>NC_048583.1:14842631-17360131 GCF_013265735.2 Oncorhynchus mykiss | reverse complement strand
GAGGCTGACGGTGAACACCAGCCGAGAGCCTTCGTCTAACAGAAACAGTGATTACAACTCTTATAACTTGTGATCATCATCATCATCAGTCATATCCTTCATCCACAATGACAATACACTGTACATGTATTTTTCATATTTTATTATATTTTTTATATTTTGTTATATTTTTTTATGCTAATTGTAATATTTTTTTAAGCACATAATATCATTTTTTTTTTGGGGGGGGGGGTGTTTCTGTACGTAATTCAGTCATTCACTTCTTTTATTGAATAAACGTAAAGTTTGTTGTTGAATAAAATGTTTGGACCTCGTACTTAGAAGTGAACCGGATGCTCAAGTTGGCAATGAAAAGCAGGATGAAAGCAAGAGGGAGAGAAAATCATGTTGTGAGAAAGAAAGGGGGATACAGAAAGATGTGGAGACGCTGGAGGTGACGAGCGAGGGGTCTCGCGCGCGCACCAACTTCTGATTTCTGCAACGGTGTGGCTTCCTGTGCCGTTGACACCAACATCCTGTTGCTGTTATTTCTGTCACACTGCTGTTCCCTCGTTCTCTCGCTCTAAATTGATGTTCACCTTTTACACCTCTGTCGCTCTGCTCCTCCTCAAATAACCTCCATCGCCCGTTTGTGCTCTTCTTCCTCCGCCCGTCATCCCTTTCTTCTTTAATCCCCCTCTTCCTCTCCATCGTCCTGCCCATTCATTTGGCTGTCGCGTCTCCATTTTTCTCATTTATTCTCTTAAAATACGACTATTGTTGTTTGGGGGGAGCTTGTTCTTCCGCATCTTTTCACGCTTCCTTTGAGTTGAGTGAAAGGATGTTTTCTGTCTGGAATTGAAGTGGAGAAGATTGTGCTGACAGCATCTTATTGTAGAAAAACATTGTTTGGCGAACCGAGCCTCAGTCAATCTTCCGCGTGTGTGTGCGTGTGGGTCAAAAGGTCAAATACAGGGTGCTTATGCATGTCCTTTTTCACACGTGTACAAGAGTGCAACCTATAGAGGTTGTGGTGAAATGGAAATCTTTTTTTCATATCCCATTCCCCTTGAGACTCCCTTGGAGAGTGGGGTCACGGTGTGTGTGCATGTATGCATGAGTCTCTCTCTCTCACACACACACACACACACACCATTTGGCATGGAAGACAACTATACATTTGTGTGTGTGTGTGTGTGTGTGTGTGTGTGTGTGTGTGTGTGTGTGTGTGTGTGTGTGTGTGTGTGTGTGTGTGTGTGTGTGTATATATATATATATGTGAGTGCATGCAGGGCAGTGTGTGACATAATATGTGTGTCTGTGAGCGAGTGTGTGGGTGTAGTTCTGTGTCTTCCTCTCTGTCAGGTCACACTAGACTAGACGATTAAATCTGTCCCATTAGAGGAACAATGACAGATGACAACAGATTACACACAGAGATTATCTCAGAAAGAGGGAGAGATGTGGAGTGAGAGGGTGATGAAAGATGGAAGAGAGAGAGTGGACATGAGAGAGGAGAGAGAGAGGGGAGAGAGAGAACAGAGAGAGAGGAGATGAGAGAGGAGAAATAGACGAGAGAGAGAGGAGATGAGAGAGGAGAGAGAGGGGAGAGAGGAGAGAGAGAGGAGAGAGAGGAGAGAGGAGATGAGAGGGGAGAGAGAGGAGATGAGAGGGGCAATGAGAGAGAGGAGAGAGAGAGGATATGAGAGAGGAGATGAGAGAGGAGAGAGAGAGAGAGGAGAGGAGATGAGAGGGGAGAGAGAGGAGAGAGGAGATGAGAGAGGAGATGAGAGAGAGGAGATGAGAGAGGAGAGAGGAGCGAGAGGAGATGAGAGGAGAGAGGGGAGAGAGAGGAGAGAGAGGAGATGAGAAGGGAGAGAGAGGGGAGAGAGAGTAGAGAGAGAGGAGAGAGAGGAGATGAGAGAGAGGGGAGAGAGAGGAGAGAGAGGAGATGAGAGAGGAGATGAGAGAGAGGGGAGAGAGAGGAGAGAGAGAGAAGATGAGAGAGGAGAGAGAGGAGAGAGAGGGGAGAGAGGGGAGAGAGAGAGGAGATGAGAGAGGAGAGAGAGAGGAGATGAGAGAGGAGAGAGAGAGGAGATGAGAGGGGAGATGAGAGGGGAGAGAGGAGATGAGAGGGGAGAGAGAGGAGATGAGAGAGGAGAGAGAGGGGATGAGAGGGGAGAGAGAGGAGAGAGAGGGGAGAGAGAGGAGATGAGAGAGGGGAGAGAGGAGATGAGAGAGGGGAGAGAGAGGGGATGGGGAGAGAGGGGAGGGAGATGAGAGAGGAGAGAGAGGTGAGAGAAAGGGGAGAGAGGGGAGAGAGAGAGGAGAGAAAGGTTTTACGCTAATCCGTCCGTGTCGGGGACGTGGGTCACGTCTCAAAGGTCACCCTATTCCCTATATAGTGCTCTACTTAGTGCACTGTGTAGGGAATAGGGTGCAATTTGGGGTGCGGACATCATCCCTAAGCCCCTTCTGTTGGCCTGTTACAGGTGTATCACTGCACAGAAATGCGGAGAGAGAGGGGAGAGAGGGATCAAAACTATCCAGAATTAAATGAATATTGCAACTCTCTCCGAGTCCTTTCAATCTCTCCACATTTCTCTATCTTGTTCTCCTCCTCTCTCTCCCCCTTTAGTTTCGATCCATCCTCCTCTCATCTCAACATATTTCGAGCCAAATATTCAACACCCACCTACAGTTTTGTTTGTGTGTACACTACCTGTGTTCTGTAATGGCTGCCGTCAGATGATGATGTCACAGTTGTGATATCACGGTGGGACACCATCAGACACCATTTGAACTGTTATGGGGGAATCAGAGGAGTAACATGAAAACATGGAGCAGTGGATGTTTATACGGGGGTGGGAAATGATGGGAATACCTCAGTTAGAGAGAGAGTGGCAGGGGAGAGAGAGACAGAGAGAATGGTGGGGGAGAGAGAGAGAGAGAGGCAGGGGAGAGAGAGAGAGAATGGTGGGGGAGAGGGAGAGAGAGAGAGTGGCAGGGGAGAGAGAGAGAGAGTGGCAGGGGAGAGAGAGAGAGAGAGTGGCAGGGGAGAGAGAGAGAGAGAGTGGCAGGGGAGAGAGAGAGAGAGAGAGAGTGGCAGGGGAGAGAGAGAGAGAGAGTGGCAGGGGAGAGAGAGAGAGAGTGGCAGGGGAGAGAGAGAGAGAGAGTGGCAGGGGAGAGAGAGAGAGAGAGAGAGTGGCAGGGGAGAGAGAGAGAGAATGGTGGGGGAGAGAGAGAGAGAGAGAGAGTGTGGCAGGGGTGAGAGAGAGAGAGAGAGTGGCAGGGGAGAGAGAGAGAGAGTGGCAGGGGAGAGAGAGAGAGAATGGTGGGGGAGAGAGTGGCAGGGGGGAGAGAGAGAGAGTGGCAGGGGAGAGAGAGACAGAGAATGGTGGGGAGAGAGTGGCAGGGGAGAGAGAGACAGAGAATGGTGGGGGAGAGAGAGAGAGTGGCAGGGGAGAGAGAGAGAGAGAGAGAGAGAGAGAGAGAGAGAGAGAGAATGGTGGGGGAGAGAGTGGCAGGGGAGAGAGATAGAGTGGCAGGGGAGAGAGAGAGAGAGAGAGAGAGAGAGAGAGAGAGAGAGAGAGAGAGAGAGAGAGAGAGAGAGAGAGAGAGAGAGAGAGAGAGAGAGACAGAGAATGGTGGGGGAGAGAGAGAGAGTGGCAGGGGAGAGAGAGAGAGAGAGAGAGAGAGAGAGAGAGAGAGAGAGAGAATGGTGGGGAGAGAGTGGCAGGGGAGAGAGATAGAGTGGCAGGGGAGAGAGAGAGAGAGAGAGAGAGAGAGAGAGAATGGTGGGGGAGAGAGTGGCAGGGGAGAGAGATAGAGTGGCAGGGGAGAGAGAGAGAGAGAGAGAGGTGGGGGAGATAGGGATTGGGGGAAAGCAAGGAGGAGAGGAGAAGAGGTAGGGGGGTTCACTTACAGATCTGTAATTTAATCAAACCGTGATTATGAAAGGATAGACGGAGAGAGGGAGGGAGAGAGAGCTCAACAGAGAGGGAGAGAGTTCACATAGGATAGTGAGAGGAAAATACAGAGGGTTAACATGGGATAGGTTGGATGTGTTGATGACAGAAGGATAGATAGAGGGAGAGATAGAGGGAGGGAAAGAGGCATATTTGTGTTCTGTAGCAAACCACATCATCTCCCTCCCTCTCTCCGTCTATCCTTTCATAATCACAGAGAGAGAGAGAGAGAGAGAGAGAGAGAGAGAGCGAGAGAGAGAGAGAGAGAGAGAGAGAGAGAGAGAGAGAGAGAGAGAGAGAGAGAGAGAGAGAGAATGGTGGGGGAGAGAGTGGCAGGGGAGAGAGATAGAGTGGCAGGGGAGAGAGAGAGAGAGAGAGAGAGAGAGAGAATGGTGGGGGAGAGAGTGGCAGGGGAGAGAGATAGAGTGGCAGGGGAGAGAGAGAGAGAGAGAGAATGGTGGGGGAGAGAGTGGCAGGGGAGAGAGAGAGAGTGGCAGGGGAGAGAGAGAGAGAGAGAGAGAGAGAGAGAGAGAGAATGGTGGGGGAGAGAGTGGCAGGGGAGAGAGAGAGAGAGAGAATGTTGGGGGAGAGAGTGGCAGGGGAGAGAGAGAGAGAGAGAGAGAATGGTGGGGGAGAGAGTGGCAGGGGAGAGAGAGAGAGGTGGGGGAGATAGGGATTGGGGGAAAGCAAGGAGGAGAGGAGAAGAGGTAGGGGGGTTCACTTACAGATCTGTAATTTAATCAAACCGTGATTATGAAAGGATAGACGGAGAGAGGGAGGGAGAGAGCTCAACAGAGAGGGAGAGAGTTCACATAGGATAGTGAGAGGAAAATACAGAGGGTTAACATGGGATAGGTTGGATGTGTTGATGACAGAAGGATAGATAGAGGGAGAGATAGAGGGAGGGAAAGAGGCATATTTGTGTTCTGTAGCAAACCACATCACAGGGTCTGCATCCGAAATATCACCCTATTTCGGATGCAGAGAGAGAGAGAGAGAGAGAGAGAGAGAGAGAGAGAGAGAGAGAGAGAGAGAGAGAGAGAGAGAGAGAGAGAGAGAGAGAGAGAGAGAGAGAGAGAGAGAATGGTGGGGGAGAGAGTGGCAGGGGAGAGAGAGAGAGAGAGAATGTTGGGGGAGAGAGTGGCAGGGGAGAGAGAGAGAGAGAGAGAGAATGGTGGGGGAGAGAGTGGCAGGGGAGAGAGAGAGAGGTGGGGGAGATAGGGATTGGGGGAAAGCAAGGAGGAGAGGAGAAGAGGTAGGGGGGTTCACTTACAGATCTGTAATTTAATCAAACCGTGATTATGAAAGGATAGACAGAGAGAGGGAGGGAGAGAGCTCAACAGAGAGGGAGAGAGTTCACATAGGATAGTGAGAGGAAAATACAGAGGGTTAACATGGGATAGGTTGGATGTGTTGATGACAGAAGGATAGATAGAGGGAGAGATAGAGGGAGGGAAAGAGGCATATTTGTGTTCTGTAGCAAACCACATCACAGGGTCTGCATCCGAAATATCACCCTATTTCGGATGCAGAGAGAGAGAGAGAGAGAGAGAGAGAGAGAGAGAGAGAGAGAGAGAGAGAGAGAGAGAGAGAGAGAGAGAGAGAGAGAGAGAGAGAGAGAGAGAGAGAGAGAGAGAGAGAGAGAGAGAGAAAACATAAAAATATATGAATCAATCTGGCCACTAGCTGAAAAAAAAAGAAAAGTTGAAAGAGATGTATTTACTGTAAGAGACTGACTGGGTAGAGGAGAGTGGTTTTAACCTCTGATGCGCCGCATTTAGAACTAAGCCTCAAAATGATTATACTATTAAACATGAGCGGCTTAATGCAGCAGATACATAGACACTCTGACTCTGAACAGAGTTGAAATCACTCCCGAGAGGGGAAGAGAGAGCGGGGGATGGATGGAGAGATAAAGAGTGGGGGAAGGATGGAGAGATAAAGAGTGGGGGAAGGATGGAGAGATAAAGAGTGGGGGAAAGATGGAGAGACAAAGAGTGGGGGAAAGATGGAGAGATAAAGAGTGGGGGAAGGATGGAGAGATAAAGAGTGGGGGAAGGATGGAGAGATAAAGAGTGGGGGAAGGATGGAGAGATAAAGAGTGGGGGAAGGATGGAGAGATAAAGAGTGGGGGAAGGATGGAGAGATAAAGAGTGGGGGAAGGATGGAGAGATAAAGAGTGGGGGAAGGATGGAGAGATATAGAGTGGGGGAAGGATGGAGAGATAAAGAGTGGGGGAAGGATGGAGAGATAAAGAGTGGGGGAAGGATGGAGAGATAAAGAGTGGGGGAAGGATGGAGAGATAAAGAGTGGGGGATGGATGGAGAGATAAAGAGTGGGGGATGGATGGAGAGATAAAGAGTGGGGGAAGGATGGAGAGATAAAGAGTGGGGGAAGGATGGAGAGATAAAGAGTGGGGGAAGGATGGAGAGATAAAGAGTGGGGGAAGGATGGAGAGATAAAGAGTGGGGGAAGGATGGAGAGATAAAGAGTGGGGGAAGGATGGAGAGATAAAGAGTGAGGGAAGGATGGAGAGATAAAGAGTGAGGGAAGGATGGAGAGATAAAGAGTGGGGGAAGGATGGAGAGATAAAGAGTGGGGGAAGGATGGAGAGATAAAGAGTGGGGGAAGGATGGAGAGATAAAGAGTGAGGGAAGGATGGAGAGATAAAGAGTGAGGGAAGGATGGAGAGATAAAGAGTGAGGGAAGGATGGAGAGATAAAGAGTGGGGGAAGGATGGAGAGATAAAGAGTGAGGGAAGGATGGAGAGATAAAGAGTGAGGGAAGGATGGAGAGATAAAGAGTGGGGGAAGGATGGAGAGATAAAGAGTGGGGGAAGGATGGAGAGATAAAGAGTGGGGGAAGGATGGAGAGATAAAGAGTGGGGGAAGGGGGTGCTTAGCTAAAAAACTTTAGGGCGAATCAATCTGGCAGAGAAAGGGGGGAGGACGTAAGAAAGAGGGGAGAAGAAGAAAGAGGAGAAGGGAGGGGGAGGGATGCGGTAGAGGGAGAGAGGGATTATTCACCGTTTCAAATGAATAATTGCGTATTGTGTGAATCTGGCACACAGACAGAGAGAGAGAGGGAGGAAAATCACATTGAAAAAGACCTAAAGATCAAAGAGATCCACAAAAAAATAGAGGGAAAGAATTCTCAACTGCCAAGAAAAGGGGTAGAACAAGAACTGAATTTTAAAAAAGTGTTTTCATGATCTCTAAAATCTCTCTGCATTGGACTTGGAATACGCTTCTCTGCAGTGACAACCTCCAGATACCAACCAACTGAAGAAGACTTCGCTTTAACATCAACTTTGGAACAGCAAACAGGAGCTGGAGCCCTGAACATACGATAACAGAACACGAAAGAGAAACGAACGAACATGGCATTGGAATAAAGAGAAACTCAGAGTGAGCACAGGTGCAGAAGAGAAGAGAGATAGAGAGAGAGAGAGAGAGAGAGAGAGAGAGAGAGAGAGAGAGAGAATCGAGTGAAGAGAAAAAAAGAAGAGAGAGAGAGAGAGAGAGAATCGAGTGAAGAGAAAAAAAGAAGAGAGAAGGAAAGCATCAGAGGGTATATTATTCTGGGTCATCACCCCCCGATGAGAGGACAACACCTGCCAGGTGAGTTATGTTGTTAAGCACAGCCAGGTGAGTTATGTTGTTAAGCACAGTCAGGTGGGTTATGTTGTTAAGCACAGTCAGGTGGGTTATGTTGTTAAGCACAGTCAGGTGGGTTATGTTGTTAAGCACAGTCAGGTGGGTTATGTTGTTAAGCACAGTCAGGTGGGTTATGTTGTTAAGCACAGTCAGGTGAGTTATGTTGTTAAGCACAGTCAGGTGGGTTATGTTGTTAAGCACAGTCAGGTGGGTTATGTTGTTAATCACAGTCAGGTGGGTTATGTTGTTAAGCACAGTCAGGTGGGTTATGTTGTTAAGCACAGTCAGGTGAGTCAGGTTGTTAAGCACAGCCTGGTGAGTTATGTTGTTAAGCACAGTCAGGTGGGTTATGTTGTTAAGCACAGTCAGGTGGGTTATGTTGTTAAGCACAGTCAGGTGGGTTATGTTGTTAAGCACAGTCAGGTGGGTTATGTTGTTAAGCACAGCCAGGTGAGTTATGTTGTTAAGCACAGTCAGGTGGGTTATGTTGTTAAGCACAGTCAGGTGGGTTATGTTGTTAAGCACAGTCAGGTGGGTTATGTTGTTAAGCACAGTCAGGTGGGTTATGTTGTTAAGCACAGTCAGGTGAGTTATGTTGTTAAGCACAGCCTGGTGAGTTATGTTGCCAGGCGGGGACAGTTTTGCAAATAACTACATAACAGAATGATGTAAAATATGATTTGTCACGTTTTAGTTTTGCTAGTTGTAACTATATGAGGGCGCTGTCAGTGTACGTGTGGTCCATGTAGTAAGACTCTGTTCTGTCAACCACTAAAGAACCTACGGTTTCACGAGGATGTTGATGATATAGGACCTACTGGTTTATGAAGGACAGTTTTTGGATGTATGGTCAATAGAAGCCTACTTCCCCGGACGCATTTTTCTGAACGCGTGTGAACCTAAACCATCGCAACACCTCTCAACACCTTTCAACACCTCGCAACACCTCTCAACACCTTTCAACACCTCTCAACACCTTTCAACACCTCGCAACACCTCTCAACACCTTTCAACACCTCTCAACACCTTTCAACACCTCGCAACACCTCTCAACACCTTTCAACACCTCGCAACACCTCTCAACACCTTTCAACACCTCTCAACACCTTTCAACACCTCGCAACACCTCACAACACCTCTCAACATCTCGCAACACCTCACAACACCTTTCAACACCTCGCAACACCTCTCAACACCTTTCAACACCTCGCAACACCTCTCAACACCTTTCAACACCTCTCAACACCTTTCAACACCTCGCAACACCTCTCAACATCTCGCAACACCTCACAACACCTCTCAACACCTTTCAACACCTCGCAACACCTCTCAACACCTTTCAACACCTCGCAACACCTCGCAACACCTCACAACACCTCTCAACATCTCTCAACACCTTGCAACACCTCTAAACACCTCGCAACACCTCTCAACACCTAGCAACACCTCTCAACACCTCTCAACACCTCTCAACACTTCTCAACACCTCTCAACACCTCTCAATACCTCTCAATACCTCGCAACACCTCTCAACACCTTTCAACACCCCGCAACACCCCTCAACACCTCGCAACACCTCGCAACACCTCTCAACACCTCGCAACACCTCTCAACACCTCGCAACACCTCTCAACACCTCGCAACACCTCTCAACACCTCAGAGCTGTAAGGATGTTACGACACATTTGGGGTTGTGTGGTGTTTCTGGATCCTTCAGGGGTGCAGTGATGGGTGAGCTCAGCTGCCCCAGTGCATCGTGGGGGAGAGAGGGTGTGAAGGCTCTCGTGCTCTATTCGCTCCTAGTAGTCGGTAAGTGAGGTTTTCTTCAAAAAATCTATTGTATTGAAAATACGTTTTTTTATTATTTTTTAATGAAAAATCTATATATGATATATAGGTTTTTTATGAGTGTATATATACCAACAATTTATCTGCTACCCTTTTCACGTGTTTAAAATAGCTGATATTTGTGATTTACAGTAGGTGTAGGCCTAACAATTTATGTGAAATTGATGTGAAATATACCAAAGAGAAAGAGACACAAACCAGTCAATATTTCCCTCCTCTCCTTTTCTGTCGATCTCTTTATCTCATCCACCAGTACACACATCCCATGCCCAGCCTCCCCTCCCTCTCTCCCTCCTGGCCAAAATCATTGTCCCCCCTCCCTGGCACGCTCTGCCCCTGTCGCAAGCTGATCTTGGCCCACTGTTCTCCAACTCCAGCCCCTTTGCCTTCACCCAGTCCCTGCTCATGGTGCCTCCGGCTGGGACAGCCTCCAAAGCGGGGGTCCGGGCTTCATTCGGGCCTTACTCTGTCAGCCAGGTAAATCAATTGGGATAGGGATCCTTGACAATCAGCACAATGCTGTAGATCTCGACTTAAACTTTTGGAGAATTAGTTCCATAGATTTCATATTATTCCTGCATGTCCTAAGAAGTTGCAAGATCATATGTAACGCAGAGCTCTTCCTCTAGCCCTCTCTCTAACAGTGTAACCCTCTCTCTCTCTCTCCCCAGCTGGTCTCTGGGCCCATCCTCCCCCTCTCCCCTCCTCTGACTGCGTCTCTCCTCTCTAAACACGTGGAGAGAGAGGGGGATGAAGGAGGAAAGGAGAGGTACAGGGTGCGGGTGTTGTTCCACGTACGAAGGGACACCAGCAGGGGGCGCTGTATCACCCTCCACGCCTTCAAAGAGACCGAGGAGCAGAAGGCTTCCTGTGTCACACAGGTGTGTTCGTGCCACACGCTATATTCAGCCACCGTCACCTGTGACCATTCAAAAGACTGAAGCCGGACTAAACGTCTTCTTTGGAACTCTGAATGATGGATATGTCGTGTCGTGTGTTTGTTACACTGGCCAATACACTGAAATGTTCTGTTCTACATAAAGTATGACACCTGTTCAATATAAAGTATGACGCTTGTTCGATATAAAGTACGACACTTCTATATAAAGTATGATACTTGTTCTATATAAAGTATGACGCCAAATGCTCACCAATCACTCTCTTCATCCATTCCTCCTCTCCCCTTCCCAGCCTCCACTGGGTCTGTGTGTGGTGACCCTGGCCCTACCTAAGGACTGGTTTGAGGCGGGCCAGACCAGCCAGCCCTACCTCAGCCCCAAACAGCGTGCCAGGCGCACACACCGACACCGCACTCGTAATCGGGGACGACGGCACGACGGTGTTGTCGTCATTGGAGCCGGTGGCATCCCCTTCCCAGGCGCTCTCCGATACAGCCCCGCCCACGCCGGCGACCGCATCCAGCTGTACTACTCATTGTTCGGCATGGCGTCCAACCTCAAACTAGCGCCCCCTAGGTGTGTGCAGGACAAATTACCACAGTCTCAGAGAGAGTTGTTTTATATAGCAGCTGTGACTCTGAGGGAGGACAATAAGCGGAACAAGGCCAACAGAACCAAAGAGGAAATAGGCTGTTGCAATGGACAGGAAGAGGAGGAGCTATGGTTGGATTCCAACGTGCTGATTCGCTATCGCAGGGGACCAGTCAGAGCGGGACAGCCAATTGGGGTTTCTGTGAACCTGAGGGCCAATTTCAGTGCAGAGTTTGTTGTTATCCGGTAAGTCTTTGTTACGTGATGCTCTGTGATGTAAGTGATAATCCAGCAAATTGAAAAGGGAGAACTGATGACGACCTAAACACATATAGGAACATAGCAGTGTGCAGGTCCTTCTCTTTTACTGATTAATACTGTGTTCATATTTCGATATCAAACCATGTCTCTCATTGCCAGTGTATCTGTCTAGTCTGAATAGTATGTGTACAGTATGTAGCACATGTACGTTGGGGACGGCAGGTCGCCCAGCGGTTAGAGAGGAGAGCCAGCAACCGGAGGGTTGCCACTTCCATTCCTGGGTCCGACGGGAAAAACCAGCCAGGAAGTGAGCTGGCAACCGGAGGGTTGCTGGTACCAAATCCTAGATGCCATTGTCTGCCGCTGTGCCCTTGAGCAAGGCACGCAACTCCCCCCACAACAACAGCTCAACGGGCGCCTAGTGTGACAGCCCCCAGCTCCTCTCCAGAACCTGTGTATGTGTCTTTCAGAGGGGTTGGGACAAAAGTGGAAGTCAAATGTCATTTGAACAATAAAGTGGTCTTAATTTCCATTTTTAGTCATTTCCCAGATGCTCTTATTCAGGGCGACAAACACTGAGTCACACTATATCTGTATGTATCTATTCCAGGCTGAAGGTGAAGAAAGGCCTTTTGTCTCTGGTGGCCCAGCGCTCCCTGAACTCTGACCTCTGGGTTGTGAACCTGGAGAGAACCCAGGGCTCCAAACATGACGTCATCTCCATCATCTGCCACAAACTGGCCAGACACATGGACAACGTCGGGTATTACTTCATCATATATATTACTGTACAATATTACTCAGGCACAATATTACCTCAGTGAAGGAACGTAATTCAATTTAACCGGTTTGTGACACGTCGGTTACATTTTTGACTATATACATTATTCATATTGCGTGCAAGTGATACCACATATGTGAGAGAATATCACTCTGTTAAAATATTCCAACATATGTGATTTATTTCCATCAAATGGCTTTTTTCTTACTCTCCCCACCTATTCATCCCGACTCTCTCTCTCTCTCTCTCCTCCCCACTACTTGTCCCTCCATCTTTCTTCTGTCGCCGCCTCCTCTCCCTCAGTCCCACTGCTCCGCAGCAGGTTGCCTGTCTGTCAGTGGACGGCTTGCGCAGGAGTTTCGGGGTTGCCATGACGGTATCGGCCAGCTGGCGGGTAGAGTACTCAGGCCGTAAAAACCCTCCGCCACCACACGGCGGAGTCGTGAGCAGCTTCTCCTTCACTGACAGAGAGATCGTGGGCATCTCTCCCATAACTGAAGTAGGTGGAACGTTACTCAATCAGGGTCAGTTTCCCGGGACACAGAATCTCCATTGAACATGCCTCTTAGTCCAAAACTCTTAGTCCGGGAAATTGGTGTCTTCTTGTTACATGGTCTGTATGTATGTACTATGCAGTAGACTAATGGATAATGTCATAGCTACAGCACATATCCATACAGCTATGGATCTCTTAGTGTTGCAGTGGACTGTTTCTGCCTTAAAAAAAGCTCATTCCTAAATAAGGCCAATAAAAGCTAAACTTGTTGTCACCAACACACAGAGTGGCATGATCATCAACACGGCCATCTTGACCAGCGAGCCCGTGTCACTTCCTGTCATTGTGCTGGCAGTGGGGCATGATGGGAAGGTGTCGGATATCACCGCGGCGGTGAAGTGCCAGTCGTCCAACGATGATATCGTCAAGGTAAGCAGACACGACTCTAAATACTGTACACACACACGCACAGGACTCCTGTCCAATGCCGTTGTTTTCTGTGTTTTTTTTTACGCCGATATGAACCTTTTTAGTACATAACGTCTCCTATGACCGAAATCAGCTTCTGTACATCAGAACAGCAATCACTAACCTCGATTTGGATGACAATTTCTACGTCAACGAGTTGGCACCTCTGGACGTCGGCACCTCTGGACGTCAGCACCTCTGGACGTCGGCACCTCTGGACTTCGGCACCTCTGGACGTCGGCACCTCTGGACGTCAGCACCTCTGGACGTCGGCACCTCTGGACGTCGGCACCTCTGGACGTCAGCACCTCTGGACGTCGCCACCTCTGGCCGTCGGTACCTCTGGCCGTCGGTACCTCTGGACGTCAGCACCTCTGGACGTCGGCACCTCTGGCCGTCGGTACCTCTGGACGTCAGCACCTCTGGACGTCGGCACCTCTGGACGTCGGCACCTCTGGACGTCAGCACCTCTGGACGTCGGCACCTCTGGCCGTCGGTACCTCTGGACGTCAGCACCTCTGGACGTCGGCACCTCTGGACGTCGGCACCTCTGGACGTCGGCACCTCTGGACGTCGGTACCTCTGGACGTCGCCACCTCTGGACGTCGGCACCTCTGGACGTCGGCACCTCTGGACGTCGGTACCTCTGGACGTCGGTACCTCTGGACGTCGCCACCTCTGGACGTCGGCACCTCTGGACGTCGGCACCTCTGGACGTCGGCACCTCTGGACGTCGCCACCTCTGGACGTCGCCACCTCTGGACGTCGCCACCTCTGGACGTCGCCACCTCTGGACGTCGCCACCTCTGGACGTCGCCACTTCTGGACGTCGCCACCTCTGGTCGTCGCCACCTCTGGACGTCGGCACCTCTGGACGTCGGCACCTCTGGACGTCGCCACCTCTGGACGTCGCCACCTCTGGACGTCGGCACCTCTGGACGTCGCCACCTCTGGACGTCGGCACCTCTGGACGTCAGCACCTCTGGACGTCGCCACCTCTGGACGTCGGCACCTCTGGACGTCAGCACCTCTGGACGTCGGCTCCTCTGGACGTCAGCACCTCTGGACGTCGGTTCCTCTGGACGTCAGCACCTCTGGACGTCGCCAAATCTAGACGTCGGCACCTCTGGACGTCGGCACCTCTGGACGTCGGCACCTCTGGACGTCGGCACCTCTGGACGTCGCCACCTCTGGACGTCGCCACCTCTGGACGTCGGCACCTCTGGACGTCGGCACCTCTGGACGTCGGCACCTCTGGACGTCGGCACCTCTGGACGTCGGCACCTCTGGACGTCGGCACCTCTGGACGTCGGCACTTCTGGACGTCGCCACCTCTGGCCGTCGGTACCTCTGGCCGTCGGTACCTCTGGACGTCGGCACCTCTGGACGTCGGCACCTCTGGCCGTCGGTACCTCTGGACGTCGGCACCTCTGGACGTCGGCACCTCTGGACGTCGGCACCTCTGGACGTCGGCACCTCTGGCCGTCGGTACCTCTGGCCGTCGGTACCTCTGGACGTCGGCACCTCTGGACGTCGGCACCTCTGGACGTCGGCACCTCTGGACGCCGGCACCTCTGGACGTCGGCACCTCTGGACGTCGGCACCTCTGGACGTCGCCACCTCTGGACGTCGGCACCTCTGGACGTCGGCACCTCTGGACGTCGGCACCTCTGGACGTCGGCACCTCTGGACGTCGGCACCTCTGGACGTCGGCACCTCTGGACGTCGGCACCTCTGGACGTCGGCACCTCTGGACGTCGCCACCTCTGGACGTCGGCACCTCTGGACGTCAGCACCTCTGGACGTCGCCACCTCTGGACGTCGGCACCTCTGGACGTCGGCACCTCTGGACGTCGCCGCCTCTGGACGTCGCCGCCTCTGGACGTCGCCGCCTCTGGACGTCGCCGCCTCTGGACGTCGCCACCTCTGGACGTCGGCACCTCTGGACGTCGGCACCTCTGGACGTCGGCACCTCTGGACGTCGCCACCTCTGGACGTCGGCACCTCTGGACGTCGGCACCTCTGGACGTCGCCACCTCTGGACGTCGGCACCTCTGGACGTCGGCACCTCTGGACGTCGCCACCTCTGGACGTCGGCACCTCTGGACGTCGGCACCTCTGGACGTCGGTTCCTCTGGACGTCAGCACCTCTGGACGTCGGTTCCTCTGGACGTCAGCACCTCTGGACGTCGCCAAATCTAGACGTCGGCACCTCTGGACGTCAGCACCTCTGGACGTCGGCACCTCTGGACGTCAGCACCTCTGGACGTCAGCACCTCTGGACGTCGCCACCTCTGGACGTCGGCACCTCTGGACGTCAGCACCTCTGGACGTCAGCACCTCTGGACGTCGGCACCTCTGGACGTCAGCACCTCTGGACGTCGGCACCTCTGGACGTCAGCACCTCTGGACGTCGGCACCTCTGGACGTCGGCACCTCTGGACGTCGGCACCTCTGGACGTCGCCACCTCTGGACGTCGCCACCTCTGGACGTCGGCACCTCTGGACGTCGGTACCTCTGGACGTCGGTACCTCTGGACGTCGGTACCTCTGGACGTCGGCACCTCTGGACGTCGGCACCTCTGGACGTCGGTACCTCTGGACGTCGGCACCTCTGGACGTCGGCACCTCTGGACGTCGGCACCTCTGGACGTCGGTACCTCTGGACGTCGGCACCTCTGGACGTCGGCACCTCTGGACGTCGGTACCTCTGGACGTCGGCACCTCTGGACGTCGGCACCTCTGGACGTCGGCACCTCTGGACGTCGGCACCTCTGGACGTCGGTACCTCTGGACGTCGGCACCTTTGGACGTCACCACCTCTGGACGTCACCACCTCTGGACGTCGGCACCTTTGGACGTCACCACCTCTGGACTTCACCACCTCTGGACGTCGGTACCTCTGGACGTCGCCACCTCTGGACGTCGGTACCTCTGGACGTCGGTACCTCTGGACGTCGGTACCTCTGGACGTCGCCACCTCTGGACGTCGGTACCTCTGGACGTCGCCACCTCTGGACGTCGGCACCTCTGGACGTCGCCACCTCTGGACGTCGGCACCTCTGGACGTCGGTACCTCTGGACGTCAGCACCTCTGGACGTCGCCACCTCTGGACGTCGGTACCTCTGGACGTCGACACCTCTGGACGTCGGCACCTCTGGACGTCGGCACCTCTGGACGTCGCCACCTCTGGACGTCGGTACCTCTGGACGTCGGCACCTCTGGACGTCGGTACCTCTGGACGTCAGCACCTCTGGACGTCGCCACCTCTGGACGTCGGTACCTCTGGACGTCAGCACCTCTGGACGTCGCCACCTCTGGAAGTCGGTTCCTCTGGACGTCGCCACCTCTGGACGTCGGTTCCTCTGGACGTCAGCACCTCTGGACGTCGCCACCTCTGGACGTCGCCACCTCTGGACGTCGGCACCTCTGGACGTCGGCACCTCTGGACGTCGGCACCTCTGGACGTCGGCACCTCTGGACGTCGGCACCTCTGGACGTCGGCACCTCTGGACGTCGGTACCTCTGGACGTCGGCACCTCTGGACGTCGGCACCTCTGGACGTCGCCACCTCTGGCCGTCGGTACCTCTGGACGTCGGCACCTCTGGACGTCGGCACCTCTGGACGTCGGCACCTCTGGACGTCGCCACCTCTGGACGTCGGTACCTCTGGACGTCGGCACCTCTGGACGTCGGCACCTCTGGACGTCGGCACCTCTGGACGTCGGCACCTCTGGACGTCGGCACCTCTGGACGTCGGTACCTCTGGACGTCAGCACCTCTGGACGTCGCCACCTCTGGACGTCACCACCTCTGGACGTCGCCACCTCTGGACGTCGCCACCTCTGGACGTCGGCACCTCTGGACGTCAGCACCTCTGGACGTCGCCACCTCTGGACGTCGCCACCTCTGGACGTCGGCACCTTTGGACGTCGGTTCCTCTGGACGTCAGCACCTCTGGACGTCGCCACCTCTGGACGTCGGCACCTCTGGACGTCGGTACCTCTGGATGTCGGCACCTCTGGACGTCAGCACCTCTGGACGTCGGCACCTCTGGACGTCGGTACCTCTGGACTAACCCTAATCCCTGGGACGCGAAAGAGGAAGCGACGGCGCAAGAGAGGCAAACGAGTACACAACTGGGGTCGAGCTCCCTGCCATCCAGAACCTCTATGCCAGGCGGTGTCAGGGGAAGGCCCAAAAAATGGTCAAAGACTCCGGCCACCCAAGTCATAGACTGTTCTCTCTGCTACCGCACGGCAGGCGGTACCGATGCACCAAGTCTGGAACCAACAGGACCCGTAACAGCTTCTACCCCCAGGCCATAGGATTGCTAAATAGTTAACCAAATATCTATCGGGACTATCTGCATTGACCCCCCTTTTGACTCATCACTTATGCTGCTGCTACTGTTTATTATCTATCCTGTTGCCTAGTCACTTTAACCCTACCTACATGTACACATCTACCTCAACTACCACACACCCCTGCACATCGACTGGGTACCGGTGCCCTTAGTATTTAGCCAAGTTATCGTTACTAATTGTGTATTTATTCCTCTTGTTGTTATTTGTATATTTTTCTCTCTGCACTGTTGGGAAGGGCCCGTAAGTAAGCACTTCACTGTTAGTGTACACCTGTTGTTTTACTTAGCATGTGACAAATGCAAGTTGATTGGTTTAGATTGATTTGACCCACAATCCTCCACTCCCTTTTATCACCCTCTGACTTTATTCAACAGGTGTCAAGCGATTGCTCCACCCTCTTCGTGGACGGAAGTGAATCAGGGGTGGGCAGCACCTGTGTAGGGGTGGAATTTCTTCTGGGCACGCTCAGTGGGTCCCTGTGTCTGTCCGTGTGGGCTCCTGTCGTCCCGCTGCGCGTCTCCCTGTCCGACAACGAGCTGAGCGCCATCGAGGGCTGGAACCACGACGCGGGGAACGGGTGAGTCCCCGTGCGCGTGCGTGTGTTTAGAGAAAGATGAAGACACACTGAGCAGGAATGACATAAAGCAGGATTAGACGTGGCCATGTCATTAACATCAAGAGTCCTAAAACAGTTGAGAGAACCATTGGAACAGTTGCAACTCCAATTTGTGTGTATTTTTATTTAACCTTTATCTAGGCAAGTCAGTTAAGAACAAATTCTTATTTACAATGATGGCCTGGCAATATGGTCTCCTTTTGGCATAATCTCCTTTCCTAATCCCATTTTTTTCTGTCTCAAGACAGAGCAGGAGGTTCAAACGCCAAAAGCAGGAATGTCCATTGGTGGGAAAAGTACTCGATTGTCATACTTGGGGAAAAGTAAAGATACCTTAATAGAAAATGACTCAAGTAAAAGTGAAAGTCACCCAGTAAAATACTAGAGTAAGAGTCTAAAAGTATTTATATTTAAATGTACTAAGTATCGAATGTTAAAGTATAAATCATTTCAAATCCCCGAGCTGACAAGGTACAAATCTGTCGTTCTGCCCCTGAACCCACTGCTAGGCCGTCATTGAAAATAAGAATTTGTTCTTAACTAGTTAAATAAAGGTCATTTCAAAACAAGGCATTTGGGATGCTCTCTTGGTAAGTGTGTGAATTGTCAAATGTTCTGTCCTGCTAAGCATTCAAAGTGTAATGAGTACTTTTGGGTGTCAGGGATAATGTATTGAGTAAAAAGTACATACTTTTCTTTAGGAATGTAGTGAAGTAAAAGTTGTCAAAAAATATAAATAGTAAAGTAATGTACAGATACCCCAGAAAACGACATAAGTCGTACTTTACACCACTGGCAATGTATGGTAGAACAGTGAAGGGCCGTGTTCCACTTGGCACACTATTCCCTATATAGTGCACTACTTTTTACCTTAGCCATATGAACTCTTGTCAAAAGTAGTGCACTATATAGGGAATAAGGTGTGATTTGGTCTACTGCCAAAAAGCTTCATTCACCACACCATACAAGCACAACAGCTGGTAGAAGAGACAACTAATTCCCTAACCCAGAGCTTTAAAATAGGCTCTCTGCATTATCCACCTCTGATTCCTAGATGGCACCTGCTCAACAATTCAAACACTAACATTATGACTTGCTGTCACATCTCAACCAGGGGTCAAATGAGGTCAATTCTATTTCAATTCCAGTCAATTCAGAAAGTACACCAACATTCCAATTGTCTTCATGCTTTTCATGAGGAAAAATTGGAATTTGATCGGAGTTTGGTTTACTTTTTGAATTGACTGGAATTGAAATGGAATTTACCCCAACCCTCAACATGTTTAAGCTTATATGATGTCTCCATTTTTAGTTTTGCCCAGCTTCTATGCCACATCCAGATTTGTGTAATATCTCTCTCTCCTCCTCATCCATCCATCCTTCTCTCTAACCCACCCCCTCTCTCTCCCTCCCTCCCTTTCTTTCCCTGCCCCCCAGCTGTTCTCCGGTGTACCAGAGGTCCACCGTTCAGGTTCTGACCCAGTTCAGTGCTCAGGGGGGCCAGGGTCAGCTGACCTACCTGCTGGGCTCCTCTGATTGGTTTGTGGATGCCACGGAGATGGTCCGTAATTGGCTGAGGGTAGAGAATCCTCGTGTAGCGGTCCTCGACAAGCAGAGCAATCTGATTGGTCTACACCCGGGGAAAACTTCAGTTCATGTGAGTAATATATAATATGATGTTGTATTTTGAATAGCATGGTGCATTTTAGTTGAGGGATGGTCATTACAAATGATGAAATCTCCATTTGGTCAGATCTCAAATATATGTATTACCTATGGAAAGTAAACTTGAACAAGACACTACCTTTATTGGCACCCCTCTCTTGTCTCTCAGGTCATATCAAGCCAATGGGACGGTGTTCTGGGTAGCTGTGATGTCATCGTGACCTCTGAACCCGTGACCCCAGGTGACCTCTCAGTGCAGGTGGTGGGAGGACTCGGTATGTCAATCAATGCAAGCCCTGCCCATCCGGCTGTTGTCACGGCAACAGTGACAGCATACAACATCCTCTACCACCATGGGCAGGTGAGTTCTGTGCTTTTCTTGACCCACTAACTTCACTAGAACGTTTTAGTTTTACATAACAGCAACTTCTGTGGGACATTTTTGCTTCAATGGAAGGACCTGTGCTTCAGTATGGTATGCTTCAGTATGGTATGCTTCAGTATGGTATGCTTCAGTATGGTATGCTTCAGTATGGTATGCTTCAGTATGGTATGATACTGAACATTTCTCTCTTTCTCCCTCCCCCTTATCTCCATTGTCCTTCTCTCTCTCTCTACCAGGAAGCGTCAATCAGTGTCTGGCTCCAGTTCAGTGATGATAGCGCCACGTTGCTCTCCACCTTCAGCCGTGGTACCTTCGCCCTTCGCCTCTCCTCATTGGCAGAGACCGTGGTTGCCGTGATGCCCGGCCCGTTGCTGCGCGTCGTCGCCCAGGGCGAAGGGGGCGGGCCTTTACTGAAAGCAGAACTCCTGGTCACCCCCTGCAAGCCAATGGCGAACTCCGTTGACGGGGACCTGGCCAATTCGAAAGAAGGAAGCGGGACCAGGAGGCTGGCTAAAGGATCAGGTTGGATCAGGGTGAACCTGGACAAAGACCTTCGTCCAATGGGAAGCGAGGAGGCGGACTTTGAGCTGCTCGACATGTCGGACATGCTGGTTGAGTCATCGGACAGGGACGTTAAGTACAGCAACTTCCTGGACAATGACATCATCATAGGGAACGTCACCACCGTCAAAGGTGACGACTACTATGACAAGGCCGGCGATGGGATGATCGCCAGGAACGACCTGGAGAGAGCGGTGTTGACCCCACATCACGAAGAGAGCGCTGTGTACTTCTCTCCCGGGGTGGAGAGAGAGAGAGAGGGGAAACTGGAGGATACAGAGCTGGGGGTGGGTGTCGGGGCAGTTCTCTCCCTTCTCTGCCTCTCCGTACTTCTCTTCCTGGTGAATTGTCTGCCCTGCGCTTTGAGGGAGCGGAGGATGAGGAGGAAGGGCGTGAACACGGAGGGGGTGGAGGGAGTGGTGAAGGAAGAGGGGGAGGAAGGAAAAGAGGAGGCGGCAAAGGATGTTGCAGAAAAGAACGACATAGTGACATCGTACCCCGGGGTAATATCGCTCCATGAGACTATTCCAGAAGAGAAAGAGGGGCAGTCAGATCAAAGCATTGACCATTAAGGCTGCATCCGAATAGGCACCCTAATCCTTTTAAAGAGTTAAGAGCCCTGTGGTCAAAAGTAGTGCACTATGTAGGGGATAAGGTGCCATTTTATTCAGGAGAGAAAGGTTGTTGATAAAAATCATCGTTCTTCGGAAAATTGACTACTTATTCCCTGTCACCAACAATGTATCTCAACGTCTTACAAGGTCATCTTCGTATAGGCTAGTTTTTTTTCTCGGTTATTTATGTATGAATGCTTGTCTAGCTACCATCGCACATATACAGTAACTATCCAACATAAGTCCAACATAAGTTAAATATGTGTGCAGAAACAATGCACGTACACGACTGTACATATCTGTCATATTTACTTTATTGGTATTATTTCACATTCATTCATATACAATTGGTTGTCACACCTTTTTCGATTTAGGACTCAATGCAATCCGTATCGCTGAAGTTCACCGCTATCTTGCAATTTAATTTTAAAGGCAGCGTTCCCGCGTTCGTGGAGACTGAATTCACGATAAATACGGCACATTTCAGCTCAATCGGAAACGACCTTTACATTTCAATGAATTAAGCCCTTTTAGGCCTATTGACGAAATAGTATAGGGTTGCAAAAATCCTGGTAATTTTCCCAAAAAATCCCGCCGGGATGACTCCCAGTTGACTCCCAGATAACTCCCAGTTGACTCCCAGATGACTCCCAGTTGTAGGATGCCAACATGCTTATTCCCACCTGATTCCAGAGATTCTCCAACTGGGATTTCCGTAAGAACTGGGAATTTGGGGCAAGTTACCAGAATGTGCAACTTTATTCCCGCACATACTTGTGATTGCTTTATGCCTCGCTTTATGTCTCTCTCAAATGTCAATATGCCTTGTATACTGTTGTTTAGGTTAGTTATCATTGTTTTAGTTTACAATGGAGCCCCTAGTTCCACTCATCATACCTCTGAAACATTTTCCATCAAGATAGAACTGCCAAAAGGGGGAGGAGTTAGCCTGCAAAGGTCAGTCATACTTTCCAGGTCTATACCCAAACAGTTCGAACTTCTAATTTTAAAAATGAATCTCTCCAGAAATAAGTCTTTCACTGTTGCCACCTATTATCGACCCCCATCTGTGAATTGATCGCCCCCCATCTAGCTTCAGAGTTTGTTCTGTTAGGTGACCTAAACTGGGATATGCTTAACTGTGTCCACTATGGGTCAGCGGTCAAACGACCACCCCTCATCACTGTCAAACGCTCCCTAAAACACTTCTGCGAGCAGGCCTTTCTAATCAACCTGGCCCAGGTATCCTGGAATGATATTGACCTCATCCCGTCAGTCGAGGATGCCTGGTCGTTCTTTAAAAGTAACTTCCTCACCATCTTATATAAGCATGCCCCTTTCAAAAAATGCAGAACTAAGAACAGATATAGCCCTTGATTCAGTCCAGACCTGACTGCCCTTGACCAGCACAAAAACATCCTGTGGCGGACTGCAATAGCATCGAATAGTCCCCGCGATATGCAAATGTTCAGGGAAGTCAGGAACCAATACACGCAGTCAGTCAGGAAAGCAAAGGCCAGCCTTTTCAAGCAGAAATGTGCATCCTGTAGCTCTAACTCTTTTGGGACACTGTAAAGTCCATGGAGAATAAGAGCACCTCCTCCCCGCTGCCCACTGCACTGAGGCTAGGTAACACGGTCACCACCGATAAGTCCATGATAATCTAACATTTCAATAAGCATTTCTCTACGGCTGGCCATGCTTTCCTCCTGGCTACTCCAACCCAGGACAACAGCTGCGATCTGTATGCTGTAGTCTGCAGGCCCTCACTACATATTCGTCGCCAGACCCACTGGCTCCAGGTCATCTATAAGTATATGCTAGGTAAAGCTCCGCCTTATTTCAATTCACTGGTCACGATAACAACACCCCCCCTTAGCACACGTTCCAGCAGGTATATCTCACTGATCATCCCCAAAGCCAACACCTCATTTGGCCACCTTTCCTTCCAGTTCTCTGCTGCCAGTGACTGGAACGAATTGCAAAAATCGCTGAAGTTGGAGACTTATATTTCCCTCACCTACTTTAAACATCAGCTATCGGAGCAGCTAACCGATCGCTGCAGCTGTACATAGTCCATCTGTAAATAGCCCACCCAATCTACCTACCTCATCCCCATACTGTTTTTATTTACTTTTCTACTATTTTGCACACCATCATCTGCTCGTTTATCACTCCAGTGTTATTCTGCTAAATTGTCATTCTTCACTACTACAGCCTATTTATTGCCTACCTCCTCATGCCTTTTGCACACACTTATAGACTTTCTTTTTTCTACTGTGTCATTGACCTGTTTATTGTGTTATTGGCTTGTTTATTGTTTATTCCATGTTATTCCATGTGTAACTGTGTTTTTGTGTGTCACACTGCTTTGCTTTATCTTGGCCAGGTCGCAGTTGTAAATGAAAACTTGTTCTCAACTAGCCTACCCGGTTAAATAAAGGTGAAATAAAAAAATATATAGGTTCTGGTTGATCTCATCAACGAAAAGAAAAACCCACTAAATATACATTATAGAATAACTCATGTGAAACTCATTATTCTCCTGCTTGCTCCACTTTTCCCAGAAGGCAAGAGCCCCCATTCTGAACCCACACTGCAGGCATACAATCAGTGGTGTAAAAAGTACTCAATTGTCATACTTGAGTAAAAGTATAGATACCTTAATAGAAATTGACTCAAGTAAAAGTGAAAGTCACCCAGTAAAATACTAATTGAGTAAAAGTCTAAACGTTTTTGGTTTTAAATATACTTAAGTATCAAAAGTAAATGTAATTGCTAAAATATTCTTACGTTTCAAAAGTAAAAGTATAAATCATTTCAAATTCCTTATATTAAGCTGTGTAAATTCAACACAGGGACACCCAAAGTTAATGCTAAATGAATCATTCTATTGTCAGCAAGCTGGAGAGGTCCTAGTCAAACTTAGACGCACTTTCAAACCCTTCATTCTGGGTTACCCAATCTAATTAGTAGCTGATCCAAGCACAGGCAGGAACCAAGGATTATTTATGACAAAAGAGACAAGATGAACATTTTCAAGACTGTCCCTCCAGACTATACATTTCCTTCACATAAGCTAACCATTTATTTATGACTAGCCAGGGGTACACTCCAACACTCATGCCATTTACAAATAAAGCATTTGTGTTTAGTGAATCTGCCAGATCAGAGGCAGTAGAGATGACCAGGGATGTTTTCATGATAAGTGCTTCAATTTGACAATTTTCCTGTCCTGCTAAGCATTCAAAATGTAACGAGTACTTTTGGGTGTCAGGGAAAATGTAAGGAGTAAAAAGTACATAATTTTCATTAGGAATGTAGTGAAGTAAAAGTATCTGAGTACAGATACTAAAAAAAAAACTACTTAGGTAAAAATACTTTAAAATACTACTTAAGTACTTTACACCACTGCAGACTACTTCATTGGTTGCTTGGTGAAAGGCATCAGTATTACTCTTTGAGCCACTCCAGAGTGTTTGACTATCACACTTGCCAGTCTTAACTTTGCATGAGTAAGGCTTCGAACCCCCGATTGTCAGTTTGTATTAAATTGTCTAGGCATATTACACTAGTGTTTATGATGTGAATGCAATAGTTTAAACCTTACATTCACGTAGCCCCTAAGAAATATGATGGTCAATTTGCCATGGGCTTGATGTGACTGACTGCTTGGGGATATAGTTAAAATTCTCTTTTCACCACACAAATATAGCAAAAGCTCATGTCATAACAGTACATTCTCAATATCATAGACCAGGGTTATATTTTTCTTATAAAACTCAAGGAAAATGTTGGAGCTTGCAGATTGTAATTCTGGACAGGTTATCTCTTTGAAACAATTCAGTACACATGTCTATAGCCTGTATCCACATTTTAGGTATGCTATAGGTCTACAGTAGCCTTTATGCCAGGGTCCCGCCTACTGGCGGCCTGAACTTTGCCCACGCATGGTTTTATTTGGCTCCCCAAGTTCTCTGTACAAAGACTGATTTTAATTTTGGAAATCTGTTCCCAAGTATTCCCACTTATAATAGAGATTTGATTGTATACAAAATGTAAGCAAAGTTGGAAACGGTTATGTTTTGGTCAAATATACCAGTTTGGGCTTCTTGCGGTCAATTTGCAGTCTACAAAATTATTTGGGGGAAAAAAAATTGGCCCGCGACTGAACTTAGTTGACGATCCCTGCTTTCGACCCGTTCCCCCCTTAATAAAAAGTCAACCACGAAGCGCTGCATTTAAATTGATATAGCGCGACATGCTGAGTCACATCCAACAGCTACTGCATAGCAGCTTTCGTTTGCATAAAAGAAAGACACGACGATACGCATTGTTGGACAAAATAATACCATTCAAATTAAAAAGGGGTCATATTGTACCTTCACAGTTGCTCCCTTTAGATTAGTGACGTCTGGACTACGGAGTCATTCACTCATTAGATGAACTACGTGCGGGTGGTTATAACTAGAGGTTGCTTCAGAAGCCTGGGTCGGCGCACAAATATTCAAGTACGAGCACGGACTGGAGCAGGCGACCAAAATCAAACAACGCAGATCATAAAAACGACATTACTTACAGCGTGATTCTGCAACAGAAAGCAAAGGGAAAAAAATAAAGTTGACTACCATTTTAAATTAATGTTATTCAAATTAAATACATTTCTTGATTGTGGATTAATACAATAATTATCTATCAATCAATCTATCTATCTTAACCAAGGTGGGAAAAACGGCACATTCGTTTCAGAGATTGTCTACAGAAAAAAAAGTGATCACATTATGGAAAAATATATTTATTTTGCACATGCAGATCCTTCTACACATTACATCTTAGAAGTGATAAATACAAAATGGAAGTTAACATGCTAAACAGTTGATAACATAACATTGCAGCCATCCAGCTTGTCTCCAGCTTCTGAGCAGTACGTTTCTCTATAAAAATGTGTTGATGTATTAATGCTCTCTTGTGGTGGCTTTGTGGTATGACATGTGCTGAGACAATTTCAGGTTGGCCTCCTTGCTTCAGCTTCAAGGCATGTGAGAAGTATGATGTATCACTCATTTGAATCTCAGTTTTAGATGTCGGGTGTATTACCAGAGACCCACAAAAAAATCAAAAATAACTCCCCGTGAGCCTCCGATTTAAAAGACTCAAGGCTACATCCCCTCATAGGTCAGTTTGTGTTGACAGGTGTTACAGGCCTTCCTGTAGAGATCCTCCTCTTCATCCACTAGTTCCTCAGGGCCGTGCTGGTGAGCACTGGTGTCCTTTGTCCACACGCTGGTCCTCACTGCACGACAACAGCTCTGTTCACAACAGAGAAACAAACTATCCCAAGAAATTATCAATAACAGGTGTGTAGGAATTATTCAATAATAACTTAAAAAATACAAATCTGCACACCGTTTGCCAGTATCACTTGTGTTTACAGCCTTCAGTAAACACAAATAGAATGGCAAGCACAGCGTGTAGCTTTTTTCATTTAAGTCAATAACAAAGAAATTCAACTGAATGACCTGTTTTCTACAATCCACTGGGGGGTGCTAGTGTTCTCTATGTCGCTATTGCTCATATAGTTTTGTAATGAGAAAAGGTGACAAATGGGGAAATTTAAGATGACTAAAGTTCATATCCAGTTTAGAGTGGTTAAAACACTGTTTAGCTAAAATATATTTTCCCTTTTCTGTAATACACATGATTTCCAGTGTTCCGTTTGTGACACTGAAGGTGCAGGTTGATGGTCACTAGACTTGATACTGAATGTTATGGATTATTCTCCTATCTGTTGATAGTGGTTGACGCCAGACAGGATGTACAAGGACACACTGATTATTCACTGTTGTATTGTACTGATTACATCCTGTGAACACTGGGATTCTGTAGCAGCTGACAGTCGCTGCCTTTTTGTTTTGTCTTCCTACAAGCCTCTCGCTGGTGTTTACAGAACATTTGGTGCTGTCTGATTAGGATAGAAAGGCCCCGTCTCCAAGAGGTCAGTTAGACATTTTCTCTGCTTCTGGGCTGGGTGGTGTCACTCTGTTGCAACTCCATTTTTTAAAATGGACTTTACCAACAATTGGTCTTCTTTTTGTTAATCTGGGAATTCCTATTACAACGACTGACATTGTGTCTGAGTGGGGATCAGAAAACAGTGTTACTGACCTTTGACCTTTTTGTTGATGTGCTTCTGCACCTCCCTGTGGTTGTGGTTCTAGCAATCAACTTGTCCTACACATATGTGAACACTATTTATGAGAAGCACACTGTACAACAACAACTATATATATATATATATATAGTTATGTGTTGGTTGTCATTGACACGAGAAGTATGACTTTACCTGCAGTTGTCACAGACAGCCAGATCGAAGCCGTTCGCTGAGGTAGGAATCCATCAAACGGCGTGTCACAGTCATCACACAGCAGATAGTCAGCCTCCTTCACCGGGGCTAGGGGGACGACGGAGTCAGAGAGAGCAGCAGAGCGCAACACTAAGCCTGAACGCCAGTTAGCCTCTGCTCTCCTGAAAACTACTTACGGAACTGTCAGTAGACTGGCACCCAGGCTCGACACTGACAATACACTACTAGTACATTTAAAATGATTACATTCTAGTCATTTTAGCGCACACACACTTATCCCGAATCACAGGCAGTGAGAGTGCTAGGAGGGAGAGGTCAGCCAAGGTGTCTTGTCAGTAAAAACTGAGTCATTCAGATAGTGACAACCGACCAACCACTGTGCCATAAATAATGTATTATGAACTTCCTTTATAATAGGGGACGTCTGTAATACCTGAAACTGACTCCACTCAGCAACTGGCATGTGGAATTACATGAATCCACAAAGGGCCGCACATGAACCAACAATGCATCTTTCTCTTTTACACCGGACATGCAGAGGATCTGCAGATAAGATTAATTATATTTACATCGTGCAACAAATGTGAATACTTCCCCCTGCCATATTTGACTGACTATTAATATGCATGCCTGGTTGATGCACAACTTTCTTTGTCCTTTGCTCCTCCTGTCGCTCTCCATCAATAAAGAACCCTTCTCCAGAGTCGACTGTCTTGGCGACTTTAGCCGAGGTTCCACCCCCTTCTCCTGCCGATTGTCTGCTGGCCAGTCGGGCTTGCCTCAGCATCAGAGCCCGCTGTTTGTTTCGTTCGATATTGGTTCTCATCGCAGTTCTTGGCTTTGGACTCCGAATGAGAAGAAGCATTATCCTTCACCGGCGTTAGAGGCTCCAACAGATCAATCGCAAAAAAAGCATGCGCTAACTAACTTAGCTGTAGGCTAAACTCTCCAGCGTCTTGGAAATTGCAATTAAGTAAAGTTGTTTACCAGCAAGGCAGAGGGGTACAATTGTTTGTGTTTTTACTTTAAACCCGCGGGCATAGCGGTGTGCTCGAGTTGCGGGCGGCTGCCATTTGTCGGTTGCACAACCAACTTCCAGGTTTTTATCATGTCAAAATAAAAGCCCTGTTATGAAACTGCTGCTGCTTCTCTATGTGACCGTGAGGTGTCGCCGAAGAGCGGACATATACCACCTCCACCCAACACTAGTAGTTCTTCACAGCTTTATCCTGTTCTTTATTGACTATGTCCTCACTGCTGGGTCATATCCTGAAAGACCCAGTGGCAATATGCCATATTTGATGTAATGGGCTTGCTGTAGCAATATCTCCCCTTGGTAAAGCGCTAAACATATGGCTCTGACTCTATCTGCAGTGTGACCTGGCTGTTGTCTTGTTCATTAAAAAAAAAGATTCACTGTTTGTAACTCGATACTCATGAATGCGAGACAAATGATTGAAAAGATCAAGTTAAATTAACGGAATGTCTCATCGAGTAGACATGACGTTGTGTGTGATGTGACGTTTTTTAAATAATGATTGTAGGTATAATAAATACAAATAAAACAAAGTTAAATCGTATTATATTCTACCGTGACCAACCAACCATGTTCCCTTTCCTTCCAGAGACTCTTATCAGGTAGTCCACACATAGATAGGCTAATCTGGTAATGGTTCCAACCTACCAACATGAGGTCATTCTCACAGAAACTCAAAGTCGGGGGGGAACTGCAGTGGGGTGGCCCCAAAAAACAATACATATATAGATTTTTTTTAAGGAACAAAACTTTAAGAGTACAGATTATTGTATGGGACAACATACAAACGTTTTTGAGAAAGATCTTTAAAAATAACAATTACATTTTATTGAGTAAATGTATTTCATTTGGATAACAGATGAAAATGTAATGAATTGACGGTTATTTGTTGATGTAAAATCTACATTTTACAGATTTTAGGTTGCGTCATGAGATTTGGTGGCGAGAAAAAAATAGAGTCCCTGCTGAAAAAGTTTGAATATTCACTGCAGTAAGGGTGTCCATACACTATGCTTAGCGTCTATTTAAAGCAGTGCAGGACAGAAGCTTTAGTCATTACCGATCTTAATCTCATTTTAACAGAGTTGCATTAATCTATTGCTCTTTTTAGGGTACCACGGAGAGTGCTGCCAATACACTGAAATAGAGACTATATTTCCCCGTGTATTAGAATAACAACACAGTCTTGATATGGGATCCCGAATAGAAGACAGTTCAATTCCGTGTTAAATGGAGACTTACTGTAGGCTATATCGGTATTCCATATGCTTGTGGTCCCAATGTCAATAATATCAATGCTTCACGCAGTAACTTTTGAACCCTTGGGATTGACAAATTGGCATTGACCTTTACATGCCTCTAGAAACAAAATGATTTAAAAAATAAGAAATATAATTTCACATTTAAAGGAAAATAAGAATCATGTTTTTTTTTATTTTATAACACCTCAGTTTGAGCATTATAAGAGTTCTACCTTACATGATAATTTAGCCGTTATGTAATATATTTAGCCTGCCTCGGTTCTTCTTAAAATAGCCGTGACGGACGGTTACATGGGTTACTTTAAAGCTGACCTTGGTTAGGCCTAACCTGTAAAGTAGTTTAGCTGCCTTCCCACACTACCTCATGTCATCTAGGGCCAAAGGGCAAGGACACTTATGCTGTATACTAGTACCACAGGTGGCTGGTGGCACATTAATTGGGGAGGACGGGCTCATAATAACGTCTGGAATGGAATTAATGGAATCGAACACATCAAACACATGGTTTCCATGTGTTTGATACCATTCCATTCACTCCGTTCCAGACGTTATTATGAGCCACCCTCCCCTCACCAGCTTCCTGTAACTAGTGCCCATCTCTACTACACTTCTATCCTTTACTTCTGCCATACAGTACCTACTTACACTTATAAAAGTCAGGAGCATATGATTTTATCTCGGCATGGCAATAGCATTTGATGATGCTCAGTACTTTGGCGCAGGTTTGAAAACCATGTCATGTATTCATTCTGTAAAGATTTCTGTGTCAAAAGGCTCACCGTTCCTGTACTGAAATCCATATGCATGCAATTGTACAGCCAACAGGTTCACAGCCAAAGAAAAGGCACCCAGCAGAGCAAACATACATGTCTCTTCTTCTTTACCACATTCTACCTTTCTAACAGGCGATGGCTGACTGCTGCCCCACGGCCTACCCATGTAAGGGGTAGGCCGGGGGGAGGGGGGAGAAGAGAGCCAGTACAGGTCAGATAAGTTGAGCTCACCTTCAGCAGAGAGGCTGCAGAGCATTACAGCCCTAATGGCTCACGTGTTTAGCCTGACCTCACCACCACCAGCTTTAGTCTCCAGAAGAAGAAGAAGAAGAAGAAGCTGTTGGGAGGATTCTAATACAACCCCCCCCCCCCCCCTCTCACCTCCTCCTGCCCTCTGTCCATCCCTGCGTGCGCTTACTTACAGCTCCATATGACGATGAGCCTCCGTAATGGACAGGTCTTTGACAGACGCCCAATTCTACACATGGACTGGTACTGTAGGCCTATAGCGAACACAACGTGGCTTTTGAGCCTTGGTGACATTGTACTATAAACAGGCTACCTGGGGAGGCAGGTAGTCTAGTGGTTAGAGTGTTGGGCCCGTAACCAAAAGGTTGCTAGATTAAATCCCTGAGCTGACAAGGTAAAAATCTGTCATTCTGCCCCTGAACAAGGCAGTTAACCCACTGTGCCTAAGACATCATTGTAAATAAGAATTCTTAACTGACTTGCCTAGTTAAATAAACTAGATATGATTTTATTTTCGTTTATAAAAATTAAACAAGTCCACTGATGCTACCACAGTAAACATCATAAACAGCTATGTCTTTGAAAATGGGCAACAAGTGTAGTATGTTTGCATTTTGGTCATTTTGCAGACACTCTTATCCAAAGCGACTTAACCCAGCTCTAGGAAGAGTCTTGGTGGTTCCAAACTTCTTCCATTTAAGAATGATGGAGGCCACGGTGTTCTCTGGGACCTTCAATGCTTCAGACATTTTTTTGGTACCCTTCCCCAGATCTGTGCCTCAACACAATCCTGTTTCGGAGCTCAATTTCAAGTCTCATAGCAAAGGGTCTGAATACTTATGTAAACATGGTATTTCTGGTTTGTATTTTTAATACATTTGCAAAAAAATTGAAAACTTGTTTTTGCTTTGTCATTAGGGCGTATTGTGTGATGAGGGGGAAAAAGTATGTGGACACCCATTCAAATGTGTGGATTCGGCTATTTCAGCCACACTAGCTGCTGACAGGTGTATACAATTGAGCACACAGCCATGCAATCTCCATAGACAAGTCAGTTCATAAAATGTATGCCCTGCTAGAGCTTCCCTGGTCAACTGTAAAAGTTGTTATAGTGAAGTGGAATTGTCTAGGAGCAACAACGGCTCAGCTGCGAAGTGGTAGGCCACACAAGCTCACAGAACGAGAGTGCCGAGTACTGAAGCGAGTAAAAAATATCTGCCCTCAGTTGCAACGCTCACAACCAAATTCCAAACTTCTTTATTTAACGGTTATTTTACCAGGTAAGTTGACTGAGAACACATTCTCATTTACAGCAACAACCTGGGGGATATTCACAGGGGGATGAAGGAACCAATTGTAAGCTGGGGATGATTAGGTGACGGTATGAGGGCCAGATTGGGAATTTATCCAGGACACAGGGGTTAACACCCCTACTCTTACTATAAGTGCCATGGGATCTTTAGTGACCACAGAGAGTCAGGACACACGTTTAACATCCCATCTGAATGACAGCAACCTACACAGGGCAATGTCCCCAATCACTGCCTTAGGGCATTTTGATATTATTTTAGACCAGAGAAAAGAGTGCCTTCTACTGGCCCTCTAACATCACTTCCAGGAGCATCTGGTCTCCCATCTAGGGAGTGACCAGGAACAACCCTGCAAAGCAAGCCAGCAGTGGGATGGAAGGTGGTATGCTGCTGGCTCTGGAAGCAACGTCAGAACAAGAACTGTTCGTCGGGAGCTTCATGAAATGGGTTTCCATGGCCGAGCAGCCGCACACAAGCCTAAGATCACCATACGCAATACCAAGCGTCGGCTGGAGTTGTGTAAACTCGTTGCCATTGGACTCTAGAGCAGTGGGAACGCGTTCTCTGGAGTGATGAATCATGCTTCACCATCTGGCAGTCCAATGGACAAATCTGCGTTTGGCGGATTCCAGTAGAACGCAACCTGCCCTAATGCATAGTGCCAACTGTAAAGTTTGGTGGGGGAGGAATAATGGCCTGGGGCTGTTTTTCATGGTTCGGGCTAGGTCCCTTAGTTCCAGTGAAGGGAAATCTTAATGCTACAGCATACAATGACATTCTAGACGATTCTGTGCTTCCAACTTTGTGGCAACAGTTTGGGGAAGGCCCTTTCCTGGTTCAGAATGCACAAAGCAAGATCCATTCAGAAAAGGTTTGTTGAGATCGATGTGGAAGAACTTGACTGGCCTGTACAGAGCCCTGACCTCAACCTCATTGAACACCTTCGGGATGAATTGTATCGCAGACTGTGAGCCAGGCCTAATCGCCCAACATCTGTGCCGACCTCACTACTGCTCTTGTCGCTGAATGGAAGCAAGACCCTGTCACAATGTTCCAACATGTAGTAGAAAGCCTTCCCAGAAGAGTGGAGGCTGTTATAGTAGCAAAGGGGGGACCAACTCCATATTAATTCCCATGATTTTGGAATGAGATGTTTGACGAGCAGGTGTGCACATACATGTCATTTAATATGTGTATCAACCTACTGGTAGAGCTCTTTTGGTTAGTACACCACACAAACTGTCTTATGTAACCATTCCACACGTAACATATCACACTAATTTGAGAGTCATAGATTCACGTTGACTATGTTGCGTCTAGTCTCTGAGGCCAGGCTACAATACCAAGGCCTGGTAAGATGAGGCCTATCAATAGGGTTGGGTTCTGGTCTTTCAAGCAACATGATCTCACGTTTTCCCCTGAAGTCAAATAAAGACAGAAGAAGACCTTAGGTAAGGTTGATTCCTGTCACGTGGCTGGTAGGCAGGTACACAAAGTAGAGGGGGAGGAGTCACCTCACCATAGGATTGACTGTTAGTTTCTGTAATCTCCACCCCTTCGGTGCTAAGGAAATTTTAGAGCAGATTTACATGAGCTATTCAGTCTACAGTTGTAGCCTAAAGGAACTTGTCACTCAGGATTGGCTTTACTGGCAAATTCTTCGCCACCTACCTTATTTTCTTCTGTACAGCGTCCAACAGGAGACTGCAAGTGTGGTAAATTAGTACTTTTATTTAAATTGTTACGCACTGTTTTGTGTTTGATATTGCATTGGTTTGGATGGTGGTTTGGCAAGGTGGACTAGGTGATTAGTTGATTGGCTCTGGCCTGTGTTCTTGCAACTATGCAAGAGAACAGGGCTCATTGTTGATCTAATGATACATTTTCTATTTACAATGTTTTACATTTGAGTCTTAGCGTTGGAGGAAACTGCCAGTAAAGAAATGTGAACTGTAAGCTTGGAGGTTTTAAATTAGCCTAATTGGTTTAACAATTCTAAGCATCTATCACCTATCACCTCACCTGACACACGGCTTCTGCTTATAGATGCCTGCTCTGTCATAACCACACGAATAAGATGCACGTTTTAAAGATATCGGACAGGTTTTCGAGACACCTTTCCAGGGTTTTGATCATCATAATAGCCTAGGCTAAGCTTGGTTGATGCAGGTACATGGAGAAGTCAAATTGTAATCAAGTCAACTGAATGTATAGTATTCGTGCAAAGTATTCATCTTTCAAAATCAATCTCGAAAACATATCTATTATGTTTAATTTGCCATTCAGCCGATAGAGCTGCTGAGATTTGATTTTCAACAGGACTGGACAGGACTTTGAAAGTCAGAGGTTTTACAAGTACTAGAGATAGCGGGGTAGGATTCATCTATAAGTTAACACTGCTGTATTTCATTTATGGTTATGCCAATGTACAAACACACCAACTAGAGGATATACATTAGATTGGACAGAAAATAGTGATCTATCGCAGTTTTTTTCAAGCCCTGGTCTGTGAGCGGCTTGAGAAAAGTTTTATTTAAGCAGCCCTCAAAGAAAGAAGGCCTATAGCTTATTGGTTCCTGGTAGGCGTACAGTAAATGTTGATACACAGGGCTTGTACACTGAGTGTACAAAACATTAAGAGCACCTTCCCAACATTGCATTGCACCCCCATACCCCTTTGGCCCTCAGAACAGACTAAATTAGTCGGGGCATGGACTCTACAAGGTGTCTAAAGCATCCCACAGGGATGCTGGCCAATGTTGACTCCAATGCTTCCCACAGTTGTGTCAAGTTGGCTGGATGTCCTTTGGGTGGTGGACCATTCTTGATACATAAGAAACTGTTGAGCGTTGCAGTTGTTGACACCGACTACCACACCTCTCAATTGTCTCAAGGCTTAAAAATCCTACTTTAACCTGTCTCCACGCCTCCATCTACACTGATTGAAGTGGATTTAACCAGTTACATCAACAAGGGATCACAGATTTCACCTGGTCAGTCATGGAAACAGCAGCTGTTCAAAAGGTTTTGTACACTCAGTGTATATAAATCTCGGCCTACTACTTAGTGAACTAAGGTTCACATTGGGCCTATTGATTGGGCCTATTGATATTTCTACAGATGTGATGTGATGATTGACATTGTAATAATCCTCTCGCTTCCCCGTTTCTGTTTTCCAGACACTAATATGAGGAAACCTTTACATGCCCCAGACCCTGGAGAACATCAGGAGCCAGTCGGTTGTTGTGTTTAGAGGACTATGCTCTCCTCGACACCGTAAGGCAAGTGCTCGTGCTAAACCAGCCAGAGCAGCCTCACAGCCAGCCTGAGCCTCAGCCTCCACCTATGCAACAGCGATGGAATTGATGCTCCCAGGTGCTGACATGGGGCCCCAGAAGGACTCCTTCCCCCTGAGCAGAAGGCATCACTACCTCCACGTCCGGAGAAAACTGAGGCCCATAAGGATTCTAGCTTTCGTCCTCAGCATTGTGACTCTCAGCACAGTCTTCTCATTGGGTGCCTTCCAGTGGACTACTTCTTCTACTGGGCTCGCTGGAAATGGAGGGGATCTACTTTCCTCCTCCCCCGCTGCTATGTCCGGGGGAGACCTACTGCAGTCGGCCCCCCGCAGAACACTGCTCACCACCAAGCACCAGGGAGGCCACAACGTCTCCGGGATGGAGGACATGCCCGTGGCCATGAAGTCTTCCATGGATGAGATGAACCAGGGGGACTACCCCACGGATCTCTTCAACCTGGAGGAGAGAAGGCAGGGGGCTGTGGGTCTGCACATGTTTGGGATGTTGTACATGTTCATCGCCTTAGCCATTGTGTGCGACGAGTTCTTTGTCCCGGCCCTAACTGTGATCACAGAGAAACTTCAAATCTCGGACGACGTTGCCGGGGCAACCTTCATGGCGGCCGGGGGTTCTGCCCCGGAGCTTTTCACTTCCGTCATCGGGGTGTTCATCTCCCACAGCAACGTGGGCATAGGAACCATTGTGGGTTCGGCCGTGTTCAACATCCTGTTTGTCATCGGGATGTGCGCGTTGTTCTCCAAGGAGGTTCTCCAGCTGACCTGGTGGCCCCTCTTTAGAGACGTCTCCTTCTACATCATTGGTCTGTTGATGCTCATCCTGTTTTTTTTGGATAACCAGATCTTTCTGTGGGAAAGTATCGCCTTGCTGATGTGCTACTTGAGCTATGTGACATTTATGAAGTTCAACGCAAATGTAGAGACCTTCATAAAGAGTAAATTGGGCCAGAATCAAGTGGATGAGGTGGAGGCCGCTCCTAAGGTGAGTTTTGCCGCCACCTTTTCCTCCCCAGATGTATTCTTAACTCACGTTCCTTTTGCTTTTGGCAGGAGGCTGCACGCATGCAGCGTAAGGAAAGGGTATTTAAAAGTCGTCCCGAGGGCCAGGTAGACGGACAGACGCCAAAAACCTCTGCCTGCCCAGGGATTAACATGGGGTTTAGCTGCATGTCACCTGTGCATGGCCTCACAGAGATGGCGCTCCCTATTCGTGCTGACTAAGTCAAACCACCAAGCAGGTCGCTCCATGGAGTCTTCCATCCACTCCCATATTAAATAACAGGCCTCTGAGCCCTTTGCAAAGCTGGCTCGCCATACATACAGCCCTCGCAGTGGTCAGTCAACTAACTTTACGCAAATCTAGTTTTCCCTTAAACGTTTTAAACATACACAAGACACATTTACACAGCCAATGTTTAGGAAATGTATATGCCATTTAAGTAATAAATATGTAGACTTTTTTATCTTCTTGATGATGGATACTGTAATTACACACCATTTATTAACTTTGTCATTAACTTCGACCTTCATCGACCTATAGGAAATCAGTTACACATTAACTGGTTTACTGAATTCAGTGGTCTGTGGTTATCTGAGGGAGTCTTAAACATTGGAACCAACCAGCTGTCGACTTATACCAGGAATTGATAATATCTGTAATGGGCTGCAAATGGGGGAGGGTGGTTGCTCTGACGAGGTCTCAGTGTTTGGAGATTCCAATTCCTATTATCAACATGGCCCCAGAGGGTAGCTTTGTGTCGCCACATTTCTTCAAAGGATCGACACGTTTGAGTGGATAGGCCCGACAATGTGCACTGCACAGTGTGTCCCCTTGAACCGACTTCTCAACAGCTGTATTCAATCAACATCTCTTCATGACCAGAGTTGAGATAAAGACAGTAGGCTAAAGTAGCTTGAGCCCTCACCGTTTTCTTAAAACTCCCACGTGTACTTTATTATCAAGATCGGCTAGCTAGTATTTTTCCAGAAATGCTGGTCCTAATGTAAGAAAACAACAGATTTGAGGACTTGAGACTTTAAAAGGAGGCTATACATACATTTCCATGGGATATAACATTTAGGGTCCGACCCCAAACGACACAGCGAATAAATTGATGTGCGTAGATATAGATCGAATTCATTTAAAAAAAAATAATAAACTGCATCATTATCATTCAAAACTCTACTGTTGTGACATATCTCCTACATGTGTCCGACCTGCTGTGTTCTTGTCTTTGTCTTCAGTTGGAGTCTGATTCATTGCTCTCAGATGTTATATACTCAGAGTCACACTCTTACGGAGCCCAGGTGAACCCTAGCTGGATGTTGGCTGTGATTGTTAGGGCTTTACCTGTAGCTTTTTTTTTTTTTTTTTACCTGTATTGCATCCCAATTCAGGTCTTCAGGGGTTTATACTTTAATACTACTGTGCAATTTGGACTAGATTATAGGCCTGTATTTGGCATTTAGAAGACAATACTATCCATATGTACTAATTATTATCATCGTCACACCACATTGAGACACTAGATATTGTAAAGAAATATCTAGCAATGAGGTTTGATATAATGATTCCAGCAAGCAGTACTTTAAAAATACGTAGTTCAATTCATTAATGGTAACTAAAGTTATGAGCCATTTTTTTTCTCCTAAAAATACGGACCAATGTTGTAGTGACAGCAACATTTAGTGGATGGCAGCAAACTTTGCTTTTACATCTTTACATAACATGCAAGTATCTGATCAGTGGTTATTTGATGTGTGGTACGTTCCGTTTACACCTCGGATCTTAACGTTGCGACGCGAGCGCCATTATTCAACCCGACTTGAAGAGGTGGTTACTATTTCTATCATCAAGGGGATATAAAAACTCTTGTTTGTATTCCGTCCTTCGGAGAAAACTGCCCTGTTCACAGGAAGTCTCTCATCCTTGTACTGGTCTGACTCCTCAGGGATTTCTTTTAACCAGCCAGCACATGATGTACGACTTGCTTGCCCTCATATGTCTGTAGTTCTTAAGTAATCCCTCTGCAAATCCTCCAATCCATTTACCACAGCTAATTTTAGCCAGGTGCTACTGCTGGTGTGGAGATCAAAACTCATCCAACACTAGGAAAAGTTTTTAAAAAAAAATGTTAACCAATTGTGTTTATTGTTTTGTCATTCAGAGTAAAGTCTGTGCTTTTAACCCAAGCCATATATATGTAGAGAGATATGTATAAATATGTAAGACGTTGGAAGTCAGGAAGAACTCACACTACTTGATTATTCTAAGACTCCAATCCTTCTTAAACCCTTAACTGATTACCATTTGTGACGACAGCAAATATAAAGCAACAGACTCCTGGGCCCCGTTTCCCAAAAGCATCTCAAGACTAAGTTCATTGTTAGAACCCTCATAGGAGCATCGTTAAAGCTCCGAGCTGTTTTCCAAAACCATCGTTAGTAAAGTTGCACTTGAAAACGTTCGTTATTTACCAACTGCCTCCAGACCACTCGTACAACAGCCAAGTGTGTCGTTAGATGCTTAATTGCCCTTCTGCGTTACTTTATAGTTACTTTATACACAGAAGATCTCCACTAAACATAGGCGCCAACATCTTGATGCTATCTGAATCTTCTGTGACCAGCCGGTAACTTCACAGATCACAGATAACTTCTGTGACCAGCCGATAACGAAGCTACAAATTTGCCAATGTTTTTGCAATTGTTACAAACAAGCAAGGGATACAAATATTCTTAAATTAAAAACAAGATGACTGCATTAAAATATAAGTACAGTATAGATCGATATATTTAAACCATACTGAAATCAATTTCATGTTCAATCAGATTTTTTTGTTGTTGCTAATTCTAGGCTACTGTATGTAATTGCCTCAATATATTTAAGGTTGTGTAAAATGTGCGCAATACCTCATTTGTGATGTAGTGTATTATTATAGGGTTAGCATTAAAATAATCTGCCTCAATATTTGCAGCCATAAGTGATAATATATATATATAAATAGGAGCTGAACCGTCGTCAATATTGTGGAATAATTATACTGTTAAAGTAAGACTTGGAAGGCAAAAGCTGATCCGACAGCGGTGCTGCCTTCCGTTCGATCCTATCAGTATCGATACATGAACCAACAACACAGGACGTTTTGTGAAACGCATATGATACTCAGCTGCTATGGGCATAATGCATCGTTAAAACACTCCTAAGCTTAATGCTGCATTCTATTTACGTGGAAAGCGGGTTTTTACCACATATGACTGGGGAAATTCTATTAAATGCCCATCCAACTCGTAATTAGTAGTGGGAAACTTGTCTATCATCGCTGAGCGCCAACTTATGCTACATGCTGACATTTGACGTCCCCTACTAAGGAAATAACAGCATTTTCAACAACAGCATTTTCGGCAGTTAAATGTAACAACTAAACATTATTTTTTTAAAGCAATTTGTTAACATGGTTTTGGAACACTATAATTTGTTTACAAGCATGATAGCTGTAGTTATAGTTTATGGTTGACGCAGCTTGCTGGCCATTGTTGATTGACAAAGTTCAAAGCACGTGAATGCATTATGCATCCAACAGTATTTATGACTTCACAACTTGAAATGACGTCCTTCCCACTTGGTTATGAACGCAGCATTAGTTCCATCGCTATCGGGAATCGGGCCCTGGGCATGATGTGACCAACCTGCTGCAGCTGACTGACTAAAGACACAGAAGCCTACAGTGACTCAAAGAATGAGCAATGAACAGTAGAGGATCTTTTCCACATTACGTGCCTGCATCCACTATATATACACACACTGAACAAAAATGTAAGCGCAACATGTAAAGTGTTGGTCTCATGTTTCATGAGCTAAAATGAAAGATCCCCAAAATGTTCCATATGCACAAAAAGCTTATTTCTCAAATATGTTGTGCACATCCCTGTTAGTGAGTATTTCTCCTTTGCCAAGCTAATCCATTCACCCGACAGGTGGGGCATATCAAGAAGCTGATTAATAAACAGCATGATCATTACACAGGTGCACCTTGTGCTCGGGACAATAAAAGGCCACTACAATGTGTAGCTTTTTCACACAATGTCTTGAGGGAGCGTGTAATTGGCATGCTGGCTGCAGGAATGTCGAGCAGAGCTGTCGTCGGAAAACGTAATGTTAATTTCTCTACCAAAAACTGCATCCAATGTTGTTCTAAAGAATTTGGCAGTACGTCCAACTGGCCTCATAACTGGAGACTACGTGTATGGTGCTGTGTGGGCGTGCGGTTTGCTGATGTCAATGTTGTGAACAAAGTGGAGTTATGGTATGGGCAGGCATAAGCTATGGACAATGAATACAATTGCATTTTATCGATGGCAATTGAATGCACAGAGATACCGTGACGAGATCCTGAGGCCCATTGTCGTGCCATTCATCTGCGGCCATCAACACGTTTCAGCATGATAATGCACAGCCCCATGTCGAAAGGATCTATAAGCTAAAAATGGCCTAGTTCTTCCATGGCCTGCATACTCACCAGACATGTCACCCATTGAGCATGTTTGGGATGCTCTGGATCGACGTGTATGACAGCGTGTTTCAAAGTTCACGCCAATATCCAGCAACTTCACACAGCCATTGAAGAGAAGTGAGACAACATTCTACAGACCACAATCAACAGGGGCGGCAGGTAGCCTAGTGGTTAGAGCATTGTAACCAAAAGGTTAGATCGAATTCTTGAATTCTTGATCGAATTCTTGAAATGAATTAAATAAGAATTTGTTCTTAACTGACTTGCCTAGTTAAATAAAAACAGCCTGATCAACTCCATGTGAAGGAGATGTGTTACGCTGCATGAGGTAAATGGTGGTCACACCCGATTCTGACTGGTTTTCTGATCCACACCCCTACTCATTTTAAAAGGTATCGGTGACCAACAGATGCATATCTGTATTCCCAGTCATGTGAAATCCATAGATTAGGGCCTAATGAATTTATTTCAATTGACTGATTTCCTTATATGAACTGTAAAATTGTTGAAATTGTGGCATGTTCCGTTTATATTTTTGTTCAGTATAATACACTAGCGTATAGTACTTAGAATGAAGCAACGCATTGGGAATGCATTCTAAATAGTGTGCTAGTATGGAAATTGGAACTCATGTGTAAGAGCTTTTGACTAGCATGATCTGACTGCACTAGGAAGTGTTTTCCGGGCAATTGTTTGTTGTTGCAAGAGACAAGAAGACTGCATGCTTATTTTGCAGGGCACAATTCTCACTGATGTTTTAGATAGAAAGCAACCACCAGTGTTCACGTATTTCCATCAACATTCTTCCTGTCAATCATGCCTCTCAATGACATGTAAATGATTGTGGACCATGTTGTAAATGTCCATGCTTCCATAATCATTAGTACAGGGCTCTCCAACCCTGTTCCGGGAGAGCTACCGTCCTGTAGACTTTCACTTTTACCCTAATCAAGCGCACCTGATTCTAATAATTACCTGGTTGATAAGCTGAATCAGGTTAGTTACAACTGGGGTTGGAACGAAAACCTACAGCTTTCCAGGAGAAGGGTTGGAGAGCCCTGCTTTATTGTAATGTTTCCCTCAATTGCGAGGGTTCACTTCCTGCGCTAAACCCCAGGGCCACAACTGACCAATCAGCTACACTGCGTTTCATTGTCTCAGAAATAGGGTTATGCTCCAGTCTTTATTATTAATTGTAACTAAAAGTGTACTTGTATTGTTATTGAGTTAACTTCTTTCCCATGAAGAAAGGGTACCGGTAACACACTTAACATTGTATTCTATATCCAATATCTTCTATATCCAATGGACACCGACCGGGGTCCTTAAGGGTTGTAACACCACCCAAGTAACAACCATTATTCAACCCAATACAGAATAAGTGTAATAAAAGTGTGAGGTTCGAATCAAACGTCACAGTGTGACATGTGAAGGTTGTTATGAGAGTTAACATGAAGGGGTTGAAATTACTGTTCTAAATACGGTTATCTCTGTGGATTAGTCCTCTCTAAGTCTGGGAGCTTGGCGGGTCAGGTGGACACAATTGACTTCTGCCTTGCAAGGATACTTGCAGAAACTCCCGGCTTCGCAGAAAGCCTTGGCTGGCTGGCTGTCAGCCTTATGGCATTTACGGCTACAGTATACTGTGAATAATTGTTATTTCGAAAAGCGTCACGTGTTCCTTATAAAGATCTTAATGATCATTTTGTTTGGCAGTTTGAATTAATTACACTTTAATTAATCGCATTACATAACAAGGCAGTTAACCCACTGTTCCCCGGGCGCCGAAGACGTGGATGTCGATTAAGGCAGCCGCCCGCACCTCTCTGATTCAGAGATGTGGAAGACACATTTCAGTCGAATGCGTTCAGTTGTACAACTGACTAGGTATCCCCCTTTCCCTTTCCTTCCCTAACATGCACTTTCCAATGGTGCAGTTACCCTCTGCAGTGCACGTTTGATTGAATTCCAGGCGTAGCTATTTCCTGTTGAGGCACTGAAAGAAGTACAAAAAAAATATGCCTTTGATATATATGTTGATTTTCTCTTCCAGATATTTGTTTTAGTACAGTGTGTGCATGTATGCATGTCCAGTTTGTGTGTTTGCTTGTATGTTTATGTACGGAGAGTATGAAAACCCTGCAAATTCCCTCTCCAAGCCATTCCCCAGCATGTTGGTAAATGTTGTTTTAGTTATGAGGACATGTCTAGTGTTTGATTGCGCTTCTACAGCAAAAACACTTTGTGGAAAATAGTACTTAAAGTAACTTAAAAAAAGTATATTTCCATTGTTATTGTAGAGGTATAAAGGGAGTTAGGGCGCCCAAGTTACTTGATATAAAAAACAATGGCAGTGAATGTAAAGATCCCTATTAATCAATTAACTTTAATTAACTTCAATGACCCTGTTTGTGGATCAAATGGATCACCCATTAGTGCATTGTTTACTCAATCCCAGATTCTGTACCTAGAGACATCTATGCCTCTATCATTTTGGCAAGAGTTAATAACTATCAATTTGATGATGTTCTATTATAATGATAGGAATCACAGTTCATCCTGTGCTCCTGTGTTCTTTTTGGTATTTGTTTTTATATGTAGAGTCATACATAATTCACCTCGAAATGAATGTCTAGATAGGCCTACAGAATTTGTCAAATCATTATTTGACCTTTAATAAATCCCTTTCCTGCAGTCAAATGACCAAATCGCCCCCAGTGGCCTCGTTGGAAAGTTAAAATGTTTCATAAATTCATAATTAATCAACATTAAAAAATGACAAAATTAAACACAGAAAATCCAGTGTTTGTATGTCAAATGGTTTTGTTATATTTAAGACTTCTGTGATGCATATAAAGTGTAATGTTGGGGATGCAAACTCAAAACGGAATACATTTCAACTCTATACCAGACATGGTACAGGTGTCTTCTTTTTTAAGCCCATAACCATGTGTGTGAGGAGTATACATTTGTTTCAAAGTAGATTTGTTTAAGACTACCAAGAAACACTTTGTGACCCTAATTTAGCCCACTGCAGTAAAGGGTTCATGCTATAAGCTATAGCCAGTATAAGGCCAAGGACTTTTCAGTTGAACAAAGATGGATTTGTAAAGTATTATTGCTACATTTGTATCGTGTCGACCCCATTTGTTTCTACCCCATTTGTGGCTACGCCAAAAAACTAGAGTATTCTCCAAACCCACTCCCTTCCTGACCTAGGTGGGAGTTCTGTTTGGTTGGAAATGTGACCATGTGGTGGTGTTTTGGCGTTGGTTTCAGAGGGGATAAAAGGCCTCATGTCTGTACATTTGACATTTTAGTCATTTAGCAGGCACCCTTATCCAGAGCGACTTACAGGGGCAACGAGTTTAATTGCCTTGCTCAAGGGCACACCGGCAGATTTTTCACCTCGTCGGCTCGGTGATCCGAACCAGGGGCCTTTCGGTTACTGGCCCAATGTTCTTAAACTGCTAGACTAAATGCCTCCCACAGTAAGCCAGGCCACATTGCAAACCTCCAGCAGTTCTCCATCTTGCCAATCCATCCATTCCTAACCCTAAGCTCCGGCAGCAGATGCTCTGCAGGTTATTAGGCTCGATGCCTAATAAATAACCTGTATGACCCGTTAGGGCCATGTGAGCATTAGGCAACAGCCAACCGCCGGGAATCAAACACAGCACAGGGCCTTAGCCTGCCTTACTGGAAAGGCCTAAATTTGGGTGCTCACATGGCTAACGCTCATCCGCTAACACTTTGAGAGACAGCTACTAGTGGCTCTGGATGGATCCTCCTAACCCCAATGAAATCCTTAACTAGACGACATGACTCGGTCTACATTGATACAAACTGGTTGTGTAATTGTTGTCCCATTTTGTCCCAAATAGCAGGGCTGTTCAGGGTTTTCAACTCTGCTAATTGAAGAAAATAGTTGAAATTCGGTATTTAAAAAAAATTGGTAATCATAGTCTAGAATTTTTTTGGGGAATCATACAATAGTTAACTACAGTATGGCTAACACTTGGCCTATGTCTGCTTAGTCAAATTGCTCCTGTAAACTCAAGACTTTTAGTTCCTATAATTCAAGATGTTCCTTCTTCCATTTTTAAAGGAAATAAATATTAGGATTGTCATGTATTCCCATTCGCTTGTTTTGTGGTGTGAAGATACACAGTTAGCTATAGTATAACCCTGTGTCTGACCACAGCAAGCTGCTGAGGTGTTGCATAGTTTTGTCGTCTTTGCGCAGGGTTTCATTGAAGTTATTCACTCATTTCACATCATTGATTTACAGTGCCTTCATAAAGTATTCAAACCCCTTGACTTTTCCCCACATTTTGTTGTGTTACAGCCTGAATTTAAAATGGATTACATTTCAAAAGAAAAATTATGTCACTGGCCTACATGCAACACCACATGATGGCAATGTTTTTCACTTTTTTTTCCCCCAAATGAATTAAAAAGGGAGACCTACTGCTTGCTTTGGTATCATACTGTACCTTACATTCCAAACAAAAAAAGCAGTATGCTTTCTCAATTTAATTTCTCTCTCAAACGGTTGTGTAAGATGGGATTCTGTCTCCACAACTGTAATGTATATGTCCTCTGAAGAACTGTTGGCTTTAGATTAGAGGAGCTGCATCTGTAGGTTTTACAAGCTTTATGTCTTCCCAGCTGCCAAGTATTCCCAGCTGCATTACAACCTGTACATTCTCTATTGGTCATTTTGAAACCGGTTTCCCTAATTGACCGTTTGATATCCTGATAATTTATCATGACGGCTGCTTCTATTTCATTCATTAGGCCACACCGTCTTGTCAATAACTAGCATTTCCTGGCAGATGATGTTTTCTGTTTAAGCGCGATTTCGTGTGACTTCATACATGCACGTCTTTCTCTTTACCTCTTCCCTTTGAAGGCAACCACGGGTGACGACGAAAACAAGTTGACGGTATGTTTATGTTCTGTCGTGGCATCTTAATCTGTATTTACATGTGTCATGTTGACAGTACTGAATATCCAGTGTTCTTATTCAGCAAGCACACAAAGCACGTTGTCATAGACAACAATGCTGCATGAATACAATGAAATGTAATGGTGCACAAATGTGGACCATTTGTGGACCACTCTAAATACCCATGTATTCAGAGTGTTGGCCCAATGCCGTTTCTGCATTATGACACATTTACACGACACTTCAACATTCAACATGGCAGCCATGTTAGCTCCCCACTAACGAATGATTTACTTGGGGAATATTTCCCCAAAAATATTATAAAACTGAATGTCTCGGAGCATTATGATGCATTTACATGACACAGCAACATTCTATAACAACCATGTTAGCTCCCTATTAACATTACATGGGCAATATTTAAACATTGCTATGTAACGTTCAGTTACAGTTCAGAATTAGAACAAAAGTTGACCTAACTCTCTAAATATATGAACTCTAAAGAAATGAACTCTAAATATATGAACTCTCTAAATATATGAACTCTAAATATATGAACTCTAAATATATGAACTCTCTAAATATATGAACTCTCTAAATATATGCCGCTGGTTTGCACTACAAGGCACTGCATTATTGACACGCACTTGACACGTCGCACTGTGTATTCACTGTGCATACCACTTTGTTCAACTGCCTCATTGTTACACCACTGTGTACCAAAGACACATATGCATTGTGAGCTCACGGTTGGGATCAATCCAGGAAAGTAAAATCGAAACTCAATTCATACATTGAATTTCAGTTCACTTGACTGAATTGAAAACCAAATTGACTCCACCCCTGCAGTTTTAGATTAGAGCTATGTAATGAAGCTGTAGATTAAAGCTTTGTATAGAAGCTATAGAAGATCTAGTATTGAAGCTATAGATTAGAGCTATGTATTAAAGCAATAGAGGATCTAGTATTGAAGCTATAGATTAGAGCGATGCATTAAAACTATAGATGATCTAGTATTGAATCTATAGATTAGAGCGATGCATTAAAGCTATAGATGATCTAGTATTGAAGCTATAGATTAGAGCGATGCATTAAAGCTATAGATGATCTAGTATTGAAGCTATAGATTAGAGCGATGCATTAAAACTATAGATGATCTAGTATTGAATCTATAGGCTATCATCTGGTATAGAGACGTTAAAGCAGCCTATGCCCTTGGTCTCTACTGCAGGCCAAGCCCCGTCTCCAGAGAGGAGGCTCATCAGCCTCCCTCCACAACACCCTGATGAGGAATAGCATCTTCCAGCTCATGATCCACACCCTGGACCCCCTCAGTGAGGGTGAGGGACTGGGGGGTAAAACAGGTTTTTTTTTTGTTGTCACGCCTTCAATATAGACACACTTCCAATCTCTATATTTGATGTATTTGTTTCAATGTGTTTCTGTATTAGACATGTTTTCATCATTTCTCATTCATGGAAACCAAGTCAAATGTTTTGTTTAGCGTTTCCATTAGTGGGGAATCCGTAGCTAGGTTTCATATCGTTAGGGTTCATCACTGACTCTAGGCAGCAACGATTTGTGTTTCAGGGCGATTCAAAGAGAAGGCCTCCATTCTCCACAAGATGGCCAAACAGAAATGTCAAGATGGTGGGGACGGGGAAAAACCCAACGGTGTCGCAGGTGAGCTTTACATTTCAAATGTACGTAAATGTTAAATACTTTATACGTGTCATATACTATATTAAAAACTGGGTGGTTCCAGCCCTGAATGTTGATTGCCTGAAAGCCATGGTATAAGAGACCGTATACCATGGGTATGACAAAACATATATTTTTACTGTTCTAACTACATTTGTAACCAGTTTATAATATCAATAAGGCACGTCTGGGGTTTGTGGTATATGGTCAATATACCATGGCTAAGGGCTGTGTCCAGGCACTTCGTGTTGTGTCGTGCTTAAGAACAGCCCTTAGCCATGGTATATTGGCCATATATCACACCCCCTCAGGCCTTATTGCTTAAATATACTGTATATACATAATATATATTATATTACATCCTCCAGTGACTCTCACCGTCTCTCCTTCAAGTCTAACTCCTGGCGTATGTCTGTCTGTCTGTCTGTCTGTCTGTCTGTCTGTCTGTCTGTCTGTCTGTCTGTCTGTCTGTCTGTCTCTCTAAGCAGACAAAAACATCCCCAACAGTTCCAACGTCACAGTGGAAGTCACTTCGCCTGCAAACGGCGACGTAGGACCGGTAGGCTTTGTCTACCAAATACCTCCAAAATCAGTGACATGATGTTTAAGAGAGTAACTGACACACACATGTTTAAGAGAGTAACCCCCCCTCTGTTTGGTAGGCGGAGGAGGAGGAAGATGAGGATGCTCCTCTGAGTTTGGAGTGGCCGGAGACGAACCGCAAACGAATAACGTATCTCCTTATCCTCCCCATCGTCTTCCCCCTGTGGCTCTCTCTGCCGGATGTCAGGAGAGAGGCAAGTGGAGCTGCTCCTTAGACTACATTAACATTTGGGGTGTAGCTACAGTTGGTTGATTGATTTGTGAAAGTCTATGACGCTTTAAAAAAGGACAACCTTTCTTTCTTTTTCTTTTTTGCAGACTTCCACAAAATTCTTCCCCATAACTTTCATTGGTTCCATCTGTTGGATTGCTGCCTTCTCCTACCTCATGGTGTGGTGGGCTCATCAGGTAAGCCCCTCCCTGACACATGTCACTTTCATTCTGAGCCAATCAAAGCATAGGGTTTGGTGTCAATCATTACCTCACCTCACCTATGGCCTTTTGATTATGGTGGAAGCGTATCAGTCTGTGTGTGACCACGACACGTAATCAAGAGCCAACCAATCCAAACAAGTTCCAGTCAATCGATTGAGTTCCAGCCGTGCCTATCGCCAGACGTCATAACGCCAAATCTGATTCTTTGTCTTTGTTTGAACAATGTAGTTAACCCATTTTCACTCTCAGGTTGGAGAGACCTTCTGGATTACAGAGGAGATCATGGGATTGACCATATTAGCAGCTGGTACATCAATCCCTGATCTAATCACCAGTGTCATTGTAGCCCGGAAAGGCCTTGGTGACATGGCTGTGTCCAGCTCTGTGGGCTCCAACATATTTGACATCACCGTGGGGTAAGTCGCTCCAAAAGCACATTTAAAATGCTGTTTGCATGAATGAGTCATTTTTAAAAATGTTTTCTCAGGCAAGCTCTATCGCTGCACATTGCAATGTGACAGTAGTTTTGCACAGATCTATGCTCTTTTGCATGCCAAAAATGTCAACCTAGAAGTCAAGGCTCAACTGCAACTATGATTTCACTTAAACACCATGTAGTCCACTCTAGACAGTACATGTGATTCCTCTGTTTCTCCATCTACCCTTACAGCCTGCCGTTCCCGTGGCTCATCTACGGCCTGGTCAATGACTTCAAGGCGGTGCAGGTGAGCAGCAACGGCCTGTTCTGCGCCATCGTGCTCCTCTTCCTCATGTTGCTCTTCGTCATCATCTCCATCGCCTCCTGCAAGTGGAAGATGAGCAAGGTGCTGGGAGGCCTCATGTTTTTACTGTACATCTTCTTCCTGGTAACCAGCGTCATGCTGGAAGACAAGATCATCGTGTGTCCCATCTCCATCTGAAGGCCCCTCTTCAACCCCAACCTCCTGGAAACACAAACACACCTTCTCTCTCACACACACACATACATACAGTACACACAATCATTTGATCCTCCCGTTGTCAATGGGGGCTTCCATTGGGAGGAGCAGTAGAAAACTAGCCTGACTTGATTGATTGATTCCAAATGCCCGAGCACAACCTGCAAATGATCATTTGTGAACTTTGAGCAGGGCAGACGGACCTGTCGATGAGGGATTGATTCACGATGCTACTGCCCAATGGGATGGGTTTCTCCCCACGTCACATGACCACATCCGAGAGCTTCCATTGGTTTAAATCTGTCGTTGACTGACAAACAGGCGATTGTAATCACGCCCATGTCGGAGAGTAGGGGACCACGTCTGGTTACTCCAATCCAGAGGACTATGTGATATGATTAGAGAATAGATTTGAATATGCCAGGTATCAACTGTCCATCCGTCAAAAACTTTGATGGCTGTATGAAGTGGAGCTCTGGGAAAGGTCCTGCACGTCCTAACCAGAAAGTGGAACCTGGCAGAGAAATGGAAGAGAGGTTCAACAGATGCAATAAATATCAAGGCATGAGGAACATGGTTGGATCCACCAGCAGGTAGATTAAAGAGCCGCGCCTCAGCTTTCACAGAGTTTACCGAACTCCAGTAAATCGCGATCAATTTGCACAGGTCCTTGCTATAAGAGTGTCTGAGGATTTGCGTGGATCAAGCGGAAGTGTTTTTCTTGATTTTTGTAAATTTAGTTTTCAGTTGTATTTATATTACAATTGCTTAATTTGCAAAACCCAAAAGGTTTTTGTTCTCAAATCAAAATCTAGAATGTGTACAGTTCTGATTGGGCTTATAACTGTTACATGTTTGTATGGACTTGAAAAGTTTGGAAAGGTAAAAGTGTAAATGAAGAGAAAATGGTAGTAATATGACGAGGGTGGTTTTGTTTGGGACGATTTTGTGAAGTAAATATAATGTAGTATTTCTAATGTATCTTCTGTTTCTTAAACCCAACCCATATTTTCAAACTTGTTTGACATATAATATTAAGGTGAATCCAGTTGAGCAAATCTATTGTACCTAATGCTACAACAATTTTATGGTTGAAAATGTAACAATACAATTTTTTTTTTTCCGGTAAAAGATATATACACTGTGCTCCACTTATTCTATACGCAAATCAGCTTAAAATGGTCGACAGGTGTGATGTAGGGACACACTTTTTCAACCCCTTTTAATCAAATGTATTTATAAAGCCCCTTTTACATCAGCAGATGTCACAAAGTCCTATACAGAAATCAAGACTAAAACCCCAAACAATGCAGACGTAGAAGCAGATGTGAAGTGAAAATATACATAAAGGGGTTGTAAACTCTGTACAAATGATCAGTTTTCCATGTTTGATACAGTTTGTACGCTTCAGAATCATATAGGGATATAAATATCTCATTTTTTTTATACGTTATTTGTTTGCTTGTTTTCTCTGTATAATAGAGCAAACAGTAACATGTATATCTGAATAACAGCCTGTTTTTTTTCTCACTTGTGATCAACTGAACAGAATAAGGGGTTTAAGATTTTATATTGACCAAAAGCAAAATAGCATGTGAATGATATTCTCAGAATAATCGATAGTTCTACTCTGTAAAAAAAAAATCTACATGTTTCTTCTCCACTATAAGGTCGATCATAAAAAATTTCAAACTATTTAGTTTCTTCAGAATTGTTACCTTACCATTGCTGTATGGGGCTTGCCCTTTGACTGGCAATGGCAAACCCTATCCCTATCACAGGATTCTCCAACCATGTTCCTGGCGCGCTACCTAGGTTTTCAATCCAACCACAGATGTAACTAACCAGAGTCAGTTGATCAACCAACTAATTATTAGAATCAGGTGCGCTAGATTAGGGTTTGAGCGACAATTCATAAGACGCTAGCTCTCTAGAAACAGGTTTGGAGAGCCCTGCTCTAGCACATGAAGCATACAGTATGTGCATCACCACAATTAAGTTGTTTTCTTATAAATAATTGTTAAGATAACAAGCCCAATTTTGCAATACTTGTACCATAATAGTGGCTTGTTATATTATCACATCCTAGTGGGCAAAACTGGTGTAAAATATGTATTTTGGAAAGAGATGTGCAGTGGAAACAACGTCTTTTGAACCATATTTGCTCACTGGGATATGCTATATGTGATTTTTAACAATAATAATTGAACCATCTGAGACTGAATAGGCAACAACAACAAAAATATCCACTATATTGACAACTAAAATAATGGATTATCTTTGTTAAAAGATTTTATATGTATTACTGTAACCCCTTTCACTTTTTGTTAATTTCTCTAAGCCAATTTCATCATTGTCAATTTGTTTTCTCTCGCGAATGCAATGTTTATGCATACAAACGGTTTGTAAACAAACTGTAATGTAAACTCAAAAACATGATAATTCCATCTTCTGTTTAGACCAATATCGCTTCCACTGCTTTAGGGTTGAATGTTATTGATATGCATAGAACATATTTAAAATACAGATAACTTTCATGACTTTAGACATCCACGTTGCATTAATAAAGAAACACTTTCATATAGCGGGTTATTTCTTGATCTTTTTTTCCAATGGATCTTATGCGTGTGTAACATTTAATGCATGGATGAGTAGGAAGGAAAAACGGTCAATATACAGAACTATATGGACAGCGTGGAAGTCTATCATAATAACACAGAACAAAGAATGAACGGCAATGCTTTTATATTTCTGTTACATACCATATATTTAAGTATGAATCGTGTATTTGAATCATAATCATGTATACTTGAATCATGTAAAATATTGTTTAAAAAAAATCATATCAGTCATTCTGTATAAAATGTCATGATAATAAATGAAACTTTGTTTGAAATGTAGGTGTAAATTGCTTGGTTTCAGAATCAAATCACCCAAAACGAACCTATCAAAATTATCCAATAAATGTTGTCCTCTACCACATAATATATAATATAGAAATATTCCTTATAGGGTGCAATGGTGCATACATTATTGATTTGGTTACCCAAGAATACAAATTTGATATGCACAAGTACATAAGCCAGTAGCGCCACCTAATGGTTAAAAAGAAACACTGCAACCAGGGCCATATTCAGATGGAAAATATTGAAATAGAAATGTCATGAATAGAGCTGTTAGGATTCCTTTTTCTACTTGTCAGAGGCATCTTCGTTCTTCATAAAAATGTTATATCTGAACGTTCCACAAAGTTTCTCCCTGCTGAACGCCCTCTGATTGTTGGTGGTAGTGGTGGTATTTGTAACATAATTTCGAAAGGGTTTTCTAATGATCAAATAGCCTTTTAAAATGATAAACTTGGATTAGCGAACACAACGTGCCATTGGAACACAGGAGTGATGGTTGCTGATAATGGGCCTCTGTACGCCTATGTAGATTCGGAATATCTACACAGTCAGAGCAGACGAATTCAATAGACATGTATCATGGAATAACCTCTTACCTCGTCCATCCCAGAAGCGGCGAAGAAGATTCCAACCTCCTTTGCATATTTCTGGAGCTCTCTATATTGTTCATGACTGAACTCTAGATGGCGCTTGTGGGCACCTATGTCTTTCCCCAGGAATGTTTGGAGGTGTAGGGACGCTCCAGAGCACGCTTGTTGAACTTGTTGAACTTGTTGAACTTGTTCACTCTTCTGAAATTTGGCGCAGTCTGCCCCACAGTCCTGTTAATTGATGCCAACATGAGTAATAGCATCAAACACACACACACACACACACACACACACACACACACACACACACACACACACACACACACACACACACTATTTCCGTTTATACAAATCCATGCACAGCAGCAGTACAATATCAGGATCACAGCAGAAAATACCTTTCCCCTCAGTCCTGCTATCCAATGTCACCCACATTAAGGGGCAGTTTCCCTGACAGAGTCCAAAAACCATTGAGCATGCTTTTTGTCCAAAACTAGGCTTAATTTGTCCAGGCAAAATGTAAGAATGTCTCTTCATGTAGCTTCCATTACCTTGGCCATCTTGAATATTTTCTTTGGGATTTCAATATCTCCCTGGTGGTTCTGTCCAATTTCTGCAATAATAAAACAGGGGTTAGAACCCCGAATCATCCTGCCAGGACCAAGTTCGAATTTCAGAGGCATTTTCAAAATAAAGTGATACATTTAGTTGGTAAATGACTAAAAGCCTATGGCAAATAAAGCAAACTATTTCTTAAGGGTGAGATTGTCAGAGGCAATCTTGCACGGTGGAAAAAGGAAGAAATTGCTTATCACCTGCCCTTTTATCCAATTCCTTTTAGTCGGCCCATCCAATGATATGCCAACATCCTCATCAGTCAAACCGAAAGAGACAGGTAGGATTTTTTTTTTGGTAGAGTCGTACCGGTCTGTTTCCGTTTACTTTATGGAACTGTCAGTTGGCAAGAGCACAAGAAAATCTAGTACCAGGCAAAAAAAAGGTGTGCCTTCAGAAAGTATTCACACCCCTTGACTTTAAAAAATATATATATTGTGTTAAAGCCTGAAAAAAATGTGGCAATCAAAAGTGTGCAACTTTGAGCATGTGTCCATTAGGCCTATGGATTTTTTTTTATCAGCATGAATTAGATTGAGAAATAAAAGCCCCACTTTTATTCCGTAGGCTGGGATCCTCACTAAGCAGTTTTTACAAGAGCGCATTTTTCACTGGCTGTCCACTGGTTTCAAAAACAATGATTGATAAGCAGCTTAAACTTCTAGAATTCAACCGTTATTGGGTTCAAATGCACATTTAGATTTGTGAACAGCCATCCACAACAACCACAATCCGTAAACGCAAATAACTCAATGAGAGAGCAGCAGGGTGATTCACATCAATGCGCTGTGTAGATATCAATAATAAGTGATATCCGTATCGCCGTAGACTACGCCTCTACTGTCATCTTTACCTCCAAGCGTTTATTCAAATTGGATAATCTTTGGATGCCGACAGCAGTCGCACCATTGGAAGACATATGTTGGATTGTAGCCTACAAAAACCTATTCCTGCTCTTTTCCCGCGATCCATCAAACACATTTGGTGTGTCATCATAGTGGTCTCTGATTTTTGGTCAGACTCGCTCAGGTGGAACAAATTTAAATGTGCGCCTTTTTTCAATGCTGATTTGAAAGTCATTGAGAAATCAAAGGTGTTAAATATTTTTTTCCGCAAACAACCTTTCTGAATTTAAAACTAATCCTCGAAGTAATCATCTAGATTTTCAAAAGTATCGGTAATCTGATTACAATACTTGGCTGGTAATGTAACGATTACAGTTCCCGTTTTTAGTAATCCCTTCCACGTAATCCGTTACTCCCCAACCCTGTAAAAATAATAAAATAATGAAAAACCATTGAATGAGTAGGCGTGTTCAAACTTTTGACTGGTACTGTATATCAGGCAAGTCTTTTTATATTCCACAGAGTATTATCATATTAACTGTTCTGTACAGATAATGATCAGACTCACGTTACAAATGCTGGTTAACAATCCAATACATTTAGTTTAGATTGTTTCACAAAAGTAGTGCGCTAGTCTTTTACTAGTCCCGTATTAGCAGACCAATATTGACTTCATCAGCACAGGCAAATGGCTGCTGCAAGAAAACGTACGCTATCTGGATTTGAAGATGTGATAGACAGAAAAACAACGATTTTCAAAGACAGCGGCGAGAAGATACACGTTGCAGCCCTGATCCTAGCTAGGGGAGGCAGTAAGGGGATCCCCCTGAAGAATATAAAAGTTCTGGCCGGCGTCCCGCTCATCGGATGGGTTCTGAGAGCTGCCGTGGATTCCAAACAGTTTGACAGGTGATTCCGTTCAATCTACAATTGACTTTCCAATGTAGTTACAGTATATGGATTTGCTCGGAGGCTGTTAATAATAACTAGCTGCAACAAATGCATGTGACATTCTTGTTTTGCGTGCACGGATAATATTGTTCATCCTAGTGATAAAGTATATGTTGTCTATGATGATTGATGCATCTAGTCATATCTGTACATTATCAATTGTTTGTGTGTGAATATAAACCCATGTCCGATTCTTATTGAAATAGTTTGTCAAGAGGATGTTTGAAAATGAGCTGTCTCTGACTTTGTCTTGGCCACGCAAGACCGGATTGCATTGATGTAGCCTACTTGCAGTGGTGTATTTGCAGTACTTATGTCGTTTTGTTGGGTATCTGTACTTTACTTTACTATTTTTATGTATGAGTACTTTTACTCCACTACATTCCTAAAGAAAATAATTTACTTTTTACTCCATCAATTTTCCCTGACACCCAAAAGTACTCGTTACATGTTGAAAATGGTCCAATTCACACACTTATAAAGAGAACATCCTTGGTCATCCCAACTGCCTCAGATCTGGCAGACTCACTAAACACAAATGCTTAATTTCTAAGTCATGTCTGAGTGTTGGAGTGTGCCCCTGCCTATATCCATAATTATTATTTTTTTGTATCATGCCATCTGGTTTGCTTAAATACAAGGAATGTGAAATTATTTATACTTTTGATACTTAAGTATATTTAAAACCAAACACTTTTTAGTCTGTTACTCAAGTAGTATTTTATCGGGTCACTTTCACTTTTACTTGAGCCATATTCTGTAAAAGGTATCTTTCCTTTTACTCAAGGATGACAATTGGGTACTTTTTTCCACCACAGCCTACTTGTTACAAAGCCTGAGGAATCAACTTCTTAATTTCTTTCTCCCACCAGTGTGTGGGTGTCAACTGATCATGATAACATTGAGAAGGTGGCCAAGGCATGGGGAGCTCAGGTTCACCGCAGGAGCCCAGAGGTGTCCAAAGACTCCTCCAGCTCTCTCGACACTATCCAGGAATTTGCCCGATTAAACCCAGGTAAGGGGTGAATCTCAATTGTAATTTCCTTGATTCCTCACTCCTTGCCTCCTTCTCAAAATGCAATTAGAGGAGGAGATCTGAGAGGAGGAGATCTGAGTGGAGGAACTGCAAATCTTCTGCTCCAATGTGCTGTGAGAAGGAGACAAGGAGGGAAGTGTGAGGAATCAAGATAATACAATTGTGATTTACTCAATGGCATAGCAACAGGGAAGTATCAACGTTTTTTATAATTTATTGTGACAAAACCAGACCCTCTTTGATGCTTCACTGTCTTTGTTAGGACTCTTAAGCAGTGCTTTGTTATAGATGCCAGCCGTTAAAAGAAAATATGCAGAAGAACATATTAGCTAGACTACGGCTCTGGGGCGATATGTATCAAGCATCTCAGAGCAAGAATACTGATCTAGGATCAGATCCCCCCAGCCCATGTAGTCTTATTCATTGTGTTCTTTGAGGCAAAGCTGATTGTAAATGTCACGACTTCCGCCGAAGTCGGTCCCTCTCCTTGTTCGGGCGGCGTCACTGGCCTTCTAGCCATCGCCTATCCACTTTTTATTTTCCATTTGTTTTGTCCTTTGTCCTTACACACCTGGTTTCAATCCCCCAATTACTTGTTCATTACTTAACCCTCTGTTCCCCCAGGTTTGTTTGTGAGTGATTGTTTATTGTATTGCGGTCCGTTATTTGTGGCCTTGGATTTATTGACGTGTATTGTGATTATAGTTGAGTAAAATTGCATACATTACTCATATCTGCTGTCCTGCGCCTGACTCATCTACACCAGCTACACACAGAAGCATTACAGTAAATCTGTAGTCCTCCTCTGCTTCACTTGATACATACAACCTCCAGGGCTGTAGTGCCTGCTGCAGGTTTTCATTCCGGCCTTTTAATCAGAGCCTGAGAACCACTTGCTGGGAAACCAGATGTACGGTCTGACTCTCTACTCTCCAGCCAATCAGTGACCATTCTTGTCTAGCTAGGTAGAAACAAAACCAGCACGACTGTCATCAATGAAAATGCTCACGTTGTGTTGTCTTTTAATTCCATTTCTAATCTAAACATAATCCCAATCCGAGTAAATTGTTGCATATCAAGTATAAACAGAGTTTCAGTTGCTATCTTATTGATAGTGTGAGAGTGACCATAGACAACCCATGAATTTATCCAAATAATGTGGGACTCACTCCGTAGCTACAAATGTCAACAGTGACCAAATAGGTTTATTCATATCTCATATCATATGACTATCTAGTTAAATAATGGATAAATCAAATATCTGCTGTGTTGTGTTGACTTCTTCCAGAGGTGAATGTGATCTGTCACATCCAGGCTACGTCTCCCTGCTTGCACCCCTTCCACCTGAAGGAGGCCCTGGAGTTGATCACCAATCAGGGCTTCACGTCTGTCTTCGCCGTGGCCCGACAACACCACTTTCGCTGGCAGGAGGTCAAGAAAGGAGGTATGGGATAGCCATGTGTTTAGGGCTTCCCGGGATAGCCATATGTTATGTTTAGGGCTTCCCGGGATAGCCATATGTTATGTTTAGGGCTTTCCGGGATAGCCATGTGTTATGTTTAGGGCTTTCCGGGATAGCCATGTGTTATGTTTAGGGCTTTCCGGGATAGCCTTGTGTTATGTTTAGGGCTTTCCGGGATAGCCTTGTGTTATGTTTAGGGCTTTCCGGGATAGCCCTGTGTTATGTTTAGGGCTTTCCGGGGATAGACTTGTGTTATGTTTAGGGCCTTACACGTAGGTTTGTTTTCCCGGACACAGATTAACCCTATTCCTGGATTTTAATAAACGTAAATGGAGAATCTCCATTAAATTCTTTGTAGTCTAGGATTAGGCTTAATCTGTGCCTGAGGAAAAACTGTCCCTCACTTAATAAATTGTGTCAGCAGTTTGCCCTGGCCACATCAACATAGCCAGGAAAAACTTGAGTGGCCTAGATATGTTATATTTGAAAACACCTACCTAATACAGCTTGTTGTAAGACGCTAATGCTCAATGATAATGAATTGTTTATATAGGGCCTTTCACAAGCACAATACATGGAAGTCATCCCATCCACCACCAATCACTGTGTATCACAATAGAGGGATGAGGGGTGTTTAGACAAGTACGTCTTTTTTTCTCTGGACAAGGAAAATCGAATCAAATCAAATGTTATTGGTCACACACATATTTAGTAGACGTTAAACCTTTTAGGGCTAGGCGTCCCGCTAGCGGGACAAATTCCGGTAAAACTGGGGGGCGCTCAATTCAAATAAATAATAATACAAATGATGGATATTAAACATTTAGGTACATATAAGTGTCCTATATTGGTTGAACGCTTAAATGCTTGTTAATCTAACTGCACTGTCCGATTTACAGTAGCTATTACAGCGAAAACATATTTTTCCACCGGCACACAGGTTTCATGAATTCACAAATAGCGATTAAATATTCACTTACTTTTTGAAAATCTTCCTCTGATTTGTCATCCAAAGGGTCCCAGCTATAATATGTAGTGTCGTTTTGTTAGATAAAATCCTTCTTTATATCCCAAAAAGTCAGTTTAGTTGGCGCCATCGATTTGAGTAATCCACTCGTTGAACATGTAGAGAAAGGAATCTGAAAATCTACCCCTAAACGTTGTTTCAACAAGTCAAAATACGTTTCTATTTTCTCCTCAGATACCCTAAAATGTAATCAAACTAAAATATTTCTTACAGAAAGAAGTATGTTCAATAGGAAACTGATTTTAGCAGGTGCGTCCTGTCTTCATGGCGCGCACAAACACGAATTTCCAAGACTGTGTCCCTGTTCTAAAACTGATATTTCTTAACCTTTCTGATCTCCCCATCCCGGATCCGGGATCGTGAATACAGACTCAAGCTCATTACCATAACGCAACGTTAACTATTCATGAAAATCGCAAATGAAATTAAATAAATATGCTAGCTCTCAAGCTTAGCCTTTTGTTAACAACACTGTCATCTCAGATTTTCAAAATATGCTTCTCAACCATAGCAAAACAAGCATTTGTGTAACAGTATTGATGGCTAACGTAGCATTTAGCATTAGCATTCAGCTGGCAACATTTACACAAAAAAACAGAAAAGCATTCAAATAAAATAATTTACCTTTGAAGAACTTCAGATGTTTTCAATGAGGAGACTCTCAGATAGCAAATGTTCAGTTTTTCCTGAAAGATTATTTGTTTAGGACAAATCGCTCCGTTTTCTGCGTCACGTTTAGCTATGAAAAAACCCCTGTATCCAGGATTGTGTAAATCTATCAGCAAGCTCATTAGCATAACACAACGTTAACTATTCATGAAAATCGCAAATGAAATGAAATAAATATGCCATCTCTCAAGCTTAGCCTTTTGTAAACAACACTGTCATCTCAGATTTTCAAAATATGCTTCTCAACCATAGGAAAACAATCATTTGTGTAAAAGTAGCTAGCTAGCGTTAGCATTTAGCGTTAGCATTAGCGTTAGCATTAGCATCCAGCACGCAACATTTCAACAAAAACATAAAAGCCTTCAAATAAAATCATTTACCTTTGAAGAACTTCTGATGTTTTCAATGAGGATACTCTCAGTTAGATAGCAGATGCTCAGTTTTTCCAAAAAGATTCTTTGTGTATTAGAAATAGCTCCGTTTTATACATCACATTTGGCTACCAAAATAAATCCGAAAATTCAGTCCTCAAAACGCGAACTTTTTTCCAAATTAACTCCATAATATCGACTGAAAACATGGCAAACGTTGTTTAGAATCAATCATCAAGGTGTTTTTCACATATCTCTTCATTGATACATCGTTCTTGGACACATGGTTTCTCCCCTATATCAAATGGAAAAGTACGAGCAGCTGGCAATTGCGCACCGAATTCCACGCAGGACACCAGGCGGACACTTGGAAAATGTAGTCTCTTATGGTCAATCTTCCAATATGCCTACAAATACGTCACAATGCTGCTAAGACCTTGGGCGAACGACAGAAAGTGTAGGCTCATTCCTTGCGCAATCACAGCCATATAAGGAGACAATGGAAAACAGAGCTTCAGAAATTCTGCTAATTCCTGGTTGATGCATCATCTTGGTTTCGCCTGTAGAATGAGTTCTGGGGCACTTACAGACAAAATTCTGAAGATTCTGAAACTTCAGAGTGTTTTCTTTCCAAAACTGTCAAGAATATGCATAGTCGAGCATCTTTTCGTGACAAAATATCGCGCTTAAAACGGGAACGTTTTTTATCCAAAAATGAAATAGCGCCCCTAGAGATCTAACAGGTTAATCGTTTTTGAAGTTACTAGTCTGAAAACTTGAATATAGACTGCTGACACGCTGTGGAAACCATAGGAATTATGACCTAATATTGCCATTCACAGGTTTAGGGTTAGGGATAGCATTAGGGTTAGATTCTGGTTGGTTTTTCTTTGGATTTTCTCCTACCATATCTATTGTGTTATATTCTCCTACATTATTTTAACATTTCTACAAACGTCAAAGTGTTTTCTTTCCAATGGTACCAATTATATGCATATCCTGGCTTCAGGGCCTGAGCCACAGGCAGTTTACTTTGGGCACGTCATTCAGGAGGAAATTGAGAAAAAAAGGGGCCTAGCCCCAAAATGCAGGTGTAGCAAAATGCATGTGTTCCAAACTCCAAAAGTGAAGTAGTATCTAACAATTCACAACAATACACACACATCTAAAAGTAAAAGAATGGAATTCAGAAATATATAAATATTAGGGCGAGCAATGGCTGAGTGGCATTCACTAAAATACAGTAGAGTACAGTATATACAGTGAGGGAAAATGTATTTGATCCCCTGCTGATTTTGTACGTTTGCCCACTGACAAAGAAATGATCGATCTATAATTTTAATGGTAGATTTATTTGAACAGTGAGAGACAGTATAACAACAAAAAAATCCAGAAAAACACATGCCAAAAATTTTATAAATTGATTTACATTTTAATGAAGGAAATAAGTGTTTGACCCCTCTGCAAAACATTACTTAGTACTTGGTGGTAAAACCCTTGTTGGCAATCACAGAGGTCAGACGTTTCTTGTTGTTGGCCACTAATTTTGCACACATCTCAGGAGGGATTTTGTCCCACTCCTTTTTGCAGATCTTCTCCAAGTCATTAAGGTTTCGAGGCTGACGTTTGGCAACTCGAACCTTCAGCTCCCTCCACAGATTTTGTATGGGATTAAGTTCTGGAGACTGGCTAGGTCACTCCAGGACCTTAATGTGCTTCTTCTTGAGCCACTCCTTTGTTGCCTTGGCCGTGTGTTTTGGGTCATTGTCATGCTGGAATACCCATCCACGACCCATTTTCAATGCCCTGGCTGAGGGAAGGAGGTTCTCACCCAAGATTTGATGGTACATGGCCCCATCCATCATCCCTTTGATGCGGTGAAGTTGTCCTGTCCCCTTAGCAGAAAAACACCCCCAAAGCATAATGTTTCCACCTCCATGTTTGACGGTGGGGATGGTGTTCTGGGGTCATAGGCAGCATTACTCCTCCTCCAAACACAGCGAGTTGAGTTGATGCAAAAGAGCTCCATTTTGGTCTCATCTGACCACAACACTTTCACCCAGTTGTCCTCTGAATCATTCAGATGTTCATTGGCAAACTTCAGACGGGCATGTATATGTGCTTTCTTGAGCAGGGGGACCTTGCGGGCGCTGCATGATTTCAGTCCTTCACGGCATAGTGTGTTACCAATTGTTTTCTTGGTGACTATGGTCCCAGCTGCCTTGAGATCATTGACAAGATCCTCCCGTGTAGTTCTGGGCTGATTCCTCACCGTTCTCATGATCATTGCAACTCCACGAGGTGAGATCTTGCATGGAGCCCCAGGCCGATGGAGATTGACAGTTCTTTTGTGTTTCTACCATTTGCGAATAATCACACCTGTTGTCACCTTCTCACCAAGCTGCTTGGCGATGGTCTTGTAGCCCATTCCAGCCTTGTGTAGGTCTACAATCTTGTCCCTGACATCCTTGGAGAGCTCTTTTGTTTTGGTCATGGTGGAGAGTTTGGAATCTGATTGATTGATTGCTTCTGTGGACAGGTGTCTTTTATACAGGTAACAAACTGAGATTAGAAGCACTCCCTTTAAGAGTGTGCTCCTAATCTCAGCCCGTTACCTGTATAAAAGACACCTGGGAGCCAGAAATCTTTTTGATTGAGAGGGGGTCAAATACTTATTTCCCTCATTAAAATGCAAATAAATTTATAACATTTTTGACATGCATTTTTCTGGATTTTTTTGTTGTTATCTGTCACTCACTGTTCAAATAAACCTACCATTAAAATTATAGACGGATCATTTCTTTGTCAGTGGGCAAATGTACAAAATCAGCAGGGGATCAAATACTTTTTTCCCTCACTGTACATATGAAATGAGTAAAACAGTATGTAAACACTATTAAAGTAACTAGCGGTCCATTTAAAGTGATCAGTGATTCCATGTCTATGTACCTAGGGCAGCAGCCTCTAAGGTGCAGGGTTGAGTAACCGGGTGGTAGCCAGCTAGGGATGGTTATTTAACAGTCTGATGGCCTTGAGTTAGAAGCTGTTTTTCAGTCACTCGGTCCCAGCTTTGATACACCTGTACTGACCTCGCCTTCTTGGATGATATGGGGGTGAACAGGCCGTGGCTCGGGTAGTTGTTCTTCTTGATGATCTTTTTGGCCTTCCTGTGACATCGGGTGCTGTAGGTGTCCTGGAGGTCAGGCAGTGTGCCCCCTGTGATGCGTTGGGTAGACTGCACCACCCTCTGGAGAGCCTTACGGTTGTGGGCGGAGCAGTTGCCGTACCAGGCGGTGATACAGCCCGACAGGATGCTTTCAATTATACATCTGTAAAAGTTTGTGAGGGTCTTAAGGGCCAAGCCGAATTTCTTCAGCCTCCTGAGGTTGAAGAGGCGCGGTTGCGCCTTCTTCACACTGTCTGTGTGGGTCGACCACTTCAGATTGTCAGTGATGTGTACGTCGAGAAACTTGAAGCTTTTCACCTTCTCCACTGCGGACCCGTCAATATGAACAGGGGCGCGCTCTCTCTGTTGTCTCCTGAAGTCCACGATCAGCTTCTTCGTTTTGTTGACGTTGAGGGAGAGGTTATTTTCCTGTCACCACTATTTTCCTGTCACCACTCCGCCAGGGCCCTCACCTCCTCCCTGTAGGCTGTCTCGTCATTGTTAGTAATCAGGCCTACGACTGTTGTGTCGTCTGCAAACATGGTGATTGAGTCGGAGGCATGGCCACACAGTCGTGGGTGAACAGGACTAAAGTAGGGGCTAATTACACACCCTTGTGGGGCCCCTGTGTTGAGGATCAGGGAAGTGGAGGTGTTGTTTCCTACCTTCACCACCTGGGGAAGGCCAGTCAGGAAGTCCAGGACCCAGTTGCACAGGGCAGGATTCAGACCCAGGGCTTCGAGCTTAATCATAGTATTAACCCTAGTTAGAACCTATTAACTGATATTGATTATTTTGCTCTCTCCTCTTCAGGTAGTGTAGCCACCAAGCCACTGAACCTTGACCCGTCTAACAGGCCCCGGAGACAGGACTGGGATGGAGAGCTGTGTGAGAACGGATCTTTCTACATTCATACCAGAGCGACAATAGAGAAAGGCCTGCAGGTAACTGGCACTATACCCCATCGGGGCCCATAGTCACAAAGTGTTTCAGGATAGGATTGTTGATCTAGGATCAGTTTTCCCTTTTCTATCATTATTAATGAGATTGTATGGGCAGGGAGGACCTGATTCTAGATCACCACTCCTATCCTGAGACGCTTTATGAACAGTGGTCCTGATGTGCATGTCTGCTGCAGGAGGTGAACCCTATTTTCCTCATGTGATCAATAATGTTTAGTCATTCAGTGGATGTGAGCTTGACCAGAGACACACTGAGAAATCGACTTACTGATCTATAATTCTAGATATTCTATTGTCAACTGCCGTTGTTTCAAATGATAATTAAAATCCCCTTTCTCTTGCATTGTCTTTCTCAGGGGGGAAAGTGGGCTTACTATGAGATGTTGCCAGAGTACAGTGTGGATATCGATGTGGATATCGATTGGCCCGTGGCAGAACAGAGAGTACTGAGGTAGTCTGAAGTCACTGACTCAGAGCTTCTCTCTCTCTCTCTCTCTCTCTCTCTCTCTCTCTCTCTCTCTCTCTCTCTCTCTCTCTGTCTGTCTCTGTGTGTGTGTGTGTTTACTTGAACAAACTTAATCGGTGTCCCTTCCACAGGACGGTTGAGCTAATGTAGGCTAATGCTATTAGCATAAGGTTGTAAGTAACAAGAACATTTCCCAGGACATAGACATATCTGAAATTGGCAGAAAGCTTAAATTCTTGTTAATCTAACTGCACTGTCCAATTTACAGTGGCTATTACAGTGAAAGAATACCATGTTATTGTTTGAGGAGAGTGCACAATTTTGAACATGAAAATATATGAATAAACAAATTAGGCACATTTGGGCAGTCATGATACAACATTTTGAACAGAAATGCAATGGTTCATTGGATCAGTCTAGAACTTTGCACATACACTGCTGCCATCTAGTGGCCAAAACCTAAATTTCACCTTGGCTGGAATAATACATTATGGCCTTTCTCTTGCATTTCAAAGATGATGGTCCAAAAAAAATACAAAAGAACGTTTGGTTTTTTCTTTGTATTATCTTTTACCAGATCTATTGTGTTATTTTCTCCTACATTCCTTTCAAATGGTAACAATAATATGCATATCGTTGCTTCAGGGCCTGAGCTACGGGCAGTTAGATTTGGGTATGTCATTTTAGGCAAAAATTGAAAAAAAGGGCGGATCCTCAATAGGCAACACAATAAACATTGATGTAACACAGAGGAGTCGTTATACAAATGTATTTCCCTGTGTGTTCTGGTACGACAACTGCTTGGCATTCGACCGCAAGGCGCTACGAAGGGTAGTGCGTATGACCCAGTACATCACTAGGTCCGAGCTCCCTGCCATCAAGGAACTTAATACCAGCCACCTAAATCATGCACTGCAAGTGGTACCGATGCACCAAGTCTGGAAACAACAGGACCCCCAAGCTATAAGACTGCTAAATAGTTAGTTAAATAGCAAACCAATAGCTACTTGGAATATCTGCAATGACCGTTTTTGTAATAATCTCTTTTGACTCATCACATGATGTTTATCTAGCCCGTTGTCCTAGTCACTTTATCCTTACCTATATGTACATATCTACCTCAACTACCTCGTATCCCTGCACATTGACTCGGTACTGGTAGCCAAGTTATCAATTACTCATTGTGGATGTATTACTTGAGTTCATTTTTACTTTTTTCCCCTCTCTCTCTGCATGGTTGGGAATGGCCCGTAAAAGTGAGCATTTCACCTTTAGTCTACGCCAGTTGTCTGCGAAGCATGTGACCAATAAGATTTCTTGATACAATTGTATTTGATTTGTTCCTCTCCAGGTTTGGTTACTTTGGCCTGGACAAGCCTGAGGCGGTGCGTCTGCTGCTGTGTAACGTCTCCGGCTGTCTGACTGACGGCCGCGTCCTCATCTCTGTCTCTGGAGAGGAGATGGTCTCTGTCAACACCAGAGATACCACGGGTATCCGCATGCTGCAGGGAGAGGGCGTGGAGGTACGTCGACTGTAGATATAGAACACATAGAACATATAGGGCATACACCAGAGAGGGAAAGGAGATACGGTTGCAAAGATAACGTGATGAATACGGATGATGGAAGATCGACGTCGATTCGGCGTTGGAATTTAAAAGATCACGTGGTAACAGCAAATAGTGACAGACAGGCTTTATTTTTTTTTTTTTTTTTTTACAGTTGAAAGAGAATCCCAATCATGTGATTACTGCTTCCACAAATACATGTGTTGTCTATGTTGTAAATAGGAATTTCCAGGTGAACAAAAAGGAGAGCGTTGGTAAAGTCAATCTAAAATATATCGGTTTTATTACAAGTTGCAACAGGGAGACACCATCCAGCCCAGAAGCAGAGAAAACGTCTAACTGACCTCTTGGAGACGGGGCCTTTTCTATCCTAATCAGACAGCACCAAATGTTCAGTAAACACCAACACCAGAAAGACTTGTAGAAAGACAAAACAAAAAGGCAGCGACTGTCAGCTGCTACAGAATCACAGTGTTCACAGGATGTCATCAGTACAATACAACAGTGAATAATCAGTGTGTCCTTGTACAGTCTGGCGTCAACCACTATCAACAGATAGGAGAATAATCCATAACATTCAGTATCAAGTCTAGTGACCATCAACCTGCACCTTGAGTGTCACAAATAGAACACTGGAAATCATGTGTATTACAGGAACTCAAAATATGCTAAACATTGTGTTGATCACTCTATAAACTAAAGATGAACTTTAGTCATCTTAAATTTCCCAATTACATATGAAGAAGAGGAGACAATTCATTGTTTTGATAGTGAAGTTAGAGGTCATCCATACTCAACAGGGGCGGCAGATAGCCTAGTGGTTAACCGAAAGGTTGCTGGATCGAATCCCCGAGCTGACAAGGTAAAAATGTGGCGCTCTGTCCCTGAACAAGGCAGTTAACCCACTGTTCCCCGGTAGGCCGTCATTGTAAATTAGAATTTGTTCTTAACTGACTAGTTAAATAAATAAGAATAGGCGGACTGTGATCTGGACCCAGAACGGGGTCAGACTGCGGGTTCTGACCAAGTTTTTAAAATAATAATTATATAAATATAAATACAGTTTGGGGGGAGGGGGACATTTTGTCAGGATTTGACTCATGGTATGATCTGAACACACATAAGACATGGAACATGTGTAGAATTGCAGGCAAAGAGTTTTAAAACTGCACATTTTTCTCTCTGCCAACAGGAGGGGTGCGAACAGTTTGGGGTTGCGAGGTAGAGGTTGGTTAATATGCTGATAAATGACAATATCCATCCGAACCTTTGCCATCTCGGAAATTTGTGTGACCAGACCTTCTGAAATAGTATTAGAATATAATGACTTTATTTTTCCAGAAGACACTTCAGTTGTGGCAAGTCAGATAAGATAAAGATATATAGTAAACAAAAAAATGGCAACATTCACACGACAGATACAAATTCTTACAAGATATATATACACTTTGTGTACAAAACATTAAGAATACCTGCTCTTTCCATGACAAACTCACTGGGTGAAATATGATCCCTTATTGATGTCACTTGTTAAATCAACTTCAATCAGTGTAGATGAAGGGGAGGAGACAGGTTAAAGAAGGATTTTTAAGCCTTGAGACATGGATTGTGTATGTGTGCCATTCAGAGGGTGAATGTGTGCCATTCAGAGATTGAAGTGCCTTTGAATGGGGTATGGTAGTAGGTGCCAGGCACACCGGTTTGTGCCAAGAACAGCAACGCTGCTGGGTTTTTCACACTCAACAGTTTCCCGTGTGTATCAAGTGTGTACCACCACCCAAAGGACATCCAGGGAACTTGACACAACTGTGGGAGTCAACATGGGCCAGCATCCCTGTGGAACGCATTCGACACCTTATAGGGTCCATGCCCAATGAATTGATATTAGCAACTCAATATTAGGAAGTGTGTTCTTAATGTTTTGTGCACTGTGTATATATTAGATAAATATAAGTCACAAACATCTAATTTCCTTTAAAAGCCATGCTATATAAAAAAAATAAACCCCTGTTAGATACCCGAGTCCAGCACAGTAGCCAAGTTACTGTCTGCCCCTGGTACGTCTAGATAAGCCACAGCTCATCACTGAAACCACCACCCATTAAACACACACAGGCTACTATTTACTCTAGCTGTCATGTGTATCATGTTTCAGGAGGAGACCCAGATGCCGACAGTGTCGAAGTAACACCATTTATTGCTAGAACAGGGGGCAGGCAAAATGACAGGTCAAGGGCAGGCAGAGGTCAGTAATCCAGATCAGAGTCTAAAAAGGTACAGAACGGCAGGCAGTCTCGGGTCAGGCAGAGGTCAATAATCAATTTTTTCAGTTTTCCTGCAAATTTCCTTCAATTCTACACGTTTTTAATGATAACTGATGAGCCATCGACCCACCCCGGTCGGTGGTTGGACCATGCTCACCACAAGTTTAGAAAGCTGGCTGCTAGACTAACTTAACGATCTTTTTTTTAAAAATGACTGACTTGGGCTAATTGAGTGACTGCTGATGCACAACCAAATTTTGAAATTGTACCTTGTGACCTCTGACCAGGTGATCCTGATCTCGTCCAGTGAGGACCTGACCAAGGCCTTGGCTGACAAGCTGTCCCAGAGAACGGGCTGTGAGGTCAGACAGCTGGGCAAGGACATCCAGGGTGAGGCCAAAGCCATGATGGACGACAGGGATCTGGGCTGGAAGGAAGTCGCATATATGGGTAAACTCACTATTCTTTTCACTTTCACAACTGACTACTAGTACTAATATTACTACTACATTTACTTGTTTAGTGATCATTTGTAAAGTGGCTCTCTATTTGCCTTCTGCATGTAGGTTAGGCTACCACTGCAGAAAACTACTGGCATTGTTCTGAGTTCATGTCACTGTCAGTCAATTGATATTTATGGGCAATGTCAGCTGTCAAGTCCTGGAGAAATTGAGATTCAATTTCTATACTGAACAGAAATGTAAACCTAACATGTAAAGTGTTGGTCCCATGAAACATGAGCTGAAATAAAAGATCCCAGATATTTTCCATATGTACAAAATGTTTATTTCTCTAAAATGTTGTGCATAAATTTGTTTACATCCCTGTTAGTGAGCATTTCTCCTTTGCCAATATAGTCCATCCACCTGACATGTGTGGCATATCAAGAACCTGATTTAAACAGCATGATTGTTACACAGGTGCACCTTGTCCTGGGGATAATAAAAGGCCACTCTATGTGCCGTTTTGTAACAAGTTTTCTCAGGTTTTTGAGGGAGCATGCAATTGGCATGCTGACTGCAGGAATGTCCACCAGAGTTGTTGCCTGAGAATTGAATGTTCATTTGTCTACCATAAGCCGCCTCATCTGGCACATCAAACCGTCCTCATAACCACAGACCACGGATAACCCCGCCAGCCCAAAGACCTCCACATCCAGCTACTTCACCTTCGGGATTATCTAAGAACAGCCTCCCGGATAGCTGATGAAACTGTGGGTTTCAGAAACCGTCTCAGGGAAATTGTCAGAAACCGTCTCAGGGAAGCTTATCTGCTTGCTCGTCATCCTCACCAGGGTCTTTACCTGACTGCGGTTTGGCGCCGTAACCGACTTCAGTGGGCAAATGCTCACCTTCAATGTCCACTGGAACGCTGGAGAAGCGTGCTCTTCACGGACAAATCTCTGTCTTTATTTCAATTGACTGATTGCCTTATATGAACTGTAGCCTCAATTGTTGCATGTTGCGTTTATTTTATGTTCAGTGTATGATTTCAGTAATTCATTTTTAAGATTTCCCTAAACCCAAAATTGGAAACTATTCATAAAAAAAAATCAATTTCTATGATTTCCTTAAATCATGTAATGTTTTTGCATATTTTATCCATGTTGTGTTTTTGCAACATACTAATCATCCTATGAATACTTCCAGAACCACCTTATGGACACTTTAATAGATAAACAAACTCATCTCACCCCTCCATTCCATCCCTCCTACAGGTAACGATGCACCAGATGTTGACTGTCTGAACCTGGCTGGGCTGAGTGCAGTACCCCGGGATGCCCCAGTGGTGGCAATCAATGCTGCTAAATACTCCTGCCACAATGTTGCAGGCCTCGGGGCTGTGAGGGAGTTTTCGGAACTCATCCTGCTGCTCAAGAAGAAGGCCAAGTCTCAGATGGAACAGGACCGCATCCACAGAGATACATTCTAAACTCTAGAATGGGTTCTAAAGTCACAGAGATACATTCTAAAGTCACAGAGATACATTCTAAAGTCACAGAGATACATTCTAAACTCTAGAATGTGTTCTAAAGTCACAGAGATACATTCTAAAGTCACAGAGATACATTCTAAAGTCACAGAGATACATTCTAAAGTCACAGAGATACATTCTAAACTCTAGAATGTGTTCTAAAGTCACAGAGATACATTCTAAACTCTAGAATGTGCTCAAACTCTAATCTGGCTCAGATATGTTCTAAACAAAGAGTTGCATTCTTGTAGCCTGAGTGCCAGTCTGTCTTTACTCGCTTGCCAGCTCCTTGTCATTCCAAACATATTTGGCATTACAATTCCAAAAAGAGTTAACTAGAGAGCAGAAACAGACGGGCAGTCAGGTAATTTTATTCTAGACTATCAGACAAACCTAAACTCGTGCCTGTGCTAAAGATTAGGCTAAATGACCTTGAAGCTTATTGACAATCCTCAATACTTTCTCTGGAGTATTTACTCACTTTCATGCACTTAGCTCAGGCTGAGCTAACACCTTATAAACTCAGCAACAAAAAAGGAACGTCCTCACTGTCAACTGCGTTTATTTTCAGCAAACATGTGTAAATATTTGTATGAACATAACAAGATTCAATAACTGAGACAAACTGATCATGTTCCACAGACGTGACTAACAGAAATGTAATAATGTGTCCCTGAATAAAGTGTGTGTGTGTGTGTGTGGGGGGGGGGGGTCAAAATCAAACGTAATAGTCAGTATCTGGTGTGGCCACCAGCTGCATTAAGTACTGCAGTGCATCTCCTCCTCATGGACAGCACCAGATTTGCCAGTTCTTGCTGTGAGATGTTACCCCACTCTTCCACGAAGGCATCTGCAAGTTCCTGGACATTTCTGGGGGGAATGGCCCTAGCTCTCACCCTCCGATCCAAAAGGTCCCAGACGTGCTCAATGGGATTGAGATCTGGGCTCTTCGCTGGCCATGGCAGAACACTGACATTCCTGTCTTGCAATAATTAACGCACAGAAGAGCAGTATGGCTTGTGGCATTGTCATGCTGGAGGGTCATGTCAGGATGAGCCTGCAGGAAGGGTACCACATGAGTGGGGAGGATGTCTTCCCTGTAACGCACAGCATTGCGATTGCCTGCAATGACAACAAGCTCAGTCCGATGATGCTGTGACACACCGCTGCAGACCATGACGGACCCTCCACCTCCACCTCGACCCCGCTCCAGAGTACAGGCCTTGGTGTAACGCTCATTCCTTTGGTGATAAATGGAATCTGACCATCACCCCGGTGAGACAAAACCGCGACTCTTCAGTGAAGAGCACTTTTTGCCAGTCCTGTCTGGTCCAGCGACAGTGGGTTTATGTCCATAGGCGACGTTGTTGCCGGTGATTTCTGGTGAGGACCTGCCTTACAACAGGCCTACAAGCCCTCAGTCCAGCCTCTCTCAGCCTATTGCGGACAGTCTGAGTACTGATGGAGGGATTGTGGGTTCCTGGTGTAACTCAGGCAGTTGTTGTTGCCATCCTGTACCTGTCTCACAGGTGTGATGTTCGGATGAACCGATCCTGTGCAGGTGTTGTTACACATGGTCTGCCACTGCGAGGACGATCAGCTGTCTGTCCTATCTCCCTGTAGCGCTGTCTTAAGCGTCTCACAGTACGGACTTTGCAATTTATTGCCCTGGCCACATCTGCAGTCCCCGTGCCTCCTTGCAGCATGCCTAAGGCACCCTTTACAATGTTTAAACCCTTACAATGAAGATATGTGAAGTTATTTTGATTGTTACGAATTATCTTTGAAAGACAGGGTCCTGAAAAAAGGGACATTTCTTTATTTTGCTGTGTTTATCAAAAGGTGTGCATAATTATTAGGCAGCTTCATTACCTCAGGTAAAATGGGCCAAAAAAAAGAGATGTAACTGACACTGAAAAGTCCAAAATTGTAAAATGCCATTCAGACGGATGCAACATTCTTGAAATAGCTAAACTATTGAGGCGTGACCACCGGACAATCAAACGGTTTGCTGCGAATAGTCAACTGGGGCGCAAAAAAAACACAGGGAGGAGAAAAGGTGCAGATTAACTGCAAAAGACTTGAGAATAATTAAACGTCAAGCTACCAGGAACCCACTCTCCTCCAGTGCCACCATATTCCAGAACTGCTACCTACCTGGAGTGTCCAGAGGTACAAGGTGTCAAGTGCTCAGAGACATGGACAAGGTCAAGAAGGCTGAAACACGACCACCACTGAATAAGATTCACAAGTTGAAGCGTCAAGATTGTGCAAAGGTATACCTGAAGACAGGTTTATGGGTCAGATTAAATGAGTGTGACTGTTGATGGACCAGGTGGATGGGCCCGTGGCTGGATCAGTAATGGACACAGGGGCACCACTTCGAGTCAGGCACCAGCAAGGTGGAGGAGGGGTACTGGTATGGGCTGCTACCATTAAGGATGAGGTAGTTGGACCTTTTTGGGTTGAAGATGGACTGAAACTCAACTCCCAAACCTGCTGCCGGTTTCTGGAAGATTCTTTCTTTAAGCAGTGGTACAGGAAGAAGTCCTCAGCATTCAAGAAGCCCATGATCTTTATGCAGGACAATGCTCCATCACCTGCATCCAAGTACTCCACTGCCCGAATAATGACCTGGCCCCCTTCCTCACCTAATTTAAATCCTATTGAGAACTTGTGAGCCCTTCTCAAATGTGAGATTTACAGTGAGGGAAGAGAATACACGTCTTTGAACAGCATTTGGGAGGCGGTGGTTGCTGCTTCCGTGAAAGTTGATCGTGAACAGATCAAGAAACTGACAGACTCCATGGATGGAAGGCTCATGACAGTTGAAAAGAAAAGAAGGCTAGCTATATTGGTCACTGAAAGGCCAAAAATGTTATGTCATTTTGTGTTATGTTACACTTACACTAAAAACAGAGAATAAACAAGTTGGGAGAAATTATTTTTGTAATTTAATAATTCTGCACACTTATATATTCCCCTGAGAAAGACAACTCACGTTTCCTTTGTTAAACATTCAGGTTTGAGGTTCAAAAACATTTGATTGACTGAGAGCGTGGTGTTTGTTCAACAATAAAATGAATCCTGAGGAATACAATTAGTCTAATAATTGTGCACGCAATATATATACAGTGCCTTGCGAAAGTATTCGGCCCCCTTGAACTTTGCGACCTTTTTCCACATTTCAGGCTTCAAAAATAAAGATATAAAACTGTATTTTTTTGTGAAGAATCAACAACAAGTGGGACACAATCATGAAGTGGAACGACATTTTTTGGATATTTCAAACTTTTTTAAATAATCAAAAACTGAAAAATTGGGCGTGCAAAATTATTCAGCCCCTTTACTTTCAGTGCAGCAAACTCTCTCCAGAAGTTCAGTGAGGATCTCTGAATGATCCAATGTTGACCTAAATGACTAATGATGATAAATACAATCCACCTGTGTGTAATCAAGTCTCCGTATAAATGCACCTGCACTGTGATAGTCTCAGAGGTCCGTTAAAAGTGCAGAGAGCATCATGAAGAACAAGGAACACACCAGGCAGGTCCGAGATACTGTTGTGAAGAAGTTTAAAGCCGGATTTGGATACAAAAAGATTTCCCAAGCTTTAAACATCCCAAGGAGCACTGTGCAAGCGATAATATTGAAATGGAAGGAGTACCAGACCACTGCAAATCTACCAAGACCTGGCTGTCCCTCTAAACTTTCAGCTCATACAAGGAGAAGACTGATCAGAGATGCAGCCAAGAGGCCCATGATCACTCTGGATGAACTGCAGAGATCTACAGCTGAGGTGGGAGACTCTGTCCATAGGACAACAATCAGTCGTATATTGCACAAATCTGGCCTTTATGGAAGAGTGGCAAGAAGAAAGCCATTTCTTAAAGATATCCATAAAAAGTGTTGTTTAAAGTTTGCCACAAGCCACCTGGGAGACACACCAAACATGTGGAAGAAGGTGCTCTGGTCAGATGAAACCAAAATTGAACTTTCTGGCAACAATGCAAAACGTTATGTTTGGCGTAAAAGCAACACAGCTGAACACACCATCCCCACTGTCAAACATGGTGGTGGCAGCATCATGGTTTGGGCCTGCTTTTCTTCAGCAGGGACAGGGAAGATGGTTAAAATTGATGGGAAGATGGATGGAGCCAAATACAGGACCATTCTGGAAGAAAACCTGATGGAGTCTGCAAAAGACCTGAGACTGGGACGGAGATTTGTCTTCCAACAAGACAATGATCCAAAACATAAAGCAAAATTTACAATGGAATGGTTCAAAAATATACATATCCAGGTGTTAGAATGGCCAAGTCAAAGTCCAGACCTGAATCCAATCGAGAATCTGTGGAAAGAACTGAAAACTGCTGTTCACAAATGCTCTCCATCCAACCTCACTGAGCTCGAGCTGTTTTGCAAGGAGGAATGGGAAAAAATGTCAGTCTCTCGATGTGCAAAACTGATAGAGACATACCCCAAGCGACTTACAGCTGTAATCGCAGCAAAAGGTGGCGCTAGAAAGTATTAACTTAAGGGGGATGAATAATTTTGCACGCCCAATTTTTCAGTTTTTGATTTGTTAAAAAAGTTTGAAATATCCAATAAATGTCGTTCCACTTCACGATTGTGTCCCACTTGTTGTTGATTCTTCACAAAAAAATACAGTTTTATATCTTTATGTTTGAAGCCTGAAATGTGGCAAAAGGTCGCAAAGTTCAAGGGGGCCGAATACTTTCGCAAGGCACTGTATATATATATATATATATATATATATATGACATTAATTTGTAGGCGATTTTGATTGTTTTTCTCACCACTTTTTAATTTTGTCTTAATGTTTTTTGAACGTAGTAGGACATTGATTTGAGTTGCTTTGAGATTCTTGTTGGCTTGGTTGTTTACTTCCGTAGTGTATTTTGCTTGCAATTTGTTTGTGAAATGCTGTATGATGTACTCATAAATGAAAGAAAAAAGAATTGTAATTTGGCATGGTGTCATATGCATTAATTTTTATAAAGCTGCACCATTTTCTCTTCACCCTATTGCAAAATGTATAGAACTGTAGAAAATGTAAATTCTCTCTCAACCGTCAAGAGGGGGGGACCACTAAAATGTTTTGCCACCACCAACAAAATCTCGTCTAGGACCCCCAAAAGGCTAGAGCCGGCCCTGCATGGATTACAGTTAGTGGTAAACCAGAGACTGTTACCCAGATTATATTGAGATTTTAGGTCAGTTGCCTACCCACAATATACCATAATGTCAAATTGTAATTCTATTTTAAGAAATACTTACAAATTCATTACAAACAAAAAGTTTGTTGGGTGGGCTATTAACATGTGCTGAAAACAAAGCGTTATGTTTGGCAAAATCCAAAACATCCCTGAGTACCACTCTTCATATTTCCAAGCATGATGGTGACTGCATCATGTTATGTGTATGCTTGTCATTGGCAAGGACTAGGGAGTTTTTTGGGGGATAAAATGAAAAAAATAGAGCTAAAAACAGGCAAAATCCTAGAAGAAAACCTGGTTCTCTGCTTTCCAACAGACACTGGGAGACAAATTCACCTTTCAGCAGAATACACTAGAGTTGATTACCAAGATGACATTGAATGTTCCTGAGTAGCCTAGTTAAAGTTAGCTTAAATTATCTAGAAAATATATGGCAAGATGTGAAAATGGCTATCTAGCAATGATCAACAATCAAGTTGACAGAGCATGAAGAATTTTCTTAAAGAATAAAGTGCAAATATTGTACAATTCAGGTCTGCAAAGCTCTTAAGGTGACTTAACTAGAAAGAATCACAGCTGTAATCACTGCCAAATGTAACTTGAACGTCTAACTTGCCTCAGGGGGTTGAATACTTATGCCATCGTGCTCCTCTTCCTCATGTTACTCTTCGTCATCATCTCCATCGCCTCCTGCAAGTGGAAGATGAGCAAGGTGCTGGGAGGCCTCATGTTTTTACTGTACATCTTCTTCCTGGTAACCAGCGTCATGCTGGAAGACAAGATCATCGTGTGTCCCATCTCCATCTGAAGGCCCCTCTTCAACCCCAACCTCCTGGAAACACAAACACACCTTCTCTCTCACACACACATACAGTTCACACAATCATTTGATCCTCCCGTTGTCAATGGGGGCTTCCATTGGGAGGAGCAGTAGAAAACTAGCCCGACTTGATTGATTGATTTCAAATGCCCGAGCACAATCAGTAGATTATAAATCGTGAATTTTTAGCAGGGCAGACGGACCTGTCGATGATTGATTGATTGATTCATGACGCTACTGCCCAATGGGATAGGTTTCTCTCCACATCACATGACCATATTCAAGAGCATCATTGGTTTAAATCCGTTGTTGACTGAAAGACCTGTAGGTTTTCAATCCAACCCCAGTTGTAACTAACCTGATTCAGTTAATCAGCCAACTAATTATTAGAATCAGCTGTGCTTGACTATAGTTGGAGCAAAAACCTACAGGACAGTAGCTCACTTGGGAAAAGTTTGGAGAATCCTGACTATAGTAGTCTAATTGCATCACAACAATTAAGTCATTTTCTTATAAAACTTTAGAACATGCCCAATTTTGCCATACTTGTACCATAATGGTGATTTGTTATATTATCACATCCTAGTGGGCATAACTGGTTAAAAATGTATTTTCTAACAGTTTTGCGGTGTTAACGTCTTTTGAACCAGAACCTTCCAGAAGGACAACCATCCCTGCAGAGGAACTCTGGAGCTCTGTCAGAGTGACCATCGGGTTCTTGGTCATCACCCTGACCAAGACCCTTCTCCCCCGATTGCTCAGTTTGGCAGGGCGGCCAGCTCTAGGAAGAGTCTTGGTGGTTCTAAACTTCTTCCATTTAGGAATGAGGCTACTGTGTTCTTGGGGACCTTCAATGCCACATAATTTTCCCCCAGATCTGTGCCTCAACATAATCCTGTCTCGGAACTCTACGGACAATTCCTTTGACCTCATGGCTTGCTCTGACATGCACTGTCAACTGTGGGACCTTATATAGACAGTTGTGTGCCTTTCCAAATCATGTAAAATCAATTGAATTTACCACAGGTGGACTCCAATCAAGTAGTAGAAACATCAAGGATAATCAATGGAAACAGGATGCACCTGAGCTCATTTTCAAGTCTCATAGCAAAGGTCTAAATACTTATGTAAATAAGGTATGTTTTTAATTAATACATTTGCAAAGTATAATTGATTGATCTTTCATTTTCACATGGATTCCTGGTAAATCTGGTTGAGAGAATGCCAAGAGTGTGCAAAGCTGTCAAGGCAAAGGGTAGCTACTTTAAATCATCTCAAATATATTTAGATTTGTTTAACACTTTCTGTTAGTACATTATTCCATATTTGTTATTTCATAGTTTTGATGTCTTCACTATTATTTTAAAATGTAGAAAACAGTAAAAAAAATAAAGAAAAACCCTGGAATGAGTGTCAAACTTGACTGGTACTGTACATACGGTATGTTTTCACTTTTGACACTCATTTGTACCAGAATTTTATCACAAAATAATATAATTGCAATCAAGGAGTGTGATTTCGGATGAAAAAGGTAAAGATGACAATCATTAGTGTTTGGCATTTTGTATTTGACATTTTTGTAGTGCAATCAATTGTGCAATTTAACAAAAATGGCCATTTAATTTATACATGAACAGTTAAACATTGAATTAGAATGCAATCATTTCAGCCACTACTGAACATAGTTTGTATTTTCTCTACTTAACTAGGCACTTGTAGTCAAGTCTGAATCATTGAATGTTTGTTTCCATCTAGTAAAAAAAAACAACATGAAACCAGAAAAATAAAACATGTCCCCGAAACTGAGACTTCTAGGCCTCTAAATAATATCTATATTATCGATGTTCCCACAACCACCTTTTCACTTTTCTCAGCCTGTAAAAGTGCATTGTGTTGTTTGGCATTGTGGTCAAGGTATTACAATGGTTACAGTAGGCTATTACCAGGGTGATTACGCAACTCAGCACTTAATCTTCTTGCCGTAGCTTTCGACCACGTCTGGGGTGATACTCTCGTCCTCCTCCACGTCCTCTGTGACGGACTTGCCCACCAGCTGGTAGATGTCTTCGGGGGGAACGCCCTTCGGCTCGCCCACCTTCACCCCCAGCATGTCCATACTCAGCACCGTGCCTTTGGGGATCGCCACCTTGGCCACCACTGATTTCCCCAGCTGGAAGAGGACACAATGAATATATTAAAAGAAGTTCTGACATCCTTTCCTGTTTGAAGCAACATTATTGGGCCCAGTACTTGGGTATAACAACAAACCAAGAAACCCTAAAAATTAAAGATCATATAGCCTATAGGGTACAGAGTTTTTCCAGGTCAGATGACAAGATTAGGAAAAAAAAAACTCCTAGCCCTAACACACACCCACCCACCCCTGAATTGGAATAAATGCTAAATAATGTTTGTAAAAATAAATACCCCATTGTCTTGCATCAGATTGCCATTAATCATTGCAGTTGGTCGTCAGGCTATGTGGTAAGAATAACAATGAAAAGTGCCCATCCAGGAAGTACCTTATCGTGGCATGGCTTCTCACAGGGCAGCATCTGCTTGATGCTCGTCCCCAGAGACCTCTCCACCAATCGGATGGCTTTCACCAGCTCTGTCAGCTCAGAGGGCTCCAGAGAAGCTTCGTGGTCACTTCCCTTCCAGCTCTTGTCCAGGGTCACATGACGCTCAATGACCTTTGCCCCCAGAGCCACTGCCGCCACGGAGATGTGGACCCCAGACTCGTGACCGGAATATCCGATGGGAATATCAGGGAATTCCTTCTGGTATTCCTATGAACAAGATTATGGGTCATTTTCCTGCCTCGAAACATGTATTCTCTCTGGATGTAGCCTTAACCACAGACTAGCACTAATGGTCCATTGATTTATAACATAAATAAGATGCACCGTGTGTTTAGGGGTGACAAGGTTGACAGCCAAATTTCTGATCTTGCCTGAAACAACTCCTTCGTTCAAACCAATGAAAAACTCTTACTGCGATGACACGCAGGTTGACATCTTCAGCCTCCAATGGGTAGGCACTGGTGCACTGCAGGATGCAGAAGTTCTGATTGTGTTTCTTGACTGTCTGGTAGACCCGTCTCATTGTCTCCATCGACTGCATCCCACTGGATATCACCATGGGGCGACCTAGCATTAAACCAAAGAGATTTGAGATTCATTTCACCAACAAAAAAAACGCTTTGCTTTATCCTCGATGTTCAACATTTTTTTTACTACACTTTCAGGGGTATAAAGTAGACCAAATAATCAAACTACCTCAGAAGGTAAAATGTTCATTTTTACATTTAGCAGCCAAAGACAAATATCTATCATACTGTAAACTTTAATCACTCACCTTTTTTAGCAGTCTTTTCCAGATAGGGAAAGTTGTTGGTGTCCCCTGAACCGACTTTGAAGAAAGGCACATCAAGCTCATGTAGAAACTCCACAGCCATCTAACAAGAGATACAACAAATAACGATTACAACAAATAACGATTACAACAAATAACGATTACAACAAATAACGATTACAACAAATAACTATTACAACAAATAACGATTACAACAAATAACGATTACAACAAATAACGATTACAACAAATAACGATTACAACAAATAACGATTACAACAAATAACGATTACAACAAATAACAAACAAATAACTAATACAGTTTTGATATGCATTATACAGGCCCATTCAATATAGTACCACCGGAGTCAATAGACCCCAAAAAACCTAGCAGTCAAACAGGGAAATGGTTCCAATTGTTTTTCCCCCATAGTGGATTTCAGTAACACTTAAAATAAGGGCTGAGATTCATGTAGGATTACCCTGGTGTGCCGTTTTGATAACTTTGATAAATATCAATATATTTGCCTGTATTTACCCCACAAAAATGAAATGCTAATTAGCAGCTAATGTGGCTATCATAAAGAACTACAAATGCCATGATGACATGAGTCGAGGCAAAGATAGGAATCTCTGGATTAATTTACTAATGTTAGCTAAATGTACCAGTGAATAAATTGGCTACACTTCTTTAAAAATGTACAATCCTGTGAACGGTCTTGTGCAAGTTTTAAATTGACAATATCTGTCAGCAAAGGTGTCAGTTGGAGACTAAGTTCAGGGGTGTAGGGATTTGTCGTTTTGCATGATGTCTACTTCGATGCTAATTAGCATTTTCGAATCTGAGCGTAAATAGAGCTGAATATGTCAGATTGAGATTTACATGGTTATCAAAACACCATGCCGGGGTAAAGATACAGGAAACACAGCCCTTATTTTAGGCGTTTCTAAAATTCCCTATGGGAAAAATGTATTGTGAAACAATTGGAACCATTTTCCCATTTGACTGCTAAATTTTATGGGTATTATGACACCTCCACTATGGGGCTCTATGGGCCTATTCCACATCAACATCATTCTTACCTCATCCATTCCTGAAGCAGTAAAGAAAATTCCAACCTCCTTCGCATAATTCTGCAGCTCTACGTATTGTGTATGACTGAACTCAAGGTGGCGCTTGTGCTCTCCGTACGTCTTGCCCCAGGATTGTTTGGAGGTGTAGGGACGCTCCAGAGCACGCTTGTTGAACTTGTACTCAAGTTCACTCTTCTGAAACTTGGCGCAGTCTGCCCCACAGTCCTGTGAATTGATTTCCAATATGAGTAGGGTCACATAGTTGTAAAATGTGTTACCAATGACGATGAGAAGGGAACCTTGTTTCAAATCTTCTCTCATTGATTGAGACAGGTGGGTCCACACCCCAAAGTGCCACATGCCATGATGACACTCACCTGTCTCGAACAATGAGAGAAGATTTGAAATAGACAAGATGGCGACAAAGACGTTGTTGGATTACTCATGGAGCAAAACATTAATACATTTAAACGCATCACCTGCAACTGGACACTGACATTTTAGAAGATGGATGTTTGGCTGAATCAAAAACAAAGATAGTATTGCCAAGTTAAGGTTGGTTGAAATGTCACTGTGCTACACCAAACAGTACCTAACCTGTAACTCAGGCAAGAAAGGCATTTCACTGTACTTGTGCACGTGAAATTAAAAAGCTTAAACTTGACTTGAATGGATACCAAAAATCTTTGGTTAGATCACATTATAACATAAATCTGTAGCTTACACAACTACTGCCTTTTCATTAAACAGTCAAATGGTGTGATAAGTGTGTATATGAGGTTGGGTATCTGTTGTGCCACATCTGACTCTGGTAGGAAATCCGTATCCACCAATATCAAGCCTTACTAAATTGACCAATATATGCCCCTGGTCTCATAAATACAGCCCCAGCAAGCAACAGAGCAGTTAGTAGCAGAGCTACTGTCATTTTACAGTCCTGTGGGCACTGGAATCGATCATTTCCTCATTGGCACAGTAGCAGGACAGTAGTTAGACACGAAGCAGCGTCATTCAAAGAGACTGGACTGTCAATTGAAACTGCCAAATTGGTCAAATGCATGTATACTAAAGTAGCTGCTAGTTTACTAGCAAGTAAGTCAGTACCATGGTCCCCAATACAGCAGCTGGGCTAAGAAAACTGATTAAAACATTCTACTAACATTACCTTGGCCATCTTGATCATTTTCTTGGCAATTTCGATATCTCCCTGGTGGTTCTGTCCAATTTCTGCAATAATGAAACAGGGGTTAGAACCCCCAATCATCCTTCCAGGACAAAGCTCGAATTTCAGAGGCATTTTGGAAATGTGATAAATCCGGTTTCCTAAAATGTTTGTTGCGGTAAAATGTTCGCTTGCTCTGAGCCAGTGGTACAGAGACGGTCAGGTGCGGGTTCTCGCGGAAAAAGTCGAGCTAATTTCCACGTTGCACATCCGGAATCCACGTGGTTTCCTCTCCACTCATGTTTCAAAATAAAGGTTCTCCATTCACTCACAGGTCATTTCAGGATTCTCAAGAGTCAAAATGTGAGACACTGTAATGAGTAATATTTTATTATTATTATTATAGGAGCAGTCAATCATTATCTGTATACATTGTATTTTACTTTTTAACACCAAATTCTATTTCACATCCTCTGATATAGAAAAGTAAACATCCACCACATGTATATAAATACTTGTACCTTATATAGACAGTCAAGTCTACTATATTCGGATCTAATCTGTTTGTTCCCTAACTTGCTTCTGACTATACATCGCCCAGTGCCATGTTCAGTAGCCAAACGTTGCAGATAGAAATGCAATGAATAGAGCCAAAGTGATTCCTAACATGCAAACCAGGCATTACAACGTAAAGTAATGGGCCAGGTTATATGTTTGGCTAGCTCAATCTTGATGTGACTTGGATTTAAAAGAATAATAGCCTAGACTGGTGCAATACATATGGTGGAAGGAAACTCTCTTGCCCATGTTTACACCAATCCAAAGCTTTAAAAAAAACTTTAGTAGTACATGTAAGAAGAATCAAGTAGACTACCTTTACTTAAGTGAAAGACAGAGAGGGGGGTGGGACGGGACAAATTAAGTCAAGGCACATGTTATGCTTATGCAACATTGTAGAATTTTGAAACTGAAAAAACAATTGTTGGATGACAGCCAGGTGTATTTTGTTACGCCGAAATTAACATCTGTTTTTAGAGGAATGAGGATGAACAGTCCGCCACGCAAACCTTTTTAAAATTGTCCACAATGAACGCTTGTGATGCAGTGTAAATATTATGTAACTAATAACATTTTCAGCCAGAGTTTATTAAGGTTAAACGTAAGATTCACTAACACCTTCAAATAAGGTTAATAAAAAACAGCTGCAACAAAAGCAACAAAAAAAAAAACAGCAAAAAAAAAATCCACATTTAACATGATATGTTTATGTAATATTGTAGAATTTTGCATCTGAAAAACATATTGAGTGACAGCCAGCAGTATTTTGATTGTTGACAGAAATGAACATCCGTTTTTTTAATGATGCAGGTCAACAATCCACCACACAAATGTTTTTAAATTGCCAACAATTAACACTTGTTAGGTAGTGTTGAATACTCCTGGCTCCTCGCATAGTCTTTAGACGTGACAGACTCGATTAATAAATTAAACCGTGCTTCTTCTCTCTTTTTAAACTAATTTGAATGAGGTTGCCAAGTTTCTGCTTCTGGTTGCCGTTGACGTGGAGCTAGTAATAGCTGGAGGCTGTCGCACCTTGACTTCATCTTGATTTTATTTAATCTCTGTTCGACACTGGCTGCCATCTTCTGACAGTACAATATATTTCCTTTTGTCCATTCCAGTAATGTACTCTAAATAATCTCATATGGGGTTTTGCCTTTCTTCACTGATAACTAGTGATGCACAAGCTAGGCCTATTTGAAACATCACCATCTACTAGAAGCATTTAAACCGCCGGAAGCTTGAAAACCAATGACGTATATATACCCTGGATTGCTATTGGTACTCCCTTGTTGGAGAAGTCCTCCATAGGAATGAATGTAATTCTACAGTATTTCAATTAAATATTTAAAGGAAAAAAATGACATGTATTTAAGTATGTTTTGCTGTTGTAGTGGGCACAGTAAAAGTAGTACTCTCTCTAAAAAAAAGACTAAGAAATGTTTTATATATTTTTTAATTTTTTATGTTTAGCTCACATAATATAATTTCAAAGTAGGCTTTAAGGTGTCTAATATAATACACATGTCAAAAACTAATGTAGACAAATGCATTTCTATAGCTCCCAAATGAGGAGTGCCAAGATGGCTATGCGGTGGCTTCAATTACAGCGCCCCCTGTCAGTAAATCCAGGGTTTATACACATCAGTGTCAAAAACCCCAGTAGTAAAAACATTTAAAAAAGGTCTTAAATTGTAGTTTCAGTATAGTTTTACAAAATTTTTCTTAATTATTTTATTTCAGGTTACTGAATAGTTTTTCCAATTTTAGTTTTTACTTTAGTTTAAGTTTTTGTTACACTTACATGTTATTCAATCATTTCCCCCACATCTCTCGCGTGCTTGAACGTACCTCTGCGTAGCCAAGAGCTACAGAAGAACTTGGTTCTATTTGAGTTGCAGTGTGTTGACTGTCGCCTCCTTATTGGGTCTCAGGAAAAAGACACAAACACACGTTGATTCTTGAAACGTGGGTTAGTATGCTCGTGAAAACCTATGAGTAGATGGGAGAGGCGGGACTTGCAGTCATTAAGGGTCTGAAATGGAACCAAGTTCTATTTATCGCCTGGCTATGCCCATTGATGCGCATGAGCAGTTAAATTATTGAATAATGGGTACATTCATTTTGTGACACCCCAGCACGCAACGTGGCCGTCTGGTGATACTGATCATATGTCGGATTGGTGGTCTGTTTACATAGCGGGTTGCGGTAATTAAAGTGGCAGGTTAGGTGAATTAACGTGGCTGATTAGGGGAACCAACACATTAGGTTTGGTGAAATAACAGCAGGTTATGAGACTGAGGTTAAAGTGAGGAAAATAATAGGCGGGACTTGCAGTCATTAAGGGTCTGAAATGGAACCAAGTTCTATTTATCGCCTGGCTATGCCCATTGATGCGCATGAGCAGTTAAATTATTGAATAATGGGTACATTCATTTTGTGACACCCCAGCACGCAACGTGGCCGTCTGGTGATACTGATCATATGTCGGATTGGTGGTCTGTTTACATAGCGGGTTGCGGTAATTAAAGTGGCAGGTTAGGTGAATTAACGTGGCTGATTAGGGGAACCAACACATTAGGTTTGGTGAAATAACAGCAGGTTATGAGACTGAGGTTAAAGTGAGGAAAATAATTGGGGTTAGGCGTTGCTACAATACTGACATGACCACTAGATGAAGATGTATGCCTACTCAATCTAGCCAAAATGGTAGAAATGTAAACAGACCATCAGTGTCATAACACTAGTCTAGTCAGCATGTTAACATGTTTGTCAGCCCTTGTTGTTGTAGACGTCCACCATACGTGGCGTGATGCTCCCGTCCTCCTCCACGTCCTCTGTGACGGCCTTGCCCACCAGCTGACCCATGTCTTCAGGAGAGACGCCCCTCGGCTCGCCCACCTTCACCCCCAGCATATCCATACTCAGCACCGTGCCTTTGGGTATCGCCACCTTGGCCACCACTGACTTCCCCAGCTGGAAGAGAAAATAATACGGAGATTTCCTCCTACAGTATGTGCTGTTGTAGGTTATACAGTACAAAGAGAATACTTGATGTAAGGGAGGTTTATGACAAACATAATGGGCCTACCTTTTAAATGAAAGTGAATATAACGTCATTTTTGGAGAAAGTTATTATTACAAATGTCAATGGGAAAAATATTTATTTAGTATATTATTGATATATGTTGTATATTTTGTATATGTAGTGCCTTCGCAAACTATTCAGAGCCAAGCACTTTTTCCAGATTTTGTTACATTACAGCTTAACTCCAAAATGTATTAAATAAAACATTTTCCTTATCAATCTACACACAATACCCCATAATGACAAAGCAAAATCAGGTTTTTAGAAATGTTTGCAAACATAAATACCTTATTTACATTAGTATTCAGACCCTTTGCTATGAAACCCGAAATGTGTATTTTGTATTTATTATGAATCCCCAGCTACTCTTCCTGGGTTCCAGCAAAATGAAGGCAGTTTATACAATTTTAAAAACATTACAATACATTCACAGATTTCACAACACACTGTGTGCCCTCAGGCCCCTTCTCCACCACTACCGCATATCTACAGTACTAAATCCATGTGTATGTATTGTGCGTATGTTATCACGCGTGTGTTTCTATGCATGTGCCTGTGCCAATGTGTGTGTTGCTTCACAGTCCCCACTGTTCCATAAGGTGTTTTTAAAAAAAAACATTTTTAAAAATCAAATTTTACTGCTTTAGTCAGTTACTTGATGTGGAATAGAGTTCCATGTAGTCATGGCTCTATGTAGTACTGTGTGCCTCCCATAGTCTGTTCTGGACTTGGGGACTGTGAAGAGACCTCTTGTGGCATGTCTTGTGGGGTATGCATGGATGTCTGAGCTGTGTGCCAGTAGTTTAAACAGACAGCTCGATGCATTCACAAATACAGGTAGTGATGAAGTCAATCTCTCCTCCACTTTCAGCCAGGAGAGATTGACATGCATATTATTAATATTACCTCTCTGTGTACATCCAAGGGCCAGCCGTGCTGCCCTGTTCTGAGCCAATTGCAGTTTTCCTAAGTCCTTTTTTGTGGCACCTGACCACACGACTGAACAGTAGTCAAGGTGCAACAAAACTAGGGCCTGTAGGACCTGCCTTGTTGATGGTGTTGTTAAGGTAGAGCAGCGCTTTATTATGGACATACTTCTCCCCATCTTAGCTATTACTGCATCAATATGTTTTGACCATGACAGTTTACAATCTAGGGTTACTCTAAGCAGTTTAGTCATCTCAACTTGCTCAATTTCCACATGATTTATTACAACATTTAGTTGAGCTTTAGGATTTAGTGAGTGTTTTGTTCCAAATATAATGCTTATAGTTTTAGAAATATTTAGGGCTAACTTATTCCTTGCCACCCACTCTGAAACTAACTGCAGCTCTTTGTTGAGTGTCGCAGTCATTTCAGCCGCTGTAGTAGCTGACGTGTATAGTGTTGAGTTATCCGCATACATAGACACTGACTTTACTCAAAGTCAGTGACCCTCAGCACACAGAAATTGAGCTCAGGTGCGTCCTGTTTCCATTGATCGTCCTTGAGATGTTGCCGCAACTTGGAGTCCAACTGTGGTAAACTAAATTGATTCGACATGATTTGGAAAGGCACATACCTGCCTGTATAAGGTCACACAGTTGACAGTGCATGTCACAGCAAAAACCAAGCCATGAGGTTGAAGGAATTGTCTGTAGCTCCAAGACAAGATTATGGCGAGGGACAGATCTAGGGAAGGGTACCAAAACATTTCTGCAGCATTAAAGGTCCACAAGAACACAGTGGCCTCCATCATTCTTAAATAGAAGAAGTTTGGAACCACCAAGACTCCTCCTAGAACTGGCCAAACTGAGCAATCGGGGGAGAAGGGCCTTAGTCAGGGATGTGACCAAGAACCGATGGTCACTCTGACAGAGCTCCAGAGTTCCTCTGTGGAGATGGAGGACCTTCCAGAAGAACAACTATCTCTGCAGCACTCCAGCTATCAGGCCTTTATGGTAGAGTGACCAGACAGAAGCCACACCTCAGTAAAAGGCACATGACATCCCGCTTGGAGTTTGCCAAAAGGCACCTAAAGGACTCTCAGACTATGAGAAACAAGATTCTCTGGTCTGATGAAACCAAGATTGAACTATTTGGCTTGAATGCCAAGCGTCACGTCTGGAGGAAATCAAGCACCGCTCATCACCTGGCCAATACCATACCTACTGTAAAGCATGGTGGTGGCAGCATCATGCTGTGGGGATGTTTTTCAGAAATAGGGACTGGGAGATTAGACAGGATCGAGGGAAAGATGAACTGAGCAAAGTACAGAGAGATCCTTAATGAAAACCTTCTCCAGAGCGCTCAGGACCTCAGACCGGGAATAAGTTCACCTTCCCACAAGACAACGACCCTAAGCACACAGCCAAGACAACGCAGGAGGGGCTTCGAGCAAGTCTGAATGTCTCTGAGTGGCCCAGACACAGCTCGGACTTGAACCTGAACGAACATCTCTGGAGAGACCTGAAAATAGCTGTCTAGCTGTCCTCATCCAACCTGACAGAGCTTGAGAGGGTCTGCAGAGAAGAATGGGTGGAGTACGCCAAATAAAGGTGTGCCAAACTTGTAGCGGCATACCCAAAAAGACTTGAGACTGTAATTGCTCCCACACTCTTGGCATTATCTCAACCAGTTTCACCTGGGATGTTTTTCCAACAGTCTTGAAGGAGTTCTCACATATGCTGAGCACTTGTTGGTTGCTTTTCCTTCACTCTGCGGTCCAACTCACCCCAAACCATCTCATTTGGGTTAAGGTCAGGTGATTGTGGAGGCCAAGTCATCTGATGCAGCACTGTATCACTCTCCTTATTGGTCAAATAGCCCTTACACAGCCTGGATGTGTGTTGGGTCATTGTCCTGTTGAAAAACAAATGATAGTCCCACTAAGCACAAACCAGATGGGATGGTGTATGGCTGCAGAATGCTGTGGTAGCCATGCTGGTTAAGTGGGTCCTGAATTCTAAATAAATCAGACGGTGTCACCAGCAAAGCACTGTTACACCTCCTCCTCCATGCTTCATGGTGGGAACCCCACATGCAGAGATCATCTGTTCACCTACTCTGTGTCTCAAAAATACACAGCGGTTGGAACCAAAAATCTAAAATTTGGACTCATCAGACCAAAGGACAGATTTTCACCAGTCTAATGTCCAATGCTCGTGCTCGTGGCCCAAGCGAGTCTCTTCTTATTGTTGGTGTCCTTTACTAGTGGTTTCTGTGCAACAATTTGACCATAATAGGCCTGATTCATGCAGTCTTCTCTGAACAGTTGATGTTGAGATGTGTCTCAACATCAAGTTAACTTTAATGAACTTATCCTCTGCAGCAGAGGTAACTCTGGGACTTCCTTTCCTGTGGCGGTCCTCATGAGAGCCAGTTTCATCATGGTGCTTGATGGTTTTTGCGACTGCACTTGAAGAAACTTTTGACTGACCTTCATGTCTTTTAAAGTAATGATGCTTATTTGAGTTGTTCTTGCCATAATAAGGACATGGTCTTTTACCAAATATGGCTATCTTCTGTATACCACCCCTACCTTGTCACAACACAACTGATTGGCTCAAATGCATTATGAAGGAAAGAAATTCCACAAATTAACCTTTAACAAGGCACACCTGTTAATTGAAATGCATTCCAGGTGACTACCTCATGAAGCTGGTTGAGAGAATGTCAAGAGTGTGCACAGCTGTCATCAAGGCAAGGATGGCTACTTTGAAGAATCTCAAATATAAATATGTTTTGATTTGTTTAACACTTTTTTGGTTACTACATGATTCCATATGTGTTATTTCATAGTTTTGTTGAAAATAGTACAAATAAATAAAAACCCTTTAATGAGTAGGTGTGTCCAAACTTTTGACTGGTACTGTATGTACATGTATTATTTCAGTTTTACATTTTTTATTAACTAGCAAAAATGTCTAAAACCCTTTTTTTGTCTTTGTCATTATGGGATATTGTGTGTAGCTTGATGAGAGGGGAAAAAACAATTTAATACATTTTAGAATAAGACTGTAACATAACAAAATGTGGAAAAAGGGAAGGGGTCTGAATACTCTCTGAATGCACTATATGTCAAAAATATACTAAATAAATATTTTCCCTTTACCATTCAAAAATGATGTCGTATTTATTTTCATTTAAACCTTCTGAGGCTAACTCACCTTGACATGGCAGGCTTTCTCACAGGGTAGCATCTGTTTGATGCCCGTGCCTTGGGCCCGCTCCACCAAGCGGATGGCTCTGACCAGCTCTGTCAGCTCAGAAGGCTCCAGTGACGCCTCGTGGTCGTTGCCCTTCCAGCTCTTGTCCAGCGTCACGTGACGCTCCACGACTTTTGCCCCCATTGCCACTGCTGCCACAGTGATACTGATTCCCCTCTCATGGCCAGAATATCCGATGGGAATATCAGGGAATTCCTTCTGGTATTCCTACAGTATGTAAGGAAAAGGGAGAGTAAAATTCCATGGGTCAATTCATTTCCTTTAGTGGTGGCCTGAACAGAAATATGTTAAATTCTTGTTCTCTCTCTCTCTCTCTCTCTCTCTCTCTCTCCCGCTCTCCCGCTCTCTCGCTCTCTCGCTCTCCCGTGCTCTCGCACTCTCCTCTCCTCTCCTCTCCTCTCCTCTCCTCTCCTCTCCTCTCCTCTCCTCTCCTCTCTTTCTCTCTCCCTCCCGCCCTCCCTCCCTCCCTCTCCCTCTCTCTCTCTCTCATTGCTGTGCACTTGACTCAACCTATGTTTCCCTATGATGTTACTCTGGGGTGACAACAGATATCTTGCTGATCCTGCCTGACAACACTTTCCTTGTAATAAATCAATGGGAAGTCTTACTGCTATGACACGTAGGTTGACATCCTCAGGGTCCAATGGGTAGGCACTGGTGCACTGTAGGATGGTGAAGTTCCGATTGTGTTCCTTGACCGTCTGATAGACCCGTCTCATTGTCGCCATTGACTGCATCCCACTGGATATCACCATAGGCCGTCCTGAGGTTCAACAAAGTTGTAATTTCAACAGTAACTGACTTTACTGATATGCCGCACATTACCCATGTGGACTGCACATTCAGAGTATAACATTTCACTTTTACCACAGTCACAGGTGATAAAGGTGTAGTACATATATAACACAGTGTTAACTTAAATCACTTCACCTTTTCTTGCAGTCAGTTCCAGATAGGGGAAATTGTTGGCATCGCATGAGGCAACTTTGAAGAAGGGCACATCGAGCTCATCCAGGAACTCCACAGCCATCTGTCAAGCGAAGCGAAGCAGTTGGGATGGTCATGCATGTTTTGCTTGAAATCCGGAATATCTACACAGTCGCAGCAGACGAATTCAATAGACATGTATTAATGGAATGACCTCTTACCTCGTCCATCCCAGAAGCGGCGAAGAAGATTCCAACCTCCTTTGCATATTTCTGGAGCTCTCTATATTGTTCATGACTGAACTCTAGATGGCGCTTGTGGTCACCGTATGTCTTTCCCCAGGAATGTTTGGAGGTGTAGGGACGCTCCAGAGCACGCTTGTTGAACTTGTACTCAAGTTCACTCTTCTGAAATTTGGCGCAGTCTGCCCCACAGTCCTGTGAATTGATGCCAACATGAGTAACAGCACCAAACACACACACACACACACACACACACACACAATTTCCGTTTCTGCAAATCCACGCACAGCAGCAATAGAGTATCAGGAACACAGCAGAAAATACCTCCCCCTCAGTCCTGCCATTTCTACATTAGCTTTTGATTTGAGGTTATTAAAGGAAGATTTACATGGGAGGGATGCAGGATGAAAAAGTTGCTCCACACTCATACATGCATATGTGTGCCTTTCTATCCTATTCTCCCAGAGAATCTTGTCACCCAACCTATTATATTTAACTGAAGCTTAAGCCACACTAAAGGGCCGTTACGCTGACACAGATTGAGCCTTGTCCTGGACACAAAAAAAAAGACTTTCAATGAAGACCATGTTCTGTATTCAGCATGCTTTTTGTCCATAACTGTGTCCAGGAAACCAGTCCTTAAAGTCTTACAATGTCTCTTAATTTAGCTCCCATTACCTTGGCCATCTTGATCATTTTCTTTGCGATTTCAATATCTCCTTGGTGGTTCTGTCCAATTTCTGCAATAATGAAACAGGGGTTAGAACCCCCGATCATCCTGCCAGGACCAAGTTCGAATTTCAGAGTCATTCTCAAAAGAAAAGTGATAAACTAAGTTGGTAAATGATTTAAAGTCTATGGCAAATAATTTTTTAAGGGTGAGATTGTCAGAGGCAATTTTGCACGGTGGAAAAAGGAAGAAATTGCTTATCGTCTGCCCTTTTATCCAAATCCTTAAAGTCAGCCCATCCAATGATATGCCAGTATCCTGACCAAAAGTGACAGGTAGGGCTTATTGTTTTTTTTTTTAGCCTGGATGCCAGTCTGTTTCTTTTCACCTTATGGAATTGTTCTCACGTTATTGTCATTTGACAAGAGCCCAAACAAATCTGGAACCAGGCAACAACAACAAAAAACGCAAATAAGATGTAAACAAGGATATTTGCAAATACATTCAATAAGGAAATGGGTACAGTGATAGATACCAAGTTCTCTCTCGTGCACAGTTCAGACAATTAGTGAAGGAGCTGTTGTTGTTTTTTTACTGGAAGAAAGACCCACGTTGAACGCAGCTTTATGAAAACATTATTTACGTTGAGTGTAAAATACTGTTTTATATAATTGCTTTATATCTTTACCTTTTCATAGAATTATATCCTCTTTGATTGTTTCTTATATATCCTTAGAGATTGAAAGTAGGTTTAGGTTCAAAGCTCTTTGTGTATGTGTATGTATGTGTGTATGACAGTGGACTGTAGGAATGCGCACTCCCAATAACTCAAGGCCTCTCCTGACTGATTAGAAGTCCTGTGATATGCACAGAGAAATCCTGGGTGGTGGAAAAGTACCGAAGTACATCTTTGTGGAAGGGAGAGGGTGAGAGCCGAGGGTGTAAGTGGACACGGCGCTGTCTGGAATGCACTGTATTCGGCTGGACATCTTTGTTGAGTACACGTTTGAAACGTCACTTTGAGTCTGGGCTCTTTTTTTGTGATAAATATGTTTATGGTTTTTTGAGATATGGGTCTTCTTATCAATCGGCGTTGTCGCCAGGATATCACGCTTAAGGAACAGAGAGTTTTCTGTGGAGAGTGAAGCTTCAAATTATTAAACAAATCTTAGATATGGCCATTTAGGAAACATCCTGTGCGTGTGCGTGTGCGTGTGTGTGCGTGTGCGTGCGTGCGCCTGTGTGTGTGCGTGCGTGACAGTTGGATGTATCCCGTCTGTAACAGGTGGACAGTGCAACCGTTACTAAATCCGAGGGGATAGAGATAGTATTTAGAACTCAACAGCGTATGGTTCTGGGGTGGGATTTGTATCTAGTACAGATTCCCACAGGAGAATAATATATTGTACACGTACAAAATATTCCTAAATAAATGAATGAATCTAGAAATTTAGACTGGAAAATGAACACAATTAGTGAGATACGATTGGTGCCCCGAAAGGATACATTATAAAAACGCCACAATATCACCCACAACTTGGAATGAAAGTCGTTTTAGAAGAAGGAGTCACTGCTTATTGGGAATAAACTTAGGTTCCAATATAGGAACTTCTGCCGAAGTCGTTGCCTCTCCTTGTTCGGGCGGTGCTCGGCGTTCGACGTCACCGGTCTTCTAGCCATCATCGATCCATTTTTCATTTTCCATTGGTTTTGTCTTGTCTTCCCACACACCTGTTTTCAATTCCATTCATTACCTGTTGTGTATTTAACCCTCTGTTTCCCCTCATGTCTTTGTCAGAGATTGTTTATTGTCAGTGTAGTGTTTTTGTTGGATAGGTGCGCGACGGGTCTTCGTACCCATATTGGTTTATGTTCTTTTCCTGTTTAGTGTTATGGAGCATGTTTTTATGACATTATTAAAAGACTCCATTTTACACTCCGTTTGACTCTCCTGCGCCTGACTTCCCTGCCACCTATACACATATGCCTGACAATATGATGGGAATGAGAGACATTGTCCATTCGTTGAGCCTGTACAGGAGAGGGAGAGGCAAGGACTGAGAGCTTTGTGGTGATGTGGCTCTTCCTGCCTCCCAATCCACCGACCGGTGGGCACAAACAGTGAAGCAAACAGAAGAGAAGTTTAAAAGTGTGTATATAAAGGTTGTCACGGTAACTTTCCAGAGACAGGAAAGGAACGTCTCAGGGGATGTGTTAAAAGAAGTGATCATGGTATGTTATCACTGAGCTATAACTTGAACTACAGACAGCCTCCAAAATGGCTGAAAACCGATTTGTGGGGGGCTGACATCTTGCTAGTTCCTGTTTCAGGAGCTCATTAGTACATGACCACTGGCCCAGCCAAGATGTGCATTCCAGGGCAAGCCAGAGTAGGCCGAAGATATTGATTAGTGGTGGAGGGGAAATCTGCAGGCGTGAAGAACCACTACACAACCCTGACACAACCACTGAAAACAGGACTAAGAGGACAGTGCTTCAGCTTGCTCAATATGTGCACCTCAAGAGACAGTTGGATGCTATTTTCTGTTTAAGACAACAAAATATCAACTTGTTTCAAACTTATTGAATGTCCTTGAGTGGCCCAGCCAGAGCATAGACTTGAACCCGATTAAACATCTCTGGGGAGACCTGAATATAGCTGTGCAGCAACACACCGCACCGAACCTGACAGAGCTTGAGAGGATCTGCAGAGAAGAATGGGAAAAACTTCCCAAACACAGGTGAGCCACGCTTGTAGCGTCATGAAGACTTGAGGCTGTTATCGCTGCCATAGGGGCTTCAACAAAGTACTGAGGAAAGGGTCTGAATAGTTACGTAAATGTAATATGTTCGTTTTTTATTTTTTAATACATAGGCAAAAATCTTTTTAAAAAACAGTTTTTGCTTTGTCATTATGGGGTATTGTGTGTAGATTGATGAGGGAAAAAACAATTGAATCAATTTTAGAACAAGGCTGTAACGGTACAAAATGTGGAAAAAGTCAAGGGGTCTGAATACTTTCCGAATGCACTGTGTGTGTGTGTGATATATACATATATATATATTTTTTGTTATACAAGGTGACTGTACTGATTGATAAACTTTTTTTTTTTCCTCATCAATCTACACACAATACCCCATAATGGCAAAGCAAAAACTGTCACCATGCTCACAACAACATTATGTATAGCCAGGGACATTGAGTGACAAACCACTAATAGGAGCGATGTCTGATGTACCGTTTTCTGTGACTACGTGGATCTCTTCAAACATTATTTTCATGATGTCACGATCGTCATATGGAGGAGACCAAGGATCAGCTTGGTAAGCGTACATACTTCTTTATTAAAGAAAGAACACTGAACAAAAACGAACCATGACGCAAATATGGCTAGTGCAGAACAGGCAACTATACATAGACAGAACCCACAAACTACCCAAGGAATATGGCTACCTAAATATGGTCCCCAATCAGAGACAACGATAAACAGCTGCCTTTGATTGAGAACCAATATAGGCAACCATAGACATATAAACACCTAGACTTACAAAAAACCCTAGACAATACAAGAAACTAAACAAATCACCCTCGTCACACCCTGACCTAACCAAAATAATAAAGAAAACAAAGATAACTAAGGTCAGGGCGTGACACAAGATGAGTACAGCATGAGGCACTTTATGTCCTGCTATCCAAAACAATCAACTATTGCTTAATCAGAGTAAGAACAAATTTGCTAAGCACATTGTTTACACATTTCCTTGTTCTGTCTATTTTGCACCAGTGAGGGGGGCATCCTTCCTCACTTTTACAGCCTTGGCTGGACGCAATGTGCAACACATCCTAAATGGTCAGAAAATCCGAAAATGGTGATAGAAAATGGAGTTTCATAAAGAAAGTATGCATATTTTCTCTCAGGAGTGCTGCTTGAGTTATACCGAGATCGAGTGCGTGGGGTGAGCATGGAGGGATCACTTCTAAAGTCCACTTCTAGAATGGACATTTAAGGAAGTTTGCAGCAGCTCAGGTGAGAGATCATCTAGTTTGGAAAATCCAACTATCCCTTAGATATTGACATCGAGACCCACCCACTTAAATTGTATTTGTCACATGCGCTGAATACAACAGGGATTGCAGTGAAATGCGTACTTACAAGCCCTTAACACAACAATGCAGTTTTAAGAAAAATACCACAAAAAAAAAAGAAATAAAGTAACAAATAATTCAAAAGCAGCAGTAAAATAATAACAGCGAGGCTATATACAGGGGGTACTGGTACAGAGTCAATGTGCAGGGGCACCGGTTAGTCGAGGTAATTGAGGTACTATATACATGTGGGTAGAGTTATTAAAGTGACTTATGCATAGATAATAACAGAGAGTAGCAGCAGCGTAAAATAGCAAGTAGTCTGGGTAGCCATTTGATTAGATGTTCAGTGGTCTTATGGCTTGGGGGTAGAAGCTGTCTAGAAGCCTCTTGGACCTAGACTTGACACTCCATTACCGCTTGCCGTGCAGTAGCAGAGAGAACAGTCTATGACTAGGGTGGCTGGAGTCTCTGGTAATTTTTAGGGCCTTCCTCTGACACCGCCTGGTATCGAGGTCCTGGATGGCAGGAAGCTTGGCCCCAGTGACGTACTGGGCCGTACGCACTACCCTCTGTAGTGCCTTGCGGTCGGGGGCCGAGCAGTTGCCAGACCATGCAGTGATGCTCTCGATGGTGCAGCTGTAGAACCTTTTGAGGATCTGAGGACCCATGCCAAATCTTTTCAGTCTTCTGAGGGGGAATAGGTTTTGTCGTGCCCTCTTCACGACTGTCTTGGTGTGCTTGGACCATGTTAGTTTGTTGGTGATGTGGACACCAAGGAACTTGAAGCTCTCAACCTGCTCCACTTACAGCCCCGTCGATGAGAAAGGGGCCGTGCTCGGTGCTCCTTTTCCTGTATTCTTGATCACGTTGACGGAGAGGTTGTTGTCCTGGCACCACACGGCCAGGTCTCTGACCTCCTCCCTATATGCTGTCTCGTCCTTGTTGGTGATCAGGCCTACCAATGTTGTGTCATCGGCAAACTTAATGATGGTGTTGGAGTCGTACCTGGCCGTGCAGTCATGAGTGAACAGGGAGTACAGGAAGACACCGAGCACGCACCCCTGAGGGGCCCCGTGTAAGTGTCCATGGTTCTTTTAATAAGAAATACTCAACATGAACAACTGAATACAAAAACAATAAACGTGGAATGAACGAAACCCAAAACAGTACCATGTGGTGAAAAACACACACACGGAAACAAACACCCACAAACACACAGTGAAACCCAGGCTACCTAAGAATGATTCTCAATCAGAGACAACTAATGACACCTGCCTCTGATTGAGAACCATACTAGGCCGAAACATAGAAATCCCCAAATCATAGAAAAACAAACATAGACTGCCCACCCCAACTCACGCCCTGACCATACTAAATAATGACAAAACAAAGGAAATAAAGGTCAGAACGTGACACGTACTGACAAAAGTTAACGCTAGAAATGTACGATTAATAAAGTTTATGTTGACGTTAGTAGGATACTGTATATACCTGTATGTGCCCAGTTTATTATGTCCACCACCCCATTCACAAAAATGGATCGCTCCTACCAACTGTTAGTAACGTGGCCGAGGCATGCTATATAAAGCAGGCAGACAGGCATCGAGGCATTCAGTTACGGTTCGACTGAATGTTAGAATGGGCAAAACAAGTGACTTTAGCGACTTTGAGCGCGGTATGATCGTTGGTGCCAGGCGCACCGGATCCTGTATCTCAGAAACGGCTGCCCTCCTGGGCTTTTCTCCCACGCCAGTGTCTAGGGTTTACAGAGAATGGTGCGTCAAACAAAAAACATCCAGTCAACGAAAGTCCTGTGGGCGAAAAAACAGCTTCTTGATGAGAGAGGTTGAAGGAGAATGGCAAGAATCGTGCAAGCTAACAGGCGGGCCACAAACAAATAGCAGCCAAGTATAACAATGGTGTGCAGAACGGCATCTCGGAACGCCCAACTCATCGATCCTTGTCATGGATAGGCTATTGCAGCAGACAAACACACCAGGTTTCCCTCCTATCAGCTAAAAACAAGAAGGAGCTGTTCCACGGGGCACGCGATCTTCCAACACTTGACAATTGAGGAGTGGAAAAACATTTCCTGGTCCGACGAATCCCAGTTCCTGTTGTGTTATGCTGATGGCAGTGTCAGAATTTGGTGTAAGCAGAACGAACCCGTGGACTCATCCTGCCTGGTGTCACCGGTACAGGCTGGTGGCGGTGGTGTAATGGTGTGGGGAACATTTTCCTGGCATACGTTAGGTCCCTTGATACCAGTTGAGCAACGTTGGACAGCATGAATGTACCGCCATCCGATCGGCAGCAAATGCATGATGCCATCGCATCAGCATGGACCAACATCCCTGTGGAACGTTTACGGCACCTTGTAGAATCCATGCCCAAAGAATTTAGGCTGTTCTGGAGGCAAAGGTGGAGTCCGACCCAATACTAAACAGGTGTACCTAATAAACTGGCCACTGAGTGTGTACATATATGTCTCCCTTTCTGGAAATGTATGTTCTGCCAGTGTCTTTTTGGGCTAAATTGAGGGTTGAATTATAGACTCAATTTTGAATCACCCTTTCATGGAGTTTCAGGGTGTCACAAAGTGCATGAGTCACTGTCCCAGTAGTATGTGTGGCAGTGACAGCTAAATTACTAACTGGGTCTATTTGGCGATGTCCATAGTTTTATTCCGTCATTCTCATCAATGGCTTCGCCGTTGAATACTTTGACAGAAGTGGGGAAGCAGGGACAAGACCCAGTAGACTGGACACTAGTGTCAAAAAGAGTTTGGGAAGTTAAAACAAGCACTGTGCTAGTTCCTCGCTCCGGGAATACCAGATAGGGAGTTTGAGATGTTTGTGCACGAAGATAAGGGGCTGTCATTCTAAATTTGGGTTGTGTCATTTATCAATAGTTCCAATTCGGATTCGGACAGGCGAGAGACACAGAGCGCTGTCCCTGAACTGTGAAGAAAGCACCAAGGGAAAGGCGGGTGCACTGCTCACACACAGCACCACATGATGAGTGTGAGAGAAACCCGTCTCTAGTCTATTTGACTATTCCTTGAATTCCCTCATGGATGAAAATGATTTCCTTTTGAATTTATAAAGGGTTACAATTATAATTTGGCTTGGGTGATTCATTATGTTTGTTCATCTGATTCATGATTTTTTTTTATTCTGCTGTGGAAATATTGAGTTACATTGCCAAGGGCAAAACGTGGGGGGAGGGGGGGGGGGTTGTTATCATGTAATATGGGGTCATCCTGCGAGTGGTTTCTGAAACAAATTGAATCTTTGTACAAACGAATCTAGCTTCTCGACCTTAGAAGAACACCCTCCCTAATTTAGACTCACTAAGTTATGGAGGGTTTCCTCCCAAGGTTGAGATAGAAGGCCCTACTGTAGACTCCAGCCGCTAACAAGCTACTCTGTATCAGTGGTTATACCAACAACACTGATGTAATGGTGAAGCTAGTCACCTAGAAGTTTAGACAAATATTGTCTATTGGTTTATTGAAACTCTACAATCAAGCTGTTGTGATATGTTGAATTTGATTACTGTAACCAATTATTGCAATTTCATACTCTGTTGACTACATAACGGGAGGGTTTTACTGACGAAGGAAAAACCCTTGAACGATTAGCCACAGGCCCAATATACAGGAAGCCAGTTCACCAGAGGAAAAGTTGTCTGTGTTAGTGGTCGCTCATCTGCTGCGGAGGGTTATTAGGAAATATGTGACTAAGAGTTTCGTTGAAATGACGTGAAAACAACGTTGATTCAACCAGTGTGTGCCCAGTGGCATAGAATGAAGTGAGGAGGACATGGCGTGGGAACACATTTTGTAGTCCTGGGGGAAGACTGAGTGGGAGCTTGGGGAGGTGTATAGATCCTTTATTTTTGTCAATCTCAGCAGAAAAGCAGCCCAGGTCAGTCAAGAGGTGGGAAGCGCTGTGTTTCTTACTTCTTTCTTCAAGTATATCCACATATTAGTATGTGAGTCTATTGTAATGCGTTTCTATGTTTTTCTCTCCATCAAGTGTCTGTTAGTACACTCTTGGATCTCCAGCAGAAGGAGGAGAAAAAAAGCTCAAAAGCTCCAGTTGGAATGTTAGTGCCTATTGTATAAAACGTTTAAAAGGGGGGACTGATAGAATGTGAATTACTGTTTTACAGCATTATCATTTTAGTATGAAAATATTGTTTTTATATATCCTTAGAGATTGAAGGTAGTGCTAGGTTTAAGCTCTGTGGGTATGAGAAGTGTAATTATTTAGTGGACTGCAGTGGACTGCAGTGGACTGTAGGAATGCGCACTCCCAATAACTCAAGGCCTCTCCTGACTGATTAGAAGTCCTGTGATATGCACAGAGAAATCCTGGGTGGTGGAAAAGTATTGAAGTACATCTTTGTGGAAGGGAGAGGGTGAGAGCTAAGGGTGTAAGTGGACACGGCACTGTACTGAATGTATGTATTCAGCTGGACATCTTTGTTGAGTACACGTTTGAAACGTTACTTTGAGTTTGGGCTTTTATGATATATAAGCTTATATTGAGATATTGGCGTGTTTTTCATTGCAAGCAAGAAGGAATCTCCATTGGAATGTGCATATCAGTTAACCATCCACTACATTCAAAAGAGTCAGATACAGTGCCTTGCGAAAGTATTCGGCCCCCTTGAACTTTGCGACCTTTTGCCACATTTCAGGCTTCAAACATAAAGATATAAAACTGTATTTTTTTTGTGAAGAATCAACAACAAGTCAAGACACAATCATGAAGTGGAACGACATTTATTGGATATTTTAAACTTTTTTAACAAATCAAAAACTAAAAAATTGGGCGTGCAAAATTATTCAGCCCCCTTAAGTTAATACTTTGTAGCGCCACCTTTTGCTGCGACTACAGCTGTAAGTCGCTTGGGGTATGTCTCTATCAGTTTTGCACATCGAGAGACTGAAATGTTTTCCCATTCCTCCTTGCAAAACAGCTCGAGCTAAGTGAGGTTGGATGGAGAGCATTTGTGAACAGCAGTTTTCAGTTCTTTCCACAGATTCTCGATTGGATTCAGGTCTGGACTTTGACTTGGCCATTCTAACACCTGGATATGTTTATTTTTGAACCATTCCATTGTAGATTTTGCTTTATGTTTTGGATCTTGTTGGAAGACAAATCTCCGTCCCAGTCTCAGGTCTTTTGCAGACTCCATCAGGTTTTCTTCCAGAATGGTCCTGTATTTGGCTCCATCCATCTTCCCATCAATTTTAACCATCTTCCCTGTCCCTGCTGAAGAAAAGCAGGCCCAAACCATGATGCTGCCACCACCATGTTTGACAGTGGGGATGGTGTGTTCAGCTGTGTTGCTTTTACGCCAAACATAACGTTTTGCATTGTTGCCAAAAAGTTCAATTTTGGTTTCATCTGACCAGAGCACCTTCTTCCACATGTTTGGTGTGTCTCCCAGGTGGATTGTGGCAAACTTTAAACAACACTTTTTATGGATATCTTTAAGAAATGGCTTTCTTCTTGCCACTCTTCCATGAAGGCCAGATTTGTGCAATATACGACTGATTGTTGTCCTATGGACAGAGTCTCCACCTCAGCTGTAGATCTCTGCAGTTCATCCAGAGTGATCATGGGCCTCTTGGCTGCATCTCTGATCAGTCTTCTCCTTGTATGAGGTGAAAGTTTAGAGGGACGGCCAGGTCTTGGTAGATTTGCAGTGGTCTGATACTCCTTCCATTTCAATATTATCGCTTGCACAGTGCTCCTTGGGATGTTTAAATCTTGGGAAATCTTTTTGTATCCAAATCCGGCTTTAAACTTCTTCACAACAGTATCTCGGACCTGCCTGGTGTGTTCCTTGTTCTTCATGATGCTCTCTGCGCTTTTAACAGACCTCTGAGACTATCACAGTGCAGGTGCATTTATACGGAGACTTGATTACACACAGGTGGATTGTATTTATCATCATTAGTCATTTAGGTCAACATAGGATCATTCAGAGATCCTCACTGAACTTCTGGAGAGAGTTTGCTGCACTGAAAGTAAAGGGGCTGAATAATTTTGCACGCCCAATTTTTCAGTTTTTGATTTGTTAAAAAAGTTTGAAATATCCAATAAATGTCGTTCCACTTCCTGATTGTGTCCCACTTGTTGTTGATTCTTCACAAAAAATACAGTTTTATATCTTTATGTTTGAAGCCTGAAATGTGGCAAAAGGTCGCAAAGTTCAAGGGGGCCGAATACTTTCACAAGGCACTGTATCTCTGGAAATTAGTCACAAGCAATGGACCTCAGTTGAGTTCAGGAATTTTGTGGCCAAGTTAGGTTTTTGTGGGTGAACCACATGGAATGCAAATAAGGATATTTACAAAGGAAATAGGAAGGCTACAGCGAGACAATTATTTCATTAAATGTATGATGTATCAATTAATTATATGACAGGTCAGGGCAGGCAGAGGTCAGTAATCCAGAATGCCCTGACCCTGAGCCTGCCAGCTGTTCTGTGGCAGAATGGGAAAAAAATGGGAAAGCTAGATAACAAGAACGAGAGAAAGACAGGAGCATGGGAAAACCGTTTGATGAAAAACAACTGGCAACAGACAAACAGGGAACCAGAGAGACGTGGGGAGACCAGTGATGAAGTCCAGGGATATGTGAGACCAGGGACGGTGAGGGACAGGCAGTGGTTGAAGTGGACCAGCCGGAGCTTGCCGAGGAGTCTTGGTCTGTGCACAGATCGTGCAGGCGGCGATGAACGCAGAGACGTCCGGGACCATGGTAAGCCACCAAATGCGTTGCTGCACAAGGGCCAGGGTCCGACGGGAGCCCGGGTGGCAGGTAAGTTTGGAGGAGTGGGCCCACTCCAGGACCGAGGGACGGGAACAAACATCAGGTTATCTGGGCCCCCCTGGGGTTCGGCTGGGAATGCTGCGCCTCATGGACCTGCTTCCCTATTCCCCAGCTGAGTGCAGTCGCCAGGCACGAGGTGAGAAGGATGGTCTCAGGGTTCGAGGGTGTAGCCTCGTGGCTATAGCGGCGTGAGCGCATCCGGCTTAATATTCTTGGATCCCAGTCGGTAGAAGAGGGAGAAGTTAAACTGGGTGAAAAGCAGGGCCCACCTAGCTTGCCTGGAATTGAGACGCTTGGCGGTGCGGAGATACTCTTCTCGTGATCCGTTCACACAATGAAAGAATGTTCCGCCCCCTCCAACCAGTGTCTCCACTCCTCCAACGCCATCTTCACCGCGAGAAGCTCACAATTCCCGACATTGTAATTCCTCTCCATGGCGTTGAGACGATGGGAGAAGAAGGTACAGGGATGTAAGTTGAGGACCAGGGCAGAATGAAGGGACAGGACAGCCCCCACTCCGACATCCGAAGCATCGGCCTCCACCACGAACTGACATGATGGGTCAGGATGACACAATATGGGAGCTGTGGTGAAGCGGTGTTTGAGGTCCCGAAACGCCCGGTCCGCAGCAGGGGACGACGTGAACGGAACCTAGGGAGAGGTGAGTGCAGACAGGGGGGGAAGCCAGTTGCTCTAACCCCGGATAAAGCAGCGATAAAAGTTGGCAAATTCCAGGAAACATTGGAGCTGCACTTGGGAGGTAGGCTGAGGCCAATCCACCACCGCTCTCACCTTCCCGGGATCCATCTGTACATTCCCTGCAGCGATGATGTACCCAAGGAAGGGGATGGTGGAGCAACTCGAGAAAGACAGGCGCATGGGGAAACCGCTGGTAGGCTTGCTGAAACAAAATAAACTGGCAACAGACAAACAGAGAACACAGATATAAGTACACTGGGGTTAATGGGGAAGATGGGCGACACCTGGAGGGGGGTGGAGACAAGCACAAAGACAGGTGAAACAGATCAGGGTGTGACAAAAAAAATGCTCATTCATGTTGGTTAATTCAGGATTCAAAGATAATATTTGAAAATATATAGTTTAGCTTAGTCCACACAAAACATAAATTACATGACAGAGCACAGAGCAGTTATAGACAAGAACAGACAATATTAGAATAAATTAAAAATAAGAGTCAGATTGTCAAGAAAACAAAAATACTTCTTACACACTATTAATATATAGGTATTCATAGTATTATACACAGTACAGTTCAATTAGATATTTTTAAAAGAAAGGAGGCCCTGTGACACTGTTTAATTTGTTTGTTTTTTTAAACTTTTTGCCTGAGTAATCTCTGGTCCAAAATGAAATGGTTCTATACATAACTAAGCGACAGATTAAGTCCGTTTTTGGTTTGGGTACAGTAGGCCTAAAGAAACCCACAGTGGTGTGTCTGGTGGGGAATATATAGTGCCATGCAACTTATTATGTGACTTGTTAAGCACATTTTTACACCTGAACTTAGGCTTGCCATAACAAAGGGGTATTGACATTTCAGCTTTTCATTTTTTGTTAATTTGTCAACATGTGGAAAATATAATTACACTTTGACATTATGGGATATTGTGTGTAGGCCATGACAAAAAATCTCAACATGGGGAAAAAGGTTAAGGGGTATGAATACTTTCTGAATGCACTGTATGTCTGCTTGACTTTGTAGTATTACGCAACTAGAAGTGGGTTATTTCTATGGGTTTCTTGTCAGTAGCTGCTTTATAGTCTGGTCCCAGATCTGCCAACTCCATTGCTGTCTTTGTCAAGCCAAACAGAGTTGGCATTATAGCACAAACAGACTGTCACTCAGGATAGAAATGACTCCTTCATTGTTAATAATTATTTAAAAAGTAACCTTTATTTAACTAGGCAAGTCTGTTAAGAACAAATTCTTATTTACAATGATGGCCAACGCTGGGCCAATTGTGCACCGCCCTATGGGACTCCCAATCACAGCCAGATGTGATGCAGCCTGGATTTGAACCAGGGACTGCAGTGACGCCTCTTACACTGCTGCGCCACTCTGGATCACCGGATCTAACTAAGAAATGCATTTTGAATGTAATACAGTATAGGCATACAGTAGACCATCACTGCCATAATAGGCACCAATTATCAAATAGACCACTTGAGTGAAAAGAGAAGTGTATCAAATTGGTTATAGATATCAGATACATCCCATAACCCATTGATTATACATATTAAATTAACATCAGGAGAGTTGAATATTATGATCACAGGCTAGCAAAGATTTTTGACAGTATATATCACGTGTCATCTCCCCATTTGCCCTTTAAAGAGATATGAAATATGATTGTTTTTCTTTGAACCAATCTTTGCTTTACATATTTTTATAGTGCAGACAATATTATGCACACTTGCTGTACCCTGCATATAGATTCTATTCATGAAATTACTAATATTCTAATTCCAAATTCTTTGACAACCCTGAGATGCAAGATTGCCTAACCCAACGCACGCTAGATCATGGGACCCTTACGTAATCAGGTGCAATCATATTCCTTGTGTGGTTGGTGCACAGCACAGTCAATAAAAATTCCTCGTTTCTGACTGGCCCTGCCAGAGTTTCCGCTTTTTCATTGTCTCCTCCCTTATCTCTTGAGCTGATCCACTGATCTACTCCCCCATTAGATACTGTAACGTTATCAATAGCTAGCCACCACCATCAAATAGCTAGATATGGACGATTTTGACATGCTCAGCGCACCACAGGCTGCGGCCGGCAATGGGACGGACGAAGACCCCGCTGCCGCATTCTTGGCCCAGCAAGAAAGCGAGATCGCGGGGATTGAGAATGACGAAGGATTCAGCATCCTGGACAGCGGAGAGGTTCCAACGTCGCTAGACAATAATCTGACAGGCGATGCAAACGGTAACTGTGTTCTAAAAACTCTTAATTTAGCAAGTTACAGTTGCTAGCTCGTTCGTATTATTTGGCTGGGTCAAAGCCTAGCAAATTGGCTATAACTGATTAGCTATGGGCTAGCCAGCTAGTGTTTACACAGTTAGCTAGCCATCTTAATTAGCTAGCTAGCCAGCAAACGAGCTACATTAGCAAGCTACATCGACTGTCTGCAGGAGACTTAAAGGAAAGAGATTATGCGAAAAACAAGTAACGTCATTTTAGCTGGCTGGATCCGATATTTCAGACCATCTATTTAAAATGTTAGGGAAACTAGCTCGCAATGCGCAAGGTGACGCTAGTTTCGCTAACGGCGCTAGTTAGTCTCTACATTACATGTGTATATGCTAGTTAATAACGTAACTTTACTTATTGATATCTTGATGTTTGTGAAGTGTCGTGAATAAACTAACAGAAAATATAGTGTATTTGAATGACCGGGAAGTTAGTTATTGCGTCTATTTCCTGTCATTGGATTGATCCCACTGCACCAACAACATTACTGGCCACTTCATTACTGCAATTTGATATATGGCCCAATGATCATTGGACTTACATACAAAACTGTCGTCTTCAGGAAGTTAGATTATTGACCATTAGTTAGCTACATTGGCCAGAAGCAAGTTCATGTTATGCAACTCTTTAGGGGGGTGTACATGTTCATCTGTACAAACATCTGTACATCTTCATCTGTACAAACAATAGAACGTGAGTATAAACACCATTGGACCACACAGCCGTCATACCGCTCAGGAAGGAGATGTGTTCTGTCTCCTGGAGATGAACATACTTTGGTGCGAAAAGTGCTGATCAATCCCAGAACAACAGCAAAGGACCTTGTGAAGATGCTGGAGGAAACCGGTACAAAAGTATCTATATCCACAGTAAAACAGGTCCTATATCGACATAACCTGAAAGGCCGCTCAGCAAGGAAGAAGCCACTGTTGCAAACCATAGTCTGGCTTTTTTCTATCGGTTTTGGAACTGCACACGGGGACAAAGATCATACGTTTTGTAGAAATGTTCTCTAGTCTGATGAAACAAAAAAAATAACTGTTTGGCCATAATGACCATCGTTATGTTTGGAGGAAAAAGGGGGAGGCTTGCAAACTGAAGAACACCATCCCAACCGTGAAGCACGGGGGTGGCAGCATCATGTTGTGGGGGTGCTTTGCTGCAGGAGGGACTGGTGCACTTCACAAAATAGAGGAAAATTATGTGGATATATTGAAGCAACATCTCAAGACATCATTCGGGAAGTTAAAGCTTTGTCGCAAATGGGTCTTCCAAATGGACAATGACCCCAGGCATACTTCCAAAGTTGTGGCAAAATGGCTTAGGGACAACAAAGTCAAGGTATTGGAGTGGCCATCACAAAGCTCTGACCTCAATCCTATAGAACATTTGTGGGCAGAACTGAAAAGTGTGTGCGAGCAAGGAGGCCTACAAACCTGACTCAGTTACACCAGCTCTGTTAGGAGGAATGGGCCATAATTCACCCAACTTATTGTGGGAAGCTTGTGGAAGGCTACCCAAAATGTTTGACCCAAGTTAAACAATTTAAAGGCAATGCTACCAAATACTAATTGAGTGTATGTAAACTTCTAGCCCACTGGGAATGTGATGAAAAATAAATAAAAGCTGAAATAAATAATTCTCTCTACTATTATTTGGACATTTCACATTCCTTAAAATAACGTGTGATCCTAACTGACCTAAGACAGGGAATTTTTACTAGGATTAAATGTCAGGAATTGTGAAAAACTGAGTTGACATGTATTTGGCTAAGGTGTATGTAAACTTCTGACTTCAATTGTAGCTACAGTGCCTTGCGAAAGTATTCGGCCCCCATGAACTTTGCAACCTTTTTGCCACATTTCAGGCTTCAAACATAAAGATATAAAACTGTATTTTTTTGTGAAGAATCAACAACAAGTGGGACACAATCATGAAGTGGAACGACATTTATTGGATATTTCAAACTTTTTTAACAAATCAAAAACTGAAAAATTGGGCGTGCAAAATTATTCAGCCCCTTTACTTTCAGTGCAGCAAACTCTCTCCAGAAGTTCAGTGAGGATCTCTGAATGATCCAATGTTGACCTAAATGACTAATGATGACAAATACAATCCACCTGTGTGTAATCAAGTCTCTGTATAAATGCACCTGCACTGTGATAGTCTCAGAGGTCCGTTAAAAGCGCAGAGAGCATCATGAAGAACAAGGAACACACCAGGCAGGTCCGAGATACTGTTGTGAAGAAGTTTAAAGCCGGATTTGGATACAAAAAGATTTCCCAGTCTCTCGATGTGCAAAACTGATAGAGACATACCCCAAGCGACTTACAGCTGTAGTCGCAGCAAAAGGTGGCGCTACAAAGTATTAACTTAAGGGGGTTGAATAATTTTGCACGCCCAATTTTTCAGTTTTTGATTTGTTAAAAAAGTTTGAAATATCCAATAAATGTCGTTCCACTTCATGATTGTGTCCCACTTGTTGTTGATTCTTAACAAAAAAATACAGTTTTATATCTTTGTTTGAAGCCTGAAATGTGGCAAAAGGTCGCAAAGTTCAAGGGGGCCGAATACTTTCGCAAGGCACTGTAGCTAGCTAGTTCCAATGAATGAATCGTTCATCGTAAAGATATTGCCAAACCAAGCATTTATGTACTAGGGCACTAGAATCGAACAGGAGGGTATCATTTGTGGAACGTTCCAACAGGAATCTGTTCCAAAAACTTTGTAAAATACAAGGTTACCAACAAACAACGCATACAAGGTAGTATGATCAATTCACCTAGCTAACCAGCTGCCGAATAGGCACCAACTCACCACGTAGCTTATTCTTAATGTTTGTCCATAGGCTACCAGAGTGAGGACAAATATTTTTCGGAATAAACGTGGTGAGTGAATTGAATGATTTAGCCCACTCCTTACCTGGTATCTTGTTCTGCCGCTATACAACTTTGTATGTGTTTGTTGGCAACCTTGTTATTTCCAACGTTTTTGGAACAGATTCATGTTGGAACATTCCACAAACTATACCCACCTGACTAGAACAAACCAACATGTAGTATTTTGCAAGCTTACAACTACAAATCCATAATCTGAATTTGATCCTATCCGTCTTAGAGTAAGACGTGTGGTGAGGTCTGATACACACCCACTCTGTGATGTGAATTGATGATGTAGGCCATTTCATTGTCTTTGATATGGCTGTTCGTGATGAATGGTTCATTGTATTTGCAGATGCAGTGGACGGTGCTGTCAATGGAGACCTTAATGAGGTAATATCTTATGTTTTCCCATTTTGTCTTACAGCAGAGATTGTGAATATATCGACTCAATGGAAAACATTAGAATACTTAACCATGCATGTTTTGTTTTAACATAGCCTAATGAGTACTAAATGCCATGGTTGTGTCATATTATTGACCGTGGTTGTGTTCAATAGGCACAAAACGGAAGAAAATGCTCTGGAACAGAGTGAGAAAGGGGGAGGAGTTGCTATCTACTTGTCCAATGAGACACGTTTTAACGTTGCTACAGTGTGCCCTGTTGAACACCACCCATGTGTTTGTTAGGAGAGCAATGGCCCGTCTGATGCATACTCCGCCATCTCCAGTGCCGACCGGCTGCAGGCTGAGCCAGAGAGCCTGCGTAAATGGAGGGAGGAGCAGAGAGAGAGGCTGGAGGTCCTAGGTAAGGCGAGGCCCCTGGTATATCCTGGCTAGAGGGCCACAGCAGCGTAACAATAGAATAGAAGGTACCGATGTGACTATTTACAGTTGAATCCAAAGCGCAGAGGGCCCAATTCTAACACCACAATCTTTGGAAAACGTATGGCCCTGATTTGCAATGCAAGAAAAACACTGAGCACATTTTGCTGATGTTGAAATCGTCTTCTTTTTTTTTTGTGATGTCATTTTTCAAGAGAATTGCATGTACTGTTGTGAATCATAAGACCTCTTCTTCTTCCTAATTTCCCCTTCCCCAGACGCCAACTCTCGTAAGCAGGAGTCTGAGTGGAAGGACAAGGCCAAGGTAGAGCTGGAGGAGTGGCACACTAGACAGGACGAGCAGCTGGAGAAGACTAAAGTGAATAACAGGTAAAAATGCATAGAAAGAGTCTAGTCATTCTATTTCTATGTAAAAACAGCCCCAGGTCGAGCCAGGAGGACTAAAAACCCACTGGACTCCAAGGAAACCTTTTGTCCACTGACTCACTTTTCTCTACAGGAGCTGTCGAAAGGAAACCCTGTCCATTGAGTGTAAATGACACTCTGCAGAAATCTCCTTGCAGAATAGTTTAGTTATTGTGCAGCAATTGTTCCTATTGGTCCCTCTATGTTCTCTACGACCTCTTATGTGTTTTAAGGTTTATATAGGCCTACATGAAAAGACGTTAGGCTAGCTGTGTGCAGTCTCTGGTAGACCAGTGAAAAGTATCAGTATAGTATGTTCCGGAATGTAAAATGATCATGTATATTAATTCTCAGGGTCATTTTATTTCTGATAATGACCTGGAGCGGCAATCCAAGTCATGCATGGTGTTGCTAAGAGGTGAAACAGCTGTTGCTAAATGACGAGACCCCAGAGTTGACCCTTGAACCACAAGCCTTTTGAGCACGGCAGATTCAGAAATATCTAGTTGAGGTCAGGAATTATAATATCAATTGGTGTTAATATCTATCGAAATATAACAGGACAGGCCCAGCAGCAAACAGAAATGTAGGATGTTTAAAAAATAAAAACAAATATAAATATAAGTTTGATAAGACTTAGGATAAGGGTTTTGGAACGCCTTGCCTCCAAGGGCTCAGACAGTATAAAGTCTAGTTTTCACTAACTTGAGCGTCTGTAACCCAAGCCCTCCCTCTGCTCTGAATAATGTATCAGCCAATGTTCCAGTCTCTGCCTCATGTCTAGCTACCTCTAACCTGCCTCTGTTATGTTGTTTGTAGTCTCTTTGTATATAGGTGCATCCGAAATGGCACCCTATTCTCTATGTAGTCTCATAGGTCTCTGGTTAAAAGGAGTGCTACTAGGTAGGGAATATGGTGCCATTTTGGACGCAGATTACTGTACGAGTGAGAGCTCTGGGCTGGGTTTGTTCTGTCGTTTTTGCTCTTCTCCTTTTTACCGCTCTCTCTCTTCTCTCCTGCTTGCTGCTTTCCTCTGGGACATCCCCCTGTGTCTCCCAGGGTTCTGGATGAGGATTTCTACAAACAGCCCTTCTCTGACCTGATTGGTTATGTGTATGTTGCTAAACTAACATTTGTTTCTTTTTTTCCCCCCCCCCCCCACGTGACGTCACTCGCGTCAATCGCACGCCGCATCTTCCATTTTTAACACTAATTTTTACGTTTGGCTTTTTCCCCCTTCATTTTTGTTTGTTTTGGTTTTACGTTATTTTTCGAAGAAGTATACTTTCATTTATCTTGAGCGTGCGTGACTGTTTTTGCGACCTTTAAACCCACCAGGTGTCTTTTAAATTTGTTTTTGTTTTTTTTTGTTAATGCAGTGAATGTGTGTTGGCTGAATGTCATTGCATCAGCCTTAATGCTTAATGCTCAGTTTCCGTATGAATTATGTTGCCATAACTCTAGTGTAGTAAATCCAGTGGCCATTTTTTCTTTTACTTTGGTCTTGTTTAATTACATCGTCCATGATCCATCTATATGTCCCTTCATCTCATCACGCCATCTCATCACGCCATCTCATCACGCCATTTGCAAATGTTTTTGTATTCTTAGATCCCTTTTTTTCAAAATCATCTATACTTGTATTATTCATATGTGCACATGGAAAGCTAGTTATAGAAATTGACGCTATGTAGAAAAACATTGGTTAGGTGTGTCACTTGGCGACGCACTACTTTAAATGCATTGACGGAAACGTATAGCTGCTACCTCGGCTGCGTGTCGATACCGTGTGGCTAATGTCTCTAGTAGAGTTAAGACTGTAGTTTTGTTTCAAGCAACTGTGTCTCCAACTCTTTAACAGTCCTATCAATATAGTAGCACCTTCATATAATATGCAGGCGTATTATCGGAAGGTTAACTGTAGTCTGTTAAATACTATTTAAGAGATCTCCTGCCATTAGAAAGGCTATTTATATGTATATATCTGCTTTATACCTGGTAACCTGCAGCCTTTCAGGGTTCAATAAGGCTCCTGAAAAGCTGTGCAAAGGCAACCATGTTGTTGGAGGGCCGTTTCTTTCCAACATTATCCCAACATTATCTCTGCTGTTTCAGCGTCTTCTAGAATAACCACACACACACACACCCCCTCGCACAAATAACTGCAGAGATGGGTGTTTTTTTTTTTAACAGGAGTTATTTATGCAAATAGCTATTGTACTGTACTAGAATGTCTGTTGGTTGACATAATGTTGAACGGACACTCTGAATCCCTCATTTGGAGAGCGTCATTACAATTTTTTACGAATGAATACGCCAACTTGGTGGCCATGTGGTTGGAGTGTCCGCCCTGAGATTGGAAGGTTGGGAGTTCGATCCCTGGCCGAGTCATACCCAGACTCTGCATTAAAGATGTATATTTTGGAGGGGGGGCTGCAATAGACTAGCGTCCTGTCCAGGGTGGTGTACTTGTACAGCTGCCTCACGCGACAGGAGATGGGCTCCTGTTCCTATGAGCTGTTCTGGCTAGCATAATCCAAGGCTCGTACGAGGCGACTTATGACAAAATCCAACAGTTGAAGTCTATTTTCAATAGCCTGCATAGCCTGATACTGTCGCAGAGCCCTGCATGTAGACAGTCAACTGTTGCGTTGATGTCGCTAGTACGTCTGTATTTCTAAACTGAAAGCTCATTGGATACACCGTTGCTTCAAACAGGCGAATGTGATCTGCTTAGGATCTGTTAATAGCTACTAGCATCCCACTGTCTACCATAGAATGACATGCTACTGTTGTTGCCCAACTCGCACTCTTAGTATTGCAGCCCTTGTATCTATCTGCCATTGAATTCATTCGATCGCTAAAGAGCAAAGGTTCCCATATAACCAAACGTCCTTGTCTCTGCCATAACAAAGACCCACGGCTACTGAGACCAAGGGGGCACGTATTTTTTGCCTCACCCAACCAACTCAATGGCACAGCAGATGAAGGCTGCAAGCTAAGCACACTTAGTGCACAGAAAAATAAAAATAATCCCCCCCCCCCTCTGAAATGACTTTTTCTCTCTCTGGGAAAATGCATGCTGGCTTCTGTCATCTGCATAAAGCTCATTTACTTTTCATTTCTATATATCTGACTTGTGATCTGTTTCTCCTTGTTTCTTTTCCTATGCACCTTTAAGCACACACATTAACCATCCTTGCTACCGCCTAGACCAGTTAAGTAAAAAAACAAAAAGACAATATCCCAGTAGGGAGAAGTGTATATTAGCCTAGAAAAATGGCAAGACAATATTCAATAGTGGTGCACAATTAGACTAGGCTGTAGTCGAGGCTCTCCAACCCTGTTCCTGTAGATTTTCGCTCCAACCCTTTAAAAAAAAAAAAAGATAATGAACTGATTGATAAGCTGAATCGGGTTAGTTACAGCTGGGGTTGGAGTTAAAAAGCTACAGGGTAGCTCTCCAGGAACAGGATTGGAGAGCCCTGCTGTAGACGAATACAAAATCCACTGCCAATTGAAATGATTTTAGAAGCTGGGTGTCCCTTCTGTGATACGTTTGGTCCACTAGTCCTGTTCGTACCTGTAGTTTCGTTGTGACAGTGACTTTTCATTGGCTTCTCATCCCCATTTTGCTCTGTGTATTGTGTTCTAGTTTATAGAGGGGGTCTTTCAATTTTCTTAACTCTTTGGCAGTGGAAGTGTCCTATCTTGGGTGGGTGGGTTTGGGTTTTGCTATTCCCCCTGGCTTGCATTTCAAAATGTCTTATTGTGATTGTGGCACTATCATTTTTTATTTATTTAATTTCAGTTATGTATGCTAAGCCTTCTAGTGGAATTAGATGCCCTTTTGGGTTCGGTATCGGTGTGAAGATTGTGACATGTCAATCAAAAGTCTCTTATGGTTATTATATCAAGTGTTTGCTGCATTTCAAATGGCCTGCTTTTCAACCGCAGCAAAATGCATGGCAAAGTCTCCGGTATCCAGGTTTTGGTTGTTAAAAAGAAAACGAACTTGCCACTAAGCGCACTTATCAAGCACAAGGACATAGAACAAAACATATTCCTAATGCTATACTTGGATCTTGAGAGAATATTTGAACGTAACCAAAAGGCAAGTTACACCCCCCCCCCCCCCCCCCCCCCACACCCAGTTCTGTGACGAACTGCATTTTTAACCAACCAAACCGCGTTTTAACCGTTCCCCCCAAAAAACCTGCGCTTCCTTTTTTCCCAAAACCCCTTGATTAGACTGACAGGGAAAAGCAGGTAACTAGCTAGCTGTATGACTGGGGTTATAGGGGGCATGCTGTATGATCCAACCCTGTTCTCTTCATCTGTTTTTGATGTGGCCACCCGGAGAATGTTTATTTTTTTGGTTGTACTGTGATGTAGTTGGGTCTCCGCTGCTGTCTACTCGACACTTCCTCCTCAAGCAAAGGTTTCTAGATTCAGACCTCACTAAAACTGTTTGACCAAAACGCTGGAAAATCCATGCTAAAATGGCACCATTTTCATAATTTATCTTTTTTTTTATTTTTACGTTATTGTCAACTACCAAATTGATTTGTCATGCAGGTAGTTTAGATCCATTCGGCATGTATTTCTATGGGGATTCCCCATGTCTATCCCTGTGGTGTTGCAGAGGAGGAGGTGGTGTGTAAGTGAACAGCAGTAAGGCCCTCTGTAAAACTCTGCTGATCTCTGGGGCCCAGGCCTGCTCCCTCCCTCTCTAAAGCGCTGTCCCCCTCCCGTGTTGCCTTGCAGAGCGGCCGAGGAGGCCATGCTGTCGGACATGGACGAGAACAACCCGGGTACCGAGTGGGAGCGCGTGGCGCGCCTCTGCGACTTCAACCCAAAGTCCAGCAAGCAGGCAAAAGATGTGTCCCGAATGCGCTCTGTCCTCATCTCCCTCAAGCAGGCCCCTCTGGTCCGTTAACCCCCGCCCCCCCCCTTCGACTCTATTAGATGTCTCAATTCAGTCCCTACCACTCCCCTTCGCACTAACCATTCATTCAGCGTTTACAGATCTGAAGGCTCTGGATGCGTAAAAGCAGTGTCTTGGTGGAGCTTCCACGATCCACCATGTCGCTTTTCACCTTACAGATCTGTTAACGTTGAGGGGCCAAGGGGAAAGGGGGTGAATTGAGACGGCTGTATCTCTACCCTAACACTCTCTGGACCCAGATTGCAACCAACCTCTCATAGGGCAATGTATCATCCCCCCCCCCCTCTTACCCATCTACCTACCTGAGGTCGTCGTTGTTCATGGATTGATATTATTCCTCTCTTCCATCTCCCTTTCCATCATTAAAGAACAAAATAAGTATATACGCATTTATTTTTTCTTTCTATTCTTTTAAGGACCAAAGTCTGTTTTTATTAAGTGTGTTGGAAACCCATTTAGAGCCGGCTTGTGGCATTTATTGTGACTATTTCAATCTATGCATTTTTCCCATTTGAACCACGAATCAAGTACGGTAAATATCTATTTGTGTGTGTGTGTAAGCATCAAGGTTGGGGTCAATTCCATTTAAATTCCGGTCAATTCAGAAAGTACACAATTCCAAATCAAATTTTTGCTAATTGAAAAGCATTGAAGAGAATTTGAATTTCAGTGTACTTCCTGAATTGCAACGGAATTACCCCCAAACATCATGTGGTGTATTATGTACTCTATATGTGTGTACCTATGTACATATACAGGCAATATATAAATTGACATTGTGGTTAAGATTTACTGTAGCCCATGTGTTGCTTAATGTGTTCGTTGTCCATCAATTTCAATATCAGTAAAACATGAAACTTTTGTCGTCAACGTCGTTATTGAAGTGTTGTCCGTGACATTCAAATTATTATGGTTGCACCTAATTGGTGGAAGTAAAATTTCAGGTGAGACAAATTACATTTTATACTGCTTTTTCAATTCAATTATGTTTAGTGTTCCCTTAGGCCCTCCACCACTTTTGCTGTTTGTTGTATGGCCTTGGGTTCTCTATGGGTTCAAAAGAATCTGGTGAAAATTAATCTGGCTTCAAATTCATCTCTGGTGAAAATGGCAGAGAGGAAGAGGGGGTTTTCTCCTGTTCAAATCTGTCCACGGGAAGCAGACCGCCTGCCTTTTGGATGACTCCCATTGTTAGGGCAGAGACAATCATCTCAAGTATGCAGTATCTCAAATGGTCAAACCGAAGTTGCCTACCTTTGATCAAAGCCACGCTGTTGGTTGGGAGGTGGCCAGTCAGAACGTGACATCTTTGAGCTTGAATCTGTTCAACCAATAAATGGCTTTATTAGTTATGTTCATGTATATTTGGTGTAGCAACGAGCTATTGTGGATTTTTACAAATGCAACCTAATTTGGAACGTCTGTCAGGAGTATTCAACTCGTAAAGCCAATTTCTGTTTGATCCGAAAATGTGGTCGGAGAGGCCGAATTGAGTTCCGTACGCATTGCCGTGTGCCTCCCAAATGTTTTAACAATGCGGAGGGCTCCGCACTGACATGATTGGTTGGCGGAAGGTCCTGTTTAAACAAACTCACTTCCTTGAGAACTTCCTTCACAACAGCTCTACTCAACTGTACTGCTCAACGAAGCACACAAAGTATTAAAAAGCCCTGACTTCTGCAGAGGCTGTATCAACGTAAATACTGCATGGCCAATGCAGACGTGGGATTGACAATGCGGTGCCTTTAACACTACCGAGGTCTGGAGCCTGCTGGTTTTCTGTTCTACCTGCTAATTAATTGCACCCACCTGGTGTCCCAGGTCTAAATCAGTCCCTGATTCGAGGGGAGGAATGGGGGGGAAGCAGTGGAACTAGCTTCAAGGTCCAAAGTTGAGTTTGAAGGAGTTTATATGGTCATTTCATATAGGCTAGATATACACTGCTCAAAAAATAAAGGGAACACTTAAACAACACAATGTAACTCAATCGCACTTCTGTGAAATCAAACTGTCCACTTAGGAAGCAACACTGATTGACAATAAATTTCACATGCTGTTGTGCAAATGGGATATACAACAGGTGGAAATTATAGGCAATTAGCAAGACACCCCCAATAAAGGAGTGGTTCTGCAGGTGGTGACCACAGAGCACTTCTCAGTTCCTATGCTTCCTGGCTGATGTTTTGGTCACTTTTGAATGATGGAGGTGCTTTCACTCTACAACCCACACAAGTGGCTCAGGTAGTGCAGCTCATCCAGGATGGAACATCAATGCGAGCTGTGGCAAGAAGGTTTGCTGTGTCTGTCAGCGTAGTGTCCAGAGCATGGAGGCGCTACCAGGAGACAGGCCAGTACATCAGGAGACGTGGAGGAGGCCGTAGGAGGGCAACAACCCAGCAGCAGGACCGCTACCCCCGCCTTTGTGCAAGGAGGAGCACTGCTAGAGCCCTGCAAAATGACCTCCAGCAGGCCACAAATGTGCATGTGTCTGCTCAAACGGTCAGAAACAGACTCCATGAGGGTGGTATGAGGTCCCGACGTCCACAGGTGGGGGTTGTGCTTACAGCCCAACACCGTGCAGGACGTTTGGCATTTGCCAGAGAACACCAAGATTGGCAAATTCTCCACTGGCGCCCTGTGCTCTTCACAGATGAAAGCAGGTTCACACTGAGCACGTGACAGACGTGACAGAGTCTTGAGACGCCGTAGAGAACGTTCTGCTGCCTGCAACATCCTTCAGCATGACCGGTTTGGCGGTGGGTCAGTCATGGTGTGGGGTGGCATTTCTTTGGGGGGCCGCACAGCCCTCCATGTGCTCGCCAGAGGTAGCCTGACTGCCATTAGGTACCGAGATGAGATCCTCAGACCCCTTGTGAGACCATATGCTGTTGCGGTTGGCCCTGGGTTCCTCCTAATGCAAGACCATGCTAGACCTCATGTGGCTGGATTGTGTCAGCAGTTCCTGCAAGAGGAAGGCATTGATTCTATGGACTGGCCCGCCCGTTCCCCAGACCTGAATCCAATTGAGCACATCTGGGACATCATGTCTCGCTCCATCCACCAACACCATGTTGCACCACAGACTGTCCAGGAGTTGGCGGATGCTTTAGTCCAGGTCTGGGAGGAGATCCCTCAGGAGACCATCCGCCACCTCATCAGGAGCATGCCCAGGCGTTGTAGGGAGGTCATACAGGCACGTGGAGACCACACACACTACTGAGCCTCATGCCGACTTGTTTTAAGGACATTACATAAAAGTTGGATCAGCCTGTAGTGTGGTTTTCCACTTTAATTTTGAGTGCGACTCCAAATCCAGACCTCCATGGTTTGATAAATTTGATTTCCATTGATAATTTGTGTGATTTTGTTGTCAGCACATTCAACTATGTAAAGAAAAAAGTAGTTAATAAGAATATTTCATTCATTCAGATCTAGGATGTTATTTTAGTGTTCCCTTTATTTTTTTGAACAGTGTATAATAGCTAGGCTATGAAAACATTCCCAGAGGACTGAAAAACCTGCTGGTTTACATTGTCATACTCTCTTGACATAGTACTTTACATTAAAGGAATTCATTGTTCAGGGAAGGGTATTTACATAATTTTGGCAGCCAGGCCCATCGCATCTCACTGTATTTGTACATGGAAAACAGTGTGGTGACATACCGTAACCAAGTGATACATCTATAACAGTAAATATTAGGCTGAACGCGAGAGAGGCATTGTTGATGGCCACGTTCCACCCTCTATGAAAACAGAGGAGGCATTCCAGTCAGTAGCGCTACGTTTCCTTTAATCATTGGTAGGTGATGGTCTGACTGACTGTTGCTCAGGTGAATTGTCTGACTCTAGACAACTACACTGAACAAAAATATAAACATAACATGCAACACTTTCTTAGATTTTACTGAGTTACAGTTCATATAAAGGAAATCAGTCAAATTAAATAAATTCCTTAGGCCCTAATCTATGGATTTCACATGACTGGGACTACAGATATGCATCTGTTTGTGTCACAGTTACCTTAAAAAAAGGAAAACCAGTCAGTATCCGGTGTGACCACCATTTGCCTCGTGCAGCGCGGCACATCTCCTTCGCAATAGAGTTGATCAGGTTATTGATTGTGGCGAGTAGAATGTTGTCCCACAGAGGTAGGGTTGCAAAGGGTCAGAAGCTTTCCGGTAAATTTCCATGGGAAAGTTAAGCCTGGGAATTTGTGGAATTTTGCTTAAATTCATCAAAAAAGTTGGCTTATAACAGTGAACCTTTTTTTTGTGGGAGAGACAAGGCAATTCTAGGTCTTGTGGCATATTTTGGTTAAACTATCCCCAATTCAATGGAATTGAATTGCATGTACAGCTGATTCTCAAGATCTTGCATACTAATGAGATGCTATTGAGCCCACAACTACTACAAAGTCTGAGCCAAGGACTACATGCCTTTTGGTAAGTTTTGATTACAATACTGGGTGGGGTGAATATATTTTCACCTTTTGTTATCTAGCAAATAGTAGCCTACAGAAAAGTGTTTAAATAATTTCTAACTTGTTAATTTCTGCTAGTTAGTTTTTTCTACTATGTGGGTTTTAGCTTGCTTGAGACTGCTAACTGAGTGTTAATTCACCTGTTTCCATACATGTTTCATTTTAAAACATTTATACAAAGGAGTTGTTTAATCTAACTGCTTAACTATTTATCTGTACATGGAATTGTATTTTATTTATTTTTTACAAATCTTTTCAAGGACAATGCCGAGCACCATCTGATGTGTGGAGACATTTCACTGCAGCTAATGTAGAAGGAAAAGCGGTGTACATTTGCAAATACTGTGCCAAATCATGTGAAGAATGCAACAAAGATGCAGAATCATCTGGCCACGTGCATAAAGTTCCCTTAGCGCTCACAACAAGCAACCGCTGGACAAAAATCCCTCTACTTCTATTCAAGGTGAAAATGATGAATCAGACACCTTAATGATTTCAACAGCACATGGTCCTCCTGGAATCAGACATTTGTTTGACTCTATGGAGGAACGTAGTCAGAGAAACGCTGATGAATGTCTTGCTCGAGCTGGCAACTGCTCACAGGCAATGTGTATTGGAAGAGATTTCTGAATGTTCTTCGCCCAGCATTCACTCCTCCAACCAGACATGCTTTATCTACTCACTTGCTGGATGCAGAGTTCAAGTGAAGGTTAAGCAGATCATAGAGAAAGAAGACTGTATTGCAATCATCTCTGATGGGTTTTCGAATGTTTGTGGGCAAGGAATAATTAACTACATCATGTCCACCCCTCAACCAGTATTCTACAAGAGCATAGACACACCAGTCTCTAGATTGCAGATGAGCTGAAGGCAGTCATCAATGACCTTGGACCACAGAAGGGACTTGCACTGGTGGCAGACAATGCTGCGAACATGAAGGCTGTTTGGTCTAAAGTGGAGGAGTCCTACCCTCACATCACACCTATTGGCTGTGCTGCTCATGCATCGAATCTGCTCCTCAAGGACATCATGGCACTGAAAACAATGGATACACTCTACAAGAGAGCCAAGGAAATGGTTAGGTATGTGAAGGGTCATCAAGTTATAGCAGCAATCTACCTCACCAAGCAAAGTGAGAAGAATAAGAGCACCACATTGAAGCTACCCAGCAACACCCGTTGTGGTGGTGTTGATGTCATCATGTTTGACAGTCTCCTGGAGGGGAAGGAGTCTCTCCAAGAAATAGCCATATCACAGTCTGCCGATATGGACAGCCCCATCAAGAGGATCCTCCTGGATGATGTATTTTGGGAGAGAGTGGTAAGCAGCCTGAAACTCCTGAAACCTATAGCAGTAGCCATTGCACGGTTTGAGGGAGACAAAGCCATCCTGTCTGATGTTCAGACTCTGCTTGCAGATGTAAGAGAAGAAATCCGTACTGCCCTGCCCACTTCACTGTTTCTCCAAGCAGAGGAAACTGCAGTTCTGAAATACATCAAAAAGCGTGAAGACTTCTGCCTGAAGCCCATACATGCTGCAGCGTACATGTTGGATGCCAAGTAAGCTGGCAAGAGCACCCAGTCTGGTGCAGAGATCAACAAGGCCAATGGTGTCATCACCACTGTCTCGCCACCTTGGCCTGGATGAGGGCAAGGTTCTTGGCAGTCTGGCGAAGTACACTTCCAAGCAAGGGCTTTGGGATGGAGATACAATATGGCAGTCGTGCCAACATATCTCATCAGCTACCTGGTGGAAGGGACTCCGTGGATCTGAGGCTCTTTTCCCTGTTGCCATCATCATCCTCCAAATCCCACCAACATCAGCCGCCTCAGAGCACAACTGGTCCTTGTTTGGGAACACACACACCAAAGCACGCAACAGGCTGACCAATACAAGGGTTGAAAAATTGGTGGCCACCCGGGAAAATTTGAGGCTTTTTGAGTCTGACAACGAGCCATCCTCAACCAGGTTGGAAAGTGACAGTGAAGATGAGGCCTCAGTCTGATGTTCAAGAGGTGAACATTGAGGAGGTCCAGGGAGAAAACATGGAAGCCTGAGAGGAAGACAACCAAATCTTTAGTTTCTAGACTATCATTTTACAGATGTTGAAAACGTTTTTCGGAGATGCGATGGATCATTCAATATTAACTTTCTTTTGTTGTTCAGTGAAATCATGCCATGTGAAGTCGACTCATTCAATTTTATTTTTTTCTATTGAAGGATTTAATCATTTGTAATTATGTCTCCTTATGATAAGGTAAAAGGTTTGTTTGTCTCCATATGATATAGTAAATATATCCAATGCAATTAATATCTACATTCAAATGATATTAATATTAATTGCCAAGGAACTTTTCCACCTCTGAATATTCCCCAAAATGTGCAACCCTATACAGAAGCCATGCAACCTCATGCTGAAACATGAGGTGATGGCACGACAATGGGCCTCAGGATCTCGTCACGGTATCTCTGTGCATTCAAATTGACATCAATAAAATGCATGTGTGTTGGTTGCCCATAGCTTATACCTGCCTATACCATAACCCCACCGCCACCATGGGGCATCCACACAGCGCCGACGCCATCTGCCCGGTACAGTTGAAACCAGGATTCAAGAGCATACTACAATCCTGCAGTCAGGGTGCCAATTGCACACTCCCCTGAGAGATCTGTGGCATTGTGTTGACTTTTATTGTCCACAACACAAGGTGCACCTGTGTAATGATCATTCTGTTTAATCAGCTTCTTGATATGCCACACCTGTCACGTTGATGGATTATCTTCCCAAAGGAGAAATGCCCACTAACCAGGATGTAAACAAATGTGTGCACAAAAGTTGAGAGAAATAAACATTTTGTACATATGGAAAATATCTGGGATCTTTTATTTCAGCTCATGTTTCATGGGACCAACACTTTACATGTTGCGTTCATATTTTTGTACAGTATAGATGTGTCAGTCTATGACATGGTCAAAACAGACAAAAGAACAGGGGTATTGCCACAGGACTACTTTGTATTGTCACATTTGACACCATAACCATAACCCATGTAAATACGTTTTTGTTGTTGTTGTCCTTTACCAAGTAGATACCTGGCAATTTCTGTACAGTAAAAGTGTGCAACTGTTTTGTGAACCTGATGCGATTCTATAAAAATCACACTACTACTGTGACCAAACAGCTGGAGGCGGATCATGCTTGCCAACTGGAGATGAAGGGCATGGGAAGAAATCAGCCATTCTGGTTTGCGGCGTCTCAATCGCACCACCACCTGATTGTAATCACTATGCCCCGGGTTTCTCTGCAGCTCAGTTGGATGGTATAACCTGGAGCTTGTATCACCAGGATAGTGGATTCGATTCCAGGGATTAGTGGCAGATTATACACTAAAACGTCACTGATTGTGATGACAATGAGTGACAAGGTGTGTATGACATGGGAAAGTGCGTTGTATTGTGTTAAAATATTTCATATTCAGTGTTTATTTGTATACAGCAGTATTGGATTTAAGCCAATTTTCCCTCAGGGACATTAAAGTTAAATCCTACGATAGCACAAACAGACTGGCACTCCGCCAAGCCCTGTGGTGTGTTTACGATGTAGCCTTGTTCAGCCACACCTAAAACCATGAATAGCATCTAATGAACCATATTAATCCATCCACCCATCCGAAACTGACATTTTCTTGTGTGTGTTTAATGTGTAAAATGTGTACACAGTAAACTCTTCAAATATGACAGATCAAGGCAATAACAAAAAAGTGCACATAAAACAAAACAAAGAATGATAGTGAATACAAGTGATTTGGCAGCACACCTTCAATTGAAGTGCACAGTCAAGACAACTATGACATACATAGCATAGGCATTACATTTGAGGGTACGGCGTAACTGTGGTCCTAGAGAGAGAGTGGTCCTAGAGAGAGAGAGTGGTCCTAGAGAGAGAGAGTGGTCCTAGAGAGAGAGAGTGGTCCTAGAGAGAGAGTGGTCCTAGAGAGAGAGTGGTCCTAGAGTAGTCCTAGAGAGAGTGGTCCTAGAGAGAGAGAGTGGTCCTAGAGAGAGAGAGTGGTCCTAGAGAGAGAGAGTGGTCCTAGAGAGAGAGTGGTCCTAGGGTAAGTCACCTGGTTGCAGAACTGGTTCCAGTTCCACATGCTCAACTTAAAACGATTGAATGGTAATGAATCATTTGATTGATTGATTGAAATGAAACATTTAACGTGGCGGAACCTAAAACATCTCCTGGGGGCATTTGGTTTTCCAAACCAGCAGTAACGTTTGTTTGCCGATTCCAAAATGGAGACAAAATAAGATAAAGTGGCGCAAAGTGCTTACAGCCCGGTATGACAAATACATACAGTTAAATATGTCATAGCAACATACTGCTTTCATAGCGTGGCTTCAACAATAACATATTGTACGTTTAGAATTAAGACGTAACAAAAACATGGAATTATGAGGGTCAAAATATTGCCAATATTTACTCATGTGGCTGTACTCATATTACTGTATAGGCTGTTATACATGTATCCACACACACTACTAATTCAGTAAGGTAGTTAAATAGTACTACTATTTCAGCACTGTTGTTTATAGTACTACCATTTAAGTACTGTATCCCCTGTAGAAATTGTATTATGTTGACATTGAAAATTAGACTATCACTGAAGACCCCTTTGGAAAATACCCAACTTGTCATCGTCTAACTGAAATAAATGACCGCCAACGGTTCGTCCAATCGAAGGAGTCGATAGCTAGAAGAGCATGTGCATGTCAGATTGTCCCATCTGGGACAGCAGCATAGATGTAGGCCCTATTGAGTAGATCTATCTGTAGATGCTACCTTCTATCTTAGCCATTTCTATTTGCTAATAACAAATCTTTCTACACCAGGGAATTGCAAGATATGTCCCTCCTCCTTTGGGGACCACAAATGAAAACTAGAGCTTGACAACTGACCAATGGTTCTTAATAGATGCACCCGTTGTGTAGTCCATTACCGTAATGTTCTTAATAGATGCACCTCATGTGTAGTCCAGTACTGCAATGTTCTTAATAGATGCACCTGGTTGTGTTGTCCATTACCGTAATGTTCTTAATGGATGCGCCTGTTGTGTTGTCCATTACCGTATTGTTCCTAATAGATGCGCCCGTTGTGCAGTCCATTACCGTAATGTTCTTAATAGATGCGCCTGGTTGTGTAGTCCAGCACCATGCTAGCGGCCCCCAGTAGGGCGGGCTCTTCGAGGTCGGATGTCAGGACCTGGATGCGCTGGGCGGAGGTGAGGGCTCTCTGACCTATGACCTGCTGGACAGGTGCCTGGTAGTGGGCGGCCAGCACTCCCGACAGGATGACCAGAGAGGGGTTGACCACGTGGAGGATGTTGACGATGCCCACTCCGAGGGCCATGCCGGCTGAATGAGGAGGAAACGGGGGTGAGGAGAGTGGTTAGCTATAAAATACAGGGTGGGTTTCATACAGATGCACTATGATTCAAACTGGCTCTGGACTATGATGTCAATGTCACATTTGATATCTTGTTGTCATGCATCATATTTCAGCTAGTAAATGAAAATGATCAAACGTATTTATCAAACGTATTTAACCAGGTCAGTCATTGAGGAAAAATAAATGTACAGTGCTTTGAACTTTCACATTTTGTTGCGTTACAATTCAATCTATTTATCCTACTTTGTAATTTTTGGTCATTGATCTACATAAAATACTCCATAATGTCAAAGTGAAAAGAAAATGATACATATTTTTTTTTACAAATTAATAATTAAATAACTAAAATAGTCATTGCCTTTTTTTAGGCAAGCCTAAATTATTTCACAATACAAATGTTGTTATATGGACTGTGCAATAAGGCTTGACATGATTTCTGGATGACTACCCCCATACATACAATATCTAAGGTCCCTCAGTCAAGTACTGAATTTCAAGAATAGATTAAACTACAGATTTGATTTTATTTAACTAGGCAAGTCAGTTAAGAACAAATTCTTATTTTCAATGACGGCCTAGTGGGTTAACTGCCTGTTCAGGGGCAGAACAGGAGAGTCAGGACACCCGTTTAACGTCCCATCTGAAAGACGGCACCCTACACATGGCAGTGTCCCCAATCACTGCCCTGGGGTATTGGGATATTTTTTTAGACCAGAGACCAGTGCCTCCTACTAGCCCTCCAACACCACTTCCAGCAGCATCTGGTCTCCCATCCAGGAACTGACCAGGACCAACCCTGCTTAGCTTCAGAAGCAAGCCAGCAGTGGTATGCAGGGTGGTATGCTGCTGGCATACAAATCAGACATTGAATATCGGACGGTTGAGCTAACGTAGGCTAATGTGATTAGCATGAGGTTGTAAGTAACTATTTTTTTTCTTCTTTGTATTATCTTTTACCGGATCTAATGTGTTATATTCTCCTACATTCATTTCACATTTCCACAAACTTCAGTGTTTCCTTTCAAATGGTATCAAGAATATGCATATCCTAGCTTCAGATAAATGACATACCCAAATCTTTGGCGAAAATTGAAAAAAAAATGGTCCGATCCTTTTTAAGCATGTTCCCGTTAATAATTATGCTGTGGATGATGTATTAAACCACCCAGACACAATCGTTCTTCTGAACTGAGCTGCCGGACAGAAAGGAAGCTGCTTAGAGATGTCACCATGAGGCCATTGGTGATTTTAAAACAGATCAAGTTCAATGGCTGTGATGGGAGTAAAACTGAACATTGTAGTGACTCCAAATAAATGACAGCGTGAAAAGAAGCATACAAATATACAGAATACAATTATTCCAAAACTTATATAACTTATATACTAAAGTAATACTGCAAAAAATGTGTTTTTGTCTAAATGCAAAGCCTTATGTTCTGGGCAAATCCAACAACACATCACTGAGTAACTGCCTCCTTATTTTCAAGCATGGTGGTGGCTGCAGCATGGTATGGGTATGCTTGACATCGGCAAAGACTGGGGAGTTTTTCAGGATGAAAAGAAACAGGATGGCGCTAAGCACAGTCAAAATTCTAGTGGAAAACCTGATTCCGTCTGCTTTACACCAGACATTGGGAGAGGAATTCGCCCTTTTAGCAGGACAATAACCTACACTGGAGTTGCTAACAAAGAATACAGTGAATGCTCCTGAGTGGCCAAGTGACAATTGAGTTAAATCTGTTTGAAAATCTATAGCAAGACTTGAAAATGGCTGCCTAGCAATGATCCCAAAAACCCTGGCAGAGCTTGAAGAATTGTGAAAAATATAAAATGGCCAAATATTGCACAATCCAGGTGTGCAAATCTCTTATGGAGACATACCCAAGGAGACTCTCTGCTGTAATTGACTCAGAGGGGTGAGGATTTATCTAATCAAGGTCTATTAGTGCTTTGTTTCATTCATCTTTTTTTTTTTTTGATGTTAAAATTTCTCTTCCACTTGAAGAGTATTTTGTGTACATCATTGACAACATAAAATGTAATACCACTTTTTAACAATCAAAATGTGAAGAAATCCAAGGGAGGTGTAGAGTTTCTACAGGCACCGCATCATTTAACTTATGAAAGAGTAGGTCTGATTTAAGGTGACGTTCAACCAACATAACGAGCGCGGACCCACCTGTTCGGAGAACGGCTCCAGCCTTGCTGTTGCCCAGGCGGGCTGCGTTGATGAGGTGGATGGCGCCGACGGACTCGGCCTTCTTCAGATCCACCATCCCCTCCACCTCCAGCAGTTCCTCTGGAGAACCAAACAGACACAGGCCAAGGGGTCAAATCAACATCTCTTTTTCATGAGACAAAAGACGTGCCGTTTTTAGCTTTGCATCCCTACCTGTTGAAGACGGACATCCAATGTGTACCTGGTTCAATGCATTATAACCACCATGCATGATGCTTTCCCGGTTTTAAGTGAAGGGTTACCTAAAAAAAATTGTATCAAGAAGTGTTCTAACTAACCGTCATGGAGCCTCTTGGCTTCTTTCTGCAGGGCCATGCCTGATGCGTAGGCCTCGATGCAGCCACGGCTGCCACACATACACTCCGGCCCGTCCAGAGACACCATGATGTGGCCCAGCTCGGCCGCGCAGAACGTACTGCCGTGGATCAGCTCGTTGTGCTGGATGATGCCCCCGCCGATGCCTGTTCACAAATCAAACAGAATGGTTAGTGGCTTCCCGATCAGCACGACTACCATATTTGTTAGGGGTCCTTTGTTGGCAAGGTTCTGACACCCCTATAGTGACAAATGTTGTTTTGATGGGTAGGTACACTACGTAGCTACGCTGGCATGAACGAGCAATCCTTAATAGTGTAACGACCCTGGGTTTATAAGCGAGGAAATCGACCCTGCCGCAGGAGCATGCTTTTGCGGCACAGTCGGACCTCGGGCTAGAAGGTCGAGGGTTCGAGGCCTGCTCCCTGCCTGTTTCATTACAATATGTTGTGACTCACAAAAAAACTAAACGTGTGGTGTATCTTGTGCACCAGCTTAATGATAGCTAACATTCGCTATCTGACTGATTAGCTAGCTAATTGTTACGTTAGTTCCTTGATCAATGACAAACCGGGGGGAGTGTTAACTTCAGCCCAGAAATACAATGGTAGAGCAGCGTAGCGATCAAAATAACGTCATTCGTCACTATGGGCGTCGGAACTTTGCTTAGAACGGATCCTGTGCAAATCAGGAAGAAGCCATGATTATTGGGTCGCTACACCGGTTCAGAAATGACACACACACACATTACACACACACATTACACACACACACATTACACACACACACACATTACACACACATGAGAGAGAGAGAGAGTTCTGTCCGGTTTTTAGAACGGCTGCCATGTCAGCGTCTTTATTCTCTACATTTTGGAGATGTAACACGAGAGCGCCTCCAACAAGTCCCTCTGTGAAATGACCCGCTGTAAACAAGCAAAACAGAGAGGGGGGGATTGACATGCGTTTCCACGTCTGTACCGTGTCGTGGTGTCAACAAATTGCATATCTGCTTTCACTGGACATATTCATTAGGTATTGAAAACTAGCAGAAATAAAGAGCACAACACAGAAGCGTCAATTATCACTTAGCAACGGCTTCGGAGGAGAAAGTGGAGCTCTCAGGAAAGTTTAGAAAGAAACCACATTGGCCCAAATCTAGATATGACTGGTTAAGAGTAAGTAATTAAACGGACTAATATTTGCATTTTATATGCATTAGTTAAAAATGTCCGCTTTCGGAATGTGGAACTTGACTATAGAAAATCATTCTATTGTTATGTCGGATATCAAAGACCAGAGGCATGGAAAGAATGTCACCACGCCCGGTTTGCAGACAGCAGAAAAACGTTTCCAACCCCGAACAATTATGCGCAGGTGTGTCTGTAAACTGTAAAAAGACGTTTGACATGGGTGAATTATTTTGTCGTCAGTGAAATCCGACAAAAATGGCTATTGATGCTTTTCTTTTGGCGTGTATAGCCTCTGTTGATCGAATAACCAGGTGTCGCAACGTTAAAGCTTTAATTAAGCTGTCATCAACCTATGATTTACACATTAGCACTGCGTTAAGAGGTTATATGCAAACAGGTGCGGTCATCGTTGCTATCGTTTCCAATGCCTCAGATTTAAAAATGCCATTGCCCTCAGGAAAAGTTCAAGTGAATTAAAATAGGAGATCTTAACAGTATCAGTAGCATTGTCAAAACATGGTTAAGGCGAGGTTTTTTCCCCCTTTAGTCGCTCACGTTTGTAAAAAACGAAATCAAAATGGTTTGCAAATGCCTCAAAGACAATCCCTCATTCAACAGGGGGTAGCCATGGAGGACTGTGCTCTAGGACACAAATCCAGGTTTTTCCAATACCTTTTCAATCCACTCAAAATGAAAAAAAGGTATCGACTGACATTTGATTGCCTAGTTTCGATTGCACGCTATCCACCCACACAGTCATTGTTTCCTATCCATCTCATCTGGGTGTGGAATGTATTCTCAACCTTTGCAAATAATCTAACCTTTAAGTTAAAAAGGTCATAATGACAATCGTGCATATTTCATAGAAACACAATGAACAGAAAATGAATCAGCAGAATGAACGGTAATAGTACCTGTTCCAGTGATGATGGTGACAAAGTTCTCCACTCCTTTGCCGTGGCCAAACTTCTTCTCTGCCAGGGCGGCACAGTTGCCGTCGTTGTCGACCCAGACGGGCAGGTGGAGGGCGTCAGAGATGGGGGTGCGGATGTCGATGGAGCTCCACTCCTGGATCAGCTTGGTGGAGTGGAGGATCACACCCTCCTGTGGGTTCACCCTGCCCCCAGTCGACACACCTGAGGGGGGTGGCGGAGAGCAAATCAGATCCTGTCAAACTAGGGGTCTTTTCCTACTAGCTACTAACAAGTTCTTCATTGAGGAAAAATGTACTTACTACTGTGATATGTGGTCGTCTCACCTAGCAACCTTAAGATGAATGCACTAACTAAGTCACTCTGGATAAGATCGTCTGCGAAATTACTAAAAATGATTATATAGTGAGAAAAATAGGGTCTACGCAGACTTTGAAGCGTATTTATTGTAGCGGAGCACAACAAACTGGGGCAAGAGATTGGGACGTTTAAGCATTTAAAACATTGAATAAAGTCAAGTTATTTGACACAAGTACAGTGAAATGGTTCAATTGCAAGCCCCGCCCAACATTTGGTATAGTCAATGTGCTTGACACATTCGCATTAGAAAAAAGGTTGCCATATTCAAGTGCAATTCAAAGCATAAAAAGGGACATTTCATGAAGGAGAGAAAGACACATACCCACTCCCAGAATCCGGCAGTTGAGATGAACAGCGTCAAAGACGGCCTCCGCACACATCTTCAGTATCAGCTCGATCCTAGCCTCGTAGGTTTTGGGGTTCCCCTGAGAGTACTTCTTCACTATCTTACCCTACAATTAAAAAATACGTATATAAAAATAAATAAAAAAATCAGACCAACACACTAATATTTAAAATAAAATGTTCCTTAAAATGACATTTCATTCTGTTGCCCATAATAAATAATAAAGTATATGCCAAAAGAATAAAGTATATGCTATTTAGGAGACGATTTTATCCGAAGCGAGTTAGTGATCCTATCGGTGGCCCCAGCAGAGCTCTAACCCACAACCCATACAAGTGTCTTGCTCTACCAACACGTTTTAAATTGTTACCCACAAAGATATTTCATGCAGATCAATCCACTTGTTCAACACAATCAACCCATAAGTACAGTTGGTACATTATTTGACAAGGAAGGCCACACAAGGAAAGGAAAACACAATGTGTTGGTTGACAAGTCAGTGCTTGTCTGACCCTGATATAGATATAAAGAAATCTCTGACGTCTCAGAAGAATGTTATACCTCACAGCCACTTTCACCTGAGCGGCAGATGCTCATGGTGTTACTCACGTAAAATCAAAATTCGGCTAATCAAGATAAAAACGTGTTAAAAGACGACAGACGACTTCCGTTAGGCTAAAGAATGATCGGATGACATTCTAATCTAACCGTTAGTCATGAAGTTGGAGAATAGAAGATATGACTTCTCACGGTTGACATTTGTGTTCAACTCCCAACTTACTCACTGACGAAAAGCAGTTTTAGACAATACAAATGCCCGCGGCAAATAATAACAAATGACAGTTCTATAGCGCTTTACACAATCTGATAGTGCTTCAAAAGAAAAAAAGAAAACAAGCAATACATCACGAGTAGCCTGGCTATAGTTAGGTCAACCAATAGAGGCCAAGTCTTTGTGCGCATGCATCCTCCAAAGATGGAGAGGGACAGTTCATGGCTTGATCAGGCTAGAAATGGTACAGGCCTGGGGCTTCTTCCATGAGAAGTGCAACGTTACAAAAAATATGGCAGAATTGGCTTAATTCTCGGTCGTGTTGAAAGACCATCTTGGTATGGTAAATAGTTCCATCAATCATTTCTTTAGTACACTTCTAGAGACCTTTGGTGGTTATGGGCATTCTACACTACCAATCACCATTACAAACCTGAACTAGTTGGGTGTAGAGGGATGATGAACCCACATGGACGGTTAGACAGAAATCAGAGAAGCACACGGCAGTGAGAGAATAGATGGATAGTGTAATGTACTGTATGTTTATTATGCTGATGTATGACCAGGAAGAGGATTTATGCTTTTAACCAATCCCGACTAATAATGGTAAGATGAATAATAAATCTAACACTCAGTGTACCCCCCCCCACCACTACCACGTACCCGCATGCTGACGATGGCCACGCGGAGGTTGGTCCCCCCCAGGTCGATGGCTAGGGCGCCCTGAGTCTCCAGGATGTGGTCGATGTCCTGGGAGATGTCCCACTCCCTGATGGGGGGGAAGCAGAAGGTCTTTTGCAGCGGCTCATCAAGGTCGATGGCCTGCAGGAACTTCATGATGCGAGGCACCGCATTCCCGTCGCCGTAGATCTTTGAGCTGGGGGGGGCGGGGGGGTCACACGGGATGAAGAAGAGGGGAATTTTAGTGAGATTTCAGTTCAATGTGAAAAATGGAAATTGTAAGGGTTACTATAAAAAAATCCAAATACACACTACCATTCCAAAGTTTGGGGTCACTTAGAAATGTCTTTTGTTTTTTGAAAGAAAAGCACATCTTTTGTCCATTAAAATAACATCAAATTGATCAGAAATAGAGTGTAGACATTGTTAATGTTGTAAATTACTATTGTAGCTGGAAACGGCAGATTTTTTTATGGAATATCTACATGGGCATACAGAGGCCCATTATCAGCAACCATCACTCCTGTTTTCAAATGGCACGTTGTGTTAGCTAATCAAAGTTTATCATTCTAAAAGGCTAATTGATCATTAGAAAATGCTTTTGCAATTATGTTAGCACAGCCGAAAACTGTTGTTCTGATTAAAGCAACAAAACTGGCCTCCTTTAGACTAGTTGAGTATCTGGAGCATCAGCATTTGTGGGTTTGATTACAGGCTCAAAATGGCCAGAAACAAAGAACTTTCTTCTGAAACTCGTCAGTCTATTCTTGTTCTGAGAAATGAAGGCTATTCCATGTGAGAAATTGCCTAGAAACTGAAGATCTCGCACAACGCTGTGTACTACTCCCTTCACTGAACAACGCAATCTGATTCTAATAAGGGATCTAATATGGCTTATCAAGTCACTGGTGCGGTGCGAAGTGTGCGCTTCGGCGCAGTTTTGCTTTTTACAACTTTCTCATCATTACCAGAGTGTATCGGTCTGACAGTGTTTAATAGGGAATGATGTTACAAAACAGTTTTTTGGGGGGGGGACACTATGCTTACGAATGGGTTTAGGAATACTGACACGTTCCAGTTGAGAGACAAGTGCACTCTGATCGTCTCAATTATCATTTTGGCCAGGTAAGTGTCAGACCTGAGTGATTGACACTATCAAACACATCAGCAAGTGGCCACTCCAGGGTTATTTCAGGATAACATTGGCGACAAGTTTGAGGTGCTGAGTAATGGGCAGGTCGGTCTCAGTCTGGATGCTCTGGCTGCTGTGATTGGATGGAGTGTGCGCAGCTGACAGAGGACAATCAGCACTGTCTTTTATTTTCTGTTAGTGGGCACTGGGCACGATCGTAATCCATCCCCAACTCACCAGTATGTCGTGACAAACTCAGTTTTGGACTTTGACCAAAATGATCTTATTTACAGTTTGTAGTCAATATTGACACTAGAATGAATGTTTCTGACTCGTATCGATGCCACACGGGCCGTTTAAAACCAAATAAGTTGGTTCTAAGTGGCGGTTCACCTTTAAGTTCAGTTCAGAGTGATTCAGAGTTTCTGTAACACACACTTTCCAGTGTTCCGTTTGTGACACTCAAGGTGCAGGTTGATGGTCTTGATGGACTTGATAGTGAATGTTCTGGATTATTCTCCTATCTGTTGATAGTGGTTGACGCCAGACAGGATGTACAAGGACACACTGATTATTCACTGTTGCATTGTACTGATGACATCCTGTGAACACTGTGATTCTGTATCAGCTGACAGTCGCTGCCTTTTTGTTTTGTCTTCCTACAAGCCTCTCTGGTGTTGGTGTTTACAGAACATGTGGTGCTGTCTGATTAGGATAGAAAGGCCCCGTCTCCAAGAGGTCAGTTAGACATTTTCTCTGCTTCTGGGCTGGATGGTGTCTCCCTGTTGCAACTTGTAATAACGATAATGCTAACCAGGGGTATCTCTTCCCGAACTGCAGCTCCAGGGCATGGTAGATCTTATTCTGAGTGTCTGCGTCTCGAACATGGAGGACGTTTTCACCTGGAAATAAAAAATACAGCTCAACATCCTATAAGCATTCATAATGGGACGACTTGAAGAATGACAACAAAGCAATCACCAAAACACTCATACTGTTTTGGCAAATTACAATGAAGAACTATACCAGGAAATATACAATGAAAAGTAACACTGGTAACCACAAGTAGGCCAAAATGGCACACATTTAGTCCAAAATGGCACACCATTTCTCCATTTAGTGCACTACTTTTGACCAGGGCCCATATTCGAGCACTATATAGGGAATGGGGTGCCATTTTGGACTAAATGGACATTAGTAGACCCCCCTACCCTGCCATTTTGGACTAAATGAACATTAGTATACCCCCCTACCAGTCTCTCTCCCAGTCTGCCTGGACCCCAGGTTGATGACGGGGGTCCCGAATGCCCCGGCCTCTCTGACGCCACAGCTGCTGTTGCCGATCATGGCCCCAGCGTGACACACCAGCTGGATGAACTGCTCGAAGGGCACGTGCTTCACCGCCCGGAAGTTAGGGTGCTGCTCCACGCCCTTCTTCCTCATCACACGCACCATCTCCTTACTTCCTGTTGGGGGTCGTCACGGAGACGGGACAGGGGTTGCCAGGAGTTACACGACGGAACGGAGAAGACTGTGGGATGTCTAATTTAACCGACCCCTACACAGTCTACACTTGGACGTTCAACTGAATCAACTGCAGCCATTTCTTGTTTTGCCGTAGTGTTTCGTTGGATTTTAAGTACTGTAAACTTGATTTCTGATCCTTTCTGAGGGACATTCTACGCCCTTCAAACCAGTCCTATCCCTAACCATGAAACAGACTGAAGGATTCAGCCCTAGACACTAAATTCCCTTAGGCATTTACTGTACATTCTGTTGGCATTAGATGAGACACTTGCTGTAGCGTGTACGATGAAACCCAAAACATGTCATGCTTGTTCCTAGTCAATTACAGAGGAGGGAACATGTATTAGATCTAAGAGGGATCAAAGACATGCAGCTGAACTAGAAAAGCAGATCCCTTCAACAGAGCAGCCTTCTCACACTATTGACCAAGGGAGGGTTGACACTGTAGCTCCAGCTCCATGATGTGCGTGTGGGGTTGCGCAATATGACGGCGCCAAGAGGAGCGAAATGAGGAAAGGGCGACAAAAAATAGAGAATCCCCCACTGACCTGCGTCTATGTTGGGGAAGAGGACGAGCGTTCGCTTGTTGAAGGAGATGAGGGCGTCCAACATCAGCTCGTAGATCTTGACGGAGTTCTTGATGTCAGTGGTGACCGGGTGCTGCAGGGCCACGATGTAGTCGTGCTCCTTCACATTGTCTCCTGTGGATGTCATTTAGAACATTCTCAGCATTCTAGTACTTTCTGAACTGGGGGAAGTCAACAGGATACCGCTGCCACTGCTCTTTCTGCCCTGAAGGGACTAGCTAAAAGCCCCAGAAATCTATGACCTGATTTAACAATATTCTTATGATAACACGTTTCCCACATCTTTCCACACCGAAGGTACTAGCTACTGTACCATATCACTATACTATATAGTGGTATATGTACTATACCACTGTTCTAAAGTTGGTAATAAAAGGCTGGCCCTTTCAACCTGATTGGCCTGCAGCCCTGTCAATCACCCTTTATTGAAGCCTCCCCTCATTCCAACCAATCAGGTCGCTTGGATGCACTCCAGGGCACCGCCTACTCACACACCACGGTAGGGTGCGTTACCTGCATCTCGAGAAGACAAGTTGTTGGGATGCTGACAGACTTTTCACATGCTGTTTCTGAAGTGTGGTGCGTTCATTGACAAGTGCGTGTTGGAAATGAATAGTGGGTTCATGTTGGGTGTAATACCAGCCAGGGTTAGATATAATTATATGACAAAGACACTGCGACTTTGTCACCTTGGTGATGTAAAGGCAGGACATCAAACCTAAAACAAAAACGCCATCGCTGTCCTCAGTCCAGGTAACTGTAGCTGACTAGGCCATCAAGGTCAGTACAAAATGCCGACCAAGAGATCAAATAGGAGTTCAAAACCGGTGCTGTGCAGAAACTGTAGCCGTCTTAGTTTGGGTGCTTGACACTGACAGCAGAGGTTGTAATCCCCTGCCTGACCAGGAAAAACACTGGGCCCTGGAACCTGGCTATTAGTCTGGTATTCTGCATTGAACTGCATTCCCCCACTGAAAAAGTTTGAACGACACTGATTTAGGGTGTAAGGATAGTTACTCCAATACGTACCGAGCCAGTTCCTGATGATGTCCATGTAGTCGTCACGGTGATGGGCGGCCAGCAGCTTGTCGTAGGAGGGGCAGCCCGCCAACAGGATGCGAGTGTGGTCCTCACACATGGCGATGAGGTGCTGTTCGGCGGTGCGGGTGCAGCAGGCGTGGTAGTGGGCCAGCTTGGAGATGGCGTGACGGATCGAGTCGTCGATGGTGCCGCTCACCTTGGGATGGCAAAGGAGGAAGGAGCAGACATCAGGATAAAAAAAGTCTGTATTGTCTCTGTGGCGGTTCGTTGAGTGTTTGAAGCACTGCCATTGCCCTTAGGGAACAAATAGTTATTTTTATTGAACCAAGACCATCATTATCTCTGTTATGTTGCCTTCTTTGGTTTCCAGGACTTCTGTGTATTTTTGGTAACCTCGTTATTTTTTATGGTAATAAGCAGGTATTAACTCAGTAATTACATAGTTAGATGGCAATTACATGGTAAATAGTAACTAAAATACACCAAATTACATTTAAAAAACATCCTATATCAAATACCAGGTGGAGGGAGCAACAAATATTTTTATCTAGTTATATTCGGCTCCCAACACTACTTCCGGAAAAAAACTTCAGATATATGACATCACTTCCTCCATCCCCTCACCTCTCCTCCCTCCAGGTGCAGGATGCGAATGTTCATCAGAGCGGCAGCAGTTGCCAGGGCGAGGGCGTCAAAGCGGTCGCCGTGGACGACCAGAACGTCGGGACGGAGACGGTGGAGGACATCTGGCAGCTTGACCAGCGCCAGACCCACTGACTCCACCATGGCGGCCTCGTCCTCCCCACGCACGATGGTGTGCAGCTTGGAGCCGATGTCAAAGTCATCCTGCTCGATCATCCGGAACGTGTTGCTAAAGGAGGACAGGTGGTCAAACCAATCATTTAATGAATGAATGAATACATCCTATTAGACGATTTATAAATACATAAAGTTGATTCAACTAAGTGAAATGAACAATAAACAAAATATCGTCACGGATAAAAACACAAACTCAGACTTATTCCCAGTGTGGTCCTCATTAAGGACAGGAGTTTTTCCTGGTCAGGTCAAGCAACCCGGAAAATGACATGATTACGCAAATAAACAATGACTGTCATTGTAAAAACATTGGCAAATAGTTGTGATTTCAGTGGATCAGGAAAAACTAGTTCCAGCACACCCACATTCAGCTCAAACTCACCCATAATCGTCAATGAGATGGGAACCCAGCACCACCACTTCCAGCTCAAACTCATCCGGGTTGGCCTTGATGCCAAACATGATGGGTGCCAGCTTGGAGTAGTCTGCCCGGTTACACGTTGCCACGCACACCCGCAGCTTCCTCATGGCTTTGCTCTTCTCCATCTTGTCAGTCTTCTCTCTCGTCCTCTGCATTCTCAGATAGTACAGTTCCTGGTGAGCAGAGAGAGATGATGGTGTTTAGAGTTGAGACGCTGGAATGTCAGTCAAAGGAAGCTGTGATGAAAAAAGTGAGGTTTATAGGAGTGGCCTGTGGCCCGATGCTCCTCATCATGTTCTGTGAAGGGAGCATTGTACGAGATCTTCAGTTTCTTGGCAATTTGTCACATGGAATAGCCTTTATTTCTCAGAACATGAATAGACTGACGAGTTTCAGAAGAAAGTGATTTGTTTCTGGCCATTTTGAGCCTGTAATCGAACCCACCAATGATGATGCTCCAGATACTCAACTAGTCTAAAGAAGGCCAGTTTTATTGCTTCTTTAAAATCAGTACAACAGTTTTCGGCTGTGCTAACAAATTTACAAAAGTGTTTTCTAATGATCAATTAGCCTTTTAAAATGATAAACTTGGATTAGCTAACAACATGCAATTGGAACACAGGAGTGATGGTTGTTGATAATGGGCCTCTGTACGCCCATGTAGATATTCCATTAATATTCCAGCTACAATAGTAATTTACAACATTAACAATGTCTACACAATTTATCAATTTGATGTTATTTTAAATGGACCAAAAATGTGCTTTTCTTTCAAAAACAAAGGACATTTCTAAGTGACCCCAAACTTTTGAACGGTAGTGTGTGTATATATATATATATATATTTTTTTTTTAAATAACCTAATAGCTATCCCACCTCGCACAGCAACACTGCCTGATGGGGGACTGTGAGCACTCTAAGATTTGTTTTTAGAAGCAAATGGGCACAGGCATAAAAAGTTGGTCTAATTTACTTGAAAGTCTAAAGTGAGACTTTCTTGGCTATTTACACACGTGATACTCCAGTGGCCCTGTTACCAAAGTAACCCGAAAGGGGCGTCTAAACATTGTCTGATATTTCTTAAACTACTCAAGGTCACAGAATATTAAATAGAGCAATATACCACATTACTACTTACTAGTAAGACATTTCTTGTTTTAGAAACATTAAGTATGAACATCCATTTTTATTGTGTTTGTGTAATTATGGCAACACCCCCCCAAAATTGTTTTTTTTATCTACCTGCCACCGTGGCTGGTATACCAAAAGTAAGTCTTAGTCATTATCCCCTTCATTTGAGGAAAACAGGCCTATCTTTGCGAGAGGGAGGGAATCTGATTTCATTGGTCCTCAACTTCTGGCTCAGACACTTCATTTCAGGATAAATGGAGTTAGCCTGCCCCGTTTGTTCTGAACGATTCATTGCCATAGAAATGTACCTGGCTAAAAAAGGTGAGACGTTCGTGTCACCGGTTATCCCGAGTTGACCTCCGAGTTGACCTCTGAGTTGACCAAAGCTTCCTCGCCAACTCCTCAAACCAGATTCATAGTATAGGGCTATGGTCTGCTGTGTCAACTAACTATGCCTGGTGATCTGCTCTTGTTCAACCAACAAGGCTACTTCTATCAACAACTCTGATCGAGACTAATACTATCTAGAGGGGAATGTCACGAAGCAGGATCAATAAGTTAGCCAGCTAACTTACTTCAAATGTTCCGAAATAACTTTGAATTATTTCGGAATATATGCTACAAATTGGTATGGACTGATACGATTGTTATCCAAGTTAGCAGGATCCTCAAGTTAGCCAGCTTTTGTAGTGTGCCCCTCTGATCCGACTACAACAACTCTGATCTGGGGCTATTCTCACAAAGAGTCTCGGAGTAGGAGTCCTGATCTCGGATCAGAAACCCCCCCTGTACAATCATTATAATCTAAAAAAAGGAAAAACTGATCCTAGATCAGCATTCCTACTAACTGCGACACTTTATGAATATGGGCCCTGAGCTATGCTCATCTAATATACACTACAACAGTAACACCTCGTATCGTATCTCCACGCAGCACAATACTCACATGGGTTCTCCTATTATGTAGGCACTGTTGCATGAAAACACACACACACAAAATAACTAAACCACAAAACTAATTAATAAACAAATACTAGCCTTGGCCTCATGGACAGACACCGGTTCTGATATGGAAGGGCAAGTCTGACAATTATCTCCACAATCATTGGATGGCTACCTACGACAACCAATCACAGCTATGATGTTGAAGGCGCACAGTGAAGGGATCGGAAAAGTAATAGGTCAAGAGTTCAGTGCCTCCGCTGCCATTGAATGTGATAAAGGGTTAGAGAGAGGCGGGGGTCATAGTGATTTGCAAAAGCAATAGACGTATAGCAAATCGACCACAATGATTTGTCGTTATCAACCAGTGGTGGAAAAAGTACCCAATTGTCATGCTTGATTAAAAGTAAAAGATACGTTCATAGAAAATTACTCAAGTAAAAGTCACCCGGTAAAATTCTACTTGAATAAAAGTCGAAAAGTCCTTGGTTAAAAAATATACTTCAGGATCAAAAGTAAAAGTATAAATAACTTCAAATTCCTAAGTGCGTGTGTTGGACCCTTTTCCTGTCCTGCTAAGCATTCAAAATGTCTGATGGTCTGATGAAACCAAGATTGAAATCTTTGGCCTGGATGCCAAGCGTCACGTCTGGAGGAAACCTGGCACCATCCCTACCGTGAAGAATAGTGGTGGCAGCATCATGCTGTGGGGATGTTTTTCAGAGGCAGCGACTGAGAGACTAGTCAGGATCGAGGGAAAGGGTTATTGTGTGTAGATTGATGAGGAAAATAAACAATTTAATCAATTTTCGAATAAGGCTGTAACGTAACAAATGTGGGGAAAAAAGTCACGGGGTCTGAATACTTTCCAAAGGCACTGTATATAAACATGCTTCTGTGTGTTTTGTTTGTAAGCTCAAAAATGGACAGTGATGTCCAACGGGCCTTTGAAAAACAAAACACTTCCTCATAGAATATGGGGTCATCCTGCAGGTGGTTCCTGAAACTAATTCAATCTGTGTGTGAATCCATTAAGTCTTAAGTTAAGGAGAGTCTCCTCCCAAGGTCTAGAGAGAAGGCCCTGCTGTACACTCCAGCCGCTAACAAGCTACTTGTATCTGTGGTCTCTCGTGTCAACGCTGATGTAAATGGTTAAAGTTGGTTACCTGGAAGCTTAGCCAGATATGGTCTACTGGTTTATTGAAACTCTACACTCAAACTGTTGTGATTTGTTTTAATTTGATTACTTATTTTTAAAAAAAGGCACATGACACAAAACCAAGAATAAAAAAAGATAGTCACAAAGAAGTTTTGAGAAAGCTTTGAGAAAATGTACTTTTCTCCCGGGTGCTCCGTCATGGCTGCCTGCTACGACACCAGCCGTGTCTCTGCTCGTCTCGGTCAATAAAACATCTCATACTCTGTAAGCCATCCTGATCTCTCTTCATCATCAATTACCTAGAGTCCTTCGACAGCCTTAGCCAATTTGTTTCATTCTACTATTACAGAATGTTTCTGCAGTGAACATATTATGACTGTACTTCGGTGGTATAAATATCAATGAAGAAAGGTATTGATATAGCCTACACTAGGCTACGCTGTAAGATCGATCAAAGTCTAAAATCAAATTCAACAGAACCAAAAATATATTTTTTAAACGAGTCAGAACTGATACCACGTCAAGATAGATCATGGGATAATATTTACACAGTATATTGGCTAACCCCTGATAAGATCAACGTCAACAAAACAAAGTGATTGTGGAATTCAGGAAACAGCAGAGGGAACACCCCACTATCCACATCAACGGGACAGCAGTGGAGAAAGTGGAAAGTTAAAGTTCCTCGGCGTACACATCACGGACAAACTGAAATGGTCCATCCGCACAGACAGCGTGGTGAAGAAGGCACCACAGCGCCTCTTCAACTTCAGGATGCTGAAGAAATATGACTTGGCCCCTAAGACCCTCACAAACTTCTACAGATGCACAATTAAGAGCATCCTGTCGGGCTGCACCACCGCCTGGTACGGCAACTGCACCGTCCATAACCGCTGGGATCTCCAGAGGGTGGTGCGGTCTGCACAACGCATCACCAAGGTCAACCTACCTGTTCCTCCAGGACACCTACAGCACCCAATGTCACAGGAAGGCCAAAAAGACCAAGGACAACAACCACCCGAGCCACTGCCTGTTCACCCCACTACCATCCAGGAGACGAGGTCAGTACAGGTGCATCAAAGCTGGGACCGAGAGACTGAAAAACAGCTTTTATCTCAAGGCCACCAGACTGTTAAAACAGCCATCATTAACACAGTGAGGCTGCTGCCTACATAGACTTGAAATCATTGGCCACTTTAATAAATGGATCACTAGTCACTTTAATAATGTTTACATATCTTGCATTACTCATCCCATATGTATATACTGTATTTTACACCATCTATTGCATCTTGCTTATGCCGCTCGGTCAATGCCCATCCATATATATTTATATGTGCATATTCTTATTCCATCCCTTCAATAGAACTGAGACTGGAGAACAGTGAGATGTCTTCCACCAAGCTGTGAAGTAATAATTGACTCGCTGTACCAACGCCCAGGCAAACAGACTCCTAAAAACAAGTGCAGTCAAAAGAACACAACTGTAAAGGTTATGGTGCACTACTAACTCCAGCCTAATATTGACAGAAGCATCAACAAGTAACCCAAGCCTGGGGCGCTCCTGGAGGTGGTTTAAAAATGGGACTGTGCCAGACGTTGTCCATAAGTAATCCCCTTTTGAGGTTTCAACTTCGGGGCAGATGATCGGCGGTGATAAGAAGTTATTCAACGCAAACGGAGACGTTTAAGTTTGGTTTCCCAGACCCAGATTAAAGACTTCTCCACTGAAATGTTTTTTAATCTAGGAGAGGCTAAATCAAGGCTGCTCACCACAGCATAGTTGACACCCAGTTAAAAAAAAATAATTAAAAACAAACCTGATGTAGTACAGAGCAAGACAGGCCTACATTCAGGCACCGTCGCAGCATCCAAACGACCACAAATACTGAAAGACGCCTAAGTTGACCGTTTCCCTGGGATATCGAGGCATAGCCCGTGAACCGCTCTAACCTTCATAAAAAGATATGGCTAGTGCCCCAAATGCTGTGACATTCTTAACATAAAGGAGTCAAAAGCTCTGATGACCATCAGTTGGCCTCATCAATGTATTAACCTACAACCGAACATTGTATGCATGTCATCTTGGAAACAAACCCCTTTTATTCAATGACATGTGGAGTGATGAAAGACACGGTGCCTCAATTGAACATGTCACATTCACATAGCCTCACAGTCATAAGGCTACGCTAGCAACCAGAAGAGAAACCGTCGCATTTTTCAATGAACTGGCCAACTAACCACACAGTACAGTTTGAGCACAGCCATACAAAGAGGCACAAAAAAAATCCCATTCAACTGCAACGTGAAATTAAATCTTTATCCTTTGGTTTGTTGAACAACGAGAAGAGAAACATTGGGCAGTCCATGCATTCATCACAACAATCCAACCAACCCATCCATCCTTTCTCTGCATCTCTCTCCCTGACACACACACACACACACACACACACACACACACACAGCCTGCATACTACGCCAGATGTCTCACTGAAAAGCTAACATGCTAGCCAGGCATTTTTCCTCCCCACACTGGTTTGGTTCTTAGGGTGCGTTTACATAGTGTAAAGATCAGAATTGGGCTGCCTAATTGGTATTTTGACCAAAAAGATCAGCTCTGAAAATGATCGGATGTGAAAAAAAGCTGATGTGATTGGTAAAAAGAAAAAATTATCTGAATTTGTCTGCCTGTCTAAACATAGCCTTCGAGCCAGATTCCACCCTCCCTCTGACACACACTGCCCTTGTTTCCAATGAAGTGTCACAAGACCGGGGCTGCTTCCTATTCTGAGCGATAAGGGGAGCAGCAGCATGCGAGGAGGAAAAAAGGAGGATAAAAGCCACCTTGACTCACATGAGGGTTTCTGCCTATAGGCCTTGGACGCATGGTCAGTCCACTCTGCGATCCACTCCTCTCCCTCTCTCTTTCAGAGCTCCCCCTCTCTCTATCCTTCTCTCCTCCTTTCTTTGGTCTCTTTGCTTCCCTTCGGATCATTTGAAAGTCTCACTGCAAAAGGCTAGCTGGTCTTCCTCCTAGCCGACAAAGCAGCAGCAGCCTGCCGAGAGAGAGTAAAGAGGGGAGGAGGGGGAGGGGCCTTCCCTCATCTGACTCAAGAGAGCCCTGATTGGCTGCTGGGCGAGAGGAAACAATTGAAGCTTCCTGCATCGAAGCCTCTTACAGCCAGGGCCCAATATATTACAGACTGACTATGATCTCAACAACCCAGATAAATCAATGCTTAGTAAGAAATGTGAGGCCAATAACCATATATTGATAATGAAGCGAAGTCTTTTTTTTCTCCCTAATGTTGCAAACCCAGCTTTCTGTTGTCACCCAGAGTCACACCCTGTTGTCACCCCCAAGCTAAAGGCTCGTCACACAATATTTTAAAACAGCAGGTTTTTAAAAGGACAATAGAGTTCAGTCATGTTCTTTGTTGTCGCAGAAAATCAAGTATCATGATTTGTGGTATTGCAATACTGGTACCGTGACAACCATAGGTCTGGGAATCAATTACCATCATTGCCCCCTTCCTAATCAATCAATAAATATGTCAGTATCAACACATCAGCAGTGAATTATAGACCAAAGGGTTTCTTGAAAACACTCCAAGAGCCCCTCTCTTTAACCTTAGATGCACTCTCAAACCAAATGTAAAAAAAAATGACACAGAATAAAACATTTCTAGAACATTTCTTCCTACTTGAAGCTTTTCATTGTGATGGAGTCAAACCCGTTTTTTATTTCGTCTGGAGTCATTTTGTCTGCCTTCCCAGTTCGTTGGAGTGGCAGTCACAATAGTTGTAGTAGATATCACTTGATCAGCCACCCTTTAAAAGATGGTAGACCTAGCTTAGCTCTGAGCAATATGGACAAATCTATGGGGTGATTCACAATAAGCTTTGTTGTACAATTAAAAGGTCAAATACACTGCATTTCATATAGTCAGATAATCTAATGAATTCGGGGTTATACCTAGCCTAAATATAAGCCTTCCACGACCATAAGATCCACTAATAATTTAATCAATATAGTTTTACTGTTTTTTTGCAATAATCACTGATCTGGCTTTCAAGTGCGTCTATGAAAATGTCATTTTCGTTACAAATTTAACCCGAACCCTGCATAACGCGCATTCACTATATCTAACTTCTTGTAGCAGGCATTATAGAAAATTAACACAAATCTCAAACAATCTCGCAAGCACAAGCCCACGTTCTAGTGAGTAGCCAGATAATCTTTATATTTTAAGTCTAGCCAACGTGGATCTATTTGCTAGCTAACAACGAGGTAGAACAGTTGGAATGTTATGAACACACCCTTCTCTCCAACTGTTTGAACAGCATGCTAGCCTGTCTACTTTGTTCAGATGTTGAATTCAAGTGGACTACCTTGAGATAACAAGTTTCCAATTCCTTATATAATTGTGTTTCATGCTTATTGCACATTTATAAAACTGATTAGACAGCTAGTATAACAGTCTTTGGCTAAAATGCTTCTGGCGAACCGCAATGGCCCGGTGCCACAAACTGAACATTAATTTTCCAGAATAAATGTTCATTAATACTTCCGTTTTAGTAGTGTCTGCCCTGCGCCCAATTTGAGTAGTTAAGACATACAAGGGGTATCGTTAGAAAGGCTAACTAACTTCTGTGTTACAGTAAAATAATGTTTCAATTTGTTTCGGTGTCCATGTGACAGATTCCGTTGGATTAAACCTCAGATGCAAATAGCGAGTTGAAATCTCGTTTGAGAGGAATGAGTGATATTGTTGAGGGGCTTGGTGTTTGTGAATGTAAATGGAACGGTTCACAGCCTACAGTCACTGCACTCAGCACAGAAGGTGCAAAGGAACCAACAACAACAAAAACACGAGAACAGGCGGACATACATGCTCATAAAAACAACTTGATTCTGATAATCATTTGGAATATTGCGCAAAAACAAATTAATTCGACATCCCTAGCCTAGTTACAACGAAAGGAATAATTAAGTCATGTTGTAGATATTCTTGCCCTGTCTACATACCACCTAGATGAGACGAATGCGAGGTGGGTGGAGGACTGAACATATTATATGCTAGACACGGAATTCACAGGGACCTCACATTACGATATTATCGTAACGACCCTGGGTTTATAAGCGCGGATGTCGACTCTGCCGCTTGAACATGCTTTTGCGGCACAGTCGATAGCGCGCTGGACTTCGGGTTAGAAGGTCGAGGGTTCGAGACCTGCTCCCTGCCTGTTTCATTACATTATCGTGACACTTATGTGACGATACCATATGCATTGCTATTCTCAGGATTTCATATGCGTTTTATTTGATACTGAGATTTTATTGCGATTTCATGTTCCAAACCCCAGATAACGCGCATACCTTTGGCCGACGTATGTATATCTATGTAGTTTGGAGAAGATATCAATGAGACATCAGAACAGAATGTCGATGTATAAAACAATGTAGAACTGTAAGATGTAGGCATTCTAAATACATCAAAGTCTTGCCGTTTATACAGCGTTTGCTAATTGGCATCTTCCCAATGTATCCTGTATACATCGTGCCTACGTTGGGCAGACATACACGTGTGCTATCTGGGAACATATTGCGCACTACGTCTGCTTTCAGAGAGACAGAGAGCATGATAACATTTGTTTTGATCAGTCATGAAAATAAAGTAAAAAACATGCTGGCTCACTATTTAAAAAGATGGGAGAACAAGCTATAGGATGAATACTGGAGTTTTGTCACAGGCACAGCCGACTATCGCTGGCTAATTATTATTGCTGTAGATACGCCTAGGCCCTAAACACTTAGTGGGTGTGAACTGACATCTGCCAAAGCCAGGAATTTTCCCCATCATGGAACATGAAGTTGGAACGTAGCCTGCGCCTCTACACATGCACGTACACACACGCCTAATGTTCTCTTGCAAAAAAAAAAAAAAAAGCGTCTTCTGTGCTGAATAAAGTTTCCACTGTTGTTCAAACCCGAAAGGCTGACGCATAGGCCAAATAAGTAACACAGACCCGGCCTAGTAATGAAAAACGTACAAGAATTTGATGATGACATTCTCCATACCAGACGCATGAAGCAATCATGAAGGTTTCTCACATTTCAGTTGAACAACTGACTAGGTATCCCCCTTTCCATACCTATTCTCCCCCAGCCCCCAATAAAACAGTAGGCCAAATAGAAGGGCCAAAGTATCACCTCACTGTTCAGGCTTCCCCTCTAAAAAACAGTGCAGAAGAAAGAGCGCAAACAAAACTAAAAGAAGGTACCACCAACCTAGCCTGGACTCCACTCTTTTAAGCCACAGTCCACTTCGAGCGAGATAGCTGGTCATTGTACCACGTGGTCTGTCGCCCCAGGCTAGTAGTACTAACAAATATGTTTACTAGCCTAGTTCCAAGAACAGCATAGGCCTAATTCCAGTCAGTCACAGATAATTAGCCTAATAATTATAAGGTGACACATAGTTATTAATAGTTGTAAGGTGAGATACTAAGCAAAAAAAAAATTATTGAACCTTTAACTAGGCAACGTCAGTTATGAACAAATTCTTATTTACAATGAAGGCCTAGAAAAAGTGGGTTTAACTGCCTTGTTCAGGGGCAGAACGACAAGAGTTTTACCTTGTCAGCACGGGGTTTTCGTTTAATGGCCCAACGCTCTAACCACTAGGCTAGACAGATACTTGGTAATAACAGTTGGCTTCCAGGCATGACATAGAACTTAATTCAGCATGGGCTATTGACACACTGGGTGTGGATTGATACAACCAAATGGATCCAGCCAACAAGAAACATGTCAGCTTGAGCACAGTGTGAAATGTGGTCAAAAAAATGATACATCTAGGCCTATCCTGTGTCAGCAACAATCCACGAAATAGGCTACAATCGCAAAGGGAATGACTAGGTTAGTTGTAGCTAGCACCAGAATGATTATGGATCCTTTTCTTACACAACGTCATGATACTTGAGAAATAGGCTAGCTTTCACCTCATGTTGCGACAGAACCCGTTAGGACTAACTCTAGTACTCCTATCCAATGTTCCTTCCATGCCAATATCGGAGTTGAAATAACTACTCCCTTGCACTGGCACTTCCAAAACGTCACTTGACTAATAAGCGTAGCTCAGGGCTGAATCAGGTTCCACAACTGGGGTTGGAGTAAAAACCTACAGGATGATGCCAGGAACAGGGTTGGCATCAGTGCTTAATTTGGGCCGGATTCTGCCGGAACCTCTGTTTTGGACTGCCACTTTCCGGGAACCTATTTGCCAGAAACAGTTACTTCTCGCACAATAAATTTTCACTTTGCAGTTAAAGAATTTGAAAAAAAAAAAAAGAGTTCAATCAGGTTGACTGCCCTCCTACTTAAGCCACAACAAATAAACTAAAATCTGTGAACAAACATGTTTTCACAACTAAACATATTTCACCGTTGACAGCCCCTTTCTCTGCACACTCAAGAAAGGAATGAAGGAGAGCGAGAGGTGATGGAAAACACAATGGTGAAATATTGTGTAGCTAAAAAAAGTCATGTTAGCCTATTAACTATAGAAATATAAAATATTCCCCATTACTATTGAAAATCAAATATAAATGCACTATATATTGTAGGCTAACTATTCTGTGAGCTGCCCTACATAATCAATGTTTGAAACGTAGCGTAAGAACCAGTCCATATAGTATGCATAATAACTGTCCACACTCAAAGCCGATTTCATTTTGCAGTTGACGAATTACAGTGTATTCAGTCAGACCCCTTGACTTTTTCCACATTTTGTTACGTTACACCCTTATTCTAAACTGGATTAAATGAAAAATGTCCTCAATCTACACACATTACCCCATAATGACAAAGTGACATGTTTGCAAATGTATTAAAAAAAAGTATTTACATAACTATTCAGACCCTTTCTATGAGACTTGAAATTGAGCTCAGGTGTGGCCAAATTGAGCAATTGGGGTAGAAGGGCCTTGGTCAGGGAGGTGACCAAGAACCATATGGTCACTGAAAGAGCTCGTCTGTGGAGAATGGAGATGGAACCTTCCAGAAGGACAACCATCTCTGCAGTACTCCACCAATCAGGTATTCTGGTAGAGTGGCCAGACGGAAGCCACTCCTCAGTAATAGGCACATGACAGCCCGCTTTGGAGTTTGCCAAAAGGCACTAAAGAACTCTCAGACCATGAGAAACAAGATTATCTGGTCTGATGAAAGCAAGACTGAACTCGTTGGCCTGAATGCCAAGCGTCGCGTCTGGAGGAAACCTGGCACCATCCCTACGGTGAAGCAATGTGGTGGCAGCATCATGCCGTAGGGAAGGTTTTTAGTGGCATGGACTGGGAGATTAGTCAGGACCGAGGGAAAGATGAACGCAACAAAGTACAGAGAAATCCTTGATGAAAACCTGCTCCAGAGCGCTCAGGTGCTCAGACTGGGGTGAAGGTTCACCTTCCAACAGGACAACGACCCTAAGCACACTGCCAAGACAACGCAGGAGCGGCTTCTGAAAGTCCTTGAGTGGCCCAGCCAGACCCCAGACACTTGAACCCGATCAAACATCTCTGGAGAGACCTGGAAATAGCTGTGCAGTGATGCTCTCCAACCAACCTGACAGAGCTTGAGAGGATCTGCAGAGAAGAATGGGAAAAACTCCCCAAATACAGGTGTGCCAAGCTTGTAGCGTCCTAAGGCAGCTTGAGTCTGTTATTGCTGCCAAAGGTGCTTCAACAAAGTACTGAATACTTATGTAAATGTCATTTTATAGATTTGCAAAACATTAGTATTATTTTTTTAAAAAGGGGCGAATGAGCTAATATTGTGGAAAGAATATTGGTTCCATCAATGTAATTGTCTGCATAATTTCTAATCCCCCATATATTTTTGGGTAAATACACATGCATACCTATACACATATATACATACACATACCTATATAGACATACAGTGGGGGGGAAAAGTATTTAGTCAGCAACCAATTGTGCAAGTTCTCCCACTTAAAAAGATGAGAGGCCTGTAATTTTCATCGTAATTTTCATCACTTCAACTATGACAGGCAAAATGAGAAAAAAAATCCAGAAAATCAGTAGGATTTTTAATGAATTTATTTGCAAATTATGGTGGAAAATAAGTATTTGGTCAATAACAAAAGTTTCTCAATACTTTGTTATATACCCTTTGTTGGCAATGACAGAGGTCAAACGTTTTCTGTAAGTCTTCACAAGGTTTTCACACACTGTTGCTGGTATATTGGCCCATTCCTCCATGCAGATCTCCTCTAGAGCAGTGATGTTTTGGGGCTGTTGCTGGGCAACACGGACTTTCAACTCCCTCCAAAGATTTTCTATGGGGTTGAGATCTGGAGACTGGCTAGGCCACTCCAGGACCTTGAAATGCTTCTTACGAAGCCACTCCTTCGTTGCCCGGGCGGTGTGTTTGGGATCATTGTCATGCTGAAAGACCCAGCCACGTTTCATCTTCAATGCCCTTGCTGATGGAAGGAGGTTTTCACTCAAAATCTCACGATACATGGCCCCATTCATTCTTTCCTTTACACGGATCAGTCATCCTGGTCCCTTTGCAGAAAAACAGCCCCAAAGCATGATGTTTCCACTCCCATGCTTCACAGTAGGTATGGTGTTCTTTGGACGCAACTCAGCATTCTTTGTCCTCCAAACACGGCGAGTTGAGTTTTTACCAAAAAGTTATATTTTGGTTTCATCTGACCATATGACATTCTCCCAATCTTCTTCTGGATCATCCAAATGCTCTCTAGCAAACTTCAGACGGGCCTGGACATGTATTGGCTTAAGCAGGGGGACACGTCTGGCACTGCAGGATTTGAGTCCCTGGCGGCGTAGTGTGTTACTGATGGTAGGCTTTGTTACTTTGGTCCCAGCTCTCTGCAGGTCATTCACTAGGTCCCCCCGTGTGGTTCTGGGATTTTTGCTCACCGTTCTTGTGATCATTTTGACCCCACGGGGTGAGATCTTGCGTGGAGCCCCAGATCGAGGGAGATTATCAGTGGTCTTGTATGTCTTCCATTTCCTAATAATTGCTCCCAGAGTTGATTTCTTCAAACCAAGCTGCTTACCTATTGCAGATTCAGTCTTCCCAGCCTGGTGCAGGTCTACAATTGTGTTTCTGGTGTCCTTTGACAGCTCTTTGGTCTTGGCCATAGTGGAGTTTGGAGTGTGACTGTTTGAGGTTGTGGACAGGTCTTTTATACTGATAACAAGTTCAAACAGGTGCCATTAATACAGGTAATGAGTGGAGGACAGAGGAGCCTCTTAAAGAAGAAGTTACAGATCTGTGAGAGCCAGAAATCTTGCTTGTTTGTAGGTGACCAAATACTTATTTTCTACCATAATTTGCAAATAAATTCATTAAAAATCATACAATGTGATTTTCTGGATTTTCTTTTCTCATTTTGTCTGTCATAGTTGAAGTGTACCTATGATGAAAATTACAGGCCTCATCTTTTTAAGTGGGAGAACTTGTACAATTTGTGGCTGACTAAATACTTTTTTGCCCCACTGTACATACTTTAAAGAAAAAAACTGTATTATTATTCCCAGCAAACCCTACCACCGATCCCCCAATTGGAGTAAACTAATAAACACTTTAGCTTTTACCTTCAATTTATACATCTTATACATATTTTGCATTCACAGTCTATTTTACAAGAGTTATTTGTTTGTTTTTAGTCCTTCCTCGATTTCTGATGTCCATCCAGTTTGATTTCTATTTGTAACTGTGCTATTTCACAAAAGTTCTGAACATATATACATTTTACAGACCCCGTATGTTCTACATGTTTTATCTTGCTATTAGTCCCTTCAGCTCCTCTCCCATCTATCTCTCAACATCATCCATTTTGGATTTCTATTTGCCATATATTTTTCAACTGTGCTGTGATGCTTCAAACAACTTGAACCTTTCTATTCTCATAGCTTCAACAGTTTGTAAATTAAAAATAAACATTTTTGCTAAAATAATTATTATATTATTGATCGATTGACTATGGCTTTTCAAATCACCCAGTATTGCTGTCTACAGCGTTAGTTCTAGGCAAATGTTGCAATTCTTCAGCCATTCCTGGACCTGTGACCAAAAACAAGCTACATATGGACAATACCAAAATAAATGATCTAATGACTCTGCCTCCTCACAGCAGAATCTGCAGAGCTGGGAAGATTGTATCCCCCATATATATATATAACATTCTATTAGTTGCAAGAATTTTGTATTGAAAAATTTGAAGTTTTGCATCCGGCGTTGTTTTGCTTATCAATTCATAAACCATGTGCCATGGAATGGGTACATCGAAAATCTCTTCCCAACTATTTAGCAATTTATATGGCACAGCTGTCCGTTTTTTGGTCCTTAAATGAAATTGGTATATGTTTTTATTTATCACACTTTTCTTTAACCATTTATGTTCTTTAATACAGGGCCGACATACTTTTTTCCCCCTTCTACTTTCCTCTTCCATTTTTGTGGTAATGCTGCAATTAATTGGTTGTCATTTTGGGTAGAGCAGACATTTCCATATGTCTGTGTTAGCTGCATATGTGACATAACTCCACCAGTCCTATTTATGATATCATACACAAAAATACTTCTTAAAACATTTATTCAAAAAATAGTTTTTTTTAAATCAATAAGTATATTTGAATTTAACCACAATATTTGTTGTATTATTTGTTCCGTCTTTTCAGGTGGATTAAACTGAAATTGCAACCAACTTTCTAAGGCTTGTTTAAAAAAAAAAAGATATTTTGGAGATCATTTCCTTTTCAAACAATCGAAAGTGGGCCGGTGTAATCTGAAAAGGGAAAAAGGCCCTTCTTGAACATTGGTACGAATGTCTCATCCTATTTACTAGAGAACCAGTTTGGATTTAAGTATAACTTTTGTATGACTGATGCCTTTACTGAGAGGTCTAATGCTTTAATATTTAATCATTTCTGCCCTCCAAATTCATATTCGTTATATAAATAGGCCCTTTTAATTTTATCTGGCTTGCCGTTCCAAATAAAATTGAATATTTTATGTTCATATAATGTAAAAAGCAGGTCACTAGGTGTAGGCAAAACCATAAGCAAATAGGTACACTGTGATGTGACTAAAGAGTTAATCAGGATGATTTTTCCACAAATAGACAGGTATTTTCCTTTCCATGGTAGCAAGATCTTATCTATTTTTGCTAACTTTCTATAAAAATGTATTGGAGTGAGATCATTTCTTTCTTTTGGAATTTGTATAACGAGTATGTCCACATCTCCGTCAGTCCATTTTATTGGTTAACTACATGGTAATGTACAATTTGCATTTTTTTAGCGATCCAATACGTAATATCATAATTTGGTTTTAATCCAGAGAGAATAGCAAAAGTATCTAGATCCTTCCTCTATGAGGCCGTGGAGACTAATTGTTGTTTTAAAAGAAACATGAATCATCAGCATACAATGACACCTTACTTTTTAAGCCACGGATTTCTAATCCCTTAATATTATTGTTTGATCTAATCTTAACAGCTAACATTTCGATGGCAATAATAAATAGATATGCCGATAATGGACAACCTTGTTTTACTCCTCGAGTTTAAAACTTTCTGAGAGGTAGCCATGATTTACTATTTTACACCTAGGGTTACTATACATAACTTTAACCCATTTCATAAGAGATTCCCCAAAATTTAAATATTCTAGGCATTTATATATAAACTCAAGTCGTACTTTATCAAAAGCCTTTTCAAAATCAGCTATGAAAACCAGGCCTGGTGTCCCCGATATTTCATAGTATTCTATTGTTTCCAGTACTTGTCTTATATTATCTCCAATGTATCGTCCATGTAAAAAACCTGTCTGATTAGGATGAATAATATCTGACAATACTTTTTTAATTCTATGCGCCAAGCATTTTGCTAGGATTTTTGCATCACAACACTGAAGTGTAAGAGGTCTCCAATGTTTTAAATGGACTGGATCTTTATTATTACACCACTTGGGTCCTGTTTCAGTAATAATGATATCAGACCTTCTTGTTGCATGTCTGATAATCTACCATTTATATAGGAGTGGTTAAAACATGCTAATAATGGTCCTTTGAGTATATCAAAAAAAGTTTTGTATACTTCCACTGGTATGCCATCCAGCCCTGGAGTTTTCCCATCCTTAAAGGCCCCAAATGCATCAAGCAGTTCCTCCTCTGTAATTTGGCCTTCACATGAGTCTTTCTGTACAGATGTTAATTTTACAATATTATTAGGAAAAAAATCCATACAATTAGTTTCAGTTAGGGGAGATGGAGGAGCCTGAAATGAAAACATATTCTTAAAGTACTTTACTTCCTCTTTCAAAATATAATTTGGTGAATCATGCGTGACTCCATCAATTGTAACAAGTTAACACATTTTTTTTTGGTAGCATTTCTATATTATATAGATTTGCAAAACTTTCTAAAAACCTGTTTTTGCTTTGTCATTATGGGGTAGTGTGTATAGATTGATGAAGGGGAAAAAGGCTGTAACGTAACAAAGTGTGGAAAAAGTCAAGGGGTCTGAATACTTTCCGAAAGCACCATGTTCAAAAGCCATCTTAAATCTATGGGCTTTTTTGTTGTTCCGCTGTACAATATATTCTGTTTTTTTGGGAGAGGCTTGGGCTCATATTTATACGTATGGATAAGCTAGAATATTCGTATGGGTGTTCTGCATGCAACGTTTAAAATGCATTAAATCAGCATCTTAGTTCTGGAACCTGCCTGGTACAGATAATTGAGAGTGCAGGAGTAATTGCTTTATGTCAAAGAAAGGGATTCATTTGTGCCTTGTTTGGATTCATTATTAGTTCTTGTATTTTCTTTTTCACCATTTTAAAACCAATCGAGGGACTTATGGTGCTAACTAGCACAAGCTAAAGCATAACAGTGCAATACATCAGATTGATCTATTTTTTCTGTACGATTACATATATTATTTTACAATTCAATGTGATCATTGATGATTCAATGTGTCAAATGTTTTATTGTAAATCGGTCCCTAACATTATTACTAAGGTTATAATAAATCTTACTCATAAAAGAACCATGTCAAAACATCAGTTCTTTCCCCATCTCCTCCAATATGTACTTGTGGCTTTTTGCCAGCTCTGCCATCTGCAGGGTGTCATTCGATTGGTCCTTGTTTGCTTAGGCATAAAGCCTGAGTCCTTGGCCTTCCTTTGTGCAAATATCATAGCCACGTCTGATAAAGATTTGTTTTTCTCCCTCAGGTGTTTGAAATTCGTATGAATTTTTAACCCTTATTTTACCAGGTTTGAGGGACGGGTTGGAATGGTACAATGAAACAACCTGAAAAGTATACTACAAAGCCGGATCAATGTTTTTTATATTTATTATATTTAACCTTTATTTAACTAGGCAAGTCAGTTAAGAACAAATTCTTATTTACAATGACGGCCTACCAAAAGGCCTCCTGCAGGATGGGATAAAATGTATATATTAGAGGTCGACCAATTAATCGGAATGGGCGCTGATTTGCGTTTATTTTTTTGTGTTTAAAAAATGTTTTTTTTAACACCTTTATTTAATCTTGATTTAACTAGGCAAGTCAGTTAAGAACACATTCTTATTTTCAATGACGGCCTAGGAACGGTGGGTTAACTGCCTCGTTCAGGGGCAGAACGACAGATTTTCACCTTGTCAGCTCGGGAGATCCAATCTTGCAACCTTAGTTAACTAGTCCAACGCAATAACGACCTGCCTCTCTCTCGTTGCACGCCACAAGTGCACTCCACTCTACTGCCTGTTACGCGAATGCAGTAAGCCAAGGTAAGTTGCTAGCTAGCATTAAACTTATCTTATAAAAAACAATCATAATCACTAGTTAATTTCACATGGTTGATGATATTACTAAAGATTATCTAGCGTGTCCTGCGTTGCATATAATCTGACTGAGCATACAAGTATCTAAGTATCTGACTTAGCGGTGGTAGGCAGAAGCAGGTGCGTAAACATTCATTCAAACAGCACTTTCGTGCATTTTGCCAGAAGCTCTTCGTTGTGCGTCAAGCATTGCGCTGTTTATGACTTCAAGCATATCAACTCCTGAGATGAGGCTCGTGTAACCGAAGTGAAATGGCTAGCTAGTTAGCGCACGCTAATAGCGTTTCAGACTTCACTCGCTCTGAGCCTTGGGGTGGTTGGTCCCCTTGCTCTACATGGGTAACGCTGCTTCGATGGTGGCTGTTGTCGATGTATTGCTGGTTCGAGCCCAGGGAGGAGCGAGGAGAGGGACGGAAGCTATACTGTTACACTGGCAATACTAAAGTGCCTATAAGAACATCCAATAGTCAAAGGTTAATGAAATACAAATGGTATAGAGAGAAATAGTCCTATAATTACTAGAATAACTACAACCTAAAACTTCTTACCTGGGAATATTGAAGACTCATGTTAAAAGGAACCACCAGCTTTCATATGTTCTCATGTTCTGAGCAAGGAACTGAAACGTTAGCTTTCTTACATGGCACATATTGAACTTACTTTCTTCTCCAACACTTTGTTTTTGCATTATTTAAACCAAATTGAACACGTTTCATTATTTTCTTGAGGCTAAATTGATTTTATTGATATATTAAGTTAAAATAAGTGTTCATTCAGTATTGTTGTAATTGTCATTATTACAAATACATGTTCTTATTTTTTTATTTATAAAATCGGCTGATTAAATCGGTATCGGCTTTTTTGGCCCTCCAATAATCGGTATCGAAAAATCAATCGGTCGACCTCATATATATATATATATATGAGACAACACACACACACACACACATCATGACGAGACAACACTACATAAAGAGGGACCTAAGACAACATAGCAAGGCAGAAAAACATGACAACACAGCATGGTAGCAGCACAACATGGTAGCAGCACAAAACATGGTACAAACATTATTGGGCACACACAACAGCACAAAAGGCAAAAAGGTAGAAACAACAATACATCACACAAAGCAGCCACAACTGTCAGTAAGAGTGTCCACGATTGAGTCTTTGAATCAAGAGATTGCGATACAACTGTTCAGTGTGAGTGTTTGTTGCAGCCCGTTCCAGTTGCTAGCTGCAGCGAACTGAAAAGGTGAGCGACTCAGGGATGTGTGCACTTTGGGGGCCGTTAACAGAATGTGACTGGCAGAACGGGTGTTGTGTGTGAAGGATGAGGGCTGCAGTAGGTATCTCAGATAGGGGGGATTGAGGCCCAAGAGGGGGAAGTGAGGCCTAAGAGGGGGAAGTGAGGCCTAAGAGGGTTTTATAAATAAGCATCAACCAGTGGGTCTTGTGACAGGTATACAGAGATGACCTGTTTACAGAGGAGTAATAGAGTGCAGTGATGTGTCCTATAAGGAGCATTGGTGGCAAATCTGATGGCCGAATGGTAAAGAACACCTAGCCGCTCGAGAGCACCCTTACCTGCCGATCTATAAATTATGTCTCCGTAATCTAGCATGGGTAGGATGGTCATCTGAATCCGGGTTAGTTTGGCAGCTGAGTTGAAAGAGGATCGATTACAATAGAGGAAATCAAAGCTAGATTTAACTTTGGCCTGCAGCTTTGATATGTGCTGAGAGAAGGACAGTGTACCGTCTAGCCATACTCCTAAGTACTTGTATGAGGTGACTACCTCAAGCTCTAAACCCTCAGAGGTAGTAATAACACCTGTGGGGAGTGGCATTCTTCTTACCAAACCACATGACCTTTGTTTTGGAAGTGTTCAGAATAAGGTTAAGGGTACTACACTGGCAATACTAAAGTGCCTATAAGAGCTTGTTGGACACTAAGGAAGCTTTGTTGTAGAGCATTTAACACAAAATCCAGAGAGGGGCCAGCTGAGTAGAAGACTATCATCTGCATATAAAGGGATGAGAGAGCTTCCTACTGCCCGAGCTATGTTGTTGATGTAAATTGAGAAGAGCGTGGGGCCTAGGATTGAGGAGCCTTGGGGTACTCTCTTGGTGACAGGCAGTGGCTGAGAAAGCAGATGTTCTGACTTTATACACTACACTCTGAGGTAGTTAGCAAACCAGCGCAAAGACCGCTCAGCGACACCAATACTCCTTAGCTGGCCCACAATAATGGAATGGTACACTGTATCAAAAGCTTTGGCCAAGTCAAAAATAGCAGCACAACATTGCTTAGAATCAAGGGCAATGGTGACATCCTTGAGGACCTTTAAGGTTGCAGTGACATCCATAACTTGAGCAGAAACCAGATTGTATACCAGAGAGAATACTATAGACATCAAGAAAGCCAGTCAGTTGATTATAAACATGTTTTTCCAACACTAAAATAGAAATAGGCCTATAACAGTTAGGATCAGCTTGATCTCCCCTTTTAAATAATGGACAAACCGTGGCTGCCTTCCAAGCAATGGGAACCTCCCCAGAAAGGAGACATGTTAAAAGGGTTGGAGATAGGCTTGGAGGTGATAGGGGCAGCAACCTTAAAGAAGAAAGGGTCTAAACCATCTGACCCAGATGTTTTTTGGGGGTCAAGTATAATTAAGGAGCTCCTTTAGCACCTCGGACTCAGTGACTGCCTGCAGGGAGAAACTTTGTAGCCGGGCAGGGGAAAAAGAGGGAGAAGCATCAGGGATAATCACATTAGAAGGGGTGGGAGATGAGGACATTTTGGACAGGCAAGGAGGCATGGCTGAGTCAAATAGGAATCCTGACTTAATGAAGTGGTGATTAAAGAGCTCAGCCATGTGCTTCTTGTCAGTAACAACCACATCCTCAACTTTAAGGGACATGGGCAGCTGTGAGGAGGGTTTATTCTCCAGGTTTTTAACCATTTTCCAGAACTTCTTGGGGTTAGACCCACAGAGAGAGAACTGCTCCTTAAAGTAACTAACTTAGGCCTTCCGGATAGCCTGAGTGCACTTATTTATCATTTGCTTAAACGAGAGCCAGTCAGCCTGAGTATGCGTGTGCCGAGCCTTCCGCCAAAATGCAATTCTTGAGGTGGAGTAACTCTGCAAGATCACGGTCGAACCAGGGGCTGAGCCTGTTTTTAATTCTCATTTTCTTTATGGGGGTGTGTTTGCAAACAATACCACTGAAGATGTCCAAGTGTCTTCAACAGAGGGGATCAAGCTGATTCTATACCAAGATAGCCAGCTATCTTTGATAAGCAACCAGAAAAAAAACAGACACAGATCTCTGGACCCATTCACCTGCTGTCTGTTTACATCCTCTTAACCATCCGGGTCCAAGCCGAGGACACTGCATAGACACTGTTTGCATAGACATTGTTTGGATAGACACCGCCATGCTCCATCTATATAGCGAGAACATTGTTTGCAATAGAAAATATTGAGAATCCTACATCGCCTATCCCAAACATAGACCCTGATTAGGCAAGGTATATTAACATGCCATATATTTGTTTGCAATAGTTACAGTAAGCTCCAAAAGTGTTGGGACAGTGACACATTTGTTGTTTTGGCTCTGTAGTCCAGCACGTTGGATTTGAAATTATATAATGACTATGAAGTTAAAGTGTAGACTGTCAGCTTTAATATATGGATGTTAGACTTGAGGTAAGCAACACTGAAGCATGCATGAGAGCACCAGCTGTTCTGGATGACTGTGTGATAACGCTCTCGGTAGCCGATGTGAACACAAATTTTAAACAGGTCAACATTCACAAAGCCGCTGGGCCAGATGGATTACCAGGACGTGTACTCAAAGCACACGCAGACCAACTGTCAAGTGCCTTCACTGACATTTTCAACCTCTCCCTGACGGGGTCTGTAATAACTACATGTTTCAAGCAGACCACCATAGTCCCTGTGCCCAAGGAAGCGAAGGTAACATGCCTACATGATTACCGCCCAGTGGCACTCACGTCGGTAGTCATGAAGTGCTTTGAAAGGCTGGTCATGGCTCACACCAACAACATCCTCCCGAACACCCTAGACCCACTCCAATTCGTCCACAGATGACGCAATCTCTATTGCACTCCACACTGCCCTTTCTCACCTGGACAAAAATATGTGAGAATGCTGTTCATTGACTACAGCTCAGCATTCAACACCATAGTGCCCATGAAGCACATCACTAAGCTAAGGACTGAGACTAAACCCCTCCCTCTGCAACTGGATCCTGGACTTCCTGACGGGCCGCCCCCAGGTGGTAAGAGTAGGCAACAACATGTCTGCCACGCTGATCCTTAACACAGGGGCCCCTCAGCAGTGGGTACTTAGTCCCCTCCTATATTCCCTGTTCACCCACGACTGCGTGGCCAAATACGACTCCAACACCATCATTAAGTTTGCTGACGACACAACAATGGTAGGCCTGATCATCGACAACGATGAGACGGCCTATAGGGAGGTCAGAGAACTGCAGGTGTGGTGCCAGGACAACATGTGAGCAAGACAAAGGAGCTGATCGTGGACTACAGGAAAAGGCAGGCCGAACAGGCCCCCGTTAACATTGACGGGGCTGTAATGGAGCGGGTTGAGAGCTTCAAGTTCCTAGGTGTCCACATGTAACAGATGTGAAACGGCTAGCTTAGATAGTGGTGCGCGCTAAATAGCGTTTCAATCGGTGACGTCACTTGCTCTGAGACCTTGAAGTAGTGGTTCCCCTTGCTCTGCAAGGGCCGCGGCTTTTGTGGACCGATGGGTAACGATGCTTCGTGGGTGTCAGTTGTTGATGTGTGCAGAAGGTCCCTGGTTCGCGCCCGGGTATGGGTGAGGGGACGGTCTAAAATTATACTGTTACATTGATGCTGTTGACCCGGATCACTGGTTGCTGCGGAAAAGGAGGAAGGTCAAAAGGGGGGTGAGTGTAACGGATGTGAAACGGCTAGCTTAGTTAGCGGTGCGCGCTAAATAGCGTTTCAATCGGTGACGTCACTTGCTCTGAGACCTTGAAGTAGTGGTTCCCCTTGCTCTGCAAGGGCCGCGGCTTTTGTGGAGCGATGGGTAACGATGCTTCGAGGGTGACTGTTGATGTGTGCAGAGAGTCCCTGGTTCGCTCCCTGGTTCGCGCCCGGGTATGGGCGAGGGGACGGTCTAAAGTTATACTGTTACACACATCAATGAACTATCATGGTCCAAACATACAAAGACAGTCGAAGAGGGCACGACAAACCCTTTTCCCCCTCAGGAGACTGAAAAGATATGGCATGGGTTCCCTTGACACCCCCTCCGCTCTACCTTTTGTACACTGCTGCTACTCGCTGTTTATTATCTATGCAGTCACTTCACCCCCACCTACATGTACAAATTACCTCAACTAACCTGTACCCCCGCACACTGACTCAGTACCGGTGCCCCCTGTATATAGCCTTATTATTATTAGTGTTACTTATTACTTTTTATTTTAGTCTACTTGGTACATATTTTCTTAACTTCTTGAACTGCACTGTTGGTTAAGGGCTTGTAAGTAAGCATTTCACGGTAAAGTCTACACTTATTATATTCAGCACTTGACAAAAGATTAAATAGATATGATATGGAACTGCTTGCATTAGGTGTGCATTATTAGCTGCCTCATTAAGTCTCAAAATGTAAAGTCCCCATATTTGGGGACCCTATGAGATTTGTTTTATTCAATTGAGTCTGGTATGAGAAGGGTAATCCCTATATGCAAAAGCAGGGTGTCTGCGGAAAGCTGAGAATCTTGGCTATTGATTGGTGCCTTCATGCCGATGACCTCATTTCAAGATGGCTGCTACCTACATTCCGGTTAGCTTAGTGAAGCACAAACTAAAACACGGAATACGTTGATACACACCGAAAGGCAGGATTCCACAGATCATGAGGGTATCTTATTTGTTTGCCTGTGACTTACAATTATTGATCAATGATTGAGTCAAAATATTTATTGCAAAACGTTTTCACCAAACATCTTACAAGGTAAACTGAGATTTTGTCTGTGTTTGAGCTATAGCTACATAGAGGGTATCAAATTAATAATTTGGTTGGTAGGAACAAATCTAGCATATTGCCCATGTTATCTGATGATGTATGACAGCAACATCGAATGTCCACCGAGTGACTATATATTTGCGCATCAAAAATATGATGTTGCCTGCTTACGAGCGGTAGGCATCCATTACACAGGGGATTGGCTACTATGGCAACTTAACAGTCTTTTAGCCAATGAGATGGATGGATTTGCAGACGACCTGGGTGGGAGAAAGAAAGGCCTAGACATTTGTTTTACCCCCTTTCCTCCCCAATCTTGTGATATCCAATTGGTAGTTACAGTCTTGTCCCATCGCTGCAACTCCCGTACGGACTCGGGAGAGGCGAAGGTTGAGAGCCGTGTGTCCCCTGAAACACAACCCAGCCAAGCTGCACTGCTTCTCGACACAATGCCCGCTTAACCCCGGAAGTCAGCCGCACCAATGTGTCGGAGGAAACACTGCACCTGGCAACGGTGTCAGCGTGCATTGCGCCCGGCCGCCACAGGAGTCACTAGTGCGCAATGAGATAAGAACATCCCTGCCGGCCAAACCCGGTCGACGCTGGGCCAATTGTGCACCGCCCCATGGGTCTCCCGGTCGAGGCCGGCTGCGACAAGGCCAGAACTCAAACCAGGATCTCTAGTGGCACAGCTAGCACTGCGATGCAGTGCCTTAGATTACTGCGCCACTCGGGAGGCCTCGGCCTAGAACCTTTATGCGTAATGAGAACTATTGCTACCTGGCTCAGAGATTTGGAAACGCCCCATAACCACACCTGACACCACTTACTAAAACTTCTGCTCATTTCTAGTTGTTAGGTCTATTAATCCCATTATTTTTCTGATATTGTTCACGTTGTCATCAATAATTCACTTGTAGCTTGTCAATGACATAGGACTTTCAATATAAAAAAAAATGTTATTTTGTGTGCTTGATCTTGTGTACTCTGAACTATGTAACTCATATCTTCTGATCATTTCCTCACGATCTCCCAGATGTCTTCTTTCCAAATATACCAAGTTTTTGCATGTAACAATCACGTAATTACACATGAATAGCAGTTACCTTTGGGTATGCCTATTCAGGCGGAAATCTACATATTGCCATTACATTTAAGGAGTTGCATGTTCAATAATAGGCTATAGCCTTTTGGCTGTTACGCGATAGACTTACCATTGTTGAATGTTTCCATTAAACTCTTAATGAAAAAATGTCCGGTCCTTGTATGCATGCGTAGGATCAGTTTCACTCTCGCCAAAATCAGTCCAAAATTAATCCAATGCATTTCTATGGGCTTATTTTGGGCCTAAACTTGTCCGCCTGCCTTCCCTGCCTTAGAACCACTCCCACTGTTAGGACGTAAACATAAGCATCTCGTCATTATATATAGATCTTTGATATTATTTTCTGTTGGTCAAGTAATTTCACTGTTTGGAAAAATGGGAACTGTATGGGTATCTTAGATGGTTGGTGGTCTGGCTGTTGGGAGCTAGGGCGGGTGGCCGAGAGGTCGCTGGTTCGGGTCCCCGGGTCGACTGGGTGGGGGCGCTTGACCTGGTTGCTCCCGTGGGTCTTTCTGGATGGGAGTGTCTGCTGAATGTAAATGTTGAGTGGCTTCACTGTATGTGAATGTAAAAAATGTAATACAAAATGAATATTCAGTTGAGGGTAATTAATAGACTGTTTTGAATATTTATACATTTTCCCTATCTGTAATACACATGATTTCCAGTGTTTGTGATACTCAAGTTGGGGGTTGATGGTCACTAGACTTGATACTGAATGTTATGAATTATTCTCCTATCTGTTGATAGTGGTTGACGCCAGACAGGATGTGCAAGGACTGAGGACACACAAATGATTTACTGGTGTATTGTATTGATGACATCCTGTGAACTCCGTGATTCTGTAGCATCTAGCATTCATTGCCTTTTTGTTTCGACTTCCTACAAGACTCTCGGGCTGGTGTTTACAGAACTTTTAGTGCTGTCTGATTAGGATATGAAGGGTCTGCCTCCCAAGATTGTATAGACTAGACATAGGCCTGCATCACACGTCTATTTCGTACCTAAACAAAGACAGATCCTGGTCTGTTTATTTCATACTATATATCTGTATCATATACTATCAAATCTAAAGGCAGTTTATGAAAATAACGTGTTGCTGATTGTGAAATTGCGCCACCCACTGGTAAACAGAGGAATACTAAGAATGTACTTTGATGTACAGTAAGTAGTAGGTGGTGGGACAAAATATTTGATTCCACACCCGAAGCAACAAACACTCATCTACTGTATTCTCTAATAGCCAGCACACAGGCCTCCCTCCATACATTTACGCCACAAATGTACATTAAATAATAGTAATGGGCATTGCTGAACTCAGATGTAGGTAGAGAATTAGCCAGTTTCAACTAACTATATATTTCTCATGAAAGGACTAACTAGTCTAGCTAATTAAAATGTAGCTATTTCAATTATACAGTATGTTAGCTAGCTAGAATAAACTTGCCAGTGAATACAAATATTAGGCTAACCTTTACTTTTTAGTTTGAATAGACATTTTTGTAAAGTTAGGCTTGCCATATCAAAGTCAGTCTCAATTTATACAAGTAGCTAACGTTAGCTGGCTACATACCCATTAGCTTAAAAAGCCTAAATCAGCAAGTGATTATGTGGCCCGGTTATGTTGCCAACAAGCTATTAGCAGTTAGCCATCTAAGGGTTGCTGTTAACATCGTTAGCAGGATAACGTTAGCTAGTTAACTCAACCCGCTTTATTCACACTGGTTAGTTAGCAGACAATGACAAATGTAACATTTGGTATCTATCTATATGATGAATAGCTAGCTGACTAGTGCTACCTTTCCTACTTGCTAGCTAGCTTACGTGTGCTAACTTCAGCTAATTTCAACTAGGCTAGCTAGCTTTGTGATTCATAGTGAAAATGCGCATTTTTACATTAACTAAAATGATAGCGAAGTTAGTTATAACGGAGCACAATATGTTTGTCTGGTCTATATTGCGTTAGCTAGCTAGCAAGATAACTTTATCCAAAGGTGTGGTTCCGCTAACGTCAGCTAGTTACTGTAGCTAGGTCGAAGTTAGCTAGCTAGATACCACCAAGCTGGCGCTTGCAATACTCTGAAGCGTGAACGTTGCACTAAATTAACTTGCTACCTACCTTTATTCAAGCAGATCCTCTAATTTCATGCAATGTCTCTCATCATGTCTCTTTCAGATGTAGGCTTGCGTGAACGTGAAATAGTCCCGGTTACTTATACTCAAACTAATATAACGTTACTGGCACATATTGTGCGCGAAATATACATCTTAAAAAATATATACTTCATTTTATATTCGAGCAGCGCAAATCTCTCACCGAGCCAGTACAATTAGTGTGCAACTGCAGCCTGCAATTTAGGGGTGTTCCTGCATGTGGGCATTCCTGTATCTACAGGAACACCTGCCCCAAGCATCCCATTGGTTCCTGCCAAACACCTGTCTTCGTTAATAGAACAGCGTGGAAAAAGTTGCCCGACAGAAGTGGGAGAAGGACACCGTTTACTGGTTACTAGTACGGCAGTTGGGAGGCTAGTTGGTGACACTCTGTGCCAGTTAGCTAGCGCACGTGACGCCCCCCCCCCCTTCACTATAGATCTATCGACAAGACATCTAACTATAACATAGACCTTGACTATACCAGGTTTTCCCCAAACTCGGACTTGCCTCCCCCAACAACAACAACAAAAAAGCTGTGAACCCAGGGGGAGCACCAGGACCGAGTTTGTGAAACCCTGGACGAGACCATCTAAACATCTAACTTCATCGTAGATTTAGGTCTAAGCCAACTCAACCGCACCCAAAAACCAACTGTACCAGCTAGACATCTAACTAGTCTAATAGTACAGGTCAAGTCCTAGACCAACTTACTTGACCTCTACCTAGACTTCATATTTTGACCTTCTATAAGACTATAGATCAAGACCAACTAGATTGTGTGCCAGTCTGTTCGTACCATCATGCCAACGCCTTGTCACTCTTTGTTCTGATGCCAATCATGTATGGCTCGACAGTGACAGCAATGGAGCTGGCAAAAGCACAAACAGATCTGGGACCAGACTAGCTCTAATCTAGACCAATACTTACAACTCATCTAACTGTATCTAACTGTAGACACTGTATCTGAAACGTGTAGTAAAAGCTGATGCAAGCACACATATTTTCTTCAGAAAATGTACCCTTTTCTAGTTTCTGAAGGATTCTCATTGCCATTTGATGGAGCTCTTTCTCTGAAATGTTTCTTTAATCAATGACTACCCCTGGCCTGGATGAGTTTCATTGAACAGGCCGGGTATCAAATGTGGGTCCTCACCGGTCTATGGTCGTCACCCAACTCATAATATCCTGCTAAGCTAAAGTCTAGGTGTTATCTATATGAACTTAAGGTCTCAGGTAAGGTCACCCATCAGGCAAATGAGCGCACGTAGCTCAGCGAACTACCAGGCTACCTCTGCTACGACACCTTTCAAGTGATTTTGGTCCTCTTAGGGGAGCATTTTCCATCAAATGTCTGATCAACTCCTTCATTCAGATGTTTCTGAATTCTGCAAATCTGCGTGCTTGCATACAGTCATCAGAGGCAGCAATGAAGTAGCCGACAGAAAAACAGGATTTGAAAAACACAGTTATTTCTCAAGGACTTTCTTCTCTGGGTGTTCCATCTCCAACCCCCTCTATGAATGCAGATACTCTGTGCTGAACCTCCCTCTCTCGCTTGCAGCCACTTCACTGAGCATATCTCTCAGCCTCCATCCTGAGCACAACCCAACAGCAGCAGTGCGGCTTGCTATTTCATAACTGTGCTGCATTGCAGGGCTATTTCCACAAGTGAGGGCTGGATTGCATAAGAGCTGGCTGGTGTTAAGCCTTGAGAGCTGCAAAGTGAGAGAGAAGAGGGGAGTGAGAGAGCGAGGTAGGGGGGTGATGGAGGGGGTGGGTTGTGTGACGCAGTAGGACGTGCACGGAGACCAGAATGCAGACACTCCCCCCCCCCCCCCCCCCCCCCCCACCCAACCCCAGACATCATGAAAGAACAGCGCTACCTCAGGGACTTGTCCAGGTAAGTGTTGAATGAATAAAGGGCTGTCACACTGCTGCAATGGGCTCCTTGGAACTGACTATGTTTTCAGCTGGAACCCTATTTCATGCATTTTACACAGACAAAAAAAATATATTAAAAAATCTTCTTTGCACGCTTAGACTAAATTAGGTACTTGCAAACACTTATTTCAATAGACGTTAGGTAAACAAAGCGAACTACTAGTCCCCAGGTTGATTCACTTAACAGTCGCCTTTGTGAAGTATGTCAAGTATCTGGCTGACTATAAAGTCGCCCCTTAGAAGTCTTAGAAATAGACCTTAACTTCACTGGTCTGCGTCACAACACAACCCCATTACATTTACATTGTCCACAGGGGGCAGGTTATCAGGTATTCCCTATTCCCCTCTGTTGTCCAGCTCCACTGCTCAGGTGTTCCCCCACAAAACTGGGTTCCCTCTCCCCCAACACTATTAAACAACCAAGTCAAAAGAGAATTTCCCTGTCCACTTTGAATTCAGGTTTGCTTACGGGGCAGTACAGGAAGCACTTATCACAGTGCTCTGTGTTATAGGAGGACTTATCTGGACGAGAAAAGATGAGATAAATATCCAAAGAGATTGAATATATCGACAATGTATGTATTTTCCATTATATTTGTCACTTCATTTTGTACAGAAAAAAAAAAAGCTCTGCTCTGTTATGCTCAGGAGCCAGGGCATCTACGTTTGATTTGGATTATGTTTCAAATGTCGGTTGACTAACTGACTTGACCATTTGTATAGTGTTTGCCCTTAACAGCAATTGTAGGTGCAGCCTATAGGCTACACCGTATGCGTTACAGGGTAGAAGCTAGGAGAACATCCAATTCACCCCTTTAAAAGCTGTTAATCATTTGAATAATGAATTCAGGAAGTAATTACAGCAGAAAGGAAGCTGTTTGAACCACCCAGACGGTTGTGTGGACCAACAATTCAGTCGCACGACTGCCTCCCTCGATGCACCCCTGCAATTTAAACGCTGGTGTGCTCACTGCGCATCTGATTTGGGTGCAGTTCCCTGGTTTGGTCAGAGGAAGGAGGTAGAGCGAATACAGTAAGAGAGAGTGCATTTCATCATCCCTGCAATGCTCGTGAAGGTCTCTCAAGGGCAACCCATCATATCTGCAAAGTCATACACACACACACGCAGCCTTGGAGGTATTTCTGTGTGGACCACACAACGCATGTCAATTATGGGATTGTTTATGCACTGCATATGCAATCATCAGTTGAAGTGGAGATTATTTTTAAAGGAGAGGTATGACCTGAAATATCTTTAGAAGATTCGGATATATCTGGTCACTCACTGTTTTCTCCCTCGCCTACCCTTTAAAGCTGTAAAATATGCATGACCCCTTGAATGTATTACCATATGTATTCATGGACCTACACAACGATTAAAAGACCAGCAACAGCAGTTTGTGTGAGTGATTTGTATGCGCGCCCGCCCTTGTGTGCATGGGTTTATGTGTGTGTGCGTGTGAGTCCCGTGTGTGTGTGTGTGTGTGTGTGTGTGTGTGTGAGTCCCGTGTGTCTGTGTGTGTGTGTGTGTGTGTGTGTGTGTGTCAAAGCTGGTAATCCTGTAATCAATACACCAACACACGTGCTGTGAGGGGTGACAGTGTCAGCAGTCGACAGGAGACGGCAGCATAGAACAGAACAGAACAAATCTCTCTTCAAAATGATTGTGGAAATGCAACATGATTTAGAGCCACCTTTACCACCTACCCAACTCCTATTCAACCACTTAATGTTATACACAAATGTTTACACGGATATGGTAATATCATTGTTATAACAAAATATGATCAAATATCCTTTTGACTGTACTTCTCTTTTCAATGCATGACTCACAGTCGATGAGGGACACAGTAACAGCAAAGCACTACACAAACACTGCAGAATAACACGCTCGCTGTTCTACGAGGACACAGACAGAGAACAAACAAAGCCCTTAGTGAACACAATATCAAACGTTCCCCTCTGCCACTGAACTCCAGAGGATGTTCGGAGGCTGAACTAAAGACATGCCCCCGCACTCCCTGCCTGTCTGCCTGCCAGTCTGTATGTCTGTCTGTCTGCCTGTCTGTCTGCCTGGTCTACCTCCCCCAGCCTTCCTGTTCTGCCTCCCTCCCTGCCTATACTTCCCGGCATGCCTGTCTGGTCTGTCTCCCCCAGCCTACCTGGTCTCCCTGAATGGGTCGGTTTCCCCCAGCCTGCCTTCCTCTCTGCCTCCCCCTGCCTGGCCCCTAGCCAGAGCCTATAAAGAGTGCTGGGTCAGCAGAGGGTGAAGAGGACCATAAAACAAAGTGGGAACGGCATGACTGCCCCTCATAAAACTACTAACCATCAACTGTGCAGTATCGATCAACAGCCTTTAATCAATACAGGGCATATACTGGGGCCCCCAGATTTCTCTCTTTCTGCAGAGTTAGCGAATCTAGAACCACGTTATTCAATGCTCTTTGAGGGGGAAAAACTAAGATGGTGGATGGATATCTTTGTGATGATGGATATTTTTGTTTTGCCTGACGGAGGCCTTCGGGTATGGGTTTAGAGGGTTCCCGATGACCAGTGATGAATATCGCTGAGCGTCCAAGTCATTTGGACTGGATCTGTGTTTTAACAGATTAAGTACAATAGGCTTTTTTGTCATAGCAATGCAGGGAGAAGTGAACAGTGGGCTGGGCTGCACATCAGACAAGGATAGTAGACTTTTTTTCAAAATGCATTTTTAAGAAATATTTGAAGGTTATGGCACAGAGGGTTCAGAAACACTGCAAAATGGGGGGGGGGGGGGGGGGGGGTACGGCTGCAGTCTCGCTAAGGTATTAGTAAGCAAGTCATCACCAAATTCTTTGTTAATCAAACCAGTAATGGTGTGCACGCAAGGATCAAAAGGTATGCATGAGCATACACAGAGAAAGCAAAAGCCTGAACAGTGTTCCACTAGTTTACTTAAGTGTGATTTCGCGAGGGCATTTTCCCTATGCGCAGCAGCAAGGAGCGGAAGGAAGCCTGTTGGGGTCCACATCTGGAGCTAATATTCACATTTGACACCAAGACTTTCTGTATCACACACAGAAATACCGTCTCTCTACTAATTGTGTGTTAACATGGCTTTCAGCCAAATATCCCTCACTGCGCTAATTAGATGAACCCAAAACCCTTCAGGAGCAACACACATCCAATGTCATGAACAAACACTTTATCTTAAAAACCCAGAGTGAAAGGGGGTGTTTAGTGTGTGAAAGAGAGAGGAGGGTGGGTGGGGGCAATTTAGTATGGGGGGGGGGCTAAGAAAATGATCTAGCTGCCTCCGAGTAGTCTAGGAACGGGAGTTGGGACGCAATCTGCAGTACATCTCCAGCTCTCTGTAACGTATGCAGCACTTATATGGACACTTTCCAACTCCCAACTCCCCCCGTTGTCTGGGCTGTTTCCTTCGCCCAGCCAGACAGAGTCAGGGCCCAGTCAGTGGGGAGAGATCACTCAAAGCTCTTAACATCACAATAGCTGCAGGACGTCCGGCCGAGCTGGACCCGCCCTCGCTGGGGTGTGAACCCTTTACGCATTGCGGTGGAAGTCCAGCTAGGCAGACAGGCAGGCAGTCACACCTCCTCCAGAGACCACAGAGTGCAGTTGATTGACACTAATTTCAAAGCAAACGTGCCCCTCCTCCTCGGCTCTGCTCTACTTCGGGAAAAGCACAATAGAGACGGAGAGAGAGAGAGAGAGAGAGAGAGAGAGAGAGAGAGAGAGAGAGAGAGAGAGAGGTGTCCTTCAGCTCCGCACAGATGAGGGGAGTTGGACTAAGAATATCATAAGGAGTGTGATAGTATGAAAATGTATGCATGCACTACTGCACCACCCAGACGGTGGTGTTGCTCTGGATAAGAGCATCTGCGAAAGGACTCAAATGTAAATGTAAAATGTATGAAATGTACAATTGATTCATATTTCTCAGAATGTAATGACACTGAAAACACTACAGGCCCCCACAACATTTTTCCACAATGTCAAATATCTTTTCCTGATAAATCAAAGCTTTTTTACACGTGACTAAAAGCAACATTTCCCATTGCCAACCACTGTGTTAGCAGTCAAATAGTGAAATGGTTCAATCTCTTCCTCTCCTCCAACGTTATCCAATACAGCTCAATGGAACTCCCAGAATCCCCCTCTCTGGTGTGAGTTTCTGTAACGCAGTGATGTCATTTTTACAGCACACAAGGGTTCTATATAGAGAATGATGGATGTTTGTGTCTGTGTGTTTCGACTGGATACAGTCCCAGTGTTTTGAGGAATGAATGGATTCTATGGCAGCCCTTCTTCTAACCCTCTACTGTAGTCAGTTATTAGTATAGCTGCCTGGCTCCAAAGACTCACAGTGGGGCTTGGTATATAGGCACTAGCACTAGGGCTTGGTATATAGGCACTAGCACTAGGCAGTGGGGCTTGGTATATAGGCACTAGCACTAGGCAGTGGGGCTTGGTATATAGGCACTAGCACTAGGCAGTGGGGCTTGGTATATAGGCACTAGCACTAGGCAGTGGGGCGCAGGCAGCATGTCAAGCATGCCAAGACGAAGTCACCCTTGCAGGGGCTGTTAAATAATGCAAATGTCATTTCGGAGTTAGGGAGCGAGGGAGCGAGGGAGGGAGGGAAAAGTGAAGAGGGGGAGATTGGAGAGATGGAGGGAGAAAGGGGGAGAGACCGAGAGATGGGGAGAGGATGAGAGCAAAAGAGAGACTGTGGGGCGGGGGGGGGGGGGGGGGGGGGGTGGCTGAGATAAGTGTGTGTGAAAGAGAGAGATCGAAAGAGAGAGATAGAAAGAGGGGGAGAGAGAGAGGAAGAGAGGGTGAGAGAGAGATTGAGGGAGCAGCTAGGAGACTGCAGATGAATAGTTAATTCATACAGTAGCTTCTGGGCATGTGCAGTGTTGTAGGAGATCTGTTTCTCCTCTCTTTAGGGTCATTGGGCTTTTTTGTTTATTGTTCTTATTTCCTGGTAGATTTTCCTGTCCATGTTCTCCATTGAAAATGGGATAACCTGGTAAAATAAAAGTAAAATAAAAAGTTTAGTAACCTTGTCTGGTTGTCTTAAGCTCAGTTGCTGTAATTCAAATGAGGTGCACCAATGCATCAACTGAAATGTCATGCATTTTGTTTTGATGCTCACTTTTGACTTACCAACGGAATGGTTTCAAATAACCGACAACAGGCAGTAGAAATGAAAAACACGCTCGTTGACCCTGTGTATCATTTTTGGAATGTGGAATGAATGTACCAGACCCAAACCCTGTTTATCATCACAACGAAACACTTCTTCAGTTTCAGAAAAGACTAAGATAAAAGGTAAGGGGAAGAAATGGTTTATGACATTTTAAAACCGTTTTCTGAGCATCTTTGGAGCCTGGTGGGGAATATGAATGAAACATGTTCTTCTATCCATTCCCTACATTTGACAGTGGTTTAAGCCTCTAACACATTCTTATTGGTCTCATTTAGCGTTATTTTCATGCAGGTTTGCAAAGTCACAGTGACTGGAGGAAAATTCATTGAAATGACCATTTTTCGGGGTAATTGGATTCTTGACAAGAAAAGGAGCTTGTTTTAGATTCCGTTTTACATTAGATACTCGGCGGACATTGTTTTTTTGTGTGTTTTTTTTAACTCGACAATAGCTATTGAACCAAACATGCCATGAATATGAAAATTGTATATTCTGAATCAGGGGTGAATGGAGAACAATCCACGCTTTTTTGTTGTTGATTTTTTTTTTTTATTAAAAAACAATTTCGGATTTCAATCTTCAAATCTCTAAAACAAAGCGTGCCATGATAATCGAACCAACAGCGTAACACCCTGCATCTTGCATCTGAAGCTAAGCAGGGTCTGTCCTGTTCGGCCCCTGGATGGGAGACCAGATGCTACTGGAAGTTGTGTTGGAGGGCCATACTTCCCTCTGGTCTGAGGAGATCTCAATGCCGCAGTGACGGGGACATTGTCCTGCATAGGATGCCGTCTTTTGGGTGGGACATTAAACATCCTATAGCATTTATTGTAAGAGGAGGGGTGTTAACCCGGTGTCATGGCTAAATTCCCAACCTGGCCCCATTCCATCATGGCCACCTAATTATCCCCCTCATTCCAAATCGGCATATATCACTCCTCACCTCTCTAGCTGATGTGTCGTGAGCGTTCTGGCACACAAAAAAAATGTCCCCGTGCCTCACCCAGACGGGCGCTACACATTGATGGTGGTTGAGGTGAGTTTCCCCCTACTGTGTAAAGCGCTGCGAGTACCTCAGTTGGTAGAACAGCACTATATAAATCCAATCAATTATAATCCGATATAAAACACATTGCACCTCGGCGCAGTACCGAACTATATAGTTACTAGAACGCTGACTAAACATCTTGCAACCACCAATAAATCAACATATCCATTCTAATGAATTAACGAGCTAACGAAATGGTGCATGACGTGAGTAACCTACAGAAGAAACTTACGTCAGCTGGAGTGTGCGTTCACCCTATTTGCGAAAACATTTAGGTCAGACTTTTGAAGGTACATTTATTAGAGAGTTTATATATAGCTAATCTGGGGTATCAAAGTGGCGGTTTGCCAAACGGTGTAACCTAGTAGCCAAATCTTGGGTAATAGGGGGAGCAGACGTTGCAAGTCCGGGGCAGTTTTTGCAGTGGGCTTTTGTCAGTGAAGGCGTGGGACGTTTGGGAGAAGGTTGGTAGAACTCCATGTGATTACCCACCTCTCCTCATCATCAGACAGCAACTGCAGTTCCCTCCCCTGACGCGCGTGCAGTCGTTGTGCAGAAGCCAGGAAGACGGTGGAAATACGGCAGGGATGCTCAGAGTGAGCATCTAAGGATCTCCACACCCTCTTTATTTCGCGACAACTTCCATATTTTGCCAGGATAACTTTGCTATTTTGAGAGATCCAAGGCGCTCGGAAAGGTAATCGCATGTCCCGATCGCAAGACACAAGAGATGTTGATGTTGTGGGACGAATTGGGAGCTGTCCCCCCAACAATGGTGCTGAAATCGCTCCTCGCCCGAGAAAGGAAGTGATTTTTGCCGTTGCTTTTGTAGCTGTGTGTGGGTTCAGACAAGGTTATGTGTCCCGAATAAAGGGGAATAATTATTTTTTAAACATGATCGTAGGCCCTATTCATTTCAAATTAGCCATGATTGGGATTATGGTTAGGCTACTTGGGACGTCGTAGGCTACAACTCACCGTGCATATGGGTTTTAAACCATATGACTGACCATTGAAAGTTTGACATTAAACGCGGATTATGGACTCGAGGAATTGATTAGCCTTATATATTTCCCTGATCAAATGAACGCTGTTTTCGGCATTGGGGTGCTATATCGTGTCTGGTAGCCTGTGCTTACATGAGGCTGCTTCTTCCCATTTGATGTACAGTACAGGAAAGCTTGGCCCCATGCAATGTACTAGGCTACGTTATACCAACGTTGGGGCGGTTATTTACGACACCAGTGCCGTCAATTTATAGCCTTTTTTTTTACAAAATATGCCCCAAGAAAACCGCTCTAAATTGACCTCCCCGTCAGAATAAATTCATAAAATAGAGTGGGCTATACATTTGAGGTTAGCACTACCCGGAGGAGGTGTAGCCGACAACGCATCTTGTTTGTAAATCACACCATTCAATTTGCTAACTAAAAGGAGGGAGCAGAGACACACGGTCATTGATGGAGAAAGTGAGTTATGGGCCAATATAACCACTGAACCTCTACTGTCTCAATTTCTAAGGTTTCCTTCTCCTGGCACCTGGGAAGCATCTGTCCTGTCTGAGGTGAAACTGTGAATCTGAGGGGAGGCAAGACTTAAAGCATCACCATGAATTTTGTAATGAAGGCAGCTATGGGAGGTAAGTTGATTAACGCGTTGCACCATTACCAGGGTCGTGTCGGACACTCAAATGGCAATGCAGCATATACTGTACACGGGATGGGAAAATACATTACGTGTGCCATTCTTTCAACTCTATGAATTATTTCTAAGTTAATGAATAGGTATATATATATATAGTTATACGCTATAGCCATAACATGTATTTTTTTTTAGACTAACGTTGTCCCTTTATCGTTATGGACCAAACTGATGTAGACTATATTAGAAAAAGAAAAAAGGTCAAACTTGATAAGTGAACACGTAGTCTTGACAAATATAATGCTGTACACCTGTGGTACTTTTTTCATCATATTTGCTGGGGTCTTCTGCATTGTTGGGGTCTTCTGCTGCACTGGCTGAGCAGCCTATAGAGATTGTGTGTGGGAGTCGAGATTGCGAGAGGTAGCCTACATTTCTCATTGAAATGCAGGACCAACCACCAACTCTCTGCATCGCCCCGTGCTCTCTCCCGTCTCCATGATAAGAATCCCGAAACAAACAGTAGCATTGCCCCTTTCCCACATACCAGCATTTAAAAGTGTTTGATTGCAGATGCACACAGCTACACTCTAATTCTACTTCACACTCATATAATCTAGCCTGTTATCTGTGAATATCAACCAAATGTTTTTGTATCAATTGAACTAATTTAGGGTTCACTAAATACATTTTTCCCTTACAGTTAACTTTGAGATACTTGTCACAAATATAATGTTGATTGTCAGCCAACACATTTAAGCAGATAACTTTCATTCATTGGTCCGCGGTAGTCCACTTAAAACAACAGAGCCTGAATGCAGAGGTACAGGTACAACAGACACATCAAGGAATTAAATACGGCAGTCAATAAATGATAATTTTAAAAAAACTTGATGAACATAACATAATTAATTATTATCATGTTTTAAATATATATATATATATATATATATATATATATATATATATATATATATAGATAGATAGATATCACACATTTATCCAGAAATCTCATCTCTGATTTCCATGTATCTGAACTCTTATACATACATCCCTGCATGATGTCTGTCACCTGACCGATGAAAAACAATTCCACACGGACAATCAAGCTCCAGGTAGCTGGTGACAGAGGCCAGAATCCACCACACTCACTGACTGCTCCATCACCCAAATGTGCTTCCCAAATGGCACCCTATTCTCTACGCATAGTGTACTACTTTTGACCAGGACCATATGGTAATAGGCAATCATTTCAGACGCATCTCCAGTCTATTGCTGCTTGCAGTGTGCACTTGCACCCTTCCTGTCATGGATTGATGTGCTTTGGCTGGAGGGAGTTTCCAGCATTGTAAAATCCATGGCGGGACGCATGAGTGGAAAGGTGGGAAAATCGGGATGCAGGCTATGTAGCCTTTTTCAGTGGAATGGTTAGGTGATGTCATCTTTTGGCTCAGGGCCTGATTTGATTGGGGTGCGGAGGGGGGGCACGAAGAAGTGCAGAAGGAGATTATTGACCAGCCTCTTCAGATTGCTGTTATGGCATATGACTCGTACACATGTTAGTACAACTCTCCTCCGTGTTACACTCCTCTTCCGATTGCCTGGGACCGTATTTACAATGCGTCAGAAACGCTGATCGATCTAGGATCAGTTTGGCTTTTGAAATCATAATGGATAAGGGGGCGGATCTGATCGTAGATCAGCACTCCTAGATCAGCACACACTCCACTGAGACATTTTGTGAATAGAGGCCGTGAATGCCGAAACTGGATGTGCAAGCTATTTTATGATAGCAGACATAGCTCAAGATTCACCTGAGGAGGATCTGAACTTGAGCAAGACCAGTGTCAGACCAAGACCTAGTCCTTCAAATGAACCCCACAACACGCCACCACATAGTGGAGCCTAATGGGAAACATTGGAATGGAAGGGAAAAAAAGAACATCCACGCACAGGACTATGAAAGACTAACAGCCAATCGGAAAACAACCTCCTTTCCTCTAGCTAGCCTATTTCCCTTTGGCGTCTGCCGTTCTGAAGGGACCAGATCTGATAGTTGTAAGATCCAGTATAACGGTAGAGCTTCGGTCCACCTAGACTTCAATTGAGCCTAGGGGAGAATCAGCCATATTTCTCACCTCCAAGAAAAGCTACAGTTTTATTGAGCCTGCAGGGAATCTATCCTGCTTGTGAAGGGTACTGTACTGCCGAGGGGCAACTATTTCTCTTTCCTCAACAGAAAATAGAATGGAGGCATCTTCAGATGCTCTTCTAGCTCGATAATTGACTGAAAGTCAAAGCTAATCTCATTATTCGAAAGCACTTAGATGAGATTGTATCAGCGAGAGGGTGCACTAAACTGCTTCCTGTATCTCCCAGACTCCCTCCCTCTGTACTGCAAAGCTAATCATTTTCCTTAGTGAGTGTGTGACCTTGAGTTCCTTCAGTGCACAGCCCAGAATCTATAAATAAGGAATTCTACCCCACCAATGTCAAAAACGGTAGAGACAGTAGAACTGTAAGTAGAACTCTTCGTCATCCCGAGGAGTGGGATGGCGGAGAGGAGGAGGACGACAAAGAGGAGGAGGGGGAGGAGGGCGAGCAAGACGGTTTATGAGATGATGCATAGTTACACAGTTTCATATAAAAGGGCCCTCTTTAATCCTTAATCTAATGTGCCCCACGACGGCATGAAACACTCCTTCCTCTTCAAAGCACATGGCGTGCAATGAAACAGAAAACACACACTGCAGTCATCATCAGAACACGCCACCAAGAACCAGCTGTGGCTATTTATAACTATTGCCCATATCAACTCACAATACAAACTCAGAGAGAGAGACAGACAGAGAGAGAGAGAGGTGGGGGGTTGATGATGCTGCCTATTACTAAGCACAGCTGTTTTTGAAACTGCTGAAACTAACCTGGACTGGATGTAGCCTGGTTAAACCAGACTGAACACTCTGCTGAGTGTGCTCCCCAGTGATTGTATGGTGTTCAGTTTGGTGGCACCATGCTATATAACCTGGATTCTATCTGATCAGGGAGAGAATGTAGATTTGCAGTCAGCTCTATAAGCCCTGACCCACCGACCGGCTACAGGAGCAGCAGTCTCCCTTTTCTCTCTCTATCTCTCTTGCTCTCCGTTTTGCTGCAGTTCTTTTTTATGCTGATGAGCAAGAAAAAGAAAAAAAACAGACTAGCAGCTCACTCCAGGGGGCACAACAGTCTCCTGGAATTCCCTCTTTCTTTCTCTCTCTCTCTCTCTCTCCCCCTCCCTCTCTCGCATGACCAAGCATGCAGTCGTGAGGCACTGTCGGGCAATTCCTCGGACTGTAACAGTTCTGCTCATTTGGCAGAATGCTTGCGACTGTGACATAACATTTTTCCTGACATTCAGCATTTCTCTGCATTGAAACGTGCGAGTGAAACTTGTGTTACGAATGGATGGCTCCACATGAGAACACGATTTAGTTTCTCGTTGTGTGAGGATCGCCGAAAACAGTTCATCTCGTTGCATATTCTGTACTGGGGAAAAAAAATGACAAGAGTGCTCCCTCGTCCTTGTCCCAGTGATCTAAAAAAAAAAACTCAAATGTGACTACTTCACTGATTGTAAGGCGCTGGATGTCGATTGAAAGTTGCTCTGGATAATGTGTCTGTGACTAAAAATGTATGTAAATGCGGTCTGTTTGGGCCTACCGTACAATATGACAGTCTATGTTAAAAGTAAGTAAGCTTGTCTGACAGTTGCCAATGGCTGTGTCCGAGATCATCAAATCCATGATGCGTTGTGGGTAAATGGTGACTGACTGACTGATCTACAAGTAATAATGAGTAGTTATTTCTGGTGCAAGGTGATTTGTAGATCAGTCAGGTCGGCAGTCGCCTGCACTGTCGGCTGCAATGTCGAACAAGCCCTTTGTCTTTGTGTTACCCAGGAGGGCCACCTGATGTGGGCAAGATGATGGGAGGAGACAAGGAAGAGCCCGACCCCGATGCAGAGAAGAAAGAGGAAGAAAGACAAGAGGCTCTGAGGCAGCAGGAGGAGGAGAGGAAAGATAAATATGCAAAGATGGAAGTGGAGAGGGAATCAATGCGACAAGGCATCAGAGACAAGGTAAACTAAATAATAAATGTGACGTTGAACAGTTATACACACTGCCTTTCTATCAGCTGGCAATTTTAGTTCATGTTGGGCCCTGAGTTCTGTCTTTACCTCTTGATCTGAGCTGGAAAAACTCCCGGGCCCTAGTTATTACTAAAAATAAACCATTTCTTTTGGTGAGAAGTAGGCAGATCTGAAGCCGAAAGAGAAAGGAAATTCACAAGGCCTACTTCACCCCTACTCTATCAAGATGTTCCAACACACAGCTTTGACCTAGTAAAGTAGCTATGTTGGCTTATTGTACTTGTAAGGCAAGTTGCTTAGGATTCTAACCTTTTCAAACAGCCTAAATACACTAACAAAATAAAAATTTTAATTACTGTACAGGAAGTGAAAATGAGTTTGGTCCGACGGTATAGAGCTGCTAGCTATCCTGTTACCACACTGGCAGAGGCCCCAGTGAGAGCAGGGGTCAGCTAATAGAGCTGCAGTCGAGGCCACTGTTCACTCGCTTGACAGTACTCGCTTGACAGCAACAAAACAATTTCCCCCTTTTCATGGCATGGCCCCCCATTTTTTGGAAGTTTAGCGCAGAAACTATTGTAAAACGATGTTTACTCATATCTGGCTACTGGAAGGACTACATTTCCCATGTTACAACGTGTTTAAAGCGGTGCTCCTCTTCAGCTGCCTGATGCACTGCTGCTGCATGGTTGCTAGTGGAGGTTGCTATGTAACCACTAGCCACCACAGTGCAGGAAGATAACTGCTAGGGAATAGAGACTCTGAAAAGCAGAATGGCAGAGGCAGCCAAAGACAGGATGACCTCTGCCTTCCAGCCCGCCTTTCCCTCATCCTCAAGGTTGCTCTCTCTCCTGAATTCTCTCAACGGACTATGATATCAAGGTTGATGTCAGCTTGGTAGCACTGGCCTACACTCTTAGAAAAATGGTTCCAAAAGGGTTCTTTGGTTGTCCCCATTGGGGCGGCAGGTAGCCTAGTGGTTAGAGTGTTGGGCCAGTAACCGAAAGGTTGGTAGAGTGAATCCCTGAGCTGACAAGGTAAAAATATGTCGTTCTGCCCCTGAACAAGGCAGTTAACCCACTGTTCCTAGGCCGTCATTGTAAATAAGAATCTGTTCATAACTAGTTAAATAAAAGGTTACATTTAGTTTTGTTAAATAGGAGAACCTTTTTTGGTTCCACGTAGAACTATTTTGGGTTCCATGTAGAACCATCTGTGGAAAGGGCTCTACATGGAACTCAAAAGGTTTCTATCTAGAACCTAAAGCGTTCTACCTGAAACCAAAACGGTTTCTTTAAAATGTTCTCCCATGGGGACAGCCGAAAAACCCTTTAAGGTTCTAGACTTTCTAGACTTTTTTTCTAACAGTGTAGTAAAACACAAATAAAGACATATTTATAAGAGACTAGTAGAAGCAGAGAAGAGTTGTAACAGCTTTGTTTTTGGAAGGAATAAAAAAACAAAACCGTTTTTTGACAGATCCTAAAAATAACCCAAAAAAGCACAAAGGCGCTAGTAACAGCTGTGCACAATATGTCAGAGGAAGAAGAGTTGGGTTTCTGTTCTGAGAGATAAATTAATTAGCACAGATTTGTGTTTTCACTCTCTCTGTCACACACACACACCACACATGCACAAAACTCTCTCTTACTTCTAACAGAGTGGGTGACATCACATCTCCAGGTTTCTGTTATTTAAGTTAGAAACTAGATTTTTGTAACATGCTGTTACGTAGGTCTACTGTACAACAATGGCTCACACTACATTTGGTATTGAATCCTGTCCCAATTTCCTGTAATATATAGCCCTGGAATAGCCCTTACCCAAGGTTCCTCAGGGTGTGCAGTTTTATGCAATAGTACACCTAAATCAAATAAGTCAAGGTCCTTAGTCTGGACCTTGACTAGCTGAATTGGGTGTGTTACTGCAAGGTTGGAACGAAAACCTGCACTTCCCTCCCAGTAGTTCATTCAAAAACGTTCAGCGGATTTGCAGAATATGTCCAAAAACAACATTCTTCTTGTACAGCAAGAGGGCGAGTTTTAATACATCTTTTCCATTTTTAGTTATTTTTTTCTTTCTCCACAAGATGACATGCCATGCATTCTCCTAGCACAGTGAGAGCACAAATAATGTTATTTTGGTCTAACCCCAGAGGCCTGTTCCAGTCAGTGATTTTGATTGAATTACAGCTAACGTGCAATCAGCATCGAGGTCACAGACCCCAGTAATGTGCAGCAGCATTACAGCATTAGAACAGAATGGGTGTGTTTGAGCGGTAAGCCTCACGAAGCCGAACTAGAGACAAAAGTTGGAGAGGGAAGTCGGGGGAGGTGCATCTGCAACAGCCCGAAGGTCGGACACTGTAGTGGGTTTCCCGACCCCAAGGCACAGATCAACATTGCAGTGTCAACATTGTTATTTTTTAAAATTCTGTATAAATATCAAAATAAACTTTTCTATACCCCCATAATCACCCACTCACAAACCGAAAACATAACGTTTGTACAACTAATTGGTTAGAGAGAGAGGTCTCAAATGTCACTTTCATTTGTATCCCCTGTAGCTTTAGAATCCTGGCAACGTTTGTTCCCTTTTCAGTCAAATTTTTGTCCACGTTCACAAGGGTCAGATAAAAACAAACAAACAAACAAACAAAGTGACAAATAGTTTCTCCCACAATGCAGGTGATGGCTGCACTGTGCAATTGGTGAGAAGGCGACTTCATAAGAAACTGCATGACCTTTGATCAGTAGCAGTGGGTGGGTGAAATCACTGAGGAAGCCAAGCCAAGTCGGTAAAAAACACACACATTACAACAGATGTTGTGATAAGTGTGTTGTTTGCTCTATAACCCATTCGATCATACACCACCGTGATATACAATAAGGCTGTGACATCAAAAATACAGGTTACAAGGTGGCGGAATAAATTCAACTACACAAACGTTTGTTTCATCAAAAAAACAGAAGGCAACATCTGTCCGGTGAAGTCCACAAAGCAAATATAAAATCTATATATATTATATACAAACAGTTATCACCTGCAGCATGGTCAAGCAAGTTCATGTTTGACGGTTTACTAAAACAACTACTGATTTAGAACCACAGCACAAAGACAAAAAGGAGCACCGCTTTTCCAGCACCATTTCAACATCATGTGGCTGTCCATGGCACTGATTTCTGGGTGTGTGTTTGTGTGTGCGTGCACAAGTAAAACACTTTTTTTTTTTTAAATTACTCACCCTACTTGTAGACTAGTTGAACACAAATGCCATCCTCCTCCCTTTCATGTTGGGAAAACAGTCTGTGGCTCTATCGTGCAAGGCACTTTTCGTTTTTTGTTGTTCCTTACATGGGCAACAACGAACCAGCTAAGATAGCTAGCTAGTTAACGGGCTCCTTCTAGGCGACATCTAGGATACATATTGAACTTCAATCGTCTCAGGCCAGTGGTACAACATATTAATTTAGGGTTAGATCTGAATCGCCTTCATCATTCTTTGTACAGGCCAATGACTAAGTAAAAACTATAATTCAAAATCCCCATTTCCATCCATGGCTTAGGAAAAGGCCGATTTAGCAAGCTAGCCACTGCAGGACGTCAACACAAGCAGACCAAAAACAGAGACGTTTTTCTGAAAATTATGTTTTTTGATTGGTCTGAAGACAAATCCAAACTGGCCTCCCTTGCGGGGTGTTTTGCTGCACCAGGACAATCCACAGTTGAGCGCAGCTCAATAATGATTGGCTAAATACTTTATAATTGTTTTATCAAGGGTGGCCAAATGCTTGCTGGCATCAATCATTCAAATGCTACGGCGACAAAATGTTATACTCTTTTGGTCCAGACAGTATCAGATACATGGAATACACACACTGAGACAGAGGGGCTCTGTTTCCCTCACTCGTTGATTTCTCCGATGAGATTCAGCAACTTGCGAATTGACAGAAAATTATGAAAACACAGAGAGAGACAAAAGACAAATTATTTTATAATTGTATTTTTTTTTTTATTGGTCAAATATTTGGGTACGCCTGGCTTCCCTTGGCATCCATGAATACATGCCACTGCCTTTGATCACATGAGGTTTGTAAAGGCCATGCAATCGACATCTAGTCGCAAGTCAGTCAATTTTCATAACCATAATGCAACACACTTTGAAAGGCAGTGACCAACGACGACGTAACAAAAGTTATGCGCTCGAACGGGCCCAATGTTTATGTTGCCAAATTATTGTTAATGCCGTTATGAAGTACATCATTCTAATATAACTCCACCCCACTATATTTCCTGACCTAATACTTAAATGTTTTGTTATTCTTTACATTATTATTGCATTAAAAGAGGGAGACCATTCCTGTATCACTCCCCACCTCCCTCCAAACCATGTGGCGTTCATAAGAAGCGTATTTTCTGAGACAATGTTATTATAACGCTGTTACTTTTACTATCCGTTTTCTCCAGAGGGCAGTCTGACACAATGATAGTCATCTCTATTATAAAGCTTTCATCATGTTTTTCCAGTACGGAATTAAGAAGAGGGAGGAGGCTGAGGCTGAGGCCCAGGCTGCTATGGAGCAGTCTGCAGAGGGCAGTCTGACCCGCCCTAAGTCGTCCGTGCCCAAGGGCTGCGGAGACGACGACGACGAAGAGGAAAGCATCATGGACACGGTCATGAAATACCTCCCTGGTCCTCTCCAAGACATGCTGAAGAAGTAGCCGAGCAAAAACGTTTGTTGGAGTTACATTAGGTTGTTAAGGTATCCTTCTTGGTGAGAGTTTTAGATTACTTTTCTGCCCCCCTGCAGCAGAGAGTTAGCAACGGAAATTACAATTTAAAAAAACATTCCTCGCTTCACCTGTTTTAGGTTGGTTGGAAAAAATGAAATAATCATACGTCTTTCTAAAAACAAAAACATCAGAGAATAACACTATAAGCCATATTTTATCTTTAAAGGAAATTTGAAGAATCATATCATGATGTTAGAGTAATGTTTGGTTTTGTCTATGAGGTTTATGTGAAAATGTTTGCACACGTACGTACGTATATATGTCCATATACTGTGTCGTCATGTCTAGCTCGGCTATGGCCCGTTGTAGCCATAGGTCTAAACTACATTTTATATTCCAATTCTGTGTACCTTGCGTCTTTGCATGCCATTTGTCAAGTCAAGTTGTGAATATGTACAATATCCCTTTTTCCTCTCGTAGTCACGCAAAACTATATGGCAATAACTCTGATTTTGAATGTCGTTATATTATCATAAGGTATAATGTAATAATGGTTATAAAATGTACGCATTCAGGAATTTCATTTACATTTTTTGGGGACGGGGAGGATGACCAGGGTGTATCAGTACTACTTAAAACGTTATGCTTCGACATTAAACCGGAATTCAACAACAACGCTATCAGGATTTGCTATATATATATATATTTAAAAATAAGTTATTTAATCATGATTTCTAAAGCTATTACAAAATCTGTGTTGACTGGAGGGCTAGCTTTTCCATCACCTGAATAAAAAGGGAAATCTGTTTTCCCACTGAACTGCCAGAAGGTTGGTCAAAGTCATAATTAGCTAAGAACAGTTTAAGAATGAAGAGGGTAATAATGCTTGATAATTCTGTTGTACTTGGTTGTGGGTTGGTTGTAAGAATGTAGTGTTGGTAATCAGAATGGAATGCTATCAGCAATAAAAGGGCCGTCATGTATGTTCTGCTTGAGAATTAATAAAACTGGTTCACAGACACAAAGGTTGTATTTTTTTCCAATGCTGTGGTAGGTATGTCTTGTTCTTTAGGGAGATTAAATTTGAGAAGGATAGGTTATTGTACAATAGGATAGGTTATTGTACAATAGGATAGGTTATTGTACAATAGGATAGGTTATTGTACAATAGGACAGGTTATTGTACAATAAATATTAACATAGAACGCAACTTAAAAAGTGAGCAATATTTGGGTACTCTTAGCAGGAAATATCCAGTCAGCCACCAATCCCAACAGACCAAAGCATCTTATTTTGGCAGCATTGGTTGGTCCCATCATGTCTCATTGGGGGGTCTGGCTGGTGGGAATTATGTAGTTCTCTCAACTTTCCCCAAGAGGACGTGTCATACGGTTTGGTGCATCGGCCTAGAAGCGTAAAAACGGTACAAATAAACACAGTGCACAATACTTTCAAACCTGATTTATCCATGAACAACAACAAAACACAATCGTGTGAACTATCTTAACAAAAACATACTTAATACTCAAGCAAATGCTGTCGAGAAAGAACAACAGCCAGGCTAGGGCAAGGAAAACACAGTCATATTCAGCAGTAGTTCATACGGGGATGGGTTGTTGTACACACTATAGTTGTCCCTTTTGACCATACAGTAATATACCTCATCAGTAGCATTATGCCCTTTGAATCTGAGGGGGCACGTATCCCCCTCATCCAATATATATTGTTTATTTTAACACAGATTTAATGATAGGATATTGAATTTAGTCATCAGTGCTCCCCTCAAAAAACTCTGATACCTGGCCACATAGCAACAAAACCTGAAGGGGTGTTCATTAAAGGAAAAATCTCATAGGATCTTACAACAGGCAGGACAAGTCGTTTGTCTTTATGCTTTTTCTTGGGCTTTGATAGGCTACAGAGTGATTACAATGAATTCATAGTTTGCACACTTTTGGGTTGCAGACACATTCAACTGACAGCATTTCGACCAGCGTAACTGAAAAAAGGGGAGGGGGGAAATGCTGCAACTCCCTTTACTGTGTAACTAAAGTAATCATTTAACATAATCAATCATAACTTGCCATGATGACATGTCATCACATCTGCCGGGTTTAAGTACGGATTCCAAATCAGCTTCAGAGACGGCCACTAAGAGCTGGTCCTATATCAGTTTGTCCGTCAGTGACCAACACACAGGTGAACAAAACAAGTATGCACTGAGTGTACAAAACATTAGGAACACCTTATGAGTTTGACCCCTCCTTTCGCCCTCAGAACAGTCTCAATTCGTCGGGGCACGGACTCTACAAGGTGTCGAAAGCGTTCCACAGGGACGCTGGCCTATGTTGACTCCAATGCTTCCCACAGTTGTGTCAAGTTGGTTTGATGTCCTTTGGGTGGTGGACCATTCCTGATACACAAGGGACTGTTGAGCGTGAAAATAACACCAGCGTTGCAGTTCTTGACACACTCAACCCGGTGCACCTGGCACCTACTACCATACCCAGTTCAAAGGCACTTAAATCTGTTGTCTTGCCCATTCACCCTCTGAATGACACATACACAATCCATGTCTCAAGACTTCAAAATCCTTCTTTAACATGTCTCCTCCCCTTCATCTACACTGATTTGAAGTGGATTTAACAAGTGACATCAACAAAGGATCATAGCTTTCACCTGGTCAGTCTTAAGTAGATATCGACTTCGTCACGAAACTGATCTAGAACCAACGCCTAGTAGCAACCTCTCTCTGTGTAAGGTTTGACCGAGAAGACTTAAACTGACTAGAGATCAGTAATACTACAGAATTTACACCATAGCGGACAAACTGATCTAGGACCAGCTTTTAGTGGTTGTCTCTATGGGGTCAACTTTGACAAACAAACAACTTACACCCCAAATGTTTTTAATCTGCAACAATTCCTCTGAACATAGCTTCCATGTACCGTTATGTGCCTTTGCTTACAGACAGCACAAAGTGCAGACTAACAACTTGTCTTATATGAACCTCACACTGAAAAACATTAAGTTACGTGGTTGCGAAATGCTGAAATCCGTAATGTGGTATTAACATCATAACCAAGTTAAGTCATTGACATTTGAGTCATTTAGCAGACGCTCTTATCCAGAGCGACTTACAGGAGCAATTAGGGTTAAGTGCCTTGCTCAAGGGCACATCCGTCAGATTTTTTTCCACCTAGTCGGCTCGGGGATTTGAACCGGCGACCTTTCACTCTTAACCGACAGGCTATCTGCTGCCCTTGGCATGTGGTACAATATACATTATGGGTGTAACACCATTTCATCTTCAACCACAAGTTCATCTCCAGTAAACAAACTGACAACAAAATAAATATTTTCTGTATATGTGGGCTGCTTCTCTATGTCACAATTACCAGATATTATTATTATTACTGAAGATATCTAAACCGATATCAGTAGAAAACTGTGAAGGGAAAAACATATTTTTTTTACAATAGTAGAACTCAACTCCATTCCACAGTAGGAACAAGATTTGCCAAAGCCCCTGACATTCGAATTGGAAAGATTTCTGTCATCGCAGAGGGGTCGAGGTTAGGGTTTCGGAAGCAGGGGTTGATGGGATATCTGTTGGAGTGAGTCTGGCTGAATACGGGGCTGAGCGGGCCCGGGCAGTGCTGCCGCCTGGCACGGCGCTACACGCTTGTCCGACACTTGGGGAAGATGGGACCTCCTTCAAGCCTTCTCTTTCTTACTGTGGTCAGAGAAGAAGAAATTGAAATTAGTTCAACTATTAAAACACATCGGCAGCTTTGGTCAAATCAGGTTTTATTCAAACACAACACATACTTGACTCAAAGGAAAGGCAATGAAGGAAGAGTTTGAAGTTTAGAAAAACAGTTTGAAAGATTTGGGAACAGGTAAAGAAAGCAGGAAAAAAAACCTGTTCCAAACATTTGAAAGAGATGGTTAAGAAGAAAATAGAAGCATGAACTGTAAAGAGCCCTTAAGCAAGCAGTCCCCTTCTGTAAAAGACCCACTTAAGAACTACTGAAGAAAGATCTGCCACTGTCGGGAAGAGAAGAGATGACGAGGCGGAATGGAAGGCACCACGCAGGGAGTCGTGGGTAGAACTCAAGGAAAAGAAGCGTCAGGTTGAAGAGGTAGGACGATACAACTGCTGTCTTTACTTTCTTGGTCTTGGGTTTGGTGAGTTTCGGCTTGAACTTTTTTACCAAATGCCCTCTCCAGTTCCGGCACGGACAGAGTGAGGGTGAAGGAATTGTCCGAGTGATGATCAGATCGGATTACCCGAGCTGCAACACAACAGTGGTAAACACATAAAACAAACAAACATAGACACACACACACACACACACACACACACACAAGCAATATGAGTGAAGCACACGCACACACTTACACACAAACAGTGAGTGACAGTTGTCAGATCTGACATGCATTCTCTTTCACTCACTCTTGACGAGAAAAAGTGCTATGATCAAATAGACGTCAACCAAGACGAGAGCGCCTCATGCACATCTTTGGAAGTAGATAGAACTGGTACCATGCCGTGTTCAGGAGAAAATGTCATCGTTATGTAAAACAACCACGATGACACATTGATGTTTGTGTGCAAACTAGGTCAATCATTTCGTTCCAAGAGATTAGTACAAGACCATATCTTAAATTTGTTTTTTTTACAGTCTTTGTACAAGACCTGACGTGTCTTTGATCATGTGTTTTGGACCCAAAACATTTAGCCCGATGACTCTCACTAAGATCTCCCGCTGCTCTGTCGTTCGCTGCAGACTTTATTCTGAGACTGCCGTCACCGAAGTTGTTTTTGTGGTGTCGAGGGGCACGAGGGATGATGTACTAAACAAAGGCATCATCAATTGGATCATCTCTAACCAATCAGATTATCAAAGCCAATGGTGAATTTTCAAACCGCCGCTTTAGCCACGTGCGTTCTGGCTCTGGCCCAACCCATGAGTTTCTGGACCAATCAGACGGCCCCGAATGTGTTCGGCAACAACCCAAGTCCCCGAATAGACCAATTTGAGGGCACATCCAAAATGGCATCCTATTCCCCATGTAGTGCACTACTTTTGACCAGAGCCCTATTGTACGGGTTAGTGAACTATAAAGGGAATAGGGTGCCATTTGGGATGCAGCCCCATGTCTCTAGTGGTGTCTCAGCTGTTGTGAGGGATCACACTGGGCAGTCTGGGAGTGTTTCACTGGAACACCACTTTAGTTCTAGTGAGGTCATCATCCAGGAAGGGATCCAAACAGCCGAGTGTTGTGATTGGCTTGGCTCCTCCCATTATTTAGTTACATAAAACAGTGATGGTGAATTAAGATGGATTACAATGGGCTACTACGAGGTCTAGTTACAGCCGACGCATGCTCTGCACCTTCTCTAGCAGGTTTCATTAGTTCAACGTTGTTTTGGAAAATGGAGTGAGAGGTGGGTGGGTGTCTGAACATCTCTAAGATTGTGAGTAACGATGGGAGAGAAACAGTGAGTATAAAAGAGATATTTTAATCCATTGTTTGTGAGTGAGTCTTTGAACCTCAATCTCAGCCAGGTTGTTAGCATTAGCAGAACCGTCATCTCACCCAGGTCGTTGTTGTTCATCATGGCGTTGGAGCCCCTCAGCCTGGGGCCCTGCAGGGTAAAGTGGTAGCCAAACTTCAACAACGTGGTGTTCTTCTCCAGCATGCTGGCTATCTCCATCTCCACCTTGTTACCTAGCGGCTGGCTCTGGAGGAAGGGGAGAGGGGGAATCCGACCTGGGTTCAAATAGTATTCGTTTCCTTTCCAAATTGAGCGTTTGATTGAGCCTGTCTGCACTGTCAGATGGGCAGCTTAAATAATTGGTGGGGAGGGGAAATGGACATAGAAGGAATCACCCAGCGGGTAAAACTGGTTGAAATAACGGCATTACAAACCAATTTAAAACCAGACATTACGTCGTGTAAACCAGTGAAACTAGATGATTTCCCCAACGTCCTGTTTGAAATAACCGGTTACAATGATGCCATTTCTGGTTGTCATTTCAACCAGCTTGTCCGCTGGGTATTGTTCATCCATGACTCAGCACAATGACTAAAATGAAAGGTGACGTTGTTAGTAAAGTGTATAAATATAAAACATTCCGGAATCAAAGAGATTCAACATAGTTTATGTTAGGAAAAAATTATTCACTGGCAAGAAGTAGCCCGGCGTGGGCAAAACTGGTTGAAATTAGGTCGTTTGCAACAACCAGATTTCAACCAGTTTTGGCTGCAATCTGATTAAGCAGGTTGCAGTGATGTCCTTTTCAGCCAGTTTTCCCCCACTGGGAAGGAATAACGACTACTAAGTGTTCACACTGGCAGAAATATCACACCACAGTGAATGAATTTAATGACTGGCTTTTTACAATCTGACCCTGTTGAAACAGTAGAAGTGGTCCTCGTGACAAAAAAAGACCACGATTTCTTTGGGATTTTCACAAAATGTGTTCCAGAGAACGGCCCTTTTAGGAGGAAGGATTGTCGACATGTATTTGACATTTGGTATCGTAAAGCATCATTGAGAAAGATATGGGACCTTTTGGCATTACCCAGGTCTCCAATGACGATTGTGTTGTATTTCATTGTACCTGGTTGTCGATCTTGAGTTCCTGCAGGGTTGTGTTGGTCTGTAGTGAGGCAATGAGAGCCAGGATACCCGTCCCTGTGATGAAGTTGGATTCTATGTTTAGACTCTTCAGCGTGGTGTTCACCTTCAGCATCTCTGCCAGGGCCTGAGGCACAGAGACACAGCAAACGGGGACAGTATATTTATACGGGCTATAATTACAGGCATGTCTGTGTCTGAAATTGCACCATTTCCCCTATATACATGTAACAGTGTTCCTTCCTTCCCTCTCCTCGCCCCTACCTGGGCTCGAACCAGAGACACTCTGCACACATCAACAACAGTCTCCCACGAAGCATCGTTACCCATCACCACCATTTTTGATTCCAACCGCTGTGTCTTTGTGAGACGCAGAGTAGATGAACGGATGATGGTTCCCACCATGAAGAATGGAGGAGGTGGTGTGATGGTGCTTTGCTGGTGACACTGTCAGTGATTTATTTAGAATTCAAGGCACACCTAACCAGCCTGGCTACCACAGCATTCTGCGGCGATACGCCGTCCCATCTGGTTTGCGCTTGGTGGGACTATTATGTTTTTCAACAGCACAATGACCCAACACCTCTCCAGGCTGTGTAAGGGCTATTTGACCAAGAAGGAGAGTGATGGAGTGCTGCATCAGATGACCTGGTCTCCACAATCACCTGATTCAACCCAATTGAGATGGTTTGGGGATGAGTTGGACCGCAGAGTGAAGGAAGAGCAGCCAGTGTGCAAAGCTGTCATCAAGGCAAAAAGGTGTCTACTTTGAAGAATATAAAATGTATTTGGATTTGTGTTACACTTGTTTGGTTACTACATGATTCCATTTGTGTTATTTCATAGTTTTGATGTCTTCAATATTACTCTACAATGTAGAAAACAGCAAAAATAAAGAAAAACCCTTGAATGAGTAGGTGTGTCCAAACTTTTGACTGGTACTGAATTTTTGACCAGGCCACAGGCCCAGGTATCAATGCCAAAGGGAGGTCGTTTTTAAAAATTGAATTTCCAGATGGAGACGACTTTTTAATTAAGACTTGGAGATGTGTACATTCACATTGTCTGATGTAACTGCTACAATCATTTGTGCAGGTGATTTGGTAAAACAGCAATACTCACAAAGGCTACGGGATTATTACTCCTGGTTCCCACCATGCTGAAGCGTTCCACTACAGTGTTCTCCATCAGCGATTCTGCAAAAGCCTTCAGTGTCTTCACTGGAATGTTCTGGAACACAATCAATAAAGCCACACACACACGACTGTTTGAAAATCGGACGGACGACTAATGCATTTGAAAAAGACTGGAGAATAACCTAAATATAAACGCTGACTCCAGAGTAGAGGTTTGCCCTGACCTCTTGAAGTCAGACTGAGAATAGTGTGGTACTATGAGAATACGTGTCTCTCCTTTGTGGGTCGGGTTGGTAGAGCACGGCACTTGCAATGCCAGGGTTGTGGGTTCGATTCACACGGGGAACCAGTATTAAAATTAAAAAAATATGAAAATGTATGCACTAACTACTGTAAATCGCTCTGGATAAGAGCGTCTGCTAAAAGACTAAAGGGGAAAAAAAGGAAATAAAAAAGGTATAGGAGGAGGACATAATGACAGCGTATACATCTTTTTAACTGACCGTGTGCATGTGAATCAACGTAATGTAGCACCTTGATGTTGTTGAGGTTGACCTCCAGCAGGTCAGGGTCGTTCCTCTGCATCCTCAACAGCGTCTCCTCCACGTCAGTAGAGTTGGGCTGCTCATCAGGCACAGGCTTATACTGAGTACACTGGATAACACCTATAGGAAAACACAGGCTTATACCGAGTACACTGGATAACACCTATAGGAAAACACAGGCTTATACCGAGTACACTGGATAACACCTATAGGAAAACACAGGCTTATACCGAGTACACTGGATAACACCTATAGGAAAACACAGGCTTATACCGAGTACACTGGATAACACCTATAGGAAAACACAGGCTTATACCGAGTACACTGGATAACACCTATAGGAAAACACAGGCTTATACCGAGTACACTGGATAACACCTATAGGAAAACACAGGCTTATACCGAGTACACTGGATAACACCTATAGGAAAACACAGGCTTATACCGAGTACACTGGATAACACCTATAGGAAAACACAGGCTTATACCGAGTACACTGGATAACACCTATAGGAAAACACAGGCTTATACCGAGTACACTGGATAACACCTATAGGAAAACACAGGCTTATACCGAGTACACTGGATAACACCTATAGGAAAACACAGGCTTATACCGAGTACACTGGATAACACCTATAGGAAAACACAGGCTTATACCGAGTACACTGGATAACACCTATAGGAAAACACAGGCTTATACCGAGTACACTGGATAACACCTATAGGAAAACACAGGCTTATACTGAGTACACTGGATAACACCTATAGGAAAACACAGGCTTATACTGAGTACACTGGATAACACCTATAGGAAAACACAGGCTTATACCGAGTACACTGGATAACACCTATAGGAAAACACAGGCTTATACTGAGTACACTGGATAACACAGAAATATGTTATCAATACGTAAAGCGCATTCGGAAAGTATTCAGATCCCTTGACATCTTCCACATTTAGTTACATTACAGCCTTATTCTAAAATGGATACATTTAAAAAAAAATCCTCATCAATCTACACACAATACTCCATAATGACAAAGTGAAAACAGGTTTTTAGAATTTTTTTCCCAATGTATTACAAATAAAAAACAGAAATACCTTATTTACGTAAGTATTCAGACCCTTTGCTATGAGACTCAAAACTGAGCTCAGGTGCATCGTGTTTCCATTGATCCTCCTTGACATGTTTCTACAACTTGATTGGCGTCCACCTGTGGTAAATGCAATTGATTGGACATGATTTGGAAAGGCACACACCTGTCTATATATGGTCCCACAGTTGACAGTGCATGTCAGAGCAAAAACCAAGTCATGAGGTCAAAGGAATTATCCGTAGAGCTCCGAGATAGGATTGTGTCAAGGCACAGATCTGGGGAAGGGTACCGAAAAAAATCTGGCACAATCCCTACGGTGAAGCATGGTGGTGGCAGCATCATGCTGTGGGGATGTTTTTCAGTAGCAGGGACTAGGGGACTATTGAGGATCAAGGGAAAGATGAACGGAGCAAAGTACAGAGAGATCCTTGATGAAAACCAACTCCAGAGCGCCGACTGGGGCCAAGGGTCACCTTCCAACTGGACAACGAACCTAAGCACACAGCCAAGACAACGCAGGAGTGACTTCGGGACAAGTCTCTGAATGTCCTTGAGTGGCCCAGCCAGAACCCAGACTTAAACCCGATCTAACATCTCTGGAGAGACCTGAAACTAGCCGTGCAGCGACGCTCCCCATCCAACCTGACAGAGCTGGAGAGGATCTGCAGAGAAGAATGGAAGAAACTCCCCAAATACAGGTGTGCCAAGCTTGTTGTGTCATACCCAAGAAGACTTGAGGCTGTAATCACTGCCAAAGGTGCTTCAACAAAGTACTGAGCAAAGGGTCTGAATAATTATGTAAATGTGATATTTCCGATTAAAAAAAAAAAAAAAACATTTGCAAAACTTTCGAAAAAAACTGTTTTTGCTTTGTCATTATGGGGTATTGTGTATAGATTGATGAGGGGGGAAAACTATTTAATCCATTTTAGAATAAGGCTGTAAAGTAGCAAAAGGTGGAAAAAGTCAAATGGTCTGAATACTTTCCAAATGCACAGCATATAATGTAAATCAGTAATATCAAATGCACTCTTGATGTTCAATGTCGAAAGTTAATAAATATTTGCTGCACTTAGTTTGTTTGGCTAAATCAACACGTTTTTCAATTATATTATTTAACGTCAGAAATGGTGCAACGGAGGATTGTAAAAAGTCTTCAGTTGTAAACAGGAACATTTTGTCCAGTTCTCTTTAGACCTTTGACGTTGGTTCCAATTCATGTTTTATTTTTAACTTCCCTGAACTGTCTGAAACACGTACGCGTTGGTGCCACTATTTCTCAAATCCACTTGAAAAGCAAAACCCGAATAAGTACAATACATGAAATGATAAACAGAGGAATCATTGTTAAAAACGATGCCCGAGAGCTTTGGCACAGACAGGAGGGATACAGACACACACACACACACACACACACACACACACACACACGGTGCACTTACCGGCATAGACAGGAGGGATACAGACACACACACAGTACACTTACTGTTAAGGCCTTGTTTGTTGACTATATTGCTGCTGGCCAAAGCCTCGTAGTACTGCTGGTTACTCATCAGAGTGTGCATTCCCAGAATGGCTGGAGGGAGGGAAGAGGAGAGATGGACAAAAGGAGGGAGAGAGAGAGAGAGAGAGAACGGGAAAGAAACATTAAGTGAGCGATGTGGAGAGAGGAGGGAGACAATTGTTTTTTTTAAAGTAGTTAGAAACAAAAGGAGAGAGAGAAATAGAGTGGAAACAGAGAGAGAGAGAGGAGATGAGAGAGAGAGAGAGAGAGAGAGAGAGAGAGAGAGAGAGAGAGAGAGAGAGAGAGAGAGAGAGAGAGAGAGAGAGAGAGAGAGAGAGAGAGAGAGAGAGAGAGAGAGAGAGAGAGAGAGAGAGAGAGAGAGAGAGAGAGAGAGAGAGAGAGAGAGAGAGAGAGAGAGAGAGAGAGAGATGGGAGAGAGAGAGAGAGGAGATGGGAGAGAGAGAGAGAGAGAGAGAGGGGGAGATGGGAGAGAGAGTACATTGTGTCAAATGACGTGAACACTGAGGGATAAACACAGAAGAATTGACGTGGGTGTGTGTGCCAACGCTCTCCTCAGCCAAGTAAACATCATATGCTGAACTAAGACAGCAGACAGGACACCCACAAGTGGGCCTTGAGAGCTGCCTCGTTCATAACTCGCAAACATCCAAGCCAAACTATCGGCCCTGCAAAACATTTCACACACAGCAGTAGATAGTCGTCCCTGTCATAGCCAGACATACAAAAGAACAACACGTGCGTCGATGCCAGCGTCTGCAAGTCATTATTAAACACATTGTTTAAATAGCACCTGTCACTGTTGCAGACGTCACACAATGCAGACATTCTCCCTGGCTCGGGTGACCTCTGCTGCCACAGTTAGAACGGTCCCTATGATGGCTATGGTCCCTTTTTGATTATCGCAAAGATCACGGTTTTAGCTTTAATTTGAACCTTAGTTTTAGCTTTGCCCCCCCCCCCCCCCCCCCCCCCTCTCTATTTTACTTTTCAGGGTCCTTAGGTTTTTGAAAAACGCTTTAAATCAAATGTATTATTATTAGTAGTAGTAGTTTTATCTTGTGTCCAGTTTGATGGGAAAACTCAAATAAGATGTGCTTTCTGGACCACCGTAGATGACTTGGAGCACAAATTAACAAAAGGGAGTGAAAAGAGGGCAGTTCGGCAGAGAGGCAACAACAAAAAAAAAGAGCCAGTGTATTATTTTCATCTGTCAGAATGATAGAGTGTGAGAACAGTTCGTTTTCTTTGAGATAAACAACGGAGAACGAGCCGTCCATTTTAAGCAGCCGTGAAGAGTTAGTTGGAAACTCACCATGAGGAGGCTGTGGATTAATTACAAACCATTGGAAATGTCTGGGAGGACCAAAACAAAACGCTGGCAAACAAACCACTAGTCACCGATTAACACTAACACTTAGGGAAGCGGAGAGAAATGCAGCCAAGATAAATGTGCAGCTAGAGTTAGGGCCGGGACGATAGCAGTATATGAACCAGCAGTACCCGAGGCAAAAATGAAAACACAAAGCAGACCAAACTCTTTGGTCTTTTAATAAAAACCTGCTGTATGTCAAATATTGTGCGCTTCAGTTTGGATATTAAATGAATGTGACTCTGGATGACAACATAATGATGTTTGTTTCCCGCATTAGAGCAGTTTTCCTGAAGAAGCTAAATTCGCTTTGTGTTTTACTTCCTTGCCACGATACTAACGGGCACTGGTATCGTCGCGGCCCTAGCTAGTGTGTGGGCTGGCAAATACCGCGGCTGCTTGTCATAAGGCCCAGAGAGAGGGCAACCATGGTGTCCAACAGCAGTCATGGAAGGGGTGATGAAGATGGCAGCGTATGGGAGGGGTGGGAGACAGGGAGGAGGAGGAGGAGAAGGGTGGGATCACTAGAAGAGATAGAGGAGAGTTAGAGAGAAAAGGAGGAAGTTACTGACTGGAGGAGTGAACAGTGAAGTTGATTGAGTGTCAGTGACCGTTCTAAAGTGACTGTTTAGTTAGCGTGGATTTCGACTATATTAGCTGAAGTTGGTGAATAGACTGAAAATAAAAGAGGAACGGTGATAGCGGGGAAAGATGGCAAAAAGGGATCTGTTTACGTCCGTCTGTCTGTAAAGGGGAGTGTGCACGTGAAGGTGCATGGTTTTTCTACCGGCAATGTCGCAGATCTCAGCGTCGCTGGCGTTGGCCAGTGCCTCCTCCAGCTCTGGCTCCAGAGATACATTCTCCATGATGGGGTCCACCATATCCTTAGGTATAAAGACTTTACCTGGAAGATAGGGGACAATCATTAATACAACACATGCCACTATTCATCTCCACCCGGCACAGCCAGAAGAAGGACTGGACACATCTAGGAGCCTGGTTCCTCTCTAGGTGTCTTCCTAGTTCCGGCCTTTCTAGGGACTTTTTCCCTAGTCACCGTGCTTCAGAATCTGCATTGTTTGCTCTTTTTCTCTGTAAAGCACTTTGTGACAACTGTTGGTGTAAAAAGGGCTTTATAAAATACATTTGATTGATTGAATTTGAACTAGCTCGTTGGAACTAGAACTAGCTAGTTCCTAATGAAATGCTTTAATTGGTCATTTTGACTGCAGGAAAGCAGAAAAATCAGTGCCTCGATATTAAAATAGACCGATCATTACCCAATCACCAGTAGCCAACTACCATTACATAGTGAACATGACCATACATTATGTGAGGAAAACTTCCATTTTAATTCCATCTAGGTTACACTGACTGATAATGGAAAATACAAGGCTGATATGCAATATCATCTCACATCATGGGGCGCTTCTCATATCGTCACTCAAGAGTGAGCTGTAAAAAGCCAGGCAGCCTGTTGGGACAGATGGGGGGCGAAGACCTTGTCGTGTTATACCCAGCCATGTCTGACATGTAGTGCCCCACGTCACGCCGCCCCGGCCAAGCCTCAGAACACCGGAACAGGATTATGTGAACGAACACTGGGGGGGAGGAAGGCTGCAGTGACAGGCTGTGTGTGTGGTCCAAATATCGTCCGTTCTCCTAAAGTTTGCAGACTGTGCACTTGTCTTGAACACTCCCTGTCATGGATCTAAAAGGAATATTTGGCTGGAGGGAATAAATCCATAAACGGGAAGTGTGCAAGTGCAGACTTTGGGGGGAAAAAAAGAATTGGGACGTAGCCACAGTCTACCATATCTGATCTAGGATCAGGTTCCTCCCTGTCCATGTAATCATATTCATTTGGCTCTAAAAGGCTAAACTGATGCTAGTTCAGCACTCCTACTCTGAGACTCTTTATGAATACATGCCCAGAGGTCTGAGGTCTTACTCATATCAGTTCCAGGTCCAGGATCAGTTACAGCACCGTCTGTCCTGCTGGCTTTGACTGTAGCCTGGATTATCTGTTCTGGGGTCTGTGGAACCAGTGGAGATGTTCCAACTGGAAAGTCACCTCACCTTCAGGCTAGCTGCTGGGTGCCAGGATGTAGCAGGATGTTCGTCTCTGTGGTTGGTCGGTACCTGTCATCTATCAGGCTTGGCTGAGACACAGTGCTTGCTTGAGTGTTGGAGATTGGCTACATTGCAGCCGGACTGCACAGAATCAGTGATCTACAAATCACCTCACATCCCAAATAATACTCCTTATGTGATCAAGATTGGAGATTCCGGGCCTCACCTCGCTGAAACTGATCCCCCCAGACTGTACGCTGTCTGGCGGACACACAGAGAGGCAGGCTGATACCCAGCAGGCTACATCTACACCTGAGTGGATATGGGATGAGTCAGCTGGCACCAGGCCCTGATTTCTACCTGGATATGTCCAGATATAAAGAAGGACGAACTAGAGGACTCAATTGCGGCAGGCCCAGTTTCCCAGAACCAGACTGTCTGAGATCATAATTGGTCTGATAGGTAGGCAGACACAACTCAGGCAGTTTCGTAGCTGGATATGTCCAGATATAGGCAATAACAGATGAACCAGCATACAAACTGGGTTGTGACTGGGTCCAGTTTCCTGGAACTAGAAATTGTCTGAGACCACTGATTGGTCCTGATGGATGTAGGACTTTAGGCCTTTATTTAAATGGCTGTAATGTTCTGAAAATATTTGGATTTCGGCCCGCTGGGCAGTAGGGTTCACCTCAAAAGGTTATTATCACTGCTTATATTTCCCTGGCCATGGTCCACGTTGGCCTTCAGCCACATCCCCTAGCCAAGCTAGCCCGTATCCCTTCTGTGTTCATAGATCTGACAGGATTACATGTAAACAATAGGAGGATGGCTCCACCACCACAAGTGGAGATGATGCTCAGATCAGATCTAACAGGGTCCTACCTCTCTTCTCTCCAGTGAAGCACAGGCCTATAGTGGTATTCTATCCTGCCGGGGCCTGCGGTCATACCTCTCTTCTCTCCAGTGAACGGAACCAGGTCCTCCTTGTCAGGGTGTTCCTTGGCTTGCTTCTCCAGGTGGGCTACCAGGTTCTCTCTCTGGAAGGTTCCGGTCGGCGCCTTCTTGGTCTGATCCTTCTGCCTCATCCCGGCCGGCAACAGGGCATTCTAAAGACAGGAAGGATTTATCATTGGCCGATAATGCTAACAATTGGTTGCACTTACTCTAGGTAAGAGGGTATTCTAACCACAAGGAAGGATTGTCATTGGCCAATAATGATAGCAATGGGTGGGATTGCACTTGTTTATATACAGCATTTCCACCCACTCTCGAAACATTAAACATTGAGATAGTAACACACTTCCTAGTGTGACGTATAGCCCGAATGTAAGAGTGAAAGGACACCCACAATCACTAACTGTGTTAAAATAACACTAACAGAAATAACAAAGGCAGTTCCCAGACAGCTATTCTTAGACCGTAGAATGCTAAACCAGGTCCATATTATAGCGATAGACCAATATCTTATCTTAGCTTTCAGCACCTACAGTGAACTGGCCACTTAAAGACACAGTATTTATACCTGACATATCAGTTTAACTCTTTAACATGGCTCTGTGGGAGATCTGGACGACATCGTCAAAAGTCAGGGAAAGACGGACTAGCACCACTAGATGCGCACGCACACACACACACACTCCCCCAGTCATCTAAGCCTGGGCTGGCACTCCTGGTATTGTAGGTGTCCAGACTTTATGTGAGCCGTCGACCATTCATCATAACCCTATTACAGCTTGTGTCAACACCTCGACAGATTAACTACTTACGGATAAAGATTAAGTCAAGCACCGCCGCATTATACAGTATCATACATATCTGATGGGCCTATAACTTAACATATATTATATTATAAATAACAGGTGAGGCCTACACCATGAGAAATCCCTGTTTTTCTCGACTTTCACTGGGAAGTTGGTTTTGGAAGATGGTTTGAGGATCACTGTATTGTTTAGACCTACAACTGCATATTAGAATTGAATATACAGTGATACGATATATATAGGCTAATATATGATATGAACGTGATATGATAAGTTAATATGTTCATGCTCTATAAGAATTTCAAATTATTATTATTTTTGAATTAAAAGCATTGAAAAATTAAAGTTATAAAATCTGAAATCAATCTGACAGACTTGGGCTACATCATCACCCAGCAACGCTTCCAGCTAAGATGTACTCGTGACTAAATTGGTTTGAGTATCATTTGTCAGTCTTAGTCTGTGGGAGAATCTCAAGTTCCTGCAAATTCCTCAAGTCCTTGCTTCTCGCCTCCTTAAAACCCATTGACGAGAAAGCCAGAGGTCCCACCCCTCAGACCATCTCCTGCAATGGGTTGAGGAGGCGAGAGGACGCAATTGAGATTCTCCCCGTGTTTCTCAAATGGCACCCTAATGCCTATATAGTGAGCTACTCTTAACCAAGGCTCTGGTACACCTGTAAACCTTAATATCCGAGTGTTATACCACAGTCTACTTCATAGTCTGTTTGGTATGTTTGGTTGAAGGATCTTTTCATAGTGGTAGACTTTTGAACGTGATAGCGTGATTAAATACACTGTCCTGTTACTCGAGCATCTTCCATCTCTGTTGAGCTTGTACAAAGATAAATGTTTTAGACTTACGTCAGGATCGAACTCCTAGCTCCAGATGTACACATAACCACACCAAGAAGATCAGAGTTTTAGACTCACGTCAGGATCTAACTCTTCCAGCTCATCCTCCAGCCTCTGTAGCTCTTCCTCTGAGAGTTTCTTCAGTAGTTCATCCTCATCAACGTCCCTGTAGTTCACTACTTCCTTCTTATAGGAGGTGGACATGGCGGCGCGATAGAATCCCAATGACTTCCTCCCCCTCCCCCCCAAAAAAAAGGCAACTAAGTGCCCAGCAACGTTTTCAAAAGGAAGTCTGCAAGAAGGTGGATGAAAAACAGACGAGACAAGGTTTAGTCAATATGGTTTGATTGGTCAACTAGCTGAGTCATAAGGCAGACCTACCAGCAAAATCCAAACACTGCATCTATCCAATAGATTTGAGATGAGACTATTGGTAAACACCAATAACGTGATGTGTTGGATAAACACTGAAAAGTGGGCCCTTGACTAACAGAAACTAACTTGTGTTGCTTAATTAAAGGCCTGGAATGTCCAGAGATGCCGTTAACAGTTTTTTTTTTTTATGCATTAAGAATGCTGTTTCCAGGTCCAACAACACTACCTTAAGGCAGAGTTTTTGCTGGGTGGGGTTGGATCCTACTAGTGGGTTGTGTCCCAAGCCCAGAGCATGGCTAGAAACATCCCTTACCCTTCAATGTTTGCAGATCTGTAAGATTTAATCAATATAGTTGAAGCGTCACCACTACATTGCTTAGGCCAATACCTACTGAGACAATTCAGATCTGCAAACATCAGAGGGTTAGGGCCTAGGGGTAGGGAGCAAATTAGGACAGGCTTGAAGGGTCATGTAAAAAAAAAACACTACAATCTTCATGTGGGTCAAAAAAAAACATTTGTGAACCACTGCCATTGTACTTAACTTCCGATAGTAGCTATTTTTTTACATGTAGACTACTAACTTTAGGTGGGGGGGGATCACGACCCAAAAACATTTTGAAACCACTGTTTTAAGGAGATAGGCCTGCAGTACTTTTCTTTTCTTGAAACGGAAACTGTATACCGTTTAAGAAGCAAACGGGAAAAAAACAGGGAAGGACCTACCTGAATTTGTCCAAAACGTTGCAAAACGTTTTCCATTAGGAGTATTAAAAAAAAAGAAGTTTTTCAACAGAATCGGCGTAATAAATACACCCCAGTACTCTATCTGTTGTTTGGTTTGACAACTAAACTAGCCTCCTGCTGGTCAGTGAGGAGTTTAACGTTTGTGGGCCAAACTGCAGCGGAAAGCCTGGCCTGCCTCTTAAACCCTGATGGGGGACAGCTGATAAAAACAGCTCCCCTGTCACTCCCAGTCACCTTGGAAAAGGGAACATATCTACAGAGGCCTGGAGTCTGGTGTAGCAATGCATGATTATGAACATAATGACGGTGTCTCGTAGCTTCCTAGCTCAAGGTTATCGTACTACATTACCTATACATTTAAGTCATTTAGCAAAGGTCATTATCCAGTGCAACTTAGTGCATTCATCTTTTAAGGTAGCTAGGTAAGACATCCACATACCATAAGTACTACTTACTTAGTACTTACTTACACATACAGCACAAATTGTAAGACATTAGGCTAATAATATAAGTGACATTCAAGAACTTAACACTAAATCTGTCAAAATGCCTGAATTGACAATCTTTTCACAATGTTATTTAAAATGCCCATTTGTTCCAATATAATGTCTTATGTTAACTGCAAACAATGTTATACTATATTAGGAAAGAAGTGGAGTTGGGAGATAAGTTCATGTTTAGAACGCTTGTAATTGTCGCTATCAGTTTCTGGAGTTGATGCAAAGCAGGCCAGACAGCAAAGTAATGCAAAAGGTTGTTTTTGTCATTGGGTAGTAGACCTGCAATATTTTGGTATTATTTTTAAAAGAAAATACACTTCAATTGTGATTTAAAAGCCATAGGTTAACAAGATATAGGTCGGGAATTTATGCAGGCGGACAGCTGTCTGTCATTCATAGGCAGATTCGAAAGAATGCACAACTTTGCATTATAAATACTAAAATGAACAAATTGCTTATTCAAAGTAACAATGCTTCAGTTTTTTCCCCACACTTCGAGGGAACACCGGTTCCTTTGAAGTTTTAGTTAGGGTCTGTGTTAAATCATGGGATATGGCACAATTTATTTATATGCTAATTATTCGTGAGTTTTTGTATTTGTTAAGGACTAGTCCGCTAGTTTTCATATGCACGTACCTCCTCCACTGCTTATCCCGGCTATTTATAGCGAACGGGTCCCGCTTTGTGACAGTTGAATACTTTGACCAGATATGGATTATTTTCTGGCCAGTCGAGTCACACTAAAGAGTCGCTTCATACAAGGAAAGTAAAAGTACGCCGCAACCAAGGGTGGGAAAAAAAGTTGGGAATCCGCACGGATATCCTCGAATGTTGTCAACTGCAGCCGAGTTGAAATCCTGAAATTTGCTTTCGACTCGTCTTTCAGTGGTTTGCGTAATGTAGTACAACACTCCCACGAAGGCAAAGTAAACTCACCGACCCCCTACTCCTCCTCACCCGGCGCTGCCAGTCAAGTGATGTCACACTTGTTCTTCAGGCAAGTGAGCTGCTACATGCGCCATTATAATGATACACTCGCCATTTACATTACCGTTAGAGTAGACATTACCGGTACATTAGAATAACAGCAAAAACAATAGCGCGTTTTCATCGTAAATAATAAAAACCTTTGTCATTGAATACCATTTCGTATAATGTTTTAATTGAACAAAATTCACAAAACAGAATTCTCCTTTCATATTCCACTGACGGTATAAAACAGCATAGTAGTTGTACATTGTATGATCGTTCATTACTAATGACAAAGTGGTGCTTTTGAATGAAGAATTTATTCAGCTAAATCTACATTCATCCATTTCCTTCAAAAGGTAAGTTAGTTCTGTGAGATGTCACGCACAAAAAGCAAAATAAGTGTCAGTCAAATCAATTTCAAGCATTTAAAAAGTCAAGGTATTGAAAAACGAATTAAGTACAGTCGATTTAAGTTATTATTTACAAAGTTCAAATGTATTTAAGTGAAAGACAAAAACAAAATCACAAGTTAGAAGGAGAAATGGCTTAAAACAGATGCAAGTTGGTGCTGAATAATAACTAAATCAGCAAATATCTTTCTATGCAAAGTATTTGATTGAAGATTGAAACTGAACGATAAAGGACACTTTTTGTATATACACATGAACGACATAACCTACTAAGGAGATCGATGGGGTCGGTACTGCTGTTTAATCCCTTTTTCTGTATATGCACAACTGCAAATAGATTCACCCCCCCCCCCCCCCCCCCCCCATCCCCACCCCACACATACGATAAGGAAGAAAAAAAATCACAGTTCTATGCTTCAGACATTGCTAAGCTGATAAAACCACGCTTCTACATAAATGGCTCCCCAATGACCTGTGACACTCTGGCAGATCTTTGACCTGTGGAATAAGTGAAAGGGATACCAACAGTTATATGCTGCAGGCAGTGCAGTACATAATTTCAGCGTATGTGATAGACTCTGGAAGAGTTCTACCTGTGCGGGATAAGAAAAGGACACAACAGTCTTATGCGTTCGGTCTCTCCAGTCCGGTTCTACGGGGGCGACGGTGTGGACCCAGATGTCTGTCTCCTCTGAAATGGGGCCTGGTCAAAAGCAGTGCACTACGTAAGGAATAGGGTGCCCTTTCAGATGCAACCAGTGACTTTGCGTTATCCTTTTTTAAATATATGTCGCTACTGGCTATTTATGTAGGTTTGTCATTCTCAAATAAATTCAATAAATGAATCCACCAATCGCCTTCCTGTCCCAGGGACGCTCCGCCTCCACCACACACTCCACCTGGGCCACCAGGGGCTTCTTCTCCAACAGTTATATTGCCTCAGCCATGTGAAAACAAAACAAAACAAAGCCCATAAATCAGCGAGGACTAAAAACACAATGAAGTCAGACTTCATTCTGGAGACAAGTGTGTGACTGGCTTTTTTCATTTGTATAAAATCAAAAAAACTGTGAGGCCTCCAGGCCCTAATCTGTCCACTCACTTATGGTCCACCTTGACCTGGCCTTTCTGTTCATCTCCGGGCCCCGGCGTCTCCTCCCTCTGGTTGTTGTAAAGGACCATCTCTCCCATCAGCTTGTACGGGTCCTGAGTTTGATTTGACACATTTCAAAATGTACTGAACACAAATATAAAAACGCAACATGCAAGAGTTACAGTTCGTATGAGGAAAATCGGTCAATGAAATAAATTCATTAGGCCCTAATCTATGGATTTCACATGACTGGGAATACAGATATGCATCTGTTGGTGAGATACCTTTTAAATAAAAAAAAATTGGCTTTTCTTTTTTTACCCCCCTTTTCTCCCCAATTTCATGGTATTCAATTGTTAGTAGCTACTATCTTGTCTCATCGCTACAACTCCCGTACGGGCTCGGGAGAGACGAAGGTCGAAAGCCATGCGTCCTTCAAAGCACAACCCAACCAAGCCACACTGCTTCTTAACACAGCGCGCATCCAACCCGAAAGCCAGCCACACCAATGTGTCGGAGGAAACACCGTGCACCTGGAGACCTTGGTTAGCGCGCACTGCCCCCGGCCCGCCACAGGTGTCGCTGGTGTGCGATGAGACAAGGATAATAATACAAGGACATAATAAAATATATACTGCTATAGTCATTGTTTTTTTGAACTTTTAATTCTCTCTGACTGTCTAGCTTTTATTTTGATGATTGTCGGTCTTCAAAGATTATATTTAAAAAATGAGAAAGCACGGTTATCTTTTCTACATACTTTACATGTGGTTTTAGTCTTAGTTCACACTGAAAGCAATATATGTTTTACAGTTTGACAGAGAAATCGCTGTCACGGGAGTTCAACAATACGGACTAAAATATACAAAACATTTTTCCAAATACACGTCATCGCCAAGACTAAACAAAATCAATGTCTAAGACTAAGCTACGCCATTAACCATTTCTCTGCAGAGTCCCAAATGGCACCCTTTTCCCTTACATAGTGCGCTACTTTTGTGCAAATGTAGTGCACCATGTAGGGAATTAGGGTGCCATTTGGGACGCAGTCATTGACAGCTCTCTTGAAACTGGTTACCTGCCACGGCTGCAGGACAAAGTGTCCCGGGTGACAGGCCACAGACACGTAGACGTTCATGTTCTGGCCCTCCTGGGGAAGCGCCATGAGAGGGGTCAGCGCCAGCTGCTTCTCTCCCCAAGCGCAGGTGACCAAAGTGGGGGTGAGCACTTTTGACGTGTCCCCGGCACCCTCCAGAGGGCTGGGGGTCTTGGTGGAGACAGGGATAGGGCTGCAGGCTGGGCTTTCAAGGGTAAACTGATCCACCATGTTGGCGACCATGGTGTCGAGGAAACTGGGGGTAGGGAGGCCGTCCCTCTGGGGTCCGGGGAAGGCGGGGTGCTTCCATAGGTCAGAGGTCACCATCTGGTGGTTAACACTGTTGGTGACATCCTGGGAGCCCTGAGAGGTAAACGGGTAGATGTGCACCAGCTTGGCCTCGTCCAACTTCAAGCTCTATAGAAAAGGAGAGGGATAAAAATGCTTGGAGATCAACATGACATAGGCGAATCAATAACATTTCATTTTAAAGTTCAGCTTGAAGATCTACAGCGCATAGAGGAAAGGAGGGAGAGGGTTAGAAACCTTGAAGATCTAACAGTACAGAAGGAAAATCAATCGAAAACATGTTTCTTTTTCCTTTTTCAAAGTGCTTTTAACTAAAGGGGAAGAGAGGGTTGAAATCAGTCCAAGTTAGAGCCTTTCATCTTGTCTTTTTTGGACATCCAGTGTGCCTACTTTCAGTTCGTGTTTTCTGAAAGCTGATGAAAGCTATGCTAATGAGGACAACTCATGTGGCCCAATTCTTTCATTGCGCCAGCTGTGGATCACACCTGCTTCTAAATGTCTAATCAACTCTCATCCGTCTATGCTTCACTTTTTCAAGCATCATATTACTGCTCTTGAAGCAAGCAAATTCAATAGTTTTGTTTAAAGTGTGCCTACTGCAATTTCTTCCCAAATTACATTCTGAACCAGCTGTTCAGCTAGCTGTTACCACACCTGTAGTACAAAAACAGTTGACACAGTGCATTCAGAAAGTATTCAGACCCCTTGACTTTTTCAACATTGTGTCATGTGACAGCCTTATACTAAAATGGATTAAATTGTTCCCCCCCCTCATCAATCTACACGCAATATCCCATAATGACAAATCAAAAACAGCTTTTTAGAAATACTGAAGAATGGCTTCCATCTGGCCACTACCATAAAGGTCTGATTGGTGGAGTGCTGCAGAGATGGGAGTCTCCACAGAGGAACTGTGGAGCTTTGTCAAAGTTACCATTGGGTTCTTGGTCACCTCCCTGACTAACTGATTGCTCAGTTTGACCAGGCGGTGTCGTGGAGAATCGTCTCAGAAATATAACACTCTTACAAGAACTTGTGAATTCGATATACACTTTAATACAAAGTAGCAAAACTGAACCCTTCCATGGAAGGACCCTATCACAAACATAACAGGGCCGAGCCCTTCCATGGAAGGACCCTATCACAAACATAACAGGGCCGAGCCCTTCCATGGAAGGACCCTATCACAAACATAACAGGGCCGAGCCCTTCCATGGAAGGACCCTATCACAAACGTAACAGGGCCGAGCCCCTCCATGGAAGGACCCTATCACAAACATAACAGGGCCGAGCCCCTCCATGGAAGGACCCTATCACAAACGTAACAGGGCCGAGCCCTTCCATGGAAGGACCCTATCACAAACGTAACAGGGCCGAGCCCTTCCATGGAAGGACCCTATCACAAACGTAACAGGGCCGAGCCCCTCCATGGAAGGACCCTATCACAAACATAACAGGGCCGAGCCCCTCCATGGAAGGACCCTATCACAAACGTAACAGGGCCGAGCCCTTCCATGGAAGGACCCTATCACAAACGTAACAGGGCCGAGCCCCTCCATGGAAGGACCCTATCGCAAACATAACAGGGCCGAGCCCTTCCATGGAAGGACCCTATCACAAACGTAACAGGGCCGAGCCCCTCCATGGAAGGACCCTATCACAAACATAACAGGGCCGAGCCCTTCCATGGAAGGACCCTATCACAAACGTAACAGGGCCGAGCCCCTCCATGGAAGGACCCTATCACAAACGTAACAGGGCCGAGCCCCTCCATGGAAGGACCCTATCACAAACGTAACAGGGCCGAGCCCCTCCATGGAAGGGCCCTATCACAAACATAACAGGGCCGAGCCCTTCCATGGAAGGACCCTATCACAAACATAACAGGGCCGAGCCCTTCCATGGAAGGACCCTATCACAAACATAACAGGGCCGAGCCCTTCCATGGAAGGACCCTATCACAAACATAACAGGGCCGAGCCCCTCCATAGAAAGAGACTAAATTCTCATATTACAGAGTCCTGCCTTTATAGGATTCTGTCTTTGCATAACATATAGAGTCCCCTCCCTCTATATGAAAATAGCTTCCCTTGACCTTTTATTATTTTCTTGTCATCTCAGAGCTAGTTCACACCCACTAACGCCCATATCTGCTTTTGGTCAGGTTATAACGATGGTAGAACCCTTTTCACGTCCTCAAAATAATGTATGTATTACATGCTTATGTTTCACGTGTTAGTCATCAGTTATCTTGCTTCCATCTTTCTTCCTGTATCCTTCTGACCATAGTACGTCCAGCTGTCATAAATGTTCGTATGGTCTTGGTTAATGTACTCTTTCAAAAATAGAGTATAACCTGGGTGGCATATGGCCTGGGTGTCATCTTTGTCACACCTACTGCCGGTGTGCCATAGAGCAAGGCCATTAACCCCATAATGTGCTCCACTCTGAGGCTGACCCTATGCTGCTCCCAGCAAGTCAGAGACAGAGCGAGACAGAAAGAGAGTGAGATGGAAAAAGAGATGGCGACAGAAGCGTGAGGGAGCGAGAGAGAAATGGAGAAAGAGATGGCGACAGAAGTGTGAGGGAGCGAGAGAGAAATGGAGAAAGAGATGGTGACAGAAGCGTGAGGGAGCGAGAGAGAGAAATGGAGAAAGAGATGGTGACAGAAGCGTGAGGGAGCGAGAGAGAAATGGAGAAAGAGATGGTGACAGAAGCGTGAGGGAGAGAGAGCTGGAGAGAGAAAAGAGAGCGGGAAAGAGAGATGGAAAAAGAACGAAAGCGATTAAAATCAACCTCTTGCCCCATATTACATCCCAGAGGTACTTAGATATGAGAGGATCCCTGAAGGATAAAGACAGCAGATTAAACACACAGGAACGTGGAATACCACTAACTGTGGTGACGTGTCACGTGTAAATAAACATTACATTTAGCTAACTGCTTGTATTCTCCATCACACAAAACCCAACTCGTCTTTCCAACTAATCCTTTTCAGTAGACACATCGTAGTTGCAACGCTCAGAAGAAATGGGGGAAATGGGAGCTGAACTTGGTTACCAGCTAGTAGACAGCCGCCTGGAAGGGCAGCTTGAGGAAGTCTTTCTGCAGCTCCAATAGTGTGGTTCTACTGAGGACCTCAGAGAAGCCATGTTCCACCTAGTACACCTGTAGAGCAACAAGACATTCTGGTTATAAACAGGGCCTTTGAACTCTCTGTGGACTGAAAACCTACAAGGCACAGTCTTCTAGTAGTACACCTGTAGAGCAACAAGACAGTCTGGTTATAAACAGGGCCTTGAACTCTCTGTGGACTGGAAACCTACAAGGCACAGTCTTCTAGTAGTACACCTGCATGGCTGGTTACTGGGCTAGTGGTCCAGGTAAAACACCTGAGGGGCAACAAGACAAGACTGGTTATAACAGGGCCTTGTAGGTGATGTGGAATGGACACCTGTAACTAAGTCTAGCATAGGAAGGGCCAATAAAACGTCCTCATTATTTCCTGCTTCCCATGATTATTATTTTTCACACTAGACTGTAAAATCCAACTAAAAAGTTTTCAGAAAAGTATCCTTATAAGGCCATTCTTTTATTTTTTGTATTTCACCTTTATTTAACCAGGTAGGCTAGTTGAGAACAAGTTCTCATTTGCAACTGCGACCTGGCCAAGATAAAGCAAAGCAGTTCAGCACATACAACAACACAGAGTTACACATGGAATAAACAAACATACAATCAATAATACAGTAGAAAAAGTATATATACAGCATGTATATATGAGGTAGGATAAGGGAGGTAAGGCAATAAATAGGCCATGGTGGCGAAAAAATTACAATATAGCAATTAAACACTGGAATGGTAGAATGTGCAGAATATGTATGTGCAAGTAGAGATACTGGGGTGCAAAGGAGCAAGATAAATAAATAAATAAATACAGTATGGGGATGAGGTAGTTGGATGGGCTATTTACAGATGGGCTATGTACAGGTGCAGCAATCTGTGAGCTGCTCTGACAGCTGGTGCTCAAAGCTAGTGAGGGAGATATGAGTCTCCAGTTTTAGTGATTTTTGCAGTTCGTTCCAGTCATTGGCAGCAGAGAACTGGAAGGAGAGACGGCCAAAGGAAGAATTGGCTTTGGGGGTGACCAGTGAGATATACCTGCTGGAGCGCGTGCTACAGGTGGGTGCTGCTATGGTGACCAGTGAGCTGAGATAAGGCGGGGCTTTACCTAGCAGAGACTTGTAGATGACCTGGAGCCAGTGGGTTTGGCGACGAGAATGAAGCGAGGGCCAGCCAACGAGAGCGTACAGGTCGCAGTGGTGTGTAGTATATGGGGCTTTGGTGACAAAACAGATGGCACTGTGATACTGCATCCAATTTGTTGAGTAGAGTGTTGGAGGCTATTGCGTAAATGACATCGCCGAAGTCGAGGATCGGTAGGATGGTCAGTTTTACGAGGGTATGTTTGGCAGCATGAGTGAAGGATGTTTTTTTGCAAAATATGAAGCCAATTCTAGATTTAATTTTGGATTGGAGATGTTAAATGTGAGCCTGGAAGGAGAGTTTACAGTCTAACCCGACACCTAGGTATTTGTAGTTGTCCACATATTCTAAGTCAGAACCTTCCAGAGAGTGATGCTGGACGGGCAGGTGGGTACGGGCAGCGATCGGTTGAAGAGCATGCATTTAGTTTTACTTGCATTTAAGAGCAGTTGGAGGCCACGGAAGGAGAGTTGTACGGCATTGAAGCTTGTCTGGAGGTTAGTTAACATAGTGTCCGAAGAAGGGCCAGAGGTATACAGAATGGTGTCGTCTGCGTAGAGGTGAATCAAAGAATCACATAATTGATGTATATAGAGAAGAGAGTCGGCCCGAGAATTGAACCCTGTGGTACCCCCATAGAGACTGCCAGAGGTCCGGACAACAGGCTCTCCGATTTGACACACTGAACTCTATCAGAGAAGTAGTTGGTGAACCAGGCAAGGCAATCATTTGAGAAACCAAGGCTGTTGTCTGACAATAAGAATGTTGTGATTGACAGCCTTAGCCAGGTCGATGAAAGCCTTAGCCAGGTCGATGAATACGGCTGCACAGTAGTCTCTTATCGATGGCAGTTATGATATCGCTTAGGACCTTGAGCGTGGCTAAGATGTACCCATGACCAGATCTGAAACCAGATTGCATAGCGGAGAAGGTACGGTGGGATTCGAAATGGTCGGTAATCTGTTTGATAACTTGGCTTTCAAAGACCTTAGAAAGACCTTTTAACCCATTATCACACACTTCTCTTTTCACCGCATTTTAATAGGCCAATGTTTGTACAACTTTTCACCACCTAATCGTGTTTTGACTCACAGTTCCCTGCAGCGCTTCACAAACCTATGGGGGAGATTTCCTGGACACCGATTAAGCCTAGTCCTGAACTAAACAGAACTTTCAATAGTCATGACCTTACAGACCTGGGCCCTGGCGACCTCCTCGCCCCTCTTTACTTTGACGGCCGCAAGTTGGCCAGCCGAGGGGAAGGGGAGGAGCCTCTGAGCACTGAGCTGGCTGTAGACCGTTGTCATGGATTCCTCCATTGCCTACAGGGCCTGAGAGTAGCCCTCACCAATGTAGCTGAGTAAGAAAAGTAAAATCCCCAACATTTCCCAAAAGTTCTCAGGTTTTTCTGAAATCCTGGTTGAAGGATTTCCAGAAACCACAGGAAATGTTGCAGGGGAGTGAATCTTCTAAACAGGAAATTAGAGGCTTTTGGTGGCAAAAATGACCTGAAAAGTTCATGAAATGCCCTCGAAATTGCAACGTCGAAGACGAGCAATTTATCAAAAGAAATAATCAAATGACCAAAGAAATAAGTTACCTGAGGATGACCAGGTCGATGCTGCTTGCCTCCACAACCAGCACTGAGGGGAACTCCTCCTTGGGGAGCAGCAGTGGAGGAACCATGTGGGTGCTGTTGAGCTTATAACCCGACGGGGAGGACGGGGTGCTGCTCATCTGCATGTCCAAACAACATACCTTACTACAGTTGTGCCAATGTGTTTTCTACCAGTTTCTTCTATTGGAGTCGGCTCAGGATTGAGAGAGAATCAATTTCAAGAGTCGATTCCCGACTCAGAATCAGAAATGACTCCAATATATGATCACCTGAATTAAACAATGAATAAATACAATAATATTTCTGGAGGAGAACAGGCAGCCCTATCTTGGCCTTCTACTCCGTGGCAGAAAGGATGGCCCTATTTTTGTTGTCGGGCATGGGGTACTCCACAGTGCAGATGTCCTGTAAGAGAGACATGTTGGCCAGGATGTCCTCTGGGAAGGGGGGCCTTGAAGGTCTCCTGGTAGGGCGTGGGCCCACAGGCCGTCACTGTATTTAGACAGCAGCTCCTTCAGTCTGAGGCACGCCTCCGCAGGGATGCTCACCGCTGTAGGGGAGAGGGGGGATAGGGGTGGTGGGGTAGGGGAGCCCATCCATGTGGGGGAGGTGAGGAAGGGAGGAGTTGGGGGGGGGAGTAGGGGAGAAAGTGGTAGTTGTGGGCTTCCATGAGGGCGAGGTGGAAGTAGGGGAGGGTTTCCACAAATTACAGGTGGGTGTAGGGAGAAGGTGGGAAGGAGAGGGCTTCCACAAGGTAGAGGGGGCAGTTGGAGAGGTGGGGGTATTGGTCGGGGAGTGCTTCCACGAGGGGGCCGGTGGAGTGGGCGAGGTCTGACTCTGGTTCAAGGAGGGGCTCTGCAGTGAGTAGAATAGAGGGGCCAGTTTCATTGGGTTGGTGGTGACTGGTTTGACTGGAGCGGTAGTGATGGGTTTAGCTAGGAGGGTTGTCACTGGTTTGACAGTATAAGGGGCCGTTGCGGGTTTGACTGGTGCGACAGCAAGGCTGGGGGGTTTGGGCTGAGGGGGGTAGACCAGCCTATCTGCTCGATTGGTACTAACGGGCTTCTCAACCTGAAACACAAAGTTTCACTCAATGCATCAAAGTGCATGAAACATCTCAAAACACTACAGGAAAAAGGCGCGACTATCGAATGTTTCCGAAAATCTGTGGGTGAAAAATAAACTGGTAGCTATTCTATCGTTTCAAAACAATTCCTTTTGTTGCTGTTTGAAGGGAAACAAAGATAATATGATTTTCCACTAGATACTTACTGAGCAGACATGTGTCCAGTTCTCCAGGTCTATGACCCCTTGGCCAGGTAGGTCCTGGTTGTGCATGTCCCGGTACACACAGGGCAGCTTGGACAGCCACAGACCACTGTAGTACTTCTTCAGCACTTCAGAGATCCGACTCTGGACCACCTGGGGGTTGTAGCCTCCCGGCTGAAGGGCTTTGGGCGTCGGAGGAGGAGCAGAGACGTTACTGATGGTAACGGAGGGAGCTGAGAAACAGTAGGATGAATGGACGACACATTATTACATAGTATACCAGCAAGTCATGTTCAGTAGGGTGAAATCGTTTTCAAATGTTTTGTACAGTAACACTACCACCACTAAAGCGTCCAGAGGACAGATGCACTCTTCCTTTTATTTCTTCTTGGTACTTTTTTTAAACTGCACCGTTGGTTTGGGGCTTGTAAGTAAGCATTTCACCTGTTGTATTCGGCGCGTGTGGCTAATAAAATGTTCTTTGAAACCAGAAGGCCTCTACGGGGATACACAGCATACACTTCCTAGGAAGAAATACTCTGTCTTTCGGATTTCAGACAAAATCTCCACTATGAATCTGCTGCTATGGAATTAGCCAAATCTCCAACTGGAGAAAGGAGGGTCCCACTTGACTTACCAGGAGCTTTCTGGGTGGTATTCGAAATGCGATGGTTGTCTAGAATGAAAAGGTACATTTCTTGTCTGGCCTGAAGAAAAACAGAGGTAGAGCAATATCTGTTGGTACTATTTGAATGCAGAGAAGACATTTTGCAGTAACGTTACATCAAATGACATTGAATACGATATAACATCACAAACCACCTATGTCTTACACAATGGTATGCGTTAGTGCCCTCCACACCTCTCATACTAAAACATGTGTTCCTTCCACTCACCTCTCACTCTGTTTCACCTGAGTGATGGACTCCCTGTTCTGACTCTGTAGGGGCCGGAGCAGGGGGGGGGGGGGGGGGGGGGGTTGACCCTCATGCCAGCTGTACATCTTCCTGATGTCTTCCCCCAGCGCTGAAGCCTCCACAGGTGTTGTAGCTCCGCGGCCGTTGGGGTCCCATGGAGGTGTAAGGCTGGCTCCAGCCAGAGCGCACTGGAGCACGGTCAGGCTGACGCAGGGACATGCGAGGCTTCTCTGGAGGAAGACAAGGGGAGAGACAGAAGAGGTAGATGTCAGTGATGATAGCATCCTGCTTCACTTTTTCACTCACTGGTTGTATTAATATATGCAAAGAATCAGGAGAGAGAGAGAGACGGAGAGAGAAATATGATTTTGGTCTGAAAGGCCCTTATTCTTAGCTCTTTTTTTATTTTTATTCAAGTTCTCAAAGGAATAGTGAACTGGGCCATCGAGGAAAGACACATTCAGAAAAAGAGCCATTGCCAGATGACACTGACTGTGACAAGGACAGACGAGACCTAGCATAGAACACAAAGTTTGAAGCCAATTTCGACCTCGTCTGACAGTTCAGCATCTGGGAGCTGCCAGGCGCCCTCTTGCTGGACTTCTGAAGAGCGACCAGCTGAGCGATGTGGGCCGTTTCTTGACAGACTGCAGCAAAGCACATTTATCTACAGGAGAAATATGGAGAGTACAAGCTCATACAAAGTGACACCTATTGGCTTAAAACTTAAATCTGACTAGCTCAACTCTCCTCAAACTCCGAATCTGTCCTTCCTCCTGAAATGTGTACGTCTTCACTTCCCTTCATTAGATTTAAAAGGAAAGTGGCAGGTAGAATGGAAACGGCTGGTATAAGGGTTATGCTGCTTGCTCCCGAGGGGCACAGGCAGATTTTTTTTACTTAGTCGGCTCGGGGATTAAAACCAGCGACGTTTCAGTTACTGGCCCAACGCTCTTAACCACTAGGATACCAGACACCCGTTTATTGGGACGAAGGCCTTGCCTCCCCCCATGCAATTCTCCATCCTGACCACAGCGGGGGTACTGCGGAGGAAGCACTCCAGTGAAGGGTAGCCCAGCTTTCGGTCAGGGATGAACTCCCCCGTCAGCGACCTGTATTCCGCCTGATGGACACCCCGTTCTTATTGGCCTGGAGGACAGCCCGGAGCATCTTCTTCATCAGACATCTGGTCAGGAACATAATGAAGAAGACAGCTGTCAGTATCAACACAAAATTACGAATGAACTACTTTGTATTGCAGCGCCATTTTGTTCCTTCTTAAATACAAATAAACAAATGGAGACAATTTAGAATGAATGTTCAATCATTGCGCTAGATAGCTAAGTCAGTTAGGTTCTACAGTCACCAAACACACAATTATACACACTTACCAAGGCCTCAAATATGCTCGCTAAATACTTCAGCTGTAGATATGTAGTTAAGTTAAAGTTACCTCGATATAACCAGCTCAAAAACGATCTAGCTATATGGTTGCCCACTTAGGCTACAGCTTTCCCAGTGTTTGTTGTTAGCCAACCAAACAAAAGTGGTGATTGCAGCAAAGATGTTTAGAAGGTTACAAAAGTTTGTTTTGATTGTAGGTTGAACTGGATGACAAAACAATGTGGCACCTGTCATGGAGGGACGCCGATCTTTGGGCGGTCAAACACGTTTTTCAAAGTAACTTTTCCTATAAACATGCATTGTCCTGAGCTACTGTATCCAATGTCAGTCCTTGCACTATATTACTGTCTACGGGTAAGCTGTAGCCTTAACGTTGCTGGCTAAAAAATGCTAGCTAGCTAGCTAGCCAACGTCTGCTAACGTTAACTAGCGCCTAGCGGGCAACTTCACTGGAAGTTATTGTAACGAAAGTATCCAAGCTTCAAACTAACGTTAGTTAACGTACATGGCTATTGTTAAAAGTTGCGTGTGGGGCGCCCACGTTCCCTCACGTTCAGGTGGTCAAATGTAATAATTATCAGCATTCGTGGCAGCATTTAGTAAATATGTGATTTGTTATATTGTAAGACATTTACATAAATGTAATTATTCACGTTCAAGTCAAAGATACTCAATTACAATCATTGATTCAACCAGAATGTCAACATATTTAAATACACTTGACTGTGGCCTATGTACAGTATGTGTGGCATACTATAGCTGCTGGACATAGTTTGGGGGTAGGAGTGCTGCGATGGGGGGAATGCAGATTATTTATTTTTTTGCAGGTGCTGAAGACTTCTACATCAGTCTGCTAATACAGAACTAGTAAAGGCCCAGTGCACTACTTTTGTGATGTTTAACTATGTAATAACTGAAATGGTCTAGTCATTCCTTTTTGTAGACACTCTTATCCAGAGCAACTTACGGTTTGGTTACATTTGTATACTGGTCCCCCATGGGAATCAAACCCACAACCAGAGCATTGCCAACAGCATGCTCTACCAACTGAGCCACATTATTACATCATCACAAACCACTTGATGTCTCAATGTACACAATTATTGTATTGTGCATTGTTTTTTTTCATGGTGATGGAAAGCCTACAGGTACAAACCTAGATGATTATTATTATATATATATATTAAATGTAACCTTAATTTAACTACACAAGTCAGTTAAGAACAAATTATTATTTACAATGACAGCCTACACCAGCCAAACCCAGACAATGCTGGGCCAATTGTGTGCCGCCTTATGGGACTCCCAATCACAGCCAGTTGTGATACAGCCTGGAATCGAACCACTGTGTCTGTTGTGACGCATCAAGCACTGAGATGCGGTGCCTTAGACCGCATCTCAGTGTCAGGACGTGATATAATCCTAGTAAAATGTTCCTGTCTTAGGTCAGTTAGGATCACCACTTTATTTTAAGAATGTGAAATGTCAGAATAATAGTTGAGAGAATGATTTATTTCAGCTTTCATTTCTTTCATCACATTCCCAGTGGGTCAGAAGTTTACATACACTCAATTAGTATTTGGTAGCATTGCCTTTAAATTGTTTAACTTGGGCCAAACATTTTGGGTAGCCTTCACCAAGCTTCCCACAATACGTTGGGTGAATTTTGGCCCATTCCTCCTGACAGAGCTGGTGTAACTGAGTCAGGTTTGTAGGCCTTGCTCGCACGCGCAGTTCTGCCCACAAATGTTCTATAGGATTGAGGTCAGGGTTTTGTGATGGCCACTCCAATACCTTGACTTTGTTGCCCTTAAGCCATTTTGCCACAACTTTGGAAGTATGCTTGGGGTCATTGTCCATTTGGAAGACCCATTTGCAACCAAGCTTTAACTTCCTGACTGATGTCTTGAGATGTTGCTTCAATATATGCACATAATTTTCCTTCCTCGTGAAGCCATCTATTTTGTGAAGTGCACCAGTCCCTCCTGCAGCAAAGCACTCCCACAACATGATGCTGCCACCCCCGTGCTTCACGTTTGGGATGGTGTTCTTCGGCTTGCAAGCCTCCCTCTTTTTCCTCCAAACATAATGATGGTCATTATGGCCAAACAGTTCTTTTTTTGTTTCATCAGACCAGAGGATATTTCTCCAAAAGTACGATCTTTGTCCCCATGTGCAGTTGCAAACCATAGTTTGGATTTTTTTAATGGCGGTTTTGGAGCAGTGGCTTCTTCCTTGCTGAGCTGCCTTTCAGGTTATGTCGATATAGGACTCATTTTACTGTGGATATAGATACTTTTGTACCTGTTTCCTCCAGCATCTTCACAAGGTCCCTTGCTGTTGTTCTGGGATTGATTTGCACTTTTTGCACCAAAGTATGTTCATCTCTAGGAGACAGAGCGGTATGACGGCTGCATGGTCCCATGGTGTTTATAGTTGGCACTATTGTTTGTACAGATGAACGTGGTACCAGGCGTTTAGAAATTGCTCCCGAGAATGAAACACACTTGTGGAGGTCTACCATTTTCTTTCTGATGTCTTGGCTGATTTCTTTTGATTTTCCCATGATGTCAAGCAAAGAGGCACTGAGTTTGAAGGACCTCAGCGTTACTCTGGACTCTAATCTCTTTTTTGACGAACATATCATATTTCTTTTTTTTGTTTGAATTTTAAACCTTTTTCTCTCCAATTTCGTGGTGTCCAATTGTTTAGTAGCTACTATCTTGTCTCATCGCTACAACTCCCGTACGGGCTCGGGAGAGACGAAGGTTGAAAGTCATGCGTCCTCCGATACACAACTCAACCAAGCCGCACTGCTTCTTAACACAGCGCCATCCAACCCGGAAGCTAGCCGCACCAATGTGTCGGAGGAAACACAGTGCACCTGGAAACCTTGGTTAGCTCGCACTGCGCCCGGCCCCCAACAGGAGTCGCTGGTGCGGGATGAGACAAGGATTTCCCTACCGGCCAAACCCTCCCTAACCCGGGTGACGCTAGGCCAATTGTGCGTCGCCCCACGGACCTCCCGGTCGCGGCCGGTTACGACAGAGCCTGGGCGCAAACCCAGAGTCTCTGGTGGCACAGCTGGCGCTGCAGTACAGCGCCCTTAACCACTGCGCCACCCGCGAGGCCTCAATGATATTTCAAGGACAGCATTACAATGGCTTGCTCCTACCTATCTTCCCGATTTGGTCCTGCCGTACATACCTACACGTACGCTATGTTCACAAGACACAGGCCTCCTTACTGTCCCTCAGCAACCAGCTGGAGGTAGGGCTTTCTCCTATAGAGCTCAATTTTTATGGAATGGTCTGCCTATCCATGTGAGAGACGCAGACTTGGTCTCAACCTTTATGTCTTTATTGAAGACTTATCTCTTCAGTCGGTCCTATGATTGAGTGTAGTCTGGTTCGGGGGTGTGAATGTGAACGGAAAGGCACTGGAGCAACGAACCGCCCTTGCTGTCTCTGTCTGGCCGGTTCCCCTCTCTCCACTGGGATTCTCTGCTTCTAACCCTATTACGGGGGCTGAGTCACTGGCTTACTGGTGCTCTTCCATGCCGTCCCTAGGAGGGGTGCTTCACTTGAGTGGGTTGAGTCACTGACGTGATCTTCCTGTCCGGGTTGGCGCACCCCTCGGGTTTGTGCCATGGGGGAGGTCTTTGTGGGCTATACTTGGCCTTGTCTCAGGGTAGTAGGTTGGTGGTTGAAGATATCCCTCTAGTGGTGTGGGGGCTGTGCCTTGGCAAAGTGGGTGTGGTTATATCCTACATGTTTGGCCCTGTCTGGGGGTATCGTCGGACAGGGCCACAGTGTATCCCGACCCCTCCTGTCTCAGCCTCCAGTATTTATGCTGCAATAGTTTATGTGACGGGGAGCTAGGGTCAGTCTGTTATATCTGGAGTATGTCTTATCCGATGTCCTGTGTGAATTTAAGTATGCTCCTCTAATTCTCTCTCTCTCTCTTCCCTCGGAGGACCTGAGCCCTAGGACCATGCCTCAGGACTACCTGGCCTGATGACTCCTTGCTGTCCCCAGTCCACCTGGTCATGCTGCCACTCCAGTTTCAACTCTTCTGCCTGTGCCTATGGAACCCTGACCTGTTCACTGGATGTGCTACCTTGTCCCCGACCTGCTGTTTTGGACTCTCTCTCTACCGCACCTGCTGTCTCTAACTCTGAATGATCGGCGATGAAAATCCAACTGACATTTACTCCTGAGGTGTTGACCTCTTGCACCCTCTACAACCAATGTGATTATTATTATCTGACCCTGCTCGTCATCTATGAACGTTGGAACATCTTGGCCATGTTCTGTTATAATCTACACCCAGCACAGCCAGAAGAGGACTGGCCACCCCTCAGAGCCTGGTTCCTCTCTAGATTTCTTCCTAGGTTCTTCCTAGGTTCTGGCCTTTCTAGGGAGCTTTTCCTAGCCACTGTGCTTCTACATCTGCATTGCTTGCTGTTTGGGGTTTTAGGCTGGGTTTCTGTGCAACAGTTTGTGACATGTAAAAAGGGCTTTATAAATACATTTGATTGATTGATTGATGTAATTTGATCAATAAAAATAATTAATTTGATGTGGATGTTTTGTGTCTTTACCCTTAACTTTGCACCTTTAATATGAGGACATGGTTTTGTTCTTTCTGGATTCCATTAGAATGACAATCAAAAAGAAAGGGACTTCAATTCCGACAATTTAATCCTGCAAAATACTGTTCTTAATTATACAACTAGATTTTTTTGACAGAGCAGAGATGCTGAATTCTTTTGTTGTTACTTGAGCCCAATACATCTATATTGTTCTGCTAATACTAGTAAAGGCCCAGTGCACTATTTTTATGAGAAAAAAAAACATCTTTAAGAATAAACATATTTTAAAATGTATATACAATACCAGTCAACATTTTTGATACACCTACTCATTCAAGGGTTACACTATTATTCTACAATGTAGAAAAATAGTACAAATAAAGAAAAACTCTGGAATGAATAGGTGTGTCCAAACTTTTGACTGGTTCTGTATATTTTTTTTATGATGATGATTTTTCAGGGAGTGCTGCAGCGCCCTCAGCACCTCTACTTCCCGCGGCTATGTGGCCTACTAAAAACAAACGGGCCATTATGAGGTAAAAAGCATAACTGTGTCCATTTGTCCTGTCATCTTTCACAGTAGGAGTAATTATGTAGCTGTTTCCCGAATTTACAATACATTAATCATATTATTCATCACATACAATACATTAATCATATTATTCATCACATACAATACAATACATTAATCATATTATTCATCACATACAATACATTAATCATATTATTCATCACATACAATACATTAATCATATTATTCATCACATACAATACATTAATCATATTATTCATCACATACAATACATTAATCATATTATTCATCACATACAATACAATACATTAATCATATTATTCATCACATACAATACAATACATTAATCATATTATTCATCACATACAATACAATACATTAATCATATTATTCATCACATACAATACATTAATCATATTATTCATCACATACAATACAATACATTAATCATATTATTCATCACATACAATACATTAATCATATTATTCATCACATACAATACAATACATTAATCATATTATTCATCACATACAATACATTAATCATATTATTCATCACATACAATACAATACATTAATCATATTATTCATCACATACAATACAATACATTGTAAGAGCTTGGCCTACAGAAGAATTGGCCTGTAGTATCAAGTGTAGCACTCATGAGCCAAAACGTGTCCTCGAAATGTCTGTAGGTCTACTAAATGTTACATCACAGTATTGTACTACACTATTTCAGGCCGCGCGTGTATAAACCCGGAGCAGAATCAGTCAGTTAATGCCTGCCCATTGGTCATCGTCTGATCTGACGTAACTGTAGCGGCTGTGGCCGTCATCTCTGGTGCCTGTCCCATCTGTTCGGTCTGAGAGGCCAGCAGCCAGGCTTGGACCACAGTTTCCTGGTGGTGAGTGGGACAGGACGTGGTCCTGTTCTTCCTCAATAGGATCAGTCGTGGGTTCTTCATCAGGGTGTAGAGGAGCATCCATCGCCGCCTGGCCCGGCTTCCACGGGCTGAATCTACAACACAGTGGTATTAGAGAGAACTTCCACGGGCTGAATCTACAACACAGTGGTATTAGAGAGAACTTCCACGGGCTGAATCTACAACACAGTGGTATTAGAGAGAACTTCCACGGGCTGAATCTACAACACAGTGGTATTAGAGAGATCTTCCACGGGCTGAATCTACAACACAGTGGTATTAGAGAGAACTTCCACAGGCTGAATCTACAACACAGTGGTATTAGAGAGAACTTCCACAGGCTGAATCTACAACACAGTTGTATTAGAGATAACTTCCACAGGCTGAATCTACAACACAGTGGTATTAGAGAGAACAATTTAGTCTAATATACACTCACATCATGAGAAACTTCAACCTAGAGAAAATTATATTTTAAACAGCCCATTATTTGATCTGCAGCTGTGTTCATGACATCTTAATGTTAACGGACCTGGCGAAGATGTGTTGTTGAACGTGGAGTAGGATGCTGCCTCTGTGGTCCTCTGTTGTTTCGCCATGGTGTTGGACAGGAGAAGGTGACAGAAACACACCATGACAGGGTTGTTGTGGTAGTGGTCTGCAAAAATCATCCCGATCCAAGTGCTGTAACCTAAAATAGACAGTCAAAGAGTTACATTCTATATGACATGTACTTGCCACACACTCTTTGTCATGCAAATCCTGTGAAATGCTGCCACCTTCTGTATAAATCCTATATTACAGGCCCTGTGATTGACGAGAGCAGTGTTTCCAAACCTTAGTCCTGGGGCCACTCCTCTGGAGGAGGACCGAGTTTGGGACTAGCGTCCTACACATCAAGCTGCCACACTCTACAGCAGTGGTAGGCAACCCTGGTCCTGGAGTGCTACAGACACTTCGTGATTTGGATTTAACTGACCTGGAAGACGAGGTGTGTCGAATTTAGGCAATCACTGAACTGATTAATTAGTTCAGTTGGTCAGGTGTGGTGTCTCGTTGGAACAGAATCCTGCAGTACTGAAGACATTCCAGGAACAGGGTTGCCTACCCCTGCTCTACAGAAAGGAGAGATAGGCTCCTGCTCCTATGAGCCGTTCTGGCTGGCTACGCACTTATAGTACAGTGATTGAATCACCTGTTTGTATGTAGCTGCACCTGTGTGAGTTTTCAACCAAAAACTATAGGCTTTAGTCAGAGCCTTTAATTAGGGCGGAGAGTTTTTCCTGGTCAGGGAAAACCCTCTGGGCCCTAACTAGGTCACTAAACTGACCAGGGTCCATGGACTCGTATCCCTTCGGCATGATGGTACGGTCGATGCGTGACACCAGCCAGGTGCCCACCACGCAGCTGGTTAGCAGACGCAGGATGCAGTTACTCAGGCCCATCACAACGTTGTAGAAGAAGAAGAAGTAGTTGAAGTTGTGGAACGCCTTCCTAAAAGGGGAGATACCATAGAGTGCTATGTCAACAACGTACACTGAGTATACCAAACGCTAGGAACACCTTCCCGATATTTCGCCCTCAGAACAGCTTCAATTTGTCGGGGCACGGACTCTACAAGGTGTCGAAAGTGTTCCACAGGGATGCTGGCCTATGTTGACTCCAATGTGTCAAGTTGGCTGGATGTCCTTTGGGTGTTGGACCATTCTTGATACACACAGGAAACTGTTGAGCGTGAATAACACAGCAGTGTTGCAGTTCTTGCCACAAACCGGTGAGCCTGGCACCTACTACCATATCCCATTCAAAGGCACTTAAATCTTTTGTCTTGCCCATTCACCCTCTGAATGGCACACATACACAATCAATGTCTCAATTCCCTCAAGGCTTAAAAATATATTTTTTTACCCTGTCTCCTCCCCTTCATCTACACTGATTGAAGTGGATTTAACAAGTGACGTCAATAAGAGATCATAGCTTTCACATGGATTCACCTGGCCAGTCTATGTCATGGAAAGAGCAGGTGTTCTTAATATTTTGTATACTCAGTGTATGTATTTCCTGATATGTATGCAGAACATGCCAAAGTGGGGTCACGGCATGTGTGTGTCTGTGGTTGTGTGTGTTCTTGCGTGTGTGTGCAAACCGCTTGACTGCACATTGTCTTTGCCACAGATTTATGCATTATGAAGCTCAACTAGCCCTGGTTTGACGCTAGCGTCTCTCCTGGCCAATAATCTGCGGAAATGCGCAACGCCAAATGCTAATCGTACTCGATAAAACTCAAACTTCCATTAAAACACACATGCAGGGTACTCAATTAAAGCTACACTCGTTGTGAATCTAGCCAACATGTCAGATTTTTAAAATGCTTTTCGGCGAAAGCATGAGAAGCTATTATCTGATAGCATGCAACACACCAATATACCTGAAGGGGACGTAAACAAAAGAATTAGCGTAGCCGGCGCTACACAAAACGCAGAAATAAAATATAAAACATTCATTACTTTTGACGAGCTTCTTTGTTAGCACTCCTATATGTTCCATAAACATCACAAATGGGTATTTTTCCCAATTAAATCCGTCCATGTATACCCAAAATGTCAATTTATATAGCCCGTCTGATCCATGGAAAATCTCCGTTCCAAAACGCAACGTCATTTTTTTTTTTATTAAAAAAGTTGCCTATAAACTTTTACAAAACACTTCAAACTACGTTTGTAACCCAACTTTAGGTATTTGTAAACGTTAATAATCGATCAAATTGATCACTGGGCGATCTGTATTCAATAGCAGCTACTCTTGAAATCATGGTCCTTTGTCTCTCTCCCATAAATCTCTTCCTGTTCCTGGAGGACAGGAAAGGCCTATTTCTTATTCCACCAAGGATTTAAACAAATGAAAATGCCAGTACTGGCGACATCGTGTGGAAGTTGTAGGAACTGCAACCTCACCGTTATCTATTTTTGCTTGCAATAAACAATTCAGAGACTGGCGGATGAATACTTTTTTGTGGTTTTTGTGACCAGGTTTTTCTTGGGATTTCGCTTGCTGTTCACGTTCTGTTATAGTCACAGACATTATTTAACCAGTTTTAGAAACTTCAGAGTGTTTTCTATCCACACATACTAATCCTATGCATATACTATATTCCTGGCATGAGTAGCAGGACGTTGAAATGTTGTGCGATTTTTAACAAAATGTTGAAATAATTCAGGGGAGCTTTAAGAGCTTGCGTAACTAAGGTCAACTAAAATAAATAGCTGTGGGTAAAGAAAAATACTTGTGAAAAGATATTTTGATGTAAACCAGGAAGTCCAATGCCAATTTTTGTCCCAATGTTTACCTTTGCAGTATGATATGTATAGTACAATGGAAGCTGCTGAGGGGAGGACGGCTCACGATAATGTCTGGAACTAAGCTAATGGAATGGCATCAAACACATAGAAACCATGTGTTTGATACCATTCCACTGATTCTGCTCCAGTCATTACCTCTTGTGGTACAGTACCAGTGAAAAGTCTGGACACACCTACTCATTTAAGGGGTTTTCTTTATTTTTTACTTTGTTCTACATTGTAGAATAATACGGAAGACATCAAAACTATGAAATTACACACATGGAACCAAAACAAATCAAAATATGTTATATTTGAGATTTTTCAAAGTAGCCACGCTTTGCCTTGATGACAGCTTTGCACACTCTTGGCATTCTCTCAATCACCTTCATGAGGTAGTCACCTGGAAGGCATTTCAATTAACAGGTGTGCCTTGTTTAAAGTTAATTTGTGGAATTTATTTCCTTCTTAATGCGTTTGAGCCATATTATGGCAAGAACAGCTCAAATAAGCAAAGAGAAATGGCAGTGCATCATTACTTTAAGACATGAAGGTCAGTCAATACGGAACATTTCAAGAACTTTGAAAGTTTCTTCAAGTGCAGTTGCTAAAACCATCAAGCGCTATGATGAAACTGGCTCTCATGAGGACCACCACAGGAATGGAAGACCCAGAGTTACCTCTGCTGCAGAGGATAAGTTCCTTAGAGTTAACTGCACCTCAGATTGCAGCCCATTGTAGCTTCACAGAGTTCAAGTAACAGACACATCTCAACATCAACTGTTCAGAGGACTGTGTGAATCAGGCCTTCATGGTCAAAATGCTGCAAAGAAACCACTACTATACGACACCAATAATAGGAAGAGACTTGCTTAGGCCAAGAAACACGAGCAATGGACATTAAACCGGTGAAAATCTGTCCTTTGGTCTAATGAGTCCAAATTTGAGATTTCTGGTTCCAACTGCCGTGTGAGGTGTGATGGTGTGGGGGTGCTTTGCTGGTGACACTGTCTGATTTATTTAGAATTCAAGGCACACTTAACCAGCATGGATACCACAGCATTCTGCAGCGATACGCCATCCCATCTGGTTTGCTCTTAGTGGGACTATCATTTGTTTTTCAACAGGACAATGACCCAACAAACCTCCAGGCTGTGTAAGGGCTATTTGACCAAGAAGGAGATTGATGGGGTGCTGCATCAGATGACCTGGTCTCCACAATCACCCAACCTCAACCCAAATGAGATGGTTTGGGATGAGTTGGACCGCAGAGTGAAGGAAAAGCAGCCAACAAGTGCTCAGCACATGTGGGAACTCCTTCAAGACTGTTGGAAAAGCATTCCAGGTGAAGCTGGTTGAGAGAATGCCAAGAGTGTGCAAAGCTGTCATCAAGGCAGTGTGGCTACTTTGAAGAATTTCAAATCTAAAATATGTTTTGATTTGTTGAACAGTTTTTCGGTTACTACCCGATTCCATACGTGTTATTTCATAGTGTTGTGTCTTCACTATTATTCTACAATGTAGAAAATAGTCAAATTAAAATAAAAACCCTTGAAAGAGTAGGTGTGTCCAAACTTTTGACTGGTACTGTAAATGTGGGTGTTTTATCATGCACCATGTCCTCCCTTGAAATCCTTTAATTAAGGAACTGTTAAGCATTCTTCTTTCTTTGTGTGAGCGTTCCAAAGAAGCACACTAACCATAGATTGTGACTGGGTAGAGTTGTGATGGGTGAATGACTGGTGACCAGTAGGCTAAGGTGAACGTTAGGTCAAGAGGTATGGCCTGTGTTACATAATACCGCACCTGTTGTTGAGTGCCAGAGGTTTCTTCCTGTCTGACGGTGAGATCTTGTCCTGAAGGAAGAACACTTGGACCAGCACCACCTGTAGTATAACCAGTCCTATAACGATACCTATGGTCAAACTGATAGAGAGAACGTTACCTCATACAGGATAAGGAAACTCACACTGCTTGGATATGCATACATACCAGGAAATATGTTACGTCGACGCTCAATGGGTAAAGAAATACCAGCGATCACTGACATTTTTTTCATATGAGCTGAGCGGCTCCTTGAATATGTTTTATTTCTGAATAGTTACAGCCTATTTAAAGCACTGAACGGGCCAGTTTCCCAAATCCAGATTAAGCCTAATCCTGGACTCAAAAACACTTTCAATGGAGATTCTCTGTTAATCTGGGTCTGGGAAACTGTCCCATGGAGTACACTTACAGAATAGTTCCCATGTTGGTCAACATTTCCAACACTCTTCCATTTTGGATGGGGAGGACCACTCCGTAGGTAAAGAGCAACGCAAAGACGAACTGGACAAAGTGAACAATTAGAAAACCTGGAAGAAATTGGAGAACTTTCATATAGAATGCATTTATTTATCTATCCAATAAATAATTATTCACGGTCACCTCCAAAATTATTGGCACCCTTCATAAAGATGAACAAAAAAGACTGTAAATAATACAAATACTGCGCTATACTGTATCCCCCCAAAAAGTGACAATTACATAGTTTTATACTAATACAATTGCTCGGAGAAAGAGATTACGCTTAAGAAGTAGTTTTTTTTATCTAAAAAAGATACCTGTCAATATTACTGGCAACCTTGAAGATTATTATAAATAAAATCAAACTAAATAAAATGTGCATTAACATTCTACTTTTAAAAAATGTATCTCAGTTTAAGGAACTGTATTGTGGCCTTCCTTGGCTTGCTGTTTCACTGGGGTATAAAAATGAGGTAACACACGTGCAAAATCCCTTTGTCATCCATCACCATGCGGAAAGGCAAATAAATCACAAATGAAAAGAGACAACTGGTTGTTGACTTTCATAAATTAGGCAATGGGTACTAAAAAAAAACCTGAAAAACCAAATATACCACTATTAGGGCAACATATACAAAGTTTAAAACCACTGGAACTGTGGTAAACTTCCCTGGTAGAGGACCCAAGTGTATCTTGTCCCCACACACAGTGAGGAAGACGGTTCGGATGGCATCAAAAAATCTTGGGGTCACCAAGCCTCCAACTCAAAAGTTAGACGCCTACACCATGCCAATAGGCTATTTTATTGAGAGCAAACTACAAATGTAAACTCCTGGAGTTTGCTAAACGGCATTGGCACTTGGATTGGAACCGGGTGCAATGGCCATCGCAGTCTCCGGACTTGAAACCCATTGAAAAGCCGAGGTTTGAATTAATGAGGGCAGTCCATAAGCGCAGACCAAAGGATATCAAGGATCTGGAAAGAGAAGAATGGTCTAAGATCCCTACCAATGTATTTTTCAATCTCATTAAGCATTATCGGAGAAAGGCTTAGCGCTGTTATCCTTGCAAGGGGAGGATGCACAAAGCGTTGAAAACAGGAAAATCATTTTCACAGATATCTTTGAGATTATATTTTATTACTTAAAACGAAACATTTTTCTCTGAGCAATTGTATTAGCATAAATTAGTATTTTGTTTATCATATAATATGTCTCTGTATTGGTATTACTTCTTTTCCACAGTATTCTTTGCTCATCTTTATCAAGAGTGGCAATCATTTTGGAGGTGACTGTTTATGTCTCATTCTATATATCCCCTTATAAGTATTGTATTGTATTGTGTGGGCTGAAAGGAAGAGGAAAGGTTGTCTTACCCCACAAAGTAAATGCTATTTGCCATCCGGAGTATCTTGTGATGGCAGCCTGTATGTAACGTTACAAAATATGACTCTTAAATAGTTTGACACTACAAATAACATTCCCAATAATTCTGTGGAACATTCTGGCATTGGAATGCGCTGCTACTCACCACACTGACTGCAGAATTGGGATTATGGAACTTCTCAGGAAGAAAGGCCTTCTCCCCCGCCCACAATCTCTTCAGATGTTTCCTGTGACAGGGCGAAAATTATAACAGCAATGCTAACAGATCATACATCATTTACATATTCTATACTGTGTATATACAGTATATGGAATATTTGTGGAATAACTGCATCAAACAGGACATACCGGTAGCATGCTAACACATGGAATGTGTATGACACAGACGTTAGGCTGGCAAAGATGGTTGTGGCTAGCCAGCACTCTGGAAAATCATTCAAACAAACAAACTGATACGTAAACTATGCAGACTGATGAATGATAATGGTACAAATATTCAGGCAAACTCTGCACTCTTTTAAAAAAGGGTTCCAAAAGGGTTCTTTGGCTGTCCCCTATGGTTCCAGGTTGAACAATTTGGGTTCCATGTAGAACCCCCTGGAACCATGTAGAACCAGATAGAACCCTCTGGAACCATGTAGAACCAGAGGATTCTACATGGAACCCAAAAGGGTTCTTCAAAGGGTTCTCCTATTTGGACAGCCGGAGAACCGTTTTAGGTTCTAGATAGCACCTTTCTTTCTACGAGTGTGGGTGCGGCAACACACGCACGCAAGCATGCGCACACACAATAGTCTAAACCATGCTCCTTACTTCTGGCAACGTGAGCGAATTCCTCAAATTGGGGGATCATAGCTACAAATATCTCTGTCTCATTGCAGGAAAAAGCCAGCTTCTTCAGTTGGTCTTTCAGAACATCCAATTTATCAAACGCATAGTCACTGAGACTATAGTCAGCCAAAGTCATCTGTGGAAGGACAGACGCACCCAAAGCACACAGTCAGAAGCACACAAAAATATGTCAAATAAAATACCTAAAATAAGTGTAAAATAACACATGAAAAACCTAATCCCGCCCATATAACAAGGCGAACCGTGTATAAGCCAATCAGGGATATGATGGATGTGCCGATCATTCTGTTAGGGAACTTGAAGTGGGGGTCCCAGTCATAGACCCTCCTCTGGAACCAACTGGCCTCCAGTTTCCTATCAAAACGATTACCGGAATTTAACGAAACCATTCTTAACGCTCCATGAAAAATCTTTAAGACACACAACCAGTTGATGCTGAATGTTTGCAAGACCAACGATGAAATGTGAATGATTGTCACGTGTTGAACATAGTAGACCTAATTTTGAAATGGTGTGACAGGCTGTTACCAATGGTTTACTTTTATATAACCACAGAATATATCATGAGCCAGTGTTTCTCCTACTGTTGTCCTACCGGTCAATAGGGATCCTCCTCAACAACCTCTGTACATGCTTGGCCTGGTGACACTGGATTAGCTGGTCTTGGTCCTGAAAGAAGATTCTTGTCAACAGACAAACTCATCATTCATTGGATGGTTGCTCCACAAAGTCGGGCATGTCTAAAGACCTTTTGGCATGCTGAAGACTAGTAAATGCAAACCTAGACCTCTCCCCTTGTTGTGACGGCAATTTTTTTTTGAATGATCTGAAGTTCATGATATATATATAGTTGAAGTCGGAAGTCTACATACACTTCGGTTGGAGTCATTAAAACTAGTTTTTCAACCACTCCACAAATTTCTTGTTAACACAATATAGTTTTGGCAAGTCGGTTAGGACATTGTGCATGACACAAGCAATTTTTCCAAAAATTGTTTACAGACAGATTATTTCACTTGTAATTCACTGTATCACAATTCCAGTGGGTCAGACATTTACATACACTAAGATGACTGTCTTTAAACAGCTTGGAAAATTCCAGAAAATGATGTCATGGCTTTAAAAGCTTCTGGTAGGCTAATTGACATCATTTGAGTCAATTAAAGGTGTACCTGTGGATGTATTTCAAGGCCTACCTTCAAACTCAGTGCCTCTTTGCTTGAAATCATGGGAAAATTTAAAGAAATCAGCCAAGACCTCACAAAAAATGGTAGACCTCCACAAGTATGGTTTCCAAAAGCCTGAAGGTACCACGTTCATCTGTAAAAACAATAGAACGCAAGTCTCCGCTCAGGAAGGAGACGCGTTCTGTCTCCTAGAGATTATCGTACTTTGGTGCAAAAAGTGCAAATCAATCCCAGAACAACAGCAAAGGACCTTGTGAAGATGCTGGAGGAAACAGGTACAAAAGTATCTATATCCACAGTAAAACGAGTCCTATATCGACATAACCTGAAAGGCAGCTCAACAAGGAAGAAGCCACTGCTCCTAAACCGCCATAAAAAAAGCCAGAGTACGGTTTGCAACTGCACACGGGGACAAAGATCATACATTTTGGAGAAATGTCCTCTGGTCTGATGAAACAAAATCAGAACTGTTTGGCCATAATGACCATCATTAGGTTTGGAAGAAAAAGGGGGAGGCTTGCAAGCCGAAGAACACCATCCCAACCGTGAAGCACAGGGTTAGCAGCATTATGTTGTGGGGGTGCTTTGCTGCATGAGGGACTGGTGCATTTCACAAAATAGATGGCATCATGAGGCTGGAAAATTATGTGGATAAATTGAAGCAACATCTCAAGACATCAGTCAGGAAGTTAAAGCTTGGTTGCAAATGGGTCTTCCAAATGGACAATGACCCTAAGCATACTTCCAAAGTTGTGGCAAAATGGCTTAAGGACAGCAAAGTCAAGGTATTGGAGTGGCCATCACAAAGCCCTGACCTCAATCCTAAAGAAAATGTGTGGACAGAACTGAAAAGAGTGTGCGAGCAAAGAGGCCTACAAACCTGACTCAGTTACACCCGATCTGTCAGGAGGAATGGGCCAAAATTCACCCAACTTATTGTGGGAAGCTTGTGGAAGGCTACCCAAAACGTTTGACCCAAGTTAAACAATTTAAAGGCAATGTTAACAAATTCTAATTGAGTGTATGTAAACTTCTGACCCACTGGGAATGTGATGGAAGAAATGAAAGCTGAAATAAATTATTCTCTCAGGTATTATTCTGACATTTCACATTCTTGAAATAAAGTGGTGATCCTAACTGACCTAAAACAGGGACATTTTACTAGGATTAAATGTCAGCAATTGTGAAAAACTGATTTTAAATGTATTTTGCTAAGGTGCATGTAAACTTCCGACTTCAACTGTAAATCTCATTTGAATATGAGTCGTAAATAACACAAGTATGTATTTCATCATATCTGATATACGCTATTGAGATTAATTTCCCCATTTCACTGACACAAATCCTCAAACGGATGTGGTAACAACTATTTCTCCAACTGAAATTCTCACCTCAGTTTCAAGCTGGAGTCGAATCCGAACAGCTTTGACCAGCATGTATGTGAACCGCCCCAGGAGGAATACGAGAGACAAAATGGTCGGCCACTGGTAGACGAGCTTCTGGTGACTACCCAGTATCTACAGAGTACAAGTTCAAATTCACATGGCAGTCATAGACACAGAAATACATAGGCCACACCTACTGTAAAGAGTGATGAATGACTTGGAAAATATGGTCAGGGATATAGATTTTGAACGTAGTAAGTGAGAGGAATAACTCATTTGGCATGTGTGATAAAGATATATTATTGAATGCAATGACATCACATACTGTACTGGGAACTATATGTGAGATGAATGGCTTGGGAAATATGTTAAATGTTATACAGTGTATAAGCATTTGAACGTAATGACAATGCTAATAAACGGATGCAAACCAGCTTTGTGAGTGGTATTAGCATCAACGACAGGTATTCAATGCCAATCAAGTTAGGATAAGACATATTTTGTCTGCTATTCAGACAGGCTTCTGTTTTTCTGTGCTATCATGCCAGGATGTCGGAAACACAAAATGGATTCAACACATTCTATCACACAATCATCATATTGGTGGTTCGTCACCTCTTCCCAGAAGAGTGCATATCCATTTTTATTTTCACCTTGATAAGTGCTACAGTCAGTGGCGACCCGTCAATCAAGGCAGGTGGGGTTTTAAGCCCCAGATTTGTTGTTGTTTAATTACAACGTATTTCTTTTTTTTTGGGGGGGGGGTTAGGGTTAGGGTTAGGGTTAAGGTTAGGGGGGGGGGGCTTGCCTGTTTTGCATGTTATTTTGGCATTAATACATGTCACATATCAGTTTGCAAACAATGTAAAAAATGACATATCATTGAGTTAATAAAGCAGCATACAAACATGGTCTCTTTTTTGTTGTCTTGAGTAAGGCAGCTCCAAAATGGTGGTGTTTCAGCCTAGCTCAGTGCTTTCTGTGGTGGTGGGGCAAGCCAGCAGAAAATACGGAGCGTTGCGCAGTGATTGACTCAGTGTTCTATCACTCATGGGTGACTTTACGTCACTGCCAAGAGTAAGAGGAGACATTGAAAATTCTAGCCATTCGGCTGCTGCCATAGAAGTGCCCATCCAAGAAGGCTCAAGGTCATTGGCCACAGATAAAAGCTCGTCAAATCCCGTTATATCTACCGTAGCTTTGATTGGACTGATCATTTCAACATCATACTTTCACAATCTTAGATAGCAGTCATCAACATGAATCAAGTTGACAAATCCTTTTTAATCCTTGTCATTTGAAGAGAAATTATAGGTAAATCGTATCGGTGCTCATCGGCCATTGAACATTACACAACAAGTTGGAAATCGCAAATTCAATGAGTGGTTTGGAAGGAATCAGTGACAGTGGCTGTGTGGTCCCAAATCTGGGATTAATGGTCTCTTGTCCAATTAAAAAATTATAAACATTCAACATTGGCCATGCTGTCAATGAAGCATGATTTGTGCCGCACTCAAAACAACTGTTAACTTGGAGGACCGCCGTGCCACCTTCCTGTTCAAGTGAGCCGAGTGCAACAATGTGAGTCTAAAAATTTATTGTATGCTGCTTCATAAATTATGTAATATGCCAGGGAGATACAGTATGTATACTGTAGCTAAGAAAGTAATACTAAGTGTATGTTGTGTAGTAAGGTGTAGGCCATGTGCCTCACCCTAAAAATGTGGTTCATTTACCCCTCTTAATTTTGTCTACTGTTCTGACTGTTCTACTGTAGCCTATAACCTGTTTAAGAGAAATGTAATCATTGAATATTGTAAGAGCTTTCATTGTCTGCTTATATGCCCACTTTATTTATCCTACGGTTCTGACTTGGTGTACAGGGAGAACACTGTAAGAACGGCCCATGTTCTGAATTCTGTCGCCATACATTTGAAAGTGCTAAACAAATAGTTAAAACGACTACGTCCGTCCTAGTTCGCTCATTAATGTCTTAATCGAAATTACGGATGGCCTTTTATCCGCTTGTCGTGCCCTTATGCCATAGCTTGTACATTTCAATTGTCATTATAAACCACATTTGTTTAAGTAAGTCATTCATATCAGCAATGTTTTTTTGAAAGGCAGTAAAGGAGGCTGAATGAACTGTCTCACTGCCAGACAAGGCTCCGCTGATAGCCAGGTGTAGCAGTGGTAAGATGTTGGGACTGCCGTTTGGACAGCTTTATGTAGGCCCTTTGTAGGCCCTTTTTGTCACCGTTATAGTGCAATTAATGTATTGTTTAGTGTTGTGTAGTGGCTTTGCTGGCATGCATCCCACTTTTTATTTTTTTTGCCCCACAAAGATTTACATGCTAAAATCACCACTGACTACAGTACTCTTGCTTGCAGGCAGTATATGTTGCTAAACCACCTTGCTATACCAGCCTGTTATACCACATTGTTTAAAGTATTCTGAATGGCGAGGGTAAGCGACTATGTGTTGGCTTGTTGAGTACTCACCTACCTTACCAGTGGGACACATCACTGTATCCCACAGCGTGATGATTATCCTGCAAATAAAACCAACCAGGCTGTTATAGGGAGTCCTTAGATCAACACAACTCCTGTTCAGTAAAATAGCTGGGCAGTTCCTGTAATGATTAAATCAAGCTGTCTACAGGTACAGTGCCGTGAAAAAGTATTTCCCCCCTTTCGGATTTTCCCTCTTATTGCATAATTTTTCAACCAAAACCTAACATTAGATAAAAGGGAACCAAATAACAAAAAAATAAATACTCATTTTATTTCTATAAATAACAAAGTTATGCAATATCCAATTCCACTGTGTGATAAAGTAATTGCCCCCTTACACTCAATAACTGGTTGTGCCACCTTTAGCTGCAATGACTGCAACCAAATGCTTCCTGTAGTTGTTGATCAGTCTCACATTGCTGTGGAGGAATTTTGGCAGACTTCAAAACTGCTTTTTTCCCCTAGAACTGCTTTTTTCAGCGACGTGTGGGTTTTCAAGCATAAACTGCTCGTTTCAAGTCCTGCCCACAACATCTCAATTAACTTAGACTTTCTGGACTTTGAATAGGCCCTTCCAAAACTTCAAATTTCTTGCTTTTTTACCATTTTCATGTGGACTTGATTGTGTGTTTTGCTGAATGACCCAGCTGCGCTTCAGCTTCAGCTCACAGACAGATGGCCTGACATTCTCCTGTAGAATTCACTGATACAAAGCAGAATTCATGGTTCCTTCTATTAAGGCAAGTCATCCAGGTCCTGAGGCAGCAAAGTATCCCCAAACCATCACACTACCACCACCATGCTTGACCGTTGGTATAAGGTTGTAACTGTGGAATGCAGTATTTGGTTTTCGCCAGGAATAATGGGACCCATGTCGTCCAACAAGTTATACTTTTGTTATATATTAGTCCATAGAACATTCTTCCAAGAATCTTGATGATCATCCAGGTGCTTACAGGCGCTTTTTGGTAAACTTCAGTCAACTCTTTGGATGAGATGGGTACCATTATGTCTGGCAAAAAACCACACACTGCATTCCACAGTAAGAACCTTATACCAATGGTCAAGCATGGTGGTGGTAGTTCCCTTTATCTAAAATGTGGTTTTGGTTGAATATCTAATAACATGCAGCATAAAAAATATGCAAGAATATAGAAAACCAGAAAGGGGGCAAATACTTTTCACAGCACTGTAAGTCCCTATAGAGCCAGGAGATATTCGTCCTGACCATGTGCCCTGCCTGACCAGAAAAAACTCTGGAACCTGACTTCAACCGGTCAGGTCTCAGGGTTGGTAAAAACTCCTGACCCTACATCATGACATCACATCAAACGTGCACTCACCATGTCAAAGAGTAGAGGATTCCCAGAACAGCCCCAAACTCTCGGCAAGGGGTTGACAGACACGCAAAGAAAGGGAAATAGGCCAGGCCCACCTCGAGAGCACCCACAAGGTACACAAAAGCTGCAAAGACAAAGACAAAGTTTAGCTTGTTTTGAGAGCAGTGCACATATTATTGTCACTAGGGCTATGTGGTCAGGAAAAACTCCCAGCCCTAACCATTATCAATGCTACAGTGCACAATAAGGCAAACAGTGGCATTCATGAATCAATCAAGTACTCTTCCTAGGTTCCTGCCTTTCTAAGGAGTTTCTCCCAGCCACCGTTGTCACGGATCCTTGTTCCAATGTCTTTTGGTCGTGTGAGTACCTGTGCTGTGTTGTTTTGGCTTTCGTGCCGCTTGCATTGTGCAGATGATTACGGGTCTCGACCCGTGTAGTATCATTGTGCGCTTGTGTATTTAATCAAGGTACTCCTCGCTTTTTTGTTTGGGTTTCAACCCTGTGTTTTGTATACGTTGTTTGGTCTTCATCCCCGTGCATTTACATGGCACGCTGTAGTTTGGGTCAATAAAAAACCCTATTACGCATTCTTGCGCCTGTCTCCCGATCCTTCATACCGACGTGACAACCGTGCTCATACATCTGCGTTGCTTGCTGTTTGGGGTTTTAGGCTGGGTTTCTGTATAAGCACTTTGTGACATCTGCTGATGTAAAAAATGGCTTTATTAAATACATTTGATTTGATACTAGGGAGATGAGAAACCCAGCAGGTACTGAGAGCCCTCTGAGGCTCTAATGTTGCCTGACACTCCTGCTACACTGGCGTTCCACTCGCTAAACGACATTCTGACACACCCCTGTTCAGTATTCCATTCACTCAGAAACATTTTGAATTACCTTTGGCCCAGGGTGGAACGTTGAATGTCATGTAATGCTCTGAGAAAAGAAGCAAGACACTGGAGGATACAGCTCCGAAGGCAAACCCATAGGACCATCTGTTACTGAGGTTCTCCATGAGGTCCAGAGGCCTGAGAGGGAGGGGGTAGTAAAGAGGAGTATGTTTGTATCTATGAAGAGTGTTCAAATATTCTATCACACCCTATCCCTCATGTAGTGCAGTATTTAGGACCAGAGCCACACATCATACTCCCCATGTGGTGTAGTACTTTTGATCAGAGCACATACCTTACCCCATCTAGGGTGCATTTTTGCATGTGACCTCTCAACATTTTTAACATGTTTTTTACAATAACATAGTTTGGGAGTTAGAGAAACTTGGATTTTTGGGCAGGGATATGTGCAGGACGCTACCCTCCGTGGCATGACCTTTACTCCAGATCAAAACTCCAAACCTACAACCTAACTTTGGACAGACCAGATACAACGTCATTTAGCACTGAGGCGTGAAGTGAAAGGTGTCGAAGCCTCTGAGGCCAACACACGGCAGGAGACTCACAGGCTACCCCTCCCAAATCTAGAGGCCTTGAAGCACCCTGCTGCTATTCAGAGACCATCCACTGGCATTTTCTACAAGAAATCTGCCTCCAGAAATAAAGCTTCTCCCAAGTGGGTGTGACACCTACTCCCGCTGCCTGCTGCACTGCTGCTTGGACTCCACCTGGCGATCTGTTCACCGTCTGCCCTGGCTTGTCTCCCCCTGTCTGGTACAGGTCCCCCCCCCTTCTCTACCGAGCTTTCGTTCGCCTCCAACACACAGGCACTGTTGGGGCGAGTGACTCTGAACTTACAATGGCTAGCCCCAAGTCGCTTATTTTTTTTTCTTGTGCATTTTGCTCTTTTGCTATTTGCCTCATGACTCCTGCATGCTATGTTGACTATAAACTTTCTTGTTTACCCTACCGTGGGATAGACTATGTTTGTTCCCACATTCGGACTCTGACTCTATTGGTTACACAGACTTTTGGACTCCCATCCTATTCTAACCACCTCTCGCCTGCTTTGTTTCACGTTACCTGATGAAATTGCTGTATAATATGATCCTGTTGCCATCTAATGCACATTCAAATGTCCTAAATCAACACCTTAGAGCTCTCCCTGTCCTCTGCCGTGCCTTGATTGTATTACTGTTGATATCTGGAAAGCTTTCTTAAGTGTCCAACAAGCTTTCTCTGCCCTTCACCTTGTTCTGAACATCTCCAAAAACAAAAGTAATGTGGTTTAGTAAGAAGAATGCCCCTCCCCACAGGTGTGATTACTACTTCTGGGGATTTAGAGCTTGAGGTAGTTACCTCATACAAGTATGGCTAGATGGTACACTGTCCTTCTCTCAGCACATATCAAAGCTGCAGGCTAAAGTTAAATATAGACTTGGTTTCCTTTATCGTAATCGCTCCTCTTTCACCCCAGCTGCACAACTAACCCTGATTCAGATGACCATCCTACCCATGCTAGACTACGGAGACATAATTGATAGACCGGCAGGAAAGGGTGCTCTCGAGCGGCTAGATGTTCTTTACCGTTCGGCCATCAGATTAGCCACCAAAGCTCCTTATAGGACACATCACTGCACTCTACTCTACACTATACTCTTCTGTAAACTGGTCATCTCTGTCTACCTGTCACAAGACCCACTGGTTGCTGCTTATTTATAAAATCATCTTAGGCCTCACTCCCCCCTATCTGAGATATCTACTGCAGGTCTCATCCTCCACATACAACACCCGTTCTGCCAGTCACATTCTGTTAAAGGTCCCCAAAGCACACACATCCCTGGGTCGCTCGTCTTTTCAGTTCGCTGCAGCTAGCGATGGAACGAGCTGCAGCAAACACTCAAACTGGACAGTTTTATCTCAATCTCTTCATTCAAAGACTCAATCATGGACACTCTTACTGACAGTTGTGGCTGCTTTGCGTGATGTATTGTTGTCTCTACCTTCTTGCCCTTTGCGCTGTTGTCTGTGCCCAACAATGTTTGTATCCTGTTTTGCGCTGCTACAATGTTGTGCTGCTGCCATGTTGTGTTGCTACCATGCTGTGCTGTCATGTGTTGCTGCCATGCTATGTTGTCGTCTTAGGTCTCGCTTTATGAGTGCTATGTTGTCTCTCTTGTCGTGATGTGTGTTTCGTCCTATATTTGTATTTCATTTATTTGTATTTTTAATCGCAGCCCCCATCCCCGCCGGAGGCCTTTTGCCTTTTTGGTAAACCGTCATTATAAATAAGAATTTGTTCTTAACTGGCTTGCCTAGTTAAATGCACTATATAGAAAGAATTACAGATGTAGGATCCTAATTTGATCTCCCTTTTGTTGCTGACAATTTTCCTGGACAGCAGGAAATGCAAACTTGTAGAGTATTCAAAGTTTAAAAAGGCTTCTTAAGTTGTTAATTTCCACTTTAAAATGTCCGACTTAATTTGCCCTGATGAAAAATGGATCAACCCCGACAAAAGCATAATAATTCACATGTCCTGTTGCTGCAGGATTATTTGTCTGCTGTAGCAAACTGGCTCAAATTAAGATCCTACATTTGTATATTGGGAATAGGATGTGATTTGAGATGAGAAACCGGTGTGTGTCTGTCTCTATCTTTAAGGGTCAGCATGGGTTGACCGGTAAAGGGTCAGGGGTTACGGTGTGACTCACACAACAATGCCAAAGCGGTTGTTGAGAAAGGGGAGCTTCTCATCAATGGGCAGGTGTCTGGATCTCCTCTGCAGGGCCGACAGCACAACCACGATGACGAACTATGTAGAATACACAAAAGAGAGCAAAGACTAGGGTTGCAAAATTCCAGAAACTTTCAATAAATTCCCTGGTTTTCCCGAAATCCTGGTTGGAGGATTCCTGGAATCAGAAGGGAATAAGCAGGATTTCTGGGAAACCAAGGAATTTATTATTTAAATATAATTTATATTTCCTTTGTGGGCTTTTGTTCTGTACAGGCTTCCTTCTTCTCACTCTGTCATTTAGGTTAGTATCGTGGACTAACTACAATGCTGTTTATCCATCCTCCGTTTTCTCCCATCACAGCCATTAACCTCTGTTAACTATTTTAAAGTCACCATTGGCCTCATGGTGAAATCCCTGAGCGGTTTCCTTCTTTCAGGCAACTGAGTTAAGAAGGACATCTGTATCTTTGTAGTGACTGGGTTTATTGATACACCATCCAAAGTGTAATTAATAACTTCACCGTGCTCAAAGGGTGCTCAATGTCTGCATTTTTTCTACCAATAGGTGCCCTTCTTTGTGAGGCATTGGAAAAAAATTATCTGTGTTTGATATTCACTGCTCGACTGAGGGATCTTACAGATAATTGTATGTTTGACTTCCTCATCTCTGTAGCCCATTCAAAAATCATGTTAAACAGTATTATTGCACACAAAGCGAATCCATGCAACTTATTATGTGACTTGTTAAGCACATTTTTACTCCTAAACTTGTTTAGGCTTGCCATAACAAAGGGATTGAACACTTTAATTTGTAAAAAATTCAAGGGGTGTGAATACTTTCCAAAGGCACTGTTGAATACATGATAATTTGTCAGAAAAATAGCATTGTCTTATTACATAAGCATATCTGTAGTAAAAAAAAACACAGTTGAACAGAATATATCTTATGTTGATGTACTACACTATCTAGAACCTAAAGGAGCTATCTAGAACCTAAAAAGGATTATTCAGCTGTCCCCATAGGAGAATCCTTTGAATAACTCTTTTTGATTCCAGGATGACCCCTTTAGGGTTCCATGTAGGACCACCGAGGGTTCTACATGGAACCCAAAAGGGTTCTACGTGGAACCAAAAAAAGGTTCTCCCTGGAACCAAACAGGGTTCTCCTATGGGGACAGCCAAACCCTTTTTTCTAAGAATGTAGTGTTACTGGCATCAGTGGACGTTGGTAACACTTTACTTGACACCTAGTGTCATAACACGTTATGATACGGTCATAACCATGTAATAATGTCATAACAGCTGACATAACTTGTAACCTGTCATAATATGGTCATAACACATATATGTAGTGACACCTGATGTGACATTGATAGCGTTATTTTATGGCTGGTTATGACACCTACAAAAGATTGTCAAAACCAACAAAACTTACCACACAACGTAAAACATTCCATTACACCATAGCCTACTTGTCAAAGGTATTTATATGTAATACAACATTTTCTGAAATTGACCATACCGAATTATCATTGTAATTGTGAACACATTGATGTCAGACATGCACCTACCCCCAATGCTCTGTTGACTGGGATGGGAATGCAGGAGACGATTTCAGGAGCAGGACAAGACACTCATTTTTTGGACTGATGACTGACATAAGGGCATGTACGTGATAGGTCTATCTGGCTTACATCATTCCGATCATACTGGTCATAATGCTTCTTGACAGTGTCATAAAGTGTAAAAACCCAACTTTAAAGAATTCATTACAACAACAAAGGATTTAAGAAACACATTTTCAAATGGAAACTTCTTGGCAGGGAAAAAATACATTTGAATAAATGTGGGTTTTGACACTCATATGTAGGTGTCACAATCAGCCATAAAATAACGCAATATATGTCCCAACAGGTGTAAACATATGGGTCATGACAGTGTTATGATCATATTATGACAGTGTAATGATCATATTATAACAGTGTTATGATCATATTATGACAGGTAATGGCAGCGGTTATGACATGGTTATGACTGTATCATAACGTGTTATGACGCTAGGTGTCAAGTAAAGTGTTACCTGGATGTTAATGTACTGTACGGGGACACAGAGACCCCTTACCGACGGAACGAGAGAATAGTGTAAGAAGAGGTCCATGGATACACCACTGTCACAGGTCTGGTTTGGAGAGCCCCTTCAAGACAAAGATAAATAAACAATTAGAAAAATGGAAGTGGACTTTCAGACTGAATAATACATCTCCGCCATGAACAAATTAGTAAGATGTGCGTATTTACAGTTATCAAGCATCCCCTTCTAACTGATACAGTAGTTAGACAAAAATTTGAATTGCACTCACATGTCGCCTCTTATCATGTTGAAACTACTTTCAACGAGCAAGGGAGTAACATAAAAGACCGTTCTTAAAAGTGACAACAGAAAGTACTGTCTACTGATAGCTCTAAGCCCCGTTTCCTAGTTGCGGTCATGTGACCTACCTTTGACCCCAAACTTCACTGATATGTTACCGTGCGATAGCATGGTCAACAGAGAGCCCAGTAACAGATAACCATGGCATCGATTCCATTCAGGTTCTCTCTCTCCAAAGGATAGTTATTTTCCTGTGAGTTTATCATTACCAAGCTCGTCACTCGTCTTCACTGTAAAATGTATTACTGTATGGGCTATTTTTCAACGGTGCTTTGAGGAACAGTAAGAAACAAAAGGTTTTATTTTGAGGAAGCAGTGCTTTGGCGTTTGAGTGCTTTCGATACACTCTGTCATTTAGGTTAGTATTGTGGAGTAAATCCAATGTTGTTGATCCATCCTAATTTTTCACCTATCACAGCCATTAAACTTTGTAACTATTTTAAAGTCACCATAGGAGTCAAGGTGAAACCACTGAGCGGTTTCCCTCTCAGGCAACTGAGTTAGGAAGGACGCTTGTATCTTTGTAGTGACTGGGTGTATTGATACACCATCCAAAGGGTAATTAATAACTTCACCATGTTCAAAGAGATAATCAATGTCTGCTTTTAATAAATATACAGTACTCGTCAAAAGTTTGGACACACCACCTCATTGAAGGGGTTTTCTTTAATTTTACTATTTTCTACATTGTAGAATAATAGTGAAGACATCAAAACTATGAAATAACACATGGAATCATGTATGAGAACCAAGTACAGGGAGTGAACATTTAATGAAAAACGGAGAGAAACAGAATACGGACAGTGTCTGGACAGGAGAAAACAAAACGACAATAATACTGACACAATAATCTAACCGAGGAACAGACATATATAGGAGGGGAAATCAACAAGGTAATGGAGTCCAGGTGAGTCCAATGAGTACTGATGCGCGTAATGATGGTGGCAGGTGTGCGTAATGAAGGGTAGCCTGGCGCCAGAGGAGGAGCAGGAACAGGCATGACAAAGTAATTTAAAAATCATGTTAAACACTATTGTTACACAGAGAGTAAGTCCACGCAATGTAGCATGTGACTTGTTAAGCACAGTTTTACTCCTGAACTTATTTAGGCTTGCCATTATCAAATGGTTTAAATACTTATTGACTCAAGGCATTTCAGCTTTTCATTTTTAATTAATTTGTAAAAATATCTAATAACATAATTTCACTTTGACATTATGGGGTGTTGTTAGTAGGCTAGTGACACAAAATCTCAATTTAATCCATTTAAAATTCTGTAACACAATTATTTTGGAAGAATTCAAGGGGTGTGAATACTTTCTAAAGGCACTGTAGTTACAACAGATAATTATAGACTTAACACGTGACAATAACTTAATTAAATATGTTACTTAAGCATATCTGGTTAACACCTGTTCCCTTCCCGTAAAGGGAATGCATCTGTCTGTGTCTTCCGGCACATACAATCATGTTTATTCCATATCAATCAATATCCACAATAAATCAAATACAGGAAAATAATAGTTTCTCTCAGCCATAGCCCAGTGGTGGCTGGTGCCGGTAGAAACTAAGAAGGCAAGATACCAATACTGTCAGGTTTGTTCAGAGGCTTGTCAACAGGTTGGTTTTTATGTGACGTTAAAGTGCCTCACAAAAGACATAAAGTTGGTAAATTGTTGTTTTGTAGTCTGATGTCAAATGTTGGCAGAAAAACTGGCCGGGCAGGTCGAGCGTACCAATGAGTGTTGTGGGGAAGCTTGTTACCAGTAAACTTTTGTGTTGTAGCTTGTGATTCACGGCACACACCGGTGAGATGGTGAAAAAACTATTCTGCAGGCTTTTGCTTTTAGGTCTCTTATATTTCTCAGTATATTTCTGGTACTCAAATGTTACTGAATCGAGTAGGAATGCTTTGCTGTCCAGTTTGAAGGATAACCAAACTGAAGGTGGATTAATAAAATCAGGAGTCTATTATAGAGTTATCCGCTTGCAGTCACTTCGGAAAAGGAACAAATAATGAAAGAAAATAGTAAGTAATGTGCTGTATAACTTCTAAATATATGCAAATATATGGATATTCTGACACTATGATTATGTTTTTCAAAATCAGGTGAAGACATTTGAAAATAAGCTAAAGATTTTCTTAATGATGTCATTTCATGGCACATGTATGGCATAGTAAGCTAAAAGGCTATTGTTGATTAAATAATTTGATCATAGCTTGATCATAGCTTTCATATAGCGTTTTATTTCTTGACTCACATAGTAGAAGTACATTAAATACATATATAGTGAATTTGGTATGACTAACAAGTATGAATGATGTAACATCATGATTCTCAGGTTACCCATGTGTTCATTTCACGTTACCATACCTCCAAAATCACGTTGTTGTCACGCCTCCCTTGGGGGTCTGGAGAATTTTGTATCGTAAAAACGGTTTGAATGGTCCGCTGACATGATTTTGATTGGATGCTACATTTTAAGAACCCTCCCCATATGCCCGTAGAAGCGGTTGTGTGTATCATGTGGCGTCCCTTGAGAGCGCAGGAACAAAATGTACAGCACATACGGAAAGTAATTCATACTTTCATTTTTCCACATTTTGTTACGTTACAGCCTTATACCTAAAATGTATGAAATAAAAAAAATTCACGTTACAGCCTTATACCTAAAATGTATGAAATAAACATTTTTCCTCATCAATCTACATACAATAAATACCCTGTAGCCCCCTCCAGTAACCACGAGCACAACGGTTCCGTGATTTTAACTGGCGGCTTTATTCTGTAGTTTTAGTCAGAATTATCACCTTCCGTGAGAACTATAAAGTAAATGAAAATACAGTTAAGCACAGTCTTACAACCTTCTGGTCTTACGAGTGACTTATTAGCTTGGTAACATAACTCTGAAGTGCTTACATACAAAAAAAGTTTAGCCGGAGCAATAACAGTATCAGATTAAAACACATGAACAAAGGAAAAATACCTCATTGGCTGCTTATTACAGAAGGGAGGAAATCAAAACTTCACACTTATTATTCCTGGCATGAATTCACGGTTCATCCTTAATTATTCTAACGTTTCCATCCTAACATACACACTTCAACCTTTACGAACTACACCCGAAGACATGGAAATTTTGCTAACACAGCGAGGTATTGCCTTCACTCCAAAGGTGTGTTGCTACGATAATGATCCCCGTTACAACAGTTATTAGCCACGTAGTTCCGTTTGTCTCCCCCGCATAGCGAACACGTAAACAATTCAAACAAAAAACAACGACATAGACTTACAGGTAAATTGTCAGTTACATACCCCCTAATGACAAAGCGAAAACTGTTTTTTTTTTTTTTTTTACATTTTTACAAATGTATAAAAAAACAAACTGAAATACCTTATTTACATAAGTATTCAGACTATGAGAGTCAAAATTGAGCTCAGGTGCATCCTGTTTCCATTGATCATTCTTGACATGTTTCTACAACTTGTTTGGAGTCCACATAAGGTCCCACAGTTGACAGTGCATGTCAGAGAAAAAAACCAAGCCATGAGGTTGAAGGTATTGTCCATAGAGCTCTGAGACAGGATTGTATCGAGCCACATCTGGTGAAGGGTACCAAAAAATGTCTGCAGCATTGAAGCAAGAACATAGTGGCCTTTATCATTCTTAAATGGAAGAAGTTTGGAACCACCAAGACTCTTCCTAGAGCTCCCCGCCTGGGCAAACTGAGAAATCGGGGGAGAAGGACCTTGGTCAGGAAGGTGACCAAGATCCCGATGGTTACCCTGACAGAGCTCCAGAGTTCCTATGTGGGGATGGGAAAACCTTCCAGAAGGACAACCATCTCTGCAGCACTCCACCAATCAGGCCTTTATGGTAGAGTGGCCAGACGGAAGCCACTCCTCAGTAAAAGACACATGACAGCCCGCTTGGAGTTTGACAAAAGGCACCTAAAGGACTCTCAGACCTTGAGAAACAAGATTCTCTGGTCTGATGAAACCAAGATTGAACTCTTTGGGCTGAATGCCAAGTGCCACGTCTGGAGGAAACCTGGCACCATCCCTACAGCGAACTTTGGTGGTGGCAGCATCCTGCTGTGGGTATGTATTTCAGTGACAGGGACTGGGAGACTAGTCAGGATCGAGGGAAAGATGAATGGAGCAATGGACAGAGAGATCCTTGATGAAAACCTACTCCAGAGTGCTCAGGACCTCAGAGTGTGGCGAAAGTTCACCTTCCAACAGGACAACGACCCTCATCAAACAGCCAAGACAATGCAGGAGTGGCCACGGGGAAAGTCTCTGAATGTCCTTGAGTGGCCCAGCCAAAGCCCGGATTTGAACCCTTTTGAAACATCTCTGGAGAGACCTGAAAATAGCTGTGCCCAAGAAGACTCGAGGCTGTAATCGCTGCCAAAGTTGCTTCAACAAAGTACTGAGTAAAGGGTCTGAATACTGATGTAAATGTGTTATTTCCGTTGTTTAATTTTTTTTTACATTTGCAAAGATTTCTAAAAACCTGTTTTTGCTTTGTCATTATGGGGTATTGTGTGTAGATTGATGAGGGGGGGGGGACAATTTAATCAATTTTAGAAAGAGGCTGTAACGTAACAAAATGTGGAAGAAGTCAACGGGTCTGAATACTTTCCGAATGCACTGTAGCTACTCTTTGCTTCAGATGACCATCAGGCCAGTAATGCAATCATACTGTAGGCCTGTGGCTGCATTGGTGATGCAAGCCGTATATCAAGCTGCTAAATGGATTCAAATAGCTGATATACTGAGACAGTGACAATCAAATAAAAGAGATCGGAGATCTTACAGCCTGACAACAAGGAAATGTTCATTTGAGAATACAACAGAAACACAGACACATTACGGACAGAAACCCTTCCCCTCTTTATTGCAGGATTCTGATGTGATTAATCACCATTAGTTCATGAGACGCGCGTTTATTTTGAAGTCTAGTTTAACTATTAAAAGAAGTTCAAACACTTCACTTCAAAGAATCAACACTTTTTCACTTCAAAATGTACAAATGTCGTGGTGGCGATTTTAGCATGTAAATCTTCAAATCAAAATCGAATTTTATTGGTCACATACACATGGTTAGCAGATGTTAATGCGAGTGTAGCGAAGTGCTTGTGCTTCTTGTTTCCGATTATGCAGTAATATCTAACAAGTAATCTAACAAATTCACAACAACCATCTTATACACACAAATACACACAAATGTAAAGGGATGAATAGAATATGTACATTTAAATATATGGATGAGCAATGGTGTGCGGCATAGGCAAGATGCAGTAGATGGTATAGAATGCAGTATATACAGTGGGGCAAAAAAGTATTTAGTCAGCCACCAATTGTGCATAATCTCCCACTTAAAAGATGAGAGTTGCCTGTAATATACTTATACTTAATACTTATTTTCCACCATAATTTGCAAATAAATTCATAAAAAATCCTACAATGTGATTTTCTGGATTTTTTTTCTCATTTTGTCTGTCATAGTTGAAGTGTACCTATGATGAAAATTACAGGCCTCTCTCATCTTTTTAAGTGGGATAACTTGCACAATTGGTGGCTGACTAAATACTTTTTGCCCCACTGTACATATGAGATGAGTAATTTAGGATATGTAACATTACTAAAGTGGCATTATTTAAAGTGACTAGTGATACCTTTTCATTTAAGTGGCCAGAGATTTGAGTCTGTATGTTGGCAGCAGCCTCTCTATGTTCGTGATGGCTGTTTAACAGTCTGATGGCCTTGAGATAGAAGCTGTTTTTCAGTCTCTCTGTCCCAGTTTCGATGCACCTGTACTGACCTCGCCTTCGGATGATAGCGGGGTGAAAAGGCAGTGGCTCAGGTGGTTGTTCTCCTTGGTGATCTTTTTGGCCTTCCTGTGACATCGGGTGCAGTAGGTATCCTGGAGGGCAGGTAGTTTGCCCCTGGTGACGCATTGCGCAGACTATCCTCTGGAGAGCCTTGCGGTTGAGGGCGGTGCAATTACCATACCAAGCGGTGGTACAGCCCGACAGGATGCTCTCAATTGTGCATCTGTAAAAGTGTTTTAGATGACAAGCCAAATTTCTTCAGCCTCCTGAGGTTGAAGAGGCACTGTTGGGCCTTCTTCATCATGCTGTCTGTGTGGGTGGACCATTTCAGTTTGTCCGTGATGTGTATGCTGAGGAACTTTCCACCTTCTCCACTACTGTCCTGTCAATGTGGATGGGGGGGTGCTCCCTCTGCTATTTCCTGTAGTCCATGATCATCTCCTTTGTTTTGTTGATGTTGAGTGAGAGGTTTCCTGACACCACACTCCGAGGGCCCTCACCTCCTCCCTTTAGGCCGTCTCGTCATTGTTGGTAAGGAGGCCTACCACTGTAGTGTCGTCTGCAAACTTGATGATTGAGTTGGAGGCATGCATGGCCATGCAGTCATGAGTGAACAGGGAGTACAGGAGCGGGCTGAAAACGCACCGTTGTGGGGCCCCAATGTTGAGGATCAGTGGTGGGGGAGATGTTGTTTCCTACCTTCACCACCTGGGGCGGCCCGTCAGAAAGTCCAGGTTAACACGTTTAAATGTTTTACTCACATTGGCCACGGAGAAGGAGAGCCCACAGGCTTTGGTAGCAGGCATTGTATTGTCCTGTTATCCGTGATTGACTGTAGACCCTGCCACATACGTCTTGTGTTTTAGCCATTGAATTGCGACTCTACTTTGTCTCTATACTGACACTTTGCTTGTTTGATTGCCTTGCGAAGGGAATAGCTGCACTGTTTGTAGTCGGTCATGTTTCCAGTCGCCTTGCCATGATTAAAAGCGGTGGTTCGCGCTTTCAGTTTTGCGCGAATGCTGCCATTAATCCACGGTTTCTGGTTAGGGAAGGTTTTAATAGTCACAGAGGGTACGACATCTCCGATGCACTTGCTAATAAACTCGCTCACCGAGTCGGCGTATACATCAATGTTGTTGTCTGAGGCTATCCAGAACATATCCCAGTCCACGTGATCGAAGCAATCTTAAAACGTGGTTGGTCAGACCAGCAGTGTATTGACCTGAGCAAGGGCGTTTCCTGTTTTTGTTTCTGTCTTTCGGCTGGGAGCATCAAAAGGGATTCATGGTCAGATTTGCCGTAGGCAGGGTGTGGGAGGGCTTTGTATGCCTCGTAGAAGTTAGAGTAGCAATGATCCAGAATTCTGCCAGCTCGTGTCGCGCATTCGATATGCTGATATGTATTGATCTTAGGTTAGCTTTGTAAAAATCCCCAGCTACAACAAATGCAGCCTCGGGATGTATGGTTTCCAGTTTACATAGAGTCCAGTGAAGTTCTTTCAAGGCCGATGAGGTATCTGCTTGGGGGGATATACACGGCTGTGACTATAATTGAAGAGAATTTCATTGGAAGATAATGCGGTCGGCATTTGATATTAAGGAATTCAAGGTCAGGTGAACAAAAGGACTTGAGTTCCTGTATGTTGTTGTGATTACACCATTAGTCGTTAATCATAAGGCATACACCCCCGCCCTTCTTCTTACAGAGAGATGTTTGTTTCTGTCAGCGCGATGTGTGAAGAAACCAGGTGGCTGTATCGACTCTGACAACGTATCCCGAGTGAGCCATGTTTCCTTGAAAGAGAGAATGTTACAATCTCTGATGTCTCTCTGGAAGGCAACTCGCGCCCTAATTTTGTCCACCTTGTATCTAGAGATTGTACATTGGCGAGTAATATGCTTGGAAGCGGTGGATGGTGTGCTCGCCTTCTGAGTCTGACCAGTTGGTGGGGCAAACTCAGCCATTTTATTTTTACGCATGCTAGTAAAGCCACTACACAACACAACACTAAACTATACATTAATTGCACTATAACGGAGACAAAGAGTGCCCATGAACTGTTAGGGTCTACATAAAGCTGTCCCAACAGCAGAGCTTTCCTTTCAGCAACATGGAGTGAATCCTTACCACTGCTACACCTAATATGGCTGACTTGCTTAAATAAATAACGTTTCTACTGACTCCTTGTGGATTTGTGTAGATAAGAACTACATTCTCCAACAATCATGAACCATACACAAACATTATTACATTCATGTTCAGCAAATTCATAATGTGTGCTCTTATATCATTAACACTTAGCTCCAAGTATAAGCAAGTGCAAGCAAACAAGCTGTGACGAGGTAGGCCTATTCATTCAGCACTTTCAAAATGGACACCAACAGAAATTGTGAGTCCATGTAACTTACTATGTGATTTGTTAAGACAAATTTTACTCCTGAACTAATTTAGGCTTGGCTAAACAAAGGGGCTGAATACTGATGCATCAACTATATTTTAGTTATGCATTTTTTTTGTTATCTTAAAAAATATTTTTAAAGTCTTTGACATTATAGAGTATTTTGTGTACATTTGACAACAAATGTCAATTAAATCCATTTGAATCCCACTTTGTAACACAATAACATTTGAAGAAATCCCAGGGGTCTAAATAATACTATCCCAGGGGTCTAAATAATACTATAGCAAGTCATTACTTTACTCACATTTTCTTTTGTCCAGTGTAACCGATGTGAAACGGCTAGCTAGTTAGCGGTGGTGCGCGCTAATAGCGTTTCAATCGGTGACGTCACCGATTGAGACCTTGAAGTAGTTGTTCCCCTTGCTCCGCAAGGGCCGCGGCTTTTGTGGCTCGATGGGTAACGCTGCTTCGTGGGTGTCAGTCGTCGATGTGTGCAGAGGGTCCCTGGTTTGAGCCAAGGTAGGGGCGAGGAGAGGGACGGAAGCTATACTGTTACACCAGCACCTGAACCAATTTAATATTTGATTTTTCAGAAACTACAGAGACCAAAACCCACAAAACCCCCTTTGTGACCGAGGAATTCAAGAAATGCCCAGATCCCTCTCCACTTCTTGGTACATGGTAACATGAAAAACAATAAATACAATTCCCTATCAATACCAATAGTACTGATACCACTTCTAAGGGCATCAAGTCGCCACATGAAAAGATTAAGTTCATTTAACGTCAGTGGGGCCTTTCAGGGTGGAGTTCTCTACGCCAGGTCTGTAGGGAGGTGGTCGCTACAAACCACATGACTGCATCGCCCTCCAGAAGGTTGCTCTCAACATCCCCTTCCGCCATCGTGAAGAGCACCTTAAGTTCTGACTCCACTACCTCCATCCTGTCTTACAGCGCCAACAGCTGAACTATGGCATCTATGTTATCAATGAGGTACAGTACAACACACATTTGGAAATGTAAAACTTAAATTTAACACTTACATTTAAACACTTGAATGAAACACTTAGGACCTGTTTCCGGGAAACAGATTAAGCCTAGTCCTGCACTAAATAGATAATACAATGAAGATTATCCATTCAGCATGCTATTAAGACCAGAATTAGGCCTAATGTGTTTCCAGAAATATGTCCCTTAAATGATGTAGAGCCTAGTTCCTCTCTAGGTTCCTGCTTCTTTAGTGAGTTTTTCCTAGCCACCATGCTTCTACATCTGCATTGCTTGCTGTTTGAGGTTTTAGGCTGGGTTTCTGTATAGCACTTTGTGACATGTTAAATCTACATTTGATTGGTTTACAGTAAGATGTTTAATTTTCATCTTGAGGATGCCTTTTACCTTTATTAGGATGGAGAGAACATGTTCAACAGGGCCAAGCTGGTGAACATTGGCTATGCTGAGGCCCTGAAAGAGTATGACTACGACTGCTTTGTGTTCAGTGGCGTGGACATCATCCCCATGGATGACCGCAACCCCTACAAATGCTTCAGCCAGCCCAGACACCTGTCTGTCTCCATGGACAAGTACGTGTGATGTCCTATTGCAGTGCCACAGTACGATGTCGACCTCGAAAGATAACCTTTATTTTTGAGTGAACTATCACTTTAAATGATTAAATGCTGACTCAGTGGTTGTTAATGTTTCCTCATACCTACTGTATTACCCAGGGGGGGAAAGGACTCTAAGGGCTCGATGCAATCTGTATCGCTGAAGCGTTAGAGATTACGCCATTTAAATGTGAAGGTATTTCCCGATGGAACCGACATATGCAGGGTTTCCCCGGGAATGCAGTCTCCACTAACACAGGAACATTGCTTTTAAATGTAACTCTGGCTACAACGCAGAACTTTAGCGCTACGGATTGAATAGATCCCTAACACTTCTTCAATTCCTAGCATCGGAGGCCACAGCACGACAGAACAGTAATAATATAATATGCCATAATATATATTTGACATTTAGCAAACACTCTTATCCAAAGTGACATGCATGCATGCATTTTGTTGGCACCGGGAATCCAACCCACTATTCTGAGTGATCCACTCACGGAGCTGCAGTGGACCACCAAGGGAGAGCCCGTCATGTCCAACGCGTGGCTATCACAGCTCCTCGCATATCTAGCATATCTGTTTTTTCTGATTGAGCATATCGATTTTTTGATTGTCTTCCTCTCATCCATAGTTTACCCGATAATCAGTTCTTTGGTGGTGTCTCATCGTTGAGTAAGGAGCAGCGTCATTGTCACGCCCTGACCTTAGTTATCTTTGTTTTCTTTATTATTTTGGTTAGGTCAGGGTGTGACGAGGGTGGTTTGTTTAGTTTTTGTATTGTCTAGGGTTTTTTGTATGTCTAGGGGTTTGTTAGTCTAGGTGTTTATATGTCTATGGTTGCCTGGATTGGTTCTCAATCAGAGGCAGCTGTTTATTGTTGTTTCTGATTGGGAACCATATTTAGGTAGCCATATTCCTTGGTTATTTTGTGGGTTGTTATTCTATGTTTAGTTGCCTGTTCTGCACTAGCCATATTGCTTCATGGTTAGTTTTGTTCAGTGCTCGTTCTGCTATTAAATAAGTACGTTCGCTTACCATGCTGCGCCTTGGTCTCCTCTTTATGACGACCGTGACAGTCATGAAAATCAACGGCTTTCCGAGCAGCTACTGGGGCTGGGGTGGTGAAGATGACATTTTCAACAGGTAAGAAAATGTTTAACCTCCTAAACATGTACCACATCGTAACTCTTGATCTTACTAACTTTTGCCTGCTCGTAAAATCACATGATGCACACTGGATGATGTCATCAGTATCTCCGGATGATGTCATCGAAAACACATCTTTCACTTAACACTTATCTTTTCGACTACAAAACATAGAAACCTGCCATTGCCACATTATGTTGACATTGCGGTGGTGCTGGAGAGGATGCTTTTTGTTAAAAGTTTTTTTCTTCTTCTCTTAATCAATTTAATCAAATTCCTTTCACTGGTCTTATAGGGTGAATAACAGGAATGTCCATCCCTCGTCCGGACAGCGTAGTCGGAAAATGCCGAATGATCCATCACGAAAGAGACTAAAATAACAACGACAATCCTGAGAGGTAAAGCTTTAGAACCGCATTCACTAAGTTCCCCCTCCAGTTTTGAACTACCACCTGTTCCCCAACTATACTCCAAATGTTGATGACAGTTGATTATTTTTTCCTGCAGGTTCAAGAGAATAGATCATTACGTTAAAGACGATGGATACTGATGGCCTCCACTCTCTCGAGTACGAAGTTGTCGCAGTTGAAAAGCATGACCTGTTCACAAAGACTACAGTAGATGTGGGGATGACACCCAAAGATAAAGAAGACGTGGACAAAGGATGAATGAGGAAGAGATGAACTAGCAGGGCTGGATCTTGGGCCTGACTAATCGATGTCTGTATGTAGCCTCGCTACTTTTATAGCCTCGCTACTGTTTTCCACTGTCTTTGTACTGTTTTGATTTATTTATCTATTGTTCACCTAATACCTTTTATGCACTATTGGTTAGAGCCTGTAAGTAAGCATTTCGCTATAAGGTCAACTACACCTGTTGTATTCGGCGCACGTGACAAAATAAACTTTGATTTGAATGTGCGGTTTGCTCATAATATTCTACACATTTTGCTATGACGCTGAGAAAATGTTTCAGATTTAAAGCTGTTTTCTGGCAATTCTACATATTTGTCCATGGCTTATGACATGTTAATATGCTGTCTGGGGGGCCCCTGACCTCCAGTGGTCCCTCTGGGGGTTGGGGTCCCCGGGGCGCGTGCCCGTTCGTAAATCCGGCCCTGTGAAGAAGGCAGGAACCACCTGGAATGAGGTCAAGGAAACTGTCCAGAACAGAGTTAACTGGAGATGCACCGTTGAGGCCCTTTGCTCCACTAGGAGCTGAAAGAAGTCAAGTAAGTGAAGTCAAGGGGAGGCCTGTGTCAATAGAGTATGTAAACTTCTGTCACCTGTGCATACAGTACGAGAGGTGCTGAGTAAAGAGGGCAGCGCGCTATTGCAGAGGCTGCAGCGGTTATAATGCAACACAGTAGAAACATCTACTGACTGACTTAGTATGAATCTTTGAGGTGTCATGACGTCCACCTACTAATTGGCCCGTTTGTCCCTCAAGCTGCCCGATTGGCAGAGCTTTGTGCAGTACTGCTTTCACCATAATCCTAATGCAAGTTTCCAACTCTGAAATAACCCCGCTCCAATTTCCAATTGGGAAAGTCTGAGATTTTGATACCCACATTTACGAGTTGTGACATTTCAGCTCTGATCATTCACCTTTTCAAGGAGCATTTGAAGGCAGCTTTACTTTTGGTTTTCAAATATTGTATGGTTGCTCTACACTAGTGTACATCAAGCAATGGCCATGGAATGTAAAGGTTTCAGAGATGCTTTTTGTTGTTGTTGATCGAATGTGTTGCCTTTCCTTATTTTCTCTGTGAAAATCTGAACTTTCATGTTTTGTTAATGGGTTATTATAGTGTGGCTACTGTGTGAGTCATGGGAAACTCCAACAAACAATTAGAACATGTTCGACATTTCAAAATAAATACATTTGCCAATTAATTTAATATCTGGTCATGATGATGTAATTTGTTTGGTATCAGAACCCCTTAGCAGCTCTCCTCCATGACCAAGAGGTCCATTCTGGTCTCCCTGTAGAGAAAGGAATGGGGGGGGACAGATTTAGGATCTTAATTTGATCACTATTTTGTTGCTGAATTTTCCAGGAAATGCAAACTTGTAGTGTATTCAAGTTTTAAAAAGGCTTCTAAAGTTTGTAATTTCAAAAATGTGCCAACCCCTACAAAAATGTCCATTCAGGATAATCCACATAATTCACATTTCCTGCTGCTGCAGGATTTTTTTTCCTGCTGTAGCAAAACTAGCTCAAATTAAGATCCTACATCTGTAGTATCTGTGTGTCATTAAGGTTTCCATCCAATTGGCGACAGGTTCTAAATATTCTAAAATCTGCATAAAGAAAAGAAGCACATTTTCCCACCAGTGGTGTGTTTCCACCACACGGACTTGTTTCAGATCAAATTCAGTAAGTGATGACGTAGTGCACACAAGTTCAATGTGTTTACATCGCATGTTCAACTCTACCGATAGTTTTGTCACAAACTATTGCATTAAATAGCAAATGTGCCTAGACAACAGCTTGCGGGTAGTCTGTATGGGTAGGCTAGTTGTTACGGTTTTCTTCTGGTGAAAGAGAGGCGGACCAAAACGCAGCGTGGTTATTTATAAACATCTTTAATAAAGATGATAACGTGAACAATATACAAAACAAGAAACCGTGGAAAATCGAAAACAGTCCTAACTGGTGCAAAACACAGAGACAGGAACAAACACCCACAAGAGACCTAAAGAATATGACTGCCTAAATATGGTTCCCAATCAGAGACAACGATAACCACCTGCCTCTGATTGAGAACCACTCCCGGCAACCATAGACTTACCTAGAATACTTAACTAAACACAATCCCATAAACTACAAAACCCCTAGACAAGACAAACACATAATCACCCATGTCACACCCTGGCCTAACCACAATAATAAAGAAAACACAAAATACTAAGGCCAGGGCGTGACACTAGTCTATATGATGAGATTACTATGGATAAGAGCAAGAATAATTTTATTTGTCAAACGGCAGTCAAGCATTGATCATCATGTCACCAAAATAAGACACTCGATAGGTATTGGAAAGGAGCATCAAGGTCATCTTGCACTTTCACAATCCTGTGATGTTCATAATTGATTTAATCTGTATCCTAATAATCTGCATGCTTTCCCGAGTTGTAGTGGGAGTACCACACACCATATCATTGCGTGACTTCAAGTTTACTTTGATATTATGGTTATTATGTCAATATTTACGCTTAAAGACGTTTCCACCACCACTTGGCTATTGATTACAATTCTATCTGCTGCCACATTCTGAATATTTCATTCCACTGAATTCACAGAAAAGGGTGAAGTTGCCTGTTGCCTCTAGACGCTGATATTGGGTTTTGTGTTTTTCCCAGCTAATGATTAAAGGGCATTTCCGCCACTTTTCAACCATGGTGGAGTTAGTGCCTACAAAAAGACATCATTAATATTTCTCTGTTTTACATTTTGAATTAGAGTAAGTAGTAGTACACACAATTTTTATTTTATTTAACCTTTATTTAACTAGGCAAGTTAAGAACAAATTCTTATTTAGAATGACGGCCTACCAAAAGGCAAACGGCCTCCTGTGGAGAAGGGGGCTGGGATTTAAATTTAAAATAAATGAAATAAAAATATAGGACAAAACACACATCACGACAAGAGAGACAACACCACATAAAGAGAGACCTAAGTCTGCAACATAGCATGGCAGCAACACATGACAACACGGGTATGGTAGCAACACAACATGACAACAACATGGTATCAACACAACATGGCAGCAGCACAACATGGTAGCAGCACAAAACAGGGTACAAACATTAGACAAATGGAGTTAGTTATCAGTATCTTTGCTAGGAGTACCAGCTAGCTAGCACTACTAGCTAGACACTGATTAACTAGCGCTACTTACTAGCTAGCTGATAGCTAGCCATTTGCTAGCTAGCACTAGCTTGGCAACAGCTAGAGCACAAGCAACAGTGGTTGCTTGGATGTAGTGATTTTTGGCATTAACATTGTATCTGTCATATGTGTTCCCTCTCCGGCCTCTAGGTCACCAGGCTGCTCGTTATGGCACACACCTGTCACCATCATTACACGCACCTGCGCGTCATTGGACTCCATCACTTCCCTGATTACCTTCCCGATATATGTCACTCCCTTTGGTTCCTTCCTCAGGCGTCATTGTTTCTGTTCCTGTGTCAATTCTGTGCGTTGTTCGTGTCTCTTATTTTTGTGTTATGTTGTGTTTATTTATTAAAACACTCACCCCCTGAACTTGCTTCCTGACTCTCAGCGCACATCGTTACAGTCTCCCAAAACTAAAATATAAACACAACATGTAAAATGTTGATCCCATGTTTCATGAGCTGAAATAAAAGATTCCAAACATTTTCCATACGAGCAAAAATCGTATTTCTCAAAAATGTTGTGCACAACTTTGTTTGCATCCTTCTTAGTGAGCATTTCTCCTTTGGCAAGATAATCCATCCACCTGACAGGTGTGGCATATCAAGGCCATCCTAAAATGTGCAGTTCTGTCACGCAACACAATGCCACAGATGTCTCAAGTTTTGAGGGAGCGTGCAATTGGCATGCTGTGACTGCAAGAATGTCCACCAGAGCTGTTGCCAGAGAATTTAATGTTCATTTCTCTACCATAAGCCGTCTCCAACGTCGTTTTAGAAAATTTGGCAGTACGTCCAATAGGCCTCACAACAGCAGACCACATATAACCAAGCCAACCCAGGATCTCCACATCTGACTTTTCACCTGCGGGATCGTATGAGACCAGCCACAAGGACAGCTGATGAAACTGTGGGTTTGCACAACCAAAGAATTTCTGCTCAAACTGTCAGGGTTTTGACCTGACTGCAGTTTGGCGTTGTAACTGACTTCAGTGGGCAAATGCTAATGTTTGATGGCCACTGGCACACTGGAGAAGTGTGCTCTTCATGGATGAATCCCGGTTTCAACCGTACCGGACAGATGGCAGATGAAATCGTGTGGGTGAGCAGTTTGCTGATGTCAACGTTGTGAACAGAGTGCTCCATGGGGAAGGTGGGGTTATGGTATGGGCAGGCATAAGCTACGGACAATGAACAAAATTGCATTTTATCAATGGCAATTTGAATGCACAGAGATACCGTGACGAGACCCTGAGGCCCATTGTCGTTCCATTCATCTGCCGCCATCACCTCATATTTCAACATGATAATGCATGGCTTCATGTCGCAAGGAACTGTAAACAATTCCTGGAAGCTGAACATTTCCCAGTTCTTCCATGGCCTGCATACTTACCAGACAGGTCACCCATTGAGCATGTTTTGGATTCTCTGGATCGACGTGCATCACAGTGTGTTCTGGGTCCCGTCAATATCCTGAAACTTCGCACAGCCATTGAAGAGGAGTGGGACAACATTCCACAGGCCACAATCAACAGCCTGATCAACTCTTTGCAAAGGAGATGTATCGCGCTGCATGAGGCAGATGGTGGTCACGCCAAATACTGACTGATCCATGCCCATACTTTTTTTCAAAGGTATCTGTGACCAACAGATGCATATCTGTATTCCCAGTCATCTGAAATCCATAATATCCATAATACATGTATTTAATTTGCCTGATTACCGACGGATATGTGAGTAGCACACGGACTCCCTGGAACATGTTGAGAGTTCAGGTTGTGCGCCAACTAAGACGTTAAAATACCATGCGCTTTGCGATTCACAGACGAGCTGGCATCAGCATGCAAAAGGTGCTATCTAGAACCTAAAAGGGTTCTTAAACATTCCCCATAGGAAAATTCCCCATAGGAAACCTTTTCTGTTCCAGGTAAAACCCTTTTGCTTTCAGGTAAAATATTTTTGGGTTGATGTAGAACCCTTTCCACCCTTTCAACATTGAACCCAAAAGGGTTCTACCTGGAACCAAAAAGGATTCTCCTATGGGGACAGCCGAAGAACCCTTTTGGAAGCCTTTTTTCGAAGAGTTTAGATCTGTACATAGGGGAAACATCACCCGAAGCTGAAATCACAGACGGTTTTGGTTTAAGAAGCAGCACATACTACCGTTCAAAGGTTTGGGGTCACTTAGAAATGTCCTTGTTTTTAAAAGAAAATGAAATTTTTGTCCCTTTAAATAACATCAAATTGATCAGAAATACAGTGTGGACATTGTTAATGTTGTAAATTACTATTGTAGCTGTTTTTTTATGGAATATCTACATAGGCATACAGAGGCCCATTTTCACCAACCATCACTCCTGTGTTCCAATGGAAGGTTGTGTTAGCTAATCCAAGTTTATCGTTTTAAAAGGCTAATTGATCATTAGAAAGCCCTTTTGCAATTATGTTAGCACAGCTGAAAACTGTTGTCCTGATTAAAGAAGCAATAAAACTGGCCTTCTTTAGACTAGTTGAGTATCTGGAGCATCAGCATTTGCGGGTTCGATTACAGGCTCAAAATGGCCAGAAACAAAGGACTTTCTTCTGAAACTGTCTATTCTTGTTCTGACAATTGAAGGCTATTCCATGCGAGAAATTGCCAAGAAACTGAAGATCTCGTACAACGCTGTGCACTACTCCCTTCACAGAACAGCACAAACTGGCTCTAACCAGAATAGAAAGAGGAGTGGGAGGCCCCGTGCACAACTGAGCAAGAGGACAAGTACATTAGAGTGTCTAGTTCGAGAAACAGATGCCCCACAAGTCCTCAACTGGCAGCTTCATTAAATAGTACCCGCAAAACACCAGTCTTAACGTCAACAGTGAAGAGGCGACTCTGAGATGCTGGGCTTCATTGCGGAGTTACAAAAGCCATATGTCAGACTGGCCAATAAAAATAAAATATTAAGATGGGCACAAGAACACAGACATTGAACAGTGGAAGATGGGAAAAAAGTGTTATGGACAGACGAATCTAAGTTTGAGGTGTTCGGATCACAAAGAAGAAGATTCATGAGACGCAGAAAAAATGAAAAGATGCTGGAGGAGTTCTTGCCGCCATCTGTCAAGCATGGTGGAGGCAAAGTGATGGTATGAGGGTTCTTTGGTGGTGGTAAAGTGGGAGATTTGTACAGGGTAAAAGGGATCTTGAAGAAGGAAGGCTATCACTCCATTTTGCAACGCCATGCCATACCCTGCTTAATTGGAACCAATTTCCTCCTATAACAGGACAATGCCCCAATGCACAGCTCCAAACTATGCAATAACTATTTAGGGAAGAAGGAGTCAGCTGGTATTCTGTCTATAATGGAGTGGCCAGCACAGTCACCGGATCTCAACCCTATTGAGCTGTTATGGGAGCAGCTTGACCGTATGAAGTGCCCATCAAGCGAATCCAACTTGTGGGAGGTGCTTCAGGAAGCATGGGGCGAAATCTCTTCAGATTACCTCAACAAATTAGAATGCCAAAGGTCTGCAGGGCTGTAATTGCTGCATATGGAGAATTATTTGATGAAAGCAAAGTTTGAAGGACACAATTATAGTTTAATTTAAAATATATATATTTAAATCATTATTTTTAACCTTGTCAACGTCTTGACTATATTTATTATTCCTTTTGCAACTAATTTCATGTATGTTTTCATGGAAAACAAGGACATTTCTAAGTGACCCCAAACTTTTCAACGGTAGTATACATTAAACATGACAAGATCAGCCTCACCTTTCTGTGAAATCCAGAGTTCGCTTCCTTTGCGCCGGAAGCAAACAAACAGTATATTAAAATGTTTTTCCAGATCGCCTCAAGAATGTTATCACAATCAAATCAAATCAAATTATATTGGTCACATACACATATTCAACAGATGTATTACTGCATTGTCGGAACTAGAAGCACAAGCATTTCGCTACACTCGCATTAACATCTGCTAACCATGTGTATGTGACAAATAAAATTTGATTTGATTTGAACAGATGTTATTGCCGGTGTAGTGAAATGCAATGTCAACCCATGACGGTTTAAGACAACATCATACACATCTACCCATTATCTCATGGGCTGTACATTACAACTGGTATATCATCTGGCCACCTAGCCATTATAGTTTAAACAAAGTTTCATCATCCCTTGACTCCAGCAGATGGCTGAATCAAGACTTTCTCACAGTTACTGGAATACGCCATGGTTTAATCAATGCTTTCTTTGAGTATTCGATTAAATTAAATTAAATGAAACCCTAAGATATCACACAGAAAACAGGCTTACTTACTTGACCTTCAAAGGCGACGTGGCGCATAACACTCAGCAGCATCACTACTTTTCCAGCCATGTTGTCAGTGGATAGACAGTGGAGGCTGCTGAGAGGAGAACGGCTCATAATAATGGCCGGAACTGAGAAAATGGAATAGCATCAAACACATGGAAAACAAGTGTTAGATATATATTTGATACCATTCCATGGATTCCACTCCAGTAATTACCACGATCCCGTTCTCCCCAATTAAGGTATCACCAACCTCCTGTGGTGGATAGACAGTGAGAGTGCCCCATCTCACAGTCTCTCACTGCTTATTATGAGGTTGACAGGTCCACTGACAGGAAAGTGAGGTTGTGTCCTAAATAGAACCCTAGCCCTATGGGCCCTGGTCAAATGTGGTGCACTATATAGGGAACAGGGTGCCGCTTGAGACACAACCCTACTTTTCTTAGCCAAAGATTATGAAATACATGTTGCAGTGATGTAGTTCCATGGTTTACCCCTTTATTTCCCCTTTATTTAACCAGGTAGGCCAGATGAGAACAAATTCTCATTTACAACTGCGATCTGGGCAAGATAAAGCAAAGCCGTGTGACACAAACAACAACACAGAACTACACATGGAATAAACAAACGTACAATCAATATAACAATAGAAAAGTCTATATAAAGTGTGTGAAAATGAGGTAAGATTAGGGGGGTAAGGCAATAAATAGGCCATAGTGGCAAAATATTTACAATTTAGCAATTAAACACTGGAGTGATAGATGTGCAGAAGAGGAATGTGCAAGTAGAGGTACTGGGGTGCAAAGGAGCAAAAAAATAAATAACGATATGGGGATGAGATAGTTAGGTGGGCTATTTACCGTTGGGCTACGTACAGGTGCAATGATCTGTAAGCTGCTCTGACAGCTGATGTTTAAAGTTAGTGAGGGAGATATGAGTCTCCAGCTTCAGTGATTTTTGCAAGTCGTTTCCAGTCATTGGCAGCAGAGAACTGGAAGGAAAGGCGGCCAAAGAAGCAATTGGCTTTGGGGCTGACCAGTGAAATATACCTGCTGGAGCGTGTGCTACGGGTGGGTGATGCTATGGTGACCAGTGAGCTGAGATAAGGCAGGGCATTACCTAGCAAAGACTTATAGATGACCTGGAGCTAGTGGGTCTGGCGACGAATATGTAGCGATGGCCAGCCAACGAGAGCATACAGGTCACAGTGGTGGGTAGTATATGGGGCTTTGGTGAGAAAATGGATGGCACTGTGATAGACTGCATCCAATTTGCTGAGTGTTGGAGGCTATTTTGTAAATGACATCGCCAAAGTCATGGATCGGTAGGATAGTCAGTTTTACGAGGGTATGTTTGGCAGTGTGAGTGAAGGATGCTTTGTTGTGAAATAGGAAGCCGATTCTAGATTTAATTTTGGATTGGAGATGCTTAATGTGAGTCTGGACGGAGAGTTTACAGCCTGACCAGACACCTAGTATTTGTAGTTGTCCACATATTATAAATCAGAACCATCCAGAGTAGTGATGCTAGACGGGCGGGCAGGTGCGGGCAGCGATCGGTTGAAGAACATGCATTTAGTTTTACTTGCATTTTAAGAGCAGTTTGAGGCCACGGAAGGAGAGTTGTATGGCAAAGAAGCTCGTTTGGAGGTTAGTTAACACAGTGTCCAAAGAAGGGCCAGAGGTATACAGGATGGTGTCGTCTGCATAGAGGTGGATCTGAGAATCACTAGCAGCAAGCGCGACATCATTGATGTATACAGAGAAAAGAGTCGTCCCGAGAATTGAACCCTGTGGCACCCCCATAGAGACTGACAGAGGTCCGGACAACAGGCCCTCGGATTTGACACACTGAACTCTGTCTGAGAAGTGGTTGGTGAACCAGGCGAAGCAGTCATTTGAGAAACCAAGGCTGTTGAGTCTGCCGATAAGAATGCGGTGATTGACAGAGTCGAAAGCCCTGGCCAGGTCGATGAATACGGCTGCACAGTATTGTCGATGGCGTATATGATATCGTTTAGGACCTTGAGCTTGGCTGAGGTGCACACATGACCAGTTCGGAAAACAGTACCGTACCGGTGGGATTCGAAATGGTCGAAGTTAGAAAGGCAGTGTAGGATAGATATAGGTCTGTAACAACCGTTTGAGTTTTGAACCTTGTTAAGTTATTGCTTTAGTGTTTCTGCAGTAACACTTTTGTAACGGGAATTTCCAGGTGAACAAAAAGGAGGTTAAACCAAAATAAGGTTCATCAAAATCAATCCGGCTTAATCCAATAATTCAGGGACACACCTCCAGAACAGAAGCAGAGAAAATGTCTAACGGGCCTCTTGGAGAGAGGCCCTTTACAGTATATTCTAATCTGACATTTGGCATAGGTCCCCAGATCCTCAAAAAGTTCTACAGCTGCACCATCGACAGCATCCTGACCGGTTGCATCACCGCCTGGTATGGCAACTGCTTGGCATCTGACCGTAAGGCACTACAGAAGGTAGTGTGTACAGCCCAGTACATCACTGGGGCCAAGTTTCGTCAAAGACTCCCGTCACCCAAGTTATAGACTGTTCTCTCTGCTACTGCACGGCAAGCGGTACCTAGGACCAAAAGGGCTACTTAACAGCTTCTACCCACAAGCCATAAGACTGCTGAACAACAAAACTATTTACATTGACCCCCCCCCCCCCCCCTTTTTTTACACTGCTGCTACTTGCTGTTTATCTAGTCACTTTACAAATTACCTCAACTAACCTGTACCCCGCACATTGACTCGGTACCAGCACTCGTTTATAGCCTCATTATTGTTATGTACATTTCTTGTGTTACTTTTTGATTGACTAGATTTTTAAAAAAAAACTTGAGTTTATTTAGTAAATATTATATTAACTCTACTTCTTCAACTGCATTGTAGATTTAAGGGCTTGTAAGTAAGCATTCCGTGATAAGGTCAACACATTTTATTTTATTTGATATATAAACCCTTCTCATAAAACATTATCAAGGTTTACACATAAAGGAGCGTATATGTCGCTTATGCTGGTATTGAATTTAAAGTTTTATTAAATCAAATTATTTTAAAATGTAGGCCGAAAGCGCCAGAGAACAATTAGAATGGCCGTATAGGCTAAAACGTTTTCTAAGGAAAAAAAATAGACGACCTCAAAGGCATCTATTTGGTCATTCTCCTGGAGTAAATTCAAATTCAAACAAATCACAGCTTAGGGACTTGCAAATTAATAAAGACTACTAGGCAAGTACTACATAATGACTATGTTTGGGGCATTTTATTGAATAGTCTGCTAGTGCAGTTGCCTAGTAGGCTATGATTTCCTCGTTGTGGGCTTTTATTAAAGAGGAAGCCACCGGTCCACTGACTGTCATGTTACTGCCATGAAGTGTAGTACACAAAGTTCATTCACTCTCGGGAGCCTACGACAACTGATGGTCACAGCCACACAGCATAGGATGTTGGAGAAAATTATAGTACCTTGTCTTATAGCTTGAAACTATACTGATTTAGGCACAAAAAAAATATAGTATTTTTTAAATTGCTTTTTTAATACGGTCGGTGCGTAAACGGATATGTATTTGTCACTACAGTTCGGCATGTGACAGCCGCATTATGCTCGACTCATCTCTCAACTTTAGGCTGCGGAAGAAAGGCTGGACCGTGGTTGTAGTTTTAGGTGTTATTAATCTCTTAGTGGTTTTATTTAATTTAATGGGTTACTCGAATGGGTTTTCAGCAAACAAACAAATAAAGACACAGACGCGAATTGAAAAAGCTTTTATTACCGTGCCACTTCCACCGCAAGATAATGGACAACACGACCTTAATAACAGCGTTGTAATATTGCGAACTCCGAAGTTTAAGGATATACATTTACCCAATGCAGCTACTACAACTACTACAACAACTACTACAACAACTACTAACACTACTTCTACTACAACTTTGTGGAATAAGTTTGAAAAATGTCCTGATCCGTCTCCTCATCTGGGTAAGTAGGCTATGATTTGATCAATTCATTTTAATTCAAGGGCTGGTATTTAATAGAAAATGCACAGCAGAAACATGACATTATATTGTATTATACATGTAATTGTTATAAACACGTACGAGGACTCTTTATAACACATTAGCAGGCTATTTCCATGCTGATTTTTTTCTCCAATTCTTCTGTCATGCACATATTATATGTATTTGTTCCCCTAATCAAGCATGGAACCTGAATCCAGATAGTTTGGCCTCCCAAGAAAATACATTAAAACTTTATATATTTAATCGAACTGTTTGGCCAAAAATAACAAGCAAATGAAATATATATAATTATCAGCCATAACATTCATGGGATCATTCTCTGGGATCTTCTCCAAACATATACCAAACATTAGGAACACCTTCCTAATATTGAGTTTGCACCCCCTTCGTCCCCTATGACCTCAGAACAGCTTCAATTCGTCAGGGAATTAACTCTACAAGGTGTCTGACTCCAATGCTTCCCACAGTTTTGGGGAGTTTTGTCAAGTTGGCTGGATGTCCTCTGGGTGGTGGATGATTCTTCATACACACAGGAAACCGTTGAGCATGAAAATCCCAGCAGTGTTGCAGTTCTTGCGCCTGTTTCCCTTTATTGCGAGTGTTACGAAATGCTTGTGTGTAAGCTAAATGCTTGTGTGTAGGCGAAATGCTTGTGACATCAATAAGGGATGCGTGCATGCGCGTGCGTGTGTGTGTGTGTGCGTGCGTGTGTGCACGTGTGTGTGCTCTATTTTTCTACATGAGGTCAAAGGCTGAAAACTTTGAACAAAGAGAGAGCGAGATAGAGCAGGGAGTGATGGAGGCGTGAAGGCAGAAAGTGAAAAGGAAGTGAATGTGGTTGAGGAACAGGAAGAGGTGTGTGAGAGTTTATGAGAGATCAAGAGATCTGTTTCTCCTGACCTGCAGTGGGGCCTCTCAGGGTGGAGTTCTCCACGCCTGTCAGCTTGGACACAGTGAGGAAGGAGAACCCAGGTCTGCAGGGAGGAGGTCGCTACAAACCACAAGACTGCGCCGCCCTCCAAAAGGTTGCTCTAATCATCCCCTTCCGCCATCGCGACGATCACCTCAAGTTCTGGCTCTACTACCTCCATCCCATCCTTCAGCGCCAACAGCTGGACTACGGCGTCTACGTCATCAATCAGGTAAAGCCAGAGAAACCAGTCTAATCTCTGTGCATGACTGGTTTCATCTATTCACTGAACTCGCCTTTCAGAGTCTGTCTGAACAAAAAAAAGCAGCTCGGTTGTCATGCATTTGTTTATTCATGCCTGAAGGTTTCCACACAAGTAACCTCCCACCCGTCATTGTAGATACCAGGAAGAATGTTAACGTGTGTCGCAACATCCCCCCCCCCCCCCCCCCCCCCTCTCACAGTTACAAATCATTACTCAGGGTCTTTAAACCAAGGCTAAATCTCAATAAGCCTATCCTTGATTCCTTGTGTCCTCTCCTGCCATCCTTCCCCCTCGCTTCCTACAGAAAATGTAAGAGGGATGAAAGAAGAGGAAACGTAAATGTACGGAACTACGAAATGTATAGATTTGTAAGAAGTGCGACGTTTGTGAGAAACTAAGAGAGCTCTGAGAGAGACACTGAGAGAGACACTGAAACAGGAGATAGACAGACATCCAGCCCCAGCCCCCCAGCTTTCCAGCCCCAGCGCCCCAACTCCACACAAGCCCAGGCCTGTACTTTAAACACAGACATGGTTCAGCTGTGAGTTGAAGTTTATATTCACTATCTGTAAACCACCAGGTGTCTCTCACAGATAATCAGAGGGCACAGCCAAGTCACCGTGATGAACAAATGGAAGCCTTCGGTTTGCAAAACGGTTTGCAACATGGAGTGTCTCTATCAAATAATCATGATGTCATCAAGTATGAGTTTATTCTAATGTATTGTTTTAAAGGACAACATATCTTACATGTTATAAGAGGAACTAAACATGTTTGACAGACACCACACAATCAGGAATTAGAGGCTATCTCAGGTCCATGTATTTCTGTTGGACGGTTTCTCCCGTGGGCAAAAGTTTGTAAGTTTAAGTCAACAGATTTAGTCATTGTGAAAGGATTTCAGACACGGATGCATCTTGCTGTCTTTGTAAACCGATTAGAAACCAGATATGGCAGTATGAGCGCCCATCCTACACTACTGGAAGAGAAAAGAGTCAATGGCTCGCTATAGAACGGTAAAGCACCCTTATTTTTTTAGCAATGTAGGATGCTCCTATACAAATGTTCTCACAAGGAAATATTTGGTGTGAGGGATGATTCAAATAATCATCCAACGATTCATCCTCACCAGCTGAAGTTGTTCGACTGCATAACGCAGACAGCTTCTCACTTTCTTTTTATTCTCCCCTCTTTCCTCCACACATTTCCTCCTTTCCACCACATCCGTCACCTCAATGAACTCTCTGCCTTTCTTAACTTGTAATGATAAAGAGACAGAGGACTACTTTTTTTACATTAAAGGGGCAATACACAGTTGAAGCAATAACAAAGCGGATTCCCTGCCTCTGTTTTGGTAAAAAAAAAAAAAAAAATAGGGCCTGGAGAAATGTAACAACTCTTACATTCATAGATGGAGCTATTGATGCAAAGACGGATCATCCAAGATATCAACATTATAGTTTTAAGCATATTTTCAGGCTATGCATTTACAATGTTCACAAACATTGGGGTAAAACCAGCTTATATTTTGGGTTCTGATGGGGTATGAAAGTTCAACTAAGCTCAAAGGCATATATATATATATATATATATAGGCATATATATCAAAGGCATATATATATATATATATATATATATATATATATATATATATATATATGCCTTTGAGCTTAGTACGTTATATATATACGTTATATTCTTCAAGAATCAATGCATATCTATCCTTAATTTATAAGTTCAAAATTGGATGTAGCAACTGCAGATTGCCCCCTTTAAAGCATGAACATGGTCAGGTATAGCAGTTTTCGGGATATAGCAGGCATCTCTAATTATGAAGATCCAACAAAGGCAACTGATTAAAGCAATTGTAGATGAGAGGGCATGCTTATTTAGCACAGCTGTGCTACGATCACAGGTGCAAGGCGGATCCGAGTGCGGTAGATCAGCGCAGCCGTGATAAAAAAAAATAAGAAAGTTGTTTAGCACAACCTCGAGTGAACAATTGCTTTTCTACAACGGGTTACCAATTAGATAAAACACTTGATTTCGTTATGTATTCATAGGTTACTATTTCGTCCCTCAATTAAAATATAGGCCTAGTCCTGACACGAATCTTAGTTGCTAGCCAAACCGGCTGGTCGTTCATTCTATCCGTTAGGTTGCCGGAGCCGTGACCCACTCGTGAAGTCTTTTTGTTCCATATCAATGGACGACCCAGTCGTTCGGCCTAAATGTTTATGGCAACGCTCTTATCCCTTGCTTGCTAGCTAGCCAACTAAGGCTAACGTTGTCACTTCAAACTGTGTAGCCAGAATAACAGCAAAGTAGCTGTATTTGAGTTTGTTTAAGCTGTTTTCTATCTACATTTATTTGGATGCATCCATAACAATGAGCTAATGATGCACGATTTTCCCTGACATAGAACATTTGCTCTCCTGTCAGGGCACTGTTCAGAGGAGCTAGCCAACTACACAGCAACACAGTCACTTCAAACGGAAGCAGGAACGACCGCACAATAGCTGCATTTAATTTAGTTTGATTCATGATTTCGACGGGCTAAGAAAATATGTTTGTCTCGTCCTGACACCATTATCCTCATTGGGACAGTGGAGATAGAATTTCAACAAATGTCAGAGAGACCTACAACCCCCCGTTGTTGCAAACCAAATGTAATGCCTCGATCAGACCGACATTGTATGGGTTTTGGCACACCAGAAGTACATTCACTTCCAATGAAACGCTGCGTTTGCCTTGTATGCATAGACTTGACAATATTAGCAAAATGTGAATGTTAAACTTTTACTGCACACATATAGAGTAACAATTTTGGATTACGTAATGGGGAAGTTTGACTGCAGAATTGATTGCACAGCATTGATGTTATGACACTGTCGGTCTGATTGAGGCGTTAGGCTAGAAGCACGGGAGATAATGTCTAGATCCTTTTTATAGTGGAAATCAAGTTAATGAATGACCTGTCTGGGCTGATGGAACAGTGGATGCGCAGTGATTTCTCGGATGGAACAGAAAGCAAGATGCCAATTTTTGCATTATAGGCTTACCCGTGCTAAACTGGTTATTTAGTATGGCTTAGACCGTGTCTCAACCAATCACAAAGCTTGTTTTGACCAACCTGTTGTAGAATTGTAACTTTTGATTTTTGTTGTTTAAATAATCAAATTCAATATTATTTCATTTTTGTGATGTATTTGAATGACAGAATCACCACTACGGCCCTAACTGTCAGCTGGTGACTACCACGCATTGATAGTGAAGAGTAGCCTACTCCTATGAAGATGCCATTGACAGTGTAGAGGAAAGAACTGTGTCCTTACATGACTTCTACAGGTGCTTCCTGTTCTTGAAACCAAAATAGCAGATAACGTCTCTCTCTCTCTGTCTCTCTCTCTTTCCCTCTCTCTCTGTTTCGCATTCTGACATACTAATAACTACTACTAACTCTGTTTCCACTCTCCTAGCACTGCATGTTTGCAACCAATCACATCTCTGCTAAAGTATGGTTGGGTTCTTCCAATGCTCGGTGGCTTTCTTCTTCTCCTTCTGCTTTCTCCTGAGGTAACTAAGTGCGACTGTTGGTATACTCCGCGGTTCTCTAACACGCTGTTGCTTAGTTTCTGACATTTCTTAAGGGGAAGTCCCTTGGAGTTTCTATTTAGTGTATTGCATGATAGTTATGCCAATATTGTTTACTTTCCTCATATGAGATAAGGACAAAACCTGTCTGGGGCTCCTAGGGGCGGTTTCGACAGACACACATGAAGCATAGTCCGAGACTAAATTTATTTTTAGACCAGGACGAGGCTTAATCTGTGTCCAAGAAGCGGGCCCCGAGTGACTGTCTTTTAGAAGGTGGTGCGTTGACCTGAAGTAATCTGTAAAATAAAAAAGTAGTGAGTGCGGACCGTCCTTTTTTTATATAGTACTTTGCTCATATGCTAATGACAATGCAAAGTTAGCTGGGTGTTGGGAAAGAGAACTGTCTAGAATGTAATGTTGCAGCTCAGTAGATCTTCAGGCTGTCAGTGACTTAGAAAACTGGTCTGCTTGCTTTTTAAAAATGTATTTAACTAGGGAAGTCAGTTAAGAACACATTCTTATTTACAACGACGGCCTAATCCAGCCAAACCCTAAACCAGACAATGCTGGGACAATTGCTCACCGCCCTATGGGACTCCCAATCACAACCAGTTGTGATACAGCCTGGAATCAAACCAGGGTCTGTCGTGACACCTCTAGCACTGAGATGCAGTGCTTTACACCGCTGCGCCACTCGGGAGCCCCGTCTCAGTAAATCTTTAAATAGTTTACCCAACAATGGGAGATCTGTGACAGCTAAGAAGAACAAAAAGACTTTCTATGTCTGTGATGTGGTTGCCCCACCTAGATAACTGTAAGTCGCTCTGGATAAGAGCGTCTGCTAAATGACTCAAATGCAAAATGTAAGAGTACATCAACTTGAAATCAATTTGCATATACCAGATTTTTTTTTTAAATACACTTTTTGATGAATTAAACATGTTCTAAGGACAAACTTTATTCAATTATAAGTGAATATTTGGCAAATAATTTAGCGTACCCATGTTTTGAAAATTACTGTAATTTCTTCATTAGGATGGAGACGACACATTCAACAGGGCCAAGCTGATGAACATTGGCTATGCTGAGGCCCTGAAAGAGTATGACTACGACTGCTTTGTGTTCAGTGACGTGGACATCATCCCCATGGATGACCGCAACCCCTACAAATGCTTCAGCCAGCCCAGACACCTGTCTGTCTCCATGGACAAGTTTGGCTTCAAGTACGGCCCAAAACTCAACCGACAACTTCTTTCTAATGCGTCATCATCATTTTCATTAATTGGGACTCTTCCTCAATTCAATGAGTACATAGCTAGAAGAGTAGTAAACAAGTATATCTGTTTATGCTTAGCCTACCCTTTTCATGACTTGGCTCTTTGTATGGGCCAGATGAGAAATATTTTGTCTTTGTCTCATCCATAGGTTGCCCTATAACCAGTACTTTGGCGGTGTCTCAGCGTTAAGTAAGGAGCAGTTCCTGGAAATCAACGGCTTTCCCAACAACTACTGGGGCTGGGGTGGGGAAGATGACGACATTTTCAACAGGCAAGACAGTGCATTCCAATCCAAACAGACTTTTAAAGCATTACGGATGAGCCTATATTAAAGCCAGACTTGGCAAGGGGACATCATCCCTTTCTAATGTTACCGATGCATTGTATAATGCTCATGCAAAACACAATATATTCACCAGGGTGTTAGGGTCAGTCAATTCAGAAACTGAAATGGCAGTTTTTTTTCAATATTTTTTTTTTATAAACTGAAAAGGAGAAGCTGTTTACTTAAAAAGTTGTCACGTTTTTTAACTTAAATCAATTCCTGAATTGAATTAGAATTGACCCCAACCCTGAATTCCACAGTATTTCCAACGTGTATGCAAAGTCCATTATAATAATAAACTCTGATTTCCACAGGTTGAGCTCCAGAGGAATGTCCATCTCTCGTCCAGATGGCGAGGTCGGAAAATGCCGGATGATCCGTCACGAGAGAGACAAACTGAACGACCCAAATCCTCAGAGGTAAAGCTTTAGATTAGAACATCCACATTCAACAGGTTCCCCACAATGTTGTACTTTTAAAAAAGAAAATGTAGATTTTAAGGGGAAAGTTTTTATTTCTTCATGATAGCATCAGCATTGTTACTCAGCCATCACAGCCAATAAAATATTGGCTATTGTATGGCCCCAGAATTGACATATCAGTGCATCCCTAATATCTTCATAGGAGGATAGTAGACTGATGAGTCATTTCCTTTGCATCGCAGGTTTGACAGAATACAACGCACGAGACTGACCATAAATACAGATGGGATCAGCTCTCTCAAGTACAAAGTCGTCAAAGTGGAAAAGGATGCTCTGTTCACGAAAATCACAGTAGATGTGGGGAAACCTTAGTGAAAGTGGATAAATGTTAGCAGTTATTTTGCACATCACTTATCACAAGGTGGAGGGCAGAGAAAGCACAGCGGAACCATGGAATGCAGTACTGAGAATACTCTGAATTCTCCAGAACGCGTGTATTTATTGTGGAAACAAATGGACAGCACTTGGATGAATGGGATGGCACAACAAGACCTCATAAATATCAGAGTGGATCAAAATGTTTGATCAACATGTTTGACTTCTAATGGCAGGACACAAGGGAAGGGGCGTGGGACAAAGAAGTTATTTTGTATGTCATTTGTAATGAGTTGTCTTTGTGTAATTCTGTAAGGGAGAACTACTTGGTTTAAATGTGTATATAAGTTGTATACATTTGCATATAGTTAATACATATTTTATATATTGTTTCTTTCATTTTCGGCTAAGATATTAGAGGTGATTATGGGTTTAATATATTTTTTGTGGAAATGTTTCCCATGTTTGAAACTGTGTGAAAGGTCTTAATCACAATCTAAAAGCAACGATTGGTTTGGATACTTATATATGTTTCTAAAAACATCACTTGTCTGCTGTGATTCTGTACGTTCACTACCTGTAACATGATCACTTCCATGCTTCTTTACATTCAAAACATGTTTACTACCTGTGACATGATCACTTCCATGCTTCTTTACATTCAAACCCTATTCAGTACCTGTATGAATTATCACTTCCATGCTTCTTTACATTCAAGACCTGTTCACTACCTGTGACATGATCACTTCCATGCTTCTTTACATTCAAACCCTATTCAGTACCTGTATGAATGATCACTTCCATGCTTCTTTACATTCAAGACATGTTCACTACCTGTTACATGATCACTTCCATGCTTCTTTACATTCAAAACCTATTCAGTGCCTGTTACATGAATGATCACTTCCTTGTTTCTGCAGCGCACAAATCAGTCGGGAACAAACACACATACTACAACATTGTGATAGTCAGTTGTATGTATGGTCAGTCTCAGTCCCCGCCCATTTGGCTTGTCTTAAATGTGTAGAAATACTGGTTTGGTGAGCAGAACACTGGACCCAACCTGTCACTTTATTTCATGTGACTGAAAGCAAAAGCCTACAGCCTGGTTTTCATTCATAGGAATAGAACATGGAGAAGTTATTGAATAAATAAAAAGTTTTACATTTGAATTATTCAAAATCTATTTTTATTGAATACATTTAACTTTAATTGTCCTGTTGGGCTATTGAATATATTAATTTATTATAGTTAAAATGATTGGAATACGTGTTTAATTGAATTGATTTAATTTCAAGTCTCCAATTGGGGACTCCAAAAAGTGACTACAGACCTAGCTCTGGATTTCCATCCTGTTACAAGGAAACCAGTAACGGATTCATTTGTGGTTAGTGAAATAATTAACAAGAAACACTAGTGAATCAGTCTAAGGAAATCCCAGACCTAGGGCAACATTGTTCACATTGTAGAAGGCAACCCGTGTGCCTAGGGAGACTAGAGTATTATTAATTTAGAAGTTAATCATTTCCTTTTCCCCCGTCACCTCACAAATTGGAACTTGACCATATAACTGGGCAATAGTCCAGGTGTGATAAAAGTAGGTCTTGTGAGACTTGTTAAGTTGATTGTGATGTCAAGAAAGCAGAGCAGTGCGTTATCACAGATAGACCTCTCACCGAGGTAAAGACAGTTTCAGGTTGGATATTTGCCTGTAGTTTTCCTTACGTCCACCAACAGCAGTCAGGGACCGTCAACATACTGACAAATCCAATTTTTCACATTTCAATAGCTCTTTAACCAATCCTCCTAAAACGTTCAACCCGGGTCGTAGCTAACCCGATGGCATAGACACACATTGCACACACTTTTTGTTGTTGTTGATTTACATCTCGCACTATTTTAAATGATTTATTTACATTTTTGAATTTCAATAGCTCATTGGTCATATGACCTACTGACTTCAAACAAGGTTCCGAATGTCCACTGACCACCCTTCTATATTGCACACTCTTGTTTGGGTACTGTAAAATCACATGGTGTAACGTACATTTTTCATAGTTTTACATTTCAATAGCTCCTTGTGACACACCTAAGAAGTGTGCAGTGGATATACACCCATATTGCATCAACTCTAGTCATGTATCTTCTATATAGTTGTACATTAATATTAGTTTGACAATTAGGGGGTTCAGTCCAGTGTTGTTTACCCTTTTCTTTAATATGTATCTATAATAACTGGTAGTTCTAAGGACTTATTTTCCCTGTTTTTTTAAATATTTTTCCACACTATTTAACATAGGTACACAATAGGAGAGAGACAGATAATATCTCCTTTCGTCGTTAATATCAACCATAAAGGAAAGGGGCAAAGTACGAGAGTCATGTTTGGTTTCCCAGGAGGTCTACCCCGGGGGATGGTAATAGAGGGGATGTACGTGAGGCGACGTTGGCTCCCTCTGCTGGTAATACGGGAGCTGGGCACCCCGACACGGACAGCTCTAAGTGGAGGTAATTCGAGGAAAGTGCCAACCAGCGGTGGAGGCCAAATGAAAGGAGCACGGTGGCACACCGCGAGAGGGGAAACGGGGAGAGACCGACGCCAAGCCACAGTAGAGAAATAGGACTGAGCCAAATTTAAGTGATTTTCTTTGTAAAGTTGTTTTTGCGGACTAAAACCTCCCCGTCAATCTCTGCACGCTCAACCTAACATCCCACGGTTTACCACAGATGTTATTAATTGTCCAAAGTAGGGATGGAGAGTGAGCTAGTAAGGTAGGCTGCAGTGGGTTTGCTGGTCAATACATATGCTGAACATGTAACCAAACAAGGTTCAGAATGTCCACTCAGTGGGCCTACACATTGCATACCCTTTAGTTTGTCCATTTTCATCTCACACGCTTTTACATGAATTTGTCCAAATGTAAAACTTCAATAGCTCCTTGGTCATGTGACCTACTGACTTCAAACAAGGTTCAGAATGTCCACTGACCACCCTTCTATATTGCACACCCTTTAGTTTGTTAATTTTAATCTCACACGATTTTACATGAACTTTTCCAAATTTTAATTTTAATAGCTCCTTTGTCATGTGACCTAATGACTTCAAACAAGGTTCAGAATGTCCACTGACTACCCTTTATATATTGTGGATTATCAGTGGACATTCTGAACCTTGTTTGAAGTCAGTAGGTCACATGACCAAGGAACTATTGAAGTTTTACATTTGGAAAAATTCATGAAAATTGACAAACTATGCAATGTGATCCACAATATGGCATAGGATGTGAAGCCATAACGCATACATTGTTTCAGCAGCAGACGATGATCTATAATGTCAAAAGCTACACCGAAGTCTAACAAAACAGTGAATCTGCTGTATCTAATCGCCAGCTTGTGATACAATTTTTATTTTTTATTTTTTTGTATCTCAAGTTTACCTTTCCGTCAGTCAACACCTCTAAAATATTTTGGGTGTGCGTGAACTCGTGCTTTTCATTAGATTATTATCTGCTGGTGTTTCCCTACCGTACATCTTCTATCAATCACACGTCATAGATTGCATCACGTAGGTAGGTAATAGCAGAGAGGAAGAGAGAAGCCCAACTCAACAGAAATCCGCAGGTGTTTTTATTGTTGTTGCGTTTGCCCATCAAGCAAGGGGTTTTGCATGGAGGTCAATGAGTGTCATATTCGAACAATAAAAAATGTATGGCTTATTTGCCAAGTGAGGTTTATTTTATCAAATAGAAGTTTCGTAATGCTTAAATTGTTACAATTGTACTGATAGAAGTAGGACAAGTGACATCCCGGCAACTTCGAGAGAAAAAACACTTTGTATGTGGGTTGTCTCGAGATGGCTATGCATATTCATGAAATGAGGCTCGTATCATAGTCTCTCTCTCTCTCTATTGAACACAGGCGGTTGACGTCAACAACCCTCGTTGAATATTTAAAAAACATTACAATAATGAGATGTATCCACCAATCCAAAGAAAGGATAGGCGCAGCTAGACAGCCTGCTGTTGTGCTGTTAAGGTGAGATTTATTTTGTCAGTATATCCATAATCTGTGGTAGCAGTACTTTTCCGGTAATCTCAGGTAAAGGTTGACATGTAAACAGCAGAAATGTTAACATGAAGTTGATTGACTTGAATTATTGTAGAAATAAGGGCAACTCTAAGTGATGTATTTTAGAAAGGGTTTGGAAAACCGTTTTTGTCCTTAACGTTATCTAGAATTGATAACGGTGAAGACAAGATAATAGTGGTAGATTTGAAGAAAGCAGACAAACTGTCTTGAAAATGTATCAATTTGTGTTCCTGTAAATAAGTACTGTACACAACAAATAACGGACACAACCAGCCTTTTTAATACTTCAAATGTAAACAAATAATATTCAACACAAGAAAATAACTACCATGGTACTGCAGGACACTTTTTCTTCCAAACAGTTGTTGTTGTTGTTGTTGTCACAGAACACAACTAAATGCATTGTAGTTTCAGGTGTATCTTCTGAAATCTGGGGCTATTCCAATGTAAATCCTGTACGGTGTAGATGACATAGAAAACTTCAATAAAGTGCTAGGTGTCCACATCCCTCCCCATCATGACCAATGAGCAGATAGGGTTCTTTGTATGATCAGCAATTCTGTCCGAATGAACGTAGTACTCATCGTAACGTAACCAAAACAAAGTGGCATGTTATTGGTCTGGTCCCTCTCAATTCGACCGGTGTTCGACTGTTGCCTTTTATCGTGTTTGTTTGGCCCTAAGTTTGCATGTTAATATGGCAGACTGCTGGCGTAACTATGGCAGATGTGTTGTGCATCAGTAAATACAATACCAGGAGTTAGAGAAGAGGGGGGGGGGGGGGGGGGGGGGGGGGGTGTACAATTGGGGTTGTGGTCAGTAATAATAACGCACAATAGACACGCACAAAAAGGACCTTGGCAACAGCCCAGAAAGTACAATGATGGTTGGATTGTTTGTGAGCACCATGTGAGACCCAGCCTCCATGTGCAGCCACGTGTTCAATGCATTCTAGCCGTTCCATCCTTCACTTTCAGCACGTGTCCTTTACTTCTTAAGCGGAAAACTCCAAAGATGGCGGCTGAACTACAGGAAGTCAGCTGTTCAAGGAAAAAGACAAGTGAAAGTGTACAAATAAGCCCCCCCCCCTGACTCAACCTCGACACAACGTTGACTCAATGTTTTGGCACTGGTGACTGTTTACTGAACGACACATATCCAGATAGATCTTCAATATAGAATATATATATATATATATAATCATCATCATCATCGTCTGCTCTCCTGTCACTGTTACTTCACAATACATAAATAAATGAAAAAAAATGGTATACCCAGTCACATTTCTCTCGTGGTCACGTTAGTAATACCGTGTTTTCTACCACAGAATCTTGAATCCTGCCGGGGGAAAACCCCAGTAGGTTATCCAACAGCAACAGCCCATCTCTTTAGTCCATTATACCTGTCTTAAGAGGGTTCATGCTTTGGCACACATACCGTACAGGTCCTATCTACACTACGTGGTCCATTAAAAAGCATGACATTTAGGTCCATCCTCACACTTCAGAAAACCTGTCACAAATGTCAAAAGGATGATTGTTAGCTAATAAGCGACCGTTGTCGTTATTAGACTGCACATTCACGCACAGAAGTTGACCCTTCATTACCTATGGCAAAGTACAGTACATTTAAAGCAGTAATCTGACAATAAGGTCTCTCTGAAATCCCTTCAGGGTTCTAAAAAATCTCCGGTCTTTGTGCTTTGTCATTCCAGAACATTCCATGGCCTCTCTTTTGGAGTGTTAACATTATCTCCAACATGATTGGCAGGCACTGTGCTGGACGTCATGACAACAACAAAACATGAATCTTTTTTTTTTTTAAATACAACAAACTCCATTAGGTTACATTTTTTAAGACGCAAAACTGAATCGATCAATATACTGTATTTAAAATGTATTTCATTTGGGATTGGACTATCGTTGAAATTAATTCTTATTCTTCCAGTTCATAAAAAAAAAATGGTAACAAAGAGCGGGAGATAAAATACACCCTGAATCCAAATGACTGTCGGTTGGCAATGAGCGAGTTGATTGGAACTTCTTCTTTATACATTGTCGAGCGTGTCGCTGATCCTGCTTGAGTGAGCACACAGGAAACTGTGTACTCTTCATGCTCTGCCTGGGGTACAACTTTGAAATATATTCAAGTCTTTCAGTCTTTTCAATCTAGCTAGCGAGGGGCACAAGGCTGTTCCTCGTAGAACACTTCATGGGGTTTTATCATCTTTATTTCTTTGCATTGATTTGCATTGACTTTCAGTGTTGAACTTCTGCCGCTCGTTCTCGCGTCACCCTACAAAAGAACGCTAACGCTGGGCAGTCCACTGAGAAAGAATGTTAAAAAAAATGTTAAACGCTACAATAAAGTAGAAAACCCTCCTCTCCGGAATGACCCGTCTCTACAGGGGCCTCGGCAGTTCATCTGGGAGAGGAACAGACACCGGGTTCGTCCAAAATGGCACCCTATGCACTACACGGGGCACTACATTGACCAGGGCACTGGTCGAAAGTAGCGCACTTATGTAGGGAACGGAGTTCCATTTCAGGTGCAGCCTTGGATTCACACGCAGCTCTCCCTGGCCTTCTCGTCTGTGAGGAAAGACTTGAGCTGAGTAATGTCCACTGCCACCGCGTCTCTCTTGTGCATCGAAATGTCTTTTAAGTGGTCCTCGTCACTTTGGTCCTTGGCGAAATTGACAAATACCTAAAGTTAAGAGAACACACACACAGACCAGGTTAATCAGGTGTGCTATGCAAGCAACGTTTGTTTAATTTGCATTTTGGTTTAAGTGTTATTATTTGTATTGTTCTATTTGTACTGGCAAACGAAACACTCATTTCATATAAACCTATACAAGACCCCCTCGAAAAACAACATTTCAATAACATAAAAAGTAAGAAGAATTGCTATGATAATCAAAATGGCCGACAACATTTTCAACCAGCCCAGCTCTTACTTGGTCTAGTGTTGTCTGTGAAACGGAGTAGTCCTCAATGTGCAGCCACTCCTTGTTCTTGGCCAGGATGCTGAAGATGCGTGCCAGGGAGGTTTTGGAGGAGGACAGCTGATACTGCAGCATGTTCCTGTGCTTCTCCTTCAGAGTGCTGCCTGGAAGCTCCTTCTCAATGAACTCCATCACCGGCCTCAGGTCCGGGTCAGGTCCTGCCACCCGGAGGATGATGGTGTAGCCATCCCCAAATCTGAATGAAGAAACGCATAGGGATGATTAGCGTTAGCTCAATGTTGATCCAAAATGGCCACCGTGCTTCTTCACCAACGTAGGTGTTCACTACTGTACAGTAGGTAACTCCCATCTCTCCCTGTTCTTACCTGTTCTTTAAGTGCTGTACGCTGCCCAGGCAGCGGAACCTCCCATTGACCATGATGGCCATCCGCGTACACAGGGCCTCACACTCCTCCATACTGTGCGAGGTGAGAACCACCGATCGTCCCTCCTTGACGATACTGAGAATGCAGTTCCACAGAGCCCGTCTGGCCTTAGGGTCCATACCAGTGGTGGGCTCGTCCTGTCAGTCACAGAGAAGAACAACACCAGAGCCTGGTCAGACTAGGCCCAGGAACAAGTTGGTGTAGGAAACAACACCCTCTAGCGCCTAGTCTATTGTTGACATCCTCAATGGAGAGACTGGTTTGACCATGATGTGATCAGGAAAAACTCTGGGTCCTAAATACTGTAATAGGTATTGAACATGAATGAAAGGTTGATCCCGTTCACACACATCGATATACTGTAATGTAGCATGACTGAATAACATAACGTTTTGGTATATGAACAAATTATTAGTTAGATAAAAGGCTCATAAAGTAGGCCTACTCACCAGGAAGACCACTGGTGGACCACCGATCAGTGCCATGGCCGTGGAGAGTTTCCTCATGTTCCCTCCACTGTAGCTCCCTGCTGCCTTGTCCACATACTTGATCAAGCCTAGTTTACGGATGCCCCACTCTGCCACCTGGACCAGAGAGAGAGAGAGAGGTGCCAAAGACATGATTAGACAAACAAGATAATCAAGATCACATGCTATAGCCCACCCGGGCTGGGGTCAATTCCATCTCACTTCAGTCAATTCAGGAAGTAAACCGAAACAACCTGTCCTTAAAACAACAACATGTCCTTAAAACAATGACCTGCCCTTAAAAATGGACCAACAAAAAGGCAGAGACAAGGTCTCCAAATAAGGAGCATGACATAGTTACCTGTCCTTTAACAGGGCACAAAATGTCACGGTTGTAAGAATGTTTTTTTGTCAAGAGGATAACACACGGACACACACTCACCTCACACACTTCCTTCTCGGGAACCCCCCTCAGGATGGCGTAGAACTCCAGGTGCTCCCTGCCAGTCAGCAGGTCGTTGATAGCATCAAACTGAGGGCAGTAGCCCATGTTCTGGTGCACCTCGTTGATCTCCGTCAACACACTGACAGACCACACAGAGAACGCACGCTGTCAGTCACAACGGCACACACCTCCAAAACAATTTAAGACCCCGTTCACAGTACATATTTCAAGGCCGTTGTAAGGCTATTTCAAGACTATCGCCATATACAGCAGTTATGGAAGCTTCGGTGTGAACGAGTTCTTAGAGGCTGTAATCAATCATGCATTTAACCTTTAAGATTTACTGTATAAATCCCAGAATAACAATTTGTTCAGCTTGTTTAATGATATTTACTATCCCTCTCACCTCTTTCCCGCCAGGTAAGCTTCACCACTCGTGACTATGGAGTCTCCAGTCAGCATCTTGAAGGTGCTCGTCTTTCCTGCTCCGTTGACTCCAAGAAGACCAAAACACTGGAGAGAGAGTGAGAGAGAGAATAGTTTCACTGGACTGAACCACCAACAGGATATGAAAGGGGAGAATCTATGGGTCGGGCCAGAAACTTCTCCTGACCATCTGGTCTATTGTAGACTAATGATCAGGTGAGGTCATGTGGCCAGGAAAAACTCCCGTCCCTATCTATGCTGTACAGTGGTAGCAGAGCCAGCTCACCTCTCCTGGAGGAATTCCGACACAAAGACGATCCACTGCTGGTTTCTGTTTTCTATTGTACACCTTGGTCAGCTGCTTGAGTTCCAGAATGTCAGACTGTCCCCCTCCGCCCATAATCCTTTGCCTCTCTCTGGCCACGTCTTCATCCTCTTCACCAATAGGTTTCTGGTCGGTGCTCATAGATCTGAAACAACCAATTAGATCAAGGAGAATATTTACAGCAGGTCATTATGAACACAAAATGTTTTACTGACTTGACTATTTTGATATGTATTCATTTTTAAATAGAAAGTGGATAAAGGACACAACAAAAGAGTCTAATCTGATGAATCTGTCCAATGAAATGCAAGGCCACCCCTACCTGGCCTTGATACAGAAGCGGTATTGGATGAGCACGGTGATAGTGAAGAAGACCACACCCTGCACAGCCATGGCGAACAGGTTCTTGCCCACCATGTCCCACGCCAGAGGGGAACGGAACCGGTTCTCACCTAGAACCAATGCAAGGAACAGATGATTGTCAAGAAATAGAAGCACAGCACTGAATTTTTTTTTTAACATTAAATCGCGAACTTCATTCATTGACATGACTTTTTTTTGTCCTAAAGTAATAACGAGCTATGACCTATGACCTGAGCCTGCTTACCAAACCTCTCCAGAGCGTCGGCCATGGCCTGGTTCTTCACCATGTCGATGAGGCCTCGACCCAGACAGAAGTGAGGGAAGATCAGGAACACATTCTTCAGGATGTCGTTGATCCCTCCGATCTCCTGTTGTCACATAGTAGAACAACACAATCAATCAGTCAAACTATTACATGTATTTATAAAGTCCCAATTGAATTCAATTGACTTTCAAATGTTGTAATTAAATAAGGGCTGAATTGTAACAGGATGTCACACTGATAAAAAACATTTCTACAGGGATCTTTCCTTTCTGCAGTATTGGTCCACCTAATGACTTTCACAAGTTCTATGAAGTCTCATTAAGCCCTATTAAGTCACTATGAAGTCTAATGAAGCCCTACGAAGCCCTACGAAGTCGTGTTGTACGCACGTTGCTGCCGAAGAGCTCGAGGACAAAGGTGGAGACGCTGCCGTTGATGCCGATGAGGATGTTGACGGAGGTGAGCACCACGTATGCCGTGCTGGGGATCTTAAAGAAGAAGGACGCCGGGTACATCAGGGGCGTGATGGACCACCTAGGGACAGACATCAAAAACGAAGTGAGAACATGTGCGCGTACAACTCCCAGTCTTATATCGCTGGGACATATGGTGTGTGTGTGAGCGAGGTAGTTTGTGTGCGACATATTGTGTGCGTCAAAGGCAGTGTGTGTGCGTGTGTGTGTGTGTGTGCACGTTGTGGCGTACAGCAGGTCAGCCACCAGGGGGAGACTCGTCGAGGCCTGGTGACAGACAGAGTATAAGTCACAAGGCGAGGGCTCTATCTGCTGGACGTGCCAGGTCTCGACGGGCTCTCCGGACAGGACTAATTGGGGCTGATTGGGGAGTTGGTGAGTAATCAAGGGCTGATTGCTCAACAGTTGTACAAGTCCCATAAAGCTGCCAGAAGGGCAGTGCACAGGGAGAGAGGGGGAAGGAAGGATTCCTGCATGGTTGGGGGCGGTTGCAGAGGTAACAGGAGTGAGGTCTTTTTTTCTTATTTTTTTAACCCCACAGGATACAGCCAAACCCGGAGCCCAGAAGATGGTATCCCGGAGAGGGTCTCATGGGGGAGACCTATTCTTTTATTTTGAACTATTATTTAAATAAATAAACACCTTTGAAACTGAGCTAATCCTACTCTGTCCGTGTCTGATCTGTGTAAACGTTTAGACCCAAAACCCCCTGGTCTGCCACAACGTGTTTTCTCTCTAGTGTGTGTGTGTGTGTGCGCGCGCGCGCGCGTCCCCTCACCCATAGAACAGCAGCAGCAGGGCCAGTACAGGCAGGTTGGTGGAGGAGACGTAGGCGTCTTGTTGGAAACAGATGAAGATGATAATGACCAGAGTAGCAGGGACGATGTAGTTACACTGGAACATACAGGAAGAGGCCAGGACATTCAGGACTTTCTCATACAGTCACGTACCATTTCAAGGTGAAGAACCGGCTGCGTACAGTCCAGATACAGAGCTATTCCAATGAGTTGACTTCAAACAACAGAAAATGTGTTTGTGACATTTCCATGGTGTCTCAAGGCATTTGTATTTTTGTAAAATTCTAATATACAGTTAATGAAAGTCTACATGTCACTTGTACGGTCTTCACATTATGCTGCCTTCAAATGACATCTAAAAAGGTGTGTGTGTTCACTGGTCACTGTAAGACTAATATATATGGTATACTGTATATCCACAATGACCTCTCTACACTCGGTTCTCCGGCTGTCCCCATAGGAGAAGCCTTTTTGGTTCCAGGTAGAACCCTTTTTGGTTCTAGGTCAGTGGAGGCTGCTGAGGGGAAGACGGCTCATAATAATGTCTGGAAGGGAGTGAATGGAATAGTATCAACCACATGGAAACAACGTGTTTGATACCATTCCATTGACTCCCTTCCAGCCATTATTATGAGCCGTCCTCCACACAGCAGATTCCACTGTTCTAGGTAGAAACATTTTCGGTTCCATGTACAACCCTCTGTGGAAAGGGTTCTACATGGAACCCAAAAAAGGTTCTACATGGAACCAAAAAGGGTTCTTCAAATTATTTTCCTATGGGGACAGCCGAAGAACCCTTAAAGGTTCTAGATTTTTCTTTCTTTCTTTCTAGAGTGCAGGATGAGATGAGAAGCCTTACCATGTCCCAGATGAAGTTGGACAGCCAATAGAGGAAGGGCTGCACTCCACTGATGAACTGCATGTGTTTGGCCTTGTTGACTCTCTCCTGAATGAGGAAGACTACGAAGCTGGCCGGGACGAAAGACATGGCGAAGATCACGCAGATGGACACCAGCACGTCCACAGAGGTGGTCATCCTGGAAGGGAGCACGCAGAGGGAAAAAAGATGCTTCTGAGTCATACATAGAACAAGTTAGAAAGCATTATGCCTGGATGCTTTAAGTAAAGTGTTGCCATGCTTCTTTTTTTTTATAAGAAATAAATAGTAGGTTGGTACTTATATTTGTCCTATTTCATACACATGTCATATTTCATATACATGTACAAGTGTGTATTAGATGAATGTGTGATTTGAAAATGTTTTTTTTTTTTGCGTATCCCAACTCCCTCTGATTCACCCCCCATTGAGCAATTGGGATAACGTGCCTTGCTCAACAGATGTTTCACCTTGTCGGCTCGGGGATTCGAACCAGCGACCTTTCAATTACTATAAGGAGGTACATTGTAATACTGTATATTTCTTCCAATCCATGTCATTGATAGATGAGAAAATTATTTCATGGAAGAATTTGAGTTGTCGGCTAGGTACTTACAGTGCGACCTGGGACAGTTGCTCCTTGGTGAGGTTGAGTGGGTGGTTGAAGGCCTGGATGCCATACTTGCTGGGGTCCTGGCCCGCGGGCAGGCTGGCACGCAGGATTCCGTTGTTCATCACGTTCAGGAAAGAACCGATGCTGTGCCACCCCTTGTTGTTGAACCAGATCTGGATGGTGTCAAAGGTTACAGGACAGAGGTTAGGAGGTTAGGAGCTATTAAAACAGAGGAAGAATGAAGTGTGTTTGTAAGGTCTTAAAATGGCGGAAGCGATAAATGCGAAAACTGACTAAGCACACACCTAAAGGCCTCAACTTCCGGTTCTTGGCAGAATAACGGAAGTGATGATGAGTGACTTTAGGTTCTAGAACAAAAGGTCTTTGGTCTGGATATAATCAACACCGTTCAAGTTCCCTGAAAAACAATGTGAGCTTTTCCCCTTTGTTCCCCAAGTCTCCTTTCCTAGTCATGGCATTTCCGTTGGTCCGAACCTGCTTATTAAGGTCAAAGTGCTGTCGTAGATATTTTAAAACCCTTTCTGCTGTGTAAGCACGGAAATCTACAGTGCTGGGTCTGAAACAATGTTCCTACAGTACAAGGGGCACGACGCTCAACTTGTGATTAAATGAATCCCTGTGCAATCAAAGTTGTGCAACAAAAGTGGAATGAGGTGAAAAGTGTATTGTGACATTTACTGTCCCAAACGTACATTTCTACGAGTGTGGAAAATGTGCACCAAAGCCGTAAACTAACCTTGACGTTGTTCTTAGTGTCCAGTCCCTGGATAAAACTGGATAGGCTGGCGAGGAAACGGTCAGCAGCAGTCCCCTATACAGAGAAAGACCACAAACCCCAGTTTAGCACGCAAGCTAAACCCTAACAACATTAAATGCCAACATTTAAACAAATAGCAAGCATTGGTAATCACCGAAATATAATTGTTAGAAGGGACAAAGCCCCGCAGACCATGATCATTTGAGTGGAACACTCAAGAGTACACTCAATATGGCCTCCGGTCCCTACATCACAGAACCCGGACTCCCATTCTAGTCATTCTATTTCTATGTTGTTAATGCTGTACAGTACATTACAGTGGCATTGGTCCAGGGTAAGTATATGGGATATTAAGTATGTAAATGGCAAGGCTTACTCTTTCCAGGTGGAAGCGTCGTCTGATCTCAGAGATGGCCTGATCAATATCATCACCTGGTGGGAGGAGCTGAGTGTTCCTAGCGCCCAATGAGAATCCGCCATATCTGCATAAAAAAATATACATTTGCATATTATTGAATAACGTGGTACAGAACGTTCTCAGACCACTACTGATGCCTATGGCGCTTTCTAAAGACCTACAGTGTATTTAGCATTGAGAGATTGACACCTGCCAGTTTGTTTACCTGAATTCATTGACCGAGATTTTGTTCTTCAAACTGTGAAAAGACAACATGTACAGAATTAAAATAAATGTTCCACCTCCTTTCATTTATATAAAATGGAGCATAAAAAATATGAACATTTTAAATGAAATAAAACAATAAATGATACCTTTTCCCGATAATCTGAGCATAGGTTTTGACCAGGTAATCTGAGATATTTCTGCCAGTCAGATTTTGCAGTGTACCTTGGTCACTGATTTTCACCTGAAGAGAAAGAAAGAAGGTTAAAAGTCGAAAGAGGTTAAACTTTTGTGGATACTACATTATCTGCATTTCTCTCTCTCTGTATGTGTGTGTATATATGTGTGTGTGTGTGTGTGTGTGTGTGTGTGTGTGTGTGTGTGTGTGTGTGTGTGTGTGTGTGTGTGCGCTCATGGGTGTGTACCTGTGGAGGAGGAAGACCACCAGCTCCCGCTGGGCATTCAGGTAGCATCTTCTTGCGTCCTTCACAGCTGCACTCACAGAGAGGAGAAGGGTTTTCCATACTCCAGTTGCCATTCATAAAGATGTCCCTCACACTCTCCGGTACCTCAGGAACAACCCACTCATCATCCAACGTGTTGCAAGGAGCATGGCTGTTAAGCGAGAGAAGCCCGAGATAGATAGACAGAGCGAGGGAGTTATAATCATTCTTCAAAGCAACTAAGTACTTAACCATCAACTCTTTTACAACCAGTGGAATATCTGATCCTGTAGTTTAAGCCTCATTCTATTTGGTTAGTAGGGGGCGGAGTCAGACTTACGGTGAGTTACAGCGTGAACCAAAGCCATCGTAGTTTGTCAGGGCACCCAACAGCTTGTTCGTGTCTGCATCCTCAGGGGCGTCGTTGCTGCGAGGAGATAATATCGTACCATCGTCAAGGAAACGGACGCGGCACTACTTCTTACTACCCAATGGGTGACCGACCTTCATCGTAAATGTTTATATAACATCTTGTGTAACAACCACAGTATTCTACTCACATTTATGCTTCTCAAAAGCTACGTTTACTTCATGAAAGGTTCGAGGTTAGTGTCGTTATCATTCCTCTATGTAGGAAACACTATACAGAACATGGAACATTGATTTCCAGGCTTTCTGGCCCCGGTTCAAGTAACTGAGTGAACACGAGAAGCATCTACAAATTCAAAGACGTACGAATACGACTAAAATACCACTAATATCGCTCCGTTGAGTTATAGTGTTGGTCGTACCTGATGAAGGTGAACTGTTCTTCATACATGCCAGGCTCCAGCTCCAGGCTGGGGTACTTTCCAAACGGAGGGACGATGAGACTGAAGACGAGGGCGATGCACACAAACACAGCAGGAAGCACGATCTGAAACCAACACAGGACAAGGCTCCGTTTACAACCGGAACAAATATTTGAAGTTGAAGATTAAGATCTACTTCACCACCAAACGAAGAGGTTTCCAAGGTCAACACGGCAATTACCCACAATGCCAGTAAAAATGAGGCGTAAACTTGCACAGTACAATAGATGCAGATAGGTACAAATGTACCTGCTGCGCCATCGCTAGATCATGTAATGATGATGAATTACAATGTAACACTTAACAACTTTGATCAACTTTTAATTCTGAAGTACAGTTTACCTGAGCGAAGAAGCCTTTCCTGGACCGCCGGGCATACAGGAAGCGTTTCCATATCAACGCCACAAACTGCTGTCGAATCAGACGCCAGCCTTTGACCTGGTACGAGCCTTTACCATCCGAGCCTCCCAGCCAGTCAGTCTCACGAGATTCTGGGGCAGGAAGAGGAGAAACAGAATGAGCCTCACGTGTTCGAGGGTTTCCACTACTTACCACAGCCACAGTCAAAATACGGTAAAAAAAAATGCTATATCGTAAAAAAATGATTTTTTTTCATTTAAGTTTAGGGTTAGGCATAAGACTTGTTTGTGTGATTAGGGTTAGGTTTAAATTCACATTTTAAGAAGATACATTTGTAGAAATAGTCAGGGTTTTTGACTTTGTGGCTGTGGTAACTAGTGACGACCGTGTTCAAGGGCAAAATGCACAAATATGATGCTTTAAAATGAGATGAGATCCTTCTTGCGAATTAACAGTCGGAACGAAAAGAGTGCATCATTCCGGTGGAACGTGAGAGAAGAGAAGTGATGGTTCATGGGTAATAAATGGTACCTGGGTCACCTTCTGAGTCGTTGAAGTCGAAAGCGTCGTCCTCGGTGAAGGGTTTCAGGCAGCTCTGGTGGTCTCCGAACGCGTGTCTGCGGTGCCTACGAGCCGGGATAGTGCCATCTGAATGAAAGGCGACATAGAGGAGGTTGAGTCACGGGATAATAATGAGCAATGGAACATGAATAAATTAAGTATTTGCTATAAAGGGGTTTCAATGGGGTAGTACGATAATGTCTCACCAGAGTTGGGAAGTTCAGCAACGTCCACTCCACTGTCTTCTGCTACTTTCAGGAAAATCTACCAAAAAAAATGTAATAATTTTTTAAAAATAAAAGAACCAAAGTCAACATACATTCATCAAAATAATCAACTGCCACATTAACTCACTTATAAGAATATAAATATCTGAAAAAAATAATCTAATCCAACTGCTTGGTTTATTTGCCGCACCTCTTCCAGGGTGGTGTCTGAGATGCCGTAGCTGGAGATGCCGAGGTCAGAGAGGCGGTCGTCGATCTCGTGGAAGAGCTCCACGAAGGCTCCACCTTTGGCCGCCTTGTAGGGCAGAACGTAGGTGAGTTCATGGCCCAGGTCCTCAACCAGCCTGGCAGCGGGGACGTGCTTGAAGATCACATTGGAGATCATGGTTACGTCTACGAGGGGAGAGGAGGATAAGGATCAAAAGGATTATCGTCAGCATCATTATCGTCACCATCCTTATATTGTTCTTCAAAAAGGTAGTCCCAAAGGGTTTAATTCACCCCTCTTATAGGACGAAGGGGTGCTCACAAGGCATTTGTCTGACTTACCAATAGTGGTGGCTTCACTCTCAGGTTCACTACCCAGTCCAGCGTCAGAGCTGCTCTCGGAAACACTGTCCTCCTGCAGAGAGAAGAGCAACACACGTTCGTCTAACAGACTAAATCCCTTTAGCAAAAGGCCCAAAAGGTGCATTTATATATTGGTCTGGCACAGGGCGATTAACTTGGTTATTATGTGAATAAAAGATCAGAGCACAGTCTAGCTGTGAGTAGATGTCCATTTCTGCCATTTCTTACAACTGTGATGTCTTTCAATCTACCTTTAAAAGTGAGCACCGCAAGTTTATGTGTGTCGGGAGGTGTCGGGATCTGGGGGTTTTTCGTCCCTTCATCCCGGATGCATTTCAATCTACCTTTAGGACTGTGAGGGCCTGGGGTTGCGGCTGAGGGAGGCCCACCTTCTTGCTGTAGGAGACAGAGCTGCTGCTGGAGGAGTTCCGACAGGAGCTGAGGGTCAGGTCGAAGTCTCTCTTCACCAGGGTCAGGTAGTAGCCCGTCCCCAGCTGGGTCTTCAGGAACAGGGAGGAGCCCACGCAGCACAGCTTGCCGTGGGAGATGATGGCGATGCGGTCGCCCAAGATGTCCGCCTCGTCCATGTGGTGAGTTGAGAGGATGATGGTGCGGCCTGAGGGGGAGCGAGAGCGAGAGGAGGTGAGGGTGAAAGGGGGGAGATAGAGAGGGGGAGCAAGAGCGAGAGGTGGTGAGGGAGTGAGGGGGAGGGAGAGAGGGGGGAGCGAGAGCAAGAGCCGGTGAGGGAGAGTGTTAGAACCAGGAGGAGGACATTAGATTGGATATAAAGCTAGCCGTTAGCCTATTTACACAATCATTTGCCTGGTTTCCATTATGCAAACAATTTCAGAGCAAATGTTTGCATAATGACAGTCTCACTCCTCCAGCACAGGAGAAATAAAATTATATGTAGAGTTAGTTACCGGCACGATACTTCAGAAGCAGGTCCCAAATTCCCCGGCGTGCGTAGGGGTCGACTCCAGCAGTGGGTTCATCCAGGATCACGACCTTTGACCCTCCGACGAACGCCAACGCCACTGACAGTTTCCTCTGCATGCCCCCTGAGACAAAAACAAACGCCAAGGTCAACTCGAGAAATCATTAAGGGTCCAAATGTAAATTATTCTCAGCAATACTACTATTTTTAACAACAGCTGATATAGTCGTCATATCGACAGGAAGGAGAGCCACTTACCGGACAGCGTGTTGCTACGACACTGGCGTTTGTGAGGCAGGCCGATGTCGTTGACGATCTGCTCCATCTCAGCCTTCACCTTCTCCTCAGACAGACCCTTCAGACGGGCATAGAACCAGATGTGCTCCTCCACCGTCAGCCTGGGACAGAGGAGGAGGAGGAGGAGTAGGAGGAAACGGAGGAAGAAAGAAACAGATACAGCCAGTCATAAACAAACAGCTACAATCGTATTATGCGAATTAACTTGAAAGCTTGAGTTAGAACTACAAGTAATTTTGTTTTACTTGAACTAGTAAAGTACTAAAACGGTCAACCCCTGTGAGTGTGTATTACAGTCATAGTACAGTAGTGATGACTTACATGCTGAAGAGAACGTTGTGCTGCGGGCAGACGCCCAGGTTCTGTCGGATGGCGCTGAGCTCCGAGCGGATGTCCTTGCCCAGGATGTAGGCGGTGCCAGAGGTGGGCGGGAACAGACCTGTCAGGATGGACCTATCGGAGCCAGGGAGAACGCACAACCAAACCTGTCAATTAACACAGTTTAGTTTCGCACATTTCCTATGTACTCATATTGCATCGGACTGCTGTATTTTCAACGTGGCCAAACAAAAGATTGCCCTTACAATCAAATTAAATTAAGTTGCTTAACATTTCTAGATTGATAAAAGGTGTATAAACCCCATAAGCTGTCCTGCTACAGCTATGTGACGGGAGGTGTCGGCATCGAAGCATATGATTGGTCTAGTTATGTAAGGGATCGAGGGGATTGGATGCGGGTTTTAAAGAAACGCCCCTCGAGATTAAGGTCTTTGATCCTAGGCCTTACATGGTGGTGGTCTTGCCGGCTCCGTTGTGCCCCAGGAAAGAGGTGATCTGCCCCTCGTAGAAACCCAGGGTCAACCCGTCTACAGCCAACTTGTTGCCATGGCTATACACCTTCACTAGGTTCTTGATGTAAACACCAGGCTCGATGTGAGACGGCTCCTCTTCGATGCACACAGCTGAGGGCGAAACAAGGCTAAATTTGCATCTGAAATATCTCAAATCAAAATCACCCAATAATTATTATTATTATATATTTTTTTTAAATGTTAAATCCATCAATAGAGCGTTAAGCCGTTTTCTTTTTTAAATCTACCTTCCGCATTTCCTTCCTTTCTTTCTTGTATGTTCTTCCCTTGTTTCTCTCCACACCAGTAGGACTTGGTGAAGGGGAAGTACCAGGGTCTGGGGATCCCATACTGGCCTAAAGGGGAATACCAGGCATCATACATGATGAGTACAAATACACACTCCTTCAGGTACAATATAATATGACGTTTCATAATATGACATTTATTTGCCCAATACCGTTGGTAGACATTAGAAAATGTGTGTAGCTATGATTGGGAACACACTCAAAAACAATACAGGTTCATCAAATGACATGACTTCCTCTGGCTGCTGCTCACCAGGGAAGACAGCCTCGATGTACCAGGTCATGACCCCGTAGAGGAAGGAGTCAAACAGCATGAGACAGATGGAGGTGGTGAGGGAGTAGCTGTCCTCCTCCAAGGGGCTGGACAACAGGTTGGACCACTGGATACCCACTCCCTGCTCCTCAAACAGGGCAAAGTACTCACATCCGAACCCAAACGCCACCGGGGACAACAGGCTCTGGAGAAAGACGGGAGAATAGAATACAAGTTAGAAAAAAAGAGGACTATGTTCATGACAAAGAACAAACAAAAAAGTGAAAAAAATAGATTCAAACAGTCTTCAGGTCTCAGGCAAGGTAGCTCGTCATCATGTGAGAGCGTTTCACAAACCCACCTCCATCGCAATCCCCATTACAACATTACCACGACAACAAAAGAGTGTATTAGCGATCTGAACTCACCACAATGACTTTAGCCCCGAAGCCCACGTAGTCCTGCCAGGCCACACAGAGGACGTAGGGCAGGTAGAGGGTGAAGTAGATGATTCCCCCGCAGGCCGCCGCCAGGTTGGCACGGGAGAAGATGGTACTGATCAGGAAGCACTGCATGATGGTTACCACAGCAAAGGAAGCCAGGAACAGGAAGACCACGCAAGGGTCGCTGTAGGGAAGCAGGTTCCCCATCTGATTGGACGGGAGGAGACGGATGAGATTATGAAACAGGTTGAATTGGGTGTGTACGTGATTGCGTAAGGATTCTGTGCGTTCTGTGTGTGTGTGTGTGTGTGTGTGTGTCTGCTTCCACACACACCTTGAGAATGACCACCAGCAGCGAGGCGGAGATGAGCAGGGGGATGAGGCTGCTGATGAACCAGCTGAGCCACAGGATGCCGTTGTCCAATCCCATGATCCTCATGGTCTCTTTGAGCCGCGCCTCCTTCTCATAGACCACGCCCTTGATGATGAGGGCCACAGAGTACATCCAGGCCAGGGTCATGAAGAGAGGCATGGAGCGACTCATCACCCGCAGGAACCTGGAGAGGAGGGAGCACGGAGGAATCAGGAAATCATGAAAATGATTAAAGATATGCCGTACTTTTGCAGGCAGTGTTAACAACTAATCGGAGCTTGTTGCCTCTGCTCTGCCGTCCTATGCTCTGCTGTGCTCTGCTGTCTTATCCTGTGCTCTGCTCTGCTATGCTGTGCTACGGCATGATTTTATATTGTGTTATACACCTATACACTATAATATTTCATCCTGGCGAAAACAAAACAGTGTCTCTCCAAGTCTCCACAACGCTACTTACATATCGTCCACGTAGCAGGGGTAAGGCATCTGTTGGATGTAAACTCCAGTCTTCTCTTGACTGCCCGTCACTGCCCTGATGATGCCCTGTTCAATAACGTCCTGCAGGTAGGAGAAACCACCCCAGATGTAGCGCAGGTCCTCAAAGGGGTCCGCCCGGGGACCAGGGTCCCAGTAACTACAGCGAGACCAGGGTAGAAAGTTAGGAAGACATGTTCATATACTCTATATTCAGGATTGGCGTCTAATACGTTATTACACCATACTGGACTCTTGGTAACCGGCGGCCCCACGGGCCAAATACAACCTGCGAGCCAATTTGATTTGGCCAGCCAGAGTTGTCGTAGGAACATTTTTGTTACGTCATGTATCTTACCCGTCCTTGATCTTGTTGGTGCGCTCCACGTTGTCGATGTCCATGCGGATCTTGTAGTTGACGTTACCCGGCAGGTCAGAACTGTTGCTACGGGCGATGTCCGGAAACACTATCCCAGCCCAGAACTTCTGGTTGTCTAGGAGACCCATGGATTTGTTGACCAGTCTTTCCTCATTGGCCACTGGCTCTAGTTTATCCAGGTTCACACACTGCGGAGGGATACAAGAAGGGTTGTCAGGCTAACAACTACCCGCTTGACTTCAAATGACTTGTACAAATAAATTACAATTTTGAATTGGTTTCTCATTTTGACAAATGCACACTGAAACGCTTATTTAAATGGCCAATGGCAAGGTAGAAATGTGTTAAAGTGATACGCTGCACTAATACCGCAAAACGCATAAGCCAGTATGACTGTTGAAGGTCTTGGCCTCCAGCTTTGCAAGACTCCCATACTTTGAAAGGACCAGCGTCACCCAGCCAAGGCCTATTTGGACCCCCAAAACTTTTTTCAGCCAGTATGTGTCAACTAGAATTATCTGGAATGGGAAAATCATTAGCTTGTCTAATTGCGTTTAACCCTGGCATGGGCAACAACAGTTACCCTTTCATTGAAGCCAATAATATCGATCAGCATTTAGCTACAGAAAGCCGGGTTACGTAAGACACCGGCAAACTGGCCCAAAGTCTAAACTGTGTTAAATTGATTTGATGTACAAAGGCATGGTAACTGTGATGTTCCCAGGGAACCTGAAGGCTTAGAATGACCGAGCGATCTATTGGGAGCTCAGCGTTAACAGAAACCAACCAGGTGCTTATTTATCATCTCATGGGAGTGTAGACTATAGAACGTTGGCCAATTCCACCTACGGTACGCAGTCGTCTTATTCGTGTCATCCAAGTGTACAACGGTCTTTGAGAAGGGCTCAACACACGCACCTCCATAAAGCGGGAGATGGTCTTGATAGCGTCGTCGGTCTCGCCGAACACCTCTCTCCAGGTGTAGGCCGAGCCGGCGGGGCGTTTGTCCTCCGCAGCCTTGGTCAGGAAGCGGGACACGTCCTCCACCTTCCACTCTGTGCCAGCCAGACGGTCGTTGAAGAAGCGGGCGCTGGCGTTGTTCTGAAGCAGCGTCTAAACAGGAAGGAGGTAACAGGTAGATATAGATTCCGATAGAGATGCCGTATTGGTTGCCTATAATTACTTGAGCTCTCTCATAAGCTCTCTCATAAGCTCTCTCATAAGCATTTCCACCAGTTCAATTTTTTTAAGACTAATAATATATATATATATATATATATACATATATATGGAAATACAAAAGAGAATAAGACAAAGACAATGTATGATCTAAACTGTAAATTTTGACCGTTTGTTTTTTGTTCCCTTCATATCCTTCATCCATCCTATCCATTAGCCTGTATCTATTATCAGAGGTCTCCTATCAATACCACTCCCACCACAAAGTACTATGTCATGATAAGTCAATTTCAAGCCGTTGTGGTTAATGGCCACATTAGCTGGAAGCCACTAAAAATACCACAAGATGAATTGCTATGGAGAAAACGCCTCTGGGAGTTCATTTTTGTCATATATTTTCGACCACTGTGAGGCACTATGGGACCGGTGATATACATTGCTGGCAGGACCATGGCTATTCTAATAGCATGAGGAGGGGAGTTACTAGAGGCTAATAGCATGAGGAGGAGCCATGTTAGGTAGCTACCTCGGTAAGAAACGGAAAGATCCTGTCTCCTACAGTTACCTTAAATGAACATGAATCAAATAATGTAATATTGCTTGTCCCTTCCAACTGCATGTCTGATTCTCAAAACGATAAACCCACTGTGTGTACACCGAAAACACTGTCCCCTCTTTTCTAACCCGTTGCAACAACAACAAAAAAATAGGAAAGTTCTGAAACTGCAGTAAAAGTGCAGTAACTGCAGTTGCTGTGGTATTTTGGACACAGACATTGGAGAATATACTGCACTCTAACTGCAGTTACACTGCAAAATTACTGCAGTTTATTTTGGACGTAGTATTATATATTTGCAGCATACTGCAGTTATACGGCACTCTGACTGTAATATTTAGTTACGATGATGGAAATCTTGTCAATTAATAATAATAAACCACACAGCAAATGATTTATTGCTTGGACTGTCTGGGAGTTCTTTCACTTCAAAGTGCTTGCACTTCAAATATCCCCCCCCCCCCCCCCCTTCATAGCTCTGACTGTGCTGGTAGCTACTTTATTGATGTACTAACTATGACTGTGATATGTGGTCGTCCCACCTAGCCATCTCAAGATCAACGCACTAACTAAGTCGCTCTGGGTAAATCTAAAAGATCCTTGCTTTCTTTTAGGCTAATAGGAACCATGATCACATTAGCAGACTCAAACCCTATCAACACTAAACCTATACGCGGAACCTTATTTTCTGTTTTATGTGCTCTTCTACAGAGCCCGATGCTGTTGGTATCATGACAACAGATCGACTGTAGCTACTGTATACTGTAGGTACAACTGTAAATACTATGAGATCAGATGAGAGTAGAAACTCACCCGAACCAGGTTCATCTCCTCACTGCTCTCCATGAAGGTCCAGATTTTAGGCCTCATCTCCTCCCACATCCCACCCAGGTCCCTCAGGATACCCAGCTCCTGGAACGTCTTGTTCATCTGGGTGAGGGGTGGGGAAAAGAGAGGGAGAGAGAGAGAGAGAGAGAGAGTAGGAGAGAGAGAGAGAGGAGAGAGAGAGAGAGATAGAGAGAGAGAGAGAATGGAGGGAGATGGTTATAATGGCTGCCTGGCCTCAATGCCGAGTTAGTAGAGAAACATTTATGTGTAGGTTCATTTTCACGCAGGCTTCTTTGTGTTCCTTCAGTTAGAGTCTCTCACCTCGTGTATGATCCTCTGTGTGGCGGGAGTGTCGGGGGTGTACAGGATCTTTCCCATGAGGAGAGGCTTCAGGGCCCTCCAGATCATCCTGGAGACGGGGCTGGCTTCCAGACTCCTCATCATGCTGTTACAGTATGGAGCTGAGGGGCGGAGGACAGACGGACACAGGTTAGTATCACACCACCGTAGGCAGAGTATCCAGTAGCCTATACACTTTGAAGAGGGTTACGGTAGCTATCTCTGTGATAACACCAGGGAGGAATACACTGGTGTCCATACATCCTGTACCCCCCCCCCCCTCCAAAACTGTTAAAAGCTTTACCAAAAATTACAAACTGATATTGCATCTGATTGAAGTGTGTAGAGATTCCTTTTTTTTTTACTATAAAATTATTAACAAAATTGATCCGCGTTTGATACAAGTAAAAACTATTAATGAATTTTAGAGCAGGGAGTTGACCCAAGGACTGACTTGAGGTGTTGTCGTAGGCGGACACGGGTTCGTCGTCGCTGCCGTTGCCGCCACGGTTACCGAACAGGGCCTTGTAGTTGTTGTCCTCGTACCAGTTGAGCGACTTGATCTTCAGTCCGCCGCCCTCGGGGTGGCCACAGACGATACGGGACACGGCCTGGTACATGTGGCTGGGGGAGCCCGTGGCGTTGGCCGTCAGGTAAAGGATCTCGTTACGCATCTCCTTCCAACTCTTCATACTGGCCAGCTAGGGGAAGAGGAGAGGAATATGTACAATATGTAAACTATTGAATCTATTGAATCTTCTGAATCATATTATTTAGGATTTTGTCTTGTACCTATTTATTAGAATGTTTACTCTTGTATTTGTGTATTGTGTTCTACTGTGTTTTGTGTATGCGTAAATGAAAGTATTTTCATGGTACAGTAATATGTGTCATGTCAACACATGATTACAACATGTGCCAAAGACATGTTGAGACATGTTTACGCCAACACTCTGACATGTTCTAGAGCCAATGTACTGTGTGAGTTCAAAGAGTTAATGAAAGCTATTCCAGGTAGGAGTCCTTGGCTGCAACGGGCCCTGGTCAAAAGTAGTGCACTATATAGGGAATAGGGTTCCATTTGGGAAACAGACTTTGTTAGACATAAGGTGAAAAACACTTGTCCTAACAGCCTGGGACAAATATAGCAACTGTTCTTGTCACACACACTCAATTGGCATGGTAGCCTTGAAAACGTTGAAAACATGTGGCTTTTGTGGTCTATTGTGCAATCCCCCTCCCATATTTTCAGTAAAGGATTTTTTAAAAAACATTTAAAATACTCAAATCCTTATTCTCCTCAAGTCAACACTACTTGTGAGAATTCTGTGTCTGGCAATAAATTCGAATAGCAACGGGATCACTGTGCACTCTAGGTCAAACATGGCGACAATCCACAAACATTTAAGCCTTTAAAAAAAAAACTGAACAACTTCTATGAGAGTTGCACTTTTTCTTTAGTGCGGACCCATCTCAGCTTCATGCGTCTCTGGATTCCCGGGTTATACGCACTAACCACACTTCCGGGAGAGCGCCATGGTCCCCTTTTTGACTGAGTATTGAGCTAATCTGGGTCTTTAGGTGTGAAAGTGAGGTTGGGAAAACCAGGCTGACCTGTGTGCTTGAGAGTGAGACAGGCTCTGGGTGCGCGTATCAGTGTTTGCACAATGGAGAGAAAGAGAGAGTAACCTGTCTCATAAAAGAAGCCACAGTGGACTCACTGCCCAAGCGGCTGGTTATCTTAGAAAAACACGGTGAAGACGGTGGACGGAGCTAAAACTAACGCACCTATGCATGACAAGGTCTTTTGTCATTTGAGACTGAGAACAGGTAGGTCAGTAGTTATAACTCAGCATCTTTCTGGAACTATAAATATATTTTGGCTTTATTTTCCAACCTCGTTCGATAATATCATGTGACACGTGATTAAATGAAACAGACTGGATATTGTTGCACAGTTCTTGTGGCTTTCTGCCACAAGGAGACGACTTGAGACCCTCCGACACTTAACATATCTTCATTGACGCTGATCCTTTAATTAACAACCCGTTTAGACCGGTGTAATCGCTTAGAACGGTGTGATCGCTTAGAACGGTGTAATCGTTTAGAACGGTGTAATCACTTAGAATGGTGTAATCGTTTAGAACGGTGTAATCACTTAGAGCGGTGTAATCTTTTAGAACGGTGTAATCACTTGGAACGGTGTAATCACTTAGAGCGGTGTAATCGTTTAGAACGGTGTAATCACTTAGAACGGTGTAATCGTTTAGAACGGTGTAATCGTTTAGAACGGTGTAATCGTTTAGAACAGTGTAATCGTTTAGAACAGTGTAATCACTTATACAGGTGTAATCGTTTAGAACGGTGTAATCACTTAGAACGGTGTAATCGTTTAGAACGGTGTAATCGTTTAGAACGGTGTAATCACTTAGAACGGTGTAATCGTTTAGAATGGTGTAATCACTTAGAACGGTGTAATCACTTAGAACGGTGTAATCACTTAGAACGGTGTAATCATTTAGAACGGTGTAATCGTTTAGAACAGTGTAATCACTTATACAGGTGTAATCGTTTAGAACGGTGTAATCACTTAGAACGGTGTGATCGTTTAGAACGGTGTAATCACTTAGAACGGTGTTATCGTTTAGAACGGTGTAATCACTTAAAACGGTGTAATCGTTTAGAACGATGTAATCGTTTAGACCGGTGTAATCGTTTAGAATGGTGTAATCGTTTAGGACAGTGTAATCACTTAGAATGTTTGTAATCGTTTAGAACGGTGTTATCACTTAGAATGTCGTGATCATTGACAGTCAAGTTTCTCATAACAAAGACATTCCAGCGAACTCTGAGATCCGCTTTCTGCCCTCAGTGTTCCGTGGTTGCAGCTGATTCCGGGAGCCGCCTCAGCAAGTCACATGCTTCCTCAGCTCCGTCCAAAAACACACAAAGAAAGAAAAAACAGTGCAGCCTGTGGGAGGAGATGGGAGGGAGGATTTCTCTCCTCTCCACCTCAAGTAGAGCTCTCCGTATACCGTGAGAACCTTGACAGAGAAAGGCCTCGCTCTTTCTCTTTCTGTCTGTCCCTGTCTCTCTGCCTCACGCCCGCGGGCCAGACACATAGCATGCAAACAGGCCGAGTCATTTGAGGAAGGCAGTGTTCTGTTGCAACCCCTCGCACCTCCAGCCTGAAGAGAGGTTACTAAAGGTTACGTCTCAGAGCCGAGGCAGCTCACCGCTAGTCCGCAACAAGGCTAACTAAGCTTCTTCCCTCTCCCACCAGGGAACATAAGCAGCTAACGGCAAAAAGCCGTGGTTGAGGTAAAATAAGGGTGGAAAAAGTGTATTTTTCCATTTTTGAGACATTCATACCGGTAGCTTCTCTTGTCTTGGTAACATTGCTGCTTGTTTGACTTGTTGAGTAGGGAGGGGATCATTCAATCATTAGTTGAAGGATTTCCATGGATTTCCCCTGACATACAGTTGTGCCAGAGAGCGTATGCTAAACACTTCAGTGGGAAAGACCTCTCTTTCCCACAGCTGACGGCTTCCTTATGTTCCGCCAACTCAGCAGTACTGTGGCTGGAGAGAGGGGAGGTGGAAGGGAGAGCGATTGAGAAGAGGGGGCAGGGGGGCAGAGAGTCTCGTGACTAGGTGATCTATTGTTGTTTGTTCCCCTAGCACATCCTGCTAAGTCTCTTAGCGTTCCCCAGCCATGTAATTTTGTGGACATTCCTTTTGGGTTTTTATTCCTTTAATTTTTAGTTGTTGTACTTTTTGTTTAACCTATTTTTCTCCCCAATTTCGTGATACCCAATTGGCAGTTTACAGCCTTGTGCCACCGCTGCAACTCCCGTACGGATTCGGGAGAGGCGAGGTTCAAGAGCCATGCGTCCTCCAAAACACGACCGTGCCAAGCCGCACTGCCTCTTGACACACAGCTCGCGTAACCCAGAAGCCAGCCGCACCAATGTGTCGGAGGAAACGCCGTACAACTGGCGACCGTGTCAGCATGCATGCACCCGGCCATGTCCTGACCTGGACTGGTACCAACTGGACTGCTGACACTAAACAGTCTATTTGTTGTGAAAGACTACCCTTGTGTACAGCATGACAGGGTTACAGCCATTTGAGGCGGCCATTTTGGGAGGGCCAGAGCACCAAGCTAGCTTGTTTATTATTAAGGGGTTGGATGGGTTTTGTTTGCACATTGAGGTCCAACGCTGTGTAGCGGGAGGACCTGTTTTTGTCCGACCACTACTACAACTGATGGCTCTCTTAGTGGTTGTTTTCGGCCGACATTCAAATGATTTCACTGATAAGGTAGTTTGCTTCAAAGGTTGTTTAAGACGATCCAAAACAGATGCATACCCAAAAATGTACATCGAAACATACATGTACGTTTGTGTGTGGTGTGTGTGTGTGTGTGTGTGTGTGTGTGTGTGTGTGTGTGTGTGTGTGTGTGTGTGTGCCTGACAGACAGTACCTACCTCTACAGCCAGCGCTCCCAAGCTCTCCAGCAGACCGTCGGTTGCCGCGGATACCTTCTGGACGACCTCAGGGTCGGACTTCACGTCCTTCTGTTGTGGGGGAGGAGGATGAGGGAGAACGGGGAGAGAGGGGGAGGGGGGATAAAAGACATGAGAACAAACACTCTCCAGGGACACTTCAGAGAGGGTTTCCTGTTCAACCTCATCTGTTATTGACTGTCACAAGAGGGCCGCTGAAATGTGAGCTGCTGCACACTCACAGCTGACCCCAGACCAGTACTTAGTTGCTAAAATGGTTCTGAAATGGAACCTGATTCCTTATATAGTGCATTACATAGGGAAAAGTGTGCCATTTCAACGCACCTTAGCCACTAAGTACAGGTCTGGGGTCAGCTTTCCTTATAGGTTCAATATGGCTGCGATCCATTGTCCATATTAGTGTACCACTTAGAATGCAAGCCTAATGCAAGGCTTAATTTTATGTGTAGTGGTATGATGTGGATATTGGATCAGGGCCTATTCAGAACAGGGGTTATTTATTCAAACCCCTAGTCTAATATCCCTGATCTGTTTTGTTCGGGAGGGAAACCTATTAGTCTTTTTCAGAACAAATAGTCTCGCTTATACACCCGCTTGAAATTACGGCTGATTCAGCGCTGCGATATTTCAACAACTATTTATGACATTTCCTCCCGTGTCAGTTGACCATTGCGACAGCGTTTTGCATTGGCAGACTGTTCTGTACACTTGGGCACCTTCCAAAAGCTTGTCCCAACAACCGGACTGAGAGTTCTGACTGAGCTAACGAAACTGGGTCAGCTAAAATGGACCACTCTTTTATCTGCATCCAAGTGTGACGGTCATCTGAAGTGTAGAGCGATTCTATTCACTGTATTGTTGAAAATGAACTAACTAACTTTTCTTTGTCTTTGTCTTTGTGTGTGTGTGTGTGTGTGTGTGTGTGTGTGTGTGTGTGTGTGTGTGTGTGTGTGTGTATGTGTGTGTGTGTGTGTGTGTGTGTGTGTGTGTGTGTGTGTGTGTGTGTGTGTGTGTGTGTGTGTGTGTGATGTGTGATGTGTGTGTGTGTGTGTGTGTGTGTGTGTGTGTGTGTATGTGTGTGTGTGTGTGTGTGATGTGTGTGTGTGTGTGTGTGTGTGTGTGTGTGTGTGTGTGTGATGTGTGTGTGTGTGTGTGTGTGTGTGTGTGTGTGTGTGTGTGTGTGTGTGTGTGTGTGTGTGTGTGTGTGTGTATGTGTGTGTGTGTGTGTGTGTGTGTGTGTGTGTGTGTGTGTCAGTGCCAAAAGTCTATATTCAGACACTTGGCACAACAGAGTTCACAGCCTCCCCAACCCCCATTACAAGAAAGAGACAAGGGACGCATTCATTGTCAATCTACTGTTTTGTGACAGGAACAGGATTTATTCTTCTTATGCGATAAGAACAGAAACCTTGTACAGAAACAGCGATTGGTAAGTCCTGACCCTAAATGGTAATCATGCCAGGGAACATGATGTTCTCTTTATCAGAAGAAAGAAGGTTTGGTGTCAGCAGGCTAAATTATCCCGCCATAAAGTGTGTGAAAGTGAGTGCAAAAGGGAATAGCCTACTCAGTTTGTCTGACTGACCAATCATTTAATAATACATTGATTGAACAAATTAAGATTAGCTAGGTCTATAGCATTGTCTTATTAGGCATACACTGTTAAATCCCCCAGTGTTAAAGCCCCCAGTGTTAAAGTGTTCAGTGTTAAAGCCCCCGGTGTTAAAGTGTTCAGTGTTAAGTTTTAAAAAGTGTTAGTATTTTAAGTGTTTCTTACCCGTATGGGTTTCAGGAAGTCCAGGTTGGACAGGAAGTGGTCCTGGGCCTTGTTCAGCCAATCAGGGGAGGCCTTGCAGATGATGTCTTGAGTGAGCCGTGACACATTCTTGTCGGAGATGGTCACAAACTCCTCCAGAGAAGTGGTGTTACACATATCTCTAAGATGGACGCCGAAACCTCCAATCAGGACCTGGTAGATAACATTAAATTATATTTCAGGGATCAAGTTCTTGCAGTTGAGAAACAGAAAAAAAAATATGTGTTGCGAGGATGTCAGGGAGAGTTGTGATTTCATGCTTTAACTGTGACAACTTTCACGATGAATGCCTAGTCAGGAATGATTTGGCAAATATGTTTTGAATCATATATCATCACAGGAAAGCTGTTGTCATGTCACTGCTCGTAGTATTACTGCCTCTAGAGGCATTACCAAACTGTTCTAAAATGTTCCTATGACTCAAACAAAGATGTTTGGGGAACGTTATTTCTAACCTATCAGAAACACTTTGGAAACCCAATATTTAAAAAAATTCTATTCCAGGAAGATATTTGCGTGTGGAATGACCCATAAATAAAATCAAATTTCATTATTCTACATTTCCACATGGCCATAGCTATCGCACAACATGGTCAACAACTAAACATATGAAAAATGTGCACAGTGCAGCTTTTCAGTCATGTATGGGGAGACTGTCTGTGGAAAAAGGGCAGAGAGAGAGGGGGGGGCTGATGGGTAATAAAACATCTACAGTGGGGGTGGAATACGGTTAATAGATCCACCGCATGTGTGAGCCCCTTCTCCGCACATGCTCACTGTGAGGCAAACAGAAGATGGAGGAGAGATGGAGGGCGGAGCAAAAGTCATGTGACTACTGCCCTCCAAATACAGACAGTGATGAATATCTGCTGAAACTGAGCGTAATTCTTTTCCCCGGGAAAGAGGATGACATGAGCCACAGACTTGGTTCTCATCCCCCTTTCATTACACGGTGTTACGAGTTTAGCCGTCTCGCGGTATATATAGTTACCAGCAAACCAAGGTCATGGCATGTGTGACTGCCTTTCAAAAAGGTACTCGATGTGGTGACAAAACAGAGAGATCGGCCTTCTATTTTCTCTTCGCACACAGTCAATATGTTTACCTTCTCTAGGTTGAGGTCAGCCTCGACAATCTGCTGGACGGCGTGATGGGATAGGGAGGCGTTGCGATGCAGGAACGACGATAAGGTCTCCTTATCACGGAGAAAGTCCTTCAGCTTGAAACCTGGTATGGGATGACGGGAATGCACATTCAACAGACTGCCTGGGAACACTGCGCTGCATGATTAGAAACAGATCTATTTTTAAAAAATGACAGAAATATGTTTTTACGGATAGAATTGTGATTTAGCGTCGAAACTCATCATCTTGAATAGAGAAATGATCATCTATTATCTGGGGAAACTCCATATACACAGCGTTACTTGGGTGAAAACTGTAAAGTCCTCAATACTATGGTATAATATAAATATTATACTAATATACTGGCATGGACAGAATGGAGTGATACAGTGAGGGGGAGACATATCATGGACACAGTCTACCCCGCTCAGGGGGCTATTGTGTTCACTGGGTCAGAACATTCCAGAGAAGTCATCTCCATTTAAAAACCAGTTGAAGTCAGCTCAGCACTCTGCTGCTTCGCACTCCGCAGCTGGGGTTACTCTAGGGCGTTCCACTTTGGCCCAAATACTGGGCGAGAGTACTGGGCTCCTCACTTTTCACTCTGTCCCGTCCCTTCCTTCCCAGCTTGAATTGGAAATAACTAACTTAAACGTTAGTTAGCACAGTAACAAGAGTAGCTGCCGGATACATGGTAAAGTAGGAGCATTACCCCTTGGGGGGTGGGGTGGGCTACTAGAAGGGAGTGTTACCCATAACTAGGGCCAAGGAGTTTTTCTTGATCAGAACCCTAACCCTATACTCTTAGAAACAAGTTATACCTAGAACTTTGTCTGTCCCTGTAGGAGAACACTTTTGGGTTCCAGGTAAAACTCAACTGTTTACACGATCTAGACAGGAAACACTTAGCTGCCCCAGAGGCCCCTGGGAGCAGGTCAAGGGGGACGTGGTGTGTGTTGTAGAGACATCCCCAGAGCATAGAGACGACCCCAGAGCAAATAACCAGGGAGTGGTAATGAGCTCTAATCATCCTGACTTCAGGAAACAAGAGACTGGAGATGTGCCCTAACAACAGTACTGAGTGAGAGTACTGCCATGAAAGACCAGAGGGATAGCCCCAAAAGGTACCGTCTATCTGCACTTGGGCCCTAACTACTGAGTGAGAGTACTGCCATGAAAGACCAGAGGGATAGCCCCAAAAGGTACCGTCTATCTGCACTTGGGCCCTAACTACTGAGTGAGAGTACAGCCATACAAGAAAGAGGAATAGCCCCAAATGGTACCGTCTATCTGCATTTGGCTTAGGTGGTTAGTATGCTGTGTCTTTGACCTACCAAAACAATAACAAGTAGGCTACAACAATACGAGACTGACTGCCATCCAGGCTAGTCACTACTTGCTCTGGCTTCTAGTGAAAAATAATGTATAGACATGAGGAGACATATGTTTAACATGTTCCCAAACCTCTCTGACTCAACAAACAACCTACAATCAGACAAACAAAATGGCCGCCTTTGCCAAGCGTGACAAATGACAGTTTGCTACAGATCATTTCAGGTTGATAGAAGAAGTGGAACAAACGTACTGACTGAGAGGGTCGTGGTCACCTGAGGCCCGAACGACCCGCCCTGTTTCCCATATCAAAAGTAGTGCACTATATAGGGACACAGAAGATGATGGTCCTGACTGACTGAGTCTAATAACCTGAGAGAAGGAAGCTGCATGTGGTGTTATTCAACAGAACAAAAATGGGAAATGAGAGTCGGACTGATTTGGAACTTGACCGACCGACAGGGGGGGGGGGGACGACAAACATTGTGGGACACTAGGCAAGCCAGAACTCTTTGAGAAGGAGAATTGTGCCTGCGCGCATCCGTGCGTCAGTGGGAAGAGAACCGAGAGGAGTTTAGAGACCTTCGAAAGAACAAACGACCCACCTAGGAAACCTTTCAGACAGTCAGTCTGGCTGACACATCAACCCATTACATTAAAACTAGTCTGGGTTACAAACCGAAAAGACAAACGCAAGCAGCAGCATATCGATGCCTAGCATATAAAACATACAGCCAAGTGAGAGAGGAGTAAAGTGGATATATTTCATGAATAAGATTAAAGTGCTTCCGTTGTGACACGAGGCACTAATTCTAATTCTAGCGTCGACATGAACTTTCTCCCCTTTGACATAACGGCACTTCACTGTAAGGCTTCATATAGGGGAAGGATTTTTAGAGAGGGTCGATGCAGAGCTGTGATCTGCTCCTAGACTCCTTTTAAACACTGAAGTAACCAATTATAACACTGGTTGCTTTTAAGTCCTGATATTCAAACTGGTATTTTTTAACACGGATACATTTCTCCATGTATGGACAGATTGTTCACGTGACTCGTTTTATTTGCACACAACATAATTATGCTGGAATTAGACACTATTATACAATAGTGTTTGACACAGTCTTCATGAACTGAATATCTCAGGTAATATCTTAACTAGGCTCTGGAAGGAAGCCTAGGTGAGAAGTTATACTGCAGGAGTAGATTGACGATAAATGCAGGTTGGAGGGGGAATGTGAAATACTATTCAGACCAAAGTGGGGTCAGTGAGTTCTGTTTTGAAGCGATTAATCTTTTAGTGGTAGGCCTATGTTAGTTTCTGAATTACTCTTTTCTCAATGTAAAATAGTGATAGTATGGTTACCACAGACAGCTCATTTATGCTCCTTTATGTAATAATGATAATAATAATAATAATAATAATTTGCTAGCTCTAAAATGTGTCAGCTTGATGGTTTAACAGTGGTGTTAGCATTAGCCTTGATGGTTTAACAGTGGTGTTAGCGTTAGCCTTGATGGTTTAACAGTGGTGTTAGCGTTAGCCTTAATGGTTTAACAGTGGTGTTAGCGTTAGCCTTGATGGTTTAAACACTTCTTTGGGAAGTGGGGGGCAGCATTTTCACTTTTAGATGAATAGCGCCCAGAGTAAACTGCCTCCTACTCAGTCCCAGATGCTAATATATGCATATTATTATCAGTATTGGATAGAAAACACTCTGAAGTTTCTAAAACTGTTTGAATGATGTCTGTGAGTATAACAGAACTCATATGGCAGGCAAAAACCTGAGAAAAAATCCAAACCGGAAGTGGGAAATCTGAGGTTTGTCGTTTTTGAACTCAGCCCCTATCGAATACACAGTGGGATATGGGTCATCTTGCACTTCCTAAGGCTTCCACTAGATGTCAACCGTCTTTAGAACGTTGTTTCAGGCTTCTACTGTGAAGGGGGGCCGGATGAGAGCTGTTTGACTAAGGGGGTCTGGCAGCAGCCTCGTTCTCAGTCACGCACATTTCACATGAGAGGTAGCTCTCGTTCCATTGCTTTTATACAGACAATGGAATTCTCCGGTTGGAACATTATTGAACATTTATGATGAAAACATCCTAAAGATTGGTTCTATACTTAGTTTGACAAGTTTCTATGACCTGTAATATAACTTTTTGAACTTTTCGTCCGACTGGACCTGAACGCGCGTTTGGATTTGTTTACCAAACACCCTAACAAAATAACCTATTTGGACATAATTGATGGACTTTATGGAACAAATCAAACATTTTGTCGAACTGGGATTCCTGGGAGTGCATTCTGATAAAGATCATCAAAGGTAAGTGAATATTTATAATGCTATTTCTGACTAATGTTGACTGCGCAACATGGCGGATATTTATTTTGGCTGTTTTGGGCTGAGCGCCGTACTCAGACTATGCTTTTTCCGCAAAGTTAAAAAATAAATCTGACAGCGGTTGCATTAAGGAGAAGTTTGTCTATCTTTCCATGTATAACACATGTATTTTCATCAACATTTATAATTAGTATTTCTGTAAATTCACGTGGCTCTGCAAAATCACTGCATGTTTTGGAACTACTGAATGTAACACGCCAATGTAAAATGAGATTTTTGGATATAAATATGCCCTTTACCGAACAAAACATACATGTATTGTGTAACATGAAGTCCTATGTGTCATCTGATGAAGATCATCAAAGGTTAGTGATTAACTTTATCTATATTTGTGCTTTTTGTGACTCCTCTCTTTGGCTGGAAAAATGGCTGGGTTTTTCTGTGACTTGGTGGTGACCTAACATAATAGTTTGTGGAGCTTTCGCTGTAAAGCATTTTTGAAATCAGACACTGTGGCTGGATTAACGAGAATGTTTTATTTAAAATGGTGCCTAATACTTGTATGTTTGAGAAATTTGATTTATGAGCTTTCTGTTGATTTGTATTTGGCGCCCTGCAATTTCATTGGCTGTTGGCGAGGAACACCGTTCCCAGACAGGTTAACAGTGGTGTTAGCGTTAGCCTTGATGAGGTGCCATGAGGCTCATCCAGCAGCTGATGTTACCTAATTAGGAAATTCAACCAAAATAAGTCAATTAATGGTCAATGCCAGTTGCACGTTGAAATATGACATTGGTATAATGTTAATTCAACGTGTTTTGCCCAGTGGGTAGGTAATATGTATGGCAGATATGTACGTAGGGACACCTCAGGACTCATGCAAGGGAAAGATACTATCATCAACCTGATTTCCTCAAAGACCTTTCCCCCCCTCTTCCTGGGCCAAAGTAATGATAGCCCTATGTATTTTCCACTCTGAAAATGGCAGCTCTGCAAGAGCCAAAAGCTAACATTACAGTATCCATTAAATCTGTGGAGCAGTGTGCAGAAGTTTATTTTCAATGGTATTCAGTTTTTTTCCTGCTGGTAATACGATTACTTATTCACCATCTAAAATGAGATGGACAGTCACGTGAGGGGAGACCAGAGCACATAATGACCCTCAAACAGGATGCAGACACATTCCAAGCCCGGGGTTGGTCCAGTTCAGACACAGAGATAGCAGTCAGAACATTGAATGGCCAGTTAGTTTAAATCTGTATCCTGTTGTGATGGGTGGGCCCAGGGAGATCTTCCTGCTACTTAAAAAGAGTTAGAACAGGACAGGGGCACTGCCCCCTGGTTGGCCCAGGAGCAACCTCCCCACCCAAGGACTGGCATGGACTGATTACACCAATGCTATGCCACCCATAGAAATCGAATTGCTAGAAGGGACAAAGCCTGGTCCCATATTTGTTTTTGCCTTCTAGCCAACTCCCAGCAGATCTGGGACCAGGCTAACAAAGCCCCTCAGACCACCGCGCTTTTGAATGGATCACTCATGAATCGTAGAACAATAAATGAATCGTAGAACATTGACTGGAATGAGAACGTCCATTCTAATAACTCTATTTCTATGCTGCCAACCTGCACCCATTGCCCTCCATTACGAGCCAAACGGCCCCATTTGATTAGGAGCTGTATGGTCGCCAGTAATCTGCTTTTCTTCGCATTAGGAGTTTGGGGTTTCATGGAGGCCATTAAAATCTAAGCATGCCGTTAGCTCTGAACTCTCTGCACCGTACGGCCCCAGGAAAACGAGGACTTCCCCATCAAACAAGTCTCAAGTTCAGTACTATGTGCTTCAAGTCGACAGCGTGTGCCCTACGTCTATAGCTATGAGGCATGTACAGATAGGTGATCATACATACCTACTGAAAAACTAGGCTAATCAAACTCAGATCAGTATGTGTGCTATGCGTCTATTGCTCAGGGCCTATGTACGCAGGTGGGCACAGGCTTAGGATCAGATTCAGTAACATCACATGCAGAAACAAACATAAAATGTGATGTCATACAGTATATAAACAATACGTACAAATATATAAATCAGCGTAAATTTATGGACAGTGCATCAACGAAAAGGTTATCCATGCACATCCCACTGGGCACAGATGGAATTTTCAACACCTAGTTTTCCTTTACATTTGGTTGAGTTGTCAACTAACGTGAATTCAACATGAAATCAACAAGAAAAATGTCAAAGTTGAGTGAAAAAAGACAAAATTCCCGTACGTTGATGACTTTTTGCAAATCCAATCAGATTTTCACGTTGATTCAACATCCTCACTTTGCATTTCTTTGTTGAAATGACATGGAAACGACGTTGATTCAACCAGTAGGTTGCCCAGTGGGATGCATCTTTATGTCTGTAGCTCAGGGTCTATGTACTGTGATCTGTCCTACCTGCCGTGTTGCTCTGTAGTTTCCCCAGAGCCCGCACCAGAACTTTGTAGCCCTCGAAGCTCTTGTCATTCTGGCTGTAGAGGAGGATCTTCTTGGCATCGATGAACAGACGGGAGATTCTGTGTTTCATAGAGAGACGATTAGACGACGTGAGGAACAACGGTGGTAAAACACACATGCTGATCCTCTAGGGTTGAGGGTCTGAAAGGAGGAACAATGCTCCTTGTGGCACGGTCCATTATTTCAAATGTATTAGCTTACATTGTTTACTTGGTTGTTTGTCACAGACATGACTAATCAAATCATTCTATCAAATCAGTCAATGTTAAAAATAAAAAAAAAAGGTCAGTTTTCCGGGATGAACTCACATAGAATCATTGAAGTTGCCCACCAGCCCTGGGCTCTCTCCTGGTGTGGGGTGGCGGAAGCAGGGGTTGTTGGCGTTACAGATGATCCCTTGTACCCAGGGCAAGGTGCCCGCCGAGGGCATGGCCTTGTTGGGGAAATGGCCTGGAGGGGGACAAATAGGGAAGGTTCAATGATCGACACCGCTCTACGTCACAATATCTCCCTATGTAGCTGCCCAGATGGCCACTGAAGTCAAATGATTATGTTGGGTAAACTCGGTACTTTAGTCAGTCCCCCAACATTTCACAATGGCAGAGCAAGGAGGACTGAGTGAAACTCCATTTCAGCTTGGCTCAATTCAGAAGATCGAAAATAACAGCCAGGCGGACATCTTGGTTTAGCAAGAGTACAGTACAACGGGGGACCTCGCGTGGGCACGGATTCCTCGTGTACTCTTGAGGAACTGTGTTGTCTAACAGAGAGGCCAAGGCTGCGTCCCAAACGGCACCTTATTCCGCAAGTGCTCTGGCCAAAAGTACTGCACTATTTTGGGAAATAGGGTGCCATCTGGGACGGAGACCAAGAGAGATGGGGGGGGTTATTTGGTGAATAATTGCCTCAGTGAACCACATGACTCATGTGACCGTTGGATCAACATTCACTTTCAGTGACGAGCCAAAAAGAGGTTATAAGCAAACCGTTATCTGCTGCTGTACAGTAGTTAGTTATAAAGCCCGGCAGATTGTGAGGCAATCAAATAGAGTAGGACTATTTAGCGTGACCCAGTCCTGAGGTCAATACTGTTGAGTTCAATGGGTGAAATGAAGTAGTACTATCTACGGCCGAGTTGACTAGAGTTGACAGGTTTGACCATCAACAAAATGGTGACGTGCACATTCTGCTAAACAAGATGTTACAGAAGTATTCCCGTTTTCCTTTTTTGCCAATGTGTGTGTGTGTGTTTGTGTGGATCTGACAAGCCTTTGTAGTAACACATGAATAGTTATTTCACATTCCACCGTTATGGTATCATACAGTGAGTTTAATAGCCTAGCCTACTGGCCTGCTATCCAACCTACACTGAGTGTGCAAAACATTTTGACACCTGCTCTGTCCATGACATAAACTGCCCGGGTGAATCCAGGTGAAAGCTATGATCCCTTATTGATATCACTTGTTAAATCCGTTTAAAAATCAGTGTAGATGAATGGGAGGAGACAGGTTAAAGAATGATTTTTAAGCCTTGAGACAATTAAGACATGGATTGTGTGTGTGCCATTCAGAGGGTGAATGGGAAAGACAAAATATGTAAGTGCCTTTGAACGGGGTGTGGTAGGTACCAGGCGCACTGGTTTGAGTGTGTCAAGAACTGCAACGCTGCTGGGATTTCCATGTTCAACAAGAACGTGTATCAAGAATGGTCCACCACCAAAAGGATATCCAGCCAACTTGACACAACTGTGGGAAGCATTGGAGTCAACTTGGGCCAGCATCCCTGTGGAATGCTTTCGACACCTTGCAGGGTCCATGCCCAATTCATTTAAAGGGGGTGCAACTTAATATTAGACAGCCGTTCCTAATGTTTTGTACACTTAGTGTATATCTGTATTATACAGGAGGGCAAAGGCATAGCCTTCTGACCTGGTGAAATACAGTATGTGCGTCCCAAATAGCACCCTATTCGCTATGGGCCCTAGTCAAAAGTACTGCACTATATAGGGAATAGGATGCCAATTGGGATGAAACCAAGATCTTTACTGGAGACCTGTATTGACAAGTTAGAGATAAGGAGGGCAATAGAAAGTATAGTAGCTTTACATCCTTCTACTGACGTCCATTGATGTGAACAAACATACTACACAGTCCAGTGTTGTTGGAGTCTTACACCGCTCTACGTCACAATATCTACAATATATACATTTAAATTCAGGAAGTTCATTTAATGGAGATTCCTTTATTATTGTTTTCGGGTGAATTTTGCAATAATTCAATTTCATTTGGTGCTCTGATTTTACAGAGAGAAACAATTCCATTTTAGCTTCTAACTTTAGCTTCTAACTCAAAGTTGAGAATATATTATCTGTGTAAGTAACAAACTGTTCCCAGAGCTGTTATTGTGTAATACAGGCCAGCGGGTCAATATATCAAATATTGACCTACCGAGTTGGATATTGACCAACTGATTGGGATGTTTTTAAGAAAACTGTATAGAAGGAAGACCTAGATGAGACATGGCAGGTAAGGACATTAATGTACTCTTCTCTGCATTGACATTTATTGGACAATAAAACATTTTTTCTTCCTTTCCAGTAGGCCTATGGAACATTTCCACGTGTTCACACAGCCCACTATTTTTTTCCCCCTTATCCATTGTTCTAGAATAACTAAATCCATTGGGACACATTTCTTGTGGGAATCTCCTGCCTTCCACTGTTCTGTTGTGACTATCTGTCTTTGATACGAACAGTAATGTCCTTTAAAAATGATGAGCTCTCTCTCTTTCCCTGAAGTATCTTTTGTCTGTATTGCTTTGCTTTCCAAAGAGTCTTGGACTCAATAAACACTAGTGGCCGATGATGTAAAGGACAACTGTCGAGCATCCTCTTGTCCTCCATCTTGTGATCTGACTCATCTAACTACAAAGAATGAGAAACGGGAACAAATGATGACAGGAAACAGCATTTGGACCAAATGTCATGAGACCTCTAGTGCGTCACTACTTACCCGGCCGAGACACTAACATTTTTCTTGAATTGCCTCATTATAACTGAGTGAATAAATCACCATAAACAAGGCTAGATTTGAGTCAATTTGAACAATTCAAATTCTAAAAGCTTTATTATCCTTCAGATGTACATAAAACAGAAAATCGTCTTTCACAGGCTAATAATTAATTGTGATTTCAGGCACTCTGTGTATGTGTGGGCTGCTTACACTCATGTTGCTCGTAGGGCGGGTAATGCATCCTCACAGATATGAGGATGAAGAAGATGAAGAGCGGCCATATTATCTCGATAATTAGCTGGAGCTGAAAGGGAAGTTCAGAAGGTCGATGAGAGGCTGATAAACTCAGTCAGGACAAACAGCATTCAAACAGTGAAACCAATGCCATAGTAAGGATGTCTGGTCTCCCTACAGAACAACCCATTTTGGAGATTTCAATCATACAATCATGTGTTGTTTATTTGGGGCAAAACAGCAGATAAGGAGGAATCTTTGAACCTGAAATTGTTTGCAAAGTAGGGTGGCCATGGATGTAACAAAAATGTTACGCAAAAAATGTATTGAATGTTTCAGTGTCCTAGAGCAGTGGTTCCCAACCAGGGGTACTTGGCCTGCCCACGAGGGGATACTTCAGGGGTACTCCGGGTAGAGCAAAATGCACTTGGTGATACAATAACCAAAAAAGGTTGGGAACCACTGTCCTAGAGTAGACAACCCACCTCTAAGCTTTCTTTGTGTACTTTAGTCTACAATCCAGGTTACCAATTTCTTGACTATATTGGATGGGTCATTTTGATTCTAAATGAGACATTTCCTCAATTACAATTAAAATCTATCAAATCCCCTTTAGAATGGACTGGTCCTGCTTTACAGTGGAAGTGGGTCATTCCACAAACCATTATGAGGGAGTCAGGCAGCCATTAAGGGGTTTATCAGCTGTTGGCAAATATATTATAATCTTTATCCTAGCTAAGACTGGGAGTGGAAAGGGAGAAGGGTTGGTTGGGTGGACATATGTCCACAACAGCTGCTGTCCTCCCAGCCCCATCCTCACAGAGCATTGGTCAAATGGAGGCTGGGGATCTGTTCTATAAATGTATCTTGTTCTTAGATTCTTCTGAGAGATTTTGAGGTTTAACAGTTTGATGACATGATAAGGCGAGGGTGTCATTTAAAATGTTCCAGAATCCAGACCTTTTTTTGCGGAAATGTGTACTTGAGAGAGCACTTAAAACTCCTCTGCGCTACCATTGACGCCCTGCTACGTTGATGTCATCGACGGTCTGAACATCCTCAACGAATCAAATATGTAAATAAAGTCCATTCAACGGGTTTTTCACAATCTCATTCCTTTTACCAATAAATAGAAGATGCTATTCTTTGTGTGAACTGGTCACACAAACGGCAATAGTAACACATTGTATTTCTACTAAACCTTGTAACCACTAAAGCTTATTATTGCACTTTGCCCCAGCAACTTTCATTGACATGCTCCCTTTATCTCACAGAATCTACGTGGGGTTGGTGGACTTTTATTTTGTAGTAGCTACTTACTGTCTGTCTCCGTCTGTAGGTGAAGTTCTTCCACAGCAGTAAGCCCAGTTGAGTAGAGATGGCCATCTCGCCTCAGGGACCTATCCTACAGCCGCCCAGCTCCCAACTGCAGAGCACAGTGACAACACAGTGAGACTCGCTGGACCTTTTCCTACTGCTTTTGAGCTCCCAACTGCAGACACGCAGCACAGTGAGACCAGAGAAGCAGGCTGTTTGAGTCCACTGGACACCTCGCCACTCATAGGTCAAAGTCCAACCAAATATAACCATCAGATTCCCCAATGGATACTAGACTGTATTAACCAATCGGGGCAGTTTTTACTCTGTGCACTGGTGGCATTTCCAGAATTGAGAGATTCAGTGTCTGTTACAACAACAACAAAAAACACACACACAAGGACTTTTGGATCTACAAACAGTCAGTGGATACTCGGCAAGTGAAGGTGTGCCACCCACACAATATAACACAAAAAAGACTAATATCTAAACTACCAGATGTCCTCATAACATGACATTTCAATTCAATCCAGCAATTGCGATACAGAAATTAACAATCCCTACAATTGCATGAGGCGAATGCTGTTACTATTTATCTAATTATATAGCCAGCTGTACTATTAAATACTTTCAGATGCAACAGAGTTTTTAGGACATGAATGGGTCTCTGTGAATGGGTCTCTGTGTGGCTCAGTTGGTAGATGCCAAGGTTGTGGGTTTGATTCCCACGGGGGACCAGAATGCAATGAAAAAGTTAGCACTTTTTTCGCTCAGGGTGAGAGTGTCCTTTTAATGTAGTCCTTTTAGTCTGAACTTGCCATTCCATCAATTTTGGGGAGGCTGGTGGCCTGGTGGTTAGGGCGTTGGACTAGTAACCGAAAGGTTGTAAAATCAAATCCCCGAGCTGACGAGGTAAAAAATCTGTCGTTCTGCCCCTGAACAAGGCAGTTAACCCACTGTTCCTAGGCTGTCATTATAAAAAAAAATATTAACTGACTTGCCTAGTTAAATAAAGGTAAAATGATGGCGATGCAACAAGCTCTCAAACAATTTGAATGTCTATTCTCGAGACGAATGAAGGACCAGCAGGCTACGCAGGTAACATTTCATTAGCAGCCTGGGTGGATGGATAGCCTATTCAAATGATGTAATTTGGCAAAATCGGTATGATCGTCTACCTCGGGGACCGGCATAATAAAAACAGATGTTCTAATGAACAGATCGTGTATTGGTTACATTGGAAGTCGTTGTTTTTTTTAGGTTGTTTTTCCATCAGCTTCAACGCATACCATAACAAACCACTACAGTAGGCCTAGAAGTTGTAAACAACAGCCTCTGCAAATTAATCAATGCGGTTGCCTGGTGCAGAGTTGTTCTAGGATAATGCCATGTCCATATGATGATCATATGTTTTAAATCCAAATTAATCAATGCGGTTGCCTTTTTATCCAATTGCCTGTTATGGTTTCAACTACGTCTCAAAACATTGCAAAAATCATTCAGAATATGAATACAAAGGCTAAAAGAACAAAATTATGCAATGCTTTGATGAAACAGCCTATGAAAAAAAAAACGAATGAATAACAATATGACAACCACTATGGTCAACGATGGATCGACAAAAAAACAGAATTGCAAAACCCGTTTGGTAAACATCTCCTTCCTTTACCTACAACATCAAGCCTGAATCAATGAATCAGAAAAAAGCATTCATTAAAACAATAACATAATTTCACTATAAAAACAAGTACACAATCTAAGACGTTACATTCTAAAATTGTAATCGAATGTCAACCATGTCAGTGCAATATAATTATCGAAATAATTTCAGAACTTCATGCTGGATGTTTCATTGTTTCAAGAGGAAGGGGTTACTTTCGGTCATTCAGCGTAGCGCAGACTCTTCCATACAATGAACAGCAACAGATGCTGTAGCCCATACACTGTATTCATCAAACACAATACGGTAATATGCGATAAAGGACATCAAATACACGACCCACAGTTTGTCATCTTACCCATCCTACCAAAAACCTCATAAATGCATAAGTTATTCAATACATTTGATTAAGGATAAACACTGGAAATCATGTGCTGATTGTTGTGAACAATGTCGCGTACTATACAGGCGCGGAGGCAAAGATGCGCTTTTGTTTTGAAAAGATTTACAGACTGAATCAAACAACCATATACATCCGCAACCATATACATCCGTTCTGTACATATCAAATGATAAAGTTCCTTTAGGATGTTGCATGACACAATGCATATCACCCACAGAGCCACTTAACAAAGAAACAACAAAAACGAATAAAGAAAAACAACCGACCTTTTCCCCTAATGCTGCGAAATTCCAATTATTCAATGTTCATCAAATATAATTAATTCCTTGAATTGGAAAATGTCCAATGGACGCTTTTGTATTCGCCTTTTCACGACCGTTATTGTCTTCGCTGCTCTGTATCTGGTTCTAACAGAACTGCTTTTTTTCTCCTCCAAGCTTTTATAGGGGCAGCCAATGCAGCCGCTTTCGGAAGAGGAAAGGTAACTCGCGGTCAAAAGGATCCAAGGCTGGTTGTGTTGCGGTCTACTTAAACGGGACGCACGTGTAGAGTAAAAATAACAGCTCTTAAGAGGGCTACGGCGCCCTATACATATTTCTTTCGGTATTGAATCCGTCCATGCAATGTATATAATCATTTTATGATTGTGTAATTGTTATATCTGTATAATAGCCTAATTTGTGGTTGAAAACAAGTGCTCAGTCTTGTCAGTGGCCATTGGGGACATAATCGAGTCCAATAAATACCAGTATTCTATGACAGACTCTAAATGTAGGTTCAATCTGAAGGCATATCAGTTCACACACTTTATACAAATAGAATTCTGTTTTATCCTTTTGAAATATAATTCTATATTGTTTGAACTTCAGATTTAACGTCCATTTAGAGTCTGTCATAGCATATTGATATTTATTGACCCAAAGACCATTCCACCTCAGTGACTTTGACTAAACAGTAACTAGACACACAAGCTTGATGACCAGGTTCAGTGGTTAACTAACTACAGAATACTGTTCAACGAGCTGCATTCAGGGCTTCGGGAAACAGCAGAGGGTGCACCCCCGTATCTACATTGACAGGACTGCAGTGGAGAAAGTGGAAAGCTTCAAGTTCCTTGGCGTACACATCACTGATAAACTGAAATGGACCACCCACACAGACAGGAGGCTAAATTAATTTGGCATGTCAATTAAAACCCTCAAACTTTTACAGATGCACAATTGAAAGCATCCTGTCGGGCTGTATCACCGCCTGGTATGGCAACTGCACCACCCACAACCGCAAGGCTCTCCAGAGGGTGGTGCGGTCTGCCCAACGCATTACCGGGGGCAAACTACCCACCCTCCAGGACACCTACAGCCCCCGATGTCACAGGAAGGCCAAAAAGATCATCAAGGACATCAACCACCTGAGCCACTGCCTGTTCACCCCGCTATCATCCAGAAGGCAAGGTCAGTACAGGTGCATCAAAGCTGGGACCGAGAGACTGAAAAACAGCTTCTATTTCAAGGCCATCAGCCTGTTAAACAGCCATCACTAGCACATTAGAGGCTGCTGCCTATAGGCATAGACTAGAAATCACTGGTCACTTTAATGTTTACATATCTGGCATTACTCATCTCATATGTATATACTGTTTTCTATACTATTCTGCAATATCTCATTCACTTAATAATGTTTACATATCTTGAATTACTCATCTCACATGTATATACTGTATTCTATACTATTCTACTGTATCTTGGTCCGTTCCGCTCTGACATCGTTCGTCCATATGTATATAGTCTTAATTAATTCCTACTTAGATTTGTGTGTATTGGGTATATGTTGTGTAATTTGATAGATATTACTTGTTAGATATCACTGCACTGTCGGAGCTAGAAGCACAAGCTTTCGCTACAACCGCAAATAACATCTGCTAATCGCATATATGTGACCAATCAAATTTGATTTAATGACTAGGGCCAATATCAGATGTAAATCAACTAGACTACAGGAGAAAATACACTCTGAGGCTGGGTATAAGTTGAATGTTGAAGATGTATCACAGATTGTTGAGTAGAGTAATCCTAATTGGTTTGTGTCTTTGTCTTTAGAGGATGGGTGCAAGGACATGGTAGCATCTCTCTGCAAAGGGATCGACCATCTGCTGTTCAATCTTTACCTTGTCTAGTCTCTTAGGTTTAGTCTTACTGTAATACAGTCTTACATACACAAACTCAGCAAAAATGAAACGTCCCTTTTTCAGGATCCTGTCTTTCAAAGATAATTCGTAAAAATACAAATAACTTAATAGATCTTCATTGTAAAGGGTTTAAACACTGTTTCCCATGCGTGTTCAATGAACCATAAACAATTAATGAACATGCACTTGTGGAACGGTCGTTAAGAAACTAACAGCTTACAGACGGTAGGAAATTAAGGTCACAGTTATGAAAACTTAGGACACTAAAGAGGCCTTTCTACTGACTCTGAAAAACGGCAAAAGAAAGATGTCCAGGGTCCCTGCTCATCTGCGTGAACGTGCCTTACGCATGCTGCAAGGAGGCGTGAGGACTGCAGATGTGGCCAGGGCAATAAATCGCAATGTCCGTACTGTGAGAAGCCTAAGACAGAGCTACAGGGAGACAGGACGGACAGCTGATCGTCCTCGCAGTGGCAGATCACGTGTAACAACACCTACACAGGATCGGTACACCCTCGAACATCACACCTGCGGGACAGGTACAGGATGGCAACAACAACTGCTCGGGTTACACCAGGAATGCACAATCCCTCTATCAGTGCTCAGACTGAGAGGCTGGACTGAGGGCTTGTAGGCCTGTTGTAACGCAGGTCCTCACTAGACACTAGACTAGATTTGGAGGTGAAGGGTCCATCATGGTCTGGGGCAGTGTGTCATCGGACTGAGCTTGTTGTCATTTTGCAGGCAATCTCAAAGCTGTGCGTTACAGGGAAGACATCCTCCTCCCTCATGTGGTTTCCTTCCTGCAGGCTCATCCTGACATGACCCTGCAGCATGACAATGCCACCAGCCATACTGCTAATTCTGTGCGTGATTTCCTGCAAGACAGGAATGTCAGTGTTCTGCCATGGCCAGCGAAGAGCCCGGATCTCAATTCCATTGAGCACGTCTGGGGCCTGTTGGATCGGAGGGTGAGGGCTTGGGCCATTTCCCCCCAGAAATGTCCAGGAACTTGCAGGTGCCACAGCAAGAACGGGCAAATCTGGTGCAGTCCATAAGGAGGAGATGCACTGCAGTACTTAATGCAGCTGGTGGCCACACCAGATATTGACTGTTACTTTTGATTTTGACCCCCCTTTGTCCAGGGACACATTCTTCCATTTCTGTTAGTCACATGTCTGTGGAACTTGTTTAGTTTATGTCTCAGTTGTTGAATCTTGTAACGTTCATGAACCCTTAAGATCTTAATTTGTTGACTTAAGTCCTTTTGAGGGCAACACAAAGGCTGTTCCTTACAGTAGCCTATCTTTGTAGCTTTACTGTAAGATGGTGAATCTATACTGTATCTTTATGTATATCTAAATATATTTTTAAATGTAGATTACTGTTTCTATACTCATTTACTGCACAGGAGGTTGGTGGCACCTTCATTGAGGAGGACGGTCTCGTGGTAATGGCTGGAGTGGAATCAAATACATCAAACTCATGCCATTCTATTCGCTCAGTTCCAGCCATTATTATAAGCCGTACTCCCCTCATCAGCTTCCACTGATCCACTGTACCTTGAAGACAGTTTACTAAAAGTCTTCCTTTTTTCCTAAAGGGGTAGTTGGACACTACCACACAGTAGGGGTTGCGTTTCAATTAGACAGCAGTTAGGAGAGATTAGACATATAATCCATCAATAAATAGGATTCATTTAGCTCAAACAATAAGGATAAAGGAGGACCCTGATTAAGAGAGACAACTGTATTGAAAACGGATCAATTATTATCCTCACAAAGCTCAATTGACTTCATTATTGTAATGGTTTTCCTCCTCTTCGTCCGAAGAGGAAAGGCGAGAAGGATCGGAGGACCAAAATGCGGCTTGGTAAGTGTCCATGTTTTTAATATGAAAAAACTCAACATGAACACTAATACAAAAACAATTAACGTGAACAAAACCGAAACAGTACCGTGTGGCGAACAAACACAGACACGGAAACAAACACCCACAAACAAACAGTGAAACCCAGGCTACCTAAGTATGATTCTCAATCAGAAACAACTTTGACACCTGCCTCTGATTGAGAACCATACTAGGCCGAAACATAGAAATCCCAAAATCATAGAAAAACAAACATAGACTGCCCACCCCAACTCACGCCCTGACCATACTAAATAACAACAAAACAAAGGAAATAAAAGGTCAGAACGTGACAATGATGTTCAAGTTGATGACATTAAAGGCCCACTCTGTGTTATTTGTAAAAATAAAATAAAAACATTTAAATGACTGATACTACCCATTGATTCTTGATGAATATCACTTACACAGCAAATCGGCCAGTGTTACCTCGTGTTGATTTTTCAGTGTAACATTTCTAGTGTTGATTCAGGTGTTAATTTAACCCATACAGAGTTAATGTAACTCTCAAATAGTGTAAAATAATCCCAGTGTTGGTGTTAATAACCAGAGTTGTGTTTGAGAATGTGATTGTGTCAGTTTTACCTGTGGAGAGTAAAAGTTCTCCATCAAAACCACACCCATCATTATCATATTTCCCAGCAGGTAGATTTTTTACATTTTATTTATTCATTTAATTTTACCCCCTTTTTTCACCCCAACAGAGCCTGGGCTTGAACCCAGAGTCTCATTGGGCAGAGCTAGCACTGCGATGCAGTGCCTTAGACCACTGCGCCACCCGAGAGGCCCGGTAGATTTTTTTTAGGATTGTTTTTGCAAGTACATTTATTGATTGATTAATCACATGCAACACAAAGATGCACAACATACTTTTTCTAAACTAATCAAATCAGTTAGATGTATTGCACCCGTTACTGAAATGGTTGTTCCAGTTTAAATGGTTTATGTAGTCTCCTTTATTTTTATGTTTTTTTAACCTTTATTTAAGGGAAGGTAAATTCTTATTTTCAATGATGGCCTAGGAACAGTGGGTTAACTGCCTAGTTCAGGGGCAGAACGACAGAGTTGTACCTTGTCAGCTCGGGGATTCGATCTTGCAACCTTTCGGTAACTAGTCCAATGCTCTAACCACTAGGATACCTGCAGCACAGTGTAATAATAATCGGCCCCCGGCTGACTCAAATCAAATGTATTTATATAGCCCTTCTTACGTCAGCTGATATCTCAAAGTGCTGTACAGAAACCCAGCCTAAAACCCCAAACAGCAAACAATGCAGGTGTAGAAGCACAGTGTCTAGGAAAAACTCCCTAGAAAGGCCAGAACCTAGGAAGAAATCCAGAGAGAAACCAGGCTATGAGGGGTGGCCAGTCCTCTTTTGGCTGTGCCGGTTGGAGATTATAACAGAACATGGCAAAGATGTTCAAATGTTCATAAATGACCAGCATGGTCAAATAATAATAATCACAGTAGTTGTCGAGGGTGCAGCAAGTCAGCACCTCAGGAGTAAATGTCAGTTGGCTTTTCATAGCCAATCATTAAGAGTATCTCTACCGCTCCTGCTGTCTCTAGAGAGTTGAAAACAGCAGGTCTGGGACAGGTAGCACGTCCAGTGAACAGGTCAGGGTTCCATATCCGCAGGCAGAACAGTTGAAACTGGAGCAGCAGCACGGCCAGGTGGACTGGGGACAGCAAGGAGTCATCATGCCATGTAGTCTTGAGGCATGATCCTAGGGCTCAGGTCCTCCGAGAGAGAGAAAGAAAGAAAGAGAGAATTAGAGAGAGCATACTGAAATTCACACAGGACACCGGATAAGACAGGAGAAGTACTCCAGATATAACAAATCAAATCAAATCAAATCAAATCAAATTTTATTTGTCACATACACATGGTTAGCAGATGTTAATGCGAGTGTAGCGAAATGCTTGTGCTTCTAGTTCCGACAATGCAGTAATAACAAGTAATCTAACTAACAATTCCAAAACTACTGTCTTGTACACAGTGTAAGGGGATAAAGAATATGTACATAAGGATATATGAATGAGTGATGGTACAGAGCAGCATAGGCAAGATACAGTAGATGGTATCGGGTACAGTATGTACAAATGAGATGAGTATGTAAACAAAGTGGCATAGTATAGTATAAAGTGGCTAGTGATACATGTATTACATAAGGATACCGTCGATGATATAGAGTACAGTATATACGTATGCATATGAGATGAATAATGTAGGGTAAGTAACATTTATATAAGGTAGCATTGTTTAAAGTGGCTAGTGATATATTTACATCATTTCCCATCAATTCCCATTATTAAAGTGGCTGGAGTTGAGTCAGTGTCAGTGTGTTGGCAGCAGCCACTCAGTGTTAGTGGTGGCTGTTTAACAGTCTGATGGCCTTGAGATAGAAGCTGTTTTTCAGTCTCTCGGTCCCAGCTTTGATGCACCTGTACTGACCTCGCCTTCTGGATGATAGCGGGGTGAACAGGCAGTGGCTCGGGTGGTTGATGTCCTTGATGATCTTTATGGCCTTCCTGTGACATCGGGTGGTGTAGGTGTCCTGGAGGGCAGGTAGTTTGCCCCCGGTGATGCGTTGTGCAGACCTCACTACCCTCTGGAGAGCCTTACGGTTGAGGGCGGTGCAGTTGCCATACCAGGCGGTGATACAGCCCGCCAGGATGCTCTCGATTGTGCATCTGTAGAAGTTTGTGAGTGCTTTTGGTGACAAGCCGAATTTCTTCAGCCTCCTGAGGTTGAAGAGGCGCTGCTGCGCCTTCTTCACGATGCTGTCTGTGTGAGTGGACCAATTCAGTTTGTCTGTGATGTGTATGCCGAGGAACTTAAAACTTGCTACCCTCTCCACTACTGTTCCATCGATGTGGATAGGGGGGTGTTCCCTCTGCTGTTTCCTGAAGTCCACAATCATCTCCTTAGTTTTGTTGACGTTGAGTGTGAGGTTGTTTTCCTGACACCACACTCCGAGGGCCCTCACCTCCTCCCTGTAGGCCGTCTCATCGTTGTTGGTAATCAAGCCTACCACTGTTGTGTCGTCCGCAAACTTGATGATTGAGTTGGAGGCGTGCGTGGCCACGCAGTCGTGGGTGAACAGGGAGTACAGGAGAGGGCTCAGAACGCAACCTTGTGGGGCCCCAGTGTTGAGGATCAGCGGGGAGGAGATGTTGTTGCCTACCCTCACCACCTGGGGGCGGCCCGTCAGGAAGTCCAGTACCCAGTTGCACAGGGCGGGGTCGAGACCCAGGGTCTCGAGCTTGATGACGAGCTTGGAGGGTACTATGGTGTTGAATGCCGAGCTGTAGTCGATGAACAGCATTCTCACATAGGTATTCCTCTTGTCCAGATGGGTTAGGGCAGTGTGCAGTGTGGTTGAGATTGCATCGTCTGTGGACCTATTTGGGCGGTAAGCAAATTGGAGTGGGTCTACGGTGTCAGGTAGGGTGGAGGTGATATGGTCCTTGACTAGTCTCTCAAAGCACTTCATGATGACGGATGTGAGTGCTACGGGGCGGTAGTCATTTAGCTCAGTTACCTTAGCTTTCTTGGGAACAGGAACAATGGTGGCCCTCTTGAAGCATGTGGGAACAGCAGACTGGTATAGGGATTGATTGAATATGTCCGTAAACACACCGGCCAGCTGGTCTGCGCATGCTCTGAGGGCGCGGCTGGGGATGCCATCTGGGCCTGCAGCCTTGCGAGGGTTAACACGTTTAAATGTCTTACTCACCTCGGCTGCAGTGAAGGAGAGACCGCATGTTTTCGTTGCAGGCCGTGTCAGTGGCACTGTATTGTCCTCAAAGCGGGCAAAAAAGTTATTTAGTCTGCCTGGGAGCAAGACATCCTGGTCCGTGACTGGGCTAATTGACCCTTACAATTAGACATAGGCTGAAATTCAATTGAAATGGCAGTTGACTGTGGTATTTTGGACACAGTAATTTAATTACTGTAGTTGAAATGCAGTTGTAATGCACTGCAGATAAACTGTAAAATTACTGCTGTAAAAACTGTGTTTTGGATGCAGTATTTGCAGCATACTGCACTATAACTTAAGTTATACTGCACTCTAACTGCAATTATTTTTGTTAACACACTTTTTTTTGCACGACAGTTTACCTTCCTTTTGCGGAAAAAAAACAAATTGAAACCATTTGGAGTTTAACTTGGGTTTTTTTTCGCAACCGGTGATCTGTTTCCCCAGCAATTTTTTTTTTTTTTACCACTACATCACCGACAGTCGTCTATTATTACAGAGCCCCAAAACATATTTAGTCGTAGGAGGAAGAGATGCTGCCTATTTACCGCAATGTGGGTTTGTTAATTGGGGGAGCACACCGTGGCGTTGCCCTTTTAAGAGCGAGCAGTTATGTGGTGGTCAATAGAGGGGGCTACTTGGTCTAGAGCAGAGAACCAGATTCACGGAGAAAGCGGCAGTCAAAAGGATGCTGCCTTTAGAAGAGGCTTTATCTTTATAAATATGATAAGACTAATGACTTATTCAAAATATCAAACACATGATGAACATGAGCATAATGACCATCATGTTGAATGAGGAACATTCACTCATCAAATAACATTTGCCACAGAAAATGTTGACCATTGAAATGAATGACTTGGGTCGCCTATTTGTGTTTTGCACAATTGACATTGCCTCAATCTGAAATGAGTTTCATAATCAAGATTGCGCTCCCTCAATTTCCGAAATGCCTAGTTTTTCAACGCCATTACCCATAGCAAGCTAACCTCAATAACGGTGTGTCAAGAAGACCACGATACAATGGGAACAGAGACTGCCTGCACGTCCCCATTATCCGAAAAGTACGCGTTAAAGAATACAGAAACACAGCTGTGTTGAAAACAAAGGCACGCCTGCCTGCCAGTATGCAATGTGGGCAGCACAGTTGATTCGCGGAGGAGGATGGTTTGTCCGATAGTAACCTCTGAGTGAGCGAGAAAAGAAGGTGGGGGTTACAAGGTAATAAATAGTTGGCTATATATAGAACGGATAATGGTACATTTTTATATGTGTACCGTGTCCTGTAATTGTGAAATAAACTAATTACCCTCCTGGACCTGTAAAAGTGTCCATTCTTGTCTCAAAATATGCACCACTCATTCCTTTCTTTCTGTCTGACATTTTTCATACAAAACCAGCCATCGATGATCAGAACAATTCGTTTTCATCACACATCGTTTATCAGATAAATATAACCATAGAAACATACATCTTTTAATGTAATAATGTTGACGAAAACATAATGAAGCTAAACACAAAATGTTCGAAATCATTGCATCTTATCGAAAGAAACGCTAGAGAAGAGAAACATCCGCTCTGCTCTCCACTCCGCATGAAAAGCAGATTTGACCGATAGTAACCTCGCTTCGCAGCCGGCAGGAACTAGGTGAAAGTGGAATGATGTCATTGGGCTGTGGAGGAGAATATTATGGCTCGAAATAGCAGAATACCACAATGGCTACTTGGTTTTAGGGTAATATTTATAAGAACATGGTCATATGTGATTTAATGCTGCAATATGTCACTTTTTGGACGACCTGACCAAATTGACATAGACAGTCAGTTATAGATGTCATTCCCATTGAAACCAAGTCCAAGAAGCGATAGATCTGTCCTTTGGGCGCTATTTCTATGTTTTGCATCTTTTATTTTTATTTTTGTTTAACAGCTCAAAATACAATATTTTTGATTATGGAAAGTACAGCAGTTTAAATGGTACAATGAATCTCTACACTATACTTGGTTGTTTTGTCACAAACTGAAATTAGGTGAATTATTTCTGCATATTGCACCTTTAAACATAACATTATTGGCCTCCTGAGTGGCGCAGTAGCCTAAAGCACTGCATCGCAGTGCTAGCTGTGCCACTAGAGATCCTTGTTCGAGTCCGTGCTCGACCGGGAGACCCATGGGGTGGCGCACAATTGGCCCAGCGTCGTCTGGGTTAGGGGAGGGTTTGGCCGGCAGGGATGTTCTTGTCCCATCGCGCACTAGCGACTCCTGTGGCGGGCCGGGCACAGTGCACGCTGACACGGTCGCCAGGTGTACGGTGTTTCCTCCGACACATTGGTGCGGCTGGCTTCCGGGTTAAGAGGGCGTTGTGTCAAGAAGCAGTGGCTTGGCTGGGATGTGTTTTGTAAGGACGCACGGCTCTCGACCTTCGCCTCTCCCGAGTCCGTACGGGAGTTGCAGCAATGGGACAAGACTGTAACTACCAATTAGATACCACGAAAATGGGGTAAAAAATATAACATTATTATACAGATGATCTATAACATAAACCACGTTCCTCCCAATACATATTTTTGATAAAAGAAAAACATTTCTTGTGCCTCTTTAAAGCCTAAAAAGTGTCCGTGTTTGACCCTAACATGTGAAAACAATACAACAGAACAGATTCACCGGAATGACATTTCCTCTCATGGGTGGCCCAAAAAGGGATCTGAAAGCCATGCCCCAAGTAAGTCACAGATCTAGCTTTCTGAGCTGACCTGCCGGGTGGTATCTCAATCACCCAGCATCAATAACCCCAACGTTTTTGAAAACAACCCAACTAAGTGACCCAACACCTGCAACCCAGCAGTTGGGTCAACCAAGCAACCCAGAATATTTTCTTTAGAGTGCATGATTCCTGTACTAGAGAAAAACTCTATACGGAAAAAGTAACTGGATCTCATAGGGAAAAACTAGGGTCTAAAAGGGAAAAAATAAGGTCTACTAGGGAGAAAAAATAAATACAAAAAATTGATTCACTAGGGAAAACCGGTTCCACTAGGGAAAACCGGTTCCACTAGGGAAAACCGGATCTACTAGGGAAAACCGGATCTACTAGGGAAAACCTCTACCTCAGGATAAGAACATGAATCATCTGTAGACTGAAGCATCACATGCTATGTGGTCTGTGTTATGAGAGCTGAAGTCTACAGAACCAATGACTCAGTATTTACTAAGCACCTTCACTATGTTCCATCAGCACCAAGTTACTCGGTTGGCGGTGCGTTAAAATGTTTGACTTTCACACTCATTAGGATTATGTTGATTAATCCCACATTTACACCCCCCCCCCACCCCACCCCGGGGGGAAAAAAACGTACACCCTTGCCTTTCTTGCACCAACATTCATACTGATAGCTGCTGTATTGGGGGAAAATGTACTTCCTAGGACTGATATGTGTTTGTCTCCCCTAGCACTAACTGTAAAGCCTATGCATTGATAAAGTTGTTATGGGGGTGTTTGTCATTAGTACAATTTGGGAATTGGAAACCTATATTATGTTGTCCAACATGTTGACAGTTTACGCCAAGCAGTACGTTACATTGCACTGTAAGACTTATTTACAAAGGGCATTACAAGCCTCCTATTGATGTGGTTGACAATTCTAAAAAAAAAAGATTAGGAGCTATGACCTGCATTTAAATCTCTTATTGAAACTGTTTAATACTTATTGTGTACATTTGTTTTTTAATCCTTTTTGGTTAAACGCTCAGTAGAATTCATTGATTTACAAGGGAGTGTTAGAGGAAATAGTTAAATGAATATACCTTATCAAATATAAGCGTATGGAAGGATACTATATTAGTTACTTTAATTCTGGAAAACAAAACGGTAAAAGTATGAGCATTTTGTTTGAGAATGTGTATTTTCACAAGTAGGCCAAAAACAATTGACAGCAACATACATGTGTAACACTCCCACATACAGTTGAAGTCGGAAGTTTACATACACCTTAGCCAAATACATACAAAAAATGTTTTTTTTTTTTTTACAATTCCTGACATTTAATCCTAGTAAAAATTCCCTGTCTTAGGTCAGTTAGGATCACCACTATTTTAAGATTGTGAAATGTCAGAATAATAGTAGAGAATGATTTATTTCAGCTTTCATTTCTTTCATCACATTCCCAGTGGGGTCAGAAGTTTACATACACTCAATTAGCATTTGGTAGCATTACCTTTAAATTGTTTAACTTAGGTCAAATGTTTCAGGTAGCCTTCCACAAGCTTCCCACAATAAGCTGGGTGAATTTTGTCCCATTCCTCCTGACAGAGCTGGTGTAACTGAGTCAGGTTTATAGGCCTCCTTGCTCGCACACGCTTTTTCAGTTCTGCCCACAAATTTTCTATGGGATTGAGGTCAGAGCTTTGTGATGGCCACTCCAATACCTTGACTTTGTTGTCCTTAAGCCATTTTGTCACAACTTTGGATGTATACTTGGGGTCATTGTCCATTTGGAAGTCCCATTTGCGACCAAGCTTTAACTTGTCTTGAGATGTTGCTTCAATATATCCACATAATTTTCTTTCCTCGTGATGCCATCTATTTTGTGAAGTGCTGCAGCAAAGCACCCCCACAACATGATGCTGCCACCTCCATGCTTCACGGTTGGGATGGTGTTCTTCGGCTTGCAAGCATCCCCCATTTTCCTCCAAACATAATGATGGTCATTATGGCCAAACAGTTCTATTTTTGTTTCATCAGACCAGAGGACATTTTCCCAAAAAGTTATTTATGGCGGTTTTGGAGCAGTGGCTTCTTCCTTGCAGAGCGAACTTTCAGGTTGTCGATAGAGGACTCGTTTTCCTGTGGATATAGAAAGTTTGTACCGGTTTCCTCCAGCATCTTCACAAGGTCCTTTGCTGTTGTTCTGGGATTGATTTGCACTTATAGCACCAAAGTACGTTCATCTCTAGGAGACAGAATGCGCCTCCTTCCTGAGCGGAATGACAGCTGCGTGGTCCCATGTGTTTATACTTGCGTACTATTGTTTGTACAGATGAACATGGTACCTTCAGGCGTTTGGAAATTGCACCCAAGGATGAACCAGACCTGTGGGGGTCTACAATTGTATTTATTTATTAAGGTAGGCCTTGAAATACATCCACAGGTACACCTCTATTTGACTCAAATTATGTAAATTAGCCTATCAAAAGCTTCTAAAGCCATGACATAATTTTCTGGAATTTTCCAAGTTGTTTAAAGGCAAAGTCAACTTAGTGTATGTCAACTTCTGACCCACTGGAATTGTTATACAGTGAATTATAAGTGAAATAATCTGTCTGTAAACAGTTGTTAGAAAAATGACTTGTGTCATTCACAAAGTAGATGTCCTGACCGACTTATCAAAACTATAGTTTGTTAACAAGATATTTGTGGAGTGGTTGAAAAACGAGTTTTAATGACTCCAACCTAAGTGTATGTAAACTTCCGACTTCAACGGTATGTGTTCTGTCTGCCCGTCTGTGTCTAGTGCCTGCTGACCAACCAACCATCTACAGCCCATTGTCACATAAAGGCCCATTCAACCCCAACAGCTGGCTACAACACTGTCCCCTCTCTCTTTATCTCTTTCATGGGCAGAGTGGTGGTTGCCCCCTCTGTTTTTCATGACTATCTGCTTGGCCTTGAATACGTTTCTCTTTCAGTTGATGTTTTGTCTAACAGACAGTTGTTGTTTCTTCTACCCCAGTGTGTTGGAGGGTAGGCTATCGCTGTCGCAACATGGGCCCCTGACCAACAGTGCCGCTGCTCTGCTGACTGCGCATAACTGCATGTTTCACTTCCCTAACTTTGTGCCGACAACATGAAAAACTACCGGTTATGAACCACTGAGGTCTCTGGTCGGAATGTACTCACTTCTCCCATAGTTAGGGCCAGGGGCTTTTCTGACTACGTGACCTGATCAGGAAAAGCTCTAAGCCAGAGTTAAAGGCTGTACTATAGGGGCTAGAGTTTTCCTGGTTGGGTCACATGCTCAGGAAAAACTCCTGGTCCTTAAGCAGATGTGTTTAACATTTTATTGCATAAAAAGATGGTATAAAAAAAGTATATTGAAAGACTGAGCGTTCATTCGGTTCCCAAAGGGATCACCCAGTCTATTTTAAGCAGGCCCTTTGAAGTAGTCAGATTCAGAGGCTGACGATGGATGTATGAAATACCTATTTTCGTAACAAACAGGGTTTCAATTACAAGATTGCTGGGGGGGGTATCTTGGTTGGCACCATGGACACACCTTCACCCACTGTAATATTAACAGGGCATCCCTATAGATGCTCGAAAAACAATGCCCTATTTTTTAGAGCACCAAGCTAAATATGACTGTATGTAATTCAATCCCTAGTATGAAATGAGTCTGACAATGAACCAAGCCTCATAATAGGTTGAATATAAATCCCAGGTGCATTCAGAAAGTATTCTGATCCCTTAACATTTTCCCACATTTTGTTACGATACAGCTTTATTCAATTATTATTATTTTTTTCTCCATCCTCATCAATCTACATACAATACCCCATAATGACTAGTGGTGGAAAAATACTACATTCTCATACTTGAGTAAAAGTAAAGATACCTTAATAGAAAATGACTCAAGTAGAAGTCACCCAGTAAAATACTACTTGAGTAAAAGTTTTTTAAGTATTTGGTGTTAAATATACTTAAGTATCAAAAGTAAATGTAGTTGCTAAAATATACTTAAGTATCAAAAGTAAAAGTACAAATCATTTTAAAATCCTTATATTAAGCAAACCAGATGGCACAATGTTACTTTTATTTACGGATAGCCAGGGTCACACTCCAACACTCAGACATCATTTAAAGACAAAGCATTTGTGGTTGGTGAGTCTGCCAGATCAGAGGCAGTAGGGATGACCAGGGATGTTCTCTTGATAAGTGTGCGAACTGGACCATTTTCGGTCCGGCTAAGCATTCAAAATGTAACAAGTATTTTTGGGTGTCAGGGAAAAATGTACGGAGTAAAAAGTACATCATTCTATTGACGAATGTAGTGAAATAACAGTAAACAATGTCAAAAATATAAATAGTAAAGTAAAGTACAGATACCCCCAAAAACAACTTAAGTAAAAATACTTTAAAGTACTACTTAAGTACTTTACACCACTAATAATGACAAAGCAAAAACAGGTTTTTAGACAAAAACAAATACATTATTTACACAAGTATTTAGACCCTTTGATATGAGACTCCAAAATGAGCTCAGGTACATCTTGTTTCCATTGATCATCCTTCAGATGTTTCTACAACTTGACTGGAGTCTACCTGTGGTAAATTCAATTGACTGGACATGATTTGGAAAGGCACACACCTGTCTATATAAGGTCCCACAGTTGACAGTGCATATCAGAGCAAAAACCAAGCCATGAGGTCGAAGGAATTGTCCGTACCCTTCACCAGATCTGTGCCTCGACACAATCCTGTCTCGGACCTCTACGGACAATTCCTTTAATGCACCAGAGCTCAATTTCGAGTCTCAAAATGAAGGGTCTGAATACCTATGTAAATAAGGTATTTCTGTTTTCTTATTTGAATAAATTTGCAAAAGAATCTAAAAACCTGTTTTCGCTTTGTCATTGTGGGGTATTGTGTGTAGATTGTTGAGGATTGTATTTATTGAATCTATTTTTGAATAAGGCTGTAATGTAACAAAATGTTGAAAAAGTCAAAGGGTCTGAATACTTTCTGAAGGCACTGTACATCTGAAGGTTGTAGGGGGTAAAAAAAACATGGCAAAATAAAAGCCACCTATACACCTTGCCATGATGCATTCATTTTCACAGACCTTGTAGCCAAAATACAGGTATCGGGTCTGGGTGAATGGTTCTCTGCTTTTTTTGCTGGGGAAATCATTAACAATTCCATTGTTAAACACGACCCCAATTTGAACAGCAAACAGCCTCCACCACACCTTTCAATTTGCCATTTACCCACTGATACAGTTGAAGTCGGAAGTTTACATACACCTTAGCCAAATACATTTAAACTTAGTTTCACAATTCCTGACATTTAATCCTAGTAAAAATTCCCTGTCTTAGGTCAGTTAGGATCACCACTTTATTTTGAGAATGTGAAATGTCAGAATAATAGTAGAGAGTGATTTATTTCAGCTTTTATTTCTTTCATCTCATTCCCAGTGGGTCAGAAGTTTACATATACTCAATTAGTATTTGGTAGCATTGCCTTTAAATTGTTTAACTTGGGTCAAACGTTTCTGTTAGCCTTCCACAAGCTTCCCACAATAAGTTGAGTGAATTTTGGCCCATTCCTCCTGACAGAGCTGGTGTAACGGAGTCAGGTTTGTAGGCTTCCCCCAAACATAACAATGGTCATTATGGCCAAACAGTTCAATTTTTGTTTCATCAGAGGACATTTCTCCAAAAAAGTACGATCTTTGTCCCCATGTGCAGTTGCAAACTGTAGTCTGGCTTTTTTATAGAGGTTTTGGAGCAGTGGCTTCTTCCTTGCTGAGTGACCTTTCAGGTTACGTCGATATAGAATTAGTTTTACTGTGGATATAGATACTTTTCTACTGGTTTCCTCCAGCATCCAGCAAGGTCCTTTGCTGTTGTTCTGGGATTGATTTGCACTTCTCGCACCAAAGTACGTTCATCTCTAGGAGACAGAACGCGTCTTCTTCCTGAGCAGTATGACAGCTGCGTGGTCCCATGTGTTTATACTTGTGTACAATTGTTTGTACAGATGAACGTTGTACCTTCAGGCGTTTGGAAATTGCTCCCAAGGATGAATCAGACTTGTGGTCTACAATTTTGTTTCTGAGGTCTTGGCTGATTTCTTTTGATTTTCCTATGATGTCAAGCAAAGAAGCACTGAGTTTGAAGGTAGGCCTTGAAATACATCCACAGGTACACCTCCGATTGACTCAAATTATGTCAATCAGAAGCTTTTAAAGTCCATGACATCATTTTCTGGAATTTTCCAATCTGTTTAAAGGCACAGTCAACTTATTGTATGTAAACTTCTGACCCACTGGAATTGTGATACAGTGAGTTATAAGTCAAATAATCTGTCTGTAAACAATTGTTGGAAAAAATTACGAAGCACAAATTACGAAGCACAAAGTAGATGTCCTAACCGACTTGCCAAAACTATAGTTCGTTAACAAGAAATTTGTGGAGTGGATGAAAAACAAGTTTTAATGACTCCAATCTAAGTGTATGTAAACTTCCGACTCCAACTGTATGTAAAAGGGTTATACCTGCAAATTAGTGGTAAATAAGGGGGCGGTTTGAAAAGGGGCTCATATAAACATTGCCTTATATTTTTTTTACCGGGAACAAACCAAATCTTCTGTCAGAAATGGGCATAAGAGACAATTCAACCTAACAATGTCAGGCAGGCAGGCAAAGACACGTTCTTGAGTGATCTCATTCTTCAATGATAACTTGAATTCCACTGCTTGCGTAAGTGTGACTGACTGTGCGTGTGTGTCTGACTGTGACACTACTGAATAGCATTGCTCAGCCCCTCGACCTTGGTGATGATTACTTGAAGGAGATGAGGCACCGATTAAAACCCACAGCTGACGAATAGCAGGCTGAACAATCCCACTGGAGAGCAGTAGCAGCACGCGCTGCTCACTGCAGACACGAGGGAGAGGAAGGGGGGAGCCAGTGTGCCAATACTCCCCCTCATATACATATACACATTATTGATATATATATATATATATATATATATATATTTCCAAAATAATAAATAAGGATGTTTATTTTAAATAAACATACAGTGGGGCAAAAAAGTATTTAGTCAGCCACCAATTGTGCAAGTTTTCCCACTTAAAAAAATGAGAGAGGCCTGTAATTTTCATCATAGGTACACTTCAACTATGACAGACAAAATGAGGAAAAGAAATCCAGAAAATCACATTGTAGGATTTGTTATGAATTTATTTGCAAATTATGGTGGAAAATAAGTATTTGGTCAATAACAAAAGTTTATCTCAATACTTTGTTATATACCCTTTGTTGGCAATGACAGAGGTCAAACGTTTTCTGTAAGTCTTCACAAGGTTTTCACACACTGTTGCTGGTATTTTGGCCCATTCCTCCATGCAGATCTCCTCTAGAGCAGTGATGTTTTGAGGCTGTTGCTGGGCAACACAGACTTTCAACTCCCTCCAAATATGTTCTATGGGGTTGAGATCTGGAGACTGGCTAGGCCACTCCAGGACCTTGAAATGCTTCTTACGAAGTCACTCCTTCGTTGCCTTCATGCCGCTCCTTCATGCTGAAAGACCCAGCCACGTTTCATCTTCAATGCCCTTGCTGATGGAAGGAGGTTTCCACTCTAAATCTCACGATACATGGCCCCATTCATTCTTTTCTTTAAACGGATCAGTCGTCCTGGTTCCTTTGCAGAAAAACAGCCCAAAAGCATGATGTTTCCACTCCCATGCTTCACAGTAGGTATGGTGTTCTTTGGATGCAACTCAGCATTCTTTGTCCTCCAAACACGACGAGTTGAGTGTTTACCAAAAAGTTATATTTTGGTTTCATCTGACCATATGACATTCTCCCAATCTTCTTCTGGATCATCCAAATGCTCTCTAGCAAACTTCAGACGGGCCTGGACATGTACTGGCTTAAGCAGGGGGACACGTCTGGCACTGCAGGATTTGAGTCCCTGGCGGCGTAGTGTGTTACAGATGGTAGGCTTTGTTACTTTGGTCCCAGCTCTCTGCAGGTCATTCACTAGGTCCCCCCGTGTGGTTCTGGGATTTTTGCTCACCGTTCTTGTGATCATTTTGACCCCACGGGGTGAGATCTTGCGTGGAGCCCCAGATCGAGGGAGATTATCAGTGGTCTTGTATGTCTTCCATTTCCTAATAATTGCTCCCACAGTTGATTTCTTCAAACCAAGCTGCTTACCTATTGCAGATTCAGTGTTCCCAGCCTGGTGCAGGTCTACAATTTTGTTTCTGGTGTCCTTTGACAGCTCTTTGGTCTTGGCCATAGTGGAGTTTGGAGTGTGACTGTTTGAGGTTGTGGACAGGTGTCTTTTATACTGATAACAAGTTCAAACAGGTGCCATTATTACAGGTAACGAGTGGAGGACAGAGCAGCCTCTTAAAGAAGAATTTACAGGTCTGTGAGAGACAGAAATCTTGCTTGTTTGTAGGTGACCAAATACTTATTTTCCACCATAATTTGCAAATAAATTCATAAAAAATCCTACAATGTGATTTTCTGGATTTTTTTTCTCATTTTGTCTGTCATAGTTGTAGCTATGATGAAAATTACAGGCCTCTCTCATCTTTTTAAGTGGGAGAACTTGCACAGTTGGTGGTTGACTAAATATTTTTTTGCACCACTGTATGTACCTAGAGTCATATGCAAGTCAACACAACACAGACAGATAAAGTAGTTGATGACATTCAACTAAAAGATTACTTTTTACATCAATCTTACTAAATGTTATCCAGCACACCAATTATTGAGCATTCTGTAAGGTATATAAACAATCCTAATAATAGTAGCCTACTGTACTTAACATACAATACTGTAAAAACTAAATCTGTCAAAACAATGTGCCTAATAAATGTAAAAATCTTAAGTGTCACTTCTGGCTGGGCCCCTCAACTCAATAGAGCAACGAAACACATGCCCTTGTCAGCTGCTTCAGTGGGTGCATGTGAAAAGGTTGTCATTATGAAGAAAAAGGAGAAGGATGTGGAAGAAGGATGTGTGGCTCACAAAACAGGAAGTGATATCTGTACATAGTGTACATAGTGTGTCTATGTCTGTACATAGTGTGTCTGACTGTCAACTATTTCCAGCCAAATGACAGGCCGTTCATCAATGACCAAAACATGCTCAAGTCAAGTCCCTCAACTGTTTCTGTTATGAAAAACCCCAGAGCTCACAAGCTGATCCATCTACCATCTGTGGTATGGGATGTTAAAACTGAAACCTTCCTCATCAATTTGATTATTCACGTCATTTTACAACATATTTTTCACTGCACGAGTATGTTTACATGTAGCCACCTAGCCCATACTCTTATGCGGGGAAAGGATTCTCATTTTGAGCTGGTCACCTTCGTGGGAAGGGTACGTTTGGGAAAAATAGTAAAGATTTTCTTATTCATTGTCCTTATTTGAATGTCTTGGTCTCTCGTGTCCGTTTCATCTCTCCTGAGAAGACATTGGTCTATGGATGGAATTGCGTAAGCGTTCCGAGACGCTGTAATGTTCTAGAATCTTCGGTGACTCATTTAGCTTCCCAACAGGAACACAAATAAAAACCCTGGACCATTGCACCATCTAGTGGAATATAGGGACAAATGGTGCACAACAGTAGAGGTTGCTTGCTTGCACTAGCATAATGATATGATATTTAAATCCGATAAAACAGATTTCACATAATTATACACTGTACAGATGGATTACTTTATAATATTGAGAAAAGGGCTTCCCAAGTGGCGCAGCGGTCTAAGGCACTGCATCGCAGTGCTTGAGGCGTCACTACAGACCTGGGTTTGATCCCAGGCTGTGTCACAGCCGGCCATGACCGGGAGACCCATGAGGCGGCACACAATTGGCCCAGCGTCGTCCGGGTTAGGGGAGGGTTTGGCCAGCCGGGATTTCCTTGTCCCATTGCGCTCTAGCAACTCCTTGTGGCAGGCTGGGCGCCTGCAAGCTGATTTCGGTCGTCAGCTGGACCATGTTTTCTCCGACACATTGGTGCGGCTGGCTTCCGGGTTAAGCGAGCAGTGTATCAAGAAGCAGTGCGACTTGGCAGGGTCGTGTTTCGGAGGACGCATGGCTCTCAACCTTCGTCTCTCCCGAGTCCATAGGTGAGTTGGGACAAGACTGTAACAGCAATGGGACAAGACTAACTACCAATTGGGGAGACAAAGTGGTAAAATAATAAATAATGTTGAGGGAAAAAAAGGTAAATTTTCAAACAATGATTAGACAAATTGACTAGGCTGAAAATAAGAAAAGCCAAGTGATTCACTTAACCCAACTAATTTGACGTTGAATTGACCATTTTAGGATGCCACGTATCCTAGAACGTATAGTAAGTAGCCTGGAGCTCTAAAAGGTGACTAGGGTCTTGTTTTTTCTCTGCGTGTGTTCCTCCCATCTTGTGACTGTGGGCTGGAAAACAGAAAATATGGAATTCCCAGAAAGGAAGCCTTTGACCTCTGCTCTGAATTGTTTGTGACTACATTTAAAACAAGGGTTAACTAAACCAACCATTGGAGGAAAGCCAGTTCTGCTGAGATGACCCTGAGGTCATGCTTTCATTGGGGAAGAGGTCCAAAAACAACCCCTACTGTGTCCCTTTCCCCTATAGCCCTGCCATGGCACTGGGTAGAAGGTAGGAGTTGTCCTTAATCAGATATTGTTTCATCCTCCCCTCTATCAACTTCCAGACTGACTGGTCTATACAAACTGGGTCAGAGTGTACAACCTGTTTACTTCTGTTTAGAGGGGGGGGGGGGGGGGGGTAATTCACCACATACCCCTTATTAACCCTTTGTTAACTTGTCATTTGAAACAGGCTTGTACATATCTGTTTTTAGAGAGACAGTAAAACTAGGCAAGATAAAGGACAGATTCATATGTTCCTTACTAAAGGTGATGTAGATGGAATAAAGTCCTTATATTACGGTTCTTTCCAAACAAGCCTGCTCTGAGCTTGACAGCTCTCTCTCTCTCTAACAGGTCACAAATCTTGCTGATGTGATTGCAAACTGTGATATTTCACCCAATAGATATGGGAGTTTATCAAAATTGGATTTGTTTTTCAATTCTTTGTAGGTCTGTGTAATCTGAAGGAAATATGTGTCTCTAATATGGTCACACATTTGGCAGGAGGTTATTAGGAAGTGCAGCTCATTTTGTTGTGCAGTGTGCACATAGCCTTCTCTTAAGAGCCAGGTCTGCCTTTGGCGGCCTTTCTCAATATCAGTCACAGTGGTCAGGTATTCTGCCATGGTGTACTCTCTGTTTATGGCCAAATAGCATTCTAATTTGCTCTGTTGTTTTGTAAATTCTTTCCAAACTGTCAAGTAATACTTTCTTGTTTTCTCATGATTTGGTTGGGTCTAATTGTGTTGCTGTCCTGGGTCTCTGTGGGTTCTGTTTGTGTTTGTGAACAGAGCCCCAGGACCAGCTTGCTTAGGGGGCTCTTCTCCAGGTTAATTTCTCTGTAGGTGATGGCTTTGTGATGGAAGGTTTGGGAATCGCTTCTTTTTAGAAGGTTGTCAAATTTAGCAGCTTTTTTCTGGATTTTGATAATTAGGCTAATTCCACTCTTCATGCATATTTTGTTTTACATTGTACACGGAGGATAGTTTCACAGAATTCTGCATGCAGAGTCTCAATTTGGTGTTTGTCCCATTTTGTGAATTCTTGCTTGGTGAGCGGACCCGAGACCTCACAACCATAAAGGGCAATGAGTTCTATAACTGATTCAATTATTTTTAGTCAGATGCTAATTGGTATGTCAAATTTTAGGTTCATTTTGATGGCAAAGAAGGCCCTTCTTGCCTTGTCTCTCAGATCGTTCACAGCTTTGTGGAAGTTACCTGCGGCGCTGATGTTTAGGTCGAGGTATGTATAGTTTTTTGTGTGCTCTCCGGCAATGGTGTCAAGATGGAATTTGTATTCATGGTCCTGGCAACTGAACCTTTTTTGGAACACCATTATTTTTGTCTTACTGAGATTTACTGTCAGGGCCCCAGGTCTGACAGAATCTGTACAGAAGATCTAGGTGCTGCTGTAGGCCCTCCTTGGTTGGGGACAGAAGCACCAGATCATCAGCAAATAGTAGACATTTGACTTCAGATTTTAGTAGTTGGAGGCCGGGTGTTGCAGACTGTTCTAGTGCTCTTGCCTATTCGTTGATATACAGTTGAAGTCGGAAGGACTTCAACACCTTCAACACCCTACATACACCTTAGCCAAATACATCTAAACTCAGTTTCACAATTCCTGACATTTAATCCTAGTAAAAATGCCCTGTCTTAGGATCATCACTTTATTTTAAGAATGTGAAATGTCAGAATAATAGTAGAGAGTGATTTCAGCTTTTATTTCTTTCATCACATTCCCAGTGGGTCAGAAGTTTACATACACTCAATTAGCATTTGGTAGCATTGCCTTTAAATTGTTTAGCTTAGGTCAAACGTTTCTGTTAGCCTTCCGCAAGCTTCCCACAATAAGTTGGGTGAATTTTGGCACATTCCTCCTGACAGAGTCAGGTTTGTAGGCCTTCTTGTTCACACACGCTTTTTCAGTTCTGCCCAAACATTTTTTATATAGGCTTGAGGTCAGGGCTTCTGATGACCACTCCAGTACCTTGACTTTGATGTCCTTAAGCCATTTTGCCACAACTTTGCTTGGGGTCATTGTCTATTTGGAAGACCCATTTGCGACCAAGCTTTAACTTCCTGATTGATGTCTTGAGCTGATGCTTCAATATATCTACATAATTGTCCATGCTCATGATGCCATCTATTTTGTGAAGTGCACCAGTCCCTCCTGCAGCAAAACACCCCCACAACATGATGCAGCCACCCCCGTGCTTCACGGTTGGGATGGTGTTCTTCGGCTTTCAAGCCTCCCCCTTTTCCCTCCAAACATTAACGATGGTCATTATGGCAAAACAGTTCTATTTTTGTTTCATCAGGCCAGAGGACATTTCTCCAAAAAGTACGATCTTTGTCCCCATGTGCAGTTGCAAAGTACGTTCAACTCTAGGACACAGAACGCGTCTCCTTCCTTAGCGGTATGATGGCTGCGTGGTCCCATGTTGTTTATACTTGTGTACTATTGTTTGTACAGATGACCGTGGTACCTTCAGGAATTTGGAAATTGCTCCCAAGTATGAACCAGACTAGGAGGTCTATAATTTTTTCTCTGAGATCTTGGCTGATTTATTTTGATTTTCTCATGATGTCAAGCAAAGAGGCACTGAGTTTGAAGGTAGGCCTTGAAATACATCCACAGGTACACCTCTAATTGACTCAAATGATGTCAATTAGCCTATCAGAAGCTTCAAAAGCCACAACATTTTCTGGAATTTTCGAAGCTGTTTAAAAGGCACAGTCAACTTAGTGTATGTAAACTTCTGACCCACTGGATTTGTGATACAGTGAATTATAAGTCAAATAATCTGTCTGTAAACAATTGTTGGAAAAATTACTTGTGCCATGCACAAAGTCCTAACTGACTTGCCAAAACTATAGTTTGTTAACAAGAAATTTGTGGAGTGGTTGAACAATGAGTTTTAATGACTCCAGCCTAAGTGTATGTAAACTTCTGACTTGTGTATACAGTGCCTTGCGAAAGTATTCGGCCCCCTTGAACTTTGCGACCTTTTGCCACATTTCAGGCTTCAAACATAAAGATATAAAACTGTATTTTTTTGTGAAGAATCAACAACAAGTGGGACACAATCATGAAGTGGAACGACATTTATTGGATATTTCAAACTTTTTTAACAAATCAAAAACTGAAAAATTGGGCGTGCAAAATTATTCAGCCCCCTTAAGTTAATACTTTGTAGCGCCACCTTTTGCTGCGATTACATCTGTAAGTCGCTTGGGGTATGTCTCTATCAGTTTTGCACATTGAGAGACTGAAATTTTTTCCCATTCCTCCTTGCAAAACAGCTCGAGCTCAGTGACGTTGGATGGAGAGCATTTGTGAACAGCAGTTTTCAGTTCTTTCCACAGATTCTCGATTGGATTCAGGTCTGGACTTTGACTTGGCCATTCTAACACCTGGATATGTTTATTTTTGAACCATTCCATTGTAGATTTTGCTTTATGTTTTGGATCATTGTCTTGTTGGAAGACAAATCTCCGTCCCAGCCTCAGGTCTTTTGCAGACTCCATCAGGTTTTCTTCCAGAATGGTCCTGTATTTGGCTCCATCTTCCCATCAATTTTAACCATCTTCCCTGTCCCTGCTGAAGAAAAGCAGGCCCAAACCATGATGCTGCCACCACCATGTTTGACAGTGGGGATGGTGTGTTCAGTGTGATGAGCTGTGTTGCTTTTACGCCAAACATAACGTTTTGCATTGTTGCCAAAAAGTTAAATTTTGGTTTCATCTGACCAGAGCACCTTCTTCCACATGTTTGGTGTGTCTCCCAGGTGGCTTGTGGCAAACTTTAAACAACACTTTTTATGGATATCTTTAAGAAATGGCTTTCTTCTTGCCACTCTTCCATAAAGGCCAGATTTGTGCAATATACGACTGATTGTTGTCCTATGGACAGAGTCTCCCACCTCAGCTGTAGATCTCTGCAGTTCATCCAGAGTGATCATGGGCCTCTTGGCTGCATCTCTGATCAGTCTTCTCCTTGTATGAGCTGAAAGTTTAGAGGGACGGTCTTGGTAGATTTGCAGTGGTCTGATACTCCTTCCATTTCAATATTATCGCTTGCACAGTGCTCCTTGGGATGTTTAAAGCTTGGGAAATCTTTTTGTATCCAAATCCGGCTTTAAACTTCTTCACAACAGTATCTCGGACCTGCCTGGTGTGTTCCTTGTTCTTCATGATGCTCTCTGCGCTTTTAACGGACCTCTGAGACTATCACAGTGCAGGAGACGGAGACTTGATTACACACAGGTGGATTGTATTTATCATCATTAGTCATTTAGGTCAACATTGGATCATTCAGAGATCCTCACTGAACTTCTGGAGAGAGTTTGCTGCACTGAAAGTAAAGGGGCTGAATAATTTTGCACGCCCAATCTTTCAGTTTTTGATTTGTTAAAAAAGTTTGAAATATCCAATAAATGTCGTTCCACTTCATGATTGTGTCCCACTTGTTGTTGATTCTTCACAAAAAAATACAGTTTTATATCTTTATGTTTGAAGCCTGAAATGTGGCAAAAGGTCGCAAAGTTCAAGGGGGCAGAATACGTTCGCAAGGCACTGTATATATATATATAAACTTCTGACTTGAATATATCTGAAGTGTATATGTTGAAGAGGGTGGGGCTTAAGCTGCATTCCTGTCTCACCCCCTGGCTCTTCCTTCTTCCGTAGTGTATTTCTTTCTGTATTGTTTTAGTGATTCAGCATAGCGAAGGCATAGGCTCAGGTTTTCTGGGTCTGTTTTTTTCTGTTGGACAGGTTTCTCAATTTCTTTCTTAGGTTTTTGCATTCTTCAAACCATTTGTTCTTAATTTTCTTAGGTTGTGGGCATGACATTTTTAGATTTGATAGGGAAGCTGAGAGGTCAAATATACTGTTTATGTTTTCTACTGCCAAGTTTACACCTTCACTATTACAGTGAAATATTTTGTACGGGAAATTGTCTGGAAGGGATTGAAATTTGTTGTTGCCTAATTAAAAAAAGAAATGTCACACTACTTTCCTTCCATCTATAGCATTCCTTAAAATTATCCAGTTCCTTTGGCTTTGATGCCTCACGATTGAGCATAGCTCTGTTCAAGTAGAGTGTGATTTTTCTGTGATCTGATAGGGTTGTCAGTGGACTGACTGTGAACGCTCTGAGTGACTCTGGGTTGAGGTCAGTGATAAAGTAGTCTACAGTACTACTGCCAAGAGATTAGCTATAGGGGTACCTACCGTAGGAGTCCCCTCGAAGCCTACCATTGACTATGTACATACCCAGCACCCGAAAGAGCTGCAGGAGTTGTGACCTGTTTTTATTGGTTGTCGTCATCTTAGTTGTGTGTAGGGGGGCATATGGGGGAGGGAATGCTGTCACCTCCAGGAAGGTGTTTGTCCCCATGTGCTGAGGGTGTCAGGTTCTTGTCCAGTTCTGGCATTTAGGTCGCTACAGACTAGTGCATGTCCCTGGGCTTGGAAATGGTTGATCTCCCCTTCTAGGATGTAGAAGCTGTCATCGTTAAAGCATGAGGATTCTATTGGGGGGGATATAGGTAGCACACGAGGGCATTTTTCTCTTATTAATTTCTAGCTAGATGTAAAATGTTCCTGTTTTGACTCATTTAATAGAGTGGGTTTGGTCTGCTCTATATCAAATTTGCATACCCCCAGTGTCTCTTCCCTGTTTTACACCTGGTAGTTTGGTGGATGGGACAACCAGCTTTCTGTAACCTAGAGGGCAACCAGTGGGTCTCCTTTATGCCATGTTTCTTGTTGGATGACAATGTCTGTATTTCCAATTTATTTGATGAAGTCTGGGATCCTGATCTTTAGGCCAAAGGCAGATGACCTCAGACCTCGTATATTCCAGGATGAGATAGTAAAAACTTTGTGTTCCATAGTGTCTAGTGTTGTTTTTGTGTGTTTTAGACCCGGGCCATCACAGTAGGTGTGAGCAGAGCATGTCGTGCATCCAATACATACCTCTTAGGTCACAGGAGCTTGGGCGGGTGTAATAGTGGGGGTTGGGCCTGTTGCTCTGCTTACGGCCTGGGCATATGTCCTGCTGTCATGTTGAGGTCCTTGCCGCAGGAGCCGGGGGGCACTAAAATGTGCAGTTGTTTCACACAACACAATGCCACAGATGTCTCAAGGGAGCGTGCAATTGGAATGCTGACTGCAGGAATGTCCACAAGAGCTGTTGCCAGATAGAGAAATGAACATTTGATTATCATATGCTTCACAACTGCAGACAATGTGTATGACGTTGTGTGGGCGAGTGGTTTGCTGACGTAAACGTTGTGAACAGAGTGCCCCATGGTGGTGGTGGGGTTATGGTATGCACAGGCATAAGCTATGGACAACAAACACAATTGCATTTTATCGATGGCAATTTGAATGCACAGAGATACCATGACGAGATCCTGAGGCCCATTGTCGTGCCATTCATCCGCCGCCATCACCACAAACCAGATACTGACTGGTTTTCTGATCCACACCCCTACCTTTCAAGGTATCTGTAACCAGCAGATGCATATCTGTATCCCCAGTCATGTGAAATCCATATATTAGGGCCAAATGAATTGATTTCAATTGACTGATTCTCATTAGAACTGTAACTCAGTAAAATCTTTGAAATTGTTTGCGTTTATATTTTTGTTCAGTATATATGACTCTGATGACTGAGGTAGACATTGTTTTTGTAATTTAGGAGACACTTATCCAGAACAACTTACAAGAGCAATTAGGGTTAAGTGCCTTGCTCAAGAAAACATCGACAGATTGTTCACCTACTCAGCTCGGGGATTTGAACCAGCTCTAGAAAGATGCCCGAGTTTCCGACTTGGAATTCCTAGTTGTTTTGAATGCAGCATCACTGTATAGACACTAGATGCTGACCAATAACCTAATTTCTCATATTAGTGTCATGGCAGCACCACAAGTTCCCAGGCAGCAACATTGAGACTTCCGGTTTTCCAATTTTTGCCTTCAAAATAAATGTCTGCGGTAAAAACGCTGTGTGAATGATACGAAATCAATAATTTTTTTCAGCTTAGTGCATAACGTTAATGTAAAAAACAACATATAAACTAAAAAGAGTGACTACTTTATATAAGTGTCACGACTTCCACCAAAGTTGGCTCCTCTCCTTGTTCGGGCAGCGTTCGGCGAGCGACGTCACCGGCTTTCTAGCCATCGCCTCTCCATTTTTCATATTTCCATTTGTTTTGTGTTGTTCCACACACACCTGGTTTTCATTCGCTAATCACACTGAATGTATTTAGTCTTCTGTTCCCCTCCATGTCTTTGTGTGAAATTGTTTTATGTCATGTGGGTATTGTCACGCGCCAGACTTTTGTTTATGTTGCGTGCTTTTGGCACGTTTATGTACTTATGTGCTTTCGTTTGGACCGGAATAAAAAGTGCGCCTGTTAACTACACTCTGCTCTCCTGCACCTGACTTCGCCTCCATTACACACCAGTAACAAAAAACAATACATTGATTTCATTGAATCTCCGCCTTTCCTTCCAGTTCTCTGCTGCCAATGACTGGAACGAACTGCAAAAATCACTGGAGCCTCATATCTCCCTCACTAGCTTTAAGCACCAGCTGTCAGAGCAGCTCACAGATCACTACACCTGTACATAGCCCATCTGTAAATAGCCCATCCAACTACCTCATCCCCATACTGTATTTTTTTATGTATCTATGAATGAATGCAGGTTATTGACAGTTTTCTACTATTACTTGGGCGATCTTAATTTTGAAGAATTTCTAAAAGTCTGTGACCCGGAGGTACTTTAAGTGTTGAGACGACACGCGGATATTTATCTTCATTTCAGTGTAAACGGAAGTAAACAGTGACGAAGAACAATTTCCACGTTCGCGTTTTTATTTAGACGTTTATTAACACCATGGAAATCAAAATTTGACTCATTTAACTGCACAGCATCACATACTTACCCCAGGTAGTCTTTCATTCGCGTTGGATACAGGACTTGGTTTATAGATGTTGTCTATATAACGCTAGCTAGCTGCTAACGTTAGCTAACAATGGCTAACTGTATTGTTTTTCACGCTCAAATAGCCTCCATCATGGAGGTGCTAGCGAATGCAGCCGTGGCAGAGATCTGTAAACTCGTCGACGACGACTATGCAGTGTTTCGTTTGGAAATAACTCAAAGCCAGAAAGAAAACAGGGCATTGCGGAGGAAACTACAGCTACAGGAACTTAAGGTGTCACGAGAGGTGGCAATGCGAGAGCGCGTCCTTGTCAGTCGTCCAAGAAGTGTGAAGATCCTCGACCAATACAGAGGAATGGCAAGAGGTACATTTTGCATAAAGGCGCTGCATGGTCAACACGACGTATGCATTGGCAAAATAAAAAGACAATTGGATGAACATGACACTGATTTAATTGAAAAAATATAGCCTACCTACAGTATAGGCAGGCTATATCTTTTAATACATTTACGGTGATATGGCCTCTACTTCTTGCGTTTCGCGGAGCAGCACAGAGCTGTTGAAGGAAGTTGTCTTCTATGGTATGTTGGCAATCGCACAATTTAATGTGCATTCCTTCACCTTCTGAGTGATGGAAACAGGAAAGGGGGGGGGCTGGAGTTTCAGAAAAACGTTGCCTTCATAATCATTGACCTGTACAGAGAGTTAAGTCAAAACCACAAGTCCAAATCTCCATCCATGGCTTAGGAAAGGGCCGATTTAGTAAACTAGCTACTGCAGGACATCTGCACAAGCAGACCAGAAACAATAATGAGGTTTTGCTTAGGATGTGATTTGATTGGTGTTCCCGGGAGCATAAGATACATGGGCTACACATACTGAGACAGAGGGGTGCTGTTTCCCTCGCTCTGATGATTTCTCCGGTGAGATTCAGCCATTTGTAAAATAAACGGAACATTTGGACAGAGAAAAAAACAGACATTATTTTATTTTTATTGGTCAAATATTTGGGGAAGACTCGCTTTCCTTGGCATCCATGAATACACACCACTGTATTTAGGCTATTGTTGGTATGTTTTTCACTCTGTTGAAGTAGAAATCGGAGTATAATGCTTATATGGATGTCAAGCTCAATATACACTGCTCAAAAAAATAAAGGGAACACTTAAACAGCACAATGTAACTCCAAGTCAATCACACTTCTGTGAAATCAAACTGTCCACTTAGGAAGCAACACTGATTGACAATACATTTCACATGCTGTTGTGCAAATGATATAGACAACAGGTGGATATTATAGGCAATTAGCAAGACACCCCCAATAAAGGAGTGTTTCTGCAGGTGGGGACCACAGACCACTTCTCAGTTCCTATGCTTCCTGGCTGATGTTTTGGTCACTTTTGAATGCTGGTGGTGCTTTCACTCTAGTGGTAGCATGAGACAGAGTCTACAACCCACACAAGTGGCTCAGGTAGTGCAGCTCATCCAGGATGGCACATCAATGCGAGCTGTGGCAAGAAGGTTTACTGTGTCTGTCAGCGTAGTGTCCAGAGCATGGAGGCGCTACCAGGAGACAGGCCAGTACCACAGGAGACGTGGAGGAGGCCGTAGGAGGGCAACAACCCAGCAGCAGGACCGCTACCTCCGCCTTTGTGTAAGGAGGAGCACTGACAGAGCCCTGCAAAATGACCTCCAGCAGGCCACAAATGTGCATGTGTCTGCTCAAACGGTCAGAAACAGACTCCATGAGGGTGGTATGAGGGCCCGACGTCCACAGGTGGGGGTTGTGCTTATAGCCCAACACCGTGCAGGATGTTTTTCATTTGCCAGAGAACACCAAGATTGGCAAATTCGCCACTGGCGCCCTGTGCTCTTCACAGATGAAAGCAGGTTCACACTGAGCACTTGTGACAGACGTGACAGTCTGGAGACGCCGTGGAGAACGTTCTGCTGCCGGCAACATCCTCCAGCATGACCGGTTTGGTGGTGGGTCAGTCATGGTGTGGGGTGGCATTTCTTTGGGGGGCCGCACAGCCCTCCATGTGCTCGCCAGAGGTAGCCTGACTGCCATTAGGTACCGAGATGAGATCCTCAGACCCCTTGTGAGACCATATGCTGGTGCGGTTGGCCCTGGGTTCCTCCTAATGCAAGACAATGCTAGACCTCATGTGGCTGGAGTGTGTCAGCAGTTCCTGCAAGAGGAAGGCATTGATGCTATGGACTGGCCCGCCCGTTCCCCAGACCTGAATCCAATTGAGCACATCTGGGACATCATGTCTCGCTCCATCCACCAGGAGATTGCACCACAGACTGTCCAGGAGTTGGCGGATGCTTTAGTCCAGGTCTGGGAGGAGATCCCTCAGGAGACCATCCGCCACCTCATCAGGAGCATGCCCAGGCGTTGTAGGGTGGTCATACAGGCACGTGGAGGCAACACACACTACTGAGCCTAATTTTGACTTGTTTTAAGGACATGACATCAAAGTTGGATCAGCCTGTAGTGTGGTTTTCCACTTTAATTTTGAGTGTGACTCCAAATCCTGACCTTCATGGGTTGATAAATTTGATTTCCATTGATAATTTGTGTGATTTTGTTGTCAGCACATTCAACTATGTAGAGGAAAAAAGTATTTAATAAGAATATTTCATTCATTCAGATCTAGGATGTGTTATTTTAGTGTTCCCTTTATTTTTTTGAGCAGTGTGTGTTCATGTCATTGTCATCAATCAACTGCATTACAGTTAAAACTACTTTGACTACCACCACCGATGTCTATATGCTAGCTGTGCTACCAGTTTATACGAATGGGAGTTAGCATTTAGCAGTCACTTTTTCTAAACCTGAAAAGGGACAACTTTTAAATGTTATGCAGCGAAAACAGCCAAATGTATCCAAATTGGATTTGAGTAACCACATTGTGGGCCTGTTACAATATATCAATCATGATGGATTTGACAAATATCCACTTTGTTAGATCAGATTTGTTGAATGTGCGTCAATCCAGCTTCCTTCTATCCCCTACCGTCTGCATTTCATTGACCTCTTTACCCGCGTTATCCTCATTACCTTCCCGATCTCTTTCCAGGAGTTCAAACACATTTTTGTGTCTTTTGAAATCTGTACACGAGGTATCATAAATATGCTATTTTTTGTGAACTTCTTATGTTAAAGTTCTCCATGTTTGTTTGTCAAGAAAGTGAGTTTGTGTTTATAGAGGATTAACCGCCCCCACCTAGTGGCAACAAATCATGTCAGTGTGGAGCTATACGGAGCCCTCTGCATTGTTACACAATATGAGAGGCGCATGACATCGCTGTACAGAGCTGGATTTGGCCTCCACAAGCCTTCGGATGCTCCGCAATTGCGTCACACCCTACGTACGAAGCCTGTGGATCAAGCATACATTGGCTTTAAGCGAAAGTTCTCTCTGCTTGGTGTTTTGGGAAACACGTGAAATATTAGGCCGTTGTAGGAAAGATGTATCTTAAAACACTCCGAAGCCTAAGTTCCATTGCTATCGGGAAACCGGGCCCAGATGTGTTACCCAGAATTGGGTCTCGGTCAGTTTTTGGATAGTAGGCAATAATTCCCCATGATTAGCCATCTTCCGCAAAGACACAATATTATATTCCAACCAGATTCTGGATTGGGGCTGCAGGTAGATTAGCAGTTAAGAGTGTTGGACCAGTAACCAAAAGGTCGCTGGTTTGAATCCCTGGGGGGAAGGGGGGAATGCAAATAGTCTGGGTAGCCATTTGATTAGATATTCAGGACTCTTATGGCTTGGGAGTAGAAGCTATTTAGGAGCCTCTTGGACCTAGACTTGGCGCTCCGGTACCAGTTGCCGTGCGGTAGCAGAGAGAACAGTCTATGAATAGGGTGGCTGGAGTCTTTGACAATTTTTAGGGCCTGGTATAGAGGTCCTGGATGGCAAGAAGCTTGGCCCAGGTGATATACTGGGCCGTACGCACTATCCTCCGTAATGGCTTGCGGTCGGAGGCCGAGCAGTTGCCATACCAGGCAGTGATGCAACCCGTCAGGATGCTCTCAATGGTGCAGCTGTAAAACCTTTTTAGGATCTGAGGACCCATGCCAAATCTTTTCAGTTGCCTGAGAGGGAATATGTTTTGTTGTGCCCTCTTCACGACTGTCTTCATGACTGACATTTATCAATAAATAGTATATCAAGAAGTTATGAGAAGTGTTACCTTACATCCTTGTCAATTCTAGACAGTGTCTATAGGGTACAATATAGAGTTGAGCATTGACAGTACCTAACTTAACCACCTCCCTTTCCCCAATCACTCTCTCAGGTGAAGGACATCTCAATGGAGGCCACAGAAGCTTTGTGACTCCAGCGGAACACAATACATGGAGAGATGACCAACCAATCACTGTTGACGAGGGGAGTGGAACCTCAACCCAGCACGTTATTGTGATAGAGGTCAGATTAATAGTGTTGCATAAAAATGACAGTATATCAAATGTGACGAGTTTATTTCAAAAAGGCACAGGCACAGGTACATCATAATGTATTTGCCATATGGGAGCTTGTGAGACTTCTCCACGACATTGTCATCCAATTCAACTAATGTACTGATAATAACCGCCCCTCTTCTTGTGTCAGTCTGCAAATACAGAGGCTGCAAGTCCTGGGGTCAAGCAGGAGAGGACTGAAGGAGAGGAGGACGCAAGACACAGCAGAGACATCCAGACTGAAGCGGCAGGAGTGGCCCCTGTAGCTCCGGAGGATCCCACTGCCTCCCTAGTGCAGCCCAGGACTAGACGCAGCATCACGGAGGTCAGTGGAACGCTGAACGCCGTCCTCAAGTCAGAGACAGACACCGAGACTTTAACTGTAACACAAAGGCTTTTACACACAGGATCTGAACACAGATCAGACCCAGAGAGACTGGGGCTGGGGCCACAGGGCTGTCCTCCTGCTCTCGGCTCAGAGTATTTACTTTACGGTAACCCAAGCCTGAGGACGATTCAATCCCATCGGGACTCAGGTGACGCGTTAGAGACTGGCAATGATCCGTCTTGTTCTTACACTACAGAGATGGACCGTGACAACATATCCTTGAGTTTAGAGACACAGACTGATCTGTCTAGAGGGGACTGGAACCAGTACAGTAGTAGTGTATACTCTGAAGGGTGCCTAGATAAGAAAGGGAAGGGTCTGGTCGTAGATGAGGTGACTGTGAAAGTGGAGGGCGACGTTCCTCCCACATGGAATGCAGATAGTCACCTCGGAGATGGACTCTCACAGGGCAGAGATTTCTTAGATTACAGGGAAAGCTTTGAATCAAATACAAATGTTGTGACCCATTCCCCTTTACACTCTCTCAGGCATTGCGATCCAGTGTCCACGTCGATGGGTCCTTCCGATTCACACGACAATGTCCTTTTTGATCAGGAATTGAACTCAAACAACAGGGATAGAACCCAGGTTCAGGGAGGGGGAGCCACATCAGGATATAGTAAAGAGAAACCGTTCCTCTGCATGTTCTGTAACAAAGGCTTCAGTTGCTCCCAGAAGGTGGAGAGGCACCAGAGGGTCCACACAGGGGAGAAACCATTCAGCTGTACCCAGTGTCACATGCGCTTTGCCCAGTCTGGCCACCTGAAGAGACACCAGAGGGTCCACACAGGGGAGAAACCGTACAGCTGTACCCAGTGTCAGATGCGCTTCGCCCAGGCTGGTGACCTGAAAAGGCACCAGAGGGTCCACACAGGGGAGAAACCCTATAGCTGCCCCCAGTGTGAGAAGAAGTTCTCAGAGAGGAGCTACCTCAGGCTACACCAGCAGAAAAAACATTCCACTCTATAACATAGAAAGGAACCATTCCACGCGATAGCTTCTGACATGTAGATCAAACCCTGCATTAAAGACACATTTTCATTGTTTTCAGCAGAAAAGACCCACAGATGCATTTTAAATAACGAGAGTAACAGATTCCAGTGTTGAATATTGCATCCAGACATTGTGTAACATGATATACACTGAGTGCACAAAACATTAGGAACACCTTCTTAATATTGAGTTTGACCCCCTTTTTGTCCTCAGAACAGTCTCAATTCGTCAGGGCATGAACTCTACAAGGTGTCGAAAGCGTTCCACAGGGATGCTGGCCCATGTTGACTCCAATGCTTCCCACAGTTGTGTCAAGTTGGCTGGATATCCTTTTGGTGGTGGACCATTCTTGATACACACAGGAAACTGTTGAGTGTGAAAAACCCAGCATCATTACAGTTATTGACACATTCAAACTGGTGCACCTGGCACCGACTACCATATCTCTTTCAAAGGCACTTTAGTCTTGCCCATTCACTCTCTGAATGGCACACATACACAATCCCTGTCTCAATTGCCTCAAGGCATGCAAATCCTCTTTAACCTGTCTCCTCCCCTTTATCTACACTGATTGAAGTAAATTTAACAAGTGACATCAATAAGGGATAATAGCTTTCACCTGGATTCACCTGGTCAGTTTACGTCATGGAAAAAGCAGGAAAGTGAATCCTAATGTTTTGTACACTGTATAAGCTACATAAGCCTAAAAAGACTGTTACATATTGTGTTTGCACTGTGTAGAATGTGATGTTCACAAACGGCTGTTTCATTACTTCTATTAAACTACTTAATTTGTTTTTATCCCCCAAGACATGTTTAATGAGAAAATGAATGCAGTTTATCAAGTTCATTAAGTTTTTTTTTATTTTTTAGGTGTGTATGTGTGGTTTTAATATGGTGTATTTAAAACTTATGTTTAATAAACACAAAATGGGACTTTTCATTCTAAGACTTTCATTGAGATTCTCTTTAGTATACATCACATTTGGACCTGTATCCACAATGCATCTCAGAAAAGGTCCTAGGCATCCTGTTAAAACCTGTTAACATTTTTTTTAAATAATAACCAGGTGGTAATGATGATGCACTCTCTAGTGCACTCCACACTGCCCTTTCAGACCTGGACAAAAGGAACACCTATGTGAATGCTATTCATTGACTATAGCTTAGCGTTCAACACCATAGTGCCCTCAAAGCTCATCAGTAAGCTAAGGGACCCTGGGACTAAACACCTTTAATTATTTATTTAACTAGGCAAGTCAGTTAAGAGCAAATTCTTATTTTCAATGATGGCCTAGGAACAGTGGATTAACTGCCTTGTTCAGGGGCAGAACGACAGATGTTTACCTTGTCAGCTTGGGGATTCGATCTTGCAACCTTTTGGTTACCAGTCCAACAACTAGTCTGCAACTGGATCCTATACTTCCTGACTGGCCGCCCCCAGTTGGTAAGGGTAGGTAACAACACATCTGCCACGCTGATCTTCAACACGGGGGCCCCTCAGGGGTGCGTGCTCAGTCCCCTCCTGTACTCCCTCTTCACTCATGACTGCATGGCCAGGCACGACTCCAACATCATCATTAAGTTTGCTGATGACACAACAGTGGTAGGCCTGATCACCGACAACGATGAGATAATATAGGGAGGAGGTCAAAGACCTGGCCGTGTGGTGCCAGGACAACAACCTCTCCCTCAATGTGAGCAAGACACAGGAGCTGATAGTGGACTACAGGAAAAGGCGGGCCGAACAGGCCCCCATTAAAACCGACGGGGCTGTAGTGGAGCAGGTTGAGAGCTTCAAGTTCTTTGGTGTCCACATCACCAACAAACTAACATGGTCTAAGCACACCAAGACAGTTGTGAAGAGGGCAGGACAAAACCTCCTAAGATTTGGCATGGGTTCTCAGATCCTCAAAAAGTTCTACAGCTGCACCATCGAGAGCATCCTGACGGGTTGCATCACTGCCTGGTATGGCAACTGCTTGGCCTCTGACGGCAAGGCTCTACAGAGGGGATTGCATAAGGCCCAGTACATCACTGGGGCCAAGCTTCCTGCCATGTAGGACCCCCATACCAGGCGGTGTCAGAGGAAGGCCCTAAAAATTGTCAAAGACTACAGCCACCCTAGTCATAGACTGTTCTCTCTGCTGCCGCACGGTAAGCGGTACCGGAGCACCAAGTTTAGGTCCAAAAGGCTTCTCAACAGCTTCTACCCCCAAGCCATAAACCTCCTGAACAGCTAATCAAATGGCTACCCAGACTACTTGCATTGCCCCCCCCCCCCCCATTTAAGCTGCTACTATTCTTTGTTTATTATATATGCATAGTAACTAACTCTAACCGGTGCCCCCACACATTGACTGTACCAGTACCTCCTGTATATAGCATCGCTATTGTTATTTTATTGCTGCTCTTTAATTATTTGTTACTTTTATTTATTTTTTACTTAACTATATTTGACTTAGCACGTATTTTTCTTAAAACTGCATTGGTGGTTAATGGCTTGAAAGTAAGAATTTAACTGTATACCTGTTGTATTCCGCGCATGCGACAAATACAATTTGATTTGATTTGAAGACACTGCCCGGGCAAACTCTGAGCCAGGAGTAAAATCAACTCATAAAAGTTTATCTCAGCTGATAGTCACGACATCCTGCAAAGGGAAGATAGTGATGACGCTCATTGACATTGTTGCAAAAGATAGGGAATAACCAATGAGGCATCGCCAGCTGTGAACTGTATAGCACGCTTCATACAACCACAGTGAATGTGACTGTACATCAAATGTTGCGATGGTAAAACGTTTGATATAGTTTTCTCCTGACACGATCACGTTGCCTTCTCTTAATTATAGCCTAATATGTTGGCATAAATAACTTTTTAAATGTTTTTTTACCAATTCTGATTATTGTTAACTGAATTTTGACAATATTACCATTATACTGTTACCAACCCTCGTCACTTCCCTTTAACAACTTTTAACTCCCGTTTATCAAATCACTTGCCAATAATGTTGCATACGTTTGAAAGTTCTAGAATTTTCATTGGACACAATCAAAGTTTACATAAGCTTTAGATGCTTTCAGTTGCCCAATTTACCGGCATTCCCGATTTAGGCTTTTTCTTTTTACAACGTGATGTTGCGCTCCGACGGGATAACATGAAATAACATTATGTAGGTAATTAAATCATCGAAAGAAAAACGTGTTTATTTATTTCGTCTAGTCTTTATAAGTATTTAGGCATATCATGTGGAATAGGCCTCGTGAAATCATTGTCAGAAGCGCAAGAGTTACTGTTGCATGTAGGTCTAGATTATTTATGAATTGATCCTATAGAATTATCCAAACATTATTTGAACAACTCCAAAGCAATTGCATGTGGCACAGGAACCATTGACTCACTTCATCACCAGTAAACCTGCTGATAACTCTTAACTGGTTAGGACAGCTCATGTGGTTTCCTAAATATCTATCGACTAGGTGGGACTGTTATGACTAAAGTAGCTTCATTCATCGCTTTTATTTTGACCCATTAGAGTAGGAGTAAAATGTATCTATTCTCAGCACTTATTACCAATTTTCTACTCTGAGAGCCTTTTGTGGATACCGGCCAAACAAAGAGTCTTAGAGTAGAAGTGCTGATCGAGGATCAGGCCCTCAACCGGTCTACATCATCATGATCTGAAAGGCAAAACTGATCCTACATCAGCACTCCTCTGAGAGGCTTTGTGGATACGGCCCCTGATTTCACCCTATTCTACATACCCCCGACAGCGCATTTGACTTACTAAATATACCTACACATAACCACACACTAGCAAACACCCACTGTACACCTCAAAATAGTTTAGTATTGTCGGATGATGACTTATCATAGCTGACTATTCACCCACACCATATTTACTGTTTGTCCACCATGATGGGTTTTAACAATGAAATCATTCTGTAACTACAGTATAGGACCTAAACGTAGACACATGCACACACACAAACATGATAACATTTATTATGTGTTGTAGATATGTGGTAGTAGAGTAGTGGCCTGAGGGCACACACTTAATGTGTTGTGAAATGTATTGTAATGTTTTCAAAATTGTACAACTGCCTTAATTGTGCTGAACCCCTGGAAGTGTAGGCCCTGCCTTGGCAGCAGCTAATGCGGATCCTTCATACATACAAACAGTGGGGATGGGTAAACACTCCATGTTGAAAGTGTTATATTATCTGTGTGTGTATGTGTACGTACCTGAGGGAGTGTATGTCTGTAATCTGTATCACCTCTCTTCCAGAATGAGGGTCCAGAGGTGCTGCTGGTGAAGGATGAGGGGTGTGAGGAAGGTCTGGGGAACCCTGAGGGGACCATGGTCATGGAGGACAACCAGCCTACACCTCCTCCTGAACCCACAGAGAAACCAGCTGAGCAGCACAGGACCACACACAGTCTCACTGAGGTGAGCCCACTGTGAACTACTGTCTGAATGGTATTAGGTCTGGGCCCGTATCCACAAAGCCTCTCAGAGAAGGAGTGCTGATCTAGGATCAGTTTAGCCTTTTAGGTCATAACTATGATTAAATGGAAAGATCAGCACACTCTGAGGCTGTGTGGATACAGGCCCAGATGTTGATTAATTTTGTTTTAAGTGTGGAACCCTGCATTTGAATTATCCAACAATTTACGTGTCAGGTAATCAAGTCAACTAACATGTTTACATAGTACTCATAGCAATCCCTCATTGCCCAATCAGAAGATGCTCCATAGCAGGGTGCTCATATCAGATTTCTTGATCCAACATCCTCTCACTCTGTATCTCTTATAGTCAGTAGACATGGAGGACGGGAAGCCTGATCTGCTGCTGGTCAAAGAGGAGACAATAGAAGATGGATCAGAGAGCACTGACCTGCTGAGTGGACTAAAGATGGGGGAGCAAGGCAAGAGAGAAATACATATAGCCTACATACAGTAATAGATCTTCAATGGGAATAGTGATGCACCTGACAAATGTTTTTCTTAAACACATATGAAACCTTATGAGTAGTTTATTTCTAAAACAATATCAGCACAATTTGTATGAAATTCAAAAACAAACAATACTATGTATATCAACATGACAGTCATATCATATCACCAGGCAAATAACACACACAAAATCCATGTATATGATTTTTGTTCTGTTGTCATGTTTGTTAAGTCTGGATTGTAACATTTGCCTGTAGGTGGTTTGCTGGAGGCTAAAAGAGGAGACATGGTGGCCATATTGGATTCCCAGACTGGTGCAGCCAAGAGCCCAGGGGATGACATCACAGAGCAGGCTGGGGCCAAAAGCGACATAGTGGAGGTCAGTGGATGGGACAGCGTCTTCAACTTCAGGCTGGGGAACAACACTGTTAACCACAGCCAGAAACAGACAGTCAAACGCAAAACAACAACCAAACTTAGTCTCCATGACAACAGACTGGCTGAGACCAGGACAAGGTTTAGATTTGGTCTGCGGGGACGGGGAGGTGTCAGTATGGGGCGGGAGAGAACAGACACAGACTCGGCTAGCGATGCTCCGTCCTGCTCCTATAGTTGTGATTCAGAGAGACAGATGGCGCCTCAGGTTACCCCACAAACAGGTGCTGCCTTCAGCCAGCCTTCTATAGGATCTATAAACTGGAACATGGACCCTGCAACAACACAGACACTCCCTGGCCTTCATCCTGCTCACACTCTCCTAATGTTAAACCAGACCTCAGACAATGCCAGTGCCTCAACACTAAATGGCTACACAAGCCCATTGACAAATAACAGTAGTAGTGACGCTATCAGTAGATCCGGTGGCAAAGAGAAGTGCTTCCCATGTTCATTCTGTTGGAAAGTCTTCAGTTTCCGCAAACAGATGGAGAGCCATCAGAGGATGCACACGGGAGAGAAGCCGTTTGGCTGCCACCTGTGTGAGAAGAGGTTCTCCCACCAGCACCACCTGAAGAGGCACCAGCGGGTCCACACAGGGGAGAAACCCTACAGCTGCCCCCAGTGTGAGAAAAGGTTCTCCCACCAGCACCATCTGAAGGCGCACCTGAAGGTCCACACGGGAGAGAGGCCATTCACCTGTACACACTGCGGGAAGAGGTTCTCAGAGAGGAGCTACCTCAGGATACACCAGCAGAAAATGCACATGGCCCATGTATAGAGTATAGTGACATGTAATGTAGTACTAGTTAGTTAGTTTAGTTCATTTTGTTGGTTTAGGATGTAGTAGGGAACTGGATGAGGTGAACTGAGAAAAGAATGAGTATGATGAGGCAGAGTAGATGATATGGTGATGGTTGGTGTGATGGTGTCTGTAAAAATGCTTTACTTATGAAGAGTGACAACCTTGTCCTGTTGTTTGATGCTGGTGTTTTATAATGAGGAAATTATAGTGCCTTAATTCAGGTTTACGTGACCTGAAGTAGTGAAGCTGTGTGTAATGTTATGTTGAACCTTTTCCAAGGCATCCTAAAATTCATTTGATCAAAGCGAGGGTATCAGATCAAAGTTATTTTACTTGTCACATGTATAATTGTGTGCAATAAAAGTGCTGCACTTCACATTGTGAGTGTATGACCATTTTGTTTAAATGAACTACAAAATGTACAGCTGACTGACTTGGTTATTTTTGTGTCATTTCAGGGACTGAGTTTCCCTTACCTAAGTGGAACCAAAACATTATACTTCATTCTTGAATCAACACATATTTTTTTTTTTTTATATTAAACTCCAATGGCTTATCGTGGAGAAATTACAAGATTATGTTCATACTTATAACGTCGTATAAAGACAAATTTTTCATCAAACAAATGATCATTGCGGAGCTAATGTGATGTAGTAAAGTCATTGAAATATGTTGCATGAGAAAACATAATCCGCTTTTATTAAAAGGCGCATGCATGATCTCGCTTTACATCAATGGAGGTCGATTTAACTTGTTGACTGCTAATCTATTCATTTTGCGCATGTGAAAATCTCTGCGGAGAAACACTTGGAGGAACTTTAAGGCTATTTTCTGGAAATTGTGTCGTTATGTGCCAGATGTTAAGACGACAAACCATTGTAATTGGGTTATTTGCGGGATTCACTTTGTTAAATCAATAGCATTGGGTCTACGGTATTGACTCAAATCTGGGATTCTGATTGAAATTCAACTATGGATATGTATTGAATATATGCTTGAGAATTGGCTGATGTATTTTATACATTTGACGCATTACAGGTTCATCTTAAAATACTAGATGTCTAATAAGTGTGAAGCAGAGGTTGGTATTCAAAATATAGAGTCGTATTGTTTGGGTAGACTGAAATGAAAACAGCGCCTTCTAATCATTTGAATGGAAATATGTTATTAGTGTTTTTTTTTCGGGTAGACTACGAATGCCCTGTTTTAGTCCGCTGGTGAAAGCGTGTGGTGCTCGCTGGGCTATATCAGGCTGTAAGGGACACAGTGGGTTAGTTTGGTGTAGAGATATGACTAAGTTGTATGGGAGATATGCTTTGGCACCATTTTGTTATCATTCATTACTCAATTCTATAGTTTAACACCAGTGAATTTGAGCAGGAAGGTAATTTCATTTCAAACGATAATCTGTTTCCGAACAGTGTCCAGTCATTAAAGTGGATTGCTGTTAGTTTTGACTGTTGCAACTTTTTGAAGGTTCTAGATTTGTTAAACAACAGGTTTATATTATTACAAAATGAATGCAACAGGTTGCAATGATTAGGTTACGGAAAGGGGTTATAGGTACGCTGAGAAATTAACACTTTCTTTTCCAGGAGAATGGGGGGAGTCATTTTCTCTCTCTTTTTGAAATGTTTTCTAAGGCTACGGTCTTAGGAGAACAGTTAGTGAAATTCGGCAGTTTTATAAGTATAAATCTACCCAATTAAATAAGGCCTGGCAATTTTTGTTTGTTTTTGCCATATGGTTTACCACACACACACACACACACACAATTTACTGGTTATGAATATGGGTTAGTGCCGAGGTATCTTAAAGGGGCGCACACACACACTCAATTTTCTGAAGTCTTTTTTAATTAAACACGTGAATTATTTTGAATAGAAATGTACTGGAAACTCATTGTAAACCTGGGATACGAAATGTATGAAATGTTTGACCTTTTCATTAATTAGTCAAATATAGTAAGACACACTTCTTTGAAGGGTTTGTATGACCTCTGTCCTGACTTTCCACTGTGGTTTGATCGCCCTCAATGGAAAGCCATTCAGATGATGATTTGAAGGTCATTTGTAATACTGATCATTATGATGTAGTTCATAGCCATATTTGTGATTTGGACCAATGGGAAGAGGGAGAGGGCGTTGCCTTTGACTAAGGGTAGGCTGTATTAAGACTATTTTCCTATGAGCGTATGGGTACAATGTTTTTCTTTATGGAATTATTAAATGGTAGTGATTCTTATTCAATTTGTTTTTTTTTAACGAGTCGTGTCAAAATGGGGGAATTTACCAGTCCTCTGAGGTTTAGGATTGAAGTTTACACACCTTGAGTGATATGTAGGAGTGTATTGAGTGATATGTAGGAGTGTATTGAGTGATATGTAGGAGTGTATTGAGTGATATGTAGGAGTGTATTGAGTGATATGTAGGAGTGTATTGAGTGATATGTAGAAGTGTATTGTTGTGCTGTATGTTTTGTTTCGATACAAATCTCACTAGATTTGATCTGCTGGATTGTTGGGATTTCTCACGATGGGTTAGAAATCTAACTGTGCCCATAATTGATTTAGATTTGTCTAAAATAGTTTATTTTGGGTATCAGGTTGATTGTAGAGGTCTACACACTGCTACATGTATAGTAAATGAGATTAAGAATGCACTAAGATACTGATCTGTAATTATATGCATGATAAGAATGTTAATACTATAATTATAGGTTAATTATACTGTATGTTAATATAAATGTACATTCTGCCAATGTTGGTGTATGCCAAATTGAGGGTTTTAATCACTGAACAATGTCATTCTAAATTTGGGTTGGATAATTAATTGGGTTTTGATTATGATTTGGAAATGGAATGATTTTTAAAACTGACGGATTGATTGGTGAATGAGAGGGTGAACTCTGATCCGGAGAGTGGAACTGATTCGAATCCATTTGATTTATATCCATTACCAAATTACATTTTTGATGATAATGATAATTCTCAGGAACAATAGCACGTATGGCGCTAATGGCACATAGAGTCTATAGGAGTGGCCTTATAAGTAGTGGAATCATGATGCTTGTTCTGGGTCATGTTGATTGAGCACCAATGCAATACATTTGACTTAAACCGGGATTCACTACCTGGATTTGTCCAACAAGATATGCTAATTTGAGTTCCTATAGATGGTGTTATGGGGATGGAAATAGTTATTTCCACCATGTTGACCAATGGGAGTATGCTCAGTATCAACAAGATGATTTGTTTCATACTGATGAAAAATCTACTCTGATTTAGATTGCTGGTCATTTGTTAACGACAGTTGAATGTTTATATAATTCCCAATGAAGGATAATTTTATGTTTAAAGGCCGTATCGCAAGCGATGAGTATTGACGTTTCTTAACGTTAAAACAAAATCGTCGGGATTGTAGTTCACATGAGCCAGTCGTGGGCAGAGCTAACAGCTGCTAACTGTAGGGAGAAGGCAGAATCCTGCCGAGAGTTTAAGACCTAGGAGCCCCCCGGTGAGTAGGCCTGAAGAGAGAAATCCACAGGATGAGTTTAAGTAAGGTAGGATTTCTTGCGTTTATTGCTATGGTAATTAAATTGTACTGCACTGATGGGTCTTAAATCGCGGAAAATATATGTGGCAGTGGCAGCAGGACAGACATTTTTGGGTGTAAGAGTTTCCTCTTTGCAGAAGATCTACAGTTGGTTTTAAGAGAAGGGTTCCATCCTCCCAGGCTGTTGTAGTATCTGGTAAGGCTAAAGTAGTGGGATACGGGTGGTGTGTTTGTTTATGTGTAGAGTTAGGTGGAGGTGCGATTAAAAAAAAAAAAATCCTTTCCACTTTTTTCTGACAATGTGCAATTCACACTCCGACCTGTGAAAGGCAGCAATACGCAACACAACTAGTCTGCCGGAAACTCACACGAAGAATTAACGGAAGTGAACAGTGACCAAGAACAATTTCCACGTTAGTGTTTTATTGTTGTTATTTCGATGTTAAAAAATGACTAATTTAACTGCACAGCATCACATACTTACCCCATATAGTGTTTAATTCGCGTTGGAGACAGGAATTGGTTGATAGACGTTATTTAGCAGCTAACAATGGCAACCTGTGTGGTTTTTCACACTCAAATAGCCTCCATCATGGAGGTGCTGGCGAATGCAGCCGTGGCAGAGATCTGTAAACTCGTAGACGACGACTATGCAGTGTTTCGTTTAGAAATAACTCAAAGCCAGAAAGAAAACAGGGCTTTACGAAGGAAACTACTGGAAATGAAGGTGGCACGGGAGCGCACAGAGAGGACAACGCGAGAGCGCGTCCTCGCCAGTCGTCCCAGTAGTGTCAAGATCCTCGACCGATACAGAGGAATGACAAGAGGTACATTTTGCAGAAAAAAGGCAGAGGCTGCGTAATTGGGTCTTGGTCAGTTTTTGGATAGAATGCAATAATTCCCCTGATTACTTAACTACCATGCCAAAGATACAATAGCATATTGTAACCAGATCCCTGATTAACTGTATTTCTTATTATTTACTCATTGCAAACAATGTGGTACATGGAACATAATCAGCCTACATCAATCAATAAGTAGTACATAAAGTAGTTATAATAAGTGTTACCTTACATCCTTACCAATTCTAGACAGCGTCAAAAGTGCACAATATAGCGTTGATCAATCACAGTAGTTCACCTAAGCACCTCTTTCCCCCCCAATCACTCTCTCAGGTGAAGGACATCTAACTGGAGGCCACAGGAGCTTTGTGAAGCCAGTGGGACACAATACATGGAGAGATGACCAACCAATCACTGTTGATGAGGGGAGTGGAACCTCAATCCAGCATGTTGTCGTTATAGAGGTTAGTGTAATAGTGTTGCATTGAAAATGTGTTACTATGTAAATCAAATATGGCCTGTTTATTTCAGAAAGGCTTCCCTCAGCTATTCACATGCTTACATGTACATCCTCATTTATCTGCCATAGTGGAGCTTGTGAGACTTCCCTACGGCATTGTTATCCAATACAACTAGTTACCAGTAACAACCTCCTCTCTTCTTGTCAGGCTGCAGATGCAGAGACTGCTGGTCTTGGAGTCAAGCAGGAGAGGTCTGAAGAAGAGGAGAACCAACGGCACAGCAGAGACGTCCAGACTGGAGCGCCCTCTTTAGCCACGGCAAACCCCACCGCCACCACGCAGCCCAGTACCAGATGCAGCGTCACAGAGGTCAGTGGAACGCTGAACGGCATCCGCAAGTCAGAGACCGACACAGAGACTTTAACCGTAACACAGAGACCAGAGAGCCCAGAGAGACTGGGGCTTGGACCTCTGGGCTGTCATCCTGCTCTCGGCTCAGAGTATTTACTTTACGGTAACCCAAGCCTGAGGACAGTTCATTCCCATCGAGACGCAGGTGACGTGTTAGAAACTGGCAATGATCCGTCTTGTTCTTACTCTACAAAGATGGACCCTGGCAACATTCCCTTGGATTTAGAGACACAGACTGATCTGTCTAGAGGGGACTGGAACCAGTACAGTAGTAGTGTATACTCTGAAGGGTGCCTAGATAAGAAAGGGGAGGTTATAGTGGTAGATGAGGTGAAAGTGGAGGGCGACGTTCCTCCCACATGGAATGCAGATACTCACTTAGGAAATGGACTCTCACAGGGCAGAGATTTCTTAGATTACAGGGAAAGCTTAGAGACTAATCCAAATGTCGCAACCCACTCCCCTTTAAACGACCTCACGGATCGCAACCCAGTGTCCACGTCGATGCGGCCTTCCGATTCACACAGCCGCGTCCTTTTCGATCAGGTATTGAACTCAAACGACAGGGCTAGAGCCCAGGCTCAGGGAAGGGGAGCAACATCAGGCAATAGTAAAGAGAAACGGTTCCTCTGCATGTTCTGTAACAAAGGCTTCAGCTGCCCCCAGAAGGTGGAGATCCACCAGAGGGTCCACACAGGGGAGAAACCCTTCAGCTGTACCCAATGTCACATGCGCTTTGCTGAGGCTGGCAACCTGAAGCGGCACCAGAGGGTCCACACAGGGGTGAAACCCTTCAGCTGTACTGAGTGTCATATGCGCTTCGCCCAGGCTGGTGACCTGAAGAGGCACCAAAGGGTCCACACGGGAGAAAGGCCATTCGCCTGTAATCACTGCGTGAAGAGGTTCTCTGAGAGGAGATACCTAAGGATACACCAGCAGAAAATGCATTCCACTCTTTAACATAAAAGTTACAATTCCACTCGATAGCTACCTGGCTAGCTAAGTAAACAACAGCAGGAATAATCTAGCTAGCTGTAAAGTTTACAAGTATCCCCACTAGCTGGCTACTAGACGACCAATATAACATTTGGGCCTAAAGCTTTTTGTTGGGACCCAAGGCAAGCAACTCTTGCCTGTATCAGTATTGGACACTAGCTATAATGTGGACCAATACTTTTATAGCAATATAGCTACCTACTAATGTAATGGCCCAATGTATTGCACATTGTTTTGATAAACCGGTTAGAATAAGGCTGTCAAATCTATACCAAATGCATTGCCTATCAATTAGGGCTGGGCGATATATCGAATTCATTTGATTAATTCGACTTCATGTTTTTGTGCGATATTCCAAATGCCTGTATCGCATTTGGAATATTGCATTTTTTGTGTTTTTCTGAGCGTTTATGTCCCCTTGTTCTCATGTTGTCTTTTTGGTTTCGTTCCTTCCTTCTGTGCTGTGCACCTTCCCATTTACATCAGAGATCGGTATATAACGACGATATGCTCATGTCTCCCTGCCCTAACAATGGGGGGGAGGGAGTCGCCCCAAAGGCAGAACGGCATTGGGCTTATTTTGGATAGATTATGACGAGAGTGAAACCTCTCGCTTTGTCTCTATCTCCCAAGCCCCTCCCCCTATCACTCACAACAATAAAGATGAGAGATCACTTCTTCCTCTCTGACAAACGGTTTCAACTCGCTATTTTGCATTTGAGGTTTGGTCCAACAGAAATCGGTCATATGGACACCGAAACACATGGAGACATTATTTTACTGTTATAGAGGAGAAGGTAACCTTTCGAACCATACCAGACACTGCTAAAAACGGATGTACCAATGAACATTCATTCTGGGTAATGTATGCTCAGTTTGTCATGCGCATATTACGGTACCACGTATCGCTAGCAGCATTTTTGTCAAATAAAGATTGTTTTACTAGCTGTTTAGTCTGTGTTTTCTGGATGTGGAATAAGCATAAAACAATTTATATAAGGAATTGGCAACTTGTCATTCTGAGAAATAAGGTAGGCCACTTGACCTCAACATCTGAACAAGGTGGACAGACTGTTCAAACAGTTGGAGACGGACAGAAGGGTGTGTTCATAACAATCCCAACTGTTTTGCCTTGTTAGCTGAATTCAGAGCATGTGAAATTATACCTAGATCCAAGTTGGCTAAACTTGAAATATAAATAGTAGCTGGCTACTCACTAGCACGTGGGCTTGTGCTAGAGAGCTTGTTTGAGACCGGTGTTCATTTTCTACAATACCTGCTACATTATTAGTGAATTTGCATCATGCTGTGTTAAATATGTAACAAAAGGGCATTTTCATAGACAGACTTGAAGCCAGATAAGTGATTATTGCGAAAAATCTGATTAAACTATTTTGATAAAATAATGAAAAGTATTAGTGGTTCTTATGATTGTGGAAGGCTTATATTCAGCCTAGGTATAACACCACACGCTCTGAATTCAATAGATTATTGCAGACTGTTTTAAATGAAGTGTATTTGACCTTTTAAATTGTACAACAAAGCATATTTAGAGAACATAAAAAAAAAAAAAAAATATATATATATATATATATATATATATATATATACTGCAAAAAAAAATAAGGGGAACACTAAAATAACACATCCTAGATCTGAACGAATGAAATATTCTTATTAAATACTTTTTTCTTTACATAGTTGAATGTGCTGACAACAAAATCACACAAAAATGATCAATGGAAATCAAATTTATCAACCCATGGAGGTCTGGATTTGGAGTCACACTCAAAATTAAAGTGGAAAACCAAACTACAGGCTGATCCAACTTTGATGTCATGTCCTTAAAACAAGTCAAAATTAGGCTCAGTAGTGTGTGTGGCCTCCACGTGCCTGTATGACCTCCCTACAACGCCTGGGCATGCTCCTGATGAGGTGGCGGATGGTCTCCTGAGGGATCTCCTCCCAGACCTGGACTAAAGCATCCGCCAACTCCTGGACAGTCTGTGGTGCAACGTGACGTTGGTGGATGGAGCGAGACATGATGTCCCAGATGTGCTCAATTGGATTCAGGTCTGGGGAACGGGCGGGCCAGTCCATGGCATCAATGCCTTCCTCTTGCAGGGACTGCTGACACACTCCAGCCACATGAGGTCTAGCATTGTCTTGCATTAGGAGGAACCCAGGGCCAACCGCACCAGCATATGGTCTCACAAGGGGTCTGAGGATCTCATCTCGGTATCTAATGGCAGTCAGGCTACCTCTGGCGAGCACATGGAGGGCTGTGCGGCCCCCCAAAGAAATGCCGTCTGTCACAAGTGCTCAGTGTGAACCTGCTTTCATCTGTGAAGAGCACAGGGCGCCAGTGGCGAATTTGCCAATCTTGTTGTGTTCTCTGGCAAATGCCAAACGTCCTGCACGGTGTTGGGCTGTAAGCACAACCCCCACCTGTGGACGTCGGGCCCTCATACCACCCTCATGGAGTCTGTTTCTGACCGTTTGAGCAGACACATGCACATTTGTGGCCTGCTGGAGGTCATTTTGCAGGGCTCTGGCAGTGCTCTTCCTGCTCCTCCTTGCACAAAGGCGGAGGTAGTGGTCCTGCTGCTGGGTTGTTGCCCTCCTACGGCCTCCTCCATGTCTCCTGATGTACTGGCCTGTCTCCTGGTAGCGCCTCCATGCTCTGGACACTACGCTGACAGACACAGCAAACCTTCTTGCCACAGCTCGCTGAGCCACTTGTGTGGGTTGTAGACTCCGTCTCATGCCACCACTAGAGTGAAAGCACCACCAGCATTCAAAAGTGACCGAAACATCAGCCAGGAAGCATAGGAATTGAGAAGTGGTCTGTGGTCTCCACCTGCAGAAACACTCCTTTATTGGGGGTGTCTTGCTAATTGCCTATAATATCCACCTGTTGTCTATTCCATTTGCACAACAGCATGTGAAATGTATTGTCAATCAGTGTTGCTTCCTAAGTGGACAGTTTGATTTCACAGAAGTGTGATTGACTTGGAGTTACATTGTGTTGTTTAAGTGTTCCCTATATATTTTTTTTTCTTATATGCTCTTCTGTACAATTTGTTTGCAGTCTGCAGTCCATGAGGACCTGCTGATATCCTGTGTTGCTATCGGGAGAGACTGGACCTCTGAAGTGGCTGGTTACAAACCCTGGCCCCGGATCAGGACCCTGGAACAGAAGCCTTCGCTCTTCCTTCCTGAGTCGGGACCGAACCACGACTGACAGTTTCCACCACCACACAGAACACAACCAGTGGACAGGTGGACTGAACAACCGCAGTCCTGGTGGTCATCAGAGAGACCGAGGCTCCCGTCGGGGATCCAGTCTGCAGCCCAGACCCTTCTCTTCACAGTCTCAGTGCAGGGATGGAGCAGGACCTGGGGCTGATAGAGACAGACCTATGATAAAAACACCACAGTATCTATGATGAGCAGAGCAGGTCACCCTGGGCTTCAGCCATCACAGAGAGTGGTGGGAGACTCCACTGATGGTAGTCTTTCAGGAAGTCTGTCTTCTCCTTACCTCAGGCTTACCACACCAATGCAGACAGGGTCAGGATGGGCGTTCACCACGAGGTACCTAGCCTATAACACAGCAAACAGCCCAACAACACCCAAACAATGGCTAGAGGAGGCAGCTCAGAGAGTAACCACCTGAGGCTGGTGGCTCCTGCTTCTACCTCTTCTGGTGTCATCGGGTCACAATTTGGGAGGCTGAGCATTAGGATGTACGCCGACAAGCCATACGCCTGCCCCACATGTGGTAAGCGTTTTACTGAGGCAAACTATGTGAAGAAGCACCAGACCATTCACATCAAGGAAGGAGAGGCGCTTGAAGATCAAACTATGTTACAAGAGCTTCTGCTTCCGGAGTATCCTCCCTAGACATAGGTGTGTCCACAATGGGGAGAAATTTTAGCAGTGTTCCTTGAGCTGTATTATAGTCATGTGAAGTGTCTTGGGGTAAGAGTTGTTTTGGATGACTAAATCTCTCAGTTGAGCATCTGGGTATTCTCACATGATTCAGACTTGTTGTTTGGTGTGCTGGCATAGCATGCTCCCTCAACATGAAACATCGGTGGCATTGTGTTGCGTGATTATACTGCACATTTTAGTGTACCCAGCATAAGGTGCACCTAGTGGTCAAACAGGGAAATGGTTCCAAATGTTTTTCAACCACCACCACCATTTTTTCCCCATAGGTGATTTTAGAAACACTTAATAAGAGCTGTGTTTCGTGTAGGCTTACCCTGGCGTGACATTTTGATAAGTCACCTTGTCCGATTTACAAGTTTATCAATACATTCGTCTATATTTACTCTCAGATTAAAAAAAATCTAATTAGTAGATCATGCAAAACTACAAATCCCTGCAAACTCCTGCACATCATCTCTAGCTGACACCTTTGCTAACAGATATCGTGTCAGTTTAAAACATGCTCAAGACAGTTCACAGAATTTTCCATTTAAAGAAATGTTGCCAATTTATTCTTCACTACATTTAGCTAACATTACATAGTTAATCCAGAGATTCTTACCTTCGGCAGTCTCATACAGATATTCATGGAATTTGTAGTGCTTTATGATTGGCATATTAGCAGTTAATAAGCATTTCATTTTAGGTGGGTAAATACAGGCAGATATATTTTTTAAGTCACCTTGTCCTTGAGAGATTTACACGGCTATCAAAATGTCATGCCAGGGTAAGCCTACATGAAACTCAGCCCTTATATTAAGTGTTTCTAAAATCCTTTATGGGAAAATGAATGGTGGAAAAATGATTGGAACCATTTCCTTGTTTGACCGCAAGGTTTTATGGGTATAACTTATACTATGGTCCTCTAATGGCAGTGGCATGTATTCATGGATGCCAACAGGCTTCCCAAAAAATTGACAAAAAAAAAAATCTCTACTGTCTCTCTGTGTTTCATAATTTTCCCTCAATTTGCAAAAGGCTGAATGTATCTCACAGGAGAAATCATCTGAGCAAGCGATACAGCGCCCCTCGGCCTACAAGTATAGAGACAACCCATCTGATGCTGTCTGGCTCAAACGAGTATGACATTGTTGCCGCCCGTAGAATTTAAAGTAAGGGAAGCCAGCGAGCATTTGGCCTCCCTTGACATAAAATGTGCAAAATAACAAATCCCATTGAGAGCATATGGCATTAACTTGAATAGCTGCATCTCGTTGTGTTGCTGTCCTCCGGTGGCTAGCTAGCTAGCTAGCTAAAATTGTCCCTGTCCAAAATTAGCTACAGATGGAGCTAGGGATTTGGACTTGTGGTTTTACTTAATTCTCCATACTGGGCAATGACTATTACGGCGATTCTGATCCATTGTTGTGACCGGCCTAATTGGATGGAAGTTCCATATGTAGCTAACTATAGATGTAGGCCTAAAAGGCTAATGTTAACTAGCCAACGTTGCCCATGAATGGAAGTTAGGCTAGCGAGCAAGCATTTTAGCCAGGTAGCCTAGGACAACAAACAATAAAAATGTGTATTATACTGTATGATAGAGTGATAGTGTTTTGTCAACATGAAAGAGAGGAGGCTGGCATTGGAGTGTCTCTACAAGTTGGGTGAGTCAACATATTTTTCTACTTGCACCAATGCCCACACACAAGTCAGAACCATGGACAGCCACATCATATTTAGCTTACGTTGATTGTACTAAATTGTTTTTGGTATTAGACTAAGCATAGGTGATTTGATATGTTGCTGGAATAGTGGAGGCAGCTCCTGTTGTTTTCTTTGCGACTTGTGGTAACTCTTTGTGGTTCTAAATCAATAGTTGTTTAGTGGTCCGAAAATGTCGGAAACATTTACTGGCTTGACCCCGCTGTAGGTCCTGTAACGGTCTGTTACTGTACATGCAATATGCTTTGTGGATTGCACTGGACAGAGGTTGCTATCAGTTTTTTTTATAAAACAAAAAAGGTATGGTTGAATTTATTCTGCCACTGTCTTCTTATTGTCTCTGCCTTTAGACCTATATATATATATATATCACTTTCGCAAGGCATATGAATTAACAGGTTACAGGCAAACAACACAATTACCACAACACAGGTTGTAATTTGGCTTCTTTTGGAGGGAGAGGGGAGTTACCCAAGCACTGCTACTGCTCTATAGCAGGGTTTCCCAAACGTGCACGTTTTGGGGTTTTGCCCTCGCGCTACAAAGCGGATTCAAATAACCAACTCATCATCAAGCTTTGATTATTTGAATCAGCTGTGATGTTCTATGGCAAAAAAAACTACGTGCACCCAGGGGGGACCCCAAGAGGTTTAGGAAACCCTGCTCTATGGGGAGGCCGTAACCGGCCTCACACTCCAGTACAGTAGGTGGCGGTGTGTGTACCTTTCAGAAGAAGTAGTAAACGGAAGTGACCAATAATAATTTCCAAGTTAGCGTTTTTATTGTTGTTTTTCAGACATTTATTAATACCATGGGTTCATTTAATTGCACAGCATCACATACTTGTCCCAGGTAATCTTTAATTCGCGTTGGTGACCGGACTTGGTTGATAGCCAGCTAGCTTTACCTAGATAACGTCTAGCTGCGAACAATGGCTAACTGTATGGTTCTTCACACGCAAATAGCCTCCATCATGGAGGTGCTAGCGAATGCAGCTGTGACAGAGGTATGTAAACTCGTAGACGACGACTATGCAGTGTTTCGTTTGGAAATAACTCAAAGCCAGAAAGAAAACAGGACATTGCGGAGGAAACTACAACTACTGGAACTGAAGGTGGCACGGGAGCGCGCAGAGACAACGCAAGATCGCATCATCGCCAGTCGTCCCAGTAGTGTCAAGATCCTCGACAGATACAGAGGAATGACAAGAGGTACATTTTGCAGGAGGCCTGTCGCCCGGTTCCTCTCGGTGCTTGTGCCTTTAGATGTATTACATTCTTATGGTTAAAAGGGAAAGATTCACCACTATACATTATTTGGCGTGTTTAACCACTTCACCTACATAATTATGAGTGATGAGGTGTTAAAGAAATAATGATGCACTATAGCGGTATTTTAATGTTCGTGCCAGATAGTTACACTGACGCCATCAGTTGATTGAGCTGTCTGATCTAAAAATTAACGGAGTCATGTTTTGTAGCAATTATTGTGGCACAATTTGTGTTTCGCTAATTGCACGATCACAAATAGATATGGTTGTCCCTGTTCAATAGAGCCATTGCAGGGCTTGAAATTCAGGTACATTTTCTAGTACCATGTGAAAACTACTGGCCCAAATGAAAAAAATTACTGTTCCGAGCCAAGATTATAGGAAGGCAAGTTGAACATGCAGAATTTCAGTCATGGGTCGCTTCATTTGCAGCCTGCGCAAGTACCTTGTAGCCAACCATACCATCTGATATTTACACCGATTGTTTGGAAAAAGCTTCCTGCTGTTACTTTGTATATTGCCATGGCAGACCCTCGTTGTAAAAATGAAATAAATCAAACAGCACTGGAAACTTAGGATCCCGCTCTTTTCAATAATTGTTTTTACCGGAGATTACAATCGGCTGAATGAGGAGTTGTGGCTTTGCCACCCACCAGTTGATATTCCGATGATACATTTGTATTTTTTATTTAACCAGGTAGGCCAGTTGAGAACAAGTTCTCATTTACAACTGCGACCTGGCCAAGATAAAGCAAAGCAGTGCGACAAGAACAACAAATAAACGACATAGCTCATTTGTAGTATGATCTAAAATAAAGACGCGCGACCACGATGTTCTAGCTCCAGCCTGTATATTAACCTAACCCTTGCATGTCCTACATAGGTACGGATGCCCCCAAGGGACATCCTACTACATCTTCCCCACTCCCATGAACAAGAACTCAACATGCATAACCACTGAAGCATAACTGAAATGCAATTTGGAAACCAGTATTATTCTCTAACATGCTACTTCCCATCCTGAAACAGTATGAAAGCATTCAATCACACAGTATGAACATTAACTTAGGTACTGTCTCTTTTTGCTGGGTATGTTCCCCAGCAGTATGTTATCTCTTTACGTAACAGTCTTTCAGCCACTCTGGTGGCTTCACATCCCTTTTTGGGCGCGCTTGTGGCTCTGTGAGCATTCTCTCTCCTTCACCCTCTCTTTGTGCATTTTCTGTGGCCTCGGTCTGTGTGGCTGGTAGATCTGGAAGAGCTCTGAGGTGTGTTTTGTTCCTTCGTACCTCTTCTGAGCCTGTGTCCACCACATAGGAGCGTGGGGCATCTGCTTTCCTCAGCATTATTGCTGGTGTCTTTGAGTTTGTAATCCACACGCGTTGACCTTCGGTCAGCTCTGGCCTCTCCTTAGCATGGTGTCTCCGATTAAAGTCTCCAGTTTGCGTTTGTTTCAGAAGTCTGTCCCTCTCAGCAAAGGCCTTTCTGTTAGGCCGTCTGGGTTTGAGCTGAGCCGGCGAGACAGGCAATGGGGAACGCAGCCTCCTGCTCATCAGGAGCTCGGCAGGCGACGGCCCATGATGCAGTGGTGTAACTCTGTAAGCTAACAGAGCCCTGAATGGATCCTTGTTCTTTTTCAGCAGTCCCTTGACTGTTTTCACAGCTCTCTCTGCCTCACTATTACTCTGTGCATGGTAGGGGCTACTGGTCACATGTATGAAGTTATATTCTGCGGCAAAAGCAGAAAAGGAGCTCGCAGAGAACTGGGGAGCGTTATCTGTAACCAGGACCTCAGCGACCCCTTGCCTGGAAAAAATAGACTTTAATCCATTGATAACACCAGCTGATGTGGTTATGAGTGTCTTTGCTATTTCAATGTATCTTGAGTAGTAATCTACCACTAGCAGATAAGTGTCATTTTTCCAATAGAACATATCCGCCCCTACCTTTTGCCATGGCCGTTTTGGCAGCTCCGTTGCCATCATTGGTTCCGGATGACAAGGTTGACATTTTGTACAGACCTCACACTGGGCCACTAGCTTGGCAATCTGAGTACTCAGACCAAGCCACCACACTGACTGTTGAGCCCTCAGTCTGCATTTGGTTATCCCCATGTGTCCATCATGCACTCTGTCTAGCATTTCTGGTTGTAGAGTCTCTGGGATAACTATCCGTAGTCCTTTCATGAGAAGGTCTCCATTACAGTGGAAGTCACTTTGGTGCACCCAATAGGGCTTCAGCAGCTGAGGCAGTTCCTCCTGCCTGGGCCATCCCTTTTTGCACTGCTGAACTATCTGTTGGCAGATGTGGTCTCGTTGTTGCTCCTCTGCAATCTGCTGCAGTTTGGTCTGAGATGCAGGTAGACTGTCCCTTATTGCATTAATGGACACCTGTACCTCACCCTCTAGACATTGCTCCTCCTCTGATAATGGGCGTTTAATTGGGGCCCTGGAGAGTGCATCTGCTGTGATCAGTGCCTTCCCTGGCACATACACCATCTTGTAGGTGAACCTCAGTAATCTGAGGCGGAAGCACAGAACTCTGGGAGGCAAGTCGTCCAGTGCTTTTGTCCCTAACAGAGCCAACAGTGGTTTGTGGTCAGTCTCTGCTGTAAACTGCAGGCCAATAAGGTATTGGCTGAGCCTTTCACATGCCCATGTGATAGCCAACGCCTCCTTCTCCACTTGAGCATATCTTTGCTCTGTGTCGGATAAGCTTCGGGAGATGTATGCTATTGGACGCCACTCCATGTTGTCCTGCATCTGTGTGAGGACCGCCCCTAGCCCAAAGGATGATGCATCTGCTGATACTTTTGTCTTAGCGTGGGGACGGTACTGGGCCAGCACTCTCTGTGAGGCCAGATCTCCTTTGATTTTGTCAAACGCTACCTGTTGCATGTGACCCTGTGACCAGTCATTCTCTTTGGCTAGTAAGTCTCTCAGAGGTTTGGTTGTATCTGAGAACTGTGGGAGGAACTTACCCACATATGTGGCCATGCCTAAGAAGGTCCTGACTTCAGCAACATTCTGGGGTCTGGGCATATCTGTGATGGCGCTGATCTTCTCTGGGTCCGGCTCTATTCCAGCTGCACTGATTTTGTGTCCCAAGAACAAGACTTCTGATTGTGCAAAAGTGCATTTTTCATTGAGTGTCAGGCCAGTCTCCTGGAGTCGGGTCAGAACTGCTGTGAGCCTTACATCATGTTCTGCTCTGTCCCTTCCGCACACGAGCACATCGTCCGCGTGGACTATGACGCCACTCAGCCCCTCCAACAGCTGGGACATGCGTCTTTGGAAATGCTCAGGACCGGAAGCGATTCCAAATGGCAAAACATTAAAACAGTACCGGCCAAACGGTGTTATAAACGTTGTGAGCGCCCTACTCTCTGATGACAGCGGTATCTGCCAGAAACCTGAGCGGGCATCCAGCTTTGTGAAGACTTGTGAGCCATCCAACTGAGCCAGTGACTGCTCCACTGATGGTAAGATGTGTCTCTCTCTGCAGAGTGCCTCATTCAATTTAGTCATGTCCACACAGATCCTTATTTCCCCATTGGCTTTTGGGACCACCACCATCCCGGCACACCAGTCTGTGGGACTCTCTATTTTAGACACCGCCCCAATGTCTTCCATTCTCCCCAACTCTTCCTTTACTCTGGCCAATAAAGGGATAGGCACCCGGCGGGGGGTGGTAAGGGCATAGGGGACAGCATCCTCTTTCAGGCGGATTTTGTAGTCACCTTCTATCCTTCCTAGACCAGAAAACACTTTTGGGAATTTCTTTTTGAAAACCTCACCTGGGTCCTCCAGTTCGCTCACTCTCTCAATGAGTTGCAATGCTTCAATTACTGGCAGCCCCAGCAACGGTCTGGCTAGAGAGTCAATGACGAAGACAGGCTGGATGGCACTTTTGTCTTTACTCTCCAGTTTGATCACCAAGTGCCCTACCACTGGTAAAATGTCATTACTGGGCCCGTACAGTTTTTTGTTTGTAGAGAGCAAAGGGCCATCTCTGCTATAGCTATACACCCTAGTTGGGATAGCTGTCACTGCTGCCCCAGTGTCTAGTTTAAATGACACAACCTCCCCATTGAGTTTGTCTGAATGCCAGCCAGTATTGTTTCCCTTTACTTCTCCCAGCAAGATGCTGTCCTGCTGTACCTCCTCTGAAACCTCATGCATCTGCTTTAATCGACAGACAGCTGAAAAGTGTCCTCTCCTGTGACATTTCCTGCATTCAGCATCCTTTGCTGGGCAATCTTTCCATCTGTGGAAAGGGGATTTCCCACATTTGCGACAAACATTGGAACTAGCTACTGGTGCTGTCTGTGATTGTTTTCTCCACGTCTGTCTCTGTTCTGTGTACCCCTCTGTTTTTTTTAGCTCTGTATGAAAATGCATGTATTTCTTCACTCTCTTCGTTCTGCAAGGAGCTGCTGTCGCGCAGTATGATCTGCGGTCTTTTTACTGTCTCACTCTGCCTAACCTGGTTTACAGCTTTGGACAAGGTAAGCTGGGAATCCAACTAACTTTTCAGAAAGTGATATTCCTTATTCCAACTGCAATCCGATTTCGGATCAGCTCTTCCCTGAGCGCGCCAAACTGACAATGTTCTGCTAGTTTGTGAACAGCTGTGATAAAACTGTCGGTGGTTTCACCCTGCTCCTGTTTGCGCATATTAAACCTAGCTCTCTCAAAAATAATGTTGTGTAATTAAGCTGGTTTTAAACAATTATATAGACTACAGATTAGCATTATTACAATATTCACCAACAAGTAAGTGATGTGTAAATTTGTCTTGACAAGCAAGCAGCTACATAGTGTAGGCCTACGTAAACCTTTATTTGCTAATAATGGCATCTGTGTAGGATGTCTGGCGGAGGAATTTTATCCTGCGTTGGTGAAATACGCCTGCCGATGTTCAACCTTACCTCCGCTGTGAGGAGTCTAGTGTGAGTATCAGGCCATACTCAGGCGGGGCTCTATAGTCTAGACCGAGAGGGAAAGTCTTGACATTCTTGCCTCAGCTTGGAAACCGAATGCTGCTTGATAACTGAAGCGTCAGATGTCGGCAAGATTGTAAAGGATTAAATACAAATATACTTTTTCTGTTTTGGTGTTTGAAAATGTACTGGCCCAAGCAGGACATATGGAAAGCATGATTAACTTTGGTGAGCTCAGCAGATGTTGCCGGGCCAATGGGCAGCCCTGTAATATTCATGTGTAAACATACTGAATTGTAATTGGATGCATTTTACCGCCATATGCTGTGCTATGATTGGTTTTATTTATTTTACCTTTATTTAACCAGGTAGGCAAGTTGAGAACAAGTTCTCATTTACAATTGCGACCTGGCCAAGATAAAGCAAAGCAGTTCGACAGATACAATGACAGAGTTACACATGGAGTAAAACAAACATACAGTCAATAATACAGTATAAACAAGTCTATATACAATGTGAGCAAATGAGGTGAGAAGGGAGGTAAAGGCAAAAAAGGCCATGGTGGCAAGGTAAATACAATATAGCAAGTAAAACACTGGAATGGTAGTTTTGCAATGGAAGAATGTGCAAAGTAGAAATAAAAATAATGGGGTGCAAAGGAGCAAAATAAATAAATTAAATACAGTTGGGAAAGAGGTAGTTGTTTGGGCTAAATTATAGGTGGGCTATGTACAGGTGCAGTAATCTGTGAGCTGCTCTGACAGTTGGTGCTTAAAGCTAGTGAGGGAGATAAGTGTTTCCAGTTTCAGAGATTTTTGTAGTTCGTTCCAGTCATTGGCAGCAGAGAACTGGAAAGAAAGGCGGCCAAAGAAATAATTGGTTTTGGGGGTGACTAGAGAGATATACCTGCTGGAGCGTGTGCTACAGGTGGGAGATGCTATGGTGACCAGCGAGCTGAGATAAGGGGGGACTTTACCTAGAAGGGTCTTGTAGATGACATGGAGCCAGTGGGTTTGGCGACGAGTATGAAGCGAGGGCCAGCCAACGAGAGCGTACAGGTCGCAATGGTGGGTAGTATATGGGGCTTTGGTGACAAAACGGATTGCACTGTGATAGACTGCATCCAATTAGTTGAGTAGGGTATTGGAGGCTATTTTGTAAATGACATCGCCAAAGTCGAGGATTGGTAGGATGGTCAGTTTTACAAGGGTATGTTTGGCAGCATGAGTGAAGGATGCTTTGTTGCGAAATAGGAAGCCAATTCTAGATTTAACTTTGGATTGGAGATGTTTGATATGGGTCTGGAAGGAGAGTTTACAGTCTAACCAGACACCTAGGTATTTGTAGTTGTCCACGTATTTTAAGTCAGAGCCGTCCAGAGTAGTGATGTTGGACAGGCGGGTAGGTGCAGGTAGCGATCGGTTGAAGAGCATGCATTTAGTTTTACTTGTATTTAAGAGCAATTTGAGGCCACGGAAGGAGAGTTGTATGGCATTGAAGCTTGCCTGGAGGGTTGTTAACATAGTGTCCAAAGAAGGGCCGGAAGTATACAGAATGGTGTCGTCTGCGTAGAGGTGGATCAGAGACTCACCAGCAGCAAGAGCGACCTCATTGATGTATACAGAGAAGCGAGTCGGTCCAAGAATTGAACCCTGTGGCACCCCCATAGAGACTGCCAGAGGTCCGGACAACAGACCCTCCGATTTGACACACTGAACTCTATCAGAGAAGTAGTTGGTGAACCAGGCAAGGCAATCATTTGAGAAACCAAGGCTGTTGAGTCTGCCGATGAGGATGTGGTGATTGACAGAGTCGAAAGCCTTGGCCAGATCAATGAATACGGCTGCACAGTAATGTTTCTTATCGATGGCGGTTAAGATATCGAAAAGGACCTTGAGCGTGGCTGAGGTGCACCCATGACCAGCTCTGAAACCAGATTGCATAGCAGAGAAGGTATGGTGAGATTCGAAATGGTCTGTAATTTGTTTGTTGACTTGGCTTTCGAAGACCTTAGAAAGGCATGGTAGGATAGATATAGGTCTGTAGCAGTTTGGGTCAAGAGTGTCCCCCCCTTTGAAGAGGGGGATGACCGCAGCTGCTTTCCAATCTTTGGGAATCTCAGACGACACGAAAGAGAGGTTGAACAGGCTAGTAATAGGGGTGGCAACAATTTCGGCAGATAATTTTAGAAAGAAAGGGTCCAGATTGTCTAGCCCGGCTGATATATATATATATATAGGACACGACAAGACGAGGACAAAAAACGTCTGAACTGCTATGCGATCTTGGAGATGGATTGATAAGACTACCCAAATGGTTAGGTCATGGGCAGTTTGATCCTGGTTGGCTATACGTGAACATGCCAGTTATAGCTAGCTAATAAAGAGCTACGTTAAGAAATATCCTGTAGTACTGCATTTTATTTGTTTGTACAAAGTGTGCAAAACAAGACATGGTGTCAGAGTAAAAGGTCTTACAAGATGGATTTTTCTGGAGTTCCTTCACCTCGAATGGACTGGGAGTCTACAAACTTACCCGATGCATGGCGTAAGTACAAACAGCATGTGGAGCTAATGTTCACGGGTCCTCTGAAGGAAAGAGGAAACGTGCAGGTATCTGCGCCTCTGGATCGGTGAAAAGGGGAGAGATACAGTGCCTTGCGAAAGTATTCGGCCCCCTTGAACTTTGCGACCTTTTGCCACATTTCAGGCTTCAAACATAAAGATATAAAACTGTATTTTTTTGTGAAGAATCAACAACAAGTGGGACACAATCATGAAGTGGAACGACATTTATTGGATATTTCAAACTTTTTTAACAAATCAAAAACTGAAAAATTGGGCGTGCAAAATTATTCAGCCCCCTTAAGTTAATACTTTGTAGCGCCACCTTTTGCTGCGATTACAGCTGTAAGTCGCTTGGGGTATGTCTCTATCAGTTTTGCACATCGAGAGACTGACATTTTTTCCCATTCCTCCTTGCAAAACAGCTCGAGCTCAGTGAGGTTGGATGGAGAGCATTTGTGAACAGCAGTTTTCAGTTCTTTCCACAGATTCTCGATTGGATTCAGGTCTGGACTTTGACTTGGCCATTCTAACACCTGGATATGTTTATTTTTGAACCATTCCATTGTAGATTTTGCTTTATGTTTTCGATCATTGTCTTGTTGGAAGACAAATCTCCATCCCAGTCTCAGGTCTTTTGCAGACTCCATCAGGTTTTCTTCCAGAATGGTCCTGTATTTGGCTCCATCCATCTTCCCATCAATTTTAACCATCTTCCCTGTCCCTGCTGAAGAAAAGCAGGCCCAAACCATAATGCTGCCACCACCATGTTTGACAGTGGGGATGGTGTGTTCAGCTGTGTTGCTTTTACGCCAAACATAACGTCTTGCATTGTTGCCAAAAAGTTCAATTTTGGTTTCATCTGACCAGAGCACCTTCCACATGTTTGGTGTGTCTCCCAGGTGGCTTGTGGCAAACTTTAAACAACACTTTTTATGGATATCTTTAAGAAATGGCTTTCTTCTTGCCACTCTTCCATAAAGGCCAGATTTGTGCAATATACAACTGATTGTTGTCCTATGGACAGAGTCTCCCACCTCAGCTGTAGATCTCTGCAGTTCATCCAGAGTGATCATGGGCCTCTTGGCTGCATCTCTGATCAGTCTTCTCCTTGTATGAGCTGAAAGTTTAGAGGGACGGCCAGGTCTTGGTAGATTTGCAGTGGTCTGATACTCCTTCCATTTCAATATTATCGCTTGCACAGTGCTCCTTGGGATGTTTAAAGCTTGGGAAATCTTTTTGTATCCAAATCCGGCTTTAAACTTCTTCACAACAGTATCTCGGACCTGCCTGGTGTGTTCCTTGTTCTTCATGATGCTCTCTGCGCTTTTAACGGACCTCTGAGACTATCACAGTGCAGGTGCATTTATACGGAGACTTGATTACACACAGGTGGATTGTATTTATCATCATTAGTCATTTAGGTCAACATTGGATCATTCAGAGATCCTCACTGAACTTCTGGAGAGAGTTTGCTGCACTGAAAGTAAAGGGGCTGAATAATTTTGCACGCCCAATCTTTCAGTTTTTGATTTGTTAAAAAAGTTTGAAATATCCAATAAATGTCGTTCCACTTCATGATTGTGTCCCACTTGTTGTTGATTCTTCACAAAAAAATACAGTTTTATATCTTTGTTTGAAGCCTGAAATGTGGCAAAAGGTCGCAAAGTTCAAGGGGGCCGAATACTTTCGCAAGGCACTGTATTTACAACACATGGACACTTACCAAGGCTGAATCAAAAGGTACTGAAAACATTCTACGATCGTTTTGAAGCATATGTTGTGCCGAAGACCAATACGATTTTCGCTAGGTACACATTCCATGAGAAAGTACAGGGAGCTAGTGTCAGGGTTGCGTCAATTCGAATCTGGTATCAGTATAAATATGACATTGAGTCAGATCGTATACTATGTATTTTTTATTAGCTAAGCAATAAGTGGTAAATGCAATTTTCGTATATACAGGCTCTCTGTCAAACCTCGCAGGGCAAACAGAGAACTGACTTGTTCCTGACAGAGGTAGTTCCTGCTTCCGAGCCGGCCTGTCAGAGTAGAGACTGGGCGTGGTTTAGACTCACCCAGCCTATCGTTGATTGTTGGCGCAGAGGCTGGTCCCAGCCCCCTAAGCGCTTCAGTGGTCAGTCGTTGTAGCTGTGTAGAATATACAGTTATCAGGCACCTGGCTCCTGTAATCTAACAAAATACCGTTTGTTCTCACAACACTACGTTCTGAATGTGCCCACCGCAACTCATTGCACAGTTCCTATCTTCATGTTATTCTGTATTTTTCCATCATGAGAAAGGCCCATGGCCCTGAAACTGTTAACAATATTTCAAGTCAGCTATGTTGCATAACACATACATCCACACAAGCCAACAGCAGATAATATTCAATCACATATATGGTAACGGGCTATAGTGCATAACACAGAATCATCATACTAGCGAGTCTTTCGAACAGTTTGTGACAGAGCTGCGTCTGCTTGTGAAAGACTGATTATGCAAACAAGGATGGGATGGTCAGGGACCGTACTGTATTTGGAATACACTCACCGCGAGTGAGAGAGAAACCTTTGAATGTTGGGTCTGAGGTAACGCTGGACAAAGCTATCGACATAGCCAGATCTCACGAGCTAGCACAGGCTCAGAAAACCATTTAGCGCGGTAGCACGAGTGCATCACGTGACAAGCAGTGCCCGCAGTCAGGCAGACATCAAAGCACACCTCCGGTGCCCAGAGAGCGCGTTTTAAAACGGAGCAAGACATTTAACAGAGCGACACAGACTCAAAACATGTGGATATTGTGGATACAAAGTGCATGGCGAACAAGGAAATTGCCCAGCTAAAGGCAAACAGTGTACTAAATGTGGTAAATGGAATCACTTCGCAAAAGTGTGCAGAGCTTACCGTGGAAAAACAGTACACACAGTGAGTGAAGATGAAATGTCAATCAAAGAGTCAAACGCTGATGAACTGTTTATTGATTCAGTGACACAGAAAAGTCATAGACAGAGCAAGCCTTTGCTGACATCGATAGGAACACAAGGCACAAAGTAAACATTATTCCTCTGAATAAATACCGCAGCTTGACATCTGAATGTGAGCTACAGCCCACCAGGTGCAGACTGACTGGTTATGGTGGTGAACAGCTCCCAGTAAAAGGCACATGCACTTTCAAATGCAAATACAAGGAAAGTGACATGATGTTGGACTTATATGTTGTTGACACTAGAGCACCTGCAGTGCTAGGTCTTAAAGCATGTTTAGACATGGACCTCATCAATCTAGTTTTATCAGTGACAGCACCAGTAGAGACAGACAATGTACTGGAGGAGTTTGCTGATGTTTTTACAGGAATAGGATTATTCCCAGGAGAATGTACCATTCACCTTGACCCAGATGCAACCCCTGTGGTCTGCCCACCGAGAAAGATTCCCCTTGCTCTCTGTGCCCGTCTGAAGAAAGAGTTGGAGACCATGGAGCAATCTAACATAGTCACCAAGGTTACAGAACCGACTGACTGGGTAAACGCGTTAGTGGTGGTGGAACCACGCACAGGCAAGCTCCGAGTATGTCTCGACCCAAGAGACTTGAACAAGGCTATCTAACGCCTCCATTATTCTTTACCGACGCTAGATGGCATCACACACAAGCTAGCGGGAGCACACTACTTCAGTGTCATGGATGCTAGATCAGGCTACTGGGCTATCAAGCTCACAACATTCAACACACCTTTTGGACGCTACAGGTTCCGTCGCCTGCCTTTTGGGATTATCTCACCCCAAGACGAGTTTCTGCGAAAGATCGAAGAAGTGTACGAAGGCCTCGATGGAGTTGTGGCAATTGTGGACGACATCCTTGTCTATGGTCGAACCAAAGAGGAGCTCGATCAAAAACTCTGCACGATGCTGCTGCAAAGGTCCCGCGAGAGAGGAGTCCGGCTCAACCCCGAGAAGAGCACAGTCGCGGCGCTAGAGGTCAGCTGCTTCGGACATCTTCTCACAGCGACTGGGATCAAGCCAGATCCACAGAAGATCTTAGCCATAAAACAAATGGAGCCACCAAAGAACCGTGCAGAGCTGGAAACAGTGCTTGACATGGTCAACTACTTAGCCAAGTTCGCACCCAGCCCTGTTACAAATCAAATGAATTTGAATCCTTCACAAAAGCATGGGAGTTTACACATGTCACCACAAGCCCACATCACCCTCAAAGTAATGGCCTTGCTGAAAAATCTGTGCAGATTGATAAATCACTCATGGAGAAAGCAAAAACAGACGAGAGAGAGACCCCTACCTCAGTCTCCTTGAATACTGCAACACTCCAGTTGACAACTTCCAATCATCAGCCCGGCTGTTGATGAGCCGCAGACTTTGCTCAATCCTTCCCAGCACCAACTAGCAGACAACAACAAAATGCGATACTACGACAGGTCAGCTTGACCACTGATCGACGGAGAGTCAGTTAGAATCCAGGAGCATGGCCTCTGGAAGCCAGCAGTCGTCATCCAGCCAGCTGACACTGAATGTTCATATCACATCCGCACCGCAGAAGGAGCGGTATACGGCTGCAATCGTTGTCACCTACTGAACACAAAAGAACAACACAATGAGATTAACTTTTCCCCTGAAAGAGAACATGGACTAAACACACACACAGCACAACATACATCTTACTTACCTGAATACCTGCAACACCACGAACTGTTGACTGATACAGAATCATGCTCAGCATCATATTGCACAAGGTCAGGAAGAGAGGTCAAGCCCAGAGCTGTCCTAGACCTGTGAAATGTCAAAGGGTGTAGGCGGATCGGTGCCCTAAAAGAGTTCGACTGTAAACTTGTTATTGAAAGTTCACTTAATGCTTTGGTATTGTATTTGTTTGAAATGTTAAGATATTTCTACAGTGAAAGCTGAGTTGCTGAGAATCCCTTGTTTGAAAAGTAACAGTATGTTGGATTATTGTTTGAGTCTTGATTCATTTGGTGTAGTATGCAATATAAATGTTTACTTACCTTGAGTTCAAACTACAGACCATATTTTCAAAAGAAACCCTTAGAATATGTAAACATTTCTTGTTTTAAAAGGGGGATGTAATATTCATATGTGTAAACATACTGAATTTTAATGGGATGCATTTTACTGACATACTGTGCTCTGATTGGTTTAGACCACTCAAATGGTTAGGTCATGGGCAGTTTGATCCTGGTTGGCAATACGTGAACATGCCAGTTATAGCTAGCTAATAAAGAGCAACGTTAAGAAATATCCTGTAGTACTGCATTTTATTATTTTGTACAAGGTGTCCAAAACAAGACACTTCCTTGTCCAATTGTGTTCCCACCCTGAAAGCAGGCTCTTCAGAGCCTCAGATCAGGCATGGGTGTAACAGTACTCTTCTTGCGTTGTATACAATCAATCATCGACACGAATTCCAACTTGTAGCACCAGTCATGGAGCTTTATTCTGATAGAAACAGCACAAAATTGCACGTTATGCAATGTACAGCTCATCATCCAACTCTGCACTCACGCACTGTACACAATATACGACCCCCCCCCACCACCAGACACAGTAAGTTGCTAGCTAATATTAGCTGGAATTCTTTGCATAAAAAAATCTTGTGTGGTGTTCTAATAACATTGGCAAACAAATTGATATAAATTGTACATTTAAATCACCACGTGGGGTATAAAAATCACTTGACGTACAGTGCTTTGCAACCAACAACTTACCACTGGTTTGGTGCTTGTTAACTGGGATGAGTCTAACTGAAACATCCTCGTAAGCAAGCTACGCAAACCAGCCAATAAGATGCCATGTTGAGTAGGTGAAGGCAAGACAAAAACTAAAACCAAAAACCCATTGGCAAGGGGAATCACCAATATAACCCTGTTACATGGGCAAATCCAGTCCTCTGAGCTGGAGTGGTCACTTTTTCCCCTAGCAAACACAGCTGATTAAACGAATTACATTCTAAACTGAAGATCATGATTAGTTGATTATTTGAGTCAGGTGTGTTAACTAGGGCTGGAGCAAAAGTGTGACACCGATCAGGCCCCGAGGACTGGAGTTCCCCAGGCCTGTCCTAGATCAACTGACGGTGGCAGCCAAGACCAACTGGGATAATGAGTAAGTTGTTTTGTTGTTGGTAGCTAGTTAGCAATATAAGCTCTCTTTTTACACGAGGCAGTGTTATTCAGTACAATTGTGATCAGTTCGGCCATAATGGTGCTAGCTAGTACCACTACAAGTCAAGATATCCAAGTTTAGCTGTTCACTATACCTAAAATGTACTGTAGTCTAGTGTTATAATTAACTAGCCTCAGTGCAGGTCATTAGGAGCGAAGCGTAAATGCGTGACTTTGGCTTTATGACTCATGAGTAACTATACCCATGTTGGAGCTAGCTAGCTAACATTTTGTATTTGGTTAGGATCCTCATTAGCTGTTGCAAAAGCAGCAGATACTCTTCCTGGGGTCCAAAACATGTCTGAGATGTCTCATTCCACATCTTGCTGCTACACAAGGATTGCCCATTCATTTCTAATAGTGTTTTTGTCTTTCTCGCACAGACAATACAAAGAAGTTGATGACTCAAGGACATGTGAAAGGTCCCATAACAATCTCCCCCTGTATCAAAGTGACTCTGAACACCTCACTGCACCACACAAATACGTCATATGCAAGTACTCCCTTTGTAGAACTGTAGTATTTATATATATTTGTTGTACTGTATATATTTATATATGCCCTACATTGTCATAACCGTTCCTGCATACTACTGTGTAAAGTCACCTTGTCTCCAGAGCAAATACACTGTCTGGAATACAAGCCATGTCTACTATCTTTAAATCTATTTGCAATATAAAATCAACTGTTTTATTGAAACATGTTTACTTGCCAACAAATGATACACCAACTCCCTGCATCATTTTTTTTAGCAGTACGATTGTAGGTAGTTTAGACAAATGTATTTCATGAATATCACAATGAATTGATCGAAGTTGGAAGTCAACACTATTGGTTTCTGACGCAAATGGAATCATGTAGTCACTTGTCAGTACAATTGTGAAACAATTTAAAATATAAAACATTTGATCAAACTCCATTATACAGTACCAGTCAACTGTTTGGACACCTACTCATTGCAGGGGTTTTATTTATTTTATACTATTTTCTACATTGTAAAATAATAGTGAAGACAATGAAACAACACATATGGAATCAATCACCCGACCTCAACCCAATTGAGATGGTTTGGGATGAATTGGACCGCAGAGTGAAGGAAAAGCAGCCAACAAGTGCTCAGCATGTGGGAACTCCTTCAAGACTGTTGGAAAAGCATTCCTCATGAAGCTGGTTGAGAGAATGCCAAGAGTGTGCAAAGCTGTCATCAAGGCAAAGGGTGTCTACTTTGAATAATCTAAAATATATTTTGATTTGTTTAACTTTGTTTTGCTTTCTACTAGATTCCATATGTGTTATTTCATAGTTTTGATATCTGTACTATTATTCTACAATGGAGAAAAGTCAAATGAAAGAAAAGCCATTGAATGAGTAGGTGGGTCCAAACTTGACTGGTACTGTATACATACGTAAAAGGAGTGGCTCCGTAAGAAGCATCTCAAGGTCCTGGAGTGGCCTAGCCAGTCTCCAGACCTGAACCCAATAAATCTTTGGAGGGAGCTGAAAGTCCGTATTGCCTAGCGTCAGACCCGAAACCTGAAGGATCTGGAGAAGGTCTGTATGGAGGAGTGAGCCAAAATCCCTGCTGTAGTGTGTGCAAACCTGGTCAAGAACTACAGGAAACGTATGATCTCTGTAATTGCAAACAAAGGTTTCTGTACCAAATATTAAGTTCTGATTTTCTGATGTATCAAATACTTATGTCATGCAATAAAATTCTGGATTTGTGTTTTAGATTCCGTCTCTTTAGATTCCGTCTCTCACAGTTGAAGTGTAACTATGATAAAAAGTACAGACCTCTTACATGCTTTGTAAGTAGGAAAACCTGCAAAATCCGAGTCAATGAGGGACTGATTTAGACCTGGGTTTTACAAAAGAATCGTAGCACTAAGAATCTTTCGTCTCAATGGAATTAAGATCGCGGTGCTATAATGGTTTTCGCGGTGCTATAATGGTTTTGGGAAACTCAGCCCAAGTGGGATTTAATGATCAGGTAGAAAATAACACTAGCAGGCCCCAGACTTCGTAGGGTAAGAGTTGATTCCCAAAAAGCTTCTTAAGGTTGTGTTCATTGTTTGAACCTTTTTGTAGGAGCATTGTTTAATCTGAATTTTTTCCCCCCCAAAACCAGCGTTAGTAGACCACTCCTAGAACAGCTAAGTACATCGTTAATGGACCCCCCTTGTAATGTTTAGCGTATTATGAAAGCGAGCTAGATTTTGGTTTAGATAAACACGTGTAGTTATCTTGCTAGTTAGCTAAACCAAAAAGCATTTTATTTGTCACATGCGGCTAAATACGACAGGTGTAGACTTTACCGTGAAAGATAATTAAAATCTGTTTTATTGGTCACATACACATTTAGCAGATGTTATTCCATTTGGAGCGAAACGTTTGTGTTCCTATCTCCGAGAGTATCTAACAATTAATACACACATGTAAAAGAATGGAATTAACAAATATTAGGATGAGCAATGCCGGATTGGTATAGACTAAAATACAGTATATACATATGAAATGAGTAAAGCAGTATGTAACGTGTTAAGGTAATTGAGGTGATATGTACATAAATGTAGGGTTAACGTTAGCTAAGTTACCTCAGCTCGACATCTTCTTTGCTGCACTGATCGGATGCCTTACTCTTTTGAAGTGGAAAAAAAATCAATGGAATAGCATCACTTTTCAACCTTCGACGATCTGGTGTAACGTATGCGCTTGGAGTCAGGAAGCAGGTGCAGAAGGGGAGCTTAATAAACACGAACATGGCAGATAAACAACACAGGAGATGCGTACTGAACGTGAACAAAACCACTAGGCCACAAAGGGAGCGTAATCAAGGTGATGAAGAAGACCAGGGGTGCGTAATGATGGGGAGCAGGTGCATGTGATGATAGGGGTGACGCCTGGCAACCTCATTAGTTGAGACTTCAGGTCTGTTTCGAAATCCCCTGGCTGAAAGTGCTGCCTACAAATACTGGCATTTGGATATTTCTCAAGGAGAGTATTCACATCAACTGGATCCACCTCTACCGGGACGGTACTACGTCTTGAAATCGCTATGAATTCTGGATGTTGTGGTTCACTTACAACCAAGAAATGTGGATGGCCCGTTTCTACCGGTGAAATGCAGAAACGCTCATATATGCGTGTAGTGAGCAAATTCTCGATTCTTAATGAAAAATGCTATGTTAATAACATATTCATGGACATATACAGTGAAATAGAGCAGCGGTGAAATTTCCCTTTAGCCAGAATTCGGTCTTGGTCAATTTTTGGGATGTATGCAATAAATTCCCCTGATTACTTATCTATCTTGCACAAAGACACTATCGTATTCTAAACAGATTCTTGATTTACTGCATTTCCTATTATTTACTCATTTGAAACAATATAATACATGGAACATAATATCGATCTATAAATAGTACTCTATATCAAGAAGTAATCCGAAGTGTTACCTTACATCCTTGCCAATTTTACACAGTGTCAATAGGGTAAAATATACCATTCAGCATTGACAGTGGCTAACCTAACCACCTCATTTCCCCCAATCACTCTCTCAGGTGAAGAACATCTCACTGGAGGTCACAGGAGCTTTGTGAAGCCAGCGGAACACAATACATGGACAGATGACCAACCAATCACTGTTGATGAGGGGTGTGGAACCTCAACCCAGCACGTTATCGTGATAGAGGTCAGTGTAACAGTACATCAAATGTGGCCAGTTTATTTCAGAAAGGCTCCCCTCAGCTAGTCACTTGCTTACATGTACATCCTCATTTGAGCTTGTGAGACATTTATCTAATTTAACTAATATTGTACCTGTAATAACCTCCTCTCTTCTTGTGTCAGTCTGCAGATGCTGTAGGTCTTAGGGCCAAGCAGGAGAGGTCTGAAGGAGAGGAGGACCCACGGCACATAAGAGACATCCAGACTGGAGCGCCCCCTGTAGCCACGGAGGACACCACAACTGCCCCAGCGCTGCCAAGGACCCGACGCAGCATCACGGAGGTCAGTGGAACGCAGAACGCCATCAAGTCAGAGACAGACACCGAGACTTTAACTGTAACACAAAGGCTTTTACACACAGGATCTGACCACAGGTCAGACCCAGAGAGACTGGGGAGACTGGGCTATCTTCCTGCTCCCGGCTCAGAGTATTTACTTTACGGTAACCCAAGCCCGAGGACATTTCATTCCCATCGGGATGCGTTAGAGACTGGCAATGATCCGTCTTGTTCTTCTACTACAGAGATGGACCCTGACAACATGCCTTTGGGTTTAGAGACACAGACTGATCTGTCTAGAGAGGTCTGGAACCAGTACCGTAGTAGTGTATACCCGGAAAGGTGCTTAGATAAGAAAGGGGAGGGTTTGGTCGAAGATGAAGTGACTGTGAAAGTGGAGGGCGACATTTCTCCCACATGGAATGCAGATAGTCACCTAGGATACAGACTCTCACAGGACAGCGATTTCTTAGATTACAGGGAAAGCTTAGAGACTAATCCAAATAACACGACCCACTCCCCTTTACACACACTCAAGGATTACAACCCAGTGTCCACTTCAATGGGGCCTTCCGATTCACACGGACGCAGCCTTTTCGATCAGGTATTGAACTCAAACGACAGGGCTAGAGCCCAGGCTCAGGGAAGGGGAGCAACATCAGGCAATAGTAAAGAGAAACGGTTCCTCTGCATGTTCTGTAACAAAGGCTTCAGCTGCCCCCAGAAGGTGGAGATCCACCAGAGGGTACACACAGGGGAGAAACCCTTCAGCTGTACCCAGTGTCACATGCGCTTTGCCCAGGCTGGTGACCTGAAGCGGCACCATAGAATCCACACAGGGGAGAAACCCTACAACTGCCCCCAGTGTGAGAAGAGGTTTTCCCGCCAGCACCATCTGAAGATGCACCTGAAGGTCCACACGGGAGAAAGGCCGTTTGCATGTGCGCACTGTGGGAAGAGGTTCTCAGAGAAGAGCTACCTCAGAATACACCAGAAGAAAAAACATTCCACTCTTTAACAAAGTAACCATTCCACTCGATGGCATCTGACGTTTAGGTCAAACCCTACTTTAACCCCTTACACTTGTGGGAATTGGCCTATATGGATGGAGCTAAATTGAAATGTTTCTTACAGAAGAAATAGGGAAAGCATATGCATAACCATGGTAGCAATCAAAGGGGAACAGTTTGGAGATTATGTGAAAGTTATTAGACTAAAAGTGAGGACACAACAGTTCACCTGACACAAGACTGAATCCAAACATTACATTGTTGATTTTATACACATTTTACATTTACTCTACTGATGTTTATGTTTAAAACGAAATCAGAAAATACTCTGGATACTTTCAGTAACTTAATAAGAATATTCCTGGATGTAGGGTAGGTGCAACATAAGACAACAAAAATTATAAGGGTTTGAGTGAGGTGTAATTGGTGTTTCCAAGTGGCAACACACCTCTCCAAATTGTACACAGTTCCTAAGTAATGTCAATGCACTTATATATCTTAAAGAAGAGTCTTCAACTTTAAGGTGATCTTTTTAGCTCTCCTAGCTGTGCCGTTTAGGAACTGGAGCAAGCACACTTGTGGTGGTTTTGTTTGGAACACAACCCTGCATCCCAGCCTTTACACAAGGACTGTTGTTTAAGCAATCCAAAAACAGTCCTTTTACAAAGCACAATCTGGGTCAGGTGTTCATCATTTGAAACCTTGTTCTAATGCCAACATGAATTATAAACGCTGAATTATAAAATATGTCTAACACAGTGTTAGGCTTTCACAAGGCAATTCAGAGAAGCAGATCTTAAATTTTAATGCGCATGGAATAGAGTCATAAGTAAATTCAAATGGGTGGTCTGCGGCAACTCTTCACAATACAACAAACAGGCTCATTCTGTTCAGGACAACCCAGGGTATAAAGCCATGTCATCTTGTAACTAGGGCTGTTGCAGTGACCATATTACTGCCACACCAGCAGTCATGACTGCGGTAAAATTCCACTTGTCATGGTAATCTCACTTTATGCACTCTGGACATGCTTTGTTAGTACCCAACTTGCTAACAACCATCAGGTCCTAATATGGCTCTATTGTCCCTCTAACCACTCTGACATCACATCAAACACATATCATCAAAACAGAACGCCTATAGTACTTTTAAAACTCACTTCACTGTGATAATCAAATTTGAAGAAAGAAGTTCAACAGCAGGTTGAAACAGTGTGAAACATGGTCGTTCTGGATGCTGTTTCAAATCCTAACAACGAAATGGACAGCACTTTCAAAGGTGATGATTCATTCAAAACACCCATACACACAGAGTTGATGAGAATCGCAGAATGATGAACTTATACTAAATGACTGAGAGTTTGACTGTGTAAATATTTTCAGTGGATTTGAATGATTTGAATGAGCCTAAACCCGAAAAAAACCCGGAATTATGATTGTGCCTTTTATACAGTACATAGCCTACCGCATATTACGCATGGCAGAAAAACATAAAACAAAACTGATTTAAGATTTCTTTGGTACATAATTGGTCTAGTTTATACTCCAAAACTAAACAAATTCGAGTAATCGCCTCGGAGTGTGGCCTGTATTATACTGGCTAGATTTGTAACTTTCTGCTACGCTCCAAGAGTCGGGGAGAAAATGTATAGCTCTAGGCGATGCTGTTGGTTCATTGATTGATTGTGCAGTGCGGCTTACAAGTTTGCCTACAATTAGTGAATTTGTATTTGATTTTGAATAGCCTAGTTAAAGGGCATTTAAAAAAATATATATTTTAGTAATTGATTGGGTCAGACATTACCTTTATACATATCTCACCGCCAGGCGTTCCCATCTCCTCCTCGCTCTCCTTTATTCCTGTCTTGAGCGCGCAGACGGGCTGTCAACAGTTTAGTGAAATATGTTTCACTATCGATGTTCCCGAACAGATTTCAATTGGTTTCCCAAATTAAGCATTGGGTAGCTGCAGGAACAAGGTTGATGGCCTCCATTCGCTATTCGAGTGCCAACAGATGAAATGTATATTTTTCCTCGGCCACTGTTGATAATGGGCCATTCTAAATCGACATTTGACATATTAGTAAAGACTAGATTATTTTGAGAATAGTCTGATGGGTGAAAATATGATCAATTGATGAGAGAACAGCTGTGCAGCCTGAGGCAAGGAACAGAGAACGAGCTTGTTTTTCTTTCTACTTTCGCAAATCATCAATATCCTGTAGTCACACCACGCAGCCTATATATGTTTTGCTTTCTAAGGCATTTTAAGGTTTGTATCATTCAAAACTAAAGTTGCCAAATAACTAAAACTAGCAAAAAAGGACCTGTTTCAATTGCTAACTTTTTGTACGCTCAACATAGCCACTTCATATGCGCAGTAATTGGAAAAATATGACTTAGCTAAGTTCAATTATATTCTTCTTACTGTAAAATAAAATAAATGCCACAGGACTTAAGCATATATTGTCAGCTAGACTTAACAAGCCTACAGCCTATGGCATGGAGCATAGCCAGATAACATAGGTCTACAGTAGGCCAACTCATACTCTGTTCTTCTGAAATACATTTTCTTCATATCATAATGTTTATTTAGACCTGACTAAAATAAATAATGGATTTATTGTGATGGTATATATTATTGATTTGATTGATTTATTGAATTGATTTATTATACTTTTTTTTTTTAAATGTAGATGTTCCAAAGGCCCGCATCGGCAGCTTGTATGCACCGAGGCCTGGAGATGCTTAACGTGTTTATGTTAATTAACGGTCAATTACCGTGAGACCTGCAGTCTCTTGCATGACAACCGTCTGACAAAATTTCATGACCACAGCCCTCTTAATTTACATTCCCCTCACTCAGACAATAAAAACATTTGCAAAAGTTGCCCAATTAGCCAGATGGAGGGATGCATCTTCTTGTAGTGTGGTGCTCAAGTTCAGAACGTCTGTCAGTCAAAACCCATTCAGCGCTGAGACCCTGAGCTCCAACGTCATGTATAGCATGCTACTGTACAGCCACTTCCTTCCAATTTAAGTGCATTTTCATTGTCAACAGAAAAGCTCCACAGATGCATTTGGAATAAGGAGAGTAACATATTTCATTATTCAATATTCCTGAGTATAATATTGCATCCAGACATACACTGAGTATACCAAACATTACCAACACCTTCCTAATATTGAGTTGCCCCCCTCCCTCCCTCCCCTCCCTTTTGCATTCAGAACAGCCTCAATTCATCAGGGCTGGCCCATGTTGACTCGAATGCTTCCCACAGTTGTGTCAAGTTGGCTGGATGTCCTTTGGGTGGTAGACCATTCTTGATACACACAGGAAACTGTTGCGCATGAAAAACCCAGCAACGTTGCAGTTCTTGACATAAACCAGTGTGTCAAATCTTTTGTTTTTCCCATTCACCCTCTGAATGACACACACATCTCAATTGTCTCAAGACTCCTTTAACCCATCTCCTCCCCTTCATCTACACTGACTGAAATGGATTTATCAAGTGATTTCAATAAGGGATCCTAGCTTTATCTGGTCAGTCTATGTAATGGAAAGAGTTCTTAATGTTTTGTACACTCAGTGTGTAAGGCATACATAAGCCTAAAAAGTATGTTACATATTGTGTGTAGGCTATAATGATGTTCACAAATGCCTATTTCATTACTTCCATTCAACAAAATGTTTTCCCCACAAGAAACGTTTTTAATGAGAAAATGAATATAGTTTATCAAGTTCATGCAGAATTATGTATATGTGTGTTTTTCATATGGTGTATTTTAAACTTGTTTATGTTTAATAAACACAGAAATGGGACTTTTCATTCTAAGACTTTCATTGAGACTCTCTTTAGTATACAGTTGTGGCCAAAAGTTTTGAGAATGACACAAATATTAATTCTCACAAAGTCTGCTGCCTCAGTTTGTATGATGGCAATTTGCATATACTCCAGAATGTTATGAAGAGTGATCAGCTGAATTGCAATTAATTGCAACGTCACTCTTTGCCATGCAAATGAACTGAATCCCCCAAAAACATTTCCACTGCATTTCAGCCCTGCCACAAAAGCACCAGCTGACGACATGTCAGTGATTCTCTCGTTAACACAGGTGTGAGTGTTGACGAGGACAAGGCTGGAGATCACTCTGTCATGCTGATTGAGTTTGAATAACAGACTGGAAGCTTCAAAAGGAGGGTGGTGCTTGGAATCATTGTTCTTCTTCTGTCAATCATGGTTACCTGCAAGGAAACACGTGCCGTCATCGTTGCTTTGCACAAAAAGGGCTTCGAAGGGGAAAATATATTGTTGTTAGTAAGATTGCACCAGAATCAACCATTTATAGGATCATCAAGGAGAGCGGTTCAATTGTTATGAAGAAGGCTTCAGGGTGCTCAAAAAAGTCCAGCAAGAGCCAGAACCGTCTCCTAAAGTTGATTCAGCTCGGGATCGGGGCACCACCAGTACAGAGCTTGCTCGGGAATGGCAGCAGGCAGGTGTGAGTGCATCTGCATGCACAGTGAGGCGAAGACCTTTGGAGGATGGCCTGGTGTCAAGAAGGCCAGCAAAGAAGCCAATTCTCTCCAGGAAAAACATCAGGGACAGATGGATATTTTGCAAAACGTACAGGGATTGGACTGCTGAGGACTGGGGTAAAGTCATTTTCTCTGATGAATCCCCTTTCTGATTGTTTGGAGCATCCGGAAAAAGGTGAGCGCTACCATCAGTGTCATGCCAACAGTAAAGCATCCTGAGACCATTCATGTGTGGGGTTACTTCTCAGCCAAGGGAGTGGGCTCACTCACAATTCTGCCTAAGAACACAGCATGGTACCAACACATCCTCAGAGAGCATCTTCTTCCAACCATCCAGGAACAGTTTGGTGACGAACAATGCCTTTTCCAGCATGATGGAGCACCTTGCCATAAGGCAAAAGTGATAACTAAGTGGCTCGGGGAACAAAACATAGATATTTTGGGTCCATGGCCAGGAAACTCCCCAGACCTTAATCCAATTGAGAACTTGTGGTCAATCCTCAAGAGGCGGGTGGACAAACAAAAATCCACAAATTCAAAGCATTGATTATGCAAGAATGGGCTGCCATCAGTCAGGATGTGGCCCAGAAGTTAATTGACAGCATGCCAGGGTGGATTGCAGAGGTCTTGAAAAAGAAGGGTCAACACTACAAATATTGACTCTTTGCATCAACTTGTAATTGTAATGTAATTGTCAATAAAAGCCTTTGACACTTATGAAATGCTTGTAATTATACTTCAGTATTCCATAGTACATCTGACAAAAATATCTAAAGACACTGAAGCAGCAAACTCTGTGGAAATTAATATTTGTGTAACTCTCATCTGATCTCACCCTATTCTGCATACATCTGACTACACTTTATACCCAATATACACTTACTAAATATACCTACACTAACATACCTATTGTATACCTCAAAATAGTTTAGCCAGATTTCTCTAATGACGACTTATCGTAGCCAACTTATTCTTTACCAACAACATAGGTCTACCATGATGATAATAATGCAATTTAAAATCAAAAGGACCAGACAAAACAGGACAGATAGTTTATGTTGGGCGAACACAGGGGAACTAGGAAGGCACAAAAGGGGATGGGGTGACAGAGTCAATCATAGACGCTAGGCTATATGATAGGTGTAACAGTGAAGCTATTCTGCAACTACAGTACAGGACTCGAACGTAGTGGGGATGGGTAAACACTCCATGTTGAAAGTGTGTTTATTATTTGTGTGTACGTACCTGAGGGAGTGTATGTCTGTGTAATCTGTATCACCTGTCTCCTCCAGGAGGAGGAGGGTCCAGAGGTGCTGCTGGTGAAGGAGGAGGGGTGTGAGGAGGATCTGGGGAACCCTGAGGGGACCATGGTCATGGAGGACAACCACACTACACCTCCTCCTGAACCCACAGAGGAACCAGCTGAGCAGAACAGGACCACACACAGTCTCACTGAGGTGAGACTTTGAATTATCAAACCATTAGAGTGTCAAGCAATCAAATCAACTAACATGTTTGCATAGTACTCATAGCAATCCCTCATTGCCCAATCAGAAGCTGCTCCATTGCAGGGTGCTCATATCAGATTTCTTGATCCAACATCCTCTCACTCTGTATCTCTTACAGTCAGTAGACATGGAGGATGGGAAGCCTGATCTGCTGCTGGTCAAAGAGGAGACAATAGAAGACGAACCAGAGAGCATTGATCTGCTGAGTGGACTAAAGATGGGGGAGCAAGGTAAGAGAGAAATACATATAGCCTACATACAGTAATAGATCTTCAATGGGAATACTGATACGCCTGGCTATTTATTTTCATTCATAAAATTAAATCAATACAACTTCTTTAAATACAAAAAACATTAAATATTTACTTCACCAGGTAATTGACTCAACTAAATGTGTAGAGTTTCCTCTGACATGTTTGTAAAGTCTATTTTGTAACCCCTTCCTGCAGGTGGTTGGCTGGAGGCTAACAGAGGAGACTGGACAGCCATCTTGGATTCCCAGACAGGTGCATCCAAGGGCTCAGGGGATGACATCACTGTGCAGTCCAGGACCAGAGGCGACATAGTGGAGGTCAGTGGATGGAACAGCATCCTCAACTCTGGGCTGGGGTACAACACTGTTAACCACAGACAGAAACAGACATCTGAACTTAGTCTCCATGACAACAGACTGGCTGAGACCTGGGCGAGGTGTAGACTTGGTCTCCGGGGACGGGGAGGTGTCAGTTTGTGGCGGAAGAGAATAGAAACGGACTCGGCTAGCGATGCTCTGTCCTGCTCCTATAGTTGTGATTCAGAGAGACTGATGGGGCCTCAGGTTAACCCCCTAGCAGGTGCTGCCTTCAGCCTGCCTTCTATAGGATCTATCAACTGGGACATGGACCCTGCGACAACACAGACTCTCCCTGGCCTTCATCCTCCTCACAATCTCCTAATGTTAAACCAGACCTCTGTCAATGCCAGTGCCTCAACACTAAATGGCTACACAAGCCCATTGACAAATGACATTATTGGAGATGGAATCTGTAAAGGTGGCTGCGCCAAAGAGAAGAGCTTCCCGTGTTCGTTCTGTGAGAAAGCCTTCAGTTTCCCCAAACAGGTGGAGATTCACCAGAGGGTGCACACGGGGGAGAAACCATTCCTCTGCCACCTATGCCGGGTCAGTTTCTCCCACTCGTCCAGCCTGAAGAGGCACCAGAGGGTCCACACTGGGGTGAAACCCTTCAGCTGTACCCAGTGTCACATGCGCTTCGCCCAGGCTGGTGACCTGAAAAGGCACCAGAGGGTCCACACAGGGGAGAAACCGTACGGCTGTACTCAGTGTGAGAAGAGGTTCTCACACCAGCACAAGCTGAAGATGCACATCAAGATCCACACGGGAGAGAGGCCATTCACCTGTACGCACTGCGGGAAGAGGTTCTCAGAGAAGAGCTACCTCAGGATGCACCAGCAGAAAAACCATTCCACTCTATAACATAGAAAGTAACCATTCCACTCGTTAGACGTTTAGATCAAACCCTGCATTAAACACAGATTCATTTTCATTGTCAACAGAAAATAGCCACAGATGCATTTGGAATATTTCAGTGTTAAATATTTCATGGTAGAATATTGTATCCAGACATTGTGTGCTATATAATCCTACAAAGTCTGCTACATATTGTTTGTGCTGTGTAGGATATATGATGTTCACAAATGCCTATTTCATTACTTCCATTCAACTATTAAATGTTTTTCCCAAGACACTTTTTGATGAGAAAATGAATCAAGTATATCAAGCACATGCCGATTTAATTGAGACGTGAATGTGTGGTTTTCATATGGTGAATTTAAAACTTGTTTAATAAAGACAAAATGGGACTTTTCATTCTAAGACTTTCATTGAGACTCTTTAGTATATATCACATCTGATCTCACACTATTCTGCATAAACCCAACAGTGCTTTATAACCAATATACATTTACCAAATATACCTACACACTAACAAACACCTACTGTACACGTCAAAATAGGTTTGTCTGGTGGTGACTTCACTGATCATAGCTGACTTATTTTTACCCACAACATATTTATGTCGTGGGAATGGGTAAACACTCCATGTCACTCTGTGTCTGTGTGTACACACCCGAGGGAGTGTAAAATGAGAATACCAAACATTAGGAACACCTTCCTAATATTGAGTTGCACCCCCTTTTGCCCTCAGAACTGCCTCAATTTGTCGGGTCATGGACTCGACACGGTGTTGAAAGCGTTCCACAAGGATGTTGACCCGTGTTGACTCCAATGCTTCCCACAGTTATGTCAAGTTGGCTGGATGCCCTTTGGGTGGTGCACCATTCTTGATACACACAGGAAACTGTTGAGCATGAAAAACCCAGAAGCGTTACAGTTCTTGAGATAAACCGGTGTGCCTGGCACATTACTACCATACCCCGTTCATAGGCACATTCACCTTCTGAATGGCACACATGTGCAATCCACTCAAGGCTTAAAAATCATTTTTTAACCTGTCTCATCCCCTTCATCTACACTGATTGAAGTGGATTTAACAAGTGGCATCAATAAGATATCGTAGTTTTCACCTGGATTCACCTAGTCCGTCTGCCATGGAAAGAGCATGGATTCTTAATATTTTGTAAACTCAGTTGATGTCTGTATCATCTGTCTCTTCCAGGAAGAGGAGGGTCCAGAGGTGCTTCTGGTGAAGGAGGAGGGGTGTGAGGAGGTTCTGGAGAACACTGAGGGGAGAACCAGACAACACCTCCTCCTGAAGCCACAGAGGAACCAGCTGAGCAGCACAGGACCACACACAGTCTCCCTGAGGTGAGCCCACTGTGAACTACTGTCTGTATGGTATTAGGTCAGGGCCTGTATCCACAAACCCTCACAGAGAAGGAGTGCTGATCTAGGATCAGTTTAGCCTTTTAGATCATAGTGAATACGGTTATTTGTAAATATCTTAGATCAACACTCCTGGTCTTAGATGCTTTGTGGATACGGGCCCTGGTCTTGACAAATTTTGTGTTAAGTGTAGAACCATGCCTTAGAATGACCAAACCATCAAAGGCATAGTTCGGGATTCTGGCAATGGATCCCTTTATCCACTTCCCCAGAGTCAGGTGCATACCATTTTTACGTCTCTACATCCAGTATGCAGGAAGTTAGAGGTAATTTCATGAGTCAATGATAACTACACCATATTATGTTACATTACAGCCTTATTCTAAAATGGATTCAATAAATATTTTTCTCATCAATCTACAATCAGTACTCCATAATGACAAAGCAAAAACTGCTTTTTGGAATTTTTTGCAAGTGTATACCTAAGTATTTAGACCTTTGCTAGGAGACCATTGATCATCCTTGAGATGTTTCTACAACTTGATTGGCGTCCACCTGTGGTAAATTCATTGATTGGACATGATTTGGAAAGGCACACATCTGTCTATATAAGGTCCCGCAGTTGACAGTGCATGTCGGAGCAAAAACCAAGCAATGAGGTTGAAGGAATTGTCCGTAGAGCTCCGAGACAGGATTTTGTCGAGGCACAGATCTGGGCAAGGGTACCAAAACATTTCTGCAGCATTGAAGGTCCTCAAGAACACAGTGGCCTCCATCATTTTTAAATTGAATAAGTTTGGAACCCCCAAGACTCTTCCTAGAGCTGGCCACCCCGCCAAACTGAACAATTGGGCCTTGGTCAGGGAGGTGAAGAAGAACCCAATGGTCAAGAACCTTCCAGAAGGACAACCATCTCTGCAGCACTCCACCAAACAGGTCTTTATGGTAGAGTGGCCAGACGGATGCTTACTCCTCAGTTAAAGGCAGGACAGCATGCTTAGAGTTTGCCAAAAGGCCCCTAAAGGACTCTCTGACCATGAGAAACAAGATTCTCTGGTCTGATGAAACCAAGATTGAACTCTTTGGCCTGAACTTACAGCCATATTCTAAAATAACCGCCATAAAATAAGTAATTTTTGGGGGTGTGGAACGAACAGCTGACTTTAGACGGAATTAGGAATTTTCTAATCTGACTTCTCTGTGGCTGTGTATGGAAATTGTCTTTCTGCGCCGGGTGTCAGTTAAACTACAATACCAAAGAAATTCATATCTTGCAATAAACTACTTTAACCTCAAGAGAAGACAGGTTAAATGTAAAAAATAAAAAGCATAATGTTCTCGTACTTTAACAGTCCTGATCAGACAGGTCTAGACAATATCCAAAACAACTAAGAATACACTGAATTCATATATTTTCAATAATTTACAACACAATACCACTACAATGTTTTTCAATCTGGGAGGTCAAGTCAATAAAGTATTCGATAATTTGTGTATTTTGGATGCCATTAAAATGTACCAGAAGCCGCCAGAAGAGGGATAGTTTTCCAAAAAGTTCTTAACCCGGGGGATCCTGGCTGGCTACTCCATGTGCTTGTGGAAAACACTAAGCCCTACCATGGACGTCCGGTGTCGGTCGGTGCTCAGTGAGTGAGGATACTTGTTACAGTAAATGGAACGAGGGTAGGTGGTCCATGTCATGGGAGGTATCGGTAGAGGTGACATTCACTGGAGACAGAGAGGCAGTGTGAGGCGTTGTCCAGATTGTTTTTGCAGTCTTGCTCTAACCACCAGACAACAGAAAGGTGAGCTGAACATGACAGTATGCAAGTGGAAGGGAGGACAGTAACAGGTGACCCAACTGTGGTTTGTGACTACTACGATTTCCCATTGTAGCCAATTCAATGGCAGTAATTCCGTTACCAATTTGGTAACAGAATTGCGAGTTTCAATCCCTTGATATCAGAAAAAATAATAACTAATTGGTACAATAAGTCTACTTTTACATGTTACTTATGACCTGTTATTATGCTTCCTCCTCATGAGTGTAAACTGTGTAACAAGAGTTTCTAAGTAACCTTATCAGACATAGGAGTGTTCACAACGGGGAGAAATCGTATCAGTGTGGTACACAGGGGATATCTGGGAACTATTCTTTAGCTGACATATTATAACTATCATGTGAAATGTCTTGGGGTAAGAAGGTATGTCATCCCCCTTGGCGTTTTTCCTATTTTGTTGCATTACAACCTATAATTTAAATAGATTATTATTTGGATTTCATGTAATGTACATACACAAAATTGTCCAAATTGATGAAGTGAAAAAAATAACTTGTTCAAAAAAAACATTATAACGGAAAAATGGTGCGTGCATATGTATTTAACCCCTTTGCTATGAAGCCCCTAAATAAGATCTGGTGGAACCAATTACCTTCAGAAGTCACATAATTAGTTAAATAAAGTCCACCTGTGCGCAATCTAAGTGTCACATGATCTGAGTATATATATATACGCCCCAGAGTCTGCAACGCCACTAAGCAAGCAGCACCATGAAGACCAAGGAGCTCTCCAAACAGGTCAGGGACAAAATTGTGCAGAAGTACAGATAAGGGATGGGTTAAAAAAAAATGTCAGAAACTTTGAACATCCCGCGAAGCACCGTTAAATCCATTATTAAAAAATGGAAAGAATATGGCACCACAACAAACCTGCCAAGAGAGGGCCACCCACCAAAACTCACAGACCAGGCAAGGAAGGCTTTCAACAAAGAGACCAAAGATAACCCTGAAGGAGCTGCAAAGCTCCAGTGGAGATTGGAGTATCTGTCCATAGGACCACTTTAAGCTGTACACGCCACAGAGCTGGGCTTTACGGAAGAGTGGCCAGATAAAAATTCCTTGCTTAAAGAAAAAAATAAGCAAACATGTTTGGTGTTCGCCAAAAGGCATGTGGGAGACTCCCCAAACACACGGAAGAAGATACTCTGGTCAGATGAGACTAAAATGTAGCTTTTTGGCAATCAAGGAAAACGCTATTTTTTTCCTTGCAAATAGTTTTGCGCGCTCAAGTTTGTTTTATTTCTTGTTTGTTTCACAATAAAAAATATTTTGTATCTTCAAAGTGGTAGGCATGTTGTGTCAATCAAATGATACAAATCCCTCAAAAATCTATTTTAATTCCAGGTTGTAAGGCAACAAAATAGGAACAATGCCAAGGGGGGGTGAATACTTTCGCAAGCCACTGTGTCACTCAACAACCCCTTTGTTAACTTTTCATTTGAAACGGGCTTGTGTAAATATGTTTTTAGAGAAACTAAACCTAGGCTAGAACAAGGTCAGTTGAATATTTAACATACTGAGGTGATGTACACTGGAAAAAAATATAAACGCAATATATAAAGTGTTGGTCCCAGGAAATTGTCCATACGCACAAAAAGCTTATTTCTCTAAAATGTGTTTAAAATGAACAAGATAAAACAAACATTCAGATAGGATGATGGGGACAATTTCAGTGAAAAATATAAGAGGGCAACAGTACTTGTGCAGTTTCAGAATGATAACTTCCAAAATAAGTATGCTACATGACATTTATCATGAAGTCACCCAGGTGTCCCACACAAGTAGCCCAAATGTACCCAAGTGGCCAAATTCGTGAAGGTATACATTTTGAAACAAATAACTATATACGAAATACCAAAATGGTATTCTAACACCCCCCCCCCCCCCCCCCCACCAAAATGGAGAATAAAAAATAATAATAATGGAAAAAATAATAATTATTGATTAACCTGCGGGATTGTCGGAGACCAGCCATCCAGACAGCTGATGAAACCGAAGAATTTCTGCACAAACTGTCAGAAACGGTCTCAGGGAAGCTCAGCTGCGTGCTCACCAGGGTCTTGACCTGATTGCAGTCTGGCATCGTGACCGACTTAAGTGGGAAAATGCACACCTTCGATGGCCGCTGTCATGCTGGAAAAGTGTACTCTTCACGGATGAATCGAGATTCAACTGTACCAACTGATGGCAAACAGTGTGTATGGCGTCGTGTGGGCGAATGGTTTGCTGATGTGATGAGATCCTGAGGCCCGCCATCACCTCATGTTTCAGTATAATGTAATGACCCCATGTCGCAAGGATGGGTACACAATTCCTGGAAGCTGAAAATGTCCCAGTTCTTCCATGGCCTGCATACTCACCATACATGTCACCCAATGGAGCATGTTTGGGATGCTCTGGATCGACACGTGCGACAGCGTGTTTCAGTTCCCGCCAATATCCAGCAACATCGCACAGCCATTGAAGAGGAGTGGGACAACATTCCACAGGCCATAATCAACTGCCTGATCAACTCTATGGGAAGGAGATGTGTTGCGCTGCATGAGGCAAATGGTGGTCACGCCAGATACTGACTGGTTTTCTGAACCAGCCCCTACTTTGTTTTAAAAGGTATCTGTGACCAATATATGCATCTGTAATCCCAGTCATGTGCAAACCATATATTAGGGCCTAATTTATTTATGTCAATTGACTGATTTCCTTATATGAACTGTAAATCATATTTTTGTTCAGTGTAGATGGAATAAAGTAATTATATTATTTTCTACTCTATTCTTGCTAACACACCGTTCTTTCTAAAAAAGTCTGGTCTGAGCTTGAAAGATGGTCATCATAGGAGATTTGATGTGTAATGTAATAAGCAGGTCTGCCTTTCAAAATTTCATTCAACCACACCCTTTGAGCTATGACATCATGTCGCCAACCAATAAGATCCTCTCTATTAAGTAAAGCAGAGGCCAAGAGAACAGCGATCCTTGAAGCACCATCTCTGAAACCATTAACACTCGTAGCCAATGCATTAACCAAGTGTACCAAACTGAATGCACGTTCTCTGCTTTACACTCAGTTTGCAATTTAATAACATACTTCTAGCAAAACTGTAAACATTGGTCTCTACATTGCTACACAATTTCGCCAATTGCCTTTCCACATGTGAAAACACTTTTAGATAATGAGTTCACTTACAAATCAGAGCTTGAGCACTATAAATAGGCCACAGGTAAACATTTGGTTTGGACAACAATGTTGTCAACCATGGGATGAGCATGAGGGCGACTGGGCAACAGGTTCAACCAAATCTGAGCCACTATACTGTTGCAGGTATCATCTGGATATTTCGAAATTAGACTAAGTGCTGTAGTCTTACTGGTACAGTAATATGTACTGTACTTTCATAATGATAAGGATCTATCACTAAAACCATTCAAATGTTTTTACAGAACTGCAAGAAAACCAGTATCTGGTGGAAGAGGTCGACTGTTCACCCCAGAGCAGGAGACCCACATTGTAAATATGGTCATTGCAAATAACTGCATCAGACTCAGAGAACTGCAGGACCACATAATGGTAGATAACACCGTATTCCAAAACGTCAACCGAGTGAGTCTCTCTGCACTGTCTCGTCTACTGAAACGCAATAGAATTAGGATGAAGCAGCTGTACAGAGTCCCTTTCGAAAGAAATGCAGACAGTGTAAAACAACAGAGATATGAATATGTGCAGGTAAGCTATACTATCCTATCATTGGTACTGGATCTGGAAGTATATGGTCTACATCATATTGTCTTACATCCCTGTCTTTTCCTACTGTGCTACATTGTCTTGTCTCTTTCAGAGCGTCATGGAGCTAGAAGCAGATGCAGTGCATCATGAGCTAATATATGTGGACGAGGCAGGTTTCAACCTTGCAAAAACAAGGAGCCGCGGCAGAAATATCATTGGACACCGTGCCATCATCAACGTCCCGGGACAACGTGGTGGCAACATAACAATGTGTGCGGCTATTAGTCAAAACGGCGTCGTTCACCATCATGCAATCCTAGGCCCATACAACACTGCACACATTATCACATTTCTGGACACCCTCCACAACAGATTAATCCCTGATGACCAGGGGCCAGAGCATCCCAGGTACGTTATCATCTGGGACAATGTTAGTTTCCACCGGGCTGCTGTGGTCCGCAATTGGTTCACAGATCACCCACTTTTCATCTCACTCAATCTCCCCCCATACTCTCCGTTCTTGAGTCCTATTGAAGAATTCTTCTCTGCATGGCGTTGGAAGGTGTACGATCGCCAGCCCCACCAACGCATACCCCTTCTACAGGCAATGGAGGAGGCTTGTGGAGACATCGATCAGGGGTCATGCCATGCCTGGATACGGGACTCCAGGCGATACTTTCCACGCTGCCTAGCTCAAGACAACATCGCATGTGATGTGGATGAAGTCTTATGGCCAGACCCACAAAGGCGGCGAGATTTACCCTAATTTTCTTCTGTTCTTTTTTTTTCTTCTTGCACCAATGTTTTTGTTTTCTTCTACTGCGCTTGTTGTTTGAGGAGTGTTAGAACATTGAGGGGTAAAAAAAAAAACTTTTCCCCCTTATTTGTATTGATAGTGTGTTATGTTCGGAATACACATCCATAGTTTACACATTTGGATACCTGTGTTTACTACCTGTATGACAAAACTTTATTGCAAACTGCTATGCCCTGCACACAGAAAAAGTAAAAGCCACAAGTGTTTTTCCATTTGTACTATCAGTGCGTAGTTGGTGCTTATTCAAATGATGGGCTGTGTGTACTGAATTGACGCAAAAATACTTTTTTAAAAGAGTGAAGGGTTTTGCAAGAATTGTATGTTTTGGTGGCTAGTGTGTAGAGTTTTGCTAAAAAATAGCCTATAGTTTCAAAGATAGTGCCTAAGCAATCAGAAAAAAACTGTAATGGTAAGAGTTGTGGAACAGGGAGGGAAAGGGAAGACACCTGTATAAGATCCAGGAAAAGGTGGGGGAGGTCCTCGGGTCAACAGAGAAGGGAGGAAGACGTAATCACAAGACTGAAACTGGGACACACAAGGCTCAACAGCACTTTGAAATTAGGGAAACAATCCGACTGGGAAGTGTGATCAATGCCAGGAGATGGAGACAGTGGAACACATCCTATTTCAGTGACAGCGATATGGGAGGGAACGGGACAGTTTTATTAGTAGGAGTAATGGCATTGAACAGCCTAGTTTAATTTAATTGTTAAGAAAACCTTAAGGTGATATTGTAGTCAATGATGTATTCCGATAGGGAGAATTGTTAAATTGGGTAGGATTCAACTTCAGACCTTATCCATCTCTGGTCCACAGTCCAGTAGGTGGCGGTAATGCATCACTAAATTTGGTTGTCGAACGCGATTTACAAACCACTGAAGAAGTGTACACAGAAGTGACCAATAATTTTCACTTTAGCGTTTTTGTTGTTATTTAGACGTTTATTAACACACTGGAACTCGAAATATGACTCATTTAACTACACAGCATCACATACTTACCCCAGGTAGTTTTTAATTCGCGTTGGGGACATGACTTGATGGATAGATCTGTTAATAGGTAACTAACGCTAGCTAGCTGCTAACAATGGCTAACTGTATGGTTTTTCACACTCAAATAGCCTCCATCATGGAGGTTCTAGCGAATGCAGCCGTGTCAGAGATCTGTAAACTCGTAGACGACGACTATGCAGTGTGTCGTTTGGAAATAACTCAAAGCCAGAAAGAAAACAGGACATTGCGGAGAAAACTACTAGAACTGAAGGTGGCACGGGAGCGCGCAGCGAGAACAACGCGAGAGCGCGTCCCCGCCAGTCGTCCCAGTAGCGTCAAGATCCTCGATCGATACAGAGGAATGGCAAGAGGTACATTTTTCTGAATGTGGATGCTGCAGGGCCTATCGCCCCGTTCACATCTGCGCACATGTGACTTCAGATGCGTTAACAACAGGTTAACCAGATTTGGGTCTTGGTCAGTTTTGGGATAGTATACAATAACTCCACTGAATTTACTTAACTAACTTGCAAAAAGACAATCATTTTCTAACCAGATTCTTGATTTACTGCATTTCCTATGTAACAATCAATCCATCTATAAATTGTATATCAAGAAGTTATGCTTAGTGTCACCTTACATCCTTGACAATTCTAGTGCCAAAACTGTCATTAGTGTACAATATAGCATTGACAGTGGCTAACCTAACCACCTCTTTTCCCCCAATCACTTTCTCAGGGGAAGGACATCTCACTGGAGGTCACAGGAGCTTTGTGAAGCCAGCGGGACACAATATATGGAGAGATGACCAACCAATCACTGTTGATGAGGGGAGTGGAACCTCAACCCAGCACATTATTATGATAGAGGTCAGTGGAATAGTGTTACAGTACATTTCAGAAAGGCTCCCCTCAGCTATTCACTTCCTTACATGTACATCGGCATTTATCTGCCTGTGAGACTTCACTATGCCATTGTTATCCTATTCAACTCATGTATCGGTAATAACCTTGTGTCAGGCTGCAGATGCAGAGGCTGTAGGTCCTGGGGTCAAGCAGGAGAGGTCTGAAGGAGAAGAGGACCCACGGCAACGCAGAGACATCCAGACTGGAGCGGCTGGAGAGCCCCCTGTAGCCACGGAGGACCTCGCCACCACCACCCAGCCCAGGAACCGATGCAGCATCACGGAGGTCAGTGGAATGCCGAACGCCGTCCTCAAGTCAGAGACAGACACAGAGACGTTAACTGTAACACAAATGATCTCACACACAGGATCTGACCACAGATCAGACCCAAAGAGACTGAGTCTGGGTAGACTTTGCTGTCCTCCTGCTCCCGGCTCAGAGTACTTATCGGTATTACAACCAGAGCCAGGGGACTGTTAATTCCTATGGAGATAGTTATGCGTTAAACACTGGAGGTGATGATCGGTCTTGTTCTTACACTACAGAGATGGACCCTGGCAACATATCCTTGGGTTTAGAGACACAGACTGTTCGGTCCAGAGGGGACTGGAACCAGTACAGTAGTAGTGTATACTCTGAAGGGTTCCTAGATAAGAAAGGGGAGGGTCTGGTCGTAGATGAAGTGACTGTGAAAGTGGAAGGCGACACTCCTCTGACATAGAATGCAGATGAGACTCCGTTAGGAGAAGGACACTCGCAGGGCAACACCAGTGACTTCTTAGACTACAGGGAAAGCTTAGAGACAACCCACTCCCCTTTACATGCGTTCAGCGGTCCCGACCCAGTGTCCACGTCGATGGGGCCTTCCGATTCACACGGCCGCATCCTTTTTGATCAGGTATTGAACTCAAAAGACAGGACTAGAGCCCAGTCTCAGGGAGGGGGAGCCACATCAGGCACTAGTAAAGAGAAACGGTTCCTCTGCATGTTCTGTAACAAAGGCTTCAGCTGCACCCAGAAGTTGGAGATCCACCAGAGGGTCCACACAGGAGAGAAATCCTTCAGCTGTACCCAGTGTCATATGCACTTCGCCCAGGCTGGCAACCTGAAGAGGCACCAGAGGGTCCACACAGGGGAGAAACCATACAATTGCCCCCACTGTGAAAAGAGGTTCTCCCACCAACACCAACTGAAGATGCACCTGAAGGTCCACACTGGAGAGAGGCCGTTTGCCTGTAATCACTGTGGGAAGAGGTTCTCAGAGAGGAGCTACCTCAGGATACACCAGAAGAAAAAACATTCCACTCAATAACATCGAAAGAAACCATTCCACTCGATAGCTTCTGACATTTCAATCAAACCCTGCATTAAAGCTAGACTCAGCTAGATGATGTACATGCACAAAGTAAACAACAGTAGTGGGTCAATTTGCGCAACTACTAAGAGTGAGGCTTAACTTCTCTGCGGTTTTGGTACCACAGCTACCATGTTGTAGCAACGTGAAGCGAACCCGTGTGCATGCACAGATACTCTGTGTGACTGTGAGAGAGCAGTCTAACATCACGCTCATCAAAATATCTTCGGTTCTGATAGTGGTAACCTCAGTCTTCCTTTAAAAATGCAGGTTCATCTTGATTGTTGTCAGAATAACGGGAATAACAGATTTCTGGGTAGAATATTTTATTCAAGCATTGTGTGATTTATAAAGGCATATATAAGCTTAATGAGTCTCTTACATAGTGTTTGTACTATGTAGGCAATATATTCACAAATGCCTATTTCATTACTTGCATTCAACTACTTAATTTCCCCCCCCCCCCCAAGACACTTTTAATGAGAAAATGAGTGCAGTTCATCAAGTCCATGCAGATTTGTAGTTGGGCCGGAGGTATGTGGTGGTTTTCACATGGTGTAATTAAAACGTGTTTATGTTTAATAAACACAAAATGGAACTTTTAATTCTAAGACTTTCATTGAGACTCTCTTTAATATACATCTCACCCTATTCTGCATACACCCAACAGTGCTTTATAACCATTATACACTTACTAAATATACCTACACTAGGGCTGTGACAGTCATGAAATTTTGGATGAAGGTAATTGGCCTGCCACATTTTAAGGCACATTTTCTCCTCTTCTTCACTCCTGACTGCATGTTCTGCCATAGAAATATAATGACTAGAACCGGCGTCCCCATTCAAGTCATTGATGGCATAATACAACATGTTGCTTGTTTCAGCAAGGAGCTACAAAGTTTCATTGCCTTGTTAGGAGTCCATGTTACAGGAAAAATGGACTCAACCGCACAAATGCCTGACCGTCCCATCTTCAGTCCGCTGTTCGTTCCACAATTATATATATACAACAGAAATATAAACGCAATATGTAAAGTGTTTGTTCCATGTTTCATGAGCTGAAATAAAAGATCCCAGATATTTTCCATATCCACAAAAAGCTTTCCCAAATTTTGTGCACAAATTTGTTTGCATCCTTGTTAGTAAGCATTCCTTGAGAACCAATTAAAATCAGATTACCTCCCTCTCGCAAAGACTGCATCATTACCTCTTCATTTGAGTAAGAACATTTCAATATTTTATTAAATCAAATGTTTTTTTTTGTGTTAAATAGTGAAATACCTGTCACGTTATTTAGTAATGACAGAATGCATTTGAAACTTCACAGCACAGTAAAACTTTTGTTTGACAAATACAATTATGATTAAAATATATATAAGAGTGGGAAAAAGGATGCTCATTCATTGATAAGCACAACAAAAATGGCATTAATGCTAAGTAATAAAATGAAGACAGTACTTCTAAAATCCTATTTCACACCATAGCCTGCTGAACTTGCAAGCTTTTTCCTTCATTTTGATTTCGGCACAAATGAAAATGTGGCACTGACCCACCCATGGATTGATGTTTCAGTGTTGTCTCAATGAAGAGTTCGGCGTTCGACTAGCCCTGAGCGATATGCACACACAGATCCAGGCCTGCTAGAGTTAGCAGGCAGGCGGATGAGCAATATCCACCGTTGTAATACTGATGAAGCCTGAGCTGGATTGTGAAACCCTGAGTAGATCTAGCTGGCTTCGTATGATACACCTCTGAGGGAGTGTATGTCTGTGTAATCTGTATCACCTCTCTTCCAGGAGGAGGAGGGTCCAGGGGTGCTGCTGGTGAAGGAGGAGGGGTGTGAGGAGGGTCTGGGGAACACTGAGGGGACCATGGTCATGGAGGGCAACCAGACTACACCGCCTCCTGAACCCACAGAGGAACCAGCTGAGCAGCACAGGACCACACACAGTCTCACTGAGGTGACCCCACTGTGAAATACTGTCTGAATGGTATTAGGTCTGGGCCCGTATCCACAAAGCCTCAGAGCAGGAGTGCCGATCTAGGATTTTTTTTTTTTTAGGACAGTTTTACCTTTTAGATCATAATGAATAAGACGATGTAGACAGCTGGTGACCTGATCCTCGATCAGCACTTCTACTCAGACTTTGTTGGGCCCGTATCCACAAAGCGACTCAGAGTAGAAAATTGGTTGTAAGTGCTGAGAATAGAGACATTTTACTTCTACTCTTATGGGTAAAAATAAAAGCTATGCTTGAAGCCTCTTTAGTCATGAGTCCCACCTAGTTGACAGATATTTAGGAGACCTCATGAGCTTTCCTAACCAGTTAAGAGTTATCAGCTTTCCTAACCAGTTATTTCCTAACCAGAGATATCAGCAGGTGTCTTGATAATAGGAAAATGCAGCGAGTCAGTGGTTCCTGCGCCATAGACAGGCAATTGCTTTAGAGTTGTTCATTTTGTTTGTCGATATTTCTATATGATCAATCAATAAATAATCTAGACCTACATGCAACAGTATCTCTTGCGCCTTTTGACAATGATTTCACGAGGCCTATTTCATATGTTATGATTAATTACCTAGATGTTATTTCAAGTTATCCCTTTGGAGCTTAACATCAAAACTGCTCAAAAATATGACCTATGCCTTTAACGGAGTGAGCACTTGTCATTCACTCGAGTCGGACACTTTTTTGGGCCAAAATGATGATTGAGACGATCAGAGCGCACTTGTATCCCAACTGGAACTTGTCAATATTCCAAAACCAGTGCTTAATTTGAGGAACCGGATCCGGGAACCTCTCCGTTTTGGACTGTTTCGTTCCGGTACCTTGAAGAGGAGTGAGACAACATTCCACAGGCCACAATCAATCAGCAGCCTGATCAACTCTATGCAAAGGAGATGTGTCGCAAAGGTTATTTCTTTAAAATGCCAACATTTTAAGCAATAAATAATAGTAGGCAAAGTGATCGCGTCAGTCGGAAATTCCATTTGACGTACAGCCCCATTCACCGTGGTTGTCTGAAGCGTGCTATAGAGTGCACAGCGGGCGATGCCTCATCACGATTGTGGCAAATGATGGGGAATTACCAATGTCAATAAGCATTATCACAGTCTTTCCTTTGCAGTACCTCAAACTGTCGCGATAACCAGCTGAGAAACTTATGAGTGGATTTTACTCCTGGCTCAGAGTTTGTCTGGGCAGCGTCTTAACCCCACCCTAAAACCTACTCTGAGCTGTTTTTTGTTTTTGTTGTGGTCTTAAAACAGGTTTTAACAGTACTCCTAAGACCTTTTCTGAGATGGTTTGTGGATACGGCCCTGTTCTTGATACATTTTGTCTTAAGTGTGGGACCATGCCTTTCAATTATCAACCCATTAAAGATTGTCAAGTAGTTACATCAACTAACGTGTTTGCATAGTACTCATAGCAATCCCTCATTGCCCAATCAGAAGATGCTCCATAGCAGGGTGCTCATATCAGATTTCTTGATCCAACATCCTCTCACTTTGTATCTCTTACAGTCAGTACACATGGAGGATGGGAAGATTGATCTGCTGATAGTCAAAGAGGAGACAATAGAAGACGGACCAGAGAGCATTGACTTGCTGAGTGGACTAAAGTTGGGGGAGCAAGGTAAGGGAGACATACTCACACAGTTTTTTAGGTACACCATGCCGTTCACGAAAATGGTTTGCTTCTGCAGATAGTGATTCATGTGGCCGTAGCTTGCTATATAAAGCAGGCAGACAGGCACAGAGGCATTCAGTTACTGTTTGATTGAACGTTAGAATGGGCAAAACGAGTAACCTAAGTGACTTTAAGTGTTGTATGATCGTTGGGCCAGGCGCACCGGTTCCAGTATCTCAGAAACGGCCTCCTGGGCTTTTCACGCACAACAGTGTCTAGGGTTTACTGAGACTGTGTGACAAAGAAAAAAACATCCAATCAGTGGTAGTCCTATGGGTGAAAAAAACAGTCAGAATTGTGCAAGCTAACAGGCGGGTCACAGGCGGGTCACATACAAGCAAAGAAAAATGGCGCAGTACAACAGTGCTGTGCTGAACAGCATCTCCGAACGCACAACTCGTCGGTCCTTGTCACGGATAGGCTATTGCAGCAGATGACCACACCGGGTTCCACTCCTATCAGCTAAAAACAAGAAGAAGTGGCTCCAGTGGGCACGTAATCACCAACACTGGACAATTGGAGTGTGAAAAACATTTGCTGGTCCGACGAATCCCGGTTACTGTTGCCTCATGCTGATGGCAGAGTCAGGATTTGGCGTAAGCAGCATGAGTCCAGGGCTCGATACTGCCTGGTGTCATCGGCACAGGCTGGTGGTGTAAGGGTGTGGGGAATGTTTTCCTGGCACGTTAGGTCCCTTGATACCAACTAAGCAACATTTGAATGCCACAGCGTATCTGTCGCTGTTCTGGAGGAAAAAGTGGGCCCAACCTGTACTAGATGGGTGTACCTAATAAAATGTGTATAGCCTACTTTTAAAAAATATTTTTTATTTTATTTAACCTTTATTTAACTAGGCAAGTCAGTGAAGAGCACATTCTTATTTACAATGACTGCCTACTGGGGAACAGTGAGTTAACTGCCTTGTTCAGGGGGATTCGATCGAGCAACCTTTCAGTTACTGGCCCAACGCTCTAACCACTAGGCTACCTACCAAGTACGTGTCTTGACTGCATCAAACCGAGAGAAGCTAGTTGGCTAAAATAGCTAACTAAGTTAGCTAGCTGGGCTAATTGAGTCTGCATGCACTTTTTTCCTGTCCGTCAGTAATAAATAACAACACCTCCATTCAGATGATCAAATAGTAGCCTACCTGTTGGGTCTTGTTCGTTGTAGCATATACAGCAGATCAGAACGACAGATTTTTACATTGTCAGCTCGGGGATTCGATCCAGCAACCTTTCGGTTACTGGCCCAACGCTCTAACCACTAGGAATAGTGGTTAGAGTGTTGGGAATAGAATATATCTTCAATGGAATAGATCTTCAATGGGAATAGTGATGCACCTGGCTGTAATTATTTCTTCATTTTCTTCATTCATAAAATGAAACTTACGTTTACATGCAAAAACACGCATTATAATGTATGAATTTGACCAGGTAATTGACTCAAACTCCATTTGTAGAGTTCTCTGCCATGTTTGTAAAGTCTATTTTCTAAACTCTTCCTGCAGGTGGTTGGCTGGAGGCTAACAGAGGAGACTGGCCAGCCATCTTGGTATCCCAGACGGCTGCATTCAAGGGCCCGGGGGTCGCCATCACCAAGCAGGCCAAGACCAGAGACAACATAGTGGAGGTCAGTGGATGGGACAGCATCCTCAACTCTGGGCTGGTGAACAACACTGTTAACCACAACCAGAAACAGACAGTCGAACACAAAACAACAACCAAACGTAGTCTCCATGACAACAGACTGGCTGAGACCAGAGCGAGGCGTAGATTGGGTCTGCGGGGACGAGGAGCTGTCCCTATGTGGCGGGAGAGAACAGACACAAACTCGGCTAGCGATGCTCCATCATGCTCCTATAGTTGTGATTCAGAGAGACTGATGGGGCCTCAGGTTAACCCCCTAACAGGTGCTGCCTTCAGCCTGCCTTCTATAGGATCTATCAACTGGAACATGGACCCTGCGACAACACAGACACTCTCTGGCCTTCATCCTCCTCACACTCTCCTAATGTTAAACCAGACCTCAGACAATGCCAGTGCCTCAACACTAAATGGCTACACAAGCTCATTGACAAATGACATTATTGGAGATGGAATCTGTGGGAAAGCCTTCAGTTTCCCCAAACAGGTGGAGAGCCACCAGAGGATTCACACGGGGGAGAAACCATTCGGCTGCCAACTGTGCCGGGCCAGTTTCTCACATTCATTCAACTTAAAGAGGCACCAAAGGGTCCACACAGGGGAGAAACCCTTCAGCTGCCCCCAGTGTGAGAAAAGGTTCTCACACCAGCACCAGCTGAAGATGCACCTGAAGGTCCACACGGGAGAGAGGCCATTCGCCTGTACACACTGCGGGAAGAGGTTCTCAGAGAGGAGCTACCTCAGGATACACCAGCAGAAAATGCACACAGCCCATGTATAGAGTATAATGACATGTAATGTAGTACTAGTTAGTTTGTAGTTAATTGTGTTGGCTTTGGATGTAGTAGGGAACTGGGTGAGCTGAGGAAATAATGAGTATGATGAGGCAGAGTAGATGATATGGTGATGGTTGGTGTGATGTCTGTAAAAATGCTTCACTAATGAAAAGTGACAACCTTGTCCTGTTGTTTAATGCTGGTGTTTTATAATGAGACGATAGTGCCTTAATTCAGGTTTACTTGACGTGAAGCAATGTGTGCATTTGTACATATTTAGTTATTTTTAGGTGTTTTTAATGTCTTTTTTAAATCAGGTATTTTGTTTTTAATAACATCAAGTTTTTTTTATTGCAAATGTCTGCCATTTTTAAGCCAAGGATTTGCAGATTGACTTGACAGTTTAACACTTTTTGGCTTTGCTAGCTTTGTTTCCAAAATGCAGCCGGACACAGTACCATCTTTTTTTTAAATTTCACCTGGTTGCCAATTCCAGATATTTTAAGAACATCATTTGAGGAGTCTCCTGAAGCGTGAGAGGAATGGGAGCTAGAGGAATCCACTAGTGCTGAGGGCTCGTAACGAAGGACGACCGGCTACTATTCTGAGCTGAGTGCGGTGAGCTTTCTGGCGAACAGAGCTGCTGGAGCATCACCTAAGTGGCTGCTGCACAGAGGAGAAGTCCAGGCTGACTCAGGCTGGTTCCCAGACTTACCCTCTACAAGATCGTCAGCAAGACTTCGTCACCATCCTCTGTCTAGCTCCCTTCGCTCAAGCAATGAACTGACCCTCTCCGTCTTCGGAGGATGCCGCTTTCAACGACTTGGCCCACTATTGGTTGACCTGTCATGATATATTGCTTGTTTTTTGTCTTCTTTTAGCTCTTGAAGCACGTTGAGATTCTATGAAAAGCGCTATAGAAATGTAATGTTGAACCTTTTCCAAATGATTCTAAAATTAATTTCAGCAAAGCGAGTGTACCATATTTACAGAAAAGTAAATAGTGGGAAGTTATGCTACTTGTCACATGTATTGTTTTGTGCAATAAAAGTACTGTAATTCACATTATGTGAGTGCATGACCATTTCTTTGAAATTAAATACAAAATTGACTGTGCTGATTGACTTGGTTGTTTTTGTATCAAATCAAAATGTATTATCATTGCAGGGACTGAGTTTCCCTTATCTCCGTCTAACCAAAACATTATACTTAATTCTTGAATCAACACAGATGGACATTTTCTATAATAAACTCCAATGGCTCCATATTGTTGGGTACTTGAATCACAGTGTTAGAGATGGGCTTGTCTGTGGTTAACATTTTATAATATCAAGTTTCTGTTTGTACAGCAAAGTTTCTTATATAAACCTTTATGTTCTTCTGTTCAATTTGTGTTTATAGTCAGCAGTCCATGAGGACCTGCTGATATCTGGTGTTGCTGACGGGAGAGACTGGACCTCTGAAGCTCCTGGTCACAAACCCTGGCCCCAGATCAAAACCCTGGATCAGGAGCCGTTGCTCTTCCTTCCCGAGTCAGAACCAGGACTGAACCGTAAGGGACAGAGACTCCACCACCACACAGAACATAACCAGTGGACAGGTGGACTGAACAACCTCAGTCCTGGTGGTCATCAGAGAGACAGGCTCCAGTCAGGGATCCAGTCTGCAGCCCAGACCCTTCTCTTCACAGTCTCAGTGCAGGGATGGAGCAGGGCCTGGGGCTGATAGAGACAGACCCTCCTGTTCCTATGATACAAACCCCACAATATCCATGATGAACAGAGCAGGTCACCCTGGGCTTCAGCATTCACAGGGAATGGTGGGAGACCCACCTGGTGGGGTTTGGGTTCATAGAAAGCCTGGGTCTAGCCTTCCTCAGTTACCTCAGGTTTACCCCACCAATACAGAGAGGGTCAGGATGGGCGTTCACCACGAGAGGTACCTAGCCTATAACACAGCACACAATCCCAACAACACCCAAACAATGGCTAAAGGTCAAATAGGGAGCTCAAAGACTAACCACCTGAGGGCGGTGGCTCCTGCTTCTACCTCTTCTGGTGTCATTGGGTCACAACGTGGGAGGCTGAGCATTAGGACGGACAGCGACAAACCGCATGCCTGCCCCACGTGTGGGAAGCACTTTACTAAGGTGAAATATGTGAAGCAGCACCAGACCGTTCACACCAAGGAGAGGCCCTTCAAGTGCAAACTATGTTACAAGAGCTTCTCCCGCCTGAGTAACATTTTCAGACACAGGAGTGTCCACAACTGGGAGAAGTCGTAGCAGCGTGTCTTGAGATGTACACAGAGAATATCTGGGAACCATTCTTTGGCTGAAATATTATAGTGATAATGTAAAGTAGGGCCAGGCGGTATATCATATTTGACTATATAGCGGTAGTTTGTGTTTTTACTTGTATAACGGTCTTTCAGTGTTTGGTTTGATAAACGTGTTAAGCCAGTGTAATGTCCGTTTTTATAGTTTGCGACTTGAGTAGTCTCCCTTCCACACAAACCAAGCCCTGCACTCGGTGTCACTCAAGGAGAGCATGTTTTGCTGCTTACCACGAGTCACAACTACCACTTGCAGTGACAGTCTGCATGGTCAATGCATTCTATAATTTCACTATTAGTTTGTGTATCTTACTGTCTGCAAACAGCTAGTGTGTCTTTTCTTAGCAAGTTTGGCTAAAATAAATCGTATTAGCTAATGCTAATCGCACCTAGTTAGAGCAAACGCAGCTATCTAGCCGGATACCTGGTGTAGGCCGAACATGTTGTTTGTGCAACGGTATATCATAAATCGAAGAGGAACAGGCAAAGCATAAATATTTCAGCTACAGTAAGCGAAACATTTCATGTAACGTTCATTAGGGTCCACTGGGAAACACTGACCAACATTGGTTCCTACCCTGTTACAATAACCTTCCCTGGCTTTTTAATTCGTTATGTCATACGCTGCATTCAAAGTGACCACTATATTCCAGATTTTGGTTGAAGTTTCATTAAACAGTATAAAACCCATCAGAATGTACAAAGCCCCATTTATTTGCGTGTTTATCATTTAGAAATATAATTTCCTTCGAACCTTGCCACCGATATGATCTAGCCAGCCGTTCTTTTTAGGTAATTTACTGCTCTGAGTTTGAAAGGGTTTTCACTAGATAACACAGCCAAAGTCTAAATTGGTTATATCATAAAAATACATGAAAATAAAAATGAGCTTTCTGGTCTTAATTTAAGGTTAGGTGTAAAAATCAATGTTAAGAGAAATTGTAAAAATAGGCAGAGTTCAGCCATAATTATGACTTTGTATCTGTGTACGCTAGAGAAACAGATCGAAATATACTAATCATGAATTGGTTGATGTAACGTAATAAGCATTACCGTAAGTCAATGAACAGCACGCATACCCCTTTTCATTTGCCACGCCCTTTGAGCCATGACGCCAACCAATAATATCCTTTCTCTAAAGTGCAAACGAAAGTAAACAGTGACCAAGAGCAATTTAAACTTCAGCGTTTTCTATTGTTATTTAGACGATTATTAACGACATGGAACTCAAAATATGACTAATTTAACAGCAAAGCATTACATACTTACCCCAATGTAATATTTAATTCGCGTTGGAGAGGCCTTGGTTGATATATGTTATCTAGGTAAGGCTAGTTACTTTACCTGCTAACAATGGCTAACGTTACTAACTGTATGGTTTTTCACACTCAAATTGCCTCCATCATGGAGGTGCTAGCGAATGCAGCCGTGGCAGATATCTGTAAACTCGTAGACGACGACTATGCAGTGTTTCGTTTGGAAATAACTCATAGCCAAAAAGAAAACAGGGCATTGCGGAGAAAACTACAGCTACTGGATCTGAAGTTGGAACAGGAGCGCGCAGAGAGGACAACGAGAGAGCGCGTCCTCGCCAGTCGTCCCAGTAGTGTCAAGATCCTTGACCGATACAGAGGAATGGCAAGAGGTACTTTTTGCAGAAGGCTGCGTGACCTGTCTCCCGGTTCCCATCAGCGCATATGTTCCGATGTGTTGTTACCTAGAATTGGGTCTTGGTCAGTTGTTGGATAGTATGCAATGCTAGCTCCTGATTACTGAGCACAATTTTATTTTACCAGGCAGGTCAATTAAAAACAAATTATTATTGCACAAAGAAAAACACTATTCTAACCAGATTCTTGATGTACTGAATTTCATATTATTATATACAATGAAAACAATGTGATGCATAGAACATAATACATCGCTCAATAAATTGTGTATCAAGAAGTTATAAGAAGTGTTACCTTACATCCTTGCCAATTGTAGACAGGGTCAATAGTGTACAATATAGCATTGAGCATTGACAGTACCTAACTTAACCCCCCAATCACTCTCTTACATGAAGGACATCTCACTGGAGGCCACAGGAGCTTTGTGAAGCCAGCCGGACACAACGTGTGGAGAAATGACAAACCCATAGCTATAGATGAGGGGAGTGGAACCTCAATGCAGAATGTTATTGTGATAGAGGTTAGTGTTATAGTGTGACATAACATTTTAAGTACAGAAAATGTGGCCTGTTCACTTGCTTACATGTACATCCTTATTTATCTGCCATAGGGGTGCTTGTGAGACTTCCCCATGACATTGTTATCCAATTCTACTAATGTACCGATAATAACCTCCTCTCTTCTTGTGTCAGTCTGCAGATGTAGAGGCTGCAGGTCCTGGGGTCAAGCAGGAGAGGTCTGAAGGAGAGGAGGACCCACGGCACAGCAGAGACATCCAAACTGGAGCAGCCGCCGGAGTAGCGCACCCTGTAGTTCCGAAAGACCTCGCCGCCGGGCCCCAGGCCAGGACCCGACGCAGCATGACAGAGGTCAGTTGAAAGCCGTCCTCAAGTCAGAGACAGACACAGAGACTTTGACACACAGATCAGAGAGACTGGGCCTGGGGAGACTGGGCTGTCGTCCTGCTCCCAGCTCAGAGTATTTACCGGTATTTCACCAGAGCCAGAGGGCGGTTCCTTCTCGTGGTAATTGTGACGCGTTAGATATTGGTGTTGATGATCTGTCTTGTTCTTACACTACATAGATGGACCCTGGCAACATATCCTTAGGTTTAGAGGAGAGATGGATCCTGGCAACATGTCCTTGGGTTTAGAGCAGAGATGGACAACTGCCGGCCCGCATATCAATTTCCAAAAACAGATATAATTTTTTATATATATATATTTTTTTAAATTTGGTTGTGCATCAGCAGTTAATCTTGTGTCAGTCACTGACTGCTGAGCAATTAGCCCATGTCAGCTAACTTTTTTAAGATTGGTAAGTCCAGCCAGCTATCTAAACTTGTAGTGATCATGGTCAAATTACCGACTGGGGGGCCCCCATTGATTATGTTTGTCACTCTCACTCGGATATCATATTCAAAACTGCAAACATTTCTCTCCGCCCCATCGCAAAATGTGTAGAGTCAGGGATCGCGACTCAGTGTCCACGTCGATGGCACCTTCCGATTCACACAGCCCTGTTCTTTTCGTTTGGGTATGAACTACAATTTAGTAGATATTAAGATGGTGCCGAAGAGGATCGCTGAATTTTTACATGCTCTTAACTGTGCTATTTTGTTCGTTTTTTTGCGTTGCTTAACTTTTGTTGTACATAATGTTGCTGCTACCGTCGCTTATGACCAAAAATAACTTACCGACATAGGAACAGAGATTATTCACCTTGAGCTAGAAGAAGCTTTTTCCTTTAACGAGTTCGATGAGAAGGATATACTACTTTCCCGGGAACAGGCCATAATCCCCGTCATTTGCGTGAAGAAAAGATGGAGGAAAAGGGGGCGCAGGTCGGGCTGCCTTCTGAGAATCCGTAGGCGAGCGAGTAAACTCCCACTGCCATCCGTTCTACTAGCTAACGTGCAATCATTGGAAAATAAAATTGATGACCTATGATTAAGATTATCCTACCAACGGAACATTAAAAACTGTAATATCTTATGTTTCACCGAGTGTTGGATGAACGAAGACATGGATAATATAGAGCTGGCAGGATTTTCCATGCATCAGCAGAACAGAGAAGAAGCTACGTCTGGTAAGACGAGGGGCGGGGGTGTGTGTGTATTTGTCAATAACAGCTGGTGCGCAATGTCTAATATTAAAGAAGTTTCGAGGTATTGCTTGCCTGAGCTAGAGTACCTTAAGATAAGCTGTAGACCACACTATCTACCAAGAGTTCTCTATATTATTCGTAGCCTTCTATTTACCACCACAGACCGATGCTGGCACTAAGACCGCACTCAACCAACTACAAGCAAACAAGAAAATGCTCATCCAGAAGCGGCGCTCCTAGTGGCCGGGGACTTGAATGCAGGCAAACTTATATGTTTTACCATATTTTTACCAGCATGTCACATGTGTAACCAGAGGGGGAAAAACTAGACCACCTTTACTGCACACACAGATGCATACAAAGCTCTCCCCCGCCCTGCATTTGGCAAATCTTACCATAATTCTATCCTCCTGATTCCTGTTTACAAGCAAAAACTAAAGCAGGAGGTACCACTGACTCGCTCAATACGGAAGTGGTCAGATGACGCAGATGCTACGCTACAGGACTGTTTTGCTAGCACAGACTGGAATATGTTCCGGGATTTATCCAGTGACATTGAGGAGTATACCACCTCAGTCATCAGCTTCATCAATAAGTGTATTGACAACGCCGTCCCCACAGTGACCGTATGTCCAAATCCCAACCAGAAGCCATGGATTACAGGCAACATCCGCATCGAGCTAAAGGCTAGAGCTGCCGCTTTCAAGGAGCGGGACTCTAACCCGGAAGCTTATAAGAAATACCTCTATGTCCTCAGACAAACCATCAAACAAGCAAAGCATCAATACAGGATTAAGATTGAATCCTACTACACCGGCTCTCACGCTCGTCGGCTGTGGCAGGGCTTAAACTATTACAGACTACCAAGGGAAACCCAGATGCGAGCTGCCCAGTGACGCGAGCCTACCAGACAAGATAAATGCCTTTTAATGCTTGCTTCGAGGCAAGCAACACTGAAGCATGCACGAGAGCACCAGCTGTTCTGGATGACTGTGTGATAACGCTCTCGGTAGCCAATGTGAGCAAGACCTTTAAACAGGTCCACATTCACAAAGCCGTGGGGCCAGATGGATTACCAGGACATGTACTCAAAGCATGCCAGACCAACTGGCAAGTGTCTTCACTGACATTTTCAACATCTCCCTGACCGAGTCTGTAATACCTACATGTTTCAAGCAGACCACCTGCTAGTCCCTGTGCCCAAGGAAGTGAAGGTAACCTGCCTAAATGATTACTGCCCCATAGCACTCACATTGGTAGCCATGAAGTGCTTTGAAAGGCTGGTCATGGCTCACATCAACAGCATCCTCCCGGATACCCTAGACCCACTCCAATCCACATACCGCCCCAACAGATCCACAGATGATGCAATCTCAATCACACTCCACACTGCCCTTTCCCACCTGGACAAAAGGAACACCTATGTGAGAATGCTGTTCATTGACTACAGCTCAGCGTTCAACACCATAGTGCCCACGAAGCGCATCACAAAGCTAAGGACCCTGGGACTTAACACCTCCCTCTACAACTGGATCCTGGACTTCTTGACGGGCCACCCCCAGGTGGTAAGGGTAGGCAACAACATGTCTACCATGCTGATCCTCAACACTGGGGCCCCTCAGGGGTGTGTACTTAGTCCCCACCTGTACTCCCTGTTCACCCATGACTGCGTGGCCAAACACGACTCCAACACCATCATTAAGTTTGCTGATGACACAAGTGGTAGGCCTGATCACCAACAATGGATGGACAGCCTATAGGGAGGAGGTCAGTGTGGTGCGCCAGGACAACAACCTCGCCCTCAATGTGAGCAAGACAAAGGAGCTGATCATGGACTACAAGAAAAGGCAGGCCGAACAGGCCCCCATTAACATCGACGGGGCTGTAGTGGAGCGGGTTGATAGCTTCAAGTTCCTTGGTGTCCACATCACCAACAAACTATCATGGTCCAAACACACCAAGACAGTCGTGAAGAGGGCACAACAAAACCTTTTCCCCCTCAGGAGACTGAAAAGATTTGGCATAGGTCCCCAGATTCTCAAAGTTCTACAGCTGCACCATCGAAAGCATCCTAACTGGTCACGGCCTGGTATGACAACTGACCGTAAGGCGCTACAGAGGGTATTGCGTACGGCCCAGTACATCACTGGGGCCAAGCTTCCTGCCATCCAGGACCTCTATACCAGGCGGTGTCAGAGGAAGGCCCTAAAAATTGTCAGACTCCAGTCACAGACTGTTTTCTCTGCTACCGCACGGCAAGCAGTATCGGAGCTTGCCGTCTAGGTTCCTTGGTGTCCACATCACCAACAAACTATCATGGTCCAAACACACCAAGACAGTCGTGAAGAGGGCACAACAAAACCTTTTCCCCCTCAGGAGACTGAAAAGATTTGGCATAGGTCCCCAGATTCTCAAAGTTCTACAGCTGCACCATCGAAAGCATCCTAACTGGTCACGGCCTGGTATGACAACTGACCGTAAGGCGCTACAGAGGGTATTGCGTACGGCCCAGTACATCACTGGGGCCAAGCTTCCTGCCATCCAGGACCTCTATACCAGGCGGTGTCAGAGGAAGGCCCTAAAAATTGTCAGACTCCAGTCACAGACTGTTTTCTCTGCTACCGCACGGCAAGCAGTATCGGAGCTTGCCGTCTAGGACCAAAAGGCTCCTTAACAGCTTCTACCCCCAAGTCATAAGACTTCTGAACAATTAATCAAATGGTCACCGGACCCCATTTGTTTTGTACACTGCTGCTATTTACTGTTTTATTATCTATGCATAGTCACTTCACCCCTACCTACATGTCAAATTACCTCAACTAACCTGTAAACCCGCACACTGGCTCGGTACCGGTAACTCCTTTTTATAGCCTCTTATTTTATTGTTACTTTTTTATAATTTTTCTACTTTAGTTTATTTGGTCAATATTTTCTTAACTCTTCTTGAACCGCACTGTTGGTTAAAGGCTTGTAAGTTAGCATTACACAGTAAGGTCTACACTTGTTGTATGCGGCGCATGTGACAATTTTATTTTATTTGAATTTATTGTTGTCAGCAGAAAAGATCCACAGATGCAATTGGAATAACGAGAGTAAATTATTTCAGTGTTGAATATTCCCGAGTAAAATATTGCATCCAGGCATTGACTTTTGACGTATCATAGCTGACTATTTACCCACATGATATTTATGTCCACAATGATGGGTTTAACAACAATTAAGTAATTCTGTAACTACAGTATAGGACTCAAACGTACTGAGGATAGGTAAACGCTCCATGTTGAAAGTGTGTTTGTCTGTATCACCTGTTTCTTCCAGGAGGAGAGTCCCGAGTTGCTGTTGGTAAAGGAGGAGGGGTGTGAGGAGGGTCTTGGGAACCCTGAGGGGACCATGATCATGGAGGACAACCAGACTACATCTCCTCCTGAGCTGCACAGTACCACACATAGTCTCACTGAGGTGAGCCCACTGTGAACTACTGTCTGTATGGTATTAGGTCAGGGCCTGTATCCACAAACCCTCTCAGAGAACGAGTGCTGATCTAGGATCAGTGGAAGCCTTTAATATAATTATGAATAAGGTTATGTAGATGGGTGGGGAACTGATCCTGTATCAGTACTCCTACTCTGAGACTCTGTGGATCAGGGCCCAGGTCTTCATTAATTTAGTGTGGGACCATGCCTTTTCAATGTTCAAACCATTAAAGAATGTCAAGTAATAAAATCAACTAACACTTTTGCATAGTACTCATAGAAATCCCTCATTGCCCAATCAGAAGATGCTCCCAATCAGATGGTGCTCCAATCAGATTTCTTGATCCAATATCCTCACTCTGTATCTCACTAAAGTCAGTAGACATGGAGGATGGGAAGCCTGATCTGCTGCTGGTCAAAGAGGAGACAATAGAAGACGAACCAGAGAGCATTGACCTGCTGAGTGGATTAAAGATGGGGGAGCAAGGTAAGGGAGAAATACATATAGCCTCCATACAGTAATAGATATTCAATGGGGATAGTGATGCACCTGGCTATGTGTTCTTATTTTTCTTAATTCATAAAATTATATCAATACAACTTGTGTTTACATACAAAAACATACAGGTGGTTGGCTGGAGGCTAACAGAGGAGACTGGGCATCCATCTTGGATTCCCAGACCGGTGCAGCCACTGAGCATGCAAGGACCAGAGGTGACATAGTGGAGTCCTGTGGATGGGACAGTGTCCTTAACTCTGGGCTGGGGAACAACGCTGTTAACCACAACCAGAAACAGACTGTCGAACACAAAACAACAACCAAACTTAGTATCCATGACAACAGACTGGCTGAGACCAGGGCGAGGCGTAGATTTGGTCTGCGGGGACGAGGAGGTGTACATATGCAGCAGGAGGGAACAGATACAGACTCGGCTAGCGACGCTCCGTCCTGCTCCTATAGTTGTGATTCAGAGAGACTGATGGCACCTCAGGTTAACCCCCTAACAGATGCTGCCTTCAGCCTGCCTTCTATAGGATCTATCAACTGGAACATGGACCCTGCGACAACACAGACACTCCCTGGTCTTCATCCTCCTCACACTCTCCTAATGTTAAACCAGACCTCAGACAATGCCAGTGCCTCAACACTAAATGGCTACACAAGCCCATTGGCAAATAACAGTAGTAGTGACGCTATCAGTAGATCCGGTGGCAAAGAGAAGCGCTTTCTGTGTCCATTCTGTGGGAAAGCCTTCAGTTTCCCAAAACAGGTGGAGATCCACCAGAGGATGCACACGGGGGAGAAACCTTTCGGCTGCCACCTGTGCCTGGCCAGTTTCTCCGACTCGTCCAACCTGAAGAGGCACCAGAGAGTTCACACAGGGGAGAAACCCTTCACCTGCCCCCAGTGTGAGAAGAAGTTTTCCCATCAGCACCATCTGAAGAAGCACCTGAAGGTTCACATGGGAGAAAGGCTGTAGGCACTGCGAGAAGAGGTTCTCAGAGAGGATCTACCTCAGGATACACCAGAAGAAAAACCATTCCACTCAATAACATCGAAATAAGCCATTCCACTCGATAGCTTCTGACATTTCAATCAAACCCTGCATTAAAGCTAGACTCCGCTAGATGATGTACATGCACAAAGTAAACAACAGTAGTGGGTCAATTTGCGCAACTACTAAGCGTGAGGCTTAACTTCTCTGCGGTTTTGGTACCACAGCTACCATGTTGTAGCAACGTGAAGCGAACCCGTGTGCATGCACAGATACAGCTGCACAGCTGGATGAGGTGAACTGAGGAAAGAATGTGTATGATGAGGCAGAGTAGTGATGTTGAACCTTTTACAGAGTATTCTAAAATGTATTTATCAACATAGTGAGAAGTTATTATACTTGTCACAGATTGTTTTTGAAAGTAGGGGAGAGTGGGGTAAGTTGAGCCTTTTCATACATTCAGGGAGCTTGCAATTGGCATGCTGACTGCAGGAATGTCCACCAGAGCTGTTGCCAGAGAATTGAATGTTCACTTCCTGCCTCTTATGTTGTTTTTGTGAAATTGCAACTGCAGACCACGTATATAGCATCCTGTGGGCAAGCGGTTTCTGATGTCAGTGTTATGAACAGAGTGCCCCATGGTGGTGGTGGGGTTATTGTATGGGCAGGCATAAGCTACGGACAACAAACACAATTGCATTTTTATTGTTGCCAATTTGAATACACAGAGATCTGTGACCAACTGTATTTCATGTCATGTAAAATCCATTGATTAGGGCCTATTGAATTTATTTCAATTGACTGATTTCCGTATATGAACTGTAACTCAGTAAATTGTGGGAAATTGTTGCATATTGCATTTTATATTTTTGTTCAGTATATTTCAGGATGTTGTGTATCCCTGGAAATAATCTGCATGTATTTAAACATTACAGTTTACAAAACTTATGGGGTAAGTTGAGCTGCGGGACAGGGTAAGCTACACATTTTTGTTCTGTACCATTTTTATTTACCAAACAACATTTTGAAAATCCCCCCCAAAAAAGAAAGAAATTCAACACAATTGCTTTTTGGTATTTTAATTATTTAAAAAATGAACACAAGCTTAACACCTAACATAGTGTCCTCCAAGCTCATCACTAAGCTAAGGACCCTGCGACTGAACACCTTCCTCTGCAACTGGATCCTGGACTTCCTGACGGGCCGCCCCCAGGTGGTGAGGGTAGACGACAACACATCCACTGCACTGATAATTAACACGGAGCCCCCACAAGGGTGCATCCTCAGCCCCCTCCTGTACTCCCTCTATACCCACGACTGCGTGGCCTCACACAGTTCCAACTCCATCATCAAGTTCGCTGACGACATGACAGTAGTAGGCCTGATTACCAACAACGATGAGAAGGCCTACAGAGAGGAGGTAGGCACTCTGATGGTGTGGTGCCAGGTAAATAACCTCTCCCTAAAAATCAGCAAACCAGGAGGAACCAGGCTGGATGCCCCCCATCCTCATCAACGGGACTGCCATGGAAAAGGGAAAAAAACATTTAAGTTCCTCGGCGTACACATCTCCAAGGAGCTGAAATGGTCAAACCACACAGACACTGTGGTGAAGAAGGCAAGACTGCGAGTCTTCGACCTCAGGAGGCTTGATGCCTTTCCCCGAGGGTCCTCACAGTGTTCTACAAGAGCACCATTGAGAGCACACTGTCGAGCTGCATCACAGCCTGGTATGGCAACTCCACCGCCGCTGACCGCAAGGCTCTACAGAAGCCCATTTGAACACAACATTGGGTTCACACTGCCTGTCCTTCGGGACACCTAAAACACCACGTGTCGCAGGAAGGCCAAGAAGATCATCAGGGACCCTCTGCCACCAGAGCAACTGCCTGTTCTCCCCGCTTCCATCACTCAGTACTGCAAAAACTGTCAGACTGGCCTATAGCTTCTACACCCAGACCATCAGGCTGCTGAATAATCACCGCTAGACAGCTACCCGCCCCCCCGGACTTCCTGCCCGCTGCCCCCCCATGGGCACTCTTCACCCCCCAACTGACATTTACCCTGCCCCCACCCCCCAATGGACATTTATCATTGTTGTGGTTGTAAATATGTATATTGTTATTTTTTTATTATCGTTTCATTCACTTTTTTTTTACCTGCACTGTTGGAGCTTGGAGCTTAAAAATGTCTCCGTACCCTGCTGTTACACAAATTACACCTGTGCATGTGACTAATAAACTCATCTAATCAATACCTGGGGCTGACAGAAACGTCCATCTCTATGATACAAACACCACAGTATCCATGATGAACAGGGCAGGTCACCCTGGGCTTCAGCCTTCACAGAGAGTGGTGGGAGACCCCCCTAGTGGTAGTCTATCAGGAAGTCTCTTCTCCTTCAGGGTCTCATCTAATGCCTAGTGACTGAGTCTGTAAAAAGCCTCGAGTTGGACCCTATTTTTACCCCACCAATACAGATCGTGTAAGGATGGGCGTTCACCACTAGAAGTACCTAGTCTATAGCACAACACACAATCCTAACAACACCCAAACAATGGCTAGAGGTCAAGGAGGGAGCTCAAAGACTACCCCACTGAGGGGGGTGGCTCCTGCTCTACCTCATCTGGTGTCATTGGGTCACAACGTGGGAGGCTGAACGTTAGGTCGGACGCGAATAAGCCGTACAACTGCCTCACGTGTGGGAGGCGCTTCACTGAGGCGAACTATGTGAAGAGGCACCAGATCGTTCACACCAAGGAGGCAAATCAAGTGCAAGAGCTTCTCCTTTCTGAGTTACTTTCAGACATAGGTCCACAACGGGGAAAATCGTAGCAGTGTGGCTGAGATGTTCAAAGGGAACCATTCTTTGGCTGACATATTATAGTTATCATGTGAAGTGTCTTGGGGTAAAAGTGTAATTAACCACATAACCCTCTGTTAAATTGTCATTTGAAACAAGATTGTGTAAATACCTGTTTTTACAGAGACCGTTAACCTAAGCTAGAACAAGGAGTTACTGAGCTGAATAAAGTAATTATATAATTTTATACTCTTACTAACACACTGTTCTTTCTAAACACGAGCTTAAAAGATACTGATCATAGGATAATTGATGTGTAACGTAATAAGCAGTACCGTATTTAAAAGAACAACGCGCAAACTTTTAAAATTTCACCACACCCTTTGACCTATGACTCACACCAATAAGATCGTTTCTCTTCAGTGTAAACGGAAGTGAACAGTGACAAAGAACAATTTCCACGTTAACATTGTTATTTAGATGTGTATTAACACCCTGGACCTCAAAATATGACTCGTTTAACTGTACAGCATCACATACTTACCCCAGGTAGTGTTTAATTTGCGTTGGAGACAGGGCTTGGTTGATATATGTTATATAGGTAACGCTGCTGACGTTAGCTAACTGTAACGTTATGATTTTTCACACTCAAATAGCCTCCATCATGGAGGTGCTAGCGAATGCAGCCGTGGCAGAGATCTGTAAACTCGTAGACGACGACTATGCTGTGTTTCGTTTGGAAATAAGTCAAAGCCAGAAAGAAATCGTCGCATTGCGGAGGAAACTACAGCTACTAGAACTGAAGGTGTCACCGGAGCGCGCAGAGAGAACAATGCGAGAGCGCCTCCTCGCCAGTCGTCCCAGAAGTGTCAAGATCCTCGACCGATACAAAGGAATGGCAAGAGGTACATTTTGCCCCGTTCCCCTCTGCTCATGTGTTTGGATAGTAATGCAATAATTCCTCTGATTACATAGCTATCTTGCAAGAAGTTATGAAAAATGTTACCTTACATCATTGACAATTCTAGACAGTGTCAGTAGTGTACAATAGACGGTTGTGTCATTGACGATAGCTCACCTGCCTAACCACCTCTTTCCCCACAATCACTCTCTCAGGTGAAGGACATCTCACTGGAGCCTACAGGAGCTTTGGGAAGCCAGCGGGACACAATACATGGAGAGATAACCAGCCAATCACCGTTGATGAGGGGAGAGGAACCTCAACCCAGCATGTTATCATGATAGAGGTTAGTGTAATAGTGTGTCAGAAATATTTCATACCCCTTGACTTATTACACATTTTGTGTTATACCCTTAATTTAAAATATATTAAATTGCTTTTTCCCCCCACCCATCTACACACTACCTTATAATGACAAAGTGAAAACATGTTTTAAGAAATGTTAGCAAATTTATTGAAAATGATATACATAAATATCTCGTTTAGATAAGTATTCAGATTCCTGACACAATTTATAGAATCACCTTTGGCAGCGATTACAGCTGTGAGTGAGTCTTTCTGGGTATGTCTCTGCTTTCCACATCTGGATTGTGCAACCTTTGCACATTATTCTTTAAACGTTTTTTTTTTTAAGCTTTGTGAAATTCATTGTTTATCATTGCTAGACATTCATTTTCAGGTCTTGGCATATATTTTAAAGGAGATTTAAGTCATCTGTAACTCGGCCACTTAGGAACCTTCATTGTCTTCTTGGTAGCAACTCCAGTGTATATTTGGCATTGTGTTTTAGGTTATTGCCCTGCTGAAAGGTGAATTCTTCTTCCAGTGTCTGGTTAAAAGCAGGATTTTGCCTGTGCTTCGCTCCTTTCCGTTATTTTTTTTATCTTGAAAACTCCCCAGTCCTTAACGTTTACAAGCATACCCATAACACTATGCTTGAATAACCCATAACACTATGCTTGAATAACCCATAACACTATGCTTGAATAACCCATAACACTATGCTTGAATAACCCATAACACTATGCTTGAATAACCCATAACACTATGCTTGAATAACCCATAACCACTATGCTTGAAAATATGGAGAGTGGTACTCAGTAATGTGTTGTATTGGATTTGCCCCAAACATAATACTTTGTTTTCAGGACAAAACGTTTATTGCTTTGCCGCATTTTTTGCAGCATTACTTTAGTGCCTTGTTGCAAACAGGATGCATTTTTAGGATTTGTTTAATTCTGTACAGGCTTCCTTCTTTTCTCTCTGTCAATTAGGTTAGTATTGTGGAGTAACTACAATGTTGTTGATCCATCACAGCCATTAAACTCTGTCACTGTTTTAAAGTCGTCCCTGAGCAGTTTCCTCCTTCTCCGGCAACTGGGTTAGGAAGGATGCCTGTATCTTTGTAGTGACTCTGTGTATTGATACACCATCCCAAGTGTAATTAATAACTTCACCATGCTCAAAGGGATATTCAATGCCTGCTTTAAAAAAATATTTCAACCCATCTACCAATAGGTGCCCTTCTTTGCAAGGCAATGGAAAATCTCCCTGGTCTTTGTGGTTGAATTTGTGTTTGAAATGCAATGCTCAACTGAGAGACATTACAGAAAATTGTATGTGTGGAGTACAGAGATGAGGTAGTCGTTTAAAAAAAATCACATTAAGGCCTATTATTGCACACAGAGTGAGTCCATTCAACTTATAATGTGACTTGTTAAGCACATTTTTAGTCCTGATCTTATTTAGACTTGCCATAACAAAGGGATTTAATACGTATTGACTCAAGACATTTCAGCTTTTTATTTTTTATTCATTTGTAAAAAAAAATATGGCGGAAACATGATTCCTCTTTGACATTATGGGGTATTGTCTGTTGGCCAGTGACAAAACAAAAATCTAAATGTAATCCATTTTAAATTCAGGCTGGAACAAACAAAATGTGGAAAAGGTCAAGGCGTGTGAATAGTTTTATAAAGACAGTATATCTCCCATTGTGGCGTCTGTGAAAGCATGGGCCATTGAGACGGTGACGGAAATCTCAATTTTGAAGTAGTACATTTTATTTTTCTACTACTTCTATGAGATGGCAAACAAACTGAAAGGGTGCTCACTGCCACCTAGAGTCTGTTGCTTGAGCAGGTATGAAGTCCATGTTGATGATTTACTGGCACCTGCATTTACTCACAAGTATAATTAATTGGCTGATCAAAGATCCTTCCTGATGACCTGAATATAATTATGTGATCATTCCTTAACCCACAGAAAGTCCCACTGAGTTGACTGCTTCAAAACGGTGTAAGTCCTCAATGGCTTTGCCCATGCTAAAACAGGATTTTGGGCACCTGAGTCCTCTATCTCTGTTGTACATCTTCATTTATCTGCCATAACGGAGCTTGTGAGACTTCCCTATGACGTTGTTATCCAATTCAACTCATGTACCGGTAATAACCCTCTCTCTTCTTGTCAGTCTGCAGATGTAGAGGCGGCAGGTCCTGGAGGATCATCTCTGGTCAAGCAGGAAAGGTCTGAAGAGGAGGTGGACCCACGACACAGCAGAGACATCCAGACTGGAGCAGCAGCTGTAGTTGCGCCCCTTGTTGCCATGGAGGACCACGCGACCGCCGTGCAGCCCAGGACCCGACGCAGCATCACAGAGGTCAATGGAACGCTGAATGCCATCGTCAAGTCAGACACAGAGACTTTAACTGTAACACAAAGGCTCTTACACACAGGATCTGACCACAGATCAGACCCAGAGAGACTGGGGCCGGGGCCACTGGGCTGTCCTCCTGCTCCCGGCTCAGAATATTTACTTTCCGGTAACCCAAGCCCGAGGACGGCTCATTCCCATCGGGACTCAGGTGACGCATTAGAGACTGGCAATAATCCGTCTTGTTCTTACACTACAGAGATGGACCCTTGCAACATGACCTTGGATTTAGAGACCCAGACTGATCTGTCTAGAGGGGATTGGAACCAGTACAGTAGTAGTGTATACTCCGAAAGGTGCTTAGATAAGAAAGGGGAGGGTTTGGTCGTAGATGAAATGACTGTGAAAGTGGAGGGCGACATTTCTCCCACATGGAATGCAGATAGTGACCTAAGAGACGGACACTCACAGGGCAGAGATTTCTTAGATTACAGGGAATGCTTAGAAACGAATCCAAATGTCACGACCCACTCCCCTTTACTCGCTCTCAGAGATCGCGACTTAGTGTCTTCATCGATGGGGCCTTCCGATTCACACAACTGCCTTTTTGATCACGTATTGAACTCAAACGACAGGGCTAGAGCCCAGACTCAGGGAGGAGGAGCCACATCAGGCAATAGTAAAGAGAAACGGTTCCTCTGCATGTTCTGTAGCAAAGGCTTCAGCTGCCCCAAAAAAGTGAAGATCCACCAGAGGATCCACACAGGGGAGAAACGCTTCAGGTGTACCCAGTGTCACATGCGCTTTGCCCAGGCTGGTGACCTGAAGAGGCACCAGAGGGTCCACACAGGGGTGAAACCCTTCAGCTGTACCCAGTGTCATATGCGCTTCGCCCAGGCTGGCCACCTGAAGAGGCACCAGAGGGTCCACACAGGGGAGAAACCCTACAGCTGCCCCCAGTGTGAGAAGAGGTTCTCCCGCCAGGACCAGCTGAAGATGCACCTGAAGGTCCACATGGGAGAAAAGCTGTTAGCTTGTACGCACTGAGCTACCTCAGGATACACCAGCAGAAAAACCATTCCACTATATAACATAGAAAGTAACCGTTCTACTCTATAGCTTCTGACGTTTAGATCAAACCCTGCATTGAGGGCAAAGATTAATTTTCATTGTTGTCCGCAGAAAAGATCGACAGACGCGTTTGGAGTAACGGGAGTAACATATTTCGGTGTTGAATATTCCTGGGTAGAATATTGCATCCAGACATTGTGTGATTTATAAGGCATATATAAGCCTAGAAAGTAAAATCTAATTGTATTTGTCACATGCTTCGTAAACAACAGGTATAGACTAACAGTGAAATACTTACTTACGAGTCCTTTTCCGACAATGCCGAGTTAATGAGAAAAAATGAAGAAAAAAAATAGAAAGTAATAAGAGTAAAAAATAGACCGAGAATAACAATGATGAGTTAAAACAACATGGCTATATACAGGGAGTGCCAGTACCAAGTCGATGTGCAGGGGTACGAGGTAACTGAGGTAGCTATGTACATATAGATAGGTACTAGGCCTTACAAAAAAATTGTATGTGGGGTACAGAGATGGGGTAGTCCTTTAAAAATCATGTTAAACACTAATATTGCACACAGTGTCCATGCAACTTATTGTGTGACTTGTTAAGCACATTTCTTTTGTCGTGAACTTATTTAGGCTTGCCATAACAAAATGGTTGAATACCTATCGACTCAAGACATTTAAGCTTTTCATTTTTCATTAATTTGTAAACATTTCTAAAAACATAATACCAGTTGACCAAGCGGTGATGCATGCAGCCAGATCAGCTCCTTTGTCTTGCCAACGTTGAGAGAGGGGCTGTTATCCTGGCACGACACTGCCAGGTCTGTGACCTCCTCCCTATAGGCCACCGTTGTGTCGTCAGCAAACTTAATGAGGATGTTAGAGTAGTGTACGGCAGTTGTGGGTGAACAGGGAGTAAAGGAGGGGACTAAGCACGCACCCTTGAGGGGCCCCCGTGTTGAGATCAGTGTGGCGAATGTGTTGTTGCCTACCCTTCTGGTTGGGATACGTACGTACGGTCATTGTGGGGACGATGTCGTTGGTGCACTTATTAATGAAGCTGGTGATCAATGTGGTAAACTCTTCAAACAGTCCTGTAGGATAGCATCCGCTTCATCGGACCACTTCCGGGACCACTTGCACTGGTACTTCCCATTTGAGTTTTTGCTTGTAAGCAGGAATCATGAGGATAGCGTTATGGTCAGATTTGCCAAATGGAGGGTGAGGTCGAGTTTTGATGCGTTTCTGTGTGTTTTGATGTGTTTCTGTGAGTCGATAGGTATTCAACCATGTTCTAGAGTTTTTTTTCGCCTTTAGTTGCACAGGTGACATGCTGGTAGAAATGAGGTAAAACAGAATTCAGTTTCACTGCATTAAAATCACTGGCCACTAAGAGTGTTTTTTTATAGTATTTTCTTGTTTGCTTATGGCCCTATACAGTTTGCATCGGTTTGTACTTAGACAGCTACAAAAAATACAGATGGAAATTCTCTTAGTAAATAGTATGTTCTACAGCTTATCATGTGGTATTCTAGCTCAGGCGAGCAGAACCTTGAGACTTCCTTAATATTAGAGATCAGGCATCAGCTGTTGTTAACAAAGAGACACACACACCTCCCCCTGAGTTTACCCAAAGCTGCTGTTCTGTCCTGCTGATGCATAGAAAAACCAGCCAGATGTATATTGTCCTTGTTCAACCAGGACTCAGAGAAACATAGGATATTACAGTTCTTCAGGTCCCGTTGATAGGATAGTCTCGAACAGAGCTCGTCCAGTTTGTACTCCAGTGATTGTACGTTCGCCAATAGAACGGAGAGTAGATGCGTTTTTTTCACTCGGCGACGCAGATTTGTCAGGGTGCCCGCAAGTCAGCCTCGCTTTCACCGCCACCTCTTTCTCCTCGCAGTCTCTGTTTCATGGAAATATGGCTCTCTGTGGACATGCTGTCGGAGTTGGTACAGCCACCAGGATTCTTTGTGCGTAGCTCCGACAGGAATTACCATCCCTCCGGGAAGAAGAAGGGCGGGGGTGTATGTTTCATGATTAACGAGTGGTGTAATTGTAACAACATACAGGAACTCAAGTCCTTCTGTTCACCTGACCTAGAATTGCTTACAATCAAATGCCGGCCGATACCACGACAGTCCTCAAGGATCTCCACTGGACTCTATGCAAAATGGAAACCATATATCCTGAGGCTGCATTTATTGTAGCTGGGGACTTTAACAAAGCAAATTTGAGAACAAGGCTACCTAAATTCTATCAGCATATTGATTGTAGTACCCGGGCTGCAAAACACTGGATCACTGCTACTCTTACTTCTGGGATGCATACAAGGCCCTCCATTCGGCAAATCTGACCACGACTCCATTTTGCTTCTCCTCTCCTATAGGCAGAACTCAAACAGGATGTACCCGTGACAAGGACCATTCAACGCTGGTCTGACCAATCGGAATCCACACTTCAAGATTGTTTTGATCACGCGGACTGGGACATATTCCGGGAAGCCTCAGAGAATAATATTGATTTAAACGCTGATTCTGTGATTGAGTTTATAAGGAAGTGCATAGGAGATGTTGTACCCATTGTGACTATTAAAACCTACCCTAACCAGAAACCATGGATGGTGGCATTCGTGCAAAACTGAAAGCGCGAACCTACGCATTTAACCATGGAAAGATGACCGGGAATATGGCCGAATACAAACAGTGTAGTTATTCCCTCCGCAAGGCAATCAAACAAGTGAAATGTCAGTATAGGGACAAAGTGGAGTCGCAATTCAACGGCTCAGACACGAGACGTATGTGGCAGGGTCTACAGACAATCACTGTCAACAAAAAGAAAATCAGCCACGTCACTGACACCAACGTCTTGCTTCCAGACCAACTAAACACCTTTGCCCGCTTTGAGGATATCACAGTGCCACCGACACAGTGCCCACTACCAAGGACAGCGTGCTCTCCTTCTCCATGGCCGACGTGAGTAAGACATTTAAACATGTTAACCCTCGCAAGGCTGCCGGCCCAGACGGCTTCCCCAGCCGCGTCCTCAAAGCATGCGCAGACCAGCTGGCTGGTGTGTTTACAGACATATTCAATCTCTCCCTATCCCAGTCTGCTGTCCTTACATGCTTCAAGATGGCCACCATTGTTCCTGTACCCAAGAAGGCAGAGGTAACTGAACTGAATGACTATCGCCCCGTAGCACTCACTTCTGTCGTCATGAAGTGCTTTGAGAGACTAGTCAAGGATCATATCACCTCCACCTTACCTGCCACTTAGACCCACTGCAACTTGCATACCGCCCCAATAGGTCCACAGACGATGCAATCGCCATCACACTCCACACTGCCCTATCCCATCTGGACAAGAGGAATAGCTATGTAAGAATGCTGTTCATTGACTACAGCTCAACATTCAACACCATGGTACCCTCCAAGCACATCATTAAGCTTGAGGCCCTGGGTCTCAACCCCACCCTGTGCAATTGGGTCCTGGACTACCAGACAGGCCGCCCCCAGGTGGTGAAGGTAGGAAACATCTCCACTTTGCTGATCCTCAACACTGGGGCCCCACAAGGGTGTGTGCTCAGCACCCTCCTGTACTCCCTGTTCACCCATGACTGCATGGCAATGCATGCCTCCAACTCGATCATCAAGTTTGCAGACAACACAACAGTAGTTGGCTTGATCCCCAACAACGACGAGACAGCCTATAGGGAGGAGGTGAGGGTACTCGGAGTGTGGTGTCAGGAAACCAACCTCTCACTCAACGTCAACAAAACAAAGGAGATGATCGTGGACTTCAGGAAACAGCAGAGGGAGCACCCCCTATCCACATCGACGGGATAGTAGTGGAGAGGATGGAAAGTTTTAAGTTCCTCGGCATACACATCACGGACAATCTGAAATGGTCCATCCACACAGACAGTGTGGTGAAGGCGCAACAGATCCTCTTCAACCTTAGAAGGCTGAAGAAAATTGTCTTGCCACCTAAAAAAACTTTTACAGACGCACAATTGAGAGCATCCTGTCGGGCTGTATTACCGCCTGGTACGGAAACTGCACCGCCCACAACCGCAGGGCTCTCCAGAGGGCATTGCGGTCTGCACAATGCATCACCAGGGGCAAACTACCTGCCCTCCAGGACACCTACAGAACCCGATGTCACAGGAAGGCCAAAAGGATCATCAAGGACAACAACCACCCGAGCCATTGCCTGTTCACCCCGCTACCATCCAGAAGGCGAGGTCAGTACAGGTGCATCAAAGCTGGGACAGAGAGACTGAAAAATGCTTTAAATCTCAAGGTCATCAGACTGTTAAACAACCATCACTAACACAGAGAGGCTGCTGCCTACATACAGACTTGAAATCATTGGCCACTCTAACAAATGGGTCACTAGTCACTTTATTAATGCCACTTTAATAATGATGTTTACATATCTTGCATTACTCATCCCAAATGTGTATACTGTGTTTTATACCATCTATTGCATCTTGCCTATGGCACTCGGTCATTGCTCATCAATATACTTAGATTCGTGTGTATTAGGTAGTTGTTGTGGAATTGTTAGATTACTTGTTAGATATTGCGCACTGTCAGAACTAGAAGCACAAGCATTTTGCTACACTCAATAACATCTGCTAACCATGTGTATGTGACCAATAAAATGTGATTTGATTTGAATATGGCCTGGTCAGGGGTAAGCAATTTGTCCCGCGCCGCCGACCCATTGCAATAGAAATCTTAATCAAAATCAAGGTTAGTAATCGCTGTTCTGATGTCCAGAAAACAAACTAATGGCGGAAACATAATGTACTAAAAAAGGTAAAATGGCAGCTATTACGATCCAGTAGGGCTGTGATGGATTTGTTTTTGTACACCTCTGTTCGGTCCGCACCGTGAACCCGAATGAATACATAAAAAAACATTGTTATAAAATAAATGTTTAGATTAGGCCTAATGGCTTCACAGTCGTTTACAAGTGCGATGGACAGAGATTGTGGATTAAAAAAGTTAATAGTATGTTCTCCACTGCTCAACTACAATAGCCTATGCAGAGTGGCGGATGTAGCTTGTTGTTGGCCAATCACAAGTCATCAAAGTGCCACTACAGTCATAGAGCCTCCTTGTGTGGGTAAGCAAATTAGATTATCTAATAAATTGAAAATGGAATTAACATGATGGAATTAAACGTTAAAGGAGTATATGTATGTGCTACAACGAACAAGACCCAACAAGTAGGCTGCTATTTAATCATCTGAATGGAGGTGTTGTTATTTGTTACTGACAGACAGGAAAAAAGTGCATGCAGACTCAATTAGCCCAGCTAGCTAACTTAGTTAGCTATTTTAGCCAACTAGCTTCTCTCGGTTTGATGCAGTCAAGACAGGTACTTGGTAGGTAGCCTAGTAGTTAGAGCGTTGGGCCAGTAACCGGAAGGTTACTGGGTCGAATCCCTGAGCTGACAAGGTAACAATCTGTTGTTCTGCCCCTGAACAAGGCAGTTAACCCACTGTTCCCCGGTAGGCCGTCATTGTAAATTAGAATTTGTTCTCAAACTGACTTGCCTAGTTAAATAATAAATCATATTGGATGATAAATAACCTAGCTATGACAAGCTAGAAGTTCATATACTAGCGCAAGTCAGCTCAGTTTGTTGATGCCTCTCCCTTGCTCCAGTTTCACTTGCTCATGGTATACACACCTCACAGAAACACACCTCACAGTACAACACCTTCTAACCTTTCCTCCACCTGCTCTCCCTCGCACTGTATCAGCTCTAGTTAATAAACTAGCTTACAAATGGACTTTTCTGCTGCTTCCCTCACTCAGATCTGAACACGTCTATACAGAACTGGTCATCCTCGGGTCCGTTCGGAATGGGTCTCTGTATTTATGCATATTTGTCCGGGTGGGAAAGCCCCAGATTCATTTCGGAACAGGTCAAATTTTTTAGACCTCTATTTGTCAAAACAGGAACAGGAATGATGTCACCAAAACTGGAGTTGGGCCACAAATAGGGTGCTTTTTAATTTAGTGTATTTTGCCAAATAAACAAAAATGAACTACAGTAACTGTTAGAATTTCATTTTTCCTCTGTATCATAACCGTACCGTGACCCCAAAACCGCAATACGTACCGAACAGTGGGTTTGGTGAACCGTTACCTCCCTGTAAATAAATGAATGAATCACAGACCAGCCTAAATGTAGAGCTGCGCTCTTTCATGGTCCTTTGTTTCACCGGATTTGGGACTTGCTGCCACCACTATGACAGCTTACAGAGAGTTCGCAGGGGACTTGCCATACAGACCTTGGCCCTCGGATTATGCCCCCCTTTTCTTCACCAGCATGTGGAGTAAAGGCAGCTTCCGGTTGTGGGGAGGACTTGGAGTTTGACTCACGGCTTTGCCAGGATTTTATGAATTCCTTCTGCCTGTTTAGGCATTGACGTTGTGAACTTAAAGCCTCATTCAGTCGGGGGAACCCATCCCTCACAGCTGAGAGGGTGGCAGGACAGGTGACTGGGGATCCTGAGCAGGGATGTACCACCTCCTCGGCCCCAGCAACGCTACAGGGGATGTCTGTGACAGGGACTGGCCCCGCGCCTACTGGACTAATGGTGCCAGCCTTCAGAAGTCACGCAGCATCAACTCATCACCCCTTGCACACCTCTTCTCTGTACCAACAGGTCCAGCCAGCTGTACCCAGCTTGGTCCTCAGCCTGCGGGACCTGAGTTCCAGCCTCCAGCCCGAGCAGCATTGCTCCAGGCACCATCTCATTAACCTGTGCGTCAGCCATCAGACCGTGCACCGGTCCAGGAAGGAGCCCTGCCCCCACCAATCCCGTCTGCGGTGCTCCAGTGGATGCTGCAGCCTTCATCACTGCCTACACAAGGGCCTCAGGCACCCCAACTGTGCCAACGCCAGCACTCCACAAGTGAGACTTCTGGATGTTAAGCCTGTGATGGAGAACCCTCCAGACCCAGGAGTGGACCACCATCCTGTCCCGGTAGGAGAGCCTCTACCATGCCTACCCTACTCCTCTGCCTCCAATCTTGGGACACTATCAGGCTCTGTTGGGGAACCTACCCCAACACCCTACTGGACATAGTGGACTAGCCCTGCTTTAGGGTGCCTAGACACAGTTTGTCCCCTGGCTACTCCTTACTTGCCACTGACAGAGGGCAACATGGGGGTGCCGGAATATAGCTGGTCGAGGGGGGGCTCCCAGCTGACTTTGTTGACACTCAGGCAGGTGAAATACTTCTTCTCTAAGACCCAGAAAGTAAATCATTATTATACTGACTGATCTCTAGCTCAATGGAGAGGGTTCTCCATAACAGATCTAAGTTGCCTTTGCCATGTAGAGGAAAAACACACCTCATAACCAAAAAAGGTTGAAGAGGGTGTCACAGTGATCCCTGGAACCATGTTCTCCCGTGGGACAGGGATGAAATATGGTTTGGGTTCCCCTGTCTTGTTGTCCAGAGCAGTGGTTTTCAACCGGTGTGCCTTGAGGAACTCTCAGGTGTGCCCCGAAACGTTTCCTAATCTTGAAAAAAACAATACTCCCTTATAAACGTGACCTGTGGAACGCAAATTTAATTTTGACTTGAGGGCACCAGTGCCGCTCAGATAATATATCGAATGGCACATAGTTGCATCTGTATCGTTGTTTCAAGTCCAGTGCGGTCAGGCTGTTGTTATATTTGAATCATTCATGAGCAAAGTAATGTATCATTTTACTTTGCCTGTGAGAACCATTAGCACAGGCAAGTCTGATTATTAGTCTTAGCTCTACCAGAGCCTCTGCCATAGAAACAAACAGAGCAAGGCTTCTCCATCACAGGCTTAACATCCAGAAGTTTCACCTTTTACAATGCAGAAAACCACTTGCCTCTAGCTCAAACCATTCGAAACTAAAGACCTATTTTCCCGGATCTACATTAATTTCTTTCTTCTTAAAGGGGTACAAACCAATGAATCATGATGAGTAAGGAACTATGCAAACTATGAAAATAGTTCAAATAAACACTATTTAATCTCTAATGGGGATGGGTAAATACTCCATGTTGAAAGTGTGTTTATTATCTGTGTGTACATACCTGAGGGAGTGTATGTCTGTGTAATCTGTATCAGCTGTCTCTTCCAGGAGGAGGAGGGTCCAGAGGTGCTGCTGGTGAAGGATGAGGGGTGTGAGGAGAGTCTGGGGAACCCTGAGGGGACCATGGTCATGGAGGACAACCAGACTACACCTCCTGAACCCACAGAGGAACCAGCTGAGCAGCACAGGACCACACAGTCTCACTGAGATGAGCCCACTTTGAATGGCATTAGGTCAGGGCCCTAGTGCTGATCTGCAACATCCTTTCACTCTGTATCTCTTACAGTCAGTAGACATGGAGGATGGGAAGCCTGATCTGCTGCTGGTCAAAGAGGAGACAATAGAAGACAGACCAGAGAGCATTGACCTGCTGAGTGGACTAAAGATGGTGGAGCATCTTAGCCTCCCGCCAAACATCTGCAGGAAGAGGTTTTAACCTCATAACAGTTGCTGCCTTTAGCCTGCCTGCTACAGAAGATATCAACTGGAAGATGGACCCTGCGACAACACAGACTCTCCCTGGTCTTTGTCCTCCTCATACTTTCCTAATGTTAAACCAGACCTCAGACAATATCAGTGCTTCAACAGTAAATGGCCACACAAGCCCATTGACAAATAACAGTAGTAGAGATGGAATCAATAAAGGCGGAAGCACCAAAGAGAAGCGCTTCCTGTGTTCATTCTGTGGGAAAGCCTTCTGTTTCCTCGAACTGTTGGAGATCCACCAGAGGATGCACATGGGGGAGAAACCGGTCGGCTGCCACATGTGCCAGGTCAGTTTCTCCCACTTGTCCCACCTGAAGAGTTACAAGAGGGTCCACAAAAGAGGGAAATCTTACAGCTGATCCCAGTGTGAGAAGAGGTTCAGCACGAGCTGACGATGCCCCTGAAGTTCCACATGGGAGAGAAGCCGTTCGCCTGAATGCACTGCGGGAAGAGGTTCTCAGAGAGGAGTTACCTCAGGATACACCAGCAGAACATGCACATGGCCCATGTATAACATGTAATGTAGTACTAGTTAGTTTATAGTTCATTCTGTTGGTTTTGTATGTAGTAGGGAACTGGATGAGGTGAACTGAGGAAAGAATGAGCTAGATGAGGCAGAGTAGATGATATGCTGATGGTTTGTGTGATGGAGTCTGTAAAAATGCTTAACTTATGAAGAGTGACAACCTTGTCCATTTAGGTTGATACGGGTGTTTTATAGTAAGATAATGATAGTGCCTTAATTAATATTTACTTGACAAGAAGTAGTGAAGCTGTGTGTAATGTAATGTTGAACCTTTTCCAAAGTATTTTAACATTCATTTTATCCAAGTGAGGTACCAGATTTACAGAAAATGTAAAGCGTTACCATAATGAAAAGTTATTATTCTTGTCACATATCATTTTGTGCAATAAAAGTACTGTACTTCATAGTCCCTAATGTGAGTGTATGACCATTTTATTGAAATTAAATACAAAATCAACTTACGTTTTTGTTGTTGACAGAGACTCCACCACAACCACCACCACACAGAACACAACCAGTGGACAGGTGGACTGAACAACCTCAGTCCTGGTGGTCATCAGAGAGACAGAGGCTCCAGTCAGGGATCCAGTCTGCAGCCCAGACCCTTCTCTTCACAGTCTCAGTGCAGGGATGAAGCAGGGCCTGGTAGAGATAGACCCTCCTGTTCCTATGATACAAACACCACAGTACCCATTTTGAACAGAGCAGGTCACCCTGGACTTCAAGCATTCACCATGAGAGGTACCTAGCCTATAACACAGCACACAATCCCAACAACACCCCAACAATGGCTAGCGGTCAAGGAGGGAGCTCAATGACTAACCACCTAAAGGTGGTTGCTCCCGCTTCTACTTCTGGTGTCATTCACAACATGAAGAGGCCCTTCAAGTGTAAACTGTGTTAAAATATCTTCTCTTTCCTGAGTAACCTTATCAGACATTGGAGTGTCCACAAGGGGAAGAAATTGTATCAGTGTGGCTTGAGATATATATAAAAAAATATTTCATTAAACTAGGCAAGTCAGTTAAGAACCTATTATAATGACGGCCTACCCCAGCCTAACCGGGACGATGCTGGGCCAATTGTGCTCCACCCTATGGGACTCCCAGTCATGGCCAGTTGTGATACAGCCTGGAATCGAACCTGGGTCAGTTGTGAAGCCTCTAGCGCTGAGATGCAGTGCCTTGGAGTGCTGCGCCACTCGGGAGCCCAAAATCAGGGCTGGGGTCAATTAAAAATAAAGGCAGTCAATTCAGAGAGTAAACTTAAATAACAATTGGGGGATAAAATCTAATATTTTCAATTACTCCTCAAACTAATAGAAGATCATTTTTTTCCATGTTTTAATTTTAAATTAAAATCACTTCCTGGATTAACTGCCTTCAATTCAAATTGACCCCAGTCCTGCTTGAGATGTACGCAGATGATTTCTGAGAACTATTCATTTGCTGAAATATTAGATATCATGTGAAGTGTCCTGGGGCAAGAGTTTATTCAGATTTTTGGGGTAAGCTCACTTTTTATTGAAGTGTAACATATTTCCCCTCTGAGTTTGGTTTTGCCTATGTTTTATTAACCTCTCTAGGGTACGTGGGATGGTAGTGTCCCACCTCGTCAACAGCCAGTGAAACTGCAGGGCGACAAATTCAAAACAACAGAAATCCCATAAACATACATGTATTTTACACCATTTTAAAGATACACTTGTTGTAAATCCAGCCACAGTGTCTGATTTCAAAAAGCCTTTACGACGAAAGCAAACCAAACGATTATGTTAGGTCAGAGCCAAGTCACAGAAAAACACAGCCATTTTTCCAGCCAAAGAGAGGAGTCACAAAAAGCAGAAATATAGATACAATTAATCACTAACCTTTGATGATCTTCATCAGATGACACTCATGGGACTTCATGTTACACAATACATCTATGTTTTGTTCGGTAAAGTTCATTTTTATATCCAAATATCTGAGTTTACATTGGTGCGTTATGTTCAGTAGTTCCAAAACATCTGGTGATTTTGCAGAGAGCCACATCAATTTACAGAAATACTCATAATAAACATTGCTAAAAGATACAAGTGTTATGAATGGAATTTTAGATCCACTTCTCCTTAATGCAACCGCTGTGTCAGATTTCAAAAAAACTTTACGGAAAAAGCACACCATGCAATAATCTGAGTACGGCGCTTAGAGACCAAAACAACCCAAACAGATATACGCCATGTTGTGTAGTCAATAGAAGTTAGAAATAGCATTATAAATATTCACTTACCTTTGATGATCTTCATCAGAATGCACTCCCAGGAATCCCAGTTCCACAATAAATGTTTGTTTTGTTCGATAATGTCCATCATTTATGTCCAAATACCTCCTTTTTGTTTGTGCGTTCAGTACACAATCCAAACTCACGATGCGCGATCACTAGGAGCAGACGAAAAGTCAAAATGTTCCGTTAGTCCGTAGAAACATGTCAAACGAAGTTTTAGAATCAATCTTTAGGATGTTTTTAACATAAATCTTCAATAATGTTCCAACCGGAGAATTCCTGTAGAATTGCAATGGAACAGAGCTAACTATCACGTGAACGCGTGAGACTGAGCTTGTGGCTCTCTGGCAGACCTCGGACTCATTCCCCTCTCATTCGCCCCCACTTCACAGTAGAAGCATCAAACAATGTTCTAAAGACTGCTGACATCTAGTGGAAGCCTTAGGAAGTGCAATATTATCCCATAGACACTGTGTATTCGATAGGCCAAGAGTTGAAAAGCTACAAACCTCAGATTTCCCACTTCCTAGTTGGATTTTTTTCTCACGTTTTTGCCTGCCATATGAGTTCTGTTATACTCACAGGCATCATTCAAACAGTTTTAGAAACTTCAGAGTGTTTTCTATCCAAATCTTGACAATTGACGTTAAAGGTAAAAAATACAATTTTCATTAAATTCTTCTTCAAGTACTTCAAGAAATTATTAAATATTTTGACAACCCTATTTATAAGCTTTTAAATTATATCAAACTCAACCGTTAATATTTTCTAATGATGAAGACATGGATGTCCCATGGTGGGGGAAGCAAAATGTGTCAACTTTGAGCATCTCTATCTCCTGAATGTTCTGGCATTCAGATACAAAAAGTCACTTTCTGACCACTTGGGCAAATATGTACGGTAAATTTCATTCAAATCAAAAGGGGTGTGGTCAAAAAGTGATTGAAATCAAATGGAACGAGCCTTTTGTTTAAGAGGGTAATAGAGCTTGTATTCCTAAAAATCGGAGATGAGTTACCTCTGGTTCGTTCAGCCATTCCTATGGGGGAAAATATATATATCTATTTTTTGATAAACGGTGAAAATAAGGTCTGAGGTAAATTACAGGTTTAGGGGATATTTTATGTTATGTTCTATGATATATCATCAGACCTTTATGAATTATGAAGCCTTTATGTGATTGTTTTGATTACGTAAATGCTTCAGAATTCCCCCAAAGTTATGTTAGCTGATGAATCAGATCTCTTAAGCCTCAAGTTAGCTCTGATCTGGAAAGATACTGATGAATAGGAGATGTGTAATGTAACAAGCAGTACCGTATACAAAGAACAGCGCGCATACGCTTTTCTTTGTTTTATTCTTATTTTTTATTTATTTTATTAACAAATATCAACAAACAAAAGAGGAATAGTCACATGCAAACAAGCATACATACAAACTATTTACATTGCCAGGAATCCTAAACAAACAAATCATATTCATTAATAATACAAGTTTTAATTGCCTTTGTGACCAACCAAAATGACCAACTGACCAGCCCAAATAATTTTATTCTCAAACCAGTTACGAAAAAAAAGAGATTTATACGATTTTAAAATATCTTTGTTGTTCCATGTAAAGTATCTGTGAGGGGGGAAAGCGCGCAAACGCTTTTCATTTAGCCACACCCGTTTTGAGCTAACGTTACGTCCTTTCACCTCAGTGTAAACGGAAGTAAACAGTGACCAAGATCATTTCCACGTTACAGTTATTTGATATTTATACTTTTTGTTGACACGATGGAACTCTAAATATGACTCGTTTAACTGCACAGCATCACATACTTAACCCGTGCAGTCTTTATTTCGCGTTAGAGACAGGACTTGATAGGTGTTATCTAGGTAACGCTAGCTGCTAAGGGTTAGCTAACAATGGCTAACTGTATGGTTTTTCACACTCAGATAGCCTCCATCATGGAGGTGCTAGCGAATGCAGCCGTGTCAGAGATCTGTAAACTCGTAGACGACGACTATGCAGTGTTTCGTTTGGAAATAACTCAAAGCCAGAAAGAAAACAGGGCATTACGGAGGAAACTACTGGAAATGAAGGTGGCACGGGAGCGCGCAGAGAGGACAATGCGAGAGCGGGTCCTCGCCAGTTCCAAAAGTGTCAAGATCCTCGACCGATACAGAGGAATGGCAAGAGGTACATTTTGCAGAATAGTCCAGGCGAAATGAAAATGATGTTCACTGTTTCATAAAGCATATAATTTGCAACACTTGTACAAATTGTGGCCCTGAACATTTCAATACTATCCATCTGCAGCCCTGCGGTATAACCTGCGTCTTAAACTAGTCTGTCAACAAAATCAATACTATCGCCATCTACTTGTAGGGATTAAGGATGATTTTCCTCCCCCCTGAATTCGTATTTTATGACAATAGATGTAGAAAACACATTCATTAAAAAAAAACACACGATTAACTCTGGATACAATCGCGTTTGATCACAAACATGTATATTTATGCAATACATTTTCCAAAAAGGATGAAAAGAAAACTACAATGATATGTATGTCCAAAATAATCTGTTTTGAGGTACTGAAAATAATTACAAAAACATGTTATAGAATAGCGAACACTTTAAAATTAACTCAGTGGAAACGTATCTGAATTCTTGATAAATGGAGGAGGACGTTCAATTATCAATCATTTGGTAATTAAGAACAGTGGTATGATATGACATAACAATTTTAGCAATTTTATTTATCTTGCAGTGTTGAAAATTGTGTTCATATGAGAAAAAGTTTGAAACCAGTTTCTGCATATGTAAATATTTATATTTAAAGATGATAACAGGTTATAGCTACAAACATGCCAGTCTGGTGGTTTTAAAGGCCCGAGGTAGGGCTGAAATGTTAAACCTATATTAAAAGTGAGGTTTTCCGTTCAGCCCCACTAAAACAAAATCAAACTCATCAGAAAACAGTCACATACTGACAACGTATCAGGCTCCTTAACGCAATGACAAACATACCACACTTTTCTATTAAAAAGATCTTACAGTATGAATATGCATAGGTTAACCCTAATGTCCATTTGTTAAAATACACTCGTCTTTTTCATCAAAAAGATATGATACATGACAGAGATGTTAGAATCCCTCTTCTCTTTTCTTCCCTCGCTATATCTGACACTAATTACAGGCCTCTCTCATTGTTTTAAGTGGGAGAACTTGCACAATTGATGGCTGACTAAATACTTTTTTGCCCCACTGTACATGCCAAATATAGAACATAGTGTTCCATGAAGGTAATAGAAAAGAGCTCCTACTCTTTCTTTTATCTGTTCAGACACCAATCCTACCTACAGGTCTGGAAAATTAGCTCTTTTAGTATTTCTCCAGCAGGTTTCCTCATGTCAAAGATAATAAAAACAAAAACACTACAGTAAATACTACAGTATACAACAATCCGCAAAAACACTTACGATAGTATATACTACAGTTTTCTTTCACTAAAGTATTAATACAAGACTTTACAGTAAATACTACAGTATTCACTGTTGTGTTTTTCCAGACTTCAGTACACAAAAACACTAGTAGTAGAGTATAATATAGTCTCTTTTTTTTTTATTAGGGAAGCGAGAGATACTTCACATTGTTCCAGTTTTCCAGACGGTCAATGACTGCAGAATGGGTCTAAATGATAGTAATCAGAAAATGATAGTGTATGGGGAGAAGTACATCAATAAATAACCTCATAGCCATGTTCACAGATGGTTGCAAAAACACATTCATATGCACATGTAGTGACTGTTCAAATAAAAAGACTAAGTCATCACCTGAAGTAACCTCTTCAATAAGAGACACACATGGAGACTGAGCAGAACACTGTCATTGAAGTTGTGTAGCCACACTCATAATAAGAAGTGGTTGTTTCAAAGACAGAAACATAATGTTTGAATTTAGGCACACGGGCTGTGGTCTCAACAGACAAAACAGACTGAGCCATAGCCAGACATAGGAGCTTCAGGCACTCAGACATCTGGTCTCCAATCCATTTATTTCCTAGCATCTCCGACAAAACATCTTCCCTCATGTTTTCTCTTTCCGCTGTAGATGTACAATAGTCCACTAACTATTTGAAAGAAAATAACACTTGATCGTTGTGCTAGTTCATGGTTAGACTGGAATTGAGGTGACTCGCAGTACACTTCATATGCCTCCTCCTTTCTCTGTTTGTGAAAAAGCACACTTGAACCGTGCATTGTTTTGACAACAGCAAATACTCCATTTGCCTCTGCTGGATCCAGGAACTGGCTGGGCAGGTTTGAAGTTGAGGTGACATCCCCATGGTGAACACCTGAGTGCTTACTTAATACGTGCTTGGATAGCTTTTTCCTGTTTTCTTTCATGTTACATTTGGGGCGTACTACCGTTTGCCTGTTTTTATATGACACATACCCACCGGGAGATTATTTGATGTCCCAGCCTCTCCCCCGTTGTGTGGTGTCCCAGCCTCTCCCCCGTTGTGTGGTGTCCCAGCCTCTCCCCCGGTGTGTGGTGTCCCAGCCTCTCCCCCGGTGTGTGGTGTCCCAGCCTCTCCCCCGGTGTGTGGTGTCCCAGCCTCTCCCACGGTAGGTGATGTCCCAGCCTCTCCCCCGGTGGGTGGTGTCCCAGCCTCTCCCCCGGTGGGTGGTGTCCCAGCCTCTCCCCCGGTGGGTGGTGTCCCAGCCTCTCCCCCGTTGTGTGACCTGGTGTGTGGTGTCTCAGCCTCTCCCCCGGTGGGTGGTGTCCCAGCCTCTCCCCCGTTGTGTGACCTGGTGTGTGGTGTCTCAGCCTCTCCCCCGGTGGGTGGTGTACCAGCCTCTCCCCCTGTGGGTGGTGTCCCAGCCTCTCCCCCGGTGGGTGGTGTACCAGCCTCTCCCCCTGTGGGTGGTGTCCCAGCCTCTCCCCCGGTGGGTGGTGTCCCAGCCTCTCCCCCGGTGGGTGGTGTCCCAGCCTCTCCCCCGGTGGGGAGATGGAGGAACTGATTCTTATTCAAAAACAAAGTCGCAAAAACAATGGAAGTGAGCCTGCACCCTGAAACCAAGGTTGCACCTGTCGATGCAACATCCTTTGGGAACAAACACAAAATGCAGAATACATTAACTCCAGATCAAAATGAATGAACACTAGTGACAAATATTATTGACCAACTGTTATATTGAATTGCTCTACCGAGGTGAGCATTTAAATGCAGGTTTAGTTTGCTTCAGTCGGTGGCCATAAGGAATTTAGAGGCCCACAGAGGACAGTGATACAGCTTGCAGCACTGTGTGCATTTCTGCCCCGGGGGTGGCTGCGTCCCTTCCTGCACACTGATTTGACAACAAAAAAACTAGAGTTATCGAGGACATTGCTAGCTAGAACAACAACAATATGAATGAGGATGTACTTTCTGAGGACTAAGGATACAATGGAGGTTGGAACGAAAATATACTCCAGAACTTTCTAAGTGCCCTAGTGGTAAATTGAACGTCACCAAGTCAGCCTTCTTCCATCTGAAAAACATCTTACGACTCAGACCCTCTCTCACCGAGCCCACTGCTGAAACCCTCATTCACACGTTTGTTTTATCACGCCTGGACTACTGCAGCGCCATTCACTACGGAGTCCCCACCAATACACTGGACAGACTTCAACATGTATAAAACATTTTTTTTTTTTTTTAAATGAGGCTGCGCGAGTCCTCACACACACACCAGCCCTTGAGACCCCATCACCCCACCCTCATCGAACTCCACTGGCTCCCAGTTCAATACAGGATCATCTTCAAATTGCTCATGCTCACCCACAAAGCACTCAATGGACTGGCGCCCACATACCTTACTGACCTCCTGCACCCCTTCACTCCCACCTGTTCACTGCGCTCCTCTGACACCGGCCTCCTCCACCTCCCTCGCACCAGGCTCCGCTCCACGGGAGACCTGGCTTTTAGCACTGCAGCTCCCCAACTCTGGAACTCCCTCTCCATGTCTACCTCACGATCCATACACATATTCAGTTCCACACGAACACACTTCTTCACACAGGCTTACCTGGATTCTCTGTAGTCTTGAGCTTTTATCTGTCCGTCAAGTTCACGTCCCTGGTTAGTCTGTCGTCATGTTTAGTGTTCTCCCTGGTTAGTCTGTCGTCATGTTTAGTGTTCTCCCTGGTTAGTCTGTCATCATGTTTAGTGTTCTCCCTGGTTAGTCTGTCGTCATGTTTAGTGTTCTCCCTGGTTATTCTGTCATCATGTTTAGTGTTCTCCCTGGTTAGTCTGTCATCATGTTTAGTGTTCTCCCTGGTTAGTCTGTCGTCATGTTTAGTGCTCTCCCTGGTTAGTCTGTCATCATGTTTAGTGTTCTCCCTGGTTAGTCTGTCGTCATGTTTAGTGTTCTCCCTGGTTAGTCTGTCGTCATGTTTAGTGTTCTCCCTGGTTAGTCTGTCATCATGTTTAGTGTTCTCCCTGGTTAGTCTGTCGTCATGTTTAGTGTTCTCCCTGGTTAGTCTGTCGTCATGTTTAGTGTTCTCCCTGGTTATTCTGTCATGATGTTTAGTGTTCTCCCTGGTTAGTCTGTCATCATGTTTAGTGTTCTCCCTGGTTAGTCTGTCGTCATGTTTAGTGTTTTTCCTGGTTAGTCTGTCATCATGTTTAGTGTTCTCCCTGGTTAGTCTGTCGTCATGTTTAGTGCTCTCCCTGGTTATTCTGTCGTCATGTTTAGTGCTCTCCCTGGTTATTCTGTCGTCATGTTTAGTGTTCTCCCTGGTTAGTCTGTCGTCATGTTTAGTGTTCTCCCTGGTTAGTCTGTCGTCATGTTTAGTGTTCTCCCTGGTTATTCTGTCATCATGTTTAGTGTGCTTTTATATACTTAATTTAATATAGGATTTTATTGTTTTTTTATCCTGTTGACTTTGGGTGTCGTGACAATAAATAAGTCTAATAATAATAATACTTTTTTTTAAATTATCATTGTGGGAGGATTTGCTGATTTTCTGTTTCTCTCTAACTGAACATCTCAAAATGAGCTTGATTTGATGTTATCTTGACTGGGAGTGTGATCATAAAGTGCTCCAAAATGGAAATGTTCTCTTCTGAAATATAATTTGAGGAATGGTAGTTGACCCATAAAGTGCCCATGAAATCACCAGGTTCCTGGGTCCAGACCAATCAAAGGCCTTTGTGTCCCATGAATTTACACAAAGTTACAGGGTTTACACAGTCCACCATTATATAATAATCGGAAATCTTTATGATCCAAAAATGCCGATTACCAATTGTTATGAAAACTTGAAATCGGCCCTAATTAATCGGCCATTCCGATTTAATCGGTGGACCTCTAGTGCATGGCGTCATTGTCATCCTTGACCATCAAAACATAGGTGTAGACATCACCTTTTCTGTGTTAATGTTTCATTCAGAAGATAACGCAAAATAGATTATTCGGTTATGGCGGAATGGAAAATGGCCACCAAGAGGCATTTTTGTTATGCCTCCATATCAGAAAATGTAAAGGGAGCCAAATTGTACACGTGTGCCAAGTTTTATGCTTTTATGAAAAAGTTAAGTTGTCAACTAAAACTTGGCACATATTCCCTGGACTAGAAGGCAGAGGCTGCGGGGCCTGTTGCCCTGTTCTCTGCGTGTGATTTTTGATGTGTTAACCACATATATGGTTAACCAGAATTGGGTCTTGGTCAATTTTTGGATAGTAATGCAATAATTCACCCGATTACTTAGCAATCTTGCACAAAGACACTATCATATTCAAACCAGATTCGTTATTTAACACAATTCCTATTATTTACTCATAGAAAACAATGTGACGCATGGAACATAATAAATGAATCAATAAATAGTATATCAAGAAGTTATGAGAAGTGTTACCTTACATCCTTGTCAATTGTAGACAGTGTCTATATTGTACAAAATACCATTGAGCATTAACAGTAGTTAACCTAACCACCTCTTTTCCCTCAATCACTCTCTCAGGTGAAGGACATCCCACTGGAGGCCATAGCAGCTTTATGAAGCCAGCGGAACACACTACATGGAGAGATGACCAACCAATCACTGTTGATGAGGAGAGTGGAACCTCAACCCAGCACGTTATTGTGATAGAGGTTTGTGTAATAGTGCTGCATAAAGAAATAAACGTTTTACTTTGTAAATCAAATGTGGCCTGTTTATTTCAGAAAGGCTTCCCTCAGCTATTCACTTGCTTACATGAACATCCTTATTTATCTGCCATAGGGGAGCTTGTGAGGCTTCCCTACGACATTGTTATCCAATTCAACTAGTTACCGGCAACAACCTCCTCTCTTCTTGTGTCAGGCTGCAGATGCAGAGGCTATAGGTTCTGGGGTCAAGCAGGAGAGGTCTGTAGGAGAGGAGGACCCACGTCACTGCAGAGACATCCAAACTGGAGCGCCCCCTGAAGCCACGGAGGACCTCGCTGCCGCTGTGCCCCATCCCAGGACCCGACGAAGCATCACGGAGGTCAGTGGAACGGCGAACGACGTCCTCAAGTCAGAGACCGACACAGAGACTTTAACTGTAACACACAGGCTCTTACATACAAGATCTGACCACAGATCAGACCCAGAGAGACTGGTGCTGGAGAATCTGGGCTGTCCTCCTGCTCCTGGCTCAGAGTATTTACCTGTATTTCACCAGAGCCAGAGGACGGTTAATTCCCATGGAGATGGTGATACGTTAAACACCGGAGGTGATGATCCGTCTTGTTCTTACGTTACAAAGATGGACCCTGGCAACATATCCTTGGGTTTAGAGAGACAGACTGATCTGTCTAGAGGGGACTGGAACCGGTACAGTAGTAGTGTATACTCTGAAGGGTGCCTAGATAAGAAAGGGGAGTGTCTAGTTGTAGATGAGGTGACTGTGAAAGTGGAGGACGACACTCCTCTGACATGGAATGCTGACAAGACTCACTTAGGAGAAGGACACTCGCAAGGCAACACCAGAGACTTCTTAGACTACAGTGAAAGCTTAGCGACAAATCTAAATGTTGTGACCCACTCCCCTTTACACTCTTTCAGGGATCGCGACCCAGTGTCCACGTCGATGGCTCCTTCAGATTTACAAGGCTGTGTCCTTTTCGATCCGGTATTGAACTCAAACGACAGGGCTAGAGCCCAGGCTCAGGGAGGGGGAGCCACATCAGGCAATAGTAAAGAAAAATCGTTCCTCTGCATGTTCTGTAACAAAGGCTTCAGCTGCCCCCAGAACGTGGCGATCCACCAGAGGGTCCACACAGGGGAGAAACCCTACAGCTGTACCCAGTGTCACATGCGCTTTGCCCAGGCTGGAACCCTGAAGAGGCACCAGAGGGTCCACACAGGGGTGAAACCCTTCAGCTGTACCCAGTGTCATATGCGCTTCGCCCAGGCTGGTGACCTGAAGAGGCACGAGAGGGTCCACACAGGAGAAAAGCCATTCGCCTGTAATCACTGCGGAAAGAGGTTCTCTGAGAGGAGATATCTCAGGATACACCTGCAAAAAAACAATTTCCACTCTTTAACATAGAAAGTAACCATTCCACTTGATAGCTTCTGACGTTTAGATCCTACATTAAAGGAACACTCAGAGAGATGACGTAGATGCAAAAAGTAAACCGCAGCGGTGGGTCAATTTCTACAACAACTACGAGCGTTGAAGTGCAAGGCCCAGACATTGTTGGATATACAGTAATGTCAGAAATAATTCACACCCCTTGATTGTTTTCCACATTTTGTTGTGTTACAGTCTGATTTTTTGTTATTACTGAAATTGACATTTTGTGTGTCACTGGCCTACATACAATACCCCATAATGTCAAAGTGGAATTATGTTTTTAGACATTTTTACTAATGAATAAAACATTCAAAGCTGAAAGATCAAATCACATTTTATTGGTCACATACACATGGTTAGCAGATGTAAATGCGAGTGTAGCGAAATGCTTGTGCTCCTAGTTCCGAAGATGAGCGATGACTGAGCGGCAGAGGCAAGATGTAATAGATGGTATAAAATACAGTATATACATATGAGATGAGTAATGTAAGATATGTAAACATTATTAAAGTGGCAAGTGATCAATTTATTAAAGTTCCCAATGACTTTCAGTCTGTATGTAGGCAGCAGCCTCTCTGTGTTAGTGATGACTGTTTAACAGTCTGATGGCCTTGAGATATAAGCTGTTTTTCAGTCTCTCGGTTCCAGCTTTGATGCACCTGTACTGACCTGACCTTCTGGATGGTAGCGAGTTGAACAGGCAGTGGCTTGGGTGGTTTTTGTCCTTGATGATCTTTTTGGCCTTCCTGTGACATCGGGTGCTGTAGGTGTCCTGGAGGGCAGGTAGTTTGGCCCCGGTGATGCGTTGTGCAGACCGCTCCACCCTCTGGAGAGCTTTGCGGTTCTGGGCGGTGCAGTTGCTGTACCAGGCGGTAATACAGCCCGACAGGATGCTCTCAATTAAAAAGTTTGTGAGGGTTTTTAGGTGACAAGCCAAATTTCTTCAGCCTCCTGAGGTTGAAGATGCGCTGTTGCGCCTCCACCACACTGTCTGTGTAGTTGGACCATTTCAGTTTGTCTGTGATGTGTACGCCAAGGAGCTTAAAACTTTCCACCTTCTCCACTACTGTCCCGTCGATGTGAATAGGGGTGGGCTCCCTCTGCTGTTTCCTGAAGTCCATGATCATCTTTGTATTGTTTATGTTGAGAGAGAGGTTGTTTTCCTGACACCACACTCCTGGCCCTCACCTTCTCCCTGCAGGCTCTCATCATTGTTGGTAATCAAGCCCACTAATGTTGTGTCGTCTGCAAACTTGATGATTGAGTTGGAGGTGTCCATGGCCACACAGTCGTGGGTGAACAGGGAGTACAGGAGGGGGCTGAGAACACAACCTTGTGGGGCCCCAGTGTTGAGGATCAGCGAAGTGAAGATGTTGTTTCCTACCTTCACCACATGGGGGAACCTGTCAGAAAGTCCAGGACCCAGTTGCTCAGTGTGGGGTTGAAACCCAGGGCCTCAAGTGTAATGATGAGCTTGGAGGGTACTATAGTGTTGAATGCTGAGCTGTAGTTACTGAACAGGATTCTTACATAGGTATTCCTCTTGTCCAGATGGGATAGGGCAGTGTGCAGTGTGATGCCGATTGCATCGTCTGGGGATTTATTCGGTCAGTATGCAAATTGAAGTGGGGTGGCAGGTAAGGTGGAGGTGATATGATCCTTGACTAGTCTCTCAAAGCACTCCATGATGACAGCAGTGAGTGCTATAGGGAGATAGTCATTTAGTTCAGTTATCTTTGCCTTCTTGGGTACAGGAACAATGGTGGCCATCTAGAAGCATGTGGGGACAGCAGACTGGGATATGGAGAAATTGAATATGTCTGTAAACATGCCAGCCAGCTGGTCTGCACATGAGTCAATAAGTATTTAACCCCTTTGTTATTGCGAGCCTAAACAAGTTCAGGAGTAAGCATTTGCTAAAATGTCACATAATAAGTTGCATGGACTCTGTCTGCCATAATAGTGTTTAACATGATTTCTGAATGACTGCCTCGTTTCTGTACACCACACATGCAATTATCTGTAAGGTCCCTCAGTCGAGCAGTGAATTTCTAACACAGATTCAACCACAAAGACCAGGGAGGTTTTCCAATGTCGCACAAAGAAGAGCAGCTATTGGTAGATGGGTTAAAAATATAAAAATACTGTACATTGAACATATCCCTTTGAGCACGGTGAAGTTATTAATTGCACTTTGGATGGTGTATCAATACACCCAGTCACTACAAAGATGCAGGCGTCCTTCCTAACTCTGTTGCCAGAGAGAATGAAACTGCTCAGGGATTTCACCATGAGGCCAATGGTGACTTTAAACTAGAGGTCGACGGATTATGATTTTTCCTCACCGATACCGATTATTCGGACGATTTTTTACAATGTATTTGTAATAATGACAATTACAACAATACTGAATTAACACTTATTTTAACTTAATATAATACATCAATAAAATCAATTTAGCCTCAATAAATAATCAAACATGTTTAAATAATGCAAAAACAAAGTGTTGGAGAAGAAAGTAAAAGTGCAATATGTGCCATGTAAGAAAGCTAACATTTCAGTTCCTTGCTCAGAACATGCAGAGCAAGGGGAACAACTACTCCAAGTCTCAGAGCGAGTGACGTTTGAAACGCTATTAGCGAGCACCCCGCTAACTAGCTAGCCATTTCACATCGGTTACACCAGCCTACGCTTGAAGTCATAAACAGCGCAATGCTTGAAACATTGCGAAGAGCTGCTGGCAAACACAGTAAAGTGCTGTTTGAATGAATGCTTACGAGCCTGCTGTTGCCTACCATCGCTCAGTCAGACTGCTCTATCAAATCATAGACTTAATTATAATATAATAACACACAGAAATACGAGCCTTAGTTCATTATTAATATGGTCGAATCCGGAAACTCATATTATTCTTTCAGTGAAATACGGAACCGTTCCTTATTTTATCTAACGGATGGCATCCCTAAGTCTAAATATTGCTGTTACATTGCACGACCTTCAATATTATGTCATAATTACGTAAAATTCTGGCAAATTAGTTCGCAATGAGCCAGGCGGCCAGAACTGATGCATATACCCTGACTCTGCGTGCAATGAACGTAAGAGAAGTGACACAATTTCACCTGGTTAATATTGCCTGCTAACCTTTCTTTTAGCTAAATATGCAGGTTTAAAAATATATACTTCTGTGTATTGATTTTAAGAAAGGCATTGATGTTTATGGTTAGGTACACGTTGGAGCAACGACAGTCCTTTTTCACGAATGCGCACCGCATCGATTATATGCAACGCAGGACACGCTAGATAAACTAGTAATATCATCAACCATGTGTAACTAGTGATTTATGAATGATTGATTGTTTTTTATAAGATAAGTTTAATGCTAGCTAGCAACTTACCTTGGCTTCTTACTGCATTCGCATAACAGGCAGGCTCCTCGTGAGGCAGGTGGTTAGAGCGTTGGACTAGTTACCGTAAGGTTGCAAGATTGAATCCCTGAGCTGACAAGGTAAAGTGTACCTATGATGAGAATTACAGGCCTCTCTCATCTTTTTAAGTGGGAGAACTTGAACAATTGGTGGCTGACTAAATACTTTTTTGCCCCACTGTAAATGCATGCTCTTCAACCGATCACTGCCCGCACCTGCCCGCCCGTCCAGCATTACTACTCTGGACGGCTCCGGCTTAGAATATGTGGACAACTACAAATACCAAGGTGTCTGGTTAGACTGTAAACTCTCCTTCCAGGTTCAAATTAAACATCTCCAATCCAAAATTAAATCTAGAATCGGCTTCCTATTTCGCAACAAAGCATCCTTCACTCATGCTGTCAAACATACCCTTGAAAATCTGACCATCCTACCGATCCTCGACTTCGGCGGTGTCATTTATAAAATAGCCTCCAACACTCTACTCAACAAATTGGATGCAGTCTATCACAGTGCCATCCGTTTTGTCACCAAAGCTCCATATACTACCCACCACTGCGACCTGTATGCTCTCGTTGGCTGGCCCTCGCTTCATACTCATCGCCAAATCCACTGGCTCCAGTTCATCTACAAGCCTCTGCTAGGTAATGCCCCGCCTTATCTCGGCTCACTGGTCACCATAGCAGCCCCCACTTGTAGCAAGCGCACCAGCAGGTATATCTCACTGGTCACCCCAAAGCCAATTCCTCCTTTGGCCGCCTTACCTTCCAGTTCTCTGCTGCCAATGACTGGAACAAACTGCAAAAATCACTGAAGCTGGAGACTCATATCTCCCTCACTAGCTTTAAGCACCAGCTATCAGAGCAGCTCACAGATCACTGCACCTGTACATAGCTCATCTGTAAACAGCCTATCCAACTACCTCATCCCCACACTGTATTTATTTATCTTACTCCTTTTCACCCCAGTATCTCTACTTGCACATTCATCTTCTGCACATCTACCATTCCAGTGTTTAATTGCTATATTTTAATTACTTCGCCACAATGGCCTATTTATTGCCTTAACTCCCTTATCTTACCTAATTTGCACTCACTGTATATAGACTTTCTGTTTTCTTTTTTTCTACTGTATTATTGACTGTATGTTTTGTTTATTCCATGTGTAACTCTGTGTTGTTGTATGTGTCAAACTGCTATGCTTTATCTTGGCCAGGTCGCAGTTGCCAACCTGTTTTAAATAAAGGGAAAATGTAAAAAATTATGCAGATTCTTTGTTGAGACGTGTATGTGTGGTTTTCATATCGTGTATTTACAAATTGTTTATGTTTAATAAACACAAAATGGGACGTTTCATTCTAAGGCTTTCATTAAGACTCTCTTCAGTATACATCACATCTGATCTCACCCTATTCTGCATAAACCCAACAGCACTTTATAACCAATATACTAAAAATACCTACACATACCCACACACTAACAAACACCTACTGTACACGTCAAAATAGTTTAGTCAGGTTTGTCTGATGGTGACTTAGAACTTATCATAGCTGAATTATTTCTACCCACAACATATTAATGTCCACCATGATGGGTTTAACAATAATGAAGTAATTCTGTAACTACAGTATAGGACTCAAAAATAGTGGGAATGAGTAAACACTCCATGTTGAAAGTTATTATCTGTGCATGTGTACGTACCTGAGGGAGTGTATGTCTGTGTAATCTGTATCTCCTGTCACTTCCAGGAGGAGGAGGGTCCAGAGGTGCTGCTGGTGAAGGAGGAGGGGTGTGAAGAGGGTCTGGAGAACCCTGAGGGGACCATGGTCATGGAGGACAACCAGACTACACCTCCTCCTGAACCCACAGAGGAACCAGCTGAGCAGCACAGGACCACACACAGTCTCACTGAGGTGAGCCCACTGTGAACTACTGTCTGAATGGTATTAGTTCAGGGCCCGTATCCACAAAGTGTCTCAGAGCTGATCATTGATCATAATGAATGAGACTATGTAGGTGGGGAGCTGATCCTTGATCAGCACGTCTACTCTGAGACTCTTTGTGGATACTGGCCCAGATCTTGATTAATTTTGTGTGAAGTGTGGGACCATGCCTTTGAATTATCAAACCATTAGTGTCAAGTAATCAATTCAACTAACATGTTTACATCGTACTCATAGCAATCCCTCATTGCCCAATCAGAAGATGCTCCATAGTAGGGTGCTCATATCAGATGTCTTAATCCAACATCCTCTCACTCTGTATCTCTTACAGTCAGTAGACATGGAGGATGGGAAGCCTGATCTGCTGCTGGTCAAAGAGGAGACAATAGAAGATGGACCAGAGAGCACTGACCTGCTGAGTGGACTAAAGATGGGGCAGCAAGGTAAGGGAGACATACATATAGCCTACATACAGTAATACATCTTCAATGGGAATAGTGATGCACCTGGCTATTGTTTTAAACAAATTAGAATGTGTGAACTTGACCAGGTGATTGTCAAACAAAAAACTCCATATGTAGAGTTCTCTGCCATGTTTGTAAATTATTTTGTAACCGCTTCCTGCAGGTGGTTTGCTGGAGGCTAACAGAGACTGGGTGGCCATCTTGGATTCTCAGACTGGTGCATCCAAGGGCCCAGGGGACGACATCACCGAGCAGGCCAGGACCAGAAGCGACATAGTGGAGGTCAGTGGATGGGACAGCGTCTTCAACTCTGGGCTGGGGAACAACACTGTTAACCACAACCAGAAACAGACAGTCGAACACAAAACAACAACCAAACTTAATCTCCATGACAACAGACTGGCTGAGACCGAGGCGAGGCGTAGATTTGGTCTGCAGGGACAGGGAGGTGTCAGTATGTGGCGGAAGAGAACAAACACAGACTCGGCTAGCGATGCTCCATCCTGCTCCTATAGTTGTGATTCAGAGAGACTGATTGCGCCTCAGGTTAACCCCCTAACAAGTGCTGCCTTCAGCCATCCTTCAATAGGATCTATCAACTGGAACATGGACCCTGCGACAACACAGACACTCCCTGGCCTTCATCCTCCTCACACTCTACTAATGTTAAACCAGACAGACAATGCCAGTGCATCAACACTAAATAGCTACACAATCCCATTGACAAATGACAGTAGTAGTAACGCTATCAGCAGATCCGGTGGCAAAGAGAAGCGCTTCCCGTGTTCATTCTGTGGGAAAGCCTTCAGTTTCCCCAAACAGGTGGAGAGCCACCAGAGAATGCACACGGGGGAGAAACCATTCAGCTGCCACCTTTGCCAGGCTAGTTTCTCCCACTCCTCCAACCTGAATAGGCACCAGAGGGTCCACACAGGGGTGAAACCCTTCAGCTGTACCCAGTGTCACATGCGCTTCGCCCAGGCTGGTCACCTGAAGAGGCACCAGAGGGTCCACACAAGGGAGTAATCCTACAGCTGCCCCCAGTGTGAAAAGAAGTTCTCCTGCCAGAACCAGCTGAAGATGCACCTGAAGTTCCATACGGGATAGAGGCCTCCTACGCACTGCAGGAAGAGGTTCTCAGAGAAGAGCTACCTCAGGATACACCAGCTGATAAACCATTCCACTCTATAACAAAGAAAGTAACCACTCCACTCGATAGCTTCTGACTTTTAGATCAAACCCTGCATTAAAGACAATTCATTTGAATTGTAGTCAGCAGGAAATCTCTACATATGCATTTGGAGTACCGAGAGTAACATATTTTAGTGTTGAATATTTCTGGGTAGAATATTGCATCTAGACAATGCGTGACATGTAAGGCATTTAAGCAATGCAAGAACTTTCCATTATAAATTTCAATCTGGTTCTGGTGAGCATCATTTGAAAGCTTATTATATTTCCAACATGACTAGCTAAGTTCTAAAATACGATCTTACAGTGTTAGGCTTTGACAAGGCACTTTAGACAAACAGATCGGCGTTTTGGTGCGCGTAGAATGGAGTCATACGTGCATTCAAGTGCGTGTTCCACTTCAAATTTTCCTCACAATACGACAACCATGCTCATTCTGTTCAGGACAACCCAGGGTATGACATGTGTCATCCTTGTCACTGTACATCAAACATGACAAACGTTGATACTGCAAATGACACGGGTTTTCAAATGTGAAACGTGAAGTGCACATTTTTGTTGACAAGCTCCATTACTGCAGGAATGAAATAATACAGTTTGATTGTTTAAGAAATCTAAAAAGTCTCTCTTTTTTTGTTTACAATCATTCCACGACACTTCTCACAAAAACGTCTGTAGCGTCCGAACGGTTTTGCCTGCAAACTAATATGACCCCTCTATGGAAAGATGAGGCGCTCCCGAACATGATGTTCTCCGTTTTGCTCTACGGCCCCCATAAGTGTCACAGGACTTGTCGGAAGGTAACCGGTGCTGATTAAAACAATGAATGGAAGTATGGAAGTAGTTTTGGGCCTACCCCAAAAAAGAAGAATACACTAAGATCGTGTTTTGTAACTTAGCTAGTCATGTTGGGAAAAGAATAAGATTTAAAATGATGCCCACCTGACCCAGATTGAGATTTATAACGGAAGATGTTTGCATTGCTTTAACAACGATAGTAATTGTGTTATGGTGGGAACAGAGGGCAGTGTAATTATATATATATATATTTTTAAATAAATAGATGTGTGCTTGCTTCAGGTCCTCAACATCGAAGCTAGGGGAATTCAAAAAGCGCCTTATATTTGAAGGCTCTTTCCTTGATTCATAAAATATCATTATTTTGTAGGAACTGCACGGTTTGGAGAGGTGTGTCCACTTGGAGTCACCAGTTAGTCCTCACTTAAACCCTTGTCGTTTGTTGGTCTTATGTTGCACCTACCCCCCATTTTTCCAATGTTATTATCATGTTACTGAATGTATCCATTTCGTAATCAACAAATGTGGCAAAGTCCAGTAAAATGAATGTGAAATCAAGTGTCATGTTTGGATTCAGTCTTGTCAGGTGAACTGTTGTGTCCTGGGGAAATGATCAGACCAAAGTGTTCTCTTTCAACTGCTACCATGGTAATGCATATACATTTACATATTTATTCTGTTGGAAACATTTCAATATGGCCCTTTCTATATAGACAAATGTCCACAAGTGTAAAGGGTTAATGAGAAAATTTCTCAAGTTCATTACGTTTTTTTGTTGTTGAGATGTGTATGTGTGGTTTTCTTGTGTATTTAAAACTTGTTTATGTTTAATAAACACAAAATGGGACTTTTCATTCGGAGACTTCCATTGGGACAATTTTGTATACATCAGGGTCTGTATTCACGAAGCGTCTCTGAGTAGAATATTTGTCATAAGTGCTGAGAATAGATACATTTTACTCTGATGGGTAAAAATAAAAGCTATGCGTGAAGCGTCTTTAGTGATAAGAGCCATGCCTAGTTGACAGATACAGTATTTAGGAGACGTCTTAACCAGCTTAAAGTTACCAGCAGGTGTCTTGATGATAGAAAAAAGCAGCAATTCAGTGTTTATTGCACCACATGCAATTGCTTTGGAGTTCTTAAAATAATGTTTTTTCATCATTCTAAATGAACAATCCATAAATAATTTAGACCTACATGCAACAGTATCTCTTGCACTTTTTTGGATTTATAAGCTGGAAGTAGAAACTAAAATGTTGTTGTTCATTAGTTTACGCCAATAAGGGGAGGGGTGGTAGGGTTAGTAGAAAATAATAGAGTAAAATAAAAATAAAATGACATTGTTTATTTATATATGTATTTTATATGTGTTATGGCGGTGTAAAGGAGGCGAAGTCAGGTGCAGGAGAGCAGAGTAGAGTAAACATGAGCACTTTTATTCCGTTCAACAATAGGCACAAAAAAATGACATAAGTGCCCAAAAACACGGAACATAAACTATAAAAGTATCGCGCGTGAACATACACCATAAACAAAGAACAATTACACACAAAGACATGATGGGGAACAGAGGACTAAATACATGTAGCTTGATTGGGGAGTGAAAACCAGGTGTGTATGGAACAAGACAAAACAAATGGACATATGAAAAAGGGAGCGGCGATGGCTAGAAAGCCGGTGACGTCGATCGGCGAACGCCGCCCGAACAAGGAGAGGAGCCGACTTCAGCGGAAGTCGTGACTGTGGGCCAGATAAACTGGAACATACATACGCCCGACCGGACACTGGAGGGGAGCGGATTCTGTACGCAACGCCTGCTCAATGTCCGCGTCCAACTCCCACACGACCGGTGCTACCAGGCAAGAGGCCGGGAGTATGGGAGTCTGATCAATGGGCCGCTCCTCTGTGTCATACAGCCGGGACAGTGCGTCTGCCTTCGTATTCTGGGAACCTGGTCTGTAGGACAGGGTAAACACAAAATGGGTAAAGAACAGGGCCCACCTTGCCTGACGAGGATTCAGTCTCCTCGCTGCCCGGATGTACTCCAGGTTGCGGTGGTCAGTCCAGATGAGGAAAGGGTGTTTAGCCCCCTTTAAGCCAATGTCTCCACGCCTTCAACGCTTTAACCACAGCCAACACCTCCCGGTCCCCCACATCTTAGTTACGCCCCGCTGGGCTGAGCTTCTTCGAGAAGACAACACAGGGGCGGAGTTTTGGTGGCGCACCCGAGAGCTGTGAGAGCACGGTTCCTATCCCAGCCTCGGATGCGTCCACCTCCACTATGAACGTCAGAGAGGGATCCGGATGGGCCAGCACGAAGTAAACAGAGCTCTTAGCTGCCCAAAAGCCCTGTCCGCCTCAACCGACCACTGTAACCATACGGGACCCCCCTTCAGCAGTGAGGTAATGGGAGCAGCCACCAGGCCAAAACCCCAGATAAATCTCTGGTAGTAATTGGCAAACCCTAAAAATCGCTGCACCTCCTTTACCGTGGTGAGAGTCGGCCAAATACGCACGGCTGCAATGCGGTCACTCTCCATCTCCACCCCTGATGTGGAAATGCAATATCCTAGGAAGGAGACGGCCTGCTGAAAGAACAGGCATTTCTCAGCCTTGACATACAGGTCATGCTCCAACAGTCGTCCGAGTACCCTGCATACCAAGGACACATGCTCGGCGCGTGTAGCGGAGTATATCAAAATGTCATGTAATTTAAGAATGTGAAATGTCAGAATAATAGTAGAGAGAATTATTAATTTCAGCTTTTATTTCTTTCATCAGTGGGTCAGAAGTTTACATACACTCAATTTGTATTTGGTAGCATTGCCTTTAAATTGTTTAACTTGGGTCAAACGTTTGGGGTAGCCTTTCACAAGCTTCCCACAATAAATTGGGTGAATTTTGGCCCATTCCTCCTGACAGAGGAGGCGTAACTGAGTCAGGTTTGAAGACCTTGCTCGCACACTCTTTTTCAGTTCTGCCCACACATTTTCTATAGGATTGAGGTCAGGGCTTTGTGATGACCACTCCAATACCTTGACTTTGTTGTCCTTAAGCCATTTTGCCACAACTTCGGAAGTATGCTTGGGGTCATTGTCCATTTGGAAGACCCATTTGCGACCAAGCTTTAACTTCCTGACTGATGTCTTGAGATGTTGCTTCAATATATCCACATAATTTCCTGCCTCATGATGCCATCTATTTTGTGAAGTGCACCAGTCACTCCTGCAGCAAAGCACCCCCACAACATGATGCTGCCACCCCCGTGCTTCACGTTTGGGATGGTGTTCTTTGGCTTTCAAGCCTCCCCTTTTCCTCCAAACATAACGATGGTCATTATGGCCAAACAGTTCTATTTTTGTTTCATCAGACCAGAGAACATTTCTCCAAAAAGTACAATATTTGTCCCCATGTGCAGTTGCAAACCGTAGTCTGGCTTTTTTATGGCTGTTTTGGAGCAGTGGCTTCTTCCTTGCTGAGCTGCCTTTCAGGTTATGTCGATATAGGACTCGTTTTACTGTGGATATAAATACTTTTGTACCTGTTTCCTCCAGCATCTTCACTAGGTCCTTTGCTGTTGTTCTGGGATTGATTTGCACTTATAGCACCAAAGTACGTTCATCTCTAGGAGACAAAACGCTTTCCTGAGCGGTATGACGGCTGCGTGATCCCATGGTGTTTATACTATGTTTACTATTGTTTGTGCAGATGAGCGTGGTACCTTCAGGCGTTTGGAAATTGCTCCCAATGATGAACCAGACTTGTGGAGGTCTACAATTATTTTTCTGAGGTCTTGGCTGATTTCTTTTGATTTTCTCATGATGTCAAACAAAGAGGCACTGAGTTTGAAGGTAGGCCTTGAAATACATCCACAGGTACACCTCCAATTGACTCCAATGATGTCAATTAGCCTATCAGAATCTTCTAAAGCCAGACATACATTTCTGGAATTTTCCAAGCTGTTTAAAGGCACAGTCAACTTAGTGTTTGTAAACTTCTGACCCACTGGAATTGTGATACAGTGAATTATAAGTGAAATAATCTGTCTGTAAACAATTGTTGGAAAAATTACTTGTGTCATGCACAAAGTAGATGTCCTAACCAACTTGCCAAAACTTTAGTTTGTTAACAAGACATTTGTGGAGTGGTTGAAAAACAAGTTTTAATGACTCCAACCTAAATGTATGTAGACTTCAACTGTATGGAATCATGTAGTAACCCAAAAATCTTTTAGATTTTAGATTGTTCAAAGTAGCCACGCTTTGCCTTGATGACAGCTTTGCACACTCTTGGCATTCTCTCAACCAGCTTCACCTGGAATGCTTTTCCAACAGTTTTGAAGGTGTTCCCACATGTGCTGAGCACTTGTTGGCTGCTTTTCCTTCACTCTGTGGTCCAACTCATCCCTAACCATCTCAATTCATTCAACTCAACTCAATTCATCGTCATCTACAAGACCCTGCTAGGTAAAGTCCCCCCTTATCTCAGCTCGCTGGTCACCATTGCATCTCCCACCTGTAGCACACGCTCCAGCAGGTATATCTCTCTAGTCACCCCCAAAACCAATTCTTTCTTTGGCCGCCTCTCTTTCCAGTTCTCTGCTGCCAATGACTGGAACGAACTACAAAAATCTCTGAAACTGGAAACACTTATCTCCCTCACTAGCTTTAAGCACCAACTGTCAGAGCAGCTCACAGATTACTGCACCTGTACATAGCCCACCTATAATTTAGCCCAAACAACTACCTCTTTCCCTACTGTATTTTATTTATTTATTTATTTTGCTCCTTTGCACCCCATTATTTTTATTTCTACTTTGCACATTCTCCCATTGCAAATCTACCATTCCAGTGTTTTACTTGCTATATTGTATTTACTTTGCCACCATGGCCTTTTTGCCTTTACCTCCCTTATCTCACCTCATTTGCTCACATCGTATATAGACTTGTTTATACTGTATTATTGACTGTATGTTTGTTTTACTCCATGTGTAACTCTGTGTCGTTGTATGTGTCGAACTGCTTTGCTTTATCTTGGCCAGGTCGCAATTGTAATTGAGAACTTGTTCTCAACTTGCCTACCTGGTTAAATAAAGGTGAAATAAAATAAAAATAAATAAAAAAATTAGGTTGAGGTCAAATAGCCCTTACACCGCCTGGAGGTATGTTGGGTCATTGTCCTGTTCAAAAACAAATGATAATCCCACGAAGCACAAACCAGATGGGATGGCGTATCTCTGCAGAATGCTGGTTAAGTGTGCCTTGAATTCTAAATAAAAAATCGGCAGTGTATCAAATACTTGTTCTCCCAACTGGATAGGTTGGGAGAACATAGGTACCCTTCAACTGTGAGAGACGGAATCTAAAACAAAAATCCAGAAAATCACATTGTTTGATTTTTAAGTAATTAATTAGCATTTTATTGCATGACATAAGTATTTGATACATCAGAAAAGCAGAACTTAATATTTGGTACAGAAACCTTTGTTTGCAATTACAGAGATCATACGTTTCCTGTAGTTCTTGACCAGGTTTGCACACACTGCAGCAGGGATTTTAGCCCACTCCTCCATACAGACCTCCTCCAGATCCTTCAGGTTTCAGGGCTGTCTCTGGGCAATACGGACTTTCAGCTCCCTCCAATGATTTTCTATTGGGTTCAGGTCTGGAGACTGGCTAGGCCACTCCAGGACCTTGAGATGCTTCTTTCGGAGCCACTCCTTAGTTGCCCTGGCTGTGTGTTTCGGGTCGTTGTCATGCTGGAAGACCCAGCCACGACCCATCTTCAATGCTCTTACTGAGGGAATTAGGTTGTTGGCCAAGATCTCGTGATACATGGCCCCATCCATCCTCCCCTCAATACGATGCAGTCGTCCTGTCCCCTTTGCAGAAAAGCATCCCCAAAGAATGATGTTTCCACCTCCATGCTTCACGGTTGGGATGGTGTTCTTGGGGTTGAACTCATCTTTCTTCTTCCTCCAAACACGGTGAGTGGAGTTTAGACCAAAAAGCTCTATTTTTGTCTCATATGACCACATGACCTTCTCCCATTCCTCCTCTGGATCATCCAGATGGTCATTGGCAAACTACAGACGGGCTTGGACATGCGCTGGCTTGAGCAGGGGGACCTTGCGTGCGCTGCAGGATTTTAATCCATGACGGCGTAGTGTGTTACTAATGGTTTTCTTTGAGACTGTGGTCCCAGCTCTCTTCAGGTCATTGACCAGGTCCTGCCGTGCAGTTCTGGGCTGATCCCTCACCTTCCTCATGATCATTGATGCCCCACGAGGTGAGATCTTGCATATGGAGCCCCAGACCGAGGGTGATTGACCGTCATCTTGAACTTCTTCCATTTTCTAAAGATTGCGCCAACAGTTGTTGCCTTCTCACCAAGCTGCTTGCCTATTGTCCTATAGCCCATAAGTAAATAACACAAACAGCACTTACAGTTGACCGGGGAAGCTCTAGCAGGGCAGAAATTTGACTAACTTGCTTGTTGTAAAAGGTGGCATACTACGATGGTGCCATGTGAACGTCACTGAGCTCTTCAGTAATGCCAATCTACTGCCAATGTTTGTGTATGGAGATTGCATGGCTGCATGCTTGATTTTATACACCTGCAACGGGTGTGGTTGAAATAGCCAAATCCACTAATTTGAAGGGGTGTCTACATACTTTTGGCCATGTAGTGTAGTTGAAGGCTTTTTCTTTGCGTAATAAAAATGCATTGAAACTACTTAGGAACTGTACAGTTTGGAGAGGTGTGTGGCCACTTGGAGAGACACCAGTTAGACTTCTCACTCAAACCCTTGTAATAGGTTTTTCTTATCTTGCACCTACTCCAACGTTTCAATGAATATTTGTATTATGTTACTGAATGTATCCAAAGTATTTTCAGATTTAGTTATTGACAAATGCTGTGAAAAGTACAGTAAATGTAAAATGCACATAAAATCAACAGTGTCATTTTTGGATTCAATTTTGTGTCAGGTGAACTGTTATGTCCTTACGTTTGGTCTTATAATTTCCATATAATCTCCAAAGTGTTTTCTTTCAATTGCTACCATGGTAAATCATATGCTTTGTACAGTTCTTCTGTTAGAAACATTTCAATTTGGCCCTATCCATATAGGCCAATTTCAACAAATGTAAGGGGTTATCAAGTGTGGGACCATGCCTTTGAATAATCAAACCATTAAAGACTGTGAAGTAATTATTATACCTTTATTTCAACAAGGGACACAGACTAAGACCACGGTCTATTTTACAGCTGGGCCCTGCATATACATGTTTACACATACAGTTTAGGTACAATGATTAAAAAACTACACAAGACAAACAAAACTATCACAAAAAAATAATAAAAAAATACAGCAATAGATTTCATTTACACATAGGTTATTCTACTAACAGCACAAGAACTTGCATTCCCCGAAACAGTTACAAACAATACAAAAATAAAAATGCTCCAATAAATATTTAAAATGAGCAACAGGGGGACAAGAGTCTCAAGTTTTAAGTTTAGTCTGCGGGCTATTCCATAAGCAAGGAGCGTAACAGGAAAAGGCAGTCATACCCAACTCTGTGGAAATTGCATGGGCCTCAAGTGTAATCCATGCTTGAGACCTGGTTTTAGGAATTCTAATTCTAATATTGATGAGTGATGATAAATAAGAAGGTAGTTTATTCAGAAGTGCTTTATAGACAAACACGATAGCATGTTGTTCTCGTCTCACGGACAGCGAAGTCCAACCCACATTATGATATAAAACACAGTGGTGAGTTCTGTAGCTAGCACCCGTAATAAACCTAAGTGCACAATTATAAGTAGAATCCAGCGATTTAAGTGTTGTTGACGTAGCATGCATGTAAATAATATCCCCATAATCTATAACAGACATAAAAGTAGCTTGCACAATTTGTCTTCTATTTGCAGAGGACAAGCATGTCCTGTTTCTATAGAGGAAGCCTAGCTTGATTTTTAGCCGTTTAAAAAGTTTGTCAATATGCATTTTAAAAGACAGTTCATCATCAAACCAAATCCATAAGTATTTATATGCAGAGACCTGGTTAATTCGAGAACCATCTAAGCTCATAAGTGCAAGTATATTTTCAGCAAACTTTTTGAACCTATTAAAAATCATAAAATGTGTTTTCTTTGCTTTTAAAACAAGTTTCAGCTGTATAAAAGACCCTTGTAATATCTTAAAATCTGTTTCTAATAGTGATAATGCTTGGTCAGCCATTGAAGCGATAGAGTACATGACAGTGTCATCAGCATATAAATGAATTTGACACTTTCTTATCTCATCACCGATATTGTTTATGTAGAGAGTGAACAGTAATTGACCAAGTATAGAACCTTGTGGGACCCCTTTAACCAACTCCAATGGCTCTGACTGGATGCCGTCGACTCTAACAGCCTGACTTCTATCCTTTAGATAGTCATGAAACCAACGACAGACATCCAGGCCCAGTCCTATTGACGACAGCTTACCCAAAAGTATCGCATGGTCTACAGTGCCAAAAGCTTTAGATAAATCTATGAACAAGGCGGCACAGTACTTTCTATTATCTAGGGCATTAGTAATTTCATTTACAACACGTACAATGGCCGTAATAGTACTGTGTTTAGGTCTAAAGCCAGATTGATTACTAGAAAGAGTATTGTTAACAGTTAAAAAACATTGTAGTTGCCTATTCACCAGTGACTCTAGAATTTTAGCCAAACAGGAGAGCTTAGAGATGGGCTGATAATTATCCAACTCACTACCATCACCTCCCTTGAGGAGTGGTAAAACAAAAGCTGTTTTCCAAGATTTAGGAATCTTTCCTACGACAAATGTTTGATTAAAAATGTGTGTCACTACACCAGCAATAATAGATGCCGCACACTTGAGTACATATGGATCCAGATTGTCAGCGCCTAAAGATTTCTTAGAATCTATAGCAGATAAGACCTCATCTTATCTAATCAAAGCAAACTAACATCTCTGCATAGTATCAAATCAGCAAACATGTTTGCATAGTACTCATAGCCTTCCTTCACTGTCCAATCAGAAGATGCTCTATAGCAGGGTGCTCATATCAGATTTCTTGATCCAACATCCTCTCACTCTGTATCTCTTACAGTCAGTAGACATGGAGGATGGGAAGCCTGATCTGCTGCTGGTAAAAGAAAAGACAGTAGAAGATGAACCAGAGAGCATTGATCTGCAGAGTGGACAAAAAATGGGGGAGCAAGGTAAGAGAGAAATGCATATAGCACATTGTCTTCCAACAGGTAGCATCGCTTCTATGCAAGGCTCATCCCTCATCAGTGCTGGAGGGATCTTCTCACTATCTGACATAAAACAATGCATATAGTCTACATACAGTAATGCACCTGACAATTGTTTTGTTCTTCTTCATTCATAAAATGAAATCAGTACAACTTATGTTTGCATACAAACGCAGACATAATAAATTAACTTGACCAGGTTATTGACAAATAAAAAATCTAAAAAATCAAACCTCTTCCTGCAGGTGGTTGGCTGGAGGATAACAGAGGAGACTGGGCGGCCATCTTGGATTCCCAGACGTGTGCAGCCAATGGCCAAGCAGAGGTCATTGGATGGGACAGTGTCCTCATCTCTGGGCTAGGGAACAACACTGTTAACCATAATCAGATACAGTCAGCCGAAAGCAAAGCAACATCCAAACTTAGTCTCTATGACAACAGACTGGCTGAGACCAGGGCGAGGTGTAGATTTGGTCTGCAGGGTCGGGGAGGTGTCCGTATGCGGCTGGAGAGAACAGACACAGACTCTGCTAGCGATGCTCCGTCCTGCTCCTATAGTTGTGATTCAGAGAGACTGATGGTGCCTCAGGTTAACCCCCTAACAGGTGCTGCCTTCAGCCTGCCTTCTATAGGATCTATCAACTGGAACATGGACCCTGCGACAGCACAGACTCTCCCTGGCCTTCGTCCTCCTCACACTCTCCTAATGTTAAACCAGACCTCGGACAATGCCAGTGCCTCAACACTAAATGGCTACACAAGCCCGATGACTAATCACAGTAGTAGTATTGCTATCAGTAGATATGGTGGCAAAGAGAAGCACTACCCGTGTTCATTCTGTGGGAAAGCCTTCAGTTTCCCCAAACAGGTGGAGATCCACAAGAGGATACACACAGGAGAGAAACCGTTCAGCTGCCACCTTTGCCAGGCCAGTTTTTCACACTCATCCAGTCTAAAGAGGCACCAGAGGATGCACACAGGGGAGAAACCATTCAGCTGCCACCTGTGCCGGGCCAGTTTTTCCCACTCATTCAACCTGAAGAGGCACCAAAAGGTCCACACAGGGGAGAAACCATACAGCTGTACCCAGTGTGAGAAGAGGTTCTCCCGCCAGCAGCGGCTGAAGATGCACCTGAAGGTCCACACAGGAGAGAGTACGTTTGCCTGTACGCAGTGCGGGAAGAGATTCTCAGAGAGGAGCTGCCTCAGGATACACCAGCAGAAAATGCACACGGCCCATGTATAGAGTATAGTGACATCATAATCTAACTGAGCAGCAGCAGTTAGGGAGATCTCCTTGTAAAATGTTATTCTTTTTGTTAAATTATTTGGTATTTAGTGAACAGATTGGCTGTTTCAATGCAGTGCTGTGTTTTCCACATCTGGAGATGTTAGTAGATGTTTTTCCTTTGAGAAGATTGTTTGTTTTTGAGAGAATGATCAACCTGGCTCTAAAGACTAGATGATCAAGATGACTTAGTAGACTATCTGGCAAGAAGCAACAAGGGCAAGATTGAGGGACTAGGGCATCAGGACAAGAGAAGTAGGAGGAGAAATAGAGGATAAAACCAACAGAAAAAAGGAATTGATTTGGAGGATTTCTAAAGGAAAGACAGTACAAGACATTGGAAAGTCAACCAACAAACAAAAACACACACAAAGGAGAGGTAGGATTGTTCTGGACAATGTAATTGGTGACTACAGTGTTAATTACACAACTAATAGCATTATATTTTCATTATAAATAGTGCATTATTTAAAACCGTTACATGCATGTCAGTGGAGGCTGGTGGGGGGAGCTATAGAAGGACAGGCTCATTGTAATGGCTGGAATGGAATATATGGAACGGTATCAAACATATGGAAATCATGTTAGACTCCGTTCCTTTTATTCCATTCCAGCCGTTACAATGAGTCGGTCCTCCTATACCTCCTCCCGCCAGCCTCCACTGACATGCATCAATACTCAAATTCTAAAAAGAACAATGGCAACAGTAACAGAAGCTTGGCATATTCCATTTGATCTACTAGCAGAAAAAAACTCTGAACATTATAAACCATACTAAAACTGCTGAGGGAAAATCCAGAGACATTGTTGGCTGATTACACCCTAATTGGAGACTCGCCCACACCATCTGCCTGGTACAGTTGAAAGCAGAATTAATCCATGAAGAGCACACTTCTCCTGGGTGCCAGTGGCCAATCGAAGGTGAGCATTTGCCCACTGAAGTCGGTTAAGAGGCCGAACTGCAGTCAGGTCAAGACCCTGGTGAGGATGACGAGCATGCAGATGAGCTTCCCTGAGACGTTTTCTGACAGTTTGTGCAGAAATTCTTCAGTTGTGCAAACCCACAGTTTAATCAGCTGTCCAGGTGGCTGGTCTCAGACCATCCCGCAGGTGAAGCAGCCGGATGTGGAGGTCCTGGGCTCATGTGTTTACACGTGGTCTGCGGGTTGTGAGGGTAGTTGGACGTACTGCCAAACTCTTTAAAAACGACGTAGGCAGGTTTTTGGTAGAGAAACGAACAGTCAATTCTCTGGCAACAGCTCTGGTGGACATTCCTGCAGTCCGAATTGCAAGCTCCCTGTAAAACTTGAGACAGTGGTGGCATTGTGTTGTGTGAGATGCCTTTTACTGTCCCACGCACAAGGTTCTTGATATGCCATTGCAAAGGAGAAATGCTCACTAGCAGGGATGTAAACAAATATTTGCACAAAATTTGAGAGAAATAAACTTTTTGTGCCTATGTAAAATTTCTGGGATCTTTTATTCCAGCTCATGAGAAATGGGACCAACAATTTACAATTGCGTTTATATTTTTTTTCAGTATATTCTTTAAAGAACGAAGAAGTTAACTACTGACCTTCACCATGCATATAGGGAAAGGCACTCAACTTGTACTGCAGTGACTCAGATGACTCAGATGACTGATGTTTGGATAAAATAAATGGATAATAAGATGATATTTGGAGCTGTATTAGATTTATTAGATTTCAATGTTGCATTTTATGTTATTGATCATGATTTGTTATTGAAAAACCTCACTTGTTATGGCTTTACATCACCTGCCATCACAGTTACTACATCAGAGTTTCTTATCCAATAGAACTCAAGAGAGTATTCTTCAGTGGTAGCTTCTCTAACATCAGATATATACAGTGCGGTATCCCTCAGGGCAGTTGCCTTGGGCCGTTACTCAATTTTTACAAATTATTTGCCACTTGTCTAAAATGACAATGTATGCTGATGATTGCACACTCTACACATCGGCACCTACAGCCAGTACATCCAAGTAGTTAGTAAGTGTCAGAATGGGTCATTAAAAATAAACTGGTCATAAATACGTCTACAACCAAAAGCATTGTATTTGGTTCAAAGCATTCTCTTAGACCTAAACCTCAACTGAAGTTTTGCATAAAGGGTGTGACCATTGGACGAGTTGAAGAAGCTGAACTCCTAGGAGTAACATTGGATGGTCAGTTATCATGGTCAAGTCATATTTGGCCTCCCGAGTGGCGCAGCGGTGTAAGGTGCTGCATCTCAGTGCTCGAGGCGTCACTACAGACACCCTGGTTTGAATCCAGGCTTTATCACAACCGGCCATGATTGAGAGTCCCATAGGGCGGTGCACAATTGGCTTAGCGTTGTCCGGGTTTGACTGCTGTAGGCCGTCATTGTAAATAAGAATTTGTTCTTAACTGACTTGCCTAGTTAAATAAGGGTTAAAAAAATATACACTGCTCAAAAAAATAAAGGGAACACTTAAACAACACAATGTAACTCCAAGTCAATCACACTTCTGTGAAATCAAACTGTCCACTTAGGAAGCAACACTGATTGACAATAAATTTCACATGCTGTTGTGCAAATGTAATAGACATCAGGTGGAAATTATAGGCAATTAGCAAGACACCCCCAATAAAGGAGTGGTTATGCAGGTGGTGACCACAGACCACTTCTCAGTTCCTATGCTTCCTGGCTGATGTTTTGGTCACTTTTGAATGCTGGCGGTGCTTTCACTCTAGTGGTAGCATGAGACGGAGTCTACAACCCACACAAGTGGCTCAGGTAGTGCAGGGCAACAACCCAGCAGCAGAACCGCTACCTCCACCTTTGAGCAAGGAGGAGCACTGCCAGAGCCCTACAAAATGACCTCCAGCAGGCCACAAATGTGCATGTGTCTGCTCAAACGGTCAGAAACAGACTCCATGAGGGTGGTATGAGGGCCCGACGTCCACAGGTGGGGGTTGTGCTTACAGCCCAACACCGTGCAGGACGTTTGGCATTTGCCAGAGAACACCAAGATTGGCAAATTCGCCACTGGCGCCCTGTGCTCTTCACAGATGAAAGCAGGTTCACACTGAGCACATGTGACAGAGTCTGGAGACGCCGTGGAGAACGTTCTGCTGCCTGCAACATCCTCCAGCATGACCGGTTTGGCGGTGGGTCAGTCATGGTGTGGGGTGGCATTTCTTTGGGGGGGCCGCACACCTCCATGTGCTCGCCAGAGGTAGCCTGACTGCCATTAGATACCGAGATGAGATCCTCAGACCCCTTGTGAGACCATATGCTGGTGCGGTTGGCCCTGGGTTCCTCCTAATGCAAGACAATGCTATACCTCATGTGGCTGGAGTGTGTCAGCAGTTCCTGCAAGAGGAAGGCATTGATGCTATGGAATGGCCCGCCCGTTCCCCAGACCTGAATCCAATTGAGCACATCTGGGACATCATGTCTCGCTCCGTCCACCAACGCCACATTGCACCACAGACTGTCCGGGAGTTGGTGGATGCTTTAGTCCAGGTCTGGGAGGAGATCCCTCAGGAGACCATCCGCCACCTCTTCAGGAGCATGCCCACGTGTTGTAGGGAGGTCATACAGGCACGTGGAGGCCACACACACTACTGAGCCTCCTTTTGACTTGTTTTAAGGACATTACATCAAAGTTGGATCAGCCTGTAGTGTGGTTTTCCACTTTAATTTTGAGTGTGATTCCAAATCCAGACATCCATGGGTTGATAAATTTCATTGCCGTTGATCATTTTTGTGTGATTTTGTTGTCAGCACATTGAACTATGTAAAGAAAAAAGTATTTATTAAGAATATTTCATTCATTCAGATCTAGGATGTGTTATTTTAGTGTTCCCTTTATTTTTTTGAGCAGTGTATATACACTACTATTCAAAAGTTTGGGATCACTTAGAAATGTCCTTGTTTTTGAAAGAGTCCCAGAGTCGCCTCTTTACTGTTGATGTTGAGACTGGTGTTTTGCGGGTACTATTTAATAAAGCTGCCAGTTGAGGACTTGTGGGGCGTCTGTTTCTCAAATTAGACACTCTAATGTACTTGTCTTCTTGCTCAGTTGTGCACCGGGGCCTCCCACTCCTCTTTCTATTTTGGTTAGAGCCAGTTTGCGCTGTTCTGTGAAGGGATTAGTAAACAGCATTGTACGAGATCTTCAGTTTCTTGGGAATTTCTCACATGGAATAGCCTTCATTTCTCAGAACAAGAATAGACTGACGAGTTTCAGAAGCCTGTAATCAAACCCACAAATGCTGATGCTCCAGGTGCTCAACTAGTCTAAAGAAGACCAGTTTTATTGCCTCTTTAATCAGAACAACAGTTGTCAGCTGTGCTAACATAATTGCAAAAGGGTTTTCTAATGATCAATTAGCCTTTTAAAATTATCAACTTGGATTAGCTAACATAACGTGCCATTGGAATACAGGAGTGATGGTTGCTGATAATGGGCCTCTGTACGCCTATGTAGATATTCCATAAAAAATCAGCCGTTTCCAGCTACAATAGTCATTTACAATATTTATCTACACTGTAATTCTGATCAATTTGATGTTATTTTAAATGGAAAAAAAATTGCTCTCATTTAAAAACTAAGTGACCCCAAACTTTTGAACGGTAGTGTATATATATTGACAAAGTTGTTGTGAAGATGGAGAGAGGTATGTATGTTATAAAAACATATTCTGCGTTATTGGCACAAAGATCAACTGTACTATTTGTTCAGGCTTGGATCTTGTCCCATCTTGATTACTGTCCGGTAATATGTCAAGTGCAGTAAAGAAAGACCTAGCAAAGCTGCAGCTGGCTCAAAACAAAGCAGCACACCTTGCCCTTAACTTCACACAAAGAACTAACATCAACAGCATGCATGAAAGTCTGTCATGGTTTAGGGTTGAGAAGAAATTGACTACTTCTATTCTAGTCATTTTAATAAACATTTGTGTGTTGGAAATGCCTAAACACTTGTATAATCTATTTGCATACACTTCAAAACAGACATACATACCCCACCAGACACACCACTATGGGTTTCTTCACAGTACCCAAACCAAAAACAGATTTAATCCGTTGCTCAGTTATGTATAGAGCCATGTCATCGTGGAATGCTTTACAAAAACATATTCTATCACAGCGCCTCTCCTCTTTCTAAAAATCTAATTTAACTGTACTGTATATAAGAATATGAATATTTGAATAGTATTTTTGTTGTCTCTTGGTCTCTTTCCTATATATACAGTGCCATCAAGACAGTATTCGGACCCCTTGACTTTTTCCACATTTTGTTACATTACAGCCTTAGTCTAAAATTATATATTTTTTAAACATCCTCATCAATCTACACGAAATACCCCTTCATACATTTTTGCAAATTTATTAAAAAAAAGAAAAGGATGCAGACCCTTTGCTATGAGCCTCGAAATTGAGCTCAGGTGCATCCTGTTTCCATTGATCATCCTTGAGATGTTTCTACAACTTGATTGAAGACCACCTTTGGTAAATACAATTGATTGGACCTGATTTGAAAAGGCAAGACATGAGGTTGGAGGAGTTGTCCGTAGAGCTCCGAGACAGGAAGGGTACCAAAATATTTCTGTAGCATTGAAGATCCCCAAGGACACAGTGGCCTCCATCATTCTTAAATGGAAGAAGTTTAGAACCACCATGACTCTTCCTAGAGCTGGCCGCCCGGCCAAACTGAGCAATCGGGGGAAAAAGGCCTTGGTCAGGGATGTGACCAAGAACCCAATGGTCATTCTGATAGAGCTCTAGAGTTCCTTTGTATTGATGGGAGAACCTTCCAGAAGGACAACCATCTCTGCAGCGCTCCACCAATCAGACCTTTATGGTAGAGTGGCCAGACAGAAGCCACTCCTCAGTAAAAAGCACATGACAGCCCGCTTGGAGGAAACCTGGCACCATCCCTACGGGGAAGCATTATGGTGGCAGCGTCATGCTGTGGAGATATTTTTCAGCGGCAAGAGACTGGGAGACTAGTCAGGATCGAGACAAAGATAAACGGAGAAAAGTACAGAGATCCTTGATGAAAACCTGCTCCAGAGCACTCAGGACTCAAACTGGGGCAAAGGTTCACCTTCCAACAGGACAATGACTCTAAGCACACAGCCAAGTCAACGCTTTGGGACAAGTCTCTGAATGTCCTTGAGTGGCCCAGCCAGAGCCTGGACTTGAACCCGATCTAACATCTCTGGAGAGACCTGAAAATAGCTGTGCAGCAACGCTCCCCATCCAACCTGACAGATCTTGAGAGGATCTCCACCAGAGAATAATTGGAGAAACTCCCCAAATACAGGTGTGCCAAGCTTGTAGCGTCATACCCAAGAAGACTCAATACTGTAATCGCTGCCAAAGGTGCTTCAACAAAGTACTGAGTAAAGGGTCTGAATACTCTAAAAACCTATTTTTGCTTTGTCATTGTGGGGTATTGTGTGTAGATTGATGAGCAGAAAAAACAATTGAATCAATTTCAGAATAAGGCTGTAATGTAACAATGTGGGAAAGGTCAAGGGGTGTGAATCATTTCAGAAGGCACTTAATTCTTATGTTTTCATTTTTTGTTTTTGTTGAATGTAATAATGTGTCTATTACAGTTCTGTACTTTGTCATGTATTTGTATGTTTTATGTGGACCCCAGGCAGAGTAGCTGATGCATGTGCAGTAGCTAATCGGGATCCTAATAAACTAAACATGTAATGTATTACTAGTTAGTTTGTTTGTAGTTAATTCTGTTGTATTTGGATGCAGTAGGAAACTAGATGAGGTGAACTGAGGAAAGAATGAGTATGAAAAGGCAGAGTAGATGATATTGTGATGGTTGGTGTGATGGCCGGGGGCTTTACTTGGCTCATCGCGCTCTAGCGACTCCTTGTGGCAGGCCGGGCGCCTGCAGGCTGACCTCAGTTGTCAGTTGAGCGGTGTTTCCTCCGACACATTGGTGCAGGTGACTTCCGGGTTAAGCGGGCGGGTGTTAAGAAGCACAGTTTGGTGGGTCATGTTTCGGAGGACGCTTGACTTGACCTTCACCTCTCCAGAGCCCGTTGTGGAGTTGGAGCGATGATACAAGATCGTAATTGGATATCTCGAAATTGGATGCACCAAAAAAAAAATGATAAGCATTGTCTGTACAGTAAAATGCTGTAAATGACGTCAAGAGCTCAGGCTCTGTGCTTCACAGCGCTGGATGGGTTTTGAATGACAGCTGTTCTGAACTTGAGCACCACACGTGACAAGAAGTTGCCCCCATCCCTCCCTCTAATTGGGCAACTTTTGCAGATGTTTTGTTTTCTGAGGGAAATGCTGTAAATTAAGAGGTCTCAATGTATTCTGAAAGATGAGACGTTGAGGATTATAATAAATACTGCTTTGATGTCATACTTGCAAGTCAAAAACCTGTGAGTCCAGACGTGCTCTTCACATTTCCATGTCATCAAATTCATGTCATAAACACTGTGAACATTTATGATCACTATGTTTGATGTACATTTACTAGATGACATGGCATCATACCCTGGGTTGTTCTGAACAGAATGAGTCTGTCTATTGTGAAGAAAATTTGTCACGAAACACACACCTGAATGCACCCGACTCCTTTCTATACCCTATACAATTACAACCCGTTTCTCTGAATTGCCCTGTGAAACCTTAACACTAAGATTGTACCTCATGTTGGCAATAGAACAAGCTTTCAAATGATGCTTACCTGACCCAGACTGAAATTTATAATGGGCTGTTTTTGGATGGCGTAAACAACAGTAATTGTGTGATGTCGGGGATGAGGGTCTGTGTTCCAAACAAAACAGCTACAAGTCTGTTTGCTCTAGTTCCTCAATGGCACAGCTAGGAGCTCAAAAAAGCACCTGATAGTTGAAGACTTTGTGTCATGAAATTACTTAGGAACTGTGCACACTTTGGAGAGGTGTCACCAGTTAGCCCTCACTTAAACCCTTGTCATTTTTTGGTCTTATGTTGCACCTACCCCACATTTTCCAGGAATATTCTTATCATGTTAATGAATGTATCCAGACTATTTTCAGATTTCATTATCAACAAATGTGGTGAAAAGTGCAGTAAATGTAAAAATAGTGATTTTGGGACTCAGTCTTGTATCACATGAAATGTTGTGTTCTCAACTTTGGTCTAATAATGTTCCTATCAGCTCCTAACTGTTCCAATTTTAATTGCTACCATGTTTATGCATATGCTTTTCATATTTATTCTGTAAGAAACACCTCCCTGACCGAGGCTCCAGTCATGGATCCAGTCTGCAGCCCAGACCCTTCTCTTCACAGTCTCAGTGCAGGGATGATACAGGGCGATAGACCTTCCTGTTCCTATGATACAAACACCACAGTATCCATGATGAACAGAGCAGGTCACCCTGGGCTTCAGCCTCCACAGAGAGTGGTAGGAGACCCTCCTGGCGGTAGTCTACAGCAAGGCTGTCTTCTCCTTCAGGATCTCACCTGGTGACTGGGTTCATAGAAAGCCTGGACCTGGGTCCAATACAGACAGGGTCAGGATGGACATTCACCACAAGAGGTAAATAGCCTATAACACATCAAACAATCCTAACAACACCCAAACAATGACTAGAGGTCAAGGAGGGAGCTCAAAGACTAACCACCTGAGGGTGGTGGCTCCTGCTTCTACCTCTTCTGACGTCATTGGGTCACAACGTGGGAAGCCGGGCATTAGGACGGATGCTGACAAGCCGTATGCCTGCCCCACATGTGGGAAGCGCTTCACTGAGGCGACTTATGTAGAGAGGCACCAGACCGTTCACACCAAGCAGAGGCCCTTCAAGTGCAAACTGTGTTACAAGAGCTTCTCCTTCCTGAGTAACCTTTCCAGACATAGGAGTGTTCACAACGCGGAGAAATCATAGCAGTGTGGCTGAAGATGTAAACAGGAGATATCTGGGAACCATTCTTTAGCTGACATACAGTGGGGCAAAAAAGTATTTAGTCAGCCACCAATTGTGCATGTTCTCCCACTTAAAAGATGAGAGAGGCCTGTAATTTTCATCATAGGTACACTTCAACTATGACAGACAAAATGAGAGAAAAAAATCCATAAAATCACATTGTAGGATTTTTTATGAATTTATTTGCAAATTATGGTGGAAAATAAGTATTTGGTCACCTACAAACAAGCAAGATTTCTGGCTCTCACAGACCTGTAACTTCTTCTTTAAGAGGCTCCTCTGTCCTCCACTTGTAACTTGTTGTTACATGTATTAATGGCACCTGATTGAACTTGTTATCAGTATAAAAGACACCTGTCCACAACCTCAAACAGTCACACTCCAAACTCCACTATGGCCAATACCAAAGAGCTGTCAAAGGACACCAGAAACAAAATTGTAGACCTGCACCAGGCTGGGAAGACTGAATCTGCAATAGGTAAGCAGCTTGGTTTGAAGAAATCAACAGTGGGAGCAAATATTTGGAAATGGAAGACATACAAGACCACTGATAATCTCCCTCGATCTGGGGCTCCACGCAAGATCTCAGCCCGTGGGGTCAAAATGATCACAAGAACGGTGACCAAAAATCCCAGAACCACACGGGGGGACCTAGTGAATGACCTGCAGAGAGCTGGGACCAAAGTAACAAAGCCTACCATCAGTAACACACTACGCCGCCAGGGACTCAAATCCTGCAGTGCCAGACGTGTCCCCCTGCTTAAGCCAGTACATGTCCAGGCCCGTCTGAAGTTTGCTAGAGAGCATTTGGATGATCCAGAAGAAGATTGGAAGAATGTCATATGGTCAGATGAAACCAAAATATAACTTTTTGGTAAAAACTCACCTCGTCGTGTTTGGAGGACAAAGAATGCTGAGTTGCATCCAAATAACACCATACCTACTGTGAAGCATGGGGGTGGAAACATCATGCTTTGGGGCTGTTTTTCTGCAAAGGGACCAGGACGACTGATCCGTGTAAAGGAAAGAATGAATGGGGCCATGTATCGTGAGATTTTGAGTGAAAACCTCCTTCCATCAGCAAGGACATTGAAGATGAAACGTGGCTGGGTCTTTCAGCATGACAATGATCCCAAACACACCGCCCGGGCAATGAAGGCGTGGCTTCGTAAGAAGCATTTCAAGGTCCTGGAGTGTCCTAACCAGTCTCCAGATCTCAACCCCATAGAAAATCTTTGGAGGGAGTTGAAAGTCTGTGTTGCCCAGCAACAGCCCCAAAACATCACTGCTCTAGAGGAGATCTGCATGGAGGAATGGGCCAAAATACCAGCAACAGTGTGTGAAAACCTTGTGAAGACTTACAGAAAACGTTTGACCTCTGTCATTGCCAACAAAGGGTATATAACAAAGTTTTGAGAAACTTTTGTAGGTGACCAAATACTTATTTTCCACCATCATATGCAAATAAATCCATTAAAAATCCTACAATGTGATTTTCAGGATTTTTTTTGTTCTCATTTTGTCTGTCATGGTTGAAGTGTACCTATGATGAAAATTACAGGCCTCTCTCATCTTTTTAAGTGGGAGAACTTGCACAAAAGGTGGTTGACTAAATACTTTTTTGCCACACTGTATTATAGTTATCATGTTTAGTGTCTTAGGGTTAGAGGGTTTTTTGGATTACTAAGTCCCTCAGTTGAGCATCTTTCTCATATGAAACAGACTTATTTTTTAGTGTGCTGGCATACACAAAATATTGTCATTGAAGTGTAACTATATTTCCCCTCTGAATTGGTCTAATCTATTCATAAAAATATACTGTCCCTCTTTTGCATCACACACCCTTCCCCCAAAAAAACATTAGCAGTGGTGAGGTAGACCAGAATTAAGTGGTAGAGACTTACAATATTTGCCTAGTGAAGCCTACCAGAGAAGATTTTGGACTGGCGTGATTTTTTGTGTGCATCCTCCATCCAGAGGAAGCAGATGCTTCGCTGCTCAGGGCTCAACCTGTGTCAGGCTTTGCTCTCTGGAACAGGGAGCCGCTCAAAGGGGTGATCAGTATGGTAGTGTTGCGTGTAGAGGTGGATCAAAGAAAAATTTATATTTGTGGAGTTTGTGACGCCCGCTATTTGGTGAGACCCGGTGGCAATGGTGAGACTGAGAATATCGTCTGTCTTGTTGAGCTTTGACAGAGTTTCTACCTGATAAGGTCAGGTTAGGTTATATTTGCTATTCTATGAGGGCCTATACAGAGGGCCTATACGGAGCCCGCTACGGTTCTTTAGGTGCCAAGGATTCAAACATGTTGCATCAGTGTGTAGAAGGGATATCACACAATGTGAGAAATGTGTAGGAGGGAATAGTCATAAGGAGTGTACAGTTGGGATAGAGAAAGCATTGTATGTCAACTGTGGGGGCGCTCATGCAGCTGGGGATCCGAAGCGCCCTCAAGGACAGGTTGAGATTGCCAGAGTTCGAGTTGGGAGGAAAGTTTCCTATGCTGAGGCAGGGAAGAGAGTAGAGGTGAGTGATTTGACTGGGAGCCCCCTAGTGAGTAGGCCTAAAGGGAGAGATCCAGAGAGTATGAGATTTTGTCAGGTTGGACTTCCTGCTTTTATAGCCATGGTGATCAACCACACTGCACTGATGGAGTAGAAATCACAGAAGATAGATGTGGTAGTTGCAGCAGCAGAGAAATATTTGGGTGTGAGAGACTTTAGTGCAGAAAATGTACAGGGAGTTTTGAGAGAAGGGGTTCCATCCTCCAAGGCTGACGGCCAGATGTTGGATCTCTTAGGGCCAAAGTAGTTTGATGGGGTGGTGTGTTTTTGGGGAGAGTGGGTAGGTGTAGGGTTAGATGGTGGTGCAATTTAGAGGTCCTGAACAGTCATTCTGAAACGTATTTTTTAACTAACTACCAGGAAGTTAGAAAAGACAGGTTGGATGTGTGGGAAGCTTATATTAATGAGCTTGCCTTGACTGCCCTTTGAAACACCTATATCAAGCAACTTGGATGCAGGGAGAAGTGTTGCTGTAAAATCATCTCCGTTTTTTTGTAATACATCTCCCGTTTGGCATGTCTCTCGTGATGCAGTTCACAGCAGCACTGACGGGTGTGTTGACCTGACAACTGCGTTTGAGGTTTGAACGACCCTTTTGTTCCATGCAGGCTGAAGACCTAGCTAGCCCGTAACTAGCTACCCTCAGGCACAGCCAATAGATGAATAGGGTAAACTTTCAATTATATTTGCTGACACCTCACTGTCAAATGTTGGCACCAGTGGAGTAGCTATATAGCAATATAAACCACGCTCCTCTGCAAACACGCCTTCTCTGGTGTTGGTTTCACGGTGGTCCTTATTTAAATTAGATAAGAGAATATCATGTTGTATGAAAATGAGAGTTAAGGTGATGTCATCCCAAGGTGATGTCACCTTAACCCCTTAATAATGAATCCAAGTGTTTGACATGGGGAGGGGACCAGTCATTTATGATAAAACTTTATAAATGTAGAAGCAACAGTGACCTTGATGATTTTCCCATTACTTTTTTTTTTTAACCAAAAAGGTGCAATCCCCCCTCCGAGCTGCGAAAGGCAGCAATAAGCAATACGGCGTCTAGTCTGCTGGAAAGCCACCAACTAATAACATCCTTTCTTTTCAGTGTGTACGGAAGTAAACAATGACCAAGAACAATTTACACATGAGCGTTTTTTCATTGTTATTTGGACATTTATAAATACCATGGAACTCAAAATATGGCTCATTTAACTGCGCAGCATCACATTCCCCATCTATTATTTAATTCGCGTTAGAGACAGGACTTGGTTGTTAGACGTTATCTTGGTATCGCTAGCTGCTAACAATGGCTAACTGTATGGTTTTTCACACTCAAATAGCCTCCATCATGGAGGTGCTAGCAAATACAGCCGTGGCAGAGATCTGTAAACTCGTAGATGACGACTATGCAGTGTTTCGTTTGGAAATAACTCAAAGCCAGAAAGAAAACAGAGGATTGCGGAGGAAACTACTGGAAATGAAGGTGTCACGGGAGCGCGCAGATAGAACAATGCGAGAGCGCGTCCTCACCAGTCGTCCCAGTAGTGTCAAGATCCTCGACCGATACAGAGGAATGGCAAGAGGTACATTTTGTATGAGGCTGCGGAGCAGGTCGCCGTTCATATATAGCTCAGTGCCTGTTGCCCCGTTCCCCTCTGCACGTGTTCAGATGTGTAACCCAGAATTGGGTCTTGGTCAGTTTTTGGATAGAATGCAATAATTCTCCTGATTACTTGACTACCTTGCGCAAAAACACAATATCATATTGTAACCAGATCCTTTATTTACTGTATTTCTTATTATTTACTAATTGAAAACAATGTGATGCATGGAACATAATCGGCCTACATCAATCAATTAATAGTATATCAAGTAGTTATGAGAAGTGTTACCTTGCCAATTCTAAACAGCATCAATAGTGTACAATATACCGTTGAACATTAGCAGTAGCTAACCGAACCACCTCTTTTCCTCCAATCAATCTCTCGAGTGAAGGACATCTCACTGGAGGCCACAGGAACTTTGTGAAGCCAGCAGGGCACAATACATGGAGAGATGACCAACCAATCACTGTTGATGAGGGGTGTGGAACCTCAAACCAGCATGTTATCATGATAGAGGTTAGTGTAACAGTGTTGCATTGAAAATTACAATTACTTTGTAACTCAAATGTGGCCTGTCTATCTTAGCCTAGGCCACTCTGACATTGTTCATCCATATATTCTTATTCCGTTCCTTACTTAGATTTGTGTGAATTGGGTATTTGTTGTGGAATTGTTAGATATTGCTGAACTGTCGGAACTAGAAGCACAACCATGTGTATGTGACCAATCAAATTTGATAGATTGATCTGTCCTTGCTAGGTGCCCCGCTAACGCCTTCTCTGGGTTGGTATTATGCCTATTATCTCAACACCTTCCTTTTCATATAGAATTAGCTTGAGCACTTCATACCATTTTAATACCACAGTGAATATACCTATTTACATTATCAACACTTTTTCCCTTTCTTGCCCTAGTTTGGCGCAGTGGTAGCATATTGGGCAATTCTGGAAGGTTGAGCACCTCTGGGAGCCTCAGGGCCTCTCCTTCCTCTTCCACGTCCTCTTGACATTGTGGAGGCACGGTCGGCAGAGAACTGCCCTGGTGGGGTCTTCCCCATCTCCTCATTATGTGTCCTGCCCACACCATCCAGAGGATATTCACATTTTTCCCATGTAGACCTGCACAAGTCTGGTTCATCCTTGGGAGCAATTTACAAACGCTTGAAGGTACCACGTTCATCTGTACAAACAATAGTATGCAAGTATAAACACCATGGGACCACGCAGCCGTCATACTGCTCTGGAAGGAGACGCATTCTGTCCCCTAGAGATGAATGTACTTTGGTACGAAAAGTGCAAATCAATCCCAGAACAACAGCAAAGGACCTTGTGAAGATGCTGGAGGAAACGGGTACAAAAGTATCTATATCCACAGTAAAACGAGTCCTATATCCACATAACCTGAAGGCCGCTCAGCAAGGAAGAAGCCACTGCTCCAAAACCACCATAAAAAAGCCAGACTACGGTTTGCAGCTGTACATGGGGACAAAGATCATACTTTTTGGAGAAATGTCCTCTGGTCTGATGAAACAAAAATAGAACTGTTTGACCATAATGACCATCGTTATGTTTGGAGGAAAAAGGGGGAGGGGGGTCTTCCAAATGGACAATGACCCCAAGCATACTTCCAAAGTTGTGGCAAAATGGCTTAAGGACAACAAAGTCAAGGTATTGGAGTGGCCATCACAAAGCCCTGACCTCAATCCTATAGAAAATTTGTGGGCAGAACTGAAAAAGCGTGTGCGAGCAAGGAGGCCTACAAACCTGACTCAGTTACACCAGCTCTGTCAGGAGGAATGTGCCAAAATTCACCCAACTTATTGTGGGAAGCTTGTGGAAGGCTAGCCGAAACGTTTGACCCAAGTTAAACAATTTAAAGGCAATGCTACCAAATACTAATTGAGTATATGTAAACTTCTGACCCACTGGGAATGTGATGAAATAAATAAAAGCTGAAATCATTCTCTACTTTTAATCTGACATTTCACATTCTTAAAATAAAGAGGTGATCCTAACTGACCTAAGACAGGTAATTTTTACTAGTATTAAATGTCAGAATTTGTGAAAAACTGAGTTTAAATGTATTTGGCTAAGGTGTATGTAAACTTCTGACTTCAACTGTATATGTGAATAACTCACATCAGAGTGTTTAAATAAGTTCCGATCATAATCCTTTACTCGGGTGTTACACGTTGCAGGTCACGACATCCTAATCAGACACTCATAATGCACCTGTTTATCTATCCTAGATATGTGTCCCACTAGCGCCATCTCTGGGTTGGTATTATGACTATTATCTCAACACCTACGACATTGTTATCCAATTCAACTCATGTACCGGTAATAACCTCCTCTCTTCTTGTCAGTCTGCAGATGGAGAGGCTGCAGGTACTGGAGGATCGTGTCTGGTCAAGCAGGAGAGGACTGAAGGAGACGACCCACAACACAGCAGAGAAATCCAGACTGTAGACACGGGGGACCATTCCACCACCGCTATGCCCCAGCCCAGGACCAGACGCAGCATCACGGAAGTCAGTGGAATGCCGAACGCCGTCCTCAAGTCCGAGACAGACAAAGAGACTTTAACTGTAACCAAAAGGCTTTTACACACAGGATCTGACCACAGGTCAGACCCAGAGAGACTGAGGCTGGGGCCACTGGGCTGTCCTGCTGTTCCTGGCTCAGAGTACTTACCATTATTTCGTCAGAGCCAGATGACGGATCATTCCTGTGGAGATGGTGATCGTGACGCGTTAGACACAAGCAGTGATGATCCGTCTTGTTCTTACTCTACAGAGCTGGACCCTGGCAACATGCCCTTGGGTTTAGAGACACAGACTGATATGTCTAGAGGGGACTGGAACCGGTACAGTAGTAGTGTATACTTTGAAGGGTGCCTAGATAAGAAAGGGGAGGGTCTGGTCGTAGATGAAGTGAAAGTGGAGGGCGACACTCCTCCCACACGGAATGGAGATCGTCACCTTGGAGACGGACACTCACAGGGCAGAGATTTCTTAGATTACAGGGAAAGCTTAGAGACAAATCCAAATGTCACAAACCACTGCACTTTACACGCATTCAGGGATGGCGACCCAGTGTCCACGTCGATGGGACCTTCCGTCCCACACGGCTCAAATGACAGGGCTAGAGCCCAGGCTCAGGGAGGGGAAGCCACATCAGGCAATAGTAAAGATAAACGGTTCCTCTGCATGTTCTGTAATAAAGGCTTCAGCTGCCTCCAGAAGGTGGAGATCCACCAGAGAGTCCACACAGGGGAGAAACCCTTCAGCTGTACCCAGTGTCAGATGCGTTTTGCCCAGACTGGTGACCTAAAAAGGCACCAGAGGGTCCACACGGGGGAGAAACCATTCGGCTGCCACCTGTGCCGGGCTAGTTTCTCCCACTCCTCCAGCCTGAAAAGGCACCAGAGGGTCCACACAGGGGAGAAACACTACAGTTGCCCCCAGTGTGAGAAGAGGTTCTCCCACCAGCACCATTTGAAGATGCACCTGAAGGTCCACACGGGAGCGAGGTCGTTTGCCTGTACGCACTGCGGGAAAAATTTCTCAGAGAGGAGCTACCTCAGAATACACCAGCAGAAAAAACATTCCATTCTATAACAGAAAGTAACCATTCTGCTCAAAGTTTAGATCAAACCTTGCATTAAAGACAAAGATTAATTTATTGTTGTCAGCAGAAAAAAAACAGAGGTGCATTTGGTATAACAAGAGTTACAGATTTCAGTGTTGAAAATTCCTGAGTAGAATATTGCATTGAGATAGTGTGATATATAATATATACAGTGCCTTCGGGAAGTATTGAGACGCCTTGACTTTTTCCACATTTTTTTACATTACGGCTTTATTCTAAAATGGATTAAATTAAACAAATCCTCAGCAATCTACACACAACAACCCATAATGCGAAAATAGGTTTTTAGACATTTTTGCAAATGTATTACCAATAAAAAACACCTTATTTGCATACAGTACCAGTCAAGTTTGGACACCTACTAATTCAAGGGTTTTTCTTTATTTTTACTATTTTCTACATTGTAGAATAATAATGAAGACATCAAAACTATGAAATAACACATGGAATCATGTAGTAACCAAAAAAGTGTTAAACAAAGATTCTTCAAAGTAGAGACCCTTTGCCTTGATGACAGCTTTGCACACACTTGGCATTATCTCAACCAGCTTCATCTGGAATGCTTTTCCAACAATCTTGAAAATGTTCCCACATATGCTGAGCACTTGTTGGCTGCGGAGGCAGGGACTGGGAGACTAGTCAGGAAAAATGAACGGAGCAAAGTACAAACAGATCCTTGATGAAAACCTGCTCCAGAGCACTCGGGACCTCAAACTGGGGCGAAGGTGCACCTTCCAATAGGTCAACGACACTATGCACACAGCCAAGACAATGCAGGAGTGGATTCGGGACAAGTCTCAAAATGTCCTTGAGTGGCCCAGCCAGAGCCCGGACTTGAACCCGGTCAAGCATTTCTGGAGAGACCTGAAAATTGCTGTGCATCAATGCTCCCCATCCAACCTGACAGAGCTTGAGAGGATCTGCAGAAAAGAATGGGAGAAACTTCCCAAATACATGTGTGCCATGCTTGTAGTGTCATACCCAGGAAGACTCAAGGCTGTAATTGCTGCCAAAGGTGCATCAAAAAAGTACTGAGTAAAGGGTTTGAATACTTATGTAAATGTGATATTTCAGTTTTGTTTTTGTAATAAATTAGCAAACATTTCTAAACCTGTTTTTGCTTTCTCATTATGGGGTATTGTGTGTAGATATAATTTTTGATTAAGGCTGTAACATAAAAAAAAATGAAAAAAGTTAAGGGGTCTGAAGACTTTCCAAAGGGACTGTAAAGCCTAAAGTTTGTTGCATATTGTGTTTGTACTGTAAGCTCTACAATGTTCACGAATGCCTGTTTCATTACTTCCATTCAACTATTGTTTCGACATTTTTTTATAAGAAAATTAAGGCAATTTATCAAGTACATGCAGATTTTTAGTTCAGACACAATACCCCATGATGTCAAAGTCGAATTATGGTTTTTCAAAATGAAAAGATGAAATGTCTTGAGTAAGTTAGTTTTCAACCCCTTTGTTATGCCAAGCCAAAATAAGTTCAGGAGTTAACATTTGCTTAACAAGTCACATAAGTTGCATGGACTCATTGTGTGCAATAATAGTGTTTAACATGATTTTTGAATTACTACCTTTGTACCGAACACATCTGTCATGTCCCTCAGTCGAGCAGTGAATTTCAAACACAGGTTAAACCACAAAGACCAGGGATGTTTTCCAATGCCTCTGAAAGAAGGGCACCTATTGGTAGCTGGGTTAAATATAAAAAGCAGACATCAAATATCCCTTTCAGCATGGTGAAGTTATTAATTACACTTTAGGTGTATACAATATTCCCAGTCACTACAAAGATACAAGAAGGAAACCGCTCAGGGATTTCACCATGAGGCCAACGGTGACTTTAAAACAGTTATAGAGTTTCATGGCTGTGATAGGAGAAAACTGAGGATGCATCAACAACAACATAGTTACTCCACAATACTAACCTAATTAACAGAGTGAAAAGGAGGAAGCTTGTACAGAATAAAAAATATCCTGAAACATGCACCCTGTTTGCAACAAGGCACTAAAGTAATACTGCAACAATTGTGGCAAAGCAATGTCCTTAATACAAAGTGTTATGTTTGGAGCAAATACAACACATTACTGAGTACCACTCTCCATATTTTCAAGCAAGCATTATGTTATGGGTATGTTTGTAATCGGTAAGGACTGGGGAGTTTTTCAGGATAAAACAAACAGAATGGAGCTAAGCACAGGCAAAATCCTAGAGGAAAACCTGGTTCAGTCTGTTTTCCACCAGACACTTGGATATGACTTGACCTTTCAGCAGGACAATAACCTGTCAGGGGGGAGATAATCGGCATAACACCGGCATAATTATATTTAGATTCCCTATTAATTCAATAGCAACTCTGTGGGCCTAGTCATAAAGATTTAGCATTTTACTTTTAACATAGCAATTAGAACAAACATTTTGTTGGAGGAAAGCTGAATTGAGAATGTCCTTATTTATTGATTATGTTAATAACATGTATTTGTGGATCAACAGAACTGCTGTATTTATGTGGGGAATCTGTAAGTATCCTGTCAAATCTCATGTTGGTGAAGCAAGGTAGGTGAAGCATGGAGTAGGGTATAAAATGTATTTAAACATATCAGCTTCACATGTATTTCTTTAGTGTTATTAGCGTCTTTAGTGTTATTTTTTTTTCTGGGTGAATAAGGTTTGTAAAAAAAATATCCTTGTGGTTGGGGGGGTAATGCCTAAAGTATGGTCAGTATATGTGGTCTCATCTCATTGGGAACAATAGCAAGGTAAGTTTATGATGAAACTTGCATGTGTTTTTGATTAAGTTGATCACATAGTCCTCAGTCACACAATTGTTAATAATGTGATTTTTTTTGTAACAAACATTCTATCACAGGTGCAGTGTCCAGTGGGCTTACTGGCATAGTCTGCACAGATTAGTAGTGACAATGGAATGCAGGGACTCGGAGGAACCTTGAGCCAAAGCGGTTAAACAGCATTGACTATACACACCATAAGGCCATTGACCAATATGCAGAAAAGTGTCCAGAATGTCATCCCCTGCCTCCCACTCCTGCATTCCACTCACAGGAGGAATTGAATAGGAGCTTGAGACACCTGAATCTGCCTGTGGGGAGTCTGCTAAAATTGGACTTAAAGGATTATTTATTTGTGGCTGTGCCATTTTAATGTATTTGAAGAAAATTAGCTGATGGCCTCTCAGTGGCTGGAAGACTGTGGATACTCTGTGGCCCACAGAGGCCCTGTTGTCAGTGTTGAAGAGCCATGGCTGTCAGCAAGCCCTGATGGAGTGCTGAACACCAAGGAGCTGTTTGAGATCAAGTGTCCTGTCATGGGGAAGGGCGGTTTTCTCTGGATGTTGTCTTCAATGGGAAAGCCTGTAATGTGAAGGTGGTGGAGGGCACACCCCAACTGCAACCACATGGGCCACGTGGCTACTACATGCAGATGCAAATTGGTCTGTTTTGCACAGGACTGTGAGAAAGTAAGGTGTTCATCTGGACTCCGTCCCAGCAAGTTGCCATCCCTGTTCCCTATGATGCATAGTTCTGTGCAGAGGCTGTCCGGGGGTTGAAGGCATTCTACTCAACACACATGCTGCCATTTATTGTTGAGGAGCCTCAGGAAGGCAAAATATAGTGACAAAAATATGCAGCTCTGTAGACGTATGTAGTCAGATGTCTCTCCTGTTTTCAGTTACCATTAACAAATTGTTTTTCAATTAAAAAGCCTGACTTAATGCATCAACAGTCTCAGTGTTGTGGAAATTGTTTTTGACTTTGTTTTTAATATTAATGAGTATGTAAAACTAATAATTAAGTCGAGTTGTTATAGAATGAATTGACATTTATTTAACATAACTTTTGAGAACTTTCATTCAGCGTCTTCATGATTGATATCACCACGCAGGTTACACAAGGCAGCACAGATTCTAAGTATTTTGTCCATTTTCGATGAGAGGTTGATTGGCACTGTCTGTGAGATGATTCGAAACCGTTTGAGCCTTTGAATTACGCGTTCCACATGAACCCGCACGTTAGCTATCCGTCGTGTACATGTGGTCTCCTCTTCTGACAGCTGTGCGCCTCTTTTTGTGAAGGCTGGAATTGTTCATTTGACCTTCCTCTCATGTAGCAGATCACGGTTTGTGAAGCCCCGGTCTTGAAGCCCCGGTTCAGAAATCAGTATGGCTTGTTAAACAAGTTCATGGACAAAACCGTACAATAAAACACCATACTGCATGAACGCTCCCAATAATATTTAATAATCATAATAATTAAGTATATATAAAATTAGATTTTTTTTGAGTTGTGAAGGAAATAAATTGTGCTATTATGACTGTGCTTAGATGCAAGAGGGAGACACACAATGAGAGCAGGCAAACTGCTCAAGCGTTTGGCTTAACTGTCACTGATGACTGTCTGACCAACCCTTCTTCATGAATGCATCTAAGCTCTAGTCGGCTGGCCCTCGCTACATATTTGTCGCCAGACCCACTGGCTCCAGGTCATCTACAAGTCCATGCTAAGTAAAGCTCCGCCTTATCTCAGTTCACTGGTCACGATGGCAACACCCACCCGTAGCACGCGCTCCAGCAGGTGTATCTCACTGATCATCCCTAAAGCCAACACCTCATTTGGCCGCCTTTCATTCCAGTTCTCTGCTGCCTGTGACTGGAACGAATTGCAAAAATCGCTGAAGTTGGAGACTTTTATCTCCCTCACCAACTTTAAACATCTGCTATCTGAGCAGCTAACCGATCGCTGCAGCTGTACATAGTCTATCGGTAAATAGCCCACCCAATTTACCTACCTCATCCCCATACTGTTTATATTTATTTACTTTTCTGCTCTTTTGCACACCAGTATCTCTACCTGTACATGACCATCTGATCATTTATCACTCCAGTGTTAATCTGCAAAATTGTAATTATTCGTCTACCTCCTCGTGCCCTTTGCACACAAGTATATAGACTCTTTTTTTTCTTCTTCTCTTTCTACTGTGTTATTGACTTGTTAATTGTTTACTCCATGTGTAACTCTGTGTTGTTGTCTGTTCACACTGCTATGCTTTATCTTGGCCAGGTCGCAGTTGTAAATGAGAACTTGTTCTCAACTAGCCTACCTGGTTAAATAAAGGTGAAAATAAACACAACAATGGAGGATCGTAGCCAAGCCATTTGTCTGGGTAAGGATGCTCCACTTTAGGCTTCTTGTCAAAGAAGTGGTAGGAGCCCACAAAGAGACGTTTTGGAAGTTTCTTTAGGTTCAACGCTTTGAGCCAGAGCCGCAAAGGTGGATGCAGGTCCTATGGGGCTCCACAGGTACATACAGGTCGATGTCGCAGAGATGGTGTTCAAAACATTCTTGTTGTAAAAACGACCTCCTCTTCATCCAATTATTGTAATAGCCTCTTACTGAACACATAATGCTTGTCATGTTGATCGATATTAGGATTTTGTGCGGTTCTGTCATTGTAAAACTATCAAGCTCTCAACTAAAGGTACCGCTTTTGCAGCTTTCACCTCCCGCCTCTAGCACGCGCTAGCGTTTCGCGAATGTTGCCGGAAATAGAAACACGATTGCAACTGATAACTCGCCAGGATCACCGTGACGTTTCAGAATAAGGCGACACTATACCAGAGAAGAAGAAGTGAACAGTGACCATGAACAATTTCCACGTTAGCGGTTTTATTGTTGTTATTTATACGTTTATTAACATCATGGAACTCAAAATATAACGAATTTAACTGCACAGCATCACATGTAGTGTTTAATTTGCGTTGAAGACGACTTGGTTGATAGATGTTATCTATATAACGTTAGCTAACAATGGCTAACTGTATGGTTTTTCACACTCAAATAGCCTCCATCATGGAGGTGCTGGCGAATGCAGCCGTGGCAGAGGTCTGTAAACTCGTAGATGACGACTATGCAGTGTTTCGTTTGGAAATAACTCAAAGCCAGAAAGAAAACAGGGCATTGCGGAGGAAACTACAGCTACTGGAACTGAAGGTGGCACGGGAGCGTGTCGTTGCCAGTCCCAGTAGTGTCAAGATCCTTGACCGACACAGAAGAATGGCAAGAGGTACATTTTGGCGGAGGCTGCGCAGCCTGTCACCGTTAATATATAGTTTAGTGACTGTCGCCCCAATCCGCTCTGTGTTCGGATGTATTACACATAATTAGGTATTGGTCAGTTGTTGGATAGTGTGCAATAATTCCCCTGATTAGTAAGCTATCTTGCGCAAAGACACAATATCATATTCTAACCAGATTCTTGATTTACTGCATATTCTATTTACACAATGAAAACAGTGTTATGCATGGAATATAATACATCTCAGTAAATATTATATCAAGAAGTTATGAGAATTGCTACTTTACATCCTTGTCAATTGTAGACAGTGTCAATAGTGTACAATATACCATTGACAGCACCTAAACCACCTCTTTTCCCCAATCATTCTCACAGGTGAAATACATCTCACTGGAAGCCACAAGAGCTTTGTGAATCCAGCGGGACACAATACATGCAGAGATGACCAACTAATCACTGTTGATGAGGGGAGTGGAACCTCACCACAGAACATTATCGTGATAGAGGTTAGTGGAATAGTGTTACATTAAATTACAGTGCATCGTGTGACCAGTTCACTTCAGAAAGGCTCCCCTCAGCTTTTCACTTGCTTACATGTACATCCTCTTTTATCTGCCCTAATGGAGCTTGTGAGACTTCCCTATGACATTGTTATCCGTTAATAACCTCCACTCTTCTTGTGTCAGTCTACAGAGGCTGCAGGTCCTGGTGTCAAGCAGGAGAGGTCTGAAGGAAAGCAGGACCCACGGCATAACAGAGACATCCAGAATGGAACGGCTGGAGAGCCCCCTGTAGCCACGAAGGACCCCACCACTGCGCAGCCCAGGACCAGACACAGCATCACGGAGGTCAGTGGAACGCCGATCGCCGTCCTCAAGTCTGAGACAGACACCGAGACTTTAACTGTAACACAAATGCAATTACACAGAGGATCTGAACACAGATTATCAGGCCCAGAGATACTGGGCCTGGGGAGACTGGGCTGTCCTCCTGGCTCAGAGTATTTACCAGTATTTCACCAGAACCAGAGGACTGTTCATTCCCGTGGGGATGTTGATGGTGACTCGTTAGACACTGGCGGGGATGAACCGTCTTGTTCTTATGCAACAGAAATGGACCCTGGTAACATATCCTTGGGTTTAGAGACACGAACTGATCTGTCTAGAGGGGACTGGAACCAGTACAGTAGTAGTGTATACTCTGAAGGGTGCCTAGATGAGAAAGGCGAGGTTCTGGGCATAGATGAAGTGACTGTGAAAGTGGAGGGCGACGTTCCTCCCACATGGAATGCAGATAGTCACCTAGGAGATGGACTCACACAGGGCAGAGATTTCTTAGATTACAGGGAAAGCTTAGAGACAAATCCAAATGTCGCTACCCACTCCCCTTTACACACGTTCAGGAATCGCGACCCAGTGTCCAGATCAATGGGGCCTACTGATCCACACCGCCTCGTCCTTTTCGATAAGGGATTGAACTCAAATGACAGGGCTAGAGCCCAGGCTCGGCGTGGAGGAGCAACATCAGGCAAAAGTAAAGAGAAACGGTTCCTCTGCATTTTCTGTAACAAAGGCTTCAGCTGCCCCCAGAAGGTGGAGATCCACCAGAGGGTCCACACAGGGGTGAAACCCTTCAGCTGTACCCAGTGTCCCATGGCCTTCGCTCAGGCTGGTGACCTGAAGAGGCACCAGAGGGTCCATACGGGGGAGAAACCCTTCAGCTGTACCCAGTGTCCCATGGCCTTTGCCCAGGCTGGTCACCTGAAGAGACACCAGAGGGTCCACACAGGGTAGAAATAATACAGCTGACCCCATTGTCAGCAACAGCTGAAGATGCACCTGAAGGTCCACATGGTAGAGAGGCTGTTTGCCTGTACGCACTGCGGGAAGAGGTTCTCAGAGAGGAGATACCAGAAGAAAAAACATTCCACTCGGTAGCTTCTGATGGTTAGATCAAACCCTGCATTAAAGACAAAAAGACGAAAAAGATCCACAGACTCATTTGGAATTACAAGAGTTACCGATTTCAGTGTAGAATATTGCATTCGACGTTGTGTGATATATATACACTGCTCAGAAAAATAAAGGGAACACTAAAATAACACATCCTAGATCTGAATGAATGAAATATTCTTAATAAATACTTTTTTCTTTACATAGTTGAATGTGCTGACAACAAAACGACACAAATTATCAATGGAAATCAAATTTACCAACCCATGGAGGTCTGGATTTGGAGTCACACTCAAAATTAAAGTGGAAAACCACACTACAGGCTGATCCAACTTTGATGTAATGTCCTTAAAACAAGTCTAAATGAGGCTCAGTAGTGTGTGTGGCCTCCATGTGCCTGTATGACCTCCCTACAACGCCTGGGCATGCTCCTGATGAGGTGGCGGATGGTCTCCTGAGGGATCTCCTCCCAGACCTGGACTAAAGCATCCGCCAACTCCTGGAGAGTCTGTGGTGCATCGTGGCGTTGGTGGATGGAGTGAGACATGATGTCCCAGATGTGCTCAATTGGATTCAGGTCTGTGGAACTGGCGGTCCATAGCATCAATGCCTTCCTCTTGCAGGAACTGCTGACACACTCCAGCCACATGAGGTCTAGCATTGTCTTGCATTAGGAGGAACCCAGGGCCAACCGCACCAGCATATGGTCTCACAAGGGGTCTGAGGATCTCATCTCTGTACCTAATGGCAGTCAGGCTACCTCTGGTGAGCACATGGAGGGCTGTGCGGCCCCCCAAAGAAATGCCACCCCACACCATGACTGACCCACCGCCAAACCGGTCATGCTGGAGGATGTTGCAGGCAGCAGAACGTTCTCCACGGTGTCTCCAGACTCTTTCACGTCTGTCACATGTGCTCAGTGTGAACCTGCTTTCATCTGTGAAGAGCACAGGGCGCCAGTGGCGAATTTGCCAATCTTGGTGTTCTCTGGCAAATGCCAAATGTCCTGCACGGTGTTGGGCTGTAAGCACAACCTCCACCTGTGGACGTCGGGCCCTCATACCACCCTCATGGAGTCTGTTTCTGACCGTTTGAGCAGACACATGCACATTTGTGGCCTGCTGGAGGTCATTTTGCACGGCTCTGGCAGTGCTCCTCCTGCTCCTCCTTGCACAAAGGCGGAGGTAGCGGTCCTGCTGCTGGGTTGTTGCCCTCCTACGGCCTCCTCCACATCTCCTGATGTACTGGCCTGTCTCCTGGTTGCGCCAAACCTTCTTGCCACAGCTCGCATTGATGTGCCATCCTGGATGAGCTGCACTACCTGAGCCACTTGTGTGGGTTGTAGACTCCGTCTCATGCTACCACTAGAGTGAAGGCACCGCCAGCATTCAAAAGTGACCAAAACATCAGCCAGGAAGCATAGGAACTGAGAAGTGGTCTGTGGTCACCACCTGCAGAACCACTCCTTTATTGGGGGTGTCTTGCTAATTACCTATAATTTCCACCTGTTGTCTATTCCATTTGCACAGCAGCATGTGGAATTTATTGTCAATCAGTGTTGCTTCCTAAGTGGACAGTTTGATTTCACAGAAGTGTGATTGACTTGAAGTTACATTGTGTTGTTTAAGTGTTCCCTTTATTTTTTTGAGCAGTGTATAAGGCATGTACAGTTGAAGTCGGAAGTTTACATAGACCTTAACCAAATACATTTAGACTTTTTCACAATTCCTGACATTTAATCCTGGTAAAAATTCCCTGTTTTAGGTCAGTTAGGATCACCACTTTATTTTAAGAATGGGACATGTCAGAATAATAGTTTAGAGGGATTTATTTCAGCTTTTATTTCTTCTCATTCCCAATGGGTCAGACGTTTACATACACTCAATTAGTATTTGGTAGCATTGCCTTTAAATAGTTTAACTTGGGTAAAACATTTCAGGTAACCTTCCACAAGCTTCCCACAATAAGTTGGGTGAATTTTGGCACATTCCTCCTGACAGAGCTGGTGTAACTGAGTCAGGTTTGTAGGCCTTCTTGCTCACATACGTTTGTTCAGTTCTGCCCACAAATGTTCTATAGGATTGAGGTCAGGGCTTTGTGATGGCCACTCCAATACCTTGACTTCGATGTCCTTAAACCATTTTACCACAACTTTGGAAGTATGCTTTGGGTCATTGTCCATTTGGAAGACCAATTTGCAACCAAGCTTTAACTTCCTGACTTGAGATGTTGCTTCAATATATCCACATAATTTTCCTTCCTAATGAAGTCATCTATTTTGTGAAGTGCACCAGTCCCTCCTGCAGCAAAGCACCCCCACAACATGATGCTGCCACCTCTGTGCTTCACGGTTGGGATGGTTTTCTTCGGCTTGCAAGCCTCCCCCTTTTTCCTCCAAACATAACGATGGTCGTTATGGCCAAACAGTTCTATTTCTGTTTCATCAGACAGGGGACATTTCTCCAAAAAGTACGATCTTTGTCCCCATGTGCAGTTGTAAACCGTAGTCTGGCATTTTTATGGCGGTTTTGGAGCAGGGGCTACTCCCTTACTGAGCGGCCTTTCAGGTTGTCGATTTAGGACTTGTTTTACTGTGGATATAGATACTTTTGTACCTGTTTCCTCCAGCATCTTCACAAGGTCCTTTGCTGTTGTTCTGGGATTGATTTGCACTTTTCACACCAAAGTACGTTCATCTCCATGAGACAGAACGTGTCTCCTTCCTGAGCGGTATGACAGCTGCGTGGTCCCATGGTGTTTATACTTGCGTACTATTGTTTGTACAGATGAACATGGTACCTTCAGGAATTTGGAAGTTGTTCCCAAGGATGAACTTGACTTGTGGAGGTCTACAATGTTTTTTCTGAGGTCTTGGCGGATTTCTTTTGATTTTCCCATGATGTCAAGCAAAGAGGCAGTGCATTTGAAGGTAGGCCTTGAAATACATCCACAGGTACACCTCCAATTGACTCAAATTACGTCAATTAGCCTAACAGAAGCTTCTAAAGCCATGACCTAACTTTGGGGAATTTCCCAAGCTGTTTAAAGTCACAGTAAACTTCTGACTTCAACTGTATAGGGCTGGGCGATTTATATCCAATTAATTCAAATTAATGTTTGAAATGCATGTATCACAAGAATTTTGTTTTTGTTTGTATATATATTTTGCATTCTACAGTGCCTTCAGAAAGTATTCATAGCCCTTGACTTATTCCATATTTTGTTACAGCCTGAATTCAAAATGGATTAAAAATATAATAACTCTTGACCATCTACACAATACCCCATAATGAAAATACACAATACTCCATAATGAAAATACACAATAACCCATAATGAAAATACAGAAATATCTAATTTATAAAAGTATTCACACTCCTAAGTCAATGCATGTTAGAATTACAGCTGTGAGTGTCTAAGATCTTTCCACTCCTGGATTGTACAATATTTGCACATAAGTTTTTAATTCTTCAAACTCTGCCAAGTTGGTTGTTGATAATTGCTCCACAGCCATTTTCAAGTCTTGCAATAGATTTTCAAGTAGATTTAAGTCAAAACTGTACTTAGGCCCCTCAGGAACATTCAACGTCATCTTGGTAAGCAACTCCAGTATATATTTGGCCTTGTGTTTTGGCTTATTGTCCTTCTGAAAGGTGAACTCTTTCCCAGTGTCTGTTGGAAAGCAAACTGAACCAGGTTTTCCACTAGGCATTTGCCTGCGCCTAGCTCTATTCCGTAGTCCTTTGCCAATTTACAAGCTAACCCATAACATGATGCGGCCATCATGAAAATATGTGTTACTCAGTGATGTATTGGATTTGCCCCAAACGTAACGCTTTGCATTCAGGACTTTTATTTCTTTGCCATATTTTTTTGCATTATTACTTTAGTGCCTTATTGCAAACAGGAGGCATGTTTTGGAATATTTTTATTCTGTACAGGCTTCCTTCTTTTCACTCTGTCATTTGTGTTAGTGTTGTGGATTAACTATAATGTTGTTGATCCATCCTCAGTTTTCTTCTCTCAGCCATGAAACTCTGTAACTGTTTAAAAGTCACAATTGGCCTCGTGATGAAGTTCCTGAGCGGTTTCCTTCCTCTCCAGCAACTGAGTTAGGAAGAACGCCTATATATTTGTTGTGACTGAGTGTATCCAAAGTGTAATTCATAACTTCACCATGCTGAAAGGTATATTCAATGTCTGCTTTTTAAAATGTTTTACCCATCTACCGGGGTGCCCTTATTTGCGAGGAATTGGAAAACCTCCCTGGTCTTTGTGGTTGAATCTGAGTTGCAGCGATGGGACAAGACTGTAACTACCAATTGATACCACAAAATTGGGGTGAAAAAAATATTTTAAAAAACATGATTGTGGAAAATTAATGTTCAGTTCTGTCGCAAGTGGTTGTGGTTCTACGTACCGCTAGCTGTATTTTAGCCACATAGCACACATGCGCTTGCTGTCTAGTCTGTGTTTTATAAATGTGCAATGTATGTATGTAAAGAAAAAAAAATACATTCATAAAAGGAATTGGCAACTCGTTCTCATTCCGAGAAATAAGCATCTTCTTGTCCAGGTAGGCCACTTGATTTCAATATCTAAACAAAGTGAACAGGCTATGTTGTTCAAACAGTTGGAGATGGACAGGAGGGTGCAATCATCACACTTCAACTGTTCTGCCTTGGTAGCAAGCAAATAGATCCAAGTGAACCAATAACTTTGATTTGAAGTTGGCTAGACTTGAAATATAAAGATTAGCTGGCTACTCACTAGAACGTGGGCTTGTGCTTGAGAGATTGTTTATGAGACTGGTGTTAATTTTCAGCTACAAGGAGATAGTCATTATTAGTGAATGCACGTTATGCAGGGTTCTGGTTAAATTTGTAACATAAATTGCATTTTCATAGAATTGAAAGCTAGGTCAGTGATTAATGTAAAAAAAAAAAGCTGTTTAAATTATTTTGATAAAATAATTACATTATTTGTGGGTCTTATGGTTGAAGAAGGTCATATTTAGCCTAGGTATAATTTTACAAACCGTGAATTCATTAGATTTATTTATGACTGTTTGAAATGATTTGTATTGACCTTTTTTAATTGTGCAACAAAGCTTATTTAGAACTTTAGAAAATCGCCCAGCCCTAGGCATATAAGCCTAAAAAGTATGTTTATATATTGTTTGTATTGTATAGGCTCTGACGTTCATAAATGCCTATTTCATTACTTCCATTCAACTACTTAATTTCTTTCCCAAGACACTTTTTAATGAGAATTTATGTAGTTTATCATGGAGATTTGTAGTTGAGACGTGTATATGTGGTTTTCATATGGTGTATTTAAAACTTGTGTTTAATAAATACAAAATGGGACTTTTCATGCAGACTTTGAGACTTTCTTTAGTTCACATCTGATCTCACCCTATTCTGCATACACCTGACAGTGCTTTATAACCAATATACACTTACTAAATATACCTACACATACCCACACACTAACAAACACCTACTGTACACCTCAAAATAGTTTAGTCAGGTTTGTCTGATGGCGACTTAGAACTTATCGTAGCTGATTTATTTTTTACCCACAACATGTCCACTATGATGGGTTTAACAACAATAAAGTAATTATGTAACTAGAGTATAGGACTCAAACGCAGTGGGGATGGGTAAACACTCAATGTTGAAAGTGTTTTTATTTTCTGTGTGTACGTACCTGAGGGAGTGTATGTCTGTGTAATCTGTATCACCTGTCTCTTCCAGGAGGAGGAGGGTCCAGACGTGCTGCTGGTGAAGGAGGAGGGGTGTGAGGAGAGTCTGGGGAACCCTGAGGGGACCATGGACATGGAGGAAAACGAGACTACACCTCCTGAACCCACAGAGGAACCAGCTGAGCAGCACAGGATCACACACAGTCTCACTGAGGTGAGCCCACTGTAAACTACTGTCTGCATGTTAGTAGGCCAGGGCTCGTATCTGCAAAGCCTCTCAGAGCAGGGTAGCTGATCTAGGATCTGTTTAGCGTTTTAGATTCTAATGAATAAAGATATGTAGACAGATGGGGACCTAATCCTAGATCAGCATTATTACGCTGAGACGTACAAGTATTTCGCTACAACCGCAATAACATCTGTGTATGTGACCAATAAAATGTGATCCTAGATGAGCCCTCCTACTCTAAGACACCTTCTAGATACCGTCCCTGATGTTGACTTAGTCATCATTGCGACCAGGGTCTCTTTCACGAGTGGGCCCTGCTTATACAATTAATAATCAAATCCGATATAATGTAAAACAAACAAAAATACAGAATTACACAAATATTCAAGAAAAGGTTACGATGGCCCCCAAACAATATTTTAAATTGCCCGAGCGGCACCAGAACATCCAATTGTAATGTATTTTGTAGTTGGTTCCAGCAATGAGGTGCATTATAACAAAAAGTGGATTTACCAAGTTTGGCGGAGACCCGAGGAAACTCAAGTGTTAACCAACCGTATGAATGGGTTTGGTATCTCATGATTTTTATACTTTAACAACAAAGTTAGGTAAGTTGGAAGCTTGTGTAGTAGAGCTTTCAACAAAAATGTCTACAAGCACTGTTACAGCAACAGAAAAATGGCTTCAAGAGCTTTGTCCAAATAATGGTGGACTCGACTAACAAAATAATGGACGATCTGACCAGGGATAGGTGAATGTCATATGGAAGAGACTTGCAGCAAGATAATAACAAACTAAATCCACATGAGATGATATCAGCAAATCATAATTACAGATGACTGGGAAAACAGACTATCTAGGGACAATCCAGGAGGAATAACATTGTTGTGGATGGTATACCAGAGTCTACACATGAGACCTGGATGGAGTTAGAGGAGAAAGTGAGAAAATGATCACTGTGAAAAGCTGCAGATTGATCAAAAGAATATTGAGGTGGAGCACGCCCACAGGTCTGGAAAACATGTAACCAGCCCAGGTGACAGACCCAGGCTGATAGTGGTCAAGTTCCTAAGGTTCAAGGACAATATGGCTGTTCTGGAGAGACCCACGAACTTGAGATGAACCAACATCTTCCTTAACAAGGACCTCTCTGAAGTTCTACGCCAGAGGCAGAAAGAGCTTATCCCAGCTATATGAAAGCTAGCATGGGGACATTGCTTACATCTGTTACGACAGTCATTGTCCACCCTCTGTCATAAAAGCCCAGGAGGAGTGAGAGAGCCAAGCTTCCGGGTCAGTAGCTTCAGCCCAACATCACATACATACACCAACTGTCACTCACAGGTGCCTGATTGACTGACTCTTAGCGAAACAGTTATTATTTCTCCCTTCATATTATGTCCATCTCAGGTAAGCTACCCAGGAAAGGGCTAAGATTAGCCCATATTAATTACAGTGCCTTCGGAAAGTATTAATACCTATTGACCCATTCCACATTGTTGTTACATCCTGAACTCAAAATGGATAGAATGTATTTTTTTCTCACTCATGTACACACAATATCCTATAATGACAAAGTGAGAATATGTTTTTCAGACATTTTTTGCATATTTGAGATGAAATACGGAAATAGTACCTACCTACATCTTTAGTATCTTCTTTCAAACAGGATGCATGTTTTTGGAATATTTTTATTCTGTACATGCCTCCTCCTTTTCACTCTGTCAATTAGGTTAGTATTGTGGACTAACTATGTTGTTGATCCATCCTCAGTTTTATCCTATCAGAGCCATTAAACTGTAACTGTTTTAAAAGTCACCATTGGCCTCATGGTGAAATCCCTTAGCGGTTTCCTACCTCTCCGGCAACTGACTTAGGAAGGACACCTGTTTCTTTTTAGTGACTGGGTGTATTGATTCACCATCCAAAGTTAATAACTTCACCATGCTCAAAGGGATATTCAATGACTGCTTTTAAAAAATATGTTTACTCATCTACCAATATGTTCCCTTCTTTGCGAGGCATTGGAAAACCTCCCTGGTCTTGGTGGTTGAATCTGTGTTTGAAATTCACTGCTTGACTGAGGGACCTTACAGATGATTGTATGTGGGGGATACAGAGATGAAGTAGTCATTCAAAAAGCATGTTAAACACTATTATTGCACACAGAGTGTCTTGTTTAAGCAGGTCCAGTAATATCCACTCAACTTTCATGGGCATACTATTCGGTTGTCGTGATACTTGGCCTGGTATCGTATCGTTTGTAAAATGTTGGTATCATGACAACACTAGTTCAAATAAATTATGCAAAATAGGTGGCAAAAAAAGTCAGCCAGGCAGCTCAGCTGGTTGGTTGACATAATGTAAATGTAGATTGTTTTTTTTTACAAAATTTAACAAAATTGTGAAGTTATATTACCAAACCAAGATAAATGACCGAAAATGTATAACAAAACCTTTTGATATTGCCAATCATTTCAATGACTAATCAGGGCATAACTACAATCTGCCTCCTTAATTAGTCTAGTGCACATGCTCATTAGGCCCAAGCTCGTTTTCCCTGGCTAAAACGTTCTTATTATACCTCAGTGGGCTAAACTTCATAAATACTGCACCCTCAATTTCAAAACTTCTTTGCTAGTTATACAATCATGTAACTAAGAAATTAGCTGGGGAAAATTTTTTAATTATGTTTTGTTGAACAGTCATATCTTGTTTGAGATGTCTGTCATAAGATGACTGGTGAAGGATATCATTGCTACTAACGGGGATTCAAGTTCAGTTTTGAGATCCACCGGCATCATTGGCGTAGGGTTAGCTGGACATTTCTGACTGGTCTTGGAACTGTGACAACAGTCAGCCTCTCTCCGCTTGGCTCAATGGGATATGTAGTGATTTTTGCCAACACAGCCAGATATTTACAGTCTTGTACCCTTAACCTTTTTTTTAACTGACTATTGAATTACTTAATTAAATCGGACTATCAGTATAATGAGTAATCCAGGAATGTTACAAGTTAATTCACATGACAACTTGCATAAATAGCAAATCTACAGATCGCTAAGACTACACTGAATGGCTAAATTACTTCCAAACTCTCAGATTCCACGGAGCTCCTCTTCACCCCTCTGATCATGGTCAAGTCATAATGAGAGTTGTTGTGAAGATGGGGAGGGGCCTGTCTGTTGTTCTGTGTTACAGTACAAATCACCTGCACTGTAAAATCAACTGTTAAGGGTCTGGTATTGGCCCATCTTGATTACTGTCTGGTAATATGGTCAAGTGCAGCAAAGAAAGACCTACCTAGCAAAGCTGCATCTGTCTCAAAGCACTGAGATGCAGTGCCTCAGACCGCTGCGCCACTCAGGAGCACTAAAGGGTTGACGAGAGATGAACTGCTTCTATTCCAGTTTTCATCCGGAAATATTACTGTGATGAAAATTCACGATTGTCTGCATAATCAAATAACATTCAGCTCAGACACCCCACAAGACATGCCACCACGGGTGTCTTCACAGTCCCCAAGTCCGAAAACAAATTCACGGAAACGCACAGTATTATACTGAGCCTTGATCGCATGGAACTCCCTTCCATCTCCTATTACTCAAGCATCTCATTGACCGGTGGGGTCTGTGAGGCGACACACTAACACACATATTTTTGTTGTTGTATTGTTTGTATATAGTATTTTACATTTGTGTGACTGTCCTTGTCTATCACTAAGTGTTTTGTTACTTGTCGTCCTTTGTGGGTTTTTTTGTGGACCCCAGGAAGACTTTTGCTGCTGCTTTGGCAAAAGCTGATGGGGATCCAAATAGTGTTGTCTGCGTACATGCCTTTCAATGATACAAGTCCAACAAGTCCAAATAGTGCCAACTAAACCCAACCTTTACTATTGCAGTCAATAGACATGGAGGATGGGAAGCCTGATCTGCTTCTGGTCAAACAGGAGACAATGGAAGATGAAGCAGAGAGCATTGATCTGCTGAGTGGACTAAAGATGGGGGAGCAAGGTAAGAGAGAAATACATATAGCCTACATACAGTAATAGATCTTCAATGGGAATAGTGATGCACCTGGCTATTATTTTGTCCATACAACTCCATATGTAGAGTTTTCTTTGCCATATTTTTAAAGTCTATTTTGTGACCTATTCCTGCAGGTAGTTGGCTGGAGGCTAACAAAGGAGACTGGGTGGCCATCTTGGATTCGCAGGCCAGGACCAGAGGTGACATAGTGGATGTCAGGGGATGGGACAGTGTCCTCAACTCTGGGCTGGGGAACAACACTGTTAACCACAACCAGAAACAGACAGTCGAACACAAAACAACATCCGATCTTAGACTCCGTGACAACAGACTGGCTGAGACCAGGGCAAGGGGTAGATTTGGTCTGCAGGGACGGGGAGGTGTCTGTATGCGGCGTGAGAGAACAGACACAGACTCTGCTAGCGATGCTCCGTCCTGCTCCTATAGTTGTGATTCAGAGAGACGGATTGGGCCTCAGGTTAACCCTGTAACCGATGCTGCCTTCAGCCTACCTTCTATAGGATCTATCAACTGGAACATGGACCCTGCGACAACACAGACACTCCCTGGCCTTCGTCCTCCTCACACTCTCCTAATGTTAAACCAGACCTCAGACAATGCCTGTGCCTCAACACTAAATGGCAACACAAGCCCATTGACAAATGACAGTAGTGGAAGCAGCATTAGTAAAGGTGGCGGCGCCAAAGAGAAGCGCTTCCCGTGTTCGTTCTGTGGGAAAGCCTTCCGTTTCCCCCAACAGGTGGCAATCCACCAGAGGTTGCACATGGGAGAGAAACCGTTCGGCTGCCACCTGTGCCGGGCTAGTTTCTCCCACTCGTCCAACCTGAAGAGGCACCAGAGGGTCCACACAGGGGAGAAACCGTTTGGCTGCCACTTGTGCCGGGCTAGTTTCTCACACTCGTCCAACCTGAAGAGGCACCAGAGGGTCCACACAGGGGAGAAACCCTACAGCTGCCCCAGTGTAAGAATAAGTTCTCCCACCAGCTGAAGATGCAGTTGAAGGTCCACAAGGGAGAGAGGCCGTTCGCCTGTACGCACTGTAGGAAGAGGTTCTCAGGGAGGAGCTACCTCAGGATACACCAGCAGAAAATGCACATGAATAGTGACATGTAACGTATTACTAGTTAGTTAGTTTGTAGTTAATTCTGTTGGTTTGGGATATAGTAGGGAACTGGATGAGGAGAACTTAGGAAAAAGTATGATGAGGCAGAGTAGATAATATGGTGATGGCTGGTGTGATGGTGTCTGTAAAAATGTGTCACTGATGAAGAGTGACAGACTTTCTCTTTAGGTGTTTGATAGTGAGAATGATAGTGCCTTAATTCATGTTTACTTGACGAAGTAGTGAAGATGTATGTAGTGTGCAATTCCACGCTAACAGTGACGCTGATGCTCACTTTTTCACTTTATGTATGCTAAGCAAAAACCATTGATTGCAAAGTTTTACAAACCATACATACACCTACAGTTGAAGTTGGAAGTTTACATACACCTTAGCCAAATACATTTAAACAATTCCTGACATTTAATCCTAGTAAAAATTCACTGTCTTACGTCAGTTAGGATCACAAATATATTTTAAGAATGTGAAATGTCTGAAAAATAGTAGAGATTTATTTCAGCTTTTATTTAATTCATCACATTCCCAGTGGGACAGAAGTTTACGTACACTCAATTAGTATTTGGTAGCATTGCCTTTAAATTGTTTAACTTGGGTCAAACATTTTGGGTAGCCTTCCACAAGCTTTCCATAATAAGTTGGGTGAATTTTGTCCCATTCCTCCTGACAGAGCTGGTGAAACTGAGTCAGGTTTGTAGGCCTCCTTGCTCGCACACGCTTTTTCAGTTCTGCCCACACATTTTCTATAGGATTGATGTCAGAGCTTTGTGATGGCCACTCCAGTACCTTGACTTAGTTGTCCTTAAGCCATTTTGCCACAACTTTTGAAAAATGCTTGGGATCATTGTCCATTTGGAGGACTCATTTGCGACCAAGCTTTAACTTCCTGATTGATGTCTTGAGATGTTGCTTCAATATATCTACATAATTTTCCAACCTCATGATGCCATCTATTTTGTGAAGTGCACCTCCACAACATGATGCTGCCACCTCCGTGCTTCACAGTTGGGATGGTGTTCTTCGGCTTGCAAGCCTCCCCCTTTTCCTCCAAACATAACAATGGTCATTATGGCCAAACAGTTCTATTTTTGTTTCATCAGACCAGAGGACATTTCTCCAAAAAGTACGGTCTTTGTCCCTATGTGCATTCGCAATCCGTAGTCTGGCTTTTTTATGGCGGTTTTGGAGCAGTGGCTTCCTTGCTGAGCGGCCTTTCAGGTCATGTCGATATAGGACCTGTTTTACTGTGGATATAAATGATTTTGTACCTGTTTCCTCCAGCATCTTCACAGGGCTCTTTGCTGTTCTGGGATTGATTTGCACTTTTCACACCAAAGTACGTTCATCTCAAGGAGACAGAACGTGTCTCATTCCGGAGCAGTATGACAGCTGCGTAGTCTCATGGTGTTTATACTTGCGTACTATTGTTTGTACAGATGAACGTGGTACCTTCAGGCGTTTGGAAATTGCTCCCAAGGATGAACCAGACTTGTGGAGGTCCACTTTTTTTTTCTGAGGTCTTGGATGATTTCTTTTGATTTTCCCATGATGTAAAGCAAAGAGGCACTGGGTTTGAAGGTAGGCCTTGAAATACATCCACAGGTACACCTCCAATTGACTCAAATTACGTCAATTAGCCTATCAGAAGCTTCTAAAGCCATGACATCATTTTCTGGAATTTTTCCAAGCTTTTTAAAGGCACAGTCAACTTAGTGTATATAAACTTCTGACCCACTGGAATAAAAGTGTAATAAAAGTGAAATAATCTGTAAACAGTTGTTGGAAAAAATTGCTTGTGTCATGCACACAGTAGATGTCCTAACCGACTTGCCAAAACTATAGTTTGTTAACAAGAAATTTGTGGAGTGGGGGAAAAGGGAGTTTTAATGACTCCAACCTACGTGTATGTAAACTTCCGACTTCAACTGTATATGCAGAAGTCCACTTTTAACAATTGCCACTGACAATGTTACTAAAACACATTTATTTGAGGAACGGTGCAGATGCAAATTTTTATAAAAGAATGACAGTTTTTTTGTGACCACTTTTTCCCCAAAACTCTGAATTCAGATTCAAATATGTCTGCAGAAAGAATGTGTCAGCTATGATATGACACCTTGAGTTTGAAAAAAACAATGTAGATGATTGAACTACAGTCAGTGAAGTGGATCAACACCCAGTAACATAATGACATCATGGGTCCTTGATCTGTACTATATAGAAATGCATAATTATGAGTGTAATTCTCTACCAAGGTAGAAACATGTAACCCTCCTTTGCATGTTTGAGTATTATACTACACACTGGCTATTATTCTAATGAGCTCCGCACCCAAACAAGACCAAATTTGGTTGGTCAAGACCGGACCAAATCTGTACCAATCATAGACTTCTATGTTTAACAAGTTTGGACATTACAGTAAAGTCCAGTAGAGTATATTACATTATACTGTACTGAACTATAATCTTCTTTGCTGTACTTTACTGTGGTCTACTCTGCTTTACTGTAACTGTTTTGAGACTATGATTTCCTATTGTGGCCAATTCAATTGCAGCCATTCTGTTACTAATTTTTATTTTTTGTCACTGTTAGCGATTTGGTTAGAGAGGGTAGCGTCTCTGGCAACCTAACCGATAGAATGAACAACCAGCCGGATTGGGTAGCAGCACTAGATTTGTGTCAGGACTATAGCCTGTGGAAGGGTGAATAATTCAAGTTTATTGAAAATATGTCAAATCATTATTTGTATATGTTGGTAACCCGTTGTATAAAAGTGATAATGGCCTCGAACCCAGTGTTTGGAGGATATGTTGGGAGGGTGTTAGAAATGTCCTCTCACTGTCAACTGCGTTTGTTTTGAGCAAACTTAACATGTGCAAATATTTGTATGATCATAAGATTCAACAACTGAGACACAAACTGAACAAGTTCCACAGACGTGACTAAAATATATGGAATAATGGGGGGGGGGTAAAAAGTAACAGTCAGTATCTGGTGTGGCCACCAGCTGCATTAAGTACTGCAGTGCTTCTCCTCCTCATGGACTGCATCAGATTTGCCAGTTCTTGCTGTGAGATGTTACCCCACTCTTCGACCAAGGCACCTGCAAGTTCCCGGATATTTCTGGGGGGAATGGCCCTAGCTCTCACCTTCCGATCCAACAAGTCCCAGATGTGCTCAATGGGATTGAGATCCGGGCTCTTCGCTGGCCATGGCAGAGCACTGACATTCCTGTCTTGCAGGAAATCACGCACAGAACAAGCAGTATGGCTGGTGGCATTGTCATGCTGGAGAGTCATGTCAGGATGAGCCTGCAGGAAGGGTACCACATGAGGGAGGAGGATGTCTTTCCTGTAACGCACAGCGTTGAGATTGCCTGCAATGACAACAAGCTCAGTCCGATGATGCTGTGACACACCGCCCCAGACCATGACGGACCCTCCACCTCGATCCCGTTCCAGAGTACAGGCCTCGGTGTTAACGCTCATTCCATCGACTATAAACGTGAATCTGACCATCACCCCTGGTGAGATAAAACCATGACTCGTCAGTGAAGAGCACTTTTTGCCAGTCCTGTCTGGTGTTGCTGGTGATGTTTGGTGAGGGCCTGCCTTACAACAGGCCTACAAGCCCTCAGTCCAGCCTCTCTCAGCCTATTGCGGACAGCCTGAGAACTGATGGAGGGGTTGTGTGTTCCTGGTGTAACAGTTGTTGCCATCCTGTACCTGTCCCGCAGTTGTGATGTTCGCATATACCGATCCTGTGCAGGTGTTGTTACATGTGGTCTGCCACTGCGAGGACGGTCTGCCACTGCGAGGACGATCAGCTGTCTCCCTGTAGCGCTGTCTTAGGCGTCTCACAGTATGGACATTGCAATTTATTGCCCTGGCCACATCTGCAGTCCTCATGCCTCCTTGAAGCCCTCATGCCTCCTTGCAGCATGCCTAAGGCACGTTCACGCAGATGAGCAGGGACCCTGGGAGTCTTTCTTTTGATGTTTTTCAAAGTCTGTAGAAAGGCCTCTTTCGTGTCCTAAGTTTTCAGAACTGTGACTTTAATTGCCTAGTGTCTGTAAGCTTTTAATGCCTTAACGACCATTCCACAGGTGCATGTTCATTAATTGTTTACGGTTCATTGAATATGCATGGGAAGCAGTGTTTAAACCCTTTTACAATGAAGATCTGTAAAGTTATTTGGATTTTTACAAATTATCTTTGAAAGACAGGGTCCTGAAAAAAAGAGACGTTTCTTTTTTTTGCCGATTTCACATAGTCATTTCATCATTAAGACCTTTAGGAAATAATGTCTGGATGAAAATCCCCAAAACATTATTTTTGCTCAGAGTATTATTTATATCAACTCCCCTGTCTGATATCTTAACTTTCTGTATACCACAAAATCTAAAAGGTAGAAATGTCATATTTCAGGTCATTAAAATGTACTGCTGACTGGATAATACCTGTCGTTTCTCCTGATTTCAACCATTATGTACACAAATTATCTGCTTGAGAGAAACGAGAGGTTTTACCTACATAGCCCACGTGGACATTTAATAATGTAGATAACATGGGTGGTGGAACATGTAATAATGTCATTTATTTGGAATCATATTCCTGTATGTGGGTTTCTTCTTTTTTCTCATTGTATTCAATTGTTACCATGCACCTGCAAAAAAGATAGCTCAGATGTGTGAGTGCCTTTTGAATTTTGAAGCATACCAAACATATCCTACTAATTTGAGTGTCCCAGATTTACTATGTTACTTCTAGTCTGAGACAAGGCTGTTCAAATAGATACTCTTGCAGAGTTTCTCATGACTCTCCATCATTTGCTTGGAGCAGATATGCTCCTGCCCTCCCTCCTGGAATGCCTCCCAAAGCTTTCAGAATTCAGCATCACATAGCAGTTTTTCACCCATAGGTACTGCGGTCAAGTTTGACACCGGTCTGCAAATCAGTAGTTGCAGACTGCAGTAACTTGTTAAGAGGGTCAAGGAGCCCCAGGATTTTGTGAGCCGTGTTAGCAATAAACTTAAAGCTCGGCTCTCAGCTGCTTTCAGTATGCCTGTGATCTCAAGTCTCACATAGCAGCACCATATACGCGAGTAGATTCCACTTCATCGAGCATCTCTGTGATGTCACTTGATTTAAAGATGACTGACAGCATGGCAAGATGGTCATTCCGTCTTGGATCAAGCAGTCTTTTCAGTTTTTTTCCCACTGTACTGTGCAGCCACCGTGGGTTTCCTAAAGAAATTGTACAGGGAACTACATACATTACCGTGTCAATCTATCGCCTCCTCAGACGACATAGCGTACACCACAACCAACTGCAGACCTTGAACCAGGCGCTACAAAAAGCCTGTTTTCTCCCACTGAAAATGCGGCTTGGGTAAGTGTCAAGACGGGAGGCTCTTCCTCCTCATCACCGGGGTCGTCGACAGCAGTGGTGTATATTCATTGGATGCAATATATGAACCAAGAAAAAAAACTACCTAATTTATCAGGTAGCCTAGGACAACAACAACTAAATGGAAGAACTGTATGACAGAGTCATAGACCGTTTCGGCAACATGAGAGGAGGATGGCATTGGCGTTTCTCTACAAGTAGGGTGAGTCAACATGTTCTACTTGCAAGCACGCACGAACACACATGAAATCAGTACCATGGACAGCCAAATCATACTGTATTTAGTTTACGTTGGATTAAATTGTTTTTGGTATCTGTTATTTGTCACTGTATTAGACTAAGCATAGGTGATTTGATGATGATGAAATGTTGAAATTGCGTTGGAACAGTGTTTTATTTGTGACTTGCTTAACTCTCCATGGTTCTAAATCAATAGTTGTTAGGAGTCCGAAAATGTCGGAAACATTAACTTGCTTGACCATGCTGTGTAGGTCATGTAACTGCTTGTTACATGCAATATGCCTTGTGGACTTCACCGGACAGATGTTGCTCTCTGGTTTTGTGATGAAACGCAGGTGTGGTTGAATTTATTCTGCCACTGTGTCGTCTTATTGTCTCAGCCTTAGGCCTATATAGCTATGTCAAGGCATATGAACTAACAGGTTTATAGAGCAAACAATGCTATTATCACAACACAGGTTGTAATATGGTATTTTTGTTCCTGGCTTGACTTCCCCAGGGATTTTACCCACGCACCGCTACTTTCAGGTGCTAGTGGCTGGAGTAACAGTGGTGTTTGGTGATGATGTTTCCCTCGTGCTGTTGGTGCTAGGCCATGGCTATTTTCAATCTTGTTGGGTCTGCAGGCGGTATGGGGGATGTGCGGGTATTGAATTTGCTGCTAGGCTCCTCAACCTCGGTGGTCGGGCTAGCAGTGAGCTCTGCATCAGATGCAACATGGTGGTCTGAGGAAGGCCCTAAAAATTGTCACGGACTCCAGCCACCCAAGTCTTATTGTAATCTCCAGTACCGCACGGCAAGTGGTACCAAAGCACGAAGTCTGGAACTAACAGGACCATGAACAGCTTATACACCCAAGCCATAAGACGACTAAGTAGTTAGTTAAATAGTTAACCAAGTAGCTACCTGAACTTTGTCCATTGACCCTTTTTGCACCAACTTTTTATACTCATCACATAAGCTGCTGCTATGTCACTTTATTTCGTAATTATATGTACATATTTTTATTTTTTTTCACCTTTTTTAACCAGGTAGGCTAGTTGAGAACAAGTTCTCATATACAACTGCGACCTGGCCAAGGGAAGTTTAGACCGTCCCCTCGCCCATACCCGGGCGCGAACCAGGGACCCTCTGCACACATCAAAAACCGTCACCCACGAAGCATCGTTACCCATCGCTCCACAAAAGCCGCGGCCCTTGCAGAGCATACTACTTCAAGGTCTCAGAGCAAGTGACGTCACTGATTGAAACGCTATTTAGCGCGCACCGCTAACTAAGCTAGCCGTTTCACATCCGTTACACTCACCCCCCTTTTGACCTCCTCCTTTTTTCCGCAGCAACCAGTGATCCGGGTCAACAGCATCAATGTAACAGTATAATTTTAGACCGTCCCCTCGCCCATACCCGGGCGCGAACCAGGGACTCTCTGCACACATCAACAACCCACGAAGCATCGTTACCCATCGCTCCACAAAAGCCAGGGAACTACTACTTCAAGGTCTCAGAGCAAGTGACGTCACTGATTGAAACGCTATTTAGCGTGCACCACTAACTAAGCTAGCCGTTTCACATCCGTTACATAAACAAACATACAGTCAATAATACAGTAGAAAAAGTCTATATACAGTGTGTGCAAATGGGGTAAGATAAGGGAGGTAAAGGCAATAAATAGGCCATGGTGGCGAAGTAATTACAATATACCAATTAAACACGAGTGATAGATGTGCAGAAAATGAATGTGCAAGTTGAAATACTGGGGTGCAAAGGAGCAAGATAGATAAATAAATAAATCAATACAGTATGGGGATTAGGTAGTTGGATGGGCTTTTTACAGATGGGCTATGCACAGGTGCAGTGATCTGTGAGCTGCTCTGACAGCTGGTGAGCTGCTCTAAAGCTAGTGAGAGAGATATGAGTCTCTTGCAGTTCGTTCCAGTTATTGGCAGCAAACTGGAAGGAAATGCGGCCAAAGGAGGAATTGGCTTTGGGGGTGACCAGTGAGATATACCTGCTGGAGCACGTGCTATGGGTGGGTGCTGCTATGGTGACCAGTGAGCTGAGATAAGGCGGGACTTTAACTAGCAGAGACTTGTAGATGACCTGGAGCCAATGGATTTGGCGATGAGTATTACTCAAGGGCCAGCCAACGAGAGTGTACAGGTCGCAGTGAAATCGGAGAACGAGAGTGTGCAGGTCGCAGTGAAATCGGAGTAGATAGCCAGAGAAAATTTACAAACCCACCCTATGGCTCTATTTTCTTTCTCTCTACATTGTTGGGAAGGGCCCATAAGTAAGCATTTCACTGTTAGTCCACACCTGTTGTTTACGAAGCATGCGACTAAATACAATTAGATTTAGATGGTATAAAGTTGTTCTATTTTTTCTTACTATATTCTTACTCACACTTATTTCTAAACAAGTATGTTCTGCGAAAAAATAGCATATGAAATTTCGAATGCACAATTGCGGTTAGTCCTACCATTCATTCACTTTGCTACAGCGCGTCAAACATGTGAGTCGAAAAAGACGAGTGAATTCTACTAAATCAAGCGACTATATTAGTATGAAGTTTAATTATTAAACACATAGTACGCTAGTATTGTTATTCGGACAAAATCATTGATCATAGGAGATTTGATGTGTAATCTGTAGTACCGTATTTCAAAAAACCGTGCGCATAACTTTTTATTTTAACCACGCCCTTTGAGCAATGACGCCAACCAATAAGATAACTTCCTTCTACACAGAAGATACATTAACGGTGACAAAATACAATTTCACGTTAGCGTTTATGTTATTTAGACGTTTATTAACACCCTGGAACACAAACTAATTTAACGGCACAGCATCACATACTTAACTCAGGTAGTCTTTAATTCACGTTGGAGACGACTTGGTCGATATGTTATCTAGGTAACGCTAGCTAGCTGCTAACTTTAGCTAACAATGGCTAACTGCAATGGCAACGTTATGGTTTTTCACACTCAAATAGCCTCCATTATGGAGGTGCTGGCTAACGCAGCTGTGGTAGAGATCTGTAAACTCGTAGACGACGACTATGCAGTGTTTCGTTTGGAAATTTCTCAAAGCCAGAAAGAAAACCGGGGATTGCGGAGGAAACTACAGCTACTGGAACTGAAGGTGGCACGGGAGCGTCGTCCCAGTAGTGTCAAGATCCTCGACCGATACAGAGGAACGACGAGAGGTACATTTTGTAGAAGGCCGAGGCTGCGGGCATGTGTTCAGATGTGTTACCCAAAATGGTGTCTTGGTCCTAGAGAATGATAGTGGACTCAAGCTTGTTAGCATGGGCAGCATTTTGAAGCAGTCAACTGGGTGGGACTTCCAATGGGTTAAGGAAGGGCCACATTATGCCATTCAGGGATCTTTGATCAACTAACGAATTATACTCGTGAGTAAACATTCCATAACTGCAGGTGGCAGTAAATCGCCAACTTTGGCTTTATACATGTTCAAACAACGCAGTACAGGTGGCAGTATGCACGCTTCTAGTTTGTTTGCCAACTCATAGAAGTAGTAGAAAAATAAAATGGACTACTTCAAAATGGAGATGGCCTCAAATCAAATTGTATTTGTCACATGCGCCGAATACAACATGTGTAGACTTCACTTTGAAATGCATGCTTACAAGCGCTTCCCAACGATGCAGAGTAAAAAATAAGCAAAATACAAATTGTAACATGAGGTGTAAAACACACAAGATTGAAGCTATATACATGGAGAAAAAGTACCATATCACCAAAGATATTCATAACTAACCCAAGATAGTTCATCTGTGTCATTTACAGTGGGAGCAAATGAAGCATAGTGGTCAGAACAAGCAAGGAGGTGGGCAAAGCCAAGCACGAGCTAGCAAGATCCTATTGGTGTGTTGTAGTGTGTATTTGCATATTTCCATTAGGGAACACCACCTCTGAAGTGCACATGTGCACTCCAACACAATGCAATTAATTTTTTGGGGGGCAAAGGGTCAGGTCTATCAAACTTAGTGCACTGTGTTCATAACAGATTATAGTTTTGGGATCAGACGTTTCATGGTTGAGAATTTGCAGAATGTCGACCCAGTTTCATCATCCTCTCCCACTACCACATTTTATATATATTAGCTTTAGGTTGAATGTACACAACGGTAACAAACAATTGGGGGAACTCACGGGGCAGATAATAGGGTCGCAGTGACACAGAAAGCAGTTCAATGTCGGGGGTACAGCGTCTCTCTCAGCAGGATCGATTTACACCACTGGTCCCTGACAAGCAGGCAGATGCCCCCGCCGTGATGTTTCCCTGTGACTGTCAGATCACGGTCCGCTCTGACCAGAGTGAAGCTGGCCAGCTCCACTTCCCTGTCCGGGACTCTGTCATTGAGCCAAGTCTCAGTAAATGCCAGCAAACAGGCCTCCCGGTATTCGTGTTGGAAGCGCAGATTCGCTGACAGTGATTCTCTCGTTAACACAGGTGTGAGCGCTTTTCCCCCTCAGTGACTGGGCATTGATTAACAACTGATGGGTCAGGGAAGTTTTTCCTCTTTCCACGTTTGCATTTGGGTTTGTAATCCACTCGCAGACAATCGGGGATTAGATGGGCCATTGGGATATCCATCGCGTTTGTGTTGCATTGTACAATTGTGGCCAAAAGTTTTGAGAATGACACACTTTAATTTTCACAAAGTCTGCTGCCTCAGTTTGTATGATGGCAATTTGCATATACTCCAGAATGTTATGAAGAGTGATCAGATACATTGCAATTAATATCAAAGACCCTCTTTGCCATGCAAATGAACTGAATCCCCCAAAAACATTTCCACTGCATTTCAGCCCTGTCACAAAAGGACCAGCTGACATCATGTCAGTGATTCTCTCGTTAACACAGGTCTGAGTGTTGACGAGGACAAGCCTGGAGATCACTCTGTCATGCTGATTGAGTTTGAATAACAGACTGGAAGCTTCAAAAGGAGGGTGGTGCTTGGAATCATTGTTCTTCCTCTGTCAATCATGGTTACCTGCAAAGGAAACACGTGTCGTCATCGTTGCTTTGCACAAAAAGGGCTTCGAAGGGGAAAGTATATTGTTGCCAGTGCGATTGCACCAGAATCAACCATTTATAGGATCATCAAGGAGAGCGGTTAAAATGTTGTGAAATAAGTGTAAAAATTAAAAACATAAAAGAACGCCACATCAAACGTCACACACACTGCGGTATGATGCAACAGAGCCGCGCCCCTTCCTCCTTATTGGTAATCTCAATGCCTTTGGATGAATCCGGGAACATATCTCAGTCTGTACTACAATGGTGCTGCCCATGCTCTCACTGACCCATAATGGGACAGATACAATGTGATGTCTATCTAAGTCTATGGTCTTGGTTAGTGTTTGAATAGTATGCAGTATACCCTGCACAATTTGTTTTATTTTACCAGGCAAGTCAATTACGACTGTTCTTATTGCACAAAGATCATATCATATTCTAACCATATTTCCAATTGTAATACTTATAAAAGGATGTGATGCATGGAACATAATCAATAAATAGTATATGAAGTTAGGTGAAGTGTTACCTAACATCCTTGTCAAATGTAGACTGTCATTAGTGTACAATATACCGTTGATCATTGAGAGTTGCTAACCTAACCACCTATTTTCCCCCACTCACTCAGGTGAAGGCCACAGGACCTTGGTGAAGCCAGCGGGATACAATACATGGCAAGATGACCAACCAATCACTGTTGATGAGGGGAGTGGAACCTCAACCCAGCATGTTAACGTGATAGAGGTCAGTGTCATAGTGTAACAGAACGTTACAGTACATCAGATGTGTCCTGTTTATTTCAGAAAGACTCCCCTCAGCTATTCATGTACATCCTTATTTATCTGCCATAACAGAGCTTGTGAGTTCACTGCGACATTGTTATCCAGTTAAAATGCCTTTAATAACCTCCTCTCTTTGTGTCAGTCTGCAGATGTAGAGGCTGCAGGTCCTGAAGGATCGTCTCTGGTCAAGCAGGAGAAGTCTGAAGGAGAGGAGGACCCACGGCACAACAGAGATTTCCACCCTGTAGCCACGGAGGACCTACACACCGCTGCCGCGCCCAAGCCTAGGACACGGCACAGCATCACGGAGGTCAGTGGAACGCCGAACGCCGTCCTCAAGTCAGAGACAGACACCGAGACTTTAACTGTAACCAAAAGGCTTTTACACATAGGATCTGACCTCAGGTCAGATCCAGAGAGACTGGGGCCACTGGGCTGTTCTCCTGCTCCCAGTTCAGAGTATTTACTTTACGGTAACCCAAGCCCGAGGACAGCTCCATCCAATCGGGACTCAGGTGACGCATTCGAGAATGGCAATGATCCGTCTTGTTCTTACGCTATAGAGATGGACCCTGGTAACATATCCTTGGGTTTAGAGACACAGACTGATCTGTCTAGAGGGGACTGGAACCGGTACAGTAGTAGTGTATACTCTGAAGGGTGCCAAGATAAGAAAGGGGAGGTTATAGTTGCAAATGACGTAAAAGTGGAGAGCGACGCTCCTCCGACATGGAATGTAGACGAGACTCATTTAGGAGGACACTCACAAGGCAAAGATTTATTTGATTACAGGGGAAGCTTAAAGACTAATCTAAATGTCACCACCCACTACGCTTTACACAATTTCAGGGATTGCGACCCAGTATCCACGTTGATGGCCCCTTCGGATTCACACGACCGCGTCCTTTTCGATCAGGTATTGAACTCAAAGGACCAAAGGGCCAAGGCACAGGGTGGGTGTGCAAAATCAGGTAGTAGTAAAGAGAAACGGTTCCTCTGCATGTTCTGTAACAAAGGCTTCAGCTGCCTCCAGAATGTTGAGATCCACCAGAGGGTCCACACAGGGGTGAAACCCTTCAGCTGCCCCCAGTGTGAGAAGAGGTTCTCCCAGGCTTGTGACCTGAAGAGGCACCAGAGGGTCCACACAGGGGAGAAACCATATAGCTGCCCCCAGTGTGAGAAAAGGTTCTCCCAGGCTGGTGACCTGAAGAGGCACCAGAGGGTCCACACAGGGGAGAAACCATTTTGCTGTACCCAGTGTGACATGCGCTTCGCCCTGGCTGGCAACCTGAAGATGCACCTGAAGGTCCACATGGGAGATTCTCAGAGGGAAGCAGCAGAAAAACCATTCCACTATAACATAGAAAGTAACCATTCCACTCAATAGCTTCTGATGTTTAGATCAAACCCTGCATTAAATATAAAGATTCATTTTGGTTGTTAGAAGAAAAGGTCCACAGATGCATTTGCAATAACGAGAGAAACAGATTTCACTGTTGAATATTGTGTTACATATTGTTTGTACTGTGTAGGCTATATGATGTTCACAAATGCCTATTTCATTACTTCCATTCAACTACTTAATTTTTCCTAAGACACTTTTAATGAGGAAATGAATGCAGTTTTATCAAGTTCATGCAGATTTTTTGTTGTAACATTACATGCAAGTCATTTAACAGATTTTCTTATCCAGAGCGACTTAGTAGTGCATTAATCTTAAGATAGCTGGGTGAGACAACCACATATCACAGTTGCAGGAAGTCACTGCTTTGTTCTTTGTACTCCATGGAGTTGTCAATCAACCGTGATGTGGTTTTGGAGCTGGCAGGACTTCCCCGAGAGGAAGAGCAGCTCCGTCTTGTTGAGCTTGAGGTGGTGGGCCGGGTACGCAGAGAAACACGTATGTGTGGTTTTCGTATGGTGTATTTAAAACTTGTTTTATGTTGAATAAACACAAAATTCAAGACTTTAATTGAGACTCTCTTCAGTACACATCACATCTGATCGCACCCTATTTTGCAAACACACAACCACACTTTATAACCAATTATGGCAGGAATTGCCAGGGACCTCGGGATACAATATCACAAAATACAATATGTATTGCGATTCAATACTGTGATTTTATAGCTGTTCCATGGTTCAAACATTTCTCACCAAAAGTCTGTTGCAGAGGGACAAGAGTTCCATTAGAACACTTATGGAAATAAAAGTTGTGAAAACAAATTGGCTCCCTATTTTAAAAGGAATATGGAGAACAAACTATGAAGCAAAACACCTACAGTACACCAATAAATTAGTCAGGTTTGTCTGACTTTTGACTTATAATGGACTTCTTTTTACCCACAACGTCATATTAATGTCTGTGATGGGTTTAACAATGAAGTAACTAATGACAATATAGGATTCAAACGTAGTGGGGATTCGTAAACACTTCATGTTGAAAGTGTGTTTATCTGTGTGTACGTACCTGAGGGAGTGTATGTCTCTGTCACCTGTCTTTTTCCAGGAGGAGGAGGGTCCAGAGGTGCTGCTGGTGAAGGAGGAGGGGTGTGAGGGGAGTCTGGGGAACCCTGAGAGGACCATAGTCATGGAGGAATACCAGACTACACCTCCTCCTGAAACCCCAGAGGAACCAGCTGAGCAGCACAGGACCACACACAGTCTCACAGAGGTGAAGCCACTGAACTAGTCTGTATGGTATTAGGTCAGAGCCTGTATCCACAAAGCCGATCTAGGATCAGTTTAGAATTTTAGATTACAATGAATAAAGCTACAGTTGAAGTCGAAGTTTACATACACTTAGGTTTTAGTCATTAAAACTTGTTTTTCAACCACTCCACAAATTTCTTGTTAAACAAACAATAGTTTTGGTAAGTCGGTTAGGACATCTACTTTGTGCCTTTTTATATCGCTTGGAAAATTCCAGAAAATTATGTCATGGCTTTAGAAGCTTCTGATAAGCTACTTGACACCATTTGAGTCAATTGTAGGTGTATCTATGAATGTATGTCAAGGCCTACCTTCGAACTCAGTGCCTCTTTGCTTGATATCATGGGAAAATCTAAAGAAATCAGCCAAGACCTCAGAAAAAAGAATTGGATACCTCCACAAGTCTGGTTCATCCTTGGGAGCAATTTCCAAATGCCTGAAGGTACCATGTTTATCTTTACAAACAATAGTACACAAGTAATAACACCATGGGACCATGCAGCCGTCATAATGCTCAGGAAGGAGACGCGTTCTGTTTCCTAGAGATGAACATACGAAAAGGTGCGAAAAGTGCAAATCAATCTCAGAACAACAGCAAAGGATCTTGTGAAGATGCTGGAGGAAACAGGTACAAAAGTATCTATATCCACAGTAAAACTAGTCCTATATCAACATAACCTGAAAGGCCGCTCAGCAAGGAAGAAGCCACTGCTCCAAAACCGCCATAAAAAAGCCAGACAATGGTTTGCAACTGCACATGGGGACAAAGATCATACTTTTTGGAGAAATGTCCTCTGGTCTGATGAAACAAAAATAGAACTGTTTGGCCATAATGACCATCGTTATGTTTGGAGGGAAAAGGTGGGGAGGCTTGCAAGCCGAAGAACACCATCCCAACCGTGAAGCACGGGGGTGGCAGCATTATGTTGTGGGGGTGTTTTGCTGCAGGAGGGACTGGTGCACTTCACAAAATAGATGGCATCACGAGGCAGTAAAATTATGTGGATATATTGAAGCAACATCAAGACATCAGTGAGGAAGTTAAAGCTTGGTCAATGGACAATGACCCCAAGCATACTTCCAAAGTTGTGGCAAAATGGCTTAAGGACAACAAAGTCAAGGTATTGGAGTGGCCATCAAAGTCCTGACCTCAGTCCTATAGAAAATTGGTGGGCAGAACTGAAAAGGCGTGTGCGAGCAAGGAGGCATACAAACCTGACTCAGTTACACCAGCTCAGTCAGGAGGAATGGGCCAAAATTCACCCAACTTATTGTGGGAAGCTTGTGGAAGGCTACCCAAAACCGTTTGACCTAAGTTAATAAATTTAAAGCAATGCTACCAAATACTAAATTGAGTGTGTGCAAACTTCTGACCCACTGGGAATGTGATGAAAAATAAATAAAAGCTGAAATAAATCACTCTACTATTATTATGACATTTTCACATTCTTAAAATATATTGGTGATCCGAACTGACCTAAGACGGGGCATTTTTACTCTGATTAAATGTCAGGAATTGTGAAAAACTGAGTTTAAATGTATTTGGCTAAGGTAAACTTCAGACAGATTCTTACAGACACTTTGTGGATACTGTCTTGATTAATTTAGTCTGAAGTGTCAAGTAATCAAATGAAGTAAGACATTTACATAGCAATCCCTCATTGCCCAATCAGAAAATGCTCCATAGCAAGGTGCTCATATCAGATTTCTTTGACGCAACATCATCTCACTCTGTATCTCTTACAGTCAGTAGACATGGAGGATGGGAAGCCTGATCTGCTGCTGGTCAAAGAGGAGACAATAGAAGATGGACCAGAGGGTATTGATCTGCTGAGTGGACTAAAGATGGGGGAGCAAGGTAAGAGAGAAATACATATAGCCTACATACTGTACAGTAATAGATCTTCAATGGGAATAGTGATGCACCTGGCTATGATTTGAAACAATATACAAACTTGACAATGAAAAAATCTCCATATGTAGAGTTCTCTGCCATGTTTGTAAAGTATATTTTCTAACCTCTCCCTACAGGTGGTTGGTTGGAGGCTAACAGAGGAGACTGGACGGCCATATTGGATTCCCAGACCAAGACGGGTGCAGTCAAGGGCCCAGGGGACAACATCACAGAGCAGGCCAGGACCAGACGCGACATAGTGGAGGCCAGTGGTTGGGACAACATCCTCAACTCTGGGCTGGGACAAAACAACCAGAAACAGACAGTCAAACACAAAACAACAACCAAACTTATTCTCCAAAACAACAGACTGGCTGAGACCAGGGCGAGGGGTAGATTTGGTCTGCAGGGACGGGGAGGTGTCCATATGCGGCAGGAGAGATCAGACACAGACTCGGCTAGCGATGCGCCGTCCTGCTCCTATAGTTGTTATTCAGAGAGACTGATTTCGCCTCAGGTTAACCCCCTAACAGGTGCTGCCTTCAGCTTGCCTTCTATAGGATCTATCAACTGGGACATGGACCCTGCGACAACACAGACACTCCCTGGCCTTAATCCTCCTCACACTCTCCTAATGTTAAACCAGACCTCAGACAATGCCAGTGCCTCAACACTAAATGGCTACACAAGCCCATTGACAAATGACGGTAGTAGTGACGCTATCAGTAGATCCGGTGGCAAAGAGAAGCGCTTCCCGTGTTCGTTCTGCGGGAAAGCCTTCCGTTTCCCCAAACAGGTGGAGATCCACCAAAGGATGCACACGGGGGAGAAACCGTTCAGCTGCCACATGTGTCAGGACAGTTTTTCACACTTGTCCAGCCTGAAGAGGCACCAGAGGGTCCACACAGGGGAGAAACCATTTGGCTGCCACATGTGTCGGGCCAGTTTTTCACACTCGTCCAACCTGAAGAGACACCAGAGAGTCCACAGAGGGGAGAAGTCCTACAGCTTACCCAGTGTGAGAAGAGGTTCTCCCACCAGCTGAAGATGCAGCTGAAGGTCCACAGGAGAGAGGCCGTTCACCTGTACACACTGTGGGAAGAGGTACTTCAGGATACACCAGCAGAAATTCACACGGCCCATGTATAGAGTATAGCCCTCAAACTCAACTCTGGACCTCAATGCCAGTTCCACAGTGTTTTTTTTCCATTGTTCTCCATTGAGAACACTGAGGCACTGATTTAGACCTGGGACACCAGGTGGGTGTAGGGCTGTTAGTTACAGTGACCGCCGTAGCGGCGGTCACGTCTCATGACAGCAGTCAAATTCCACGTGACCATTTAGTCACGGTAATTAAGCTTCTCCAAGCTCTGATGGTGCTGATGATCATTAGTAGCCTACCAAACTTGCTAACTGCCTGGTGCTCAGCATTCTGTTGTCCCTCTAATCTCTCTAACATCAATGCAAATGTAATCAAACACTTCATGAGAGCCCATGTTGCACAACATTTATATAGACTATGCAATTGCTTGAGAAAACAGAGTGATGGCCTCCATTAAAAAGAGTATCCCATCAGATTTCTATAGGCTAGGCCTACTATATTTATTTCTCAATTTTCCTAATATTAAGCACATTGTTTCTCTTGGCACACCTGCACTTGGGGAGTTCCTCCCAATCTTCTCAAGAATACTTTCCGTATGCTTGTCTGTACAACTTTACAGTCTGCAGTCCATGAGGACCAGGTGTTGCTGGCAGGAGAGACTGGACCTCTGAAGCGGCTAGTCACAAACCCTGGCCCCATATCAGAAGCCATCGCTGTTCTTTCCCGAGTTGGAACAGGGACCAAACTGTAAGGGACAGACACTCCACAACCAGTGGACAGGGGGACTGAACAACCTCAGTCCTGGTGGTCATCAGAGAGAGACAGAGGCTCCAGTCAACAGCTCCGGAGCCGGGCCTGGGGCTTAGAGATAGGAACAGGAGGGTCTATGATAAACACCACAGTATCCATAATGAACAGAGCTGGTCACCCTGGGCTTCAGAATTCACAGAGAGTGGTGAGACTGGTCATGGAATATTCTAATCAAGTGAGAGAGACTCATTTCGTCAATCTTAATTTAAGATTGATTAATTATTGCAATAATGAAACTGTCAACCCCACAATCATGTGTTGGACCGAGCGCTTAACCTTACAGAAAAATGCATAGTTCTTACATGGTAGATTTAAAAATGCTTAGTCATGGCTGGTTCCACCCCTCCCAAGCAGATCGGGGGGCATCATAAGCCACCTCATGGTTATCTGCACTAGGTGTTGTTTTACCCCCAACCCGGCTCAGTTTCCCAGATACAATGAGGGGTTTGTTCTACTCCTCCAGGCTCTATCTCTGATCACACACACCACATCTTGTCTATGGAATGCAGTCTTTAGCCATCATAAATCAATTGTCAGCTCAAGCCCCAGAGGCCCAACTCAGTCCCACAGACACAGAATTCATCAAAGCAAAAACAGTATTAAACAATCTTATCATTTTTCTACCATAGACACCCTAATAATTTGGTATATTTTCACCTCTTAATTTTGCCTACTGTTCTGACTTGGTGGTGCACATGTAGCCTATAACACCCGCTTGCTTAACCCGGAAGCCAGTCGCACCAATGTGTTGGAGGCAACACCGTTCACCTGACGACGAGGTCAGCATGCAGGCGCCCGGCCCGCCACAAGGAGACGCTAGTACTCCCGGCCAAACCCTTCCCTAACCCGGACGACGGTGGGCCAATTGTGCGCCGCCCTATGGGACTCCCGATCACAGCCGGTTGTGATACAGTCCGGGATTGAGCCCAGGTCTTTAGTGATGGCTCTAGCACTGCGATGCTTAAGCAACAAAGCACGAGGGGTTGTGGTATATGGCCAATATACCACGGCTAAGGGATGTTCTTATGCACGATGAAACATGGAGTCCCTGGATACAGCCCTTAGCTGTGGTTTATTGGCCATATACCACAAACACCCGAGGTGCCTTATTGCTATTATAAACTGGTTACCAACGTAATTAGAGCAGTAAAAAGATATGTTTTGTTATACCTGTGATATACCACGGCTGTCAGCCAATCGGCATTCAGGTCTCAAACCACCCAGTTTATAAAGTGCCTTAGACTGCTGTGCCAATCGGGAGGCCCCCTCGCCTTCTTGTCTCAACATTTTCAATGTTCTCAATACACATCTTCACACATATTTTAGATGCTTTTCACTGACCGCAGCAACTCAAATCAGCTAGGCCTATTGCCATCCGCTCTGCCAAAATTGTAGGCTTCCCAAACAGGCATAGCACTACGAGCCTGTGATTTGAAACAATCCACAGCTTTTTTTTTAAAATAAGTTAATGATCCTGGATTCCTCTGTGGCCAAGTCATGCTTTCTGGTGTAGTATTTTATGTATGTATTATTTTATTTATGTATAAACATTTACTGTTCATTTACTTACCTATTCGACCCACCACTATGCCATTTCTCTCCTATACTATTGGCTTTCATTGTCCAGAAGCCAAAGACCAAATCAGTCATAATAGCAACCCATCCTAGTTGATGCATCTTTCGATTCCACCTCTTTACTAAGTTCAACAGATTTGAATCTGTCACATATGGACCCGCTATCAGGTGCTGCTGTTTAGAATAGCGTTTTACCAGGTGCTCTGTTAAGAATGGTCAAACCCACGAATTGCATTTTTGCAAATGTTAGAAAATTGTTTATTTTGCTTCATTACATGAGTTGTATGTTCTGTTAAGATGCATTATCATGATTTTGGTCATTTGGAGCACTGTGGGTGGATGCTCGATTGGACCCAATTCATATGGGTCTGGTAAATTTTCTCAAATGTCTGGTCACGTCGTCTGTCTGTCCGGCGACACATTTTCCTAAGAGAAAACCTGGAATGTGCCCACTCTGGTATTGGCGCACGCAGATAGTGCGGTAATGGTGCGCTGTCTGTTCATCCGCACCTGCCCACAAATGCTAATAACCCACTTGCAACTGCAGGGACAACTATGACTCACTTAAGTGAAAATCTGAGACCCTCACCTGGCTAATATAGTAAATTACTGTAGGCTACCAGTGGTGTGTATTCATGGTTGCCAAGAGAAGCCAGGTTTACTCAAATTGACCAAGGAAAAAAATAGAATGTCTTTCATAATTTTCCTTACATTCGACAAGAGGCTGAATGTCTCACCAGAGAAAGCATCTGAGCGAGCTAAACAGCGCCCCTCTGTCTCTGTAGGCCATCTATCTGATGCACACAAAAAAAAGCAGTGTGACATTGTTTGCCGCCCATAGCATTGAATGCAAGGGAAGCCAACAAGCATTTGGCCTCCCTTGATAAAAAATAATAATAGCCAATCAGCGTTGGGTAAACTGAGTGAGCTCAACTGTGAATGGTCCAGGCGCACCAAAAAAAAAGTCATTAAAGTGTCAAGGGAAGCCATTTTGGATTTTGCTTCACTCCAATCGCATCAAGAGCATACGTATATCATTGACAGAAACTCATTGTGTTGTCGTCCTCCAGTGGCTAGCTAGCTAAAATGGTCCCTTTCCTAAATTAGCCCTGGATGGAGATAAGGACTTGTGGTTTTACTTAATTCTCTACCTGCCAATGATTATAAAAGGTGATTCTAATCCAACCATACATTCATACATTGTGCCACTGGCCTGAGAGGATGGAAGTTCAAGATGTAGAAGGCTAATGTTAACTAGCTAACGTTGCCCACGAAAGGAAGTTAGGCTAGAATTTTAACCAGGTTGCCTAGGACAACAAATGAAAGCATGTACTGTATGACAGTGATAAACCGTTTTGTCAACATGAAAGAGGAAGGCATTGCCGTTTCTCAACAAGTAGGTCAACATGTTTTTTCTACTTGCACGTGCACACAGAAATCAGAACCATGGACAACCATGAAGAGCCACATAATATTTAGATTACGTTGATTGGACTAAATCGTTTTTGGTATCTTTTAGTTGTCATTGTATTAGACTAAGTATAGGTGATTTGATCATGTTGAAATGGTGCTGGAATAGTGGAGGCAGCTTCTGTTTTCTACTTGCGCTAACTCTCCGTGGTTCTAAATCAATATTTGTTTAGCAGCCCCAAAATGTCAGAAACATTAATTTGCTCAACCATGCTGTAGGTTATACCTTATGGACATTAATATTTAGACCTTTGCTAGGAGACTCGAAATTGAGCTCAGGTGCATCCTGTTTCCATTCATCATCCTTGAGATGTTTCTACAACTTGATTGGAGTCCACCTGTGGTAAATTAAATTGACATGATTTGGAAAAGGCACACACCTGTCTATATAAGGTCCCACAGTTGGACAGTTCATGTCAGAGCAAAAACCAGGCCATGAGGTTGAAGGAATTGCCCATAGAGCTCCGAGACAGGATTGTGTCGAGGCACAGATCTTGGGAAGGGTACCAAAACATGTCTGCAGCATTAAAGGTTTTCTAGAAATACAGTGGCCTCCATCATTCGTAAATGGAATAACTTTGGAACCACCAAGACTCTTCCTGGAGCTGGCCACCCAGCCAAACTGAGCAATAGGGGGAGAAGGGCCTTGGCCAGGAAGGTGACTAAGAACCTGATGGTCACTGATGAGCTCCTCTGTGGAGATGGGAGAACCTTCCAGAAGGACAACCATCTCTGTAACACTCCACCAATCAGACCTTTATGGTAGAGTGGCCAGACGGAATCCACTCCTCAGTAAAAAGCATGACAGCCCGCTTTGAGTTTACCAAAAGGCACCTAACGGACTGACCATGAGAAACAAGATTCTCTGGTCTGATGAAACTAAGATTAAACTCTTTGGCCTGAATGCCAAGCGGCACATCTGGAGGAAACCTAGCACCATCCGAAGATGTCGATTATGGCAGCCCCCCGCACCGCTCTGATTGAGGGTTAAATGCATTGTTGTACAACTGACTAGGTATCCCCCTTTCCCTACGGTGAAGCATGGTGGTGACAGCATCATGCTGTGGGGATGTTTTTCAGCAGCAGGGACTGGGAGACTAGTCCGGATCGAGGGAAAGATGAACGGAGCAAAGTGCGGAGAGATCCTTGATGAAAACCTCCTCCAGAGCGCTCGGCACCTCAGACTGGGGCTAAGGTTCACCTTCCAACAGGACAACGACCCTAAGCACACAGCCAAGACAAGGGAATCCATTTTTAGAATAAGGCTGTAATGTAACAAAATGTGGGGAAAAAGGGGTCTGAATACTTTCTGAATGCACATTTGGTTAGGGGTAAAGTGACTAGGCAACAGGATAGATAACACATTAGCAGCAGTGTATGTTCAGTCAAAAGTTAGTACAAAAAGGGTCATTGCATATAGTCCAGGTAGCTTTTTAGCAGCCATATGGCTTGGGGGCAGAAGCTGTCATATGGCTCAGGGTCCTGTTGGTTCCAGACTTTGTGCATTGGTACAGCTTGCCATGCGGTAACCGAGAGGACAGTCTAGGACTTGGGTGGCTGACAATTTTTGGGGCCTTCAAATACATCAACAATATTTTGTACACAGTACATCACTGAGGCCGAGCTCCCTGCCATCCCGGACCTCTATACCAGGCCGACACCCCGGACCTCTATACCAGGCCGAGGTCCGGGATGGCAGGGAGCTCGGCCTCAGTGATGTACTGTGCCGTACACACCTCTGTAGCGTCTTGTGCAGAGGCCTCAGTCGCACTACTGTCTGTCTCAGCAGCCTACTCTCTGTAAAGCAAAGTTATGAGAACTTACAAATTCAGGATGCAAATCCAGGGGAATGCAGGCGAACAAAGCACTATTCACGATTCCACTCGTTCACAAAGAGGCAGGCGATTAGAACTCCGTCAAATAAAGAATACGCGTTCTGAGCTTTGCTCAACACTGGGAGTTGACCCATAGGCTAATGGATTTTCTTTGTGTACAAAATATTGTTGATGTATTTGATTATAAAACAAAAGAGGAGGTCCGGACCTCTGTGTCATGGCCTTGCCGTACCAAGCGGTGATGCTGGCAGTCAAGATGCTCTCAATGGTGCAGCGGTAGAACCAAATATTTTCAGGCTCCCGAGGAGGGAAGAGGCATTGTCGTGTCTTCTTCACGACTGTTGGTGCGTGTGGACCATATTATTTCCATAGTGATGTGATATTTCACTAACGGTATGTATTTACTAAGTTTAATAGGTTCACGCCTATGCCCACGAAGCAGCCAATATTTTAGAGCGAAGCGTTGTCAAGCGAAGGCGCCGGTTCCGGTCAAAACACTGTGTTTGCGCCAGCCGAAAAGAGCCCTGGGCTTGTAGTAACGTAGTAAAACAGTACCGTATTTCAAAGAACAGCGCGCATACCCCTTTTCATTCAACCACACCCTTTGAGATATGACGCACGCCAATAAGATCCTTTCTCTTCAGTGTAAACGGAAGTGAACAGTGACCAAGAACAATTTCCACTATATCGTTTTAATTTGTTATTTAGACGTTTATTAACACCATGGAACTCAACATATTACTACTTTAACTGCACGGCATCACATATTTACTTCAGGTTGTGTTTAATTCCCGTTGGAGACAGGGCTTGGTTAATAGATGTTATCTAGGTAACGCTAGCTAACAATGGCTAACTGTATGGTTTTTCACACTCAAATAGCCTCCATCATGGAGGTGCTAGCTAACGCAGCTGTGGCAGAGATCTGTAAACTCGTAGACGACGACTATGCAGTGATCCGTTTGGAAATGTCTCAAAGCCAGAAAGAAAACAGGGGATTGCGGAGGAAACTACAGCTACTGGAACTGAAGGTGGCACGGGAGCGCGCAGAGCGCGTCCTCGCCAGTCGTCCCAGTAGTGTCAAGATCCTCGACCGATACAGAGGAATGGCAAGAGGTACATTTTGCAGAAGGCCGAGGCTGCGGGACCTGTGACCCCGTTCCCCTCGGCGCATGTGGCTTTAGATGCGTTAACCACATTATGGTTAACCAGAATTGGGTCTCGGTCAGTAGTTGGATAGTATGCAAGAATTCACCTGATTACTTAGATGTCTTGCACAAAGGCACAATATAATATTCTGAATGTTCTATGATGCATGGAACATAATCAATTGACCTATAAATTGACCTATACATAGATTGTCTGGAAGTTATGAGAAGTGTTACCTTACATTCTTGCCAATTCTAGACAGTGTCCACAGTGTACAATATAGCGAGTGATCATTGACAGTACCTAACCTAACCACCTCTTTTCCCTCAATCACTCTCTCAGGTGAAGGACATCTCACTGGAGGCCACAGGGGCTTTGTGAAGCCAGTGGGACACAATACATGGAGAGATGACCAACCAATCACGGTTGATGAGGGGAGTGGATCCTCAACCCAGCACGTTATCGTTATAGAGGTCAGTGTAATAGTGTTGCATTAACAATGAGTTACTTTGTAAATCAAATGTGGCCAGTTTTTTTCCCCAGAAATGATTATGCCTGCTCGCAGATTTCCCAAAAATGTATATTTCACTCAGCTCTTCACAGAGCGAGGTGGACAGGGCTATATAGGATTCGTAGTTCTTTGATTTTGTGCGATTAATTTACCAGCTATGAAACAAAACAGAGGAAGTACTTTTAAAATAGCTACTGCAGCATTTATTTGACTATAAATGTGATCATACTTTACTATTTTTATTCACAAATGTTAGGCCCTGCATGTAACTAACTATAAGTTCCTTGAATTTTACTTTCACGGGTGCCTTTTCATTATCTGGATAGACAATTGTGGTTTCTAGCTAACGTTACACCAATCAAAGCAGTGTTGTGTGAAGTGAAGCAAAACTTGAATGGTCAAAACCATTGATTTTGGGGCGACAGGTTTGCATAATGCGATCATATCACGCAATTATACCATTTATAAAATATTCAGTTCTATGTATATTTAATACAGACACAAGGCTGTTTGGCTCATCTCAGTCGCAAATGGGAATAACTTTACAGCTGTTTCTGATTAATGAACAATGCCATGTTGGTGGGTGGTAACATTCAAATAAAACCCAGCCCTGAAATGAAGAGTAGTTTGAAAAGCATTTGTATGTCGCATCATAGGAAAACACACCGCATTCACATGGATTTGCACAAAGTGGACAGTTCGGATTTGTCACTTCAAACCCAAATATATCATACTTTGATTAAAACAATGACTTATTGACTTAAATCATTGTGCAACATCATGGGTAAGCTATGGCCATCATCTTTCAGTTTGAAAAAGTTGATTTCTACTGGTGTGGGCATTTAAACTTCCAATTACGACCACAAAGATGGCCGCCGGTCAATTCACCATTGAATGTCAACTTAAGTAAGAATGTATATTCTGTTATCTATAGTTCTATGATTTCAATAGGTTTCCTATGGATATATTCACAGTATAATATAAAACAGCTGATATTCCCATTCAAGTCAACATTCTCTGATGTATGGACCGCCAACCCTCTTGGTACCAATTGAAAGTTAAAATTGTATTCCCATTTTAGTACATTTATCAGTAAAAACATGAAACCCACCACCCTGTTTTCAAGAGCGTGCCTCAACTGATGACTGGCACAACACAAACACCTCAGATGATGTAAAATAGTATAAGCTACAACATATGCAAGAAAAGTACCTTTTTTATTTTTAGAGAAATCAAAAAATAGACCCCTGTTTGTAAGCTTTTGAAATCATATCAAACTCACCATTTGTCTTCTGCAGTGGTATGCAAAATGGGTCAACTTTGAGCACCTCCCTCTCCTGAATGTTTTGGCACTCAGGTCTAAAATGTTACTTTCTTACCACTTCTACCATGGAAAGTTTCATTCAAATCAAAAGGAGTGCGGTCAAAAAGTGATTGAAATTAAATGGAATGCCCCATAGGGTAGCTTGTGAGACGTCCCTACGACATTGTTGTCGTTGTTGTCTTTTGACCAATCACATCACATCTTTTCACATCAGATCTTTTTCAGAGCTGATCTGATTGGTCAAAAGACCAATTAGTGAAAAAAAATATCTGAATTGGGCTGCTGTCTAAATGCAGCCTTCTTGTGTCAGTATGCAGATGCAGAGGCTGCAGGTCCTGGGGTTAAGCAGGAGAGGTCTGAAGGAGAGGAGAACAAACGACACAACAGAGACATCCAGACTGGAGCAGCGGCTGGAGTGGTTCCCCCTGTGGCTACGGAGGACTCTTCCACCACCCCATCGCAGCCCAGGACGCGACGCAGCATCACGGAGGTCAGTGGAACGCTGAACGCCGTCCTCAAGTCAGAGACCGACACAGAGACTTTAACTGTAACACAAAGGCTTTTGCACACAGGATCTGACCACAGATCAGACCCAGAGAGACTGGGGCCAGTGGGCTGTTCTCCTGCTCCCAGTTCAGAGTATTTACTTTACGGTAACCCAAGCCCGAGGACGGTTCATTCTCATCAGGACTCAGGGGACGTGTTAGAGACTGGCAATGATCCGTCTTGTTCTTACACTACAGAGCTGGACACTGGCAAAATTCCCTTGGGTTTAGAGACACAGACTGTTCTCTCTAGAGGGGATTGGAACCAGTACAGTAGTAGTGTATACTCTGAAGGGTGCGTAGAGGGTCTGGTCGTAGATAAAGTGACTGTGAAAGTGGAGGGCGATGTCCCTTCCACATGGAATGCAGATAGTCACCTAGGAGATGGACACTCACAGGGCAGAGATTTCTTAGAAAACAGGGAAAGCTTGGAGACAAATCCAAATGTCGTTACCCACTCCCCTTTACACGCATTCAGCGGTCGCGACCCAGTGTCCACGTCGATGCGGCCTTCCGATTCGCACAGCCGTGTCCTTTTCGATCAGGTATTGAACTCAAACGACAGGGCTAGAGCCCAGGCTCAGGGAAGAGGAGCCACATCAGGCAATAGTAAAGAGAAACAGTTCCTGTACAAGTTCTGTAACAAAGGCTTCAGCTGCACCCAGAAGGTGGACATCCACCAGAGGGTCCACACAGAGGAGAAACCATTCATCTGTACCCAGTGTCACATGCGCTTCGCCCAAGCTGGCACCCTGAAGAGGCACCAGAGGGTCCACACAGGAGAGAAACCCTTCAAATGTACCCAGTGTCACATGCGCTTCGCCCAGGCCGGTGACCTGAAGAGGCACCAGAGGGTCCACACGGGGGAGAAACCCTTCAGGTGCCCCCAGTGTGAGAAGAGGTTCTCCCGCCAGGACCAGCTGAAGATGCACCTGAAGATCCACATGGAAGAAAGGCCGTTTGCGTAGCTACCTCAGGGTGCACCAGCAGAATAACCATTCCACTCAATAACAGACCAAGAACGTAACCATTTCTACTTGATACTGTTGCTTCTGATATTTAGATCAAATTTAAAGACAAAGGTGAATTTTCATTGTTGTCAACAGAACAGATCCACAGATGCATTTGGAATAACAAGAGTAACAGATTTCAGTGTTGAATATTCCTGGGTATAATATTGCATCCAGACATTGTGTGATATATAAGGCATATTATAAGCCTAAAAAGTCTGTTACATAATGTATTTGTACGGTTTTGGCTATATGTTTTATTACTTCCATTCAACTACTTCAATTGTTTCCCAAGACACTTTCTATTTGTTATTAAGAAAAGAAAAAAAAATACCCCCTTTTTTTCACCAATTTCGTCATATCCAATTGTTAGTTACAGTCTTGTCTCATCGCTGCAACTCCCGTACGGACTCAGGAGAGGCGATGGTCGAAACACAACCCTGCCAAGCCGCACCAATGTGTCGGAGGAAACACCGAACACCTGGCGTGCACTGCGCCCAGGCCGTCACAGGAGTCACCAGGACTTCCCGTCCGGCCATACTCTCCCCTAACCCGGACGACGCTGGGCCAATTGTGCATCGCCTCATGGGTCTCCCGGTCATGGCCGGCTGCAACACAGCCCGGTATCGAACCAAGATCTGTAGTAACGCAGCTAACACTGCGATGCAGAGACTTACACCGCTGCGCCACTCGGGAGGCCCCCAAGACACTCCTAATGAGAAAATGTATGTGTATTTATTGTTGATACGTGTATGTGTGGTTTTCATATGGTGTATGATAAGCACCTAAATTCTAATGCAGTGGCTGTACAGTAATATGCTATAAATGACATCAGTGCTCAGGCTCGGTTTGGGTTTTGACTGACAGCTGTTCTGAACTTGAGCACAACATGCGACAAGTTGCCCTCATCGCTCCCGCTAATTTGGCAACGTTTTTGTTGTCTGAGTGAAGGAAATGCTGTAAATTAAGAGGACTCAATCTATTTTGAAAGATGAGATGTTAAGGATTATAATAAATACCACTTTGATGTCATACAAGCAAGCCAAACACTCATGTGTCCAATTGTGCACTTCACATTTCCATATCATAAAACTCATGTCATATACAGTCGTGGCCAAAAGCTTTGAGAATGACACAAATATACATTTTCACAAAGTCTGCTGCCCCAGTTTGTATGATGGCAATTTGCATATACTCCAGAATGTTATGAAGTGATCAGATGAATTGCAATTAATTGCAAAGTCTCTCTTTGCCATGCAAATGAACTAAATCCCCCAAAAACATTTCCACTGCATTTCAGCCCTGCCACAAAAGGACCAGCTGACATCATGTCAGTGATTCTCTCGTTAACACAGGTGTGAGTGTTGACGAGGACAAGGCTGGAGATCACTCTGTCATGCTGATTGAGTTTGAATAACAGACTGGAAGCTTCAAAAGGAGGGTGGTGCTTGGAATCATTGTTCCTCTGTCAACCATGGTTATCTGCAAGGAAACACGTGCCGTCATCATTGCTTTGCACAAAAAGGGCTTCACAGGCAAGGATATTGCTGCCAGTAAGATTGCACCTAAATCAACCATTTATCGAATCATCAGGAACTTCAAGGAGAGAGGTTCAATTGTTGTGAAGAAGGCTTCAGGGCGCTCAAGAAAGTTCAGCAAGCGCCAGGGCTGTCTCCTTAAGTTGATTCAGCTGCGGGATCGGGGCACCACCAGTAGAGAGCTTGCTCAGGAATGGCAGCAGGCAGGTGTGAGTGCATCTGCATGCACAGTGAGGCAAAGACTTTTGGAGGATGGCCTGGTATCAAGAAGGGCAGCAAAGAAGCCACTTCTCTCCAGGAAAAACATCAGGGACAGACTGATATTCTGCAAAAGGTACAGGGATTGGACTGCTGAGTACTGGGGTAAAATCATTTTCTTTGATGAATCCCCTTTCCGATTGTTTGGGGCATCCGGAAAAAAGTTAGTCCGGAGAAGACAAGTTGAGCGCTACCATCAGTCCTGTGTCATGCCAACAGTAAAGCATCCTGAGACCATTCAATGTGTGGGGTTGCTTCTCAGCCAAGGGAGTGGGCTCACTCACAATTGTGTCTAAGCCATGAATAAAGAATGGTACCAACACATCCCCGAGAGCAACTTCTCCCAACCATCCAGGAACAGTTTGGTGACGAACAATTGCTTTTCCAGCATGATGGAGCACCTTGCCATAACGCAAAAGTAATACCTAAGTGGCTCGGGGAACAAAACATCGATATTTTGGGTCCATGGCCAGGAAACTCCCCAGACCTTAATCCCATTGAGAACTTGTGGTCATTCCTCAAGAGGCGGGTGGACAAACAAAAACCCACAAATTCTGACAAACTCCAAGCATTAATTATGCAAGAATGGGCTTCCATCAGTCAGGATGTGTCCCAGAAGTTAATTGACAGCATGCCAGGGTGGATTGCAGAGGTCTTGAAAAAGAAGGGTCAAAGCTGCAAATATTGACTCTTTGCATCAACTTCATGTAATTGTCAATAAAAGCCTTTGACACTTATGAAATGCTTATAATTTTACTTCAGTATTCCATAGTAACATCTGACAAAAATATCTGACACTGAAGCAGCAAACTTTGTGGAAATTAATATTTGTGTCATTCTCAACTTTTGGCCACGACTGTCCACTGAGTGTACAAAACATTAGGAACACTCTTTCCATGACTGACTGACCAGGTGAATCCATGTGAAAGCTATGATCCCATATTGATGTCACTTGTTAAATCCACTTTAATCAGTGTAGATGAATGGAAGGAGACAGTTTATAAAATATTTTTAAGCCTTGAGACATGGATTATGTATGTGTGTCATTCAGAAGGTGAATAAGCAAGACAAAATATTTAAGTGCCTTTGATCGGTGTATGGTAGGTGCCAGGTGCACCAGTTTGAGTGTGTCAAGAACTGCAACGCTGCTGGGTTTTTCACACTCAACAGTTTCCCTTGTGTATCAAGAATGGTCCACCACCCAAAGGAGATCCAGCCAACTTGACACAGCTGTGGGAAGCATTGGACTCAATATGGGCCAGCATCCCTGTGGAATGCTTTTGACACCTTGTAGAGTCCATGCCCTCCTGACAAATTGAGGCTGTTCTGAGGGCAAAAGGGGGGTGCAACTCATTAGTAGGAAGGTGTTCCTAAGGTTTTATACACTCAGTGTACAGCGTCAATGTTTCTGATCACTATGTTTGATGTACAGTTACAAGATGTGGTGTCATAACATGGCATCATAACCTGTTCTGAACAGAATGAGCTATTCGCCACAGAACACGCACCTGAATGCTCACCAAAATTACAATCTGTTTCTCTGAAATGTCTTGTGAAAGCCAAACACTGTAATATCGTATTTTATAACTTAGCTAATCATGTTGGCAATAGATCTGCACCTGACCCAGATTGCCATTTTAAAATGGTCCGGTTTTGGATTGCGATAACAGCATTTGTGTGATGGCGAGGCTGCAGGGTTGTGTTCCAAACAAAACGACTACAAGTGCGCTTGCTGGAGTTCCTCAACGGCACAGCTAGGAGAGCAACTACAAGGTGCATTCTTTTTTTGAAGACTCTTCTTTGAGTCATAAAAGTGCATTGAAATTATGTTGGAACTGTGTACACTTTGGAGAGGTGTGTTGCCAGTTAGTCCTCACTCAAACCCTGTGTCATTTTTTGTTGCACCTACCCAACATTTTCCGGGAATATTCTTGTCATCTTACTGAATGTATCAAGAGTATTTTCAGATTTTCATTATTAACAAATGCGGTAAAAAAAAGTATAGTAAAATATAAAATGCACATCAAATGAACAGTGTAATGTTGCGATTCAGTATTGTGTTGGGTGAACTGCTGTGTCCTCTACTTTGGACGCAACAGTTATCATGATCTCAAAACTGTTCCCTTTCATTTGCCCACCGTGCATTTCATATTTCTTCTGTAAGAAACATTTAAATGTATCCATATCCTTATACAGTGCCTTCGGAAAGTATTCATACCCCTTGACTTATTCCACATTTTGTGTTACAGCCTGAAATCAAAATTGATTAAATTTTTAAAAATTGCTCACCCATCTACACACAATACCCCATAATGACAAAGTGAAAACATGTTTTCCGAAATGTTAGCAAATGTATTAAAAATGAAATACAGACATATCTACATTACATAAGTATTCACAAACCTGAGTCAATACTTTGTAGAAGCAAGCAGTGATTACAGCGTTGAGTTTTTCTGTGTAAGTTTCTGAGAGTTTTCCACACCTGGACTGTGCAACATTTGCACATGTATTATTTTCAAGATTTTTGAAGCTCTGTCAAATTGGTTGTTGATCATTGCTAGACGAGCATTTTCAGGTCTTGTCATAGATTTTAAAGTAGATTTGAGTCAACTGTAACTCTGGCACTCAGGAACATTCACTGTCTTTTTGGTAAGGAACTCCAGTGTAGATTTGCCAATATGCTTTAGGTTGTTGTCCTGTTGAAAGGTGAATTAATATCCCAGTATCTGGTGGAAAGCAGCCACTTGCCAGTGCTTAGCTTAGTTTATTTTTTATCCTGAAAAATTCCCCAGTCCTTAGCGATGACAAGGATGCCCATAACATGATGCAGCCACCATTATGCTTGAAAATATAGAGAGTGGTACTCATAACACATAACACTTTGTATTCAGGACAAAAAGTAAATTGCTTTGCCACATTTTTTTGCAGTATTACTTTAGTGCCTTGTTGCAAACAGGATGCATGTTTAGGAAAAATGTTTTATTCTTTACAGGCTTCCTTCTTTTCACTCTGTCAAATAGGTTTGGACTGTGGAGTAACTACAATGTTGTTCATCCATCCTCAGTATATCAAAAGGACGCCTGTATTGTTGTAGTGACTGGGTGTATTTATACACCATCCAAAGTGTCATTTAATAAATTCACCATGTTCAAAGGGATATTCAATGTCTTTTTTTTTTTTTACCCATCTACCAATAGTTGCCCTTCTTTGCGAGGCATTGGAAAACCTGTAGGGTACTGAGATGAGGTAGTCATTCAAATCATGTTGATTTCATGTTGATATTATTACACATGCAACTTATAAGACTTGTTCAGCAAATTCTTACTCCTGAACTTATTTAGGCTTGCCATAACAACGTGGTTGAATACTTATTGACTCAAGATATTTCAGCTTTTTGTTTTTTAGAAATTTCTAAGAATTTCTAAAAACATAATTCCACTTTGACATTATGGGATATTTGTATGTAGGCCAATGACTTAAACATCTAAATTTGACACATTTTGCATTCAGGCTGTAACACAACATGTGGAAAAAGTCAAGTGGTATGAATACTTTCTGAAGGCACTGTCGGCCGTGTAAAAGGGTTAATAAACACAAAATGAGACTTTCATTGAGACTCCATTCAGTAAACATCACACCCTATAAACACTCCATGTTGAAAGTGTGTTTATTATCTGTGTGTACGTACCTGAGGGAGTGGATGTCTGTATCATCTCTCTTCCAGGAGGGGGAGGGTCCAGAGGTGCTGCTAATAGAGGGGGGGGGGGTGTGAGGAGGGTCTGGGGAACCCTGGGGGGACCATGGTCATTGAGGACAACCAGACTACACCTCCTGAATCCACAAAGGAACCAGTTGAGCAGCACAGAACCACACACAATCTCACTGAGGTGAGCCCACTGTGAACTACTGTCTGTATGGTATTAGATCAGGGCCCGTATCCACAAAGTCTCTCAGAGGAGGAGAGGTGTGGGACCATGCCTTTGAATTATCAAAGTATTAAAGAGTGTCAACTAATCAAATCAACTAACATGCTTGCATAATACTCATCACAATCCCTCATTGCCCAATCAGAAGATGCTCCATAGCAGGGTGCTCCATATATTTAGGTGTACATATTCTTATTCCATCCCTTTAGATTTGTGTGTATTAGGTAGTTGTTGAGGAATTGTTAGATGACTTGTTAGATATTACTGCATTGTCAGATCTAGAAGCACAAGCATTTCGCTACACTCACAATAACATCTGCTAACCATGTGTATATGACCAATTTTTTTTTAAATGATATCAGATTTCTTGATCCAACATCCTCTCACTCTGTATCTCTTACAGTCAGTAGACATGGAGGATGGGAAGCCTGATATGCTGCTAGTCAAAGAAGAGACAATAGAAGATGGACCAGAGAGCATTGATTTGCTGAGTCAACTAAAGATGGGAGAGAAAGTTAAGGGTGAAATACATATAGCCTACATACAGTAATAGATCTTCAATGGGAATAGTGATGCACCTGGCTATTGTTTTTTTCCCATAATTTTCTTCATTCAACATTTTTTATCAATACAGCTGATCTTTACATACAAAAACACATATTATTACTAACATTATTAAAAGAGTTTCTTATATAAACCTTTATGTTCTTCTGTACAATTTGTGTTTACAGTCTGCAGTCCATGAGGACCTGCTGATATCTGGTGTTGCTGGTGGGAGAGACTGGACATCTGAAGCAGCTGGTCACAAACCCTAGCCCCGGATCAGAACCCTGGATCAGGAGCTGTCACTCTTATTTCCCAAGTCGGAACAAGAATCAAACCACAAGGGACAGAGACTCCACCACCACACAGAACACAACCGGTGGACAGAACAACCTCAGTCCTGGTGGTCATCAGAGAGACAGGGGCTCCAGTCAGGGATCCAGTCTGCAGCCCAGACCCTTCTCTTCAGTCTCAGTGCAGGGATGATACAGGGCCTGGGGCTGATAGAGACAGACCCTCCTGTTCCTATGATACAAACACCACAGTATCCACGATGAACAGAGCAGGAAACAATGTGGCCAAGCACCAGACCGTTCACACCAAGGAGAGGCCTTTCAAGTGCAAAGTATGTTACAAGAGCTTCTCTTTCCTGAGTAACCTTACCAGACATAGGAGTGTCCACAATGGGGAGAAAGCAGTGTGGTTTGAGTTTTACACAGGGGATATCTGGGAACCATTCTTTATCTGACATATAGTTATCATGTGTCTCGGGGTAAGAGGGTAATTAACCACATACCCCTCATTACCCTTTGTTAACTTGTCATTTGAAACAGGCTTGAGTAAATGTTTTTAGAGAAACAGTAAACCTAGGCTAGAACAAGGAGAGTTTAATATTTACCACACTGAGGTAATGTAGATGGAATAGTCATTCTCGGGTCGTTCCATCTGATTTTAATCACTTTTGACCACACCCCTTTATACATATCTGCCCATGGTAGAAGAGGTCAGAAAGTGCATTTTTAGACCTGAATTCCAAAACATTTAGGAGATAGAGGTGCTCAAAGTTTACCCAATTTGCATACCCCACCATACCATGAGACATCCATGTCTTCATCACTGGGAAAGATAAACAGTTGAGTTTGATAGAATTTAAGAGCTTACAAACAGGGTTGTCAAACTATTTTATAATTTATTTTAAAAAGTCATACAAATGAATAACTTTTAACCTAAATCCAGTTAAATTTTTTATTGATTTTACATTTAATTCAACCAAATGTAAATCAAAACTAGACGTTGAACTGACGTCAGTGCGCAGGATGTCTAATGGTGCAAAATGGATCAACTTTAAGCACCTCTATCTCCTAAATGTTTTGGCAATCAGACCCAAAAAGTCACTTTCTTGACCACTTCTACAATGTGCAAATATGTATAGAAAGTTGGCATCAAATCAAAAAAGTCATTGAAATCAAATGGAACGACCACACGCTTTGAGCTATGATCCCAACCAATAAGATCCTCTCTTCAGTGTAAAAGGGGGCACCGTTTGGTGTGACGCAGACCCGGTGGAGAACGCAAGACTGAAGTGACCCTGTCGGTACTTTTGAGTTTTGATACAGAGCTATTACCTGATAGAGTAATGTTAGGATATGTAAGTTATCCAGTGAGAGCGTTTGTTCCAAACCCCCTACAGTGGGACAAAAGAGTGTGTAGTTTTGGTGTGAAAAGCTGTGTGTCAATTGTGGGGGTGGCCATGTTGCTGGGGATCAGAAATGTCCTGTGCGAGTGAGACAGGGTGAGAGCAGAGCGGAAAGTGTCATATGCTGAGGCATTGAGGAAAGTAGAAGATGGAGCGCTATGGGTGAGAGATCCTGAGAGGATCCCTGTGAGTAGTAGGCCAGTACAGAGTGACTTGAATAGTTTAGGCTTTAGTAAGGTTGTCTTCTTGGTGTTTATTGCTATGGTCATTAATTGTACCGCACAGATGGAATGGAAATCCCAGAAGATAGATTTTTTAGTAGCAGCAGCAGGGACGTTTTTAGGTGTCAGATTTTAGGCGCAGAAGAAATACAGGAAATTTGAGAAGGGCTTCCATATTCGTCAGGGCCAAAGTAGTGGGAAGGAATGGTGGGTTTGTTGGGGATAGTGGTGTATATGAAGGGTTAGATGGAGGTGCAATTTCTTTTTTCCTATTCCCCTTTTCTGTGAACAAAATGTGCGATTCACACTGACCTGTGAAGGGCAGCAATACGCAACAAAGCATCTAGTCAGAAGATGTCGTATGCGGAGGCAGTGAAGATGGGTCAAGGATCCCAAGAGGCTCCAGTTGAGTAGTAGACTTTTGTCAGTAGAGTGATAGGCCTACAAATGAAACATGCTTCAGTAAGGTTGGCTTTTTTAGTGTTCATTGCCATGGTTATCAACTGTACCGCAGGAATGGAATGTAAATCACAGACAATAGGTGTTGTGGTGGCAGCTGCAGAGAAGTTCTTGGGATTACGAGAAATTACTACGGAAGAGTTATATGGTGTGTTGAATGGTAGTGTTCTGTCCTCCCAGGCTGTTGGCATGGTGTATTATCAGATAGGATCAACATAGCAGAATGGGGGGTGGGTTTTTAATGAATGTTGGGTTAGTTGGCAGGGTTTGAACTTTTCCCAATTATACTCCAGTCCAGCTGATGGCGGTAATGTAACGGTAATATTGGATGCCAACCGGAATTAAATTTACTGAAGACGTAGTCTCCCGGAAAACCAAACAAAAAGAAAGTAAACGGAAGTTAACAATCATTTCAAAGTTAGCATTTTATTGTTGTATTTAGACGTTTATTAACACCCTATAACCAACATATGACTCATTTAACGGCACAGCACCACATACTTACCCCAGGTAGTGTTTAATTCGCGTTGGAAACAGGACATAAATTAGAGGTTTTATATAAGTAACGCTAGCTAGCTGTTAACGTTAGCTAATAATGGCTAACTGTATGGTTTTTCACACTCAAATAGCCTCCATCATGGAGGTGCTGGCGAATGCAGCCGTGGCAGACATTTGTAAACTCGTAGACGACGACTATGCAGTGTTTCGTTTAGAAATAACTCAAAGCCAGAAAGAAAACAGGACATTGCGGAGGAAACTTCAGCTACTGGAACTGAAGGAGGCACGGGAGCGCGCAGAGAGGACAATGACGCGAGGACGCGTCGTCCCAGGTAGTACGACTACGAGTAGTGTCAATATCCTGGACCGATACAGAGGAATGGCAAGAGGTACATTTAGCTGAAAAATATATAGCTCAGCGCCTGTCACCATGTTCTCCTCTGCACATGTGTTCAGATGTGTTAATTGGGCCATGGTCAGTTTTTTGGCTAGTATGCAATAATTCTCCTGATTACTTAAATATCTTTCGCTAAGACACAATATCATATTCTAACCATATTCTTGATTAACTGCATTTCCTATTATTTACTCAATGACAACAAAGTGATGCATGAACATAATACAGAGATAAATAAATAGTGTCCAAACTGTCAATAGTGTACAATATAGCGTTGAGCATTGACAGTAGCAAACATAACCTCCTCTTTATCCTCAATCACTCTCTCAGGTGAAGGACATCTCACTGGAGGCCACAGGATCTCTGTGAAGCCAGCAGGACACAATACATGGAGAGATGACCAACCAATCACTATTGGTGAGGGGAGTGGACCCTCAACCCAGCACATTATCATGATAGAGGTTAGTGTAATAGTGTTGCATTACAAATTACAGTTACTTTGTAAATCAGATGTGGCCCATTTATTTCAAAGGCTTCCCTCAGCTATTCACTTGCTTACATGTACATCCTAATTTATCTGCCAATTGCAAGCTTGTGAGACTTACAACATATTTATCAAATTCTACTCATGTACTGGTAGTAACCCTCTCTCCTTTGCAGTCTGCAGATGCAGAGGCTGATGGCCCTGAGGTCAAGCTGGAGAGGTGTGAAGGAGAGGTGGACCCACAGCCCAGCAGAGACATCCAGACTGGAGTGCCCCCTGTAGCCATGGATGACCCAACCACTGCCCCAGTGCAACCCAGGACCCGACACAGCAGCACGGAGGTCAGTGGAACGCCGACCGCCGTACTCAAGTCAGAGACAGACACCGAGACTTTAACGGGGCTGGGGCGACTGGGCTGTCCTCCTGCTCCCCGCTCAGAGTATTTACTTTACGGTAACCCGAGCCCGAGGACAGTTCTATCACATCAGGACACAGGTGACGCGTTACAGACTGGCAATGATCCGTCCTGTTCATACGCTACAGAGACCGAGATGATACCTAGTGATATATCTGTGGACTTAGATACACAGACTAATCCAATGAGAGGGGACTGGAACCGGTACAGTAGTAGTGTATACTCTGAACGGTGCCTAAATAAGAAAGGGGAGGTTATAGTCTTAGATGACATGATTGTGAAAGTGGAGGACGACACTCCTCTGACATGGAATGCAAACGAAACTCACATAGGACACTCGCAGGGCAACACCAGTGACTACTTAGACTACAGGGAAAGCTTAGAGACAAATCCAAATGTCGCAACCCACTCCCCTTTACACGCGTTCAGGGATCGCGATCCAGTGTCCACGTCAATGGGGCCTTCTGATTCACACGGCCGCATTCTTTTTGATCAGGTACTGAACTCAAATGACAGGGCTAGAGCCCAGGCTCAGAGAGGGGGAGCAACATCAGGCAATACAAAAGAGAAACGGTTCCTCTGCAAGTTCTGTCACAAAGGCTTTAGCTGCCTCCAGAAGGTGGAGAGTCACCAGAGGGTCCACACAGGGGAGAAATCCTTCAGCTGTACCCAGTGTGAGAAGAGGTTCTCCCACCAGCACCACCTGAAGAGGCACCAGAGGGTCCACACTGGGGAGAAACCCTACAGCTGCCCCCAGTGTGAGAAGAGGTTCTCCCGCCAAGACCAGCTGAAGATGCATCTGAAGGTCCACACTGGAGAAAGGCCATTCGCCTGTACACACTGCGGGAAAAGGTTCTCAGAGAGGAGCTACCTCAGGACACACCAGCAAAAACACCATTCAACTCTAACATAGAAAGTAAACATTCCACTCGATAGCTTCTGAGGTTTAGATCAAGCCCTGCATTATAGACAAAGATTAATTTTCATTGTTGCCATCAGAAAAGATCCACAAATGAATTTGGAATAACAAGAGTAACAGATTTCAGTGTTGAATATTCCTGGGTAGAATATTGCATCCAGACATTGTGTGATATATAAGGCATAAGCCTAAAAGGTCTGTTAAATAATTGTGTTTCTACTGTGGAAGATATATAATGTTCATAAATGCCTATTTAATTATTTCCATTCAACTATTTAATTTTTTTCCCAAAACACTTGAGAAAATGAATGCAGTATCAAGTTCATGCAGATTTTTTGTTGTAATGGTGTATTTAAAACTTGTTTATATTTAATAAACATATAATGGGACTTTTCATTAAGACTTATTCACCACCCTGGGATTTCTTCAAATTTTGTAATAAAGTATGATTAAAATGGATTGACTTGTCATTTTTAGTCAATGATCTACAATGTCAAAGTGGAAGAAAGATTCCAACATTTTTGAAAGATGAATGAAAAATAAAAACGAATACCTTGATTAGCTAAGTATTCACCCCCAGATTTAATTCAAAACTGTAACTTGGCCACTCAGGAACATACCCTGTCTTCTTGGTAAGCAACTCCAATGTAGATTTGGCCTTGTAGGTTATTGTCCCGCCTGAAAGGTGAATTGCTCTCTCAGTGTCTGGTGTAAAGCAGATAGAAGCAGGTTTTCCTCAAGGATTTTTCCTGTGCTTTGCTCCATCCCGTTTCTTTTTATACTGAAAAACTCCCCAGTTTTGCAGAGTTCCAGCATACCCAGACCATGTTTAGAGCCACCACCATGCTTGAAAATGAGGCGGTTACTCAGTGATGTGTTGGATTTGCCCCAAACATAAGGCTTTGAATTTAAGCAACCAAAAAAAGTACAATTACTTTAGTGCCTTGTTGAATACAGGAATGTTTTGGAATATTTTTTTTCTGTGTATTTGTATTCTTTTCACTCTGTCGTTTAGGTCAATATTGTGGAGTCACTACAATGTTGTTGATCCATCCTCAGTTCTCCCATCACAGCCATTGAACTCTGTAGCCGTTTTAAAATCACCAATGTCCCAATGAGCAGTTTACTTCCTGTCCTGCAGCTCAGTTCAGAATGACGACTGCATCTTTTATGTGTCTGAGTGGTTTAATACATCATCCACAGCTTAACCCTTATGAAAAAAAGATTGCAGTCAGAGTGCAGTATAACTGCAGAATACTGCAAATACTGCATCCAAAATATTTTTTTACTGCAGTAATTTTTGCAAGGTAACTGCAGTTAGAGTGCAGTATAACTTATAATTAACAGTAATTCTGCAATTACTGTGTCCAAAATACCAGTCAACTGCAGTTATTTAACTTTTACTGTAGTTTCAAAACTGAAATATTTTTTTGTAAGGAAATTAACTTCAGCATGCTTAAATAGATATTCGATGTCTGATTTGTTATTGTTACCCATCTACCAATCACTGCCCTTCTTTATGAGGCTTTATAAAAGCTCCCTGTTCTTTGTAGTTTAATATGTGCTTTATTTGACTCAGGGACCTTGCAGATGTTGTATGAATTGGGGACAGCGGAAGGTGGAGTCATTTAAAAATCATGTCAACCCCTATTATTTCACCAAGTGAGTCCATGTTACAGAGTAGGTGATTTGTTCATGGTCAACTGCCCCTTAGAACCAACATCTCCGGCTTTAAATGGCCCATGTCGCATCAATACAAGTCAAACATTAATTCTAGTGTCAGAATTGACTACAAAGTGTAAAGTTAGTCTTGTCCAAAACAGAGTGAGTGAGCTTGTTGGAGGGCTGGGTATGGATTATCTACTGATGCTTAATTGCCCAGAGACAACACACCCCCAGCTGTGGTCCGCCCCCAACCATGTGGGCATTTGTTGTTAAGTCTGCAGCGCACGCACATTTCGCTCTGCAAATAGGAGTGAAAGTGGGCTTCCATAAAAGTTGTTCAACAACCTTGGGCAGATGGCCAGGATATAGATTTCAAATAAAATTGTATTGGTCACAAACATATTTAGCAGTTATTATTACGGGTGTAGCGAAATGCTTGTGTTCCGAGCTCCAACAGTGCAGTAGTAACAATACACAAATCTAAAAGTAAAAGAATGGAATTAAGAAAATATATAAATATTAGGATGAGCAATGATGGAGTGGCATTGACTAGGATACAGTATGTACATATGGAGATGAGTAAAGCAGTATGTAAACATCATTAAAGTGACTAGTGTTCTATTATTAACTTGGCCAGTGATTCCATGTATATGTACATAGGGCAGCAGCCTCTAAGGTGCAGGGTTGAGTAACCGGGTGTTAGATGGCTAGTGATGGCTGTTTAACAGTCTGATGGCCTTGAGATAGAACATGTTTTTCCAGTCTCTCGGTCCCAGCTTTGATGCACCTGTACTGACCTCGCCTTCTGGATGGTAGCGGGGTGAACAGGCCGTAGCTCAGGTGGTTGATGTCCTTGATGATCTTTTTTGGCCTTCCTGTGACATCGGGTGCTGTAGGTGGCCTGGAGGGCAGACAGTGTGCCTCCGGTGATGCGTTGGGCAGACCACACCACCCTCTGGAGAGCCCTGCAGTTACGGGTGGTGCAGTTGCCGTACCAGGTTTGCGCTTTCAGTTTGGCGTGAATGCTGCCATCTATCCACGGTTTCTGATTTGGGTAGGTTTTAATAGTCACCGTCGGAACAACATCCCCTATCGATTCCTGATGAATTCAGTCACCATGTCCGTGTATATATCATTGTTGTTCTCAGAGGCGACCCGGAACATATCCCAGTCCGCTTGATCAAAACAATCTTGAAGCATGGATTCTGATTGGTCAGACCAGCATTGAATAGACCTTAGCACAGGTACTTCCTGTTTGAGTTTCTGCCTAAAGGAAGAGAGTAGCAAAATGGAGTCGTGATCTGATTTGCAGAAGGAGGGCAGGTGAGGACCTTGTAGGCATCTCGAAAAGGAAAGTAGCAGTGGTCTACTGTTTTTCCTAAGCGAGTACTACAGTCAATGTATTGATAGAACTTCGGTAGCATTTTCCTCAAATGTGCTTTGTTAAAATCCCCAGCTTCAACAAATGAGGCCTCAGGATATGTGGTTTAAAGTTTGCATAAAGTCCAGTGTAGTTCCTTGAGGGCCGTCTCGTGGTTTCGGCTTGAGGGGGAATATACACAGCTGTGACTATAACGGAATAATCCCAAGAATTCTCTTGGGAGATAACCCCTGTCTGCATTTGATTGTGAGGTATTCTAGGTCGGGTGAACAAAAGGACTTGAGTTACTGTATTATCACAATCACACCATGAGTAGTTCATCATTAAACATACACCACCACCTTTCTTCTTCCCAGAGAGTTCTTTATTCCTGTCTGCACGATGAACTGAGAACCAAACTGGCTGTATGGACAGGGACAGTATATCCCTAGAGAGCCATGATTCCATGATACAGAGTATGCTACAGTCCCTGATGTCTCTCTGGAAGGAGATTCTCGCCCTGAGCTTGTCTACTTTATTGTCCAGAGACTGAACATGAGCGTAATATACCCAGGAAGCGAACAAAAAAAATACTGCAAAGTTGCTTCGGAGCTAGAAGTAGCGCTGCCATGTCTGTCCGCGCCATCTGGAATAGCTGGATTATTATCCAACTAGCTTCTACTTGGGCTGTCAACCGTCAAACCCGAGACTGCGGTGTTGTTGGTAAGTAGCTATGTTTTGTTTATAGCTAGTTGATAGGCTATGCCTGTATGATACTAGGACACCATCAAGGAAGGTAATTTGACTGACATGCTTGGCAAGGTAGCCCCAGCACCACCAGACAAAATGTTCATAGATACAGTATCTGTATCGGCTGTGAATAACAAAAGATGAAAGACAAGTGTAATATTTACAAATTGTTATAATTAGCACAACACTGCTTCTACAGTATTAAGGATGGTTTATTAGTAAGGCTTGCGAAGCAAGAGTCCCCACTTTAAATCTTTGACATACACTATGTATACAAAAGTATGTATAAAATCGAGCACACAGCTACGCAATCTCCATAGACAAACATTGGTAGTAGGAGGGCCTTACTGAAGAACTCAGTGACTTTCAACGTGACACAGTCATATAATGCCACCTTTCCAACAAGTCAGTTTGTAAAATGTCTTCCCTGCTAGAGCTGCCCGAGGCAAATGTAAGTGATGTTATTGTCAAATGTAACTTCTAGGAGCCACAATGGCTCTGCTGCGAAGTGGTAGGCCACACAAGCTCACAGAACGAGAGCGCAGCGTGCTGAAGCACGTAGTAAGTAAACATCGTCTGTCCTCAGTTGCAACACTCACTACCGAGTTCCAAACTTCCACTGGAAGCAACGTCAGCACAAGAGCTGTACGGCGAGAGCTTCATGAAATTGGTTACCATAGCCGAGCAGCCGCACACAAGCCTAAGATTACCAAGCATCGGCTGGAGTGGTGAAAAGCTCGCTGCCATTGAACTCTGAAATATTAGAAACGCGTTCTCTGGAGTGATGAATCACAATCCACCATCTGGCAGTCTGATGGATGAATCTGGGTTTGGCGGATGCCAATAGAATGCTACCTACTTGCCCCAATGCATAGGGCCACCTGGAAAATTTGGTGGAGAAGGAATAATGGTCTGGGCCTGTTTTTCACGGTTCGGGCTAGGCCCCTTAGTTCCAGTGAAGGGAAATCTTAAAGCTGCAGCAACATTCTGGACGATTCTGTGCGTCCAACTTTGTGGCAACAGTTTGGGGAAAGCCATTTGCTGTTTCAGCATGACAATGTCCCCATGCACAAAGCGAGGTCGATACAGAAATGGTTCGATGAGATCGATGTGGAAGAACTTGAATGAGCCCTGACCTCAACCCCATCGAACACCTTTGGGATGAATTGGAGTCCTAATCAGCAAACATCAGTGCCTGACTTCACTAATGCACTTGCGTCTGAATGGAAGCTATTCCCCGCAGTAATGTTACAACATCTAGTGGAAAGCCTTCCCAGAAGAGTGGGGGCTATTATTGCTGCGATGGGGGACCAACTCCATATTAATGCCCAAGGTTTTGGAATGAGATGTTCGATGAGCAGGTGTCCACATACTTTTGATAATGTAGTGTATTTAAATGTGTAATTCTTACTCTGACCTGAGAAAGGCAGCAATACAGCGACTAGTCTGCTGGAAACGCACAAGAAGAAGAGTGTAAACGGAAGTAAACAATGACAAAGAACAACTTCCACGTCAGCGTTTTTATTGTTGTTATTTAGATGTTTATTAACACGATGGAACTAAAAATATGACTAATTTAACTGCACAGCATCACATACTTACCCAATGTTGTATTTAATTCGCGTTGGAGACAGGACTTGGTTGATAGACGTTATTTAGGTATCGCTAGCTAGCTAGTTGCTAACGTTAGCTAAACGCAACAATGGCTAACTGTATGGTTTTCCACACTCAAATAGCCTCCATCATTGAGGTGCTAGCGAATTCAGCCGTGGCAGATATCTGTAAACTCGTAGACGACGACTATGCAGTGTTTCGTTTGGAAATAACTCAAAGCCAGAAAGAAAACAGGGCATTGAGGAGGAAACTACAGCTAATGGAACTGAAGGTGGCACGGGAGCGCGCAGAGAGGACAATCCGAGAGCGCGCCCTCGCCAGTCGTCCCAGTGGTGTCAAGATCCTCGACCGATACAGAGGAACGGCAAGGGGTACATTTTTTTTAGAATGCGGATGCTGCGGGGCCTATCGCCCCGTTCTCCTCTGCGTATGTGTTCAGATGTGTTGTCCAGAATTGGGTCTTTGACAGTTTTTGGATAGTATACAATACCAACCCCGTCTTGCACAACTTTATTTTACCTTTGTTTTACTAGGCAGACCAATTAAGCACAAATTATTATTCCACAAAGACAAGATCATAAAGTAGATTATTGATAAACTGAATGTTGAATTATCATACTCCAAAAGAATGTGATGCATGGAACAGTCAATCAATCAATAGTATATTAAGAAGTTATGAGAAGTGTAACCTTATCCTTGCCAATTGTTAGACAGTGTCAATAGTGATAGTGTACCATATAGTGTTGTGTATTGACAGTACCAAACTTAAGCACCCCTTTTCCCCCAATAATTTTCTCAGGTGAAGGACATCTCACTGGAGACCACAGGAGCTTTGCGAAGCCGGCAGGACACAATACGTGGAGAGATGACCAACCCTTAGCTGTTGATGAGGGGAGTGGAACCTCAACCCAGCATGTTATCGTGATTGAGGTTGGTGTCATACAGTGGCTTGTGAAAGTATTCACCCCCCGTGGCATTCTTCCTATTTTATTGCCTTACAACCTGGAGTTAAAATATATTTTGGGGGGGTTTATATAATTCGATTTACACAACATGCCTACCTCGTTGAAGATGCAAAATATGTTTTGTGAAATAAACAAGAAATAGAAAAAAAATGAAAACTTGAGCGTGCATAACTATTCACCCCCCCAAAGTCAATACTTTGTAGAGCCACCTTTTGCAGCAATTACAGCTGCAAGTCTCTTGGCGTATGTCTCGAAAGCTTGGCACATCTAGCTACTGGGATTTTTGCCCATTCTTCAAGGCAAAATTGCTCCAGCTCCTTCAAGTTGGATGGGTTCCGCTGATGTACAACAATCTTTAAGTCATACCACAGATTATCAATTGGATTGAGGTCTGGGCTTTGACTAGGCCATTCCAATACATTTAAATGTTTCCCCTTAACCACTTGAGTGTTGCTTTAGTAGTATGCTTAGGGTTATTGTCCTGCTGGAAGGTCAACCTCTGTCCCAGTCTCAAATCTCTGGAAGACTGAAACAGGTTTCCCTCAAGAATTTCCATGCATTTAGCACCATTTATCATTTCTTCTATTCAGACCAGTTTCCCAGTCCCTGCCGATGGAAAAACATTGACAGGGATGGTGTTCAAGGTGATGAGAGGTGTTGGGTTTGTGCCAGACATAGCGTTTTCCTTGATGGCCAAAAAGCTCAATTTTGGTCTCATCTGACCAGAGTACCTTCTTCCATATGTTTGGAGAGTCTCCCAAATGCCTTTTGGCCAACATATTATATATTTTTTTTATTCAATGGCTTTTTTCTGGCCACTCTTCTGTACAGCCCAGCTCTGTGGAGTGTACGGCTTAAGGTGGTCCTATGGACAGATACTCCAATCTCTGCTATGGAGCTTTGCAGCTCCTTCAGGGTTATCTTTGGTCTCTTTGTTGCCTTAATGCCCTCCTTGCCTGGTCCGTGAGTCTTTGGTGGGCGGCTCTCTCTTGGCAGGTTTGTTGTGGTGCCATATTCTTTCCATTTTATAATGAAACAATATAGGAAAAATTCAAAGGCAGGTGAATACTTTTGAAAGGCACTGTAGTGTAACATTAAAAGTTACAGTACATCAAATTTGGCCCGTTTATTTCAGAAAGGCTACGCATAGCTTTTCATTTGCTTACATGTACATCCTAATTTATCTGCCATAGGGGAGCTTGTTAAAGATGGCGCTGAAGAGGATGGCTGACGTTTTACATGCTCCTGACCAATTGTGCTAGTTTTTTTGTGTTGTTTAACTTATTTTTGAAACTTATTTTGTACATAATGTTGCTGCTACCATCTCTTATGAATGGAAATAACTTCTGGACATCAGAACAGCGATTACTCACCACGAACTGGAAGAAGCTTTTTCCTTTAACGAGTCCAACGAGAAGGACATACTGCTCTCCCGGGAACTGGCCCAAATCCCAGTCTTTTGCGTGAAGAAAAGACGGAGGAAAAGAGGACGCAGATCGGGCTGCCTTCTGAGAATTCTTAAGCGAGCGAGTAAACTCCCACTGCCATCCATTCTACTTGCTAACATGCAATCATTGGAAAATAAAATTGATGACCTACGATTACCCTACCAATGGCACATTAATTATTAAGAACAGTAATATCTTAAGTTTCACCGAGTCGTGGCTGAACGACGTCACAGATAATATAGAGCTGGCCGGATTTTCCATGCACCGGCAGAACAGAAAAGCTGTTGTAAGAACAGAGAAGATGTCTGGTAAGACGAGGGATGGGTGTGTGTGTCTTTTTGTCCATAACAGCTGGTGCGCAATGTGTAATATTAAAGAAATCTTGAGGTATTGCTCGCCTGAGGTAGAGTACCCAATGATAAGCTGTAGACCACACTATCTACCAAGAGAGTTCTCATCTATATTATTCGTAGCCATCTATTTACCACCACAGACCTATGCTGGCACGAAGACCGCACTCAACCAACTCTAGAAGGCCATAAGCAAACAAGAAAATGCTCACGCAGAAGCGGTGCTCCTAGCGGCCGGGGACTTTAATGCAGGCAAACTTAAATCCATTTTGCCACATTTTTACCAGCAAGTCACATGTGCAACCAGAGGAAAAAAAACAATAGACCACATTTACTCCACACACAGAGATCCATAAAAAAACTCTCCCTCGCCCTCCATTTGGCAAATCTGACCATAATTATATCCTCCTGATTCTTACTTACAAGCAAAAACTAAAGCAGGAAGTACCCGTGACTTGCTCAAAGTGGTCAGATTACGTAGATGCTACACTACAGGACTGTTTTGCTAGCACAGACTGGAATTTGTTCTGGGATTCATCCAATGGCATTGGGGAGTATACAGTACCACCACCTGAGTCATCGGCTTCATCAATAAGTGCATCATCCCCACGGTGACCGTACGTACATATCCCAACCAGAAGCCATGGATTACAGGCAACATCCGCATCTAGCTAAAAGCTAGAGCTGCCGCTTTCAAGGAGCGGGACACTAATCCGGACGCTTATAAGAAATCCCGCTATGCCCTCAGACGACCCATCAAACAAGCAAAGCATCAATACAGGATTAAGATTGAATCCTATTACCCCGGCTCTGACGCTTGTCGGATGTGGCAGGGCTTGCAAACTATTACTGACTACAAAGGGAAACCCAGACGCGAGCTGCCCAGTGACGCGAGCCTACCAGACGAGCTAAATGCCTTTTATGCTCGCTTCGAGGTAAGCAATACTGAAGCATGCACGAGAACACCACCTGTTCTTGATGACTGTGTGACAACGCTCTTGGTAGCCGATGTGAGCAAGACCTTTAAACAGGTCAACATTCACAAAGCCGCAGGGGGCCAGATGGATTACCAGGATGTGTACTCCAAGCATGCGCGGACAAACTGGCAAGTGTCTTCACTGACATTTTCAACCTCTCCCTGACTCTGTAATACCTACATGTTTCAAGCATACCACCATAGTCCCTGTGCCCAAGGAAGCGAAGGTAACCTGGCTAAATGATTACTGCCCCGTAGCAGTCACATCGGTAGCCATGAAGTGCTTTGAAAGGCTGGTCACGGCTCACATCAACAGCATCCTCCTGGATACCCTAGACCCACTCCAATTCTCAAACCGCCCCAACAGATCCACAGATGACGCAATCTCAATTGCACTCCACACTGCCCTTTCCCAACTGAACAAAAGGAACACCTATGTGAGAATGCTGTTCATTGACTACAGCTCAGCATTCAACACCAGTGCCCATTAAGCTCATCACCCTGGGACTAAACACCTCCCTCTGCAACTGGATCCTGGACTTCCTGATGGGCCGCCCCCAGGTAGTAAGGGTAGGCAAAACACGTCTGCCACGCTGATCCTCAACACTGGGGCCCCTCAGGGGTGTTTAGTCCCCTCCTGTACTCCCTGTTCACCCACGACTGTGTGGCCAAACACGACTCCAACACCACCATTAAGTTTGCTGACGACACAACAGTGGTAGGCCTGATCACCGACAAGGAAGAGACAGCCTATAGGGAGGAGGTCAGAGAACTGGCAGTGTGGTGCCAGGACAACAACCTCAATGTGAGCAAGACAAAAGGAGCTGATTGTGGACTACAGGAAAAGGCGGGCCGAACAGGCCCCCATTCACATCAACGGGGCTGTAGTGGAGCAGGTCGAGAGTTTCAAGTTCCTTGGTGTCCACATCACCAACAAACTTTACATCGCTGGGGCCAAGCTTTCTGCAATCCAGGACCTATATAATAGGCGGTGCCAGAAGAAAGCCCACAAAATTGTCAGAGACTCTAGTCACCCAGGTCAGACTGTTTTCTCTGCTACTGTACGGCAAGTGGTACCGGAGCACCAAGTCTAGGACCAAAATGCTCTACCCCCCCGAGCCATAAGACTGCTGAGTACTTCCGGGTCACGGAATCTCCCCATTTTTCAAAATAAAAGTCCTCCATGTCGAAGTGTCAACCTGTATTTATTCATGAAATGAAAAATAATTGTCTGAACATTAACAGTGATTCATATTTCTACATATTTAGGTGACATTAAATATGGATTTTAAAACAGAATCTATATATGGAGTTATTTCATGGGGGACTGAGGTCTATATGCACAGCAACACCTTTTACTCCACCCACTCCATTGGTCGCAATGCAATACACTGTAGGCCTACACATTACATATTGGCTTATAGAGAAAGAAACTATTCTATGTGCAGAGGTAAACATGGGGTTGGGAGTACAAACCTATATACACACTAAAATATCAGCACAAAAAAAACAACACAAGGCTAATTTCTGTTGTCTAAACAAAAACTAATTCATTTACAATTTAAATGTAATGAACATCAACCAGGCTATAGGTACACAGTCACTACAGTCACCAATTGTATCAGATGTGTACCATTTAAAAATCATGGTCAAACACACTCTAGGATACATTCAATAATTTCAGTCCCCCATTTCATAAAATGTTTCGGCAGAGACAATGAATTTTACACACGTTATGATACATTCATTTGTTGCGATCCCTCAGAATAAATCCACTGAATTAGTGATGGGAACCCCTGAAATGGAAATGTTTTTATTAGGATATTGATATTGGTTCATAGAAAATACTTTGAAACTGTGATTGTTCAAAGTCCAGACAACTGCTTGTGGCTTGCCTATGTGGCCAGGTGTGTTCTGGTGGTATAAACCTACCTAACCAGATTGAATACAATGAGAAGCCCATCCACAATTGACGGTCCATCAGCAGATAATTAAGTAGGCTAAGCAACCGGTTTTTGTTTTATTGTTAGTTTTTTGAAGTATGCTAAGCAGTCAGGGCTTTGTTCATGCAGGAACAGTCATGTATGCCTTTTTAGAGAATAGTGTAGGTTAAAAGGAAGAATAAACCAATATCACAAAATGCCTCGCTCAAATCGATATTATATACAACTATAGATATTGGTGCCCTCCACTATATGATTTCCTCATCTGATAAACCTCTACCACAACTTTCTGTCTCTAAGTGGTAGTATGCACCTCTGACACTCTTGGATGCATCTTTATCCTCAAAAGTGTGTCCATTTTGCATATTAAGTTGGCAGTCTGAGGGTCTTCTCTGAGCAGTTGACATTCCCTCATTTAAACTCTCTACAGGCAATAGGTTTTGTAGCTGAGCCCCATATACATTCTCTGTACCATTTTGTTCAATTTCACCTTGTTGTCACGAGCAATAGAATGTCTAAATATGACCTCTTATTGTAACACATATTCCTACCATTTGACACTGCGTTTAATGACAGTGGGTTTTCCAATTTGCCATTGCAAAGTTTTTGGCAACTTCCTCCCAAAATTGGAAGTCAAATGTTTCGCCATTGAAATAGCATGATAATCTAAAAATGTATTTAAGAACAAATTTTTTTTGTAAAAAATGGGGTGATTCTTAACTTTCTGATCCTCCCCAACATCCCTGCCACCCTCATACAATTTGTTTCAGATTTGGTGGTTCAACAGCATTATTTTAATTTGTCATCTGTTGTGTCACGTTATTCAGATCTATGCATTTATCAGTACGGTCCGCTCCACACTTAACTATCACCATAGACAACGGTGTCACTATCAGTACAGTCAACTCCTACTATAGCACTTGGTCCACCCTTTAACAGTCCCTCCACATGTACAGTATATTGCATTTTTTGGACAAATACAACAACATCGGAAGAAGCCTTTGACTTGCCTCCCAAAGTGCCACCATACACAGCACAGCCATTAGTTAGACAGCACAAGCATGTTTACATCAGCAAGAGCAGGGCAGGGCTCATGATTGGAATATCAATTGCAGTGTGTAATGCAGTGCAGCCTCGTTTTATTTTCACCATCTCAGCAGCGCAAAAAACTCAGGAACGAAGTTTGACGTGTAACTTTTCCCTGTGCTTCTCCGAGCATGCACTTCCTATAGCCTATTATAAACTGGGTGGTTTCGAGCCCTGAATGCTGATTGGCTGAAAGCCATGGTATACCATTTGTTATGACAAAACATGTATTTTTACTGTTCTAATTACGTTGGTAACCAGTTTATAATAGCAATAAGGCACCTCGGGGGTTTGTGATAAATGGCCAATATACCACGGCTAAGGGCTGTGTCCTAGCATTCCGCGTTGCGTCGTACATAAGAACAGCCCTTAGCCATAGTATAGTGATCATATACCACCCCCTCCATATACCACACCCCCTGCAGTTTATCAAGTTCATGCACATTTTTTGTTGAGACATGTGTATGTGTGGTTTTCATATGGTGTATTTAAAACTGATCTCACCCTATTCTGCATAAACACGACAGCGCTTTATAACCAATATAAACTTAAATATACCTTCACATACCCACACAAACAAACATCTACTGTACACGACAAAATAGTTTAGTCAGGCTTGTCTGATGATGACTTTTGACTTATCATTGCTGACTGTATGTCCACCATGATGGGTTTAAAAACAATGAAATCATTCTGTAACTACAGTATAGGACTCAAACGTAGTGAGGATGGGTAAACACTCCATGTTTAATCTGTGTGTACATACCTGAGGGAGTATACAGTATGTTTGTGTAATCTGTATCACCTGTCTCTTCCAGGAGGAGGGTCCAGAGGTGCTGCTGGTGAAGGAGGAGGGGTGTGAGGAGAGTCTGGGCAACCCTGAGGGGACCATGGTCATGGAGGACAACCAGACTATACCTCCTCCTGAACCCACAGAGGAACCAGCTGAGCAGCACAGGACCACACACAGTCTCACTGAGGTGAGCCCACTGTGAACTTCTGTCTGAATGGTATTAGGTCAGGGCCTGTATCCACAGAGCCCCTCATTGCAGGAGTGCTGATCTAGGATCAGTTTAGCCTTTTAGATCCTAATGAATAAAACTATATAGGCAGGTGGGGACCTTATCCTAGATCAGCACTCTTACACTTAGATGCTTTGTGGATACGGGCCCAGGTCTTGATTCATTTTGTCTTAAGTGTGGGACCATGCCTTTAAATTATCAAACCATTAAAGCGTTTCAAGTAATCAAATCAACTAACATGTTTGCATAATACTCATAGCAATCCCTCATTCTTGATCCAACATCCTCTCACTCTGTATCTCTTACAGTCAGTAGACATGGAGGATGGGAAGCCTGATCTGCTGCTGGTCAAAGAGGAGACAATAGAAGACGAACCAGAGAGCATTGACCTGCTGAGTGGTCTAAAGATGGGGGAGCAAGGTAAGGGAGAAATACATATAGCCTACATACAGTAATAGATCTTCAATTGGAATAGTGATGCACCTGGCTATGATTTTGTCTTTCATAAAATTAAATCAATACAACCTATGTTTACATACAAAAACACATTATATGTATGAACTTGACCAGATAATTGAGAGAAAAAAACTCCATATTTAGAGTTCTCTGCCATGTTTATTTTTCTGCAGGTGGTTGGCTGGAGGATGACAGAGGAGACTGGGCGGCCATCTTGGATTCACAGACCCAGACGGATGCAGCTAAGGGCCCGCGGGACAACATAGTGGAGGTCAGTGGATGGGACAGCGTCCTCAACTCTGGGCTGGGGAACAACACTGTTAACCAGAAACAGACAGTCGAACACAAAACCACGTCTGAATTTAGTCTCCATGACAACAGACTGGCTGAGACCAGGGTGAGGCGTAGATTTGGTCTGCAGGGACGGGGAGGTGTTCCTATGCGGCAGGAGAAAACAGACGCAGATGCGGCTAGCGATGCTCCGTCCTGCTCCTATAATTGTGATTCAGAGAGACTGATGGCGCCTCAGGTTAACCCCCTAACAGGTGCTGCCTTCAGCCTGCCTTCTATAGGATCTATCAACTGGAACATGGACCCTGCGACAACACAGACACTCCCTGGCCTTCATCCTCCTCACACTCTCCTAATGTTAAACCAGAACTCAGACAATGCCAGTGCCTCAACACTAAATGGCTACACAAGCCCATTGACAAATGACAGTAGTAGTGACGCTGTCAGTAGATCCGGTGGCAAGGAGAAGCGGTTTTCGTATTCATTTTGTGGGAAAGCCTTCAATTTCCCCAAACAGGTGCAGCTCGACCAGAGGATGCACACGGGGGAGAAATCGTTTGGCTGCCACCTGTGCCATGCCAGTTTCTCCCGCTCGTTCAACCTGAAGAGGCACCAGAGGGTCCACACAGGGGAGAAAACCTACAGCTGCCCCCAGTGTGAGAAGCGGTTTTCCCACCAGCACCACCTGAAGCGGCACCAGAGGGTCCACACAGGGGATAAATCCTACAGCTGCCCCAGTGTGAGAAGAGGTTCTCCCACCAGTACCATCTGAAGATGCATCTTAAGGTCTATACGGGAGAATGTTTGCCTATACTCACTGCAGGAAGAGGTTCTCAGAGAGGAGCTACCTCAGGATACACCAGCAGAAAATGCACACGGCCCATGTATAGAGTATAGTGACATGTAGTAATAGTTTGTTTGTTTGTAGTTCTGTTGGTTTTGGATGTATTAGGGAACTGGATGAGGTGAACTGAGGAAAGAATGAGTATGGTGACAAACCCCACTGATCTCATGAGCCTTATTAATACATACCCCAGTTCTTACTCCCAGTCCCCTGCTGACCTCATCACTAACTACAATGACTGCCTTTTTCCCTGGATACCCTCGCTCCCCTCAAAACCCGCTCAGTCTCCTTCACCCACACTGCTCCCTGGTACACCCCCGAGCTACGCCAGTTAAAAGCAAGGGGACTGGTCTAGTAGTTAATTCTCAAACATACAAAGATCACCTGTTAAAACGCCCTCTCAGCTGCAAGAACATTTTACTACTCCGACATCAACTCTGTTTAAAAACAACCCAAAAGTTATCTTCTCCACAGTGAACCGCCTACTTCAGTCTCCTGACAACTTCCCTGCAGACTCCTCCCCCAAACAGTGCAACAAGTTCCTGAAAATCCATGACATTCACCAACACCTACTTACAATGCCCAGTACAACCTCAGCATCACCATAGATAGTTTTTACGGTCCCTCTGTCAACACAAGTCAAAAGCCTTGGGGTCACTTTGGATCGAAACCCTCATCCATGCCCTCGTCACTTCCCGTTTCGACTATTGCAACACTCTCCCTCCCAAACTCACCAACAGACTTCAACTGGTCCAGAACTCTACTGCTAGAATCCTCACCCAGATCAACCGATCACATTATACCAATCCTCATCAATCTACACTGGCTCCCTGTGCAATCCCGTATTAACTTCTAAGGTACTCCTCCTCATCTACAAAGCCCCCCACAACCCGGCACCCACCTACCTCTCTGACCTTCACCCAGCACGTGCCCCCTCTGCTCCTCCTCTTTCCATGTCACCCCCCCCCCCCCCATGCACAGGTCAAATAGAGGGTGCTTATATTTGTCCTGTTTCACTGCATGTATTAGTGGTTAACCAGTGTGAAATGGAAATGTGTGTTTTTTTAATTTCCCAACGCCCTCAGACACCCTGGGAGAGTGTCACGGGCAGGGATCAGCCATTATTGACGGCGATACTGGAGCAATTAGGGTACATTGACAGATTTTTTTTATCTAGTCTGCTCAAGGATTGTAACCAGCGACATTTTCGGTAACCAGCCCAATTCTCTTAACCGACGACTACCTGCCGCCTCTCCACCATAGTTGCCTGAACCTTCAACTGCTCTGCACCAGGCTCTGGAATGCACACACCCCAAACATACAACATGCAGACTCAGTCATCTCCTTCAAAAACATCCTAAAAACACACCTCTTCAAGGATGCCTATAACCTATAGCCTATCATTGACTCTGTCCTACCCAACCCCCCCACCCCGTGTCTTCTCAGTATACCTACAGTGCCTTCAGAAAGTATTCAGTTCACACCACTTGATTTTTTCCACATGTTGTTGTGTTACAGGATTAAATAGAACATTTACAGTGCCTTGCAAAAGTATTTGTACCCCATGGCGTTTTTCCTATTTTGTTGCATTACAACCTGTAATTTAAATGGATTTTTATTTGGATTTCATGTAAAATAGTCCAAATTGGTGAAGTGAAGATGAAAAAAATTACTTGTTTCAAAGAATTCTACTAAATCTAAAACGGAAAAGTGGTGCGTGCATATGTATTCACCCCCTTTGCTATGAAGCCCCTAAATAAGATCTGGTGCAACCAATTACCTTCAGAAGTCACATAATTCGTTAAATAAAGTCCACCTGTGTGCAATCTAAGGGTCACATGATCTGTCACATGATCTCAGTATATACACACACACCTGTTCTGAAAGGCCCCAGAGTCTGCAACACCACTAAGCAAGGGGCACCACCAAGCAAGCGGCACTATGAAGACCAAGGAGCTCTCCAAACAGGTCAGGGACAAAGTTGTGAAGAAGTACAGATCAGAGTTGGGTTATGAAAAATATCCGAAACGTTGAACATTCCACGGAGCACCATTAAATCCATTTTTAAAAAATTGAAAGAATATGGCACCAAAACAAACCTGCCAAGAGAGGGCCGCCCACCAAAACTCACGGACCAGGCAAGGAGGGCATTAATCAGAGAGGCAACAAAGAGACCAAAGATAACCCTGAAGGAGTTGCAAAGCTCCACAGCGAAGATTGGAGTATCTGTCCATAGGACCACTTTAAGCTGTACACTCCACGGAGCTTGGCTTTATGGAAGAGTGGCCAGAAAAAAATCTAATCAAATTTTATTTGTCACATACACATGGTTAGCAGATGTTAATGCGAGTGTAGCGAAATGCTTGTGCTTCTAGTTCCGACAATGCAGTAATAACCAACTAGTAATCTAGCTAACAATTCCAAAACTACTACCTTAGACACAAGTGTAAGGGGATAAAGAATATGTACATGAAGATATACGAATGAGTGATGGTACAGAGCGGCATAGGCAAGATAAGATACAGTAGATGGTATTGAGTGCAGAATATACAGTGCATTGCGAAAGTATTCGGCCCCCTTGAACTTTGCGACCTTTTGCCACATTTCAGGCTTCAAACATAAAGATATAGAACTGTATTTTTTTGTGAAGAATCAACAACAAGTGGGACACAATCATGAAGTGGAACGACATTTATAGGATATTTCAAACTTTTTTAACAAATCAAAAACTGAAAAATTGGGCATACAAAATTATTCAGCCCCTTTACTTTCAGTGCAGCAAACTCTCTCTAGAAATTCAATGAGGATCTCTGAATGATCCAATGTTGACCTAAATGACTAATGATGATAAATACAATCCACCTGTGTGTAATCAAGTCTCCGTATAAATGCACCTGCACTGTGATAGTCTCAGAGGTCCGTTAAAAGCGCAGAGAGCATCATGAAGAACAAGGAACACACCAGGCAGGTCCGAGATACTGTTGTGAAGAAGTTTAAAGACGGATTTGGATACAAAAAGATTTCCCAAGCTTTAAACATCCCAAGGAGCACTGTGCAAGCGATAATATTGAAATGGAAGGAGTATCAGACCACTGCAAATCTACCAAGACCTGGCCGTCCCTCTAAACTTTCAGCTCATACAAGGAGAAGACTGATCAGAGATGCAGCCAAGAGGCCCATGATCACTCTGGATGAACTGCAGAGATCTACAGCTGAGGTGGGAGACTCTGTCCATAGGACAACAATCAGTCGTATATTGCACAAATCTGGCCTTTATGGAAGAGTGGCAAGAAGAAAGCCATTTCTTAAAGATATCCATAAAAAGTGTTGTTTAAAGTTTGCCACAAGCCACCTGGGAGACACACCAAACATGTGGAAGAAGGTGCTCTGGTCAGATGAAACCAAAATTGAACTTTTTGGCAACAATGCAAGACGTTATGTTTGGCGTAAAAGCAACACAGCTCATCACCCTGAATATACCATCCCCACTGTCAAACATGGTGGTGGCAGCATCATGGTTTGGGCCTGCTTTTCTTCAGCAGGGACAGGGAAGATGGTTAAAATTGATGGGAAGATGGATGGAGCCAAATACAGGACCATTCTGTAAGAAAACCTGATGGAGTCTGCAAAAGACCTGAGACTGGGACGGAGATTTGTCTTCCAACAAGACAATGATCCAAAACATAAAGCAAAATCTACAATGGAATGGTTCAAAAATAAACATATCCAGGTGTTAGAATGGCCAAGTCAAAGTCCAGACCTGAATCCAATCGAGAATCTGTGGAAAGAACTGAAAACTGCTGTTCACAAATGCTCTCCATCCAACCTCACTGAGCTCGAGCTGTTTTGCAAGGAGGAATGGGAAAAAATGTCAGTCTCTCGATGTGCAAAACTGACCGATCGCAGCAAAAGGTGGCACTACAAAGTATTAACTTAAGGGGGCTGAATAATTTTGCACGCCCAATTTTTCAGTTTTTGATTTGTTAAAAAAGTTTGAAATATCCAATAAATGTCGTTCCACTTCATGATTGTGTCCCACTTGTTGTTGATTCTTCACAAAAAAATACAGTTTTATATCTTTATGCTTGAAGCCTGAAATGTGGCAAAAGGTCGCAAAGTTCAAGGGGGCCGAATACTTTGGCAATGCACTGTACATATGAGATGAGTATGTAAACAAAAAGCCACTGCTTAAAGAAAAAAATAAGTAAACATGTTTTGTGTTTGCCAAAAGGCATGTCGGAGACTCCCCAAACATATGGAAGAAAGTACTCGGGTCAGATGAGACTAAAATTGAGCTTTTTGGCCATCAAGGAAAACCCTATGACTGGCACAAATCCAAAACCTCTCATCACCCTGAGAACACCATCCCGACAGTGAAGCATGGTGGTGGCAGCATCATGCTTTGGGGATGTTTTTCATCGGCAGGGACTGGGAAACTGGTCAGAATTGAAGGAATGATGGATGGTGCTAAATACAGGAAAATTCTTGAGGGAAACCTGTTTGTCTTCCAGAGATTTGAGACTGGGACGGAGGTTCACCTTCCAGTACGACAATGACCCTAAGCATACTGCAAAAGCAACACTCGAGTGGCTTAAAGGGAAACATTTAAATGTCTTGGAACGGCCTAGTCAAAGCCCAGACCTCAATCCAATTGAGTATCTGTGGTATGACTTAAAGATTACTCTACACCAGCGGAACCCATCCAATTTGAAAGAGCAGGAGCAGTTTTGCCTTGAAGAATGGGCAAAAATCCCAGTAGCTAGATGTGCCAAGCTTATATAGATATACCCCAAGAGACTTGCAGCTGCAAAAGGTGGCGCTACAAAATATTGACTTTTGGGGGGTGAATAGTTATGCAAGCTCAAGATCTGTTTTTTTTTGTGTATTATTTCTTGTTTGTTTCACAATAAATATTTTGCATCTTAAAGTGTTGTGTACATCAAATGATACAACCCCCCCCCCCCCAAAAAAAAATATATTTTAATTCCAGGTTGTAAGGCAACAAAATAGGAAAAATGGGGGTGAATACTTTCGCAGGTCACTGTATTAAATTATCAAATTGAGATTTTTGTTTTGTCAGTGGACTACACACAAGACCCCATAATGTCAAAGTGGAATTATGTTTTTTGAAATGTTTAGAAATTAAATTAAAAATTCGAACTGAAATGTCTTGAGTCAGTAAGTTTTCAACCCCTTTGTTATGGCAAGATTCAACCACAAAGACCATGGAGGTTTTCCAATGCCTCGCAAAGAAGAGCAGCTATTGGTAGATGTGTAAAAATAAAATAAAAAGCAGACATTGAATATCCCATTGAGCATGAGGAAGCTAGTTACACTGTGGATGGTTATCAATACACTCAGTCACTACAAAGATACAGACGTCCTTCCTAACTCAGTTACCATAGAGGAAGGAAACCTCAGGGATTTCACCATGATGCCAATGGTGACTTTAAAACAGAGTTTAATGGCTGTGAAAGGAGAAAACAGAGGATGGATCAACGACATTGTAGTTACTCCACAATACTAACCTAATAGACAGAGTGAGAAGAAAGAAGCCTGTATATAATTGAAATAGTCCATAACATGCATCCTGTTTGCAACAAAAGCATAAAGTAATACTGCAAAAAATGTGGCAAAGCAATTCACCTTTTGTCCTGAATACAAAGTGTTATGTTTGGGGCAAATACAGTACATTACTGAGTACCATTCTCCATATTTTCAAGCATTGTGGTGGCTGCATCATGTTAAGGGTATGCTTGTAATCTTTAAGGACTGGGGAGTTTTTCAGGATAAAAATAAACAGAATAGAGCTAAGCACAAGCAAAGTCCTAGAGGAAAACCTGGTTCAGTCTGCTTTCCACCAGACACTGGGAGATGAATTCAACTTTCTGCAGGACAATAACCTAAAATACAAGGCCAAATATACACCGGAGTTGCTTGCCAAGAAGACAATGAATGTTCCTGAGTGGCTGGGTTCTATGGCAAGACATGAAATGGGTTGTCTAGCAATGAACAACATCCAATTCAACAGAGCTTGAAGAATTTTGAATAGAATATTGGAAAAATGTTGCACAGTCCAGGTGTGAAAAGCTCTTAAAGGCTTACCCGGAAACACTCTAGCTGTAATTGTTGCCAGAGGTACTTCTACAAAGTATTGACTCAGGGCTGTGAATACGTATGTAAATTAGATTTCTGTACTACATTTGCAAACATTTCCAAAAACAGTTTTTAACTTTGTCATTATGGGGCATTGTGTGTAGATGGGTGAGATGTATTTAATCAATTTTGAATTCAGACTAGCACAAATAAATGTGGAATAATTCAAAGGGTATGAATACTTTCTTAAGGCACCTACAGTACATTCGGAAAGTATTCAGACCTCTTGAATTTTCACATTTTGTTACATTCCAGCCTTATATATATATATATATATTTAAAATCTCATTAACACAATACCCAATAATGATGAAGTAAAAACAAGTTAAGAATGTTTTGCACATACAAAAAAATACAAAATATATCACATTTACATAAGTATTCAGACCCTTTGCTAGGAGACACAAAATTGTGCTCAGGTGCATCCTTCCATTCATCATCCTTGACATGTTTCTACAACTTGATTGGAGTCCACCTGTGGTAAATCCAATTGATTGGACATGATTTGGGAAGGCACACACCTGTCTATATTCGGTCCCACAGTTGACAGTGCATGTCAGAGCAAAAACCAAGCCATCATATCGAACGAATTGTCTGTAGAGCTCCAAGACAGGATTGTGTTAAGGCACAGATCTGGGGAAGGGTACCAAAACATTCTGCAGCATTGAAGGTCCCCAAGAACAGTGGCCTCTATCATTCTTAAATGGAAGAAGTTTGGATCCACCAAGACTGGCTGCCCGGGCAAACTAAGCAATTGGGGAGAAGAGCCTTGATGTGACCAAGAACTCGATGGTCACTCTGACAGAGCTCCAGAGATCCTCTATGGAGATGGGAGAAACTTCCAGAAGGACAACCATCTCTGCAGCACTCCACCAATCAGGCCTATATGGTAGAGTGGCCAGACGGAAGCCACTCTTCAGTAAAAAGCACATGACAGCCCGCTTGGAGTTTGCCAAAAGGCACCTAACGGACTCTCAGACAATGAGAAACAAGATTCTCTGGCCTGATGAAATGAAGATTGAACTATTTGGCCTGAATGCCAAGGGTCACGTCTGGAGGAAACCTAGCACCATCCCTACGGTGAAGATGGTGGTGGCAGCATCATGCCGTGGGGATGTTTGTCAGCGGCAGGGACTGGGAGACTAGTCAGGATCGAGGCAAAGATGAATGGAGAAAAGTACAGAGAGATTCTTGATGAAAATCTGCTCCAGAGCGCTCAGGACCTCAGACTTGGGCGAAGATTCACCGTCCAACAGGACAACTACCATAAGCACACAGCCAAGACAACGCAGGAGTGGCTTCGGGAAAAGCCTGAATGTTCTTGAGTGGCCCAGCCAGAGCCCGGACTTGAACCTGATCGAACATCTCTGACGAGACCTGAAAATAGCTGTGCAGCAACGCTCCCCATCCAACCGGATGAGAGGCTCTGCAGAGAAGAATGGGAGAAACTCCCTAAATACAGGTGTGCCAAGCTTGTAGCTTCAACAAAGTACTGAGTGAAGGGTCTGAATACTTATGTAAAGGGAACATCTGTTACTTTTTATTTACCCAAAAAATTACAAACCTGTTTTTCCTTTGTCATTATGGGGTATTGTGTGTAGATTGATGAGGGGGGAAAAACAATTTAATAAATTTTATAATAAGGCTTTCAACTAACAAAATGTGGAAAAAGGGGTCCCAATACTTTCCGAATGCACTGTATGTGTCCCCCTATCCCGCACCCTAAACCGGGTCCATATCCTCTACCCAACTCCTCCCTCCTCTTTTTATCTGCCCTGTTTTGTCTGGTCCTTTATTTAAATATTAATTTGATTGATGCACTTGATTTGATCTTTTGTACAGTTATTGATTTTATGTAGGCCTACGTTTAATGTAAGATTACCTTGATTTCCCTGAAAGGTGTCCTCCAAATATAATGTATTATTATTCTATTATGATGATGATGATGATGATGATGATGAGGCAGACTGGATATGGTGATGGTTGATTTGATGGTGTCTGTAAAAATGCTTTACTGATGAAGAGTAACAAACGTTGTTCCTTTAGGTTGATACTGGTGTTTTATAGACAGATAATGATAGTGACTTAATTCATGTTTACCTGACATGAAGTAGTAAAGATGTGTGTAATGTTGAACCTTTTCATAAGTATTCTAAAATAATTTTTTATCAAAGCGAGGGTACCAGATTTACAGAAAAGGTAGTGTTACCATAGTGATAAGTTATTCTATTTGTCACATTGTTTTGTGCAATAAAAGTGATGTACTTCATATTATGTGAGTGTGTGACCATTTTGTTAAATACAACGTGAACTGTGTCGACTGCCTTGGCTATTTTTGTACCATTGCAGGGACTGAATTTTCCTTCTCCCTCTCTCTAGTGGTCCGTCGGTTTCGACGGTGACGACTCGTGGATGTCATTTTGGTTTATTGTGGGTTCTTCAGTGTCTCAGGAGTCAGTTTTGAAGAGCAAACTGAGGCATGAGGGACAGACATGTACTTCTGGTGGTGTTATGGGCGCGGTTGTGCAAGAATGATGCTTTGCTCTGGCTACAGATAGATGTTTCTGTCCCGCTCTAAATTGTCTACAGAGGTGAGCGTTTGAGTGCCAAGTGGATATCGGGTAGAGGCGATGTCTGTGAGTTGGCTGGGCTGGATATTGCAAAACTTGAGGTTGTGTTTAAGGTGGTCTATGAAGCGTTTTTTGGGGTCGGCCTATATTCTAGTGCCCTTGCTGCAGCTTGCCAAAGAATATCCTGATGATGTGGCCTGTACATCGGACCTGTGCCTTAATGATCTTAGTCTCAATGCTGGTACTGTTAGCTTTGTGCAGTACCTCCAGGTTGGAGACCTTGTCTTGCCGCCGGATACCCATAATAGATCTCAGAGATTGTGTATGGAATGTCTCCAGCTGTTTGAAGTGGTGACTGTACAGGGTCCAAGTTTCACAGCCATACAACAGAGTTAGGATGACTACCACATTGTAGATTTTCACCTTTGTGAAAAGAGTGATGTTACGGTTTAGTATTCTGTTCCTCAGCCTTTCCAATGACTGGCTTGCTTTCTGGATTCTGCTAGTTATTTCTTGGTCGAGTGAGCCATCCTTGGAGATGGTGCTCCCCAGATATGCGAAGTGGTCGACATTCTGGAGCTTGGATCCACTGGGTTGGACAGGAGTGATGGTTGATGATTACAGTTTTTTCCCAAGCTTTATCAAAGTTGTCTGCTAAAGACTGGAGGTCTGCCTCTGTGTGCGCAAGTAGGGCACAGTCATCGGCAAAGAAGGCCTTGCGGACAAAATGTTCTTGTGGTTTGGTCTTTGCTCTTAGCCTGCACAGGTCGTAGATTCAACCATCATCCCTGTATCTGATGTAGATGCCTGTTGAGGTCCTTAGTGGCGTGGTTGAGGACGGCGGTGAAAAAGAGGTTGAACAGCATCGGGCTCAAGATACATCCTTGCTTGATGCCATTGAAGATGGGAAAGCCTCAGAGATATCACCACAACAGTGGATCTGCCCTTGCATTTCATCATGGAGTACACGTCATGGATGGCCTTTTGGGGCATCAGGTTTATGGTTGTGGGTCGAACAGTGGATTGTCTGTTCAGGAGATTGCTTAAGTGTTCCACCTCTCTGCAATACTTGTTTTGTCTCTGAGGAGGTTTTTGTCATCTGCTGATCTCAGAGGTGATGTGCAACATTTCACCGGTCCGTAGATGGTTTTGAGGCATTCAAATAACTGTTTGGTGCAGTGTGTGTGTCTGCATACATTTGTGTGCATTCTGCTAGTCCCTCTCACCATTGATCTTGCATCGATCGGAGCTGTTTCTGCAGTCTTTGCTGCAAGTTTTTGAACTTGTCTCTCTAGGAGGCAGATTGCATTCTTGTCTTTCCAAAACAACCCCCAGACTTCTTTTCCTTCAGGAGCATCATGATTTCGTCATCATTGTCATTGAACCCGTCTTGGTGGGTTCTCTTTTTAGTGCCAAGGAGTTTTGTTGCTGATTCCTGTACAGTCTCTTTGAACTCCTCACACATTTTTCCGAAGGCGTATCCAAGGGGATGATGCAGTTTGCAAGTTGGGTATCCAAGCTGCCTTGCAACTGAGCCCTGAGGTGGGCATCTTGCAGCTTCCCTGGGGCGGGTGTAGATTTTTTTTGTGACGCCTTGGGTGGTTTGGCACGATGTACAGTGGGGCAAAAAAGTATTTAGTCAGCCACCAATTGTGCAAGTTCTCCCACTCAAAAAGATGAGAGAGGCCTGTAATTTTCATCATAGGTACACTTCAACTATGACAGACAAAATAAGACAAAATAATCCAGAAAATCACATTGTAGGATTTTTAATGAATTTATTTGCAAATTATGGTGGAAAATAAGTATTTGGTCACCTACAAACAAGCAAGATTTCTGCCTCTCACAGACCTGTAACTTCTTCTTTAAGAGGCTCCTCTGTCCTCCACTCGTTACCTGTATTAATGGCATCTGTTTGAACTTGTTATCAGTATAAAAGACACCTGTCCACAACCTCAAACAGTCACACTCCAAACTCCTATGGCCAAGACCAAAGAGCTGTCAAAGGACACCAGAAACAAAATTGTAGACCTGCACCAGGCTGGGAAGACTGAATCTGCAATAGGTAAGCAGCTTGGTTTGAAGAAATCAACTGTGGGAGCAATTATTAGGAAATGGAAGACATACAAGACACTGATAATCTCCCTCGATCTGGGGCTCCACGCAAGATCTCACCCCGTGGGGTCAAAATGATCACAAGAACGGTGAGCAAAAATCACCACACACGGGGGGACCTAGTGAATGACCTGCAGAGAGCTGGGACCAAAGTAACAAAGCCTACCATCGGTAACACACTACGCCGCCAGGGACTCAAATCCTGCAGTGCCAGACGTGTCCCCTGCTTAAGCCAGTACATGTCCAGGCCTGTCTGAAGTTTGCTAGAGAGCATTTGGATGATCCAGAAGAAGATTTGGGAGAATGTCATATGGTCAGATGAAACCAAAATATAACTTTTTGGTAAAAACTCAACTCGTCGTGTTTGGAGGACAAAGAATGCTGAGTTGCACCCAAAGAACACCATACCTACTGTGAAGCATGGGGGTGGAAACATCATGCTTTGGGACTGTTTTTCTGCAAAGGGACCAGGACGACTGATCCGTGTAAAGGAAAGAATGAATGGGGCCATATATCGTGAGATTTTGAGTGAAAACCTCCCTCCATCAGCAAGGGCATTGAAGATGAAATGTGGCTGGGTCTTTCAGCATGACAATGATCCCAAACACACCGCCCGGGCAACGAAGGAGTGGCTTCGTAAGAAGCAGTTCAAGGTCCTGGAGTGGTCTAGCCAGTCTCCAGATCTCAACCCCATAGAAAATCTTTGGAGGGAGTTGAAAGTCTGTGTTGCCCAGCAACATCCCCAAAACATCACTGCTCTAGAGGAGATCTGCATGGAGGAATGGGCCAAAATACCAGCAACAGTGTGTGAAAACCTTGTGAAGACTTACAGAAAACGTTTGACCTCTGTCATTGCCAACAAAGGGTATATAACAAAGTATTGAGATAAACTTTTGTTATTGACCAAATACTTATTTTCCGCCATAATTTGCAAATAAATTCATTAAAAATCCTACAATGTGATTTTCTCATTTTGTCTGTCATAGTTGAAGTGTACCTATAATGAAAATTACAGGCCTCTCATTTTTTTTAAGTGGGAGAACTTGCACAATTGGTGGCTGACTAAATACTTTTTTTGCCCCACTGTACATACCAAGGATTGCTCTGACCATTCTATGTGCAGCACTCTTCGCCATGCATGGCTCTTGGTATCTTGACATCCTTAATGTAAGTCTGTCGCACAATGATATAATCCATCAGGTGCTTGGATCTTGGGTGCATTCATGTAGTTTTGTACTTGTCTGCTTGCCCAACAATGGTGTTGATGATGGCGAGGCTATGCTCTGAGCATTTGCTCAAGAGCAGGAGCCCATTTCCATTCATGGTTCCCACTCCATATTTGCTAATCACTCCTTGCCAGTTGGTGCCGTCTTTGCCCACCCTGGCATTGAAGTCTCCAGCAATGATTAGTTTGTCACTCCGGGGAGTTGTTGGATGAGTAGAACTGCTCTTTCATATTGTCAGGGCTTGGTAATGTAGGTGCATTAGCACTGATTATTGTGGCATGTCTGGTCTTGTTGAGAGGAATCCTGATTTTCATTAGCCTCTCATTTAGGTCAAATAAAATACAATTTTATTGGTCACATACACATGGTTAGCCGATGATACAGCCCAACAGGATGCTCTCAATTGTGCACCTGTAAAAGTTAGTGAGGGCAAATTTGATGATTGAGTTGGAGGCGTACATGGCCACGCAGTCGTGGGTGAACAGGGAGTACAGAAGGGGGCTGAGCATGCACCCTTGTGGGGCCCCAGTGTTGAGGATCAGCGGAGTGTAGATTTTGTTTCCCACTTTCACCACCTGGGGGCGGCCCGTCAGGAAGTCCAGGACCCAATTGCACAGGGCGGAGTCGAGACCTAGGGTCTCAAGCTTAATGATGAGCTTGGAGGGTACTATGGTGTTTAATGCTGAGATGTAGTCAATGAACAGCATTCCTACATAGGTATTCCTCTTGTCCAGATGGGATTGGGCAGTGTGCAGTGTGATGGCGATTGCATCGTCTAGACCGATTGGGGCGGTAAGCAAATTGAAGTGGGTTTAGGGTGACAGGTAGGGTGGATATTACATGATCCTTGACTTGTCTCAAAGCACTTCATGATGACAGAAGTGAGTGCTACGGGGCGATAGTCATTTAGTTCAGTTATCTTTGCTTTCTTGGGAACAGGAACAATGGTGGCCATCTTGAAGCATGTGGGGAAAGCAGACTGGGATAGAGATTGATTGAATATGTCCGTAAACACACTACGGAGAAGGAGAGCCCACAGTCTTTGGTCGCTGGCCGTGTCGGTGGAATTATATTGTCCTTCAAGAGCGTAAAGAAGTTGTTTAACTTGTCTGGGGCCCACTACTGAAGTCTTGCAGGTGCCTGTGAAGGTTGGTTTTCATGGCAAGTCCCAACCCATGTATTCTATCCTCATCGTTTGGTTTCCCTTTCCAGAAAAACGTTCACTGATGGTGCCATCGTCAGCTAACCTTGTTTCACTCAGAGCTGCTATGTTGATCTTACATCTGCTCAGTTCTCTGCACAGCAAGGGAGTTCTTCTCTCGGGATGTTGTCCATTGTTCTAACGTTCCAAGCAGCTATTATGAGCTTATTTTTTACCGGTTTGCCTGTTGTTTCTTTTTTGTTTATATTGCTTGTGTTTCTACCGTTTGGGGAATTATCTGCCAGCCATGGTAAGCTGGACAGATTCAGTAGAGCAGGCGATTTCTAGGGCACCTTTTCTAGCCCCTTCCCTAGGTTAGATTGAACAGTGCTGTCCTGAAAGGGCTGCTCAGACATCCAGGGTGCTGCCACACATTTTCTCTGTCCTGGTTACGCAGATGAGCGGCCAATATCCTGAACCGCCAACATGCAGGTTCATGGCTACGACTGCCAGTGAACATCTCTCCCTGTCCATTCGCCATTCCCCCACCACTGTAGGGCTGTAGAGAAGTGATGTTAGCATGAGTTACCTGTGCGTGAGTTAATTATAGTGGGAGAGCCGTTGCACTGAGAAAGTCCCACTGTCTCTAGGTCCAAAGCTAGGGCCCAGAGGCACGGTAAATGTTGCGGCTGGAAGCTTCTTCAGCTCCAGTGGATGGTCAGGGACATGTGTGTCCTGCCTTCGTGCACTCCACAATGCATTGCTGCTATTTAACCCATAGGTGGGTTAGAGATTGACGGGCGCCAGGGCATGTCTGCTCACTGCCCACTACTGCTCCGAGATCCCCTGGAGTTTAATATGGGGTCGCTCGATACCCAGTTACGATGTATTGCCACGGGGAGGCACTACAGTAGTCTTGGTGGTGGAGAGGCTATGTACTGGCAGGGGAGACTTACATACAGTGCATTCAGAAAGTATTCGGATCCCTTGACTTTTTCCACATTTTGTTAAGTTACAGCCTTATTCTAAAATGGATGGAATTGTTTCCCCCCTGTCAACTAACACGCAATGCCCCATAATGACATTTTTGCACATTTATTAAAAATAAACTATTACATTTACATAAGTATTCAGACCCTTTACTCAGTACTTTGTTGAAGCACCTTTGGCAGCGATTACAGCCTTGATTCTTATTGGGTATGACGCTACAAACTTGGCACACCTGTATTTGGGGAGTTTCTCCCATTCTTCTCTGCAGATACTCTCAAGCTCTGTCAGGTTGGATGGGGAGTGTCACTGCATAGCTATTTTCAGGTCTCTCCAGAGATGTTTGATAGGGTTCAAGTCTGGGCCCCTCAAGGACATTCAGAGACTTGTCCCGAAGCCACTCCTGCATTGGCTTTTCTGTGTGCATAGGGTCGTTGTCCTGTTGGAAGGTGAACCTTTGCCCCAGTCTGAGGTCCTGAGCACTCTGGAGCAGGTTTTCATCAAGGATCTCTCCGTTCTTTGCTCCATTCATCTTCCCTCAATCCTGACTAGTCTCCCAGTCCCTGCCACTGAAAAACATCCCCACAGCATGATGCTGCCACCACCAAGCTTCACCATAGGGATGGTGCCAGGTTTCCTCCAGACATGACACTTGGCATTTAGACCAAAGAGTTCAATCTTGGTTTCATCAGACAAGAGAATCTTGTTTCATGTTTTGAGAGTCCTTCTGGAAGGTTCTCCCATCTTCACAGAGGAACTCTGGAGCTCTGTCAGAGTGACCATTTGGTTCTTGGTCACCTTCCCTGACCAAGGCCCTTCTCCCCTGATTGCTCAGTTTGTCAGGGCGGCCAGCTCTAGGAAGCGTCTGGTGGTTCCAAAGTCTTCTATTTAAGAATGATGGAGGCCACTGTATTCTTGGGGACCTTCATTGCTACAGAATGTTTTGGGTAACCTTCCCCAGATTTGTGCCTCGACACAATCCCGTTTCGGAGCTCTATGGACAATTCCTTCGACTTCATTGCTTGGTTTTTGCTCTGACATGCATGGTCAACTGTGGGACCTTATATAGACAGGTGTGTGCCTTTCCAAATCATGTCCAATCAATTGAATTCACCACAGGTGGACTTCAATCAAGTTGTAGCAACATCAAGGATGATCAATGGAAACAGGATGCACCGGAGCTCAATTTTGAGTGCCATAGCAAAGTGTCTGAATACTTATGTAAGTAAGGTATTTATTTCTGTTTTATATATTTTTTTACAAATGCAACAATTTCTAAACCTGTTTTTACTTTTTATTATGGGGTAATGTGTGTAGATTGTGGACTTTTTAAAAACGTAATCCATTTAAAATAAGGCTGTAACATAATGTAGAAAAAGGGAAGGGGTCTGAATACTACTGAATAGCTGAAAGCAGAAAGTAGCAAGCAGGCAGGCGGCAAGCACTAACTACCACTACACCACGGCACTAGATGCATCACACACACACAAAGTACTTTGACCATTTGGTCAAGTTAACCATGTGTTGACTGACTTGGTTATTTTTGTGTCATTGCAGGGACTGAGTTTCCATTATACTTAATTCCTAAATCAACACATATGGCCATTTTCTATAATAAACTCCAATGGCTCCATATTGTTTGGTACTTTTAAAAACATGTCACCTTTATTTAACTAGGCAAGTCAGTTAAGAACAAATTGTTATTTACAATGACGGCCTACCTGGGAACAGTGGGTTAACTGCCTCGTTAAGGGGCAGAACAACAGATTTGTAACCTTGTCAACTCGGGGAGTCGATCCAGAAACCTTTCGGTTACTGGCCCAACGCTCTAACCACTAGGCTACCTTCATTTAATCACATTGTTAGAGATGGGCTTGACTGTGGTTGACATTTATAATATAATGTCATGTTTCTGTGTGTACAGCAAAGAGTTACTTATATAAACCTTTATGCTTTTCTGTACAATTTGTGTTTATAGTCTGCAGTCCATGAGGACCTGCTGATATCCGGTGTTGCTGGCGGGAGAGACTGGACCTCTGAAGCGGCTGGTCACAAAACCTGGCCCCTGATCAGGACCCTGGATCAGGAGCCGTCACGGTTGCTTCCTGAGTCTGAACCAGGACTGAACCACGAGGGACAGAGACTCCACCACCACACAGAACACAACCAGTGGACAGGTGGACTGAATAACCCCAGTCAGAGATCCAGTCTGCAGCCCAGACCCTTCTCTTCACAGTCTCAGTGCAGGGATGGAGCAGGGCCTGGGGATGATAGAGATAGACCCTCCTGTTCCTATGATACAAACACCACAGTATCCATGATGAACAGAGCAGGTCACCTTGGGCCTCAGCATTCACAGCGAGTGGTGGGAGACCCCCCTGGTGGTAGCCTATCAGGAAGCCTGTCTTTTCCTTCAGGGTCTCGTCTATTGCCTTGTGACTGGGTTCATAGAAGGCCTGGGACTGGACCTGGGTCTAGCCTTCCTCGGTTACCTCAGGGTTACCCCACCAATACAGACGGGGTCAGGATAGGTGTTCACCACAAGAAGTACTTAGCCTATAACACAGCGCACAATCCCAACAACACCGAAACGATGGCAAGAGGTCAAGGAGGGAGCTCAAAAGCTCCTGCTTCTACCTCCTCTGGTGTCATTGGGTCACAACGTGGCAAGCCGAATATTAGGGCAGACGCCGACAAGCCGTACAGCTGCGCCACGTGTGGGAAGCACTTCACCCGGGCAAACTATTTGAAGGAGCATCAGACAGTTCACACCAAGGAGAGGCCCTTCAAGTGCAAACTATGTTACAAGAGCTTCCCCTTCCGGAGTAACCTTATCAGACATAGGAGTGTCCACAATGGGGAGAAATTGTAGCAGTGTGGCTTGAGATGTACACAGGGGATGTCGGGGAACCATTCTTTAGCTGACATAGTTATATTGTGAAGTGTCTTGGGATAAGAGGGTAATTAACCACATACCCCTCATTAACCCTTTGTTAACTTGTCATTTGAAACAGGCTTGTATAAATACCTGTTTTTAGAGTGACAGTAAAACTAGGCTAAAACAATGACAGTTTAATATTTACGTTATTGACGTGATGTAGATGGAATAAAGTTCTATAAATTTCTCTTCTTGCTAACACACCGTTCTTTCTAAACAAGTCTGCTCTCTGCTTAAAAGATACTGATCATGGCAGATTTGACGTGTATTGTAAGAAGTAGTACCGTATTTCAAAGAACAGAGGGCACACCTTTTTATTTTAACCACACCCTTTGAGCTTTGACGGCAACCGATAAGATCCTTTCTCTTCAGTGTTAACGGAAGTGGTGTGTCTTGATTTGTCTAGTTCTCTCTGGCCTTTTCTCATTTGGGCAAAAGTCTGTCCTCTGCAGTAGTGTAGGGTATATGCAGGTATACACCTATATCCACTTATTTTTCAGTGTGCTCAATTCTTAAAATCCCCATAATGCGTATAAAAGTAGTGTAGTGGAGGTATACACTGCATAAATTAATAAGGCCGATGGAACATATCAGAATGTTTAGCTTAAAATGTTGATAAACTATTATTGCTTCACATTTTAGGTGCAGCAATGTGCACACAGCAGTAGGCCTCAGTGGGAATGTTCCAAAATGCAATTTCCAGGTAAACACCATTCTAAAATGTGCACCGCACATTCAAGCGGTTTCCTGGACAGAGATGGTCATATCTGTTAGAAATTTAGAAAGAGGGGAGATCTAAAGATGCAACAACTATAATGGGTTGCTAATATGACTAGGATAATGCCTTGGCTGTTAGACAATGAAAGAAAGAAAACCAATAGAATCAAATTTATAAAGCCCTTTTTACATCAGCCCGGGCCTCCCGGGTGGCGCAGTGGTCTAGGGCACTGCATCGCAGTGCTAGCTGTGCCACCAGAGACTCTGGGTTCGCGCCCAGGCTCTGTCGCAGCCGGCCGCGACCGGGAGGTCCGTGGGGCGATGTGCACTGTGTTAAGAAGCAGTGCGGCTTGGTTGGGTTGTGTTTCGGAGGATGCATGGCTTTCGACCTTCGTCTCTCCCGAGCCCGTGCGGGAGTTGTAGCGATGAGACGAGATAGTAACTACTAACAATTGGATACCATGAAATTGGGAAGAAAAGGGGGTCAAATAAAAAAATTGCTATACAGAAACCCAGCTTAAAATCCCAAACAGCAAGCAACGCAGAAGCTCTGAGGGGTGGCCAGTCCTCTTCTGGCTGTCCTGGGTGGAGATTATAACAGTACATGGCCAAGATGTTCAAACGTTCATAGATGATCAGCAGGGTCAAATAATAATAATCAGTGGTTGTAGAGGGTGCAACAGGTCAACACCCCGGGAGTAAATGTCAGTTGGCTTTTCAGGAGAATGTATGAGGAAGTTGTTATAAAATAATTGACTCCACGTTTCTATGGTGGGATTTGGGCTATACAGTGACAGGTGTGGTTGAGACTTCCAACGTTATCCCTGAGAATCCTATCAGAGATGATTTTTTGATCGTTAGAAGTGAGGATTTTTGAAAAAGTGGATCCCTTCTTTTTGGCTGACCTATATGTTGTTTCAAGCTCGGTAAAAGACAAACTGGGAACTGTTACATCTGTAAAATTTTTGAGGAGGGGGAGGGTTTAGATTTTTTTGTGCATTCTCTGCCCAGAGACAAAAGATGCTCCATTTCCCACGCCTCGGTGATTGACCTGTGTTATGCCTTGCTCTCCAGAGCAGGATGCCGCATGGGGTAGTGTAGAAGTGGATCAAATGATATTCCTGGAGTTTGTGACGCGTGCCGTCATCCTCCGCCCAGAGGCAGCTGGCACTCCACGTCATGTGCCTCGCGGTTTTGAGTGTAGAGGTGGATCAAATGACACAAACCGGTGCACAAACCGGTGCGTTCAAATGCACTCAGATATTGTGTCTTGCTCATTTACCTTCTGAATGGCACACATACACAATCCATGGCACAATTGTCTAAAGGCTTAAAAATCATTCTTTAACCTGTCTTCTCCCCTTCATCTACACTGATTAAAGCAGATTTAACAAGTGACATCAATAAATTATCATAGACTGACCAGGTGAAATCTCTCTCATGGAAAGAGCAGATGTCTTTAATGTTTTGTACACTCAGTGCATGTGTAGGGTTAGATTATTATTATTTTTTTCTCCCTTCCCCACTTTTTTTTGATAATGTGCAATTCACATTCTGACCTGTAAGAGGCAGCAATATGCAGCACAGTGTCTATTCCCCCTATCCCTGCTTTGTTGGTTGAAATGGGGGTGGTTTCGTTGAGTTTCGACGAGCTAAGCTGGCCATGCTCTATGGGATGAAAGTATGGGGGCATGACTCAACTCACCCCGCAAGGTGTCTGTTGGGAGAGACATGGGAATGGGGAGGTGAGGGAACTGGAGTGAGAAGAGGAAGAGGTAGACCAAGCTATGTGACTCCTGTCTGTTGGCCGTGTGTTCCTCGGTGGCTGTTGCCAGAGCCTGATGTTGACATGACCATTCTCTGTGAAATAAGGGCAGAGGACTGCGGAAAGCCTTCTGTGATGGTTGAGGCGCATCTGTGGTCGTTGTGGGGTCTCTAATTGCAGATTTTCACAGATGGGTCAAGGGACCCAGACAGTGGGAGAACAGGGTTTGGGATACATATTCCCCAGTTTCAGATACACCAGGGTAGGCGGCTGTCTGATGGAGCTTCAGTTTTCTCTGCTAAAATGCTAGCACTAGTGTGGGTATTGGGATGGGTGAAAGAAGTGGGGCCTAAAGGGGTAATTGTGTGTTCAGACTCTGCGACTAGCCTGGTCAGGCTGAGAGAAGGTTAGTCAAAGGCACGCCCAGACCTGATAACAGCTGTTGATGGCACTTTATAGGGTGGGGAAGAAAGGGTGTAAAGTAGGTTTTCAGTGGGCCCCAGCTCATATTGGGATGGGGAGAAATGAGTCAGCAGATGAGGTGGCTCTGAAGAGGGACGTAGATGTGGTGGTCCTATTAGGGGGGGATGGAATGTAGGCGCATCATAGCAGAAGGGTTGACCCAGGAGCGGCAATATATGTGTGTGTGAGTGAGTGAGTGAGTGAGTGAGTGAGTGAGTGAGTGAGTGAGTGAGTGAGTGAGTGAGTGAGTGAGTGAGTGAGTGAGTGAGTGAGTGAGAGAGAGAGAGAGAGAGAGAGAGAGATTTTCTCTATCCAGAATTCTGAGAGGAAGGTCAGTAGGTATCTGTGGAGTGAAAGGCAGAATGGAGTGCTGTTGACAAGACTGCGGTTGTTGTTTTTCTCTATTCCACCGGCCTGCACCTACAGGTGTGAGGCTATTAGTTGTTTAAAATGTGTAATCACACTCCGACCTGAGAAAGGCAGCAATGCAGCGTGTAGTCTGCCTGAGAAACTCACACAAAGGTGAAACTGAGAAGACACTGTCTGTCATTTTGAGTTTTGAAGCGGAGTCTTTACCAGAAAAAGTCATGTTAGCATATGTCAGTTATCCTGTGAGAGCTTTTTAGCCAAACACACAAAGGCTGTTTTAGATCCCAAGCTTATGGCGATGTTGCAGCAGTGTGTCGGAGGAAGAGTCCGAGATGTGAGAAGTGTACAGGAGGGTATGGGACTGTGTGGTATCAGTTGAAAAATAAACTCTGTCAATTGTGGGGGTGCCCATGTTGCTGGGAATTAGAAGTGCCTGGTGCGAGAAAGACAGGTTTTATGCTGAATCAGTAAAGAGAGTAGAGGATGATGTTAACGTTCACTGCCTACTCGCTCTCAAAAACACTAGGCGGCATTCAGTCTTCTCCCAACTACAATCCTGCTGATGCTGTGTTTTAACGTTTAGAAACCGCTTGTGATTTGGCTTTTGAAAAATATGGCCCTTATCTTTCACAAGCAAGAAAGAATCTAAAATAATAAAGATACATTTACTGTAGCATTTTTTTACACACAGATCCATACATGCTAGATAGCTAATGAGCACAGGTTGTCTTCAGTAAACAAGCACTGTAACATTGAGATACGGCCGTGTGGGAACACTAACCCTATCATGGTGTGTATCAATTTAACCTTTAGTTTAAACGTTTTATTCTCGCTGATAAGGTACATATGCTTCCAAAACCGAACCGAAAGTGACGCGTGTTTATGTTACGTTGTTGCCTTAGCTAGCTCTCCCAATCAACACCTGTGATTGCTTTATGCCTTGATTTTATGTCTCTCTCAAATGTCAACATGCCTTGCACACTGTTGTTTAGGATAGTTATTTTCTTAGTTTACTGTGGAGCCCCTAGTCCCACTCAACATACCTCAGATACCTCCTTTGTCCCACCTCCCACACATGTGATGACCTCACCCAGCATAACTAGCCCGTCCAGAGATGCAACCTTTCTTATCATCACTTGGTGCCTGGGTTTACCTCCACTGTACCCGCACCCCACCATACCCGTCTGTACATTATGCCCTGAATCTATTCTACCACACCCAGAAATCTGCTCCTTTTATTCTCTGTCCCCAACGCACTAGACGACCAGTTTTGATAGCTTTAAGCCATACCCTCATCCTACGCCTCCTCTGTTCCTCGGGTGATGTGGAGGTTAACCCAGGCCCTGCGTGTCCCCAGGCACTCTCATTTGTTGACTTCTGTAACCGAAAAAGCCTTGGTTTCATGCATGTTAACATCAGAAGCCTTCTCCCTAAGTTTGTTTTACTCACTGCTTTAGCACACTCTGCCAACCCTGATGTCCTTGCCGTGTCTGAATCCTGGCTAAGGAAGGCCACCAAAAATTCTGAGATTTCCATCCCCAACTACAACATTTTCCATCAAGATAGAACTGCCAAAGGGGGAGGAATTGCAATCTTCTGCAGAGATAGCCTGCAAAGTTATGTCATACTTTCCAGGTCTATGCCCAGCTTCTAATTTAAAAAATGTATCTCTCCAGAAATAAGTCTCTCACTGTTGCCGCCTGTTATATACCCCCCACAGCTCCCAGCTGTGCCCTGGACACCATATGTGAAATGATTGCACCCTATCTATCTTCAGAGTTCGTTCTGCAAGGTGACCTAAACTGGGATATGCTTAACACCCCGGTAGTCCTACAATCTAAACTAGATGCTCTCAATCTCACACAAATTATCAAGGAACCCACCAGGTCCAACCCTAAATCCATAAACATGGGCACCGTAATAGATATTATCCTGACAAATTTGCCCTCCAAATACACCTCTGCTGTTTTCAATCAGGATCTCAGCGATCACTGCCTCATTGCCTGCATCCGTTATGGGTCCGCTGTCAAACGACCACCCCTCATCACTGTCAAACACTCCCTAAAACACTTCTGCGAGCAGGCTTTTCTAATCAACCTGGCCCAGGTATCCTGGAAAGGTATTGACCTCATCCCGTCAGTCAAGGGTGCCTGGTCGTTCTTTAAAAAGTAATTTCCTCACCATCTTAAATAAGCATGCCCCTTTCAAAAAATATAGAACAAAGAACAGATATAGCCCTTGGCTCACTCCAGACCTGACTGCCCTTGACCAGCACAAAAACATCCTGTGGCGGACTGCACTAGCATCAAATAGTCCCCCGAGATATGCAACTTTTCAGGGAAAACAGGAACCAATACACGCAGTCAGTCACGAAAGCAAAGGCTAGCTTTTTCAAACAGAAATTTGCATCCTGTAGCTCTAACTCCAAAAAGTTTTGGAACACTGTAAAGTCCATGGAGAATAAGAGCACCTCCTACCAGCTGCCCACTGCACTGAGGCTAGGTAACACTGTCACCACCAATAAATCCACGATAATTGAGAATTTCAATAAGCATTTTTCTACAGGTGGCCATGCTTTCCTCCTGGTTACCACAAACCCGGCCAAAGCTAAGTTAATAAACAGATCACTGACCATTTTCCCACTGTACCTTCACCCCTGTGCAATCCGGCTTCCGAGCTGGTCACGGGTGCACCTCAGCCACGCTCAAGGTACTAAACAATATCATAACCCCCATCGATAAAAGACAGTACTGTACAGCCATCTTCATCGACCTGGCCAAGGCTTTCGACTCTGACAATCACCATATCCTTATCGGCAGACTCAACAGCCTTGGTTTCTCAAATGACTGCCTCGCCTGGTTCACCAACTACTTCTCAGACAGAGTTCAGTGTTTCAAATCGGAGGGCCTGTTGTCCGGACCTCTGACAGTCTCTATGGGGGTACTACAGTGTTCAATTCTCGGGCCGACTCCTTTCTCTGTATATATCAACTATGTCGCTCTTTCTGCGGGTGATTCCCTGATCCACCTCTACGTAGACGACACCATTCTGTATACATCTGGCCCTTCTTTGGACACCGTGTTAACTAAACTCCAAACTAGCTTCAATGCCATACAACACTCCTTCCATGGCCTCCAACTGCTCTTAAACGCTAGTAAAACCAAATGCATGCTTTTCAACCGATCGCTGCCCACACCTGCCCGCCCGACTATTCTGGACAGTTCTGATTTAGAATATGTGGACAACTACAAATACCTAGATGTCTGGCTAGACTGTAAACTCTCCTTCCAGACTCATATTAAACATCTAAATTCCAAAATTATATCTAGAATCGGCTTCCTATTTCACAACAAAGCCTCCTTCACTCATGACGCCAAACATACCCTCGTAAAACTGACTATCCTACCGAACCTCGACGATGTCATTTACAAAATAGCTTCCAATACTCTACTCAGCAAACTGGATGCAGTCTATCACAGTGCCATCCGTTTTGTCACCAAAGCCCCTTATACCACCCACCACTGTGACCTGTATGCTCTAGTCGGCTGGCCCTCGCTACATATTCGTCGCCAGACCCACTGGCTCCAGGTCATCTATAAGTCTATGCTAGGTAAAGCTCTGCCTTATCTCAGCTCACAATAACAACACCCACCCGCAGCACGCGCTCCAGCAGGTATACAGTGCCTTGGTAAAGTATTCGGCCCCCTTGAACTTTGCGACCTTTTTCCACATTTCAGGCTTCAAACATAAATATATAAAACTGTATTTTTTTGTGAAGAATCAACAACAAGTGGGACACAATCATGAAGTGGAACGACATTTCTTGGATATTTCAAACTTTTTTAACAAATCAAAAACTGAAAAATTGGGCGTGCAAAATGATTCAGCCCCCTTAAGTTAATACCTTGTAGCGCCACCTTTTGCTGCGATTACAGCTGTAAGTCGCTTGGGGTATGTCTATCAGTTTTGCACATCGAGAGACTGACATTTTTTCCCATTCCTCCTTGCAAAACAGCTCGAGCTCAGTGAGGTTGGATGGAGAGCATTTGTGAACAGCAGTTTTCAGTTCTTTCCACAGATTCTCGATTGGATTCAGGTCTGGACTTTGACTTGGCCATTCTAACACCTGGATATGTTTATTTTTGAACCATTCCATTGTAGATTTTGCTTTATGTTTTGGATCATTGTCTTGTTGGAAGACAAATCTCCATCCCAGTCTCAGGTCTTTTGCAGACTCCATCAGGTTTTCTTCCAGAATGGTCCTGTATTTGGCTCCATCCATCTTCCCATCAGTTTTAACCATCTTCCCTGTCCCTGCTGAAGAAAAGCAGGCCCAAACCATGATGCTGCCACCACCATGTTTGACAGTGGGGATGGTGTGTTCAGTGTGATGAGCTGTGTTGCTTTTACGCCAAACATAACGTTTTGCATTGTTGCCAAAAAGTTCAATTTTGGTTTCATCTGACCAGAGCACCTTCTTCCACATGTTTGGTGTCTCCCCCAGGTGGCTTGTGGCAAACTTTAAACGACACTTTTTATGGATATCTTTAAGAAATGGCTTTCTTCTTGCCACTCTTCCATAAAGGCCAGATTTGTGCAATATACGACTGATTGTTGTCCTATGGACAGAGTCTCCCACCTCAGCTGTAGATCTCTGCAGTTCATCCAGAGTGATCATGGGCCTCTTGGCTGCATCTCTGATCAGTCTTCTCCTTGTATGAGCTGAAAGTTTAGAGGGACGGCCAGGTCTTGGTAGATTTGCAGTGGTCTGATACTCCTTCCATTTCAATATTATCGCTTGCACAGTGCTCCTTGGGATGTTTAAAGCTTGGGAAATCTTTTTGTATCCAAATCCGGCTTTAAACTTCTTCACAACAGTATCTCGGACCTGCATTGTGTGTTCCTTGTTCTTCATGATGCTCTCTGCGCTTTTGACGGACCTCTGAGACTATCACAGTGCAGGTGCATTTATACGGAGACTTGATTACACACAGGTGGATTGTATTTATCATCATTAGTCATTTAGGTCAGCATTGGGTCATTCTGAGATCCTCACTGAACTTCTGGAGAGAGTTTGCTGCACTGAAAGTAAAGGGGCTGAATAATTTTGCACGGCCAATTTTTCAGTTTTTGATTTGTTAAAAAAGTTTGAAATATCCAATAAATGTCGTTCCACTTCATGATTGTGTCCCACTTGTTGTTGATTCTTAACAAAAAAATACAGTTTTATATCTTTATGTTTGAAGCCTGAAATGTGGCAAAAGGTCGCAAAGTTCAAGGGGGCCGAATACTTTCGCAAGGCACTGTATCTCACTGGTCGTCCCCAAAGCCAACACCTCCTTTGGCCGCCTTTCTTTCCAGTTCTCTGCTGCCAATGGCTGGAACGAATTGAAAAAAAAAAATTTGGTGAAGCTGGAGACTTATATTTCCCTCACTAACTTTAAACATCAGCTATCTGAGCAGCTAACCGATCGCTGCAGCTGCACATAGCCCATCTGTAAATAGCCCATCCAATCTACCTACCTCATCCCCATATTGTTTTTATTTACTTTTCTGGTCTTTTGCACACCAGTATTTCTACCTGCACATCATCATCTATCACTCCAGTGTTCATTTGCTAAACTGTAATTACTTCGCTACTATGGACTATTTATTGCCTTACCTCCTCACGCCATTTGCACACACTGTATATAGACTTTATTTTTTTCCCTATCGTGTTATTGACTGTACGCTTGTTTATTCCATGTGTAACTCTGTGTTGTTGTTTGTGTCGCACTGCTTTTCTTTATTTTGGCCAGGTCGCAGTTGTAAATGAGAACTTGTTCTCAACTAGCCTACCTGGTTAAATAAAGGCGAAATAAAAATAAAAAGATTGTGTGTCGGGGATCTTAAACTAATCTTCCCCATACAGAAGACACCTTCGTCCAATTACTTTTATGTGTAATGTCATGGAACTGAGAGTCATGATAAATGTCCAACTGCCTGCCAGACCAGTGAAAACAATTATGCTGGCTTGCGCAGCAATCAAGCAGATTTAAAAATATATATATTTCGGATCTATTTCGGTCTGATAGACCAGACCCAATTTGGATCTGATTCACCCTCATCTCTGAAATATTTTGGGTCGACCCACCTCGGATTCAAAACGGAATTGATTTTCAAAAAATGACGGGGTCCTGTAGGTGTCGGATGGGAATTTTACAGATCCAATTCGGTTCAGATCTCAATTTTGGGATTCGAGAAATGTGCAATTCACACTCCAAACTGTGAACGGCAGCAATACCGCAACACGGCGTCTAGTCCGTTAACACGAAGAAGTTAACGGACGCGAACAGTGCCCAAGAGTAATTAATACGTTAGTATTTTTATTGTTGTTATTTAAACGGTTATTAACACTCTGGAATTCAAAATGTGACTAATTTAACTGCAAAGTATCAAATACTTACCGGCTATAGTGTTTAATTCGCGTTGGAGACAGGACTTGAATGATATATGTTATCTAGGTAACGCTAGTTGTCGAGCTGCTAACAATGGCTAACTCTAACTGCATGGTTTTTCACACTCAAATAGCCTCTATAATGGAGGTGTTAGCGAATGCAGCCGTGGCAGAGATCTGTAAACTCGTAGACGACGACTATGCAGTGTTTCGTTTGGAAATAACTCAAAGCCAGAAAGAAAACAGGGCATTACGGAGGAAACTACTGGAAGTTAAGGTGGCACGGGAGCGCGCAGAGAGGACATTGCGGGAGCGCGTCGTCGCCAGTCGTCCCAGTAGTGTCAAGATCCTCGACCGATACAGAGGAATGGCAAGAGGTACATTTTACAGAAGGCCAAGGCTGCCTGTCATTTATAGCGCAGTGCCTGTCGCCCCGTTCCCATATGCACATGTCTAGATTTGTTACCCAGAATTGGGTCTTGGTCAGTTTTTAGATAGCTAATCAGAGGAATTATTGCATACTGTATGCATGTGAAAAGACACTATCATATTCTAACAAGATTCTGGATTTACTGCATTTCCTATTATTTACTCAATGAAAACAATATGATGCATGGAACATAATACATCGATCAATACATTGTATTGTAAGTTATGAGAAGTATTACCTTACATCTTTGCCAATTGTAGACAGTATCAATAGTGTACAATGTACTGTTGAACATTGACAGTACCTAACCTAACCATCTCTTTTCCCCCAATCACTCTCTCAGGTGAAGGACATCTCACTGGAGGCCACAGGAGCTTTGTGAAGTCAGCGGGACGCAATACATGGAGTGATGACCAACCAATCACTGTTGGTGAGGGGAGTGGAACCTCAACCCAGCACGTTATCATGATAGAGGTTAGTGGAATAGGGTTACATTAAACATAATTGTGACTATATCAAATGTGGCCATTTATTTCAGAAAGGCTCCCCTCAGCTATTCACTTGCATACATGTACGTCCTCATTTATCTTCCATAGAGAAGCTTGTGAGGCTTCACTACGACATTGTTATCCAATTCAACTCATGTACCAGTAATAACCCTCTCTCTTCTTGTCAGTCTGCAGAGGCTGCAGGTCCTGGAGGATCCTCTGTGGTCAAGCAGGAGAGGACTGAAGGAGAGGAGGACCCACAACAGAGCAGAGACATCGAGACTGGAACAGCGGCTGTACTAGTGCCCCCTGCAGCCACGGATCACCTATCCACTGCTGCGCCCCAGCCCAGGACGCAATGCAGCATGGTGGAGGTCAGTGGAATTCCGAACACGGCCCTCAAGTCAGAGATGGACACAGAGACTTTAGTTGTAACACAGAGGCTTTTACACACAGGATCTGACCACAGGCCAGACCCAGAGAGTCTGGGGCTGGGGAGACTGGTCTGTCCACCTGCTACCGGATCAGAGTTTTTACTTTACAGTAATCCGAGACCGAGGACTGTTCATTCCCATCGGGACTCAGGTGACACATTAGAGACTGGCAATGATCCGTCTTGTTCTTACTCTACAGAGGTGGACCGTGGCAACATGCCCTTGGATTTGGAGACACAGACTGATCTGTCTAGAGCGGACTGGAACCCCTACAGTAGTAGTGTATACTCTGAAGGGTGCCTAGATAAGAAAGGGGAAGTTATAGTGGTTGATGAAGTGACTGTGAAAGTGGAGGGCGACGCTCTTCTGGCATGGAATGTAGACGAGACTCACTTAGGAGAAGGACACTCACATGGCAGAGATTTCTTAGATTACAGGGGAAGCTTAAAAACAAATCTAAATGTCCCGACTCACTCCCCTTTACACGCATTCAGGGATCGCGACCCAGTGTCCACATCAATGGCACCTTCCGATTCACATGGCCGCATCTTTTTCGATCAGGTATTGAACTCAAACGACATGGCTAAAGCCCAGGCTCAGGGAGGGGGAGCCACTTCAGGCAATAGTAAAGAGAAACAGTTCCTCTGCATGTTCTGTAACAAAGGCTTCACCTGCCCTCAGAAGGTGGAGATCCACCAGAGGGTCCACACAGGAGTGAAACCCTTCAGCTGTACCCAGTGTCACATGCGCTTCGCCCTGGCTGGCAACCTGAAGAGACACCAGATGGTCCACACAGGGGAGAAACCCTTCAGCTGCCCCCAGTGTGAGAAGAGGTTCTCCCAGGCTGGTGACCTGAAGAGGCACCAGAGGGTCCACACAGGGGAGAAACCCTTCAGCTGTACCCAGTGTCACATGCGCTTCGCCCTGGCTGGCAACCTGAAGATGCACCTGAAGGTCCACACGGGAGAAAAGCCGTTTGTCTGTACACACTGCGGGAAGAGGTTCTCCGAGAGGAGCTACCTCAGTATACACCAGCAGAAAAACCATTCCACTCTATAACATAGAAAGTAACCATTCCACTTGATATCCTCTGACGTTTAGATGAAACCCTGCACAAAGACAAATAGATTGATATTGTTGTCAGTGGAAAATATCCACAGATTCATTTAGAATAACGAGTGTAACAGATTTCAGTGTTGAATATTGCATCCAGGCATTGTGTGATATACACGGAGTGTATGAAACATAAAGAACACCTTCCTAATATTGAGTCGTACCACCCCCTTTTACCCTCAGCACAGACTCAATTCGTCAGGGACATGGACTTTACAAGATGTCGAAAGCATTTCCCAGGGATGCTGGCACGTGTTGACTCCATTGCCTCTCCCACATTTGTGTCAAGTTCCTTTGTGGTGGACTATTCTTGATACACACGAGAAACTGTTGAGCTTGAAAAACCCAGCAGCGTTCCAGTTCTTGACACAAACTAGTGCCCCTACTACCATCCCCCGTTTTAAAGGCACTTAAATATTTTATCTTTCCCAATAACCCTCTGAATGGCACACATACACAATCCCTGTCTCAATTGCCTCAAGGCTTAAAATTCCTTTAACCTGTCTCCTCCCCTTCATCGACATTGATTGAAGTGGATTTAACAAGTTACAACAATAAGGGATCATAGCTTTCAGCTCGATTCACCTGGTCAGTATCATGGAAAGAGCATAATGTTCATGTTTTTTTACACTCTGTATAAGGCATATATATATATATATATATACATACATACATATCTACTGTGTAGGCAGACCAGTGGTCACCAATCATTCGATCGACCTGTCAATCTCCAAGGCATTTCTAGTCGATCACCAAACATTTCTATATAAAGTGTTCCTATTTTTTTTTAAATTGGTCTCGGGCTGTTGGTGGTAGGTGCAGCCAATTCAGCTACCCTGTGTGCCGGGTAGGCAAACTGTTGCCATTTCATGTGTCTGAAGGTACAAATTCTGCCTTCCGGTGGGCCTGGAGAGGAAATCAAGTGCACTATGCTACCGCTGGCCAATCAGAATGCTCAGATGACAGAGTCTGCAGTAACGTAGCAGGCATGAAAGAAAGCTATGACAAAATTGATACTGTGAGATTTCAAAACGTTTAAAACCATGACTAGAGAGAGACTGTCAACGAACACAGCAAAGAGCTGCTGTTTTTATGAGTGAGTTCATGTTTAAGTTCTTACTCAGAACTGTCAACCCTTTGTATTTCACACTTTTATAAACCATACAATGCACGTTCTTCCTATTTCTACTCAGCGCTACAACAAGCAGTGCAGCGGTAATGAATGAGGAGGAAAGTGTCTCTATAAGCCTTGTTATTCTTAGCGGCTTGAGTCTTTTTTAATATCAAGGAATATTTCACTTTCTCTGTTCATAGCAGTAACAACAGTAACAACAAGCCGTGTTTGGCCACGCGGTCGTGGGTGAACAGGGAGTACACGAGGGGACTAAACACCAGAGGGGCCCCAGTGTTGAGGATCAGTGTGGCAGACATGTTGGTGCCTACCCTTACCACCCGGGGGCGGCACGTCAGGAAGTCCAGGATCCAGTTGCAGAGGGAGGTGTTTAGTCCCAGGGTCCTTAGCTTAGTGATGTTCTTCGTGGGCCCTATGGTGTTGAATGCTGAGCTGTAGTCAATGAACAGCATTCTCACATGGGTGTTCCTTTCATCCAGGTGGGAAAGGGCAGTGTGGAGTGCAATTGAGATTACGTCATCTGTGGATCTGTTGGGGCGATATGAGAATTGGAGTGGGTCTAGTGTATCCGGGAGGATACTGTTGATGTGAGCCATGACCAGCCTTTCAAAGCACTTCATGGCTACCGATGTGACTGCTACGGGGCAGTAATCATTTAGGCAGGTTACCTTCGCTTCCTTGGGCACAGGGACTATGGTGGTGAAGACACTGATCCATAGATTTGTCTGTCAAATCCTCCACCCACCATGCACTCTTTAAATAGCCTACTTAGGTGTCAGTGAAGGGCTGTTAAGTTAAAACCAAGACTCGAATTGAGAGGGTATAACATAGGCCTACCTTTTTATTAAAGAACATTGTGAAAAACACAGGCCTACCCCTTAGCTTAAGATTTTGAAGAAAATGAAACCGATCTGATTATATAAAGTGGATCTATAACAGCGCTTGGGTCCGTGATGCTTTAAGCTAGGAACAAACTATGAAATGCCCGGGAAAGACGTGACTCTGATATATACAGTGCCTTGGGAAAGTGTTCGGCCCCCTTGAACTTTGCGACCTTTTGCCACATTTCAGGCTTCAAACATAACGATATAAAACTGTATTTTTTTGTGAAGAATCAACAACAAGTGGGACACAATCATGAAGTGGAACGACATTTATTGGATATTTCAAACTTTTTTAACAAATCAAAAACTGAAAAATTGGGCGTGCAAAATTATTCAGCCCCCTTAAGTTAATACTTTGTAGCGATTACAGCTGTAAGTCGCTTGGGGTATGTCTCTATCAGTTTTGCATATCGAGAGACTGACATTTTTTCCCATTCCTCCTTGCAAAACAGCTTGAGCTCAGTGAGGTTGGATGGAGAGCATTTGTGAACAGCAGTTTTCAGTTCTTTCCACAGATTCTCGATTGGATTCAGGTCTGGACTTTGACTTGGCCATTCTAACACCTGGATATGTTTATTATTGAACCATTCCATTGTAGATTTTGCTTTATGTTTTGGATCGTTGTCTTGTTGGAAGACAAATCTCCGTCCCAGTCTCAGGTCTTTTGCAGACTCCATCAGGTTTTCTTCCAGAATGGTCCTGTATTTGGCTCCATCCATCTTCCCATCAATTTTAACCATCTTCCCTGTCCCTGCTGAAGAAAAGCAGGCCCAAACCATGATGCTGCCACCACCATGTTTGACAGTGGGGATGGTGTGAGCTGTGTTGCTTTTACGCCAAACATAACGTTTTGCATTGTTGCCAAAAAGTTCAATTTTGGTTTCATCTGACCAGAGCACCTTCTTCCACATGTTTGGTGTGTCTCCCAGGTGGCTTGTGGCAAACTTTAAACAACACTTTTTATGGATATCTTTAAGAAATGGCTTTCTTCTTGCCACTCTTCCATAAAGGCCAGATTTGTGCAATATACAACTGATTGTTGTCCTATGGACAGAGTCTCCCACCTCAGCTGTAGATCTCTGCAGTTCATCCAGAGTGATCATGGGCCTCTTGGCTGTATCTCTGATCAGTCTTCTCCTTGTATGAGCTGAAAGTTTAGAGGGACGACCAGATCTTGGTAGATTTGCAGTGGTCTGATACTCCTTCCATTTCAATATTATCGCTTGCACAGTGCTCCTTGGGATGTTTAAAGCTTGGGAAATATTTTTGTATCCAAATCCAGCTTTAAACTTCTTCACAACAGTATCTCGGACCTGCCTGGTGTGTTCCTTGTTCTTCATGATGCTCTCTGCGCTTTTAACGGACCTCTGAGACTATCACAGTGCAGGTGCATTTATACGGAGGCTTGATAACACACAGGTGGATTGTATTTATCATCATTAGTCATTTAGGTCAACATTGGATCATTCAGAGATCCTCACTGAACTTCTGGAGAGAGTTTAATGCACTTTTGCCACCTGATATGTGGCAAAAGGTCGCAAAGTTCAAGGGGGCCGAATACTTTCACAAGGCACTGTATATGGGAATATCGTTGTTGCGTTTCTTTGACTTTGAGGCTGAGCTACAACCTATAGCCGAGGAGAGAAAACATTTGCCATGCTTGGGAAGTAATCTAATTCTTTCACTATCAATTGATTAATATTCATTTTCTGTACAACAGAAGCTTTTCAAACCCAGACAGCTTTTAGGGGAACACTTGTGACCTCTCTTTGGGTTAAGCCACAGAAGAAGAGTCGCCAGCAGTTAAAGCTTACATTTCCTTAGTTGGTAGACCTACTCTGTTTGGGCTGGAAAGGTATAGGCCCAACTTTTGAATGTACCATGCTCAGATTCCTAATGATGTCACAAATTAAATGATTTGCAAACGGACAGTTTTGTTGCAAACAAAACACACTGATTTGGCATTGGAGAAATATGGTAAGATGAACACATCAGTCCATTCTTAGCCTGTAATTTCGCAAATTTGTTTGGTGTAAAAGGACAAAGAGTTGCATGACATTTCAATTTCTCTGACCTGCAAATATGATGATAGATTCATGCAATGCTTTTACTATAAAAGGAGATCTTTCCACCCCTACTCTTGTTCACGGTGGTCTGCGAACCCACAACCTTCTGGCCCGCAGCCGTTTGCGTTATCAAAATTCCTGCATTGCCAAGTAATGCTTATAGGACGAAGAACAGTTTGTAAAACTGCATATCTAAGGCTATGGTCTGTCCAAGAAGTGAGGGTAAATGATAGCTTTGTTATCTGCTATCCACTTATTATTTTGGGTATAGTGGAGAGTCACTTTTTTTCTTTTCTTCAAGCGTTCAGGTAGGGTTTAGGTCAAATATATTTTGCTGAAGGGACATTTTCATTTCAGAGAGGTCCGATTTTTAATAATGTTCACTCCCTAAAGTTACTGACTGAAAACCGAGAAATAACTGCTAATTCTGTTTTTATACTAACTGGTTACCATGGTGAATAATCCAATAATTATTGGTAGGACACATGAAAGGAAACAGAGTTTACCGGAATCTCTTCATCAAAAATACTGTCAGATAAATAAAATGTCCTTGTAGGTCTAATAGAAAAACACCACATAGCCTATATTGGCTCAGAACAGGGCAGCACGGCTGGCCCTTGGATGTACATAGAGAGCTAACATGAATAACATGCATGTCAATCTCTCCTGGCTGAAAGTGTAGGAGAGATGGACTTCATCACTACTTGTATTTGTGAGACATATTGTCATGTTGAATGCATAGATCTGTCTGTTTGAACTACTGGCACACAGCTCAGACATCCATGCATACCCCACAAGACATGCCACCAGAGATCTCTAAACAGCCCCCAAGTCCAGAACAGATTATGGGAGGCACACAGTACTACATAGAGCCATGACTACATGTAACTCTATTCCACATAAAGTAACCGACGCAAGCAGTAAAATTTGATTTTTTTTTTTAAAGAAAAAAAGATTAAAATACACCTTATGGAACAGCGGGGACTGTGAAGCAACACAAGCAGACATACACACACACAATAACGTACAGCGCATTTGGGAAAGTATTCAGACCCCTTGACTTTGTCCTCATTTTGTTATGTTAGCCTTATTCTAAAATGGATTAAATTATATTTCTCATCAACCTACACACGATACCCCATAATGACAAAGCGAAAAAAGGTTTAGATATGTTTGCAAATTAATAAAAAAATCACATTTACATAAGTACCCTTTGCTATGTGATTAGAAATTGAGCTCAGGTGCATCCTATTTCCATTAATCATCCTTGATATGTTTCTACAACTTGATTGGAGTGTACCTGTGGCGCAGCGGTCTGAGGCACTGCCTCTCAGTGCTTGAGGCGTCATTACAGACACCCTGGTTCGAATCCAGGCCGTTGGGCGGTGCACAATTGGCCCAGCGTAGTCCGGGTTTGGCCGTCATTGTAAATAATAATTTGTTCTTAACGGACTTGCCTAGTTCAATAAAGCTTAAATTAAATTTTAAAAAATTGAATCTATTGATTAGACATGATTTGGAAAGGCTTTGGATCTGTCTATATAAGGTCCCACAGTTGACAGCAAAAACCAAGCCATGACAGCAAAAACCAAGCCATGAGGTCCAAGGCATTGTCTGTAGAGCTCCGAGACAGGATTTTGTCAAGGCACAGATCTGGGGAAGGGTACCAAAACATTTCTGCAGCATTGAAGGTCCCCAAGAATACAGTTGCCTCCATCATTCTTAAATGGAAGAAGTTTAGAACCACCAAGACACTTCCCAGAGCTGGCCGCCCGGTTGAACTGAGCAATCGGCGGAGAAGGGCCTTGGTCAGGGAGGTGACCAAGAATCCGATGGTCACTCTGACAGAGCTACACAGTTCATCTGTGGAGATGGGAGAACCTTCCAGAAGGACAACCAGCACTCTACCAATCAGTGGCCAAACGGAAGCCACTCCTCAGTAAATGGCACATGATAGCCCTCTTGGAGTTTGCCAAAGGGCACATAAAGACTCTCAGACCATGAGAAACAAGATTCTCTTGTCTGATGAAACCAAGATTGAACTCTTTGGCCTGAATGCCAAGTGTCACGTCTGGAGGAAGTCTGGCACCATCCCTACGGTGAAGCATGGTGGTGGCAGCAACATGCGTTGGGGATGTTTTTCAGCGGCAGGGACTGGGAAGACTAGTTAGGATCGATGGAAAGATGAATGGAGCGAAGTACAGAGAGATCCTTGATGAAAAACTGCTCCAGAGCGCTCAGGAGATCAGACTGGGGCTAAGGTTCACCTTCCAACAGGACAACAATCCTAAGCGCACAGCCAAGACAACGCAGGAGTGGCTTCGGGACAAGTCTCTGAATGTCCTTGAGTGGCCCAGCCAGAGCCAGGACTTGAACCCAATTGAACATCTCTGGAAAGATCTGAAAATAGCTATGCTGCGATGCTCCCCATCCAATCTGACAGCTTGAGAGGATCTGCAGAGAAGTGGAGAAACTCCCCAAATACAGGTGTGCAAAGCTTGTAGCATCTTACCCAAGAAGACTCAAGGCTGTAATCGCTGCCCAAGGTGCTTCAACAAAGGACTGAGTAAAGGGTCTGAAATACTTATGTAAATGTGCTGCTTTTTATTTTTAATACATTTGCAAAATGTTCTAAAAACCTGTTTTTGCTTTGACATTATGGGATATTGTGTGTAGATTTATGGGGGGGGGGCAACTTAATTTTAGAATAAGGCTGTAACGTAACAATGTGGAAAAGGTCAAGGGGTCTGAATATTTTCCAAATGTACTGTACGCACTATACACACAAGTACCAATGGATTTTGTGTTGTAGATATGTAGTAGTGGAGTAGGGGACTGAGGGCTGTTTTTAAAATTGTATAACTGCCTTAATTTTGCTGGATCCATAATAAATGTCATATATCATAGAATTCAAAAGCTATTTCCATGTTATTGAAAATGTTATTGCATCAGTGGTTTTGTTGCTAGGACACTCTGATAGGACCACATTATGTTCAAATAGCCACAATAGCCTATTGGATAGTCTAAAACTTCAACTTAAAGCGGGTACAGGACCTAAAATGCGCGCAGGAAGTTCCACAGAATTCTCACAACATTCTAGTTAATGTCCACACAAACTGAAATTTGCTCAGTGCCACCCAAAAAATTAAGGGAACAGTGGTCCCCCAGCTCATGTTGGGGTTGGGGAAATTAAGCAGCAGATAAGGTAGCGAAGGGAGCTCTGAAGAGGGAGGAGGTAAATGTGTCCCATTAGGAGGGATGGAATGTTGGAGCATCATAGCAGAGGGGCTGACCCAGGAGTGGCAACGTGAGTGGGAGAGAAGAAGGCAGTTTTTCTCTATCCATAATTCTGTGAGGAAGGTCAGTGGGTATGGGGAGTGAGGTTGGGTTATTGTTAGTGATGAAACACACAGATGGGAAGTGTGAGGAAGGTGGCGAGGTAGAGATTGAAGTATGTTATATTGCCGGTGGTATGTGGAGAATAGGACATTCTTCCATGAGCTGACTAACCGCATTTTTGCTTGTAACAATTTTGAGCTCAAATGATAGGCAAAGCGAAATACCAAGGAAGCTGTTGTCTTTTCTATATTCCACCGGCCTGCACCTACTGGTGTGAGGCTATTATTAATTCGCATTCCGACCTGAGAAAGACAGCAATTCACAGTACATCGTCTAGTCTGCCGGAAACGCACAAGACGACGAAGAAGACAGCAGATAGTCTGCTGGAAACTCACAGGAAGAAAAATAAGTCAACGGAAGTGAAGTGACCAAGAACAATTTCCACGTTAACGTTTTTATTTAGACGTTTATTAAAACCCTGGAACTTAAAATGACTAATTTAACTGCACATCATCATATACTTACCGCATGTAATGTCTAATTCGGGTTAAGGACTTGATTGATAGATGTTATCTAGGTTATGCTAGCTAACTGCTAACAATGGCTAACTGTATGGTTTTTCACACTCAAATAGCCTCCATCATTGAGGTGCTAGCAAATGCTGCGGTGGCAGAGATCTGTAAACTCGTAGACGACGACTATGCAGTGCTTCGTTTGGAAATAAGTCAAAGCCAGAAAGAAAACAGGGAATTACGGAGGAAACTACTGGAACTGAAGGTGGCACGGGAGCGCGCAGAGAGAACAACACGAGAGCGCGTCCTCGCCAGTCGACCCAGTAGTGTCAAGATCCTCGACCGATACAGAGGAATGGCAAGAGGTACATTTTGCGGAAGGCATATGAGGCTGCGCGGCCTGTCGCTCTGTTCAACGCTGCATGTGTTCAGATGTGTTACCCAGAATTGGGTCTTGGTCAGTTTTTGGAAAATATGCAATAATTCGCCTGATTGGCTTAGACACTATCACATTCGAATCAGATTCTTGATTTACTGCATTTCTTATTATTTACTGAATGAAAACAATGTGAAGCATGGAATTTAATAGATTGATTATAAATAAACTCAGCAAAAAAAGAAACGTCCCTTTTTCAGGACCCTGTCTTTCAAAGATAATTTGTAAAAATCCAAATAACTTCACAGATCTTCATTGTAAAGGGTTTAAACACTGTTTCACATTCTTGTTAAATTAACCATAATTAATAAACATACACCTGTGGAACGGTCGTTAAGACACTAACAGCTTAGACGGTAGGCAATTAAGATCACAGTTATGAAAACTTAAGACACTAAAGAGGCCTTTCTACTGACTCTGAAAAACACCAAAAGAAAGATGCCAGGGTCCCAACTCATGAGTGTGAATGTGCCTTAGGCATGCTGCAAGGAAGCATGAGGACTGCAGATGTGGCCAGGGCAATAAATTACTGTGAGACGCCTAAGACAGCGCTACAGGGAGACAGGATGGACAGGGGATCGTCCTCGCGGTGGCAGGCCACGTGCAACAACACCAGCACGGGATTGATACATCCGAACATCACACCTGCGGGACAGGTACACGATGGCAACAACTGCCCGAGTTACACCAGGAACGCACAGTCCCTCAATCAGTGCTCAGACTGTGCGCAATAGGCTGAGAGAGGCTGGACTGAGGGCTTGTAGGCCTGTTGTAAGGCAGGTCCTCACCAGACATCACCGGTAACAATGTCGCCTATGGGCACAAACCCACCGTCGCTGGACTAGGCAGGACTGGCAAAAAGTGCTCTTCACTGACGAGTCACGGTTCTATCTCACCAGTGGTGATGGTCGGATTCGCGTTTATCGTCAAAGGAATGAGCGTTACAGCGAGGCCTGTACTCCGAAGCAGGAACGATTTTTTTTGGGGTGGTGGGTCCGTCGTAGTCTGGGGCGGTGTGTCACAGCATCATCGGACTGAGCTTGTTGTCATTGCAGGCAATCTCAACGCTGTGCGTTACAGGGAAGACATCCTCCTCCCTCATTTGGTACCCTTCCTTCAGGCTCATCCTGACATGACTCTCCAACATGACAATGCCACCAGCCATACTGCTCGTTCTGTGCGTGATTTCCTGCAAGACGGGAAGGTCAGTGCTCTGCCATGGCCAGCGAAGAGCCCGGATCTCAATCCCATTGAGCACGTTTAGAACCTGTTGGATTGGAGGGTGAAGGCTAGGGCCATTCCCCCAAGAAATGTCTGGGAACTTGCAGGTGCCTTGATGGAAGAGTGGGGTAACATCTCACAGCAAGAACTGGCAAATCTGGTGCAGTCCATGACGAGGAGATACACTGCTGTACTTAATGCAGCTGGTGGCCACACCAGATACTGACTGTTCCTTTTGATTTTGACCCCCCATTTGTTCAGGGACACATTATTCCATGTCTTTGGAACTTGTTCAGTTTGTCTCAGTTGTTGGATCTTATGTTAATGCAAATATTTACACATGTTAATTTTGCTGAAAGTAAACACAGTTGAAAGTGTAAAGACATTTTTTGCTGAGTTTAGTATATCAAGAAGTTATGTGAAGTTTTACCTGACATCTTTGCCATTTCTGTGTCAATAGTCAATAGTGTACAATATACCATTGAGCATTAACAGTGCTTAACCACCTCTTTTCCCCCAATCACTCTCTCAGGTGAAGAACATATCACTGGAGGACACAGGATCTTTGTGAAGCCAGTGGGACATAATACATTGAGAGATGATAAACCAATCACTGTTGATGAGGGGAGTGGAACCTCAACCCAGCACATTATCATGATAGAGGTCAGTGTAATAGTGTTATGTTAAAATGAGTTACTTTTTATAAAACAAATGTGGCCTTTTTATTTCAGAAAGGCACCCCTCAGCTATTCACCATCTTAGATGTACGTCCTCATTTATCTGCCATAAGGAAGTTTGTTAGACTTCCCTAGGACATCAACTCATGTACCGGTAATAACCTCCTTTCGTGTCAGTCTGCAGAGGTTGCAGGTCTTGGGGTCAAGCACGAGATGTCTGAAGAAGAGGAGGACCCACGGCACAGCAGAGACATCCAGACTGGAGAGACTGGACCACCCCTTGTAGCCACGGAGGACCCCACCACCACCCCAGCACAGCCCAGGATCAGAAGCAGCATCACGGATGTCAGTGGAAAGCCAGATGCCGTCCTCAAGTCAGAGACAGACACCAAGACTTTAACTGTAACACAAAGGCATTTACACAGAGAAAGACAGGGGCTGGGGAGGCTGGGCTGTCCTCCTGCTCCCAGCTCAGAGTATTTACTTTACGATAACCCGAGCCCGGTTCATTCCCATCGGGACTCAGATGACGAGACTAGCAATGAACCGTCTTGTTCTTACACTACAGAGATGGACCCTGGCACGCCCTTGGGTTTAGAGACACAAACTGGTCCATCTAGAGGTGATTGGAACCGGTACAGTAGTGGTGTATACTCTGAAGGGTGCCTAGATAAGAAAGGGGAGGGTCTGATCGTAGATGATGTGAAAGTGGAGGGCGATGTTCCTCCCACATGGAATGCAGATAGTCACCTTGGAGACGGACACTCACAAGGCAGAGATTTCTTAGACAGCAGGGAAAGCTTAAAGACAAATCTAAATGTCGCAACCCACTCCCCTTTACAGGCGTTCAGGGATCGCGACCCAGTGTCCACGTCGATGGGGCCTTCTGATTCACACAGCCGCGTTCTTTTCGATCAGGTATTGAACTCAAACGACCGGGCTAGAGCCCAGGCTCAGGGAGGGGGAGCTACATCAGGCAATAGTAAAGAGAAAAGGTTCCTCTGCATGTTCTGTAGCAAAGGCTTCAGTTGCTCCCAAAAGGTGGAGATCCACCAGAGGGTCCACACAGGGGAGAAACCCTTCAGCTGTACCCAGTGTCACATGTGCTTCGCAGAGGCTGGCAACCTGAAGAGGCACCAGAGGGTCCACACAGGGGTGAAACCCTTCAGCTGTACCCAGTGTCACATGCTCTTCGCCCAGGCTGGTAGCCTGAAGAGACACCAGAGGGTCCACACAGGGGAGAAACCCTTTAGCTGCTCTCAGTGTGAGAAGAGGTTCTCACGCCAGCACCAGCTTAAGATCCACCAGAAGGTCCACACAGGAGAGAGACCATTTACCTGTACGCACTGCGGAAAGAGGTTCTCAGAGAGGAGCTGCCTCAGGATACACCAGCAGAAAAACCATTCCACTCTATAACATAGGAAGTAACCATTCCACCCAATATCTGTTTAGATTTCAGCGTTTAATATTCCTGGGTAGAATATTGCATCCAGACATGGTGTAAAATACAGTATAAGGCATATACAGTATATACAGTGCCTTCAGAAAGTATTCACACATCCCTTGGCTTTTTCCACATTTTGTTGTTACAAAGTGGAATTAAAATGGATTGAATTGTGATTTTTTTGTCAATGATCTACACAAAATGGAATTTCTTACATTTGTTTAAAAAAAGAAAAATAACACTATCTTTATTAGCTTAGTATTCAACCCTCCGAGTCAATACGTGTTAGAATCACCTTTGGCAGCGTAATCGCTGTAAGCCCTTTCCACACCTGGTTTGTGCAACGTGTGCTGATTTTATTCTTCTCAAAATTCGTCAAGCTCTGTCAAATTGGTTGTTGATCATTGCTCGACAACAATTTCAGGTCCTTCGCTCCATTCTGTTATTTTTTTTTTTTATCCTGATAAACTCCCCAGTCTTTAACGATTACAAGCAGACATAAGCCTAGGAAGAGTAGTGTGAATATTGTATATATTTTTTAATAATTTTGATTGTTTCTTTTTGCATTTGTATATTTTAGTTTTGGCTGCTCTAGGGTTTGATCACTATATCCTGTGGTCTTGACTCTTGAAGTTGCAGGATCGTAAAATGAAGTATTTTGGCTTGATAGCTTGCTGGCTGTTTGTTTAATCTGTTTGGAAATATTACAACAAGGACTGCGTGCTGTGTCCAGAGGTAACAGAGAAAGTTCCAGTGAAAGCTCCTAACCAAGGGGTTGAATACTTAGTGGCAAGAAAAGGTTTGTTAACCCTTTGGAAATACCTGAATTCCTGCATAAATTGGTCATAAAATTTGATCTGATCTTCATCTAGGCCACAACAATAGACAAATGGTCTGCTTAAACTAATAACACACAAACAATGATACGTTTTCATGTCTTTGAGCACAGTGTAAACATTCACAGTGCAGGGTGGGAAAAGTGAAGCCTCGGATTTAATAACTGGTTGACCCTCCTTTGGCAATTTTCTGTAGTTGCGGATCAGACCTGCACTACGGTCAGAAGGAATTTTTCACCATTCCTCTTTACAAAACTGTTTCAGTTCAGCAATATTCTTGCGATGTCTGGTGTGAACTGCTCTCTTGAGGTCATGACACAGCATCTCAAATCGGGTTGAGGTCAGGACTCAGGTCAGGCATATTTTCATCTGTTGAAGCAATTCTGTTGTTGATTTACTTCTGTGTTTTGGGTCGCGGTCCTGTTGCATCACCCAACTTCTGTTGAACTTCAATTGGCAGACAGCCTAACATTCTCCTACAAAATGTCTTGATAAACTTGGGAATTCATTTTTCCATTGATGATAGCAAGCTATCCAGGACCTGAGGCAGCCCCAAACCATGATGATCCCTCCACCATACTTTACAGTTGGGATGAGGTTTTGATGTTGGTGTGCTGTGCGTTACTTCCAAACAACTCAACTGTAGTTTCATCTGTCCACAGAATATTTTGCCAGTAGCGCTGTGGAACATCCAGGTGCACTTTTGCAAACTTCAGACGTGCAGCAGTTTTTTTTGGACAGCAGGGACTTTTTACGTGGTGTCCTCCCATGAACACAATTCTTGTTTAGTATTTTACTTATCGTAGACTAGTCAACAGAGATGTTAGCATGTTCCAGAGATTTCTGTAAGTCTTTAGCTGACACTAGGATTCTTCTTAACCTCGCTGAGCATTCTGCGCTGTGCTCTTGCAGTCATCTTTGTAGGACGGTCACTCCTAGGGAGAGTAGCAACAATGCTGAACTTTCTCAATTTATAGACAATGTCTTACCATGGACTAATGAACATCAAGGCTTTTAGAGATACTTTTGTATCCCTTTCCAGCTTTATGCAAGTCAACATTTCTTAATCTTAGGTCTTCTGAGATCTCTTTTGTTTAAGGCATGGTTCACATCAGGCAATGCTTCTTGTGAATAGCAAACTCAAGTTTTGTGATTTTTTTTTTAGGGTAGAGCAGCTCTAACCAACATCTCCAATCACGTCTCATTGATTTGACTCCAATTAGCTTTCGGAGGAGTCATTAGCCTAGGGGTTCACATACTTTTTCCAACCTACACTGAATATTTAAATCTTGTATTCAATATAGACACAAAAAATACTATAATTTGTGTTATTAGTTTAAGCACACTGTTTATTGTTGTGACTTAGATGAAGAGCAGAACATTTGATGACCAGTTTATTCAGAAATCCAGGTAATTCCAAAGGGTTCACATACCTTTTTCTTACCACTGTAGCAGAGAAAGTTCAGGGAATGCGCCTAACCACTGCCAAGATGTGGCTTTTCAGCAGCGGTGGCATCACCCAGGTGGGTGCTACATTCCTGTCAATGGAGGACCAGTACCAGAGAAGCAGCTCCAATGGAGTGACTGACCAGTCAGCGAAGCAGGTGCGGTGGCCTGTTTTCTTTCAGACTGTCTTTGTTTCACCTTGGCTGTCCCCTCGATGCCCCCTCTACTGAACCTCCACTGCCTTTCCACTGACCCTAAAGTCCAAACTGCCTCAACTTCATCCCAAGCTGCCTGAAGCTTTCAATCTCGATAATTGACATTTGTTTGACTATTTATACGCTTTGAGTCTTTGAAAAGCACTATACTAGTTCAAAAATGTATTCATATCTGTAACCCAACTATTCCTAGGTTGGGTCTACATGTTAATGTTCTTCAATTGTTTGAGCCATTTAAGAGGACCACAATGGAAATATGTTTTCAAACTTGTCATCCTCGATTACTTTAAAATGCGTTATCCAGATGCGTGGTTGAATGGATGTAAATGATCAAATAAATCTAACATGATGCAGCCACCACTATGCTTGAAAAGATGGAGAGTAGTACTCACTAATGTGTTGTATTTGCCCCAAACATAACACTGTATTCAGGAAAAAGTTAATTGCTTTGCCACATTTTTTTGCAGTATTACTTTAGTGCCTTGTTGCAAACGGGATGCATGTTTTTTGGTCTGTACAGGCTCTCTTCTTTTCACTGTGTCAATTAGGTTAGTATTGTGGTGTAATTACAATGTTGATCCATCCTCCGTTTACTATCACAGCCATTAAACTCAAACTCTTTTAAAGTCACCATTGGCCTCGTGAAATCCCTGAGCGGCTTCCTTCCTCTCTCCGGCAACTGAGTTAGGAAAGATGCCTGTATCTTTGTAGTGAATGGACGTATTGATACACCATCCAATGTATATACTGTATTTTATACCATCCATTGCATCTTGCCTATGCCGCTCGGTCATCGCTCATCCATATATTTATATGCCACCCCTTAGATGTGTGTATTAGATGTGGAATTGTTAGGTGTTACTGCACTGTCGGGACTAGAAGCACAAGCATTTCGCTACACTCGCAATAACATCTGCTAACCATGTGTATGTGACCAATAACATTTTATTTGAAGTGTAATGAATAACTTCACCATGCCCAAAGGGATATTCAACTTTTGCTTTTTAAAATTGTAATTGAATTTATATCTACCAATCGGTGCCCTTCTTCACGAGGCATTCGAAAACCTCCCTGGTCTTTATGGTTGAATCTGTGTTTGAAAGTCACTGCTTAACTGAGAGACATTACAGATAATTGTATGTGGGGGTACAGAGATGAGGTACCCCACATACATTACAGATAATTGTCTCTCAGTTCAAAAGCCATGTTGAACACTTATTACACACGGAGTGAGTCCATGCAACTTAAGCACATTTTTACTCCTGAACTTATTTAGGCTTGACATAACAAAGGGGTTGAATACTTATTGACTCAGGACATTTCACCTTTTCAGATTCTAATGAATTTGTTAGTGTGTAGGCCAGTGACAAAAAAAATATATATACAATTTAGTAAATTTTAAATTCAGGATGTAACACAACAAAATGTGGAAAAAGTCAAGGTGTGAATACTTTCAGAAGACACTGTAAGCCTAAAAAAAAGTTGACATTTATCTATATCTAAAGCAATGTCATCTAATTAAGCAAGAAAAAAACTAATGAATAGTGGACTCAGTGATATGTTTGAAATGTAAGTTGATTTATTGTTGAAATCGTTTTAATTCTCTTATGACAAGTGTCATTCGTTCACAATAGTTGTATCCAATACAAAAATACAAATATTTAATGAACTGGGTACCCAATAAAAATAACATTTGAGCGCACTCAATTATCTCTGTGTAACTCTGTGTTGTCTGCTCATACTGCTATGCTTTATCTTGGCCAGGTCGCAGTTGCAAATGAGAACTTGTTCTCAACTAGCCTACCTGGTTAAATAAAGGTGAAATAAAAATGTTAAAAAATCTCAGTTCCTACCAGAGATGAGGCGATGATGATTGTGGCTGATGATTGTGGCGGCTGCAGATCAGGGGTATTCTACCTTAACCCTACGAGGTCTGGCATCTGCTGGTTTTGTTCTACCTGATAATTAATTGGACCCACCTGGTCTGCCAGGTCTAAATCAGTATCTGATTAGAGGGGAACAATAAAAACAAGCAAGTGGAACTGGCTTCGCGGTCCAAACGCCAGTTAGCACAGAATAGATGTTCAGGCTCTAGGGGTTGCCAACAAAGTCCAAATCCATCAAATTATTGTGAAGAATTTAGGGACTCTCTTTTTGTGTGAAAACGTTGTCTAAAATAGCATGGCCTACATATACAGTAAGTGTGATGCACGTGACATCATGGGAACTCCGAGAGAAAAAAAAAACACTTTATATCGGAGTTGTCTCTTAAAATTGGAGACGGTCTATTCATGAGGCTAGCATAACATCTCACTCACTTTTGTATTGAATCCAGGCGGTTAACGTGAGATTCAACTCTTACCCTACGAGGTCTGGAGGGGTATTCCTATCTAGGCCTAAACGGCATTCTCCTTATGTAGGCTACCATGACGGTTCCACGTGGGCGAAAACATTGCAGCCTAAATGTAATTATACTGTTAATTACATGCTTCAAATTATGATGAAAAGCCAGGAATTTCACTAGCATTCATAACTGAATGTTTATGATGCAAATCAAATAGGCGAAACTTTGTGCAAACTCGACAGCTGTCCATTTTGCGCGCCTCTTATCCCCGCGACCCAGTATTTTACCCCTTATGCATGATATTAGGGCTATATACGGCCAGTAAAACATGGTGCAGCCAAGCGCCATGGTATGTTTATGTTAACAATTGTACATGACTCATCAGAGGGAGAAAGGTTTGGAAGCCCATTCCCGCCACCCCCCAAAAATAACCAAAATGTATACTGTCTCAAAATGTCAAGATATTAAATCTACATTTCGAAATAGTATAGAAAATATACAGTGGGGCAAAAAAGTATTTAGTCAGCCACCAATTGTGCAAGTTCTTCCACTTAAAAAGATGAGAGAGGCCTGTAATTTTCATCATAGGTACACTTCAACTATGACAGACAAAATGAGAAAAAGAATCCATAAAATCACATTGTAGGATTTTTTATGAATTTATTTGCAAATTATGGTGGAAAATAAGTATTTGGTCAATAACAAAAGTTTCTCAATACTTTGTTATATACCCTTTGTTGGAAATGACAGAGGTCAAACTGTAAGTCTTCGCAAGGTTTTCACACACTTGCTGGTATTTTGGCCCATTCCTCCATGCAGATCTCCTCTAGAGCAGTGATGTTTTGGGGCTGTTGCTGGGCAACACGGACTTTCAACTCCCTCCAAAGATTTTCTATGGGGTTGAGATCTGGAGACTGGCTAGGCCACTCCAGGACCTTGAAATGCTTCTTACGAAGCCACTCCTTCGTTGCCCGGGCGGTGTGTTTGGGATCATTGTCATGCTGAAAGACCCAGCCACGTTTCATCTTCAATGCCCTTGCTGATGGAAGGAGGTTTTCACTCAAAATCTCACGATACATGGCCCCATTCATTCTTTCCTTTACACGGATCAGTCGTCCTGGTCCCTTTGCAGAAAAACAGCCCCAAAGCATGATGTTTCCACCCCCATGCTTCACAGTAGGTATGGTGTTTTTTGGATGCAACTCAGCATTCTTTGTCCTCCAAACACGACGAGTTGAGTTTTTACCAAAAAGTTATATTTTGGTTTCATCTGACCATATGACATTCTCCCAATCTTCTTCTGGATCATCCAAATGCTCTCTAGCAAACTTCAGACGGGCCTGGACATGTACTGGCTTAAGCAGGGGGACACGTCTGGCACTGCAGGATTTGAGTCCCTGGCGGCGTAGTGTGTTACCGATGGTAGGCTTTGTTACTTTGGTCCCAGCTCAACTGCAGGTCATTCACTAGGTCCCCCCGTGTGTGGTGATTTTTGCTCACCGTTCTTGTGATCATTTTGACCCCACGGGGTGAGATCTTGCGTGGAGCCCAAGATCGAGGGAGATTATCAGTGGTCTTGTATGTCTTCCATTTCCTAATAATTGCACCCACAGTTGATTTCTTCAAACCAAGCTGCTTACCTATTGCAGATTCAGTCTTCCCAGCCTGGTGCAGGTCTACAATTTTGTTTCTGGTGTCCTTTGACAGCTCTTTGGTCTTGGCCATAGTGGAGTTTGGAGTGTGACTGTTTGAGGTTGTGGACAGGTGTCTTTTATACTGATAACAAGTTCAAACAGGTGCCATTAATACAGGTAACGAGTGGAGGACAGAGGAGCCTCTTAAAGAAGAAGTTACAGGTCTGTGAGAGCCAGAAATCTTGCTTGATTGTAGGTGACCAAATACTTATTTTCCACCATAATTTGCAAATAAATTCATTAAAAATCCTACAATGTGATTTTCTGGAATTTTTTTCTCATTTTGTCTGTCATAGTTGAAGTGTACCTATGATGAAAATTACAGGCCTCATCTTTTTAAGTGGGAGAACTTGCACAATTGGTGGCTGACTAAATACTTTTTTTGCCCCACTGTATATATATATATATATATACATACAGTTGAAGTTGGAAGTTTACATATACCTTAGCCAAATAAATTTAAACTCAGTTTTTCACAATTCCTGACATTTAAGCCTAGTAGAAATTCCCTGTTTTTGATCAGTTTAATATGAAATGTCAGAATAATAGTACAGAGAATGATTTATTTGAGTTTTTATTTAATTCATCACATTCCCAGTGGGTCAGAAGTTTACATGCACTCAAATAATATTTGGTAGCATTGCCTTTAAATTGTTTAACTTGGGTCAAACGTTTCAGGTAGCCTTCCACAAGCTTCCACAGCCAAGACAAGTGTCTTGATTTCTTTTGACTTTCCCATGATGTCAAGCAAAGAGGCACTGGGTTTGAAGGTAGGCCTTGAAATACATCCACAGGTACACCTCCAATTGACTCAAATAATGTCAATTAGCCTATCAGAAGCTTTTAAAGCCATGACATCATTTTCTGGAATTTTCCAAGCTGTTTAAAGGCACAGTCAAGTTAGTGTATGTAAACTTCTGACCCACTGGAATTGTGATACAGTGAATTACAAGTGAAATAATCTGTCTGTAAACAATTGTTGGAAAAATCACTTGTGTCATGCACAAAGTAGATTTCCTAACCGACTTGCCAAAACTATAGTTTGTTAACAAGAAAATTGTGGAGTGGTTGAAAAACGGGTTTTAATGACTCCAACCTAAGTGTATGTAAACTTCCGACTTCAACTGTATACATGTATGTATATTTCCATATGTTTCTTAATTTCTAGCATTGTGTGGCGATTTCCATCAATCCGTGTTGCAGAGATAAGCATAGCAGGGCTGCCGGCAAACGTGTGTTGAGCTGGCATATACCCCAACACTTTTGATTCTGTGTGATAAAAAAATATTGACACAAAGGCATTGAAAATGTTGGAATTAATAGACCAGCACAATATTGATGACTTACTGTGTGAGTAACTTTTTAATTGCAGATGCAAATTCCTACACAATTGCAACCCTTCTTAAAGCAAACTCAGCCCTGTTCGTTCTATTGTCCAATCACAGATGTCTAAATTTTTTTTTAACCATATGACCTGATTAGAAACAATCTGGTTCCATCATTGCCCACATAAAGTGGTTCTCAAACCTCTCCTCAGGGACCCCCAGATGTTTCACAATGTTGTTTGAGCCCTGAACTAGTTCAACTGATTCACCTAGTCAAGGGTTTGATGATTAATTTACAAGTTAAATTAGCTCTGGGACAGATCAAATACATGAACCGGCTGGGGGTCTACGAGGACAGGTTTGAGAACCTCTGGTTTAGCCAACCAGATAAGGCAAAACTCTGGGCCCCCGGAAAAAAAAAAAAAAAAAAGGAATTGATAAAACAAATTCTGAGGGAACGGATAAAATAAGATGGAATGGATAAAAAGAAAACAGGCGGAACAAATAAAACAGAGGGAACGGATAAAACAAAACTGAGCGAACGATTTAGTTTGGCTGTTTTTTTTCTCCTCCACCAAGGCCCCTAAGGGTCTCCATAGGCTTAGGCTGGAGTTTGACAGTCAGCCGTTCCGCTCTGTGGACAACTAGTCCCATTGTTAGGGCGGGGATACAAGCATCTCGTCATTGTATCTAGTATCTCTGGTACCGTAATTCAAAGAAAAGAGCGCACAACTTTTTATTTTGCAACACCATTTGCGCTATGACGCTAACCAATAACATACTTTCTCTACAGTGTAACGGAAGGAAACAATGACGAAGAACAATTTCCACCTTGGCGTTTTTATTGTTGTTATTTTGACGTTTATTAACACCAAGTGAATTTAAAATATTACTAATTTAACTGCACAGCATCACATATTTACCCCATGTAGTCTTTAATTCTCGTTGGAGACAGGACTTGGTTGATAGACGTTATCTAGGTAACGCTAGCTAGCTAACTAACAATGGCTAACTGTATGGTGTTTCACACGCAAATAGTCTCCATCATGGAGGTGCTAGCGAATTCAGCCGTGGCAGAGATCAGTAAACTCGTAGACGATGACTATGCAGTGTTTCGTTTGGAAATAACTCAAAGTCAGAAAGAAAACAGGGCATTACGGAGGAAACTACAGCTACTGGAACTGAAGGCAGCACGGGAGCGCGCAGAGAGGACAATGCGAGAGCGATACAGAGGAATGGCAAGAGGTACATTTTGCAGGAGGCCGAGGCTGCGGGGGCTTTCGTCCCGTTTCGCATGCGTTTAGAAGTGTTACCCAGAATTGGGTCTTGCTCAGTTTTTGATAGTATGCAATTCTTCCCCTGATTACTTAGCTATCTTGCACATTTGTTGTATTTTACTTTTATTTTACCAGTCAGGACAAATTCTTGCACAAAGACACCACCATATTCTAACCAGATTCTTGATTTACTGAATTTCCTATTATCATACTTTTAAAATAATGTGATGCATGGAACATAATCAATCAATAAATAGTATGCCAACAAGTTATAAGTGTTACCTTACATTCCTGCCAATTGTAGACTGTGTAAATAATGTATAATTAAGCGTTGAGCATTCACATGATCTAATCTAACCACCCCTTTCCCCCCAATCACTCTCTTAGGTGAAGGGCATCTCACTGGAGGCCACAGGAACATTGTAAAGCCAGCGGGACACAATGGGTGGAGAAATGACCAGCCCATAGCTATAGATGAGGGGAGTGAACCTTCAACCCAGCATGCTATCGTGATAGAGGTTAGTGTCATATTGTAACATCAGAATTACAGTACATTAAATGTGGCTTGTTCATTTCAGAAATGCTTTCCTCAGCTATTCACTGGCTTGCATCAATATGTATATGCCGTGTAGGAGCTTGTGAGACTCCCTAAGACATACTTATCCAATTATATTGATTATAACCTCCTCTGTTCTTGTCAGTCTGTAGATGCAGAGGCTGCAGGTCCTGGGGTCAAGCAGGAGAGTACTGAAGGAGAGGAGGACCCACAACACAGCAGAGACATCCAGACTGGAACAGCGGCTGGAGTGGCGCCCCCTGTAGCCACAGAGGACCTGGCCACTGCTCTGAATGTCAATCTCAAGTCAGAGACAGACACTGATACTTTAAATGTAACACACCGGCTCTTACACACAGGGTCTGACCACAGATCAGACCCAGAGGGGCTGGGTAGACTGGGCTGTCCTCCTGCTCCTGGCTCAGATTACTTACCGGTATTTCATCAGAGCCAGAGGACAGTTCATTCTCTTGGAGATGGTGACGTGCTAGACACTGGGGTTGATGATCTCTCCTGTTCTTATGATACAGAGATGGACCCTGGCAACACGTCCTTAGGTTTAGAGACACAGACTGATCTGTCTAGAGAAGACTGGAACCGGTACAGTTGTAGTGTAAATTCTGAAAGGTGTCTAGATAGGATAGGGGAGGTTATTGTGGTAGATGAGGTGACTGTGAAAGTGGAGGGCGATGCTCCTCCTGCACGGAATGCAGATAGTCACCTTGGAGACGGACACTCACAGAGCAGAGATTTCTTAGATTACAGGGGAAGCTTGGAGACAAATCTAAACGTCACAACCAATTCTCCTTTACATGCGTTCAAGGATCGCGACCCAGTGTCCACGTCGATGGGGCCTTCCGGTTCACACCATTTCGATCAGGTATTGAACTCAAACAACAGGGCTGGAGCCCAGGTTCAGGGAGGGAGAGCCACATCAGGCAATGGTAAAGAGAAACGGTTCCTCTGCATGTTCTGTAACAAAGGCTTCAGGTGCCTCCAGAAGGTGGAGATCCACCAGAGGGTCCACACAGGGGAGAACCCCTTCAGTTGTACCCAGTGTGAGAAGAGATTCTCCCGCCAGGACCACCTGAAGAGGCACCAGATGGTCCACACAGGGGAGAAACCCTTCAGCTGCCCCCAGTGTGAGAAGAGGTTCTCCCGCCAAGACCAGCTGAAGATGCACCTGAAGGTCCACACGGGAGAGAGGCCATTCTCCTGTACGCACTGTGGGAAGAGGTTTTCAGAGAGGAGCTACCTCAGGACACACCAGCAGAAAATGCACACGACCCTTGTATAGAGTATGGTGACATGTAATCAGGATGAAAGTAAGGTGGTCCTGGTGGCGTCCCGGCAAAATAAATAGTGGGGGTATGCCGTACCGGTAAAACATGAGCCAATCACAATAATGCAAGCAAAATGTCAATAAAACTGTAGGCTATTACACCATTATTTTTCATTAAGCTACCGCATAGCTGAGGCATGAACAATTTGCGAATAGACTTGAAAACCAGTGGTATAACTTCTCCAAAATTCGACGTGGTTCGACGGGAACACTGACATTTTTCCAAGGCAGTGATGAATGGCTGACAGACACGTGGACAGCAGTGGATGTATAAATTCTGGCCTAATGAAAAATCGTCAAAATGTCATTAGACTTTGTGGTGTTTTGTGTGACAGACGTCTCTTTCCGTTTCCATGTTTGGGGGCTGGAAATACAGTGCATTCAGAAAGTATTCATAGCCCTTGACTTATTCCACATTTTGTCATGTTACAGCCTGAATTCAAAAGGTATTCAATATAGTTTTTTCTCTCATCCATCTAAACATGTTTTTAGAAATGTTAACTGTATTTCATTTCAGAAATTTGCTATCTAATTTACATATGTATTCACAATCCTGAGTCAATACATGTTGGAATCACCTTTGACAGTGTTTACAGCTGTGATGTCTTTCTGGCTAAGTCTCTTAAGAGCATTGCACACCAATATTTGCACATTATTATTTTTATTTTTTTTCAAGCTCTGTCAAGTTGGTTGTTGATCATTGCTAGACAGCCATTTAAGTCTTGCCATAGATTTTCAAGCTGCTTTAAGTCAAAACATTTAACGTCATCTTGGTAAGCGACTCCAGTGTATATTTGGCCTTGTTTTAGGTTATTGTCCTGCTGAAAGGTGAATTAATTTCCCAATGTCTGGTGGAAAGCATACTGAACCAGGTTTTCCTCTAGGGTTGTGCCTGTGCTTATCTCCATTCCGTTAACTTTTTATCCTGAAAACCCCCACATTCCTTAACGATTACAAGCATGCATATAACATGATGCAGCCACCACTATGCTTGAAAATATGGAGAGTGGTACTCAGTAATGTGTTGAATTGGATTTGCCCCGAACATACACTTTTTTGCCCTGAATACAGTGTTATTACTTTGCCACATTTTTTACAGTATTACTTTAGTGCCTTGTTGCAAACAGGATGCATGTATTGGAATATTGTTATTCTGTAGAGGCTTCCTTATTTTAATTCTGTCAATTAGGATAGTATTGTGGAGTAACTCTAATTTTCTTGAGCCATCCTCAGTTTTCTCCTCTCACAGCCATTCAGCCATTAAACTCTTAACTATTTTTAAGTCACTACTGACCTCATGGTGAAATCCCTGAGCGATTTCCTTCCTCTCAGGCAACTGAGTTACGAAGGATGCCTATATCTTTGTTGTGACTGGATGTATTGATACACCATCCAAAGTGTAATAACTTCACCATGCTCAAAGAGATATTTAATGTCTGCTTTAAAAATATATATATTGAAATACCTACAGGTGGCCTTCTGTGCGAGGCATCGGAAAACCTCCCTGGTCTATGTATTTGAAATTCACTGTTCGACTGATGGACATTACAGATAATTGCATGTGTGGGGTACAGAGATGAAGTCATCAAAAAAAAAAAGTTTAACATTATTGCTGAACTTATTTAGATTTACCATAACAAAGGGGTTGAATACTTAATGACTAAAGACATTTCAGCTTTTCATTTTTTAATTCATTAGTAAAATAATTCAACAAAATATAATTCCACTTTGACATTATGGGGTTTTGTGTGTAGGCCAGTGACAAAGGAATTCATAATTGAATGTATTTTAAATTCAGGCTAACACAAAATGTGGAAAAATTCAAGCGGTGTGAATACTTTCTGAAGGCAATCCTGACCCTGGACCCTAGATAAGATAGACTGGGCTAACACAGCAAACCTTTTAGGCCAATAATATGCTGTTTTTAAATGTTTTTTTGTTTGCTTTATAATCGTGAGAGAAATTAGTTATACATAGATAGCTATCAAGGTTAGCAGTATTTTCTCAAAATGAACCTCATTGTGCTTCTACATCTGCATTGCTAGCTGTTTTGGGTTTTAGGCTGGGTTTCTGTATAGCACTTTGACATCTGCTTATGTAAAAAGGGCTTTATAAATGCATTTAGAAATACCAGGCCTTTGGCATGGTGCAGGAGCAGATAGGGTCAAAGTAGTGGAATGGGGTAGTGGGTTAATGAGGAAGGGTGTTTATTTATTTTAAAATATCTTCCAATTTAAAATAATGTTTTTTTAAAATTATCGCAAAGTATAATGGATTTATATTATAGTCCAGTTGGGGGAGGTAATGCAACATATTGGATGCCAACCGCCGTTAAACTCCGAAGAAGAAGTAAATGGAAGTAAACAGTGATCAAGAAAACGTCAGCGTTTTAGCAAAGATATTACTCATTTAATTGCACAGCATCACATACTTATCCAATGTAGTCTTTAATTCGATTTGGAGATGTTATATAAATAATCAAATATCAAGCATTACTAGTTGGCCAAACGCTCTGGTTAAACCGGATGTCCTCAGATAACTCTGGGCCCAGTGTCCTCAGTCAAGTTTAGAGCCTACGTGCAATAACATGATTATCCTTGCACAAAACAGCTCAAGGGAAGGACACATGGCTGCCATCGCTCAAAATGTACTCCCCTGTAAACTACAAAGAACATCCTGCAACACTAACGAGCTTAGAGTGCCAAACTATTTCACTGACATTGGTCTTTGCTTGCACTCCTGCAAAAACAGGAAACACCTGAGCCTAAAGCAGACACTGCCAGTTCCCCTTATCTCACGCTTCCTTGACACACAGACATTTCATAAGCACTCACACTCCACCCCCCTCTACTGGTCGGGTGCCAAGAGCAGAGGACTCTGCTGTGCACCAACACGACGAGACTCCGCCTACATTATTCTGTGTATACATTCTGCTGCAAACTCTGTCTAAGCAGCTTAATTAGCTGACTCCTCACAGAGGCATATGCTTCGGTCTTTTAGGTTTTTGCTACACTTGAATCCACTCTGTCCAGCGTCATTGTTTTGCACTCCCTCTCCAGTATGTGAACACCAACAGAGACAGGACTTGACTGATAGCTAACGTTACCTAGATAGCATCTAACAATGGCTAACGTGAACAGTATGGTTTTTCACACTCAAATAGCCTCAATCATGGATGTTCTAGCGAATGCAGCCGTGGCAGAGATCTGTAAAGTCGTAGACGACGACTATGCAGTGTTTCGTTTGGAAATAACTCAAAGCCAGAAGGAAAACAGGGCATTGAGGAGGAAACTACAGCTTCTGGAAATGAAAGTGTCACGGGAGCGCACAGAGAAGACTATGCGAGAGCGCGTTCTCGCCAGTCCCAAGATCCTCGACCGATACAGAGCAACCGCAAGAGGTACATTTTTCAGAATAGCCCTGGCAATATGTGGAAATTATGTTCACGCTTTCATAAAAGCATGACACCAAGGGTGCGTTCGTAAATTCAATCTATCTACTCTGATTTCAGCGCACTCTCGTCTGGGTGTGCCAGGGAGGGCAGAAAATCTGATGCATTTACGAACGCGCAACACCGGTTAAAAGTGACCGGTGTCAGTAAACCTCTGCAAAAAGTGATTCTATTGTTGCCAGCAGATTGTCACCAACGATCTAGATAACATGAAAACAGCCTAACTAGCTCTGCTACGGCGAGTAAAATGGTCAGAGTGAGGTGTTCTCTCATGTGTCTGGAAGTAGCTAGCCAACTTTAGCCTGTTAGCTTGGGTGCTTGACTGCCGTTTTGAGGTCAGAACGCTCGGATGAACCCAGTTCCTCGATCAGAGCGTCCAGTGTGCACTCCGAGAGCGAAACGTTCTGAATTTACGAACACACCCTTAGTAGACAAGTAGAATTTGGGGGCCCTGAACACATATGCAGCCATCGTAAAAAAAAACGCATCCTGGTGGCTTTTTTCCATTCCGCCATAACCAAATAATCTAACATGATATTACAGAAAAGGTGATGTATACCTACCCCTATGTTTTGATGGTCAATGACTACAAGGATGCCATGCACAACCTCAAACCTCATTTTGCTATTCCACCATAACCGGACAATGCATTTTCTGTAATATCTGCTGAACCAAACACAACACAGAATGTGATTTATAAAAAAATGACACACCTACACGGCCAAAAGTTTGGACACCTCTTCAAATGAGTTGATTTGCTATTTCAGCCATACCCATTGCTGACAGGTGTAAACAATCGATCACACGACCATGCAATCTCCATAGACAAACATTGGCAGTAGAATGGCCCGTACTGAAGAGCTTTGACTTTCAACGTGGCACAATCATAGGATGCCACCTTTTCAATGAGTCACTTTGTTCAATTTCTGCCCTTCTAGAGCTGCCCCGGTCAACTGTAAGTGCTGTTATTGTGAAGTGTAAATGTCTAGGAGAAACAACGGCTCAGCTACGAAGTAGTAGGCCACACAAGCTCACAGAACGGGACTGCTGAAGCGCATAGAGCGTAAAAATCGTCTGTCCTTGGTTGCAACAATCACTACCGAGTTCAAAACTGCCTCTAGAAGCAATGTCAGCACAATAATTGTTTGTCGGGAACTTCATGAAATGGGTTTCCATGGCTAAGCAGCTGTACGCAAGCCTAAGATCACCATGCGCAATGCCAAGTGTCGGCTGGAGGGGTGTAAAGCTTGCCACCATTGGACTCTGGAACAGTGGAAACACGTTCCCTGAAGTGCCAGGAGAATGCTACCTGCCCCAAATCCATAGCGCCAGCTGTAAAGTTTGGTGGAGGAGGAATAATGGTCTGGGGCTGTTGTTCATGGTTCGGGCTCGGCTCCTTAGTTCAAGTGAAGGGAAATCTTAACGCTGCAGCAAAGTGACATTCTAGACCAGGTCTGGGCAACTCCAGGCCTCGGGGGCTTGATTGGTGTCACACTTTTCCCCCATCCCTAGCAAACACACCTGATTTCAACTAATTGCATTGAACTGAAGATCATAATTAGTTGATTATTAGAGTCAGGTGTGTTAGCTGGCTGGGGCATAAGTGTGACACCAATCAGGCCTCCGAGGCCTGGAGTTCCCCAGACCTGTCTAGACGATTCTGTGCTTCCAACTTTGTGGCCATAGTTTGGGGAAGGCCCATTCCTGTTTCAGCATGACAATGCCCCCGTGCACAAAGCGAGGTCCATACAGAAATGGTTAGTTGAGATCGGTGTGGAAGAACTTGACTGGCCTGCACAGAGCCCTGACCTCAACCCCATCGACTGCGAGCTGGGTGGAAACGCATTCTCATCAGTGCCCGACCTCACTAATGCTCGTGGCTGAATGGAAGCAAATCCCTGCAGCAATGTTCCAATATCTAGTGGAAAGCCTTCCCAGAAGAGTGGATGCTGTTATGGCAGCAAAGGAGGGACCAACTCCATATTATTGCCTATGATTTTGGAAGGAGAGTTTTGATGAGCAGGTGACCATACTTTTGTCCATGTACTATATGCTTTGATGGTCAAGTACAACATCATAAACAGTTCCGATAATTATATAATGGTGGACTGCCATGGGAAGGTCTCCTCTAAAATCGCCATTTCTCACAACATACACCATAGAATATTATTTCTGTTGATTTAAAAAAAACTTTTTTTTGAGAAACAACACTTGAAAGTGAGTCCCAGTTTAGGAGCAATGCGGAATCAACCATTTTTTTTATTTATTCTGCTTTACTGGAAATGTATTCATAGAGTTAGGCCAATATTGGACTAAAGGAGCCTAATGTTAGTCCTTATAGTCCAAGGATCTAAAATGTTTTGTTTAAAGGCGAATTGTCTCTGGAAGCCAAAACAGCCAAACACTATTTCTAAACATGAATTGATTCTCAATTGCGGTACTGTTGTAGAAGCATAAAGACCTCTACATTCATATCACATCAAAATGATTTCACAAATGCAAAATACACACTTAACTTGTTTTAATTAAACACGGTTGCAACCAACCAACAGTATTTTTCAGTGACGTGTTTGTGGCGTCCATCTTCCGTTTACACAGGTGTTCGGAGACACAGGAAGCTAACTAACACAGGTAGTCCACTCTGTCGTCCTTCTGTTTTCCATAAACAAGCACTGTAACATGTTAATAGGGCTGTGTGGTAACCCTATAAAAAAAGGTGTCGTAAATAATTTATTGCTGATATGAAAGATATGTTCCCAAAACCGTACTGCAAGCGATGTTAAATGTTGAAAGCAAGTGTTGGGGCTCTTAATAACAAAACTACCCAGGTCAGAAGATACTATCGCCAATTGGCGCTAAAGCAGTTTTGCGTCTATGAATGAAGTAGCATGGAGTCAGCTATTGACACCAAGCTAAGGCAATAGCAAGCAGGATTCTGAACAGGACAGGGACATATGTCTGGTCCCCCCCCCACTATAACTTTTTAACCATAGACTTCAAGAAGGCTTCGGTAGTATGCATGGTGCTGGAAGATTGAGATTCTATGGTATGCTTCTCAAGATTGTTACAAACATGGACATTTTTTTTGACTACAAGGGTCGTTTCACCAAATGAGTACCTTCCTTTTGATATTTTAAGTAGAAATTGTGCACCGGTATTACATTTTAAAGCCTGTTTATATTAAATGAAGTTTCCCTTAATATAGACCACATGGAAACATTGGATACATTTGATTTGCCTATATGAATAAAGACTTCCTAATGTGCCACAATTCAGCATTTTGACATGCCGCCCTCTTGTGCATCTTCTGTGACTTAGAATATTTGAACCCACTTAACTTGGGAGAAATGTTGGGATTTTCTCCATCATTGTAAAGCCCTAGCTGTTGTGTTTCTTTGACAGTCATTTCTGAAGATTTTTGTTTCTTTCATGTGATTAGTGGTTCGTCTCCTCACGTGAAATGCCTGTCCCTCATTTTAAGGTCAACCCTGTTACGTGAACTCTTGTTCAATAGTTTCACTATATTAAAACATCTAATAGACTAACCAGTGTAAAAGCTGAGCTGGTTCTACTCTTCTTTTTAAATCGTCCATTTTCTGGTGATTTGTGCTGGAAAACTAAGCAGGTCGAGCATTACACATCAACCTTGTTACCCATAGATAGACATGCTATAAAATGTTTTTTTAACAATGATTTTTGTGGTTGTGAAGGACACATTCAATTACCCCTCCCTGTTGCCCACAACAAGCTTCCATTCCCCCTGTCATAAGGGGATTTACTGATGATTTAGGATGAAATCGTCAACCCTGTTACTTTATTTGGCACTTACACTACCCACAATTTGGTGGCACAACCCTCAATTATGGGCAATACAAGAGTTTTCAAACCCAGAGTTCCAAGTGGCCAGCACAGGAACACCTCTCAAAGCAGACTCGACAGACCAGCCAGGGGTTTGAGAAGTGATTTGTTACTTTTCTCAATCTGAAGGCACGACATAGATTCCAATGTCTCAAGTAGCTGAACAAGTCATCACAATAACCTGTTCTAATTTGTCAAAAACAACTTTATAATCGAAGGAGTGCCTTTGATTTGACGGTCTGCACGTTTATCAAAGTTAAAAAAATATATTATATATATATATACATACACACATACATACACACACACACACACACACACACACACAGTACCAGTCAAAAGTTTGGACACCTACTCATTCAAGGGTTTTTCTTTATTTTACTATTTTCTACATTATAGAATAATAGTGAAGACATCAAAACTATGAAATAACACATGGAATCATGTAGCAACCAAAAGTGTTAAACAAATCAAAATATTTTTTAGATTATTCAAAGTAACCACCCTTTGACAGCTTTGCACACTCTTGACATTCTCTCAACCAGCTTCATGAGAAATGTTTTTCCAACAGTCTTAAAAGGAGTTCCCACATATGCTGAGCACTTGTTGGCTGCTTTTCCTTCACTCTGCGGTCCAACTCATCCCAAACCATCTTAATTGGGTTGAGTTCGGGTGACTGTGGCAGCCAGGTCATCTGACGCAGCACTCCAATACTCTCCTTCTTTGTCAAATAGCCCTTACACAGCCTGGAGGTGGGTGTTGGGTCATTGTCCTGTTGAAAAACAAATGATTGTCCCACTCAACGCAAACCAGATGGGATGTCGTATCGAAGCAGAATGCGGTGGTAGACATGCTGGTTAATTGTGCCTTGAATTCTAAATAAATCACTGACAGTGTCACCAGCATAGCACCGTCACACCACCACCTCCATGCTTCACGGCGGGAACCACACATGCGGAGATCATCCGTTCACCCTCTGCGTCTCACAAAGACAGGATGGTTGGAACCAAAAATCTCAAAATCTCACATTTCCACAGGTTTAATGTCCATTGCTTGTGTTTCTTGGCCAAAGCAAGTCTCTTCTTATTGGTGTCCTTTAGTAGTTTCTTTGCAGCAATTCGACCATGAAGGCCTGATTCACACAGTCTCATCTGAATAGTTGATGTTGAGATGTGTCTGTTAATTGAACTCTGTGAAGCATTTATTTGGGCTGCAATCTGAGGCTGGTAACTAATGAATTTATCCTCTGCAGCAGAGGTAAATCTGGGTCTTCCTTTCCAGTTGTGTTCCTCATGGGAGCCAGTATGATCATAGCACTTGATGGTTTTTGCAACTGCACTTGAAGAAACTTTCAAAGTTCTTGAAATGTTTCGTATTGACTGACCCATGTCTTAAAGTAATGATGGACTGTCGTTTCTTTGCTTATTTGAGCTGTTCTTGCCATAATATGGACTTGCTCTTTTACCAAATAGGGCTATCTTCTATATACCACCCCTACCTTGTCACAACAACTGATTGGCTCAAACGCATTAAGGAAAGAAATTACACAAGATTGTGCAAAGCTGTCATCAAAGCAAAGGGTGACTATTTTGAAGAATCTTTTTTTGGTTACTACATGATTCCATATGTGTTATTTCAGTTTGTCTTCACTGTTATTCTACAATGTAGAAAATAAAGAAAACCCCTTGAATGAGTAGGTGTGTCCAAACATTTGACTGGTACTGTATATAATAGTTTTTATTCTCCAAATTCATAAAAATTAACAAAAATATAGTTGTTGCATAAGTATTTAGCCCCTTTTGGTTACGCACGCCTAAATTAGTTCAGAAGTTGGCTTAGAAATCACAATTTTATATGGACTTTTTATGAAAGAATAGGTTGACACGATTTTTGAATGTTTACCTTTTTCCCTGTCCCCCATACATCTGTAAGGTCCCCCAGTCAAGCATTGACATTCAAGCACAGATTCAACTACAAAGACCAGGGAGATTTTCAAAAGCCTCAAAGAAAGGCGGGGATTGGTAGATGGTAACAATAACACATCAGACATTGACTATCTCTTTAAGCATGGTCAAGTTAATAATTAGGCTGTGGATGATATTAAATCCTCCAGACACATCGGCCGAATGAAATACAAGAAGTACAACAGTACTTCAGTACGGTTATACAAGAAGACCGGTTGACCAAATGTCACAACACATCAAGAGACAATGACTTGCCCACATTCTCAGAATGCCCAGTTTTGACTCATTATGGGCTAATGTCCCAAAGAGGATGAAGTGGAATGAGTATGTGCATCTATTTAGAATGAGATTTGTCAGCCTTTGTGGACAACTCTCTGGCTAGAGGGTCTCGTACACTCTGATCTGCTATGACCCTGTTGGTCATCCAAGCCATGAATCTTGCCTAAAATGAATATCTGTACAATGGACAAGTACTGTATACTCTACCCTACTCTACCCCCCCCCCCCCCCATTGCTACTGCTTGCTCTTTGGGGGTCTAGGCCAGGCTGTTGTGAAGCACTCTGACCGTCATTGTTGTGAAAAGGGCTATATAAATGAGTCTGTATTTGTCAGTTGATCGTCCAGCCACAAAGCATCATTTGTTGGCGGATTTGCTCATTTTATGTTTAATTCTAATATTATGTTGTGTATGTTGTCAGAATCTGCGATTTCAGTGGCTTTCTTCCCATGGCTTACTATGGCAGTCCACCATTATATAATAAACTGAACTATTTATGATGCTGTACTGGGCATCATTGTCATCCTTGACCATCAAAACATCGGTGTAGACATCACCTTTTCCTGTGTTTTAATGTTTGGCTCAGAAGATATGACACAAAATACATTTAGTTGTGTCAGAATGAAAAACTGCCGTTTTTGTGATAGCCCCATATCTGAACATATTCATTCCCAAAGTGTACCAAGTTTCATACTTTTTATGAAAAAGTGAACATATCACCTAAAGTTTGGCACATATCGACTGAACGACATGGCAGAGCCTGTGGGGCCTATAGCCCCGTTCTCTTCTGAGCATGTGTAACTTTAGATGTGTTAATGATATCGTTAACCAGAATTTGGTCTTGGTCAGTTTTTGGATAGTATGCAATAATTCCCCTAATTACTTAGTGATCTTGCGCAAAGACACATTCTAACCAGATTCTTGATTTACGGCATTTTCTTTTATTTCCTCAATGAAAACAATATCGATTTATAAATAGCATATCAATAAGTTATGCTAAGTGTTACCTAACATCCTTGCCTTGTAAACAGTGTACAGTAGTGTGGAGCATTGACAGTACTGAACTTAACCTCTTTTCCCCCAATTACTCTCTCAGGTGAAGGACATTTCACTGGAGGCTACAGGAGCTTTGGGAAGCCAGCGGGACACAATACATGGAGAGATGACCAACCAATCACTGTTGACGAAGGGAGTGGAACCTCAACCCAGCATGTTATCGTGATAGAGGTTAGTGTTGCATCAAATTTACAGTACATTAAATGTGGCCAGTTTATTTCAGAAAGGCTCCCTTCGGCTATTCACTTGCCACAGGGGAGCTTGTGAGACTTCCCCACGACATTGTTATACAATTCAACTCATGTACCGGTAATAACCTCTTGTGTCAGTCTGCAGATGCAGAGGCTGCAGGTCCTGGGGTCAAGGAGGAGAGGTCTGAAGGACAGGAGGACCCGCGTCACTGCAGAGATATCCAGACTGGAGCGCCCCCTGAAGCCACGGAGAACCTCGCTGCCGCCGCACCCCAGCCCAGGACCCGACGCAGCATCATGGAGGTCAGTGGAACGCCGAACGCCGTCCTCAAGTCCGAGACAGACAACGAGACTTTAACTGTAACACACAGCCTCTTACACACAGGATCTGACCACAGATCAGACCCAGAGAAACTTTGTCTGGGGAGACTGGGCTGTTCTCCTGCTCCCGGATCAGAGTATTTACCATTATTTCACCAGAGCCAGAAGACTGTTCATTCCCATGGAGATGGTGACACGTTAGACACTGGAGGTGATGATCCATCTTGTTCTTACGTTACAAAGATGGACCCTGGCAACATATCCTTGGGTTTAGAGACACAGACTGATCTGTCTAGAGGGGACTGGAACCGGTACAGTAGTAGTGTAAACTCTGAAGGTTGTCTAGATAAGAAAGGGGAGGGTCTGGTCGTAGATGAGATGACTGTGAAAGTGGAGAGTGATCCTCCTCTGACATGGAATGCAGACGAGACTCACTTAAGAGAAGGACACTCACAGGGCAACAATAATGACTTCTTAGACTACAGGGAAAGCTTAGAGACAAATCTAAATGTCCCGACCCACTCCTCTTTACACATGTTCAGGGATCGCGACCCATTATCCATGTCGATGGGGCCTTCCGATTCACACGGCCACATCCTTTTAGATCAGGAATTGAACTCAAACGACAGAGCTAAAGCCCAGGCTCAGGGAGGGGGAGCCACGTCAGGCAATGGTAAAGAGAAACGGTTCCTCTGCATGTACTGTAACAAAAGCTTCAGCTGCTCCCAGAATGTGAAGATCCACCAGAGGGTCCACACAGGGGAGAAACCCTTCAGCTGTACCCAGTGTCACATGCGCTTCGCCCAGGCTGGCGCCCTGAAGAGGCACCAGAGGGTCCACACAGGGGAGAAACCCTTCAGCTGTACCCAGTGTCACATGTGCTTCACCCAGGCTGGTCACCTAAAGAGGCACCAGAGGGTCCACACAGGAGAGAAGCCGTTCGCCTGTACGCACTGCAGGAAGAGGTTCTCTGAGAGGAGATGCCTCGGGATACACCAGCAGAAAAACCATTCCACTCTATAACATAGAAAGTGTTGGATTCGGGGTTAAACTTGGAACATTGTTATACTCAGAAGTATAGGAACACTAGTTACAAAAGAGACATGAGGGGGGGGGGGGGGGGGGCTGAGTGCATGGAAAACAATCGCATGTGACAGTATTGGTAAGGGGAGAAACCGTTGAAGGCTCATATCACTTAGTTCCCTGCTTAGCAATAATGATGCAATGTTTAGCGATAAGGAGGAGACTCCACCCACAGTGGGGTATGAATACTACCACGGGGGAAGCCATGTCTGTGTCGGAATTACAGCTGTATCGACCCTTTGGGAAGAATTCAACTTGGTTAAGCTTCTCTGGTGTCCGTGAGTTATTTACTCAAAATTAGAACCGAACAAAAGTAACCATTCCACTCGATAGCTTCTGACGTTTAGATCAAACCCTGCATTAAAGGAACACTCAGAGAGATGACGCAGATGCACAAAGTAAACAACAGTAGTGGGTCAATTTCCACAACAACTACGTGTTGAAGTGCAAGGCCCAGACATTGTAAGATGTATAAGCCTAAAAAGTAAATTGCTTAGTGTTTGTACTGTGTAGGCCAGTGTTTACCAACTCCAGTCCTCAAGTCCCCCAACAGTACACATTTTCATTGTAGCCCCGGACAAGCACACCTCATTCTACTCAGAGGGCTTGATGATTAGTTGACAAGTTGAATTAGTGCCACAATAAAAATGTTTAATGTTGGTGGTACTTGAGAACTGGAATTGGGGAAACACTGGTGTAGGCTATATGATGTTTTCACATGCCTAGTACATTCCTTCCATTTAACATGTTTTTTTCCCCCCAAGACACTAAGATAACATGAATGCAGTTCATGCAGATGTTTAGTTGAGACGTGGATGTGTGGTTTTCAGATGGTGTATTTCAAACTTGTTTATGTTCAATAAACACAGATGTAACAGGGTTATATTGGTGATTCCCCTTGCCACTTTATTGTTAAGCCAATGGGTTTTTGGTTTGAGTTTGTTTTGCCTTCACCTACTCAACATGGCATCTTATTGGCTGGTTTGCGTAGCTCCCTTACGAGGGAGGATGTTCCAGTTAGAATCGTCCCAGTGAACAAGCACCAAACCAGCGGTAAGTTGTTGGTTGCAAAGCACTGTACATCAAAAGTGATTTTATACTCAAGTGATGATTTAAATGTACAATTTATATCAAATTGTTTGTAAATGTTATTCGAACATCACACATAAGATGCAGCGGTTTTTTGGAGAATATTTGTTGTGCATTTTGTTGTAGAGAATTCCCGCCAGTACTAGCTAGCAACTTACTGTGTCTGGTGGGGGGGTTCATATATTTTGTACAGTGCGTGAGTGCAGAGTTGGATGGTGAGACGTGCATTGCATGACGTGCAATTTTGTGTCGTTCTTATCAGGTACATTGTTAAATACATTATATTGTATATTGTAATTGTATTATTTTGGTAACTAGCCCAGTGAACAAGCACCAAACCAGCATGCGTGAGTGCAGAGTTGGATGGTGAGACGTGCATTGCATGACGTGCAATTTTGTGTCGTTCTTATCAGAATAAAGCTACATGACTGGTGCTACATGTTGGAGTTCCGTGTCGATGACTGATTGTACACAACGCAAGACGAGTACTGTTACACCTACATGGGACTTTTCATTCTAAGACTTTCATTGAGACTCTTTAATAAACATCACATCTGATCTCACCCTATTCTGCATAAACATGACAGCTCTTTAGAACAAATATATACCTACTCACTAACAAACACCTACTGTATACGTCAAAATAGTTTAGTCAGGTTTGTCTGATGATGACTTGACTTATAGCTGACCCATTTACCCACAACATATTTATGTCCACCATGATGGGTTTAACAACAATGAAGTCATTATTTAACTACAGTATAGGACTCAAACGGAGTAGGGATGGGTAAGACTCCATGTTTTTATCTGTGTGTACGTACCTGATGGAGTGTATGTCTGTGTAATCTGTATCACCTGTCTCTTCCAGGAGGAGGAGGGTCCAGAGGTGCTGCTGGTGAAGGAGGAGGGGTGTGAGGAGGGTCTGGGGAACCCTGAGGAGGCCATAGTCGTGGATGACAACCAGACTACACCTCCTCCTGAACCCACAGAGGAACCAGCTGAGCAGCACAGGACCACACACATTCTCACTGAGGTGAGCCCACTGTAAACTACTGTCAATTATATTAGGTCAGGGCTGATCCAGGATCAGTTTAGCCTTTTAGATCACAATTAATACAATTATATAGAAATATCCTAGATCAGTACTTCTATTCTGAGACTCTTTGTGGATACGGGCCCAAGTCCTGATGAATTTTGTCTTAAGTGTGGGACCAAGCCTTTTTATCAAACCAATTATCAAACCATTAAAGACTGTCAAGTAATTAAATAAATTAACATGTTTGCATAGTACTCACAGCAATCCCTCATTGCCCAATCAGAAAATGCTCCATAGCAGGGTGCTCATATCAGATTTCTTGATCCAACATCCTCTCACTCTATCTCTTACAGCCAGTAGACATGGAGGATGGGAAGCCTGATCTGCTGCTAGTCAAAGAGGAGACAATAGAAGATGGACCAGAGAGCACTGACTTGCTGAGTGGACTAAAGATGGGGGAGCAAGGTGAGGGAGCAATACATATAGCCTACATATAGTAATAGATCTTCAATGGGAATAGTGATGGATCTGGATATTTATCAAAATGAAATCAGCACAACTTATGTTTACATACAAAAACACACAAATGTATGAACTTGACCTGGTAATTGACAAAAAAAAACATGTAGAATTCTCACATGTTTGTCAAGCCCATTTTATAACCTCTTCCTGCAGGTAGTTGGCTGGAGGCTAACAGAGACTGGACGGCCATCTTGGATTCCCAGACCCAGGCGGGTCCAGCCAAGGGTCCAGGGGACAACATCACTGAGGCGGCCAGGACTAGAGGTGACATAGTGAAGGTCAGTGGATGGGACAGTGTCCTTAACTCTAGGCTGGGGAACAACACTGTTAACCACAACCAGAAACAGACAGTCGTACACAAAACAACATCCAATTTTAGGCTCCATGACAATAGACTGGCTGAGACCAGGGCAAGGTGTAGATTTGGTCTGCGAGGACGTGTCCGTATTCGGCTAGCGAGGCTCCATCCTGCTCCTATAGATGTGATTCAGAGAGACTGATGGCGCCTCCGTTTTTAAAAGTTTTTTTGTTGAATTTTACCCCCTTTTTCTCCCCAATTTCGTGGTATCCAATTGTTAGTAGCTACTATCTTGTCTCATCAAAACAACTCCCCTCCCGTACGGGCTCGGGAGAGACGAAGGTTGAAAGTCATGCGTCCTCCAATACACAACCCAACCAAGCCGCACTGCTTCTTAACACAGCGCGCATCCAACCCGGAAGCCAGCTGTGTCGGAGGAAACACAGTGCACCTGGCAACCTTGGTTAGCCCGCCACAGGAGTCGCTGGTGCGAGATGAGACAAGGATATCACTACGGGCCAAGCCCTCCCTATGCCAATTGTGCGTTGCCCCACGGACCTCCCGGTCGCGGCCGGCTACGACCGAGCCTGGGCATGAACCCAGAGTCTCTGGTGGCACAGCTGGCGCTGCAGTACAGTGCACTTTACCACTGCACCACCCGGGAGGCCTGATGGCGCCTCAGTTTAACCCCCTAACAGGTGCTGCCTTCAGCCTGCCTTCTATAGGATCTATCAACTGGAACATGGACCCTGTGACATCATAGACACTCCCTGGCCTTCGTCCTCCTCACACTCTCCTAATGTTAAACCAGACCTCAGACAATATCCGTGCCTCAACACTAAATGACTACACAAGCCCATTGACAAATGACAGTATTAGTAGTAGTAATGCTATCAGTAGATCCGGTGGCAAAGAGAAGCGCTTCCCATGTTCGTTCTGTTGGAAAGCCTGGATATCCACCAAAGGATGCACACAGGGGAAAAAATCGTTAGTCTGCCACTTGTGCCGGGCCAGTTTGGCCCACTCCTCCAACCTGAAGTGGTACCAGAGGGTCCACACAGGGGAGAAACCCTACAGCTGCCCCCAGTGTGAGAAGAGGTTCTCCCGTCAGCACCAGCTGAAGGTGCACCTGAAGGTCCACACTGGAAAAATGCTGTTCACCTGTACGCACTGTGGGAAGAGGTTCTCAGAGAGGAGCTACCTCAGGATACACCAGCAAGAAATGCACACGGCCCCTGTATAGTGACATGTAGTGTAGAACTAGTTAGTTTGTAGTTAATTCTATTGGTTTAGGATGTAGTAGATTACTGGATGAGATGAACTGAGGAAATAGAGTATGATGATGATGCAGAGTAGAGGATATGGTGATGGTTGGTGTCCTAAAATGCTTCACTGATGAAGTGTCATGTTTACAGAATGTAATTTTTAACCTTTTCCAGAGTATTCTAAAATACATTTATCAAAGGGAGGGTACCAGATTTACAGAAAATGTCAAGTTATTCTAAACTCAGCAAAAAAATAAATGGCCCTTTTTCAGGACCCTGTCTTTCAAAGATATTTGGATTTTTATGAATTAACTTCACAAATCTTCATTGTAAAGGGTTTAAACACTATTTCACATGCTTGTTCAATGAGCCATAAACAATTAATGAACATGCACCTGTGGAACGGTCGTTAAGACACTAACAGCTTACAGACGGTAGGCAATTAAGGTCACTGTTATGAAAACTTAGGACACTAAAGAGGCCTTTCTACGGATTCTGAAAAACACCAAAAGAAAGATGCCCAGGGTCCCTGCTCATCTGTGTGAATGTGCCTTAGGCATGCTGCAAGGAGGCATGAGGACTGCAGATGTGGTCAGGGCAATAAATTGCAATGTCTGTACTGTGAGATGCCTAAGACAGCACTACGGGGAGACGGGGCGGACAGCTGATCGTCCTCACAGTGGCAGACTACGTGTAACAACACCTGCTCAGGATCGGTACATCCGAACATCACACCTGCGGGACAGGTACAGGATGGCAACAACAACTATGCGTTACAGGGAAGACATCCTCCTCCCTCGTGTGGTACCCTTCCTGCAGGCTCGTCCTGACATGACCCTCCAGCATGACAATGCGACCAGCCATACTGCTCATTCTGTGCTTGATTTCCTGCAAGATAAGAATGTCTTGGCCAGCGAAGAGCGCGGATCTTAATCCCATTGAGAATGTCGGGCCATTCCCTGCCCAGAAATGTACGGGAAATTGCAGGTGCCTTGGTGGAAGAGTAGGGTAACATCTCACAGCAAGAACCAGCAAATCTGGTGCAGTCCATGACGAGGAGATGTACTGCAGTACTTAACGCAGCTGGTGGCCACAGTTACATTTGATTTGGAACCCCCCCCCACACACACACACACACACACACACACACACACACACACCATTTTATTCAGGGACACATTATTCAATTTCTGTTAGTCACATGTCTGTGGAACTTGTTCAGTTTTACTTGTCACCTGATTGTAATGCCATTTTGTTTTAATGTTATTTTTGTATCATTCCAATGGCTCTATATTGTTAGGTACTTGATTCACATTGTTAGATATTTGCTTGACTGTGGTTAACATTTTAGAATGTCATGTTTCTGTTTGTACAGCAAAGAGTTTCTTATATAAACCTTCATGTTCTTCTGTTCAATTTGTGTTTATAGTCTGCAGTCCATGGAGACCTGCTGATATCCGGTGTTACTGGCGGGAGAGACTGGACCTCTGAAGTGGCTGGTCACAAACCCTGGCAACAAATCAGAACCCTGGATCAGGAGCCGTCTCTCTTCCTTCCTGAATCGGAACCAGGACCCAACCAAGAGGGACAGAGACTCCACCACCACCACACAGAACACAACCAATGGACAGGTGGACTGAACAACCTCAGTCCTGGTGGTCATCAGAGAGACCAAGGCTCCAATCAGGGATCCAGTCTGCAGCCCAGACCCTTCTCTTCACAGTCTCAGTGCAGGGATGATACAGGGCCTGGGGCTGATAGAGATAGACCCTCCTGTTCGTATGATACAAACACCACAGTATCTATGATGAATAGAGCAGGTCACCCTGGGCTTCAGCCTTCACAGGTAGTGGTGGGAGACCCCCCTGGTGGTAGTCGGTCTTCTCCTTCAGGGTCTCATCTAATGCCTGGTGGGGTCTGGGTTCATAGAAGGCCTTGGCCTGAATCTGGGTCTAGCCTTCCTCAACTACCTCATGGTTACCCCACAAATACAGACAGGGTCAGGATCAGTGTTCACAACGAGACGTACCTAGCCTATAACACAGCACACAATCCCAACAACACCCAAACAATGGCTAGAGGTCAAGGAGGGAGCTCAAACACTAACCACCTGAGGGTGGTGGCTCATGCTTCTACTTCCTCTGGTGTCATTTGGTCACAACATGGGAGGCCGAGCATTAGGACGGACGCCGATAAGCCGTATGCCTGCCCCACATGTGGGAAGCTCTTTGCTAAGACAAAATATATGAAGCAGCACCAGACCGTTCACACCAAGGAGAGGCCCTTCAAGTGCAAACTATGTTACAAGAGCTTCTCCTTCTTGAGTTACCTCATCAGACATAGGCGTGTCCACAACAGGGAGAAATTGTAGCTATTCTTTAGCTGAAATATTATAGTTCTCATTAAGTCTACTGGGGTCAGAGTTTTTGGGGGATTACTAGGTCCTTTTAGTTGATTATCTGGGGATGCTCTCATGATACAGGCTTGTTGTTTGGTGTGCTGGCATAGCCAAACAAAAAAACACTGAAATTAGCCAAAAACTAAGTTTTCATGAATTTTTGCAATACCTTACATTTTTTGGACTTTGTACCTGTGGAACATAGTGGAAACCCTTTAAAGCTTGGTCCTTGCCCTCCGGGGGTCCTTGCTATCCAGAATCCTTTGGATGTTACACACAAGCCTCTGAATTTGGTTTTGCCTTTTTTTCCTATTCATAACAAATGATTTATAATACCTTTAACACATTTGGCATAGTCAGGTTGCACCTGTTCCTTTATGTGATCAAATCTGTTAATAAATGCCCCTCCTAAATGTGGAGTATGAAATCATTTTTACATAACTTGTTTTTGCTATCGTTCTTTTTTTTTTACATCCGTTATTAGACAGTGGCAACGATGATGATTATTGAAATGGTCTACAACCGCCACTGCCCAGCTCATGTTGGGGTAGGGAGAAATGAGGCAGCAGATGAGGTAGCCAAAAGCAGCTGTGAAGAAGGAGGCGGTGCATAAGGGGGGATGGAATGTACGAGCATCATAGCAGAGGGGTTGATCCAGGAGTGGCAACGAGAGAGAGAGAGAGAAGTGGGGAATGCAGTTTCTCTATCCAGAATTCTGAGAGGGAGGTCGGGTATCTGGGGTGTGAAAGGAGGGATGGGGTTCTGTTGACAAGGCTGAGGTTGGGTCATTGTGGATTGGGTAGTGGGTTATTGTTAGTGGGGAAACACACAGATGGGAAGTGTGAGGAAGGTGGTGAGGTAGAGATTGAAGTATACCATGTTATATTGTCGGTGGTATGCTGAGGATAGGACATTCCTTCTGTGAGCTGACTAACCGCATTTTCGCCTGTAACAATTTTGAGCTAGGACTTTCACGTCTGATGTAAAAAAGGGCTTTATAAATACATTTGATTGAGCTCAAATGACAGGCAAATCGAAACAACAAGGAAGCTGTTGTATTCCACCGGCCTGCATCTACTGGTGTGAGGTTATTAGATATTTAAAATGTGCCATTTGCACTCTGACCTGAGAAATGCAGCGATACAGCGTCTAGTCTGCCGGAAATGCACAAGAAGAAGGTTTGATGTGTAACGGAGCAGTATCATATTTCAAAGAACCGCACACATACATTTTCATTTAACCACACCCTTTGAGCTATGATTCCCAACCAATATAAGATCCTTTCTCTTCAGTGTAAACAGAAGTGAGGATGTGACTCGTAGGTGCAAGATGGCGCAAGCAGGAGGAGGTGTGGATCATAAAGATAGATAGAGGACTCTTCTTTATATCTGTGCCATTATAGCGTCTGACAGCCTGGAAAACAGAGCAAAGCAGAGTTAGGAAATAAAACGTCCAGTTCTGTGTATGTCCCCTCGTCTTATAGGAGAACGTTTGTTGAAGAGGAGCGGAACAAGTTGCCAAATCAGAGTAATCCATTTGAGATATCCAGACTGGTGGAAAGAGTGATGGTAAAGGGAATTCTGTGTGGATTATGAGAAGTGGACTTGTTCTGATTTCTTGTACATCAGAGGAACAGAAGGAGCGGGTGTTGTGTTTCACCCGATTCGAGAAGGTTGCCATGTCATGCGTGGCTATTCGGAGCAGGGCACCCCTCAAGGGGGTCATATCTGGCGTCCACAGGAGGCTGCGGAGGGGACAACGGCTGGAACGGAGCAAATGGAATGGCAAACATGGAAACTGAGTTTGATACCATTCCACTGATGCCGCTCCAGCCATTACCTCAAGCCCGTTCTGCCCAATTAAGGTGCCACCAACTTCCTGTGCAGGAGTCTTGTGGGAAATCGACGTTGCAGAAATAAAAAGGTATCCATGGGGTGATTGATGCACGGCATTCACGTGTGGTGAATGGAGTTTTTTTTTTTAAATAATAATTTACGAGTCCATCCGTACCCAGGTGCAGTTTGGGTATATGAATTACCATGTAAGAGGGTTTATCCAAAGACCAACGCAGTGTAATCACTGTAGAGGTTATGGACATGTGGAAAGTGTCTGCAGAAGGGACAATTCGAGATGTCCATGTTGTGGAAGAGATCATCTCATGTGTTGTAAAAGTGAGGAGCATGTGAAGTGTTGCAATTGTGGTGGGGATCATGAAGCGAACATCTTAAAAATGGCCGACGAGGGTGGAAGAGGATGAGGTCACTGAAGTCAGGGCCAACCAGAACATTTCATATGAAACAGCTGTAAAAAAAGGATTGAGGGATCTAATAGTCCTGAAGAGCCTATGGTGGTGAATAGGCCTTCTCTGCAGGGGTTGCCAGACATTTTGCATGTCAAGAAGGTGGACTTTGTGGCCTTTATAACTATGGTGGTTAACGGCACTGCCAAGGTGGAGAGGAAGTCCAGGGAAATAGCCATCATTGTGGATGTGGCAGAGCAGTTCCTGGGACTGGAAGACTTCTCAGCGGAGGAGATGCATGGAGTATTGTCAAGAGCCATACCACCCTCTCAAGCCTTAGAGCCTGAGAGGGGAGATATGAAGCTGAAGGGTGGAAGTAGTGAGCTTTGTTTTTGTTAATGTATTATTTTTTGTTGTGTGGATTAAGTTAGTTTTCCTACATCACATATGGATTTTCTTTTTAACTTGTTTTTTTCCAACCCCGTCCAGTTGGTGGCAGCAACACACCTTATTGGGGAAAAAAAACCCCACAGAAGAAGTTGTAGAGGTAGTTGTAAACAGAAGTGAAGACTTAACGTAGGAAGATGTCGGAAGCGGATGTTTTGTTTGAAACTGACGGCTTTGGATGAAGTGACATCCGTGAGAATAACAAGAATTGGGCTTATTTTGTTTGTGTGTGTCCGGAGCAGACGGAGCGTGCTTTGCGACTCATAAAGATATCGGATTGGAATGTGTCGCGTGAGGATCATCAAAGCAGGGCGCCTATCAAGGGGGTTATCTCTGGGGTGACACTAGAAGGGAAAGCAAAATACATCACTGAAGAAGTAGATGGAATGGTTGGTGCACGCCGACTGACCTGCATGGTGGATGGATTGAGGAAGCCCGCTTCATCCATTCTATTGTCCTTTGAATTAGTCTCCCTTCTCACATATTTGGGTTATGTAAGAGCCTTTGTGCCCGAACATAACGCAGTGTGATAAATGCAAAATATTTGGATGCAAGTGTACACTACTGGTCAAAAGTTTTAGAACACCTACTCATTCAAGGGTTTTTCTTTATTTTTACTATTTTCTACATTGTAGAATATTAGTGAAGACATCAACTATGAAATAACACATATGGAATCATGTATTAACCAAAAAAAAAAGTGTTAAACAAATCAAAATATACACTACCATTCAAACGTTTGGGGTCACTTAGAATTGTTTTTGAGAAAAGAAAAGCATATTTTTTTGTCCATTTAAAATACATTTATCAGAAATACAGTGTAGACATTGTTAATGTTGTAAATGACTATTGTAGCTGGAAACGGCAGAATTTAAATGGACTATCTACATAGGCATACAGAGGCCCATTATCAGCAATCGTCACTCCTGTGTTCCAATGCACGTTGTGTTAGCTAATCCAAATGTATCATTTTAAAAGGCTAATTGATCATTAGAAAACCCTTTTGCAATTGTTAGCACAGCTGAAAATTGTTGTCTTGATTTAAAGAAGCAATAAAACTGGCCTTCTTTAGACTAGTTGAGTATTTGGAGCATCAGCATTGGTGGGTTCGATTACAGGCTCAAAATGGCCTGAAACAAATAACTTTTCTGAAATGCATCAGTCTATTCTTGTTCTGAGAAATGAAGGCTATTCCATGTGAGAAATTGCCAAGAAACTGAAGATCTCGTACAACTGTGTACTACTCCCTTCACAGAACAGAGCAAACTGGCTCTAACCAGAATAGAAAGAGGAGTGGGAGGCCCCGGTGCACAACTGAGCAAGAGGACAGTACATTAGTGTCTAGTTTGAGAAACAGACGCCTCACAAGTCCTCAACTGGCAGCTTCATTAAATAGTACACGCAAAACACCAGTCTCAATGTCAACAGTGAAGAGGCGACTCCGGGATGCTGGCCTTCTAGGCATGATTCCATATGTGTTATTTCATAGTTTTAATGTCTTCTATTATTCTACAATGTAGAAAATAGTACAAATGGTGTTCTAAAACTTTCGACCGGTAGTGTATGTAGACGGGATGACTATCAAAACATTATATGCCAGATGGTTAAATGCTGCAATTGTGGTGGTGAACATGCACCCAAATTCCTGAATTGTTAGGGTGAAGGAGACAGAGGTGGCAAAAATAGGGCTGTCAGGGAGAAGGGAGTAACGTTTTGGAAACAATGGTAGTTCGATTAGAGACACTAGGGAATGTTCCTCGCCATCAGAGAGATCCTTACATGTTAAACGATGACTTGCAATGGTTATAAACTGCACGGCGCAAACAGAAAGAAAAATCAAAGAAAATGGTAACCATTGAGTGCTGCTCAACATTTTTTTGGGGGGACTTATAGCAGAGACATTACAAGTAATCCTGTCAATGAATGTTCCGCTCTCACAGGCCCCTGAGCCTGTGTTGGGATGCGATTTGGACTATGATTGAAGGAGTGGGATGGGTTTTGGATTTATTTCACTTTTTGTATGACGTCGTCGCCCTCCCTCCCATTTGGTGGATGCCAGATGCAGCGAGAGGCTAGAGAGGCTCAGAGATTTAGAATCAGTCAGGATGTTTCATATACAGAGGATGTAAGACAGATTGGTATGACTACAGTGCAGAATGATGGAGCTCCCATGGCTGCTCCTGTACTAAGTGGACCAACTGTTGGGGCTGGTATGTTTTCTAGACCTGTTCAGAAGTCTTGCGCTCATGAACGTGCTCTGTCAAAGGACATTTTGATAGTGACAAAACTTAACCTATGACGTTATCAACACGACTCGGGTTGTGGAAAGCCGAAATGCCAGGTTGAAGGTTATTGTGGATCCGGCAAAATAGTTATTGGGGTTAACAGATACCGTTGAAATGGTTGTAGACATGCTGAAGAATCCTACGGGTGGATTGTTTCAGAATGATATAAATACAGTTTAATGGGTTGGGGGCTTGGGAGGGTTAGTAGGGCTTTCCCCCCCAGTTATTTTTTCTTAGTAGTGCATAATTAGGTAGACCATGATTAACGCACACTCCAACACAGTAGGTGGCGGCATGCACCTTTAAACGTTTGTTTGCGGACGGCAATGATATCGAAGACTATGACGAACGGAAGTGAACAGTGACCAAGATCCACGTTAAGAGTTTTTATTGTTAATATTTAGACGTGTATTACCACCCTGGAACGCAATATGACTTGATTGCACAGCATCACATACTTAACCCAAGTAGTTTTTCATTCGCGTTGGAGACAGGACTTGGTTGATATGTTATCTAGGTAACGCTAGCTAGCTGCTAATAATGGCTGGTAACTCTAACTGCATAGTTTTTCACACTCAAATAGCCTCCATCATGGAGGTTCTAGCGAATGCAGCCGTGGCCGAGATCTGTAAACTCGTAGACGACGACTATGCAGTGTTTCGTTTGGAAATAACTCAAAGCCAGAAAGAAAACAGGACATTGCGGAAGAAACTACTGGAACTGAAGGTGGCACGGGAACTCGCAGAAAAGACAACACGAGAGCGCGTCCTCGCCACTCGTCCCAGTAGTGTCAAGATTGTCGACCGATACAGAGGAATGGCAAGAGGTACATTTTGCAGAAGGCTATATACATATATATATATATATATATATATATATATATATATGGCAATGCCTTTCGCCCCCTTGCCCTATGCAAATGTATTCAGATGTGTTACCCAGAATTTGGTCTTGGTCAGTTTTTGGACTGTACGCAATAATTCCCCAAATTACTTAGCTAATTTGTGCAAACACACACTATCATATTCTAACAAGATTCTTGATTTACTGCGTTTCCTATTATTTACTCAATGAAAACAATATGATACATGGATCAATAAATAGTATATCAATAAGTTATGAGAAGTGTTACCTTATCCTTGCCAATTGCAGACTCTCAATGGTGTATAATATACCATTGAGCATTGACAGTAGCTAACGCCAGGGTTTCCCCAAACTCAGTCCTTGGGGTGCACGTTTTGGTTTTTGCCCTAATACTACACAGCTTATTCAAATGATCAAACCTTGATGATTAGTTGAGTATTTGAATCAGCTGTGTAGTCTTAGGGCAAAACCCAAAATGTGCACCCCTTTGGGTCCTGAGGATGGAGTTTGGGAAACCCAGAGTTAACCTCACCACCTCTCCCCCCCCCCCCCCCCCCCCCCCCCCCAAATCACTCTCTCAGGTGAAGGACATTACACTGGAGGCCACGGGAGCTTTGTGAAGCCATCTGGACACAATACATGGAGAGATGACCAACCAATCACTGTTGATGAGGGGAGTGGAACCTCAACCCAGCAAGTTATCGTGATAGAAGTTAGTGTAATAGTGTTACATAAAAATGTGTTACTTTATAAATTAAATGTGTCTGTTTATTTCAGAAAGGCTCCCCCTCAGCTATTCACTTGCTTACATGTACATCCTCATTTATCTGCCGTAGGGGAGCTTGTGAGACTTCCTTACAACATTTATCAATTCTACTCATGTACCGGTAATAACCCCCCCTCTTCTTGTCAGTCTGCAGAGGCTGCTGGCCCTGAGGTCAAGCAGGAGAGGTCTGAAGGAGAGGAGGATCCATGGCACAGCATAGACATCCAGACTGGAGTAGCTGGAGCACCCCCTGTAGCCACAGAAGACCCCACCACTGCCACAGCACCGCCCAGGACCCAATGCAGCATCACGGAGGTCAGTGGAACCCCGAACGCTGTCCTCAAGTCAGAGACCAAGACTTTAACTGTACACACAGGATCTGACCTAAGGTCAGACCCAGAGAGACTGGGCTGTCCTCCTGCTCCCGGCTCAGAGTATTTACCGGTATATCAACAAGTCTTGAAGCTGGTTCATTCCCATGGAGATGGTAATGCATTAGACACTGAAGTTGATGATCCATCTTGTTCTTACACTACAGAGATGGACCCTGGCAACATGCCCTTGGATTTAGAGAGACAGACTGATCAGTCAAAATGGGACTGGAACCAGTACAGTAGTAATATATATTCTGAAGGGTGCCTAGATAAGAAAGGGGTGGTTGTAGATGAGATGACTGTGAAAGTGGAGAGGGATGTTCCTCCCACATGGAATGCAGATAGTCAACTAGGAGACGGACACTCACAGGGCAGAGAATTCTTAGATTACAGGGAAAGCTTAGAGACAAATCCAAATGTCACGACTCACTCCCCTTTACACGCACTCAGGGATTGCGACCTAGTGTCCACATCGATGGGGCCTTCCAATTCACACCTTTTCGATCAAGTATTGAACTCAGACGACAGGGCTCAAGGAGGGGGAGCCACATCGGGCAATAGTAAAGATAAACGGTTCCTCTGCATGTTCTGTAACAAAGGCTTCAGCTGCCTCCAGAAGGTGGAGATCCACCAGAGGGTCCACACAGGGGAGAAACCTTACAGCTGTAACCAGTGTGAGAAGAGGTTCTCCCGCCAGGACCACCTGAAAAGGCACCAGAGGGTCCACACAGGGGAGAAACCCTACAGCTGTACCCAGTGTCACATGCGCTTCGCCCAGGCTGGTCACCTGAAGATGCACCTGAAGGTCCACACGGGAGAAAGGCAGTTTTCTTGTACGCACTGCAGGAAGATGTTCTCAGAGAGGAGCTACCTCAGGATACACCAGCAGAAAAAACATTCCACTCTATAAAATAGGAAGTAACCATTCCACTTGATAGCTTCTAGTGTTTCGATCAAACCCTGCATTTAAGACAAAGATACATTTATCAGAAATTTGGGAGAATGAGAGTAACAAATTTCAGTGTTGAATATTCCTGGGTAGGATATTGCATCCAGACGTGTGAGATGTATAAAAGTCTGTTTCATATTGTTTGTGCTGTGTAGGCTATATGGTGGTCACAAATTTTCCCAAGACACTTAATGAGAAAATGTATTCCGTTCATCAAGTTCATACTGATTTTTAGTTGAGACACATGTATGTGTGGTTTTCATATGGTGTATTCAGCTCTTGTTTGTTTAATAAACACAAAATGGGACTTTTCATTCCCATGACTTTCATTGAGACTCTTTAGACCCACACATTAAAAAGCACCTTCTGTACAAGTCAAAATACTTTAGTCAGGTTTGTCTGATGACTTTTGATTGATAATTTCTGACTTGTTTTTACCCACAACATCAGTAATGTCCTCCCTGATGGGTTTAACAACAATTTAAGTAATTCTGTAACTACGGTATAGGACTCAAACGGAGGAGGTCAGAGGCCTGGCAGTGATTGTGGACATGATCGTGGATTATAGGAAAAAGGGGGCTGAGCGCGCCCCCATTCTCATCGACGGGGCTGTGGTGGAGCAGGTTGAGAGCTTCAAGTTCCTTGGTGTCCACATCACCAACAAACTATCATGGTCTAAACATACCACGAGAGTTGTGAAGAAGGCACGACAATGCCTATTCCCCCTCAAGAGACTGAAAGGATTTGTCATGGCTCCTCATACTCAAAAATGTCTACAGCTGCACCATTGAGAGCATCCTAACTGGTTGCATCACCGCCTGGTGTGGCAACTGCTCGGCCTCTGACCGCAAGGCTCTACAGAGGGGATTGCGTACGGCCCAGTACATCACTGGGGCCAAGCATCCTGCCATGTAGGACCCCTATACCAGGCGGTGTCAGAGGAATGCCCTAAAAATGGTCAAAGACTCCAGCCACCCTAGTCATAGACTGTTCTCTCTGCTGCCGCACAGTAAGCGGTACTGGAGTGCCAAGTCTAGGTCCAAAAGGCTTCTTAACAGCTCCTACCCCCAAGCCATAAGCCTGCTGAACAGCTAATCAAATGGACCCCCCGCCCCCCAAACACACACTTTTTTCCTACGCTGCTGCTACTCACTGTTTATTATTTATGCATAGTCACTTCACCCCTACCTACATATTACCTCAACTAACCTGTACCCCCGCACATTGACTCGGTACCGGTACCGAGTCAACGTAGCCTCGTTATTTTGTTGCTCTTTTATTTTGTATTTTATTTAGAAAATATTTAGCTTAACTATTGTTGGTTAAGGGCTTGTAAGTAAGCATCAAATACAATTTGATTTGAAACAAGGTGGGGATGGGTAAATACTGTTTTACATTAGTCCTTTGGCAGACACTCTTATCCAGAGCGATTTACAGTAGTGAGTGCATACATTTTCATAACTTTTTTGTACTGGTCCCCTGTGGGAATCAACCCACAACCCTGGCGTTGCATGCGCCATGCTCTACCAACTGAACCACACGGGACGCCATGTTGAAAGTGTGTTATCTCTGTACACATGTGTACATAGCTGATACAGATTACACACGCCCTCAGGTATCTCTTCCAGGCAGGAGAAGGGTCTAGAGGTGCTGCTGGTGAAGGAGGAGGGGTGTGAGGAGGGTCTGAGGAACCCTGAGGGGAACATGGTCATGGAGGACAACCAGACGACATCTCCTCCTGAAACCACAGAGGAACCAGCTGAGCAGCACAGGACCACACACAGTCTCACTGAGGTGAGCCCACTGTGAACTACTGTCTGAATGGTATTCGGTCAGGGTCTGTATCCACAAACCCTCTCAGAGTAGGAGTGCTGATCTAGGAACAGTTTAGCATTTTAGATTATAATGAATGAGACTTTTGTGAGGGCATTTTGAAGTTAAACCTTACTAATGCTTATGTACCGAAATATGTCTTTACGCCCAGGCATTGGGCTTGAGATTGTCAAAGAAACTAACTCATAAGATATAAAGGTGTGCGTGCATTAATAAGAGGCTTGTTCTAACTGTTCTGTGTGTGTAGCATAACCCCATCATATCTGGGCGCACAGCCAAGAGCTGACAGAAACTAACTGGTTCCTCTTAGCTTAACTGGAGACAGGGAAAAGTGTTATCTTCTGCACACAAGTCATAGAGCTATTGTTCTGTTTGGAGCCTGTTTCTGGGCGAGAGACTCATGCTTTGTGTGTGTGAACAGGTCGACCATACATAATCTGGGCCGACAGTCAAAGGCGCTTGCTTGCCCAACTTGGGAGGACCGTTGAGCTACTCTTAGCTGAAGTATGCCTGGAGTGACTTCCTGTCATTCTGGACCGTATTGTCCTCACTCAGTTGTGACAGACTGAGGCAACCTTTTCACCCAGTTGTCTCCCCTCACACACACATACACAGGGTCACGTGTTTTGCAGATGCTTGCATGGGGTAGTTTGACTATATAAATGCTCCTGTATTCTTTGCACAGGAGGGTCTCTCTCCATCTCACCTGCGTGGGTGGTGCGACCAGCCTCCTCATTATAATACGTTTTTAATAACAGTAATTGATTATTATTATTTTGCCTCTCTTCATTATTAGTTCAAGGTAGAATTTCCACCACACTATGTAGACCGGTGGGGACCTGATCCTCAATCAGAACTTCTACACTGAGACTCTTTGTGGATACGGGCCCAGATCTTGATGGATTTTGTCTTAAGTGTGGGACCATGTCTTTGAATTATCAAACCATTGAAGAGTGTCAAGTAATCAAATCAACTAACAAGTTTGCATAGTATTAATAGCAGTCCCTTATTGCCCAATCAGATGATACTTCATAGCAGGGTGCTCATATCAGATTTCTTGATCCAACATCCTCTCACTCTGTATCTCTTACAGTCAGTAGACACGGAGGATGGGAAGCCTGATCTGCTGCTGGTCAAAGAGGAGAAAAGAGGATGGACCAGAGAGCATTGACCTGCTGAGTGGACTAAAGATGGGGGAGCAAGGTAAAGGAGAAATACATATAGCCTACATACAGTAATAGATCTTCAATGGGAATGGTGATGGGTCTGGCTTTTATTTTCTCTTTATTCATAAAATTAAATCAATTCAATTCAACTTATGTTTACATACTAAAACACACACAATCTATGAACTTGACCAGGTAATTGACTCAAATTCCATTGGGCCCGTGGGACGACATCACTGAGCAAGCCAGGAACAAAGGCAACATAGTGGAGGTCAGTGGATGGGACAGCATCCTCAACTGTTAACCACAACTAGAAACAGACAGTCGAACACAAAACGACAACCAAACTTAGTCTCCATGACAACAGGGTGTGGTCTGTGGGGACAGTATACGGCGGGAGGGAAAAGATTTGGCTAGAGATGTTCCCTCCTGCTCCTATAATTGTGATTCAATGAGACTGATGCCGCCTCAGGTTAACCCCCTAACAGGTGCTGCCTTCAGCCTGCCTTCTATAGGATCTATCAACTGGAACATGGACCCTGTGACAACACACTCTCCTGGCCTTCGTCCTCCTCACACTCTCCTAATGTTAAACCTGTCCTCAGACAATGCCTGAAGACTAAATGGCTACACAAGCCCATGACAAATGACAGTAGTAGAGATGTAAAGTTGGCAGCGCCAAAGAGAAGCGCTTCCTGTGTTCGTTCTGTGGGAAAGCCTTCAGTTTCCCCAAACAGGCTGAGATCCACCAGAGGGTCCACACAGGGGAGAAACCATACAGCTGCCCCCAGTGTGAGAAGAGGTTCTCCCACCAGCACCAGCTGAAGATGCACCTGAAGGTCCATAAGGGAGAAAGGCTGTTTGCCTGTATGCACAGCATGTAATATAGTACTAATTCGTTTGTAGTTAATTATGTTGGTTTTGGATGTATCGGGAACTAGATGAGGTGAACTGAGGAAATAATGAGTATGATGAGACAGAGTAGATATGGTGATGGTTGGTGTGATTGTGTCTGTAAAAATGCTTCACTGATGAAGTGACAAACTTTGTCCCTTTAGAGACTGGTGTTTATAGTGAGATAATGATAGTGCCTTAATTAATGTTTACTTGACATGAAGTAGTGAAGCTGTGTGTTATGTAATGTTGAACCTTTTTAAAGTATTCTCAAATGTATTTTATCAAAGCGAGAGTACCACATTTACACAAAAGGAAAAGTGTTACCATAGTGAGAAGTTATTCTTCTTGTCACTTATCGTTTTGTGCAATAAATGTGATTTGTAATGCCGTTTTGTTGAAATTAAATACTAAATGGACTGTTCTGACAGACTTGGTTATTTTTGTATCATTGTAGAGACAGTGTTGGCTCCATATTGTTAAGTACTTGAATCCCTGTGTTAGAGATGGGCTTGACTGTGGTTAACATGTAATATAATATGCCATGTTTGTTGGTAAAGCAAAGGGTTTATTTTATAAACCGTTATGCTTTTCTGTACAATCTTTGTTTGCAGTCTGCAGTCCATGAAGACCTGCTGATATCCAGTGTTACTGGCGGGAGAGACTGGACCTCTGATGCGGATGGTCACAAATCTTGAACCAGGACAATGCATCAGGAGCCATTCCTGAGTCAGAACCCAACCGTGAGGGACAGAGACTCCACCACAACCATTACACACACAGTGCCTTCTGAAAGTATTCACACCCCTTGACTTTTTCCACATTTTGTTGTTACAGCCTGAATTTAAAATGGATTAAATGTAGATGAGTTGTGTCACTGGCCTACACACAAAACCCCATGTCAAAGTGGAATTATGTTTTTCAAAATGTTTACAAATTGATTAAAAATGAAAAGCTGAAATGTCTTGAGTCAATAAGTATTCAACCCAATTGTTCAGGAGCAAGAATGTGCTTAACAAGTCACATAAGTTGCATGGACTCACTGTGTGCAATAATATAGTGTTTAACACGATTTCTGAACGACTACCTCTACCCTACACATACAATTATCTGTATTAAAATGAGTACCACTCATTTTCAAGCATAGTGGTGGTTGCATGAATTGTGTATGGGGAGTTTTTCAGGATAAGAGACACGGAATAGAGTTAAGCACAGGCACAATGTGCATTATTGTTATGAATCTCACATGGCTGTAGCAAACTTTGCCACCCAATAATTGACTTTGGCTGTATTTATACAGATGTATGTCACCGTGTCACTGTGTTTAGTCTACAGTCCTTGACCTCAAGCGGTTTGCAGTAAATGGCCTATAAGTTACCTTCAGGTGATGACTGAGGTGAAATATTGAACCTGTAGTTGATATTCCAGACTGTCTGGTCTTCACAAACTGAGTCAGTGTACAACATGTTGACTTCTGGGTCATGCCATTTGATTTCAATCACTTTTTGCCCACACTCCTTTTGATTCGAACTAAACTTTCAATACATATTTGCCCATGGTAGAAGTGGTCAGAAAGTAACATTTTGGACCTGAGTGCCAGAACATTCAGGAGAGGGAGGTGCTCAAAGTTGTCCCATTTGGCATACCTCATCATACCATAAGATCAATGTCTTCCTCACTGGGAAAGATAAACAGTTGAATTTAATATTTTAAAAGCTTGCATACAGGATTGTCAAACTATTTGATAATTTCCTGAAATTAAAGTTTAATTTAAAACATTTTTAAACTTTAATGTCAATTATCTAAAAACAAATTAAACTATTTTATATATATATATATATTTTTACATATGTTGCAGCTTTTGACCATATTTGACATAATCTGAGATGTTTGTGTTTATGCCCGTCATCGGTTGAGAGACAGCACGCTCTTGAGAACATGGTGGGTGTCATGTTTTGGCTGATTAATGTACTAAAATGGGAATAACATTGAAATTTCTACTTTCAAATGGTACCACAAAAATGGTTGGAGGTCCACATATCAGAGAATGTTGACTTGAATGAGATATCAGTTAAATTTACTGTCAATCTTCCATATGAAACCTATTGATATCATAGGAATATAGATAATAGAATAGACATTCCCATTTAAGTTGATATTCAACAGTGGGTGGACCGGCAGCCATCTTTGTAAGTAGGAATTGGAAGTTAAAATATCAATTTCAATATCAATGGTGTACCAGCTAAATTGCAGTGGTCTGAAGGGATAGGCCCATTCTATGAATTATATTTATATGATTGAATTAACGCCCACCCTGTATTCAAGAGTATGCATGCTGTCTCAACTGATGGCGGACACAACACATACACCTCAGAGGATGTTAAATTAGGGTCTAAACTACAACATATACGAAAATAAATTAAACAAATCTGAGTTTGTGTTATTAGATACAGTCTTTTATATATTTTTTTTATAAAAAAACATTTACTTCAAGAAATTCTAAATAGTTTGACAACCCTGTTTTTAAGCTTTTAAATTATATCAAACTCAACAATAATATTTTCCAGTGATGAAGATATGGATGTCTCATGGTATGGTGGGGTATGCAAAAAGGGGCAGCTCTATCTCGTGAATGTTTTGGCATTCAGGTCCAAGAATGTCACTTTCTGACCACTACTCCCATGGGCAAACATGTATGGAAAGTTTCATTCAAATCAAAAAGAGTGTGGTCAAAAAGTGATTCAAATCAAATGGAATGACCTTTCTGTTTACGAGGGTAATTAACCACAAACCCCTCATTAACTTGTCATTTGAAACAATGTGGCCAATCAGCTTAAATCCAATAGTTTTTTTTCATATTGAACATAGATATTAAGCTGTACACAACCAGTGCTATATGTATGTCCAATATGAAAAAAAAAACGATTGGATTTAAGCTGATTGGCCACACTTTAAAAGCCACAAAATGAGCAGAAACGCTCCTCTGGGTGTAAACTCTGTGGATTTGGAAACAAGTGCTCCTGAGTAGAATGGAACCCCCCCTTTTACTGCGACACAACGTACAGGCAATTCTGTAATAAATTATAGGAGTACACACACACAAAAAAAACATTGTTGAGCATTTAGACTTGAAAAAACAAATAAATCACATAATATCTCATAGAAATACTTTGAATTATTCTTTGTATGATAACTAGTATAACATTTGGATAATTGTGCACCTTTCCCATCATTTTCAACCTAATTATTAATTCCTTACAAAACAACATTGCAGTTTCATAACTGCCGTTTTGGACTCAGTAATTGCAGAATAATTGCAGTTTGCGGTGGTTGAACTGCAGTTTTACTGCACTGCAACTGCAGTTACAGTTACTAAAGTATGCTTTAGTGAGTAATCCCAACCCCACTTTTACTTTGGCACCTAGAAGTTGTCTCTATAAGCCAATATGCAATTGAAGGCCTATATTGTATTGCATTGGGACCAACGGTGTGGGTGGAGTTGAAAGTGTTGCTGGACATACAGTATACACCTCAGTCCCCCATGAAATGACACCATATAGCTTCTACGGACACTAGTGAGTAATCCCAATCCCACTTTTACTTCAGCACCTAGAATAGTTATCTCTAAACGCCTATATGTATATAATGTATAGTGTATTGCATTGGAGGGATTTATTTGACATTGGAACATGTTTAAAACCTCAATGTAATGAAAATATCACTTAAATATGAACAAATATGAATCATGGTTAATGTTTAGACAATTACGTTTCACATATGAATTAGTACAGGTTGTTGATACTTTACTAGTACATGGGGAACTTTTATTTTGAAATATTTCGAAAATCCGTGACCCGGAAGTACTTTTTTGTGTCGTGACAAGGCGCTGGCGTAAACAGTGACCAATAACGTTTTCGCAGTTAAGAGTTTTACTTTAGACGTTTATTAACAACCTGGAACTCAAAATATGAATAATTTAACAGTATAACATAATATACATACCCCATGTAGTGATTTCGCGTTTGAGACGGGACTTGCTTGATATATGTTATCTCGGTAACGCTAGCTAGCTAGCTGCGTAGCTAACAATGGATAACTGTATGGTTTTTCACACTCAAATAGCCTCCATCATGGAGGTGCTGGCGAATGCAGCCGTGGCAGAGATCTGTAAAGTTGTAGACGACGACTATGCAGTGTTTCGTTTGGAAATAACTCAAAGCCAGAAAGAGAATAGGGCATTGCGAAGGAAACTACAGCTACTGGAATTGAAGGTGTCACGCGAGCGCGTCCTCGCCAGTCCAAGAAGCATCAAGATCTTCGACCGATACAGAGGAATGGCAAGAGGTAACGTTACATTTTTGCAGAATGCCGAGGCCTGTCGTTCCGCTCTGCGCATGTGTGACTTTAGATTTGTTACCCACATACTATATATGGTTAAAAATCATTGGGTGTTGTAATGTATGTATGTAATAATTCCCCAGATTACTTAACTAGATATCTTGCGTAAAGAGACTATTATAACCTAACCAGATTCTTGATTTACTGCATTTCCTGTTATTTACTCATTGAAAACAATGTGATGCATGGATCATAATACATCAATCAATAAATAGTATATCAAGAAGTTATGAGAAGTGTTACCTTGCATCCTTGCCAATTCTAGACATGATCAAGAGTGTACAATATAGCTTTGAGCATTGACAGTAGCTAACTTAACCTCCGCTTTCCCCCAATCACTCTCTCAGGTGAAGGAAATCTCACTGGAGGCCACAGGAGCTTTGTTAAGCCAGCGGGACACAATAAATGGAGAGATGACCAACCAATCACTGTTGATGAGGGGAGTGGAACCTCAACCCAGCACATTATCATGATAGAGGTCAGTGTAATAGTGTTGCATTGCAAATTACAGTTACTTTGTAAATCAGATGTGGCCCATTTATTTCAAAGGCTTCCCTCAGCTATTCACTTGCTTACATGTACATCCTTATTTATCTGCCAATGGGGAGCTTGTGAGACTTCCCTATGACATTGTTATCCAATTCTTACATGCTGACTACACCGGCCACACGTGTGCGCCATCGCGCGCATGTTGATTTTGTGTATCCACACCAGACACGATCAGGACACGCAGGTTGAAATATCAAAGTGAACTCTGAACCAACTATATTAATTTGGGGACCAGTTGTTACTCGGTGAGGGAAATGTTATTTTTATGTATCGAATCAATGCTACTTTTTAATAACTAATTAGAAAGGTTCAAGCAGGTGACGGACTGATTGTGTATGGAGAAACCCTCATTATCACTGTTCCTCAACTTGGCAGTACGCCCAGAATATTGCTATGGGAACAAAAGAGGTATCTGTTTCAAGATCTCAACTTGGAGAGAGAGAGCCTCGTGAGGCACCGGTAGTGATTAATTAATTATGTTAAATCATGCAAATATAACTTGTCTGTGCGTTGCCATATATAAGACAACTGTTGGGACCGCCCCAACGGAGCTTCTTATAGACTTGTACGGGTTTGTTGTAACCTCTCCAGCTTGCTGATATTAAATAGTTATTCATGTTAAGATTGACTTCAGGTGTCCCTGGTGTTGAATTTCCACCACAACACATATGAAACATTCATGGACATTTAGCTAGCTATCTTGCTGTTGCTAGCTAATTTGTCCTGGGATATAAATATATTTTTTGGTCTGGATCTGAAGAATATCGACCCACTTTGAGTCACAGAAAATGTGTTCTCTACTCTAACAATGAATCCACAGATACCAGGGGAAACCGAGTTGGTTTCTAGTAATCTCTCCTTGTTCAGTCATCTTCTGTGGATTTTACAGATGGAAGTTTACATACCTTAGCCAAATACATTTGAGCTCAGTTTTTCACAATTCCTGACATTTAATCCTAGTAAAAATTCCCTGTCTTAGGTCAGTTAGGATCACCACTTTATTTTAAGAATGTGAAATGTCAGAATAATAGTGATTTATTTCAGCTTTTATTTCTTTCATCACATTCCCAGTGGGTCAGAAGTTTACATACACTCAATTAGTATTTGGTAGCATTGGCTTTAAATTGTTTAACTTGGGTCAAATGTTTCGGGTAGCCTTCCACAAGCTTACCACAATAAGTTGGGTGAATTTTGTCCCATTCCTCCTGACAGAGCTGGTGTAACTGAGTCAGGTTTGTAGGCCTCCTTGCTCGCACACACTTTTTCAGTTCTACCCACAAATTTTCTATGGGATTGAGGTCAGAGCTTTATGATAGCCACTCCAATACCTTGACTTTGTTGTCCTTAAGCCATTTTGCCACAACTTTGGAAGTATGCTTGGGGTCATTGTCCATTTGGAAGACCCATTTGGGACCAAGTATTAACTTCCTGACTGATGTCTTGAAATGTTGCTTCAATGTATCCACATCATTTTCCATCCTCATGATGTCATCTTTTTTGTGAAGTGCACCAGTCCCTCCTGCAGCAAAGCACCCCCACATCATGATGCTGCCACCCCCGTGCTTCATGGTTGGGACAGTGTTCTTTGGCTTGCAAGCCTCCCCCTTTTTCCTCCAAACATAACAATGGTCATTACGGCCAAACAGTTCTATTTTTGTTTCATCAGACCAGAGGACATTTCTCCAAAAAGTACAATCTTTGTCCCCATTTGCAGTAGCAAACCGTAGTCTGGCTTTTTTTATGGCGGTTTTGGAGCAGTGGCTTCTTCCTTGCTGAGCGGCCTTTCAGGTTATGTCGATATAGGATTTGTTTTTACTGTGGATATAAATACGTTTGTACCTGTCATCTCCAGCATCTTCACAAGGTCCTTTGCTGTTGTTCTGGGATTGATTTGTACTTTTCGCACCAAAGTACGTTCATCTCTAGGAGACAGAACGCATCTCCTTCCTGAGCGGTATGATGGCTGCGTGGTCCCATGGTGTTTATACTTGCGTACTATTGTTTGTACAGATGAACGTGGTCCCTTCAGGCATTTGGAAATTGCTCCCAAAGATGAACCAGACTTGTGGAGGTCTACAATTTTTTTTCTGAGATCTTGGCTGATTTCTTTTGATTTTCCCATGATGTCGAGCAAAGAGGCACTGAGTTTGAAGGTAGGCCTTGAAATACATCCACAGGTACACCTCCAATTGACTCAAATTATGTCAATTAGCCTATCAGAAGCTTCTAACGCCATGACATTTTCTGGAATTTTCCAAGCTGTTTAAAGGTACAGTCAACTTAGTGTATGTAAACTTCCGACCCACTGGAATTGTGATACAATGAATTATAAGTGAAAAAATGTCTGTAAACAATTTGGAAAAATTACTTGTCATGCACAAAATAGATGTCCTAACCGACTTGCTAAAACTATAGTTTGTTAACAAGAAATTTGTGGAGTGGATGAAAAGCAAGTTTTAATGACTCCATCCTAAGTGTATGTAAACTTCCGATTTGAACTGTACTAGGCACATGATCTGAACCAAATGGGAGTCTAGGTCTGTACCACTATCCGATTAGGGGGGTCAATGTGTTTTTGTGTCCCCACTTTGGTTCTGAAATCACCAACACCTACTAATTAACTTGTCATGTTTGCAGTTGAAGTGTTGAAGCTCGTAATGTATCAATATTGATTGTTAAAAAAAGTGCGCCAGATTGCTGTCCTCAATCTGAAATGATGAACTTTACCCTGTATATCTAAAAATGACCATATACACTGATTGTTCGAAGCAAAACTACCAAAACGTATTGCTGATGGTGAACCTGAACAATCGAAACTCAAATCTATTGTAAACCCCCGTTCAGCAGCTTAACTAGGCTACTGATATTTCCTGGGGTTGTTCGGCATGCAAGCTGACTTGTAGACCAATGACTGTCGACACAGGCATATTCTTAGTTTGACACTGAATAGAGGACGCATTAGTTGTGACAAAAGATGAGGTATGGTAAGGTAGAAATAAAGTAACATGTTAGTGAATCAGTGCTTCGTAATGTTTGAATGGACTTTCTGACCGAAGCGTGCTACATTTGGATCGGTTTGGGATCCGCGGACCAATGCAGTTGTATCTGAAACGTTTCAATTGGGACCGTTGCGTTTTGGTTAAATAGTTACATCCCTTCCAATTCTACTCATGAATAATAACCTCTTGTCAGTCTGCAGATGCAGAGGCTGCAGGTCCTGAAGGATCATCTCTGGTCAAGCAGGAGAAGTCTGAAGGAGAGGAGGACCCACAACACAGCAGAGACATCCAGACTGGAGCAGCGGCTGTAGTAGCGCCCCCTGTAGCCACGGAGGACCTTGCCCCCGCCCCCCAGCCCAGGACCCGATGCAACATCACGGAGGTCAGTGGAACTCCGAACGCCGTCCTCAAGTCAGAGACAGACACCGAGAATTTAACTGTAACACAAAGGCTTTTACACACAGGATCTGACCACAGATCAGACCCAGAGAGACTGGGGCTGGGGCCACTGGGCTGTCGTCCTGCTTCCAGCTCAGAGTCTTTACTTTACGGTAACACAAGCCTGAGGACGGTTCATTCCCATCCGGACTCAGGAGACGCATTAGAGACTGGCAATGATCTGTCTTATTACACTACAGAGATGGACCCTGGCAACATATCCTTGGGATTAGAGATACAAACTGATCTGTCTAGAGGGGACTGGTACAGTAGTAGTGTATACTCAGAAGGGGGCCTAGATAAGAAAAGGGAGGGTCTGGTTGTAGATGAAGTGACTGTGAAAGTGGAAGGTGACGTTTCTCCCACATGGAATGCAGATAGTCAACTAGGAGACGGACACTCACAGGGCAGAGGTTTCTTAGATTACAGGGAAAGCTTAGAGACAAATCCAAATGTCGTGACCCACTCCCCTTTACACTCGCCCAGGGATCCAGACCCAGTGTCCACATCGATGGGGCATTCCAATTCACACGGCCGCGTCCTTTTCGATGAGGTATTGAACTCAAACGACAGGGCTAGAGCCCAGGCTCAGGGAGGGGGAGCAACATCAGGCAATAGTAAAGAGAAACAGTTCCTCTGCATGTTCTGTAACAAAGGCTTCAGCTGCCCCCAGACAGTGGAGATCCACCAGAGGGTCCACACAAGGGTGAAACCCTTCAGCTGTACCCAGTGTCACATGCGCTTCACACAGGCTGGTGATCTGAAAAGGCACCACAGGGTTCACACAGGGGAGAAACCCTACAGCTGCCCCCAGTGTCATATCCGCTTCACCCAGGCTAGCAGCCTGAAGAGGCACCTGAAGGTCCACACGGGAGAAAGGCCGTTCGCCTGTACGCACTGTGGGAAGAGGTTCTCAGAGAGGAGCTACCTCAGGATACACCAGCAGAAAAACCATTCCACTAAATAAAAACCATTCCTATTCATAGCTTATTTAGTTTAGATCAAACCCTACATTAAAGACAAAGATGAATTGTCAGTGTTGTCAGCAGGAAATATCCACAGATGAATTTGGAAGAACGAGAGTAACAGATTTCATTCAGTGTTGAATATTCCTGTGTAGAATATTGCATCCGGACGTTGTGTGAAAAATAAGGCATATATAAGCCTAAAAGGTCTGTTATATATTGTGTTTGTACTGTGTAGGTTATATGATGTTCACAAATTCCCCCCAACGCTGTTAATTAGAAAATGTAGGCAGTTTATCAACTTCATGCAGATTTTATGTTGAGACGTGCATGTGTGGTTTTCATATGGTGTATTTAAAACTTGTTTATATTTAGTAAACACAAAATTGAACTTTTCATTCTGACTTTCATTGAGACTCTCTTTAGCAGACGTCACATCTGATCTCACCCTGCTATGCATACACCCAACAGCGCTTTATAACCACTATACACTTCCTAAATATACCCATAGTCTATTATACTAACAAACACCCTATATAGTCTATTACACTAACAAACACCCTGTTGTCTATTACACTAACAAACACCCTGTTGTCTATTACACTAACAAACACCCTATATAGTCTATTACACTAACAAACACCCTGTCGTCTATTACACTAACAAACACCCTGTCGTCTATTACACTAACAAACACCCTATATAGTCTATTACACTAACAAACATCCTATAGCAGGGCTGCACAACCCTCTTCCTGGAGATCTACAGTCCTGAGGGTTTTCAGTCCAACCCTAATTTAACACACCTGATTCTACTTGTTAGCTGCTCAACAAGACCTTACCTAGCTGAATCAGATAAATTAGGGTTGGAATGAAAACCTACAGGACAGTAGATCACCAGGAAGAGGGTTGGGCAGCCCTGCTCTATACTTTATTACACTAGCAAACACCCTATATAGTATATTACGCTAACACCCTATATAGTCTGTTACACTAGCAAACACCCCGTCGTCTATTACACTAACAAACACCCTATATAGTCTGTTACACTAGCAAACACCCTATATAGTCTATTACACTAACAAACACCCTATATAGTCGATTACACTAACAAACACCCTATATAGTCTGTTACACTAGCAAACACCCTATATAGTCTATTACGCTAACACCCTATATAGTCTGTTACACTAGCAAACACCCCGTCGTCTATTACACTAACAAACACCCTATATAGTCTATTACACTAACAAACACCCTATATAGTCTATTACACTAACAAACACCCTATATAGTCGATTACACTAACAAACACCCTATATAGTCTATTACACTAACAAACACCCTATATAGTCTTATTACACTAACACCCTAAATAGTCTTATTACACTAACAAACACCCTATATAGTCTATTACACTAACAAACACCCTATATAGTCTTATTACACTAACAAACACCCTATATAGTCGATTACACTAACAAACATTATGTCGTCTATTACACTAACAAACACCCTGTATAGTCTATTACACTAACAAACACCCTATATAGTCGATTACACTAACAAACATCCTGTCGTCTATTACACTAACAAACACCCTGTATAGTCTATTACACTAACAAACACCCTATATAGTCTATTACACTAATAAACACCCTATTACACTAACACCCTATTACACTAACAAACACCCTATATAGTCTATTACATTAACAAACACCCTATATAGTCCATTACACTAACAAATACCCTGTATAGTTCATTACACTAACAAATACTCTGTATAGTCTATTACACTAACAAACACCCTATATAGTCTTATTACACTAACAAACATCCTATATAGTCTATTACGCTAACAAACACCCTATATAGTCTATTACACTAACACCCTATATAGTCTATTACACTAACACCCTATATAGTCTATTACGCTAACAAACACCCTATAGTCTATTACACTAACAAACACCCTGTCGTCTATTACAATAACAAACACCCTATATAGTCTATTACACTAACAAACATCCTATAGCAGGGCTGCACAATCCTCTTCCTGGAGATCTACAGTCCTGAGGGTTTTCAGTCCAACCCTAATTTAACACACCTGATTTTACTTGTTAGCTGCTCAACAAGACCTTACCTAGCTGAATCAGATAAATTAGGGTTGGAATGAAAACCTACAGAACAGTAGATCTCCAGGAAGAGGGTTGGGCAGCCCTGCTCTATACTTTATTACACTAGCAAACACCCTATATAGTCTATTACGTTAACAAAGACCCAAAATAGTATGTTACGCTAACACCCTATATAGTCTGTTACACTAGCAAACACCCCGTCGTCTATTACACTAACAAACACCCTATATAGTCTATTACACTAACAAACACCCTATATAGTCTATTACACTAACAAACACCCTATATAGTCGATTACACTAACAAACACCCTATATAGTCGATTACACTAACAAACACCCTATATAGTCTATTACACTAACAAACACCCTATATAGTCGATTACACTAACAAACACCCTATATAGTCGATTACACTAACAAACACCCTGTCGTCTATTACACTAACAAACACCCTATATAGTCTTATTACACTAACAAACACCCTATATAGTCTTATTACACTAACAAACACCCTATATAGTCTATTACACTAACAAACACCCTATATAGTCGATTACACTAACAAACACCCTGTCGTCTATTACACTAACAAACACCCTATATAGTCTTATTACACTAACAAACACCCTATATAGTCGATTACACTAACAAACATCCTGTCGTCTATTACACTAACAAACACCCTGTATAGTCTATTACACTAACAAGCACCCTATATAGTCTTATTACACTAACAAACACCCTATATAGTCTTATTACACTAACAAACACCCTATATAGTCTTATTACACTAACAAACACCCTATATAGTCGATTACACTAACAAACACCCTATATAGTCTATTACACTAACAAACACCCTATATAGTCGATTACACTAACAAACACCCTGTCGTCTATTACACTAACAAACACCCTATATAGTCTTATTACACTAACAAACACCCTATATAGTCTTATTACACTAACAAACACCCTATATAGTCTATTACACTAACAAACACCCTATATAGTCGATTACACTAACAAACACCCTGTCGTCTATTACACTAACAAACACCCTATATAGTCTTATTACACTAACAAACACCCTATATAGTCTTATTACACTAACAAACACCCTGTATAGTCTATTACACTAACAAACACCCTATATAGTCTTATTACACTAACAAACACCCTGTATAGTCTATTACACTAACAAACACCCTATATAGTCTTATTACACTAACAAACACCCTATATAGTCTTATTACACTAACAAACACCCTATATAGTCTTATTACACTAACAAACACCCTATATAGTCGATTACACTAACAAACACCCTATATAGTCTATTACACTAACAAACACCCTATATAGTCGATTACACTAACAAACACCCTGTCGTCTATTACACTAACAAACACCCTATATAGTCTTATTACACTAACAAACACCCTATATAGTCTTATTACACTAACAAACACCCTATATAGTCTATTACACTAACAAACACCCTATATAGTCGATTACACTAACAAACACCCTGTCGTCTATTACACTAACAAACACCCTATATAGTCTTATTACACTAACAAACACCCTATATAGTCTTATTACACTAACAAACACCCTATATAGTCTATTACACTAACAAACACCCTATATAGTCGATTACACTAACAAACATCCTGTCGTCTATTACACTAACAAACACCCTGTATAGTCTATTACACTAACAAACACCCTATATAGTCTTATTACACTAACAAACACCCTATATAGTCTTATTACACTAACAAACACCCTATATAGTCGATTACACTAACAAACATCCTGTCGTCTATTACACTAACAAACACCCTGTATAGTCTATTACACTAACAAACACCCTATATAGTCGATTACACTAACAAACACCCTATATAGTCTATTACACTAACAAACACCCTATATAGTCGATTACACTAACAAACACCCTATATAGTCGATTACACTAACAAACACCCTGTCGTCTATTACACTAACAAACACCCTATATAGTCTTATTACACTAACAAACACCCTATATAGTCTTATTACACTAACAAACACCCTATATAGTCGATTACACTAACAAACACCCTGTCGTCTATTACACTAACAAACACCCTATATAGTCTTATTACACTAACAAACACCCTATATAGTCTTATTACACTAACAAACACCCTATATAGTCTTATTACACTAACAAACACCCTATATAGTCTTATTACACTAACAAACACCCTATATAGTCGATTACACTAACAAACATCCTGTCGTCTATTACACTAACAAACACCCTGTATAGTCTATTACACTAACAAACACCCTATATAGTCGATTACACTAACAAACACCCTATATAGTCTATTACACTAACAAACACCCTATATAGTCGATTACACTAACAAACACCCTATATAGTCGATTACACTAACAAACACCCTATATAGTCTATTACACTAACAAACACCCTATATAGTCGATTACACTAACAAACACCCTATATAGTCGATTACACTAACAAACACCCTGTCGTCTATTACACTAACAAACACCCTATATAGTCTTATTACACTAACAAACACCCTATATAGTCTTATTACACTAACAAACACCCTATATAGTCGATTACACTAACAAACACCCTGTCGTCTATTACACTAACAAACACCCTATATAGTCTTATTACACTAACAAACACCCTATATAGTCTTATTACACTAACAAACACCCTATATAGTCTTATTACACTAACAAACACCCTATATAGTCGATTACACTAACAAACATCCTGTTGTCTATTACACTAACAAACACCCTGTATAGTCTATTACACTAACAAACACCCTATATAGTCGATAACACTAACAAACATCCTGTCGTCTATTACATTAACAAACACCCTGTATAGTCTATTAAACTAACAAACACCCTATATAGTCTATTACACTAACAAACACCCCAAATAGTCTATTACACTAATAAACACCCTATTACACTAACACCCTATTACACTAACAAACACCCTATATAGTCTATTACACTAACAAACACCCTATATAGTCTTATTACACTAACAAACACCCTATATAGTCGATTACACTAACAAACATCCTGTCGTCTATTACACTAACAAACACCCTGTATAGTCTATTACACTAACAAACACCCTATATAGTCGATTACACTAATAAACACCCTATTACACTAACACCCTATTACACTAACAAACACCCTATATAGTCTATTACATTAACAAACACCCTATATAGTCCATTACACTAACAAATACCTTGTATAGTTCATTACACTAACAAATACTCTGTATAGTCTATTACACTAACAAACACCCTATATAGTCTTATTACACTAACAAACACCCTATATAGTCTATTACGCTAACACACACCCTATATAGTCTATTACACTAACACCCTATATAGTCTATTACATTAACACCCTATATAGCCTATTACGCTAACAAACACCCTATAGTCTATTACGCTAACAAACACCCTATATAGTCTATTACGCTAACAAACACCCTGTAGTCTACTACGCTAACAAAAACCCTATATAGTCTAGAGTACTCCCAGCGCCGACAGAGATGGCTGCCTCGCTTCGCGTTCCTAGGAAACTATGCAGTATTTTTTTTTTTTTTACATGTTATTTCTTACATTGGTACCCCAGGTAATCTTACATTTCATTACATACAGTCGGGAGGAACTACTGAATATAAGAGCAACGTCAACTCACCATCATTACGACCAGGAATATGACTCTCCCGAAGCGGATCCTGTGTTTTGCCTTCCACCCAGGACAATGGATCGGATCCCAGCCGGCGACCCAAAACAACGACGCCGTAAAAGGGGCAAACAAAGCGGTCTTCTGGTCAGGCTCCGGAGACGGGCACATTGCGCACCACTCCCTAGCATACTACTCGCCAATGTCCAGTCTCTTGACAACAAGGTTGATGAACTCCGAGCAAGGGTAGCATTCCAGAGAGACATCAGAGACTAACGTTCTTTGCTTCACGAAAACATGGCTCACTCGAGAGACGCTAACGGAGTCGGTGCAGCCAGCTGGTTTCTTCACGCATTGTGCCGACAGAAACAAGCATCTTTCTGGTAAGAAGAGCCTTATGATTAACGAGACTTGGTGTGATCATAACAACATACAGGAACTCAAGTCCTTCTGTTCACCTGACTTATAATTCCTCACAATCAAATGTCGACCGCATTATCTACCAAGTGAATTCTCTTCGATTATAATCACAGCAGTATATATTCCCCCCCAAGCAGACACATCGACGGCCCTGAACTAACTTTATTTGACTCTATGTAAACTGGAAACCACATATCCTGATTTTATTTATTCGTTATTTTACCAGGTAAGTTGACTGAGAACACGTTCTCATTTGCAGCAACGACCTGGGGAATAGTTACAGGGGAGAGGAGGGGATGAATGAGCCAATTGTAAACTGGGGATTATTAAGTGACCAGATTAGGAATTTAGCCAGGACACCGGGGTTAACACCCCTACTCTTACGATAAGTGCCATGGGTTCTTTAATGACCTCAGAGAGTCAGGACACCCGTTTAACGTCCCATCTGAAAAACGGCACCCTACACAGGGCAGTGTCCCCAATCACTGCCCTCGGGCATTGAGATATTTTTTTAGACCAGAGGAAAGAGTGCCTCCTACTGGCCCTCCAACACCACTTCCAGCAGTATCTGGTCTCCCATCCAGGAACTGACCAGTACCAACCCTGCTTAGCTTCAGAAGAAAGCCAGCAGTGGTATGCAGGGTGGTATGCTGCTGGCTGAGGCTGCATTCATTGTTGCTGGGAATTTTGACAAGGCTAATCTGAAAACAAGACTCCCTAAATTCTATCAGCATATCGATTGTGCTACCAGGGCTGGTAAAACCATGGATCATTGTTATTCTAACTTCCGCGATGCATATAAAGCCCTCCACGCCCTCCTTTCAGAAAAGCTGACCACGACTCCATTTTGTTGCTTCCAGCCTACAGACAGAAACTAAAACAAGAAGCTCCCACGCTCAGGTCTGTTCAACGCTGGTCCGACCAATCTGATTCCACGCTTCGAGACTGCTTTGATCACGTGGATTGGGATATGTTCCGCATTGCGTCCAACAACAACATTGACGAATACGCTGACCGAGTTCATTAGAAAGTGCATCGGCGATGTTATACCCACAGCAACGATTAAAACATTCCCAAACCAGAAACCGTGGATTGATGGCAGCATTCGCGCGAAACTGAAAGCGCAAACCACTGCTTTTAACCAGGGCAAGGTGACCGGAAACATGACCGAATACAAACAGTGTAGCTATTCCTTCCGCAAGGCAATCAAACAAGCTAAGTGTCAGTATAGAGACAAAGTAGAGTCGCAATTCAACGGCTCAGACACAAGAGGTATGTGGCAGGGGCTACAGTCAATCACGGATTACAAAAATAAAACCAGCCCCGTCGCGGACCAGGATGTCTTGCGTGAGTAAAACATTTAAACATGTTAACCCTCGCAAGGCTACAGGCCCAGACGGCATCCCCAGCCGCGTCCTCAGAGCATGCGCAGACCAGCTGGCTGATGTGTTTACGGACATATTCAATCAATCCTTATCCCAGTCTGCTGTTCCCGCATGCTTCAAGAGGGCCACCATTGTTCCTGTTCCCAAGAAAGCTAAGGTAACTGAGCTAAACGACTACCGCCCCTTGGCACTCACTTCCGTCATCATGAAGTGCTTTGAGAGACTAGTCAAGGACCATATCACCTCAACCCTACCTGACACCCTAGACTCACTCCAATTTTCTTACCGCCCCAATAGGTCCACAGACGACGCAATCGCAACCACACTGCACACTGCCCTAACCCATCTGGACAAGAGGAATACCTATGTAAGAATGCTGTTCATCGACTACAGCTCAGCATTTAACACCATAGTACCCTCCAAACTCGTCATCAAGCTCGAGACCCTGGGTCTCGACCCCGCCCTGTGCAACTGGGTACTGGACTTCCTGACGGGCTGCCCCCAGGTGGTGAGGGTAGGTAACAACATCTCCACCCCGCTGATCCTCAACACTGGGGCCCCACAAGGGTGCTTTCTGAGCCCTCTCCTGTACTCCCTGTTCACCCACGACTGCGTGGCCATGCACGCCTCCAACTCAATCATCAAGTTTGCGGACGACACTACAGTGGTAGGCTTGATTACCAACAACGACGAGACGGCCTACGGGGAGGAGGTGAGGGCCCTCGGAGTGTGGTGTCCGGAAAATAACCTCACACTCAATGTCAACAAAACAAAGAAGATGATTGTGGACTTCAGGAAACAGCAGAGGGAGCACCCCCCTATCCACATCGACGGGACAGTAGTGGAGAGGGTAGTAAGTTTTAAGTTCCTCGGCGCACACATCACTTTTGGCTTGTCACCAAAAGCACTCACAAACTTCTACAGATGCACAATCGAGAGCATCCTGTCGGGCTGTATCACCGCCTGGTACGGCACAACCGTAAAGCTCTCCAGAGGGTACCTTCCCTCCAGGATACCTACACCACCAGATGTCACAGGAAGGCCATAAAGATCATCAAGGACAACAACCACCCGAGCCACTGCCTGTTCACCCCGCTATCATCCAGAAGGCGAGGTCAGTACAGGTGCATCAAAGCTGGGACCGAGAGACTGAAAAACAGCTTCTATCTCAAGGCCATCAGACTGTTAAACATCCACCACTAACATTGAGTGGCTGCTGCCAACATACTGACTAGACTCCAGCCACTTTAATAATGGAAATTGATGTAAAAAATGTTATCACTAGCCACTTTAAACAATGCCACTTAATACAATGTTTACATACCCTACATTACTCATCTCATATGTATATACTGTACTCTATACCATTTACTGCATCTTGCCTATGCCGTTCTGTACCATCACTCATTCATATATCTTTATGTACATATTCTTTATTCCTTTACACTTGTGTGTATAAGGTAGTAGTTGTGGAATTGTTAGGTTAGATTACTCGTTGGTTATTACTGCATTGTCAACTAAAAGCACAAGCATTTCGCTACACTCGCATTAACAACTGCTAACCATGTGTATGTGACAAATAAAATTTGATTTGATTTACACTAACAAACACCCTATATATTCTATTACACTAACAAACACCCTGTCATGTATTACACTAACAAACACCCTGTAGTCTATTACACTAACAAACACCCTGTAGTATATTATGCTAACAAACCCCCAGGTGGTGATAGTCTATAGTCTATTACACTAACAAACACCTTATATAGTCTATTACACTAACAAACACCCTGTCGTCTATTACGCTAACAAACACCCTGTCGTCTATTACGCTAACAAACGCCCTGTAGTCTATTACACTAACAAACACCTTGTCGTCTATTACACTAACAAACACCATGTAGTCTATTACGCTAACAAACACCCTATATAGTCTATTACACTAACAAACACCGTATATAGTCTATTACACTAACAAACACCTACTGACTTATCATACCTGACTTAATTTTACCCACATCATATGTCCACCATGATGGGTTTAACAACAATGAAGTCATTCTGTAATTACAGTATAGGGCTGAAACGTTGTGGGGATTGATAAACACTCTGGGCCATACTTGCAAAAAATAGAAAAAGTTAAAGGTTAAGTTTAAGCGACCAACTGATTAGCGTAATAGGTTAGCATAGGGATACATTTGCAAGCTTATGTAATGGAAACAGCTGACATGTAGCCTTTGCTCACATGCCACTATGTCAACGATTTTAATGGGCTGATGCTTAAACTTAACCTTGAACTTAAACCTGTTCTAATGTTCGTAAGTATGGCCTCCACTTGCTAAAAGTGTGTTTATTATACGTGTGTGCGACTGTGTGTGTACGTACCAGAGGGAGTGTATGTCTGTGTAATCTGTATCACCTGTCTCTTCCAGGAGGAGGAGGGTCCAGAGGTGCTGCTGGTGAAGGAGGAGGGGTGTGAGGAGGGTCTGGGGAACACTGAGGGGACCATGATCATGGAGGACAACCAAACTACACCTCCTGAACCCACAGAGGAACCAGCTGAGCAGCACAGGACCACACACAGTCTCACTGAGGTGAGCCCACTGTAAACTACTGTCTGAATGGTATTAGGTCAGGGCCCATATCCACATAGCTTCTCAAAGTAGGAGTGCTGATCTAGGATCAGTTTAGCCTTTTAGATCATAATAATAACAAATCAAATGTATTTATATAGCCCTTTGTACATCAGCTGATATCTCAAAGTGCTGTACAGAAACCCAGCCTAAAACCCCAAACAGCAAGCAATGCAGGTGTTGAAGCACGTTGTCTAGAAAAAACTCCCAAGAAAGGCCAAAACCTAGGAAGAAACCTAGAGAGGAACCAGGCTATGTGGGGTGGCCAGTCCTCTTCTGGCTGTGCCGGGTGGAGATTATAACAGAACATGGCCAAGATGTTCAAATGTTTATAAATGACCAACATGGTCCAATAAGAATAAGGCAGAACAGTTGAAACTGGAGCAGCAGCACGGCCAGGTGGACTGGGGACAGCAAGGAGTCATCATGTCAGGTAGCCCTGATGCATGGTCCTAGGGCTCAGGTCCTCCGAGAGAGAGAAAGAAAGAGAGAATTAGAGAGAGCACACTTAAATTCACACAGGACACTGAATAGGACAGGAGAAGTACTTGAGATATAAAAAACTGACCCTAGCCCCCCGACACATAAAGTACTGCAGCATAAATACTGGAGGCTGAGACAGGAGGGGTCAGGAGACACTCCAGAGCCTTTCCGTTCACCTTCACACTCCTGGGCCAGACTACACTCAATCATATGACCCACTGAAGAGATGAGTCTTCAGTAAAGACTTAAAGGTTGAGACCGAGTTTGCGCCTCTCACATGGGTAGGCAGACCATTCCATAAAAATTGAGCTCTATAGGAGAAAGCCCTGCCTCCAGCTGTTTGCTTAGAAATTCTAGGGACAATTAGGAGGCCTGCGTTCTGTGACCGTAGAGTACGTGTAGGTATATACGGCAGGACCAAATCAGAGAGATAGGTAGGAGCAAGCCCATGTAATGCTTTGTAGGTTAGCAGTAAAACCTTGAAATCAGCCCTTGCCTTGACAGGAAGCCAGTGTAGGGAGGCTAGCACTGGAGTAATATTATCAAACTGTTTGGTTCTAGTCAGGATTCTAGCAGCCGTATTTAGCACTAACTGAAGTTTATTTAGTGCTTTATCCGGGTAGCCGGAAAGTAGAGCATTGCAGTAGTCTAACCTAGAAGTAACAAAAGCATGGATTCATTTTTCTGCATCATTTTTGGACAGAAAGTTTCTGATTTTTTGCAATATTACGTAGATGGAAAAAGCTGTCCTTGAAACAGTCTTGATATGTTCGTCAAAAGAGAGATCAGGGTCCAGAGTAACGCAGAGGTCCTTCACAGTTTTATTTGAGACGACTGTACAACCATTAAGATTAATTGTCAGATTCAACAGAAGATCTCTTTGTTTCTTGGGACCTAAAACAAGCATCTCTGTTTTGTCCGAGTTTAAAAGTAGAAAGTTTCCAGCCATCCACTTCCTTATGTCTGAAACACAGGCTTCTAGCGAGGGCAATTTTGGGGCTTCACCATGTTTCATTGAAATGTACAGCTGTGTGTCAGCCGCATAGCAGTGAAAGTTAACATGTTTTCGAATGACATCCCAAGAGGGAAAATATATAGTGAAAACAATAGTGGTTCTAAAACAGAACCTTGAGGAACACCGAAATGTACAGTTGATTTGTCAGAGGACAAACCATTCACAGAGTCAAACTGATATCTTTCCGACAGATAAGATCTAAACCAGGCCAGAACTTGTCAGTGTAGACCAATTTGGGTTTCCAATCTCTCCAAAAGAATGTGGTGATCGATGGTATCAAAAGCAGCACTAAGGTCTAGGAGAACGAGGTCAGATGCAGAGCCTCGGTCTTATGCCATTAAAAGGTAATTTACCACCTTCACAGTGCTATGATGGGGTCTAAAACCAGACTGAAGCATTTCATATACATTTTTTTTTTTTTTATTATTATTTTTTATTTTAGCCCTTTTTCGTGGTATCCAATTGTTGTAGTAGCTACTATCTTGTCTCATCGCTACAACTCCCATACGGGCTCGGGAGAGACGAAGGTTGAAAGTCATGCGTCCTCCGATACACAACCCAACCAAGCCGCACTGCTTCTTAACACAGCACGCATCCAACCCGGAAGCCAGCCGCACCAATGCGCCGGAGGAAACACCGTGCACCTGGCCACCTTGGTTAGCGGGCTGGGCACACTGCGCCCAGCCCGCCACAGGAGTCACTGGTGCGCGATGAGACAAGGACACCCCTACTGACCAAGCCCTCCCTAACCCGGGCGACGCTAGGCCAATTGTGCGTCGCCCCATGGACCTCCCGGTCGCGGCCGGTTACGACAGAGCCTGGGCGCGAACCCAGGGACTCTGATGGCACATCTGGCGCTGCAGTACAGCGCCCTTAACCACTGCGCCACCCGGGAGGCTCGTATACATTGTTTGTCTTCAGGAAGGCAGTGATTTGCTGCGCAACAGCCTTTTCTAAAATGTTTGAGAGGAATGGAAGATTCGATATAGGCCGATAGTTTTTATATTTTCTGGGTCAAGGTTTGGCTTTATTACTGCCACTTTTAGTGAGTTTGGTACACATCCAGTGGATAGAGAGCCGTTTATGTTCAACATAGTAGGGCCAAGCACAGGAAGCAGCTCTTTCAGTAGTTTAGTTGGAATAGGGTCCAATATGCAGCTTGAAGGTTTAGAGGCAATGATTATTTTCATCATTGTGTCAAATGATATAGTACTGAAACACTTGAGTGTCTCTCTTGATCCTAGGTCCTGGCAGAGTTGTGCAGACTCAGGACAACTGATCTTTGAAGGAATACGCAGATTTAAAGAGGAGCCCGTAATTTGCTTTCTAATAATCATGATATTTTCCTCAAAGAACACTATGTAGACAGGTGGGGACCAGGGCCCGTAGTTATCCAACTGCCTGAAATTTCAGTTTTGCAAATTTGGTCCTAATTTTACACATAGGAGTAAGAGCCGGTTATCAACATTCCTATCTCAAGGTGTATTTAAGAGAGCTCAAGAGGTATCCTAACCAGTTAGGAGTTGCCAGAAGATGGCTGCATTGAGACGATGATAAGCACACACATTTTTAACAAACATATGGTAATGACAATTTAATCAAAAGATACCGGTTAGATAGAGATTTTATACTTTGTGACTGACCTTGTCTGTGATGCTATTTCTCCATCTATGAAAAATACACTGTGTACAAAACATTAAGAACAGCTTCCCAAAATTGAGTTTTGCCTTCAGAACAGCCTCAATTTGTCAGGGCATGGACTCAACAAGGTATCGAAAGTGTTCCTCAGGGATACTGGCCCATGTTGACTCCAATGCTTCCATCAGTTGTGGCAAGTTGGCTGGATGTCCTTTTGGTGGTGGACCATACTTGATACACACAGGAAACTGTATCAAACTGTACCCCTTCAAAGGCACTTCAATATTTTGTCTTGCCCATTCACCCTCTGAATGGCACACATACACAATCCATGCCTCAAGGCTTTAAAATGTTTTTTTTTTTTTTTTTTTTACATGTTTCCTCCCCTTCATCTGATTGAAGTGGATTTAACAAATGACTTGAATAAGGGATCATAGCTTTCACCTGGTCAGTCTGTCATGGAAAGAGCAAGTATTCATAATGTTTTGTACACTCAACGTATGATTATTTATTAGCCTAGTGGTTGTTAGTATTTAGGCATATCATGTGAATGAAACCTCGTGAAATCATTGTCAAAAGCGCAGGCCTACATGGGAATACTGTTGCATGTAGGTCTAGATTATATATATATATATATATATATAGAAATATCAATACATTATTTCAACAACTCTAAAGCAATTTCCTGTCTATGGCACCGGAACCAATGACTCGCTGCCCTTTTATATTATCAAGACACCTGCTGATATCTCTGGTTAGGAAATAACTGGTTAGGAAAGCTGATAACTCTTAACTGGTTAGGAAAGCTCATGAGGTCCCCTAGATATCGGTCAAATAGGTGGGACTCATAACTAAAGAGGCTTCAAGCATAGCTTTTATTTTTACCCATAAGAGTAGAAGTAAAATGTCTCTCTTCTCAGCACTTACGACCAATTTTCTACTCTGAGGCTTTGTGGATATGGCCCCTGTTCTTGATTAATTGTGTCTTAAGTGAGGGATCATGTCTTTGAAGTATCAAACCATTAAAGAGTGTCAGAAAGTAAAATCAACTAACACGCTTGCAAAGTATCACATCAACTAACATGCTTGCATAGTACTCATATCAATCCCTCATTGCCCAATCAGAAGATGCTCCATAGCAGGGTGCTGATATCAGATTTCTTGATGCAACATCCTCTCACTCTGTATCTCTTACAGTCAGTAGACATGGAGGATGGGAAGCCTGATCTGTTGCTGGTCAAAGAGGAGACAATAGAAGACGGACCAGAGAGTATTGATTTGCGTGAACTTAAGATGGGGGAGCAAGGTAAGGGAGAAATACATATAGCCTACATACAGTAATATATCTTCAATGGGAATAGTGATGCACCTGGCTTATTTTATATTTTTCTTCATTCATTCATGAAATCAATACAACTTATGTTTACATACAAAAACACACATATTGTATGAACTTCTCCAGGTAATTGACAAAAAAAACTGCATATGTAGAATTCTCTATTCGCCATGTTTGTAAAGTCTATTTTGTAACCTTTTCTTGCAGGTGGCTGGCTGGAGGCAAACAGAGGAGACTGGGTGGCCATCTTGGATTCCCAGACTGGTGCAGCCAAGGACCCAGGGGACAAAATCACTGACCAGTCCAGGACCAGAGGTGACTTAGTGGAGGTCAGTGGATGGGACAGCGTCCTCAAGTCTGGAGTGGGGAACAACACCTTTAACCACAACCAGAAACAGACAGTCGAACAAAAAACAACAACCAAACTTAGTCGCCATGACAACAGACTGGCTGAGACCAGGACAAGGGGTAGATTTGGTCTGCAGGGACGGGGAGGTGTCCGTATGCGACAGAAGAGGACAGACACAGACTCTGCTAGCGATGCTCCGTCATGCTCCTATAGTTGTGATTCAGAGAGACAGATTGGGCCTCAGGTTAACCCCCTAACAGGTGCTGCCTTCAGCCTGCCTTCTATAGGATCTATAAACTGGAACATGGACCCTGCGACAACACAGACTCTCCCTGGCCTTCATCCTCCTCACACTCTCCTTATGTTAAACCAGACCTCAGACAATGCCACTGCCTCAACACTAAATGGCTACACAAGCCCATTGACAAATGACAGTAGTAGTAATGCTATCAGCAGATCTGGTGGCAAAGAGAAGCGCTTCCCGTGTTCATTCTGTGGGAAAGCCTTCAGTTTCCCCAAACAGGTGGAGATCCACCAGAGGATGCACACAGGGGAGAAACCGTTCAGCTGTCATATTTGCCGGGCCAGTTTCTCCCAATTGTCCAACTTGAAGAGGCACCAGAGGGTCCACACAGGGGAGAAGCCTTACAGCTGCCCCCAGTGTGAGAAGAGGTTCTCCCACCAGCACCATCTGAAGATACACCTGAAGGTCCACACGGGGGAAAGGCCTGTACGCACTGGGGAAAGAGTTTCTCGGAGAGGAGCTACCTCAGGATACACCAGCAGAAAATACACACGGACAACGTATAGTGTATAGTAAGTGATACAGAATTTGTCACTTAAAAAAAAAGCCAAAAACAAATAAAGTATGTCTTCTCTTTCAGGGTCCTGTCTAATGCCTGGTGACTGGGTTCCTACAAGGCCTGGGCCTGAATCTGGGTTTAGCCTTCCTCAGTTACCCCACCAATACAGACAGGGTCAGGATGGGCATTCACCACAAGAGGTACCTAGCCTATAACACAGCAAGCACACAATGCCAACAACACCCAAACAATGACTAGAGGTCAAGGAGGGAGCTCAAAGACTAACCACCTGAGCGTGGCTCCTGCTTCTACCTCCTCTGATGTCATTGGGTCACATCATGGGAGGCCGAGCATTAGGACGGACACAGACAAGCCGAATGCCTGCCTCACGTGTGTAAAGCGCTTTGCTGAGGCGAACTATGTGAAGAAGCACCAGACCGTTCACACTAAGGATAAGCCCTTCAAGTGCAAACTGAGTAACATTATCAGACATAGGAGTGTCCACAATGGTGAGAAATCGTAGCAGTTTGTCTTCAGATGTACACATGGGATATCTGGGAACCATTCTTTAGCTGACATATTATAATTATCATGTGAAGTGTCTTGGGGTAAGAGGGTAATTAACAAAGATTTTATGAATTATGTGGTTAACTTGTCATTTAAAATAGGCTTGTGTACCTGTTTTTAGAGAGACTAGGCTAGAATAAAGGACAGTTTAATATTGACCTTACTGAGGTGATGTAGATGGAATAAAGTAATTATTATTTTCTACTGTATTCTTGCTAAACAAGTCTGCGCTCAGCTTGAAAGATCCTGATCATAGGAGATTTGATGTGTAATGTAATAAGCAGTACCTTATTTCAAAGAACAGCGTAAATAACTTTTTCATTTAACCACACCCTTTGAGCTATGACGCCAACCAATAAGATACTTTCTCTTCAGTGTAAACAGAAGTGGGTGCGGCTAGGCGACAAGGTGGAAGCGGATGTGGAACTTGAATCGGATGGCGGTGTAAAAAAGGATGAGTGGATTTTTGTCCAAAAGAATGGGAAAAGGAGAAAAATGTGTGGATTCTGATCATATCCCATTTTATCTGATATTCCTGCGTTTTTTGGAAAAACAAATGTAGGCCTATGCCAGACTTGGTGAATCCGTCTCCATGTAGTGCGTTTCTGCTGATCAGAAAAGGCGTGTCTCAACCAAATGTATGAATATAATGTGTCTTGCATTGATGTGCCACCTGTCAAAAGGAGTCATTTTTGGAGTCTTGGAAAAAGTCGACATTGCTCTACTGAGGAATGAATCGTATGGTAAATGACATGAAGGAGAAGAGTTTGTCTGTCCTTGTTTTTTGTGTCTCCCAAACCAAGTGCAGCTGTGATATGCGTGCTATCCTGTGAGATCCTTTATATACAGACTAATTAATAAAGTGATGGAGAAGCTACTCATGACAAAAGGTTAAAAAAAATAATAATTGAATCACTTCCTGAATTGCAGTAGCGGTGCGTGGGTAAAATCAACAGGGAAGCCAATCTAGGGGGAAAATGCCATATTACATCCTCTGTGTTGTGATAATTGTTTACTCTAAGAAAACCAATGGTCCAAACCTAATTTCTCTATCGTAATCTTTTTAAAAGTTATTGGAGCTTTTACCCTTGTAAAATGGCCAATTTTGAGACATTATTATCTCATTTTAGTAAACGCTTTTCACAGTAAATTCAGCTTGTGTCATGTTAATTCCTCAAAAGTCACTGCTGTCAACAGAGCGTGCTGTTTATTATCAGACGTTTTACGTTTCCGAAATGTAAATGTTTTATTTATTTTATTTCATCTTTATTTAGACCAGCTGAGAAAAAGTTCTCATTTACAACTGCGACCTGGCCAAGATAAAGCAAAGCATTGCGACAAAAACAACAACACAGAGATACACATGGGATAAACAAACGTACAGTCAATAACACAATAGAAAAATATGTATACAGTGTGTGCAAATGAAGTAAGGAGGTAAGGCAATAAATAGGCCAATAGTGGCAAAGTAATTACAATTTAGCAATTTACACGAGTGATAAGTGTGCAGATGAGGATGTGCAAGTAGAAATACTGGTGTGCAAAAGAGCAGAAAAACAAATATGGGGATGAGGTAGGTAGTTGGTTGGATGGGCTATATACAGATGGGCTGTGTACAGCTGCAGCGATCGGTAAGCTGCTTTGACAGCTGACGCTTAAAGTTAGTGAGGAAGATACAGTTTAGGTCGGAAGTTTACATACACTTCGGTTGGAGTCATTAAAACTTGTTTTTCAACCACTCCACAAATTTCTTGTTATTATCAAACTATAGTTTTGGCAAGTCGGTTAGGACATCTACTTTGTACATGACACAAGTCATTTTTCCTACAATTGTTTACAGACAGATTATTTCACTTATAATTCACTTATTAACAATTACAGTGGGTCAGAAGTTTACATACACTGAGTTGACTGTGCCTTTAAACAGCTTGGAAAATTCCAGAAAATTATGTCATGGCTTTAGAAGCTTCTGATAGGCTAATTGACATCATTTGAGTCAATTGGAGGTGTGCCTGTGGATGTATTTTAAGGCCTACCTTCAAACTCATTGTCTCTTTGCTTGACATCATAGGAAAATCAAAAGAAATCAGCCAAGACCTCAGAAAAACAATTGTAGACCTCCACAAGTCTGGTTCATCCTTGGGAGCAATTTCCAAACAACTGAAGGTACCACGTTCATCTGTACAAACAATAGTACGCAGGTGTAAACACCATGGGACCACGCAGCGTTCATACCACTCAGGAAGGAGACGCGTCCTGTCTCCTAGATATGAACGTACTTTGGTGCGAAAAGTGCAAATCAATCCCAGAACAACAGCAAAGGACCTTGTGAAGATGCTGGAGGAAACAGTTACAAATGTATCTATATCCACAGTAAAACAAATCTTATATTATTTTATTTACCTTTATTTAACAAGGCAAGTCAGTTAAGAACAAATTATTATTTTCAATGACGGCCTAGGAACAGTGGGTTAACTGCCTTGTTCAGGGGCAGAACGACAGATGTTTTACCTTGTCAGCTCAGGGATTCGATCTTGCAACAAAAATAGAACTGTTAGACCATAATGACCATCGTTATCTTAGGAGGAAAAAGGGGGAGGCTTGCAAGCCGAAGAACAGCATCCCAACCGTGAAGCACAGAGGTGGCAGCATCATGCTTTGGGGGTGCTTTGCTGCACGAGGGACTGGTGCACTTCACAAAATAGATGGCATCATGAGGATGGAAAATTGTGGATATATTGAAGCAACATCGCAAGACATCAGTCAGGAAGTTAAAGCTTGGTCGCAAATGGGTCTTCCAAATGGACAATGACCCCAAGCATACTTCCAAAGTTGTGGAAAAATGGCTTAAGGACAACAAAGTCAAGGTATTGGAGTGGCCATCATTAAGCCCTGAACTCAACCCTATAGGAAATGTGTGGGTAGAACTGAAAAAGCATGTGCGAGCAAGGAGGCCTACAAACCTGACTCAGTTACACCAGGAGGACAGAGCTGAGTGTATGTAAACTTCTGACCCACTGGGAATGTGATGAAAGAAATAAAATATGAAATAAATCACTCTACTATTATTCTGACATTTCACATTCTTAAAATGAAATGGTGATCCTAACTGACCTAAGACAGGACATTTTTTTACTAGGATTAAATGTCAGGAATTGTGAAAAACTGAGTTTAAATGTATTTGGCTAAGGTGTATGTAAACTTCTGACTTCAACTGTAAAATCCACAGAAGATGACTGAACAAGGAGAGATTACTAGAAACCAGGTTTCCCCTTCCCCTACAAGGTTTCCCCTTGTATCTGTGGATTAATTGTTAGAGTAGAGAACACACAAAATAAGTCTCTAACTTCAGTGATTTTTGCAATTTGCTCCAGTCATTGGCAGCAGAGAACTGGAAGGAAAGGTGTCCAAATTAGGTGTTGGCTTTGGGGATGACCAGTGAAATATACCTGCTGGAGCCCGTGCTGCGCGTGGGTGCTGCTATACCTAGCAAAGACTTATAGATGACCTGGAGCCAGTGGGTCTGGCGACAAAATGTAGCGAGGACCAGCCAACGAGAACATACAGGTCGCTGTGGTGGGTAGTATATGGGGCTTTGGTGACAAAACGGATGGCACTGTGATAGACTGCATCCAATTTTCTGAGTAGAGTGTTGAAGGCTAATTTGTAAATGACATCGCCTAAGTCAAGGATCGGTAGGATCGTCCGTTTTACGAGGGTAAGTTTGGCAGCATGAGTTGAAGGAGGCTTTTGTTTTGCGAAATAGGAAGCCGATTCTAGATTTAATTTTGGATTGGAGATGCTTAATGTGAGTCTGGAAGGAGAGTTTACAGTCTAGCCAGACACCTAGGTATTTATAGTTGTCCACATATTCTAAGTCAGAACTGTCCAGAGTAGTGATGCTAGTCAGGCGGGCGGGTGCAGGCAGTGATCGGTTGAAGAGCATGTTTTTAGTTTTACTTGCATTTAAGAGCAGTTGGAGGCCACGGAAGGAGTGTTGTATGGCGTTGAACCTCGTTTGGAGGTTTGTTAACACAGTGTCCAAAGAAGAGGTGGATCAAAGAATCACTCACAGCAAGAGCGACATCATTGATATATACAGAGAAAAGAATCGGCCCGAGAATTGAACCCTGAGACTGCCAGAGGTCCGGACAACAGGCCCTCCGATTTGACACACTGAACTCTATCTGAGAAGTAGTTAGTGAACCAGACGAGGCAGTCATTAGAGAAACCAAGGCTGTTGAGTCTGCCGATAAGAATACGGTGCTTGACAGAGTCGAAAGCCTTGGCCAGGTCGATGAAGACGGCTGCACAGTATTGTCTTTTATTGGTGGCGGATATGTTACAGACCCCACTGAGCGAGATAGAACATGAAGAATCAGATTTGTCTTGGTAAATTTTATAACATAAGGAAGTGAAATTTCATCACCTCAGCGCGTTTAGTGGGTGGACACCCTATAATATGCTAACTCCAGGCTGTAGCCATATGTACAACAATGTATTATTGTGGATTCTGTCATCATGGGCCTTCAGAAGCTTCAAGGAAGCTAAAGGTCATTTGACACGAATTTTGATTTTGCATTTACTATCCCTTTAAAACCTCCCAGTTTGAACACACCCAGTAGGTGGCAACAATACACCATTTTTGTGTAGTCCGTCGATAAAACCTCAAAGAAGACGACGTAAACAGAAGTAAGCCGTGACCAAAAACTATTTCCACGTTTGCGTTTTTGTTGTCATTTAGACGTTTATTAATACCCTGCAACTCAAAATATGACTCATTTAACTGCATAGCATCACAAACTTACCCCAGGTATTATTTAATTCGCTTTGGAGACAGGACTTGGTTGATATATGTTATCTAGGTAACGCTAACTAGCTAGTTGCTAAAGTTACCTAACAATGGCTATGGTTTTTCACACTCAAATAGCCTCCATTATGGAGGTTCTAGCGAATGCAGCCGTGGCAGAGATCTGTAAACTCGTAGACGACGACTATGCAGTGTTTCGTTTGGAAATAACTCAAAGCCAGAAAGAAAACAGGGCATTGCGGAGGAAACTACAACTACTGGAACTGAAGAAGGTTGCACGGGAGCGCGCAGAAAGGACAATGCGAGAGCGTGTCAACGCCAGTCGTTTCAGTAGTGTCAAGATCCTCGACCGATACAGAGGAATTGCAAGAGGTACATTTTGCATGAGGCTGCGTGGCCTGTCGCCCCGTTACCCTCTACACATGTAGAGCGTTAACCACATATGTTTAACCATAATTGGGTCTTGGTTAGTTTTTGGATAGTATGAAATAGCCTAATTCCGCTGATTACTTGCAATATAGCGTTAAACATTGACAGTAGCTAACCTAATCACCTCTTTTCCCCCAATCACTCTCTTGGGTGAATTACATCTCACTGGAGGCCACATGAGCTTTGTGAAGCCAGCAGGACACAATACATGGAGCGATGACCAACCAATCACTGTTGATGAGGGGAGTGGAACCTCAACCCAGCAAGTTATCATCATAGAGGTTAGTGTAATAGTATTACATCAAAATTACAGTACATTTCAGAAAGGCTCCCATCAGCTATTCACTTGCTTACATGTACATCCTCATTTATCTGCCATAAGGGAGCTTGTGTGACTTCTCTACGACATTGTTACCCAATTCTACTCCCGAGTGGCACAGCGGTATAAGCCACTGCATCTCAGTGCAAGAAGTGTCATTACAGTCCCTGGTTCGAATCCAGGCTGAATGACATCCGGCCATGATTGGGAGTCTCATAGGGCGGCGCACAATTGGCCCAGCGTCACCCGGGTTTGGCCGGGGTAGGCCATCATTGTAAATAAGAATTTGTACTTAACTGACTTGCCTACCTAAATAAAGGTTAAATAACATTTTAAAAATACCATCAACCCCCCCTTCTTGTGTCAGTCTGCAGGTCCTGGGGTCAAGCTGGAGAGATCTGAAGGAGAGCACATCCAGACTGGAGTGGCTGGAGTGCCCCCTGTAGCCACGGAGGACCCCACCACCGCCCCAGCGGCACCAAAGACCCGACGCAGCATCACGAAGGTCGGTGGAACGCTGAATGCCGTCCTCAAGTCAGGGATCGACACCAAGAATTTAATGGGTCAGGGGCGACTGGGCTGTCCCGCTCTCCACTCAGAATATTTACTTGATGGTAACCCGAGCCCGAGGATGGATCTGTCCCATCAGGACTTAGGAGACACGTTACAGATTGGCAATGATCCGTCTTGTTCATACGCTACAGAGATGATACATGGTGACATGCCTGTCGGCTTAGATACACAGACTAATCCAATGAGAGGGGACTGGAACCAGTACAGTAGTAGTGTATACTCTGAAGGGTCCCTAGATAAGAAAGGGGAGGTTATAGTCATAGATGAGGTGACTGTGAAAGTGGAGGGTGACTCTCCTCTGACATGGAATGCAGATGAGACTCGCTTTGGAGAAGGACACTCACAGGGCAACACCAATGACTTCTTAGACTACAGAAAAAGCTTAGAGACCAATCTAACTGTCGCAACCCACTCCCCTTTACACACGCTCAGGGATTGCGACCCACTGTCCACGCCAATGGCATCTTCCGATTCACAATACCTTTTCGATCAGGTATCGAACTCAAAGGATCAAATGGCTAAAGCACAGGGAGGGGGAGCCACATCAGGAAATAGTAAAGAGAAACGGTTCCTTTGCATGTTCTGTAACAAAGGCTTCAGCAGCTCCCAGAAGGTGGCGATCCACCAGAGGGTCCACACAGGGGAGAAACCATTCAGCTGTACCCAGTGTCATATGCGCTTCACCCAGGCTGGTGACCTGAAGAGGCACCAGAGAGTCCACACAGGGGTAAAACCCTTCAGCTGTACCCAGTGTCACATGAGCTTTGCCCAGGCTGGCAACCTGAAGAGGCACCAGAGGGTCCACACAGGGGAGAAAACAACAACCCCCTAGTGTGAGAAGAGGTTCTCCTACCAACACCAACTGAACATGCACTTATAAGTCCATACGGGAGAAAGTATGCGCTACGAGAAGAGGTTCTCAGAGGATACACCAGCAGAAAAAAAAACATTCCACGGATTGACCTAGAAATTAACCATTCCACTCAATAGCTTCTGACATTTAGATCAAACCCTGCATTAAAGACTAAGATTAATGTTAATTGGTGTCAGCAGAAAAGATCCACAGATGCATTTGGAATAAAGAGAGTAGCAAATTTCAGTGTTGAATATTCCTGGGTAGAATATTGAATCCAGACAGACGTGTGATATCTAAGCCTGAAAGGTCTGTTTCATAGTGTTTGCACTGTGTAGGATATATGATGTTCAAGTACAGAATATTTTTCCCACAATACTTTTAATGAGTAAATGAATGCAGTTTATGAAGGTCATGCAGATTTTTAGTGTGTGGTTTTTATATGGTGTCTTTAAAAAAGGTTGGTTTAATAAACACAAAATGGGACTTTTCATTTATTGAGACTCTTTAGTATACATCACATCTGATCTCACCATATTCTTAAAACACCAGGCAGCGCTTTATAACCAATAAACATGTATAAAAAAAGAAAAGGCCATTCCAGCAAACTGGACGCACTTGAATGGACGTTTTTACATGGTCCTTTGTTTCGCCGGATTCTGACTTGGCTACGGTTAAGATGTTCCATTACCCAAAACATAATTAAATTCTGCGCCCAAAACAGAATAAAATTCTGCGCCCAGGAGGCAGATGAGTTATCCTGCCCTGCAAAGCCATGAGGCTGTTGTCACCACCCACAACACACGGACGAAGCCATCGAGTCCCAGAAGAAGATGAGCTGCGAGGTCTTACGCACCTCTCTCATCACACAGTCAACCATTGGTCAGGTAGTGACCTCCCTCACCAGCTGGGAGCTGCTGAGGGACTACGAGGACCTGCCCTGTAAAAGAGAAGAGATCAGGAGGGCATACTCTAGGGAACATTTTTTATATAATTTTCTTAGGTTGGGGAGAAACAAACTCGATATACATAAAAATGACTAATCTAAACTGTAGAAATTATAATGGACTTACATTTACAGTGCATTCAATTCAGACCCCTTGACTTTTTCCGCATTTTGTTAAGTTACAGCTTTATTCTAAAATGGATTACATTGAGAGAAAACAATCTACACACAATACCCATAATGACAAAGCAACATTTTTTCCAGTTTATTGAGAATAGAAATACTGAAATCACATTTACATATATAAAGTATTCAGACCCTTTACTCAGTACTTTGTTTGAAGCACCTTTCGCAGCGATTACCATCTCAAGTCTTCTTGAGTATGATACTACAAGCTTGGCACACCTGTATTGGGGACGTTTCTCCCATTTTTCTCTGCAGATCCTCTCAACCTCTGTCAGGTTGGATGGGGAGCGTCGCTGCACAGCTATTTTCTGGTCTCACCAGAGATGTTTGATCGGGTTCAAGTCCGGGCTCTGGCTGGGCAACTCAAGGACATTTAGAGACTTGTCCCGAATCCACTCCTGCGTTGTCTTGGCAGTGTGCTTAGGGTCGTTGTCCTTTTGGAAGGTGAACCTTCACCCCAGTCTGAGGTCCTGAGTGCTCTGAAGCAGGTTTTCATCAAGGATCTCTCTGTACTTCGCTCCGTTCATCTTTCCCTCGATCATGACTAGTCTCCCAGTCCCTGACGCAGAAAAAAGGCTCTCTTGGTAGGCTCTCAGTTTCCGGCCGTACCCAGTCTTCAGTCTCTGGCCCTAGTTGCAGGTTCACACTGTTCTGACTTAGGTTCCTGGACTCCTGTCTTAGTGCTAGGTCCCCAGTCCTCTGCTGTTCTAGGTCCACAGCCTCCTGCACTAGTAACCCCTAAGTTTGCTGCTCTTTCAGGCCCTAGGCACCCTACATTGCTAAGCCCAATGTTTGCTTTGCAGTCAGGTTTTCAGTCTCCCTGCCTTATTAGGTGTGCAGCTTCCTATCCCGCCAGGATTAGAGCCCCCCTGCCATGCTAGGCCCTAAGTTAACTGCCCCATTGCAGGTCTGCAGTCTCCTACCCTGCTTAGATTTCAGCCACCTGCCTGAGTTGGTAGACAGTTGCCTAGCCCACCAGGCTGAAGGTGCCCGCATGCTTCCCACTCGAAACAGTTCGGTAGAGTTTGTGAATTATGACATTTGGTGACGTTTTTGTTAGTTTTGGACATCAGTTAATGTTTTTTTCGGCTGTTCGGGCACACATTTTTTCTGGAGGCAAGCAGAAGTTCGGAGCCGAAGTCTACGCACCTTCATCAGTGATTGGTCAACAGTAGGGATTCTTCAATAAAGGTCTGTTGTAGTTCAACGAGAGACAACTCGTTTTCGTCGAAAAATACTGCATCAAACATCTTAGACGTAAAACTGCGCGACTAAGATCGGTAAAAACGTCAAAATTAATGACCGATGTCTTGAGTTATCTTATATTAATTCTGACTATTTTGAGGAACTGTATTCTGGCTACAGCATTTCAAAATGGACAAACATTACTTTTGCTGCTTTTTTCTCATTTTTCAAGCGAATGTATTTTAAAGCCTAACTGAAACATGCTGACACCTTTAGAGCCCCTTGCTATGCTATGTTCGCTGCCCTATTGGTGTTTTTAGTTGTAGACAGACGACAAGTTTGGCTGTTGACCAAGTTTTCAGAGTTTCTTCTAGAAGTGTTCATCTGAAATAAACCACATTATCACTTATGGTGTAAATGTATGTGCAACTGTGTGGTGGTGACCAAGGGCCAGATTCAGATTTATGTAATGTACACCTTTTTCTTACGCATTTCTCAGTAGTTGGTAGACGTACCTTATGCAGGTGAGTAACAGGCTTTGCAGGCGTGGTTCCCTTGCGCGGGCTGAATCAATTTAATTCAACCGCAGAAATCCCTCCAACTGGCTGGCCAACAGATTTTCTTGTGGAGTTTTCAATCAATCGTGTTTTCAGGACATTTATCTAAAGTCATCCCTTTAAATTTGGTGTACCTTTAATAATTTGAATTTTCTCGACTCATTAGAATATACGGAGAGAATGGTTCAGAATATTAGGGATCAATGAAAGAAAGCCATTTAAATACATGCATATTCGTCTCTTTTTCAGCACCAATTGTTAGATTTAAAAATATATATTCTTGTAGAATATTTAGGGTTAGGAAAGTATTTATGAATCATACATAAACAGGTTTGGAGAGCCTATTACGCACAAAAAATATTGGTGAATCAAAAATATTGGTTTGATTCGTTATGAAAATTGCCAAATTAAATGGTTTATTCCATGAAATATTGGAAGGTGAAACATGTGTGCAACAGGAGTTCAACAATAGTCCTATAAATCTTCCCTAATCACGGAACTGCGTTCCATGATTCAAATAGGCTACGTGTCCCAAATTATTGCGCAATTTGTAATACGTTAGCCTAATACAATCCACTATTGCTAGCGACCCCCAGGAACAACCACACAGACATGGCAGAGGAATGGAAGCTAAACTAACAATGTAATGAAATTATGCCTACAAAATCAAGCCATAGGCCTACAATTAAAAGTCAGAATAACGACACAGCGATTTATACTACACTGTGGAAAAGTTGAAATACCGGTCATGTTGACATGCTTTTCAGTTAGCTGAAATATTACTGTTTTCACATTTATCTCCAGCGATCATTAGGTAAAATATATCTTAAACGATTGTAATTTATATTTACAATCCAAACGGATTATTCATTTACCTAGGTGTTATCAATAGCTCTTATCAATTTGTAACTGACAGTGCATGGAGAATGGTGTAATTTCTATTAGAAAAAATTAAGTAGATGCTTTTTTCACTTGGAAGCGGAAAGTGTGCTCGACCTTATTCGTAGTTTCCTCGTGCATAAAGGTGGCGGAATTATGCGGGAATCAAGTCAAGGTCAGAATATGGCATCTGCTGACACACCTCCGCCACACCTTCATTCCTTTGAAACGAATAGCATTGATATGGACACATCTGCCTGGTTCTTACCGGACCGCCTGTGGTCAGACCTAAGTCAACTCGGCATTTAAGTCACTAGCGGATGAGGGTTCAGACGGCGTCAGCTAGCCGTTTTACAATACTTACTGAATATACCTACACACAGCCACACACAAACACCTACTGTACACGTCAAACTAGTTTAGTCAGGTTTGACCAATAATGACATTTGACTTATCATAACTGACTTGTTTTTACCCACATGATATTTATGTCCACCATGATGGGTTTAACAATGAAGTCATTCTGTAACTACAGTACAGGACTCATGTAGTGGGGATGGGTAAACACTCCATATTGAAAGTGTGTTTATTATCTGTGCCTACCTACCTGAGGGAGTGTGTGTCTGTGTCACATGTCTCTTCCAGGAGGAGGAGGTGCTGCTGGTGAAGGAGGAGGGGTGTGAGGAGGGTCTGGGGGAAATGCACAGGCCCATGTGTAGAGTATGTAATGTAGTACTAGATAGTTCATTCTGTTGGTTTAGGATGTAGTAGAGAACTGGATGAGGAGAACTGAGGGAAGAATGAGTATGATGAGACAGAGTAGATGATATGGTGATGGTTGGTGTGGTGGTGTCTGTAAAAATGCTTCACTGATGAAAAGTGACAACTTTGTCAAATCAAATCAAATGTATTTATATAGCCCTTCGTACATCAGCTGATATCTCAAAGTGCTGTATAGAAACCCAGCCTAAAACCCCAAACAGCAAGCAATGCAGGTGTAGAAGCACGGTGGCTAGGAAAAACTCCCTAGAAAGGCCAAAACCTAGGAAGAAACCTAGAGAGGAACCAGGCTATGTGGGGTGGCCAGTCCTCTTCTGGCTGTGCCGGGTGGAAATTATAACAGAACATGGCCAAGATGTTCAGATGTTCATAAATGACCAGCATGGTCGAATAATTGTAAGGCAGAACAGTTGAAACTGGAGCAGCAGCACAGTCAGGTGGACTGGGGACAGCAAGGAGTCATCATGTCAGGTATTCCTGGGGCATGGTCCTAGGGCTCAGGTCCTCCGAGAGAGAGAAAGAAAGAGAGAATTAGAGAGAGCATATGTGGGATGGCCAGTCCTCTTCTGGCTGTGCCGAGATAATGATAGTATCTTAATTCATGTTTACTTGACATGAAGTAGTGAAGCTGTGTGTAATGTAACGTAAAACATTTTCCAAAGTATTTTAACATTCATTTTATCAAAGGGAGGATACCAGATTTACAGAAAAGGCAGTGTTACCATGATGAGAAAAGTCATTCTACTTGTCACATATCGTTTTGTGCAATAAATGTGATTTGTTTTAATTAAATACGAAATTGACACTGTCCTGACTGACTTGGTTATTTTTGTATCATTGCAGGGACGGAGTTTGAACATAAAAAATCAATCCAATGGCTCCATATTGTTAGGTACTTCAATCAGTGTTAGAGATGGGCTTGACTGGTTAACATTTTATAATGTCATGTTTCTGTGTACGGTAAAGAGTTTCTTATATAAACCTTTATGCTTTTCTGTACCATCTTTGTTTGCAGACTGCAGTCCTTGAAGACCTGATGATATCCAGTGTTACTGGTGGGAGAGACTGGACCACTGAGGTGGCTGGTCACAAACCCTGGCCCCGTCTCAGAACCCTGGATCAGGAGCCATCGCTCTTCCTTCCCGAGTCGGAACCAGGACCCAACCGCAAGGGACAGAGACTCCACCACAACCACTACGTAGAACACAACCAGTGGACAGGTGGTCATCAGAGAGACTCCAGTCAGGGATCCAGTCTGCAGCCCAGACCCTTCTCTTCACAGTCTCAGTGCAGGGATGAAGCAGGACTTGTGGCTGATAGACCATCTTGTTCCTATGATACAAACACCACAGTATCCATGCTGAACAGAGCAGGTCACCCTGGGATTCAACCTTCACAGGGAGTGGCGGGAGACCCCTCTAGTGGTAGTCTTCTCTTTCAGGGTCCCGTCTAATGCCTACTGAAAGGGTTCATAGAAGGGACCTGGGTCTAACCTTCCTCAGCTGCCTCAAGGAGAGTCCCTTCATGTGCAAACTATGTTACAAGAGCTTCTCCTTCCCAAGTAACCTTATAGACATAGGAGTGTCCACAACGGGAAGAAATCGTAGCAGTGTGAGATGTGCGCAGGGGATATCTGGGAACCATTCTTTAGCTGTTATATTATAGTTATGTTAAGTGTATTGGGGTAATGCTTTGTTAACTTGTCATTTGTAAAAAACTGTTTTTAGAGAGATGGTAAACATAGGCTATAACAAGTAAGTAGCCTTGCATGAACCTTAGCTCATCTCCTATTTCTGTAGTGTGAGGCAGCTTGACGTACAAGTACACCCCCTGGACAAGACGCAGTCTATTGCAGGGCCTTAGCCTTAATCTAGCTCCTTAATGCTGAGTGCCAAGCCTAGACTCATCAGGGCCCATTTTTACAGTCTTTGGTATGACTCGGCCAGGGATTGAACTCAACCTTCCAATCTCAGGGCAGACACTAACCACAAGGCCACTGAGTTGGTCAGACTATAACAAGGACTATTGAATATTTACCTTACTGAGGTAAAGTCATGCTATTTTCTACTCTATTCTTGCTAACACACTGCTCTTCATAAACACGTCAGCTCTCAGCTTAAAAAAATACTGATCATAGGATATTTGATGTAATGTAATAAGCAGTACCGTATTTCAAAGAATAGCACGCATACATTTTTCATCTAATTATACCATTCAACCTATGACGCACACCAATAAGATCCTTTCTCTTAAGTAAACGGAAGCGAACAAGGACCAAGAACGATTTCGATGTTAGCGTTTTTATAGTTATCTAGACGTTTATTAACACCCTGAAACTCAAAATATGATTAATTTAACTGCACAGCATCACATACTTACCTCAGGCCGTCTTTAATTCGCGCTGGGAGACTTGGTTGATATATGTTATCTAGGTAACGCTAGCTAGCTGCTAACAATGGCTAACCATATGGTTTTTCACACTCAAATAGCCTCCATCATGGAGGAGCTAGCAAATACAGCCGTGGCAGATATATGTAAACTCGTAGACGACGACTATGCAGTGTTTCGTTTGGAAATAACTCAAAGCCAGAAAGAAAACAGAGGACTGCGGAGGAAACTACAGCTACTGGAACTGAAGGTGGCACGGGAGCGCGCAGAGAGGACAATGCGAGAGCGCGTTCTCGCCAGTCGATCTAGTAGTGTCAACATCCTGGACCGATACAGAGGAATGACAAGAGGTACATTCTACAGAAGGCTGCTGGCCCTGTCGCCCCGTTCCCCTCTGCGCATGTGTTCAGATGTGTTACAGAATTGGGTCTTTGTCAGTTTTTGGATAGTATACCATACTTCCCCTGATTACTTGGCTATCTTGCACATATATATATTTTTAACCAGCCATGTCAATTAAGTGCAAATTATTCTTGCAAAAATATTCTTTACCGAATTTCCAATTGTCATACTCAAAAAAAAATTAAGTGATGCATGGAACATAGTCAATCAATAAATTGTGTATCAACAAGTTATGAGAAGTGTTACCTTACATCCAGGGCCAGATTACTGAATAGGCACTCAAGAGTTCAATTTTCATTTCATCTGACCAGGGCACCGGTTCCAATCCAAGTGCCAATGCCATTTAGCAAACTTACATTTGTTGGTAGTCAGATTAATCAGGCTGCAATACACAATTTATTGGTATATACAGTTTGAAAATAATAGGGATGGGCATTGACATTTTTCGACTGTTGGAGTACTTGCATGCTTTCTTTCTGAGTAAAAATGGAAAAAATATGTGCATTTATCTATATGCCAACAGAGTGCAACAATGCCTAATTTATCAAACCGTTACAAATAAAATCCTAATTGCTAAATTGCCCTGTATATATTCAGTCATTTAAAAAGCAAGCGCCATTTAAGATTCATTTATTGACATCGTAATATCAACTGCTAGTAACTGGATTGTTCACAATCCTCCTCTGATTCAGAATATACCATTTTCATTGTCCTGACATAGCTATTGAAGATGAAAAACGAATATCCCCCCAATTTTTTTTTTTACCTTGGTGCCAAACTGAACCATATACCCACCAGCTCTCTAAAAAGTTGGGTAAACAATACTTTCCTGTCTATATTTTGTCTGCCAGAGTAAGTTTAAATGTATAGTACGTTTTAAATTTAAATTTTACATTTGCAGGCATTAGTTTCAGGCTGTATATCCCAATTCATTGTGTATTACAGCCTTATTAATCAGAATAATTTGTTGGATAACATGAAATAGAGCTCTATGGCCACGCACACCAATGGTGGGTTTGTCTTCGAAATGAGAATGCATGAGCAGAAAATAACCTCACACCTTACTGTAAAATATAGTGGTGGATCTTTGGTCCTGGGGCCCTTTAAGGTCAACCGCATCATGAACTTTACCCAGTTGCAGGTGTAACGGATGTGAAACGGCTAGCTTAGTTAACGGTGGTGCGAGCTAAATAGCCTTTCAATAGGTGACGTCACTTGCTCTGAGACCTTGAAGTTGCTCTGCAAGGGCCGCGGCTTTTGTGGAGCGATGGGTAACGATGCTTCGTGGGTGACTGTTGTTGATGTGTGCAGAGGTTCGCGCCCGGGTATGGGCGAGGGGACGGTCTAAAGTTATACATTGATGCTGTTGACCCGGATCACTGTTTGCTGCGGAAAAGGAGGAGGTCAAAAGTGTAACGCTGCTAGCGGTAGTGCGAGCTAAATAGCGTTTCAGTCGGTGACGTCACTTGCTCTGAGACCTTGAAGTAGTAGTTCCCCTTGCTCTGCAAGGGCAGCGGCCTTTGTGGAGCGATTGGTAACGATGCGTGTCAGTTGTTGATGTGTGCAACAACTGTGGTTCGAGCCCGGCGAGGGGACGGTTTATAAAGTTATACTATTACACAGGCAGTGTATGGGCGAGGGGACTGTTTATAAAGTTATACTGTTACACAAGCAGTGTCAATAGTGTACAATATATTGACAGTACCTCACCACCACCTCTTTCTCTCAGGACTTCTCACTGGAGGCCACAGGAGCTTTGGGAAGCCAGCAGGTCACAACGTGTGGAGAGACCAACCAATCACTGTTGATGAGGGGAGTGGAACCTCGACCCAGCAAGTTATCGTGATAGAGGTTAGTGTAACATGAAAAATGACAGTACATAAAATGTGGCCCATTAATTAATTAAGGCTTGAATGTTAAATGACGAGACAGAGGCATTGATGCGAGTAACCAGTCTTGTTCAGTACATCAGAACACATCCGGGTATCTCAAGCACCCCGGTAAAACACATTTACCAACAGATGGCATCTTACTTTTATAACATCTTCCATTTAATAAAATAGTAACAATTTCCAACATGAACAGTTTAGTATTATTTTTTTTATTTTTTTCCTCAGGTAACAACACATTTTGATATTCTCTTCACTTTTATCTGTCTGTCAACAATCCCTGATGGGAAACCTACAGATTAAGTCTTTTGTCATGCGACCCCTTTGGCCATCAGGGTTCTGAGTAGGTGCTGGCTCAGCAATCCGAAGGTCAACCCTGTTACGGTACTGGAGCCATGTGTGGTGCCACTTTCTGTACACAGGATCCGAGTCTCCAGAGGCCTGTCCGGTCCCCTGGTAGGGGCTTCATTCGCACCGTTTCACCCACCCTGAGCTCAGGTAAGTCTTTTGCTGATTTGTCGTAGATGAACTTGGAGACCTGTCTTCTGTGACGTAGCTTCACCAGCACGTCTGTCACCACACATGGCTCTAGGAGAGTGCTGGCTACTGGCAGAACTGCTTTTAAGCGCTGTGCCATGAGGCGCTGTGCCGGGCTGCTATCCATGCCTTCTGTCGGGGAATTGCGCCACTGCAGGATTGCTTTCCAGGCATCTTTGCCCTCTCGCAGAGCCTTTTTGCAGAGGTTCTTTGCGATTTTTACTGCGGACTCCGCCTTCCCATTAGCCTTTGGGTGTCGTGGTGATGAAGTGACGTGCTCGAATTCCCATCCTGCAGCAAATTTTCGGAACTCAACTCCGGAGAATTGGGGTCCATTGTCTGAAATTACCCTATCTGGCTGGCCATAGCGGGCAAACTGAGCCTTGCAGCGTTTGATCGTTGTCTCTGCTGAGAGGTCGGGGAGGAGGTCGATCTCCCAAAAGTCTGAGTAATGATCGACTACCAGCAGAAAGTCTTTGCCACTGTGCTGGAAGAGATCTAGACTTACTATCTGCCAGGGGCGCATCGGTAGCTCGTGGGACATCATCGTCTCTCTCTGTTGCTCAATGGAATATTCATGCAGATTGTGCATTTACTGACATAGTCTTTGATTTCACTCTGCATTCCTGGCCAATACAGTGTGTCACGTGCTTGTCTGTAACAGGCCTCACCTCCTATGTGACTTGAGTGCACACGTGCTAACATCTCAGGGCGCAGAGACCGGGGAATAACGACTCTCTGACTCTTGAATATTACTCCGTTTTGAACACTGAGCTCCTCTTTGACTGGCCAATATTCTCTGACGGCTAAAGCAGTTTCTTCCCTGCAGTCGGGCCAGCCCATCAGAATCACAGACCTCAATGCCTGGAGTTGCTCGTCCCTGTCTGTGTGCTGTCTGATTTGTATAAGGCGCTGGTCCGTAACATTGAGGTAGTCAGCCTGGTTGATGTGTTCAACATCCACTTGCTCTGTTTGTAAGCTGCACACTGCATGTTGTTCATGCATGGAGCGTGTGTGAGTGCCTGATGCAGTAGCCCTGCTGAGCGTGTCACTTTGACACATTGTAGTATCGCAGTACAGGTGTCTGGGTGACCAGTTGTTTTATTTCCCTCGCCGCTGCGTCATGTTTTGGGGGCCAATGCCAGATGGTGTCCTTGTTCGGTAGGAATTTGGCCAGGTAGGTGACGAAGGACAAGATGTGCCCATGAAAGCGGACCTCTGGCACTTTAAACTGAAACTTTTTTATGCTTAGCCTTAGCTTGATCTGTCTGCATCTGACCATCAGGGCCAGCAGCTTGGCGTCATGGTCACATTCTGCCTCCTCATCACTGTCCCCACAGCCCACTACGAGGATGTCATCTGCTATGGGTTCCACGCCACTGAGTCCCATCAACAGCTCATGCTGTTTCCACTGATACACCTCTGGAGCCACAGAGACACCAAACGGAAGCTTCAACCACCTCTTCCTGCCCCAGGGTGTCCAAAAGGTGGTCATGTAGCTGCCGGGCTCGTCGAGCTTGCACTGCAGGAAGGCATCTCTGGCATCCACGAGTGTGAAGACTCTGGCCTTTGGGAGCTTGTAAAGAACATCCTCCAACGTGGGCATAATGTAATGTGAATGTCGCAGAGCCCGGTTGAGGTGTTTAAGGATCAATGCATATCCGTAGCTTGTCTAGTTTCTTGACGATAACCATATTACTTATCCAGTCTGTAGGCTCGGTGACGGATATGATGTGGCCATCTGCTTCGTATTTGTCAAGCTGAGCCTTCGTAGCTGCTTTCATGGCCACTGGTACATTGCGGGGTGCACACTGGACAGGCTGGATTGCTGCGTCCAACTCAAAGTGGACTTCCCCGGGAACTGACTCAACCGGTGCGTTGAAGACATCATGGTACTTTGCTTAGGAGTGTCTCCTTGCTCAGGGGCCCAGCCTGGACTTTGTCTATAATGTTAAGATCAGCTGGGATGGTGAAGTTAATAAGCCCAAGGCGCTCACATGTAGAAGCTGACAGTAATGGCTGTTGACTAGCCTCAACTATTTCAAACTCAAGGGTGTATTTCTGGCCTTGAAAAAGGTCATGTCTCGTTTTGTTTTGAATTTTCTCAATGGCAATATTAATCTGATCATTCTTGTAGCCCCTCTCCTTGAACTTCCTTTGCGTCTCAGCCATATTTCTGTCGAAATCTGATTGTTTTTTGCAAATTATTTTGATTCGACAGAATTGGCTGTAGGGCAAACAATTTTTCAAGAGAAGTGGGTGACAACTATCAGCCCTCAACAAACTGTTACGATCAGTAGGTTCTTTGCTTAATAAAGGGTTATATTTTGTGCCTACAACCCAGTGCAACGATTTTGATGTTAAGGTAGACATGTTTAAGTTTTTTAGAAATATCCGCTTAAGGGAATACTTTAGCTCCCCTAATTCTGACACTTCTATTGAACCAGTAGGTTGCTCTCCTGCACATACTCCGACTCCTTTTAGAAGCAAGAGTTATTTTATACCTCCAGCCAAACGCAATCACTCGCTCGAGACATATTGCAGACTTGTGGAAAATGATGTTGGAAATCTCCTTAAGAATAATAAACAGGGGTCCAAATCTTTCCATAATTTACCTAAAGATGAAAAACAAGCTTTGCTTGATTTACAATCCGATACGTCAGTCCTTATTCGTCCTGCTGATAAGGGTGGGTCAGTTGTACTCATGGATAGGACAGTTTATGTACATGAGTGTCATAGACAGCTGCTTGACAACACCTTTTACAAGAAACTCAGAAGTGACCCCACTTCCAATTTCAGAACACTATCTTTACTGTCCTAGATTGGTATTTAAGTTCTGGTAGATAACCAAAAAATAACATGATTTCAACACCCTAAAATTGCCACTTTCTACACTTTGCCGAAATTACACAAGAATGTTACACAACCTCCAGGGCGCCCTATTGTAGCGGGCATTGATGCAGTAACGGCCCCTCTATCTACTTTTGTTGACTTTTTTATTAGACCACTAGCAGAACAGCTCCCCTCCTTTATAAAGGACACCAGCAGTATGATCTCTATCATTGAATCTATTGATCCTCTCCCTGAGAATACCTTGTTAGTTACTTTTGATGTTGAGTTGTTATACACAAATATTCCACACGAGGACGGCATTGAAGCTATGGAACATTTTCTTCTGCAACGTGACCCTAATGAATTTCCTTCCAGTGCCTGCATTATAACATTGGCTGAAATAGTACTCACACATAACTATTTCATGTTTCTAAATGATTTCTTTATTCAGACGAAAGGTACTGCTATGGGATCCCCCATGGCTCCTAACTATGCTAATTTGTATGTGGGTTGCATGGAGAAACAGTCTTTTTTCAATCCTCTCAAAAATGTTTTCTTGTCTCACGTCATTATTTGGAAACGGTATATTGATTATATTTTTGTTCTATGGAAGGGTGATGCAAAACAGCTCCAGGCGTTCCATGCTTTTCTTAACTCCTGTTCTGAGCATCTGAGATTTACTATGCAATCTGACACACGTCAAATCAGTTTTTTTGATCTTCTGATCTTGTGTGAAGATAATGTTCTATACAATTTACAGAAAACCTACTGATCGTAACAGTTTGTTGAGGGCTGATAGTTGTCACCCACTTCTCTTGAAAAATAGTTTGCCCTACAGCCAATTCTGTCGAATCAAAATAATTTGCAAAAAACAATCAGATTTCGACAGAAATATGGCTGAGACGCAAAGAAAGTTCAAGGAGAGGGGCTACAAGAATGATCCGATTAATATTGCCATTGAGAAAATTCAAAACAAAACGAAACATGACCTTTTTCAAGGTCAGTCTCGCAAAAACACGCATTCTTGTGTTCTAACTACCCGCTATTCAAAGTGCTCTGAACAAATTAAGGGAATTGTTCACAAACATTGGCACATCCTAAAATGCGATGATCGTCTCGATAATGTGTTTTCGGACCTTCCCTTTGTCGTATTCTCGCGGGGCAGAAATCTCAGAGACCAATTGGTACACTGATTTACCACCCCAAGATATTTCTGAACAACGTCTATTTGCGTCCCTACTGGATGGAAATTACAAATGTAATGGCTGTGCTCAATGCAATGGCACTTATAAATGTACATCCTTCAAACACCCACAAACAGGGAAATCGATCCCAATCAAATGTGTTATTACGTGCTCCACTAAGGCAGTTATTTATCTTATAACTTGTCCTTGTGGTAAAAATTATGTAGGTAAAACAAAGCGCGAATTAAAAGTAAGTATCTCAGAGCATCGTAGCACCATTAGGTGTAAAAACTTTACTTACATGCCTTTTGCACACAATGTATATAGACTCTTTTTTTTCTTCTTTTTTTTCTACTGTGTTATTGACTTGTTAATTGTTTACTCCATGTGTAACTCTGTGTTGTCACACTGCTATGCTTTATCTTGGCCAGGTCGCAGTTGCAAATGAGAACTTGTTCTCAACTAGACTACCTGGTTAAATAAAGGTGAAATAAAAAAATTAAAAATCCAGTTGCGGCCCACTTCTTGGAGGCAGGCCACTCGATTTCGTCTCTGCGTTATATTGGCATCGAACATGTCACCCTCCCTAGGAGAAGGGGTGACCTTGATAATTTATTGTTAAAACGAGAGGCTGCCTGGATCTTTAACTTAAAGACCCTTGCGCCCTTCGGTCTCATCGTAGACTTTGACCTGAAGCCATTCTTGTGATTATTGTGACTTTGCCATTGTAATTGTTTGTAAGCTTGTGTAGTCATATTTGTCTATGATCGTAAGCTATCCATTTGTTGTTTGTATGCTGTTTTTTGTATGACATTTTAATATTTGATAATTAACCAATTATATTAGGCCACTCTTGGCCATGATTACAGACACCTGTGTCTTTTGACGCTACATAAACGAGTCATCCCGCAGTGTTTGTGATTATACCCTGATGAAGACAGCTTGGCTGTTGAAACGTTGGTAATTAAATTTTTGCATCTGAGCTCCTACAGTGTGCGTTTCTTTTTCTTCTAGATCATCCTTATTTATCTACCATAGGGGAGCTTGTGAGACTTCTCTATGACATTGTTATCCAATTCAACTCATGTACCAATAATAACCTCCCTTGTTGTGTCAGTCTGCAGATGTAGAGGCTAGAGGTCCTGAGGTCAAGCAGGAGAGGTCTGAAGGAGAGGACCCACGACACAGAAGAGACATCGAGATTGGGACGCCCCCTGTAGCCACGGAGAACCGCACTGCTACGCCCCAACCCAGGACCTGCCGCAGCATCACGGAGGTCAGTAGAACGCAGAACACTGTCTTCAAGTCAGAGACAGAGACTTTAACACAAAGGCTCTTGCACAAAGGATCTGACCAGAGATCAGACCTAGAGAGACTGGAGCTGGGGCCACTGGACTGTCCTCCTGCTCCCGACTCACAGAGTAACCCGATTCAATCCCATTTCGACCCTGGCAACATGCCCTTGGGTTTAGAGACACAGACTGATCTGTCTAGAGAGGACTGGAACCAGTACAGTAGTAGTGTATAGGATCCAAACAGGGATGAAATCCTTCAGCTGTACCCAGTATGCACTTTACCCAAGCTGGACACCAGAAGAGGCACCAGGTGGTCCACACCGGGGAGAAATCCTACAGCTGCCTCCAGTGTGAGAAGAGGTTCTCTCACCAGGACCAGCTAAAAATATACCTCTAGGTCCACACAGGAGCAGAAAAAACATTCCACTCTATAACATGAACCACGTTTCCATTCTCAGATTTTGTGCAAGTAAAGTCATACCGAGGAAAAAAAAATCATGGCAGCTGTGATGGAAACAGGAAGTTTCGGTACAATTTTCTAAATGCCGACAGAATTTGTTTGTTCGACATGGGATCTTTTTGCGTCTGTAAAATTCATTATGAGAGAATGGGCGGTGGAAACGCCTCTATGCGCAAATGTTGATATAAAAGCCATCATATCGAAGTAAACTTGGAGTCACGCGATGACATGGTGTGTGGTCCTCCCACTACGACTAGGCTCGTTAGTTAGGCTCCCGAGGGTGGCGTAAGTGCACGGTGATCTTGATGCTCATTTTCAAAGAAATATCAAGGCTTGACTTACGTTTGACAAATAAATATTCTTGCTGTTTTCCATAATAATATCATGACGTAGACTAGCCTACCCGTACTGTATATGCGAGCTGTTGGCTAGAGCCCACGTGCCAAGACCAGATTAGGCACATTTTCTATTTAACGCAACAGTTTGTATGACAAAACTATCCGTAGAGTTGAAAATGCGATGGAAACACATTGAACGTAATATTTGTATTCTGTACGTGAGAACGTAAGCGAAAAAGTACATTTCGTGTGCGCTACGTCATCACGCAATGATTTTTTTTATCTGCATCATGTCAGTTTGGTGGAAACACCACTGGTGGGAAAATGTGCACGTTTTCTTTCAAATCTGTCGTCAATTGAATGGATACCGAGCTATAGAAAGTAACCATTCCACTCGATAGCTTCTAACGTTTAGATCAAACCCAGCATCAAAGACTGATGAATGTTCATTGTTGTCAGCAGAAAAAAAAGCCAGATACATTTGGAATAACGAGAGTAACATATTTCAGTGTTGAATATTCCTGGGTAGAATATTGCATCCAGACATTCTGTGAATTTTTTATATATATATATATATGGCTTAAGCCTAAAGTCGGTCACAGTGTTTCCACTGTGTAGGATATATGATGTTTCATTATTTCCATTCAACTACTTTAATTATATATACTGTATATAAGGCATATTCAATGGGGTCCTAAATTATGGAAACTTGATAAAGATGAACAATTTTTTTTGTTTAGTATTTTCCCTGATCTTTATCAAGGGTGCCAATAATTTTGCGGTTACATTTGCATGTACAGGAATTTGTGAAATCGTATGAGACTCAAACATAGTGGGGATGGGTAAACACTCCATATTGAAAGTGTTTATCTGTGTGTACGTACCTGAGGGAATGTATGTCTGTGTAATCTGTATCACCTGTCTCTTCCAGGAGGAGGAGGGTCCAGACGTGCTGCTGGTGAAGGAGGAGGGGTGTGAGGAGGGTCTGGGGAAACCTGAGGGTCCCATGATCACGGAGGACAACCAGACTACACCTCTTGAACCCACAGAGCAACCAGCTGAGCAGCACAGGACCACACACAGTCTCACTGAGGTGAGCTCACTGAACTACTGTCTGAATGGTATTAGGTCAGGGTCCGTATCCACAAAGCCTCTCAGAGTAGGACTGCTGATCTAATATAATTTTATTCATTATGATCTAAAAGGCAAAACTGATCCTAGATCAGCACTCCTACTCTGAGAGGCTTTGTGGATACAGGCCCAGGTCTTGATTCGTTGTCTTAAGTGTGGGACCATGCATTTTGAATGATCAAACCATTAAAGAGTGTCAAGTAATCAAATTGACTAATGCGTTTGCATAGTACTCATAGCTATCCCTCATTGCCCAATCAGAAGATGCTCCATAGCAGGGTGCTCATATCAGATTTCTGGATCCAACATCCTCTCACTCTGTATCTCTTACAGCCAGTAGACATGGAGGATGGGAAGCCTGATCTGCTGCTGGTCAAAGAGGAGACAATAGAAGACGGATCAGAGAGCATTGCTCTGCTCAGTGGACTAAAGATGGGGGAGCAAGGTAAGGGAGAAATACATATAGCCTACATACAGTAATAGATCTTCATTGGGAATAGTGATGCACCTGGCTATTATTTAATTTCTTCATTCATAAAATCAATATAACTTATGTTTAGTTACCGAAAAACACACACATTATAATGTATGAACTTCACCAGGTAATTGACTCAACTCTAGATATGGAGTTTTTTCACTGCCATGTTTGTAGTCTTTTTTTGCAGGTGGTTGGCTGGAGGCTAACAGAGGAGACTGGGCATCCATCTTAGATTTCCAGACCCAGACCGGTGCAGCCAAAGGCCCAGGGGATGATATCACTGAGCAGGACAGGACTAGAGGCAACATAGTGGAGGTCAGTGGATGGGACAGCATCTTCAACTCTGGGCTGGGGAACAACGCTGTTAACCACAACCAGAAACAGACTGTCGAACATAAAACAACAAACAAATTTAGTCTCCATGACAACAGACTGGCTGAGACCAGGGCGAGGCGTAGATTTGGTCTGCAGGGATGGGGAGGTGTCCGTATGCGACGGGAGAGAACAGACATAGACTTGGCTAGTGATGTTCCATCCTGCTCCTATAGTTGTGATTCAGAGAGACTGATGGGGCCTCAGGTTAACCCCCTAACAGGTGCTGCCTTCAGTCTGCCTTCTATAGGATCTATCAACTGGAACATGGACCCTGAGACAACACAGACACTCCCTGGCCTTCATCCTCCTCACAATTTCCTAATGTTAAACCAGAACTCTGACAATGCCTCAACAAGCCCACTGACAAATGACAGTAGTAGAGACGTAATCAGTAAAGGTGGCAGGGCCAAAGAGAAGCGCTTCCCGTGCTCGTTCTGTGGGAAAGCCTTCAGTTTCCCCAAACAAGTGGAGCTCCACCAGAGGATGCACACGGGGGAGAAACCATTCAGCTGCCACCTGTGCCAGGCTAGTTTTTCGGACTCTTCCAACCTGAAGAGACACCAGAGAATGCACACAGGGGAGAAACCGTTCGGCTGCCACCTGTGCCAGGCCAGTTTCTCCCACTCGTTCAACCTGAAAAGGCACCAGAGGGTCCACACAGGAGAGAAATCCAACAGCTTCCCCAGTTTGGGAAGCAGTTCTCCCACCAGCACCAGCTGAAGATGAACCTGAAGGTCCACACGGGAGAGAGACCGTTCGCCTGCACACACTACGGGAAGAGGTTCTCAGAGAGGCGCAACCGCAGAATACACCAGCAGAAAATGCACACGGCCCATGTATAGAGTCTAGTGACATGTAGTAGTACTAGTTTGTTTGTAGTTCTGTTGGTTTTGGGTGTAGTAGGGAACTGGATGAGGTGAACTGAGGAAAGAATGAGTATGATGAGGCAGAGTAGATGATATGGTGATGGTTGGTGTGATGGTGTCTGTAAAAATGCTTAATTGATGGGTCCAACCCTAACTGCTTGTCACTTTAGGTTGATACTGGTATTTTATAGTGAGATAATGAGTGCCTTAATTCACATTTACTTGACATAAAATAGTGAAGATGTGTGTAATGTTGAACCTTTTCCAAAGTATTTAAACATGTATTTTATTAAAGTGAGGTACCAGATTTACATTAAAGGTAAAGTGTTAGTGAAAAGTATCATGTATCATTTTGTGCAATATAAGTACTGTACTTCATGTTATGTGAGTGTATGACCATTTTGTTGAAATTAAATACAAAATTGACTCTGTGCTGATTGACTTGGTTATTTTTGTATCATTGCAAAGACTCCAATAGATCCATATTGTTAGATACTTGAATCGCAGTGTTAGAGAGGCTTGACCGTAGTTAACATTTTATAATGTCATGTTTCTGTGTGTACAGCAAAGCGTTTCTAACATACCCCAACCAAAAACCAGGGATAGATGGCTGTATTTGCGCAAAACTTTGGAACCACAGCATTCAACCACGGTAAGGTGACCCGGAACATGGAGTACAAACAGACCAGCTACAAACTCCGTAAGGCAACCAAAGAAGCAGAAAGTCAGTACAGGGACAAAGTGGAGTTGCAATTCAACGGCTCAGACACAAAAAAGCATGTGGCAGGGACTGTTAACTCTTAAATGGCTGCCAGCCCGGACGGCATCCCAAGGCGTGCGCAGACCAGCCGGCTGGAGTTTTTACTGACATATTCAATCTCTCTATCCTAGTCTGCCATCCCCAAATGCTTCAAGATGTCCACCATTGTTCCTGTACCCAAGCAATCTAAGGTAACTGAACTAAATGTCAATATTGCCCCATAGCACTCACTCCTGTCACCAGGAAGTGCTTAGAGAGGCTAGTCAAGGGTCACATCACCTCCATCTTAGCGTCCCAACAGATCCACAGACGACACAATCACATTCACACTAGAAAAGAACACACTATCCCACCTGAACAAGAGGAATACCGACTATAGCTTAGCTTTCAACACCATAGTTCCCTCAAAGCTCGTTACCTTGGAACTCATCCTTGTGCAACTGGGTCCTGGACTTCCTAAAAGGCTGACCCCAGTTGTTGAGGATAGGCAACAGCACCTTTGCCATGCTGACGTTTAATACAGGGGGCCCCCCAGGGGTGTGTGCTCAGTCCCTTCCTGTACTCCCTGTTCACCCACGACTCCAACACAATCAAGTTTGCCGACGACATGACAGCGGTAGGCCTGATTACCAACAATGACGAGACAGCTTACAGTGAGGAGGTTGGAGCCTTGGCGGAGTGGTGTCAGGACAATAACCTCTCAAAGTCAACAAAACCAAGGAGCTGATTGTGGAGTACAGGAGACAGAAGGGAGAGCACACCCCCCTCCACATAGACTGGGCCACAGTGTTGAGGGTCAAAAGGTTCAAGTTCCTCTGTGTGCACATCACCGAGGACCTGATATGGTCACATCACATCAGCACCATGGTGAAGAAGTTCGGCATTGCCCTTACGACACTCACAAACTTCTACAGATGCATCATTAAGCGCTTTCTGTTGGGCTACATCACCGCCTGGTACAGTAACTGCATCACCCTCAAACGTACGGCTCTTCAGCGAGTGGTGTGATCAGCCAAAAGCACCATCGGGGGCACGCTGCCGGCCCTCCAGGTCATTTACACCACTCTGTGTCGATGGAAGGCCAAGAAGATCATTATGGACCTCAGCCAACGAGCCACGGACTGTTCCCTCTACTACCGTCTGGCAGACGGTACAGGAGCATCAGAGCCGGAACCAACAGGCTCCGGGACGGCTTCTAACATCCGACCATCAGGCTGTTGAACAGCCATCACTGGCTGTCTGCCTGTCCTGCATCGTAGAGACTTTTTTTGCACACATACACCTGCTCACTCACACAAAATACACACACAAGCTCTCTCACACACACGCAGACTCTGCACTCATATACAGTGCCTTGCGAAAGTATTCGGCCCCCTTGAACTTTGCGACCTTTTGCCACATTTCAGGCTTCAAACATAAAGATATAAAACTGTATTTTTTTGTGAAGAATCAACAACAAGTGGGACACAATCATGAAGTGGAACGACATTTATTGGATATTTCAAACTTTTTAACAAATCAAAAACTGAAAAATTGGGCGTGCAAAATTATTCAGCCCCCTTAAGTTAATACTTTGTAGCGCCACCTTTTGCTGCGATTACAGCTCTAAGTCGCTTGGGGTATGTCTCTATCAGTTTTGCACATCGAGAGACTGACATTTTTTCCCATTCCTCCTTGCAAAACAGCTCGAGCTCAGTGAGGTTGGATGGAGAGCATTTGTGAACAGCAGTTTTCAGTTCTTTCCACAGATTCTCGATTGGATTCAGGTCTGGACTTTGACTTGGCCATTCTAACACCTGGATATGTTTATTTTTGAACCATTCCATTGTAGATTTTGCTTTATGTTTTGGATCATTGTCTTGTTGGAAGACAAATCTCCGTCCCAGTCTCAGGTCTTTTGCAGACTCCATCAGGTTTTCTTCCAGAATGGTCCTGTATTTGGCTCCATCCATCTTCCCATCAATTTTAACCATCTTCCCTGTCCCTGCTGAAGAAAAGCAGGCCCAAACCATGATGCTGCCACCACCATGTTTGACAGTGGGGATGGTGTGTTCAGCTGTGTTGCTTTTACGCCAAACATAACGTTTTGCATTGTTGCCAAAAAGTTCAATTTTGGTTTCATCTGACCAGAGCACCTTCTTCCACATGTTTGGTGTGTCTCCCAGGTGGCTTGTGGCAAACTTTAAACTACACTTTTTATGGATATCTTTAAGAAATGGCTTTCTTCTTGCCACTCTTCCATAAAGGCTAGATTTGTGCAATATACGACTGATTGTTGTCCTATGGACAGAGTCTCCCACCTCAGCTGTAGATCTCTGCAGGTCATCCAGAGTGATCATGGGCCTCTTGGCTGCATCTCTGATCAGTCTTCTCCTTGTATGAGCTGAAAGTTTAGAGGGACGGCCAGGTCTTGGTAGATTTGCAGTGGTCTGATACTCCTTCCATTTCAATATTATCGCTTGCACAGTGCTCCTTGGGATGTTTAAAGCTTGGGAAATCTTTTTGTATCCAAATCCGGCTTTAAACTTTGGATCATTCAGAGATCCTCGCTGAACTTCTGGAGAGAGTTTGCTGCACTGAAAGTAAAGGGGCTGAATAATTTTGCACGCTCAACTTTTCAGTTTTTGATTTGTTAAAAAAGTATCCAATAAATGTCGTTCCACTTCATGATTGTGTCCCACTTGTTGTTGATTCTTCACAAAAAAATACAGTTTTATATCTTTATGTTTGAAGCCTGAAATGTGGCAAAAGGTCGCAAATTTCAAGGGGGACGAATACTTTCGCAAGGCACTGTATACGCTCAGACACATGCATACACCCATACTCACAAACACATTCAACACTGCTGTCCCATGCATAGAAACATTGGACACTTCCCTCTTCTTTTTTTATACACACTGTATTTACAGTGGGGCAAAAAAGTATTTAGTCAGCCACCAATTGTGCAAGTTCTCCCACTTAAAAAGATGAGAGAGGCCTGTAATTTTCATCATAGGTACACTTCAACTATGACAGACAAAATGAGAAAAAAAAATCCAGAAAATCACATTGTAGGATTTGTAATGAATTAATTTGCAAATTATGGTGGAAAGTAAGTATTTGGTCAATAACAAAAGTTTATCTCAAAACTTTGTTATATACCCTTTGTTGGCAATGACAGAGGTCAAATGTTTTCTGTAAGTCTTCATAAGGTTTTCACACACTGTTGCTGGTATTTTGGCCCATTCCTCCATGCAGATCTTCTCTAGAGCAGTGATGTTTTGGGGCTGTTGCTGGGCAACACGGACTTTCAACTCCCTCCAAAGATTTTCTATGGGGTTGAGATTTGGAGACTGGCTAGGCCACTCCAGGAACCTTGAAATGTTGCTGGAACCTTCATTGCCCGGGCGGTGTGTTTGGGATCATTGTCATGCTGAAAGACCCAGCCACGTTTCATCTTCAATGCCCTTGCTGATGGAAGGAGGTTTTCACTCAAAATCTCACGATACATGGCCCTATTCATTCTCTCCTTTACACGGATCAGTCGTCCTGGTCCCTTTGCAGAAAAACAGCCCCAAAGCATTATGTTTCCACCCCCATGCTTCACAGTAGGTATGGTGTTCTTTGGATGCAACTCAGCATTCTTTGTCCTCCAAACACGACGATTTGAGTTTTTACCAAAAAGTTATATTTTGGTTTCATCTGACCATATGACATTCTCCCAATCTTCTTCTGGATCATCCAAATGCTCTCTAGCAAACTTCAGACGGGCCTGGACGTGTACTGGCTTAAGCAGGGGGACACGTCTGGCACTGCAGGATTTGAGTCCCTGGCGGCATAGTGTGTTACTGATGGTAGGCTTTGTTACTTTGGTCCCAGCTCTCTGCAGGTCATTCACTAGGTCCCCCCGTGTGGTTCTGGGATTTTTGCTCACCGTTCTTGTGATCATTTTGACCCCACGGGGTGAGATCTTGCGTGGAGCCCCAGATCGAGGGAGATTATCAGTGGTCTTGTATGTCTTCCATTTCCTAATAATTGCTCCCACAGTTGATTTCTTCAAACCAAGCGGCTTACCTATTGCAGATTCAGTCTTCCCAGCCCGGTGCAGGTCTACAATTTTGTTACTGGTGTCCTTTGACAGCTCTTTGGTCTTGGGCATAGTGGAGTTTGGAATGTGACTGTTTGAGGTTGTGGATAGGTGTCTTTTATACTGATAACAAGTTCAAACAGGTGCCATTAATACAGGTAACGAGTGGAGGACAGAGGAGCCTCTGAAAGAAGAAGTTACAGATCTGTGAGAGCCAGAAATCTTGCTTGTTTGTAGGTGACCAAATACTTATTTTCCACCATAATTTGCAAATAAATTCATAAAAAATCCTACAATGTGATTTCCTGGATTTTTTCTTCTCATTTTGTCTGTCATAGTTGAAGTGTACCCATGATGAAAATTACAGGCCTCTCTCATCTTTTTAAGTGGGAGAACTTGCACAATTGGTGGCTGACTAAATACTTTTTTGCCCCACTGTATATACAGTATTCTCGAAATAGCTCATTCTAATACATCTACTGCTGTACATATCATTCATCCTGTGTATATACGCACCACCGATGGCTATTTGGATTATTGATAGTGTTATTTGGATTGATTCGTTCTGTTATTTCTTCATTTGAATTTTTCATTGTTTGACATTGTACTGCACTGTTAGGAGCTGGTAACAAGCATTTAGCTAGTAACTAACATCCAATAAACTGTGTACGCCACCAATAAACTTTGATTTGATCATATAAACCTTTAAATGACGGTGGTAGGCTTGATCACCAATGACAATGAGACAGCCTACAGGGAGGAGGACCTGGCAGTGTGGTGCCAGGACAACAACATCTCCCTCAACAAAGGATCATGGACTACAGGAGAAGGAGAGGTGAGAATGCCCAATCCACAGGGCTTTAGTGGAGCATGTCGAGAGCTTCAAGTTCCTCTGTGTCGACATCACCAAGGACTTAACATCGTCTTCTCACACTAGCACAGTCATGAAGAAGGTGCGACAGTGCCTCTACCCCGTCGGGAGGTTAAAAAGATTTGGCATGGCCCTTCAGATCCTAAAAAAATTATACAGCTGCACCATTGAGAGCGTTTTTACCGGCTGCATCAACGCTTGGTATGGCAACTGCACCACCCTCGATCGCAAGGCACTACAGAGGGTGGTGTAGATGGCCCAGTACATCACTGGTGCCGAGCTCCCTGCCATCCAGGACCTCTATAACAGGCGGTGTCAGAGGAAGCGCCGGAAAATTGTCACAGACTGTTCCTCTGCTATCACACAGCAAGCGGTACTGGAGCGTCAATTCTGGGACCAAAAGGCACCTGAACATCTTCTACCCCCAAATCATAAGACTGCTAAATAGCTAATCAAATGGCTACCCAGACTATTGCATTGACCATTTATTGCACCGACTCTTACACTGACTATGCACACTCGCTGGACGCTACCCACATACACTTACACAAACACTCCATATGCTCACACACATTGCTGCTACTCTGTTTATTATCTATCCTGATTGCCTAGTCACTTTTACCCCTACCTATATGTTCATATTACCTCAACTACACTGAACAAAAATATAAGCACAACAAGCAACAATTTCATAGATTTGACTGAGTTACAGTTCATATAAGTCAGTCAGTCAATTTAAATAAATGAATTAGGCCCTAATCTATGGATTTCACATGACTGGAAAGGGGCACAGCCATGGGTGGGCCTGGGAGGGCATAGGCCCAACCACTTGGGAACAAGGCCCACCCAATCAGAATTATTTTTTCCCCCACAAAAGGGCTTTAATACCGATATAAATACTCCTCAGTTTCATCAGCTGTCCGGGTTGCTGGTCTCAGACGATCCCACAGGTGAAGAAGCCAGGAGTGGAGGTCCTGGGATGGAGTGGTTACACATGGGCTGGCGTTGTTACACTGCGGTTGTGATGCTGGTTGGACGTACTGCCAAATTCTCTAAAACTCAGTTGGAGGAACCTTATGATAGAGAAATTAACATTAAATTCTCTGGCAACAGCTCTGGTGGACCTTCCTGCAGGCAGCATGCCAATTGTATGCTCCTTCAAAACTTGAGACATCTGTGGCATTGTGTTGTGTGACAACACTGCACATTTTAGATTGGTCTTTTGTCTCCAGCACAAGGTGCACCTGTGTAATGATCATGCTGTTTAATCAACTTCTTGATATGCCACACCTGTCAGGTGGATGGATTATCTTGGAAAAGGTAACATGCTCCTAACATGGATGTTAGTGGATATTTTATATGTGCATATGGAACATTTCTGGGATATTTTATTTCAGCTCATGAAACATGGGACCAACATTTTACATGTTGCGTTTATATTTTTTGTTCAGTGTAAATGGAATGAAGTCAGTCATTCTATTCTTCTCTACTCTATTAATATTAACACAGTGGCCTTGTAAGAATACCCATACTAGTATTACATACTTAAACTGCATACTAATTTCAGCGTTTGATATAGTATATTAAACTCATATTTTTGACTCACGTGTTTGACAAGAGCAGATAAAATGACGCCTGTACCAAAATGAACGAATGGCGGGAGTCAACACAATCACGCATATTAGTTGAAACTTTCAGTGTACCAATGCTGCGTTTACATTTTAGTCGGATGTACAGGCGTTCAACGAATCTACAGATCGGAAATTTCGGAGTTTCTAGTTCCGACTGGAATATGAAGGCGGCATATTTTCGAAATTTCACATACTTATAAAACTTATTTTTTTCGCATACTACTACGGGTATTCGGACACGGCTACTGTTCTTTCTAAACAAGTCTGCTCTCAGCTTGAGAGAATGATCATAGGATATGTTATGTGTAATATAATGTAATAAGCATTACCGTGTTTCAAACAACAACGCGCATTCCTTTTCCGTTTAACAAAACCCTTTGAGATACAGTATGACGCCAACCAATGAGATCCTTTCTATTCAGTGTAAACGGAAGTGAACAGTGACCAAGAACGATTTCCCCGTTCGCGTTTTTATTGTTGTTATTTAGACGTTTATTAACACACTGGAACTTAAAATATGACTAATTTACTTGCACAACATCACATACGTACCTAGGGTAGTTTAAATCACGTTGGAGACAGGATTTGGTTGATAGCTAGCTAGCTAGCTGCTAACTAGCTAAAAATGGCTAACGTGAACAGTATGGTTTTTCACACTCAAATAGCCTCCATCATGGAGGTGCTAGCGAATGCAGCCGTGGCAGAGATCTGTAAAGTCGTAGACGACGACTATGCAGTGTTTCGTTTGGAAATAACTCAAAGCCAGAAAGAAAACAGGGCATTGCGGAGGAAACTACAGCTACTAGAATTGAAGGTGTCACGGGAGCGCGCAGAGAGGACATTGCGGGAGCGCGTCCTCGCCATTTCCAGTAGTGTCAAGATCCTCGACCGATACAGAGGAATGACAAGAGGTACATTTTGCAGAAGGCGGAGGCTGCGCGGCATAGCTCAGTGCCTGTCACCCGAATTGAGCCTTGGACAGTTTTTCGATAGCTTAGTAATCAGGGCAATTATTGCATACTATCTTGCACAAAGACATATCATATTTTAACCAGATTCTTAATTTACTGCATTTCCTATTATTAGCTCAATGAAAACAATTAGATGCATAGAACATAATTCAGTCAATCAATAAATTGTATGAAGTGATGAGAAGTGTTACCTTACACCCTTGCCAATTCTAGACCGTGTCAATGGTGTACAATATAGTGTTGAACATTGACAGTAGCTAACCTAACCACCTCTTTCCCCCCAATCACTCTCTCAGGCGAAGGACATCTCACTGGAGGACACAGGAGCTTTGTGAAGCCAACGGGACACAATACATGGAGAGATGACCAACCAATCACTGTTGATGAGGGGAATGGAACCTCATCCCAGCACGTTATCGTGATGGAGGTTAGTGCAATAGTGTTGCATAAAACATTAGTTACTTTAAATGTGGCCTGTTTATTTCAGAAAGGCTCCCCTCATCCTTCATATGATGTGGGAATGCCCTGTAGTTAAATGCTTCTAGGACACAGTTCATTTCGAAGTGCATGAATGTAAATATTGAATGTGTTGCATCTACTATGTTACTTAACGATGATAGCTCCTTGAATCTCTCAATCAATAAGAGATTATTACTGCTGTCAGGCAGTGCTGCTGCTGCAAAAAATAAAGGAAAACACAAAAAAATAAAATGATATATATTTATATGGTGGATTGGAAATGATGCAGACAATTACATTAATGGAAGCCACAATCTATCTGCAACATTAAAGCTAATCTACCACCTTAAATAAATACCTTATTTACATAAGTATTCAGACCCTTTGCTATGACACTCAAAATTGAGATCAGGTGCATCCTGTTTCCATTGATCATCCTTAAGATGTTTCTACAATTTAATTGGAGTCCACCTGTGGTATATTCAATTGATTGGACAGGGTAGCCTAGTGGTTAGAGCGTTCGGCTAGTAACCGGAAGGTTGCAAGTTCAAATCCCCGAGCTGACAAGGTACAAATCTGTCGTTCTGCCCCTGAACAGGCAGTTAACCCACTGTTCCTAGGCCGTCATTGAAAATAAGAATTTGTTCTTAACTGACTTGCCTAGTTAAATAAAGGTAAAAAAAAAAAAAATCTGGAAAGACACACACCTGTCTATATAAGGTCCCATAGACAGTGCACGTCAACCTCTTTGGACCCGTGAAGACGTCTAAATGGGATGGGGGAGTTGGTGGTGCAGGACCACCTCTTTATGTTTCTCTCTTTACACCAATTTTATTATTTACACAATACTGTGTGATCAATATGATAATTTCTCTGTATGTTTTTCTTTGGCAGCCTACGGATGCTGTATGAACTGTGTAAATTGACATTAATATTGTACCCCCCCCCCCTCCAAAAAAAAAGACAAAACATATACAAACTTGGTTTAAAAAAAAAAAGACTTCCCTACAACATTGTTATCCAATTCCACTAATGTACCGTTAATAACCTCCACTCTTCTTGTGTCAGTCTGCAGATGCAGAGGCTGCAGGTCCTGAGGTCAAGCAGGAGAAGACTGAAGGAGAGGAGGAACCATGGCACAGCCGTAACATCCAGACAGGAGCTCCCCCTGTAGCCGCAGAGGACCCCACCACTGCCACAGTGCTACCCATGACCCGACGCAGCATCACGGAGGTCAGTGGAACGCCAAACGCCGTCCTCAAGTCAGAGACAGACACCAAGACTTTAACGGGGCTGGGCTGTCCTGCTCCCCACTCAGAATATTTCCAGTACGGTAACCCGAGGACGGTTCTGTCCCATCAGGACTCAGGTGACACGTTACAGACTGGCAATGATCCGTCCTGTTCATACACAACAGAGATGATAACTGGTGACATGCCTGTGGGCTTAGATACACAGACTAATCCAATGAGAGGGAACTGGAACCAGTACAGTAGTAGTGTATACTCTGGACGGTGCCTAGATAAGAAAGGGGAGGGTCTGGTCGTAGATGAGATGACTGTGAAAGTGGAGGGCGATGTTCCTGTGACATGGAATGCAGACGAGACTCACTTCGGAGAAGGACACTCGCATGGCAGCTCCAGTGACTTCTTAGACTACAGGGACAGCTTGGAGACAAATTTAAATGTCTCGACCCACTCCCCTTTACACCCGGTGTCCATGTCGATGGGGCCTTCCGATTCACAAGGCTGCATCCTTTTAGATCAGGTATTGAACTCAAACAACCAAACGGCCAAGGTGTGGGGAGAGGGAGCAACAACAGGCGGTAAAGAGAAGCAGTTCTTTTGCATGTTCTGTAACAAAGGCTTCAGCTGCCCACAGAAGGTGGAGATCCACCAGAGGGTCCACACAGGGGTGAAACCCTTCAGCTGTACCCAGTGTCATATGCGCTTTGCCCATGCTGGCAACCTGAAGAGGCACCAGCGGTTCCACACAGGGGTAAAACCCTTCAAATGTACCCAGTGTCACATGCGCTTCACCCAGGCTGGTGACCTGAAGAGGCACGAGAGGGTCCACACAGGGGAGAAACCCTACAGCTGCCCCCAGTGTGAGAAGAGGTTCTCCCGTCAGGACCAGCTGAAGATGCACTTGAAGGTCCACACGGGAGAGAAGCCATTTGCCTGTACACACTGTGGGAAGAGGTTCTCAGAGAGGACCTACCTCAGGATGCACCAGCAAAAACACCATTCAACTCTATAACATAGAAAGTAACCATTCCACTCGATAGCTTCTGACATTTAGATCAAACCCTGCATTAAAGACTAAGATGAATGGTCATTGTTGTCAGCAGAAAAGATCCACAGATACATTTGGAATAAAGAGAGTAACAGATTTCAGTGTTGAATATTCCTGGGTACAATTTTGCATCCAGTCATTGTGTGACATACACTGCTCAAAAAAATAAAGGGAACACTAAAACAACACAATGTAACTCCAAGTCAGTCACACTTCTGTGAAATCAAACTGTCCACTTAGGAAGCAACATTGATTGACAATAAATTTCATATGCTGTTGTGCAAATTGAATAGACAACAGGTGGAAATTATAGGCAATTAGCAAGACACCCCCAATAAAGAAGTGGTTCTGCAGGTGGGGACCACAGACCACTTCTCAGTTCCTATTCTTCCTGGCTGATGTTTTGGTCACTTTTGAATGCTGGCGGTGCTTTCACTCTAGTGGTAGCATGAGACGGAGTCTACAAGCCACACAAGTGGCTCAGGTAGTGCAGCTCATCCAGGATGGTACATCAATGCGAGCTGTGGCAAGAAGGTTTGCTGTGTCTGTCAGCGTACTGTCCAGAGCATGGAGGCGCTACCAGGAGACCTCCTAATGCAAGACCTCATGTGGCTGGAGTGTGTCAGCAGTTCCTGCAAGAGGAAGGCATTGATGCTATGGACTGGCCCGCCCGTTCCCCAGACCTGAATCCAATTGAGCACATCTGGGACATCATGTCTCGCTCCATCCACCAACAGTTGCACCACAGACTGTCCAGGAGTTGGCGGATGCTTTAGTCCAGGTCTGGGAGGAGATCCCTCAGGAGACCATCTGCCACCTCATCAGGAGCATGCCCAGGCGTTGTAGGGAGGTCATACAGGAACGTGGAGGCCACACACACTACTGAGCCTCATTTTGACTTGTATTAAGGACATTACATCAAAGTTGGATCAGCCTGTAGTGTGGTTTTCCATTTTAATTTTGAGTGTGACTCCAAATCCAGACCTCCATGGGTTGATAAATTTGATTTCCATTGATAAGTTTTGTGTGATTTTGTTGTCAACACATTCAACTATGTAAAGAATATTTCATTCATTCAGATCTAGGATGTGTTATTTTAGTGTTCCCTTTATTTTTTTGAGCAGTGTATAAGGCATAAAAAAGCCTACAAAAGTCTGTAACATATTGTGGTTGTATTTTGTAGGCTATATGATGTTCACACATTTTCCCAAGACACTTTTAATGAGAAAATTAAAATTATATTCATCAACTTCATGCAGATTTGTAGTTGAGACATGTGTATGTGTGGTTTTCATATGGTGTGTTTAAAACTTGTTTGTTTAATAAACACGAAATGGGACTTTTCATTCTTAGACTTTCATTGAGAGTCTCTTTAGAATACATCACATCTGATCTCACGCTTTACAACCAATATACACTTACTAAATATACCTACACATACCCACACACTAACAAACACCTACCGTACACCTCAAAATAGTTAAGTCAGGCTTATCTGAGATTATAAATCATATTTATGTCCACCATAATGGGTTTAACAACAATGAAGTTATTCTATAACTACAGTATTGGACTCATGTAGTGGGGAAGCGTAAACACTCCATGTTGAAAGTGTGTTTATTATCTGTGTGTACGTACCTGAGGGAGTGTATGTCTGTATCACATGTCTCTTCCAGGAGGAGGGTCCAGAGGTGCTGCTGGTGAAGGAGGATGGTTGTGAGGAGAGTCTGGGGAACCCTGAGGGGAACATGGTCATGGAGGACAACCAGACGACACCTCCTTCTGAACCCACAGAGGAACCAGCTGAACAGCACAGGACCACACACAGTCTCACTGAGGTGAGCCCACTGTGAACTACTGTCTGAATGGTATTAGGTCAGAGCCTGTATCCACAAAGCCTCTCAGAGTAGGAGTGCTGTTCTAGGATCAGTTTAGCCTTTTAGATCATAATAATAACACTATGTGTTTATTTATTTGACAGGTGGGGACCTGGTCCTCGATCAGCACTCAATCATGCCTTGATTAATTTTGCCTTAAATTACATGGGTTTCTATTCTATCTATTTTCTATTGTTCAACTCTACTAATGGCTTTATCACAACAAAATGCTGGGTTATTGCGAATGTCCACACTGTGGTCTTGGCACATGAGCTCCAGCTGGCAGATACAATGCAGGTAGGATTATTATGGATAAGAGTGAGATTCTTTTTATTTTTCAAACGGCAGCCAATCGTCATTTCACCAGAATAAGACCTTTGATATTTAATTGAAAATAGCATCAAGCTCACTGTGCATTTAATTTTTTTTTTAACCTTTAGGCAAGTCAGTTAAGAACAAATTCTTATTTACAACAGTGGGTTAACTGCCTTGTTCAGGGGCAGAGTGACAGATTTGTACCTTGTCAGCTCGATAAACTGCATGCTTTCTCGAGCCGTAGTGAGAATACCAGACAACATATCGTGTTTTTCGTGCCCTCCAAGTTCACTTCGATATGATGGTTATTATATCAATATTTGGGGTTCCACCGCCATTTGTCGCAGAATACATTTTAACGACACAAAAAGGTCCGTCCTTGTCTAGCCTATTTTGTTATGTTGACATTTGGAGAGTTTACCGCCAGATTTGCTGTTTCCATCAGGCCTGTTTTGACATTTATTATCCAATGTACTTTTCTCACATAAAAAGGTTGGATGGAATCCTGGTTACACACAAAGTTGGATGTATTTAAACTGATGTACTTCACTGTGTTCATCAACGCAATAATGACCAAAACATGCTCAAGTCAAGCCCCTCAACTGTTTCTGTTATGCAAAATCCCAGAGCACACAAGCTTATCTATCATCTGTGTTATGGGATCGTTACAAATAGTCCTTGACCTCAAGCTGTTTGCAGAAAATGGCATGAAGGCTTCAGGTCTTGTGATGACTGGGGTGAAATATTAAACATGAACAAATGCAACCCTGTACTTGATATTCCAGACTGACTGGTCTCTCATCTTGCAAGAGATGTAGACTCGGACACTGTCGAAAAAGAGGAATAAATGCAACAAAAAAAAATATATATATATGGTGAAAAGATGAAAACAATACGCTTCCCCATCAAGCCATCATCAGTGTAAATCAGAGGCATCAAACTCATTCCATGGAGGGCCTAGTGCCCTCAAATTCAACTCTGAACCTTGAAGACAGTGCCACTGCACTTTTAATTGATCCCCTCGAATCAGAGACTGATTTAGACCTGGAACATCAGGTGTGTGCAATTAATTATCAGGTTAAACAGAAAACCAGCAGGCTCCAGACCTCGTAGGGTAAGAGCTGAGTACCTCTGGCCTAGTGTATGTTGGTTTTAGTTTTTTCCTTTCAATTAGGTGTGGGGAGTTCTTTACTAATTAGTGACCTTACTTCATCAATCAAGTACAAGGGAGGAGCGAAAACCCGCAGACACTCGGCCCTCCGGTGAATGAGTTTGATTCGTGACTTAAATGATTGGCACACACACCTCTGACTTCGATTTCAAGGATAATTGCATGTGTCACATGATCAAGAAAGAAAATGCATTAAATCAGTACCTTATACAATAGAATGCATGAACTAATACATTGTGTATATAAGCAGACAGAGAAACATAATAAATTATTGCTTTTAGAAATACCATGTGAACCTTTCCTCAGAATAAATAACACAGGGTTGTAGAAAAACAGAATATAGAGTAGGGACCTTGAAAGAAAACACTAGATGAGGGTATCAAGCTCCAGTAAAACTTACAGAAAACACTTCAATAACGATTCTTCGTTCATGCCTGATAGGTGGAGAGTTTTTAGAACATCCACCTGTATTCTGTCTGGAGAACACTCAGTTCAAGATTACCACCCCTATGTGAACAATTTATCTTCTGTACAGAAGGACATGGAGGAGACTGGGTGACCGGCCTTTGAGAAAAGACGTGCTATTGGGGATTTAGGGTCATTTCTCCTTACACCACTCCTGTGTTCTATAATACGTGTTCTGTTTACTGGTTTGGCCCATGTGAGGAACTGCTTCATAGTGTATTGCTTACCAGTGGCAGAGCTACTGAATTCGCACAGTTTAATACAGGAGTCCCTATATGGCGCACACCTACGGCAGGGGTAGAAGCCGGTAACCTCGTTCATTTTCTACTCTATTCTTGTTAACGCAGTCTTCTTTCGAAACAAGTCTTCTCTGAGCTTGAAAGATACTGATCATAGGAGATTTTATGTGTAATGTAATAGGCAGTATCATATATTTTTTTTAAACACTGCACACCTTTTTCATTTAACCACTCCCTTTGTTCTATTACACCAACCAATAAGATCATTTCTCTTAAGTAAAGCAGAGACCAATGGATTAATAAGAACAGTTATAAAAATGGTATGAGTTGAGGAAGGGAAAGACACCTGTATAAGATCCAGGAAAAGGTGGGGGCAGGGAGGTCCTCAGGTCCAGAGAGAAGGGACGAAGATGTAATCACAAGGCTGAGACTCATCAGGCTCAACAGCACTTTGAAATTAGTAGGGAAACATCCAACTGGGAAGTTAAATCACAAGCAGAGGGAGATGGAGACAGTGGAACACATTCTATTTCAGTGACATTGATATGGAAGGGAAAGGGACAGTTTCTGGAATAATGGTATTATGGAGCCACGTTTTATTGAACTGTTAAGAAAACCTTAATGTGATATTGTATTGAATTATATATTTCGTTTACTTAGGGAGAAGGGTTTAATTGGGTAGGGTTAAACTTTAAACCTTCCCTATCTCTGATCCACACTCCAGACGGTGGCGGAAATGCATCATTAAAGTTGGTTGTCAACCGCCATTTGAAAACCACTGAAGAAGAATCGTAAACGGAAGGGAACAGTAACAATTTTCAAGTTAGCGTTTTTTGTTGTTATTTTGACGTTTATTAACACCCTGGAACTCAATATGCCCCATTGAACTCCACAGCATCTCCTACTTACCCCATATAGTGTTTAATTCGCGTTTGAAACAGGACTTGGTTGATAGATGTTATCTAGGTAACGCGGACGTTGACTAGCTAGCTGCTAACAATGGCTAACTGTATGGCTTTTCACACGCAAATAGCCTCCATCATGGAGGTGTTAGCGAATGCAGCCGTGGCAGAAGTCTGTAAACTCGTAGACGACGACTATGCAGTGTTTCGTTTGGAAATAACTCAAAGCCAGAAAGAAAACAGGTCATTGCGGAGGAAACTACAGCTACTGGAACTGAAGGTGGCACGGGACCGCGTCCTCACCAGTCGCCCCAGTAGTGTCAAGATCCTCGACCGGTGCAGAGGAATGACAAGCGGTACATTTTGCAGAAGGTGGAGGCTGCGGGCCGGTCTCCCCGTTCACATCTGCGCATGTGTAACTTTAGATGTGTTAACCAGAATTCGGTCTTGATCATTATTTGGATATTAGGCAATACTTCTGATTACTTAGCTAACTTGCAGAAAGACACTATCATGTTCTAACCATTCTTGATTTACTGCATTTCCCATTATTTACTCATTGATTATGTTCCATGCATTATATTGTTTTCAATCTATAAATATTATATCAAGAAGTTATGCGAAGTGTTATCTTACATCCTTGCCAATTCTAGACAGTGTCAAAACTGTCAATAGTGTACAATATACCATTGCGCATTGACAGTACCTAACCACCTTTTCCCCCCAATCGCTCTCTCAGGTGAAGGACATCTTACTGGAGGCCACGGGAGCTTTGTGAAGCCAGCAGGACACAATACTTGGAGAGATGACCAACCAATCACTGTTGATGAGGGGAGTGGAACCTCAACCCAGCACGTTATTGTGATAGAGGTTAGTGTAATAGTATTACGTCAGAAAATAAAATGTGGACAGTTTATTTCAGGAAGACTCCCCTCAGCTATTTACTTGCTTACATGGACATACTTATTTATCTGCCATAGGGGAGCTTGTGAGACTTCCTTACGACATTGTTATCAAATTCTACTCATGTACTGGTAATAACCTCCCCTCTTCTTATGTCAGTCTGCAGATGCAGAGGCTGCAAGTTCTGGGGTCAAGCAGGAGAGGTGTGTAGGAGAGGAGGACCCAAGACACAGCAAAGACATCCAGACTGGAGTGGCTGGAAAGCACCTTGTAGCCACCAAGGACCTTGCCACCACCACCGTGCCCCAGGCCTGGACCCAACCCAGCATCACAGAGGTCAGTGGAACGCCGAAGGCCGCCCTCAAGTCAGAGATGGACACCGAGATATTCATTGTAACACAAAGGCTCTTACACACAGGATCTGACCACAGATCAGACCCAGAGAGACTGGGGCTGGGGAGACTGGGCTGTCCTCCTGCTCCCAGCTCAGAGTATTTACCGGTATTTCACCAGAGCCAGAAGACAGTTCATTCCCGTGGAGATGGTGATGCGTTAGACACTGGTGGTGATGATCCGTCTTGTTCTTACACCACAGAGATGGACCCTGGCAACATATCCTTGGGTTTAGAGACACAGACTGATCTGTCCAGAGGGGACTGGAACCGGTACAGTAGTAGTGTATACTCTGAAGGGTGCCTAGATAAGAAAGGGGAGGTTATAGTGGTAGATGAAGTGACTGTGAAAGTGGAGGGTGATGCTTCTCCCATATGGAATGCAGATAGTCACCTAGGAGACGGACACTCACAGGGCAGAGATTTCTTAGATTACAGGGGAAGCTTAGAGACAAATCTAAATGTTGCCTCCCACTCCCCTTTACACACATTCAGGGATCACAATCCTGCGTCCACATTAATGGCACCTTTCGCTTTACACAGCCATGTCCTTTCCGATCAGGTATTGAACTCAAACGACAGGGCTAGAGTCCCGGCTCAGGGAGTGGGAGCCACATCAGGCAATGGTAAAGAGAAACGGTTCCTATGCATGTTCTGTAACAAAGGATTCAGCTGCCCCCAAAAGCTAGAGATCCACCAGAGGGTCCACACAGGGGTAAAACCCTTCAGCTGTACCCAGTGTCATATGCACTTTTCTGTGGCTGGAAACCTGAAGAGGCACCAGAGGGTCCATACAGGGGTGAAACCTTTCAGCTGTACCCAGTGTCAAATGCACTTTGCTCAGGCTGGTGACCTGAAGAGGCACGAGAGGGTCCACACAGGGGAGAAACCCTTCAGCTGCCCCCAGTGTGAGAAGCGGTTCTCCCGTCAGCACCAGCTGAAGATGCACCTGAAGGTCCACACGGGAGAGAGGTCGTTCGCCTGTACACACTGCAGGAAGAGGTTCTCAGAGAGGAGCTACCTCAGGATACACCAGCAGAAAAACCATTCCACTCAATAACATAGAAAGTAACCATTCCATTTAATAGCTTCTGACGAAGATGCATTTATTGTTATCAGCTAAAAAGACCCACAGATGCATTTGGAATAACAAGAGTAACAGATTTCAGTATATATTGCAATAAGGCATAAAATGCATTTGTAAAGTATTCTGACCCCTTGACTTTTTCCACATTTTGTTACTTATTCTAAAATGGATTAAATCAAAACTAATCTATACACAATAATGCATAATGACAAAGCGAAAACATGTTTAGAATTTTTTGCAAATGTATTGTCAGGCCTTTATGGTAGAGTGGCCAGGCGGAAGCCACTCCTCAGTAAAAGGCACATGACAGCCCGCTTGGAGTTTGCCAAAAAGGCACCTAAAGACTCTCAGACCATGAGAAACAAGATTCTCTGGTCTGATGAAACCAAGATTGAACTCTTTGGCCTGAATGCCAAGCGTCACGTCTGGGGGAAACCTGTCGCCATCCTAACGGGGAACCATGGTAGTGGCAGCATCATTCTGTGGGGATGTTTTTTAGCCATCAGGATCAAGAAAGATGAACGGAGCAAAGTACAGAGAGATCCTTGATGAAAAACTGCTCCAGAGCGCCCAGGACCTCGAACTGGGGTGACGGTTCACCTTCCAACAGAACAATGACCCTAAGCACACAGCCAAGACAACACAGGAGTGGCTTTGGGACAAGTCTCAATGTCCTTGAGTGGCCCAGCCAGAGCCCGGAATTGAATCTGATCAAACATCTCTTGAGAGACCAGGAAATAGCTGTGCAGGGACGCTCCCCATCCAACCTGACAGAGCTTGAGAGAATCTGCAGAGAGAAATGGGAGAAACTCCCCAAATACAGGTGTGCCAAGCTTGTACCTTCATACCCAAGAAGACCCGAGGCTGTAATCACTGCCAAAGGTGCTTCAACAAAGTACAGAGTAAAGGGTCTGGATACTTATGTAAATGTGATATGAGGAATTTTTATATAAAGTTTGCAGAAATGTTTTTAAAAAAAGGGGGGGGGGGTTGTTTTGTCATTATGGTGTATTGTGTAGATTGAGGGGAAAAAAACAATTGAATCCATTTTAGAACAGGGCTGTAGTGTAATAAAATGTGTAAAAAGTAAAGGGGTCTGAATACTTTCTGAATGCATTGTAAGCCTAAAGTCTGTTTCAAATTGTGTTTGTACTGTATAGGCTATATGATGTTCATTAAAGAATATTACATTACTTAAATTCAACTGCTTAATTTTTTTCCCAAGACACTTTTTTTAATGAGAAAATGAATGCAGTTAATCAAGTTCATGCTGTTTTTTTTTTTTTTGTTGAGACCTGTGTTTTCATATGTTGTATTTAACTTGTTTGTTTAATAAACACAAAAATGGGACTTTTCATTCTGACATTCATTGAGACTCCCTTTAATATAAATCAGATCTGATCTCACCCTATTCTGCTTTTAAAACCAATAACACGGTTCATCACTAGTTAACAGTCAGTCATAATTATTGCTAAACCCCACCTATTTCTACAATTTCTCTTAATTTGATTTTAAATCTAACCATAATACTAACCTCATGCCTTAACTTAAATTAAGACCAAAAAGCAAATGTTTAATTTTCATTCATTTTTATGGTTAATTGTGACTGTGTTAACTATTGATGACAAATATACACTTACTAAATATACCTACACTAACACCTACTGTACATGTCAAAATTGTTTAGTCAGGTTTGTCTGATGACTTGACTTATCATAGCTGACATCTTTACCCACAACATATTTATGTCCACCATGATGGGTTTAACAGCAATGAAGTCATTATGTAACTACAGTACAGGACTCAAACGTAGTGGGGATGGATAAACACTCGATGTTGGAAGTGTATTTTATCTGTGTTCGCACCTGAATTTTTGATTCAAACGGGAAACTGGAAAGTGACAAACCGAGCAGCGTTGCAGTTCTTGACACAAACTGGTGCGCCTGGCACCTACTGCCATACCCCGTTCATAGGCACTTTCACCCTCTGAATAGCACACATACACAATCCATGTCTCCGTTGTCTCCAAGCATAAAATGACTTATTTAACACTGATTGAAACAAGTGACGTCAATAAGGGCTCAGACTTGACCAGGTGAAAGCTATGATCTCTTGACGTCACATGTTAAATACACTTCAAATCAGTATAGATGAAGTGGAGGAGACAAGTTAAAGACTCTTTAGTACACATCACATCCGATCTCCCCCTATTCGCATACACCTGACAGTGTTTTATAACCAATATACACTTACTAAATATACCTACACATACCCACACACTAACAAACACCTACTGTACACGTCATTATAGTTTAGTCAGATTTGTCTGATGGTGACTTTTGACTATTTCCCCACAACATATTTATGTCCACCATGATGGGTTTAACAACAATGAAGTCATTCTGTAACTACAGTAGGACTCAAACGTAGTGGGGATGGATATACACTGTGTTTATTATCAATGTGTACCTACCTGAGGAGTGTATGTCTGTGTAATCTGTGTCACCTCTCTCTTCAAGGAGGATGAGGAGGTACTGCTGGTGAAGGAGGAGGGCCTGGAGAACCCTGAGGAGACCATGGTCATGGAGGACAACCAGACTACACCACCTCCTGAACCCACAGAGGAACCAGCTGAGCAGCACAGGACCACACACAGTCTCACTGAGGTGAGCCCACTGTGAACTACTGTCTAAATTATATTTGGTCAGGGTCCATATCCACAAAGCCTTTTATTTTTTAATTAACAATGATTTATTTCAAACGTCAGGATTTCCGTTAGGGAAATGTGGCACCGGACAATGTAACCGGGAAGATTTATTTACCGTCCATTTGAGAAAATTACCGGACCCATATGCCGTGGGTGCATAACCCATTAATATCCACCCACGTTGCTCAGAACGACATAAATCACATTTCGTTTATGGTAATGCATCTTAACAGAACATGCAACTCATGTAATGAAGCAGCCAAGAAAACAACATTTTAAACATTTGCCAAAATGCAATTCGTGGGAAAACACCATTGCTAATATGGTTAGGATTGTGGCGTCTGGACAATAAAAGAAAGTTGATATGAAAACCAATAGAAAAGGAGAGAAATGGCATAGTGGTGGGTCCAATAAGAAAAGAACATGGAAATAAATTAGCCAAAATTATATATACTGAACAAAAATATAAAATGTCTAAACATCTAAAGTGTTGGTCCCATTTTTCATTAGCTAAAATAAATGATTCCAGAAATGTTCCATACGCACAAAATGAGTTTACATCCCTGTTAGTGAGCATTTCTCCTTTGCCAATATAATCCATCCACCTGACAGGTGTGGCATATCAAGAAGCTGATTAAACAGCATGACCACTACACAGGTTCACATTGTGCTGGGGACAATAAAAGGCCATTCTAAAATGTGCCGTTTTGTCACACAACACAATGCCACAGATGTTTTGAGGGAGCGTGCAATTTGAATTGACAGGTTCTAAATTAACCTTATAAGCCACTCCCCTTGCGAGTAAGATGTTAAATGTATTTCTCCATCCCAATCTTTTAACATTTCTTCCATGTCTTGTCCCATTATATGAGTTTCTTGCAACAGGGCTATGACCAATGTTCCCTCAAAAAAAATTGGGCACTGAGCAAATTTCAGGTCTGCTGAGTGCAAGCTTGAGCATTAAAAATTCTGTGCAATTTCCAGCACGCCGGTACTCTGAACACTGAGGCTGTACCTTCTTTAATGGTGCAGTTTAACAGTGGCCATTTAGGCTACTGTGGCTATTTGATCATAATGTAGACCTACCAGAGTGGCCTACCATCAAAAACAATGGAGAAAATGCATCCCATAACATTTTAACATGTTAATAGCTATTCTATCATTCAGCCTACAGTAGCAGCCAACATTCCATGAGAAAAACATGCAGGCCCTGACATTAACCTGTTTATCCACTTGTCCTTCAGACAAGGAGGTGACTGAAAATGTTGTTTGATTTCAAGAAACCACTTTACAAAATAAAAAGCATTATTATTCCCATACCATTATTACAGAGAATCACACAAACAATGCTACCTTCTGCCTATTGTCTACTTAGTTTATTAGGGCTCCCGAGTGGCGCAGCGGTCTAAGTCACTGCATCTCAGTGCTAGAGGCATCACTACAGACCCTGGCTCGATTCCAGGCTGTATCACAACCGAACGTGATTGGAGTCCCATAGGGCGGCGCACATTTGGCCCAGTGTCGTCCGGGTTAGTCTCGGGGAGCTGCCCTGGCAGCCTCGGGGAGCTGCTGGACATGCAGCTGAGGGAACATTAGCTATGACACATTTTAATTTATTTAGGTAATTAAATATTTGTTTCCTTTTAATGCGATGTGCCGTAAACTTCACATTCCATGAAATGATGTTCAATTCAGAAAATTAATTCTGTGTATTGGCCATGAATAATTTTTTTTATATATTCACATCTAAAAAATGTATGGCTGTAGTACCATAGGATGAACCATAGAGTGGGCTCTCATGCCGCGTTAAAATCAACTCGGAACTGGGAACTCGGAAATCTCAGTCTTCCGACTTAAGTGCGTCCAAAGCAATTGGGAACTCTGGGAAAAAAACTAGCTCTGACTGGGGAAAATCATCGGTCATCCAACCCGGAATTCCAACTCGGGTCTCTTTCTAGAGCTCCGACTTTCCGACCTGAATATCACCGATGTCATGATTTGACCTCATATTTTTTCGAGTTCACAATTGTTTTGAATGTGGCATCAGAGTCGGAGTGATCTAGGATCCGTTTTTCCTTTAAGATAATAATGAATAAGATTAGTTGGAAAGATCCTAGATCAGCACTCCTACTCTAAGACTCTTTGTGAATAAGGACCCAGGTCTTGATTTATTTTGTATTAAGTGTGGTACCATGCCTTTGAATTATCAAACCATTAAAAGGGAAGTTAGAGGTAATTTTGTGAACCAGTGCTAACTAGCTGGAAGTCTTCCGGTACAGCTAGCAAGCTAGTTAGCATTGGTTCGCTGAATTACCTCTTAACTGCCTGCATATTGGACGCAGAGACAATAATGGTATCCACGAGTTCATCTGATTCATCTCTTTAAAGAGTGTCACGTAATCAAATCAACTAACAGGTTTGCATCGTATCAAGTCAACTAACATGTTTGCATAGTACTCATGGCAATCCCTCATTGCTCAATCAGAAGATTCTCCATAGCAGGGTGCTCATATCAGATTTATTGATCCAACATCCTCTCACTCTGTATCTCTTACAGTCAGTAGACATGGAGAATGGGAAGCCTGATCTGCTGATAGTCAAAGTGGAGACAATAGAAGACGAACCAGAGAGCATTGATCTGCTGAGTGGACTAAAGATGGGGGAGCAAGGTAAGGGAGAAATACATATAGATATACCTCAATGGGAATAGTGATGCACCTGGCTATTATTTTCTTCATTTATAAAATACAATCAATACAACTTATGTTCACACACATCATTTATGTACTTGACCAGGACATTGACTCAAACTCCATATTTAGAGTTTTCTCTGCCATGTTTGTAAATGTCTATTTTGTAACTTCTTCCTGTAGGTGGTTGGCTGGAGCCTAACAAGGGAGACTGGGCAGCCATCTTGGAATCCCAGACGGGCGCAGCCAAGGACCCAGGGGACCACATCACTGAGCAGGGCGAGATAGTGGAGGTCAGTGGATGGTACAGTGTCCTCAACTCTGGGCTGGGGAACAACACTATTAGCCACAACCCCCCAAAATATTCCTAGTAGTGTACACACAATACCCCATAATGCCAAAGTGAAAACAGGTTTTTAGAAATCTTTGTAAATTTAATACAAATAAAAAACATACCTTATTTATATAAGTATTCAAACCCTTTGCTATTAGACTCGAAATTGAGCTCAGGTGCATTCTGTTTCCATTAACTTCTCTAGGGTAGGAATTTTGGATGAAAAGCGTGCCCAAATTAAACTGCCTTCTACTCAGGCCCAGAAGATAGGATATGCATATAATTGGTACATTTGGATAGAAAACACTCTAAAGTTTCCAAAACTATTAAAATAGTGTCTGTGGGTATAACAGAACTGATTTGGCAGGCGAAAACCTGAGAAAAATCCATTCAGGAAGTAGGATTTTTTGTTGTGGTTGTAGTTTTCTATTCAATACAGTATCCATTGACTTAGGACTCAAATTGCAGTTCCTATGCCTTCCACTAGATGTCAACAGTCTTTAGAAATTTCAGTTTCAGGCTTGTATTCTGAAATATTAGGGAGTAAGAGCAGTCTGAATGAGTGTACCCTGCTGTGTCACAGAGCTTTTTCATGCGCGTGACCGAGAGAGTGCCTTTCTTGTTTACCTTTTATATTGACGACGTTATTGTCTGGTTGAAATATTAGCGATTATTTAGCCTAAAAACAACCTGAGGATTGAATATAAACATTGTTTGACATGTTTCTATGAACTTTACGGATACAATTTTGATTTTTTTGTCTGCCTGTCGTGACTGCGTTTGAGCCTGTGGATTACTGAAGAAAACACGCAAACAAAACAGGTTTTTGGATATAAAGAGAGACTTTATTGAACAAAAGGAACATTTATTGAATAAATGTTTGCCAAAAAGGCACCTAAAGACTCTGACCATAAGAAACAAGATTCTCTGGTCTGATGAAACCAAGATTGAACTCTTTGGCCTAAATGCCAAGAGTCACGTCTGGAGGAAACCTGGCACCATCCCTACGGTGAAGCATGGTGGTGGCAGCATCATTCTGTGGGGATGTTTTTCAGCGGCAGTGACTGGGAGACTAGTCAGGATCGAGGGAAAGATGAACAGAGCAAAGTACAGAGAGAGCCTTGATGAAAACCTGCTCCAGAGCGCTCAGGACCTCAGACTGGGTCGACAGTTCACCTTCCAACAGGACAACGACCCTAAGCACACAGCCAACGCAACGCAGGAGTGGCTTCGGGACAAGTCTCTGAATGTCCTTGAGTGGCCCAGCCAGAGCCCGGACTTGAACCCGATCTAAAATAGCTGTGCAGCGACGCTCCCCATCCAACCTGACCGAGCTTGAGAGGATCTGCAGAGAAGAATGGGAGAAACTCCCCAAATACAGGTGTGCCATGCTTAAAGCATCATATCCAAGAGGCTGTAATCGCTGCCAATGGTGCTTCAACAAAGTACTGAGTAAAGGGTCTGAATACTTAGGTAAATGTGATATTTCAGTTTTTTTTTAATAAATTAACAAAAATGTCTTAACCTGTTTTTGCTTTGTCATTATGGGGTCTTGTGTGTAGATTGATGAGGGGAAAAAACATGTTAGAATAAGGCTGTAACCTAACAATGTGGAAAAAGTCAAGGGATCTGAATACTTTCCGAAGGCACTGTGTTCCCTACAGGTTATATCCGTTCAGACCCCAGTCTTACCTACAGTTGAAGTTGCAAGTTTGCATACACTTAGGTTGGAGTCATTAAAACTCGTTTTTCAACCACTCCACAGATTTCTTGTTAACAAACTATAGTTTTGGCAAGTCGGTTAGGACATCTATTTTGTGCATGACACAAGTCATTTTTCCAACAATTGTTTACAGTCAGATTATTTCACTTATAATTCACTGTGTCACAATTCCAGTGGGCCAGAAGTTTATATACACTAAGTTGGCTTTGCCTTTAACCTCTAATGACTCCCCATTCCGTGAACGGGACTGTTGTCATCATCTGACACGAATTAGCATAACGCAACAGACATAAATATTACTAGAAAATATTCCTATTCATGAAAATCACAAGTGAAATATATTGAGACACAGCTTAGCCTTTTGTTAATCACCCTGTCATCTCAGATTTTCAAAATATGCCTTACAGCCAAAGCTAGACAAGCATTTGTGTAAGTTTATCGATAGCCTAGCATAGCATTTTGTCCAGCTAGCAGCAGGTAACTTGGTCACGGAAATCAGAAAAGCAATCAAATTAAATTGTTTACCTTTGATGAGCTTCAGATGTTTTCACTCACGAGACTCCCAGTTAGATAGCAAATGTTCCTTTTTTCCCAAAATAGTATTTTTGTAGGCGAAATAGCTTTGTTTGTTTTTCACGTTTGGCTGAGAAATCGCCCGGAAATTGCAGTCATGAAAACGGCGAAAAATATTCAAAATTAGCTCCATAATATCGACAGAAACATGGCAAACGTTGTTTATAATCAATCCTCAAGGTGTTTTTCAAATATCTATTAGATAATATATCCATCGGGACAATTAGTTTTTCAGTAGGACCGATTGGAGTAATGGCTACCTCTGTATTTTACGAGAGAATCTCTCTGGGCGCATCAGGTGACCACTTGCGCAATGTAGCCGCCTACGGGTATTCTTCAACATAAATGCGTAAAACTACGTCACAATGCTGTAGACACATTCGGGAATACAGAGAAAGAGTAATCTGGTTGATAGCCCATTCACTGCTCAATGGGGACGCATTGGAACGCAGCGCTTTCAAAACATGAGGCACTTCCGGATTGGATTTTTCTCAGGCTTTCGCCTGCAACATCAGTTCTGTTATACTCACAAACAATATTTTTACAGTTTTGGAAACTTTAGAGTGTTTTCTATCCTAAGCTGTCAATTATATGCATATTCTAGCATCTTGTCCTGACAAAATATCCCGTTTACTACGGGAACGTTTTTTTTCTCCAAAAATGAAAATACTGCCCCCTAGTCACAAAAGGTTTTAAACAACTTGATAAATTCCAGAAAATGATGTCATGGCTTTAGAAGCTTCTGATAGGCTAATTGACATAATTTGAGTCAATTGGAGGTGGATGTATTTCAAGGCCTACCTTCAAGCTCAGTGTATCTTTGCTTGACATCATAGGAAAATCAAAAGAAATCAGCCAAGAGCTCAGAAAAATAATTGTAGACCTCCACAAGTCTGGTTCATCCTTGGGAGTAATTTCCAAACGACTGAAGGTACCACGTTCATATGTACAAACAATAGTACGCAAGTATAAACACCACGGGACCACACAGCCATCACACCGCTCAGGAAGGAGACGCGTTCTGTCCACTAGAGATTAACGTACTTTGGTGCAAAAAGTGCAAATCAATCCCAGAACAACAGCAAAGGACCTTGTGAAGATGCTGGAGGAAACAGGCACAAAATAATCTATATCCACAGTCAAGCAAGCCCTATATCAACATAACCTAAAAGGCCGCTCAGCAAGGAAGAAGCCACTGCTCCAAAACCGCCATAAAAAAAGCCAGACTACAGTTTGCAACTGCACATGGGGACAAAGATCGTACTTTTTGGAGAAATGTCCTCTGGTCTGATGAAACAAAAATAAAACTTTTTGGCCATAATGACCATCGTTACGTTTGGAGGGAAAATGAGGAGGCTTGCAAGCTGAAGAACACCATCCCAACCGTGAAGCACAGGGGTGGCAGCATCATGTTGTGGTGGTGCTTTGCTGCAAGAGGGACTGGTGCACTTCACAAAATAGATGGCATCATGAGGATGGAAAATGATGTGGCTATATTGAAGCAACATCTCAAGACATCAGGAAGTTAAAGCTTGGTCGCAAATGGGTCTTCCAAATGGACAATGACCCCAAACATACTTCCAAAGTTGTGGCAAAATGGCTAAAGGACAACAAAGTCCAGGCATTAGAGTGGCCCTGACCTCAATCCCATAGAAAATGAGTGTGCAGAACTGATAAAGCGTGTGCGAGCAAGGAGGCCTACAGTTAGTTACACCAGCTCTGTCAGGAGGAATGGGCCAAAATTCACCCAACTTATTGTGGAAAGCTTGTGTAAGGATACCTGAAATGTTTGACCCAAGTTAAACAATTTAAAGGCAATGCTACCAAATACTACTTGAGTGTATGTAAACTTCTGAGCCACTGGGAATGTGATGAAATAAATAAAAGCTGAAATAAATCGTTCTCTACTATTATTCTGACATTTCACATTCTTAAAATGAAGTGGTGATCCTAACTGACCTAAGACAGGGAATTTTTACGAGGATTATATATCAGGAATTGTGAAAAACAGAGTTTAAATGTATTTGGCTAAGGTGTATGTAAACTTCTGACTTCAACTGTACCTACACGTCTATGTCAAAGATAATAAAACAAAAACACTATAGTACTACAGTATTTTATATTATAGTTAACTGTGTATACTACAGGAAATACTACAGTAAAGTCAGCAAAAACACTACAGTGAATACTATATTATTTATTACCATACTATAGTACTTTTTCATGTGGGGGACCAGGATGAGACATAGATTTGGTCCGTGGGGACGGGGAGGTGTCCGTATGCAGCTGGAGAGAACAGACTTGGCTTGCTCCTTCCTGCTCCTATAGTTGTGATTCAGAGAGAATGATGGCGCCCCAACAGGTGCTGCCTTCAGCCTGCCTTCTATAGGATCTATCAACTGGAACATGGATCCTGGGACAACACAGACACTCCCTGGTCTTTGTCCTCCTCACACTCTCCTAATGTTATACCAGATCTCAGACAATGCCAGTGCCTCAACACTAAATGGCTACACAAGTCCATAGACAAGTGACAGTAGTAGAGACGTAAATCAGTAAAGGTGACAGCGCCAAAGACAAGCACTTCCCGTGTTCATTCTGTGAGAAAGCCTTCAGTTTCCCCAAACAGGTGGAGATCCACCAGAATGCACACGGGGAGAACCGTTCAGCTGCCACCTGTGCGGGGACAGTTTTTCCGACTTGTTCAACCTGGAGAGGCACCAGAGGGTCCGCACGGGAGAAACCCTACAGCTGCCCCCAATCTGAGAATAGGTTGCCCCACCAACACTAGCTGAAGATGCACCTGAAGGTCCACACTGGAGAGAGACCGTTCGCCTGTACTCCCTGCAGGAAGAGTTTCTCAGAGAGGAGCTACCTCAGGATAGATACACCAGCAGAAAATGCACACGGCCCATGAGTATAGTGACATGTAATGTAGTACTAGTTAGTACATTCTGTCATTTTGGATGTAGAGGGAACTGGATGAGAAGAAATGAGGAAATAATGAGTATGATGAGGCAGAGTAGATGATAAGGTGATGGTTGTTGTGATGGTGTCTGTAAAAATGATTCACAAATGAAAGTGACACTGTGTTGATACCTTTATAATGGTGAAATGATCGTGCCTTAAAGGCTCAGTGCAGTCAAAAACGTGAGATATTTAGATATATTTTCTCACTGAGGTTAGAATAATACTTTGAAATTGGGAAAATTATAATACCCTTTTAGTGTAAGAGCTGTTTTGGTGGGATAGAGTTTTGGCCCTGTCTGGTGACAGCACCAGGTGGTAAATTAGTGTATAGACCAATAAGAGAGCGCCAAACCTCTCTGCCAACAACAGCTAGTTTTCCCCTCACCACTCCCAGACGGTCCTAGTTCAATTCTTGCTTGAGAAATTGCTCTTTGCTAAGAAGCTATTTTTGTTTCTTTTTGACCTTTTGAAAACAATCACAGTAAGGTACTTAGTTGTTAACCAGAAATTATTAGATACTGAGATAAAAAACAGCTGCATTGGACCTTTAATTAATGTTCACTGGACATAAAGTAGTGACGCTGTGTGTAATGTCATGTTGAAACTTTTCCAAACTATTCCAAAATTAATTTTATCAAAGAGAAGTTAGCAGATTTACATGTGTTACCATAGTGAATAAAGTTATTCTACTTCACATGTATCGTTTTGTGTAATAAAAGTACAACATTATATGAGTGTATGACCATTTTGTTGAATTTAAATACAAAATTGACTCTGACTTGGTTATTTTTGTATTATTGCCGGGACTGAGTTTCTCTTATCTCAGTCGAACCAAAACATTTTACTTAATTCTTGAATCAACACGTGGACTTTTTTTTAATAGTAAACTTGAATGGGTCAATATTGTTAGGTCCTTAAATCACAGTGTTAAAGATAGGCTTGACTGTGGTTAACATTTAATAATATCATGTTTCTGTGTGTACAGCAAAAAGTTTCTTATATAAACATTTATGTTCTTCTGTACAATTTGTGTTTATAGTCTGCAGTCCATGAGGACCTGCTGATGTCCGGTGTTGCTGACGGGAGAGACTGGACCTCTGTAGCGGCTGGTCACAAACCCTGGCCCCGGATCAGGACCCTGGATCAGGAGCTGTCACTGTTCCTTCCCGAGTCGCAACTAGGACCAAACCAAGAGGGACAGAGACTCCACCACCACACAGAACACAAGCAGTGGACAGGTGGACTGAACAACCTCAGTCCTGGTGGTCATCAGAGAGACAGAGGCTCCATTCAGGGATCCAGTCTGCAGCCCAGACCCTTCTCTTCACAGTCTCAGTGCAGGGATGAAGCAGGGCCTGGGGCTGATAGAGATAGACCCTCCTGTTCCTATGATACAAACACCACAGTATCCATGATGAACAGAGCAGGTCACCCTGGGCGTCAGCCTTCACAGAGCGTGGTGGGAGACCCCCCTGGTGGTGTTCTTTCAGGAAGTCTGTCTTCAGGGTCTTGTCTAATGCCTGGTGACTGGGTTCATAGAAAGCCTGGGTCTAGCCTTCCTCAGCTACCTCATGGTTACCCCACAAATACAGACAGGGTCAGGATGGACGTTCACCACGAGAAGTACCTAGCCTATAACACAGCACACAATCCCAACAACATTCAAACAATGGCTAGAGGTCAAGGAGGGAGCTCAAAGACTAACCACCTGAGGGCAGTGGCTCCTGCTTCTACCTCCTCTGTTGTCATTGGGTCACAACGTGGGAGGCCGAGCATTAGGACGGACGCCGACAAGCCGTACGCCTGCCTCACCTGTGGGAAGCGTTTCGCTGAGGCAAACTATGTGAAGAAGCACCAGACTGTTCACACCAAGGAGAGGCCCTTTAAGTGTAAGCTGTGTTACAAGAGCTTCTCCTTCCAGAATAACCTTATCAGACACAGGAGTGTCCACAATGGGAAGAAATCATAGAAGTGTATGAGTTTTACGCAGGGGATATCTGGAAACCATTGTTTAGCTGACATACACTACATGACCAGTATGTGGACACCCCTTCAAATTGGTGACAGGTGTTTACAATCGAGCACATAGACATGCAATCTCCAAAGACAAACATTGGCAGTAGAATGGCCCATACTGAAGAGCTCAGTGACCTTCAACATGGCACCATCATAGGATGCCTCCGTTCCAAGAAGTCAGTTCATCACATTTCAAGCGTCGGCTGGAGTGGTGTAAAGCACGCCGCCATTGGACTCTGGAGCAGTGGAAATGCGTTCTCTGGAGTGATGAATCTGGCAGTCCAATGGATGAATCTGGGTTTTGCGGATGCAGGGAGAACACTACCTGCCCGAATGCATAGTGCCAACTGTAAAGTTTGGTGGAGGGGGAATAATGGTCTGGGGCTGTTTATGGTTTGGGCTCCTTAGTTCCAGTGAAGGGAAATCTTAACGCTACAGCATGCAATGACATTGTAGACAATTATGTGCTTTGTGGCAACAGTTTGTGGAAGGCTCTTTCCTGTTTCAGCATTACAATGCCCCTGTGCACAAAGCGAGGTCCATACAGCAATGGTTTGTCTCGATCGGTGTGGAAGAACTTGACAGGCCTGCACAGATCCCTGACCTCAACACCTTTGGGATGAATTGGAACACCGATTGCGAGCCAGGCCTAATCGCCCAACATAGGTACAGGACCTCACTAATGCTTTTGTGGCTGAATGGAAGAAAGTCCCTGCAGCAATGTCCCAACATCTAGTGGAAAAGCCTTCCCAGGAGAGTGGAGGCTGTTATAGCAGCAAAGGGGGGGACCAACTCCATATTAATGCCCATGATTTTGGATTGAGATGTTCAACGAGCAGGTGTCCACATACTTTTGGTAATGTAGTGTATTATAGTTATGTGTAGTGTATTGGGGTAAGAGGGTTTTTTGGATTACTAGGTCCCTCGTTTGAGCCTCTGGGTACACTCATATTCTTACATGATACAGACTTGTTTGGTGTGCTAGCATAGCCAAAACACTGTCATTGAAGTGTAACACAACATGTCCCCTCTGAATTTGGTTTTGCCTATGTTCTATTCAAAACAAATATAATGTCTCCCCCCCAACATTATTCGGCATAATCAGGTGGTACCTGTTCCTTTATGTACTAAAAAAATAGGTGATCAAATCTGTTAATAAATGAGAAATCATGTTGTCATGCTCTTTTTATTTGCCTGTGTATCATTTAGAATAAAAATTGGCCTCGGCTTCCTTCGAACCTATAGGTTTCTGTCCTTGACACTGATGGGATCTAACCAGCCATTCTTATTAGGTCATTTACTGTAATTTTTCCACCACATTTGTAGTGAAAGAAAGTGACCGGTCAGCCATATTGGCACTCCCTAGTATGAATGAACGGAATCCTACAGTATTTCAATTACATGTATTACTTTTTTTTTTTGTGTGGGGAGAGTAACATTAGTCACCTGAAAAAATTATACTTCAGGAAAATGCTATATTTTTGTTTTAACTCACATATTCATTTCAAAGTATGAATTAAGGGGTCTGTAATATACAAAACGTGGCAAAAATGAATGTAGATAATAATAAATATTTCTATAGCTTCCAAAATATTTTTTACAATGAAGGAGGCACGGTGCCTTCAACACGGCAGGTAGCCTAGTGGTTAGAGCGTTGGGCCAGTGAACGAAAGGTTGCAAGATCGAATCTCCGAGATGACAAGTTAAAAATCTGTCATTCTGCCCCTGAACAAGGCAGTTAGGCCGTCATTGTAAATAAGAATTTGTTCTTAATTGACTTGCCTAGTTAAAGGTTAAAAATAAATGAATAAACACAGCGCCCCCTACAGTATTCTAGAGTGCGTTCGTAAATTTAGTCTGGCTATCTACTAGCGCAGAATATGAATTTACTAACACGCAACACCCGATGAATATGATGTTTAATCGTTATCTCAGCTTTTCATTTCCTTAACTGGTCATACTGATTCAGTGGTGATTTTAGCATGTACATCTTGGTGGGGCAAACAAAAAGAAATTGGTGGGATGCATGCCAGCAAAGCCACTACACAACACTAAACAATACATTAATTGCAATATAAAGGTGACAAAAGGTGCCCACAAACTGTTAGGGCCTACATGAAGCTGTCCCAACACCTTACCACTACTACACCTGGCTATCAGCTGAGCCTCGTCTGGCAACGAAACAGTTAATTCAACCTCATTTACTGCCTTTAAAAAAAAAACATAGCTGATATGGCTGACTTGCTTAAACAAGTGTGGTTTCTACTGACAACTGAGATGTGCAAACACTGACATAAGGGGACGACAAGCGGCTGAGAGGCAATCCGTAATTTAAATTAAGACATTAATGAGCGAGCAAGGACGGATGTAGTCAATATAACTATTTGTTCAGCACTTTCGAAATGTACAGCGACAGAATTCAGAACATGGGCCGTTCTTAGTGTTCTCCCTGTACACCAAGTCAGAACTGTAGGATAAATAAAGGGGGCATTTAAGCAGACAATGAAAGCTCTTACAATATTCAATGATTACATTTCTCTAAAACAGGTTATAAAACATGTGCACCACCAAGTCAGAACAGTAGGCGAAATTAAGAGGTGAAAATAGAAAACTTTATTAGAGTGAAGCATATGGGCTACTAACAGCTTACTACACAACATAAACTTAGTATTACTTTCTTAGCTACAGTATACATATCTCCCTGGCATATTACATAATTTATGCAGCAGCATACAAGACATTTTTGTACACCATGTGCTGTTCTCACTTGAACAGGAAGGTAGCGCGGCGGTCTTTCGTAGGCAGATTTTGTCAAAGTCTGTGATTATCTGGATTTATGGTGCTTTCAAGACAACTGGGAACTCTGAAAAAAACAAGGTTGAATCATGACGACGTCAGTGATCTTCAGGTCGTAGCTCTAAAAAGAGACTTGAGTTCCCAACTTACAATTCCGAGTTGGATGACCGTTCAAAATGTATTTTCCCATTCCGAGCTCATTTTTTCCTGAGTTCCCAGTTGTCTTGAAGTCAGATTCCTAGTTCTGAGTTAAGTTGTTTTGAGTGCGGCAGAAATTATGCTGGATTGACAGCATGGCCAATGTTGAATGTTATAATTTTGGAATGGAAAAGAGACCTTTAAACCGACAATTGGGACCACACACCCACTCCACTGAATAGCACGCTAGTGATTGCTTTGCAATGCTTGCGGATAGCCACGGATTCTTTCCAAACCACTCCTTTGAAATTTCCAACTTGAGTAATGTTTATGTCCAAAGGCCAATGAGTACCGATACGTTTTATCTATAATTTCTCATCATTATTTATCTTCATATGACAAGGAGTAAAAAGGATTTGCCAGTAGATTGTCGACTTGATTCATGATGACTGCTAGCTAAGTTTTTGATTGTATGATGTTGACATGATCAGTCCAATCAAAGCTACTGTAGATACAGTGCCTTGCGAAAGTATTCGGCCCCCTTGAACTTTGCGACCTTTTGCCACATTTCAGGCTTCAAACATAAAGATATAAAACTGTATTTTTTTGTGAAGAATCAACAACAAGTGGGACACAATCATGAAGTGGAACGACATTTATTGGATATTTCAAACTTTTTTAACAAATCAAAAACTGAAAAATTGGCCGTGCAAAATTATTCAGCCCCTTTACTTTCAGTGCAGCAAACTCTCTCCAGAAGTTCAGTGAGGATCTCTGAATGATCCAATGTTGACCTAAATGACTAATGATGATAAATACAATCCACCTGTGTGTAATCAAGTCTCCGTATAAATGCACCTGCACTGTGATAGTCTCAGAGGTCCGTTAAAAGCGCAGAGAGCATCATGAAGAACAAGGAACACACCAGGCAGGTCCGAGATACTGTTGTGAAGAAGTTTAAAGCCAGATTTGGATACAAAAAGATTTCCCAAGCTTTAAACATCCCAAGGAGCACTGTGCAAGCGATAATATTGAAATGGAAGGAGTATCAGACCACTGCAAATCTACCAAGACCTGGCCGTCCCTCTAAAGGCCCACGATCACTCTGGATGAACTGCAGAGATCTACAGCTGAGGTGGGAGACTCTGTCCATAGGACAACAATCAGTCGTATATTGCACAAATCTGGCCTTTATGGAAGAGTGGCAAGAAGAAAGACATTTCTTAAAGATATCCATAAAAAGTGTCGTTTAAAGTTTGCCACAAGCCACCTGGGAGACACACCAAACATGTGGAAGAAGGTGCTCTGGTCAGATGAAACCAAAATTGAACTTTTTGGCAACAATGCAAAACGTTATGTTTGGCGTAGAAGCAACACAGCTGAACACACCATCCCCACTGTCAAACATGGTGGTGGCAGCATCATGGTTTGGGCCTGCTTTTCTTCAGCAGGGACAGGGAAGATGGTTAAAATTGATGGGAAGATGGATGGAGCCAAATACAGGACCATTCTGGAAGAAAACCTGATGGGAGTCTGCAAAAGACCTGAGACTGGGACGGAGATTTGTCTTCCAACAAGACAATGATCCAAAACATAAAGCAAAATCTACAATGGAATGGTTCAAAAATAAACATATCCAGGTGTTAGAATGGCCAAGTCAAAGTCCAGACCTGAATCCAATCGAGAATCTGTGGAAAGAACTGAAAACTGCTGTTCACAAATGGTCTCCATCCAACCTCACTGAGCTCGAGCTGTTTTGCAAGGAGGAATGGGAAAAAATTTCAGTCTCTCGATGTGCAAAACTGATAGAGACATACCCCAAGCGACTTACAGCTGTAATCGCAGCAAAAGGTGGCGCTACAAAGTATTAACTTAAGGGGGCTGAATAATTTTGCACGCCCAATTTTTCAGTTTTTGATTTGTTAAAAAAGTTGTCGTTCCACTTCATGATTGTGTCCCACTTGTTGTTGATTCGTCACAAAAATATACAGTTTTATATCTTTATGTTTGAAGCCTGAAATGTGGCAAAAGGTCGCAAAGTTCAAGGGGGCCGAATACTTTCGCAAGGCACTGTATAACGTGATTTGATGTCATTTTATTTGCGGCCAATGACCTTGAGCCTTCTTGGATGGGCACTTCTAATGTAACTCTATGGCAGCATCCAAGGTGCTTGCATTTTTGAGCCCTTAGATTTGGCAGTGACATAGTGTCCCCATGAGTGACATAACACTGAGTCAATCACGAAGAAACTATAGAGAATATTACCAACCCCTACACTCTGTATTTTAATTTGGCTTCCCCACCACCACAGAAAGCACTTAGCTAGACTGAATCACCTGCATTTTGGAGTTGACTTACTCAAGAAAGAAAAAAAAGAGACTGTGTTTGTATGGATGTTTTATTAACTCAATGACCAGTTCACTGGTCACGATGGCAACACCCACCCGTAACACGCACTCCAGCAGGTGTATCTCACTGATCATCCCTAAAGCCAACACCTCATTTGGCCGCCTTTCGTTCCAGTTCTCTGCTGCCTGTGACTGGAACGAATTGCAAAAATCGCTGAAGTTGGAGACTTTTATCTCCCTCACCAACTTCAAACATCTGCTATCTGAGCAGCTAACCGATCGCTGCAGCTGTACATAGTCTATCGGTAAATAGCCCACCCATTTTTACCTACCTCATCTCCATACTGTTTTTATTTATTTACTTTTCTGCTCTTTTGCACGCCAATATCTCTACCTGTACATGCCCATCTGATCATTTATCACTCCAGTGTTAATCTGCAAAATTTTAATTATTCGCCTACCTCCTCATGCCTTTTGCACACAATGTATATAGACTCTCCTTTTTTTCTACTGTGTTATTGACTTGTTAATTGTTTACTCCATGTGTAACTCTGTGTTGTCTGTTCACACTGCTATGCTTTATCTTGGCCAGGTCGCAGTTGCAAATGAGAACTTGTTCTCAACTAGCCTACCTGGTTAAATAAAGATGAAATAAAAAAATAAACATTGTTTGCAAACTAATGCCAAAATTACATGCAAAAAAATGTATTTATTTTTAGCTAAAAATGTGGGTCTCAAAACAGGTGGGGCTAAGATCAACATAACCCATAGCTGGATTTCTCATAACCATGATACGAGTTTATCTGGGTTATTGTAAACCGGACGTGATGTTTATATGCGTCAACTCAAAAACAATACTTTAGTATCTTCAATAATAATGGGATATTGCATGTACATGGGTAGCGATAAAGTTAACTATTTTGAGCAGAAGAAATATGAGTAGCATATGCATAACCATGGTACTAATTGAAAGGGAACACTGGAGGTTATGGGGAAATGCAGACTAAAGGTGAGGACACAAGACTGAATCCAAATATTACACTAGATTTTATGTGCATTTTACATTTACTGTACTTTTTGCAACATCTGTCAAATTGAATCTTATGACTCAAGGAAAGAGCTTTCAAATATCCAATGCAAATTTTTTTTGTTGCTCTCCTTGCTTGGCCATTGAGTAATTTAAGCTTGGAACACAGCTCTAAATCCCCACCATCACATCACTGTTGTTTACTGTCATGAGAATTTTCAATCACAATGATAATAACTAACAATCAATAGCTTTGACCAATCCCCGAAGTTTGTAAGACCATGTGTTTAATAATAATTAGGCAAAGACTCAGCTTATGCAAAAGGTTAGTACAGTTTATTCACGAGAATGTTCTGAAGTCCATTATACAAAGACATCCATTTTATACTTGCGCACATACTTCCACACAAACAGTAGGTATCCTACGCACATACATACACACGAACAGTAGGTGAGTTGTATCCTTCTCCAGAGTTCTCACCACTGTGTATCACTACCCAGCCGACAGTTCCATTCCCCCGAGATTAGGGAAACCTTGAGAAGTACTCCCTGTCCTATCATATGTTTCTCAGAGTTCTAGCCAGGTCGGGTCAACCACAGTTTAATTGTTCTCTGTATTTTCTTGGGCACACACATACACACACATTACTTTAATTATTCCTTATAAATGCTACATAAACTATAATCCCTAATGGTGAAGTTTCAGGGTAGAATTATTTAACCATTATCTTTAAACATAAATTCTTTTTTTTTCTTCATTTACGCAATCCAAAAACGGGGTCAGGTCAGGTCTGCCACTGCGAGGACGATCAGCTGTCCGTCCTGTCTCCCTGAAGCGCTGTCTTAGGCATCTCACAGTACGGACATTGCAATTTATTGCCCTGGCCACATCTGCAGTCCTCATGCCTCCTTGCAGCATGCCTAAGGCACGTTCACACAGATGAGCAGGGATCCTGGGCATCTTTCTTTTGGTGTATTTCAGAGTCAGTAGAAAGGCCTCTTTAGTGTCCTAAGTTTTCATAACTGTGACCTTAATTGCCTAACGTCTGTAAGCTGTTAGTGTCTTAACGACCATTCCACAGGTGCATGTTCATTAATTGTTTATGGTTCATTGAACAAGCTTAGGAAACAGTGTTTAAACCCTTTACAATGAAGATCTGTGACGTTTTTTGGATTTTTACGAATTATCTTTGAAAGACAGGGTCCTGAAAAAGGGACGTTTCTTTTTTTACTGAGTTTAGATTCATTAAGCCTTAATCTATGGATTTCACATGACTGGTTTCTACATGACCAAGAGTAAAACGGTCTGAATTTAAAAACAGACAATCTGACAAATCTCTGAATTTATGAATGACCCAGAGAGCACTCTGACACCCTGGAGGCAATTTACGAACGGGGGAAGGCGTCTCGCGATATTACCCTACCAGTCTAACATCAACTTGCTATCACTGAGATGGGAGGGGTGGAAATATTTGAGGTGTCCTAAAAAATGTGTGCCAAACTGCCAATTAAGGCTGGCTGTGGCATGGATTTAGCCAGCACAGTAGCCTAGTCAGTGGCATATCAATGTTGTATTAAATGCGATGCCCATTGAATGAAAGGTGACTGTGGGAAGCCTGTTTAGGAACATCAATTTATTTAAAAAAAGACTGCATCTTCCACTTTCCTCTGTTGGACCTACGGTAACTGTCAACAACCCCTACTGTGGCCCTCCCAAGTCACTGGGTAGTAAGTTGGAGTTACACTTAAATCAGATATTTGTTTGTGCTCCTCTATAAACCTTCATCTATATCTGTTATGTGTATTATTATTATCTCATGATTGCAGTGTTTCCCAGCCCTGGTCCTCGAGTACCCCTGGATAAGCACACCTGATTCAACTTGTCAACTAATCATCAAGCCCTCACTAAGTTGAATGAGGTGTGTTTGTCCAGGTGTTTGTCCAGGGCTACATTAAAAATATGTGTACTGTTGGGGTACTCGAGGACCTGGAGCATAGCCTTTTCATTTAACCACACCCTTTAAACTATGATGCCAACCAATAACACACTTTCTCTTCAGTGTAAACAGACATGAACAGTGGCCAACAACAATTTCCACCTTAGCGTTTTTATGGTTATTATTTTGAACTTTATTTACACCATGGGACTCAAAATATGACTATTTTAACTGCACAGCCTCGCATACTTACCCCAGGTAGTGTTTAATTCGCTTTGAAGACATGATTTGGTTGACAGACGTTATCTAGGTAACCCTAGCTAGGTGCTGGATAACTGTATGGTTTTTCACACTCAAATAGCCTCCATCATGGAGCTGCTAGCGAATGCAGCCGTGGCAGAGATCTGTAAACTCGTAGACGACGACTATGCAGTGTTTCGTTTGGAAATTTCTCAAAGCCAGAAAGAAAACAGGGTATTACGGAGAAAACTACAGCTACTGGAACTGAAGGTGGCACAAGAGTGCGTCCTCGACAGTCACCCAGTAGCGTCAAGATCCTCGACCGATACAGAGGAATGGCAAGAGGTACATTTTGAAGCTGCTGGGCCTTTCGCCAGTCATATATACTGTAGCTCAGTGCCAGAACACAGGAGCTTTGTGAAGCCAGCGGGACACAATACATGGAGATGACCAACCAATCACTGTTGACGAGGGGAGTAGAACCTCAACCCAGCACATTATCGGGATAGAGGTTAGTTGAATAATGTTGCATAAAAAATGTGTTACTTTTGTAATCAAATGTGGCCTGTTTATTTCAGAAAGGCTCCACTCAGCTATTCACTTGCTTGCATCCCAATTTATCTGCCATAGGGGATCTTGTTGTGAGACTTCCCTATGACATTGTTATCCAATTCTACTCATGTACCGATAATAACCTCCTCTATTCTTGTGCCAGTCTGTAGATGCAGAGGCTGCAGGTCCTAGAGTCAAGCAGGAGAAGACTGAAGGAGATGTGGAACCACGGCGAAGCAGAGACATCCAGACTCGATTCACATGGCCACGTCCTTTTCGATCAGGTATTGAACTCAACCGATAGAGCTAAAGCCCAGGTACCTAGCCTTTAACACTGCACACAATCCCAACAACACCCAAAACAATGGCTAGAGGTCAAGACTAACCACCTGAGGGTGGTGGCAGCTGCTTCTATCACCTATGGTGTCATTGGGTCACAACGTGAGTGGCTGAGTGTTCAGACACAAGCTGTACGCCTGCCCCACTTATGGGAAGCGCTTTGTTGAGGCAAACTATGTGAAGATGCACCAGACCGTTCACACGAAGGAGAGGCCCTTCCAGTGCAAACTTTGTTAGAAGAGCTTTTACTTCCTGACTAATATTATCAGACATAGGAGTGTCCACAATGGGGAGAAATCATAGCAGTGTGGCTTGAGATGTACACAGGGGATATCTGGGCAACATTCTTTATCTGGCAAATTAAAGTTCTCATGTGAAGTGTCTTGGGCAGGGAATAAAATTAATACCTGCCAAATGTGGGTAGATTTAGGTATTGCCTGGTAAGAATGTCTATTTCACTAGCCACGTGGATGGGTGGGCAATTTGCAGGGCTCTACAGTGTGAGCATTACATTCGCATTTGGAAATAAAAATAAGAGTAACAAGTCAAGTATGAGCACATGTGAAAGTTGTGATTTATAACAGAGAAATGCTGCAGTAGCTGTTTTCAAAGTACTTCTGACATTTTGTTTCATAGCTGCTAATCGCAAAAATAAATACGAATCTATATCTGATAAGGGAATTTATATGTTTAAAGTAATGACTAAAGGATTCCACCCTGAAATCATATAATTGTATGAAATGTGTTAGTAGTCATAATTCCATAATATGTGTGACTAGACCATTGTGTTGCTGTGTAGTGGTGTGAGAGTTGAGAGAACAAACAGGAAAGAGATTCCTTCCAAGGTCCCTCTTATCTGGGGAGGAAAGGAATGGCGAGAAACTGCCAAGGCTGGTAGAAAAGTGATAAACCTGTCTGTGTGTGTGTGTGTGTGTATATGTGTGTGTGTGTGTGTGTGTGTTTAGGGGGTTATAAACACTTCAAATTTTGGGTGACTTTAGAGCTCTCTGAATAAAGAACCAACCTTTTGCAGAAATCTGTGACTTTGCCTAATTCTTATTAACCCTAGCTTTACAACCTAGGGGGAATTGGTCAAAGCTATAGTGATTGTTATCATCATTGGGATTGAAAATTCTCGTGACAGCTTGGTCCTTTCGAGCCGGATCTCAATACCTTTTTCTGTCGTCCCATGGGACACCGAAACCGTGCAAGGTAGATTAAAGACCTTGCCCCATTCTGAGGGTTCTTTACAGGCCTGTGGCGAACTGGTACACGAAAGAAACGGTGACAAGATCCAACCTACATTGAAATCTCAGCTGCAAGGATAAGGTCAGTAATCTTTATTCATTAGTTTGGGGTTAAATTCTAAATGCACTAGATTAAATTCCTATAGAGCATTGGTCAAGATAAATGTGAGGGAGAATTTTAACTGCAAAACTAACAGTAAGTAAGATTTGTATCGGGTATACCGTCCATATAATCTAATGTAGAGAAATTTTAAAACAAAAGTATCAACTACCCTGAGTCATTTCAGACCCACATTTACTTACTCTTACTCTTATTTCTTACTGGGATCTGTAATACAGTGCCGCCAACACTAACATAGTTAGCACTGTATTACAGATCCCAGTGAGAAATGTAGAGTAAGTAAATTTGGGTCTGAAATGACTCAGGGTAGTTGAGGCCATTACCAAAATAAACCTAGTAAATTACGTCTAAGACCAACGGGAGTAAGTGAGATTAAGTATAATAACAGTAGAAAGTAAAAGCACACACATAGGAGGCAGAGATACATACAGAAATAATTATTTCAGATTTTAAAAAGCACACACAGAAGTTTTCAATGAGGATAAGAAGATAATTACTTGGGTCTAAGATAGATATATTAATCAGTCGAAAGTCATAAGAAACAACGGAAAAATAGGCTGTTAACCAGGGCCTTACAACCCCTGGGAAATAGCTTATTGAACGTAAGAGTTCTGGTGTTGTATACGTGTTAAGACCTAATAATCTATCAAAAGTCATAAAAATAATTATTCTAAAATCCTAGGAGAGATCAACGGGAGGTATTTATCAACATAGAAAGTAAAAGCACATACATATAAATTGTGAGATTAAGGATCATAACAGATTATAGAAACACACACACAGATTGTGAGAATAAGCATAATAACAACAATTAGTAATTGAATAAACATGGGTGGCAAATCCTCAAAGAAGGTTCCGGAATTAACCGGAGATGAGAGAGATATGGAATCTAAAGATAAAAGGAACATTTATTTTGGCACAAAATGGAGAAAGAAGTACGAATTTGATGGACGTCTAGAAGTAAAAAAGCCAGAATTAATGATAAAACAGATACATAAGACGTGTGTGTATAATCAGGGGAACAGCAGGTCGAAGGTTTGGATACAGCCAGGGTGTGGCTGTCAGAGGCCCGGAAAAGAGTAGAAGGTAATAATAAAAGGGCAAGTGAAAAGCAGGAAGAGCCAAGTAGGATTAGAGAGAGAGAGCAAAGTATTCAGGAAGAAACAATGAAAGATAAGAAAGATATGAACACGAACAGAGAGAGCAAGCCAAAGCCAGGAAGAGGAAAGAAGAGCCAGAACCAAGAGAGTCTAACCTTAAAAAGCGATTAGCACCATATAATAAACCAGGACTGAGGGAGGTTCAATCAGATTGGGAGGAGGATCAGTGTCCTCTCATAGAGCTTCCTAATCCTAGGGCAGGCGAAGCTGATCAATCGGATACCTTACAAGTGTATCGACCCTGGACTCAAAGAGATGTAGCAAGAGCAGTTGAGGTAATAGTACATCCAAAAACAGGAATAGAAGGGTTTAGGAGAGATATGGAGGGACTGACGGAGAGTTTTAAACTAAATACAGGAGAATTGGAAAGGGCTTTCCTACAGATAGTGGGGAAAGACTGGGCAGCAGTGAGGGGAGCCTGGGTTCCAAGGCACAGAGGAGAACCGGTTTTACCATGGGCAGGAGATGGGGATTATGCAGTCAAATTGACACAGCTTTGTGATAATCTTAGGGACTATTACCATAGACATGGACTTTTCAAAGATACGTGTGTCATGTATTGTCATGTTGTGTCTTTCTGTCCTTTCCTTTCACCCTGTCTCCCTCTGCTGGTCGTATTAGGTTACCTTTTCTCCCCCGCTTTCCCCCAGCTGTTCCTTGTCTCCTCTTGACTACCTCGTCACCCCTTCTCCCACCTGTTCCCCTTTTCCCTCTGATTAGTCCCCTATATCTCTCTCTGTTTTTGTTCCTGTCCTTGTCGGATTCTTGTTTGTTGTGTTTCATGCCTGAGCCAGACTATCGTCATGTTTGCTGTAACCTTATCCTGTCCTGTCGGAATCTGCCGGTCTATCTGAGCCTACCTATGTTTGGTTATTAAAGAAGCTCTGTTTAAGTTAGTTCGCTTTTGGGTCCTCATTCACTCACCGTAACAGAAGAATCCGACCAAGAATGGACCCAGTGACTTCGGATCCTCTCCACTCAGCCGTCGGGATCCAGGGAGCGATGCTAGGCAGACACGAGCAGGAATTGTCTGCTGCTCGACATGCCGTTGAGACCCTGGCCACCCAAGTCTCCAACCTCACAGAACAGGTTCACCATCTCCGCCTCGATCCACCGGCCACTTCCAGGGCTTTCGAATCTCCGGAGCCCAGAATCAATAACCTGCCGTGTTACTCTGGGGAGCCCACTGAATGCCGCTCGTTCCTCACCCAGTGTGATATTGTGTTTTCTCTCCAGCCCAACACTTACGCCAGGAGCACTGCTCGTGTCGCCTACGTCATATCTCTCCTTACTGGACGGGCTCGTGAGTGGGGCACGGCAATCTGGGAGGCAAGGGCTGAGTGTACTAACCAGTATCAGGACTTTAAGGAGGAGATGATACGGGTTTTTGATCGATCTGTTTTTGGGGAGGAGGCTTCCAGGGCCCTGTCTTCCCTATGTCAAGGCAATCGATCCATAACAGACTACTCTATTGAGTTTCGCACTCTTGCTGTCTCCAGTGGCTGGAACGAGCCGGCCTTGCTCGCTCGTCTTCTGGAGGGTCTCCGCGCAGAGGTAAAGGATGAGATTCTCTCCCGGGAGGTTCCTTCCAGCGTGGATTCCTTGATTGAACTCGCTATTCGCATTGAGCGACGGGTTGATCTTCGTCACCGAGCTCGTGGAAAGGAGCTCGCGCTCTCCGTCGCCCCCCTCTCCGCATCACTACCATCTTCCTCTGCCGGCTCGGGAGCTGAGCCTATGCAGCTGGGAGGTATCCGCATCTCGACTAAGGAGAGGGAACGGAGAATCACCAACCGCCTCTGTCTCTATTGCGGTTCTGCTGGTCATTTTGTCACTTCATGTCCAGTAAAAGCCAGAGCTCATCAGTAAGCGGAGGGCTACTGGTGAGCGCTACTACTCCTGTCTCTCCTTCAAGATCCTGCACTACCTTGTCGGTCCATCTACGCTGGACCGGTTCGTCAGCTTCCTGCAGTGCCTTAATAGACTCTGGGGCGGAGGGCTGTTTTATGGACGAGACCTGGGCTCGGGAACATGACATTCCTCTCAGACAGTTAAGGGAGTCCACGGCCTTGTTCGCCCTGGATGGTAGTCCTCTCCCCAGGATTCAGCGTGAGACGCTACCTTTAACCCTCACTGTTTCTGGTAATCATAGCGAAACCATTTCTTTTTTGATTTTTCGTTCACCTTTTACACCTGTTGTTTTGGGCCATCCCTGGCTAGTTTGTCATAATCCTTCCATTAATTGGTCTAGTAATTCTATCCTCTCCTGGAACGTCTCTTGTCATGTGAAATGTTTAATGTCTGCTATCCCTCCTGTTTCCTCTGTCTCTTCTTCACAGGAGGAGCCTGGTGATTTGACAGGGGTGCCGGAGGAATATCACGATCTGCGCACGGTGTTCAGTCGGTCCAGGGCCACCTCTCTTCCTCCACACCGGTCGTATGATTGTAGTATTGATCTCCTTCCGGGAACCACTCCCCCCCGGGGTAGACTATACTCTCTGTCGGCTCCCGAACGTAAGGCTCTCGAGGATTATTTGTCTGTAGCTCTTGACGCCGGTACCATAGTCCCCTCCTCCTCTCCCGCCGGAGCGGGGTTTTTTTTTGTCAAGAAGAAGGACGGGTCTCTGCGCCCCTGCATAGATTATCGAGGGCTGAATGACATAACAGTTAAGAATCGTTATCCGCTTCCTCTTATGTCTTCAGCCTTCGAGATCCTGCAGGGAGCCAGGTTTTTCACTAAGTTGGACCTTCGTAACGCTTACCATCTCGTGCGCATCAGGGAGGGGGACGAGTGGAAGACGGCGTTTAACACTCCGTTAGGGCACTTTGAATACCGGGTTCTTCCTTTCGGCCTCGCTAACGCTCCAGCTGTCTTTCAGGCATTAGTCAATGATGTCCTGAGAGACATGCTGAACATCTTTGTTTTCGTTTACCTTGACGATATCCTGATTTTTTCACCGTCACTCCAGATTCATCTTCAGCACGTTCGACGTGTCCTCCAGCGCCTTTTAGAGAATTGTCTTTTTGTGAAGGCTGAGAAGTGCACTTTTCATGCCTCCTCCGTCACATTTCTCGGTTCTGTTATTTCCGCTGAAGGCATTAAGATGGATCCCGCTAAGGTCCAAGCTGTCATTGATTGGCCCGCCCCTAAGTCACGCGTCGAGCTGCAGCGCTTTCTCGGCTTCGCGAACTTCTATCGTCGTTTCATCCGTAATTTCGGTCAGGTGGCAGCTCCTCTCACAGCCCTTACTTCTGTCAAGACGTGCTTTAAGTGGTCCGTTTCCGCCCAGGGAGCTTTTGATCTCCTCAAGAATCGTTTTACATCCGCTCCTATCCTTGTTACACCTGACGTCTCTAGACAGTTCGTTGTCGAGGTTGACGCGTCAGAGGTGGGCGTGGGAGCCATTCTTTCTCAGCGCTCCCTCTCTGACGACAAGGTCCACCCATGCGCGTATTTTTCTCATCGCCTGTCGCCGTCGGAACGTAACTATGATGTGGGAAACCGCGAACTGCCCGCCATCCGGTTAGCCCTAGGCGAATGGCGACAGTGGTTGGAGGGGGCGACCGTTCCTTTTGTCGTTTGGACTGACCATAGGAACCTTGAGTACATCCGTTCTGCCAAACGACTTAATGCGCGTCAGGCGCGTTGGGCGCTGTTTTTCGCTCGTTTCGAGTTTGTGATTTCTTATCGTCCGGGCTCTAAGAACACCAAGCCTGATGCTTTATCTCGTCTCTTCAGTTCTTCAGTAGCCTCCACTGACCCCGAGGGGATTCTCCCTGAGGGGCGTGTTGTCGGGTTGACTGTCTGGGGAATTGAGAGGCAGGTAAAGCAAGCGCTCACTCACACTCCGTCGCCGCGCGCTTGTCCTAGGAACCTTCTTTTCGTTCCCGTTCCTACTCGTCTGGCCGTTCTTCAGTGGGCTCACTCTGCCAAGTTAGCCGGCCACCCTGGCGTTCGGGGTACGCTTGCTTCCATTCGCCAGCGTTTTTGGTGGCCCACCCGGGAGCATGACACGCGTCGTTTCGTGGCTGCTTGTTCGGTCTGCGCGCAGACTAAGTCCGGTAACTCCCCTCCTGCCGGCCGTCTCAGGCCGCTTCCCATTCCCTCTCGACCGTGGTCTCACATCGCCTTAGATTTTGTCACCGGACTGCCTTCGTCAGCGGGGAAGACTGTTATTCTTACGATAGGTTCTCTAAGGCGGCTCATTTCATTCCCCTTGCTAAGCTTCCTTCTGCTAAAGAGACGGCACAAATCATCATCGAGAATGTTTTCAGAATTCATGGCCTTCCGTCAGACGTCGTTTCGGACAGAGGTCCGCAATTCACGTCTCAATTTTGGAGGGAGTTTTGCCGTTTGATTGGGGCTTCCGTCAGTCTCTCTTCCGGCTTTCACCCCCAGTCTAACGGTCAAGCAGAACGGGCCAATCAGACTATTGGTCGCATCTTACGCAGTCTTTCTTTTCGCAACCCTGCGTCTTGGTCAGAACAGCTCCCCTGGGCAGAATACGCCCACAACTCGCTTCCTTCGTCTGCGACCGGGCTATCTCCTTTTCAGAGTAGCCTCGGGTACCAGCCTCCGCTGTTCTCATCTCAGTTCGCCGAGTCCAGCGTCCCCTCCGCTCAGGCTTTTGTCCAACGTTGCGAGCGCACCTGGAAGAGGGTCAGGTCTGCACTTTGCCGTTATAGGACGCAGACTGTGAGGGCTGCTAATAAGCGTAGAACTAAGAGTCCTAGATATTGTCGCGGTCAGAGAGTTTGGCTCTCCACTCAGAACCTTCCCCTTAAGACGGCTTCTCGCAAGTTGACCCCGCGGTTCATTGGTCCGTTCCGTATTTCTCGGGTCATTAATCCTGTCGCAGTTCGACTTCTTCTTCCGCGATACCTTCGTCGCGTCCACCCGGTCTTCCATGTCTCCTGTATTAAGCCCGTTCTTCGCGCCCCCGCTCGTCTTCCCCCCCCCCCCCCCATCCTTGTCGAGGGCGCACCCATCTACAGGGTCCGCAGGATTTTGGACATGCGTCCTCGGGGCCGTGGTCACCAGTACCTCGTTGATTGGGAGGGGTACGGTCCTGAGGAGAGGAGTTGGGTTCCCTCTCGGGACGTGCTGGACCGTGCGCTGATCGAGGATTTCCTCCGTTGCCGCCAGGTTTCCTCCTCGAGTGCGCCAGGAGGCGCTCGGTGAGTGGGGGGGTACTGTCATGTATTGTCATGTTGTGTCTTTCTGTCCTTTCCTTTCACCCTGTCTCCCTCTGCTGGTCGTATTAGGTTACCTTTTCTCCCCCGCTTTCCCCCAGCTGTTCCTTGTCTCCTCTTGACTACCTCGTCACCCCTTCTCCCACCTGTTCCCCTTTTCCCTCTGATTAGTCCCCTATATCTCTCTCTGTTTTTGTTCCTGTCCTTGTCGGATTCTTGTTTGTTGTGTTTCATGCCTGAGCCAGACTATCGTCATGTTTGCTGTAACCTTGTCCTGTCCTGTCGGAATCTGCCGGTCTATCTGAGCCTACCTATGTTTGGTTATTAAAGAAGCTCTGTTTAAGTTAGTTCGCTTTTGGGTCCTCATTCACTCACCGTAACAACGTGAGTGTAAACAAGGGGATGGGGAAACTGTTAGCCAATATTTAGAGACACTGAGAGACGTGTTCAATGCTAACAGTGGACTGGTAGATCCTAGACAGGGAGACGACGGACCTTACCACCAACAGTTAAAAATAGCCGCCTTTAACTGTTGTATGAAGCCTGAAATTTGCCAGATCTTAAAAAAGATTCCGATATGGTAGGGAATAGTCACATTGGCCGAAGAGGTATGCTATACACCATGAGCAGAATGGCAAGGAAAATAAAAGAAAGAAAGAACAGGCAGGAGCAGAATATTTGATCGCCACTCTTGGGGAAATTGCAGGAAAGAGCAGGAACGATTTTAAAGAGAAAGGGGGAAACAGGGAGAGTAGAAAATGGACAGAAAGTGCTACAACTGCGATAAAACAGGCCACATGGCAGAGGATTGTAAGGCCCCACCAAGGAACAGTAGACGGAGACAGTTTAGGGATAGACAGAAAAGGGAACGTAGGCAATGAGAGAGAGCGAGAGGAGTAGTAGGAGCAAAGGCAAGAACAGGAAGAAAAAGGTCAGAGGAATAGAAAATAAAGAACAGAAAGGAGCAGAGCATCTAATAGTAACTCTCGGGGTAATTGTAGACCAGCGTAACGGAGGACTCAAGGGTAGGAAACCTGGGAAAGACAGTGGTAAATGGACCGGGAGCGATTGGAAATGTTGTAATTGTGATAAAACTGGCCATTTCGCTAGAGACTGCAAGGCACCCTGTTCCAGCTGTCATAAACCAGGGCATCTTTCCCAAAATGGTAAGACCAAAGGGAAAGGCAGGAGAGAAGATAAGGAGACATAGAGAAAGAGAGCGACAGAGACAACGAGAGCGAGAGTAATGAGAATCATTGCCGGAGTAATGCTTGGACCTTTAAATTAGGGCTATTTTCTGGGAATTGTCTCGGTAGTATGTGCCTGATTTTATGACTACAGACAATTATAAATAGGGTTATTTACGGGGAGTCTTCGTCATTTCAATAGCTTTGGTTCAGTGGTAGAATTCTTGCCTGCCACACGGGAGGCTCGGGTTTGTTTCCCGGCCTATGCACCAATTGACTAAAATCTGGGTTTCTGTTTGTAATTCAACTATTGGTATGTTTTGCCTGGAAAGATACGGTTGTTAGTGTTTGTTTAAGATATAAACTGAACATTTTAATAATAACAGACATAAGCCCGTCAAATTGAGTGCATTGAGTTCTATCAGACAGATAGTTAGCAAACCATGCAACTGCATGCTCTGAAAGACCTACACTCGACAATCTCTGCCTTAGTATAGCATGATCAACTGTATCAAAAGCCTTCGAGAGATCAATAAAAAGTGAGACACAGTGCTGTTTTTGTCAAGGGCTTCAGTGATATCATTTAAACCTTCATGGCTGCTGTAATTGTGCTATGCTTCTTCCTGAAGCCCGATTGGTATATTGATAAAATAGTTAGTAATTAAAAACTCTTTTAGCTGTTCATTCACAAGGGTTTCATGTACTTTCACCAGGGGTGACAGCTTTGAGATTGGCCTATAATTATTTAAGAGTTTGCATGCTGACTGCAGGAATGTCCACCAGAGCTGTGAATTTCCAAATTAAATTCAGTGAATTTCTTAAATATAAAAATGGTGAAACATTTAGAAAGTTACGTTTTTAGATTAAACTATAATATTAATGTCACCGAAATAGTTGATTAAAACGCTGTTTTTCAATGAATGTTACAGTAGCCTCAACAGCACTCTGTAGGGTAGCACCACTAACCACCACTGGAACCCACTAAGGTGTTTCAGATGCTAAGCTTATGGTAATTTTGCAGCAGTGTGTAGACTGGAGATACCGAGATGTGAAGTGTGCAGGAGAGCATGGGCCAAACGAATATGTAGTATTGGTGAGGGAAAAAAACTGTTAATTATGGGGTGCCCATGTTGCTGGGAATCAGAAGTGCCTGGTGCGAGAAAGACAGGTTGAGGTTGCCAGGGTCAAAGTAGAACAGAAGTTGTCATATGTTGAGGCAGTGAGGAGAGAAGAGTTTTTTTTATTTCACCTTTTTTTTAACGAGGTAGGCTAGTTGAGAACAAGTTCTCATTTACAACTGCGACCTGGCCAAGATAAACTAAAGCAGTGCGACACAAACAACAACAGAGTTACCCATGGAATAAACAAACATACAGTCAATAACACAATAGAGAAAAGGCTATATACAGTGTGTGCAAATGAGGTAAGATAAGGGAGGTAAGGCAATAAATAGGCCATAGTGGTGAAATAATTACAATTTAGCAATTAAACACTGGAGTGATAGATGTGCAGAAGATGAATGTGCAAGTAGAGATACTGCGGTGCAAACAGTATGGGGATGAGGTATTAGCTATGTACAGGTGCAGGTGCAGTGATCTGTGAGCTGCTCTGACAGCTGGGGCTTAAAGTTAGTGAGGGAGATATGGGTCTCCAGCTTCAGTGATTTTCGTTCCAGTCATTGGCAGCAGAGAACTGGAAGGAAAGGCAGCCAAAGGAGGAATTGGCTTTGGGGGTGACCAGTGAATTATAACTGCTGGAGCGCATGCTACGGTGACCAGTGAGCTGAGATAAGGCGGGGCTTTACCTAGCAAAGACGGCAGCATTCCAATCTTTGGGGATCCGGGACGATACGAAAGAGGTTGAACAGGCTAGTAATAGGGGTTGCAACAATTTTGGCTGTTAATTTTAGAAAGAGAGGGTCCAGATTGTCTAGCTCTGCTGATTTGTAGGGGTCCAAATTTTGCAGCTCTTTCAGAACATCAGCTATCTGGATTTGGGTGAAGGAGAAATGGGGAGGCTTGGGCAAGCTGCTGTGGGGGGTGCAGGGCTGTTGACCAAGGGTAAGGGTTGCCAGGTGGAAAGCATGGCCAGCCGTAGAAAAATGCTTATTGAAATTCTCAATTATTGTGGATTTATCGGTTGTGACAGTGTTTCCTAGCCTCAGTGCAGTAGGCAACTGGGAGGAGGTGCTCTTATTTTCCATGGACTTTAGTGTCCCAGAACTTTCTGGAGTTTGTGCTGCAGGATGCTAATTTCTGTTTGAAAAAGCTAGCCTTTGCTTTCCTAACAGCATGTGTATATTGGTTCCTAACTTCCCTGAAAAGTTACATATCGCGGGGGCTATTTGATGCTAATGCCGTACTCCACAGGATGTTTTTGTGCTGGTCAAGGGCAGTCAGGTCTGGAGTGAACCTGGATGATGAGTTAAGTGTGAGTAGTAGGCCTAGGCCTAGGCCAATACATAGTGATACAAATGTGTGCTTCACTCAAGGTTGGCTTCTTCTTAGCATTCATTGCCATGGTTATCAACTGCACAGCAGAATTGGAATGTTAAAAAAATGATGGTGGCAGCTGCATTGAAATACTTGGGTGTATGAGGTTTTACTACAGAAGGGTTACAACACCGTTGGCCTGGTGTAGGATCAGTTAGGGTCAAATTATTGGAATGGTGTGTTGGTATATAGGTGTTGGGTTAGTTGGCGGTGCAATGTTTTCACAGTAGGTGGCGGCATGCACAAACAAAATGTGTAAACGCCATGACACCAAAGAATAAGAAGTAAACGGACGTGAACAGTGAGTTTCCACGTTAGTGTTTTTATAGTCGTTATTTAGACGTTTATTAACACACTGGAAATCTAAATATGACTAATTTAACTGCACAGAATCACATACTTAATTCGCGTTGTAGATAGGACTTGATATTATATAGATAACGATAGCTAGCTGCTAACAATGACTAACTGTAACGTTATGGTTTTTCACACTCAAATAGCCTCCATCATGGAGGTGCTAGCTAGTGCAGCCGTGGCAGATGTCTGTAAACTTGTAGACGACGACTATGCAGTGTTTCGTTTGGAAATAACTCAAAGCCAGAAAGAAAATAGGGCATTGCGGAGGAAACTACAGCTACTAGAATTGAAGGTGGCACGGGAGCGTGCAGAGAGGACAATGCAACAGCGCGTCGTCACCAGTCGTCCCAGAATTGTCAAGATTCCGGACCGATACAAAGAAATGGCAAGAGGTACATTTAGCATTGGGCCGAGACAACCCCTCTGCGCGTGTGTGACTTTTGACGCGTTAACCAGAAATTGGTCTGTTTTTGGGGTCGGATGCAATAATTCCCTTAATTACTTAGCCATCTTGCACAAAGACACTATCATATTCTAAACATATTGATTTACTGCATGTCCTATTATTTACTAATTGAAAACAATATGATGCATGGAACATAATCGATCAATAAATAATATATTGTAATGAAACCGCACGGAGCAGGTCTCGAACCTTCGAGCCTGAGGTCCGGCGCGCTATCGACTGTGCCGCAAAAGCATGCTCGTGCGGCAGGGTCGATTTCCGCGCTTATAAACCCAGGGTCGTTACAATATCAATAAGTTATGCGAAGTGTTACCTGTCAATAGTGTGTACAATATAGAGTTGAGCATTGAAAGTACCTAACCTAACCACCTCTTGGCTCCCGAGTGGCGCAGCGGTCTAAGGCACAGCATGTCAGTGGTTCGAATCCAGGCTGTATCCCATCTGGCCGTAATTGGGAGTCCCATAGGGTGGCGCACAATTGTCCCAGCATCGTCCGGGTTTGGCCTGGGTAGGCTATCATTGTAAAGAAGAATTTGTTCTTAACTGACTTGCCTAGTTAAATAAAGGTTACATTCCCCCCCCCCCCAATCATTTTCTCAGGTGAAGGACATCTCACTGGAGGCCACAGGAGCTTTGTGAAGCCAGTGGGAGACAATACATGGACAGATGACCAACCAATCACTGTTGATGAGGGGAGTGGAACCTCAACCCAGCATGTTATCGTGATAGAGGTTAGTGTAATCGTGTTACATCAGAATTACAGTACATCAAATGTGTCCCGTTTATCCCGTCTGCTATTCACTTGCTTACATGTACATACTTATTAATCTGCCAAGGTTGAGCTTGTGAGACTTCCCTATGACATTGTTATCCTATTCAACTCATGTACCGGTAATAACCTCCTCTCTTAATGTGTCAGTCTGCAGATGCCAAGGCTGCAGGTCCTGGGGTGAGAGGAGTGGACCCACAGCACAGCAGAGACATCCAGACTGGTGCGGCTGTAGCAATGGAGGACCCCGCCACCACCCCAGCGCAGCCCAGCTCCCGACACAGCATCACGGAGGTCAGTGGAACACGGAATGCCATCCTTAGGTCAGAGTCAGAGACTTTAACTGTGACACAAAGGCTTTTACACACAGGATCTGACGACAGGTCAGACACAGAGAGACTGGGGAGACTGGGCTGTCCTCCTGCTCCCGGCTCAGAGTATTTACTTTACGGTAACCAAAGCCTGGTTCATTCCCATCGGGACTCAGATGACGCGTTAGAAACTGGCAATGATCAATCTTGTTCTTACGCTATAGAGATGGACCCTGGCAACATATCCTTAGATTTAGAGACACATGCTGATCCGTCTAGAGGGGACTGGAACCAGCACAGTAGTAGTGTATACTCTGAAGGGTGCCTGGATAAGAAAGGGGAGGTTATAGTGGTAGATGAAGTGACTGTGAAAGTGGAGGGTGACGTTTCTCCCACTTGGAATGCAGCTTGTGCAGGACTCTCACAGGGCAGAGATTTCTTAGATTACAGTTTAGAGACAAATCTAAATGTTGTGACACACTCCCCTTTAGACATGCTCAGGGATCGCGACCCAGTGTCCACGTCGATTGCGCCTTGCGATTTACAAGGCCGTGTCCTTTTCGATCAGGTATTGAACTCAAACATCAGGGCTAGAGCCCAGACTCAGGGTGGGGGAGCCACATTAGGCAATAGTAAAGAGAAACGGTTCCTCTGCATGTTCTGTAGCAAAGGCTTCAGCTGCACCCAGAAGGTGGAGATCCATCAGAGGATCCACACAGGGGTGAAACCTTTCAGCTGTACCCAGTGTCACATGCGCTTTGCCCAGGCTGGCCACCTGAAGAGGCACCAGAGGGTCCACACAGGGGTGAAACCCTTCAGCTGTACCCAGTGTCAAATGCGCTTTGCTCAGGCTGGTGACCTGAAGAGGCACCAGAGAGTCCACTCAGGGGAGAAACCCTTTAGCTGCCAGATGTGTGAGAAGAGGTTCTCCCGCCAGCACCAGCTGAAGATGCACCTAAAGGTCCACACAGGAGAGAGGGCATTCTCCTGAAGGCATATATAGATTTGTTTAATATTTGAATATTATATTGCATCCAGACATTGTGTAATAAGGCATACATATATATGCGTGGAGTCATGTAGTAACCCAAAAAGTGTTAAACAAATCAAAATATATTTTATTTTTTAGATTCTTCAAAGTAGCCACCCTTTTGCCTTGATGACAGCTTTGCACACTCTTGGCATTCTCTCAACCTGCTTCACCTGGAATGCTTTTCCAACCGTCTTGAAGGATTTCCCACATGTGCTGAGCACTTGTTGGCTGCTTTTCCTTCACTCTGCAGTCTAACTCATCCCAAACAATCTTAACTGGGTTGAGGTCAGGTGATTGTGGAGACCAGGTTATCTGATGCAGCACTCCATCACTCTCCTTCTTCGTCAAATAGCCCTTACATAGCCTGGAGGTGTGTTGGGTCATTCTCCTGTTGAAAAACAAATTATAGTTCCACTAAGTGCAAACCAGATGGGATGGCGTATCGCTGCAGAATGCTGTGGTAGCCATGCTAGTTAAGTGTGCCTTGAATTCAAAATAAATCAGATAGTGTCACCAGCAAAGCACCATCACACCACCTCCTCCATGCTTCACGGTGGGAACTACACATGCCGAGATCATCCATTCATCGACTCTGCGTCACACAAAGACACGGCAGTTAAAACCAAAAGTCTCAATTTTACTTGGTCTTTTACCAAATAGGGCTATCTCCTGTATACCACCGCTACCTGGTCACAACACAACTGATTGGCTCAAACGCATTAAGAAGGAAAGACATTTCACAAATTAACTTTTAACAAGCACACCTGTTAATTGAAATGCATTCCATGTGACATCATGAAGCTGGTTGAGAGAATGCAAAGCTGTCGAAGGCAAAGGATGGCTAATTTGAAGAATCTCAAATACAAAATATATTTTGATTTGTTTAACACTTTTTTTGGTTACTACATGATTCCATATGTGTTACTTCATAGTTGATGTCTTCACTATTATTCTACAATGTAGAAAATAGTAAAAATAAAGAAACCCTGGAATGAGTAGGTGTCCAAACTTTTGACTGGTACTGTATGTATGTATGCATGAGTTCGAAGTAATTGTCCATAGAGCCCCGAGACAGGATTGTGTCGAGGCACAGATCTGGGGAAGGGTACCAGTGGCCTCATTCTTAAATGGAAGAGGTATGGAACCACCACCTCCCCATCCAACTTGACAGAGCTTGAAAGGCTCTGCAGACAAGAATGGGAGAAACTCCCCAAATACAGGTGTGCCAAGCTTGTAGCGCCATACCCAATTAGACTCGAAGCTGTAATCGTTGCCAATGGTACCCTTTACTCAAAGTACTGAGTAAAGGGGTCTGAATACTTATGTAAATGTGATATTTTAGATTTTATTTTTAGAAATGTGCAAACATTTCTAAAAAGCTGTTTTTGCTTTGTTGTTATAGGGTATTGTGTGAAGATTGGGGGGAGACACAATTTAATCAATTATAGAATAAGGCTGTAACGTAACAAAATGTGTAAAGTCAAGGGGTCTGAATACTTTTCGAATGCGCTGTTCATTCTACAGTCCCTGAATATTCTCAACAATTATTTTACTACGGCACACAGAATAGTTCATGCTCTAAGCCTATGTGTATTCCATATACAGTGATTCGCATTGGGGGCATTTATTTGACCTTAATGGAAATGTCACTTAAATATGAACAAATAAATAATTGTTACATTTTTTAGACAATTATTTTTCATATGAGTGGTTGCCACTATTACATGGGGGACTTTTATTCTGAAAATCTCAAATTCCACTACACGAAAGTACTTTTTTAGTGTTGCTGACATGACGCGTTCGCAAATCAAATTCCCACTTGTGCTGCCACTGGACAGCGGAAAACTTAATTTATTGTAATTTAGTTTACTACAAACTCAACCTTTAAAAAAAGTTAGTGTTGAGTTAGATGAAATACTATAGCTCCTTCCTAAATAGTTATTTCAAATCATTTTGGTGACTTCACAGCGAATGCTACCTATTCGAAATGTAACTAGCTAGCAGGCTCAGCTAAATACAAATCCCCCTATATACAGCGACATCATGAGATTTGTGAATGAAAGAGGAATATAATAATACAAATTGGAGTTTCCCCATCTTCCCATTTAGAGTTTCTGGCAGGGCACAGAAATGCCCTTATCCAGGATGTGTGACAAAAGGCATTTCCTAACAGATCTGTTAACTTTCTATGTTACATTAAAGGTTGAAACCAACAAGCAGTACCTCCAGCAGGAAGAGAGGCAAGAACCATTTGTCCGCCATCTCACTGACAAGCTACACTATTCACAGCCCTGTGTAATGTTCAATGTAATCGCATTATTATATTTTTTGAAACATGTCTTTAATGTGTATTTGTTTTAGCTGTTAGTTATAATTCCCAACGTGATAATACATTTGTGTTCACATCATTAAGGTTTTATGTATGTGTTATAAATGACCAAAGTGGTCTGACTTTAAATTAAGTACAGCGTCATGCATTATAGCGTCTTTATGGATGTGTTATGAATGACTGACTTTCACTTCAAACTAAGTAATACAGAACACTACATAAAGTGTCAATAAATAGGTTATTTACAGTCTGCTGATTTATGAAGGATCTCTCATGATCCACAGGTGTATGCTGTGAGAGGTATTTAAAATGGGTTGATGGACCTGCAAAATTGTGTGTGTGTGTGTGTGTGTCAGAACCAAGAAGATTTGGGAGTAGTCCAACCTGAAATTACCGCACCAGGTATTACTCTAGTGTTCCCATGCTGGAGACCAGGGCTTGATTACAACCTGTTACAATGTTGCCAACATTTTGTGACTGATCTTTTAGTGGGGGAATGTGTCAAAGACATGACTGGGCTTAGCACCTGCGCATATGGCTAATTTTTGTTGTGCGTATGTGTGTGTGTGTGTTTCTGTACTGAGGAACATGTAACTTGGTTCCAGAAGAAAGACAATTTCTTTCGGTTGGGGGCTTTCATCAAGGTAAGTGTTGGCTATTGCACACACAGCACATACTGTATAAACCTGGGATATCAACCATTCAAAGTTGGCCTTAGTGGGAGTGACCATAGAATTCTATAGGAGTGACCTTACTGAGTATAACATATGTCATCACTAAACAAAGTCATAATTATGGCTAAACCCGGCCATTTCCACAATTTATTTTCTTACGTGATTTTAAACCTAATCCTAACTAATGAAGGCCAAGTTTGATGCGTTGGTCCACCAGACCTTCCGCACATTAGGGCGGAAGTGTCTGGGAACGAGATTAGGTGTAACATGACATCCCATTAGAGCATATTGCCATCCTTCAGCACAACATGTCACCCTTTATAAAGCACGTGTTTATATCATTTGACAGTGGGTTATGTCACATTTGACATTGGTGATTGTCACACGGTTATGCCACATTTATTAACCTTTTATAAAGAATGACATATGGTTATGGATGCTTTTTTGCATGTATTTAAACAAATATATATTTAACCTTTATTTCACTAGGCAAGTCAGTTAAGAACCAATTCTTATTTACAATGACGGCCTACCCTACCCAAATTCCTCTGGGTGTTAACTCTGGATTTGAAACTAAAGTGACCCTGACTAAAATGGATCCCCCTTTTACTGCATACAGAAAATGATGTAAGGTGCAATAAATGATACACACACAAAAAAAATAGACCATTTAGGATTGAAAACATAAAATTAAGTACAATCAAAATATATTTTAGAAATACTTGTAATTATTGGTTGTATGATAACTAGTATAAAATATCGACAATTCTGCACATTTTCGCCTTAATTATTAATGTACAAAGTAATAGGAAAGGATTCTTATTCTGAAGGATTACAAAAATCCGTGACCTGGAAGTACTTAGCTTGTTATTCTTGCCTGCTTCAGTGGTAAAAACATTTACGTTTTTATTAACGTTTTTATTGTTGTGATTTAGACGCTTGTTAACACCCTGGAAGTCTAAATATGACTTAACTGCACTGCATCACATATTTACCCTAGGTCATCTTTAATTCGCGTTGGAGACGGGGCTTGGTTGATTGATATTATCTAGATAACGCTAGCTGCTAACAATGGCTAACTGTATGGTTTTTCACACTCAAATAGCCTCCATCATGGAGGTGCTAGCGAATGCCGCCGTGGCAGAGATCTGTAAACTCGTAGACGAGGACTATGCAGTGTTTCGTTTGGAAATAACTCAAAGCCAGAAAGAAAACAGGGCATTGCGAAGGAAACTACTGGAAGTTAAGGTGGCCCGGGAGCGCGCAGAGAGGACAATGCGAGAGCGCGTCCTCGCCAGTCGTCCCAGTAGTGTCAAGATCCTCGATCGATACAGAGGAATGGCAAGAGGTACATTTTTGCAGGAGGACGACGACGGTGCGCTGCCTGTCGCCCCTAGTGTATAGCACAGTGCCTATCTCCCCGTTTCCCTCTGCACTAGGTACAGATTGTAACACCAGATAATGAATGTGATTCAACCAAATATGTTTTGGACCATTATACTCGTAGTTACTGGCGTGGCTCTACAAAACGTCGCCAGAGATGAACTAATCTCACCTGGTATTGGCGATACTATTTTCGTCCTTGATTTGTGGAAACAGGAGTCTAATAAAAATGTTAGTGTCCAGTTGCAGGGAGTCCGTTTAACTTTAAAACTGTACATTTTCTAAATTCAATCCGATTTTTGGTCCATGAAGTAGCCAAGACCGGTGTCTGTCATCATGACGTTAGACAGTTTGGGGTGGACTCACCTGTCTCAATCAATGGTGGAGTTAATTTTGCTTGGCGGTGCTGCATCTGGTAAGTGAAGATTAATTTATGGACCAATGGAATGGTCTAAAATGTCCAAACTCTGGTGGGTCATTCAAAACGAACTCAACCAGTGAGAGAAGATTTGAAAAACACAGGATTGAACATTGTTGGATTAGTTAATGGACCCCAAAAAAGTATTTATTTTAATAACGGAGCATTTTCTAAATTCAAACAGAACCCCTGCAACTGGACAGACATTTTATGAGACTCCTGTTTCCACTAATTGAGGATGAAGATAGTATCGCCAATACCGGATTAGTTGAAAAATCTCTGACTACATTTTGTATAGCCACACCTGTAACTACTAGTACAATAGATACCAAATGTTTTGGTTAAATCACATTATTCGGTGTTAGTCTATAGCCTCTCTGCACATGTGTTCAGGTGTTTATCCAAAATTAGTTCTTGGTCAGTTTTTGGATAGTATGTATTAATTCCCCAGATTTACTTAGCTATCTGACACTCATATTCTAACCAGATTCTTGATTTCCTGCGTTTCTAATTATTTGCTAAATTAAAACAATTTTCTTATTATTTACTCAATGAAAGCAATGATGCATGGGACATAATACATCAATCAATAAATAGTATATCAAGAAGTTATAAGAAGTGTTACTTTACATCATTTTCTAGACCGTGTCAATAGTGTACAATTATAGCGTTGAGCATTGAGTAGTTAACCTAACCACCTCTCTTCTCCAATCACTCTCTCAGGTGAAGGACATCTAACTGGAGGCCAAAGGAGCTTTGTGAAGCCAGTGGGACACAATACATGGAGAGATGACCAGCCAATCACTGTTGATGAGGGTAGTAGAACCTCAACCCAGCACGTTATCGTGATAGAGGTTAGTGTGGCATTGAAAAACAAATTACAGTTCCTTTTGCAAATCAAATATGGCCCATTTATTTAAGAAAGGCTCCCCTCATCTATTCACTTGCTTACATGTACATCCTCATGTATCTTCCAAAGGGGAGCTTGTGAGGCCCTACAGCAACTCAACTAATGTTCCGGTAATAACCTCCTCTCGTCTTCTCAGTCTGAAGATGCAAAGGCTGCAGGTCCTGGGGTCAAGCTAGAGAGATCTGAAGGAGATGAGAACCCACGGCACAGCAGAGAAATCCAGACTGGGGTAGATGGAGTGCCCCTTGTAGCCACAGAGGACCCCACCACCACCCCAGGGCAGCCCAGGACCCAATGTAGTATCGCAGAGGTCAGTGGAACGCCGAACGATATCCTCAAGTCAGAGACAGACACCGAGACTTTAACTGTAACACACAGGCTCTTACATACAGGATCTGACCACAGATCAGACCCAGAGAGACTGGGGCTGAGGAGAATGGGCTGTCCTCCTGCTCCTGGCTCAGAATATATACCGGTATTTCCCCATAGCCAAAGGACAGTTCATTCCCATGGTGATAGTGATGTGTTAGACACTGGCGGTGATGATCCGTCTTGTTCCTATGCTACAGAGATGGATTCTGGCAACATGCTCTTGGGTTTAGAGACACAGACTGATCTGTCTAGAGGGGACTGGAACCAGTACAGTAGTAGTGTATACTCTGAAGGGTGCCTAGATAAGAAAGGGGAGGGTCTGGTCGTAGATGAGGTGACTGTGAAAGTGGAAGGCGACATTCCTCCAACACTGAATCCAGATAGTCACCTAGGAGAAGGACACTCACAGGGCAGATATTTCTTAGATTACAGGGGAAGATTAGAGACAAATCCAATTGTCACAACCCACTCCCCTTTACACTCATTCAGGGATCGTGAGCCAGTGTCCACCTCAATGGGGCCTTCCGATTCAAACGGCCTCGTCCCTTTCGATCAGGTATTGAACTCAAACGACAGGCCTAGAGCCCAGGCTCCGCGAGGGGGAGCAACATCAGGCAATAGTAAAGAGAAACGGTTCCTTTGCATGTTCTGTAAGAAAGGCTTCAGCTGCTCCCAGAAGGTGGAGATCCACCAGAGAGTCCACACAGGGGAAAAACCCTACAGCTGCCCCCAGTGTCACATGCGCTTCACCCAGGCTGGTGACCTGAAGAGGCACCAGAGGGTCCACACAGGCGAGAAACCCTACAGCTGCCCCCAGTGTCACATGCGCTTCACCCAGGCTGGCAGCCTGAAGAGGCACCTGAAGGTCCACACGGGGGAAAGGCCGTTTGCCTGTACGCATTGCGGGAAGAGGTTCTCGGAGAGGACCTACCTCAGGATACACCATCAGAAAAACCATCCCACTCTATAAAATGTAAACCATTCTACTTTAAAGCTTATTACATTTAGATCAAACCCTGCATTAAAGACAAAGTTTAATTTTAATTGTTGTCTGCAAAAAAGATCCACAGATGCATTTGGAATAATGAGATTAACAGATTTCAGTGTTGAATATTCCTGGGTAGAATATTGCATCCAGACATTGTGTGATATATAAGCCTAAAATGTCTGTTACATATTGAGTTTGTACTGAATAGTCTACATGATGTTAGGAAATGCCCGCTTTCATTTTTAATAGTGTACTTAATGTGTTATGTTCAATAGAATGAAAAGTCCCATTTTGGTGATTCTTTAGTAATCAGTACCAGTCAAAAGTTTGGAAACACCTACTCATTCAAGGGTTTCTTTATTTTACTATTTTCTACATTGTTTAATCATTGTGAAGACATCAAAACTATACAATAACACATATGTAGTACCCAAAAAAGTGTTAAACAAATGAAAATACTTGAGATTCTTCAAAGTAATCACCCTTTGCCTTGATGACAGCTTTGCACACTCTTGGTATTCTCTCAACCTGCTTCATGAAGAATGCTTTTCCAACAGTCTTGAAGGATTTCCCACATATGCTGAGCACTTGTTGGCTGATTTTCCTTTACTTTGCCATCCAACTTATCCCAAACCATCTCAACTGGGTTGAGGCCAGGTTATCTGTTGCAGCAGTCCATCACTCTCCTTATTGGTCAAATAGCCCTTACCCAGCCTGGAGGTGTGTTGGGTCATTGCCCTCTTGTAAAACAAATTATAGTCCCACTAAGCACAAACCAGATGGCATGACATATCGCTGCAGAATGCTGTGGTAGCCATGCTGGTTAAGTGTGCCTTAAATTCTAAATAAATCACTGACAGTGTCACCAGCAAAGCACCATCACACCTCCACACTGGGATCCACACATGCGGAGATCATCCGTTCACCTACTCTTCGTCTCACAAAGACACGGCGGTTGGAACAAAAAATCTCAGATTTGGACTCGTCAGACCAAAGGACAGATTTCCACAGGTGTAATGTCCATTGCTCGTGTTTCTTGGCCCAAGCAAGTCTCTTCTTATTGGTGTCCTTTAGTAGTGCTTTCTTTGCAGCAATTCAACCATGAAGGCCAGATTCACACGGTCTCATCTGAACAGTTGCTGTTGAGAACTGTTATTTGAACTCTGTGAATCATTTATTTGGGCTGCAATCTGAGGTGCAGTTAACTAATGAACTTATCCTCTGCAGCAGAGGTAACTCTAGGTTTCATCATACCGCTTGATGGGTTTTGCGACTGCACTTGAAGAAACGTTCAAAGTTCTTAATGTTCCGCATTGACTGACCTTCATTTCTTAAAGTAATGATGGACTGTCGTTTCTCTTTGCTTAGTTGTTCTTACCATAAAATGGACTTGGTCTTTTACCAAATAGGGCTATCTTCTGTATACCACCCCTACCTTGTCACAACACAACTGATTGGCCCAAACACATTAAGGAAATTAATTCCACAAATTAACTTTGAACAAGGCACACCTGTTAATTGAAAGGCATTCCAGGTGACTACCTCATGAAGCTGGTTGAGAGAATGCAAAGCTATCATCAAGGCAAAGGGTGATTACTTTGAAGAATCTCAAGTATTTTCATTTGTTTAACACTTTTTTGGTTACTACACAATTCCATGTGTTATGTCCTAGTTTTGATGTCTTCTATTATTCTACAATGTAGAAAAGTTTTTTTTTTTAATGGAATGAGTAGGTGTGTCAACTTTTGACTGGTACTGTACATCACATCTAATCTCACCCTTATTCTGCATACACCCATATACTCTATAACCAGTATATGCTTACTAAATATACCTACACATACCCACACTAACAAACACCTACTCTACATGTCCAAATAGTTTAGTCAGGTTTGTCTGACTTGACTTATCATAGTGGACTTATATTTACACACATCTCTAAATGCGGAAGACACATTTTAATGCATTCAGTTGTACAACTGACTGGGTATCCCCCTTTCCCATCATATTTAAGTTCTCCATGTAGGGTTTAACAACCATGAAGTCATTCTGTAACCACATTATAGGACGCAAACGTAGTGGGGATGGGTAAACGCTCCGGAGCCAAGGTTAAATTGAAGCATCCGCCAATTAAAATCATTGACGTAGATGCACGTGATTAAAGGCTTCATGTTAGCTGTTCCCATTACATAAACTTGCACATGTAATTCTATGCTAATCTCACCAGGTGGCCTTGTTTCCTGTAATAAATTGTGTATTTACAAATTAAAATGTTTCAACAATTTTTCATGGAAGCGTCCTTAACAGAAGTATAACCGCACACTGATAATCATAGCAACTACATTGTGTATTTGATTTACTGCTCAAATTGTGATTAGCTCGGTTCGAATCTCACTTGAGATCCCCCCCCTTTGAAATTCAATTTATTTTGTGTTAAGGGACGTAGCCTACAGCCAACAGTTTGAAAATTAAGATTAATAATTAATTTAATAAGGAGCTACCTTTTTCTTCAGCCTTGCAGACAAACAATCTGCTATGGCCTAATAATCATATTGCATAGGCTATATTATATGGACTTGTACACATAAATGTAGGCCTACGTTTTATATGCATATTTATAATCATCTACTTCGTCACGTTATTTGACTCGACGAGCATTCAAGTGTAATAGAGTAGGATTACAGGTTGCACTCTCACCATCATCCTACAGATGGGAGTATTGCAGTTATTTAGAAAGTGTATTGTGACTCCGGATCCGAACCCACACTTAGCCTACTATATGTAAAATATTCCAAATCGACAGTCTTAAATGGAGGAAGACACTTAGCAGTATCAGATGGTGAATTACTTCTATTTGACAAAGTTATCCAACTTCGATTCTCATTACTCTGTAATATAGGAATTCCGATCACGAATATAGCTAGTCTACATTAATTCACTTCAGATAGTGTCATCCTTATGCTTTAACTTATTAATGCATATGGGACTTTGTATGGTACACTTCAATTCACTTCGACAATGTGTGTGAGAGGCTATAGACCTACATAAATTAAACAAATCACTCCTTGAGCCCTCATGTGAAATCCATTAATTCAATGTAAAAATGTAGACTGGTACATAGGCTACTGGCACTGCTACATAAATAATCGTCACTACTATAGTATATGCTCTATTACATAGACGTGTAGACCTACATATACAATGATGTATGTATTATAATCATCCACTTCGTCACATGTGGAACAGCAGTGAACAATATTTTCCTTACCAAAAAGGCCGGCAGCGAGGGGTGTTCGCCAGTGTATATTAACCGCGGGTTTGTTTACTAAACCGCTTCTGCGCGGTTTGCCACCTGGAAAGCAATGATGGTTACCTTACATGACAATTCCACGATACTGATTTTTTTTCTTTTTTTACAATGTACGATCAATTTAAATGTTGTACAGACCTCGTCTTTTCTCTGTAAAAACACATGGATGTATGTGAAACGGGTAAGCAAAAACGTGGGACTTATATACAAACATTTTACTTTAGTAAGTCTCCTAGTCAAGGATGCGACGATTATGTAATATTGTCAATCTACACCTGAGACAGACCAAGTGAAGAGGAACAAAAGTAAACCTTGAATTGAGGTTTAAAAGTGGCCAAGTTGTTCTATTTTAAGAAATTCCATTGGTTTGTGGAGAAAAAGTTCAAGGTCTTTGATAGGCTGATACAGATTTTTTTTATAGGAAATATTCACTGCCACCTGGTGAGGTTAGCGTAGAGCTAAATGTTCAAGCTTGTGTAATGGGAATCGCTAACATTTAGCTTTGTAAAGTGTTGGTTAACATGTAAACAATTCGTTGCATGAGCTGAAATAAAAGACCCCGGAAATGTTCCATACACACAAAAAGCTTTTCTCAACTTTTGTGCACAGATTTGTTTACATCCCCATTAGTGATCATTTCTCCTTTGCCAAGATAATCCATCTGACAGGTGTGGCATATCAAGAAGCTGACAGCATGATCGTTACACAGGTGCACCTTGTGCTAGGGGTCAATACAAGGCTACTAAAATGCCACATAAGTCTCAAGTTGAATATGCAGTTGGCATGCTGACTGTAGGAATGTCCACCAGAGCTGTTGCAGAGAATTTAATGTTAATTTCTCTACCATAAGCTGCCTCCGTTTTAGAGAATTTGGCAGTACTTCTTATGGGCTAGTTCCCATCAAATAGAAGGACCGAATTGACACCTTGCATAGAATGTCCTTTTAATAGAGTTGTGATAACATACTATGTCGTGGAGTAACAATATAAACCTTGTCTGCAAAAAAAACAACTTTGACGTGGGGGCATGCTTTGTAGACCATTCAAAAGTGTTCCGATACCTTGTCCGCAAGAAAAACCCCACATGTTATGATAGCTTATAGACAGTAGTAGGCAAATGAAGGGACAAAGTTCAAATATTAAGATGATGGAATAACATTTCTAGGGTCTATTTTCTGGTAATTGGAAACATGCCCCTTTCGAATTTCGTCCCCCGTTCCTAAAAACATCCATTCTATAGTGTAGGTTTTGAAGATTCATAATCTATGTTTGTAGTCATCAGAAGAAGATTGAGGAACGGTTGGTGGATCCAAGAAGTACAAGCCCCCACACCATTCTCCAACCTCTGAAATGTTGTCTTTGATGTGTGCATTTTGAAGTATCCCTTAACATTTAGTCTCTGTCTGTCTGGTAGAGTAGTGGTTATGGTGTTTGCTCCCCAAACCAGAGTTTGAGAGTTCAAATCCCAGAGAAACAGTTAATGTAGCAACTTCTTTCTTGTTGCCTTTGTGGGCCTGAAAGAGCAAACAAGAGTTACAGTGCCTTGCGAAAGTATTCGGCCCCCTTGAACTTTGCGACCTTTTGCCACATTTCAGGCTTCAAACATAAAGATATAAAACTGTATTTTTTTGTGAAGAATCAGCAACAAGTGGGACACAATCATGAAGTGGAACAACATTTATTTGATATTTCAAACTTTTTTAACAAATCAAAAACTGAAAAATTGGGTGTGCAAAATTATTCAGCCCCCTTAAGTTAATACTTTGTAGCGCCACCTTTTGCTGCGATTACAGCTGTAAGTCGCTTGGGGTATGTCTCTATCAGTTTTGCACATCGAGAGACTGAAATTTTTTCCCATTCCTCCTTGCAAAACAGCTCGAGCTCAGTGAGGTTGGATGGAGAGCATTTGTGAACAGCAGTTTTCAGTTCTTTCCACAGATTCTCGATTGGATTCAGGTCTGGACTTTGACTTGGCCATTCTAACACCTGGATATGTTTATTTTTGAACCATTCCATTGTAGATTTTGCTTTATGTTTTGGATCATTGTCTTGTTGGAAGACAAATCTCCATCCCAGTCTCAGGTCTTTTGCAGACTCCCATCAGGTTTTCTTCCAGAATGGTCCTGTATTTGGCTCCATCCATCTTCCCATCAATTTTAACCATCTTCCCTGTCCCTGCTGAAGAAAAGCAGGCCCAAACCATGATGCTGCCACCACCATGTTTGACAGTGGGGATGGTGTGTTCAGTGTGATGAGCTGTGTTGCTTTTACGCCAAACATAACGTTTTGCATTGTTGCCAAAAAGTTACATTTTAGTTTCATCTGACCAGAGCACCTTCTTCCACATGTTTGGTGTGTCTCCCAGGTGGCTTGTGGCAAACTTTAAACAACACTTTTTATGGATATCTTTAAGAAATGGCTTTCTTCTTGCCACTCTTCCATAAAGGCCAGATTTGTGCAATATACGACTGATTGTTGTCCTATGGACAGAGTCTCCCACCTCAGCTGTAGATCTCTGCAGTTCATCCAGAGTGATCATGGGCCTCTTGGCCGCATCTCTGATCAGTCTTCTCCTTGTATGAGCTGAAAGTTTAGAGGGACGGCCAGGTCTTGGTAGATTTGCAGTGGTCTGATACTCCTTCCATTTCAATATTATCGCTTGCACAGTGCTCCTTGGGATGTTTAAAGCTTGGGAAATCTTTTTGTATCCAAATCCGGCTTTAAACTTCTTCACAACAGTATCTCGGACCTGCCTGGTGTGTTCCTTGTTCTTCATGATGCTCTCTGCGCTTTTAACGGACCTCTGAGACTATCACAGTGCAGGTGCATTTATACGGAGACTTGATTACACACAGGTGGATTGTATTTGTCATCATTAGTCATTTAGGTCAACATTGGATCATTCAGAGATCCTCACTGAACTTCTGGAGAGAGTTTGCTGCACTGAAAGTAAAGGGGCTGAATCATTTTGCACGCCCAATTTTTAAGTTTTTGATTTGTTAAAAAAGTTTGAAATATCCAATAAATGTCGTTCCACTTCATGATTGTGTCCCACTTGTTGTTGATTCTTCACAAAAAAATACAGTTTTATATTTATGTTTGAAGCCTGAAATGTGGCAAAAGGTCGCAAAGTTCAAGGGGGCCGAATACTTTCGCAAGGCACTGTATATCACTAGCCACTTTAAACAATGCTACCTTATATAATGTTACTTACCCTACATTATTCATCTCATATGCATACGTATATACTGTACTCTATATCATCGACTGTATCCTTATGTAATACATGTATCACTAGCCACTTTAAACTATGCCACTTTGTTTACATACTCATCTCATTTGTACATACTGTACTCGATACCATCTACTGTATCTTGCCTATGCTGCTCTGTACCATCACTCATTCATATATCCTTATGTACATATTCTTTATCCCCTTACACTGTGTACAAGACAGTAGTTTTGGAATTGTTAGTTAGATTACTTGTTATTACTGCATTGTCGGAACTAGAAGCACAAGCATTTCGCTACACCCGCATTAACATCTGCTAACCATGTGTATGTGACAAATAAAATGTGATTTGATTTGATTTGACCCCCATGCTGCCCGTTTCTGCATGATTCAAGCAGGCAATGAGCCCCATCGGGTCTTTTTTTAAATGGCGGGTGGGGAAGCGAAACTAATGCGTGATAGTGAGGAGAGATGTGTGGGAAAATTGCTTTCTTTCACTCGATCTGTCCAACTTATCACCTTATCGCCAATAAAATATAAATAAAACACTATATAAAGAGTTTATATAATGTGTCATTACATACCTATTTGAAGGTTTGTGTCGAATTTAAATCGTGTTTTTTGGGCGGTGCTAAAGTGATCTTCAGAAGTAAACAGCGGCTTTGAGAATGATGATCGCTTGCAGTGATGACGCCAAAAATGACTAGATAGCTACTTAACCAGCAATAACGTTAGCTAAATTATGCCAGAGGTCATATAACAGTATCTCTGGTTATACTCACCACCACCGAACGTTGCACACCAAGCTAGCGTTCCTATACTGGTGGTGCAGAGGGGACTGGCGAACTCCAACTGCCTTTCCGCATACTAGGGTCCTGACAACAGGGCTACACTTCCTCCCGAAACCACAGAGGAACCAGTTGAGCAGCACAGGACCACACACAGTCTCACTGAGGTGAGCCCACTGTGAACTACTGTCTGAATGGTATTAGGTCTGGGCCCTTATCCACAAAGCCTCTCAGAGCAGGAATGCTGATCTATGATCAGTTTAGCCTTTTAGATCATAATGAATATAATTAAATGGAAAGATGCTAGATCAGCAATTCTACTCAGACGCTTTGTGGATACAGGCCCAGGTATTGATTCAATTTGTCTTAAGTGTGGGACCATGTCTTTGAATTATCAAACCATTAAAAAGAGTGTTGAGTAAGCAAATCAACTAACATGTTTGCATAGTACTCATAGCAATCCCAATCAGAAGATGTTCCATAGCAGGGTGCTCATATCAGATTTCTTGATCCAACATCCTCTCACTCTGTATCTCTTATAGTCAGTAGACATGGAGGAATGGAAGCCTGATCTGTTGCTGATTAAAGAGGAGACAATAGAAGATGGACCAGAGAGCATTGATCTGCTAAGTGGACTAAAGATAGGGGATAAGGTAAGGGAGAAATACATATAGCCTACATACAGTAATAGATCTTCATTGGGAATAGTGATGCACCTGGGAATTTTTCAGAATTTTCAGCATTCATAAAATGAAATCAATGCAACCTATGTTTACATCCAAAAACACACGTTATAATGTATAAACTTGAAACAAGAGTTTTCTCTGCCATGTTTGTAAAGTCTATTTTCTAACATCTTCCTGCAGGTGTTTGGCTGGAGGCTAATAGTGGAGACTGGGTGGCCAACTTGGATTCCCAGAGAGGTGCAGCCAAGGGCTCTAGGGATGACATCACTAGGCAGGCCAGGACCATAGGCGACATAGTGGAGATCAGTGGATGGGACAGCATCCTCAACTCTGAGCTGCGGTACAATACTGTTAACCAGAAACAGACTGTCAAACACAAAACAACATCCAATCTTAGTCTCCATGACAGCAAACTGTCTGAGACCAGGCCCGAGGCGTAGATTTGGTCTGCGGGGACAGGTAGGTGTCCATATGTGGTGGGAGAGAACAGACACAGACTCGGCTAGCGATGCTTCGTCCTGCTCCCATACTTGTGATTCAGAAAAACGGATGGTGTCGAAGGTTAACCCCCTAGCAGGTTCTGCCTTCAGCCTGCCTTCTAAAGGATCTATCAACTGGAACATGGACCCTGCAACAACACATACACGCCCTGGCCTTCATCCTCCTCACACTCTCATAACGTTAAACCAGTCCTCAGACAATGCCAGTACATCAACACTAAATGGCTACACAAGCCCATTGACAAATGAGAGTAGTAGAGAAGGCATCAGTAAAGGTGACAGCGCCTAAGAGAAGCGCTTCCCGTGTTCATTCTGTGAGAATTCCTTCAGTTTCCCCATAGAGGTGGAGATCCACCAGAGGATGCACATGGTGGAGAAATCGTTCAGCTGCCATCTGTGCCAGGCCAGTTTCTCCCACTCGTTCAACCTAAAGAGGCACCAGAGGGTCCACACAGGGGAGAAACCCTACAGCTGCCCCCAATGCGAGAAGAGATTATCCCGTCAGTACCAGCTGAATGTGCACCTGAAGATCCACATGGGAGAGACTGTACACACTGTGGGAAGAGGTTCTCAAAGGAGCTACCTCAAGATACACCAGCAGAAAAACCATTCCACTGTATAACATAGAAAGTAACCATTCTACTCAATAGCTTCTGATGTTTAGATCAAACCCTGAGAGTAACAGATTTCAGTGTTGAATATTGCATCCAGACATTTTTTGATATACACGGTATAAGGCACATACAGTGCCATCAGAAAGTAGTCATACCCATTGACTTATTCCACATGTTGTTGAATACAGCCTGAATTCAAAATGTATTAAATATTTTTAATACAAAATCTCACCCACACAATACCCCATAATGACAAAGTGAACATGTTTTTAGAAATGTTTGCAAATGTATTAAATTAAATACACTGCTCAAAAAAATAAAGGGAACACTAAAATAACACATCCTAGATCTGAATGAATGAAATATTCTTATTGAATACTTTTTTCTTTACATAGTTGAATGTGCTGACAACAAAATCACACAAAAATTATCAATGGAAATCAAATGTATCAATCCATGGAGGTCTGGATTTGGAGTCACACTCAAAATTAAAGTGGAAAACTACACTACAGGCTGATACAACTTTGATGTAATGTCCTTAAAACAAGTCAAATGAGGCTCAGTAGTGTGTGTGGCTTCCACGTGCCTGTATGACCTCCCTACAACGCCTGGGCATGCTCCTGATGAGGTGGCGGATGGTCTCCTGAGGGATCTCCTCCCAGACCTGGACTAAAGCATCCACCAACTCCTGGACAGTCTGTGGTGCAACGTGGCGTTGGTGGATGGAGCGAGACATGATGTCCCAGATGTGCTCAATTGGATTCAGGTCTGGGGAACGGGCGGGCCAGTCCATAGCATCAATGCCTTCCTCTTGCAGGAACTGCTGACACACTCTAGCCACATGAGGTCTAGCATTGTCTTGCATTAGGAGGGCCAACCGCACCAGCATATGGTCTCACAAGGGGTCTGAGGATCTCATCTCGGTACCTAATGGCAGTCAGGCTACCTCTGGCGAGCACATGGAGGGCTGTGCGGCCTCTCAAAGAATTGCCACCCCTGACTGATCCACTGCCAAACCTGGGTTGTTGCCCTCCTACGGCCTCCTCCACGTCTCCTGATGTACTGGCCTGTCTCCTGTTAGCGCCTCCATGCTCTGGACACTACTCTGACAGACACAGCAAACCTTCTTGCCACAGCTCGCATTGATGTACCATCCTGGATGAGCTGCACTACCTGAGCCACTTGTGTGGGTTGTGGACTCCGTCTCATGCTACCACTAGAGTGAAAGCACCGCCAGCATTCAAAAGTGACCAAAACATCAGCCAGGAAGCATAGGAACTGAGAAGTGGTCCGTGGTCCCCACCTGCAGAACCACTCCTTTATCTGCTAATTGCCTATAATTACCACCTGTTGTCTATTCCATTTGCACAACAGCATGTGAAATTTATTGTCATCAGTGTTGCTTCCTAAGTGGACAGTTTGATTTCACAGAAGTGTGATTGACTTGGAGTTACATTGTGTTGTTTAAGTGTTCCCTTTATTTTTTTGAGCAGTGTATATATCTATCAAATTTACATAAGAATTCACACCCGAGTCAATACATGTTAGAATCACCTTTGGCAGCAATTACAACTGTGAATCTTTCTGGGTATGTCTTTAAGAGCTTGACACACCTAGATTGTACAATATTTGTACATTATTTTTTAAATTCTTCAAGCTCTATCAAGTTGGTTGTTGATCATTGCTAGACAGCCATTTTCAAGTCTTGCCATAGATGTTCAAGCCTATTTTAGTGAAACTATCTAGGCCACTCAGGAACATTCAATGTCATCTTGGTAAGCAACTCCATTGTAAATGATGTTTGTGTATATTTGGCCTTGTTTTAGGTTATTGTCCTGCTGTTTGTTGGAAAGCAGACAGCCAGGTTTTTCCTCTCGGATTTTGCCTGTGCTTAGCTCTATTCCGTTAATTTTTTGTTATCCCTAGTCCTTGCCCATGACAAGCATATCCATAGCACAATGCAGCCACCACCATGCTTGAAAATATGAAGAGTGGGACTCAATGATGTGTTAGATATGCCCCAAACAAAACGCTTTGTATTCAGGACAAAGTTGTTAGCAGTTTTACTTTGGTGCCTTATTCCAAACAGTTGTATTCTGTACATGCTTCCTTCTTTTCACTCTGTCATTTAGGTTAGTATTGTGGAGTAACTACAATGTTGTTGATCCATCCTCAGTTATTTCTCTTCCAGCCATTAAACTCAGTAACTGTTTTAAGTCACCATTGACCTCATGGTGAAATCCCTGGGTGGTTTCCTTCCTCTCCGGCAACTGATTTAGGAAGGACGCATGTATTTTTGTAGTGACTGGGTGTATTGATACACAATTTAACGTGTAATTAATAATTAATAACCCCCCCATGCTCAAAGGGATATCCAATGGAAAACATCCCTGGTCTTCGTGGTTGAATTTGTGTTTGAAATTCACTGCTCGACTGAGGGACCTTACATAAGTATTCAACCTCTTATGGCAAGCCTAAATATGTATGGGGTACAGAGATGAGGTACAGTGCCTTGCGAAAGTATTCGTCCCCCTTGAACTTTGCGACCTTTTGCCACATTTCAGGCTTCAAACATAAAGATATAAAACTGTATATTTTTGTGACGAATCAACAACAAGTGGGACACAATCATGAAGTGGAACGACATTTATTGGATATTTCAAACTTTTTCAACAAATCAAAAACTGAAAAATTGGGCGTGCAAAATTATTCAGCCCCTTTACTTTCAGTGCAGCAAACTCTCTCCAGAAGTTCAGTGAGTATCTCTGAATGATCCAATGTTGACCTAAGTGACTAATGATGATAAATACAATCCACCTGTGTGTAATCAAGTCTCCGTATAAATGCACCTGCACTGTGATAGTCTCAGAGGTCCATTAAAAGCGCAGAGAGCATCATGAAGAACAATGAACACACCAGGCAGGTCCGAGATACTGTTGTGAAGAAGTTTAAAGCCGGATTTGGATACAAAAAGATTTCCCAAGCTTTAAACATCCCAAGGAGCACTGTGCAAGCGATAATATTGAAATGGAAGGAGTATCAGACCACTGCAAATCTACCAAGACCTGGCCGTCCCTCTAAACTTTCAGCTCATACAAGGAGAAGACTGATCAGAGATGCAGCCAAGAGGCCCATGATCACTCTGGATGAACTGCAGAGATCTACAGCTGAGGTGGGAGACTCTGTCCATAGGACAACAATCAGTCGTATATTGCACAAATCTGGCCTTTATGGAAGAGTGGCAAGAAGAAAGCCATTTCTTAAAGATATCCATAAAAAGTGTCGTTTAAAGTTTGCCACAAGCCACCTGGGAGACACACCAAACATGTGAAAGAAGGTGCTCTGGTCAGATGAAACCAAAATTGAACTTTTTGGCAACAATGCAAAACGTTATGTTTGGCGTAAAAGCAACACAGCTCATCACCCTGAACACACCATGCCCACTGTCAAACATGGTGGCGGCAGCATCATGGTTTGGGCCTGCTTTTCTTCAGCAGGGACAGGGAAGATGGTTAAAAGTGATGGGAAGATGGATGGAGCCAAATACAGGACCATTCTGGAAGAAAACCTGATGGAGTCTGCAAAAGACCTGAGACTGGGACCGAGATTTGTCTTCCAACAAGACAATAATCCAAAACATAAAGCAAAATCTACAATGGAATGGTTCAAAAATAAACATATCCAGGTGTTAGAATGGCCAAGTCAAAGTCCAGACCTGAATCCAATCGAGAATCTGTGGAAAGAACTGAAAACTGCTGTTCACAAATGCTCTCCATCCAACCTCACTGAGCTCGAGCTGTTTTGCAAGGAGGAATGGGAAAACATTTCAGTCTCTCGATGTGCAAAACTGATAGAGACATACCCCAAGCAACTTATAGCTGTAATCGCAGCAAAAGGTGGCGCTACAAAGTATTAACTTAAGGGGGCTGAATAATTTTGCACGCCCAATTTTTCCGTTTTTGATTTGTTATAAAAGTTTGAAATATCCAATAAATGTCGTTCCACTTCATGATTGTGTCCCACTTGTTGTTGATTCTTCACAAAAAAAATACAGTTTTATATCTTTGTTTGAAGCCTGAAATGTGGCAAAAGGTCGCAAAGTTCAAGGGGGCCGAATACTTTCGCAAGGCACTGTAGTTATTCAACAATCATGTTGAGCATGATTGCACACAGAGTGAGTCCATGCAACTATGTGACTTGTTATGCACATTTTAACTCCTGAACGTATTTAGGCTTGCCATAAGAGGTTGAATACTTATTGACTTTAGACATCTCAGCTTTTAATTTAATTCATTTTGTAAAAAATATATATAAAAACCTAATTCCATTTTGACATTATGGGGTATTGTGTGTAGGCCAGTGGGGGGGGGGGGGGGGGGGGGGGGTGTATTAATTAAAACACAAATTATGGAAAAAGTCAAGGGGTGTGAATACTTTCTGAAGGCACTGTATTTGTTGGGTGGTTATGCAATACTTTTTTGTAAACGAAATGTGCAATTCACTCTCCGACCTGTGTCAGGCGGCAATACACAACAACACGTCTAGTCTGCCGTAAAACCACACGAAGAAAAATAAGTAAACGGAAGTGAACAGTGACCAAGAACGCCTTAGCGATTGTATAGTTCTTATTTCGACATTTATTAACTTAAAGACAAATTACATTTCATAGCAAAACATACTTACCACAGGCAGTCTTTAATTCGCGTTAGAGACAGGACTTGGTTGATATGTGTTATTTAGGTAACGCTAACTAGCTGCTAAGGTTATCTAACAATGGCTAACTGTAATGGCAACGTTATGGTTTTTCACACGCAAATAGCCTCCATCATGGAGGTGTTAGCGAATGCAGCCGTAGCAGAGATATGTAAACTCGTAGACGACGACTATGCAGTGTGTCGTTTGGAAATAACTCAAAGCCAGAAAGAAAACAGGGGATTGCGAAGGAAACTACAGCTACTGGAACTGAAGGTGGCACGGGAGCGCGCAGAGAGGACAATGCGAGAACGCGTCCTCGGCAGTCGTCCCAGAAGTGTCAAGATCCTCGACCGATACAGAGGAATGGCAAGAGGTACATTTTGCCCCGTTCCCCTCTGCGCATGTGTTTGGATAGTATACAATAATTCCTCTGGTGTGATTACTTGGATGTCTTGCAAGAAGTTAAGTGTTAGTTTATATCCTTGCCAATTCTAGTCTGTCAAACTGACCAGGTCAAATTTGTTTTATATTGGGTATTCGGTGTATATTTGGTTCTCTCTCTGCAATAGCTACCAAGCATGAGATAATACGATGTCGGCACATAACTAAGAAATGACTATATTCTGAACCAGAGGATGGAGAAAAATCCACCCCTTTTTTCGTTGTTGAATTATTATTATTTATTATTTTCGGATTTCAGTCTTCAATAGCATTCACTGTTCAGCTATTAGTGCCCTCAGAAAGTATTCACATCCCTTGACTATTTCCACATTTGGTTTTGTTACAGCCTGAATTTAACATTTATTATATAGAGATTGTGTCACTGGCCCACACACACAATACCCCATACTGTCAAAGAGGATTTTGTTTCGTTGAAATGAATTAAAAATGAAAAGCTGAAATGTCTTGACTCAATAAGCATTCAACCCCTTTGCAAGCCTAAATAAGTTCAGGAGTAAAAATGTTCTTATCAAGTCACATATGTTGCATGGACTCACTCTGTGTACACTAAGTGTTCAACATGGTTTTTGAATGACTACCTCATCTCTGTACCCCATACATACTGATAATTGTAAGGTCCCTCAGTTGAGCAGTGAATTTCAAACACAGATTCAACCACAAAGACCAGGGATGTTTTCCAATGCAAATATTGTACAATCCAGGTGTGCAATGCTCTTAGAGACTTACCCAGAAACACTCACAGCTGTAATCACTGCCGAAGGTGATAATATGTATTGACTAAGGGGTGTGAACTTATGTAAATGAGATTTCTGTATTTCATTTTCAATACATTTCATTAGAAACATTGGGCATTCTAATGTAATACATTTTATTGTAAACATAAGCATTGGGTGCCTGGAGAAGAGAGGATTCCCCATTGTTGCATCTTTATAACAAGCCAATGTGATCACATCACACCAGAGAAGCTCTCGCCATTCAAATCTCCCCGCCAGTTCACTGTGTGAATGCTGTAACCTATTTTATATCCAGCAAGCAAGAGCAAGGTGCTTCTTTCCTCAAATATACAGTACCAGTCAAAAGTTGCCAAGAGTGTGCAAAGATATTAAGACAAAGGATGGCTACTTTGAAGAATCTCATATTTTTTTGGTTACTACATGTGTATTATTTCATAGTTTGTCTTCACTATTATTCTACAATGTAGAAAATAGTCTAAATAAATAAAAACCCTGGAATGTGTAGGTGTGTCCAAACGTTTGACTGGTATTGTAGATTGTTAAAGGAATTAGATTCCTATATCATTATTAACCAATTCAATTAAACACTCTGCCCATTCCTAAGAATTTGTAAGATACTTATTTGCATAAAATGGACTGAGGCCAGTCTCAAAATCAATCAATAGCGTTTATTCTCGAGAGTACTGATCATGGTACAGTTTACAACAGGTTATAAACTAAAAATGACGTCATAGGTTTTAAACTGTCCCTCCTCCACTCTGATACAATGGCAGTATAGTTCACAAGCCTTCCCACATCGTCCACCACCTGTTAGATCATTTACTACCAGCCCAAGGTCTCTCCCCTCCCTGTGTAGAGACAGGATGTCTCATAAGGAACACAGCATTCCAGCCAGTCTGACGATAGCTCCATTCGTTTCTAACAAGGAACAGAACGTCTTTGTTCTAATTCTTGATTATAATTACACACACTATATTCAGTACTATGATTATAAGATTCATAAATCCATACAGTAACATAATAGTATTCTCTTTAGTATAGTTCTGATTGAAATGTATACATAATTTAGTCATTATTGATAAAAATCCCTTAACATAGATATATATATATATTTTTGAGTTGCTCAATAAGTGACCAAACTATACATCTACCTCTGGGACACATTTGGGATAGGCAACTAGTTCAGGAGCTATAAGAGGAATAGAGAGAGGTTGGAAGAGCGTGAGGCCAGTGGATATGCACGACCTGCGCAACGTTTCATCTTCACTGTCCCAATGACCCGACTCCACATCGAAGGCAGCTCCAGAATCTCCAGGGAGTGTAGGCTGGGGTCTTATCCTACCCCCACTGAGCGGCGCTCCACAGAGGTATCTTCCACAGCGTAAATTGGCTATACTGGGGCCGTGGTCAGACTGCACTTCCTGGTACCTGAAACGGTCATTTTTCTGGGTAGGGTCCTGTAAGTGCAGGGGCAAGTCTGGCAGCAGGGCCTCCTGGACAGGACGTCAGCATTTGCGGTGGCATCCTGGATGTATGACCTTGAAGTTATACTCCCCAAGCTTCTCGAGCCACCTCGCCAGTTGACCTTCTGGTTCCTTCATCCTTATGAGCCACCGAAGACTGCTGTGGTCGGTTCGCACCATGAAAGGTCTTCCGAGCAGGAATTGCCGAAAGTGTGTAGTGAACTCCACTACTGCCAGTAGCTCACTCCGTGTGGTACAATAGTTTTGCTCGGTAGAGGACAGCCGCTGTCCGGCTGCATAATAAATGTTGAGATTGCCCAAAAGCTTTGGAAAATGACAGGAGTGGAATGTTAGCTACGAAGACTGGTACCCAGACTAGCTCCTAGAGAAAGTGTGTCATGAATATTGGGAGGATGGAGAAAAATCCACTTTTTGGGGCAGGCTTGGCACACTTTGTTGAAGAGCTATTGAAGAATAGAAATCTCCCCAAAATGAAAAGGTATGGACTTTCGTCTAACTCCCGCGAGTTCTGCAACCAAATTGCAAACACAGAAAGGGGTCTATACCTTGGAGCAGATAGTAGCTAACCTAACCACCTATTTTCCCCCAATCACTCTCTCAGGTGAAGGACATCTCACTGAAGGCCACAGGAGCTTTGTGAAGCCAGCAGGACACAGCACATGGAGAGATGACCAACCAATCACTGTTGATGAGGGGAGTGGAACCTCAACCCAGCACATTATCGTGATAGAGGTCAGTGGAATAGTGTTGCATTAAAAATGACAGTTACTTTGTAAATCAAATGTGTCCCCAGCTATTCACTTGCTTACATGTACGTCCTCATTTATCTGCCATATGGGAGTTTATGAGACTTCCTTACGACATTCTTATCCAATTCAACCGTTGTACCGATAATAACCTCCTCTTTTCTTGTCAGTCTGCAGCTGCAGAGGCTGCAGGTTCTGGAGTCAAGCAGGAGAGGACTGAAGGAGAGAAGGACCCACGGCACAGCAGAGACAACCAGACTGGAGGGTCTGAAGCGCCCCCTGTAGCCATGGAGAACCCCACCACCGCCCCAGCACAGCCCAGGACCCGACACAGCATCACGGAGGTCAGTGGAACGCAGAACGCCGTTCTCAAGTCAGCGACAGACACCAAGACTTTAACTGAAACACACAGGCTCTTACACACAGGATCTGACCACAGATCAGAACCAGAGAGACTGGGGGCGCGGAGACTGGGGGTTCCTCCTGCCCCCAGCTCAGACTATTTACCTGTATTTCACCAAAGCCAGAGGATGGTTCATTCAAGTGGGCTTGGTGAATCTTTAGACACTGGCAGTGATGATCCGTCGTGTTCTTACTCTACAGAGCTAGACCCTGGCAACATGCCCTTGGGTTTAGAGATACAGACTGATCTGTCTAGAGGGGACTGGAACCGTTACAGTAGTAGTGTATACTCTGAAGGGTGCCTTGATAAGAAAGGGGAGGGTCTAGTCGTTGATGAAGTGACTATGAAATTGGAGGGTGATGTTCCTCCCACATGGAATGCAGATGGTAACCTAGGAGATGGACACTCACAGGGCAGAGATTTCTTAGATTACAGGGAAAGCTTAGAGACAAATCCAAATGTCACGACCCACTCTCCTTTACACTTGTTCAGGGATCACGACCCAGTGTCCACATCAATGGGCCCTTCCGATTTACATAGCCACGTCCTTTTCCATCAGGTTTTGAACTCAAATGACAGGGCTAGAGCCCAGGCTCAGGGAGGGGGGGCCACATCAGGCAATAGTAAAGAGAAACGGTTCAGCTGTACCCAGTGTCACATGCGCTTCACCGAAGCTGGCACCCTGAAGAGGCACCAGAGGGTCCACACAGGGGAGAAACCCTACAACTGTCCCCAGTGTGAGAAGAGGTTCTCCCGGCAGGACCATCTGAAGATGCACCTGAAGATCCACACGGGAGAGAGGCCGTTTGCCTGTACGCACTGTGGGAAGAGGTTTTCAGAGAGGAGCTACCTCAAGATACACCTGCAGAAAAACCATTCCACTCTATAACATAGATAGTAATCATTCCACTCAATAGCTTCTGACGTTTAGATCAAACCCTGTATTAAAGGTAGACTCGGCAAGATGATGTACAGTGCCTTCGGAAAGTATTCAGACCCCTTGACTTTTTCCCCAAAAAATTTAGGTTACAGCCTTATTCTGAAATTGATTAAATTGTTTTTTCCCCCTCATCAATCTACACACAATACCCCATAATGACAAAGCAAAAACAGGTTTAGACATTTTTGCTAATTTATTACAAATAAAAACAAAAATTACATTTACATTTACATAAGTATTCAGACTCTTTACTCAGTACTTTGTTGAAGCACCTTTGGCAGCAATTACAGCGTCAAGTCTGGGTATGACCCTACAAGCTTGCCACACCTGTATTTTGGGAGTTCTTCCATTCTTCTCTGCAGATCCCCTCAAGCTCTGTCAGGTTGGATGGGGAGTGTTGCTGCACAGCTATTTTCAGTTCTCTACAGAGATTTTCGATCGGGTTCAAGTCCGGGCTCTGGCTGGGCCACTCAGACATTCAGAGACTTGTACTGTTGGAAGGTGAACCTTCCGCTCTGGAGCAGATTTTCATCAAGAACCTCTCTGTACTTTGCTCCATTCATCTTTGCCTTGATCCTGACTAGTCTTCCAGTCCCAGCCGCTGAAAAAAGAACAACACAATATGATGCTGCCACCACCATGCTTCACCGTAGGGATGGTGCCAAGTCTCCTCCAGACATGACACTTGGCATTCAGGCCAAAGAGTTGAGTCTTGGTTTCATCAGACCAGAGAATCTTTGTTTCTCATGGTCTGACAGTCTTTAGGTGCCTTTTGGCAAACTCCAAGCGGGCTGTCATGTGCCTTTTACTAAGGAGTGGCTTCCGTCTGGCCACTCTATCATAAAGGCCTGATTGGTGGAGTGCTGCAGAGATGGGAGAACCTTCCAGATGGACAACCATCTCCACAGAGGAACTCTGGAGCTCTGTCAGAGTGACCATCGGGTTCTTGGTCACCTCCCTGACCAAGGCCCTCCCCCACCGATTGTTCAGTTTGGCCGGGCGTCCAGGCCTAGGAAGAGTCTTGATGGTTCCAAACTTCTTCCATTTAATAATGATGGAGGCCACTGTGTTCTTGGGGGACCTTCAATGCTGTAGACATTTTTTGGTACTCTTCCCCAGATCTGTGCCTGTCTCGGAGCTCTATGGCTTGTTTTTTGTTCTGATATGCACTGTCAACTGTGGAACCTTATATAGACAGGTCTGTGCCTTTCCAAATCATGTCCAATCAATTGCATTTACTACAGGTGGACTCCAATCAAGTTGTAGAAACATCTCAAAGATGATCAATGGAAACAGGAGGCACCTGAGCTCAATTTTGAGTCTCATAGCAAATAGTCTGAATACTAATGTAAGTAAGGTATTATTTAAAAACATTGTCATTAGGGGGTATTATTTGTAGATTACTGAGAATTTGTATTTATTTAGTCCATTTTAGAATAAGGCTGTGACTTAACAAAATGTGGAAAAGATCAAGGGGTCTGAATACTTTCCAAAGGCACTGTAGATGCACAAAGTAAACCACAGTAGTGGGTCAATTTCCACAACAACTAAGTGTGTTGAAATGCAAGGCCCAGACATTGTGGAATATATAAGTCATATTTAGAGGGCAGCAGGTAGCCTGGCGGTTAAACGCTTTGGGCCAGTAACCGAAAGGTGGCTGGTTCGATTCCCTGAGTAGACTAGGTGTGAAATCTGTCTCTGCCCTTGAGCAATTTCTAATTTCTCCTGTAAGTCGCTCTGGATAAGAGTGTCTGCTAAATGACATAAACATGTAAAGGTAAAATGACAAACAGTATAGCATAAAAAGTATGTTACATATTGTGTTTGTACTGTGTAGACTATATGATGTTCACAAATTTCTGTACAGCACTTTGAGATATCAGCTGATGTACGAAGGGCTATATAAATAAATTTGATTTGATTTGAAATGCATATTACATTACTTCCATTCAACTACTTTTTATCCCAGAATACCTTTAATGAGAAAAAGAATGCAGTTCATCAACTTCATGCAGATTTTTTTGTTCAAACGCGTATGTGTGGTTTTCATATGGTGTATTTAAAACCTGTTTGTTTAATAAACACAAAATGGGACTTTTAATTCCAAGACTTTCCTTGAGACTCTTTAGTATACATCACATCTGATCTCACCCTATTCTGCATACACACGACAGTGCTTTATAACCAATATACACTAAATATAGCTACACATACCCACACACTAACAAACACCTACTGTACACGTCAAAATAGTTTAGTCAGATTTGTCTGATGACTTTTGACTTATCATAGCTGACTTATTTTTGCCCACATCATATTTATGTCCACCATGATGGGTTTAACAACAATGAAGTCACTAACTACAGTATAGGACTCAAACGTAGTGGGGAGGGATAAACACTCCATGTTGAAAGTGTGTTAATCTGTGTGTACTTACCTGAGGGAGTGTATGTCTGTGTAATCTGTATCACCTGTCTCTTCCAGGAGGAGGAGGGTCCAGAGGTGCTGCTGGTGAAGGAGGAGGGGTGTGAGGAGGGTCTGGGGAACCCTGAGGGGACCATGGTCATGGAGGACAACCAGACTACACCTCCTCCTGAACCCACAGAGGAACCAGCTGAGCAGCACAGGACCACACACAGTCTTCCTGAGGTGAGCCCACTGTAAACTACTGTCTGAATTATATTAGGTCAGGGCCCGAATCCACAAAGACTCTTAGTGTAGGAGGACTGGTCTAGGATCAGTTTTGCCTTGTAGATCATAATGAATAAGACTATATGGAAAGATCCTAGATCAGCACTCTTTGTGGGTACGGGGCCGGGTCTTTATGAATTCTGTGTTAAATGTGCGACTATGCCTTTGAATTATCAAACCATTAAAGAGTAAATTAATCAAATCAATTAATACGTTTGCATCGTATCAAATTAACTAAAAGTTGCATAGTACTCATATCAATCCCTCATTGCCCAATCAGAAGATGCTCCAAAGCAGGATGCTCATATCAGATGTCTTGATCCAACATCCTCTCACTCTGTATCTCTTACAGTCAGTAGACATGGAGGATGGGAAGCTTGATCTGCTGCAAGTCAAAGAGGAGACAATAGAAGACGGACCAGAGAGCATTAACCTGCAGAGTGGACTAAATATGGGGGAGCAAGGTAAGGGAGAAATACATATAGCACATTGTTTTCCGGCAGGTGGCATCGCTTCTATGCAAGGCTCATCCCTCATCAGTGCTGGAGGGATCTTCTCACTATCTGGGCGGCAGATAGCCTAGTGGTTAGAGCGTTGGGCCAGTAACCGAAAGGTTGGTGGATCGAATCCCTGAGCTGACAAGATAAACTGTCGTTCTGCCCCTGAACAAGGCAGGTTTACCCACTAGGCCGTCATTGTAAATAAGAATTTGTTCTTAACTGACTTGCCTAGTTAAATAAAGGTTCAATTTAAAAAACTGATATAAAACAATGCATATAGTCTACATACAGTAATAGATTTTCAAAAGGAATAGCGATGCGCCTGGCTCTCCTCATTCATAAAATTAAATCAAAAACACATTATAATGTCTGAACTTGACCAGTTAATTGACCAAAATAAAGTGAGTTTTCCCTGTCATGTTTGTAAAGTGTATTTTCTAACCTCTTCCTGCAGGTGGTTGGTTGGAGGCTAGTAGAGGAGACTGGGCGGCCAGCTTGGATTCCCAGACCGGTGCAGCCAAGAGCCCAGAGGACGACGTCACTGAGCAGGTCAGGACCAGAGGCGACATAGTGGAGGTCAGTGGATGGGACAGTGTCCTCAACTCTGGGCTGGGGAACAACACTGTTAACCACAACCAGAAACAGACAGTCAAACACAAAACAACAACCGATCTTAGACTCCATGACAACAGACTGATTGAGACAAGGGCGAGGTGTAGATTTGGTCTGCAGGGACAGGGAGGTGTCCGTATGCGGCGGGAGAGAACAGACACAGACTCGGCTAGCGATGCTCCGTCCTGCTCCTATAGTTGTGATTCAGAGAGACAGATGGGGCCTCAGGTTAACCCCCTAACAGGTGCTGCCTTCAACCTGCCTTCTATAGGATATATCAACTGGAACATGGATCCTGTGACAACACAGACACTCCCTGGCCTTCATCCTCCTCACACTCTCCTAATGTTAAACCAGACCTCAGACAATGCTAGTGCCTCAACACTAAATGGCTACACAAGCCCATTGACAAATGACAGTAGTAGAGACGCTATCAGTAGATCCGGTGGCAAAGAGAAGCGTGTTCATTCTGTGGGAAAGCCTTCGGTTTCCCCAAACAGGTGGAGATCCACCAGGGGATGCACACGGGGTGCTAAACCTTTCAGCTGCCAGTGTTTCACACTCGTCCTGATGTGGCAGGGGAGAAATCCTACAGCTGCACCCCAGTGTGCGAAGAGGTTCTCCTGCCAGCACCAGCTGAAGAAGCAACCGAAGGTCCACACGGGAGAGGGGCTGTTCACACTGCGTGAAGAGGTTCTCAGAGAGGAGCTACCTCAGGATACACCAGCAGAAAATGCACACGGCCCATGTATAGTAATGTAGTACTAGTTACTTTGTAGTTAATTCTGTTGCTTGTGGATGTATAGGGAACTGGATGAGGTGAACTGAGGAAAGAATGTGTATGATGAGGTAGAGTTGGTGTGATTGTGTCTGTAAGAATGCTTCACTTATTAAGTGTCATTTTTACTTGACATAAAGTAAAGATGACATAAAGATGTGTATAATGTTAAATATTTTTCAAAGGATTCTAAATTGTATTTTATTAAAGCAAAGGTACAGAAAGGTTTACGTAATATCAAGAATGTACTCAGGTTGTCCCTCGTTTAGAGGCACAGACTAGTTTCCCTTCTTAGGAAAATAGTTTATTACGACAGAAGAGCAAATCAGGTTCACATGATTTAGGTAAAATGCTTCATTCATATAGAGTTCTAGTCGCTCTATTATAGCTCATATAGTTAGTTATTCAGGTCTAAGAAACTGACAAAGGCCAAATCTGAAACCAAAAACAGAACACAATGTAAGAAATACAGCATGGCTACAATGCATGATTTAAAGATGGAAATGCAATTGGTTAAGCATGAAACGCACTGAGAACACTTCCGATAGGTACTTATCACAGTGGGAGGCCGTTCCTCCTCTTGCTAGAACAAAAGCGTTACCTGCTGTATGCCGACCCGGTAGCGACGAACCCTTCGGTTTCTACTTGTAAAATTGTGATGCTTGTCATTGGCCAACAACTTGACTTTGAGCCAATCCGAGAGCACGAACTGGGGGAGCTAAAATGTGTGACAACAAAAGGGGGAAGAAAATAAGGCACGTTCTCTGTACATCCATGGTTAAATGTCATGAGCCAGACTTCATATGCAATGTAAGCTATAGGATGGTAGCTGGCTAAGTGCACAGACGCAATGCGGTTTATGCTTATTTATAAAACCCTCTTAGGCCTCACTTCCCCCTATCTGAGATATCTACTGCAGGTCTCATTCTCCACATACAACGCCCGTTCTGCCAGTCACATTCTGTTAAAGGTCCCCCAAAGCACACACATCCCTGGGTCGCTCGTCTTATCTGTAACCCACAAGGAAGGACTCAAAAGGGCTGGTTACACACACTTGCTATCAGTCTTCCCTTTTGAGAGAAATGGCGCATGCCATTTATTTCATTTACATTAAAAATAGTCAATGTAATGTCCAAAACAGTTCTTCAACACAGCAACGCAGGTTCTCACACAAACACTATATCCCCGTCTCTCGGTTGTAGCTCTTGTCTAACTGCACGCAACACTGCTTGAACAACCCGCTGTTAGCAAAGCGTGGACAGTGTTGACCAAGTAAGAGAGACTGCCGTCTGCCATACTGTTTACCTTTAACCTTCCTGTACCAGCTAGGGCAGGGTCTGACCCCAAACTTCTACCTGGTCACATTAACACAGTGAGAAAATACACTGCTCAAACAAATACATGGAACACTTAAACAACACAATGTAACTCCAAGTCAATCACACTTCTGTGAAATCAAACTGTCCACTTAGGAAGCAACACTGATTGACAATAAATTTGACATGCTGTTGTGCAAATGGAATAGACAACAGGTGGAAATTATAGGCAATTAGCAAGACACCCCCAATAAAGGAGTGGTTCTGCAGGTGGTGACCACAGACCCCTTCTCAGTTCCTGTGCTTCCTGGCTGATGTTTTGGTCACTTTTGAATGCTGGCGGTGCTTTCACTCTAGTGGTAGCATGAGACGGAGTCTACAAGCCACACAAGTGGCTCAGGTAGTGCAGCTCATCCAGGATGGAACATCAATGCGAGCTGTGGCAAGAAGGTTTGCTGTCTCTGTCAGCGTAGTGTCCAGAGCATTGAGGCGCTACCAGGAGACAGGCCAGTATATCAGGAGATGATGACAACCCTGCAGCAGGACCGCTACCTCCGCCTTTGTGCAAGGAGGAGCACTGCCAGAGCCCTGCAAAATGACCTTCAGCAGGCCACAAATGTGCATGTGTCTGCTCAAACGTTCAGAAACAGACTCCATGAGGGTGGTATGAGGGCCCGACGTCCACAGGTGGGGGTTGTGCTTACACCGTGCAGGACGTTTGGCATTTGCCAGAGAAATAATATTGGCAAATTCGCCACTGGTGCCCTGTGCTCTTCACAGATGAAAGCAGGTTCACACTGAGCACATGTGACAGACGTGACAGAGTCTGGAGACGCCGTGGAGAACGTTCTGCTGCCTGCAACATCCTCCAACATGACCGGTTTGGCGGTGGGTCAGTCATGGTGTGGGGGGGCCGCACAGCCCTCCATGTGCTCGCCAGAGGTAGCCTGACTGCCATTAGGTACCGAGATGAGATCCTCAGACCCCTTGTGAGACCATATGCTGGTGCGGTTGGCCCTGGGTTCCTCCTAATGCAAGACAATGCTAGACCTCATGTGGCTGGAGTGTGTCAGCAGTTCCTGCAAGAGGAAGGCATTGATGCTATGGACTGGCCCGCCCGTTCCCCAGACCTGAATCCAATTGAGCACATCTGGGACATCATGTCTCGCTCCATCCACCAACGCCACGTTGCACCACAGACTGTCCAGGAGTTGGCGGATGCTTTAGTCCAGGTCTGGGAGGAGATCCCTCAGGAGACCATATGCCACCTCATCAGGAGCATGCCCAGGCGTTGTAGGGAGGTCATACAGGCACGTGGAGGCCACACACACTACTGAGCCTCATTTTGACTTGTTTTAAGGACATTACATCAAAGTTGGATCAGCCTGTAGTGTGGTTTTCCACTTTAATTTTGAGTGTGACTCCAAATCCAGACCTCCATGGGTTGATAAATTTGATTTCCATTGATAATTTTTGTGTGATTTTGTTGTCAGCACATTCAACTATGTAAAGAAAAAAGTATTTAATAAGAATATTTCATTCATTCAGATCTAGGATGTGTTATTTTAGTGTTCCCTTTATTTTTTTGAGCAATGTATATTTTACTTGTCACGTATCGTTTTGTGCGATAAAAGTACTTAACGTTGAAGTAATGTGAGCATATGGCTATTATGTTGAAATGAAATACAAAATTGACACTGCTGACTTGATTTTTTATTTGTATTTTTAGGGACTGAGTTTCCCTTATCTCAGTCGAACCAAAACATACTTCATTCTTAAATCAACACATATGCAATTGTTTTAATAATAAACTCCAATGGCTCCATATTGTTAGGTACTTATATCACAGTATTAGAGATGGGCTTGACTGTGGTTAACAGTTTATAATATCATGTAATGTTTCTGTGTGTACAGCAGAGTTTATTATATAAACCTTTACACTTTTCTGCACAATCTTTTTTTGCAGTCTGCAGTCGAAGAAGACCTGCTGATATCCAGTGTTACTGGTGGGAGAGAGTGGACCTCTGAAGAGGCTGATCACAAACCCTGGCTCCGGATCAGGATCCTGGACCAGGAGCCTTCACTCTTCCTTTCTGAGTCGGAACCAGGACCCAAACGTGAGGTTAAGAGACTCCACCACCACACAGAACACAACCAGTGGACAGGTGGACTGAACAACCTCAGTCCTGGTGGTCATCAGAGAGACAGAGGCTCCAGTCAGGGATCCAGTCTGCAGCCCAGACCCTTCTCTTCACAGTCTCAGTGCAGGGATGGAGTAGGGCCTGGGGCTGATAGAGATAGGAACAGGAGGGTCTATGATACAAACACCACAGTATCCATGATGAACAGAGCAGGTCACACTGGGCTTCAGCTTTCACCGAGAGTGGTGGTAGACCCCCCTGGCAGTAGTCGATCAGGAAGTCTGTCTCCTTCAGGTTCTCGTCTAATGCCTGGTGACTGGGTTCATAGAAGGCCTGGACCTGGGTCTAGCCTTCCTCAGCTGCCTCGTGGTAACCCCACGAATGCAGACAGGGTCAGGATGAGCGGTCACCATGAGAGGTACCTAGCCTATAACACAGCACACAACAACACCCAAACAATGGCTAGAGGTCAAGGAGGTAGCTCTAAATTGGCTCCTGCTTCCACCTCATCTGGTGTCATTGGGTCACAACGTGGGAGGCCGAGCATTAAGACGGACGCAGACAAGCCGTACGCCTGCCCCACATGTGGGAAGCGCTTCGCTCATGCAAACTATGTGAAGCAGCACCAGACTGTTCACACCAAGGAGAGGCCATTTATGTGCAAGCTGTGTTACAAGAGCTTCTCCTTCCAGAGTAACCTTATCAAACATAGAAGTGTTCACAATGGGGAGAAATCATAGTAGTGTGGCTTGAGATGTACACAGGATATCTGGGAACCATTATTTAGCTGACATGGTTATCATGTGAAGTGTCTTGGGGTTAGAGGGTTTTTTGGATTACTAAATCCTTCAGCGCTGTTCAATGTCAGTCTTGGAGGGCCAAAACCCTTCTGGTCTTCATCTTTTCCTAATAAGGGACTAATTCAGACCTAGGACACCAGGCGAGTGCAATTAACTACCAGGATTGAACAATAGTTTGTTTTGTACAAAGAAATACAGTGGGGCAAAAAAGTATTTAGTCAGCCACCAATTGTGCAAGTTCTCCCACTTAAAAGGATGAGAGGCCTGTAATTTTCATCATAGGTACTCTTCAACTATGACAGACAAAATGAGAAAAAAAATCCAGAAAATCACATTGTAGGATTTTTTATGAATTTATTTGCAAATTATGGTGGAAAATAAGTATTTGGTCACCTACAAACAAGCAAGATTTCTGGCTCTCACAGACCTGTAACTTCTTATTTAAGGGGCTCCTCTGTCCTCCACTCGTTACCTGTATTAATGGCACCTGTTTGAACTTGTTATCAGTAAAGAAGACACCTGTCCACAACCTCAAACAGTCACACTCCAAACTCCACTATGGCCAAGACCCAAGAGCTGTCAAAGGACACCAGAAACAAAATTGTAGACCTGCACCAGGCTGGGAAGACTGAATCTGCAATAAGTAAGCAGCTTGGTTTGAAGAAATCAACTGTGGGAGCAATTATTAGGAAATGGAAGACATACAAGACCACTGATAATCTCCCTCGATCTGGGGCTCCACGCAAGATCTCACCCCGTGGGGTCAAAATGATCACAAGAACGGTGAGCAAAAATCCCAGAACCACACGGGGGGACCTAGTGAATGACCTGCAGAGAGCTGGGACCAAAGTAACAAAGCCTACCATCAGTAACACACTACACCGCCAGGGACTCAAATCCTGCAGTGCCAGACGTGTCCCCCTGCTTAAGCCAGTACATGTCCAGGCCCGTCTGAAGTTTGCTAGAGAGCATTTGGATGATCCAGAAGAAGATTGGGAGAATGTCATATGGTCAGATGAAACTAAAATAGAACTTTTTGGTAAAAACTCAACTCGTTGTGTTTGGACGACAAAGAATGCTGAGTTGCATCCAAAGAACACCATACCTACTTAGAAACATGGGGGTGGAAACATCATGCTTTGGGGCTGTTTTTCTGCAAAGGGACCAGGACGACTGATCCGTGTAAAGGAAAGAATGAATGGGGCCATGTATTGTGAGAGTTTGAGTGAAAACCTCCTTCCATCAGCAAGGGCATTGAAGATGAAACGTGGCTAGGTCTTTCAGCATGACAATGATCCCAAACACACCGCCCGGGCAATGAAGGAGTGGCTTCGTAAGAAGCATTTCAAGGTCCTGGAGTGGCCTAGCCAGTCTCCAGATCTCAACCCCATAACAAAATCTTTAGAGGGAGTTGAAAGTCCGTGTTGCCCAGCAACAGCCCCAAAACATCACTGCTCTAGAGGAGATCTGCATGGAGGAATGGGCCAAAATACCAGCAACAGTGTGTGAAAACCTTGTGAAGAATTACAGAAAACGTTTGACCTCTGTCATTGCCAACAAAGGGTATATAACAAAGTATTGAGATAAACTTTTGTTATTGACCAAATACTTATTTTCCACCATAATTTGCAAATAAATTCATAAAAAATCCTACAATGTGATGTTCTGGATTTTTTTTCTCATTTTGTCTGTCATAGTTGAAGTGTACCTATGATGAAAATTACAGGCCTCTCATCTTTTTAAGTGGGAGAACTTGCACAATTGGTGGCTGACTAAATACATTTTTGCCCCACTGTAGGTGAGCAAATCTGTTAATGAATGAGAAATCATGTTATCCTTTCATGTATTGATTTTGTATTTGCTTGTTTATCATTTAGAATTAAAATTCAACTTAGTCTCCTTGGCATCCTTCGAACCTATAAGTGTCTATCCTTGCCACCGATTGGATCTAGCCAACCATTCTCTTTAGGTCATTCACGGTAATTGTTCTATACAAGTCTGCTCTGAGCATGAAAGATACTGATCATGGCCTTTTCTCAATTGGTTTTGAGCAAATCCTGTGTCCTCTCTCCTCCGGCCTCCTTTTTAATAAGTTCAAAGGTAATCGAGGAGAGGTAATGTGGACGAAAATGCGCTTGAATGAAATGAGACTGCTTCTCCGTATTCGCGGATCATGAGGCAAATAATGTTTAGGGCTGGATCCCAAAATAAATGTGTAAAGTGATAATTAAGTTAGTTGTGCAAGATAAAACATAAGTAGCACATTTGTTTTTAAACATCTGCATGCTTTTCTCCACCAACAAAACAAAAGCTGATTCAAAGGTTGCATGGTAGATTTCAAAAAGACTATCAAGGAGGGGAGGACACTTCCTTCCGACTACTAACGAATTCATATGTCCTCGACCACTTATCCTAGGACGTAAGGCGCACCCGGGTGGATGGTGGTTGGAAGGGCGCGCTTGTTTGAAATGGAAAAGCGTTGCGTAGCTTTGATAAAGAATAACATCAAGACGAAGCAGCTGCTTTATAAGTGGGATACACTGTTGAGCGCTACATCCCGAGGGGTTCGTGCTGATTGTCCGGAGATTGTGACAGCCGGTTAAATGGTGTCCCTTGACAAGGCACAAGGCAAGAACAACATCTATGTCAGAAGAAGTGCAGTATTATCATAAGGAGACGTAGGAGGAGGAATGGAGGGAAAAAGAGAGACAGAGGAGGTCTAAGAGAGAGAGGGAGGAATACGGTGAGCTTGAGTCGGTTAAAAATGGCAGAAAAAAGGGATGGTTTGTTAAAGAAGAATTGTAGAAAGTGTAAGCAGAGAGCTGAAGACAGGAGGAGAAATGAGGTCAAAGTATCAGAGGTGGTAGGTGTGGTGAAGTACTCTGAGCCCGAGGCTTGCACTTAGGGTCAGGATAGATAAAGATGAGTCTGTTACAGTAGGAGTGAAGTTTTTGGGAAAAGTGGACCCTTGCCTTTTGGCTGATCCATTTGCCGTTTCAGGGTGGGTGAAAATAGAGTTGGGTGCTGTGGAATCGATGAGGGTAACCAGAAGTGGTCTTGTGATAATTGTTTGTGTTTCTGCTGGTCAGAGGGAGAAGGCGCTCCAAGTTAAACAAATGGGGGCAAGAAATGAATTGAATTGTTTTGCTCTCAAGAAAAGGGCACCATTGAAAGGAGTGATTACTGGGGTAGCAATAAATGTAAAAGTTGACCAACTGAAGGGGAAGATGCCCAGACAGGGTGGCTTGAGTGATGAAACAGAAGAGTCATTGTCTGTTCTTTTGAGTTTTGATGTTGTCTTTAGCCGACAAAGTGATGTTAGGATATATAAGCTATCCTGTACAAGCTTTTGTGCCGAATACATTACGTTGTTACAGGTGTCAAGCTTATGGGCATGTGGCAGCAGTGTGTAGGAGGGAGGATCCTAGGTGTGAGAAGTGTGCAGAAGGGCATGAGACAAAGGAATGTGTAGCATTGGGGAAAGTAGTGGTATGTGTTAATTGTAGCGGTGCCCATCAAATCAAACTTTATTTGCCACATGCGCCAAATACAACAGAGGTAGACTTTACCGTGAAATGCTGACTTATAAGCCCTTAAGCAACAGTGCAGTTCAAGAAGAAGAAAATATTTACCAAGTAGGCTAAAATCAGATCAGAAATGTCCCGTGCGAGAGAGGCAGGTTGAGGTTTCCAAGGTTAGAGTGGGGGGTCCTGAGAGCAGTGGTGTGAATAGTGGATCTGTACCAGTACAGAAGAATAAACCAACAAGTGATATGTTTCAGTAATATGTTGTTGTTTTTTTGCATTTATAGCAATGATTATCAGCTGTACTGCAGGGATGGAACGTAAGTCTCAAATTCAGGTTGTGGTGGCAGCTGCAGAGAGGTAGTTGTGTGTGCGAGATTTGACATCAGAAGAGTTACAGGGTGTGTTAAGTGGTGGTGTCCCATCCTTTCATTTTTCTATTGTGTTATTGACTGTACGTTTGTTTATCCCATGTGTAACTCAGTGTTGTTGTTTTTGTCGAACTGTATAAGTGAGTTGTCCTCCAGTCTAGTAGGTGGCGGCAATGCAACATGTATTTGATGCCAACCGTGGTTAAACCTCAAAGAAGAAGACCACTTATCGGTTTCCGGTTCACGGACGATACTTTTTTTTCTCCCTCAAATGCGGGAAGGCCCATGAATAGGTTTGATGTGTAACGTAATAAACAATACCGTATTTCAAAGAACAGCGCGCATAGACTTTTTATTTATCCGCCAACCAATAACATCTGTGTAAACAATGACCAATAACAATTTCCACGTTGCATTTGTGTTGATATTTAGACTTTTATTAACATCCTGGAACTCAAAACTGCACATCACTCCATGTAGAATTTAAATCGCGTTGGAGTCCGAACTTACTTGATGTTATCTAGGTAACGTTGGCTAACTGTATGGATTTTCACACTCAAATAGCCTCCATCATGGAGCTGCTACCGAATTCAGCCGTGGCTGAGATCTGTAAATTCGTAGACGACGACTATGCAGTGTTTAGTTTGGAAATAACTCAAAGCCAGAAAGAAAACATGATTGCGGCGGAAACTACAGCTACTGGAAATGAAGGTGGCACGAGAGCGCGTCCTCGCCAGTCGTCCCAGTAGAGTCAAGATCGTCGACCGATACAGATGAATGACAAGAGGTACATTTTTCAGAAGGCCGATGCCGTGGGTCATGTCTAGAAGGCATGTCATGCCGCTAATGTCAAAAGTTTCGTCAGTGAGACTTTTGAAATTTCAGCTAATACTTTTCCTAACATTAACCTAATTATTATAGTAACCTGCTACGTTAAGTATCCAAAGCTGCTTAAAGTCCTCTAACCTGATACGAAAAGTGACTTCTGACATTAGCTGCATCCTACCTAGTCAAAATCGACGCTACGTGGACAGTACATTATTGAACCACCTCCTTTCCCCCCAATAACCTTTTTAGGTGAAGGACATCTCACTTGAGGCTACAGGAGCTTTGTGAAGCCAGCGCGACACAGCATGTGGAGAGATGACCAACCCATATCTATAGATGAGGGTTGTGGAACCTCAACCTAGCATGTTATCGTGATAGAGGTTGGTGTCATAGTGTAACATAGAAAATTATTGTACATCAAATGTGGCTTGTTTATTTCAAAAAGGCTCCCCTCAGCTATTAATTTTCTTACGTGTTCATCCTTATTTATCAGCCATAGGGGTACTTGTGAGACTTCCCAGTGACATTGTCATCCAATTCAAATCATGTACAGATAATAACCTCTCGTGTCAATCTGCAGAGGCTGCAGGTCCTGGGTTCAAGCAGGAGAGGACTGAAGGTGAGGACCTAAGACACAACAGAGACATTGACTAGAGCAGCGGCTGGAGTGATGCCCCCTGTAGCCATGGAGGACCTCCCCACCGTCACCATGCCCCAGACCAGGACCCAGCACAACGTCAGTGGAACGGCGAACACCGTCCTCATGTCAGAGACGTACACCAAGACTTTAACTGTAACACAAAGGCTCTTACACACCAGATCTTCCCACAAATCAGACCCAGAGAGGCTGGGTCTGATCCTGGCTCAGAGTATTTACAGGTATTTCAGCAGAGCCAGAGGACAGTTAATTCCTGTGGGGATAGTGATGCATTAGACATTGGCAGCCATTATCCATCTTGTTCTTATGCTACAGAGATGGACCCTGGCAACATATCCTTGGGTTTAGACACAGACTGATCTGTCTAGAGGGAATTGGAACCTGTACAGTAGTAGTGTATACTCTGAAGGGTGCCTAGATAGGAAAGGGCAGGGAAGGCGACATTCCTCCTACATGGAATGCAGAGATTTCTTAGATTACAGGGAAAGTTTAGAGACAAATCCAAATATTCACAACCCACTCCCCTTTCCACATGCTCAGGGACTGCGACCCAGTTTCCTCATCGATGGGGCGTTCCGATTCAAACGTCCTTTTCGATCAGGTATTGAACTCAAGGGCCAAATCACGGGGAGGGGGAGCCACATCAGGCAATAGTAAAGAGAAACGGTTCCTCTGCATGTTCTGTAACAAAGGCTTTGGCTGCCTCCAGAAGGTGGAGTTCCACCAGAGGGTCCACACAGGGGAGAATCCCTTCAGCTGTACCCAGTGTGATAAGAGATTCTCCCGCCAGGACCACTTGAAGAGGCACCAGAGGGTGGATTCTCCCGACATCACCAGCTGAACATGAGCCTGAAGGTCCACAGGGGAGAGAAGCCTGTACACACTGCAGGAAGATGTTCTTAGAGAAGAGCTACCTAAGGACACACCAGCAGAAAACAATCCCACTCTAGAACATAGAAAGAAACCATTCCACTCGATAGCTTCTGATGTTTAGGTCAAACCCTGCATTAAAGACAATGAATTGTGATTGTTGTCAGCAGAAAACATCCACAGATGCATTTGGAATTACGAGAGTAAAAGATTTCAGTGTTGAATATTCCTGAGTAAAATATTGCATCCAGACACTGTGTGATATATAAGACAAACAGTTCCTTCAGAAAGTATTCACACCCCTTGACTTTTTCCACGTTTTGTTGTGTTACAGCCTGAATTTAAAATAGATTAAATATATTGTTTTTCACTGGCCTACATGCAATATAATGTTAAATAATGTTAAAGTGAATTATGTTTTTAGATTTATTTTTTTACAAATAATAAATAAATGAAAAGCTGAAATGTCTTGAGTCAAGTATTCAACCCCTTTGTTATGGCAAGCCTATATACTTTTGGGAGTAAAAATGTGCTTAACAAGTCACATAAGTTGCATGGACTCACTCTGTGTACAATAATAGTGTTTAACATGATTTTTGAATGACTATCTTATCTCTGTACGCCACACATGTAATTATCTGTAAGGTCCCTCAGATTGAGCAGTGAATATCAAACATAGAATCAACCACAAAGACCAGGGAGGATTTTCAATGCCTTGCAAAGATTGGTTAAAAATTTTGAAGACATTGGATATCCCTTTGAGCATAGTGAAGTTATTAATTACACTTTGGATGTTGTATTAATACAAAGAGACAGGCGTCCTTCCTTACTCAGTTGCCGGAGAGGAAGGAAACTGCTCAGGGATTTCACTATGAGGCCAATGGTGACTTTAAAAAAGAGTTTAATGGCTGTGATAGGAGAAAATTGAGGATGGATCAACAACATTGTAGTTACTCCACAATACTAGTCTAATTGACAGAGTGAAAAGAAGGAAGACTACAGAATAAAACATATTCCACAATATGCATCCTGTTTGCAACACGGCCTACTACCAAAACCTGCGGGCTCTCCTTCACTGCAGCCAACGTCAGTAAAACACTTAAACGTGTTAAACCTCGCAAGGCTGCAAGCCCAGACGGCATCCCCAGCCGCGTCCTCAGAGCATGCGCAGACCAGCGGGCTGGTGTGTTTACGGACATATTCAATCAATCCTTATCCCAGTCTGCTGTTCCCACATGCTTCAAGAGGGCCACCATTGTTCCTGTTCCCAAGAAAGCTACAGTAACTGAGCTAAATAACTATTGCCCCGTAGCACTCACTTCCGTAATCATGAAGTGCTTTGAGAGACTAGTCAAGGACCATATCACCTCCACCCTACCTGACACCCTAGACCCACTCCAATTTGCTTACCGCCCCAATAGGTCCACAGACGACACAATCGCAATTACACTGCACACTGCCCTAACCCATCTGGACAAGAGGAATTCCTATGTAAGAATGCTGTTAATTGACTACAGCTCAGCATTTAACACCATAGTACCCTCCAAACTCGTCATTAAGCTCGAGACCCTGTCCTGTGCAACTGGGTCCTGGACTTCCTGACGGCCCGCCCCCAGGTGGTGAGGGTAGGTAACAACATCTCCACCCCACTGATCCACAACACTGGGGCCCCACAAGGGTGCGTTCTCAGCACTCTCCTGTACTCCCTGTTCACCCACGACTGCGTGGCCATGCACACCTCCAACTCAATCATCAAGTTTGCAGACGACACTACAGTGGTACGCTTGATTACCAATAATGACGAGATGGCCTACAGGGAGGAGGTGAGGGCCCATGGAGTGTGGTGTCTGGAAAATAACCTCACACTCAATGTCAACAAAACAAAGGAGATGATTGTGGACTTCAGGAAACAGAAGAGGGAGCAGCCCCCTATCCACATTGACGGGACAGTAGTGGAGAGGGTGGAAAGTTTTAAGTTCCTTGGCATACACATAACGGACAAACTGAAATGGTCCACCCACACAGACAGCGTGGTGAAGAAGGCGAAGCAGCGCCTATTAAACCTCAGGAGGCTGAAGAAATTTGGCTTGTCACCAAAAACACTCACAAACTTTTACAGATGCACAATCGAGAGCAATCTGCCAGGCTGTATCACCGCCTGGTACGGCAACTGCTCCGCCCATAACCGTAAGATTCTCCAGAGGGTAGTGAGGTCTGCACAACGCATCACCGGGGGAAAACTACCTGCCCCCCAGGACACCTACACCACCCGATTTCACAGGAAGGCCAAAAAGATCATCAAGGACAACAACCACCCGAGCCACTGCCTGTTCACCCCGCTATCATCCAGAAGGCGAGGTCAGTACAGGTGCATCAAAGCGGGGACCGAGAGACTGAAAAACAGCTTCTATCTCAAGGCCATCAGACTGTTAAACAGCCATCACTAACATTGAGTGGCTGCTGCCAACATACTGACTCAACTCTAGCCACTTTAATAATGGACAAATTGAGGTAATACATGTATCACTAGCCACTTTAAACAATGCCACTTTATATAATGTTTACCCTACATTACTCATCGCATATGTATATACTGTACTCTATACCATCTACTGCATGTTGCCTATGCCGTTCGGCCATCACTCATTCATATATTTTTATGCACATATTCTTATTCATTCCTTTATACTTGTGTGTGTATAAGGTAGTTGTTGTGAAATTGTTAGGTTAGAATACTTGTTAGAAATTACTGCATGGTCGGAACTAGAAGCACAAGCATTTCGTTACACTAGCATTAACATCTGTTAACCATGTGTATGTGATAAATAAAATTTGATTTGATTTGATTTTAACAAGGCGCTGAAGTAATACTGCAAAACATTTTGCAAAGCAATTTACTTTTTGTCCTGAATACAAAATCATATGTTTGGGGAAAATACAATATATTACTGAGTACTGTACCATTTCAATTCATCCCAAAGGTTTTCGATGGGGTTGAGGTTAGGGCTCTGTGCAGGCCAGTCAAGTTCTTCCACACTGATCTCGAAAAACAATTTCTGTATGGACTTTGCTTTGTGCACAGGGGCGTTGTCATGCTGAAACAGGAAAGGGCCTTCTTCAAACTGTTGCCACAAACTTGGAAGCACAGAATCGTCTAGAATGTCATTGTATGCTGTAGCGTTAAGATTTCACTTCACTGGAACTAGGGGGCCCCAGACCATTATTCCTCCTCCACCAAATTTGACAGTTGGCACTATGCATTGGGGCAGGTGGCAAGCTTTACACCTCTCCAGCCGACACTTGGCATTGCGCATGGTGATCTTAGGCTTGTGTGCAGCTGTTCGGCCATGGAAACCCATTTCATGAAGCTCTCGACGAACAGTTATTGTGCTGACGTTGCTTCCAGAAACAGTTTGGAACTCAGTACTGAGTGTTGCAACCAAGGACAGATCATCGGCGTCCCGTTCTGTGAGCTTGTGTGGCCTACCGCTTCGCGGCTGAGTTGTTGCTCCTAAACGTTTCCACTTCACAATAACAGCACTTACAGTTGACCGGGGAAGCTCTAGCAGGGCAGAAATTTGACAAACTGACTTGTTGGAAAGGTGGCATCTTCTGACGGTGCCCCGTTGAAAGTCTACAGTGAATGTTTGCTTGTCCATGATTCCATGGCTGTATGCTCAATTTTATACACCTGTCAGAAATGGGTTTAGCTGAAATAGCCAAATCAGCTAAACCCAAGTGATACATTCGACACTGTTGACAATGATGTCTTTCTGGACAGACTGGAGAGGTGGGTTAGCCTCTCCGATCCAGTTCTATATTGGTTTAGGACCTATTTAATCAGTCAATATTTTTTTTGTCACCCTTAGTGAACATAACTTAGTGGCATAGTGAACATAACTTGTGGCATACCACAAGGTTCGATTTTGGGTCGGGTACTGTTCAGTTTATATATGTTATCAGAAAGCACATGAAACACAACAACAATACACAACTTTACATTTCTGTGACACCGGAGGATTTTAGCTCCACGGATAAATGATTATACTGTGTTAGTGATGTAAATACTTGGATGACTCACAACTTCCTCCAGCTAAATCAAGACAAGACGAGGTACTTATTGTTGGAGCTAAAGCACAGAGAGAACCTGGTCACACTTTTTAATTCAATAAAGATTAAACACCAGGTAAAAAAACATAGGTGTTATTTTAGATTCGGAACTCAATTTTGAATCACACATTAGGAATGTGACCAAAATAACTTTTTACCACCTGAGGAACATTGCCATGGTGGGGCTGTTTCTCTCTCAGGCTGATACAGAGAGACTCATTTACGCTTTTATTATAAGCAGGCTTGACTACTGTAATGCTCTCCTGTCTGGTCTACCCAAGAAAGCCATTGGTCAACTGCAAAACATACAGAATGCTGCAGCATGAGTACTGGCCAAGACCAGACGGAGAGCACACATTACACCGGTTTTAAGGTCTCTGCACAGGCTGCCTGTGAGTTTTATAATTAATTTTAAGATTCTTCTCTTGGTTTTTAAATCAATCCATGATTGTGCACCCCAATACATGTCAGACATGCTTTTAAATTATGTACCCATTATGTACCCAGTAAGCAGGTTACTTTCTAAGTGTAATCCATTACAGTTACTAATTATCTGTAACGTAACTTTTGGATTACCTAAACTCAGTAACGTAATCTGATTACATTCAGTTACTTTTATACTACTTTCCCCTTAAGATGCTTTAGAATACGACAAAAATGTATGTTACCAATTGAACCACATCTATTGCAGGATAAATCAATTTTAAAGTTTACATAGCTGGCCATATATTGATGTTAAATTTTACCTTATGGGTTGGTTATGTAGGCTTCTTCTAACCCATCGCTTTCTACTACATATAATAATACAATTAAATTAGACTTTGGTTTTTAATGTAAAGATATATAAAAATTCCAGTCATTACAATAGATGTTATACCCCTTGATGTCCAGGAATAGGACTTGGAAATATGGAAGTATAGATTAAGCCAAATTGTTTCACCTTAGCATAACCCCAAAACTAAGGGCTTATTAGCCAGCCTACTCTGTTGTTTATGATTTTGTTGTCATGGAGGACTGATTGGGCTCATTGATTCGAGTTAAAAATTAAAAGCTGCGCTCATGGAATGGCATGCTTTGAGCACTACTGAAAAGTGCTATTTACATGTGAAAAATTAACGCCATATGCTGCATTTGCTATAGGCCTATTCTTTACCTTTTTGTTGGTGACACTTTGATATCTTTATAATATGCAGCTGTTTAAAGGGCAAATCCACAGATGAAATAATAACAAAATGGACACCCTGCCTCTGTTTTGGTAAAAAGCTGAGGGATGGGGCTGGAGAAATGTAACCAGTGTCAAATTAATAGACAGAGCTATGGATGCAAGGACCGACCATCCATGGTATCAAAATGATTGTTTTAACCATGTTATGAGGCTATACAGTGTTTGTTTACAAACATTGGAGAAAAACAAGCTTATATTTTGGGTTCTAATAAAGTGTGACAGTTGAACTAAGTTCGAGACATTTTACAAGTTATATTCTTCAAGAACCAATGGATATATAAGTCCCAAAATGGATGTAGCAATTACAGATTGTCCCTTTTCAGTCTATGAAAAGTGTGTAAGTTTGAACATGTGTCCATTAAGCCTATGGATTTTTAAAAAATGTATCAGCATGAATTAAAAGCCCCTCTTTTATTCCATAGGCTGGAATCCGCACTGTGCTGCTGTTGCAAGAGCACATTTTTCACTGGCTGTCCACTGGTTTCAAAAACAATGATTGATAGGCAGCGTAAACTTCTTGAACTCAACCATTATTGGGTTCAAATACACATTTAGATTTGCGAACAGCCATCCACAACAACCACAATCCGTAAGGCGCAAATAGCTAAAAGAGAGTGCAGCATTGTGATTCACATCAATGCGCTGTGTAGATATCAATAATAAGTGATATCCGTATCGCCGTAGAGTACACCACTGCTGTCATCCTTACCTCCAAGTATTTATTGAAGTTGGATAATCTTTGGATGACAACAGCAGTCGTACCATTGGAAGACATAGCTTGGACTGTTGCCTACAAAAGCCTATTCTTGTTCTTCACCAAATGATGACACACATTTGATATCTCAAAGTGCTGTACAGAAACCCAGCCTAAAATCCCAAACAGGTGGAGATTATAACAGAACATGGCGAAGATGTTCAAATGTTCATAGATGACCAGCAGGGTGAAATAATAATAATCACAGTGGTTGTCGAGGGTGAAACAGGTCAGCACCTCAGGAGTAAATGTCAGTTGGCTTTTCATAGCCGATCATTCATAGTATCTCTGCCGCTCCTGCTGTCTCTAGAGAGTTGAAAAGAGCAGGTCTGGGACAGGTAGCATGTCCCGTGAACAGGTCAGGGTTCCATAGCCGCAGGCAGAACAGTTGAAACTGGAGTAGCAGCATGGCCAGGTGGACTGGGGACAGCAAGGAGTCATCAGGCCAGGTAGTCCTGAGGCATGGTCCTAGGGCTCAGGTCCTCCGAGAGAAAGAAAGAAAGAATGAGAGAAAGAGAGAATTAGAGAGAGCATACTTAAATTCACACAGGACACCGGAAAAGACAGGAGAAATACTAAAGATATAACAGACTGACCCTAGCCCCCCCCCCCCCCCCCCCCCCCCGACACATAAACTACTGCAGCATAAATACTGGCGGCTGAGACAGGAGGGGTCGGGAGGCACTATGGCCCCATCTGACGATACCGCCGGATAGGGCCAAACAAGAAGGATATAACTCCACCCACTTTGCCAAAGCACAGCCCCCACACCACTAGAGGGATATCTTCAACCACCAACTTACCATCCTGAGACAAGGCCGAGGATAGCCCACAAAGATCTCCGCCACGGCACAACCCAAGGAGGGGAGCCAACCCAGACAGGATGATCACATCAGTGACTCAACCCACTCAAGTGACACACCCCTCCTAGGGATGGCATGAAAGAGCACCAGTAAGCCAGTGACTCAGCCCCTGTAATAGGGTTAGAGGCAGAGAATCCCAGTGGAAAGAGGGTAACCGGTCAGGCCGAGACAGCAAGGGCGGTTCGTTGCTCCAGAGCCTTTCCGTTCACCTTCACACTCCTGAGCCAGACTACACTCAATCATATGACCCACTGAAGAGATGAGTCTTCAATAAACACTTAAAAGGTTGAGACCGAGTTTGCGTCTCTCACATGGGTAGACAGACCATTCCATAAAAATTGAACTCTATAGGAGAAAGCCCTGCCTCCAGCTGTTTGCTTAGAACTTCTAGGGACAATTAGGAGGCCTGCGTCTTGTGACCGTAGCGTACGTGTAGGTATGTACGGCAGGACCAAATCAGAAAGATAGGTAGGAGCAAGCCCATGTAATGCTTTGTAGGTTAGCAGTAAAACCTTGAAACCAGCCCTTGCCTTAACAGGAAGCCAGTGTAGGGAGGCTAGCACTGGAGTAATATTATCACATTTTTTGGTTCTAGTCAGGATTCTAGCATCCGTATTTAGCACTAGCTGAAGGTTGTTTAGTGCTTTATCAGGGTAGCCGGAAAGTAGAGCATTGCAGTAGTCTAACCTAGAAGTAACAAAAGCATGGATTAATTGATATATTCGTCAAAAGAGAGATCAGGGTCCAGAGTAACGCCTAGGTCCTTCACAGTTTTATTTGAGACGACTGTACAACCATTAAGATTAATTGTCAGATTCAACAGAAGATCTCTTTGTTTCTTGGGACCTAGAACAAGCATCTCTGTTTTGTCCAAGTTTAAAAGTAGAACGTTTGCAGCCATCCACTTCCTTATGTCTGAAACACAGGCTTCTAGCGAGGGCAAATTTGAAATGTCATCCGCATAGCAGTGAAAGTTAACATTATGTTTTCAAATTACATCCCCAAGAGGTAAAATATATAGTGAAAACAATAGTGGTCCTAAAACGGAACCTTGAGGAACACCAAAATTTATAGTCGATTTCTCAGAGGACAAACCATTCACAGAGACAAACTGATATCTTTCCGACAGATAAGATCTAAACCAGGCCAGAACATGTCCGTGTAGACCAATTTGGGTTTCCAATCTTTCCAAAAGAATGTGGTGATTGATGGTATCAAAAGCAGCACTAAGGTCTAGGAGCACGAGGACAGATGCAGAGCCTCGGTCTGATGCAATTAAAAGGTAATTTACCACCTTCACAAGTGCAGTCTCAGTGCTATGATGGGTCTAAAACCAGACTGAAGCATTTCATATACATTGTTTGTCTTCAGGGAGGCAGTGAGTTGCTGCGCAACAGCTTTTTCAAAATTTTTTTAGCGGAATGGAAGATTCGATATAGGCCAATAGTTTTTTCTGGGTCAAGCTTTGGCTTTTTCAAGAGAGGCTTTATTACTGCCACTTTTAGTGAGTTTGGTACACATCCGGTGGATAGAGAGCCGTTTATTATGTTCAACATAGGAGGGCCAAGCACAGGAAGCAGCTCTTTCAGTAGTTTAGTTGGAATAGGGTCCAGTATGCAGCTTGAAGGTTTAGAGGCCATGATTATTTTCATCATTGTGTCAAGAGATATAGTACTAAAACACTTGAGTGTCTCTCTTGATCCTATGTCCTGGCAGAGTTGTGCAGACTCAGGACAACTGAGCTTTGAAGGAATACGCAGATTTAAAGAGGAGTCTGTAATTTGCTTTCTAATCATGATCTTTTCCTCAAAGAAGTTCATGAATTTATTACTGCTGAAGTGAAAGCCCTCACTTGGGGAATACTGCTTTTTAGTTAGCTTTGCGACAGTATCAAAAATAATTTTCCTAAATTAAGTTGGAAAAATAGGATGATCGAGCAGCAGTGAGGGCTCTTCGATACTGCACGATACTGTCTTTTCAAGCTAGTCGGAAGACATCCAGTTTGGTGTGGCACCATTTCCGGTCCAATTTTCTGGAAGCCTGCTTCAGAGCTCGGGTATTATCTGTATACCAGGGAGCTAGTTTCTTATGAGAAATGTTTTTAGTTTTTAGGGGTGCAACTGCATCTAGGGTATTGCGCAAGGTTAAATTGAGTTCCTTAGGTGGTTAACTGATTTTTGTCCTCTGACGTCCTTGGGTAGGCAGAGGGAGTCTGGAAGGGCATCAAGGAATCTTTGTGTTGTCTATGAATTTATAGCATGACTTTTGATGCTCCTTGGTTGGGGTCTGAGCAGATTATTTGTTGCAATTCCAAACGTAATAAAATGGTGGTCTGATAATCCTGGACTATGAGGAAAAACATTAAGATCCACAACATTTATTCCATGGGACAAAACTAGGTCCAGAGTATGACTGTGACAGTGAGTAGGTCCAGGGATATGTTGGACAAAACCCACTGAGTCGACGATGGCTCCGAAAGCCTTTTGGAGTGGGTCTGTGGACTTTTCCATGTGAATATTAAAGTCACCAAAAATGTGAATATTATCTGCTATGACTACAAGGCCCGATAGGAATTCAGGGAACTCAATGAGGAACGCTGTATATGGCCCAGGAGGCCTGTAAACAGTAGCTATAAAAAGTGATTGAGTAGGCTGCATAGATGTCATGACTAGAAGCTCAAAAGACGAAAACTTTGTTTATTTTTTTGTAAATTGAAATTTGCTTTCGTAAATGTTAGCAACACCTCCGCCTTTGCGGGATGCACGGGGGATATGGTCACTAGTGTAACCAAGAGGTGAGGCCTCATTTAACACAGTCAATTCATCAGGAATGGAGGAGGTCTTTATCCTAGTGAGATTGCTAAGGCGAACATCGCCATGTTTAGTTTTGCCCAACCTAGGTCGAGGCACAGACACCGTCTCAATGGGGATAGCTGAGCTGACTACACTGACTGTGCTAGTGGCAGACTCCACTAAGCTGGCAGGCTGGCTAACAGCCTGCTGCCTGGCCTGCACCCTATTTTAATATTTTCTACATTGTAGAATAATAGTGAAGACATCAAAACTATGAAATAATACATGGAATCATGTAGTAACCAAAAAAAGTGTTCAACAAATCAAAATATATTTTAGATTTGAGATTCTTCAAGAGTGTATAAAGCTGTCAAGGCAAAGGGTGGCCACTTTGAAGAATCTAAAATCTATTTTGATTTGTTTCACACTTTTTTTTGCTTAAAACATGATTCCATGTGTTATTTCATAGGTTTGATGTATTCAATATTATTCTACAATGCAAAAAAAAAGAAAACTCCTGGAAAGAGTAGGTGTCCAAACTTTTGACTGGTACTGTCTGTCTGTATATTTACTTAATCTATGGCAAGAACTGAAACTGGTTTTCTAGCAATGATCAACAACTAATTTAACAGCTCTTGAAACATTTGAAAAGTATAAATGGGCAAATATTGCACAATCCAGGTGAGGAAATCTCGTAGAGACCCAGAGACCCCGAAATACTCAGTTGTAATCACTGCCAAAGGTGCTTCAACAATGTATTGACTCGGGGGTGTGAATACTTACGTAAACTACAGTGCCTTGCGAAAGTATTCGGCCCCCTTGAACTTTGCGACCTTTTGCCACATTTCAGGCTTCAAACATAAAGATATAAAACTGTATTTTTTTTGTGAAGAATCAACAACAAGTGGGACACAATCATGAAGTGGAACGACATTTATTGGATATTTCAAACTTTTTTAACAAATCAAAAACTGAAAAATTGGGCGTGCAAAATTATTCAGCCCCCTTAAGTTAATACTTTGTAGCGCCACCTTTTGCGGCGATTACAGCTGTAAGTCGCTTGGGGTATGTCTCTATCAGTTTTGCACATCGAGAGACTGACATTTTTTCCCATTCCTCCTTGCAAAACAGCTCGAGCTCAGTGAGGTTGGATGGAGAGCATTTGTGAACAGCAGTTTTCAGATCTTTCCACAGATTCTCGATTGGATTCAGGTCTGGACTTTGACTTGGCCATTCTAACACCTGGATATGTTTATTTTTGAACCATTCCATTGTAGATTTTGCTTTATGTTTTGGATCATTGTCTTGTTGGAAGACAAATCTCCGTCCCAGTCTCAGGTCTTTTGGAGACTCCATCAGGTTTTCTTCCAGAATGGTCCTGTATTTGGCTCCATCCATCTTCCCGTCAATTTTAACCATCTTCCCTGTCCCTGCTGAACAAAAGCAGGCCCAAACCATGATACTGCCACCACCATGTTTGACAGTGGGGATGGTGTGTTCAGGGTGTTGCTTTTACGCCAAACATAACGTTTTGCATTGTTGCCAAAAGGTTCAATTTTGGTTTCATCTGACCAGAGCACCTTCTTCCACATGTTTGGTGTGTCTCCCAGGTGGCTTGTGGCAAACTTTAAACGACACTTTTTATGAATATCTTTAAGAAATGGCTTTCTTCTTGCCACTCTTCCATAAAGGCCAGATTTGTGCAATATACAACTGATTGTTGTCCTATGGACAGAGTCTCCCACCTCAGCTGTAGATCTCTGCAGTTCATCCAGAGTGATCATGGGCCTCTTGGCTGCATCTCTGATCAGTCTTCTCCTTGTATGAGCTGAAAGTTTAGAGGGACGGCCAGGTCTTGGTAGATTTGCAGTGGTCTGATACTCCTTCCATTTCAATATTATCGCTTGCACAGTGCTCCTTGGGATGTTTAAAGCTTGGGAAATCTTTTTGTATCCAAATCCGGCTTTAAACTTCTTCACAACAGTATCTCGGACCTGCCTGGTGTGTTCCTTGTTCTTCATGATGCTCTCTGCGTTTTTAACGGACCTCTGAGACTATCACAGTGCAGGTACATTTATACGGAGACTTGATTACAAACAGGTGGATTGTATTTATCATCATTAGTCATTTAGGTCAACATTGGATCATTCAGAGATCCTCACTGATCTTCTGGAGAGAGTTTGCTGCACTGAAAGTAAAGGGGCTGAATAATTTTGCACGCCCAATTTTTCAGTTTTTGATTTGTTAAAAAAGTTTGAAATATCCAATAAATGTCGTTCCACTTCATGATTGTGTCCCACTTGTTGTTGATTCTTCACAAAAAAATACAGTTTTATATTTTTATGTTTGAAGCCTGAAATGTGGCAAAAGGTCGCAAAGTTCAAGGGGGCCGAATACTTTCGCAAGGCACTGTATATATTTCATTTTCAATACATTTACAAAAATGTCTAAAAACATGTTTTCACTTTATCATTATGGGGTAGAGTGTGTGGATGAGAGAGAAAAAAATCTATTGAATCCATTTTGAATTCAGACTAACAACAAAATGTAAAATAAGTCAAGGTTTTGAGTACTTTCTGAAGGCACTGTATAAGCCTAAACGGCTGTTACATATTGTGTTTGTACTAAATAGGCTATATGATATTAACAAAGGCCTATTTCATTACTTCCATTCAACTGCTTCATTTTTTTTCCCCAAGACACCTTTAATGAGAAAATGTATGCAGTTCATGAAGTTCATCCAGATATTTATGGTGCGTTTAAAACGTGTTTATGTTCAATAGAATGAAAAGTTACATTTTGTGGTTAAGACTTGATTGAGACTCTTTAGTATACATCACATCTGATCTCACCCTGTTCTACATACACCCGACAGAGCTTTATAACCAATACATACTTACTAAATATAGCTACACATACCCACACACAAACAAACACGTACTGTACACGTCAAAATAGTTGTCAGGTTTGTCCGTTGATGACTTTTGACTTATCATAGCTGACTTATTTACCCACAACATCATATTTATGTACACCATGATGGGTTTATCAACAATTAAGTAATTCTGTAACTACAGTATAGGACTCAAACGTAGTGGGGATGGGTAAATACTTCGGGGCCAAACATTAGAAAAAGAAGAAGTTCAAGGTTAAGTTTAAGCATCAGCCAATTAAAATCATTGATGTAGTGGCACGTGATCAAAAGCTACATGTTAGCTTTTCCCATTGCATAACCTTGTACATTTAGCCCTATGATAACCTCACCAGGTGGCCTTTACTATTTCCTGTAACAAATTCCGTATCAGCCCATTCAAATCATCAACGTAGTTGTACGTGTTCCTACACTTGTTCACGGAAGCGTCCTTCAGAGAATTAAGAGAAGTACAACGGCACATACTGATAATCAATGCAACTACATCAAGTGTCTTTAACTGACTGGTCAAATTGCGCTCTGTGTAGAGTGCCTAGCTCCATGCAGTTGTCGCAGATTGTGACAAGGTTTCGAATCGCACGTTTTTTTCACCCCCTTTTGAAATGTAGAATTAAATGTATTGTGTGTTGAAGGTACGAAGCCAACAGCTTGAAAATTAAAATTAAGAATGAATTTAATAAGGAGCTACCTCTTTCTTAAGTCTTGTAGACAAACACACTGTAAAAATGCTTCACCAGTGAAGAGTGACAAACTTTGTCCCTTTAGGTTGATACTGGTGTTTTATAGTCAGTTAACGATAGTGCCTTAATTTATGTTTTCTTGACATGAAGATGTGTGTAATGTTGAACCTTTTCCAGAGTATTCTAAAATAAATGTTATCAAAGCGAGGGTACCAGATTTACAGAAAAGGTCAAGTGTTACCATAGTGAGAAAAGTTATTGGACCTGTCACATGTATCGCAATAAAAATATTGAACTTCAAAGTTGAGTGTAAGACCATTTTGTTAAAATTAAATATAAAATTGACTCTATGTTGTTTGACTTGGTTATTTTTGTATCACTGCAGGAACTAAGTTTCCCTTATCTCAGTCGAACCAAAACATACTTAATTCTTGAATCAATACATATGGAACGCTTTTTTAATAACCTCCAATGGCTCCATATTGTTCACAGTGTTAGAGATGGGCTTGACTGAGGTTAATATTTTATGATAAAATGTCATGTTTCTGTGTGTACAGCAAAGAGTTTCTTATTTAAAACGCTATGCTTTTCTGTTCAATTTGTGTTTATAGTCTGCGCTTGCTGACGGGAGAGACTTGACCTCTGAGGTGGCTGGTCACAAACCCTGGCCCCGGGTCAGAACCCTGGATCAGGAGCTGTCGCGCTTCCTTCCCAAGTCGGAAGCCAGGACCCAACCATGAAGGAAAGAGACTCCACCACCACACAGAACACAACCGGTGGACAGGTGGACTGAACAACCTCAGTTCTGGTGGTCATCAGAGAGACAGAGGCTCCAGTCAGGGATCCAGTCTGCAGCCCAGACCCATCTCTTCAGTCTCAGTGCAGGGATGAAGCAGGGCCTGGGGCTGATAGAGATAGACCTTCCTGTTCCTATGATACAAACGTCACAGTATCCATAATGAACAGAGTAGGTCACCCTGGGCTTCAGCCTTCACAGAGAGTGGTGGGAGATCCCCTGGTGGTAGTCTATCAGCAAGTCCTTCTTCTCCTTCAGGATCTTGTTTAATGCCTAGTGAATGGGTTTATAAAAGGTCTGTGTCTAGACTTCCTCAGTTACCTCATGGTTACCCCACCAATACAGACAGGGTCAGGATGGGTGTTCACCACAAGAGGTGCCTATAACTTGCTCTCTAAGCAGATTCTCTCCCACTGGATCTCCCTGGCATAGCGCAGCAAGGGTTAACTACTGTAGCGCTGCACGCCCCAACTCCACCAGGGCCCTGGCAGCGTCTTGGCTGTTGTTTAAAGGGTTGACTGTAGGAGATATTTGTGCTGTGGCGAGTTGGGCATCACCACACACTTTTGTGAGATTTTATCGCTTGGATGTCACTGCTCCCAGTTTAGCCCACAACGTGCTTACTGCGGGGACAGGGGACTGACTGAAAGGGAAGGTAACGTTATGACTATAACTACTGTTCCCTGAAGGAGGGAAACGAGATACGACACCCATTTGGCCCCGCACCGCCCGTTACTGGGCTCGTTGAAGACCAGTATTAAATTGAAGGAATGGATCGAACTTCACGCTTTTCACCTGTGGAAGGCGGGGCTTCCAGCGAGGCGTAGATTTCTTTGGCCTTCATTGGATTTTAGATCCTTCAACCATAGTTTGTTATACCTCGTTTCCCTCCTTCAGGGAACAGTAGTTATAAAGTTACATTAAGAGTACAGTTGAAGTCGGAAATTTACATACACTTAGGTTGGAGTGTTTAAAACTTGTTTTTCAACCACTCCACAAATTTCTTGTTAACAAGCTATAGTAATTTTTCCAACAATTGTTTACAGGCAGATTATTTCACTTATAATTTGCTGTATCACAATTCCAGTGGGTCAGAAGTTTACATACACCAAGTTGACCGTGCCTTTAAACAGCTTGGAAAATTCTTTAGAAGCTTTAGAAGAAAATGGCTTTAGAAGCTTCTGACATCATTTGAGTCAATTGGAGGTGTACCTGTGGATGTATTTCAAGGTCTACCTTCAAACTCAGTGCCTCTTTGATTGACATTATGGGAAAATCTAAAGAAATCAGCGAAGACCTCAGAAAAATAATTGTAGACCTCCACAAGTCTAGTTCATTCTTGGGAGCAATTTCCAAATGTGATGAAAGAAATAAAAGCTGAAATAAATCATTCTCTCTACTATTATTCTGTCATTTCACATTCTTAAAATAAAGTAGTGATCCTAACTGACCTAAAACAGATAATTTTTTACTAGGATTAAATGTCAGGAATATGAATAACTGAGTTTAAATATATTTTGCTAAGGTGTATGTAAACTTCCGACTTCAACTGGATATGCAATTCTGTTAGGTCCTATTTTCCAAACCCGCTACGGAGCTTTAGGTGCCAAGGATAAGGACACGTTGCAGCAGTGTGTAGAAAGGAAATCCCATGATGTGAGAAATGTTCAGGAGGGCATAGTCAGGGGAAGTGTAAAGTTGGGATAGAGAAAGCACTGTGTGTCAACTGTGCAGCTGGGGATCAGAAAAGCCATGTGAGAGAAAGACAGGTTGAGATTACCCAAGGGTGAGTGATTTGACTGGGAGCCCCCCAGTGAATAGGCCTGAAGAGAAAGATCCAGAGTTATTAAGGTAGGATTTCTTGCATTTATTGCTATGGTTATTAATTGTACTGCACTGATGGAGCATAAAACCCAGAAAATAGATGTGGTAGTGGCAGCAGCAGAGACATTTACAGGTGTAAGATTTTAGTGCAGAAGATCTACAGGGGGGTTCTGGAGTATAGGTTCCATCCTCCCAGGCTGTTCTCCTGGAGTAGGATCTGGTAGAGCTAAGGTCGTGGGATAGGGGTGGTTGGTTTTGGGGTTATAGTGGTGTATATGTGTAGGGTTATATGGTGGTGCGATTTACTTTTTTTACTTTGCTTGAACTATTTTTTTGTGACAAAATGTGCAATTCACACTCCGACCTGTGACAGGCAGCAAAACGAATCACAGCGTCTAGTCTGCCGGAAAATCACACAAAGACGTGACCAAGAACAATTTCCAAGTTAGCGTTTTTATTGTTGTTATTTAAACCTTTATTAACACTCTTGAACTCAAAATATGACTCATTTAACTACACCTCGTCACATATTTACCCCACGTAGTGTTTAATTCGCGTTGGAGACAGGACTTGGTTGATATATGGTATCTAGGTAACGCTAGCTGCTAACGTTAGCTAACAATGGCTAACTGTATGGTTTTTCATACTCAAATAGCCTCCATCATGGAGGTGCTAGCGAATGCAGCCGTGGCAGAGATTTGTAAACTCGTAGACGACGACTATGCAGTGTTTCGTTTGGAAATAACTCAAAGCCAGAAAGAAAACAGGGCATTGCGGAGGAAACTACTGGAACTGAAGGTGGCACGGGAGCGCGCAGAGAGGACAATGCGAGAGCGCGTCCTCGCCAGTCGTCCCAGTAGTGTCAGATACAGAGCACTGGCAAGAGGTACTTTACATTTAGCAGAAGATCGAGACTTTAGCATTTACAGTATCTAACCACCACTTTTTTCCCACTCTCAGGTGAAGGCCACAGGAGTTTTGTGAAGCCAGCGGGACACAATACATGGAGAGATGACCAACCAATCACTGTTGATGAGGGGAGTGGAACCTCAACCCAGCATGTTATTGTGATAGAGGTTACTGTTGCATAAAGAATGACAGTTACTTTGTAAATCAATGTCCCTGTTTATTTCTGTAAGGCTCCCCTCAGCTATTCAAGTGCTTACATGTACAGTACATCCACATTTACCTGCCATAGGGGAGCTTGTGAGACTTCTCTGCGGAGTACTGGTAATTACCTCTCTTCTTGTGTCAGTCTGCAGAGGCTTCAGTTCCAGGGATCAAGCAGGAGAGGTCTGAAGGAGAGGAGGAGCCACGGCACAGCAGAAACATCCAGACTGGAGCGCCCCCTATAGCCACAGAGAACCCCACCACCACCCCAGCGCAGCCCAGGACCCGATGCAGCATCACGGAGGTCAGTGGAACGCCGAACGCCGTCCTCAAGTCAGAGACAGACACCAAGATCTTAACTGTACACACAGGATCTGACCACAGATCAGACCCAGAGAGACTCGGGCTGGGGAGACTGGGCTGTCGTCCTGCTCCCAGCTCAGAGTATTTACCGGTATTTCACCAGAGGACGGTTTATTCCTGTGGGGATGGGGATGGTGATGCGTTCGACACTGGCGGGGATGATCCGTCTTGTTCTTACACTACAGAGATGGAACCAGGCAACATATCCTTGGGTTTAGAGACACAGACTGATCTGTCTAGAGGGGACTGGAACCAGCACAGTAGTAGTGTATACTCTGAAGGGTGCCTGGATAAGAAAGGGGAGGTTATAGTGGTAGATGAGGTGAAAGTGGAGGGTGACGTTTCTCCCACATGGAATGCAGATAGTCACCTAGGAGACAGACACTCGCAGGGCAGAGATTTCTTAGATTACAGGGAAAGCTTAGAGACAAATACAAATGTCGCCACCCACTCCCTTTTACACACGTTCAGGGATTGTGATCCAGAGTCCACGTCGATGGGGCATTCCGATTCACACGGCCTTGTCCTTTTCGATCAGGTATTGAACTCAAACGACAGGGATAGAGCCCAGAATCAGGGAGGGGGGGACACATCAGGCAATAGTAAAGAGAAACGGTTCCTCTGCATGTTCTGTAACAAAGGCTTCAGCTGCCCCCAGAAGGTGGAGATCCACCAGAGGGTCCACACAGGGGAGAAACCATTCAGCTGCCCCCAGTGTCACATGTGCTTCGCCCAGGCCTGCAGCCTGAAGAGGCACCAGAGGGTCCACACAGGGGAGAAACCCTACAGCTGCCCCCAGTGTGAGAAGAGGTTCTCTCGCCAGCACCAGCTGAAGACGCACCTGAAGGTCCACACGGGGGAAAGGCCATTTGCCTGTATGCACTGCGGGAAGAGGTTCTCAGAGAGAAGATGCCTAAGGATACACCAGCAGAAAAACCATTCCACTCTATAACATAGAAAGTAACCATTCCACTCGATGGCTTCTGATGTTTCGATTTAACCCCGCATTAAAGGTAGACTCAGCGAGATGATGAAACGCACAAAGTAAAAACAGCAGTAATGGGTCTATTTCCTCAAGAACTAAGAACGTTGACGCGAGAGGCTAAACTTCTCTGCGGTTTTGGTCCCGCAGCTGTGTGCATGTGCAGGTACTCTTTGTGACTAGGTGAGACCAACGTCTTGCATCGCACTCATCGCAATATCTGCGGTGCTGCTCCTGGAAACCTCATAGCGCTGAGTCTTCCTTTAAAGACGAAGGTTCATTTTCATTGTTGTCAGCAGGAAAGATCCACAGATGCATTTGGAATAACGAGAGTAACAGATGTCAGTGTTGAATATTCCTGAGTAAAATATTGCTTGCAGACATTGTGTGATAATAAGCCTAAAAAGTCTATTACATATTGTGTTGGTACTGTGTAGGCTATATGATGTTAGGAAATGCCTGTTTCATTACTTCCATTCAACTACTATTTTTTTCCCAAGACACTTTTAATGAGAAAATGAATGCATCATTTTAGTTAAGATGTATGTGTGGTTTTCATATGATGTATTTAAAACTTGTTTAATAAACACAAAATGGGACTTTTCATTCTAAGACTTTCATTTAGACTCTCTTTAGTACACATCACATCTGATCTCACCGTATTCTGCATAAAAACGACAGCACTTTATAACCAATATACACTTGCTAAATATGCCCACACATGCCCACACACTAACAAACACTTACTGTACACGTCAAAATAGTTTAGTCAGGTTTGTCTGACTCTATAGCTGACTCATATTTACCCACAACATCATATTCATGTCCACCATGATGAGTTTAACAATAATGAAGTCCTTCTGTAACTACAGTATAGGACTCATGTAGTGGGGATAGGTAAACACTCCATGTTGAAAGTGTTTATGTGTGTGTACGTACCTGAGGGAGTGTATGTCTGTGTAATCTGTATCACCTGTCTCTTCCAGGAGGGGGAGGGTCCAGAGGTGCTGCTGGTGAAGGAGGAGGGGTGTGAGGAGGGTCTGGGGAACCCTGAGGGGACCATGATCATGGAGGTCAACCCGACTACACCTCCTCCTGAACGCACAGAGGAACCAGCTGAGCAGCACAGGACTACACACAGTCTCACTGAGGTACGGATAAAGGCCAGGTCTCGATTAATCACTCATTGTCCAATCAGAAGATGCTCCATAGCAGGGTGCTGATATCAGATGTCTTGATCCAACATCCTCTCACTCTGTATCTCTTACAGCCAGTAGACATGAAGGATGGGAAGCCTGATCTGCTGCTGGTCAAAGAGGAGACAATAGAAGACGAACCAGAGAGCATTGACCTGCTGAGTGGACTAAAGATGGGGGAGCAAGGTAAGGGAGAAATACATATAGCCTACATACAGTAATATGGGAATAGTAATACGCCTGGCTATTGTTTTTTCCCTAATTTTCCCCAGTTTACATACAAAAACAGACATTATAATGTATTAACTTGACCAGGTAATTTACAAAAAAAACTCCATATGTAGAGTTCTCTGCCATGTTTTAAAGTCTATTTTCTAACCTCTTCCTGCAGGTGGTTGGCTGGAGACTGATAGTGGAGACTGGGCGGCCATCTTGGATTACCAGACGGGTGCAGCCAAGGGCCCAAGGGACGACATCACAGAGCAGGCCAGGACCAAAAGCGACATAGTTGAGGTCAGTGAATGGGACAGCGTTTTCAACTCTGGGCTGAGGAACAATACTGTTAACCACAACCAGAAACAGACAGTCAAACACAAAACAACAACTGAACTCCATAACAACAGACTGGATGAGACCAGGGCGAGACATAGATTTGGTCTGCAGGGACAGGGAGGTGTGCATATGCGGCGGGAGAGAACAGACGGACTCGGCTAGCGATGCTGATTGAGAGAGACTGATGGCACCTCAGGTTAACCCCCTAACAGGTGCTGCCTTCAGCCTGCCTTCTATAGGATATATCAACTGGAACATGGACCCTGCAACAACACAGACACTCCCTGGGCTTCGTCCTCCTCACACTCTCCTAATGTTAAACCAGACCTCAGACAAGCTACACAAGCCCATTGACAAATTACAGTAGTAGTGATGCTATCAGCAGATGTATTGGCAAGGAGAAGCGTTTCCTGCGTTCGGTCTGTGGGAAAGCCTTCGGTTTCCCCAAACAGGTGGAGATCCACCAGAAGACGCACACGGGAGAGACATTGTTGGGGTGCCACCGGTCCTGAGCCAGTTTCTCAGACTCATCCAACCTGAAGAGGCACCAGAGAGTCCAGGCAGGGGAGAAATCCTACAGCTGCCCCCGGTGTGAGAAGAGGTTCTCCCACCAGCACCATCTGAAGGTCCACACAGAAGAGAGGCTGTTCGCCTGTACACACTGGGAAGAGGTTCTCAGAGAGGAGCTACCTCAGGATACACCAGCAGAAAATGCACACAGCCCATGTATAATGTAATGTAGTACTAATTAGTATGTTTGTAGTTACTTCTGTTGGTTTAGGATGTCATAGGGAACTGGATGAGGTGAACTGAGGAAAGAATGAGTATGATGAGACAGAGTAGATGATATGGTGATGGTTGGTGTGATGGTGTCTGTAAAAATGCTTTACTGATGAAGAGTGACAACCTTGTCCTGTTTGACACTGTGGTTTATAGTGAAATAATGATTGTGTCTTGTTACATTTATCCTTCAAAGTATTTAAAAATGCATTCTATCAGTGAAGGTACCAGATCTAACTTCACGTTATGAGTGTGTGACCATTTAGTTGAACTGAATTACAAAATTGACTGACTATTTTTTATTTTTTTTATTGCTGCAACTGAGTTTCCCTTATCTCAGTGGAACCAAAACATTATATATAATTTTTTTATCAACACATATGGATACTTTTTATAATAAACTCCAATGGCTCCATATTGTTAGGTACTTGAATCCATTGTTAGAGATGGGCTTAACTGTGGATAACATTTTATAATATAATGTCATGTTTCCGTGTGTACAGGAAAGTTTCTTATATAAAACTTGATACTTTTCTATTCAATTTGTGTTTAAAGTCTGCAGTCCATGAGGACCTGCTGATATCCGGTGTTGCTGGCTGGAAATACTGGACCTCTGAGGTGGCTGGTCACAAACCCTGGCCCCGGATCAGAACCCTGGATCAGGAGCCATCGCTCTTCCTTCCCGAGTCGGAGCCAGGACCCAACCTAGAGGGGGAGAGACTCCACCACCACACAGAACACAACCAGTGGACAGAGGGACTGAACAACCTCAGTCCTGGTGGTCATCAGAGAGACAGAGGCTCCAGTCAGGGATCCAGTCTGCAGCCCAGACCCTTCTCTTCACAGTCTCAGTGCAGGGATGAAGCAGGACCTGAGGCTGATAGAGATAGACCCTCCTGTTCCTATGATACAAACACCACAGTATCCATGATGAACAGAGCAGGTCACCCTGGGCTTCAGCCTTCACAGAGAGTGATGGGAGACCCCCCTGGTGGTAGTCTAACAGGAAGTATGTCTTCTCCTTCAGGTTCTCGTCTAATGCCTTGTGACTGGGTTCATAGAAGGCCTGGGACTGGACCTGGGTCTAGCCTTCCTCAGTTACCTCAGGGTTACCCCACCAATACAGACAGGGTCAGAATGGGTGTTCACCACAAGAGGTACCTTGCCTATAACACAGCACACAATCCCAACAACACCCAAACAATGGCTAAAGGTCAAGGAGGGAGCTCAAAGACTAACAACCTGAGGGCGGTGGCTCCTGCTTCTACCTCCTCTGGTGTCGTTGGGTCACAACGTAAGAGGCCAAGCAATAGGACGGACGCCGACAAGCTGTTCTCTTGCTCCACGTGTGGGAAGCGCTTCGCTGAGGCGAGCTATGTGAAGGAGCACCAGACCGTTCACACCAAGGAAAGGCCCTTCAAGTGCAAACTATGTTACAAGAGCTTCTCCTTCCGGAGTAGCCTTATCAGACATAGGAGTGTCCACAATGGTGAGAAATCGTAGCAGTTTGTCTTCAGATGTACGCAGGGGATGTCTGGAAACCATTCTTTAGCTGACATATTATAGTTATCATGTGAAGTGTCCTGGAGTAAGAGCAGTGGTGTTCTGGAGGGTGTACGCAGGTGGCCGTATACCCACTTATTTTTCAGTGGGCAATGAGTATAGTCGCTTCTTAATCCCCACGATGCCTATCAAAGTAGTGCAGTGGAGGTATAGACTGTGTCAATAAAGCTGATGGAGTAGATCTAGAATGTTTATCTTACAATGTTGATCATTTATTATTTATTCACATCTTCGCAATGTGCACACGGTGGTAGGCCTACGGGCAAATGATCCAAAATGCAATTTGTGGGGGAAAAAACTTGGCTACTTCAAAATGGAGATCGACTCGGTGGCGCTGTCCATGCTGCCACAGACGCCATAATGGAACGGATACAGTTTTGGCCTGACTGTGAAAGATCAATATGGATTCTATCATTTTAGGTCATTCAGAGTGTATGTCACTGTTTCACATTAAAACAATTACACAGGGCGCCTTCGCATTCTGGATTTTTTTTTTTTGCACCACTTCACCACTGGGTAAGAGGACAGTTAACCACTCATTAGCCCTTTGTTAACTTGTCATTTGAAACAGGATTGCGTAAATACCTGTTTTTATAGAGACAGTAAACCAAGGCTAGAACAAGGACAGTTGAATACTTACCTTGCTGAGGTGATATAGATGGAATAAAGTCATTATTTTGTATTTTATTCTTGCTAACACTGTTCTTTCTAAACAAGTCTGCTCTCAGCTTGAAAGATACTGATCATAGGAGGTTTTGGGGCTCTATTTTCGCCTGGCGTTATGGCAGGGCAAGCTCACGTTAGTTCAAATTGTACTATGTTAAAAACTGACACTGGCGTTTTCCACCCCATGCGCCAGGTTCAGCAATTGTTGTCTAATCTCAGCTCACTAGCTCTGAGGTGGGAGGGGTGGTAATATTTAAGGTGTGTCGTTGAAAACAAGTGCAAAAGTCACAATTTCATGCAGCGCATATCGAGACATTTAAAACCAAGGAAAAGCAGGTCATAGTTGTAACTGGCATGGATTTTGTGAGCGAAAGTGCAACCTATCCAGCTGTGATGCAAATTGCCCTTCTACTAATGGAACAAGAGAAGATATGTGCTTTATGTGCTGGTAACCCTTGTATTAATAAACAAGGCTGTTTTTTTTGTCCTGCCCATTGGGTTTGCCAAGTAGCCAAGCCTATCAATAAAGGGTTTTGCTTGTGAGACTGCTTAGAAATACAGTGCCCTCTGTCATTTTTGGGACAGTGACACATGTTTTGTTGTTTTGGCTCCGTACTCTAGCATTTTGGGATTTGAAATTATACAATGACTATGAGGTTAAAGAGCAGACTGTCAGCTCTAATTTGAGGGTATTTTCATCCATATTGAGTGAACAGTTTAGCACTTTTTGTACAAAGTCCCCCCATTTTAGGGGCCAAAAATTATTGGGACAAATTCACTTAAGTGTATTAAAGTGGTCAAAAGTTTTGTGTTTGGTCCCATATTCCTTGCAAGCAATGATTACATCAAGCTTGTGACTACAAATTTGTTGGATGCATTTTCTGTTTGTTTTGGTTGTGTCAGATGATTTTGTGCCCAATAGAAATAAATGGTGAATAATGTATTGTCATTTTGGACTCACTTTTAGGCTGGGTTTCTGCACAGCACTTTGAGATGTCAGCTGATGTAAGAAGGGCTATATAAATACATTTCATTTCATTTGAAAACACAGCAAGACACTTCCCCCCCAACTTGTTGCAGAAGGATCGGTTGCATGCTATAAGGGACAGGTTCGAGGTCCTCCGCCGCAGTACAGCTCATTCACTGCCAGCTGCTGTGGCTCACCGTCAAGGGGATGCTGCAGATTTACACCCTGCAGCCCAACTCCACTCTCACCATGTTTAAAACTGCTCATCAGCGTCACCATTAGCATGAGCCATCGACAACGCCCTCACGATCAGCGTCGGAGTCGCCATCAGCCCGGGTCTCGATCCCTCAGCTGTTAAGATCCAGCCTGCTCCTACCTTGGAGCTCAAGGTAGTAGTGGGGCCTACTACAGCCGCTCCTACCATGGGACCTCAAACCTCAGCCTTCCCCAGGGCCAGAGGAGCTGCCTGAGCTCACCCTGGGGGAGCACCATACCACTGTGCTCCAACTGACTCCCTCTGTGGCATCCCTCATAGTGGTTCCAGTGCCTTCTCCAGGGATGGAGGAGCTGCCAGAGCTCCCACCCTGAGGGAGAATCCCTACTCCTACTCCAGCCGACACCTCAGAATGTCAGTTGGTCCAGATTGTGGGAGCCATGCCTGCAGCTGCTGTAGGCAACAAGTCCGGCCGTGCCACTCAGATCTCTCCGGTCCCTGTCTGGTGGGATCTGCTAAGTCCCACCTTCGATGTCCAGCCTGCTGCTGTCTAAAGACATCTCCCTGCTTCTCCCTGGGGGCCCCCTCCAGTCTCTGCTGCAGTGGTTTGGTCCATGTCTGTTGTCCAGGCCCTGTCAGCCCCTGGCTGTAGGGACCTGCCGGTCCCAGCCTTGGTGTTCTTGCTAGCCCCTCCTGACCGAGGTGTTCAGTGTCCTGTCGTAGGAAACACCTCACCCTCTGTCCTACTTGGTCCTCAGTCTATAGCCCCAGTAGGTCCAGAGCATCATAGCCCTCAGTTCCCTGATCATCTAGTGGCTTCACAGTTTCCTGCTATGCTAGGTCCCCAGTCTCCTATCCCAGTAGGCCCACGGCTCTCGGTCCCAATAGGTCTAACTCCCCCTAGCTCAAAGTCTGTAGCCCGGTCAGGCCCAAGTTTCAAGCTCGGTCAGGCCCCAAGTCACTAGCTCTGGGCACTCACTTTCTTCATGACCCAGGGTCTAGCTCTCTTCCATCTTTGAGTATTTAGCAGGTAGCCTAGTGGTTAGAGTGGTGGGCCAGTAACCGGAAGGTTGCTGGATCAAATCCCTGAGCTTACAAGGTAATAATCTGTTGTTCTGCCCCTGAGCAAGGCAGTTAACCCACTGCTCCCCAGGAGCCGAAGACGTGGATGTCAGTTTAAGGCAGCCCCCCTGCACCTCTCTGATTCAGAGGGGTTGGATTAAATGCGGAGGACACATTTCAGTTGGACAACTGACTAGGTATCCCCCTTTATCTCCCACTCTTTCAGGTGTGCAGCTGTCTCTGGTCATGTGATCTTGAGCCGTCACTGCAGTGGAGATCAAATTACCTGTTCAACGTCTCTAAAGAAAATAATAAAACAATGTATTTAGCAAAGATAGGATTGGCCTACATTTTGTTATTTTGTTTCTGAAGGCTTTTTAACAAACTAGATTATAAGGGACTAATGGCGCGTTCACGTCATGTCGGAAGCTCTGAAATTTCAGACTTGCTTACTCGCTGTAGAAAGATGATACCGGAGTTTTCCAAGAATCAATGGGCACATACCATTAATATATAAGTCCAAAAATGTATAAAGTAACTGCACATTTTCTCTTTAAAGGGGCAATCTGCAGTTTCTACATGCATTTTTGTTCTCATAAATGAATATGTACCCATTGATTCTTGAATAATATAACTAAGAATTGCCTCATGAGCTTAGTTCAACTGTCTAACCCCATCAGAACCCAAAATATACAATTGTTTTACTCCAATATTTGTAGACAAAGTAAATGTAAACAAGAACGATATAGCCTCAACATGGTTAAAACTAGAATTTGATATCATTGATTTTTATTTTATTTTAAATACGTCAGTTAAGAACAAATTCTTACAATGACGGCCTACCCCGGCCAAACCCAGACGACGCTGGGCCAATTATGCGCTGCCCTATGGGACTCCCAATCACGACCGGATGTGATACAGCCTGGATTCGAACAAGGAATTGTAGTGATGCCTCTTGCCCTGAGATGTAATGCTTTAGACCGTTGCGCCCGAGTGGCTGGTCAGCCCTTTCATCCTTAGCTTGTCTATGAATTTGAGAGCGGCTACATTTTTCCAACCCTATCCCTAAGCTTTTTACAGAAACAGAAGAGGAGACTTCCCTTATTGTTTCATACACTGATTGGCGCTTTAATGTGTAACGTAATAAGCAGTACCTTATTTGGATTTCAAACAGCTCGCATACGTTTTTCATTTCACCACGCCCTTTGAGCAATGACGCGAACCAATAAGATCCTTTCTCTTATGTGTAAACGGAAGTGAACATTGACCAAGAACAACTCCCACGTTAGTGTTTTATTTTTGTTACTTAGACGTTTATTAACACACGGGAACAAAACATATTCATATTTTAACTGAAAGCCGTTTAATTCGTGTTGGAGACAGGACTTGCTTGATAGATGTTTTCTAAGTAACGCTAGCTAGCTGCTAACATCAGCTAACAATGCCAATGGATAACTTTAACGGTTTGGGCTTTCACACTCAAATAGCCTCCATTATGGAGATGCTAGCGAATGCAGCCGTTGCAGAGATATGTACACTCGTAGACAACGACTATGCAGTGTTTCGTTTGGAAATAACTCAAAGCCAGAAAGAAAACAGGGCATTGCGGAGGAAACTACAGCTACTGGACCTGAAGGTGGCACGGGAACGCGCAGAGAGGACCATTCGAGAGCGCACCCTCGCCAGTCGTACCAGTAGTGTCAAGATCCTTGATCGGTACAGAGGAATGGCAAGAGGTACATTTTGCAGAAGGCGGGGGCTGTCGCCCCGTTCCTGTCTTCATATAGCTCAGTGCCTGTTGCCTGGTTCTCCTCTGCACATGTGTTCAGATGTGTTAACCAGAATTTGGTCTTGGGTCAGTTTTTGGACAGTATGCAATAATTCCCCAGATTACTACACTACATGACCAAAAGTATGTGGACTCCTGCTTGTCAAACATCTTATTCCAAAATCATGGGCATTAATATTAGAGGTCGACTGATTGTGATTTTTCAACGCCAATACCGATTTATTGGAGGCCCAAAAAAGCCGATACCGATTAATCGGCCAATTTATTTTATTTGTAATAATGACAATTACAACAATACTGAATGAACACTTATTTTAACTTAATATAATACATCAATAAAATCAATTTAGCCTCAAATAAATAATGAAACATGTTCAATTTGGTTTAAATAATGCAAAAACAAAGTGTTACTTTTGGAGAAAGTAAAAGTGCAATATGTGCCATGTAAGAAAGCTAACGTTTAAGTTCCTTGCTCAGAACTTGAGAACATATGAAAGCTGGTGGTTCCTTTTAACACGAGTCTTCAATATTCCCAGGTAAGAAGTTTTAGGTTGTAGTAATTATAGGACTATTTCTCTCTATACCATTTGTATTTCATTAACCTTTGACTATTGGATGTACTTATAGGCACTTTAGTATTGCCAGTGTAACAGGAAAATAACCTCACACTCAACGTCAACAAAACTAAGGAGATGATTGTGGACTTCAGGAAACAGCAGAGGGAACACCCCCCTATCCACATCGATGGAACAGTAGTGGAGAGGGTAGCAAGTTTTAAGTTCCTCGGCATACACATCACAGACAAACTGAATTGGTCCACACACACAGACAGCATTGTGAAGAAGGCGCAGCAGCGCCTCTTCAACCTCAGGAGGCTGAAGAAATTCGGCTTGTCACCAAAAGCACTCACAAACTTCTACAGATGCACAATCGAGAGCATCCTGGCGGGCTGTATCACCGCATGGTACGGCAACTGCTCCGCCCTCAACCGTAAGGCTCTCCAGAGGGTGGTGAGGTCTGCACAACGCATCACCGGGGGCAAACTACCTGCCCTCCAGGACACCTACACCACCCGATGTCACAGGAAGGCCATAAAGATCATCAAGGACATCAACCACCCGAGCCACTGCCTGTTCACCCCGCTATCATCCAGAAGGCGAGGTCAGTACAGGTGCATCAAAGCTGGGACCGAGAGACTGAAAAACAGCTTCTATCTCAAGGCCATCAGACTGTTAAACAGCCACCACTAACATTGAGTGGCTGCTGCCAACACACTGACACTGACTCAACTCCAGCCACTTTAATAATGGGAATTGATGGGAAATTATGTAAATATATCACTAGCCACTTTAAACAATGCTACCTTATATAATGTTACTTACCCTACATTATTCATCTCATATGCATACGTATATACTGTACTCTATATCATCGACTGTATCCTTATGTAATACATGTATCACTAGCCACTTTAACTATGCCACTTTGTTTACATTTATTTTATTTTATTTTTTATTTTTTTATTTCACCTTTATTTAACCAGGTATGCTAGTTGAGAACAAGTTCTCATTTGCAACTGCGACCTGGCCAAGATAAGGCATAGCAGTGTGAACAGACAACACAGAGTTACACATGGAGTAAACAATTAACAAGTCAATAACACAGTAGAAAAAAGGGGAGTCTATATATACATTGTGTGCAAAAGGCATGAGAAGGTAGGCAAATAATTACAATTATGCAGATTAACACTGGAGTGATAAATGATCAGATGGTTATGTACAGGTAGAGATATTGGTGTGCAAAAGAGCAGAAAAATAAATAAATAAAAACAGTATGGGGATGAGGTAGGTGAAAATGGGTGGGCTATTTACCAATAGACTATGTACAGCTGCAGCGATCGGTTAGCTGCTCAGATAGCAGATGTTTGAAGTTGGTGAGGGAGATAAAAGTCTCCAACTTCAGCGATTTTTGCAATTCGTTCCAGTCACAGGCAGCAGAGAACTGGAACGAAAGGCGGCCAAATGAGGTGTTGGCTTTAGGGATGATCAGTGAGATACACCTGCTGGAGCGCGTGCTACGGATGGGTGTTGCCATCGTAACCAGTGAACTGAGATAAGGCGGAGCTTTACCTAGCATGGACTTGTAGATGACCTGGAGCCAGTGGGTCTGGCGACGAATATGTAGCGAGGGCCAGCCGACTAGAGCATACAAGTCGCAGTGGTGGGTGGTATAAGGTGCTTTAGTGACAAAACGGATGGCACTGTGATAAACTGCATCCAGTTTGCTGAGTAGAGTGTTGGAAGCAATTTTGTAGATGACATCGCCGAAGTCGAGGATCGGTAGGATAGTCAGTTTTACTAGGGTAAGTTTGGCGGCGTGAGTGAAGGAGGCTTTGTTGCGGAATAGAAAGCCGACTCTTGATTTGATTTTCGATTGGAGATGTTTGATATGGGTCTGGAAGGAGAGTTTAGAGTCTAGCCAGACACCTAGGTACTTATAGATGTCCACATATTCAAGGTCGGAACCATCCAGGGTGGTGATGCTGGTCAGGCGTGCGGGTGCAGGCAGCGAACGGTTGAAAAGCATGCATTTGGTTTTACTAGCGTTTATGAGCAGTTGGAGGCCACGGAAGGAGTGCTGTATGGCATTGAAGCTCGTTTGGAGGTTAAATAGCACAGTGTCCAAGGACGGGCCGGAAGTATATAGAATGGTGTCGTCTGCGTAGAGGTGGATCAGGGAATCGCCCGCAGCATGAGAAACATCATTGATATATACAGAGAAAAGAGTCGGCCCGAGAATTGAACCCTGTGGCACCCCCATAGAGACTGCCAGAGGACAGCATGCCCTCCGATTTGACACACTGAACTCTGTCTGCAAAGTAATTGGTGAACCAGGCAAGGCAGTCATCCGAAAAACCGAGGCTACTGAGTCTGCCGATAAGAATACGGTGATTGACAGAGTCGAAAGCCTTGGCAAGGTCTATGAAGACGGCTGCACAGTACTGTCTTTTATCGATGGCGGTTATGATATCGTTTAGTACCTTGAGCTTGGCTGAGGTACACCCGTGACCGGCTCGGAAACCAGATTGCACAGCGGAGAAGGTACGGTGGGATTCAAGATGGTCAGTGACCTGTTTGTTGACTTGGCTTTCGAAGACCTTAGATAGGCAGGGCAGGATGGATATAGGTCTGTAACAGTTTGGGTCCAGGGTGTCGCCCCCTTTGAAGAGGGGGATGACTGCGGCAGCTTTCCAATCCTTGGGGATCTCAGACGATATGAAAGAGAGGTTGAACAGGCTGGTAATAGGGGTTGCGACAATGGCGGCGGAAAGTTTCAGGAATAGAGGGTCCAGATTGTCAAGCCCAGCTGATTTGTACGGGTCCAGGTTTTGCAGCTCTTTCAGAACATCTGCTATCTGGATTTGGGTAAAGGAGAACCTGGAGAGGCTTGGGCGAGTAGCTGCGGGGGGGGGGGGAGCTGTTGGCCGAGGTTGGAGTAGCCAGGCGGAAGGCATGGCCAGCCGTTGAGAAATGCTTGTTGAAGTTTTCGATAATCATGGATTTATCGGTGGTGACCGTGTTACCTAGCCTCAGTGCAGTGGGCAGCTGGGAGGAGGTGCTCTTGTTCTCCATGGACTTCACAGTGTCCCAGAACTTTTTGGAGTTGGAGCTACAGGATGCAAACTTCTGCCTGAAGAAGTTGGCTTTAGCTTTCCTGACTGACTGTGTGTATTGGTTCCTGACTTCCCTGAACAGTTGCATATCGCGGGGACTATTCGATGTTAGTGCAGTCCGCCACAGGATGTTTTTGTGCTGGTCGAGGGCAGTCAGGTCTGGAGTGAACCAGGGGCTATATCTGTTCTTAGTTCTGCATTTTTTGAACGGAGCATGCTTATCTAAAATGGTGAGGAAGTTACTTTTAAAGAAAGACCAGGCATCCTCAACTGACGGGATGAGGTCAATGTCCTTCCAGGATACCCGGGCCAGGTCGATTAGAAAGGCCTGCTCAAAGAAGTGTTTTAGGGAGCGTTTGACAGTGATGAGGGGTGGTCGTTTGACTGCGGCTCCGTAGCGGATACAGGCAATGAGGCAGTGATCTTTGAGATCCTGGTTGTAGACAGCGGAGGTGTATTTGGAGGGCCAGTTGGTCAGGATGACGTCAATGAGGGTGCCCTTGTTTACAGAGTTAGGGTTGTACCTGGTGGGTTCCTTGATGATTTGAGTGAGATTGAGGGCATCTAGCTTAGATTGTAGGACTGCCGGGGTGTTAAGCATCTCCCAGTTTAGGTCACCTAACAGAACAAACTCTGAAGCTAGATGGGGGGCGATCAATTCACAAATGGTGTCCAGGGCACAGCTGGGAGCTGAGGGGGGTCGGTAGCAGGCGGCAACAGTGAGAGACTTATTTCTGGAGAGAGTAATTTTCAAAATTAGTAGTTCGAACTGTTTGGGTATGGACCTGGAAAGTATGACATTACTTTGCAGGCTATCTCTGCAGTAGACTGCAACTCCTCCCCCTTTGGCAGTTCTATCTTGACGGAAGATGTTATAGTTGGGTATGGAAATCTCAGAATTTTTGGTGGCCTTCCTGAGCCAGGATTCAGACACGGCAAGGACATCAGGGTTAGCAGAGTGTGCTAGAGCAGTGAGTAAGACACACTTAGGGAGGAGGCTTCTGATGTTGACATGCATGAAACCAAGGCTTTTTCGATCACAGAAGTCAACAAATGAGGGTGCCTGGGGACATGCAGGGCCTGGGTTTACCTCCACATCACCCACGGAACAGAGAAGGAGTAGTATGAGGGTGCGGCTGAAGGCTATCAAAACTGGTCGCCTAGGGCGTTGGGGACAGAGAATAAGAGGAGCAGGTTTCTGGGCATGGTAGAATATATTCAGGGCATAATGCGCAAACAGGGGTATGGTGGGGTGCGGGTACAGCGGAGGTAAGCCCAGGCACTGGGTGATGATGAGAGAGGTTGTATCTCTGGACATGCTGGTTGTAATGGGTGAGGTCACCGCATGTGTGGGGGGTGGGACAAAGGAGGTATCAGGGGTATAAAGAGTGGAACTAGGGGCTCCATTGTAAACTAAAACAATGATAACTAACCTGCACAACAGTATACAAGGCATATTGACATTTGAGAGAGACATACAGCGAGGCATACAGTAATCACAGGTGTTGAATTGGGAGAGCTAGCTAAAACAGTAGGTGAGACAACAACAGCTAATCAGCTAGCACAACAACAGCAGGTAGAATGGCGATTGATTAGGCAGAGAGGGTCGGATTAACTACACACAGAGCCTAAGTGCGGCTGGGGCCGACAGATAAAACATAAACAAGCAGAATGGATTACCGTGATTAATGGACAGTCCAGCATGCGTCAGCTATGTAGCCAAGTGATCAGTGTCCAAGGGGCAGCGGTGGATGGGGCAGGGAAGCTGGACTGGCGAGTGTTATCCAGGTTAGAAAACTAACAATGACTAAATAGCTTGTAGCCAGTCATCTCATATGTATATACTGTACTCGATACCATCTACTGTATCTTGCCTATGCTGCTCTGTACCATCACTCATTCATATATCCTTATGTACATATTCTTTATCCCCTTACACTGTGTACAAGACAGTAGTTTTGGAATTGTTAGTTAGATTACTTGTTGGTTATTACTGCATTGTCGGAACTAGAAGCACAAGCATTTCGCTACACTCGCATTAACATCTGCTAACCATGTGTATGTGACAAATAAAATTTGATTTGATTTTTGATTTGATTTGAGTATAGCTTCCTTCCCTCTCCTCGCTCCTCCCTGGGCTCGAACCAGGAACACATCGACAACAGCCACCCTCGAAGCAGCGTTACCCATGCAGAGCAAGGGAAACAACCACTCCAAGGCTCAGAGCGAGCGAGTGACATTTGAAACGCTATTAGCGCGCGCTAACTAGCCAGCCATTTCACTTCGGTTACACCAGCCTCATCTCGGGAGTTGATATGCTTGAAGTCATAAACAGCGCAATGCTTGACGCACAAGAAGAGCTGCTGGCAAAACGCACGAAAGTGCTGTTTGAATGAATGTTTACGCGCCTGCTTCTGCCTACCACCGCTCAGTCAGATACTTAATGCTTGTATGCTCAGTCAGATTATACGCAATGCGTGACACGCTAGATAATATCTAGTAATATCATCAACCATGTGTAGTTAACTCGTGATTATGATTGATTGATTGTTTTTTATAATTTAAGTTTAACTTTTTATGGCTGCAGGGGCAGTATTGAGTAGCTTGGATGAAAAGGTGCCCATTGTAAACGGCCAGCTCCTCAGTCTCAGTTGCTAATATATGCATAATATTAGTAGTATTGGATAGAAAACACTCTGAAGTTTCTAAAACTGTTTGAATTATGTCTGTGAGTATAACAGAACTCATATTGCAGGCAAAAACCTGAGAAATTCCACTTCTTGTTTGTATTTTTTTCTGGGGGTGGCAGATTTTCAACCAAGCTCTCATTGAAATTACAGCGAGATATGGATGAGTTTTCACTTCCTACGCCTTCCACTAGATGTCAACAGTCAATAGAACTTTGTCTGATGACTCTAATGTGAAGGAGGGTCGAATGAGACAGGAAATAGTCACCACTGCCACGAGTTGACCATGCTTTCACCATGCGCGTTCACAGGGGAAGGACCTGCGTTCCACCGGTCATCTGAAGTCATTCTAATTCTCCGGTTGGAACACATTTCAAGATATATGTAAACAACATTCTAAAGATTGATTCAGTACATCGTTTGACTTGTTTCTACTGACTGTTACGGAACTTTTGGACATTTCGTCACGTTATAGTGGACACGCTTTGTGACTTTGGAATTGTTTACCAAACGCGCTAACCAAAGTAGCTAATTGGACATAAATAACGGACATTTTCGAACAAATCAAGCATTTATTGTGGACCTGGGATTCCTAGGACTGCATTCTGATGAAGTTCATCAAAGGTAAGGAAACATTTATCATGTATTTTCTGTTCTGAGCTCCGTCTCAGATTATTGCATGGGTTGCTTTTTCCGTTAACTTTAAAAAAAAATCTGACACAGCGGTTGCAGTAAGGAGAGGTATATCTATAATTCCATGTGTATAACTTGTATTATCATCTACATTTATGAGTATTTCTGTTGAAACGATGTGGCTATGCAAAATCACTTGATGTTTTTGGAACTAGTGAATTTAATACGCCAATGTAAACTCAGATTTTTTTATGTAAATATGAACTTTATCAAACAAAACATGCATGTATTGTGTAATATGAAGTCATATGAGTGTCTTCTGATGAAGATAATTCAAGGTTAGTGATTCATTTTCTCTATTTCTGCTTTTTGCGAATGCTATATTTCGCTGGAAAATGGCTGTGCTTATTGTGGTTTGGTGGAGACCTAACATAATCGTTTGTAGTGCTTTTGCTGAAAAGCATATTTGAAATCGGACACTTTGGTGGGATTAACAACAAGATTAACTTTAAAATGATATAAAACACATGTATGTTTTAGGAATTGTAATTATGAGATTTCTGTGGTTTGAATTTGGCGCCCTCTATTTTCACTGGTAGTTGTCATCCCGTTAGCGGTATTGCAGCCATAACAAGTTAATGCTAGCTAGCAACTTACCTTGGTTTACTGCATTCGCGTAACAGGCAGTCTCCTTGTGGAGTGCAAGGAGGCAGGTCGTTATTGCGTTGGACTAGTTAACTGTAAAGTTGCAAGATTGGATCCCCCGAGCTGACAAGTTGAAAATCTGTCATTCTGCCCCTGAACGAGGCAGTTAACCCACCGTTCCTAGGCCGTCATTGAAAATAAGAATGTGTTCTTAACTGACTTGCCTAGTTAAATAAAGATTAAATAAAGGTGTAAAAAATAAATAATAAATCTGCAAAATCGGTGTCCAAAAATACCGATTTCCGATTGTTATGAAAACTTGAAATCGGCCCTAATTAATCGGCCATTACGATTTTATCGGTCGACCTCTAATTAATATGGAGTTGGTCCCCCTTTGCCTCATGAGCTTAGTTCAACTGTCTAACCCAATCAGAACCCAACATTTACAATTGTTTTATTCCAATATCTGTAAACAAAGTAAATGTAAACAAACACTATATAGACTCAAAACATGGTTAAAACTAGAATTGTGATATAATGGATGGTCAGTCCTTGCATCCATAGCAAAAGCGGTTACATTTTTCCAATCCCTTCCCTCAGCTTGACATTGCCCTATGTAGGGTGCCGTCTTTCAAATGGGACGTTAAGCAGGTGTCCTGACTATCTGTGGTCACTAAAGATCCCATGGCACTTATCGTAAAAGTAGGGGTGTAGCTATACCCCAGGTCGTTGCTGTAAATGAGAATGTGTTCTCAGTCAACTTACCTGGTAAAATAAGGGTTTAATTAATAAATAACAGCCTCCACTTTTCTGTGAAAGCTTTCCACTAGATGTTCAAACATTGCTGCTGGGACTTGCTTCCATTCAGCCACAAGAGCATTAGTGAGATGGGGTACTGATGTTGGGCAAGTAGGCCTGGTTCACAGTCGGCGTTCCAATTCATCCCGAAGGTGTTTGATGGGGTTGAGGTCAGGGCTCTGTGCAGACCCGTCAAGTTCTTCCACACCGATCTCGACAAACCATTTCTATATGGACCGCTTTGTGCACAGTGGCATTGTCATGCTGAAACTTGAAAGGGCCTATTCCAAACTGTTGCCACAAAGTTGGAAGTACATAATCGTCTAGAATGTCATTGTTAAATAAATTAAAATGTTTTTTGTCACATGCACTGACCTTACAGTGAAATGCTTACTTACAAGCCCTTAACCAACAATGCAGTTTTAAGAAAAATAAGTGTTATGAAAGTATTTACTAAAATATACTGAAGTTTTTTTTTAATAATGTCGCTCAATTGGTAATATTCATTTTTGTCTTCTTCTAATGCCTCTTAAGTGGAAAGTAATCTAAAAGTAATTGAAAGTAATCAGATTACGTTACTGAGTTTGGGTAATCCAAAGTTACGTTACTGATTATAATTTTGGACAGGTAACTAACTCATTCCCGATTACATTTAGAAAGTAACCTAACCAACCCTGAATATTCTAACCACAGCTTTTGGGTGCAGATTGCAGAATAAAAGCAGGTCACCCAGTCATCAGTCAGCGCCACAAAGAAACATTAATTGATTGTTGTAACCACAGCAATATATTTTTGGGTTGTCGTACACTTACAGTGTTTTGATTATTGCTTGAACAGTCACCAACATTATATTTGGTTGTGATCTTTGTACGATATATCTACTTTGGATGCAGCAGTTGTTAGCTAGAATGCTGACGCTCGTTCACATAGGCTGTAGCAAAGTTAGCCAAAGAGAAATTTGGCCCAGTAAAATGGAAGTGTTTTTTTAAAATTATAATGCAGTTGATTTGAGATGACACAAACGTTATATTAAGCAGGACATTCATATAAGCCTTATAATCCAAAAGTAGTTTGCAATGCATTCATAAGAAATATGTAAATAGATGTTTTTTTGGGGGAGGGGGCGGCGTTCTATGACAACTCTGCCGTGTTCTGCAACCAAATTGTGCATGTCGCCCTCGTGCAGCAATGTTTGCAAACACAGAAAGGGGTCTATATACCTTTGAGTAGACAATAGCTAACCTAACAACCTATTTTCCCCCAATCACTTTCTCAGGTGAAGGACATCTCACTGGAGGCCACAGGCGCTTTGAGAAGCCAGCGGGACACGATACATGGAGAGATGACCAACCAATCACTGTTGATGAGGGGAGTGGAACATTAACCCAGCACGTGATAGAGGTTAGGGTAACATTGTTGCATTAATAATTACAAGTACTTTGTAAATCAAATGTGGCTGATTTATTTCAGAAAGTCTCCACTCAGCTATTTACTTGCTTACATGTACATCTGCCATAGGGGAACTTGTGAGACTTCCCTAGGACATTGTTATCCAATTGTACTCATGTACCAGTAATAACCTCCTCTCTTCTTGTGTCAGTATGCAGATGCAGAGACTGCAGGTTCTGGGGTCAAGCTGGAAAGGTCTGAAGGAGAGCAAGCTCCACTGCACAGCAGAGACATCAAAACTGGAGTGGCTGGAGCGACCCCAGTAGCCACAGAGGACCCCACCACCGCCCCAGTGCAGCCCAGGACCCGACGCAGCATGACGGAGGTCAGTGGAACGCAGATCGCCGTCCTCAAATCAGAAACAGACACCCAAGGCTTTAACTGTAACACACAGGCCCTTACACACAGGATCTGACCACAGATCAGACTCAGAGAGACTGGGTCTGGGGAGACTGGGCTGTCCTCTTGGTATTTCACCAGAGCCAGAGGACGGTTCATTCCCATGGGGATGGTGATACGTTAGAAACTGGTGGTGGTGATCCTGCTTGTTCTTACACTACAGAGAAGGACCCTGGCAACATGCCCTTGGGTTTAGAAACACAGACTGATTTAGAGGGGACTGGAACCGGTACAGTAGTAGTGTATACTCTGAAGGGTGCCAAGATAAGAAAGGGGAGGGTCTGGTCATAGATGAAGTGACTGTGAAGTTCCTACAACATGGAATGCAGATAATCACCTAGGTGACAGACACTCACAGGGCAGAGATTTCTTAGATTACAGGGAAAGCTTCGATAAATGTCACGAAACGCGTTGAGGGATCGCGACCCAGTGTCCACCGCGATGGGGCCTTCCGATTCACGTGGCGATGTCCTTTTCGATCAGGTATTTAACTCAAACGACATGCCTATAGCTCAGGCTCAGGGACTCGGAGCCACATCAGGCAATCGTAAAGAAAACTGGTCTTCTGCATGTTCTGTAACAAAGGCTTCAGCTGCCCCCAGAAGGAGATCCACAAGAGGGTCCATACGGGAGAAACCCTACAGCTGTACACAGTGTCACATGCGCTTCGTCGAAGCTGGCACCCTGAAGAAGTATCAGAGGGCCCACACAGGGATGAAACGCTACAGCTGCCCCCACTGTGAGAAGCGGTCCTGCCACCAGCACGATCTGAAGAGGCACCTGAAGGTCCACACGGGAGAGAGGTCGTTCGCCTGTACGCTAAGGGAATGGAAAATAAGTCTGGAAACACAGCAGATTGGCAAACATTCAGCAAATTGAGAAATCATGTAACTAAACAAAAAGAAGAAGAAACTATACAATGGAACAAATATAAATTATATAAAGAATTATAATAAAAAGCTTTGGAATTCTTAAATGAAATTCTAGGCATTAAAGCTAACTCGGCTCCATCCTTCATTAAGGCTGATGGCTCATTCATAACAAAACGCTTTGATATTGCCAACTACTTTAATAACGTTTTTGTTGACAAGATTAGCATGACATGCAAACAAGAAATGCTGAGCCTTCATATTCATGCATAACTCACCAAATTATGAAAGACAAGCGCTGTAGCTTTGAATCCTGCAAAGTTAGTGTGGAAGAGATTTTTTTTTTTAAGTGTGATCTATAAATAAGGACAAACCACCTGGAACTGACTAGCTGGATGGTAAATTACTGAGGTTTGTTGCGGAATATATTGCGACTCCTATTTTCCAGATATTCAATCGAAGCCTAGAAGACAGTGTGCCCTCAGGCCTGGAAGGAGGCAAAGGTCATTCCGCTGCCCAAAAATAGCAAAGCACCTTCGACCAAATACTATGTTATTTTACAGAAAACAAATTAACAACAGACTTTCAGCATGCTTATAGGGAAGGGCACTCAACAAACTCGGCACTGACACGACTGATGACACGACAAGAAATTGTAAGAAGATTGTGGGAGTTGTTTTGTTAGACTTTGATATCATTGATCATAAGAAATTGCTGAAAAAACATAGGTGTTATGGATTAATGTCCTCTGCCTTATGGATGGACAGTTATCAATCCAATAGAACACAGAGGGTTTTCTTTAATGGAAGCCTCTCTAATGCAAATTTGATTTTGTGTGGTGTACCGCAGGGCAGCCGGCTTGGACCATTATTGTTTTCTGTGTTTACTTATGACCTTCCACTGACTTTGAATAAAGCCTGTTTGTCCATGTACAATGACGACTCAACAGTATACACTGCTGGTGCAAAATAAATAACTGACACCCTTAACATAGAGCTCCAGTCAGTTTTAGAATTTTGTAACTAGCAGTAGTCTGGTGCTAAATATCTCAAAAACTAAAATCATAATTTCTGGTAAAAATCACTGGCTCAACCTTAAACCTAATTTGGATCTATTATTTAAAAATGTGGCAATTGAGCAAGTTGAAGAGACTAAACTGCTGCGTGTCACTCTAGAGAAGAACATAGGCAAATTGCAGTTGGTCCAAAACAGAGCAGCAGGTTTTGCACTTAGATGTACACAGATGGCGAATGTCAAAGTTGAGGAGAGATTGACTGCGTCAGTGTTGGTCTTTGTGCGAGGTGTTGATGCGTTGAAGGTACCGAACTATCTGTTCAAGCAGTTGGCACACAGTAACTTATCTGTATCACACAAGACATGCAACCGGAGGTCTCGTCAGTCTCCAGGTCCAGAACAGAGGCTGGGAAACACACAGTATTAAATAGAGCCATGACTAAATTGAACTCTCTGCCACCCCAGGTAACTCAAGATAATAAAAAAACAGATAAGAGTACAACAGTGATTGTAAAGAGACACACAGACAATTCTATTCATTTTGTATTGTATTACATATTGTATTATGCATGTGATACGTGGTTGGGATACGACTGTGATATGTGGTCTCGCCTGACTATCTTAAGATGAATGCACTAGCTGTGGGTCACTCTGGATGGGTGCATCTGCTGAATGACTCAATTGTAATGTAAATGTAGTCGTATGTATGTACACTGAACAAAAATATAAATGTAACATGTAAAGTGTTGGTCCCATGTTTCATGAGCTGAAATAAAATATAACATTTTCCATACGCACAAAAAGCTTATTTCTCTCAAATTTTCTGCACAAATTTGTTTACATCCCTGTTAGTGAGCATTTCTCCTTTGCCAAGATAATACATCCATCTGACAGGTGTGGCATATCAAGAATCTGATTAAACAGCATGATCATTACACAGGTGCCCCTTGTGCTAGTGACAATAAAAGGCCTCTCTAAAATGTGCAGTTTTGCCACACAACACAATGCCACAGATGTCTCAAGGGAGCGTGCAATTTGCATGAGCTTTTGCCATAGAATTTAATGTTCAATTCTCTACCATAAGCCACCTCCAACGTTGTTTTTAGAGAATTTGGCTGTACGTCCAACGGGCCTCATAACTGCAGATCACATCGTGTGGGCAAGTGGTTTGCTGTTGTGAATAGAGTTCCCCATGGTGGCGGTGGGCTTATGGTATGAGCAGGCATAAACTACGGACAACGAACACAACTGCATTTTATCAATGGCAATTGGAATGCACAAAAATACCGTAATGCGCTCTTGAGGTCCATTTTATGAAGGTATCTGTGACCAGTTGTGAAATCCATAGATTAGGGCCTAATGAATGTATTTCAATTAATTGATTTTCTTATATGAACTGTAACTCAGTAAAATCTATACAATTGTTGCATTTATAATTTTGTTCAGTATATATTCATGTATATCATGTATTTTATTTGTTGTTGTGTTTTCTGCTTGGACCCCAGGAAGAGTCACCGCTGCCTTAACAGCAGCTCATTGTGGATCCTAAGAAAATACTAAATAAAAAAATAAACAGCAGTAGTGTGTCCTTTTCTGCAACAACTAAGAGCGTTGTGTGATATAAGGCATAAGCCTAAAAAGTCTAACATATTGTGTTTGTACTGTGTAAGTTATATGATGTTCACAAATGCCTATTTAAATGCCTATTATTACTTTAATTCAACTACTTAATGTTTTTCCCAAGATGCTTTTAATAAGAAAATGAAAGTAGTTTATCAAGTTCATACAGAATTGTAGTTGAGACATGTATGTGGTTTTCAGATGGTGTATTCAAAACTTGTTTATGTTTAATAAACACAAAATTGGACTTTTCATTCTAAGACATCCATTGACAGTCTCTTTAGTATACATTACATCTGATCTCAACCTATTCTGCATACACATGACAGTAGTTTTTCCTTTATAATCAATATACACTTACTAAATATACCTTACACATACCCACACACTAACAAACACCTACTGTACCCCTCAAAATAGTTCAGTCAGGTTTGTCTGATGATGACTTTGACTTGTCATAGCTGACTTATTTACCCACAACATATTTACACCGAGAGCACAACAAATTAGAAACACCTTCCTAATATTGAGTTTCACCCCCTTTCGCCCTAAGAACAAATCAAATCAATTTTTATTGGTCACATACACATGGTTAGCAGATGTTATTGCGAATGTAGCAAAATGCTTGTGTTTCTAGTTCTGACAGTGCAGTAATATCTAACAAGTAATCTAACAATTCCCCAACAACTACTTAATACACACAAATCTAAGTAAAGTGATGGAAAAAATCAATTTGTATGGGAATAGACTCTACAAGTCATCTACAAGCATCCCACAGGGATGCTGGCCCATGTTGACTCCAATGCTTCCCACAGTTATGTCAAGTTGGCTGGATGTCAGGTGGTGGACCATTCTGTTGAGCGTGAAAAACCCAGCAGCGTTGCAGTTCTTGACACACTCAAACTGGTACGCCTGGCACCTACTACCATACCCCTTTCAAAGGCACTTACATCTTTTGTCTTGCCCCTTCACCCTCTGATTGGTACACATACACATTCCATGTCTTAATTATCTCAAGGCTTGAAAATATATTTTTTAACCGGAAATATTTTTAAAAATTTATCCTCCGCTACACTGATTGAAGTGGATTTAACAAGTGACATCAAGAAGGGATCATAGCTTTCACCTGTTCAGTCTATGTCATGGAGAGAGCAGGTGTTCCTAATGTATTGTACACTCAGTTTATGTCCACCTTGATGGTTTTAACAACAACAAAGCAACAGTAAACATGTCGAGACAGGAGATCTGCTTGTTCAAAGTTTGAAATTTCAGTTGATTGCTATAGCGCCCTCTTGAGCCAATCAGTGTCATTTTGTAAATGCTAGGGCCCGGTTTCCCAAAATGGTGCTAATGATGAACTTAGCCTTAAGATGCTTTTGGGAAACTGGGACCCAGAGCTCTATGGCAAGATGTTTTATTAATCCAACTTTAGTCAAATTCGGGCCAGTGGTGTCTGAGATATTGCGTGTGACTAACGTGCGTACAGAGACAGTTCCATAGTCCCCTCTCTGATTTCATCGTGGGGGACAATGAAGTCATTCTGTAACTACAGTATAGGACTCAAACGTAGTGGGGATGGGTAAACACTCCATGTTGTAAGTGTGTTTATTATCTGTGTGTATGTACCTGAGGGAGTGTATGTCTGTGTAATCTGTATCACCTGTCTATTCCAGGAGGAGGAGGGTCCAGAGGTGCTTTTGGTGAAGGATGAGGGGTGTGAGGAGGGTCTGGGGAACATGGTCATGGAGGACAACCAGACTACACCTCCTCCTGAACCCACAGAGGAACCAGCTGAGCAGCACAAGACCACATACAGTATCACTGAGGTGAGCCCACTGTAAACTACTGTCTGCATGGTATTAGGTCAGAGCTCGGATCCACAAAGCCTCTCATTGCATGAGTGCTGGTCTAGGATCAGTTTAGCCTTTTAGATCATAATGAATAAGACTATGTAGACAGGTGGGGACATGATCCTCGATCAGTATTTCTATACTGAGACTCTTTGTGGATACGGGTCCTGGTCTTGATTCATTTTGTATGAAGTGTGGGACCATGTCTTTGAATTATCAAACCATTAAAGAGTATCAAGTAATAAAATCAACTAACATGTTTGCATAGTACTCATAGAAATCCCTCATTGCCCAATCAGAAGATGCTTCATAGCAGGGTGCTCGTATCAGATTTCTTGATCCAACATCCTCTCACTCTGTATCTCTTACAGTCAGTAGACATGGAGGATGGGAAGCCTGATCTGCTGATAGTCAAAGAGGAGACAATAGAAGACGAACCAGAGAGCATTGACCTGCTGAGTGGAATAAAGATGGGGGAGCAAGGTAAGGGAGAAATACATATAGCCTACATACAGTAATATATCTTCAATGGGAATAGCGCCTGGCTATAATTTTTTTCATTTTCTTCATTCATCAAATTAATTGTTTACATACAAAAACACACAATGTATGAACTTGACCAGATAATTTATTTTTTTTAAACTCCATATGTAGAGTTCTCTCTGCCATGTTTGTAAGGTCAATTTTCTAACCTCTTCCTGCAGGTGGTTGGCTGGAGGCTAACAGAGGAGACTGGGTAGCCATCTTGGATTCCCCCTACCAGGAAGGTGCAGCCAAGGGGCCTGGGGACAATATCACTGAGCAGGCGAGGACCAGAGGCGACATAGTGGAAGTCAGTGGATGGGACAGCGTGCTCAACTCTGGGCTGGGGAACAACGCTGTTAACCACAACCAGAAACAGACAGTCGGACACAAAACAACGTCCGAACGTAGTCTCCATGACAACAGACTGGCTGAGACCAGGGCGAGGCGTAGATTTGGAGGTGTCCCTATTCGGCTGGCGAGAACAGACACAGACTCGGCTAGCGATGCTCCGTCCTGCTCCTATAGTTGTGATTCAGAGAGACTGATGGCACTTCAGGTTGACCCCCTAACAGGTGGTGCCTTCATCCTGCCTTCTATAGGATCTATCAACTGGAACATGGACCCTGCGACAACACAGACACTCCCTGGCCTTTGTCCTCCTGACACTCTCCTAATGTTAAACCAGACCTCAGACAATGCCAGTGCCTCAACACCAAATGGCTACACAAGCCCATTGACAAATGAGAGTAATAGAGATGGAGTCAGTAAAGGTGGCAGCGCCAAAGAGAAGCGCTTCCCGTGTTCCTTCTGTGGGAAAGCCTTCAGTTTCCCCAAACAGGTGGAGATCCACCAGAGGATGCACACGGGGGAGAAACCATTCGGCTGCCAACTGTGCCGGGCAAGTTTCTCCGACTCGTCCAACCTGAAGAGGCACCAGAGGGTCCACACAGGGGAGAAACCCCACAGCTGCCCCCAGTGTGAGAAGAGGTTCTCCCGCCAGGACCAGCTGAAGATGCACCTGAAGGTCCACACGGGAGAGAGGCCGTTTGCCTGTACGCACTGTGGGAAGAGGTTCTCAGAGAGGAGCTACCTCAGAATACACCAGCAGAAAATGCACATGGCCCATGTATAGAGTATAGGACATGTTTTTATTTATTTTTTATTTCACCTTTATTTAACCAGGTAGGCTAGTTGAGAACAAGTTCTCATTTGCAACTGCGACCTGGCCAAGATAAAGCATAGCAGTATGAGCAGACAACACAGAGTTACACATGGAGTAAACAATTAACAAGTCAATAACACAGTAGAAAACAAAGGGGGAGTCTATATACAATGTGTGCAAAAGGCATGAGGTAGGCGAATAATTACAATTTTGCAGATTAACACTGGAGTGATAAATGATCAGATGGTCATGTACAGGTAGAGATATTGGTGTGCAAAAGAGCAGAAAAGTAAATAAATAAAAACAGTATGGGGATGAGGTAGGTGAAAATGGGTGGGCTATATACCAATAGACTATGTACAGCTGCAGCAATCGGTTAGCTGCTCAGATAGCTGATGTTTGAAGTTGGTGAGGGAGATAAAAGTCTCCAACTTCAGCGATTTTTGCAATTCGTTCCAGTCACAGGCAGTGACAGGCAGTGTAACGTAGTAATAGTACATTTGTTAATTCTGTTGGTGTTGGATGTAGAAGGAACTGGATGAGGTGAACTGAGGAAAGAATTAGTAGATGATATGGTGATGATGGTTGGTGTGATGGTGTCTGTAAAAATGCTTCACCGATGAAAAGGGACAACCTTGTCCTATTGTTTGAATTTTGGTGTTTTATAATGAGGAAATGTTTACTTGACATGAAGCTGTGTGTAATGTAATGTTAAACCTTTTCCAAAGTATTCTAAAATGTATTTGATCAAAGTGGGGTACCAGATTTACAGAAAAGATCAGTTGTGATCATACAAGTTCTTCAACAAATCATACAACTCTTTTTAATTACTCATTTTAAAGCAGTCTTTTTAATTACATTTTTTTAATCGTCACTTTGTCTAATAATTCACTGTGTGTTTATTTTTTTTAATAGAATGCCAAAATATATTTTTTTATCATTTATTTCCCTGAGAATCCACTGAAATGCTCAGTCTGATCGTGTGGAAGTTAGGAATCAAATTTGAATATGAAATTATATATTTACATACACAGTCCTGATTGGCTGATAGGAGGGGTGTAGATAACTTCCACAGGTGTGTAGGTTACTTTGTCTTGTCATCAAAACAAAAGTAATCTTAATATCATTGTTGTACGTTTTCCAATAGGTCACCAGAAGATGCAGGGCCAGAACAGACTTTTTGCATGGTGGACCATCCTGGCCTATACCCTGTCTGCCGTGTACTGTAGATATGTGGTAGTGGTGGAGTAGGGGCCTGAGGGCACACAGTGTGTTGTGAAATCTGTGAATGTGTTGTAATGTTTTTATTGTATAAACTGCCTTAAATTTGATGAACCCCAGGCAGCAGCTAATGGGGATCCATAATAAATAAAACAATTCATTGCAGAATGCAATGATTATCTACAGGGCAGTCTATATGGTATAATCTTCAGTATCATCAATAAAGCATAGAATCAATCAGATCAAGCGTTAACTGGCGATACCGGATGTTTTTGTGGTGTCGGAGGTGGAACTGCGTTGCAGCTGTCAAATTGGTGAGCAGCTGCTCTTGTGATTATGGTCACAAAGCCACACCCGCCCCCTCGATTTAGTTCAAAACAAGAAAGTGTAGACTATGTATAAATAATTACATTCAACTTGAAAAATCATTCAACTAAATAATGAGGATCTCTATCATCCTAATCGAGGTGTAGATTACATTTTACATTCCAGTGTTCAAACTTGTAAACAAGGCTGTATATTATTTCTGTTAATGCGACTGCGTGCAGCCAATGGCAATGTCCGCTTTAGTTATAATGCTAGGAGCCCCTTGTGGATTTGACAGCTCTAACACAGTTCCACCTCCGACACCACCAAAATAACTGCTATGTGAATGTCGACAACATTTTACGAAATAGACTTTGTGATGATACTGGAGATGATAACTGATTTACATTTTTCGAATGAATACACAGTTTGGAATGTTTTGCTGTTGAAAGTAAATAAAGAAACCAGACTGCAATGAAAGATTGTTGTCATTCTTCATAAATTATCCTTTCAGTTATTGACATAACATAATAAACATAATAAACAGATCGTAAAAACGGTTATAATGAAAGTCTAAATCATGGCATGTAAGTGTCTTTTCAAGTTATGTGCTCAAGCCAGACGGATTACCAGGACGTGTACTCAAAAGCATGTGCGGACCGACTGACAAGTGTCTTCACTGACATTTCCAATCTCTCCCTGACCGAGTCTGTAATACCTACATGTTTCAAACAGACCACCATAGTCCCTGTGCCCAAGAAAGCGAAGGTCACCTGCCTAAATGATTACCGCCCCGTAGCACTCATGTCGGTGAGCCATGAAGTGCTTTGAAAGGCTGGTCATGGCTCACACCAACACCATCATGCCGGAAACCCTAGACCCACTCCAATTTGAATACCACCCCAACAGATCCACAAATGACACAATCGCACTCCACACTACCCTTTCCCACCTGGACAAAAGGAATACCTATGTGAGAATGCTGTTCATTGACTACAGCTCAGCGTTCAACAACATAGTGCCCACGAAGCTCATCACTAAGCTAAGGACCCTGGGACTAAACACCTCCCTCTGCAACTGGATCTTGGACTTCCTGACAGACCGCCCCCAGGTGGTAAGGGTAGGCAACAACACATCTGTCATGCTAATCCTCAACATTGGGGTCCCTCAGGGGTGTGTGCTTAGTCCCCTCCTGTACTCCATGTTCACCCACGACTGCGTAGCCAAGCACGACTCCAACACCCTCACTAAGTTTGCTGATGACACTACACTGGTAGGCCTGATTACTGACAACGATGAGACAGCCTATAGGAAAAGGAGGGCCATACAGGCCCCCATTAACATTGATGGGGCTGTAGTAGAGCGGGTTGGAGGGTTTCAAGTTCCTTGGTGTCCACATCACCAACAAACTATCATGATCCAAACACACCAAGACTGTTGTGAAGAGTGCATGACAAAACCTTTTCCCCCTCAGGAAACTGAAAAGATTTGGCATGGGTCCCCAGATCTTCAAAAAGTTCTACAGCTGCACCATCGAGAGCATCCTGACCGGTTGCATCACCGATATGGCAACTGCTCGGCATCTGACCGTAAAGCACTACAGAGGGTAGTGCGTACGGCCCAGTACATCACTGGGGCCAAGCTTCCTGACATCCAGGATCTATATTCTAAGTGGTGTCAGAGGAAGGCCCAAAAAATGGTCAAAGACTCCAGTCACCCAAGTCATAGACTGTTCTCTCTGCTACCGCATGGCAAGCGGTACCTGAGCGTCAAGTCTAGGACCAAAAGGCTCATTAACAGCTTCTACCCATAAGCCATAATTCTGCTGGACAATTATTCCACCCAGTGTGAGGGTGTTGGTGAATGGAAAAATGTGGAGTCAGGCGCAGGACACAGATAGGGGTAATAGTCCGAAATGTACTCAAAATATAAGTCATGTTCCAACAAGGAAAACACAATAATCCAGAGCACAAAAAACACGAACCCACATGACAAACAATAACGAAACAAGCCAGCACGGGAGCCGAGGTAAACAGAGCCTACGGTTGACTAAAAGCCCTGTCCACTGCAGTCACACTGGTCCCCCCTTCAGCAAGGAGGTAATGGGAGCCGCTACCTGACCGAAACCCCGGATAAACCTCCAGTAGTAGTTGGCAAACCCTAAGAACCGCTGCACCTCCTTTACTGTGGTTGGAGTCGGCCAATTACGCATGGCTGAAATGCGGTCATTCTCCATCTCCACTACTGATGCGGAAAAGCGGTACCCTAGGAAGGAGATGGACTGTTGGAAGAACAGACATTTCTCAGCCTTGACGTACAGGTCATGCTCCAACAGTCGACCAAGCACCTTGCGCACCAGAGACACATGCTCAGCGCGTGTAGCGGAGTATATTAGAATGTCATCTATATACACCACTACACCCTGCCCGTGCAGGTCCCTGAAAATCTCATCTACAAAGGATTGGAAGACTGATGGAGCATTCATTAACCCGTACGGCATGACGAGATACTCATAGTGCCCAGATCTGGTGCTAAATGCCGTCTTCCACTCATCCCCGCCTTGATACGTACCAGGTTGTAAGCGCTCCTGAGGTCCAATTTTGTGAAGAAGCGCGTCCCGTGCAATGACTGTCATACTGGCTATGAGAGGTAGTGGGTAACTGTATTTTACCGTGATCTGATTCAAACCTCGATAGTCAATACACTGGCGTAAAACCTCCATCCTTTTTCTTCACAAAAAAAACTTGAAGAGACAGGTGAAATGGAAGGCCGAATGTATCCCTCTCCCAGAGATTCGGTGACATATGTTTCCATAGCCACCATCTCCTCCTGTGACAGAGGATACACTTGACAACTGGGAAGTGCAGCGTCTACCAGGAGATTTATCGCACAATCCCCCTGTCGATGGGGTGGTAATTGAGTCGCCTTCTTTTTACAGAAGGCAAGTGCCAAATCGGCATATTCGGGAGGAATGTGCATGGTGGATACCTGGTTTGGACTCTCCACCGTAGTGGCACCTAAGGAAACACCTACACACCTCCCTGAGCACTGACGGGACCATTCCTTGAGAGTCTTCTGTTGCCACGAAATAGTAGGATCATGAGAGGCCAACCAGGGAAGGCCCAACACAACAGGAAACGCAGGAGAGTCGATCAGAAAAATACTAATTCTCTCTCATGACTCTCCTGCGTTATCCTACGGAGTGGAGCGGTGGCCTCCCTGATTAGCCCTGACCCCAAAGAACGACTATCTAAGGCATGTACAGGGAAGGGAACATCAACAGGAACAATAGGGATCCCTAAACTAAGTGCAAAGGTACGGTCAATAAAGCTGCGCCTGAATCTACTAGCGCCTTATGCTGGGAATACTGGGAAAACTCAGGAAATGCTATATACAACCACATGTGTGCAACAGGGAGCTCTGGGTGAGGTGTGTGCCTACACACCTGAGATGATCCACCAGTGCTCCGCCTGCCACCTCAACTCCCTGGGGACCCTCCCCAGCACTGACCAGCAGTGTGTCCTCTGCGGCCACAGGTGGTGCAGGGAACGGTCCCCCCTCCGGTCCCCCTCATAGCAGCACCTCCCAGCTCCATAGGGGTAGGATCAGAGGTGCTGGGGGATGGAACTGACAGACTCCGATCCAGACGTCCGCGGGAGGCCAAAAGGTTATCTGGCCGGATGGATAGGTCCAGTAGTTGGTCCAGGTTAAGGGTGGTGTCACTGCAGGCTAGCTCCCTACGAACGCCCTCGTGTAAACTACACCTGTAGTGGTCTATCGGGGCCGCTCATTCCATCCCGCACCAGCGGCCAGAGTTCTAAAGTCCAGAGCGAACTCTTGAGCGCTCCTCATCCCCTGTCTTAAATGGGACAAGCGTTCCCTCGCCGCTCTCCCTTCAGATGGATGATCAAAAACCCCCAGAAGAGGCGGGTGAAATCTTCGTAGTTGTCCAACCAGTGCTTTTCCAGTCAGACAAGAGATGAGGGCGCTCACTCTCTCGCGTCCCGAGGGGCCGGCTGAACAGCTGCCAGGTAGAGTTCCAGCTGGAGTAGGAACCCCTGGCACCCGGCAGCCATTTCACCATACGCCCCCGGGAGCGAGAGCCGAATCCCACTGGATCCTGATGAAGGAGGTGTGAACATCTGTACCGAGACTCTGTAACATGGTCGGGTGCTGCTGAACACATTGGGAGAGGAGGGCTGGCTGTACCTGCTGACTCCATAAATGGTGCGTTATTCTGTGAGGGTGTTGGTGAATGGAAAAATGCGGAGTCAGGCGCAGGATACAGATATGAGTAATAGTCAGAAATTTACTCAAAATATAAGTAATGTTCCAACAAGGAAAAACACAATAATCCAGAGCACAAAAAACACGAACCCACATGACAAACAATAACGCACAAAACAGAGAGGGAAGCCAGATTGTTAAATAAGGAACATAATTAATGGAATGGAAACCAGGTGTGTATAATAAAGACAAAACAAAACGGAAATGAAACATGATTCGGTGGTGACTAGAAAGCCGGTGACGTCGACCGCCGAACGCCGCCCGAACAAGGAGAGGGACCAACTTCGACAGAAGTCATGACACCCAGACTATTTACATTGACTTCCCCCCCCCCACACACATTTTTTTGTTACCTTTTGATCTTATTTATTTTCACTTTAGTTTATTTAGTAAATATTTTATTAACTCTATTTCTTGAACTGCCTTGTTGGTTAATTAAGGGCTTGTAAGTAAGCATTTCACGGTTGTATTTGGCGCATGTGACAAATACAATTTGGTTTGATTTGATTTGAAGCCTGTAATGTGTTCTTGTGTGAGGTAAACAGATTATGGTGAAAGTAACAGGGTGTTAGCTAAACATAATCAGACAGGAGGTATAGAGCAGCAACAGCAGCTGGTATAAAGTACAAAAAACTAGTGGTTTTATTTACATTGTTATCACCAGCTTTCTCCAACACTGACATTACTATACACAACTATAATCTCATCCTGTGACAGGAAAGGTGGAAGAGTTAGTATGTCACACTTATTGCACATACATAGCTACATTTAGCTTCTCAACAAGAACTTGCTTGGCTTTAAGAGCTTTGGATTGTACAATATTTGTCCATAATTTGTTTTTTTATTCTTCAAGCTCAAGTTTGTTGTCATTGATCATTGATCATTTTAAGTCTTGCCATAGATTTTCAAACCGATTTAAGTTAAAACTGTAACTAGGCCACTCAGGAACATTCAATGTCATCTTGGCAAGCAACTCCAGTGTATATGTGGCCTTGTGATTTAGGTAGTTGTCCTGCTGAAAGGTGAATTCCCAGTGTGTGTTGGAAAGCAGACCAAACCATGTTTTCTTCTAGGATTTTGCCTGTGCCTAGCTCTATTACCTTTCTTTTTATCCTAAAAACAACTCCCTAGTCCTTGCCGATGACAAGTATACCCATAACATGATGCAGTCTGTGATGTGTTAATGTTGGATTTGCCCCAAACATTATGTTTTGTATTCAGGCCAAAAAGTTATTTTCTTTACCACATTTCTTGCAGTATTACTTTAGTGCCTTATTAATTAATTACTTATTACTCATTTCCAAGTGAAAATACCTACAAACAAAAGATGAGCTTCTACTTTAGTAAACTTTTTTGCAATATGTAAAAAGACATTACATTTCTCACAAAATAAGAAGGATTTTTATTGTTAGATTAATAATTCATTATTAGATTAAACAAATATATAGGCCTACTCACATAACACTCTTGGGTAACAGATACTGTGAGATACAGGTTCAGGGAAGACTATTGAGCCCAGGTAACGTTAGCTAGCAGCGATCATAGCATATTTGCCAGCTTTAGCTTAAGTCAAGGTTAGAAAACTAGCTAGCTAGCGTGCTAGCTAATCCCCAAAAACTCAAGAGATTGAACGGAAAGTCTAGATGCCAATTAGCTAGCCTAGTTGGTAGGCCCAACAAAAACTCCAGCTAACGTTTTCTATCTAGTTAGCTACAGTTAGCTAGCTAGCAGCACTGGGCTAGCTGGCGAGCAAATTCTAGCTAACTACCTATGCTAAATCGTCCAGCTGAGTTCATGTATAAAAAAAACCCAGAAACAAATTGCATAGAAAACTTACTTTCTATCTCCTGTGTTGACATTTTTGATCTACAACACTTTTGTTTCTTTCGCAGCAATTTTTCATGTCTGGATTTTGCACACTTACCTTCTTTTCAACCCCATTCTTTGCGCATTGTTACATGATGTCAGTGTCAACACGTGGGCAAGTTCGATGTTGCCGTTATTTCAAGTGTCTTGGGCAGATGGGCAGATCTTGACATGATGCGTTATTCCTGGGTTTAAATAATTGCAGCAATGCATCCCATCCAAAAGTGAGAATATTACTCAACAGTGAAAACCTTGCAAGGTTGCATGATGGAATAAAAGTTTGTCTAGCATCACATCACCAAAGCCCCATATACTACCTACCATTGCATCCTGTATGCTCTCGTTGGCTGGTCCTCGCTACATATTCATCGCCAAACCCACTGGCTCCAGGTCATCTATAAGTCTTTGCTAGGTAAAGCCCCACCTTATCTCAGCTCACTTGTCACCTTAGCAAAACCCACCCGTAGCATGCGCTCCAGCAGGTATTTCTCACTGGTCATCCACAAAGCCAACTCCTCTTTGGCCCCCTTTCCTTCCAGTTTTCTGCTGCCAATGACTGGAACGAATTGCAAAAATCACTGAAGCTGGAGTCTTACATCTCCCTCACTAACTTTAAGCATCAGCTGTCAGAACAGCTGACCGATCATTGCACCTGTACACAGCCGATCTGTAAATAACCCACCCAACTACCTCATCCCCATATTTTTTTCTTCTTCTTCTTTGCACCCCATTATCTCTACTTGCACGTTCATCTTCTGCACATCTATCACTCCAGTGTTAATGCTAAATTGTAATTATTTTGCCACTATGGCCTATTTATTTATTGCCCTACCTCCCTAATCTTACTATATTTGCACACACTGTATACAGATTTTTCTATTGTGTTTTTGACTGTATGTTTGTTTATCCCATGTGTAACTCTGTGTCGTTTGTGTTGCAATGCTTTGCTTTATCTTGGCCGGGTCACAGTTGTAAATGAGAACTTGTTCTCAACTGGCCTACCTGGTTAAATAAAGGTGAAATAATAAATACAAATATATTTTTAAAAAAGCTACGATTCTGGAATCTTTGGTAAATGTACAACTTGCTTTTTTCTATCTGAGTATAAATATAAACCAATCAGGGTTTAGGCCTGGGCAGAGCACTACTACAGCAACCACTTTACTTGTTAATGATCTTGTCAATGCTTTAGACACTAAAATAAATGTACTTCTTTGTTTGTGGACCTGTCAAAAGCCTTTGATACTGTTGATCATGCCATTTTATTGAATAAGTTGTCATCGATAGACCTGAGCTCTGACGCCTGTTCATGGTTTCAGAACTCAGGCCATTGTGATAGATTGGATTATTAAGTCTGAATTTATTGAAGTACATAAAGGTGTACCACAGGGGTCACTCTGATAAAAATTGTAAACTTAATCTCCAGTGCATTCAGAATGTATTCAGACCCCTTGACTTTTTCCACATTTTGTTACATTACAGCCTTATTTTTTACATCTGCAATCTACACACAATACCCCATAATGACAAAGTTAAAACAGTTTTTTTTAAAGACTTATTTACATAAGTATTCAGACCCTTTGCTATGAGACTCGAAATTGAGGTCAGGTGCATCCTGTTCTATTGATCATCCTTGAGATGTTTCTACAACATGAATGGAGTCCACCTGTGGTAAATTCAATTGATTGGATATGATTTGGAAAGGCACACAAAATCAAATCAAATCAAATGTTATTGGTCACATACACGTGTTTAGCAGATGTTATTGCATGTGTAGTGAAGTGCTTGTGCTTCTAGTTCTGACAGTGCAGCAATATCTAACAAGTAATATCTAACAATTTCACAACATATACCCAATACACACAAATCTAAGGAATGGAATTAAGAATATATAAATATGTGGACAAGCAATGTCAGAGAGGCGTAGACTAAGATACAGTAGAATAATATAGAATACAGTATATACATATGAGATTAGTAATTCAAGATATGTAAACATTATTAAAGTGACATTATTGAAGTGGCCAATGATTTCAAGTCTGTGTATATAGGCAGGAGCCTATCTGTGCTAGTGATGGCTATTTAACAATCTGATGGCCTTGAGATAGAAGCTGTTTTTTAGTCTCTCGGTCCCAGCTTTGATGCACCTGTACTGACCTCGCCTTCTGGATGATGGCGGGGTATAAGGTCCCACGGTTGACAGTGCATGTCAGAGCAAAAACCAAGCCATGAGGTCGAAGGAATTGTTCATAGAGCTCCGAGACAGGATTGTGTCGAGGCACAGTTCTGGGGAAGGGTACCAAAACATTTCTCCAGCATTGGAGATCCCGAAGAACACAATGGCCTCCATCATTATTAAATGGAAGAAGTTTGGAACCACCAAGACTTTTCCTAGAGCTGGCCACCTGGCCAAACTGAGCAATCGGCGGCAAAGGGCCTTGGTCAGGGAGGTGACCAAGAACCCAATGGTCACGCTAACAGAGCTCCAGAGTTCCTCTGTGGAGATGGGAGAACCTTCCAGAAGGACAACCATCTCTGCAGCACTCCACCAATCAGGCCTTTATGGTAGAGTGGCCAGATGGAAGCCACTCCTCAGTAAAAGGCACATGACAGCCCGTTTGGAGTTTGCCAAATGACACCGAAAGGACTCTCAGACCATTAGAAACAAGATTCTCTGGTCTGATGAAACCAAGATTGAACTCTTTGGCTTGAATACCAAGAGTCACGTCTGGAGGAAACCTGCCACCATCCTTGCGGTGAAGCATGGTGGTGGCAGCATCATGCTGTGGGGATATTTTTCAGGGGCCTGGACTGGGAGACTAGTCAGGATTGAGGGAAAGATCAATGGAGCAAAGTACAGAGAGATCCTTGATCAAACCCTGCTCCAAAGCGCTCAGAACCTCAGACTAGGGCGAAGATTCACCTTCCAACAGGACAATGACCTGAATGAAGCACACAGCCAAGACAACGCAGGAGTGACTTTGGGACAAGTCCCTGAATATCCTTGAGTGGCCCAGCCAGAGCCCAGACTTGAACCTGATCGAACATCTCTGGAGAGACCTGAAATTAGCGGGGCAGCAGTGCTCCCCATTCAACCCGATAGAGCTTGAGAGGATCTGCAGAGAAGAATGCCAAGCTTGTAGAGTCATACCTAAGAAGACTCGAGTCTGTAATCACTGCCAATGGTGCTTCAACAAAGTACTGAGTAAAGGGTCTGAATACTTATGTAAATTTGATATTTCAGTTTTTTATACATTTTCCCAAATTTCTAATAACCCGTTTTTGCTTTGCATTATGGGGTATTGTATGTAGATTGATGAAGGGGGGAAAACAATTTTAGAATAAGGCTGTAATGTAACAAAATGTGGAAAAAGTCCAGAAACAAATCGTGCCTTTCAGGTTATTCAGTCAACCTTTGAATCTGTTCTTGATTAATGTGATATTATTTATCAAAGTGCAGCTGTTACGACTCTCATACCTTTGGATGTAATCTACCATAGCGCCCTTCATTTTGTTACAGGTTACAGTTTTGATACTCATCACTGCATCCTGTTTCAAAAGTTTGCTGTTCTTAGCTAAAGACCCGTAGATTTCGACATTACTCCCTTTATGTTTACAAGGCCCTACATAAATGTCAGTTTTATCTAACTTTGTTGTTGAATTATAGGCACCTGAGTTGCCAAACCCATTTACAGGATTGGTTAACTCTTGAGGTTCCTAGGTTCTCCACAGAGCTAAGTAAATCTGCTTTTAGTTTAAATGCACCGTAACGCTGGAACAAAATTCGAAACACATTTCATCTGATGTTCTGGTGCCATTCGGGCCATTTAAAGTATTGATTGGGGATTTTGTGGAGGAATGTAACTGTTTTTCAGGGTGATTTATGATGTTTTATTTGTGCTTCCCATGCCTGTGGTTTTGTATTTTAATATATATATATATATATATATATGTGTGTGTGTATAATGTGTATATTAAATTATACAAGGCACAATATTTCTTCCCTGTTAAAGTAAAAGTTCAATAAAATAATGCTCCTTCTACTCTGTTTATCATTTATCCTGATGCCTAGTCACCTTACCCCTATACATATTGCATGTTGACACGCACACTTACAGACACACTCCATGTATGCAGTTACCCAGGACTCCTCCGACATGTAAAAGGGTCAGTCACTATCTACCACAGTTGTAAAGTCAAAACCCCGCATATTTCTACAAATTGTCTTCTGATTTTAAACCTAACCCTAAATTAAGACCAAAAAATATGTTTTTATTCACATGAACTTTTACGATATAGACAATTTTGACTTTGTGGCTGTGGTAACTAGTGGGACCCCTGTGAAAGGCGGAAATACGCAAAACAACGTCGAGTCTGCCGGAAACTCACACGAAGAAGTAAACGGAAGTGAACAGTTATTACAAGTTAATTTCCACCTTATCGTTTTTATTTAGACGTGTATTGACACACTGGAACTCAAAATATGACTCCTTTAACTGTATAGCATCAAACCCCATGTCGTGTTTAATTCACGTTGGAGACAGGACTTGGTTGATAGCTGTTATCTAGGAAACGCAAGCTAGCTAGTTGCTAACGTTAGCAAAAATGGCTAACTGTATGGTTTTTCACACTCAAATAGCCTCCATCATGGAGGTGTTAGCGAATGCAGCCGTGGCAGAGATCTGTAAACTGGTAGACGACGACTATGCAGTGTTTCGTTTGGAAATAAATCAAAGCCAGAAAGAAAACAGGGCATTGCGGAGGAAACTACTAGAACTGAAGGTTGCACGGGAGCGCGCAGAGAGGACAATGCGAGAGCGCGTCCTCGCCAGTCGCCCAAGTAGTGTCAAGATCCTTGACCGATACAGAGGAATGACAAGAGGTACATTTTGCAGAGGCTGTGCTACCTGTTGCCGTTCATATATAGTTCAGTGCCTGTCGAACCGTTCCCCTCTGCACATGTGTTCAGATATTACCCAGAATTGGGTCTTGGTCAGTTTCTGGATCGTATACAATAAATCCCCTGATTACTTAGCTATCTTGTGAGAGACACAATCATATTCTAACCTGATTCTTGATTTACTGCATTTTCTATTATTTATTAAATTAAACAATTAGATGCATGGAACATAATCCATACTCAATAAATAGTTTTTCAAGAAGTTATGAGAAGTTTTACCTTACATCCTTACCAATTGTAGACATTGTCAAAAGTGTACAATATAGCATTGACAGTAGCTAACCTAACCAGCTCATTTCCCCCAATCACTCTCTCAGGTGAAGGACATCTCACTGGAGTCCACAGAAGCTTTGTGAAGCCAGCAGAACACAATACATGGAGAGATGACCAAACAATCACTGTTGATGAGGGGAGTGGAACCTCAACCCAGCACATTATCATGATAGAGGTTAGTGTAATAGTGTTGCATTAAAAACAATGAGTTACTTTGTAAATCAAATGTGTCACGTTTATTTCAGAAAATCTCCCCTCAGCTATTCACTTGCTTACATGTAAGTTAAATAAAGGAAAGAGAGAAAAAAAGAAGTCATCTGCCATAGGGGAGCATGTGAGACTTCCTTAGGACATTGTTATCTTCTTGTTCCAGTCTACAGATGCAGAGGCTGCAGGTCCTGGGGTCAAACTGGAGAGGTCTGAAGGAGAGGAGGACCCACAGAACATCAGAGACATTCAGTCTGGAGCGCCCTCTGTAGCTACGGAGGACCCCACCACCCCAGCGCAGCCCAGGACCCGACGCAGCATCACGGAGGTCAGTGGAACACCGAACGCTGTCCTCAAGTCAGAGACAGACACCAAGACTTTAACTGTAACACACAGGCTCTTACACACAGGATCTGACCACAGATCAGACCCAGAGAGATTGGGGCTGGGTAGTCTGGGCAGTCCTCTTGCTCCCAGCTCAGAGTATTTACCAGTATTTCACCAGAGCCAGAGGATGGTTAATTCCCATGGTGATGGTGACGCGTTAGACACTGCCGGTGATGATCCGTCTTGTTCTTACACTGCAGAGATGGACCCTGGCAACATACCCTTGGGTTTAGACACACAGACTGATCTGTCTAGAGGGGACTGGAACCGGCGCAGTAGTAGTGTATACTCTGAAGGGTGCCTAGATAAGAAAGAGGAGGTTATATTGGCAGATGAGGGGACTGTAAAAGTGGAGGGCAACGTTCCTCCCACGTGGAATGCAGATAGTCACCTAGGAGACGGACACTCACAGGGCAGAGATTTCTTAGATTACAGGGGAAGCTTGGAGACAAATCCAAATGTCGCCACCCACTCCCCTTTACACGTGTTCAAGGATCGCGACCCAGTGTCCACGTTGATGGCACCTTCCGATTCACGCGGCCGTGTCCTTTTCGATCAGGTATTGAACTCAAACGACAGGGCTCAGGGAGGGGGAGCCACATCAGGCAATAATAAAGAGAAACGGTTCCTCTGCATGTTCTGTAACAAAGGCTTCAGCAGCTCCCAGAAGGTGGAGAGGCACCAGAGGGTACACACAGGAGAGAAACCATTCAGCTGTACCCAGTGTGAGAAGAGGTTCTCTCGCCAGGACACCCTGAAGAGGCACCAGAGGATCCACACAGGGGAGAAACCTTACAGCTGTTCACAGTGTCACATGCGCTTCGCACAGCCTGGTCAACTGAAGATGCACTTGAAGGTCCACACGGGAGAAAGGCCATTTGCCTGTATTCACTGCGGGAAGAGGTTCTCAGAGAGGAGCTACCTCAGGCTACACCAGCAGAAAAAACATTCCACTCTATAACATAGAAAGTAACCATTCCACTCGATAGCTTCTGACGTTTATATCAAACCCTGCATAAAAAAAAATGTCAGCTGAAAAGATCCACAGATGCATTTGGAATAACGAGAGTGACAGATTTCAGTGTTGAATATTCCTGGGTAGAATATTGCATCCAGACATGCGATATGTAAGGCATATATAAGCCTGAAAAGTATTTTACATAGTGTTTGTACTGTAATGTTTACAAATGTCTATTTCATTACTTCCATTCAACAATACATTTTTTCCCAAGACACTTTTAGTAAGAAAGTGAATGCAGTTTTAGTTTAGATATGTGTATATGTGGTTTTCATATGATGTATTTAACCCTTGTTTATGTTTAATAAACACAAAATAGGTATTTTTATTCTGACTTTCATTGAGACTCCCTTTAATATACACTGAGTATACATAACATTAATAACATCTGCTCTTTCCATGACATAGACTGACCAGGTGAAAGCTGTGATCCGTTATTGATGTCACTTGTTAAATCCACTTCAATCAGTGTAGCTGAAGAGGAGGAGACAGGGTAAAAATTGACTTTTACGCCTTAAGACATTTGAGACATGGATTGTGTATGTGTGCCATTCAGAGGGTGAAGGGGCAAGACAAGATTTAAGTGACTTTGAACAGGGTATGGTAGTAGGTGCCTGCGCACCAGTTTGTGTCAAGAACTGCCACGGTGCTGGGTTTTTCCACGCTCAACAGTTTCCTGTGTGTATCAAGAATGGTCCAACACCCAAAGGACATCCAGTTAACTTGACACAACTGTGGGAAGCATTGGAGTCAACATGGGCCAGCATCCCTGTGGAACGCTTTCAACACCTGGTAAAGTCTATGCCCCGACATATTGAAGTTGTTCTGATGGCACAAAATAGCGGGGGGTAACTAAATATTAGGAAGGTGTTCCTAATGTTTGGTATACTCCGTGTACATCACATCGGATCTCACCCTATTCTGCATGCACCCGACAGCACTTTATAACCAATATACACTTGCTAAATATACCTACACATACCCACACACTAACATTTGTCTGCTGATTACTTTTGACTTATCATAGCTGACATATTTATGTCCACCATGATGGGTTTAAAAATAAATAGTTGCACATTCGGCAGGTAGCCTAGTGGTTAGAGCATTGGACTAGTAACCGAAAGGTTGCAAGATCGAATCCCCGAGCTGATAAGGTAAAATCTGTCGTTCTGCCCCTGAACAAGGATAGTTAACCCACTGTTCATAGGCCATCATTGAAACTAAGAATGTGTTCTTAACTGACTTGCCTAGTTAAATCAAGGTAAAAAAAAAAAATTTATATATATATAATGATATATATTAGAGGTTGACCGATTATGATTTTTCAACACCGATACCGATTATTGGAGGACCAAAAAAGCTGATACCGATTAATCGGTCGATTTTTAAATGTTTTATTTTATTTACTTGTAATAATAACAATTACAACAATACTGAATGAACACTTATTTTAACTTAATATAATACATCAATAAAATCTATTTAGCCTCAAATAAATAATGAAACATGTTCAATTTGGTTTAAATAATGCAAAAACAAAGTGTTGGAGAAGAAAGTAAAAGTGCAATATGTGCCATGTAAGAAAGCTAACGTTTAAGTTCCTTGCTCAGAACATGAGAACATATGACAGCTGGTGGTTCCTTTTAACATGAGTATTCCCAGGTAAGAAGTTTTAGGTTGTAGTTATTATAGGAATTATAGGACTATTTCTCTCTCTACGATTTGTATTTCATATACCTTTGACTATTAGATGTTCGTATAGGCAATTTAGTATTGCCAGTGTAACGGTATAGCTTCCATCCCTCTCCTCGTTCCTACCTGGGCGCAAACCAGGAACACATCGACAACAGCCACCCCATTTCACATCGGTTACACCAGCCTAATCTCGGGGGTTGATAGGCTTGAAGTTATAAACAGCTCAATGCTTGAAGCATTGCGAAGAGCTGCTGGCAAAACGCACGAAAGTGCTGTTTGAATGAATGCTTACGAGCCTGCTGCTGCCTACCACCACTCAGTCAGACTGCTCTATCAAATCATAGACTTAATTATAACATAATAACACACAGTAATACGAGCCTTAGGTCATTAATATGGTAGAATCCGGAAACTATCATTTCGAAAACAAAACGTTTATTCTTTCAGTGAAATACATAACCGTTCCGTATTTTGTCTAACGGATGGTATCCCTAAGTCTAAATATTGCTGTTACATTGCACAACCTTCAATGTTATGTCATAATTATGTAAAATTCTGGCAAATTAGTTCGCAATGAGCCAGGCGGCCCAAACTGTTGCAAACTGTGCAATGAACGCAGGAGAAGTGACACAATTTCACCTGGTTAATATTGCCTGCTAACCTTTCTTTTAGCTAAATATGCAGGTTTAAAAATATATACTTCTGTGTATTGATTTTAAGAAAGGCATTGATCTTTATGGTTAGGTACACAGAGCAATGATAGTCCTTTTCCGCGAATGCGCACCACATCGATTATATGCAACACATGACACGCTAGATAAACCAGTAATATCATCAACCATGTGTAGTTATAACTAGTGATTATGATTGATTGATTGATTTTTATAAGATAAGTTTAATGCTAGCTAGCAACTTACCTTGGCTTCTTGCTGCATTCGCGTAACAGGCAGGCTCCTCGTGAGGCAGGTGGTTAGAGCGTTGGACTAGTTAACCGAAAGGTTGCATGATTGAATCCCCTCGTTCTGCCCCTGAACAAGGCAGTTAACCCACCGTTCCTAGGCCGTCATTGAAAATAAGAATGTGTTCTTAACTGACATGCCTCTTTAAATAAAGTTGTAATTTTTTTCTTTTTAATTTACAAAATCGGCGTTGAAAAATACCGATTTCCGATTGTTATGAAAACTTGAAATCGGCCCTAATTAATCGGCCATTCCGATTAACCGGTCGACCTCATATATATATATATATATATATATATATATATATATATATATATAGAAAAACTCCCAGTAATTTTTATATATATATATATATACACTGCTCAAAAAAATAAAGGGAACACTAAAATAACACATCCTAGATCTGAATCAATGAAATATTCTTATTAAATACTTTTTTCTTTACATAGTTGAATGTGCTGACAACAAAATCACACAAAAATTATCAATGGAAATCAAATTTATCAACCCATGGATGTCTGGAATTGGAGTCACACTCAAAATCAAAGTGGAAAACCACACTACAGGCTGATCCAACTTTGATGTAATGTCCTTAAGTCAAAATGAGGCTCAGTAGTGTGTGTGGCCTCCACGTGCCTGTATGACCTCCCTACAACGCCTGGGCATGCTCCTGATGAGGTGGCGGATGGTCTCCTGAGGGATCTCCTCCCAGACCTGGACTAAAGCATCCGCCAACTCCTGGACAGTCTGTGGTGCAATGTAGCATTGGTGGATGGAGCGAGACATGATGTCCCAGATGTGCTCAATTGGATTCAGGTCTGGGGAATGGGCGGGCCAGTCCATAGCATCAATGCCTTCCTCTTGCAGGAACTGCTGACACACTCCAGCCACATGAGGTCTAGCATTGTCTTGCAGTAGGAGGAACCCAGGGCCAACCACACCAGCATATGGTCTCACAAGGGGTCTGAGGATCTCATCTCGGTACCTAATGGCAGTCAGGCTACCTCTGGCGAGCACATGCTGTGCGGCCCCCCAAAGAAATGCCACCCCACACCATGACCGACCCACCGCCAAACTGGTCATGCTGGAGGATGTTGCAGGCAGCAGAACGTTCTCCACGGCGTCTCCAGACTCTGTCACGTGCTCAGTGTGAGCCTGCTTTCATCTGTGAAGAGCACAGGGTGCCAGTGGCAAATTTGCCAATCTTGGTGTTCTCTGGCAAATGCCTAACGTCCTGCACGGTGTTGGGCTGTAAGCACAACCCCCACCTGTGGACGTCGGGCCCTCATACCACCCTCATGGAGTCTGTTTCTGACCGTTTGAGCAGACACATGCACATTTGTGGCCTGCTGGAGGTCATTTTGCAGGGCTCTGGCAGTGCTCCTCCTTGCACAAACGCGGAGGTAGAGGTCCTGCTGCTGGGTTGTTGCCCTCCTACGGCCTCCTCCACGTCTCCTGATGTACTGGCCTGTCTCCTGGTAGCGCCTCCATGCTCTGGACACTACGCTGACAGAAACAGCAAACCTTCTTGCCACATCTCACATTGATGTGCCATCCTGGATGAGCTGCACTACCTGAGCCACTTGTGTGGGTTGTAGACTCCGTCTCATGCTACCACTAGAGTGAAAGCACCGCCAGCATTCAAAAGTGACCAAAACATCAGCCAGGAAGCATAGAAACTGAGAAGTTGTCTGTGGTCCCCACCTGCAGAACCACTCCTTTATTGGGGGTGTCTTGCTAAATGCCTATAATTTCCACCTGTTGTCTATTCCATTTGCACAACAGCATGTGACATTTTTTGTCAATCAGTGTTGCTTCCTAAGTGGACAGTTTGATTTCACAGAAGTGTGATTGACTTGGAGTTACATTGTGTTGTTTAAGTGTTCCCTTTATTTTTTTGAGCAGTGATATATATATATATATATATATATATATATATATATATATATATATATATATATATATATTATATTATATATACAGTGCCTTGCGAAAGTATTCGGCCCCCTTGAACTTTGCGACCTTATGCCACATTTCAGGCTTCAAACATAAAGATATAAAACTGTATTTTTTTGTGAAGAATCAACAACAAGTGGGACACAATCATGAAGTGGAACGACATTTATTGGATATTTCAAACTTTTTTAACAAATCAAAAACTGAAAAATTGGGCGTGCAAAATTATTCAGCCCCCTTAAGTTAATACTTTGTAGCGCAACCTTTTGCTGCGATTACAGCTGTAAGTCGCTTGGGGTATGTCTCTATCAGTTTTGCACATCGAGAGACTGAAATTTTTCCCCATTCCTCCTTGCAAAACAGCTCGAGCTCAGTGAGGTTGGATGGAGAGCATTTGTGAACAGCAGTTTTCAGTTCTTTCCACAGATTCTCGATTGGATTCAGGTCTGGACTTTGACTTGGCCATTCTAACACCTGGATATGTTTATTTTTGAACCATTCCATTGTAGATTTTGCTTTATGTTTTGGATCATTGTCTTGTTGGAAGACAAATCTCCGTCCCAGTCTCAGGTCTTTTGCAGACTCCATCAGGTTTTCTTCCAGAATGGTCCTGTATTTGGCTCTATCCATCTTCCCATCAATTTTAACCATCTTCCCTGTCCCTGCTGAAGAAAAGCAGGCCCAAACCATGATGCTGCCACCACCATGTTTGACAGTGGGGATGGTGTGTTCAGCTGTGTTGCTTTTACGCCAAACATAACTTTTTGCATTGTTGCCAAAAAGTTCAATTTTGGTTTCATCTGACCAGAGCACCTTCTTCCACATGTTTGGTGTGTCTCCCAGGTGGCTTGTGGCAAACTTTAAACAACACTTTTTATGGATATCTTTAAGAAATGGCTTTCTTCTTGCCACTCTTCCATAAAGGCCAGATTTGTGCAATATACGACTGATTGTTGTCCTATGGACAGAGTCTCCCACCTCAGCTGTAGATCTCTGCAGTTCATCCAGAGTGATCATGGGCCTCTCGGCTGCATCTCTGATCAGTCTTCTCCTTGTATGAGCTGAAAGTTTAGAGGGACGGCCAGGTTTTGGTAGATTTGCAGTGGTCTGATACTCCTTCCATTTCAATATTATCTCTTGCACAGTGCTCCTTGGGATGTTTAAAGCTTGGGAAATCTTTTTGTATCCAAATCCGGCTTTAAACTTCTTCACAACAGTATCTCGGACCTGCCTGGTGTGTTCCTTGTTCTTCATGATGCTCTCTGCGCTTTTAACGGACCTCTGAGACTATCACAGTGCAGGTGCATTTATACGGAGACTTGATTACACACAGGTGGATTGTATTTATCATTAGTCATTTAGGTCAACATTGGATCATTCAGAGATCCTCACTGAACTTCTGGAGAGAGTTTGCTGCACTGAAAGTAAAGGGGCTGAATAATTTTGCACGCCCAATTTTTCAATTTTTGATTTGTTAAAAAAGTTTGAAATATCCAATAAATGTCATTCCACTTCACGATTGTGTCCCACTTGTTGTTGATTCTTCACAAAAAAAATACAGTTTTATATCTTTATGTTTGAAGCCTGAAATGTGGCAAAAGGTCGCAAAGTTCAAGGGGGCCGAATACTTTCGCAAGGCACTGTATATACACACACACACACACACACACACACACACACACACACAGTGGGGCAAAAAAGTATTTAGTCAGCCACCAATTGTGCAAGTTATCCCACTTAAAAAGATGAGAGAGGCCTGTAATTTTCATCATAGGTACTCTTCAACTATGACAGACAAAATGAGAAAAGAAATCCAGAAAATCACATTGTAGGATTTTTGATTAATTTATTTGCAAATTATGGTGGAAAATAAGTATTTGGTCAATAACAAAAGTTTATCTCAATACTTTGTTATATACCCTTTGTTGGCAACGACAGAGGTCAAACGTTTTCTGTAAGTCTTCACAAGGTTTTCACACACTGTTGCTGGTATTTTGGCCCATCCCTCCATGCAGATCTCCTCTAGAGCAGTGATGTTTTGTGGCTGTTGCTGGGCAACACGGACTTTCAACTCCCTCCAAAGATTTTCTATGGGGTTGAGATCTGGAGACTGGCTAGGCCACTCCAGGACCTTGAAATGCTTCTTACGAAGCCACTCCTTCGTTGCCCGGGCGGTGTGTTTGGGATCATTGTCATGCTGAAAGACCCAGCCACGTTTCATCTTCAATGCCCTTGCTGATGGTAGGCTTTGTTACTTTGGTCCGAGCTCTCTGCAGGTCATTCACTAGGTCCCCCCGTGTGGTTCTGGGATTTTTGCTCACCGTTCTTGTGATCATTTTGACCCCACTGGGTGAGATCTTGTGTGGAGCACCAGATCGAGGGAGATTATCAGTGGACTTGTATGTCTTCCATTTCCTAATAATTGCTCCCACAGTTGATTTCTTCAAACCAAGCTGCTTACCTATTGCAGATTCAGTCTTCCCAGCCTGGTGCAGGTCTACAATTTTGTTTCTGGTGTCCTTTGACAGCTCTTTGGTCTTGGTCATAGTGGAGTTTGGAGTGTGACTGTTTGAGGTTGTGGACAGGTGTCTTTTATACTGATAACAAGTTCAAACAGGTGCCATTAATACAGGTAACGAGTGGAGGACAGAGGAGCCTCTTAAATAAGTTGTTACAGGTCTGTGAGAGCCATAAATCTTGCTTGTTTGTAGGTGACCAAATACTTATTTTCCACCATAATTTGCAAATAAATTCATTAAAAATCCTACAATGTGATTTTCTGGATTTTTCATTCTGTCTGTCATAGTTGAAGTGTACCTATGATGAAAATTACTGTCCTCTCTCATCTTTTTAAGTGGGACAACGTGCACAATAGGTGGCTGACTAAATACTTTTTTGCCCCACTGTGCGTGTGTGTGTATGTATATATATATATATATATATATATATAAAATGAGAAAATATATATATATATACACATACATTCCCAGCAACGTTTTGGCACCAATTCAAATAGTTGATTTACTTCCATGTGACCAAACGCAAACTTGTTACTGGTCCCATCAGATAACATGGTAGAAGTTAGCCCTACAGTATGCTGACCTCACCAGGTGGCACTGATTACATCCTGGCAGAACTTCTGCTTCAGCCTATCAAAGGTCTTAGATTTTCTACCCACCATCCAATGGCATTTCTTAAATATGCACTATGCAGAAATCGCTCTGCCATTTCCTGGTTGTTTAAATTCTAATATTTTACCTAATTTCAGTTTATGTGACAAAACAAGCAAGTATAGTGTAGAGAGTCATTGTACCATCTAAACCACTGTGAAAAATATTTTTCAGAACCAAAAAAGATTGCATTTTCAGCTGTTTGAAGCTGGTGTACGACACGCAAAAACTAAACTTAAGAACTGAAGCATAGAAATAACTCAAATAGAACAGAGCTACTGCTTTTTAGACTTGTTAACGCTAGACAACATTTCACATTTTCCACATTATGACAAAATCCACATTTTTGGTTCATCTGTTTCACACACATTCATATGCTTGTATGAAAGAAAGTTTATCGTTAAATAAAAATCAAGAGCCTTATGGATTTGTCAAATAGCAGTCATGAGGGCTATTGCCATCCTCATCACTTCTAGGTGGCTGCTAAAGAGGTTGACTTGTAACCTCACATCAAGCTTTTTTGTTGAGGAATAAACTGTTCAATGTCAGTCCTTGATACTTGATTCAAAGCACATGTGACGAAGTGGAATATTATAATAATGCATAAACTATAAAACATTGTAGTGTAGACTACATAAAATATACTGATGACAGCCAAGTATCTTCCTACATTAAAGGGACATTTCTAACATTTTCAGTTGAGAGAATGCCAAAAATGTGCAAAGCTGTCATCAAGGCGAAGGGTGGCTACTTTGAAGAATATCAAATATATTTCGATTTGTTTAACACTTGTTTGGTTACTACATGATTCCATATGCGTTATTACATAGTTTTGATGTCTTCACTATTATTCTACAATGTAGAAAATAGTACAAATAAAAGAAAAACCCTGGAATGAGTAGGTGTCCAAACTTTTGACTGGTACTGTAAGTGTAGCTTGCATACAAATATACTCTTCCTACATTAAAGGGACATATATAAAAATGTTCAACTTTATATTCACCACCCCAACATCAACATAATGTGAAAATGGCGCATTCTATGTTTTGTAGTAAAAAAGATAGAGGAAGATAAGTGTTTCCAATGACATCATTGGTGTGCATTGCGTGATTATTAACCAATTATAAGTAGGCACTGGCTACTAATTGTCAACTAATTGGTTGATGTCACTAGAAACACTTATCTTCCTCTATCTTTTTTACTACAAAACATAGAAAGCGCCATTTTCACATTTGTTGATGTTGGGGTGGTGCTTGAGATGAATATGAAGTAGAAGCTGGCGGCAGGTAGCCTGGTGTTTAGAGCGTTGGGCCAGTAACCGAAAGGTTGCTAGATCGAATCCCCAAGCTGACAAGGTAAACATCTGTAGTTCTGCCCCTGAACAAGGCAGCTAACCCACTGTTCCTAGGCTGTCATTGTAAATAAGAATTTGACTGACTTGCCTGGTTAAATAACAAAAAAAACATTTTGAAATGTCCCATTAAGACTGTTGATTCAAGCTGCAACACTGCCACCTGTAGGACGAGAACGAGAGTGCAAACTATTTCTATTGGACACTTTGGATCATCTTCCTCGAGGGAAAAAATATTAAGATTGTTGATTCAAGCTGCAACACTGCCACCTGTAGGACGAGAACGAGAGTGCAAACTATTTCTACTGTACACTTTGGATCATCTTCCTCGAGGGAAAAAATACGTGTGACAAAGCAGATTATAAAAATGCATATAAAACCTTGGCCTACATTTAGGTGTACACATCCATGTAATCATATGCAATGTGATTATTTGGCAATAGCAGTTTGTTTGTGTGCGGGGGGGTGGCGACTCATGTGAGATTCGAACCCTTGCCACAATCTGCGACAATTACATGGACTAGGCACTTTAGACAGAGAGCAATTCCACCAGTCAATGAAATACACACGATAGCCTTGTTGCTTTGCTGATCAGAATGTGCTTTTGGACTGGCGTGCTTTAAGGATGCTTCCATGAACACGTCCAACTACATCTACGACTTTAATTGGCTGCAGAAGTTGTGCCAGGAAGTAATCACTGCCACCTGGTGAGGTTAGCAAAGGGCTAATCTGTGTTATCTGATGGGACCAGTTACAATTTAGCTTTCTGTCACTTGCAAGTAAAACACACATTTTAGTTGGCTTATGTGCATTTTCTGCGTGATAACCTGTTTAACTTTAAATGCTTGCTTATGTTTGCAAGTTTGGCCCCTCCATGTTGAGTGTGTTTATTATCTTGTGTGTGTATGTACCTGAGGGAGTGAATGTCTGTATCACCTCTCTCTTCCAGGAGGAGGAGGGTCCAGGGGTGCTGCTGGTGAAGGAGGAGGGGTGTGAGGAGGGTCTGGGGAACCCTGAGGGTCCCATGGTCATGGAGGACAACCAGACTACACCTCCTCCTGAATCCGCAGAGGAACCAGCTGAGCAGCACAGGACCAAACACAGTCTCACTGAGGTAAACCCACTGTGAACTACTGTCTGAATGTTATTAGGTCAGGGTCTGTATCCACGAAGCCTCTCAGAGTTGGAGTGCTGATTTAGGATAAGTTTAGCCTTTTAGATCATAATGAATAAGATTATATGGAAAGATCCTAGATCAGCACTCTTACTCAGACTCTTTGTGGATACGGGCCCAGGTCTTGATTAATTATTTGTGTCTTAAGTGTGGGACCATGCCTTTGAATTATTAAAACATTAAAGAGTGTCAAGTAATCAAATCAACTAACACACTTGCATAGTATTAATAGCAGTACCTCATTGCCCAATCAGAAGATGCTCCATATTAGATTTCATGATCCAACATCCTCTCGCTCTGTATCTTACAGTCAGTAGACATGGAGGATGGGAATCTTGATCTGTTGCTAGTCAAAGAGGAGACAATAGAAGATGGACCAGAGAGCATTGAGCTTTTGAGTGGACTAAAGATGGGGGAGCAAGGTAAGGGAGAAATACACTGAGATTGCCAAACATTAAGAACACCTTCCTAATATTGAGTTGCACCCTCCCCACTCAGAGCAGCCTCAATTCGTCAGGGCATGGACTCTACAAAGTATTGAAAGCGTTCCACAGGGATGCTGGCCCATGTTGACTCCAATGCTTTCCACAGTTGTGTCAAGTTGGTTGGATGTCCTTTGTGTGGGGGGCCATTCTTGATACACACGGGAAACTGTTGAGCGTGAAAAACCTAGCAGCGTTGCAGTTCTTGACACAAACCGGTGTGCCTGGCTAAGGCTGTGGTGGTCGCGAAATTTTGTCAGCTGGTGATTGCCAAGCAAATAACTGTCTCTCCCACGGTAATTGACCATTAATTAACATAAACATATTTAGCATCTCCTGGCTACAACATATTGCCTACATCTACATTTTAAAAAGTATAATAAATCCATTTAATATAGCCTACACCATCACAATAAATCCATTATTTATTTTAGACAGGTCTAAAGAAGCATGATATGAAGAAAATGTAGTCTATTTCAGAATGTAAAGGTTTTCCTCCTCTTCTTCTGAAGAGGAGAGGCGAGAAGGATCGGAGGGCCAATATGCGGCATGGTAAGTGTCCATGGTTCTTTTAATAAGAAATACTCAACATGGGCCTCCCGGGTGGCGCAGCGGTTAAGGACGCTGTACTGCAGCGCCAGCTGTGCCATCAGAGTCCCTGGGTTCGCGCCCAGGCTCTGTCGTAACCGGCCGCGACCGGGAGGTCCGTGGGGCGACGCAAAATTGGCCTAGCGTTGTCCGGGTTAGGCAGGGCTTGGTCGGTAGGGATGTCCTTGTCTCATCGCGCACCAGCGACTCCTGTGGCGGGCCGGGCGCAGTGCGCGCTAACCAAGGTTGCCAGGTTCACAGTGTTTCCTCCGACACATTGGTGCGGCTGGCTTCCGGGTTGGATGCGCGCTGTGTTAAGAAGCAGTGCGGCTTGGTTGGGTTGTGTATCGGAGGACGCATGACTTTCAACCTTCGTCTCTCCCGAGCCTGTACGGGAGTTGTAGCGATGAGACAAGATAGTAGCTACTACAACAATTGGATACCACGAAATTGGGGAGAAAAAGGGGTAAAAAAAAAATTATTAAAAAGAAGAGAAAAAAAAAGAAATACTCAACATGAACAACTGAATACAAAAACAATAAACGTGGAACGAACTAAAACCAAAACAGTAACGTGTGGTGAAAAACACGGACACGGAAACAAACACCCACGAACAAACAGTGTGATTCTACGTATGATTCTCAATCAGAGACAACTAATGACACCTGCCTCTGATTGAGAACCATACTAGGCCGAAACATAGAAATCCCAAAATCATAGAAAACAAACATAGACTGTTCACCCCAACTCACGCCCTGACTATACTAAATAATGACAAAACAATGGAAATAAAGGTCAGAACGTGACACAGAAGAACAGAATAGCTGTGAGTTGTCCTTATGTTAGGTCCTGATCTGGCTATGCCAAATGACTGTGCCAAATGACTATGCCAAATGACTGACTAGTTCATTTAGCAGACAAGATTTGCTTAGAATTCCGTGGCATTAATTTATAGTATGAAGAATACAATTGAACAAAGCTGAATAAAATAGAAAGGATATTTTTGAGGGAGTGCGCACATGCGGTTATTCTGCGTTGGGTGGTTAACAAAGAAATAGGTACTCCTATATGCTTAATTTATAGTTATTAATTTGTAACTTTAGTTGTGATACAAACTTTGGGCTATATGTTTTGATTTGTAATACATTGGAAGGCTGCATGATGCGACTCTAATGATTATTTGAAAAAAATAGCTTGAAAGGCATGGGCTCTGCTTAGTTTTTTGCGCAGACTGTACACACTACATCAGTCACTCATTCACAATTTGACAAGCACTTGATAATGCCTAGAATTTTACTGCGGCAACCCCTTTGTGTGGCCGTAATGCACCCTAAAAAAATCCATGCCTTTTGCGGCCAGTGGCCATTGTGCCCTTCTCCCTGAGTGCTGCGTGCTCCTTCAAGTGAGCGGGTCTTTCTCACAGGCTACAAGTGAAGATAGACACATCGGGGACGCAACTGCGCGTGTCCTTATCCAATTCCAAGGTGCATATTGAATATATTTGAAGAACTGTCCACATTTACTTTTCGTCAGCCAACAAGATGAGTAGGCCTAACGAACAGCAAAAGCACTAGCCTTTGTCAATCTACTATCCTCCATAGTACAAAAGCCGACCTATTCTGTGCAATAAATAAATATTCCAAACATAGTCTGGGACAGTTGTGGGATGCGATAGATCCCAAATGAATACAAACACTTACATCAAAAAAACTTGTTTACGCAATGTGGCTGACGCAACAAATCAGAATGTTTAGCTTAAAATGTTAGGCAATTTTTTTAACATTATAAGCGCAGCATTGCGCACATGGTAGTAGGCTATAAGCGCGGATGTTCCATTAGCGGAAAACACCTTTGTCAAGAGTGACCACAAATGCAATTATGCATGCTTTTATTATACATTTTATTTTTTATGGTGAAAATTATCTAACCCAAACTTGAAACTCATGCGCTGCTTATGTATGCCAGTTAGGCTATACACCCCTTGTAAAGTTATTTGGCCACTTTAGTTGTGATACAAACCTTATTAAAACATATAGGCCCATGGGCTAGACCACATGAGGTGTGCTACTATGATTAGAAAAAGTTGCAAACAAAAGTCATTGTTCTTATGCTGGGCATCATTCACAAGTGATAGGCTAATATTGTCACACATCAGACTATTCCTGATTTATTCTTGTCTGTACATATACTAAATAATAAATGTGTGAAATTTGTGTTGATTTAGAATGGACCATTATCATGCACCTGTTTCGAAACAGGGGCAGCGGGAAAAAATACATGTCATCTATGCACTTATTGTAAGTAGCAAATGGAGGATGTTTTTCCCCGTGATTTATTTTCATTCCAGCCAGGTAGGCTATACTCCTGTTGTAAATATAAGAAATGTTCTTAATATTAGGAAAGTTGAGAAATAAATATAGTGGCCTAGCCTATAGAAAGCTGATGGGTTCCTCCTCTTTTTAAGAGGCCATCACGCCTATTGAAATGTTGCTCAACATGAGCTCATGGGCTCTCATTAATTGTTTGATTAGATTTTCGAATACATTTGCATTGTCAGAGTGATTAGAAGGACAATAGAGTGCTGATTACAAGGCAGTTAGCAAGTTTGGTAGGCCACTAATGACAAGCAGCAGCATCAGAGCTTGGAGAAGCCTAATTACTATGACTAAACGGCCACGCCGAATTTGACTGCCTTCATGACTTGTGACTGCTGGTGTGGCGGTAATACAGTCACCTCAACAGCACTATGCCTGGCACCTACTCCCATACCCCGTTCAAAGGCACTTAAATATTTTGTCTTGCCCATTCACCATCTAAATGGCACACATACAGTGGGGCAAAAAAGTATTTAGTCAGCCACCTATTGTGCAAGTTCTCCCACTTAAAAATATGAGAGGCCTGCAATTTTCATCATAGGTACACTTCAACTATGACAGACAAATTGAGAAAAAAAATCCAGAAAATCACATTGTAGGATTTTTAATGAATTTATTTGCAAATAATGGTGGAAATTAAGTATTTGGTCACCTACAAATAAGCAAGATTTCTGTCTCTCACAGACCTGTAACTTCTTCTTTAAGAGGCTCCTCTGTCCTCCACTCGTTACCTGTATTAATGGCACCTGTTTGAACTTGTTATCAGTATAAAAGACACCTGTCCACAACCTCAAACAGTCACACTCCAAACTCCACTATGGCCAAGACCAAAGAGCTGTCACAGGATACCAGACACAAAATTGTAGACCTGCACCAGGCTGGGAAGACTGAATCTGCAATAGGTAAGCAGCTTGGTTTGAAGAAATCAACTGTGGGAGCAATTATTAGGAAATGGAAGACATACAAGACCACTGATAATCTCCCTCGATCTGGCGCTCCACGCAAGATCTCACCCCGTGAGGTCAAAATGATCACAAGAATGGTGAGCAAAAATCCCAGAACCACACGGGGGGACCTAGTGAATGACCTGCAGAGAGCTGGGACCAAAGTAATAAAGCCTACCATCAGTAACACACTACGCCGCCAGGGACTCAAATCCTGCAGTGCCAGACGTGTCCCCCTGCTTAAGCCAGTACACGTCCAGGCCCGTCTGAAGTTTGCTAGAGAGCATTTGGATGAACAAGAAGAAGATTGGGAGAATGTCATATGGTCAGATGAAACCAAAATATAACTTTTTGGTAAAAACTCAACTCGTCGTGTTTGGAGGACAAAGAATGCTGAGTTGCATCCAAAGAACACCATACTTACTGTGAAGCATGGGGGTGGAAACATCATGCTTTGGGGCTGTTTTTCTGCAAAGGGACCAGGACGACTCATCCGTGTAAAGGAAAGAATGAATGGGGCCATGTATCGTGAGATTTCGAGTGAAAACCTCCTTCCATCAGCAAGGGCATTGAAGATGAAACGTGGCTGGGTCTTTCAGCATGACAATGATCCCAAACACACCGCCCGGGCAACGAAGGAGTGGCTTCGTAAGAAGCATTTCAAGGTCCTGGAGTAACCTAAACAGTCTCCAGATCTCAACCCGATAGAAAATCTTTGGAAGGAGTTGAAAGTCCGTGTTGCCCAGCAACAGCCCCAAAACATCACTGCTCTAGAGGAGATCTGCATGGAGGAATGGGCCAAAATTCCAGCAACAGTGTGTGAAAACCTTGTGAAGACTTGCAGAAAACATTTGACCTCTGTCATTGCCAACAAAGGGAATATAACAAAGTATTGAGATAAACTTTTGTTATTGACCAAATACTTATTTTCCACCATCATTTGCAAATAAATTCATAAAAAATCCTACAATGTGATTTTCTGGATTTTTTAAATATTTTGTCTATCATAGTTGAAGTGTACCTATGATGAAAATTACAGGCCTCTCTCATCTTTTTAAACGGGAGAACTTGCACAATTGGTGGCTGACTAAATACTTTTTTTGCCCCACTGTACATACACAAACCATGTCTCAATTGTCTCAAGACTTAAAAATCCTTATTTTTTCCTGTCCCCTCCCTTTCAGTCTGTCATCTCAATGTCAAGGAAAGAGCATGTTTTGTATACTCAGTGTACATATAGCCTACATATAGGGATAGATCTTCCATTGAAATAGTGATGCACCTGGCAAATTTTTTTTTTCATTCATACAATTAAATCAATACAACTTATGTTTACATACAAAAACTCAAATTATAAATGTATGAACTTGACCTGGTAACTGACAAAAAAAAACTAAATATAAGTCTATATTCTAACCTCTTCTTGCAGGTGGTTGGCTGCAGGCTAACAGGGGAGACTGGGTGGCCATCTTGGATTCCCAGAACCAGACGGGTGCAACCAAGGGCCCAGGGGACATCACTGAGAAGGCCAGGACCAGAGGCGACATAGTGGAGGTCAGTGGATGGGACAGCGTTCTCAACTCTGGGCTGGGGAACAACACTGTTAAACACAACCAGAAACAGACTGTTGAACCCAAAACAATAACCAAACTTAGTCACCATGACAATAGACTGTCTGAGACCAGGGCAAGGTGTAGATTTGGTATGCGGGGACAAGGAGGTGTCCGTATGCGAGGGGAGAGAACAACAGACACAGACTGGGCTAGCAATGCTCCGTCCTGCTCCTATAATTGTGATTCAGAGACATTGGTGGCGCCTCAGGTTAACCCCCTAATAGGTGCTTCCTTCAGCCTGCCTTCTATAGGATCTATAAACTGGAACATGGACCCTGCAACAACACAGACATTCCCTGGCCTTCATCCTCCTCACACTTTCCTAATGTTAAACCAGACTTCCGACAATGCCAGTGCCTCAACACCAAATGGCTACACAAGCCCATTGACAAATTACAGTAGCAGTAACTCTATCTGCAGATCCAGTGGCAAAGAGAAGCGCTTCCCGTGTTTGTTCTGTGGGAAAGCCTTCAGTTTCCCCAAACAGGTGGAGATCCATCAGAGGATGCACACAGGGGAGAAACCCTACAGTTGTACCCATTGTCAAATGTGCTTCGCTCAGGCTGGTCACCTAAAGAGACACCAGAGGGTCCACACAGGGGAGAAACCCTACAGCTGCCCCCAGTGTGAGAAGAGGTTCTCCCACCAGCACCAGCTGAAGATGCACCTGAAAGTCCACACGGGAGAGAGGCCATTCGCCTGTACGCATTGTGGGAAGAGGTTCTCAGAGAGGAGCTACCTCAGGATACACCAGCAGAAAATGCACACGGCCCATGTATAGTGAGTGACATGTAATGTAGTATTAGTTAGTTTGTAGTTAAATCTGTTGGTTTTGGATGTAGTAGTGAACTGGATGAAGTGAACCGGATGAAGTAAACCGAGGAAAGAATGAGTATGATGAGACAGAGTAGATGATATGGTTGGTGTGAAGGTGTCTGTAAAAACTCTTCACTGGTATAAAGTATTGAAAATATGTGAAAGGTAATGTTGAACCTTTTCCAAAGTTTTCTCAAATGAATTTTATCAAAGCGATGGTACTAGATTTACAGAAAAGTGTACCATAGTGAGACAAGTTATTCAACTTGTCACGTATCGTTTTGTGCAATAGAAGTACAATACTTCACGTTATGTGAGTATATGACCATTTTGTTGAAATTAAATTCAAAATTGACTCTGTGCTGACTGACTTGGTTATTTTTGTATCATTTTAGGGACTGAGTTTCCTTTATCTCAGTCTGACCAAAACATTATACTTCATTCATGACTTTGCCTGCGCTTATCTCCGTTACATCATTTATTTTTATCCTGATAATTCCTGAGCAGTTTCCTTCTTCTCCGGCAACTGAGTTAGGAAGAACACCTGTATCTTTGTAGTGACTGGGTGTATAGATTATTATTTTATAGGGCAAGGCAGCTCTAACCAACATCTCCAATCTCGTCTCACTGATTGGGCTCCAGGTTAGCTGACTCCTGACTTAAATTAGCTTTTAGAGAAGTCATTAGCCTATTCACATACTTTTTCCAACCTACACTGTGATTGTTTAAATGATGTATTCAATATAGACAAGACAAATACAATAATTTGTGTGTTATTAGTTTAAGCACACTATATTTGTCTGATGTTGTGACTTAGATGAAGATCAGATTAAATTTGATAACCAATTTATGCATAAATCCAGGTAATTCCAAAGGGTTCACATACTTTGTCTTGCCACTGTATTGACTCAAGACATTTCAGGTTTATATTTTGTATTTATTTGTAAACATTTCTAAAAACATAATTCCACTTTGACATTATAGGGTAATGTGTGTAGTCCAGTGACACAAAATTCAGGCTGTAAAGGGGTGTGAATACTTTCTGAAGGCACTGTAGATAAACAAAGGTAATGGAGGTGTTTTTCAAGGTTATTCTGCCATATAAAGACAAAGCTTTACCTTTCCACAGCAATAGTATTTTGTCAATCTTGGCTAGCTTCACATCTAAGTTCTCCTTTACAAGATCCTTCATTCTTTTGGAATGTGCATGTCCACTGGGCCATTGCTCCACTTCATTGGTACAAAACAGGGCAAGTTCTCCGCTGCAGAGGATAAGTTCATTAGAGTTACCAGCCTCAGAAATTGCAGCCCAAATAAATGCTTCACAGAGTTCAAGCAACAGTCACATCTCAACATCAACTGTTCAGAGGAGACTGCATGAAATCAGGCCTTCATGGTCAAATTGCTGCAAAGAAACCACTACTAAAGGACACCAATAAGAAGAAGAGACTTGCTTGGGCCAAGAAACACGATCAATGGAAATTAGACCGGTGGAAATCTGTCAGTTGGTCTGATGAGTCCAAATTTGAGATTTTTGGTTCCAACCACCGTGTCTTTGTGAGACGCAGAGTAAGTGAATGGATGATCTCCGCATATGTGGTTCCCACCGTGAAGTGGTGGAGGTGTCTGTGATTTGTTTAGAATTCAAGGCAGACTTAACCAGCATGGCTACCACAGCATTCTGCAGCGATACACCATCCCATCTGGTTTGCGCTTCGTGGGACTTTCTTTTGTTTTTCAACAGGACAATGATCCAACACACCTCCAGGCTGTGTAAGGGCTATTTGACCAAGAAGTAGAGTGATAGAGTGCTGCATCAGATTACCTAGCCTCCATAGTCTCCCAACCTCAACCCAATTGAGATGGTATTGGATGAGTTGAACCTCAGAGTGAAAGAAAAGCAGCCAACAAGTGCTCAGTATATGAAAAAAATTCCAGGTGAAGCTGGTTGAGAGAATGCCAAGATTGTGCAAAGCTGTCATCAAGGCAAAGGTTGGCTACTTTGAAGAATCTAAAATATATTTTGATTCGTTTAACACTTTTTTGGTTACTACATGATTCCATATGTGTTATTTCATAGTTTTGATGTCTTCATTATTATTTTACAATGTAGAAAATAGCTAAAAAAAATAGCTAAAAAAAAATAATAATATTTGAATGAGTAGGTGTGTCCAAACTTGACTGGTACTGTATATCTATTTTTAGACCTACAAATTCAAAATCAAATAGCTAAATAATCCCGGGTTGACCATCTTAGAACAATATTAACCCCCCAGTCTTAAACTCTAGAGAAATAACATTTATTTGAGCATTTTGTCACTTGATAATGAATTAACAATAGTTGTGAATGTTTTGACATTACCTTTGAGCTGTAGGTTGTCTTTGATCAGATTTTTAATTGGAGCTGGCTGAATTCCAGACTGGCTGTTAGGTCACTGAGATATTTGTGCACACATTTTTGTTGTTGTATATTTTCCGCTTATTCTCCCCAATTTTGTGACATCCAATTGGTAGTTAGTCTTGTCCCATCGCTGCAACTCTCCTACAGATTCGGGAGAGGCGAAGGTCGAGAGCCATGTTTAACAGTATAGCTTCCGTCCGTCCCCTCGCCCCTACCTGGACGCGATCGGGGACCCTCTGCACACATCCACAGTCACCCTCGAAGCATCGTTACCGATCGCTCCACAAAAGCCGCGGCCCTTGCAGAGCAAGGGGAACCACTACTTCCAGGTCTCAAAGCGAGTGACGTCACCGATTGAAATGCTATTAGCGCGCACCACCGCTAACTAGCTAGCCATTTCACATCCGTAACACGTGTCCACCGAAACACGACCCTGCCAAGCCAAACTGCTTCTTGACACACTGCTCACTTATCCAGGAAGCCAGCCGCACCAATGTGTCGGAGGAAACACTGTCCATTTGTACACAACTTCTAGCATGGATAATTTCTTGTCGACGGACTGTAGTACATTCCAAATCAAATGTCCATAGATTTGTTTCTGCATCTTTTCGCTCCTTGGGGAGCTTGTTCTAATGGTTCATGTTTTATAATCATAGAACGAGAAATGGGTGTGCGCAGCTCAAATGTTCATAGTGACAAAAGTTCTGCGGGTGCCGCTGATGAAGGCTGCCGGTGAAACGCATCCATTTGTTCTGGCCTCTGTTGCTAAACATGACATTTGAGCTGAGAACATGTGTGTACAGCAAATTGTTTCTCATATAAACCTTTATATGCTCTTCTGTACAATTTGTGTTTACAGTCTGCAGTCCATGAAGACCTGCAGATATCAGGTGTTGTTGGCGGGAGAGACTGGACCTCTGAGGCGGCTGGACACAAACCCTGGCCTCAGATCAGGACAGTGGATCAGGAGCTGTCATGCTTCCTTCCCAAGTCAGAACCAGTACCCAACCGTGAGGGACAGAGACTCCACCACCACACAGAACACAACCAGTGGACAGGGGGACTGAACAATCTCAGTCCTGGTGGTCATCAGAGAGACAGAGGCTCGAATCAGGGATCCAGTCTGCAGCCCAGACCCTTCTCTTCACAGTCTCAGTGCAGGGATGAAGCAGGGCTTGGGGCTGATAGAGATAGACCCTCCTGTTCCTATGATACAAACACCACAGTATCCATGATGAACAATGCAGGTCACCCTGGGTCTAGCCTTCCTCAGTTACCTCATGGTTACCCCACCAATACAGACAGGGTAAGGATGGGCGTTCACCACAAGATTTACCTTGCTTATAACACAGCACACAATCCAAACAACACCCAAACAATGACAAGAGGTCAAGGAGGGAGCTCAAAGACTAACCACCTGAGGGCGGTGGCTCCTGCTTCTACCTCCTCTGGTGTCATTGGGTCACAACGTGGGAGGCTGAGCATTAGGACAGACGCAGACAAGCCGTACGCCTGCCCCACGTGTGGGAAGCGCTTTACTGAGGCGACCTATGTGAAGAAGCACCAGACCGTTCACACCAAGGAGAGGCCCTTCAAGTGCAAACTATGTCACAAGAGCTTCTCCTTCCTGACTAACCTTACCAGACATAGGAGTGTCCACAAAGGAGAGAAATTGTAGCAGTGTGGCTTGAGTTTTACACATTAGATATCTGGGAACCATTCTTTAGCTGACATGACCAAAAGAATGTGGACACCTGCTCGTCGAACATCTCATTCCAAAATCATGGGCATTAATATTGCTATCCCCTTTGCTGCTATAACAGCCTCCACTCTTCTGGGAAGGCTTTCCACTACATGTTGGAACATTGCTGCAGGGACTTCCTTCCATTCAACCACAAAATAATTTGTGAGATCGGGCACTGATGTTGGGCAATTAGGCCTGGCTCGCAATCGGCGTTCCAATTCATCCCAAAGGTGTAAGATGGGGTTGAGGTCAGGGCTCTGTGCAGGCCAGTCAAGTTCTTCCACACCGATCTCAACAAACCATTTGTGTATGGACCTCACTTTGTGCACAGGGGCGTTGTCATGCTGAAACAGGAAAGGGCCTTCCCCAAACTGTTGTCACAAACTTGGATGCACAGAATCGTCTAGAATATCATTGCATGCTGTCGCGTTAAGACTGCCAGATTGTGAAGCGTGATTCATCACACCAGAGAATGCGTTTCCTCTGCTCCAGAGTCCAATGGCGGGCAGCTTTACACCATTCCAGCCAACCTTTGGCATTGCGCATGGTGCTCTTTGGCTTGTGTGCGGCTGCTTGGCCATAGAAACCCATTTCATGAAGCTCCCGATGAACAGTTCTTGTGCTGATGTTGCTTCCAGAGGCAGCTTGGAACTGGGTAGTGAGTGTTGCCACCAACGATTTTTACATGCTACGCGCTTCAGCGGTCCAGTTCTGTGATCTTGTGCGGCCTACCACTTTGCGGCTGAGGCATTGTTCCTACTAGACGTTTCCACTTCAAAATAACAGCATTTACAGTTGACCGGGGCAGCTATAGCAGGGCAGAAATTTGACAAACTGACTTGTTGGAAAGGTGGCATCCTGTGACGGTGCCACATTGAAAGTCACTGAGCTCTTCAGTAAGGTCATTCCAGCAGAAAATGTAATACTAGTTAGTTTGTATATGAATATGTAGTACTAGTTAGTTTGTAGTTAATTCTGTTGGTTTTGGATGTAGTAGTGAACTGGATGAAGTGAACCGAGGAAATAATGAGTATGATGAGGGTAGATGATATGGTGATGGTTGGTGTGAAGGTGTCTGTAAAAACTCTTCACTGGTATAAAGTGTTGAAAATATGTGAAAGGTAATGTTGAACCTTTTCCTACGTTTTTTCAAATGAATTGTATCAAAGCGAGGGTACTAGATTCACAGAAAAGTGTACCAGAGTGAGACAAGTTATTCAACTTGTCACGTATCATTTTGTGCAATATAAGTACTGTACTTCATGTGAGTGTATGACCATTTTGTTGAAATTAAATTCAAAATTGACTCTGTGCTGACTGACTTGGTTATTTTTGTATAGTTTTAAGGACTAATTTCCTTTATCTCACTCTGACCAAAACATTATACTTCATTCATGAATCAACACATATGGAAAACCTTTTTTTTTTATTATTAACTCCAATGGCTCCATATTGTTAGGTACTTGAATCACAGTGTTAGAGATGGACTAGACTTATTTTAAAAAAAAAAATGTTTTACCCACCTCCACCTTCCCACATTTAGGGGAACTAAACTATTTTTTATCATGAAACTATTTATTATTCTAAATATATATATATATTATTTTTTTCAAGGAGCCATCCTTTATCTTTTGGGGTTTTTTCTTTCCTTATATTTGTTTCAATCGTAGGCATGTAATATCATTGACAGATGTTACAAATAACCATCCCACGATAGGGAAGTGGGAGCTAAAGGTTCATGGTCACCCAGACTACCAGCCACATCTCCCCCAGACCACCCAACCCTCTTCAGTCCACTACCTCGCTGTGGTGGACACACAAAAGCAAAGAAGCAATTACCTTAAACTAGAAAAGGACATGCACAGGAATCACATACAAAAATACAAAACAACCACAATAAATACAACTCAACAAACAAACAAAAACTAAACAAATAGAATTGTCATATTACTGGCAATCAGGAGCACCTTTCTTTTGTATATGAAATCAAGGCCCATCCTTCTTGATGTGTTATTTGGTCCCACTTATCAGTTAAATCTGGAGACCTCACATTTTCTTTTGCAATCTAGTGTATAATAGTGTTTGACAATTAGGTTGAAAGAGTCCAATATTAACATATTTGTTTTCTGAGTTTTAAAAATGGAAACATCCCCCAGCAGCAGCCAATTTTACTGTTTGTGAAAAAATAACAAAACCGTGTAAAACAGGGAGTAACCACTCTTGTACTTTTGTCCAAAAGTTAACACCTATGTGGCAATACCAGAAAATATGTAAGAAATCCTCCACTTCCACACGACAAAAAACGGCAGAAAGGGGATTCTTCGATGCCCAATATTTGTAACATCTTATTAGTAGCCAAAAATATGTACAATATCTTCAACTGAAACATTCAGATTGTGGAGTCTAATGTTCTATAAATGCTTCCCCCAGTAAGAGTTGAAATTGTGTGGGAAGGCATCTAATTTGTTGTTTTTTTCAAATGAAAATGGTACTTGTCTTTATTGATTGTATCTCTAGTTAACCATCTGTGAGATTTAATATGAGATCTACAAACAGTTTCTCTTTCCTTTCCCTTAACTTTTTCTTCCGCTCTGTTGGAATTGCTGCCAGTACCTGATAGTAAATATTTTCCCATACAATTGTGCACAGTGTAAAATTCCCATTACTATCAATGATATAATTAAAAAATATATATCTTCTTTTCCAGAAACACATTCCCAATTTTTTTAAATTCATCAGTATATTTGAATTCAACCATATGATCTGCCTCTGAATTTTCCTGAGGATAATGGCTCTGAATTCTCCTGGGGATAATATTGAAAATGCAAGAAAGCTTTTATTGATTATTTGAAGAATGGGTGCCTTCATAACATATTAATATCTCTTGAATTAATGCAGTGTTTTTAGAAATGTCAGAAAATGTATTGAAAATGACATACAGAAATATATAATTGACATAAATATTCACACCCAATATAGTCAATATATGTTAAAATCACCTTTGGCAGCGATTACAGCTGTGAGTCTTTCTGGATAAGTCTTTAAGAGTTTTGCACACCTGAATTGTACAATATTTGCACATTGTTAACATTTTGTTTTAATTCAAGTTGGTTGTTGATCATAGCTAGACAGCCATTTTGAAGTCTTGCTATATATTTTCAAGCTGATTTAAGTCAAAACTGTAACTAGGCCACTCAGGAACATTCAATGTCATCTTGGTAAGCAACTCCAGTGTGAATTTGGCCTTGTGTTTTAGGTTATTGTCCTGCTGAAAGGTGAATTTGTATGTATGGAATGCAGACTGAACCAGGTCTTCCTCTAGGATTTTCCTGTGCTTAGCTTTATTCCGTTTCTTTTTATCCTAAGAAAAAAAGTCCCTTTTCTTTTTATCCTAAGAAAAAAAGTCCCTTGCCGATGACAAGCATACCCATAACATGATGCAGCCACCACCATGTTTTAAAATACACTGCTCAAAAAAATGGGGAACACTAAAATAACACATTCTAGATCTGAATGAATGAAATATTCTTATTAAATACTTTTTTCTTTACATAGTTGAATGTGCTGACAACAAAATCACACAAAAATTATCAATGGAAATCAAATTTATCAACTCATGGAGGTCTGGATTTGGAATCACACTCAAAATTAAAGTGTAAAACCACACTACAGGCTGATCCAACTTTGATGTAATGTCCTTAAAACAAGTCAAAATGAGGCTCAGTAGTGTGTGTGGCCTCCACGTGCCTGTATGCCCTCCCTACAATGCCTGGGCATGCTCCTGATGAGGTGGCGGATGGTCTCCTGAGGGATCTCCTCCCTGACCTGGACTAAAGCATCCGCCAACTCCTGGACAGTCTGTGGTGCAACGTGGCTGGTGGATGGAGCGAGACATGATGTCCCAGATGTGCTCAATTGGATTCAGGTCTGGGGAACGGGTGGGCCAGTCCATAGCATCAATGCCTTCCTCTTGCAGGAACTGCTGACACACTCCAGCCACATTGTCTTGCATTAGGAGGAACCCAGGGCCAACCTCACCAGCATATGGTCTCACAGGGGGTCTGAGGATCTCATCTCGGTACCTAATGGCAGTCAGGCTACCTCTGGCGAGCACATGGAGGGCTGTGCGGCCTCTCAAAGAATTGCCACCCCTGACTGATCCACTGCCAAACCTGGGTTGTTGCCCTCCTACGGCCTCCTCCACGTCTCCTGATGTACTGGCCTGTCTCCTGGTAGCGCCTCCATGCTCTGGACACTACTCTGACAGACACAGCAAACCTTCTTGCCTCAGCTCTCATGTGCCATCCTGGATGAGCTGCACTACCTGAGCCACTTGTGTAGGTTCTAGACTCCGTCTCATGCTACCACTAGAGTGAAAACACCACCAGCATTCAAAAGTGACCAAAACATCAGCCAGGAAGCATAGGAACTGAGAAGTGGTCTGTGGTCACCACCTGCAGAACCACTCCTTTATTGGGGGTGTCTTGCTAATTGCCTATAATTTCCACCTGTTGTCTATTCCATTTGCACAACAGCATGTGAAGTTTATTGTCAATCAGTGTTGCTTCCTAAGTGGACAGTTTGATTTCACAGAAGTGTGATTGACTTGGAGTTACATTGTGTTGTTTAAGTGTTCCCTTTATTTTTTTGAGCAGTGTATGAAGACTGGTACTCAGTGATGTGTTGTGTTGGATTTGCCTCAAACATAACACTTACTATTCAGTATAAAAAGTTAATTTATTTGCCACATGTTTTGCTGTTTTACTTTAGTGCCTTATGTTTTGGAATATATTTATTATGTACAAGCTTAATTCTTTTCACTCTGTCATTTGGGTTAGTATTGTGGAGAAACTACAATGTTGTTCATCCATCCTCAGTTTTCTCCTATCACAGCCATTAAACTTTGTAATTGTTTTAAAGTCACCAATGGCGTCATGTTGAAATTGGCCACCATTGGCCTCATGGAGCAGTTTCCTTCCTGTCCGGCAACTGAGTTAGGAAGGATGCCTGTGTCTTTGTAGTGATGGTGTATTGATACACCATCCAAAGTTTAATTAATAACTTCACCAAGTCCAAAGGGATATTCAATGTCTGCATTTTTACCCATCTACCAATAGGTGCCTTTATTTGCAAGGCTTTGTAAAACCTCCGTGGTCTTTGTGGTTGAATCAGTGTTTGTTTGAAATTCACAGCTCAACTGAGGGACCTTACATATAATATGTATGTGTGGGATACAGAGATGAGGTAGTCATTCAAAAAGTATGCTAAACACTATTATTGCACACTGAACATTCATTATCTTCTTTGATAAGCAACTCCAGTGTAGATTTGGCCTTGTGTTTTAGGCTATTGTCCTGCTGAAAGGTGAAATCATCTCCCAGTGTCTGGTGAAAAGCAGACTGAACCAGGTTTTCCTCTAGGACTTTGCCTGTGCTTATCTCCGTTACATAATTTATTTTTATCCTGATAATTCCTGAGCAGTTTCCTTCTTCTCCGGCAACTGAGTTAGGAAGAACACCTGTATCTTTGTAGTGACTGGGTGTATAGATTATTATTTTATAGGGCAAGGCAGCTCTAACCAACATCTCCAATCTCGTCTCACTGATTGGACTCCAGGTTAGCTGACTCCTGACTTAAATGAGCTTTTAGAGAAGTCATTAGCCTATTCACATACTTTTTCCAACCTACACTGTGATTGTTTAAATGATGTATTCAATATAGACAAGACAAATACAATAATTTGTGTGTTATTAGTTTAAGCACACTATATTTGTCTGATGTTGTGACTTAGATGAAGATCAGATTAAATTTGATAACCAATTTATGCATAAATCCAGGTAATTCCAAAGGGTTCACATACTTTTTCTTGCCACTGTATTGACTCAAGACATTTCTAAAAACATAATTCCACTTTGACATTATAGGGTAATGTGTGTAGTCCAGTGACACAACATTCAGGCTGTAAAGGGGTGTGAATACTTTCTGAAGGCACTGTAGATAAACAGAGGCAATGAATGTGTTTTTCAAGGTTATTCTGCCATATAAAGACAACGCTTTACCTTTCCACAGCAATAGTATTTTGTCAATCTTGGCTAGCTTCACATCTAAGTTCTCCTTTACAAGATCCTTCATTCTTTTGGAATGTGGATGCCAAGCATGTCCACTGGGCCATTGCTCCACTTCATTGGTACACAACAGGGCAAAAGATAGTTCTTAACTTTCTTAAGGAACCCACTCTCAAAAAGGTGTATTTCTCATAATTTGGTTTCAGACCCGATAAATTAGAAAAGTCATTCAAATCTTCAATAAGAGCAACTAGTGATGATTGTTGAGGCTGAAAGGCAAATGCTGTATCATCTGCATATAAGGACATTTTGGTTGTAATACCACTGATACACAGACCTACTATACTGAACAAAAATAAATGCAACAACTTCATGATTTTACTTAGTTACAGTTCATATAAGAACATCAGTCAATTGAAATAAATTCATTATGCCCGAATCTATGGATTTCACATGACTGGGCAGGGGCACAGCCATGGGTGGGCCTGGGAGGGCATAGGCCCACCTACTGAGGAGCCAGGTGCAGCCAATCAGAATGAGTTTATCCCTACAAAAGGGCTTTATTACAGACATAAATACTCCTCAGTTTCATCAGCTGTCTGGGTGGCTGGTCTCAGGTGATCCCGCAGGTAAAGAAGACAGATGTGGAGATCCTGTACTGTCAAATTCTCTAAACAGACGTTGAAGGTGGCTTATGGTAGAGAAATGAACATTAGATTCTCTGGGAACAGCTCTGGTGGACATTCCTGCTGTCAGCATGCCAATTGCGCACACCTTCTAAACTTGAGAAACCTGTGGCATTGTAATGTGTGACAAAACTGCACATTTTAGAGTGGCCTTTTATTGTCCCCAGCACAAGGTGCACCTGTGTAATGATCATGCTGTTTAATCAGCTTCTTGATATGCCACACCTGTCAGGTGGATGGATTATCTTGGCAAAGGAAAAATACTCACTAGAGAGAAATCATATTTTCTTGTGTATGGAACATTTCTGTGATCTTTTATTTCAGATCAACATGGGACCAACACTTTACATGTTGGGTTTATATTTTTGTTCAGTATATATTGGAATTGTTCCTGATTGGGATGGCCAGAATCTCGATAGCCAATAAGAATAAATAAGGCGAAACTGGATCCCCTTGTCGGACCCTCTAAATAAATAAATAAATACCCAATATTCATTCATCATTGAATAAACGACGATCAAAAGCCTCCTCAAAATCTGCACCTGTCTTTTCTTCTATTTCACAATGTTCAATAGTTTACGAAAAATAACCAATATTGACACCTATGTAGCAACCCTAAATAAAGCCAGATTGCTCACTTTGTGTATTACTTTCTTCATTCTAAGTGCTCAACATCTTGATAGAATATGGGTATCACAGCACAAAGTGAGGGGTCTTCAGTTTGAGGTGCACAGGGCTTATATAATGGCCATTTGCTTCCTGCTTCAATATTAATGTAATTAGTCCCTCTCTTTGGGATGTTGATCATTCCCCCTGTTCAAATGAAAAATGTAAGCAGGTGAGCAAAGGTTCTTAGTTTTCTGTAAAAATACCCTGTACCCCTCAATTGGCATACCATCCAAGCCAGGAGATTTACCAGTTTGGAATGACTTAATTGCTATTACTAGTTTATCGTCAGCGATCAACCCCTCACAGGATGCTATTTGTATTTCTGTTAAGCTGCAATATGTAACTTTTTGGGTGACCCGACCAAATTCACATAGAAAGCCAAGGTCTATCCTTTTCATCTCAGTATAGCTTGCCGTTAATATAGAGCTTGTCAACAACAATATAAGCACCAAGCCAAGTCTATCTTCCTTAAAGCTGCAATATGTAATATTTTGGGCGACCCAATCAAATTCATATAGAAATGTGCGTTATAGATCTGTCAATCTCATTGAACACAAGTCTAAGAAGCGGTAGATCTGTTCTATGTGCGAATTTCTTAAGTTTAGTTTTTGCATCTTTTACTTTTGGTTTTGTGCAACAGCTTCAGACAGTTGAAAAGATATTTCACATTGGTTTAGATAGTACAATGATTCTCTACACTGATTTCTTGTTTCGTCACATAAACTGAAATTAGGCAAACTATTAGAATTTTAGCAACCAGTGCTTCATATTGCATATTTAAGCATTGGGTAGGATGTTTTCCACCTGTTATTTCTTTCTTTAGGAAACTGGTCATTAAGCCCAAAGTTTGTACTTTGTAATAGTCTACCCTTGGATGTAACTGGTTATTTTTCTCCAACGACCGAATTTGGCCATGATGGGGCAATTTTCAATACCTCATCTGCTAGGATATATAGTTTTGTTTGTATAACGTATTTTCCTAAGAATTTCCATCATTATTTTCAGAAAGACCTGTGATAACCAGGTTCTCTTTCATCGAATGGGACTGTAGGTCTAATAAATCCCCCTAGAGTCTATTGATACACCAGTGCATCAATATAAGTAACACTTAAAAATTCCCATCAAAATCTTTCAGTTTAAGCTAGAGAAATCTGTATTGTGGCATAGGCTGAGTCTCAATCCATCACGTCCGCATCTGCGGTGGAAGGTGGCCAAGCTACAGTGGTGTTTGTCAGACCATGAGACATCCCGAAAATTGGTCTTCTCATGAAAACGTCTGTAGTGTCTGAACGGTTTGGCCTACAAAGCGAATATGGAAAGATGAGACTATCACGAAAACTATCCGTTTTGCTCTACGATCCCCACAAGTGTCACGGGACCCGTCTGAATGTAACTGGTACCAGTTTTTAAACATGAACGGAAGTATGGAGGTAGTTTTGTGTCTACCACAAAAAAGGGGTTAATTATGTGTAAAAGAAAAGCACAAATAAAACAAAGCACACTTGAAAACCTTTTGATTCCTTTTGATTTATTATTTCCATTTATGAATGTGTTATTCAATGTGTTATTCATGGGATCTGGTACTAAAGGCCAAAGTCTATATTTGATCAAATATATACAGTACCAGTCAAAAGTTGACACACCTACTCATTCAAGGGTTTTTCTTTATTTTTACTATTTTCTACATTGTAGAATAATAGTGAAGACATCAAAACTATGAAATAACACACATGGAATCATGTAGTAACAAAAAAAGTGTTAAACAAATCAAAATATATTTTATATTTGAGATTCTTCAAAGTAGCCACCCTTTTACTTGATGACAGCTTTGCACACTTGCCATTCTCTCAACCAGCTTCATGAGGTAGTCACCTGGAATGCATTTCAATTAACAGGCGTGCCTTGTTAAAAGTTAATTTGTGGAATTAATTTCCTTCTTAATGCATTTGAGACAATCAGTTGTGTTGTGACAAGTTATGGGTGGTATACAGAAAATAGCCCTATTTGGTTAAAGACCAAGTCCATATTATGGCAAGAACAGCTCAAATAAGCAAAGAGAAACAACAGTCCCTCAGTAGTTTAGGACATGAAGGTCAGTCAATCTGGAGAATTAAGAACTTTGAAAGTTTCTTCAAGTGCAGTTGCAAAAACCATCAAGCTCTATAAGGAAAATGGTTCATGAGGACCGCCACAGGAATGGAAGACCCAGAGTTCTCTGCTGCAGAGGATAAGTTCATTAGAGATACCAGCCTCAGAAATTGCAGCCCAAATAAATGCTTCACAGAGTTCAAGTAACAGTCACATCTCAACATCAACTGTTCAGAGGAGACTGCATGAAATCATGCCTTCATGGTCAAATTACTGCAAAGAAACCACTACTAAAGGACACCAATAAGAAGAAGAGACTTGCTTGGGCCAAGAAACATGATCAATGGAAATTAGACAGGTGGAAATCTGTCAGTTGGTCTGATAAGTCCAAATTTGAGATTTTTGGTTCCAACCACTGTGTCTTTGTGAGACGCAGAGTAGGTGAATGGATGATCTCCGCATGTGTGGTTCCCACTGTGAAGTGGTGGAGGTGTCTGTGATTTGTTTAGAATTCAAAGCAGACTTAACCAGCATGGCTACCACAGCATTCTGCAGCGATACACCACTCCATCTGGTTTGCGCTTCGTGGTACTATCTTTTGTTTTTCAACAGGACAATGATCCAACACACCTCTAGGCTGTGTAAGGGCTATTTGACCAAGAAGTAGAATGATGGAGAGCTGCATCCGATTACCTAGCCTCCATAGTCTCCCAACCTCAACCCAATTGAGATGGTATTGGATGAGTTGAACCTCAGAGTGAAAGAAAAGCAGGCAACAAGTGTTCAGTATATGAAAAGCATTCCAGGAGAAGCTGGTTGAGAGAATGCCAAGAGTGTGCAAAGCTGTCATCAAGGCAAAGGTTGGCTACTTTAAAGAATCTAAAATATATTTAGATTTGTTTAACACTTTTTTGGTTACTACATTATTCCATATGTGTTATTTCATAGTTTGAATGTCTTCACTATTATTTTACACTGTAGAAAATAGCAAAAAAAACAACCTTTGAATGAGTAGGTGTGTCCAAACTTGACTGGTACTGTATATCTATTTTTAGACCTACAAATTCAAAATCGAATAGCTAAATAATACACGGTATGACCATCTTAGAACAAAAAACTTAAACTCTAGAGAAATAACATGTATTTGAGCATTTTGTCACTTGATAATGAATTAACAGTAGTTGTGAATGTTTTGGCATTACCTTTGAGCTGTAGGTTGTCTTTGATCAGGTTTTTTAATTGGAGCTGGCTGAATTCCAGACTGGCTGCTAGGTCACTGAGATATTTGTGCACACATTTTTGTTGTAGTACATTTACCGCTTATTCTCCCCAATTTCATGATATCCATTTGGTAGTTAGTCTTGTCCCATCGCTGCAACCCTCCTACAGACTCAGGAGAGGTGAAGGTCGAGAGCCATGCGTCCACCGAAACGCGACCCTGCCAAGCCGAACTTCTTCTTGACACACTGCTCACTTAACCCGGAAGCCAGCCGCACCAATGTGTCGGAGGAAACACTGTCCATTTGCACACAACTTCTAGCATTGATCATTTCTTGTCGACGGACTGTAGTACATTCCAAATCAAATGTCCACAGATTTGTTTCTGCATCTTTTTGCTCCTTGGGGAGCTTGTTCTAATGGTTAATGTTTTATCATCATAGAAAGAGAAATGGGTGTGCGCAGCTCAAATGTTCATAGTGACAAGAGTTCTGCGGGTGCCGCTGATGAAGGCTGCCGGCGAAACGCATCCATTTGTTCTGGCCTCTGTTGCTAAACATGACATTTGAGCTGAGAACATGTGTGTACAGCAAATGGTTTCTTATATAAACCTTTATATGCTCTTCTGTACAATTTGTGTTTACAGTCTGCAGTCCATGAAGACCTGCAGATATCAAGTGTTGCTGGCGGGAGAGACTGGATCTCTGAGGCGGCTGGACACAAACCCTGGCCTCAGATCAGAACAGTGGATCAGGAGCTGTCATGCTTCCTTCCCAAGTCGGAACCAGCACCCAACCGTGAGGGACAGAGACTCCAGCACCACACAGAACACAACCAGTGGACAGGGGGACTGAACAACCTCAGAGAGACAGGCTCCAATCAGGGATCCAGTCTGCAGCATAGACCCTTCTCTTCACAGTCTCAGTGCAGGGATGAAGCAGGGCCTGGGGCTGATAGAGATAGATCCTCCTGTTCCTATGATACAAACACCACAGTATCCATGATGAACAAAGCAGGTCACCCTGGGCTTCAGCCTTCACAGAGGGTGGTGGGAGACCCCCCTGGTGATTGTCTTTCAGGAGGTCTGTCTTCTTCAGGGTCTCGTCTAATGCCTGGTGACTGGGTTCATAGAAGTCCTGGACCTGGGTCTAGCCTCAGTTACCTCATGGTTACCCCACCAATACAGACAGGGTAAGGATGAGCGTTCACCACGAGATTTACCTTGCTTATAACACAGCACACAATCCCAACAACACCCAAACATTGACAAGAGGTCAAGGAATCGAGCTCAAAGACTAACCACCTGAGGGCGGTGGCTCCTGATTCTACCTACTCTGGTGTCATTGGGTCACAACGTGGGAGGCTGAGCATTAGGACAGACGCAGACAAGCCGTACATCTGCCCCACGTGTGGGAAGCGCTTTACTGAGGCGACCTATGTGAAGAAGCACCAGACCGTTCACACCAAGGAGAGGCCCTTCAAATGCAAACTATGTCACAAGAGCTTCTCCTTCCTGACTAACCTTACCAAACATAGTGTCCACAAAGGAGAGAAATCGTAGCAGTGTGGCTTGAGTTTTAAACAGGGGATATCTGGGAACCATTCTTTAGCTGACATGACCAAACGTATGTGGACACCTGCTCGTCAAACATCTCATTCCAAAATCATGGGCATTAATATTGGTATCCCCTTTGCTGCTATAACATCATCCACTCTTCTGGGAAGGCTTTCCACTACATGTTGGAACATTGCTGCAGGGACTTCCTTCCATTCAACCACAAAATAATTAGTGAGCTCGGGCACTGATGTTGGGAAATTAGGCCTGGCTCGCAGTCGGCGTTCCAATTCATCCCAAAGGTGTAAGATGGGGTTGAGGTCAGGGCTCTGTGCAGGCCAGTCAAGTTCTTCCACACCGATCTCAACAGACCATTTGTGTATGGACCTTGCTTTGTGCACAGGGGCGTTGTCATGCTGAAACAGGAAAGGGTCTTCCCCAAACTGTTGCCACAAACTTGGACGCACAGAATCGTCTAGAATGTCATTGCATGCTGTAGCGTTAAGATTTCCCTTCACTGGAACTAAGGGGCCTAGCCCGAACCATGAAAAACAGCTCCAAACCATTATTCCTCCTCCACCCAACTTTACAGTTGGCACTATGAATTCGGGCAAGTAGTGTTCTCGTGGCATCTGCCAAACTCAGATTTGTCGGTCGGACTGCCAGATGGTGAAGTTGGACTGCCAGATTGCGAAGCGTGATTCATCACTCCAGAGAATGCGTTTCCTCTGCTCCAGAGTCCAATGCCAACCGTTGGCATTGCGTATGGTGATCTTAGACTTGTGTGCGGCTGCTCAGCCATAGAAACCCATTTCATGAAGCTCCAGACGAACAATTCTTGTGCTGACGTTGCTTCCAGAGGCAGCTGGGAACTGGGTAGTGAGTGTTGCTACCGACAATTTGCACACGCTACGCTCTTCAGCGGTCCAGTTCTGTGATCTTGTGCGGCCTACCACTTTGCGGCTGAGGCATTGTTCCTACTAGGTGTTTCCACTTCAAAATAACAGCATTTACAGTTGACCGGGGCAGCTATAGCAGGGCAGAAATTTGACAAACTGACTTGTTGGAAAGGTGGCATCCTGTGACGGTGCCACATTGAAAGTCACTGAGCTCTTCAGTAAGGTCATTCCACTACCAATGTTTGTTTATGGTGTGAGCAGACCAAGACCTTTGAGGCTGCTTCAAAGCTGAAAGGTGGAATAAACAAGTCGGGAGCAGGTTTTCTTACATTGATCAAAGTTGTCTATTGATGTCTTTCTTACTTCTCAAAGAATCCCACACAATCAAGGATGATCTCACAAGAAAAACAGAAATCTTCTTCTTTACAGGAACAAGGAACACAACTTTTAACTATAACATAATTACGGGTGTGTCCCCGCCTTAACTATCCGTTCGTGGAGAGCTCCCTTCTGGTGGTGTTGCGGATCCATGGTTGCCATTCCCAAGAGGTCGTTTGTCCTCTTCTTCTCCCTCCCATCCGGTAGGTCTTCACCTTTAGTAGAAGCAATCACTCTTTTTTTTCTCCAGTCTCCCCCACTGCCGGTTCCCTCCTCTCTCTTGTAGGGGGAAGAGAATAGGTAATTCATACCGTCAGCTGTGCTTACGTGCCTCTGATCACCTTGACTCACATGCCGGACTAGGCTACTATCCGTGGGACCAGCCTGCCCCCTGGTGGTCCTTCCACAATGGTGAATCCACTAATTTGAAGGGGTGTCCACATACCTTTGTATATATAGTGTATCTTACAAGAGCTTCTCCTTGAGTATCCTTATCAGACACAGGAGTGTCCACAATATGGAGAAATTGTAGCAGTGTGGCTTGAGTTTTGTTAGTATTGTTATTTTATTAGGATCCCCATTAGCTTTTGCAAAAGCATCAGGTTCTCTTCCTGGGGTCCACAAAAAACATGACACAATACAGAACATTAATAGACAAGAACAGCTTATGGACAGAACTACATACATTTAAAACGTCACACAGACTACATATGAGCACATACACACAAAATATCTAGGTCAAATAGGGGAGAGGCTCTGTGACATGAGATGTTCATTAATCTGTTTTTTTTTAAAACAGGTTTGCTGTTCACTTGAGTAATTTGAGATGGAAGAGAGATCCATGCAATCATGGCTGTATATAATACTGTATGTTTCTTTAATTTGCTCTGGATTTAGGACTGAAAAGACCCCTAGTGGCATGTCGGGTAGGCTAAGTGTGTGTGTCAGAGCTATGTGTAAGTGGACAATGCAAAGAATTTGGAATTTTCAACACATTGTTTCTTATGAAAAAAAGTGATGCAGTCACTTTTAGCCAAGAGAGACTGGTGTGTATAGTATTGATATTAGCTCTCTGATTACAGTGAAGGGCAACACGTGCCGCTCTGTTCTGGACCAGCTGCAGTTTTTCTATGTCCTTTGCAGCACCAGACTGGGCAATAATCAAGAAGAGATAAAACTAGAGCTTTCTTTTTGGAGTGTGGTGTCAAAAAAGCAGAGCATTATCTTTATCATGGACAGATCTCTCTCCATCTTTACAACCACTCAATTAATATGTTTTGACCATGACAGTTTACAATCATTTTCTGGTTAGATAAATAAAATACAAAAATCCAAGGTGCCTTTTGGCAAACTCCAAGCGGGCTGTCATGTGCCTTTTACTGAAGAATGGCCTCTGTCTGGCCACTCTACCATAAAGGCCTGATTGGTGGAGTGCTGCAGAAATGATTGGTGGAGTGCTGCAGAGGAACTCTGGAGCTCTGTCAGAGTGACCATCGGGTTCTTGGTCACCTCCCTGACCAAGTCCATTCTTCCCCGATTGCTCAGTATGGCCAGGGGGCCAGCTCTAGGAAGAATCTTGGTGGTTCCAAACTTCTTCCATTTAATAAGGATTGAGTCCACGGTGTTCTTGGGGTTCTTCAATGTCCTTCATTTTTTGGAACCCTTCCCCAAATCTGTTCCTCAACACAATCCTGTCTCGGAGCTCTATGGACAATTCTTTCGACCTCATGGCTTGGTTTTTGCTCTGACATGCACTGTCAACTGTCAGACCTTATATAGACAGGTGTGTGCTTTTCCAAATCATGTCCAATCAATTGAATTTACCACAGGTGGACTCCAATCAAGTTGTAGAAACATCAAGGATGAATCAACATTCGGCGCCAAAAGAGATGGCCGACTCGTTTCGCGTTCTTAGGAAACTATGCAGTATTTTGTTTTTTTATGTTTTATTTCTTGCGCTGTTACCCCAGGAAGTCTTATTACATACAGCTTGGAGGAACTATTGGATATAAGAGCAACGTCAACTTACCAACATTATGACCAGGAATAGGACTTTTCCGAAGCGGATCCTCTGTTATTGCAAGTTCAAATCTCCGGCTGACAAGGTACAAATCTGTCGTTCTGCCCCTGAACAGGCAGTTAACCCACTGTTCCAAGGCCGTCATTGAAAATAATAATTTGTTCTTTTATTTATTTATTTATTTTATTTTACCTTTATTTAACCAGGTAGGCAAGTTGAGAACAAGTTCTCATTTACAATTGCGACCTGGCCAAGATAAAGCAAAGCAGTTCGACAGATACAACAACACAGAGTTACACATGGAGTAAAACAAACATACAGTCAATAATAAAGTATAAACAAGTCTATATACAATGTGAGCAAATGAGGTGAGAAGGGAGGTAAAGGCAAAAAAAGGCCTTGGTGGCAAGGTAAATACAATATAGAAAGTAAAACACTGGAATGGTAGTTTTGCAATGGAAGAATGTGCAAAGTAGAAATAAAAATAATGGGGTGCAAAGGAGCAAAATAAATAAATTAATTAAATACAGTTGGGAAAGAGGTAGTTGATAGGGCTAAATTATATGTGGGCTATGTACAGGTGCAGTAATCTGTGAGCTGCTCTGACAGTTGGTGCTTAAAGCTAGTGAGGGAGATAAGTGTTTCCAGTTTCAGAGATTTTTGTAGTTCGTTCCAGTCATTGGCAGCAGAGAACTGGAAAGAGAGGCGGCCAAAGAAAGAATTGGTTTTGGGGGTGACTAGAGAGATATACCTGCTGGAGCGTGTGCTACAGGTGGGAGATGCTATGGTGACCAGCGAGCTGAGATAAGGGGGGACTTTACCTAGCAGGGTCTTGTAGATGACATGGAGCCAGTGGGTTTGGCGACGAGTATGAAGCGAGGGCCAGCCAACGAGAGCGTACAGGTCGCAATGGTGGGTAGTGTATGGGGCTTTGGTGACAAAACGGATTGCACTGTGATAGACTGCATCCAGTTTGTTGAGTAGGGTATTGGAGGCTATTTTGTAAATTACATCGCCAAAGTCGAGGATTGGTAGGATGGTCAGTTTTACAAGGGTATGTTTGGCAGCATGAGTGAAGGATGCTTTGTTGCGAAATAGGAAGCCAATTCTAGATTTAACTTTGGATTGGAGATGTTTGATGTTCTTAACTTGCTTAGTTAAATAAAGGTCAAATTAAAAATACGTTATCAGAGTCGGTACAGCCTCCTGGTTTCTTCACGCATCGTGCTGACAGAAACAAACATCTCTCTGGTAAGAAAAGGGGCGGGGGTGTATGCCTTATGATTAACGAGTCGTGGTGTGATCATAACAACATACAGGAACTCAAGTCCTTTTGTTCACCTAACCTAGAATTCCTTACAATCAAATCCCGACCGCATTATCTACCAAGAGAATTCTCTTCGATTATAATCACAGTCGTGTATATCCCCCCCAAGCAGACACCTCAACGGCCCCGAAATAACTTCTTGGACTCTATGTGAACTGAAACCACATATCCCGAGGCTGCATATCGAAGTAAATGTGGAGTCCCGCTATGATATGGTGTGTGGTCCTCCCACTACCACTCGGGAAAACATGCAGTTTATTAGGCTACAGATTAAATAATTTATGAAGTTCACAGGGTGGTTAAAGTGCACGGTGATCTTGATGCTTTTTTCCAATAAATATAGAGGGTCTGATTCTGGTGACTTGATGATCGATGCTTGACAATATTCTAGCTCTTATCCATAATCATTTAATCATGTAGCCTAGACTACCCAACCCTCACAGCCTTCCCGCACTGTATCTGTGAGCTGTTGGCTAGGGCGCAAGTGCCAAGACCAGAGAATTTGCGATTTAACACAACAGTTTTTGTGACAAATCAGTAGATTTTTATTCGGTACATGAAAACATAACTTCTAAAATTATTTGCATGTGCACTACGTGATCACGCAGAGCCTTTCATCCGCAACAAGTCGTTTTGATGGAAACATCTCTGGTGGGAAAATGTGCATATTGTTTTTATGCAGATGTTAGATTATTCGCATGAAAATCTGTTGCTAATTGGATCTAAACCTAGATATTATGAATCCCTCATGGCTGTAGCAAACATTGCCACTCAATCATTTATTTACTCAGCCACACAAGTCACACACTCAAAGTTGGCTGTATGTATACTGATCTAAACTCCCCTAGTATTTATTTGGACAGTGAAGCTACATTTTTTAATTTGGCTCTATTCCCAGAATTTTGGATTTGAGGTCAACTGTTTCATGTGAGGTGACAGTACAGAATGTCACTTTTATTTGAGGGTATTTTCATAACAACAGTGTCTTTAGAAAGTATTCATATCCCTTGACTTTTTCCAAATGTTGTTACAGCCTGAATTTAACATTTATTAAATTGAGATGTGTTGTCACTGGCCTACACAATAACCCATAATGTCAAAGTGGAATAATGTATTCCATAATTTTTTACAAATTAATACAAAATGAAAGCTGAAATGTATTGAGTCAATAAGTATTACATCCCTTTTATGGAAAGCCTAAATAAATTCAGGAGTAACAAAAAAAAGCTTAACAAGTCACATAATAAGTTGCATGTTTTTGTAACCCACACATACAACTATTTGTATGGTCCCTCAGTCGAGCAGTGAATTTCAAACACAGATTCAACCACAAAGACATCACAAAGAAGGGCACTAATGGTAAAAAAAAAAGAAGAGGACATTGAATATCCCTTTGAGCATGGTGAAGTTATTAATTACAATATGGATGGTGTATCAATATACAAAGTTAATACAAAGATACAGGTGTTCTTCCTAACTCAGTTGCCGGAGAGGAAGGAAACTGCTCAGGGATTTCAGCATGAGGCCAATGGTGACTTTAAAACGGTTACAGAGTTTAATGGCTGTGATAGGTGAAAACTGAGGAAGGATCAACAACATTATAGTTAGTCCACAATACTAGCCTAATTGTCAGAGTGAAAATAAGGAAGCCTGTACAGAATATTCTCAAAACATGCATCCTGTTTGCGCTGTGCTGGATACAAAGTCTTATGTTTGTGGCAAATCCAATAAAACAAATGACTGAGTATCACCATATTTTCAAGCATAGTGTTGGCTGCATCATGTTATGGGTATGCTTGTAATCGTTAAGGACTGGGGAGTTTTTTAGGATAAAAATGAAACGGCATAGAGCTAAGCACAGGCAAAGTCCTAAAGGAAAACCTAGATCAGTCTGCTTTCCACCAGATACCGGGAGATGAATTTGTCTTTCAGCAGGCCAATAACCCAAAACACAAGGCTAAATCTACTCTACACTGGAGTTGCTTACTAAGAAGACAGTGAAGGTTCCTGAGTGGCCGAGTTACAGTTGACTTAAATCTACTTGAAAATCTATGGCAGAGCATGAAGAATTTTTAAAAGAATAATGGGCAAATGTTGCACAATCCACGTGTGGAAAGCTCTACAGATATTTCCTTCGACCTCATGGCTTGGTTTTTGCTCTGACATGTATTGTCAACTGTGGGACCTTATATAGACAGGTGTGTGCCAATCCAAAGCATGTCCAATCAATTGAATTTACCACAGGTGGACTCCAATCAAGTTGTAGAAACATCTCAAGGATGATTGATGGAAACAGCATGTACCTGAGCTCAATTTTGAGTCTCATAGCAAAGTTTCTGAATAAATAAGGTATCTGTTTTTTATGTTGAATAACTTTGCAAAAACCTGTTTTCACTTTGTCATTAGGAGGTATTGTGTGTAGATTGATGAGGACAAAATGAATAAGGCTGTAATGTAACAAAATGTGGAAAAAGTCAAGGGGTCTGAATACTTTCCGAATGCACTGTAGGTAGGCCTACCTATGTTAGCACATGTTGAATGGAAAAATCCTGATAATATACACAGTTGTTTTGTGAGAAGGTGTTAATGTTCACAGTTAGCTGAAAAGTACCAGTGGCTTGCCTTGGGCCCAAAGTGAGAGCAGGTCTGCCAGAACCATGGTCCGGTGAGATACGGGTTCTGCCCCGCGTAGATGGAAACAGAAAACTCTGATATGGAAATGCGTCATTAGTCTCTTGGGACCTCTCTTTTTATCTGCAAACAGAGGCTTTCACAGCTTTCCATATCTTAGGACAGAAAACATCTCAAAGACACAGGCTTCATTAGACTCCAAATTAGACATCACTGAATATTATGTTGCTATTATCTCTCTGTCCTCATAGTTTTCCTCTAGGGACTGGAACTGGAGAATATTTTCATAATGTCCTCCCACAAAATGATTTTGACTCAGAAAAGGTTGGTGACGACTGGTGTAAAGTTAGTTGAGTTATCTTACAAAGTAGCCTACTACTAGTAGTATACATCGTTTTTTTTTTTTTTACATTTTCAAAATGTATTTACTTACTTGAATAGCTAACAGTGCCTCTGTTTTTGGGTCCTTACAACAACGAAATAATGGACAATGTTCAAGATATATCCGGTGGTAGCAAAGCACAGCCAGTAGCCATGTGGATGAATGGAGACTGGGCAAAAGGTGTGTACGTCACCAGAGCGGTTTAGAATGTGTTGTGACGTTTGACTTTACCAGCGTAATCCACTTTCAATTTCAATAAATATAAATCGCAAGACTGTCGACCACACTTCATAACTTGAAACAAGCATACGCAACAACTCTCTTCAAAATGTGTCCTACCCGGACAGAAAACAGTGACGTGCAGAACCCTTCTACAGGGCTATGGGGGAGGGTTCTTGAACTTTAACATCCATTCAGAATTCTGCCCCTGGGAGCCAGCAGCCCATTCAAACCAATTTTGCAATACAAAATTCTCCAGACATTCAAGGGAGGCGTGACAACGATGTGATTTCGAAGGTATGGCAATGCGAGACTATACTCATAGCAATCCCTCATTGCTCAATCAGAAGATGCTCGATAGCAGGATGCTCATATCAGATTTCTTGATCCAACATCCTCTCACTCTGTATCTCTTACAGCCAGTAGACATGGAGGATGGGAAGCCTGATCTGCTGCTGGTCAAAGAGGAGACAATAGAAGACAGACCAAAGAGCATCGATCTGCTGAGTGGACTAAAGATGGGGGAGCAAGGTAAGAGAGAAATACATATAGCCTACATACAGTAATAGATCTTCAATGGGAATAGTGATGCACCTGTGTTAGTAAACTTATTATTAAATGACTGAACAAATCATTTTAAATGGAACTGTGACTAAGTAAACTTATACTCTGTTTTATTATATCTGATTAACAATATGAGTTCATAAGATGGGATTGTGTGACACAGACAAGGAGTAATTCAAGTTAATAAACACCATTTCAACTAGGAAGAAAGAAGTGGACTGTGTAAACAGATAAGGTCGTTAACCTATGGCTGAACCGACGAAACTGAGCTCTGGGGTGTTGAAAATAAGACAGTGAGTGCATTCCTGGTTTTCTGTTAATTAGAACTGTCAGCTGAGTGGTGATCGATAATGTTGAGGGGGCAAAAGTTACCTGGGAGTTTGTTAGTAAGTTAGAATTAACTTTTCACCTCACTTTGTCCCGGTCGGGAGGAGGGGATTCTGTTAAGCAATGAAATGACATCATGTTATTTATATATAAACTGTTGCTCGTGGGAACGTGTCAGCGCACTCCGAGAATAAATTCTGTTACCTATTATTGAAATGGCTGGTCTCCGTCTATTTTATGCAAACAAGAATCTTACAAATTCTCATAAAATAGATGAAGGGTTTTCAATTAATGAAAACACATTGGCATCATTAAATTACAGTAACAACCTGGCTATTTATTCTTCATTCATAAAATTAAATCAACAAACTTGTGTTTACATACAAAAACACACAATGTATGAACTTGACCTGGTAATTGACAAAAAAAAACTTAATGTAGAGCTTTCTCTGCCATGTTTGCAAAGTCTATTTTGTAACCTCCTTCTGTAGGTGATTGGCTGGAGGCTAACAGAGGAGACTGGGCGGCCATCTTGGATTCCCAGACGGGTGCAGCCAAGGGCCTGACATAGTGGAGGTCAGTGGATGGGACAGCATCCTCATCTCTGGGCTGAGGAACAACATTCTTAACCACAACCAGAAACAGACTGTCAAACCCAAAACAATAACTAGATTTAGTCTCCATGACAACAGACTGACTGAGACCAGGGCGAGGTATAGATTTTGTCTGCGGGACGGGGAGGTTTTGGTATGCAGCGGAAGAGAACAGACACATACTGGGCTAGCGATGCTCCGTTCTGCTCCTATAGTTGTGATTCAGAGAGACTGATGGGGCCTCAGGTTAACCCCCTAACAGGTGCTGCCTTCAGCCTGCCTTCTATAGGATATATCAACTGGAACATGGACCCTGCGACTACACAGACACTCCCTGGCCTTCATCCTCCTCAAACTCTCCTAATGTTAAACCAAACACAAGCCCATTGACAAATGACAGTAGAAGTAAGGCTATCAGTAGATCCGGTGGCAGAGAGAAGCGCTTCCTGTGTTCATTCTCTGGGAAAGTCTTCAGTTTCCCCAAACAAGTGGAGCTCCACCAGAGGATGCACATGGGAGAAATAGTTTGGCTGCCATCTTTGTACCGGGCCAGTTTCTCCCAGTTGTCCAACCTGAAGAGGCACCAGAGAGTCCACACGGAAGAAATCCTACATCTGCACTGTGTGAGAAGAGGTTCTCCCCCCAGCACCATCTGAAAATACACATGAAAGTCCACACAGGAGAAAGGCCGTTCGCATGTACACACTGCGCGGAAAAGTTTCTCAGAGAGGAGCTACCGGATAGATCAGAAAAAAGGAGGAGTACAGGTGGCGACTGAGCACGCACCCCTGAGGGGCCTCCGTTTTGAGGATCAGTGTAGCGGATGTGTCGTTACCTACCCTTACCACCTGGGTGCGGCCCATCAGGAAGTCCAGGATCCAGTTGCACAGGGAGGTGTTTAGTCCCAGGGTCCTTAGCTTAATGATGAGCTTATGGTGTTGAACGCTAATGATCATGATCATTAATAAGCAAATTACAGACTCCTCTTTAAATCTGCGTATTCCTCCAAAGCTCAATTGTCCTGAGTCTGCACAACTCTGCCAGGACCTAGGATTAAGGGAGACACTCAAGTGTTTTAGTACTATATCTCTTGATACAATTATGAAAATAATCATGGCCTCTAAACCTTCAAGCTGCATACTGGACCCTATTCCAACTAAACTACTGAAAGAGATGCTTCCTGTGCTTGGCCCTCCCATGGTGAACATAATAAACGGCTCTCTATCCACCAGATGTGTACCAAACTCACTAAAAGTGGCAGTAATAAAGCCTCTCTTGAAAATGCCAAACCTTGACACAGAAAATGTAAAAAACAATTGGCCTATATCGAACCCTATTACAGGGGCTGAGTCACTGGCTTACTGTTGCTCTTCCATGCCGTCCCAACGAGGGGTGCATCACTTGAGTGGGTTGAGTCACTGACGTGGCCTTCCTGTCTGTGTTGGCGCCCCCCTTCGGGTTGTGCCGTGGCGGAGATCTTCGTGGGCTATCCTCGGCCTTGTCTCAGGATGGTAAGATGGTGGTTGAAGATATCCCTCTAGTGGTGTGGGGGCTGTGCTTTGGCAAAGTGGGTGGGGTTATATCCTGCCTGTTTGGCCCTGTCCGGGGGTTTCTTCAGATGGGGCCACAGTGTCTCCTGACCCCCCCTGTCTCAGCCTCCAGTATTTATGCTGCAGTAGTTTGTGTCGGGGGGCTAGGGTCAGTCTGTTATATCTGGAGTATTTCTCTTGTCTTATCTGGTGTCCTGTGTGAATTTAAGTCTCTCTCTCTCTCTCGCTCTCTCGCTCTCTCGCTCGGACTTGAGCCCTAGGACCATGCCTCAGGACTACCTGGCCTGATGACTCCTTACTGTCCACCTGGTCGTGCTGCTGCTCCAGTTTCAACTGTTCTGCCTGCTGCTATGGAACCCTGACCTGTTCACCGGAGGTGCTACCTGTCCCAGACCTGCTGTTTTCAACTCTCTAGAGACAGCAGGAGCGGTAGAGATACTCTCAATGATCGGCTATGAAAAGCCAGCTGACATTTACTCCTGAAGTGCTGACCTGTTGCACCCTCGACAACCACTGTGATTATTATTATTTGACCATGCTGCTCATTTATGAACATTTGAACATCTTGGCCATGTTCTGTTATAATCTCCACCCGGCACAGACAGAAGAGGACTGGCCACCCCTCATTGCCTGGTTCCTCTCTAGGTTTCTTCCTAGGTTTTGGCCTTTCTAGGGAGTTTTTCCTAGCCACCGTGCTTCTACACCTGCATTGCTTGCTGTTTGTGGTTTTAGCTGGGTTTCTGTACAGCACTTTAAGATATCAGCTGATGTAAGAAGGGCTATATAAATACATTTGATTTGATATTATGTCCAATGTATCGTCCATGTAAAAAAAACTGTCTCATTAGGATGAATAATATTTGACAACATTTTATGCGCAAAGCATTTAACAGTATAAGAGGTCTCCATTTTTTTTTAAATGGACTGGATCTTTAAATACAGTTGAAGTCGGAAGTTTCCATACACCTTAGCCAAGTACATTTAAACTCCATTCTTCACAATTCCTGACATTTAATCCTCATAAAAATTCCCTGTCTTAGGTCAGTTAGGATCACCACTTTATTTTAAGAATGTGAAATGTTCACATACACTCAATTAGTATTTGGTTGCATTGCCTTTAAATTGCTTAACTTAGGTCAAATGTTTCGGGTAGCCTTCCACAAGCTTCCCACAATAAGTTTGGTGAATTTTAGCCCATTCCCCCTGACAGAGTTGGTTTAACTGAGTCAGGTTTGTAGGCCTTTTTCAGTTTTTTCCCACACATTTTCTATAGGATTGAGGTCAGGGCTTTGTGATGGCCACTCCCAATACCTTGACTTTGTTGTCCTTAAGCCATTTTGCCACAACTTTGGAAGTATGCTTGGGGTCATTGTCCATTTGGAAGACCCATTTGCTATCAAGCTTTAACTTCCTGACTGATGTCTTGAGATGTTGCTTCAATATATCCACATAATTTCCCCTCTCTCATGATGCCATCTATTTTGTGAAGTGCACCATTCCCTCCTGCAGCTAGGCACACCCAGAAAATGATGCTGCCACCCCTGTGCTTCACGGTTGGGATGGTGTTCTTCAGCTTGCAAGCCTTCCCCTTTTTCCTCCAAACATAACGATAGTCATTATGGCCAAACAGTTCTATTTTTGTTTCATCAGACCAGAGGACATTTCTCCAAAAAGTACGATCTTTGTCCCCATGTGCAGTTGCAAACCGTAGTCTGGCTCTTTTATGGCGGTTTTGGAGCAGTGGCTTCTTCCTTGCTGAGTGGCCTTTCGGAATATTTCAATATAGGACTTGTTTTACTGTGGACATAGATACTTTTGTACCTGTTTCCTCCAGCATCTTCACAAGGTCCTTTGCTGTTGTTCTGGGATTGATTTGCACTTTTTGCACCAAAGTACATTCATCTCTAGGAGACAGAACACGTCTTCTTCCTGAGCGATGGTCTGCATGGTTCCATGGTGTTTATACTTGCGTGCTATTGTTTGTACAGATGAACTGGGTACCTGAACTGGGTTCAGGTGTTTGGAAATTGCTCCCAATGATGAACCAGACTTGTGGAGGTCTACAACTTTTTTTTCTGAGGTCTTGGCTGATTTCTTCTGATTTTCCCATGATGTCAAGCAATGAGGCACTGAGTTTGAAGGTAGGCCTTGAAATACATCCACAGGTACACCTCCAATTGACTCAAATGATGTCAATTAGCCTATCAGAAGCTTCTAAAGCCATTACATAAACAGCTTGGAAAATTCCAGAAAATTAAGGGCACAGTCAGTTTAGTGTATGTAAACTTCTGACCCACTGGAATTGTGATAGTGAATTACAAGTGAAATAATCTGTCTGTAAACAATTGTTGGAAAAATTACTTGCCAAAACTATAGTTTGTTAACAAGGAATTTGTGGAGTGGTTGAAAAATGAGTTTTAATAACTCCAACATAAATGTAAACTTCTGATTTCAACTGTATATACACTGTGTACAAAACATTAGGACACTGTTTTTTCCATTGCATGACTGACCAGATGAAAGCTATTATCCCTTAATAATGTCACCCGTTAAATCCAAAATCAGTGTAGATGGAGGGGGGGGGGGGGGGACAGGTTAAAGAAGAATTTTTAATCCTTGACACATTTTTGTGTGCCATTCAGAGGGTGAATGGGCAACATAAAAGATGTGTCTTTGAACAGGGTATGTTAGTAGGTGCCAGGCACACCGGTTAGAGTGTGTCAAAAACATTGCTGGGTTGTTCACGCTTAACAGTTAACCATGGGAATCAAGAATGGTCCACCACCCAAACGACATCCAGCCAACTTGACACAAATGTTGGAATTATTGGAATCAACATGGGCCAGGATGCCTGTGGGATGTTTTCAAACCCTTCTAGTCCATACCCAACTAATTGAGGCTGTTCTGAGGGCCCAAGGGGATGCAACTCAATATTAGGAAGGTGTTCCTAATGTTTTGTACACTCAGTGTTTGTGTAGGGTTGGATGGTGCAATTGGTGTGCCCCCCGAATTTGTGACAAAATGTGCAATTCACACTCCGATCTGTAAAAGGCAGCAGCAATAGGTTACGCCACGCAGCTTCTAGCCTACCGGAAACGCATACGAAGAAGAAAGGGAAGTGAACAGTGACCAAGAAACAATTTCCACGTTAGCATTTTTGTTGTTATTTGGACGTTTATTAACAACCTGTAACTCATAATATGACTCATTTAACTGCACAGCATCGAATACTTATCCCATGTGGTGTTTAATTCGCTCTAGAGACAGAACGTGGTTGATAGATGTTATCTAGGTAACGCTAGCTAAGTTGCTAACAATGGCTAACTGTATGGTTTTTCACACTCAAATAGCCTCCATCATGGAGGTGCTAGCGAATGCAGCCGTAGCAGAGATCTGTAAACTCGTAGACGACGACTATGCAGTGTTTCGTTTGGAAATAACTCAAAGCCGGAAAGAAAACAGGGCATTGCGGAGGAAACTACTAGAACTGAAGGTGGCACGGGAGCGCGCAGAGAGGACAATGCGAGAGCGCGTCGTCGCCAGTCGTCCCAGTAGTGTCAAGATCCTCGACAGATACAGAGGAATGGCAAGAGGTACGTTTTGCTGCTTGGCCTGCCGCGGATTATAAATTGCCCAGTGCCTGACGCCCTGTTACCCTCTGTTAAGATGTTACCCATAATTGGTTCTTGGTCAATTTTTGGATTGTATGCAATAATTCATCTGATTACTTTGCATTCTTGCGCAAAGGGACTATCATATTATAAACACTGATTTACTGCATTGACTATTACTCAAAAACAATGATGCATAATATATTGGTCAATACAATAAATGGTTTACCAGGAAGTTATGAGAAGTGTTACCTTACATCCTTGCCAATTGTAGACATTGTTAATAGTGTACAGTATAGCATTGACAGTAGTTAACCTAACCACCTCAATCACTCTCAGGTGAAGGACATCCCACTGGAGGCCAAAGGAGCTTTGTGAAGCCAGCGGGACACAATACATGGAGAGATGACCAAACAATCACTGTTGATGAGGGTGGTGGAACCTCAAACCAGCACGTTATTGTGATAGAGGTTAGTGTAAAAGTGTTTCATTACAAATTACAGTTACTTTGGAAATCAAATGTGGCCTGTTTGTCAGTAAGGCTCCCCTCACCTTTTCACTTGCTTACATGTACATCCTCATTTATCTGCCATAAGGGAGCTTGTGAGACTTCCCTACAACATTGATATCTTTGTGTCAGTCTGCAGATGCAGAGGCTACAGGTCCTGGGGTCAAGCAGGAGAGGTCTGAAGGAGAGGAGGATCCATGGCACAGCAGAGACATCCAGACTGGAGTAGCTGGAGCACCCCCTGTAGCCACAGAGGACCCCACCACCGCCCCAGCACCACCCAGGACCCGACGCAGCATCACGGAGGTCAGTGGAACGCAGAACGCCGTCCTCAAGTCAGAGACCAAGACTTTAACTGTAACACACAGGCTCTTAAACACAGGATCTGACCACAGATCAGACCCAGAGAGGCTGGGGCTGGGGAGACTGGGCTGTCCTCCTGCTCCCGGCTCAGAGTTTTTACCGGTATTTCACCAGAGCCAGAGGATGGTTCATTCCCGTGGTGATAGTGATGTGTTAGACACTGGCGGTGATGATCCGTCTTATTCTTACGCTACAGAAATGGACCCTGGCAACATGCCCTTGGGTTTAGAGACACAGACTGATCTGTCTAGAGGGGACTGGAACCAGTACAGTAGTAGTGCATACTCTGAAGGGCGCCTAGATAAGGAAGGGGAGGTTATAGTGGTAGATGAAGTGACGGTGAAAGTGGAGGACGACGCTCCTCCCACATGGAATGCAGATAGTCACCTTGGAGACGGACACTCACAGGGCAGAGATTTCTTAGATTACAGGGAAAGCTTAGAGACTGATCTAAATATCACCACCCACTCCCCTTTACACTTGTTCGGGGATCACGACCCAGTGTCCACATCGATGGGGCCTTCCGATTCACACAGCCACGTCCTTTTCGATCAGGTATTGAACTCAAACGACAGGGCTAGAGTCCCGGCTCAGGGAGTGGGAGCCACATCAGGCAATAGTAAAGAGAAACGGTTCCTCTGCATGTTCTGTAACAAAGGCTTCAGTTGCCTCCAGAAGGTGGAGAGGCACCAGAGGGTCCACACAGGGGAGAAACCCTACAGCTGTACCCAGTGTGAGAAGAGGTTCTCCCGCCAGGACCATCTGAAGATGCACCTGAAAGTCCACACAGGAGAAAGGCCGTTCGCCTGTACGCACTGTGGGAAGAGGTTCTCAGAGAGGAGATATCTCAGGATACACCAGCAGAAAAACCATTCCACTCTATAACATAAAGTAACCATTCCACACAATCTTCTGACTTTTAGATCAAACCCTGCATTATTTTAAATGTCAGCAGAAAAGATCCACAGATTGTGTGATATTTAAGCCTAAAAAGTATTTCATATTATTTGTTCTTTGTAGGCTATATGATGTTCAAACTTTCCCAAGGCAATTAGTGAGAAAATTAATTAAGTTTATAATGTTCATGTTGATTTCGTTGAGACTTGTGGTTTTCATATGGTGTATTTAACACTTGTTTGTTTAATAAACAAAACATTTAACTTTTTATTCTAAGACTTTCATTGACTCTAGACCCACACACTAACAAAAACCTACTGTACATGTTAAAATAGTTTGTAAGGTTTGTCAGATGACTTGACCCACATTGCCATATTTACAGTACCAGTCAAAAGTTGACACACCCACACATTCAAGGGTTTTCCCAAATTTTTTACTATTTTTTTACATTGTTGAATAATAGTGAAGACAACTTTGAAATAACACATGGAATCATATAGTAACCAAGAGTGTTAAATAAATCTACATTTATTTTAGATTATTCAAAGTAACCACCCTTTGCCTTGATGACAGCTTTGCACACTCTTGGCATTCTCTCAACCAGCTTCACCTGGAATGCTTTTCCAACAGTCTTGAATGAGTTCCCACATATGCTGAGCACTTGTTGGTTGCTTTTCCTTCACTCTGCGGTCCTACTCATACCAAACCATCTCAATTGGGATGAGGTTGGGTGATTGTGGAGGCCAGGTCCTCTGATGCAGCACTCCATCACTCTCCTTGGTCAAATAGCCCTTACACAGCCTGGAGGTGTGTTCGGTCATTGTCCTGTTAAAAAACAAATGATAGTCCCACTAAGCCCAAACCAGATGGAATGGCGTATCGCTGCAGAATGCTGTGGTAGCCATGCTGATTAAGTGCCTTTTTAATTCTAAATAAATCACTGACAGTGTCACCAGCAAAGCACCATCACACCACCTCCTCCATGCTTCAGTGTGAACCTCACATGCAGACATCATCCGTCCACCTACACTCCGTCTCAAAGATACAGTGGTTGGAAACCAAAGAGCTCAAATTTGGACTCATCAGACCAAAGGACAGATTTCCACCGGTCTAATGTCCATTGCTCGTGTTTCTTGGCCCAAGCAATTCTTCTTATTGATGTCCATTAGTATTGGTTTCTTGGCCATGAAGGCCGGATTCATGCAGTCTCCTCTGAACAGTTGATGTGTCTGTTACTTGAACTCTGAAGCATTTATTTGGGCTGCAATTTCTGAGGCTGGTAAATCTAATGAACTTATCCTCTGTAGCAGAGGTAACTCTGGGTCTTACTTTCCTGTGGCGGTCCTCACGAGAGCCAATTTCATCATAGCTCAATTAGTTTTTGCGACTGCACTTGAAGAAACGTTCAAAGTTCTTGAAATGTTCCATATTGACTGACCTTCATGTCTTAAAATAATGATGGACTGCCAAATCCACAATATGGACTTGGTCTTTTACCAACTAGGGCCTTGTCACAACACAACTGATTGGCTCAAATGCATTAAGAAGGAAAGAAATTGCACAAATTAACTTTTAACAAGGCACACCTGCTAATTGAAATGGATTCCAGTTGACTACCTCATGAAGCTGCTTGAGAGAATGCCAAGAGTGTGCAAAACTGTCAAGGCAAAGGGTGGCTACTTTGAAGAATCTCAAATATAAAATATATTTAGATTTGTTGAACACTTTTGGTTACTACAACGTAGAAAATAGTAAAAATAAAGAAAAACCCTTGAATGAGTAGGTATGTCCAAACTTTTGACTGGTACTGTATGTCCCCCGTCATGGGTTTAACAACAATGAAGTAATTCTGTAACCACAGTATAGGACTCAAACATAGTGGGGATGGGTAAACACTCCATATTGAAAATGTGTTTTATCTGTGTGTACATGTACATAACTGAGGGAGTGTATGTATGTAATCTGTATAAGCTGTCTCTTCTAGGAGGAGGGTCCAGAGGTGCTGCTGGTTAAGGAGGAGGGGTGTGAGGAGGGTCTGGAAAACCCTGAGGTGACCATTGTCATGGAAGACAACCAGACTACACCTCCTCCTGAACCCCCAGCTGAGCAGCACAGGACAACACACAGTCTCACAGAGGTAAGCCCACGGTAAACTAGTTTGAATGTTATTAGGTCAGTGCCTGTATCCACAAAGCCTTTCAGAGTAGGATTTCTGATCTAGGATTAGTTTAGCCTTTTAGATCATAATGACTAAGATTATATAGACAAGTGGGGACCTGATCCTCGATCAATACTCCCACTCTGAGACTGTTTATTGATAAGGACCCAGGTCTTGATTAATTTTGCCTTAAGTGTGGGACCATGCCTTTTAATTATCAAACCAATAAAGAGTGTCAAGTAATCAATTCAATTAACACGTTTGTGTAGTATCACATCAATCCCTCATTGCCCAATCAGAAGATGCTCCATAGGTGGGTGCTCAAATCAGATCTCTTGATCCAACATTATCACTCTATCTCTTACAGTCAGTAGTCATAGAGGATGGGAAGCCTGATCTGCTGCTGGTCAAAGAGGAGACGATAGAGGACGGACCAGAGAGCATTGATCTGCTGAGTGGACTAAAGATGGGGGAGCAAGGTAAGAGAGAAATGCATATAGCCTACATACAGTAGTAGATCTTCAATGGGAATAGTGATGTACATGGTTATTATTTTTTCTTCATTCATAAAATGAAATCAGTACAATGTATGTTTACATACTAAAACACACAATGTATGAACTTCACCAGGTAATTGACAAAAAAAAACTATCTACAGTTCTCTGCCATGTTTGTAAAGTCTATTTTGTAACCTTCAGGTGATTGGCTGGATGATAACAGAGGAGACTGGGCGGCCATCTTGGATTTTCAGACCCCAACCGGTGCAGCTAAGGTTCCAGGGAACAACATCACTGAGCAGGCCAGGACCAGTGACGACATAGTTGAGGTCAGTGTCCTCAACTCTGGGCTGGGAAACAACACTGTTAACCACAACCAGAAACAGACAGTCGAACACAAAACAACAACCAAACTTAGTATCCATAACAACAGATTGTCTGAGACAAGGTTGAGGCGTCGATTTGGTCTGCGGGGACGGAGAGGTGTCGGTATGTGGCTTGAGAAAACAGACACAGACTGCCTACCGATGCTAGGTCCTGCTTCTATAGTAACCCCCTAACAGGTGCTGCCTTCAGCCTGCCTTTTATAGGATCTACCAAGTGGAATATGGACCCTGGGACAAAAGACACTTCCTAGCCTTCATCCACCCTACACTTTCTGAATGTTAAACCAGACCTCAGACAATGTCAGTGCCTCAACATTAAATAGCCCATTGACAAATAACAGTAGTAGAGACAGAATCCGTAAAGGTGGCAGCGCCACAGAGAGGCGGTTCCCGTGTTCGTCCTGTGGGAAGGCCTTCAGTTTCCCCCAACAGGTGAAGAGTCACCAGAGGATTCACACCGGGGAGAAACCATTTGGTTGCCACCTGTGCTAGGGCAGCCTGAAGAGGCACCAGAGGGTCCACACAGGGGAGAAACCCTACAGCTGCCCCCAGTGTGAGAAAAGGTTCTCCCACCAGCACCAGCTGAAGATGCACCTGAAGGTCCACACGGGAGACATGAACTAGTTAGTTTGTTGTCAATTAGTTCGGTTTTAGAGGTATAGGGAACTGGATGAGGTGAAATGAGGAAAGAATGAGTATGATGAGGTAGAGTAGATGATATGGTGATGGTATCTATAAAAATTCTTCACTAATGAAAAGTTACAGCCTTATCCTGTTGTTTGATGCTGGTGTTTTATAACGAGGAAATTATAGTGCCTTAATTCATGTTTACTTGACATAAAGTGGTGAAACTGAGTGTAATGTTTAACCTTTTCCATAGTATTCTAAAATACATTTTATCATTGCGAGGGTATCAGATTTACAGAAAATGTTAAGTGTTACCATAGTGAGAAAGTTATTCTACTTGTCACGTATCATTTTGTTGAAATTAAATAAAAAGCTGACCGACTTGGTTATTTATGGATCATTACAGGGACTGAGTTTCCTTTATCTCAGTCGAACCAAAACAGTATACTTAATTATTGAATCAACGCATATGAAATTGTTTTTATAATAAACACCAATGGCTCTATATTGTTAGGTACAGTATTTCAATCAGTGTTAGAGATGTTTGACAGTGGTTACCATTTTATAATGTAATGTTTCTGTATGTACAGCAAAGAGTTTCTTATATAAACCTTTATGTTCTTCTGTTCAATTTGTGTTTACAGTCCGCAGTCAATGAGGACCAGTTGATATCTGGTGTTGCTTTTGGGAGAGACTGGACTTCTGAGGTGCCTGGTCACAAACCCTGGCCCCGGATCAGAACCCTGGGTCCGGAGCCGTCACTCTTTCTTCCCGGGTTGAAACCAGGACAGAACCACAAGGGACAGAGACTCCACCACACAGAACACAACCAGTGGACAGGTGGACTGAATAACCTCAGTCCTGGTGGTCATCAGAGAGACAGAGGCTCCAGTCAGGGATCCAGTCTGCAGCCCAGACCCTTCACTTCACAATCTCAGTGCAGGGATGGTACAGGGCCTGGGGCTGATGGAGATAGACCCTCCTGTTCCTATGATACAAACACCACAATATCCATGTTGAACAGAGCAAGTCACCCTGGGCTTCAGCCTTCACAGAGAGTGGTGGAAGAAACCCCTGGTGGTAGTCTATCAGCAGGTCTGTCTTCTCCTTCAGGGTTTCATCTAATGCCTGGTGACTTGGTTCATAGAAGGTCTGGACCTGGATCTAGGCTTCCTCAGTTACTTCATGGTTACCCCACCAATACAGACAGGGTCAGAATGGGTGTTCATCACAAGAGGTATCTAGCTTATAACACAGCACACAATCCCAACAACACCCAACCAATGGCTAGAGGTCAAGGAGGGAGCTCAAACACTAACCACCTGAGGGCAGTGGCTCCTGCTTCTACCTCTGGTGTCATTGGGTCACAACGTGGGAGGCAGAGTATTAGGACGGATGCAGACAAGCCATACGCCTGCCCCATGTGTGGGAAGCGCTTTGCTGATGCAAATTATGTGAAGAGGCACCAGACCGTTCACACCAAGGAGAAGCCCTTCAAGTGCAAACTATGTTACAAGAGCTTCTCCTTCTTGACTAGCCTTATCAGACATAAGAGTGTCCACAAAGGGGAAAATCATAGCAGTGTGGCTTGAGAAGTACACAGGGGATGTCTGGGAACTATTCTTTAGCTGAAATATAGTTCTCATGTGAAGTGTCTTGGGGTAAGAGGATAATTAATCACATACCCCTCATTAACTTGTAATTTAAACAGGCTTGTGTAACACTGGTTTTTAGAGAGACAATAAACCTAGGCTAGAACAAAGACAGTTTAATATTTACCTTACTGAGGTAATGTAGATGGAATAAATTAATTCTACTTTTCTAAACAAGTCTGCTCTCAGCTTGAAAGATACAGTACTTCTCATAGGAGATTTGATGTGTAACATAATAAGCAGTACCATACTTCCAAGAACAGCACGCATCCATTTTTCATTTAGCTACACCTTTGAGCTATGATGCCAACCAATAACGAAGGTTACGTATGTAACCACGGTTATGTGAGCTATATGGATCACTCCAATATATTGGTATCACTACGTGGTAGAGGGATACATCCGAGATGAGGATTTACAGATTTATTCCAGTGTACGGCTGGGGTACGCCCCTATACATAGACCCCATGGCAGCGACACACGTTCTCTACATAATTTGAGGCGCCACTAGCACCGTAGAGGATTGGAGTAACCCATATAGCTCCCATAACCGTGTTTACATACATACCCTTTTATTTTTCACTATATTGGATCACTCCAATATATCGGTATACCCGTACCCGATTTAGTCGGTGCTAGAAGTACCTGGCCAGTCAGCAGCGAAGTCCCAGCGCCGGGTCGAGATGCAAGAGCCGTCCATGTGGAAGGGGGGTCCCAGCAATGTCCCGGGACGAGGCGGCTACTCCGAGGACTGCTGTACAAGCCACAGAGGGAGGTGCCACATTTACCCGATAGTACCTAGCAAAGGTGTGAGAGGAAGCCCAGCTGGCCGCAGTACAGATATCAGCGAGGGGCACTCCTGTCAGTAGAGCCCAGGACGCAGCCACACCTCGTGTTGATTGTGCCACCACAGATCCTAGCACTGGCCTGCCAGCCAGGCGGTATGCTGTCGTAATCGTGTCCACGATCCAGTGAGAGAGCCTCTGCTTTGATAGCCCAGGCATCAGGACTCTCTTACCGTAGCAGACAAAGACCTGGTCTGTTGTTCATGCTGACCATATCCGCTCCACATAGGCAGCCAGTGCCTGCACAGGGCACAGCATGCCGGAGGGAGGCCCTCCGGTTAGAAGCCAGTGTCCCTCCGCCACTGTCGGAGGGTCGTAAGCAGACAGGATAAAAGGGATGTCTGACAGAACCTTCGGGAGAAATGAAGAGTTGGGGAAGAGTTGGGGCAAAGAGATATACTTCTTCCACCGGGGTCCATCCGGTAGCACTCAGAACTTACCGAAAGAGCATGGAGCTCACCCTCTTCATGGAAGTAATCGCTACCAAGAAAGCCACCTTCATAGAGAGGTGGTTTCAGGGTGGCAGACTCCCAACAGTTCAAAGGAGGCTTTGCCAAAGTTGCCAAGACCACATCCAGATCACCATTGAGAGGGTCCTAGCTGGACGCAGGGGACAAACCCTCTTCATAAAACTGGAGACCAAGGGATGGCACCCCACTGGCCTGTCCATCCACCCCACATGGCAGGCAGATATAGCAGCCAAATACCCTCTGAGTGTAGAGACTGCCAAGCCCTCATCCAAACCAGACTGCAGGTATTGGAGGACTTACTGCACCATGCATGACTCGGGCACAACCTCAATACCAGTGCACCAAGAGCAGAACAACCGCCAGCGCAACTGGCATGCTGCGGTTGTAGCCGGTGCCCTTGCCTGTCTGTGCTGACCAGCTCCCGGCGGCACATCCTCCGCAACACCCCACCTGAGAGAAAGGAGCGACAGCGCCACCTCAACAATGCCCTGAGGCACTGTGCAGTGGCGCTTCGGGTGCAGCCGGTGTGAGATGAACCACCATTGAAGAGGCCGGATTTGAAGCAGGCCCAGGGGAATCAGCAACAAGGCCGCCGTCAGCAAGCCCAACAGGCGTTGGCAGGTCAAGGCGGATTCTACCCACCCCTGCCAAAAGTGGTTGAGGCAAGATATGTTTGCCTGAACCCTTCTGGAGGGCAGGCTTGCTCATGAGGACTGAGTCCAGCTCCATGACATTGAAGGCCACCCTCTGGGTTGGCGTCAGATGACTCTTGTCGTTTACAGTAATCCCCAGCCCTTCCGATGTGGGTCAGGAGCATGTCTCTGTGTGACAGGACCTGAGTCCAGACAACCATCCAGATAATTGAGGATCAACAATCCTCGGGACTTGAGAGGTGCCAGGTCAGCATCCATGAACTTTGTGAAAGTGCGGGGTGCCAAGGAGAGCCCAAAGGGAAGATCCTGAATTCGTAAGCTGTCCCTTCAAAAGTGAATCAGAGGTACTGCCATGTGGTCAGCTGCTAACAGCCAGTGAGTTTACTTCCACGCAAGATATTAATACACTTATTATTATTAATACATTTACACATATTACACTTACCAGTGACTTACCAAGCGAACTTCAGGAAGTTTGTACCTCAAACTATATGAACGTCTGCCGAGAAAATGAAAGAGAACGTGTGTCGCGGCCTTGGGGTCTATATATAGGGGCGGACCCCAGTCTTGACACAGGTGTACATCGGAGTAAATCTGTAAATCCTCGCCTTGGATGTATCCCTCTGTTGCAGAGTGATACCAATATATCAGAGTGATTCAATATAGTGAAACATAGCAGGGTATTGCGGAGTAAACTACAGCTGCTGGAACTGAAGGTGGCACGGGAGTTCGCAGAGGACAATGCAAGAGCCCGTCATCCCAGTAGTGTCAAGATCCTCAGTATCTCCTCCAATACCGAGGAGTGGAATGGCCAGAGGTTCGTACAATTTGCGGAAGGCCGAGGCTGACTTGCGGCATTTCCACTAGTTACCACAATCACAAAGTATTTTAACAATTTATAAAGACAATAATGTGCTTTTTTGACCTTCATTTCCAGTTAGGTTAGGTTTAGAATCACATTTTAAGAAGATACATTGTAGAAATAGGATGGGGGGGTATGACTCTGTGGCTGTGGTAACTAGTGATGACCCGGTTGCGGGGCCTCTTGCGCATGTGTGACTTGCATGGATCCATGAACACCAACATGTGACGTTCATAGGAGCATGTCAAATGAAAGCGGTCTATATTTTTCTGAAATGAAGGCATACATACATGTTCAATCATTTTCCAACCTCAAAATGTTGAATAAACAAAAGCTTTGATTTCTTGTCAAACAGATGGATAAGGGGCCTTAGAAAATGTCTACCAGAATGTCTTAAAAGGTATTAGAAATACATCAAAACACGATGATGTTGAAGACCCATGCCAACATTGCCTTGTGGATTGAAATTCCGTTACCAAAAATCCACATCTTTAAGATATTCTCTCCCTCATGAGGAGAGAGGATCAAATAAAAGTTCAGCTGTAATAAGTGAAGGTAGACCTATCAATTAGTTATTGTTTTTACTGATATCAATTTTGTTTCTGAATTATTAAGTGATTAAAACTCAATATATAAAATCACTAATGGAATTTTGTCAATTGAATTGGCTGCAATGAGAAATCCTACTGGTCACAAACCACAGTTGAGTCACCTGCTACTGTCCTCCCCAGTGACATACTGTTATGTTCAGCTGATAACTGTTTTATTTCTCTTTCTGTCACCTGGTGGTCAAAGTAAGTGTGTGAATAGTCTGGACAGCCCCTCCCTCTCTCTTTTTTTCTCTCTCTCCAATTAATGTCACCCCTCCTGGCGCTTACTGACACCTACCCATGAGCCCCATCTTTCCATTTATTGCAACCAGCTTGCTCACTCACTGAGCACAGACTGACCACATGTCTACATTTATTCTGTCTGCCCTGGCATTGATTTCGAAGTCCACAGACGCCAGTTTATGTTCCTGTCCGGACCAGCCTTTATTTTAATGTCCGTAGACGTCTGGACCGCCCTTCATTTTTCCAAACATTGACGTTCATGATTGGTTCAGATTTTGTCCCATCCGGACCAATTCTGAACTAGTCACAGACGTCTATGTTTCACATGTTTGGACAGTACAGTAGAGTAGAGTATAGTTCAGTACAGTCCTGTACTGTTGAGTAGAATAGAGTGGAGTAGAGTTCAGAAGAGCACACTGGAGTTGAGGACACTAATGTACTGTACTCTATTGAGCTCTACTGTGCTGTACTTTGATGTTCAAACTTGTGAGACATAGAGGTCAATAGCTGGTTCAGATTTGATCTGGGCTGGACCAACCAAATTTGGTCTTGGTTTATGGCGGAGCTCATTAAAATAATAGTCTGTATGTAGAATAATACCCAAATATGCAAAGGAGGATATTGCTTATTTCTATCTTAGTGTACCAATTTATTATACATCACCATGAAGAGAATTACATTCATATCAATAAATAAGCATTTCTGTATAGCTAGTAGAGGGGCTCATGATGAAATTAATTTACCGCAATTCTGTTACCGGGTATAAATCCACTTCACTTACTGTAGTTCAAAAACCAAAATATTTTTTTCTCAACTCAAGGTGTCATGTCATAGCTGACACCCCATTCTTTCTGCAGACATCTTTGAATCTTAGCAGATATTTATGATTTTGGAAAACGTGGTCACACAAACTGAGAGAGATTTTCCCAAAATTATTTTACTTAACTTTTCATCTGCACAGTTCCTCCAGTAAATGTGTTTTTGTACAAATGTTCCTATACATTGTTAAAAGTAGGCCTTATGCATAGAGTTGTATGGTTTGTTAAACTGTTCAATCAATGGTTTTTCGTTTGGCATACATTTTAGGGGAAAATTCTAAGTCTCAGTCTCCGTTATTCTAAGTCTCCGTTACCATGGAATTGCCCATTTGTTAACCACATATGGTTAACCAGAATTGGGTCTTGGTCAGTTTTTGGATAGTATGCAATAATTCCCCTGATTACTTAGCTATCTTGCACAAAGACACAATATCATATTCTAACCACATTCTTGATTTACCTGCATTTCCTATTATTTACTAATTGAAAACAATATGATGCATAGAACATAATCAATCGATCTATGAATAGTATATCAAGAAGTTATGCGAAGTGTTACCTTACATCCTTGCCAATTCTAGACAGTGTCAAATAATAGTGTGCAATATAACTTTGAGCATTGACAGTAGTGTCATGCCCTTACTGTGATTAAATGAGATTACATTTTCAAATCGATCACCTAATGTTTAATTATTTGATTAAATTAATCAGGCAATAACTAACTCATTAGGAATCCGGGGCACCACGGAAGCATTAGTTTAAAAAGAGCGGCTATCTTTCGAATCCACAGATCTGATGATATTTTATATCAATAGCAGTCAATCATTAATTATTCTTTACCTTCTATCAGTCTCATCTGAACGTAGTAAAATTATTTGAAAAAAAAATCTGCACGAACCCTAGTATAAATTATGAATCAGCAACATAAATAACTAAATAAACTAAATAATCACAGAATACATAACAAACAAACAGTAGATATTGGTTACTAACAATGATAGGAAAGTCCCTAGTGGGCTAAGCCGATATGACGGCTTGGTAGACAAAGGGAAGGGAGTGTGGACTGAGAGAGCGAGAAAGACAACATGGATTCAGGACATGAAGTTGAAGTCAAAGTCTTGTAGGTGGTTAGAATGAATACTTCAGAGTACCATTCAGAAATATTCTCATAGATCTCTGTTTATGCAGTTGTCTGTATTCTCGACCTAGATTTACGTAATTTCTGGCTGCAGACTAGTAATTATACGGCTAAGATTTGCTCTTATTCTGTAGGAATCGATAGTCTCAGAGTTTAACCATTTCCAGCCATGTAGCCAATACTCCACGAGGTATAATCTTGTCCTTTGGTAGAGTTGTAAATTTAAACCACTTCACACACCAGCGTCACCCAGCATTTTGGTCTTAGAAATTCAACCATTTGCAACCTTAGTTTACACTTGTGTTTGCGTGGTCTGGTGTGAATCTCATCAGGAGTGGGTTTTATACGTTTCAGTAGAAAAGGGCGGTTCCATGAAGCCTAATGTGATGTCTGGGCTCACGGGGGTGTGGCCACTGACTAGTTAATCTTTATATGAAAATCCACACTCTCATTTAGAAGGTTATCACATTACATCTTTAAACATGAAACTATTTGTGAAATCACATACATTTCACAATATTTTGATGTAATCCTGACAGCTGGGAAATGTACATCTTAAGAGATACCGTTATGTGTGTTTCCTGTCCTTTATGAGATCACCAAATGAAACACACTCAACATAACTGTCCCATAAGTCCCACATTTTCAAAAGTAGAAAGAATGTTTAATTCTCCCATTTTGGGGATTTAGGAGTTTGGCCAAGTCCTTTGTTCTCTCTCTGTGCTCTCTCCCTCTCTTTCTGCATGACCAGGGGGAGAGAGTGCTGATGAGGGGAGTGGAACCTCACACCAGCACATTATCATGATAGAGGTTAATGTAATAGCATTACATCAAAATTACCGTACATCAATGTGGCCAGTTTTTTTCAGAAAGGCTCCCCTCAGCTATTCACTTGCTTAAATGTACATCCTTAAATGTACATTTCTGCCATAGGGGAGCTTGTGAGACCTACTATATTGTTATCCAATTCAACTCATGTACCGGTAATAACCTCCTCTCTTCTTGTCAGTTTGCAGTTGCAGGTCCTGGAGGATCGTCTCTGGTCAAGCAGGAGAGGACTGAAGGAGAGACATCCAGACTGAAGCTGCTGAAGCGCACCCTGTAGCCACGGAAGACCTCACCAGCGCCGCCCAGGACCCGATGGGGCATCGCAGCATTTCTCCTCCTCCTCCTAAACATGTCTGTCCTCACTCGCTCTCGCATCATTAACTCCACAACTGCTAGTAAATTCACGAATGCTTTTCTATCCCTTAACACTGATCCTGTTATTTTCTTCACACCGATGATTTGGTGAACAGTTTCAATGACATACTGTATGTCAGGCTGCTTTAGACTCAGTTATAACTAAGAATAAATTGTCTGCCAGTGTCTCACCCAGGTTAAATGAACACACTCGTGGTTGGAAAAAATGAAATTAAAAAGGCTGGACATAAATGGAAGGCCTGCAAACTTCAAGTATTCTATGAGATAATGAAGGATCTGATAAGAAATTATAATGTTGCTCTTATGCTACTTCTCTACACTGAACTACTTCTCTACCTTGATCTACTTCTCAACCCCGATCTCTAAGAACTCCCACAACTTGAAAATTCTGTTTAAGACAATTGAGCGTGTTGTTGGTGTCCCTCAGGGGTCAATTCTGGGCCCCATCCTTTTTTCCCTGTATATGCTTCCCCTTGGTGACATCACCCGCAATCATAACATTCAGTTTCACTACTATGCGGAGGACACGCAGCTCTATTGACCAATCAGACCCAGTGACCAAGCTAGCGTAGCTACCCTTCATAGGTCTCTTGCTGACATCAAATGTTGGATGTTTGACAATTTTTCTCCGGATTAATGTTTTTTTTTAAATCTGAGGTTGTTGTATTTGACCCCCACCTTGCTAGAACTCCGATTGTAGATATTGGTCATTTATCCACAAATGTAAAGCCTATGGCCTTAAACCTTGAGGTCTTCTTTGGCCCTGACCTAAACCTTGATCTGCATGTAAAAAAAACGTGTCAATTTCTGCTTTTATCATCTAAGAAATATAGCTAAAGTCAAGTCTTTTATCTCAGTCACTGATCTGGAGAAACTTATAAATGCCCTTATTTCCTCAAGACTAGATAATATACAGTACCAGTCAAAAGTTTGCACACAGCTACTCATTCAAGGGGTTTTCTTTATTTGTACTATATTCTACATTGTAGAATAATAGTGAAGACATCAAAACTAAGAAATAACACATTTGGAATCATGTAGTAACCAAAGAAGTGTTAAACAGATCAAAATATATTTTATATTTAAGATTGTTCAAAGTAGCCACTCTTTGCCTTGATGACAAGTGGAAAACGGTTAAAGACCTAGAGAATAAACCCTCCTCCTTAATGTTGATGATTGTTACTGACAAGAAGCACATGGCTGAGCTCTTTAATCACCACTTCATTAAGTCATGATTCCTATTTGACTCAGCCATGCCTCCCTCCCCATCCAACATTTCCCACCCCTTCTAATGCGACTATCCCCAATGCTTCTCCCTCTTTTTCCCCTGCCCCGCTACAAAGTTTCTCCCTGCAGGCAGTCACGGAGTCCGAGGTGCTAAAGGCGCTCCTTGAACTTGACCCCAAAAAAAACTCTGGGTCAGATGGTTTAGACCCTTTCTTCTTTAAGGTTGCTGCCCCTATCATTGCCAAGCCTGTCTCTCCTTTCTGGGGAGGTTCCCATTGCTTGGAATGCAGCCACAGTTCGTCCTTCATTTAAAGGGGGAGATCAAACTGATCCTAACTGTTATAGGCCTATTTTGATTTTGCCCTGTTTATCAAAAGAGTTGGAAAAACTTGTCAATAATCAACTGACTGGCTTTCTTGATGTCTATATTATTTTCTCGGGTATGCAATCTGGTTTCTGCTCAGGTTATGGATGTGTCACTGCAACCTTAAAAGGTCCTCAAAGATGTCACCATTGCCCTTGATTCTAAGCAATACTGCTATTTTTATTGACTTGGCCAAAGCTTTTGATACGGTAGACCATTCCATTCTTGTGGGCCGGCTAAGGAGTATTGGTGACTCTGAGGGGTCTTTGGCCTGATTTGCTAACTACCTATCTCAAAGAGTGCAGTGTATAAAGTCAGAAAAACTGCTGTCTCAGCCACTACCTGTCACGCTCTTCTCAATTTACATCAACAACATAGTTCAGGCAGTAGGAAGCTCTCTCATTCATTTATATGCAGATGATAGTCTTGTACTCAGCTGGCCCCTCCCCAGATTTAGTGTTAAATGGTCTACAACAAAGCTTTCTTAGTGTCCAACACACTTTCACTACCCTTAACCTTGTTCTGAACATCTCCCCCTTTAAATGTGGTTTGGTAAGAAGAATGCTCCTCTTCCCACAGGTGTTTTTACTACCTCTGAGGGTTTAGAGCATGAGGTAGTCACCTCATACAAGTACTTGGGAGTATGGCTAGATGGTGCACTGTCCTTCTCTCAGCACATATCAAAGCTGGAGGCTAAAGTTAAATCTGGACTTGGTTTCCTATATCGTAATCGCTCCTCTTTCAACACAGCTGCCAAACTAACCCTGATTCAGATGACCATCCAACCCATGCTAGATTACGGAGACATAATTTATAGATCGGCAGGTAATCTTTTGGCCATCAGATTTGCCACCAATGCTCCTTATAGGACACATTACTGCACTCTATACTCTTCTGTAAACTGGTCATCTCTGTATATCTGTCGCAAGACTCACTGGTTGATGCTTATTTATAAACTCTCTTAGGCCTCACTCCACCCTATCTGAGATATCTACTGCAGCAAGTCACATTCTGTTAAAGGTCCCCAAAGCACATGCATCCCTGGGTCGCTCCTCTCTTCAGTTCGATGCAGCTCGCGACTGGAACGAGCTGCAACAAACACTCAAACTGGACAGTTTTATCTCAATATCTTCAAAGACTCAATCCTGGACACTCTTACTGACAGTTGTGGCTGCTTTGTGTGATGTATTGTTGTCTCTACCTTCTTGCCCTTTGTGCTGTTGTCTGTGCCCAATAATGTTTGTACCATGTTTTGTGATGCTACCATGTTGTGTTGCTACCATGTTTTTGTTATGTTGTGTTGCTGCCTTGCTATGTTGTTGTCTTATGTCTCTCTTTATGTAGTGTTGCGTTGTCTCTTGTTGTGATGTGTGTTTTGTCCTATATTTATATTGTATTTATTTAAATTTTTTAATCCCAGGCCCCGTCCCCGCAGGAGGCCTTTTGCCTTTTGGTAGGCCGCCATTGTAAATAAGAATTTGTTCTCAACTGACTTGCCTAGTTAAATAAAGTTTAAATCAAAAATATTAGAGCCGAATTGTAGAGTGACAGTGAAATGAAGCAATCACCTTTTGACTTGCAATGGGTGGGACCATTTGAAATAAAAGTGACATGTCCCTACTGACAGAGCCAATAGCAAGCAGAAGCCTAGTTTTACCATGCTTGAGCTAACTTTTGTTGCAGTGTGTAACAATGGTTGCGGCTGTAGCAGGTGTTATCAGGAGGATCTGGTGGATAATTTGTTAGCATCGCATTTTTCAAGACTAACTTTCAACTATAAGTTAAATATTGGTGCATCTCGTCACTTCCCGTTGAACGCGGAGAGCTCGGTTTGTTGTTTTGGAAAGTTTTCAAAGTCTATTGAAAAAGTTTGGTTGCTAACTACCTTTTGAGTTTGGACCCCGTGACGCGGTTGGCATCCCATGTATATGTACTGACATGTATGTGTAACTGATAGATGCACACACACTACATATTAATGTTTTTAAATGTATGTCAATTATAAAGTATTTAATGTATTTTTTGTTATGTCAGACCCCAGTAAGACTAGCTGTCGCCTTTGGCTAATGGGGATCCTAATAAATCAAATCAAAAACTAGTAAAGAGTTTTGAAAGGTATTTTCAAGTTAACAATTATGAGTGTTATCCGTGGATGACGATGTAAGAAAACCAATAAACTGTACTGCTGGGTTTGTACTCTTCAGTGCTAACAATATGTCAACCTGGGCCAGTACTGGTTTCAAAAGACCTAGACAGTTTTACAAGTCAGCTCTGCATCACCAAAACTCAACTTCACACCACACCTGCGAGATATGGTGAGTTCAAAAACATTTGGGGACACGAGTAGACCTTCAAAGTATTGGCACAGTGTTACGATGTGGCCGCAGTCATGGCCTCGGGTCTAAACGGAGTACAAGCAAAAGTCAAAGAAACAATATCGCAGGCTCAGTTCATGCATTATTATGCCCACACCTTTAACCTGGTTATGTCACAAGGTGCTGCAAAATTGAAAGACAACTATTTTTTCAACTCCATCTTTGCGTACTCTTTGGGATTTTGCAGAGCAAGCACAGGATCAACAACTTCTGCAGCACCACAGAGGGAGAAAGGGAAATTTGATTATATCTAGACACATGGAGAAGTTCACGTGCGGTAGCAACACCGTGGGATCATTGACAACTTTCTCCCTCAGCTCGGAAATATAGCTAAAGTCAAGTATTTTATCTTATACATTCAAGGACCACGAAAGGCTCATGTTCCTTGTCCTCCTTGTCCCACAACAGTTCCCCAGGTGTAGTAAAACCTTACCCAGTGCTGTATTCTTAAGTCTTTAGGAAAGCTTTGGGCTCAACTATGATCTGTTGCGGCTCAACTGAACTCATAGTAATGTACTCCATGTCTGACTTTGAGGGTAGGATGCCGGCCAATCTTATCCATGTTCTCCGGCAGAAGAGGCTGAAAAATAGTATGTACCAACTGTATCTGCTTACCGGTCTGGTTTTTACCATTCCTGTGTCCACATTCTCCGCCCTGAAACGGATCAAGACCTACTCTAGGAATACCACCGGACCGGCCTGACTGTGAGCTTTGGCTTTGATCTCAATTGAGAAAGTACTTCTCTCAGATTTAAAATTTAAGGACAGCCCTAGACCTTTTCCACATTTTGTTGTTACAAATTGGAATTAAAACAGATTTAATTGTCTTTTTTTCCCAACAATCTACACAAAATACTCTGTCAAAGTGGAAGAAAAATTCTAACATTTTTGAAAGATGAATGAAAAGTAAAATGCGAATCTTGATTAGATACGTTTAATACATGTTAGAATCACCTTTGGCAGTGATTACAGCTGTGGGTCCTTTTGGGTAAGTCTCTAAGAGCTTTGCACACCTGGATTGCACAATATTTGCCCATTATTTAATTATTCAAGCTCTGTCATGTTGGTTGTTGATCATTGCTAGACAGCCATTTTCAAGTCTTGCCATTGATGTTCAAGCTGATTTAAGTCAACACTGTAACTAGGCCACTTAGGAACATTCAATGTTGTCTTGGCAAGCAATTCCAGTGTATATTTGGCCTTGTGTTTTAGGTTATTGTCCTGCTGAAAGGTTAATTTGTCTCCCACTGTCTGGTGGAAAGCAGACTGAACCATGTTTTCCTCTAGGATTTTGCCTGTGCTCTATTCTGTTTATTTTTATAAAAAGTCCTTGCCGATGACAAGCATACCCAGCATACCTGTTTTATTTGCTGTCCATGGTCCTGAATCAATAGTTAGGCGTATGTGTGGCTGAATTTATTCCACCTCTGTGCGAGTGTGTCTTATGGAACTGTTTCTGTGAAATGATGTATGGCTTTTAGGCCTTATATATCACATGGAGAATTAACGTAGCAGGTTAAGAGAACTAGGTTAAGTTTAGGACAAGGATTAGGGTTAGCTAAAATGCATTTAAAAAAATACTTTATGGGGCGCAGTAGATGAGGGGTAGGGGGTATTTTCTGGAGAAAAAAAAATGCAATTTTTAAATGTATTTCTTGAAATTCTACACAGTTTGACTTATATTGCCTCTGTTGAGGGCTGTTTTGCTGTATGCTGTTTTATAGCTACTCTCATGCTATTCTTCACATTTTGCCATGATGATGAGAGATTTTTCCTGCTACCAAGACCAAAGTAGGCACATTTGCTATTTAATGTGGCAAAACTATGGTAGAGTTGAAAAATGCAATAGAAACACATTTAACATTAAATTTAGCTTTCGGTAAATGAAAAATGAAGGGAAAAAGTAATCACGCACTGCTTTTTATCCACAAGTCAGTTTGGTGGAAACACAATGCTGGTGGGAAAAATGGGCATATTTTCTTTATGCAGATTTTTGAATTTTCGCATGAAAATCTGTCGCCAATTTTTGGGAAATCTAGCAACAAAGTGTAATTAATTCACACTCCAGAACAGTAGGCGACAATTAGTTGGAAATCTAGCTACAAAGTGTAATGAATTCATGCTCCAGAACAGTGGGCGAACGCAGCAGGCGGTGGCATACCACCCCTAACGATTTTTTTGCGGACCGCCATAATACCATAGAAGAAGAAGTAAACGGAAGTGAACGGTGACCAAGAATCATTTCCACGTTAGGGTTTTGTTATTTCAAAGTTTTTTTTAACACCCTGGAACTCAATATGACAAATTTCACTACACAGCATCACATACCTACCCTAGGTAGTGTTTAGTTCGCGTTGGAGACCAGACTTGGTTGATAGATGTTATCTAGGTAACTCTAGCCAGCTAGTTGCTAACAATGGCTAACTCAAACGGTATGGTTTTTCACACTCAAATAGCCTCCATCATGGAGGTGCTAGCAAATGCAGCCGTGGCAGAGATCTGTAAAGTCGTAGACGACGACTATGCAGTGTTTCGTTTGGAAATAACTCAAAGCCAGAAAGAAAATAGGGGATTGCGGAGGAAACTACAGCTACTAGAACTGAAGGTGGCACGGGAGCGCACAGAGAGGACAATGCGAGAGCGCGTTTTCGCCAGTCGTCCCAGTACTTTCAACATCCCAGACCGATACAGAGGAATGGCAAGAGGTACATTTTGCAAAGGCGTGGGTGCGCGGCCTGGCGCCGTTCTATAGCTATAGAACAGTGCCTGTCGCCTAGTTCCCCTCTGCACGTGTGACTTGTGTTAACGAGAATTGGGTGTTGGATAGTATTCTATAATTCCTCTGATTGCTGAGCTATCTTGCACAAAGATACAATATCGTATTCTAACCAGATTCTTGATTTACTGTATTTCCTATTTACTAATTGAAAACAATGATGCATGGAACATAATCAACCTATAAATAGTATATCAAGAAGTTGAGAAGTGTTACATTACATCCTGGCCAATTCTAGACAGTATCAATAGTATACAAAATACTGTTGAGCATTGACAGTTGCTAACCTAACCACTTATTTTCCCCCAATCGCTCTCTCAGGTGAAGGACATCTGACTGGAGGCCACAGGAGCTTTGTGAAGCCAGCGGGACACAATACATGGAGAGAAGACCAAACAATCATTGTTGATGAGAGGAGTGGAACCTCAACCCAGCATGTTGTCGTGATAGAGGTCAGTGCAATATTGTCACATTAAAATTACAGTACATCAAATGTGGCCAGTTCATTTCAGAAAGGCTCCCCTCAGCTATTCACTTGCTTACATGTACGTCCTCATTTATCTTCCATAGAGGAGCTTGTGAGACTTCACTACAACATTGTTATCCAATAAAACTCATGTACCGGTAATAACCTCCTCTCTTCTTGTGTCAGTCTGGAGGTGCAGAGGCTACAGGTCCTGGGTTGAAGCAGGAGATGACTGAAGTAGTGGAGGCCCCACGGCACAGCGGAGACGTCCAGACTGGAGCGGCAGGGGAGCCCCCTGTAGCCACAGAGAACCCCACCACCACCCCAGCGCAGTCCAGGACCCAACGCAGCATCATGGAGGTTAGTGGAACACCGAACGCCGTCCTCAAGTTAGAGACTGACACCAAGACTTTAACTGTAACACACAGGCTCTTACATACAGGATCTGACCACAGATCAGACCCAGAGAGACTGGGGCTGGGGAAGCTAAGCTGTCATCCAGAGCCAGAGGACAATTCATCAATCAATGGCAATATATTTGGAGTCTATTTAGTGACAAAAAAGGGGTTAAATACATGTAGAAAATGACAAATGTTTCCTAATCTTTTTTATATCTCTCAGATATAGGACAGACACTTCAGAACGAACTTACTTTAGATTTTCTTTGGAGGGGCTATCTGTTGTACATTGTAGTGAATCTCATATTCATTGCGTTTGTGTGGGCTAATAGCAGTAAGGTCCAACATTTTATTTTTTTCAAACATTTTTTTTGGGGGGGGATACTTCAAGGGGTCTTAAAATTCAAAATCAAATAGTAAAATGATCCTTGGTATGGCCTTCTTAAAACAATTCCATATAGTTTAGTAGAATCCCTCCCACCCTGGCTTAGACTGTTATGGGTTAAACTGACAGGCTTTTCTTTAGAGGAATGGGGTGGAAACTACCACTTCTTAGAAGCCTGTTTCAAACTGTGGGCTTCCTGTATAGATCGGTGATGAGTGTGTCATTTTCTTTAGTGATCTGAATGCCAAGGAAGCTGACACTATTGTAATCAAAGTCCACGGTGAAATGAAATGATCATTTGATTTATTAAGAAACACATGGAACATCAAGCTCAGTGAGAGTCCCATCAAGTAATACCAATATATCATCTATATAACATTGATATAGTTTGATCATGGATTAAAAAAAGGGATTCTGATCAGGGTTGGGAATGTGATCATGCTCTAAGCCAGTAGTTCCCAACCTTTTTCGATTGTTGTACCACCAACTGAATTTTGCTCTGCCCGGAGTACCCCTGAAGTGTCACCTCATGTGCATTTTACCAGTAAGTCTATGGTCTCATGAGTCTTCTCAAGTACCCCCTGGGGTCCTAGTAACCCTGGTTGGGAACCACTGCTCTAATTGTCCCATATAAAGATTACCATAATTGGGTGCCATCGTACTCCCCATAGTGGTTCCATTTGTTTGTTAGAAAAAGTCACTTCTAAACGTGAAACAGTTACAGTGTGGCAAAAAAGTATTTAGTCAGCCACCAATTGTGCAAGTTCTCCCACTTAAAAAGATGAGAGGCCTGTAATTTTCATCATAGGTACACTTCAACTATGACAGACAAAATGAGGGGAAAGAAATCCAGAAAATCACATTGTAGGAGAAAAAATCCTACAATGTGATTTTCTGGATTTTTTTTCTCATTTTGACTGTCATAGTTGAAGTGTACCTATGATGAAAATTACAGGCCTCATCTTTTTAAGTGGGAGAACTTGCACAATTGGTGGCTGACTAAATACTTTTTTGCCCCACTGTATTTGTGAGTAACAGCTCTGCTAGGTCTCTGGTACATGAGGAGCTAGGCCAAGATTCTATAGGGCGTTTTTCAAAAAAGAAGCTAGTGGCCTCTTGTCCAATTTAGTGGGGTATTTATGTGTATAGGCTTTCAAACATCAAAACGGGCCACTGATATTAGCATTTTTCATGCATCATGTCCAAATCATCCAAAAGTATCTCAAATTGATTGTGAAGCTCAACAAAGTCACATCTTTCCAATGACTTGAATGGGATTTGTACCACAAATTCTAAAACGTTAGCATGTGAGACTCGGAGGTTGTGACTTGGTTTTGACTCGAATAATAGTGACTTGGTCCCTCCCACCTCTGGTTTAGAGACACAGACTGATCTGTCTAGAGGGGACTGGAACCAGTACAGTAGTAGTGTAAACTCAGAAGGGTGTCTAGATAAGAAAGGGGAGGGTCTGGTCGTAGATGAGGTGAAAGTGGAGGGTGACATTCCTCCCACATGGAATCCAGATAGTCACCTAGGAGACGGATACTCACAGGGCAGAGATTTCTTAGATTACAGTGAAAGTTTAGCGACAAATCTAAATGTTGCGACCCACTCCCCTTTACACACATTCAGCAATCGCGACCCAGTGTCCACATCGTTTCTTATTTTTAATCAGGTATTGAACTCAAACGACAGGGCTAGAGCTCAGGTTCAGGGGGAGGGGGGCACATCAGGCAACAGTAAAGAGAAACGGTTCCTCTGCATGTTCTGTAACAAAGGCTTCAGCTGCATCCAGAAGGTGGAGATCCACCAGAGTGTCCACACAGGGGTGAAACCCTTCAGCTGTACCCAGTGTCGCATGTGCTTTACAGAGGCTGGCAGCCTGAAGAGGCACTAGAGGAACCACACAAGGGAGAAATTGTACAGCTGCCCCCAATGTGAGAAGAAGTTCTCCCGCCAGCACCAGCTGAAGATCCTCACTGGAGAAATGCAGTTCGCCTGTACACACTGTGAGAAGAGGTTCTAAATAGCGGACTTATATTTACACACATCATCATATTTATGTCCACCATGATGAGTTTAACAACAATGAAGTCATTCTCTAACTACAGTATAGGACTCAAATGTAGTGGGGAAGCGTAAACACTCCATGTTGAACAAGTTTATTATCTGTGTGTGTGTGTGTACGTACCTGAGGGAGTATGTCTGTTTAATCTGTATCACCTTTCTCTTCCAGGATGAGGGTCCAGAGGTGCTGCTGGTGAAGGATGAGGGTCCAGAGGTGCTGCTGGTGAAGGATGAGGGGTGTGAGGAGGGTCTACGGAACCCTGAGGGGACCATGATCATGGAGGACAACCAGACTACACCTCCTCCTGAATCCACAGAGGAACCAGCTGAGTTGCACAGGACCACACTCAGTCTCGCTGAGGTGAGCCCACTGCAAACTACTGTCTGAATGGTATTAGGTCAGGGTTTGTATCCACAAAGCCTCTCATTGCAGGAGTGATGATCTAGGATCAGTTTACCCTTTTAGATCATAATGAATAGGATTATATGGAAAGATCAGCACTTCTACTCTTGAGACTCTTTGTGGATACGGGCCCAGTTCTTGATTAATTTTGTCTAAAGTGTGGGACCATGCCTCTGATCAAAGCATTAAATAAAGTGTAATGTAATCAAATCAACTAACATGTTTGCATAGTACTCATCGCAATCCCTTGTTGCCCAATCAGAATATGCTCCATAGCAGGGTGCTCATATCAGATTTCTGGATCCAAAATCCTCTCACTCTGTATCTCTTACAGCCAGTAGACATGGAGGATGGGAAGCCTGATCTGCTGCTGGTCAAAGAGGAGACAATAGAAGACGAACCAGAGAGCATTGACCTGCTGAGTGGAATAAAGATGGGGGAGCAAGGTAAGGGAGAAATACATATAGCCCATTGTCTTACGTCAGCTGACGTCACTCCAACACCACGCTCGTTCCTCCTCATAGTACCGGTTTCAATTCAAGTGCCAATGCCGTTTATCAAACTCCAGGTGGTGCTTTGGCCAGATGACTTGAAAATAGAGCTCTTTGGCGTCGAAAAAATGAAACATGGAAGCATATGCAAAAAAAAGTACCTCATACCTACGGTAAAATATGGTAGTAGAGCTTTGATGTTATGGGGCTATTTTGCTGTTCCTGTTTTTGCTTTATCTTTATCAGCGGTGCCAATAATTTGGGACCCGAGTTCTCTTCCATGTCTGTAAAGTCTATTTTGTAACCTCTTCCTGTAGATGGTTGGATGGAGGCTAACAGTGGAGACTGGATGGCCATCTTGGATTCCCAAACCCAGACGAGTACAGCCAAGGGCTCCAGGGATAACATCAACAAGCCGGCCTGGACCAGAGGCGACATAGTGGCGGCCAGTGGATGGAACAGCGTCCTTACCTCTGGGCTAGGGAGCATTGTTCAACATAACCAGAAACTGACAGTTGAACACAAAACAAAATCTAAACTTAATCTCCATGACAACATACTAGTTGAAACCAGGGCAAGGTGTAGATTTAGTCCACTGGGATGGGGAGGTATCCGTACGAGAACAGACACAGACTCGGCTAGCAATTCTCCGTCCTGCTCCTATAGTTGTGATTCAGAGAGACTGATGGCGCCTCAGGTTAATGCCCTAACAGGTTCTGCCTTCAGCCTGCCTTCTAAAGGATCTATCAACTTGAACATTGACCCTGCGACAACACAGACACTCTCTGGCCTTCGTCCTCCTCACACTCTTCTGTTAAACCAGACCTCAGACAATGCCAATGCCTCAACACTTAATGGCTACACAAGTCCATTGACAATTGACAGTAGTAGTAGTATCGCTATCAGCAGATCCAGTGGCAAAGAGAAGCGCTTCCCATGTTCGTTCTGTGGGAAAGCCTTCAGTTTCCCCAAACAGATGGAGATCCACCAGAGGATGCACACGGGGGAGAAACCATTTGGCTGCCAGCTGTGCCGGGCCAGTTTCTCTCAATCATCCAACCTGAAGAGGCACCAGAGAGTCCACACAGGGGAGAAACCCTACAGCTGCCCCCAGTGTGAGAAGAGGTTCTCCCGCCAGCACCAGCTGAAGATGCACCTGAAGGTCCATACAGGAGAGCGGCCGTTTGCCTGTACACACTGTGGGAAGAGGTTCTCAGAGAGGAGCTACCTCAGGATACACCAGCAGAAAATGCACACGGCCCATGTATAGAGTGACATGTCATGTAATACTAGTTAGTTTGTAGTTAATTCTGTTGGTAATGGATGTATCGGGAACTATGAGGTGAACTGAGGAAAGAATGAGTATGATGAGACCGAGTAGATGATAGGGTGATGGATGGTGTAAAAATGCTTCACTAATGAAGTGACAAACTTTGTTTTTAGGTGTTTTATAGTGAGATAATGATAGTGCCTTAATTCATGAAGTATTGAAGCTGTGTGTAATATTGAACCATTTCCAAAGTATTCTATAGTTGCATCAAAGCGAAGGTACTAGATTTACAGAAAAGTAAGTTTTTCTACTTGTCATGTATCGTTTTGTGCAATACATGTTATTTGTAATGCTATTTGTTTAAATTAAATACTAAATTGACTCTGCTGACTGACCTGATTATTTTTGTATCATTGCAGAGACTTGGACTGAGTTTGGACTTTTCAAAAACAACTAAAATTGCTCCATATTGTTATTGCTTGGCAGGAAACTAAGTGATACTGGCAATAAACTTTTCTTTCTCCCTTAACCTGACCTCAACCCCTTTCATCACTAATCCATGGTTCTCTCCCCTGATCAATGCTGCCACGTGATTGTTTTCCCTGCACTCAGTACATTCCAAGCTTGATTGCATCCACCATATACCTTCCTCCTACAGATAACCATTAACCTCTGGTGTAGCCCCTCGGCTATAGCACCCCTCAGGTCTCTATTATAACTAATTATTAACATTTAAAGCTCAGAAATTCATACCCATCATTAGGTACAGGCTTGACTGTGGTTAGCATTTTATAACATGTCATGTTTCTGTGTACAGCAAGGAATGTCTTATAAACCTTTATGCATTTCTGTATAATCTTTGTGGTTTCCAGTCCATGAAGATCTGCTGATATCCGGTGTTACTGGTTGGAGAGACTGGACCTCTGCAATTCCATCAACACCCAAACAATGGCTCAAGGATGGAGGTCAGAAAACGTCCTCTGCTGTCATTGGGTCACAAAGTGGGAGGCCGAGTATTAGGACAGATTCAGACAAGCCGGCTCATGCGAACTATGTGAAGAGACACCAGACTGTTCACACCAAGGAGAGGCCTTTCAAGTGCAAACTATGTTACAAGAGCTTCTCCTTTCTGACTAGCCTTATCAGACATAGGAGTGTCCACCAAGGGGGGAAATCGTAGCGGTGTGGCTTGATATCTATGCAGAGGATGTTTGGGAACTATTCTTTAGCTGAAATATTATAGTTATTTGAAGTGTCTTGGTAAGAGGGTAATTAAAACCCCGCATTAACCTTTAGTTAACTTGTCATTTGAAACAGGCTTAGTAAATACTTGTTTTGAGAGACAAAACTTAGGCTAGAACAAGGACAGTTTAATATTGATGATGGAATAAAGTCATTATTTTCTACTCTATTCTTGCTAACAAAGAAGTATGTTCAGCTTGAAATACCGTGATCATGAATAGGAGTTTGTAATATGCGGTACCGGTTTTCAATTAACATACGCTCTTTGAGCTGACGTCAGCCAATAAGATCCTCCTCTTCAGTAAACGGAAGTATAAAATTCATATAATGTGTAAACATTTATTTAAAGTGGCATTATTTGTATTTATTTTTTAAATTTTTACCCCTTTTTTCTCCCCAATTTCGTAGTATCCAATTGTTGTACTCATCGCTACAACTCCCGTATGGGCTCGGGAGAGACGAAGGTTGAAAGTCATGCGTCCTCCGATACACAACCAACCAAGCCGCATCTTTAACACAGCGCACATCCAACCCGGAAGCCAGCCACACCAATGGCCACTCCTGTGGCGGCCAGGAAACACCGTGGCCGCCACAGGAGTCGCTGGTGCACGATGAGACAAGCCCTCCCTAACCCGGGCTACGCCAATTATGCGTCGCCCCACGGACCTCCCGGTCGCGGCCGGTTACGACAGAGCCTGGGCGCGAACCCAGGGACTCTGATGGCACAGCTGCAGTACAGCGCCCTTAACCACTGCGCCACCCGGGAGGCCTAAAGTGGCATTATTTAAAGTGACTAGTGATCCATTTATTAAAGTGGCCAGCCCGGACAGCAGCCTTTTTGCGTTAGTGATTGCTGTTTAACAGTCTGATGGCCTTGAGATAGAAGCTGTTTTTCAGTCTCTCTGTCCCAGCGTTGATGCACCTGTACTGACCTCCTCTTCTGGATGGTAGCGGGGTGAACAGGCAGTGGCTCAGGTGGTTGATGTCCTTGATGATCCTCTTGGCCTTTCTGTGACATTGGGTGCTGTAGGTGTCATGGAGTTTGCCCCCGGTGATGCGTTGTGTGGACTGCACCAACCTCTGGAGAGCCTTGCAGTTGACCCGAGCCACTTCCTGTTCACACCGCTAGAGACACCGAGAGACGAAAAAACAGCTTCTATCTCAAGGCCATCAGACTGCTAAACAGCAATCACTTTCAGATACACTGAGTGTACAAAACATGAATGTCCCCTCCCATCAGAACAGCTTCAATTCGTGGGTGCATGGACTTTACAAGGTGTCGAAAGGTTTCCATAGGGATGCTGGCCCATGTTGACTCCAATGCTCCCCAAACTTGTCTAGTTGGCTGGATGTCGTTTAGGTGGTGGACCATTATTGATACACATGGGAAACTGTTGAGCATGAAAAACCCTGCAGCGTTGCAGGCCTTAACACAAACCGGTGCACCTGGCACCTACTACCATACCCCATTCAAAGGCACTTAAATATTTTGTCTTGCCCAATCACCCTCTGAATGCCTCACATACACAATCCATGTCTGTAGGCTTAAAAATCATTACACTAATTGAAGTTGATTCAACAAGTGACATCAATAAGGGATCATAGCTTTCACCTGGTCAGTCTGTCATGGAAAAAGCAAGGTGTTCTTAATGTGTTGTACACTCAGTGTAAATTTACATTAAAAATGAAGGACTTATTAGCCTACTCTGTTTTTGTCATGGAGGGCTCATTGCTTCAAAACATGGTTAAATAAAGAAATGCTGCTCTCGTTGAAAGGCATGCTTTGAGCTGTTATTACATTTTTTGTTGCCGATACCATAGAACTACTTTTTAATAGGATCTCTATGGGGGACACTTTATCTCGATAATTTGCAGCTTTTAAGCATGTTAGAATTAAATTAGATTGAGCAAAAAAAGCCCTGGTCATCTTAAATTAAACTGTTTTTTGACAGTATTAGTGGAGCACAATACCACAGAGGAGTTTACAAGGGAGGAACTCCCTCAAACTTTTATTCCATAGACTGGGATCCGGGTTATGCAGCTGTTACAAGAGCACATTTTTCACTGGCTGTCCATGGGTCTCATAAACAATGATTGATAGGTAGCTTAGCCTACACCTTTCAATTCAACCATTATTGGGGTAAAACACAACTTATACATCTGTGAACAGCCATCCACAACCAGCACAGCGGCGGTGTGAATCACATAATGGCTATGTAGATATCAATAATAGACCTTATGTGATATCCATATCGCCCATAGGCTACACCACTGCTGTCAAATCAAATTTTATTAGTCACATGCTTCGTAAACTACAGGTGTAGACTAACATTGAAATGCTTACTTACGGGCCCTTCTTAACCATTCAGAGTGAGAGAAAATAGAGAAATAATAGGAAAATAATTAATACACAATGAGTAACGATAACTTGACTATATACACAGGTACCAGTACCGAGCCGATGTGCAGGGGTACGAGGTAATGTAGATATGTACAGTGCCTTGCGAAAGTATTCGGCCCCCTTGAACTTTGCGACCTTTTGCCACATTTCAGGCTTCAAACATAAAGATATAAAACTGTATTTTTTTGTGAAGAATCAACAACAAGTGGGACACACTCATGAAGTGGAACGACATTTATTGGATATTTCAAACTTTTTTAACAAATCAAAAACTGAAAAATTGGGCGTGCAAAATTATTCAGCCCCTTTACTTTCAGTGCAGCAAACTCTCTCCAGAAGTTCAGTTATGATCTCTGAATGATCCAACGTTGACCTAAATGACTAATGATGATAAATACAATCCACCTGTGTGTAATCAAGTCTCCGTATAAATGCACCTGCACTGTGATAGTCTCAGAGGTCCGTTAAAAGCGCAGAGAGCATCATGAAGAACAAGGAACACACCAGGCAGGTCCGAGATACTGTTGTGAAGAAGTTTAAAGCCGGATTTGGATACAAAAAGATTTCCCAAGCTTTAAACATCCCAAGGAGCACTGTGCAAGCGATAATATTGAAATGGAAGGAGTATCAGACCACTGCAAATCTACCAAGACCTGGCCGTCCCTCTAAACTTTCAGCTCATACAAGGAGAAGACTGATCAGAGATGCAGCCAAGAGGCCCATGATCACTCTGGATGAACTGCAGAGATCTACAGCTGAGGTGGGAGACTCTGTCCATAGGACAACAATCAGTCGTATATTGCACAAATCTGGCCTTTATGGAAGAGTGGCAAGAAGAAAGCCATTTCTTAAAGATATCCATAAAAAGTGTTGTTTAAAGTTTGCCACAAGCCACCTGGGAGACACACCAAACATGTGGAAGAAGGTGCTCTGGTCAGATGAAACCAAAATTGAACTTTTTGGCAACAATGCAAAACGTTATGTTTGGCGTAAAAGCAACACAGCTGAACACACCATCCCCACTGTCAAACATGGTGGTGGCAGCATCATGGTTTGGGCCTGCTTTTCTTCAGCAGGGACAGGGAAGATGGTTAAAATTGATGGGAAGATGGATGGAGCCAAATACAGGACCATTCTGGAAGAAAACCTGATGGAGTCTGCAAAAGACCTGAGACTGGGACGGAGATGTGTCTTCCAACAAGACAATGATCCAAAACATAAAGCAAAATCTACAATGGAATGGTTCAAAAATAAACTTATCCAGGTGTTAGAATGGCCAAGTCAAAGTCCAGACCTGAATCCAATCGAGAATCTGTGGAAAGAACTGAAAACTGCTGTTCACAAATGCTCTCCATCCAACCTCACTGAGCTCGAGCTGTTTTGCAAGGAGGAATGGGAAAAAATGTCAGTCTCTCGATGTGCAAAACTGATAGAGACATACCCCAAGCGACTTACAGCTGTAATCGCAGCAAAAGGTGGCGCTACAAAGTATTAACTTAAGGGGGCTGAATAATTTTGCACGCCCAATTTTTCAGTTTGATTTGTTAAAAAAGTTTGAAATATCCGATAAATGTCGTTCCACTTCATGATTGTGTCCCACTTGTTGTTGATTCTTCACAAAAAAATACAGTTTTATATCTTTATGTTTGAAGCCTGAAATGTGGCAAAAGGTCGCAAAGTTCAAGGGGGCCGAATACTTTCGCAAGGCACTGTATATATAACTAGGAATACCATGACTAGGCAACAGGATAGATAAAACAGTAGCAGCAGGGTATGTGATGAATCCAGAAAGTTAGTGCAGAAAGGGTCAATGCAGATAGTTAAATAGCCCTGGTAGCTATTTGGTTATCTATTTAGCAGTGTTATGGCTTAGACCAGGCCTGGGCAACTCCAGTCCTCGGGGGCCTGATTGATGTCACACTTTTGCCCCAGCTAACACAACTGACTCCAATAATCAACTAAACATGATCTTCAGTTAAAAATGCAATTATTTTCAATCAGGTGTGTTTGCTAGGGATGGGGGGAAAGTGTGACCCCAATCAAGCCCTCAAGGACTGGAGTTGCCCAGGCCTGGCTTAGAGGGTAGTAGCTGTTCAGGGTCCTGTTGGTTCCAGACTAGGTGCATCGGTACTGCTTGCCGTGCGGTAGCTGAGAGAACAGTTGATGACTTGGGTGGCTGGAGTCTTTGACCATTTTTAGGGCCTTCCACTGACACCGCCTGGTATAGAGTTCCTGGATGGCAGGGAGCTCAGCCCGAGTGATGTACTGGGCTGTACGCACTACCCTCTGTAGTGCCTTGTGGTTGGTTACCAAGCAGTTGCCATACCAAGCGGTGATGCAGCCAGTCAATATGCTGTCAATCGCTCTCGAACTGCTCCTCTACAGCCCCGTCGATTTGAATGGGGGCGTGCTCAGCCCTCCATTTCCAGTAGTCCACGATCAGCTCCTTTGTCTTGCTGATGTTGAGGGAGAGGTTGTTGTCCTAGCACCACACTGCCAGGTCTCTGACCTCCCTATAGGCTGTTTCATCGTCGTCGGTGATCAGGCCTACCAACGTGTGCTGTCAGCAAACTTGATGATGGTGTTGGAGTTGTGCGAGTCCATGCAGTTGTGGGTGAACAGGGAGTACAAAAGGGGACTAAGCACACACCCCTGATGGGCCCCAGTGTTGAGGGTGGCAGATGTTTTGTTGCCTACCCTCATCACCTGAGGGTGGCCCGTCAGGGATTCCAGGATCCAGTTGCAGAGGGAGGTGTTCAGTCTCAGGGTCCTTAGCTTAGTGATGAGCTTGGAGGGCACTATGGTGTTTAACGCTGAGCTGTAGTCAATGAACAGCATTCTCACGTAGGTGTTCCTCTTGTCCAGATGGGAGAGGGCAGTGTGGAGTGCGATACAGATTGCATCTGTGTATCTTTTGGGGCCATATGCAAATTGGAGTGGGTTCAGGGTGTCCGGGATGATGGTGTTGAGCCATGACAAGCCTTTAAAAGCATTTCATGGCTACAGATGTAAGTGCTACAGTGCGATAGTCATTAAGAAAGGTTACCAGGCCTTCTTGGGCACAGGGACTATGGTGGTCTGCCTGAAACATGTAGGTATTACAGACTGGGCCAGGGAGACGTTGAAAATGTCACTTGGCAGCTGGTCAGCGGATGCTCTGAGTACATGTCCTGGTAATCCATCTGGCACTGTAGCCTTGTGAAAGTTAACCTGTTTAAAACTTCTTATGCCTTAGATCCCGCTAACGGGATCGACATGACAACAGCCAGTGAAAGTGTAGGGCGCCAAATTCAAAACAACAGAAATCTCATAATTTTAATTCCTCAAACATAGAAGTATTTTACACCATTTTAAAGATAAACTTGTTGTTAACCCCACCAGTGTCCGATTTCAAAAAGGCTTTACGACGAAAGCACACCAAACGATAATGTTAGGTTTGCGCCTAGTCACAGAAAAACACAGCCATTTTTCCAGCCAACAAGAGGAGTCACAAAAAGCAGAAATAGAGATAACCTTTTGATCTTCATCAGATGACACTCATAGTACTTCATGTTACACAATACATGTATGTTTTGTTCGATACTTCCCCCCCCAGCCCCTTTTTGCTAGCGTGTTCAGCCCAGTAATACAAATTCATGACGCGCGATCACTAGGAGCAGACGAAAAGTCAAAAAGTTCCGTTACAGTCCGTAGAAACATGTCAAAGGAAGTATAGAATCAATCTTTAGGATGTTTTTAACATAAATCTAAAATAATGTTCCAACCGGAGAATTCCTTTGTCTTCAGAAATGCAATGAACTCGAGCTAACTCTCACGTGAATGAACGTGACCAGCTCATGCCACTCTGGCAGACCTCTGACTCATTCAGCTCCCATTCCCCCCTCCTTCACAGTAGAAGCATCAAACAAGGTTCTAAATACTGTTGACATCTAGTGGAAGCCTTAGGAAGTGCAATATGACCCCATAGACACTGCATATTCAATAGGCAAAGAGTTGAAAAACTACAAACCTCAGATTTCCCACTTCCTGGTTGGATTTTTTCTCAGGTTTTTGCCTGCCATATGAGTTCTGTTATACTCAGACATCATTCAAACAGTTTTAGAAACTTCAGAGTGTTTTCTGTCCAAATCTACTAATAATATGCATATATTAGCAACTGGGCCTGAGTAGCAGGCAGTTTACTCTGGGCACCTTATTCATCCAAGCTACTCAATACTGCCCCCAGCCATAAGAAGTTAAAGGTGTTACTCACATCGGCTACGCAGAGCATGATCACACAGTCGTCCAGAACAACTGGTGCTCTCATGCATGGTTTGTTGGTTTTCCAAATGAAGGAAGAGCTTTGTGTGCATTTGTGTGTTGTGTGGTAAAGGTGATCTAGAGTTTTCTCCTCTAGTTGCTTAGGTGAAATGGATTTCACTTTCCCTGCCTTAAAATCACTGGCCACTAGAAGCGCCACCTCTGGATGAGCATGTTTGTTTATGGCCGAATACAGCTCATCTTAGTGGCTCTTAGCGGTCTTAGTACCAGCTTCGGTTTGTGGTGGTAAATAAACAGCTACGAATATAGATAAACTCTCTTGGTAAATAGTTTGGTCTACAGCTTATCATGAGGTATTTTAACTTGGCAAGCAGAACCTCAAGACTTCTTTAATATTAAAGATTACGCTCTAGCTGTTGTTAACAAAGACACACCCCTGCCCCTTAACCTTACCCAACGCTGCCGCACGGTCTTGACGATGCATAGAAAAACTATCCTTGTTCAGCCCCGAATCCGAGAAACGTAGGATATTACAGTTCTTCAGGTCCCGTTGATAGGATAGTCTCGAACGGAGCTTGTCCAGTTTGTTCTCCAGTGATTGTACGTTCTCCAAAAGAACGGAGAGTGATGGCAGATTATTTATCTCTTAAGAAGTCTTTACCGAGTCATAGGGATTAGGGCCTGTTCCGAGGTTAGCTGCATGTCCTCTGCCGGCGACTCGTTGTTCATCCAAATTAAGCTCTACATAAAACTATTCTTGCACTTTTCCCGTGATCCATCAAACGGATTTGGTGTGTCATCATAGTGGTCAGACTCGCTCAGTATTCCGTAAACATCCTTTCAGAATTTAGAAGTAATCCTCTAGTTTTGCAAAAGTAACTGTAATCCGATGACAATATTTTTTCCGTTAAAGTTTTTCTTTTTCTTTATCAGTTACATGTAATCCGTTACTCCCCAACCCTGTGCCCCGATTACTTAGCTATCATGCGCAGATACACGATCATATTCTAACCAGATTCTTTATTTACTGCATTTCCTATTATTTACTTAATGAAAACAATGTGATGCATGGAACATAATACATCAATCAATAAATAGTATATCAAGAAGTTCAAGTGTTACCTTACATCCTTGCCAATTCTAAACCGTGTCAATAAATATACTGTTGAGCACTGACAGTAGCTAACCTGACCACCTCTTTTCCCCCAATCACTCTCTTAGGTGAAGGACATCTCACTGGAGGCCACGGGAGCTTTGTGAAGCCAGCGGGACAGAATGCTTGGAGAGATGACCAACCAATTACTGTTGATGAGGGGAGTGGAACCTCAACCCAGCGCGTTATCATAATAGAGGTTAGTGTAATAGTGTTGCATAAAAATTGTGTTACTTTGTAAATCAAATGTGGCCAGTTTATTTTCAGGAAGGCTTCCCTCAGCTATTCACTTGCTTACATGAAACCCAGTACAAAAAAGGCTAGGGAATTATGCATATTTTTGAGTAATTATGCATAATTTGGCATAATTTTTGGTGAAATAAATGTCTAGATTTTATTGTATGTGCACTGTAGAGCCCATTATACTCAGTTGGTACTAAATATGAACAGAGGACATTTATTAACAAGCTCTTATTCAATTTGAAAAAATGATTAAACTGCCATAAACTCAAACTATTTCTGAGATATTTACCTATTAGAAACAATTTGAATATCAAACTCTCAAATTACACACACTTACCATAAAACGTGCTAATTGTGATGGTAGCCATTTTGAAAAAAACATAAAGAAAAAATGATGGTGACACACCCACACGTGATATCAAAAGCCCAGAATGTCCTCTCAAAGTTACAACAGGATCTAACACAGTGGCATGTATGGCTTTAGATCAAAAACAAATGTTCATTAGAAAGGACAAAAATGTATTACTGGGTCTCGGGATATTTCAGGAAGACTCCCCTCAGCTATTCACTTGCTTACATGTACATCCTCATGTATCTGCCATAGGGGAGCTTGTGAGACTTCCCTATGACATTTTTATCCAATTCGACTCATGTACAGGTAATAACCTCCTCTCTTCTTGTCAGTCTACAGAGGCTGCAGGTCCTGGAGGATCATCTCTGGTGAAGCAGGAGAGGACTGAAGGAGAGGAAGACCGACGGCACAGCAGAGACATCCAGACTGGAGTAGCAGCTGGAACGCCCCCTGTAGCCACGGATGACCCCACCATTGCCCTAGCGCAGCCCTGGACCCGAAGCAGTGGAACGCTGAACGCCGTCCTCAAGTCAGAGAAAGACATCAAGACTTTAATTGTAACACAAAGGCTCTTGCACACAGGATCTGACCACAGATCAGACCCAGAGAGACTGGGGCCACTGGGTAGTCCTACTGCTCCCGGCTCAGAGTATTTACCGGTATTTCAACATAGCCAAAGGATGGTTCATTCCCATGGAGATGGTGACACGTTAGACACTGGAGGTGATGATCCATCTTGTTCTTACGTTACAAAGATGGACCCTGGCAACATATCCTTGGGTTTAGAGAGACAGACTGATCTGTCTAGAGGGAAATGGAACCGGTACAGTAGTAGTGTATACTCTGAAGGGTGCCTAGATAAGAAAGGGGAGGGTCTGGTCATAGATGAAGTGACTGTGAAAGTGGAGGGAGATGTTTCTCCCACATGGAATTCAGATAATCACCTGGGAGATGGACACTCACAAGGCAGAGATTTCTTAAATTACATGGAAAGGTTAGAGACAAATCCAGATGCCTCGACCCACTCCCCTTTACACGGGTTCAGGGATTGCTTCCGAGTGTCCACGTCAATGGGGCCTTCCGATTCACACGGCCGCTTCCTTTTCGACAGGGCTAGACCCCAGGCTCAGGGAGGGGGAGAAACAAGAGGCAGTGGTAAGGGAAACCGGTTCCTCTGCATGTTCTGTAACAAAGGCTTCAGCTGCCCCCAGAAGGTGGAGATCCACCAGAGGTTCCACACGGGGGAGAAACCCTTTAGTTGTACTCAGTGTCACATGCACTTTGCCCAGGCTGGTGACCTGAAGAGGCACCAGAGGATCCACTCAGGGGAGAAACCCTACAGCTGTACCCAGTGTGAGAAGAGGTTCTCCCGCCAGGACCACCTAAAAATGCACCTGAAGGTCCACACGGGAGAGAGGCCGTTCGCCTGTACGGACTGCGGGAAAAGGTTCTCAGAGAGGAGCTACCTCAGTATACACCAGCAGAAAAACCATTCCACTCTATAACATAGAAAGTAACCATTCCACTCGATGGCTTCTGACATTTAAATCAAACCCTGTATTAAATACAAAGATTAATTTTCATACTTGTCTGCAGAAAATAGTGTACAAAACATTAGGAACACCTGCTCTTTCCATGACATAGACTGACCAGGTGAAAACAAGGATACCTTATTGATGTCACTTGCTAAATCCACTTCAATCAGTGTAGAAGGGTTTTTAAGTCTTGAGACAATTGAGACATGAATTGTGTATGTGTGCCATTCAGAGAGGGAATGGGCAAAACAAATTATTTAAGTGCCTTTAAACGGAGTATGCTAGTAGGTGCCGGACTAACTTTTTTCATGCTCAACAGTTTCCCATGTGTATCTAGAGTGATCCACCACCCAAAGGACATCTAGCCAACTTAGGCCAGCATCCCTGTGGAACGATTTCGACACCTTGTAGAGTCCATGCCCCGATGAATTGAGACTGTTCTGAGGGCAAAGGGGAGTGCAACTCAATAGTAGGAAGGTGTTCCTAATGTTTTTGGAACTCACTGTATGTTAATGTCATTATTTGTCAACAGTTACATCACACCTATCTGATTTAATTCAAATTAGTTTGTCAATGACATGTTTGTTCTACATTGTATACAGTGAGCTCCAAAAATATTGAGACAGTGACACATTTTGTGTTGTTCTGACTCTGTACTCCAGCACTTTGGATTTGAAATGATGTAATGTCTGAGGTTAAAGTGCAGACTATCAGCTTTCATTTTACGGTATTTTCATCCATATCGGGTGAACCTTTTAGAAATTACAGCACTTTTTAAAATATTTTTTTTACATATTTTTTACCCCATTTTAGGGTACCAAAGTATTGGGCAAATTCACTTATGTGTATTAAAGTAGTCAAAGGTTTAGTATTTGTTCCCATATTCCTAGCGTTAAATGATTACATCAAGCTTGTGACTCTACAAACTTTTTGGATGTTTGGGTTGCCTTTCAGTTTATTTTCTGCCCAATATAAATTATTGGTAAATTCATTTTAATTAGATCAGATAGGTATGTTGGAACTGTTGCCATAAAATTACATTAATATAGTTTGCTAAAAATATGAGCGAAGGGTGATTCCCCAAGCAAGTCTTGAACCCAGGCCACAAGCACCAATGACGAATGCCCTAACCACAGTCCCAACAAGGGATATCACTAGAACATGTGCTTATTGGGCCAGTATTGTTACGCACTGTCCTGTCCCGAAGAAACCCTACCCCCTCCTCTCTCAGCACTTGTGAAGAGCTGAAACAACTTGATAGGTGTAAGGGTGAATGCACTTTGAAGTAAATCTCAGCTCTGTTAAAGTACACTCAATAAAAACAAATTGATCATAGCGATTCAGCAGTATCTTTAAATCAGGTTAACATGCCCCACCAACATTAGACAACTATACTGAAAGCCCTTATATTGCTGAAGTAAATACATCTAGTCTGACTAAATGCTACATGACACGGACGTTGTGGCGTTGCAAGGAAGATCGACGTACCGTGAACCAAGAGGTTGTAAGTTCAAATTCCACGTGAGGACTGTTTTTATAATTATTCATGTATAACGGAACATGAATAGTATAGTCAAAGTGTGTCTAAAATATGTAAGTTGAAAACATCGCGTGTAAGTATCCCTGAACAGTCGAGCTATGAATGGATAAAAAGGTTCTAAGAAGGTTTTTGCTGACATAAATAGAATGTTCCCCTAACAGAAAACTGGACTCTAAAACATTAGGGGCACATTGCAGGTGAGATTTAAAAAAATGTTTCGCTCTCTCCCTAGAATTGTTAGCTGGGTATGGCCTTGTAATCTGTATCACCTCTCTCTTCCAGGAGGGTGCTGCTGGTGAAGGAGGAGGGGTGTGAGGAGGGTCTGGGGAACCCTGAGGGGACCATGGTCATGGAGGACAACCAGACTGCACCTCCAGATGAACCAGCTGAGCAGCACAGGACTTCACACAGTCTCACGAGCCCATAGTAAACTACTGTCTGAATATTATTTGGTCAGGGCCCGTATCCACAAAGCCTCTCAGAGTAGGAGTGCTGATCTAGGATCAGTTTTGTCTTTTAGATCATAGGACAGATGGGGACCTGATCCTAGATCAGCCTTCTTTACTCTGAGACGCTTTGTGGATACAAGCCCAGGTCTTGATTAATTTAGTCTTAAAGGGCCCCGCCAGAGGAAAATGCTGCCCCTATTTCAATGTAATTCCTGTTCTAGAGTGGAAATGTTCATTTAGGTTCCACCTCTGAAGAATGACACAGTGGTGATTTCCAGACTGAGTGGAGAAACAACAACAAATAGGCTACTGACAGCTGTTAGTGTATAACAAAAAAAATACCTGACCAATTTATAAATGGTATAATTGTGTGATCTGTCATTTGTGACTGAGACTTGTAAACGTGTGCTTTATACAATGTACATTTTGTTGATTGCTAGGCATACAATTAAGAGGATTTATTGATCCATTTGAAACGATGTCTAGTTGTGGCCGCAACTGGACTAGATTGTGAACTACTCTTGGCAGAACGCATTGCTTGACTACCATGAGGGTGATAAGCACATTTGTTCGCAAACTGCAGCCACCCAAATCATTCATTCTCGAGTTTGAGTTTGTTGAGCATAGGCTGTGTATGTTTTGGTTCTACAAAGACCTGTCCATCATAACATTCAATAATCAATTAATTGCAGTCATTCTTGAACCATGTGATCAGTTACCAGTTCTAAACATGTATTTTTCTTCTTTATGCTCAATCTATTTTCCTGTGTGCATATGACAGACAGTTGGTGGTCGGAGCACATCTCTGGAGCCGCTGAGCCGAACGAGCGTGTATTAATCCTGCTGTAGAACTCATTGCGACCAGCACTAGCAGGTCAAACGAACGACTAAAATGAAAGAGTCACTCAGAAAAACAAACCATGACTCGAGTCAGTAAAAAGAGTTGTTAAAAAAATAACGCATTGTTTGATCTGCACATCACCAGTAGCCATCCTCCAATACAAATTGAAAGAATAAGTAAACAGAGGTGAAAAGTGGCTCTTTGGCAATTCCTTGTTTTTATGTCAGCTGACAAATGAAATCAACATGTGCAAAATAATCAAACTGAACAGCAAGTCCCAATTGGGAGAGGCCAGAGAAAGACAGGCTAAGGAACAGATATTGGGTATTGGAGAAAGCCTATCATTGCATGTTCTGCAAACAATACAGTGGGTGAAGGTGCAGCATGAGCGTGGTGAACAGAGAGATGTGGTTATAGACAGCCGAGGAAAAAGAATGTGTAGAAGAATGTGTAGAGTGTAGTGGGAAGATGTGTGTTGAGGAAGAATGGCGCGAAGTACAAACCGTACTCTGCCGTCTCTGAACTTGAACCTGACGAGAGTGAGGATGAATTACCTGGGGTGGCAGGTGTGGTGAAGGCCTCCGAGTCCAAGCCTCACCTGATGTTCATGCAAATAATGATTTTGTCCCAGTTTTGGGAGAAAGTGGATATTTTCTTCCTTCCAGAGGAATAGGGTGCTTCGCGGGACAAGACGCATGACTTGCTTTGCTCTCTGGAGCAGGGTGCCTTTGCAAGGAGTGAGTACTGGGTTGGCGTTAAGTGTTGAGGTGGAGCAACTGAAATGGAAGATTCCCTGTGTCTGTGATACCCGTTGTTTGGTGCGACGCAGACACGGCTGTCCCTTTTTTTGAGTTTTGAAGCAGTCTTTACCTAACAAATTCATGTTAGGATATGTCAGTTATCCCGTGAGAGCTTATGTGCCTAACCCACTAAGGTGTTTCAGATGCCAAGCTTATGGTCATGTTGCAGCAGCAGTGTGTAGGAGGTAGAATTCAAGATGTGAGAAGTGTGTAGGAGGGCATAGGCCGAAGGAATGTTAGTGTCAACTGTGGGGGTGCCCATGTTGCTGGGGATCAGAAGTGCCCAGTGCGAGAGAGGCTGTCAGAGTAGAACAGAAGGTGTCGTACACTGAGGCAGTGAAGAGAGTACAGGATGATGGGTCAAGTGTGAGTAGTAGGCCTAGGCCAATACATAGTGATACAAATTTGTGTTTCAGTATGGTTATCATCTGTGCCTCAGAAATGGAACCTAAATCACAGATAATATATGTTGTGGTGGCAGCTGCAAAGAAGTACTTGGGTGTACAAGGTTTTACTGCAGGCGAGTTACAAGTTATGTTGAACGAAAGAGTCTGCCTGGTGTAGGATCAGTTAGGGTCAATGTAGTGGACTAGGGTGGTGTCTTTTTTTAATGAAATAGTGGTATATACAGTACCAGTCAAAGGTTTGGACACCCCTACTCATTCCAGGGTTTTTCTTATTTTTTTTAACCATTTCCTACATTGTAGAATAATAGTGAAGACATCAAAACTATGAAATAACAATTGGAATCATGTTGTTACCAAAAAAGTGTTAATCAAATCAAAATACATTTTAGATTATTCAAAGTAGCCACCTTTTGCCTTGATGACAGCTTTGCACACTCTTGGCATTCTCTCAACCAGCTTCATGATGTAGTCACCTGGAATGCATTTCAATTAACAGCTGTGGCCTTGTTAAAAATGAATTTGTGGAATTTCTTTCCTTCATAATGCCTTTGAGCCAATCAGTTGTGTTGTGACAAGGTAGGGGTGGTATACAGGAGATAGCCCTATTTGGTAAAATACCAAGTCCATATTATGGCAAGAACAGCTCAAATAAGCAAAGAGAAACGACAGTCCATCATTGCTTTAAGACATGAAGGTCAGTCAATTGGGAACATTTCAAGAACTTTGAAAGCTTAAGGAGACGGAACTTGGTTGATTCTCGGTAAAGCTAGCTAGCTGCTAACCTAACGATGGCAAACTATATGGTTTTTCAAAACTCAAATAGCCTCCATCGTGGAGGTGTTAGCGAATGCAGCCGTGGCAGATATATGTAAGCTCGTAGACGACTATGCAGTGTTAAGTTTGAAAATAACTCAAACTCATATGATGCTAATATTTGTGTATTCTCTTCAGAATTGTAATCGGTGGGTGTCACCCCATTTCATGGACCCAAGATTCATAGGTAAGGCTGTACATTGCATATACGAATGCCCCCAATGCAATTATGAAGTCCAATAAAGTGCGATTTAAAACATTTGTCAAATTTATTGTCTTTTGTTTATTTTTATATAACATTCCGACCTTGTTAAGCAATAGCTAGGACAAATATGGCATGCTTCTTCTATATGTATCAGTTACACTTGTATCATCACTTCCAATGGGGGACTTTTATTTTGAAGGGAAACCGCAAATTCCACGATCGTGGCTAATTTATATTGTGGCTAGCTTCACATAGGTGCAATAATTCCCGTTATAACTTTGCTACATATATACATTTAAAAAACAATTTTACCAGGCAGGTCAATTAAGAACAAATTCCTCTTGCAAAAAGCCACAGGCATATCAGGATACGCATTTTAGGTATGTGAAAAGAGAACATTTTATAGTTTGATTTCAATTTAAACTGACCATTTTGCAGATGCTCTTATCCAGAGCAACTTACAGTAGTGAGTGCATGCGTTTTCATACTTTCTTTTGTGCTGGATCCCCTTGGGAATCGCACCCACAACCCTGGCATTGCAAGTGCCATGCTCTACAAACTGAGCAACACTGGACAGCAAAAGCCAGGATGTTATACTCATGTTGAATTTTCATCTAGTAGAAATCACTGCAGATTTTTGAGGAAGAGTCCCATGTGTTTAACATAAGCTGATCATTTAAAGGTGCAATATGCAGAAATCGCTCCGCTATTTCCTGGTTGCTAAAATTCGAATAGTTTTTCAGTTTGGGACAAAACAAGCAGTCATTGTGTACAGAATCATTGTACCATCTAAACTGATGTTAAATATATTTTCCATAACCAAAAATATTGTATTTTCAGCTATTTGAAGCTGAAAGAAAAATATAAAACTGAACTTAAGAACGGGAAGCATGTACAGTTGAAGTCAAAAGTTTACATACACTTAGGTTGGCGTCATTAAAACTCTTTTTTCAACCACTCCACAAATTTCTTGTTAACAAACTATAGTTTTGGCAAGTCGGTTAGGACATCTACTTTGTGCATGACGAGCCTCTTTGCTTGAAATCATGGGAAAATCAAAAGAAATCAGCCAAGACCTCAGAAAAAATTGTAGACCTTCGCAAGCCTGGTTAATCCTTGGGACCAATTTCCAAATGCCTGAAGGTACCACGTTAATCTCTACACACAATAGCACGCAAGTATAAACACCATGGGACTTCATACTGCTCAGGAAGGAGACACGTTCTGTTTCCTAGAGATGAATGCACTTTGGTGCGGAAAGAGCAAATCAATCCCAGAACAACAGCAAAGGACCTTGTGAAGATGCTGGAGGAAACAGGTACAAAAGTATCTATATCCACAGTAAAACGAGTCCTATATCGACATGACCTGAAAGGCCGCTCAGCAAGGAACAAGCCACTGCTCCAAAACCACCATAAAAAAGACAGACTACAGTTTACAACTGCACATGGGGACAAAGAGGAGGGACTGGTGCACTTCACAAAATAGATGGCATCATGAGGTAGGAAAATTATGTGGATATATTGAAACAACATCTCAAGACATCAGTCAGCAAGTTAAAGCTTGGTCACAAATGGATGGGTCTTCCAAATGGACAATGACCCCAAGCATACTTCCAAAGTTGTGGCAAAATGGCTTAAGGACAACAATGTCAAGGTATTGGAGTGGCCATCACAAAGCCCTGACCTCAATCCTATAGAAAATGTGTGGGTAGAACTGAAAAAGCGTGTGCGAGCAAGGAAGCCTACAAACCTGACTCAGTTACACCAGCTCTGTCAGGAGGAATAGGCCAAAATTCACCCAACTTATTGTGGGAAGCTTGTGGAAGGCTACCAGAAACATTTGACCCAAGTTAAACAATTTAAAGGCAATGCTACCAAATACTAATTGAGTGTACGTGAACTTCTGACCCACTGAGAATGTGATGAGCGGTATAACGGCTACGTGGTCCCATGGTGTTTATACTTGCGTACTATTGTTTGTACAGATGAACGTGGTACCTTCAGACGTTTGGAAATTGCTTGTGGAGGTCTACAATTATTTTTCTGAGGTCTTGGCTGATTTCTTTTGGTTTTCCAATGATGTCAAGCAAAGAGGCACTGAGTTTGAAGGTAGGCCTTGAAATACATCCACAGGTAAACCTCCAATTGACTTAAATTATGTAAATTAGCCTATCAGAAGCTTCTAAAGCCATTACATAATTTTCTGGAATTTTCCAAGCTGTGTAAAGGCACAGTCAACTTAGTGTATGTAAACTTTTGACCCCCTGGAATTGTGATACAGTGAAATAATCTGTCTGTAAACAATTGTTGAAAAAATTACTTGTGTCATGCTAACCAACTTGCCCAAACTATAGTTTGTTAACAAGAAATTTGTGGAGTGGTTGAAAAATTAGTTTTAATGACTCCAACCTAAGTGTATGTATACTTCCGACTTCAAATGTATATAGGGCAGCAGCCTCTAAGGTGCAGGGTTGCATAACCTGGTGGAGCTGGCTATTTAACAGTCTGATGGTCTTAAGATGGAAGCTGTTTTTCAGTCTCTTGGTCCCAGCTTTGATGCACCTGTACTGACCTCGCCTTCTGGATGATAACGGGGTGAACAGGCAATGGCTCGGGAGGTTGATGTCCTTGATGACCTTTTTGGTCTTCCTGTTACATCCGGAGCTGTAGGTGTCCTGGAGGGCAGGTAGTTTGCCCCCGGTGATGCGTTGTGCTGACCGCACCACCCTCTGGAGAGCCTTGCGGTTGAGGGCGGTGCAGATGCTGTTCCAGGTGGTGATACAGCCCGACAGGATGCTCTCAATTGTGCATCTGTAAAAGTTTGAGGGTTCTAGGGGCCAAGCCACATTTCTTCAGCCTCCTGAGGCTGTGGCGCTGTTGCGCCTTCTTCACCACACTGTCTGTGTGGGTGGACCATTTCAGTTTGTCAGTGATGTGTATGCCGAGAAGCTTTCCACCTTTTCTACTGCGGTCCTGTCGATGTGGGGTGCTCCCTCTGCTGTTTCCTGAAGTCCTTGATCAGCTCCTTGGCTTTGTTGCCATTGAGTGAGAGGTTATTGTCCTGGCACCACTCCCAGGGCCCTCACCTACCTGTTGACTGTCTCGTCATTGTTGGTAATCAGGCCTACTACTGTTGTGTCGTCTGCAAACTTGATGATTGAGTTGGAGGCGCGCGTGGCCACACAGTCATGGGTGAACAGGGAGTACAGGAAGGGGCTGAGCATGCACCCTTGTGGGGCCACTGTGTTGAGGATCAGCAAAGTGGAGGTGTTGTTTCCTACCTTCACCACCTGGGGGTGGCCCGCCAGGAAGTCCAGGACCCAGGTGCACAAGGCAGGCTTCAGACTCAGGGCCCGAGCTTAATGATGAGCTTGGAGGATACTATGGTGTTGAATGCTGAGCTAGAGTCAATGAACAGCATTCTTACATAGGTATACCACTTGTCCAGATGGGATAGGGCAGTGTGATGGTGATTGCATCGTATGTGGATCTATTGGGGCAGTAAGCAAATTGAAGTGGGTCTAGGGTCTCAGGTAAGGTAGTGGTGATATGATCCTTAACTAGCCTCTCAAAGCACTTCATGGTGCGAGAAGTGAGTGCTATTGGGCGATAGTCATGTAGTTCAGTTACCTTTGCTTTCTTGGGTACAGGAACAATGGTGTACATCTTGAAGTGGGGACAGCAGACTGGGATAAGGAGAGATTGAATATGTCCGTAAACACTCCAGCCAGCTGGTCTGCTCATTCTCAGAGGACGTGGCTAGTGATGCCGTCTGGGCCGGCAGCCTTGCAAGGGTTAACCCGCTTAAATATCTTACTCTCATCGGCCACGGAGAAGGAGAGCCCACAGTCCTTGGTAGCGGGCCACGTTGGTAGCATTGTGTTATCCTCAAAGATGGCGAAGAAAGTGTTGATTTTATCCGGAAGCAAGACATCGGTGTCCGAGACATGGCTGGTTTTCCCTTTGTAGTCCGTGATTGTCTGTAGACCCTGCCACATACGTCTCGTGTCTGAGCCGTTGAATTGCGACTCTTACTTTGTCTCGGTACTGACGTTTTGCCTGTTTGATTTACTTACGGAGGGAATAACTACACTGTTTATATTCGGCCATATTAACAGCCACCTTGCCATGGTTAAATGCGGTGGTTCGCGCTTTCACTTTTGCGCGAATGCTGCCATCTATCCACGGTTCCTGGTTTGGGTAGGTTTTAATAGTCACAGTGGGTACAACATCTCCTATACACTTCCTGATGAACTCAGTCACCGTATCCGTGTATTTGTCAATGTTATTCCTCAGAGTCTACCCAGAACATATGCCAGTCCGCGTGATCAAAACAATCTTGAAGCATGGATTCCGATTGGTCAGATCAGCATCGAATAGACCTTAGCACGGGTACTTCCTGTTTTGAGTTTCTGCCTATAGGAAGGGAGGAGCAAAATGGAGCCGTGATCAGATTTGCCGAAGGGAGGGCGGGGGAGGGCCTTGTAGGCAATTAGAAAGTTGAGTAGTAGTGGTCCAATGTTTTTCCAGAGCGAGTACTGCAGCCAATGTGTTGGTAGAACTACGGTAGTGTTTTCCTCAAATTTGCTTTGTTAAAATCCCCAGCTACCTATATGTGGTTTCCAGTTTGCATAAAGTCCAGTGTTGTTCTTTGAGGGCCGTTGTGGTATCGGCTTGAGGGGGAATATACACGTCTGTGACTATAACCGAAGAGATTTCTCTTGGGAGGTAATCCGCTCTTCATTTGATTGCGGTTTTCTAGGTATGTTATCGCAATCATGAAATATACACCCCCGCCTTTCTTCCTCTCTTGAGAGTTATTTTTTCCTGTCTGCGCGTTGTACTGAGAACCCAGCTGGCTGTACGGACCGGGGCAGTATATCCCGAGAGATCCATGTTTCCGTGAAACAGAGTATGTTACAATCCCCGATGTCTCTCAGGAAGGGGATCCTCCCCCTGAGCTTGTCTACTTTATTATCCAGAGACTGAACATTAGTGAGTAATATACTCTGAAGCGGTGGATAGTGTGCACGCCTCCTGAATCGGACTAGGATACTTCTTCTCTGTATTTTGAAGCAGCCTCTGGAATAAGTTAAATTACCCTGGGGGGTACAAACAAAGGATCCAATTCAGGAAAGTCGTATTCCTGGTCGTAATGCTGGTGAGTTACTGCCACTCTGTATGTAATAACACACAAAAAAACAAAATGTTGTTGCTTAGAAGCTAGAAGCAGAGCTACCATATCTGTCGGCGCCATCTGTATATGATGAAGTACAACATTAACCAAAACATAAGAAAAGTAGAGTTGTGAACTTTCTGTCGATAGCTAGACTGCCATATACTTTATCAAACTGTCGTGTTTGCCACTGAATTAAATGTATGGTATTGTCATCAGACCCAGCAACAGTTTGAAAACAAGTAGATAGCTAGCAACTAGGCTTGTTGCTCAACAGCAAGCAGATAACCTTGTAGGTAATGTTACTGTTCTAACAGTTATAACTTCCAGTCTTATAAATTCGGTTAACTAGCTAAAGGCACGAGAAGGGAGCAACTGCGGCCTGCTATTCGGGTTGTTTCTGCATGTGGGCATTTCTACATCTGCAGGAACCCCTCGTTATACTTCTAGTGGTCCATTTCTAAGCTCCGATATACATGCGGAAGGTGGGGGTGCTCCTGTACAGTAAGTGGCGGTAATTCACCATAACGTTGGATGCCAAGCGCCGATAAACCCCACAGACGAAAAGGCAGGGGCGACAACGGTAACTAGCTAGTACACCGGTAGACAGTGTCCTTTGCTCCCGCCTGTCCAGCGTGGTTTTCTTGCAGTTCTGTTAATGATGGTGAGGGCAGGCGGGAGCGAAAGACACTGCATGCTAGCTAGCTAGCAAAGAGGACTGCAGTACAAAGAATGTGTCAGGGGCGACACTGTGTGCTAGCTAGACACAGGTGAAACTAGCAAGGAGGACTCCGGTGCACAGGTGGGGGTGACACAGGTAGCTAGCTAGGACACTGGTAGACAGTGTGAAAAAACTCAGATATACTTTTATTTCCCTTTTGACCCACATTTTAATCACAAACAATCAGGGGAAATCCAAAATATCAATGGGATGCTCGATGGGGGGCGTTCATGCAGAACCCAATGGGATGCACTAAAGGGGGGTTCCTGCAATGCCCACATGCAGGAACGCCCCGAATTGCGGGCCGCAGTCACACACTATTGAAAGGCACGGCAGATCTGTTTTCAAAGATGTAACGTTATGAGGAAACATTAGTGATAATGTCAAGGAAAACAAAAACTACTTACATTTGAACACCACCGCAGAAGCTTCGCTATTCCCCCTCTTCCAATGCGTTGTGGCTGTAAAATTCCTGAAATGTGTGCGGCGAATTCTACAAGATGAAGAGCCAAAATGAGTATTACATCCTGACATTTTAAAGCATAGTCGTTTTTTGAAAATGCACATACTATCAAACGTAACATTTTCACAACACTCAAACGGCCTACTATTTAGGACGCAAGTATGGGGTATTCGGACACGGCATCTGTCAAGAGTGTACAATATAGCGTTGAGCATTAACAGTACCTAACTTAACCACCCCTTTTCCCACCAATCACTCTCAGGTGAAGTACATCTCACTGGAGGCGACAGGAGCTTTGTGAAGCCAGCGGGAAGAAACGCGTTGAGAGATCACCAAACCACAGCTATTGAGGCGAGTGGAACTTCAACCCAGCACGTTACCATGATAGAGGTTAGTATCATAGCGTGACATAAAAAATGACAGTACATCAAATGTGGCCAGTTTATTTCAGAAAGACACCGCTCAGCTATTCATTTACTTACATGTACATCCTTATTTATCTGCTATAGGGGAGTTTGTGAGACTTCCCTATGACATTGTTATCCAGGTCAACTCATGTACTGATAATTACCACCTCTCTTCTTGTCAGGCTACAGGTCTTGGAGGATCATCTCTGATCAAGCGGTAGAGGACTGAAGGAGAGGACCCACGACACAGCAGAGACATTCAGACTGGAGCAGCAGCTGGAGTGGCGCCACCTGTAACCACGAAGGACCTTGCGACTGCTGCTATGCCCCAGCACCAGACCAAACGCAGCATCACGGAGGTCAGTGGTATGCAGAACGCCGTCCTCAAGTCAGAGACAGACATTGAGACCTTAACTGTAACACAAAGGCACTTACACACAAGATCTGACCACAGATCAGACTCAGAGAGATTGGTGCAGGGGGCACTGGACTGTCCTGCTTCCAGCTCAGAGTATTTACTTTACGGTAACCCAAGCCCGAGGACTATTCATTCCCATCTGGACTTGGGTGACGCGTCAGACTGTCAATGATCCGTCTTGTTCTTCCATACAGAGATGGACCCTGGCAACATGCGCTTGGGTTTAGAGACACAGACTGATCTGTCTAGAGGGGACTGGAACCAGTACATTAGTAGTGTATACTCTGAAGGCTGCCAAGATAAGAAATGGGAGGCTATAGTGGTAGAGGTGAAAGTGGAGGGTGACGCTCGTCCCACATGGAATTAAAATTGTCCGTCTCCTAGGTGACTCTCACAGGGCAGAGATTTCTTAGATTACAGGGGAAGCTTAGAGACAAATCTAAATGGCGCCAACCACTCCCCTTTACACGCATTCAGAGATCGCGACCCAGTGTCCACGTCGACGACACCTTCCTTTTCGATCAGAACTGAAATGACCAAAGGGCCAAGGCTCGGGGATCAACATCGGTCAATAGTAAAGAGAAACGGTTCCTCTGCATGTTCTGTAACAAAGGTTTCAGCTGTACCCAGAAGGTGGAGATTCACCAGTGTCCACACAGGGGTGGAACCCTTCAGTTGTACCCAGTGTCACATGCGCTGCGCCCAGGCTGGTGACCTGAAGAGGCACCAGAGGGTCTTCACAGGGGAGAAATCCTTCAGCTGCCCCCAGTGTGAGAAGATGTTCTCCCAGGCTGGTGACCTGAAGAGGCACCAGAAGGTTCACACAGGGGAGAAATTCTACAGTTATACCCAGTGTCACATGCGCTTCGCCCTGACTGGCAACCTGAAGATGCACCTGATGGTCCACACAGGAGAGAGGCCATTCGCCTATAGGCATTGCGGGAAGAGGTTCTCAGAGAGGAGCTACCTAGGTTTCCATCCCAATTGGTGACAGATTTTCATTGTGAATATTGTAACCGTAAAAGCCTTGGTTTCATGCATGTTAACATCAAAAGCCTCTGTCCTAAGTTTGTTTTATTCACTGCTTTAGCACACTCTGCCAACCCTGATGTCCTAGTCGTGTCTGAATCCTGGCTGAGGAAGGCCAACAAAAATTCTGAAATGTCCATCCCCAACAACAACATTTTCCGTCAAGATAGAACTGCCAAAGGGGGAAGAGTTGCAATCTACTGCAGAGATAGCCTGCAGAGTTCTGTCATACTATCCAGGTCTGTGCCCAAACAGTTCGAGCTTCTACTTTTAAAAATCCACCTTTCCAGAAATAAGTCTCTCACTGTTGCCACTTGTTATAGACCCCCCTCAGCTGTGCCCTGGACACCATATGTGAATTAATTGACCCCCATCACTCTTCAGAATTCGTACTGTTAGGTGACCTAAACTGGCATATGCTTAACTCCACGGCCGTCCCACAATCTAAGCTAGATGCCCTCAATCTCACACAAATTATCAAGGAATCTACCAGGTACAACCCTAAATCACTAAACATGGGCACCCTCATAGATATCATCCTGATCAACTTGCCCTCCAAATACACCTATGCTGTCTTCAACCAGTATCTCAGCGATCACTGCCTCATTGCCTGCGTCCGCAGTCAAACGACCACCCATCATCACTGTCAAACGCTCCCTAAAATACTTCAGAGAGCAGGCCTTTCTAATCGACCTGGCCGGGGTATCCTGGAAGGATATTAACCTCATCCCGTCAGTAGATGATGCATGGGTGTTCTTTAAAAGTAACTTCCTCACCATCTTATATAAGCATGCCCCATTCAAAAATGTAGAACTAAGAACAGATATAGCCCCTGGTTCACTCCTGACTTAACTGCCCTTGACCAGCACAAAAACATCCTGTGGCGTACCGCATTAGCATCGAATAGCCCCTGCGATATACAGCTTTTCATTGAAGTCAGGAACCAATATACACAGCCAGTCAGGAAAACAAAGGCTAGCTTTTTCAAACAGAAATTTGCATCATGTAGCACTAATTTCAAAAAGTTCTGGGACACGATAAAGTCCATGGAGAATAAGAGCACCTCTTCCCAGCTGCCCACTGCACTGAGGCTAGGAAACACTGTCACCACCGATAAATCTACGATAATCAAGAATTTCAATTAGCATTTTTCCACGGCTGGCCATGCTTTCCACCTGGCTACCAACAGCTATGCTCCCCTCGCAGCAACTTGCCCCCCCCAAGTACTTGCACTGACTAAGTACTGACTTGTACTGACTTGTACTCCCCGTATATATACATGTTATTTTTACTCTGTATTGTTATTCACTGTGTATTTATTCCTTGTGTCACTTTCAATTTAAATAAAAAATCTTAACTCTGCATTGTTGGAAAAGAAACAGTAAGTAAGCATTTCACTGTTAGTCTACACCTGTTCTTTACAAAGCATGTGACAAAATTTGATTCCATTTTTTTTTCTCCTCTGTATATGGAAGAGATGCCTCCCCTTAGTGTCTCTATTCCACGGCTCCCGCCATCTCTGCACAAACACCGTCCATATCAGGCCTTTTGCCTCTGCCTTGCTCATTGGAACTGTAACGTCCACATCCCCACTCCTAAAACGCCTGTTTAGCCAGAACATCAGCTGCCTCGTTCCCCTCCACCCCCACATGGGCTGGGACCCAAGTAAATCTTGTCTGTATACCCATCTGTTTCACTCGGCCATGGGTTTGTAGTACCTCATACAGCGGATCTTGTCTGGTGCTGCGTGAGCTAAAGGACTGCAGACTTATCAATACTGATGACATGCGACAGAGCAAACTACTACTCTGTCCGGATTCATATTCTGAGTCCTTGTGCCTGTATGCTATCTAAACTTTCCAGTGATATCCTGGCTGCCGAACCATACGCTATACTGCCAAGGTCTATCGCAGATTGAATCAGTGGTACATACATTGTCCTCAGTGAGGAACGCCCAGCCCCCCACTCCAACCCTGTCAGACAGTGCATCACATTCAGAACCTTCAGAATTTTCCCACCACTCTCTCAATGTGTTCTGCCCAGGTCAGCCTAGTGTCAAAGTACACCCCTAGGAACCTGAAGGCTCCCAGCCTCTCCAAGTTTCTCCCATACAACCTCAGGCATACCTCATCTCCAACCTTCCTCATGGTAAAGAACACCGTCTGACTTCTCTACAGATAATCTGAATCCCTACTTTAATGACCACCTCTCCACCTCATCTATATCTTAACTGTGTATGATACATTTCTTCCACTAAGCCCCATCTGCAAATAAAGACCTTCCAATAATCTGGCCTACCTGAGAGTAAATATCATTGATATTGATTTGAGAACAAAAGAGGACTAAATCACGCTCCCCTGCGGTGTACCGTTATCCACCAAGTAGCTGCCTGATAGAGATTTCCCCACCCTCACCTGGAGAGACCTTCCAAACAGTTGACCGTTCTACACCCATAAGGTCAAGCTTGATTAGCAACCCCTCCTTCAACATCATATCATACGCCTTCCACATCAAAAAAACACCGCCACAACCACCTCTTGTTGACCTGGGCCTTCCTGACCTCTGCTTCTAAGCAGAGCACTGGGTCCATAGTTCCCCTTCCTGAACCCACTCTGATGTGGCGATATTAACTCCCTGTTCTCCAGGAAGTAAGTTAGTCTCTCCGTAATCATACGTTCCATAATCTTACATACATGAGATGTTAGGGCTATTGGCCGATAGCTTGTTGGGTTTCTGGATTGCTACCACTACTGCCTCCTTCCAGCTGGCCGGTAATTTCCCTTCCTCCCATACTCAGCTGGCCGGTAGTTTCCCTTCCTCCCACACTCAGCTAGCCAGTAGTTTCCCTTCCTCCCACACTCAGCTGGCCAGTAGTTTCCCTTCCTCCCACACTCAGCTGGCTGGTAGTTTCCCTTCCTCCCACACTCAGCTAGCCAGTAGTTTCCCTTCCTCCCACACTCAGCTGGCCAGTAGTTTCCCTTTCTCCCACACTCAGCTGGCCGGTAGTTTCCCTTCCTCCCACACTCTGTTGTACAGGCCCAATACATTATCCAGCGCCTCATCGCTGAGATGGGCCAATATGACATAGCAAACCTCATCTTTCCCAGGTGAAGTTAACCCAGCCTTGCCTATTGCTGTCTTCATATCTGCCATGGTAAATGGTGCATCCAATGCATCATTTACATCCTCCCTCCTGTCCATCACTCCAGGTTGCTCCTCTCCCGTTTTCTCTCCCCCTTCTTTGATAAATTAGCTGAGCTCACTTCCTTAAAATACAGTATTCACACCCCTGGACTTTTTCCACATTTTGTTGTGTTACAGCTTGAATTTAAAATGGACTACATTTAGATGTTTTGTCACTGGCCTACACACAAAACCCCATAATGTCAAAGTGGAATTATGTTTTCCGAAATGTTTACAAATTCATGAAAAGCTGAAATGTCGAGTCAACCCTTTATGACAAGCCTAAATAAGTTCAGGAGTAAAACTGTGCATAGCAAGTCACATAAGTTGCATGGAGTCACTTTGTGTGCAATAATAGGGTTTAACATGATGTGTGAAGTTATTAATTACACTTTAGGTGGTGTATCAATACACCCAGTTACTACGAAGATACAGGCGTCCTTTATAACTCAGTTGCCGGAGAGGGGAAAAAACACTCAGGGATTTCACCATGGTGAGTTTAAAACAGTTACATAGTTTTCTCTTATCACAGCCATTAAACTGAGGATGGATCAACAACATTGTAGTTAGTCCACAATACTAACCTAATTGCAGAGTGAAAAGAAGGAAGCCTGTACAGGTTAAAATATTCCAAAACATGCATCCTGTTTGCAACAAGGCACTGAAGTAATACTGCAAAAAGTATGGCAAAGCAATTCACACACTGTTTTTGTCACATCCGTCGTAAGGAAACCAAGGTGCAGCGTGGTATACGTACATTCCTCTTTATTTTAGAATGAACACTGAACAAACTAACAAAATGACCAAACGAAACGTGAAGCTATACAACTAGTGCAGACAGGCAACTATACATAGACAGAACCCACAAAATACCCAAGGGAATATGGCTACCTAAATATGGTCCCCAATCAGAGACAACGATAAACAGCTGCCTCTGATTGGGAACCAATTCAGGCCACCATAGACATACAAATACCTAGACTTACAAAAAAACCTAGATATACAAAAAAACCTAGACAATACAAAAACTAACATACCCACCCTAGTCACACCCTGACCTAACCAAAATAATAAAGAAAACAAAGATAACTAAGGTCAGGGCGTGACAGTTTTTTAAATTCAAAAGGTATGTTCCTACACTTAAGACAAAATGTATCAAGACCTGACCTAATACCATTCAGACAATAGTTCACAGTGGGCTCACCTCAGTGAGATTGTGTGTGGTCCTGTGCTGCTCAGCCAGTTCCTCTGTGGGTTCAAGAGGAGGTGTAGTCTGGTTGTCCTCCATGACCATTGTCCCCTCAGGGTTCTCCAGACCCTCCTCACACACCACCTCCTTCACCCGCATCACCTCTGGACCCCCCTCCTTGAATAGAGAGGTGATACAGATTACGGACACACTCCCTCAGGTATGTACACACAGATAATAAACACACTTTCAACATGGAGTGTTTACCCATCCCCACAACGCTTGAGTCCTATACTGTAGTTACAGAATGACTTCATTGTTGTTAAACCCATCATGGTGGACATGAATATGTTGTTGTGGGTAAAAATAAGTCAGCTATGATAAGTCAAAAGTCATCATCAGACAAACCTGACTAAACTATTTTGACGTGTACAGTAGGTGTTTGCTAGTGTGCCGGTATGCATATAACGTGCAGTCGTGCTTATGCAGAATAGGGTGAGATCAGATGCGATGTATATTAAAGATCATCTCAATGATGACAAAAAAAAGTATTAGAATATTTTTTTGGTTTTTATTAAACAAACTCATTTGAAATACAACATATGAAAACCACCACATGCACATGTCTCCACTACAAATCTGCTTGATCAATTGCATTCATTTTATCAATACTAGTGTCTTGGGGGAAAAATTAAATAGTTGTATGGAAGTAATGAAATAGGCATTTAGCCTACAACGTTCAAGCACAATATAGCACCTTATAGAAATTAAGTAGTGCCTTCAGAAAGTATTCACACCACTTGACTTTTTCCACATTTTGCTGTGTTACAAAGAGGGATTAAAATTGATTTAATTGTGTTTTTCTGTGTCAATGATCAACACAAAATACTCTGTCAAAGTGGAAGAAAAATTCTAACACTTGACTTTTAAGATTGAAAAAAATAACATAATATATCTTGATTAGATAAGTATTCAAACCCTGAGTCAATACATGTTAAAATCAAACACACTATGTAAGACTTTTTACAAAACAGACACCTTCCTAATATTGAGTTGCGTGCCCACCCCCCCCTTTTGTCTCAGAAACAGCCTCAATTTGGGTATAGACTCTACAAGGTGTCGAAAGCATTCCACAGGGATGCTGGCCCATGTTGACTCCAATGCTTCTTATAGTTCTGTCAAGTTGGCTGGATGTCCTTTGGGTTGTGGACCAGTCTTCATACACATCGAAAACTGCAGTGTTGCAGTTCTTGACACAAGCCAGTGTGCCTGGCACCTACTTCCATACCCCTTTCAAAAGCACTTAAATCTTTTGTCTTTCCCATTCACCCTCTGAATGGCACACATACACAATCCATTTCTCAATTGTCTTTAACGCTTAAAAATCCTTCTACCGGTCTCCCCCCTTCATCTCCACTGATTGAAGTGGATTTAAGTGATATCAATAAGGGATCATAGCTTTCATCTGATCAGTCTATGCCATGGAAAGAGCAGGTGTTAATGTTTTGTGCACTCAGTGTATATCACACAATGTCTGGATGCAATATTCTACCCAGCAATATTCAACACTGAAATCTGTTACTCTCGTTGTGTCAAATTATATTTTCTGATGACAATAATGAAAATTAATTGTTGTCTTTAATGCAGTGTTTGAACTTAACATCAGAAGCTACTGAGACGAATAGTTGCTTTCTATGTTATAGAGTGGAATGTTTTTTCTGCTGGTGGTAGCTCCTGTCTGAGAAGCTCTTCCAGGAGAATCTCTTCTCACAATGGAGTCAGCTGTAAGATTTCTCCCCTGTGTGGACCCTCTGGTGTCTCTTCAGGTGACCAGCCTGGGCGAAGCGCATGTGACACTGGGTACAGCCAAAGGGTTTCTCCCCTGTGTGGACCCTCTGGTGCCTCTTCAGGTTGCCAGCCTCAGCGAAGCGCATATGACACTGCGTACAGCTGTAGGGTTTCTCCCCTGTGTGGACCCTCTGGTGGATCTCCACCTTCTGGAGGCAGCTGAAGCCTTTGTTACAGAACATGCAGAGGAACCGTTTCTCTTTACTATTGCCTGATGTTGCTCCCCCTCCCCTCCCCTTGGCCTTTTGGCCCTTTGAGTTCAATACCTGATCGAAAAGGACGTGATCGTGTGAATCGGAAGGTCCCATCGACGCGGACACTGACTCGCGATCCCTGACCGTGTGTAAAGGAGAGTGGGTCGTGACATTTGGATTTGTCTCCAAACTTTCCCTGTAATCTAAGAAATCTCTTCCTTGTGAGTATCCTTCTCCTAAGTGAGTCTTGTCTACATTCCATGTCATAGGAGCGTCGCCCTCCACTTTCACAGTCACCTCATCTACAACCAGACCCTCCCCTTTCTTATCTAGGCACCCTTCAGAGTATACACTACTACTGTACCGGTTCCAGTCCCCTCTAGACAGATCAGTATGTGTCTCTAAACCCAAGGATATGTTACCAGGGTCCATCTCTGTAGTGTAAGAACAAGACGGATCATCACCAGCAGTGTCTAACATTTCACCATCTCCACGGGAATGAACCATCCTCTGGCTCTGGTGAAATACCGGTAAGTAATCTGTGCCGGGAGCAGGAGGATAGCGCAGTGGCCCCCTCCCCAGTCTCTCTGGGTCTGATCTGTGGTCAGATCCTGTGCGTAAGAGCCTGTGTGTTACAGTTAAAGTATCCGTGTCTGTCTCTGACTTGAGGACGGCGTTCTGCGTTCCACTGACCTCCGTGATTCTGTGTCGGGTCCTGGGCTGCGCTGGGGTGATGGTGGGGGGGTCCTTTGTGGCTACATGGGGCTCTACCACCGCTCGAGTCTGGATGTCTCTGCTGTGCAATGGGTCCTCCTCTCTTTCAGACCTCTCCAGCTTGACCCCAGGACCTGCAGCCTCTGCAGACTGGCACAAGAAGAGGGGAGGTTATTACTGGTACATGAGTTGAATTGGATAACAATGTTGTAGGGAAGTCTGACAATCTCCCCTATGGCAGATACATGAGGATGTACATGTAAGACAGTGAATACCTGAGGGGAGCCTTTCTGAAGTAAACGGCCACATTTGATTTACAAAGTAACTAATATTTCATGCAACACTATTCCACTGACCTCTATCATGATAACGTGCTGGGTTGAGGTTCCACTCCCCTCATCAACAGTGATTGGTTGGTCATCTTTCCATGTTTTGTGTGCTGCTGGCTTCACAAAGCTCCTGTGGCCTCCAGTGAGATTTCCTTCCCCTGAGAGATTGATGGGGTGGAAAGAGGTGCTTAGGTTAGCTACTGTCAGTGCTCAACAGTGTAGCTTAATATACACTATTGACACAGATGTAGGTAAAACATTTCATAACTTCTTGACATACAATTGATTGATTATGTTCCATGCATCACTTTGTTTTCATTGAGTAAATAATGGGAAGTGCAGTAAATCAAGAATTAAGTCGTTCCATTTAATTTCAATCATATTTTGACTGCACACCTTTTAATTTGGATCAGGTGTGAAATATTGCATAGTATCCAAAAACGGACCAAGATCCAATTTTGGTTAACCACATCGAAAGACACAGAGGGCACCCTCTGCCTTGCAAAATGTACCTCTTGCGGTTCCTCTGTATCGGTCGGAGATCTTGACACTACTGGGACGAATGGCGAGGACGCGCTCTCGCATTGTCCTCTCAGCGCGCTCCCGTGCCACCTTCAGTTCTAGTAGTTTCCTCCGCAATGACCTGTTTTCTTTCTGGCTTTGATTTATTTCCATACGAAACACTGCATAGTCGTCATCTACGAGTTTACAGATATTTGCCACGGCTGCATTCGCTAACACCTCCATGATGGAGGCTATTTGAGTGTGAAAAACCACACAGTCAGCCATTGTTAGCTAACGTTAACGTTTGCAGCTAGTTTACCTAGACAATATCAACCAAGTCCTGTCTCCAACGCAAATTTAAGACTACCTGGTGCAAGTATGTGATGCTATGCAGTTAAATTAGTAATATTTTGAGTTCCATGGCGTTAATAAATGTATAAATAACAACAACAAACCGCTAACGTGAAAATTGTAAATGGTCAATGCTTACTTCCGTTTACTACTACTTCGGTGAGGTTTTGTGGCGAATATTAAGCAAAATATGCATTGCCGCCACCCACTGGACGGGGTGAAAAAATGCACAAGGTAACATTTTATTCCGTTATGGGGAAGGGAAAATAACATTATTCAATCTACAAAAATGGTACTTTTGTATAATTTTTTTGCTAGTAGTTCTGAAACTAGCATGCACAGGCCAAAAGTGTTCGCCGAAAATTGCGTACTGCTTCGCATGTCCAGATATGTGCACCACGTCATTTCTCTCTCTCGCTATCTCTCTCGTGTCCACTGAGCCATTGGGCCAACCCTGCAACCTAATTGGAAAATGGTGCGAGGGGCTGAAGTACATTTGCTAGAATTTGGATTGCCAGGGGGCTGGCCAAGGTGGGGGGGGGGGGGGGGGGGGGGGTGGAACAACTTCAAGAAAACAGTCACTTCCGTGGCAAATTGAAGGAAGGCAGTAATTCTGCACATAAATTATGCATGTATGAACTACTCATTGACACATCCAGCCCAAAGCGGGAGGTTTAAACAATACACTACATGGCCAAAAGTATGGCCCTTCAAATTAGTGGATTCAGCTATTTCAGCCACAACTGTTGCTAACAGGTGTATAAAATCGAGCACACACCCATGCAATCTCCACAGACAAACATTGGCAGTAGAAGGGCCCGTACTGAAGAGCTCAGTGACTTTCAACGTGGCAGCATCATGGGGTGCCACCTCTCTAACAAGTCAGTTTGTCAAATTGCTGTGGAACATCATCTGATTAGGCAATGAGGGATTGCTATGTGCTGCTCAGCTGGTTCCTCTGTGGGTTCAGGAGGAGGTGTAGTCTGGTTGTCCTCTATGACCATGGTCCCCTCAGGGTTCCCCAGACCCTCCTCACACCCCTCCTCCTTCACCAGCAGCACCTATGGACCCTCCTCCCCCTGGAAGAGAGGTGATACAGATCACACAGACATACACTCCATCAGGTATGTACACACAGATAATAAACACACTTTCAACGTGGAGTGTTTACCCATCCCCACTACTTTTGAGTCCTATACTGTAGTTACAAAATGACCTCATTGTTGTTAAACCCATCATGGTGGACATAAATATGATGTTGTGGGTAAATATGAGTCAGCTATGATAGGTCAAAAGTCATCAGACAAACCTGACTAAACTATTTTGACATGTACAGTAGGTTAGTGTCTGGGTTTGTGTTGGTATATTTAGTAAGTGTATATTAGTTATAAAGTGTTCTTCGGTGTATGTAGAATAGGGTGAGATCAGATGTGATGTATATTAAAGAGTCTCAATGCAAGTCTTAGAAAAGTCCCATTGTTTTTATTATGTTTATTAATAATTTTAAACACACCATATTAAAACCACACATGCCCATGTCTCCGCTACAAATCTGCTTGACACACTGCATTCATTTTTTCATTAAAAGGTTATTCGGGGGGAAAAAAATGCAGTTGTTGAATGGAAGTAATGAAATAGGCATTTGTGAACATCATTTAGCCTATACAGTACTAACAATATATCACCTTTACTTATTCCACATTTTGTTGTTACAAAGTGGGATTAAAATGGATTTGTCTTTTGTTTTAACGAAACAAAATACTCTAAATGTCAAAGTGGAAGAAAAATGTAACATTTGTAAAAGAAAGTGAAAAATAAAACTAATCTTCATCAGATTCAACCCCTGAGTCAATACATGTTAGAATCAAACACATTACGTAACACTTTTTAGGCTGTACAAAGTGTGTACAAAACATTGACACCTTCCTAATATTGACTTGCCCTCAGAACAGCCTCAATTTGTTGGGGTATGGACTCTATAAGGTATCGAAAGCATTCCACAGGGATTCTGGCCTATGTTGACTCCAACTCTTCCTACAAGTTGGCTGAATGTCCTTTGGGTAGTGGACCATTCTCGATAGACACAGAAAACTTTTGAGCGTGAAACATCCAGCAGCGTTACAGTTCTTGACACAAACCGGTGCGCCTGTCATCTACTACCATACCCCTTTCAAAGGCACTTAAATATTTTGTCTTGCCCATTCACCCTCTGAATGGCAGACATACACAATCCTTATTTAACCTGTCTGCTCCCCTTCCTCTACACTGATTGAAGTGGATTTAAAAAGTGACATCAATAAGGGATCAAAGCTTTCACCTGGTCAGTCTATGTCATGGAAAGTGCAGGTGTCCTTAATGTTTTGTACACTCAGTGTATATCACACATGTCTGGATGCAATATTCTACCCAAAAATATTCAACACTGAAATCTGTTACTATGGTTATTCCAAATGATATTTTCTGCTGAAAACAATGAAAATGAATCGTTGTCTTTAATGCAGTGTTTGATCCAAACATCAGAAGCTATGAAGTGGAATGGTTTTTCTGCTGGTGTATTCTGAGGTAGCTCCTCTCTGACAACCTCTTCCCACAGTGCGTACAGGCGAACCGCATTTTGCCCGTTTGGCCCTTCAGGTGCATCTTCAGATGGTGCTGGCTGGAGAATCTGTTCTCACACTGGGGTCAGCTGTATTATTTATCCCCTTTGTGGACCCTCTGGTGTCTCTTCAGGTGACCAGCCTGGGCAAAGCGCATGTGACACTGGGTACAGCTGAAGGGTTTCTCCCCTGTGTGGACCCTCTGGTGCTTCTTCAGGTTGCCAGCCTCAGAGAAGCGCATATGACACTGGGTACAGCCGAAGGGTTTCTCCCCTGTGTGGACCCTCTGGTGGATCTCCACCTTCTGGGGGCAGCTGAAGCCTTTGTTACAGAATATGCATAGGAACCGTTTCTCTTTACTTTTGCCTGATGTTGCTCCTCTACCCTGTGCCTTGGCCTTTTGGCCCTTTGAGTTCAATACCTGATCGAAAAGGATGTGGTCCTGTGTATTGGAAGGTCCCATCGACGTGGACACTGACTCACGATCCCTGACGGTGTGTAAAGGAGATTGGGTCGTGACATTTGGATTTGTCTCTAAGCTTTCCCTGTAATTTAAGAAATCTCTGCCTTGTGAGTGTCCTTCTCCTAAGTCAGTCTTGTCTACATTCCATGTCAGAGGAGCGTCGCCCTCCACTTTCACAGTGACTTCATCTACGACTACAACCTCCCCTTTCTTATCTAGGCACCCTTCAGAGTATACACTACTACTGTACCGGTTCCAGTCCCCTCTGGACAGATCAGTGAGTGTCTCTAAGCCCAAGGGCATGATGCCAGGGTCCATCTCTGTAGTGTAAGAACAAGACAGATCATTGCCAGTCTCTAATGCGTCACCTGAGTCCCGAAGGGAATGAACAATCCTTGGGCTTGGGTTACTGTGAAGTAAATACTCTGAGCCGGAAGCAGGAGGACAGCCCAGTCTCCCCAGCCCCAGTCTTTCTGGGTCTGATCTGTGGTCAGATCCTGTGCGTAACAGCCTGTGTGTTACAGTTAAAGTATCCGTGTCTGTCTCTGACTTGAGGACGGCGTTCTGCGTTCCACTGACCTCCGTGATTCTGTGTCGGGTCCTGGGCGGCGCTGGGGCGATGGTGGGGGGGTCCTTTGTGGCTACATGGGGCTCTATAGCTGCCCGAGTCTGGGTGTCTCTGCTGTGCCATGGGTCCTCCTCTCTTTCAGACCTCTCCAGCTTGACCCCAGAACCTGCAGCCTCTGTTTCTGCAGACTGACACAAGAAGAGAGGAGGTTATTACCGGTACATGAGTTGAATTGGATTACAATGTTGTTGAGGATGTACATGTAAGACAGTGAATACCTGAGGGGAGCCTTACTGAAATAAACGGCCACATTTGATTTACAAAGTAACTGTAATATTTCATGCCACATAATTACACTAACCTCTATTATGATAACTTGCTGGGTTGAGGTTCCACTCCCCTCATCAACAGTGATTGGTTGGTCATCTCTCCATGTATTGTGTCCTGCTGGCTTCACAAAGCTCCCGTGGCCTTCAGTGAGATGTCCTTCACCTGAGAGAGTGATTTCGGGAAAAGAGGTTAGGTTAGCTACTGTCAATGCTTAGTGGTATGTTTTACACTATTGACATGTTCTAGAATTGGCAAGGATATAACTTCTTGATATACTATTGATTGATTATGTTCTATGCATCCCAGTTTTCAATGAGTAAATAATAGAAAATGCAGTAAATCAAATTAGAATATGATATTGTGTCATCCCATTTAATTTCAATCATATTTTGACCGCAGAACTTTTCATTTGGACTAAACTTGTATACATATTTGCCCATGATAGAAGTAGTCAGATATGAACTGTTCTGAGAAAGTAGCTGATTTTACCAAATTTTAGACAATTGACGTTAAATGGTAAAAATTTTTAAAAAAAAAATAATTGTTATTTAAAAATAAAAATGTAATAAACAAATTATAAAATAGTTTAACAACCCTGTTTGTAAGCTTTTAAATGATATAAAACTCAACTATTTATATTTTCCAGTGATGAAGACATAGATGTCTCATGGTAAGGTGGGGTATGCAAAACGGGACGGGTCGACTTTGAGCACATCGATCTCCTAAATGTTTTGGTATTCAGGTCCAAAAAGTTACTTTCTGACCACTTCTACCATGAGCAAACATGTAGAGAAAGTTTTGTTCAACTCAAATGGGGTGTGGTTAAAAAAGTGATTGAAATCAAATGGAAAGACCCAATATCATATTCTAAACAGATTCTTGATGCACGACATTATCTATTATTAACTCACTTAAAACAATGTGATGTATGGAACAAAATCAATCGAGCTATAAACAGAATGGTTTTGGTTAAGCTCATTTGTGGGGGGAGATGTGGAACGACCCTATTGTGTCTTTGGGCAAAATAACTAAGTAATCAGGTGAATTATTGCATTCTAACTATCCAAAAACTGACCAAGATCCAATTCTGATTAACACATCTAAAGACACACATGCACAAAGGGGAACGGGGCGACAGGCACTGAGCTATATGAACCGAGACAGCCTGGGCCTTGCAAAATGTACCTCTTGCCATTCCTCTGTATCGGTCGAGGATCTTGACACTACTGGGACGACTGGCGAGGACGCGCTCTTGCGTTGTCCTCTCTGCGCGCTCACGTGCCACCTTCAGTTCTAGTAGTTTCCTCCGCAATGTCCTGTTTTCTTTCCGGCTTTGAGTTATTTCCAAACGAAACACTGCATAGTCGTCATCTACGAGTTTACAGATCTCTGCTACGGCTGCATTCGCTAGCACCTCCATGATGGAGGCTATTTGAGTGTGAAAAACCAAACAGTCAGCCATTGTTAGCAGCTAACTTTACCAGGACAACATCAGCCAAGTCCTGTCTCCAACGCGAATCAAATACTACCTGGGGCAAGTATGTAATGCCGTGTAGTTAAATTAGTAATATTTTGAGTTCTATTGATTTAATAAATGTCTAAATAACAACAATATAACCGCTAACGTGAAAATTGTAACTGGTCAATGCTTACTTCCGTTTACTACTTCTTAAATGAGGTTTTGTTGCGATTTTCACGCAAAATGTGTTTTGCCGCCACCAACTGGATAGGGGTGAAAAAATGCACTAAATTATATTATGGGGAACGGAAAATAACATTATTCCACACAAACTACCAACATTTTACAAAAACTAAAAAAAATCCCACCAGTCATTCAAAAACTCAAATACCTTGCTAAGGCTCTGGGAACTGAGAGGGTGAGACAGTACTACATTCCAACTGGCACATTATGTCATTATGATGATATATAATTGTCAGTTTAAGATGTCTTTTTTTTAGAGAAAATGTGTACCACATCACATATGTCCAGATATGTGCACCACGTCATTTCTTTCTCTCTGCTGTGTCCACTGAGCCGTTAGGCCGCACTGCAACCTCATTGGATAATGCTGTGGGGGGCTGAAGTACATTGGTTAGAACTTGAATTGCCTAGGGGCTGGCCCAGATGGGGAAGGGAAATGTAGAGAAAATGGCTTAGCACAACTTCAAGAATACAAATCAAATGTTATTTGTCACATGCGTTGAATACAGTGAAATGCTTACTTACAAGCCCTTAAACAACAATGCAGTTTTAAGAAAATACTACCCAAAAAGTAAGAGATTAGAATAACAAATAATTAAAGAGCAGCAGTAAATAACAATAGCAGGACTATATACAGGGGTTACCAGTTCAGAGTCAATGTGCAAGGGCACTGGTGTCGAGGTCATTATGTACATGTAGGTAGAGTGGCTATGCATAGATAATAACAGAGAGTAGCAGTGGGGGGGGGGGGGGGGGGGGGGGGATAGTCTGCAATAGTCTGGGTAGCCATTTGATTAGCTGTTCAGGAGTCTTATGGCTTTGGGTTAGAAGCTGTTTAGAAGCCTCTTTGACCTAGACTTGGCACTCCGGTACCGCTTGCCATTCGGTAGCAGAGAAAACAGTATGACTAGGTTGGCTGGATTCTTTGACAATTTTTAGGGCCTTCCTCTGACACCGCCTGGTATAGAGGTCCTGGATGGCAGGAAGCTTGGCCCCTGTGATGTACCGGGCTGTACGGACTACCCTCTGTTGCCTTGCGGTCAGAGGCCGAGCAGTTGTCATACCAGGCAGTGATACAACCCGTCAGGATGCTCTCGATGGTGCAGCTTGAGGATCTGAGGACCCATGCCAAATCTTTTCAGTCTCCTGCGGTGGAAAAGGTTTTGTCGTGCCCTCTTCACAACTGTCTTGGTGTGCTTGGACCATGTTAGTTTGTTGGCGATGTGGACGCTAAGGAACTTGAAACTCTCAACCTGCTCCACTACAGCCCCGTCGATGAGAATAGGGGATGTGCTCTGTCCTCCTCTTCCTGTAGTCCACAATCATATCCTTTTGTCTTGATCACGTTGAGGAAGAGGTTGTTGCCCTGCACCACCCTGTCAGGTCCCTCACCTCCCTGTAGGCTGTCTCATAGTTGTCGGTGATCAGGCCTACCACTGTTGTGTCATCAGTAAACTTAATGATGGTGTTGGTGTGAACAGGGAGTACAGGAAGGGAGGGACTGAGCACGCACGCCTGAGGGGCCCCCGTGTTGAGGATCAGCGTGGCGGATGTGTTGTTACCTACCCTTACCACTTGGGGTAGCACGTCAGGAAGTCCAGGATCCAGTTGCAGAGGGAGGTGTTTAGTCTCAGGGTCCTTAGCTTAGTGATGAGCTTTGAGGGCACTATGGCGTTGAACGCTGAACTGTAGTCAATGAATAGCATTCTCACTTAGGTGTTCCTTTTGTCCAGGTGGGAAATGGCAGTGTGGAGTGCAATAGAGTGTATCATCTGTGTACCTGTTGGTGTCTTATGCAAATTGGAGTAGGTCCGGGGTTTCTGGGATAATAGTGTTGATGTGAGCAATGACAAGCCTTTCAAAGCATTTCATGGCTACAGACTTGAGTGCTACGGGTCGGTAGTCATTTAGGCAGGTTACCTTAGTGTTCTTGGGCACAGGGACTATGGTGGTCTGCTTTTAACATATTGGTATTACAGACTCAGACAGGGAGAGGTTGAAAATGTCAGTGAAGACACTTGCCAGTTGGTCAGCGCATGCTCGGAGTGTACGTCCTGGTAATCCGTCTGGCCCAGCGGCCTTGTGAATGTTGACTTGTTTAAAGGTCTTACTCTCATCGGCTGCGGAGAGCGTGATCACAGAGTTGTTCGGAGCAGCTGATGCTCTCATGCATGTTTCAGTGTTACTTGCCTCAAAGCGAGCATAGAAGTTATTTAGCTTGTCTGGTAGGCTTGTGTCAGTGGGCAGCTCTCAGCTGTGCTTCCCTTTGTAGTTTGTAATAGTTTGCAAGCCTTGTCACATCCGACGAGCGTCGGAGCCAGTGTAGTACGATTCGATCTTAGTCCTGTGTTGACGCTTTGCCTGTTTGATGGTTCGTCGGAGGGCATAGCAGGATTTCTTATAAGCTTCCGGGTTAGAATACCGCTCCTTGAAAGCGGCAGCTCTACCCTTTAGCTCAGTGCGAATGTTGCCTGTAATCTATGGCTTCTGGTTGGGGTATGTACGTACAGTCACTGTGGGGACGATGTCCTCAATGCACTTATTGATAAAGCCAGTGACTTATGTGGTGTACTCCTCAATGCCATTGGAAGAATCCCGGAACATATTCCAGTCTGTGCTAGCAAAACAGTCCTGAAGCATCTGCTTCATCTGACCACTTTTTTTATAGACCGAGTCACTGGTGCTTCCTGCTTTAATATTTGCTTGTAAAGAAGGAATCAGGAGGATAAGAGTTATGGTCAGATTTGCAAAATGGAGCAATCAACAGTTGCTTCAAAACTGGGGATTTCGTGGCTAATTGAGGTAAAACAGTAATTCTGCCCATAGATTATGCATGTATGAACTACACATTGACACATGGACAAAAGTAGGTCCCTTCAAATTTGTGGATTCGGCTATTTCAGCCACATCCGTTGCTAACAGGTGTATAAAATCGATAGACAAACATTGACAGTGGAATGGCCTGTACTGAAGATCTCAGTGACTTTCAACGTGGCACTGTCATTGTGGTACCGGAGCGCCAAGTCTAGGTCCAAAAGACTTCTTAACTGCTTCTACCCCCAAGCCATAAGACTCCTGAACAGCTAATCAAATGGCTACCCAGACAATTTGCATTGTCCCCACCTCTTTTACGCTGCTGCTACTCTCTGTTTATTATCTATGCATAGTCACGTTAACTCTACCTACATGTACATATTACCTCAAATACCTCTACTAACTGGTGCCAGCGCACATTTCACTGTAAGGTGAATTCGGTGCATGTGACAGATTTGATTTGACACCACCTTTCTAACAATTCAGTTTGTCAAATTTCTGCCCTGCTACAGGTGCCCTGGTCAACTGTAAGTGCTGTTATTGTGAAATGGAAACATCTAGGAGCAACAATGGCTCAACCACAAAGTGGTAGGTCACACAAGTACACAGAATGGGAACGCTGAGTGCTGTTGCGCGCAGCACTGCCTCTGGAAGCAACGTCAGCTCAAGAATCTTGGTCGGAAGCTTCATGAAAATGGTTTCCATGGCCGAGTAGCCACACACAAGTCTAAGATCACCATGCTCAATGCAAAGCGTTGGCTGGAGTGGTGTAATGCTTGCTGCCATTGGACTCTGGAGCAGTGAAAACGCATTCTCGAGTGATGAATCACGCTTCACCATCTGGCAGTTCGACGGACAAATCTGGGTTTGGCGGACGCCAGGAGAACGCTATCTGCCCAACTGCATAGTGCCAACTGTAAAGTTTGGTGGAGGAGGAATAATGGACTGCCACTGCGAGGACAATCAACTGTCCGTCCTGTCTCCCTGTAGCGCTATCTTAGGCGTCCCGTAGTACGGACATTGCAATTTATTGCCCTGAAAAACATCTGCAGTCCTCATGCCTCCTTGCAGCATGCCTAAGGCACTTTCACGCAGATGAGCAGGGACCCTGTGCATCTTTCTTTTGGTGTTTTTCAGTCAGTAGAAAGGTCTCTTTAGTGTCCTAAGTTTTCACAACTGTGACCTTAATTGCCTACCGTCTGTAAGCTGTTAGTGTCTCAATTACTGTTCCGCAGGTGCATTCATTGTTTATGGTTCATTGAACAAGCATGGGAAACAGTGTTTAAACCCTTTACAATGAAGATCTGTGAAGTTATTTTGATTTTTACGAATTATCTTTGAAAAACAGCTAATTTTCTTATTGTGTCATTAATCTACACAAAATACTCCATAATGTCAAAATGAAAATAACATTTTACCAATGCTTACAAATTAATTAGTTAGTTGTTGCATAAGTATTCACCCCTTTTGTTAAGGCAAGTTAGTTAGTTTAGGAGTAAAATTAGGAGTAAAATTTGGCTTTACAAATCACATAAGTTACATGGATTTACTGTGTGAAATAGGGGTTGACATGATTTCTGAATGACTACCCCTTCCTCTGCCCATACATCTGTAAGGTCCCTCAGTCAAGTATTGAATTTCAAGTACAGATTCAACTACAAAGACCAGGGAGCTGTTTGAAAGCCTGATACAGAAGGTCAGTGATTGGTAGATGGGTAACAATAACAAATCAGACGTTGAATCTCTTTAAGCATGCTCAAGTTAACAAGTATGCCGTGGATGACGTCTTACACTAAAATCATAGAGGAAAACCTGCTTCAGTCTGCTTTATACCAGACACTGGGAGAGGAATGCACCTTTCAGCAGGACAATGACCTACAACACAAGGCCAAATATACACTGGAGTTGCTTACCAAGAAGACTATGAATGTTCCTGAGTGGGCAAGTTACAATTGGACTTTAATCTGCTTGAAAATCTGATCACCAACACCTTGACAGAGCTTGAATTTTCAAAATAATAATGAGCAACTATTCCACAATCCAGGTGCACAAAGCTCTTACAGACTTAACCAAGAAGACTCAGCTGTAATTGCTGCCAAAGGTGTTCATAACATGCATTGACTCAGGGAAGCAAATACATCTCTAATCAAGGTACAGTACCACCTACTCATTCAAGGGTTTTTCTTTATCTTCTGTACAACCCCCCCCCCCCCCCTCCCCCCCCACACACACACACACACACACACACACACAAATGATTGGCTCAAATGCATTAAGAAGGAAAGAAATTCCACAAATGAACTTTTAACAAGGTACACCTGTTAATTGAAATTCATTCCAGGTGGCTACATCATGAAGCTTGTTGAGAGGATGCCAAGTGTGCAAAGCTGTCATCAAGGCAAAGGGTGGCTACTTTGAAGAATCTCAAATATAAAATATATTTTGATTTGTTTAATACTTTTTTGGTTACTACACAATTCCATATGTGTTGTTTCATAGTGTTGATGTCTTCACTATTATTCTACAATGTAGAAAAATAGTAAAAATAAAGAAAAACCCTTGAATGAGTTTGTCAGCGTCCGTCCTAACGCTCAGCCTCCTACGTTGTGACAAAATGACACCGGAGGGGATAGAATCAGGAGCCACCACACTCAGGTGGTTAGTCTTTGAGCTCCCTCCTTGACTTCTAGTCAATGTTTGGAAGTTGTTGGGATTCTATACTGTGTTATCGGCTATGTACCTCTTGTGGTGAACACCCATCCTGACCCTGTCTGTATTGGTAACTGAGGAAGGCTAAACCCAGGTCTAGGCCCAGGGTTTCTATGAACCCAGTCACGAGGCATTAAAATATATCCTGAAGGAGAAGACAGACTTGCTGATAGACTACCACCAGGGGGAGGGGGAGGGGGTCTCCCACCACTCTCTGTGAAGGCTGAAGCCCAGGTTGACCTGCTCTGTTCATCATGGTTACTGTGGGTGTTTATCAAAGACCCTCCTGTTCCTATCTCTATCAGCTCCAGGCCCTGCTCCATCCCTGCACTGAGACTGTGAAGAGAAGGGTCTGGACTGCAGACTGGATCCCTGACTGGAGCCTCTGTCTCTCTGATGACCACCAGGACTGAGGTTGTTCAGTCCACCTGTCCACTGGTTGTGTTCTGTGTGGTGGTGGAGTCTCTGTCCCTTGCGGTTGGGTCCTGGTTCCGACTCGGGAAGGAAAAGCAATGGCTCCTGATCCAGCGTCCTGATCTGGGGTCAGGGTTTGTGACCAGACACTTCATAGGTCCAGTCTCTCCCACCAGCAACACCGGACTGCCGACTGCATACACAAATGGGCATTTCAATGTAAAAAGACCCATGAGCACTGATGTGACATTCATAAGAGCATGTCAAATTGAGTGTCAAACGAATGCTGGGAGTATATATTTTTTAAATTAAGGCATATATGCATTTTTCAAACATTTTCCATCATAAAAAATGTCAATGGGCAGAGGCCTTGATTTCTGGTCAAACAGATGGAAAGAGGTTCTTAGACAACAATATCTACCAGAAAAAAAGTCTTCAGGTTTTAGAAATGCATCAAACCACAATCATGCTGAAGTAAAGACCCCTGCTAACTAATTTCAACACTTATATTTTGTTTTGGATAACTTTTTCTGTACGTTTAAGAAACATTGCCTTGTAATTCCATTTGCAAAACCCCACATATCTTTTGGATATTTTCTCATTTCTCTCCCTCATGAGGAAGGATAAAGAAAGTTCACAGAAGTTACAAGTAAAAGTAGACCTACCATTAGTTCGTGTTTTTACTGATATCAAGTTTATGAATTACAGGACATGTAATTGTGTTTCCAAAATGGTAATGGATTAACTGCAATTAAATTGGCTACAATTGGAAATCACAGTAGTCACACACCGCAGTTAGGTCTCTTGCTACTGTTCTTCCATCCACTGGCATACTGTTTATTCTTTCTGTCATCTGGTGGTCAAAGCAAGACTGTGAAAACAGTCTGGACCAACCCACCCTCTCCTCTCCTGTCTCCTACTACATACCCTTTTTCCATTTACTGTTACAAGCATCCTCACCCAGTGAGCACCAAGCGAAACCGGACGTCCGTGGATGTTGAAATTTGGTCAGTCCGCCCTTCTGAAATTGTGTTACCAAACAGTTTTGTTTCTGTAAAATATTCTGTGGAAATTGTTCAAATTAGTCCTTATGCATAGAGTTGTGTGTTTGTTCAACTTTGAAATCAATGTTTTTTGTTTTGTAACATCTTGAAGTGGAATTGCCCAAATTGAACAGAAATACATAAAGGTTTATATAAGAAACATGGCATTATAAAATGTCAAGCCCATCTCTAACCCTGATTCAAGTACCCAACAATATTGGAGTTTATTAAAAAAAATTCCATATGTGTTGATTCAAGAACTAAGTATAATGTTTTGGTTCGACTGAGATAAGGGAAACTCAGTCCCTGCAATGATACAAAAATAACCAAGTCAGCACAGAGTCAATTTTGTATTTAATTTCAACAACACTCACAACTTTGAAGTACATTACTTTTATTGCACAAAACGATACGTGACAAGTAGAATAACTGTTCTCACTATGCTAACACTTTGCCCTCGCTTTGATGAAATTAATTTTAGAATACTTTGGATAAAATTCAACATTACACACATCTTTACTACTTTATATCAAGTAAACATGAATTAAGGCACTATCATCATGTCACTATAAACACCAGCATCAACTTAAAAAGGGACATACTTATCACTCTTAATCAGTGAAGCATTTTATCGTACTAATTCTTTCCCCAGTTCACTTCATCCAGTTGAAGTTCCCTATACATCCAAAATCAACTAAATTGACGACAAACAAACTAGTTCTACATTACATGGGCCGTGTGCATTTTCTGCTGGTGTATCCTCAGGTAGCTTCTCTCTGAGAACCTCTTCCCACAATGTGTACAGGCGAACGGCCTCTCTCCCGTGTGGATCTTCAGGTGCATCTTCAGCTGGTGCTGGTGGGAGAACCTCTTCTCACACTGGGGACAATTGTAGGGTTTCTCCCCTGTGTGGACCCTCTGGTGCCTCTTCAGGCTGGACGAGTGAGAGAAATTGGCCCGGCATAGGTGGCAGCCGAATGGTTTCTCCCCCGTGTGCATCCTCTGGTGGATCTCCACCTGTTTAGGGAAACTGAACGCTTTCCCACAGAACGAACACGGGAATCGCTTCTCTTTGGCGCTGCCACCTTTACTGATTCCATCTCTACTACTCTCATTTGTCAATGGGCTAGTGTAGCCATTTAGTGTTGAGGCACTGGCATTTTCTGAGGTCTGGTTTAACATTAGGAGAGTGTGAGGAGCATGAAGGCCTGGGAGTGTCTGTGTTGTCGCAGGGTCCATGTTCCAGTTGATAGATCCTATAGAAGGCAGGCTGAAGGCAGCACCTGTTAGGGGGTTAACCTGAGGCGCCACCAATGTCTCTGAATCACGACTATAGGAGCAGGATGGAGCATCGCTAGAGTCTGTGTCTGTTCTCTCCCGCCGCATACGGACACCTCCCTGTCCCCGCAGACCAAGTCTACGCCTCACCCTTGTCTCAATCAGTCTGTTGTCATGGAGACTAGGTTCAGTTGTTTTGTGTTCAACTCTCTGTTTCTGGTTAACAGTGTTGTTCCCCAGGCCAGAGTTGAGGATGCTGTCCCATCCACTGACCTCCACTATGTCATCTCTGGTCCTGGCCTGCTCAGTGATGTCATCCCCCGGGCCCTTGGCTGCACCCGTCTGGGCCTGGGAATCCAAGATGGCCGCCCAGTCTCCTCTGTTATCCTCCAGCCAATCACCTGCAGGAAGGGGTTACAAAATAGACTTCTAAACATGGCAGAGAAAACTCTACATATGGAGAAGAAAAATAAGTAAATTACCTGGTCTAGTTCATACATTGTAATGTGTGTTTTTTAAAACTATTTTCTACATTGTAGAAAAATAGTGAAGACATCTAAACTATGAAATAACACATATGGAATCATGTAGTAAACAAAGAAGTGTTTAACAAATCAAAATATATTTTATATTTGAGATTCTTCAAATAGCCACCCTTTGCCTTAGTGACAGCATTGCACACTCTTGGCAGTCCCTCAACCAGCTTCACCTGGAATGCTTTTCCAACAGTCTTGAAGGAGTTCCCACATATGCTGAGCACTTGTTGGCTGCTTTTCCTTCACTCTGCGGTACAACTCATCCCAAACCATCTCAATTGGGTTGAGGTGGGTGATTGCAGAGGTCAGGTCATCTGATGCAGCACTCAATCACTTTCCATCTTTGTCAAATAACCCTTATACAGCCTGGAGGTGTGTTTTGGGTCATTGTCCTGTTGAAAAACAAATGATAGTCCCACTAAGCGCAAACCAGATGGGATGGCGTATTGCTGCAGAATGCTTTGGTACCCATGCTGGTTAAGTGTGCCTTGAATTCTAAATAAATCAGTGTCACCAGCAAAGCACCATCACACCTCCTCCTCCATGCTGAGAACCACACATGCTGAGATCATGCGTTCACCTACTCTGCGTTCCACAGAAAGATACAGCGGTTGGAACTAAAAATCAAACATTTTGACTTATCAGACCAAAGCAAAGATTTCCACCGGTCTAATGTCCATTGCTCGTGTTCCTTGGCCCAGGCAAGTCTTTTCTTCTTATTGGTGTCCTTTAGTAGAGGTTTCTATACAGCAATTCGACAATGAAGGCCTGATTCACGCAGTCTCTTCTGAACAGTTGAGGTTGAGATGTGTCTGTTACTTGAACTCTGAAGCATTTATTTGGGCTGCAATTTCTGAGGCTGATAACTCTAATGAACTTATCCTCTGCTGCAGAGGAGACTCTGGGTCTTCTATTCCTGTGGCGGTCCTCATGAAAGCTAGTTTCATCATAGCTCAATGGTTTTTGCAACTGCACTTGAAGAAACTTTAAAAGTTCTTGAAATTTTTCGCATTGACTGACCTTTGTCTTAAAGTAATGTTGGACTGTCGTTTCTCTTTGCTTATTTGAGCTGTTCGTGCCATAATATGGACTTGGTCTTTAACCAAATAGGGCTATCTGCTGTATACCCCCCCTACCTTGTCACAACACAAATGATTGGCTCAAACACATTAAGGAAAGAAATTCCACAAATTAACTTTTAACAAGGCACACCTGTTAATTGAAATGCATTCCAGGTGACTACCTCATGAAGCTGGTTGAGAGAATTCCAAGAGTGTGCAAAGCGGTCATCAAGGAAAAGGGTAGCTATTTGAATAATCTCAAATATAAAATATATTTAGATTTTTTGGTTGCTACATGACTCCATATGTGTTATTTCATAGTTTTGATGTCTTCACTATTCTACAATGTAGAAAATAGTAAAAATAAAGAAACACCCTGGAATTTTTATTTTTAATTTACCTTTACCCTGCCGCCGAAGTGTTCAAAAACTTTTCACCGGTAGTGTAAATTTTATTAATTTCATCTTATGGAATGAATTTTTTTTAAAAGAAAGAATAAGGGTCATCACACAGTAATTAAAAAAAAAATGCATCTCATTGATCTTTTAGATAGAAATTATTCACTAATATTAAAGTGCCCTTTAATATAGAGCACAAAAAAAATCAGATTTGCTTATATGAATAAATACATTTATAGCCTGTGTCAAAATTCAGCATTTTGACATTTCCCTTTGTACATTTTAACCCACATTTCTATGAGTTTTCACCCTCATTAAGCCCTAGTTATTGTTTTGCTTTGACAAAGTATTTACTGAAGATTATTTGTTTCATGTGATTTTTACCTTAATTTTAATGTAAATAAATATTATTTTCAAAAGACATTGAACATCTCGTCGTGAAATCCTAGTGTAAAATCAGTTGAGCTGGTTATTCTCTTTATACTCTGAGCGGGTCGAGCATAACATGTAAACCCTGTTACCTATTGTTATGGGATTTTTATGAATAATGACTAAATGATGTATACATTTAACGTAGAACTGTAACTAATTGAATTCTATCCTGTCTGATGAAGAATGTTTGTACATAGCCAAAGAAGAAGTGTTAACAGACAACTTGTGGACAGACAACTTGTGACCACAGGGAAACTAACAACAGGAAAGATGTCTCGTCTCCATCCAGGGAGGGGAGAAACCGTTGGGCTTGCAGTAGATTGTGTAACATGTGGTAGCATATGATAAGCAATATGTATGTGTTGGAATGGAATTGAAAAGCAGCTTTGTCATTGTCAGAGAGGAGGAGGGACATTTAGGACGCTATGTGTGATATATAAACAAATGTACATGGGATTATGACCAGAGCTCTCGAGAATAAACGTAACTGACTATTGTGGACTGGTCTCTATCTGTTTCATTTCAACCAGAACCTTACAACTTCTGGGTCACAGACCGAGAATTCTAATTGAAGTTCAGCTTATGAACCATGAGAATGTATATTTCTCCTAACACCTATAGATAGACAAAACATTTCTAGACAGTTTTTTTTTTTTTTAAGCTTGCATTTAATTTCCCCTTCCTGCTGTACACAACAAGCGTCCATTCCCCTAGGTTGAAGAACCACGTCGGGCAGAAATGAGCATTTGGATCAGGAAAGTTTCCTCTCAAGACCTCTACAAGCCATAAAGCTGAATAAAATTATACTTTACCGGTTGTCTGTGTGGTTGGTCCTTTTGCAGGTAGGAATGTATATTGTTTGTATTTCCGTTTTTTATTTTCAATACTGATGCAATTTGCAGGTGACAAACACTTGCACAACGTGCCCGAGCCTAACCTAACGGCAAACACTACCAGCTGATTGCGATAAAACATGCTTCGGTCGACTACATTCGGTTACATTCGGCTATTGTCTACATATTGTGCATCACGTGCAATGTGTTAACTGATTGAAAATACAAGCGAGAGAACCTACCGGCACCACAAAAAGTTGGGTAAACAACACATCCTTTTGGATACCTTATCTCCACCTCCTACTCCCAAAAGGACCAGCAGCATGAACAACCGGTAAAGTAAGTGTAAATATAATTTGATTCAACATTCTGCCTTGTAGAGACTATTTCTTTAAGACGTATATCCATGGAGTAACCATGGTAACCGTCTGATTTTAGGCAACCATTCCCTGTCACAAGGGGATTCATGGCTGTTTTAAGATGAATTTATCAACCCTGTTACTTTATTTGGCACTTAATAGCCTTTTTTATTTTATTTAACCCTTGTCTTAATTGCAGAGAAAACCAACTTGAAATTGTATTACTTTTCCTAGAGTGACCCCAACATTAGAAAAAGTGAAACATCGCCTTTGTTCATATTTCCATGAAAGCTGTACACCACTAGGGTACAAAGATTGTCTTAGGATCATTTTTGACCTGGCAAGTTATAAAACCATTTACACACCAGAAAAATCACAAAGACACACACAATGAGAAATTGAGATTATGTGTGCTACTGATTGAACTCAGCCAGCAGCTCCTGAAGAGGAAGATCACCATGGTTGGCACAGTTAGAAAGAACAAGCCTGAGCTCCACCCCTGCAATCCTCACAACAAGGGGGAGAGAGGCCTTCTCGTCAAAGTTTGCCTTCACCCCCATCACCACTCTAGTTTCTTATCTCCCAAAGAGGAACAAGAATGTGGCACTCCTGAGCACACTGCACAAAACAGCTGAGATCAGTAATCGTGAGGACAGGAACCAGCCATCATCCTGGACTACAACCCCCACAAAGGAGGCGTGGACAACCTGGACAAGGTGATTAGAACTTAAAGCTGCAGGAGTATGACTGCCCGCTGACTCCTGGTCATCTTCCATAATATCATTGATGTGTCCTCATACAATGCCTTCGTGATATGGAGCAAGATCAACCCTATCTGGATGCCTAATAAGCAGAACAAGAGGAGGGAGCAGCTGGAAAAGGCACTTGTAACTCCACACATTCAAAGAAGGGAGCGCGTCCCCACACAGCAGCCTCTGCAGCGCTTGTGAAAGCTGTTCAGGGGTCTGAATCTTGTCCTGATCCACCTGAGGCTGCAGCTGGGGCAGGCAAGAGGAGGAGATGCCAATTCTGCCCCAAAGGACTGTAAAACAAATACTATGTGCTGCACATGTGAGAAATACATCTGCAAAGTCCATGCACACACACTTGCATACTGTGATAATTAGAGTTGATTGATTTATGTTCTTCACGTTTTTGTATCTATTATCTTATTTTATTCTTATTTATTGTTGTTGTTTATACACCTTGTGGGTGGGGGCAATAGTAAAAAAATGGGAGAAGGCTAGTATTTTGTAGCTGAATTCCTCATTGTACAGTAAATAAGAATATATCACTATGTTGCCAAAAAGGTTCAAGACGTGTTGTTTCCCTTCAATAAAATGCATTCAAAACTACTTTCTGCACATTTCTGCTACTTTCTTAGGCTATACAAGTGCTATCTCTTGCTGAAAAATGTATGTTTACACCTATGCAGTACCTTTAGCAATAATAATAATAAACCTCTACTTTAGTAAAGAAAACAAGTATGACAGGTGTGTTGTAATAAAAACGAGTGGTGTCCACTGATTAAATGCAGTCTTTCTGCATTGTCAACAGGGATAACCCAGATATTCACAAAGTTTGTGATGAATGACAGGTTGTTTCTTCATGCAAAATAGATTTGGGGTTTAAAATTCAATTAAGATGCTTTATTTTAGGGGTTTAGTGAAGGGGGGGTCATTTTTTACCCTTAGGACAAGGGGAGTATACAGAATGTTAAGACTACACAAGGGTTAACCTCTTGAGATGGGGACAAAATGTTTTTTATTTAATTGAATATGTGCTCATTATTTTTTACACCAAGTTACACTACTCAAAAGCCACCTAATTGGTGGAACGACCTAATAGCCAGAAGCATCACTATTCCCATTGAAGAGCTATTACCGTATGCCCCTGAACAGGCAGTTAACCCACTGTTCCTAGGCCGTCATTGAAAATAAGAATTTGTTCTTAACTGACTTGCCCAGTTAAATAAAGGTAAAATAAAAAAAATGAATAAAATATGTATTTCTCCCTTACCTTGCTCCCCCATCTTTAGTCCACTCAGCAGGTCAGTGCTCTCTGGTCCATCTTCTGTTGTCTCCTCTTTGACCAGCATCAGATCAGGCTTCCCATCCTCCATGTCTACTGACTGTAAGAGGTACAGAAAAACATTGTGTTGGATCAAGAAATCTGATATGAGCATCTTCTGATTGGGAAATGAGGGATTGCTATGAGTACTATGCAAAAATGTTAGTTGATTTGATTACTTGACAGTCTTTAATGATTTGATAATTCAAAATACATGGTCCCACACTTAAGACAAAAAGTGCTGATCTAGGATCTGTACATATAATCTTATTCATTATGATCCAAAAGGCAAAACTGATGCAGATTAGCACTCACACTGAGAAGCTTTGTGGATTCAGGCCCTGACCTAATACCATTCAGACTCTAGTTTACATTGGGCTCACCTCAGTGAGACTGTAAGTGGTCCTGTGCTGCTCAGCTGATTCCTCCGTGGGTTCAGGAGAGGGTGTAGTCTGGTTGTCCTCCATGACCATGGTTCCCTCAGGGTTCCCCAGACTCTCCTCACACCCCTCCTCCTTCACCAGCACCATCTCTGGACCCTCCTCCTGGAAGAGACAGGTGATACCCTCAGGTTACATACACACAGGACATTTCTGGAAGCATTTTCATTTATGTGACATTTGAGAAATGTACCAGACCCATATGCATTGGGTGCGTAACCTGATTAGGCCGTCCACCCACAGTGCTCAGAATGACAGAAATCACATTTAGACTATGGTAATTCATCTCAATAGAACGTCCTTCTTACCGAATTCCGATGCGCACTTTGAAGATGTTAGAATAACTGTCCACATGTACTTTTCTTTCAGCCAACAAGATGAGTAACCAACAGCAGAATCACTAGCCTATGTCAAGACTACACCCCACAGTAGAAAAGTGTACCTGTTATATTGGTCAGCTTGTCGTTCTATGCGAGAAAGAAATAGCCTATTCCAAACAGACTCTGGGACAGTTGTGGGACGAAAGATCCCAAATTCATACAACCAGTAGGCCTAGGCTACATAAGAAAAAAATTCAATCGCAATGAGGCCGATACAAAAGATCAGAACGTTTACCTTAAAATGTGGATAAACTATTATTTCTTCATATTATAAGCACAGCAATGTAAACAAGGCAGTGTGCAAATTGTCGTTCCATAATGCAATTAGCGGGACAACCCAAGTCATCAAAAGTGCACCGCACATGAGCGTGTTAAAACAGTTTTGAATTCACTATTAAAAAGAGCTACTGTTTTAAAATCTCAACTGGTAATTGAAGCGAGCTTCCCATTCGCCACTCAGCGCATCACATACCACATGCAATGTGAGCTGGAGGCATTATGCTGTTTGAAACATTAACATTTTACTTCATATTATGAGGCAAGCTTTAGGTGTATTTAGTAAGAGTATATTGGTTATAAAGTGCTGTTGGGTTTATGCAGAATAGGGTGAGATCAGATGTGATGTATACTGAAGAGAGTCTCAATGAAAGTGTTAGAATGAAAAGTCCCATTTTGTGTTTATTAAACAAACAAGTGTTAAATACACCATATGAAAACAACACATACACGTCTCAACAAAAAAATCTGCATGAACTTGACGAATTGCATTCATTTTCTTTTCAATGGAAGTAATGAAATAGGCATTCGTGACCATCATATAGCTTACAAAGTACAAACACAATATGGTAACAGATTTTTAGACTAAAATATCACACAATGTCTGGATGCAATATTCTACCCAGGAATATTCAACACTGAAATCTGTTACTCTCGGTATTCCAAATGTATCTGTGGATCTTTTATGCTGACAACAATGACAATTAACCTTTGTCTTTAATGCAGGATTTGATCTACATGTCAGAAGACCTTTCTCCTGTGTGGACCTTCAGGTGCATCTTCAGGTTACCAGCCTGGGCGAAGCGCATGTGACACTGGGTACAGCTGTAGGGTTTTTCCCCCGTGTGGACCCTTTGGTGCCTCTTCAGGGTGCAAGCCTGGGCGAAGCGCATGTGACACTGGGTACAGCTGAAGGGTTTCTCCCCCGTGTGGACCCTCTGGTGAATCTCCACCTTCTGGGGGCAGCTGAAGCCTTTGTTACAGAACATGCAGAGGAACCGTTTCTCTTTACTATTTGTGGTGCCCCCTCCCTGAGCCTGAGCTCTAGCCCTTTTGTTTGAGTTCAATGCCTGATCAAAAAGGACGCGACCGTGTGAATCGGAAGGTGCCATCGACGTGGACACTGGGTCGCAATCCCTGAAAGTGAGTAAAGGGGAGTGGGTCACGACATTTAGATTTTTTTCTATGCTTTCACTATAGTCTAAGAAGTCACTGGTGTTGCCTTGCGAGTGTCCTTCTCTTAAATGAGTCTCGTCTGCATTCCATGTCAGAGGTGCACCACCCTCCACTTTTACAGTCACCTCATCTATGACTATAACCTCCCCTTTCTTATCTAGGGACCCTTCAGAGTAGACACTACCACTGTACCGGTCCATTTCCCCTCTCATTGGATTAGTCTGTGTATCTAAGCCCACAGGCATGTCACCAGGTATCATCTCTGTCGCATATGAACAGGACGGATCATTGCCAGCCTGTAACGCATCACCTGTGTCCTGATGGGATAGAACCGTCCTTGGGCTACCATAAAGTAAATACTCTGAGCGGGGAGCAGGAGGACAGCCCAGTTGCCCGAGCCCCATTAAAGTCTCGGTGTCTGTCTCTGACTTGAGGCCGGCGTTCAGCGTTCCACTGACCTCCGTGATGCTGCATCGGGTCCTGGGCTGCGCTGGGGCAGTGGTGGTGTCCTCCATGGCTACAGGGGGCGCCACTCCAGCCGCTGCTCCAGTCTGGATGTCTCTGCTGTGCCGCGGGTCCTCCTCTCCTTCAGACCTCTCCAGCTTGACCCCAGGACCTGCAGCATCTGCATCCTGACACAAGAAGTATGTGTTTTTTAATGGGCTTCACGCTTATATCATCAAATTCATGAGAACGTGGTCAAATAAGATAGTGTGGGGCAAAAAAGTATTTAGCCAGCCAAAAATGTTGCAAGTTCTCCCACTTAAAAAGATGAGAGGCCTGTGATGTTCATCATAGGTACACTTCAACTATGACAGACAAAATGAGAAGAAAAAAATCCAGAAAATCACATTGTAGGATTTTTAATGAATTTATTTGCAAATTATGGTGGAAAATATGTATGTGGTCACCTACAAACAAGCAAGATTTCTGGCTCTCACAGAACTGTAACTTCTTCTTTAAGAGGCTCCTCTGTCCTCCACTCGTTACCTGTATTAATGGCACCTGTTTGAACTTGTTATCAGTATAAAAGACACCTGTCCACAACCTCAAACAGTCACACTCCAAACTCCACTATGACCAAGACCAAAGAGCTGTCAAAGGACACCAGAAACAAAATTGTAGACCTGCACCAGACTGGGAAGACAATCTGCAATAGGTAAGCAGCTTGATTTGAAGAAATCAACCGTGGGAGCAATTATTAGGAAATGGAAGACATACAAGACCACTGATACTCTCCCTCGACCTGGGGCTCCATGCAAGATCTCACCCCGTGGGGTCAAAATGATCACAAGAACGGTGAGCAAAAATCCCAGAACCACACAGGGGGACCTAGTGAATGACCTGCAGAGAGCTGGGAACAAAGTAACAAAGCCTACCATCAGTAACACACTACGCCGCCAGGGACTCAAATCCTGCAGTGCCAGACGTGTCCCCCTGCCAGTACATGTCCAGGCCCGTCTGAAGTTTGCTAGAGAGCATTTGGATGATCCAGAAGAAGATTGGAAGAATGTCATATGGTCAGATGAAACCAAAAATATAACTTTTTGGTAAAAACTCAACTCGTCGTGTTTGGAGGACAGAGAATGCTGAGTTGCATCCAAAGAACACCATACCTACTGTGAAGCATGGGGGTGGAAAAATCATGCTTTGGGGCTGTTTTTCTGCAAAGGGACCAGGACGACTGATCCGTGTAAAGGAAAGAATGAATGGGGCCATGTATCGTGAGATTTTGAGTGAAAACCTCCTTCAATCAGCAAGGGCATTGAAGATGAAACATGGCTGGGTCTTTCAGTATGACAATGATCCCAAACACACCGCCCGGGCAACGAAGGAGTGGCTTCGTAAAAAGCATTTCAAGGTCCTGGAGCGGCCTAGCCAGTCTCCAGATCTCAATCCTATAGAAAATCTTTGGAGGGAGTTGAAAGTCTGTGTTGCCCAGCAACAGCTCCAAAACATCACTGCTCTAGAGGAGATCTGCATGGAGGAATGGGCCAAAATACCAGCAACAGTGTGTGAAAACCTTGTGAAGACTTACAGAAAACATTTGACCTCTGTCATTGCCAACAAAGGGTATATAACAAAGTATTGAGATAAACTTTTGTTATTGACCAAATACTTATTTTCCACCATAATTTGCAAATAAATTCATTAAAAACCCTACAATGGGATTTTCTGGATTTTCTTTCTCATTTTGTCTGTCATAGTTGAAGTGTACCTAAGATGATAATTACAGGCCTCTCTCATCTTTTTAAGTGGGAGAACTTGCACAATTGGTGGCTGACTAAATACTTTTTTGCCCCACTGTATGTATACCTCTTCATTTATTCCACGTTGTTGTTACAGCCTGAATTCAAATGTATTAAATTGATTGTTTTTCCTCACCCATCTTTACACAATACAACATGATGACAAAGTGAAAACACATTTTTAGAAATGTTAGCAAATTTATTGAAAATGAAATACAGAAATATCTAATTTGCATAGGTATTCACACCCATGAGTCAAAACATGTTAGAATCCCCTTTGGCAGCGGTTACAGCTGTGAGTCTTTCTAGGTAAGTATAAGAGCCTTGCACAGCTCGATTGTACTGTATAATATTTGCACATTAATCTTTTTTAAATTCTTCAAGCTGTCAAGTTGGTTGTTGATCATTGTTAGACAGCCATTTTGAAGTATTGCCATAGATTTTCAAGATGATTTAAGTCAAAACTGTGACTAGGCCACTCAAGAACATTCAATGTAATCTTGCAAAGCAACTCCAATGTATATTTCCAATGTATATGTGTTTTAAGTTATTAATGTCCTGCTGAAAGCTGAATTTGTCTTCCATTGTCTATTGGAAAGCAGACTGAACCAGGTTTTCCACTAGGATTTTGCCTGTGCTTAGCTCTATACCGCTACTTTTTATCCTAAAAAAACTCCCTAGTCCTTGCCGATGACTAGCATACCCATATCATGATGCAGCCAACACCATGCTTGGAAATATGAAGAACGACACTCAGTGATGTGTAGTGTTTGCCCCAAACATAACGCTTTGTATTCAGGACATAAAGTTAATTTCTTTGCAGATATACAGTGCCTTCGGAAAGTATATAGACACCTTGACATTTTCCACTACAGCTTGTAGCGTCATAGCCAAGAAGACTCAAGGCTGTAATCACTGCCAAAGGTGCTTCAAAGTACTGAGTAAAGGGTCTCAATTCTTAAGTAAATGTGATCAGTTTAAAAAATATACATAAATTAGCAAAAATTGCTAAAATCCTGTTTCTGCTTTGTAATTATGGGGTATTGTGTGTAGATTGATGGGGGGGGGGACAATTTAATTAATTTTTGAATAAAGATGTAACCTAACAGTATGTGGAAAAAGTCAAGAGGTCTGAATACTTTCCGAAGGCACTGTGCAAACAGGATGCATGTTTTGTTATATTTGTATTCTGTACAGGCTTCCTTCTTTTAACTCTGTCATTTACGTTAGTATTGTGGAGTAACTACAATGTTGTTGATTCATCCCCAGATTTCTCCTTTCACACCCATTAAACTCTTAACTGTTTTAAAAATCACAATTGGCCTGATGGTGAAATCCCTGACCAGTTTCCTTCCTCTCAGGCAACGGAGTTAGGAAGGTTGTCTGTATCTTTGCAGTGACTGGGTGCATTGATACACCATCTAAAGCCTAATTAATTACTTCACCATGCTCAAAGGTGCCCTTCTTTGCGAGGCATGGAAAAACCTCCCTGGTCTTTGTGGTTGAATATGTGCTTGATAATCACTGCTCGATTGAGGGACCTTAAAGATAATTTTATGTGTGGGAAACAGAAATGGGCTAGTTATTCAAAAACCATGTTAACCTCTATTATTGAACACGGAATATGTCCACGCAACTTGTTAAGCACATTTGTACTCCTGAACTTATTTAAGCTTGCCATAACAAAAACTTTACTCAATACATTTCAGCTTTTAATTTTGTATTAATTACTAAAATGTTCTACAAACAAAATTCCACTTTGACATTATGGGGTATTGTGTAGAGATCAAAATCTAAATGTAATACATTGTCAATTCAGGCTGTAAGTAGTAAGACACATCGCAAAAGTTATTAAAGTCTCATTTGAACTACAACTCAGCAGCCTTGTTAGCGTGGCTGCTCAAGTTGAGGACTTACAGGACAATAAAACCTTTCAATTACAGTCCATTTGATGTGTTTTGTATTAGATTACGCTGGAGCAATTTTACTGAACATTGCCAGCCAGTACATTAAGAAAATGATAAACATTCAATTTTTCGGCTTTGTGCTTCTTCTTGGTCGTCAAATACGTTGAAAACCGGCATAGGGTAAGTAAATTACCTCAGATACACATACATTTGATATATATATATATATATCAATGTAAATTTTAAGCAAATTCGTAACCTACAAAACGAGGGACCATGGATAACAATGTTAACAATGTGATATCTGAAGTGAATAGCTGAGGGGAGCCTTTCTGATACAAACGGGCCACATTTGATTTACAAAACAACTGTAATTTTTAATGCAACACTATTACACTAACCTCTATCATGATAACGTGCTGGGTTGAGGTTCCACTCCCCTCATCAACCGTGATTGGTTGGTCATCTCGCCATGCATTGGGTCCCACTGGCTTCACAACATTTATTTGGCCTCCAGTGAGATGCCCGCCACCTGAAAGAGTGATTGAGGAGATGAGGTGGTTTGATTAGCGACTGTCTATGCTCAACAGTATATTCCCACTATTGACAGTTGACACTGTCTAGAATTGGCAAGAATATAAGGTATCACTTCTCATAACTGCTTGATATTCTATTTATTGATTGATGTATTATATTCCATGCATCACATTGTTTTCATTGAGTAAATAGGAAATACAGTAAATCAAGACCTGGTTAGAATATGAAATTGTGTCTTTGCGCAAGATAGCTAAGTTTACTATTGCATACTATCCTACACATGACCAAGACCTAATTCTGGGTAACACATCTGGACACAGAGGGGAACGGGCAATGAGCTACTGTATATATGACGACAACAGGCCGCGCAGCCTCCGCCTTCTGCAAAAAGTACCTCTTGCCATTCCTCTGTATTGGTCGAGGATCTTGCCACTACTGGGACGACTAGCGAGGACGCGCTCTCGCATTGTCCTGTCGGCGCGCTCCCGTGCCACCTTCAGTTCCTGTAGCTGTAATTTCCTGCGCAATGCCCTGTTCTGTTTCTGGCTTTCAGAAATTTCCAAACGAAACACTGCATAGTCGTCATCTACAAGTTTACAGATCTCTGCCACGGCTGCATTCGCTAGCACCTCCATGATGGAGGCTATTTGCGTGTGAAAAACCATACAGTTAGCCATTGTTAGCAGCTAGCGTTACCTATAACGTCTATCAACCAAGTCCTGTCTCCAACGCGAATTAAAGACTACATGGCGTAAGTATGTGATGCTGTGTAGTTAAAATAATAATATTTTGTGCTCCATGGCGTTAATAAACGTCTAAATAACAACAATAAAAACGCTAACGTGGAAATTGTTCTTGGTCACTGTTCACTTCCGTTTACAGTGAAGATAAATGTTATTGGTTAGCGTCGTAGCGCAAAGGGTGTGCCTAAATGAAAAGCGTATGCGCGCTGTTCTTATTCGATGAGGTTTAACGGCGTTTGGCATCCAAATATGTTGCATTACCGCCACCTACTAGACTGGAGTACAAATCACTTATACTTTGCTTGAAAAAAAATGTATAAATACCCTTTCACTCACCAAAAAATGTAATAAATATAACACCACCCTACTCCCCTATTTAAATATATTTAGTCCTACCTCATGCCAACAACCGGAAATGATGGGACTTCACTTAACACACCCTGTAACTCTTCTGATGTCAAGTCTCGCACACCCAAATACCTCTCTGCAGCTGCCACCAAAACCTCAATTTTCTGCGGCTTACGTTCCATCCCTGCAGTACAGTTGATAACCATTGTTATACATGCAAAAAAATCCAATCTTACTGAAACATATATCCCTAATTGGCCTAACCCTCTGTACTGGTACAGTTCTACTACTTACGCCACTCCTCTCAGGATCCCTCCCCCTTGACCCATCTTCCTCTACTTTCTTCATTGCCTCAGCATGAGACAACTTTTGCACTACTCTAACCCTGGAAACCTCAACCTGAGTCTCTTGCACGGGAGATTTCTCATCTCCAGCCCCAAAGGCATCCCTACAATTCACACATACCACTACTTTTCCCAATGCTACACATTCCTTTGTCTCATGCCCTTCTGCACACTTCTCACACCTAGGAACCTCCCTCCTACACACTGCTGCCACATGCCCATAAGCTTGACACCTGTAACATCTTAATGTAACATCACTTTGTCTGGCAAAGACTCAACATACAATTTTTAAAGAACAGACGATGACTCTTCTGTTTCACCACTCTCGCCACCCTGTCTGTGTCGCACCAAACGACAAGCATCACAAACACCTGGAATCTTCCCCTTAAGTTGGTCAACTTTTACATTTACTGCTACCCCGGTGATCACTCCTTTCAATGGTGCCCTTTTCTTGGGTAGCGAAACAATTCACATTTCTTGCCCCCATTCGTTTAACGGCGAGCGCCTTCTCCCTTTGACCAGCAGTAACACAAACAATTATCACAAGACAACTTCTGGTTACCCTCACTGATTCCACAGCACCCAACTCTGTTTTCACCCACCCTGAAACCACAAATGGATCAGCCAAAAGGCAAGGGTCCACTTTTTTTAAAACTTCACTCCTACTGGCACAGACCCATCTTTATTCGGACCCTCGGTGCAAGCCTCTGGGTCCGAGAACTTCACCACACCTACCACCTCTGATACTTTGACCTCATTCACTTCCATTTCTCCTCCTGTCTTCAGCTCTCTGCTTACACTTTCTACAATTCTTCTTTAACAAACCATCTCTTTTTTAACAAACCACAATTTTTTCGCCATTTTTAACCGACTCAAGCTCACCGACTTCTTCCCTCTCTCTCTTAGACCTCCTCTGCCACTATTTTCCCCTCCATTCCTCCTCCGTATTCCAAGTATACGTCTCCTTCTGATAATACTGCACTTCACCTGACATACATCTTGTTCTTGCTTTCTCTCAAGGGACGCCATTTAACCGGCTGTCACAATCTCCGTACAATCAGCACGAACCCCTCGGGATCCCACTTATAAAGCAGCTGCTTCGTCTTGATGTTATTCTTTATCAAAAGCTACCGCAACGCTTTTCTATTTCAAACAAGCGCGCTCTTCCAACCACCATCACCTTGTCGATAGCTCACTCTGGATGCGTACTCTCGGCTACGTCACTTCCTTGGTTCCCCGCGCTGTTCTTTGAAATATGGTAGTGCTTATTACATTACACATCAAGGCCCTCACTGGCCAATCAGAACCTGTTCCATGGCTAAATATGTGGTTGCTTCAAGTTGTTTATTAAGGTCTTTCATATATTGATTTTTTGTTATCAGGGAGAGGCTATATACAGTGCCTTGCGAAAGTATTCGGCCCCCTTGAACTTTGCGACCTTTTGCCACATTTCAGGCTTCAAACATAAAGATATAAAACTGTATTTTTTTGTGAAGAATCAACAACAAGTGGGACACAATCATGAAGTGGAACGACATTTATTGGATATTTCAAACTTTTTTAACAAATCAAAAACTGAAAAATTGGGCGTGCAAAATTATTCAGCCCCCTTAAGTTAATACTTTGTAGCGCCACCTTTTGCTGCGATTACAGCTGTAAGTCGCTTGGGGTATGTCTCTATCAGTTTTGCACATCGAGAGACTGACATTTTTTTCCCATTCCTCCTTGCAAAACAGCTCGAGCTCAGTGAGGTTGGATGGAGAGCATTTGTGAACAGCAGTTTTCAGTTCTTTCCACAGATTCTCGATTGGATTCAGGTCTGGTCATTGACTTGCCCATTCTAACACCTGGATATGTTTATTTTTGAACCATTCCATTGTAGATTTTGCTTTATGTTTTGGATCATTGTCTTGTTGGAAGACAAATCTCTGTCCCATTCTCAGGTCTTTTGCAGACTCCATCAGGTTTTCTTCCAGAATGGTCCTGTATTTGGCTCCATCCATCTTCCCATCAATTTTAACCATCTTCCCTGTCCCTGCTGAAGAAAAGCAGGCCCAAACCATGATGCTGCCACCACCATGTTTGACAGTGGGGATGGTGTGTTGCTTTTACGCCAAACATAACGTTTTGCATTGTTGCCAAAAAGTTCAATTTTGGTTTCATCTGACCAGAGCACCTTCTTCCACATGTTTGGTGTGTCTCCCAGGTGGCTTGTGGCAAACTTTAAATTACACTTTTTATGGATATCTTTAAGAAATGGCTTTCTTCTTGCCACTCTTCCATAAAGGCCAGATTTGTGCAATATACGACTGATTGTTGTCCTATGGACAGAGTCTCCCACCTCAGCTGTAGATCTCTGCAGTTCATCCAGAGTGATCATGGGCCTCTTGGCTGCATCTCTGATCAGTCTTCTCCTTGTATGAGCTGAAAGTTTAGAGGGACGGCCAGGTCTTGGTAGATTTGCAGTGGTCTGATACTCCTTCCATTTCAATATTATCGCTTGCACAGTGCTCCTTGGGATGTTTAAAGCTTGGGAAATCTTTTTGTATCCAAATCCGGCTTTAAACTTCTTCACAACAGTATCTCGGACCTGCCTGGTGTGCTCCTTGTTCTTCATGATGCTCTCTGCGCTTTTAACGGACCTCTGAGTCTATCACAGTGCATGTGCATTTATACAGAGACTTGAGATGAGACACAGGTGGATTGTATTTATCATCATTAGTAATTTAGGTCAACATTGGATCATTCAGAGATCCTCACTGAACTTCTGGAGAGAGTTTGCTGCACTGAAAGTAAAGGGGCTGAATAATTTTGCACGCCCAATTTTTCAGTTTTTGATTTGTTAAAAAAGTTTGACATATCCAATAAATGTTGTTCCACTTCATGATTGTGTCCCACTTGTTGTTGATTCTTCACAAAAAAATACAGTTTTATATCTTTATGTTTGAAGCCTGAAATGTGGCAAAAGGTCGCAAAGTTCAAGGGGCCGAATACTTTCGCAAGGCATTGTACATGTGATATAAGATATGTAAACATGATTAAAAGTGGCATTATTTAGAGTGGCATTGTATAAAGTGACGAGTGATCCATTTATTAAAGTGGTCAGTGATTGGGTCTCAATGCAGGCAGCAACCTCTCTGAGTTAGTGATTGCAGTCTGATGGCCTTGAGATAGAAGCTGTTTTTCAGTCTCTTGGTCCCAGCTTTGAGGCTCCTGTACTGACCTCGCCGCCTTCTGGATGGTAGCGGTGTGAATAGGCAGTGGCTCAGGTGGTTGATGTTTTTGATGATCTTCTTGGCCTTCTTGTGACATCGGGTGCTGTAGGTGTCATGGAGGGCAGGTTGTTTGCCCCCGGTGATGCGTTGTGCAGACCGCACCACCCTCTGGAGAGCCTTGCAGTTGAGGGTGGTGCAGTTGCCATACCAGGCTGTGATACAGCCCGACAGGATGCTCTCGATTGTGCATCTGTAAAAGTTTGTCAGAGTTTTGGGTGACAATCCAAATTTCTTCTGCCTCCTGAGGTTGAAGAGGCGCTGTTGCGCCTTCTTCACCACACTGTCTGTGTGGGTAGACCATTTCAGTTGGTCTGTGATGTGTATGCTGAGGAACTTAAAATCTTCCACCTTCTCCACTGCTGTCCCTTCGATGTGGATAGGGGGGTGCTCCCTCTGCTGTTTCCTGAAGTCCACGATCATCTCTTTTGTTTTGTTGACATTGAGTGAGGAGGTTGTTTTCCTGACACCACACTCCGAGTGCCCTCACCTCCTCCCTCTCTTGTCGTTGTTGGTAATCAAGCGCACTACTGTTGTGTCATCTGCAAACTTGATGATTGAGTTGGAGGCGTGCATGGCCACGCAGTCATGGGTGAACAGGGAGTACAGGAGGGTGCTGAGCATGCACCCTTGTGGGGCTGCAAAGTGGAGATGTTGTTTCCTACCTTCACAACCTGGGGGCGGCTCGTCAGAAAGTCCAGGACCCAATTGCACAGGGCCTCCAGCATAATGATGAGCTTGCAGGGTACTATGGTGTTAAATGCTGTAGTCAATGACCGGCCACCCTAGACCCACTTACTGGCCACCCTAGACCCACTAAAATTTGCTTACCGCCCCTATAGATCCACAAACGATGCAATCGCCATCGCACTGCATACTGCCCTATCCCATCTGGACAAGAGGAATACCTATGTAAGAATGCTGTTCACTGACTATTGCTTAGCATTCAACACCATAGTAACCCCTCCTGCCAGTTGAGGACTTGTGAGATGTCTGTTTCTCAAACTATACACTCTAATGTACTTGTCCTCTTGCTCAGTTGTGCATTGGGGCCTCCCACTCCTCTTTCTATTCTGGTTAGAGCCCGTTTGCGCTGTTCTGTGAAGTGAGTAGTACACAGCGCTGTATGAGATCTTCAGTTTCTTGCCAATTTCTCGCATGGAATAGCCTTCATTTCTCAGAACAAGAACAGACAGATGAGTTTCAGAAGAAAGTCTTTGTTTCTGGCCATTTTGAGCCTGTAATCGAACCCACAAATGCTAATGCTCCAGATACTCAACTAGTCTAAAGGCCAGTTTAAATGCTTCTTTAATCAGCACAACAGTTTTCAGCTGTGCTAACATAATTGCAAAAGTGTTTTCTAATGATCAATTAGCCTTTTAAAATTATATACTTGGATTAGCTAACACAACGTGCCATTGAAACACAGGAGTGATGGTTGCTGATAATGGGCCTCTGTACACCTATGTAGAAATTCCATTAAAAATCAGCCGTTTCCATCTACAATAGTCATTCACAACATTAACAATGTCTACACTGTATTTCTGATCAATTTGATGTTACTTCAATGGACAAAACATGTGCTTTTCTTTCAAAAACAAGGACATTTCTAAGTGACCCCAAACTTTTTTTTCTTAATTCCATTCCTTTACTTAGACTTGTGTGTATTGTGTATATGTTGTGTAATTGCTAGATATTACTGCACTGTTGGAGCTAGAAACACAGGCATTCCGCTACACCCGCAATAACATCTGCTAAACACGTGCATGTGACCAATAAAATATTATTTGATTTGGTGAAGTCTCACAAACTCCCCTATGGCAGATAGATAAAGATGTACATGTAAACAAGTGAATAGCTGAGGGAAGCCTTTCTGAAATAAACAGGCCACATCTGATTTACAAAGTAACTCATATTTTATGCAACACTATTACACTAACCTCTATCATGATAATGTGCTGGGTTGAGGCTCCATTCCCCTCATCAACAGTGATTGGTTGGTCATCTCTCCATGTATTGTGTCCCACTGGCTTCACAAAGCTCCTGTGGCCTCCAGTGAGATGTCTTTCACTTGAGAGAGTGATTGGGGTAAAAGCTGGTTAGGTTAACTACTGTCAATGCTCAACGGTATGTTGTACACTATTGACACTGTCTAGAATTGGCCAGGATGTAAGGTAACACTTCTCATAACTTCTTGATATACTATTTACTGATTGATGTATTGTTTTCGATGGGTAAATAATAGGAAATGCAGTAAATCAAGAATGTGGTTAGAATATGATAGTGTCTTTGCGCAAGATAACAAAGTAATCAGGTGAATTATTGCATACTATCCAAAAACTTTCCAAGACCCATATGTGGTTAACACATCTAAATTAACATACACCGAGGGGAATGGGGCTAAATGCACTGTAAGGGATCTCGTCCTCCTCTTCTGAGGAGGAGTAGCGAGAAGGATCGGAGGACCAATGCGCAGCGTGGTAAGTGTTCATGATGTAATAAATCAAAATAAACACTGAAATACAAAACAATAAAGTGAACGAATGAAAACCGAAACAGTCCTGTCTGGCGACACACACAAAGACATAAATTAAACACCCACAACTCAAAAGTGAAACCAGGCTACCTAAGTATGATTCTCAATCAGGGACAACGATTGACAGCCGCCTCTGATTGAGAACCATACTAGGCCGAACACAGAAATCCCAAATTGTAGAAAAAACGAACATAGACAACCCACCCAACTCACGCCCTGACCATACTAAAACAAATATATAATAACAGAACTAAGGTCAGAACGTGACATGCACCTCTTGCCATTCATCTGTCTTCTGCTAAATGTACCTCTTGCCATTCCTCTGTATCGGTCGATTGTCTTAGAATAAAAAACATGAGCTGGCGCACACCCAGAAAAATGATTTTATCAGTACTGGGACAACTGGCGAGGACGCGCTATCATGCCCCCTTCAGGTCCGGTACCTGTAGTTGCCGCCGCAATTCCCTGTTTTCATTCTAGCTTTGCATTACAGTGCCTTCCGAAAGTATGCAGACCCCTTGACTTTTTCCACATTTTGTTACATTATAGCCTTATTCTAAAAATGTATTACATTGTTTTTTCCCTCTCATCAATCTGCACACAATACCCGATAATAACAAAGAAAAAACAGGTTTTTAAAAATTATTGCTAGTTTATTAAAAATATAAAACTGAAATATCACATTTACACAAGTATTCAGACCCTTTACTCAGTACTTTGTTAAAGCACCTTTGGCAGCGATTTCAGCCTTGAGTCTTCTTGGGTATAATGCCACAAGCTTGGCACACTTGTATTTGGAGAGTTTCTCCCATTCCTCTCTGCAGATCTTCTCAAGCTCTGTCAGCTATTTTCAGGTCTCTCCAGAAATGGTCGATCGGGTTCAAGTCCGGGGTCTGGCCGGGCCACTCAAGGACATTCAGAGACTTGTCCTGAAGCCACTCCTGCATTGTCTTGGCTGTGTGCTTAGGGTCATTGTCCTGTTGGAAAGTGAATTTTCGCCCCAGTCTGAGGTCCTGAGCGCTCTGGAGCAGGTTTTCATCAAGGATCTCTGTACTTTGCTCTGTTCATCTTTGCCTCGATCCTCACTAGTCTCACAGTCTCTGCCACTGAAAAACATCCCCACAGCATGATTCTGCCACCACCATGCTTCACCGTAGGGATGGTGCCAGGTTTCCTCCAGACGCGCCGCTTGGCATTCAGGCCAAAGAGTTCAATCCTGGTTTCATCAGACCAGAGAATATTGAACTATACTTGTTCTAGCATAGGTTTACTATCTCTCTAAAAAACAGTTAACACAAGCCTGTTAAATAATTCAAAGTTAAAGGGGTATGTGGTTAATTACGCTCTTATAAGACACTAAACATTATAACTATAATATGTCAGATAAAGAATGTTTCCCAGATATCACCTAATGTACATCTCAAGACACACTGCTACGATTTCTTCCCATTGTGGACACTCCTATGTCTGATAAGGCTACTCAGGAAGGAGAAGCTCTTGTGACATAATTTGCAATTGAAGCTGTCCTTGGTGTGAACAGTCTGGTGCTGCTTCACATACCTTGCCTCAGCAAAGTGCTTCCCACATGTGGGGCAGGCGTACGGCTTGTCGGCGTCCGACCTACTGCTCGGCCTCCCACATTGTGACCCCATGACACCAGAGGAGGTAGAAGCAAGAGTTTTTGAGCTCCCTCCTTGACCTCTAGCCATTGTTTGGGTGTTGTTGGAATTGTGTGCTGTGTTATAGGCTAGGTACCTCTTATGGTGAACGCCCATCCTGACCCTGTCTGTATTGGTGGGGTAAACCTGAGGTAAGTGAGGAAGGCTAGACCCAGGCCCAGGCCTTCTATGAACCAAGTCACCAGGCATTGGACGAGGCCCTGAAGGAGAAGACAGACTTGCTGATAGACTACCACCAGGGGGGGCTCCCATCACTCTCTGTGAAGGCTGAAGCCCAGGGTGACCTGCTCTGTTCATCATGGATACTGTGGTGTTTGTATCATAGGAACAGGAGGGTTGATCTCTATCAGCCCCAGACTGCAGACTGGAGCCTCTGTTTCTCTGATGACCAACAGGACTGAGGTGGTTCAGTCCACCTGTCCACTGGTTGTGTTCTGTGTAGTGGTTGTGGTGGAGTCCCTGTCCCTCACGGTTGGGTCCTAGTTCTGACTCGGGAAGGAAGAGTGATGGCTCCAGATCCAGGGTTTTGATCCGGGGCCAGGGTTTGTGACCACCCACCTCAGATGTCCAGTCTCTTCCGTCAGCAACACCAGACATCAGCTGGTCCTCATGGACTGCAGACTATAAACACAAATTGTACAGAAATGCATAAAGGAATAAGAAACTCTTTGCTGTACACACAGAAGCATGACATGATATTATAAAATGTTAACCACTGTCAAGTACCTAACAATATGGAGCCATTGGAGTTTACTATGAAACAATGTCCATAAGTGTTGATTCAAAAAGGAAATATGCTTTGGTTCGACTGAGATGAGGGAAACTCAGTCTCTGCAATAATACAAAAATAACCAAGTCAGTCACCATACCCCCCCCCCCCCCCCCCCCCCCCCCCGCATACAGACACCTCCCTGTCCCCGCAGACCAAATCTACGCCTCACCCTGCTCTCAGCCAGTCTGTTGTCATGGAGACTTAAGTTTGGTTTTTGTTTTGTGTTCGACTGTCTTTTTCTGGTTAACACTGTTGTTCCCCAGCCCAGAGTTGAGGACGCTGTCCCACCCACTGACCTCCACTATGTCACCTCTGGTCCTGGCCTGCTCGGTAATGTTGTCCCCTGGGCCCTTGGCTGCACCCGTCTGGATCTGGAAATCTAAGACGGCCGCCCAGTCTCCTCTGTTAGCCTCCAGCCAACCACCTGCAGGAGGTTAGAAAATGGACTTTACAAACATGGCAGAGAAAACGCTACAGATGGAGTTTTTCTTTATCAATTACCTGGTCAAGTTAATTTTTAAGGATAGGCGTTCCGCTAGCGACCCACCTCGACAACATCCGGTGAAATTGCAGAGCGCCAAATTCAAAATACAGAAATACTCATAATAAACATTCATAAAAGATACAAGTGTTATACATCGGTTTAAAGATGTACTTCTTGTTAATCCAGCCACTGTGTCAGATTTCAAAAAGGCTTTATGGCGAAAGCATACCATGCGATTATCTGCATACAAACATTTTCAAGCCAAGTAGAGGAGTCACGAAAGTCAGAAATAGCAATAGAATTACTCACTTACCTTTGATGATCTTCATCTGGTTGCAGTCACAAGAGTCCCTGTTACACAATAAATGTTTGTTTTGTTCGATAAAGTCCTTCTTTATATCCCAAAAACTCTGTTTTGTTGGCGCGTTTTGTTCAGTAATCCACTGACTTGAAGGAGGTCACAACATGCAGACGAATACATCCTAATAGTACCGATAAAGTTTGTTGAAACATGTCAAACGATGTTTATAATTAATTGTTAGACAATAGGTTGTCTATTGTCTAAATAATTGATCATATTTCAACCGTACAATAGCGTATTCAATAGAAAGAAAAAACAACAAAGGGCGCGCAATCGGTCACACGCAAACCAGCACCTGCTTCATTCTACAGTCCACTTACAAAATGGTCTCATTCTTCCTCATTTTTCAGAATACAAGGGTGAAACAATGTCTAAAGACTGTTGACATCTAGTGGAAGCCATATGAACTGCAATCTGAGTCCTAACCCATTACATACTGTATAGGCATTCAATTGAAAAGTACCCACATCAAAGAAATCCCACTTCCTGGATGGATTTTCCACAGGTTTTCGCTTGCCATATCAGTTTTGTTATACTCACAGACATTATTTTAACAGTTTTGGAAACTTTGGAGTGTTTTATATCCAATACTACCAATTATATGCATATCCTAGCTTCTGGGCCTGAGTAACAGGCAGTTTACTTTGGGCACCTCATTCATACAAACTTCCAAATACTGCCCCCTATCCCCAAAAAGTTTTAAGATGTGTGTTTTTGTATGCAAACATAAGTTGCTCTATGCTATAATTATTTCTCCCTTACCTTGCTCCCCCATCTTTAGTCCACTCAGGTCAATGCTCTCTGGTTCGTCTTCTATTGTCTCCTCTTTGACTATCAGCAGATCAGGCTTCCCATCCTCCATGTCTACTGACTGTAAGAGATACAGAGTGAGAGGATGTTGGATCAAGAAATCTGATATGAGCACCCTGCTATGGAGCACCTTCTGATTGGGCAATGAGGGATTGCTTTGAGTACTTTGGAAACTTGTTAGTTGATTTGATTACTTGACACTTTTTCATGGTTTGATAATTCAAACGTATGGTCTCACACTTAAGACAACATTCATCTAGACCTGGGACCGTACCTAGAAAGAGTCTCAAAGTAGAAGTGCTGATCGAAGATCAGGTCCTTCTCTGTCTACATAGTCTAATTCATTAGGATCTGAAAGGAAAAACCATTCAGACAGTAGTTTACAGTGGGCTCACCTCAGTGAGACTGTGTGTGGTCCTGTGCAGCTCAGCTGGTTCCTCTGTGGGTTCAGGAGGAGGTGTAGTCTGGTTGTCCTCCATGACCATGTTCCCATCAGTGTTCCCCAGACCCTCCTCACAACCATCCTCCTTCACCAGCAGCACCTCTGGACCCTCCTCCTGGAAGAGAGGTGATACAGATTACACAGACATACACTCCCTCAGGTACGTACACACACATAAACACTTTCAACATGGAGTGTTTACCTATCCCCACTACGTTTGAGTCATATACTGTAGATACAGAATGACTTTATTGTTGTTAAACCCATCATGGAGGACATAAATATGATGTGGGTAAATATGAGTCAACTATGATAAGTCAAAAGTCATCATATGACAAACTTGACTAAACTATATAGAATTGTACAGTTAGTGTGTAAGTGTATTTAAGTGTATATTGGTTATAAAGTGCTGTTGGGTTCATACAGAATAGGGTGAGATCAGATGTGATGTATACTAAAGAGAGTCTCAATGAAAGTCTTACAATGAAAAGTCATTTTGTGTTTATTAAACATAAACCAGTTTTAAATACAGTATATACGAAAACCACATATACACATCAACAGAAAATGGATAACTTGCATACATTTTCTAATTAAAAATGTATTGGAACAACATTTTGTAGTTTAACAGAAGTAATGAAATAGACATTTGTGGACATCATTTCGCCTACACAGTACAAACACAATATGTATCAGACTTTATACTTTATATCACACAATGTCTGGATGCAATATTCTATACTGTTATTCCAAATATATCTGTGGACCTTTTCTGCTGACAACCATGAAAATATACATTTGTCTTTAATGCAGTGTTTGATGTAAATGTCAGAAGCTATTGAGTGGAATGGTTTTTCTGCTGGTGTATCCTGAGGTAGCTCCTCTCTGAGAACCTCTTCCCGCAGTGCGTACAGGCAAACGGCCTCTCTCGCGTGTGGACCATATGATGCCTCTTCAGCTGGTCCTGACGGGAGAACCGCTTCTCACACTGGGGGCAGCTGTAGGGTTTCTCCCCTGAGTGGACCCTCTGGTGCCTCTTCAGGTCACCAGCCTGGGCGAAGCGCACGTGACACTGGGTACAGCTGAAGGGTTTCTCTCCAGTGTGGACCCTCTTGTGGATTTCCACCTTCTGCGGGCAGCTGAAGCCTTTGTTACAGAACATGCAGAGGAACCGTTTCTCTTTACTATTGCCTGATGTGGCTCCCCCTCCCTGAGCCTGGGCTCTAGCTCTGTCGTTTGAGTTTAATACCTGATCGAAAAGGATGTGGCTGTGTGAATCGGAAGGTGCCATCAACGTGGACACTGGGTTGCGATCCTTGAACACGTGGAAAGGGGAGTGGGTGGCAACATTTTGATTTGTCTCTAAGCTTTCCCTGTAGTCTAAGAAATCTCTGCCCTGCGAGTGTCTGTCTCCTAGGTGACCATTCCATGTGGGAGGTACGTTGCCCTCCAATTTTACAGTCACTTCATCTACGACTAAACCCTCACCTATCTTATCTAGACAACCTTCAGAGTATACACTACTACTGTACCGGTTCCATTTCCCTCTAGACAGATCAGTCTGTGTTTCTAAACCCAAGGGCATGTTGCCAGGGTCCATCTCTGTAGCGTAAGAACAAGACAGATCATCAACGCCAGTGTCTAACGCGTCACCATCTCCACGGGAATGACCCATCCTCTGGCGAAATACTGGTAGGTACTCTGAACCGGAAGCAGCTGGACAGCTCAGTCTCTCTGGTTCTGATATGTGTTCAGATCCTGTGTGTAAGAGCCTGTGTGTTACAGTTAAAGTCTCGGTGTCTGTCTCTGACTTGAGGACGGCGTTCGGCGTTCCACTGACCTCCAAGATGCTGTGTCTGGTCCTGGCCTGGGGCGCGGCGGTAAGGTCCTCCGGGGCTACAGCCTCTGTTTCAGTCTGGATGTCTCTGCTGTGCCGTGGGTCCTTCTCTCCTTCAGATCTCTCTTGCTTGACTCCAGGACCTGCAGCCTCTGCAGACTGACAAGAAGAGAGGAGGTTATTATCGGTACATGAGTTGAATTGGATAACAATGTGGTATTGAAGTTTCAAAATCCCCTATTGCAAATATTTGAATAGCTGAGGGGAGCCTTTCTGAAATTAAAAACGGGCCACATTTGATGTACTGTCATTGTTAATGTTACATTATGACATTAACCTCTATCACAATAACGTGCTGGGTTGAGGTTCCACTCCCCTCATCAACAGTGATTGGTTGGTCATCTCTCCATGTGTTGTGTTCCGCTGGCTTCACAAAGCTCCTATGGCCTCCAGTGAGATGTGCTTCACCTGAGAGAGTGATTGGGGGAAACGGGTAGTTAAGTTAGGTACTGTCAATGCCCAATGCTATATTGTACACTTGACACTGTCTACAAGTGGCAAGGATGTCCCTTCTCATAACTTCTTGACATACTATTTATTTATTGATTGATTGATTGATTGATTATGTTCCATGCATTACATTATTTTAATTGAGTATGACAATAGGAAATTCAGTAAATCAAGAATCTGGTTAGAATATGATAATAGGAATTGGGTTAGAATATAATATTGTGTTATATTGTGTCTCTGTGTTAGAATAATTCATTATTAATTGACCTGCCTAGTAAATACATTTTTTGCAAGATAGTTAAGTAATCAGGGGAAGTGCTACATCAGGCCCAGACACAGGCATAAGCGGTCACTTAGGGGCCCCATCCACTAGTGCCCCACCCCATAATGTCAAAGTGGAATTATGTTTTGGGGATTTTTTTTAAACAAATTACATTTAAAAAGTAATAAGTATTCAAGCATAAATAAGTCACATAATAAGTTACATGGACTCACACTGTGTGAAATAATAGTGTTTAACATGACTCATCTCTGTACCCCACACATTCAATTATCTGTAAGGTCCCAGTCAAAGCAGTGAATTTAAAACACAGATTCAATACCTCGCAAAGAAGGGCACTTATTGGTAGAAGGGTAAAAAAAACGAAACAGGCATTGAATATCCCTTTGTAGTGACACCCAGTCACTACAAAGATACAGGTGTCCTTACTCACTCGGTTGCCAGAGAGGAAGAAAACCGCTTACCAACAACATTGTAGTTACTCCACAATACTAACATAAATGACAAGAGTGAAAAGAAGGAAGCTTGTACAGAATCAAAAATATGCATCATGCAAAAAAATGTGGCAAAGCAATTTAGTTTTTGTACCACTCCATATTTTCAAGCATAGTGGTGTCTGAATCATGTTATGGGAATTATTGTAATCGTTAAGGACAGGGGATTTTTTGTTGTTAATAAACTTAATGGAGCTAAGCACAGGCAAAAACCTACAGGAAAATCTGGTTCAGTCTGCTTTCCAACAGACACAGGGAGATTAATTCACCTTTCAGCAGGACAATAACCTTAAACACAAGGACAAATCTGCACTGGAGTTGCTTACCAAGTAGACAGTGAATGTTCCTGAGTGGCTGTGTTTAATTTTCTTAAATCTATGGAACTGAAAATGGTTGTCTAGCAACAACCTATTTGACAGAGATTGAACCATTTTTAATAATTAGCTAATGTTGCACAATCCAGGTGAGGAATGCTTTTAGAGACTTACCCAGAAAGACTCACAGCTGTCATCGCTGCCAAAGGTAAGTCTACAAAGTATTGACTTTGAATACTTATGTAAATTAGATATTTTTGTATTTCATTTTCAATAAATTTGTTCAAATTTCCAAAAACTTGTTTTCGCTTTGTCATTATGAGGTAGTATGTAGATTAGTGAGAAAAAATTATAATTAAATCCATTTTGATTTAATGCTGTAACACAACAAAATGTGGAATAAGCCAAGTGGTATGAATACTTGAAGGCACTCACCGGCAAGTTTATTAGGTATACTACCTCATTCACAAAAATGTGACAACCGAAGGCAAAATCTAAGGAAGTCCCTAGATTTTGCTCACCTGAAGTAGAGTATATTGTGATAAATTGCAGGCCACTACTTGCCTAGAGAGTTTTCAGCTATACTTTTTGTGGCTGTTTATTTACCACCACTAACAGATGCTGGCACTAAGACCGCACTCAGTCAGCTGTATAAGGAAATAAGCAAGCACCACAGGAAGCACCAGTGACTCTGTCTATAGAAAAGTGGTCAGATGAAGCAGATGTTAAACTACAGGACTGTTTTGCTATCACAGACTGCAACATGTTCCGGGATTCTTCCGATGGCATTGAGCAGTACACCACATCAGTCACTGGCTTTATCAACAAGTGCATCGAGTTCGTCGTCCCCACAGTGACTGTACATACCCCAACCAGAAGCCATGGATTACAGGCAACGTTCGCACTGAGCTAAAGGGTAGAGCTGCCGCTTTCAAAGTGCGTCACTCTAACCCGGAAGCTTACAATAAATCCTGCTATGCCCTGCGACGAACCATCAAACAGGCAAAGCGTCAATACAGGGCTAAGATTGAATCATACTACACCAGCGCCGACACTCGTCTTGTGTGGCAGGGCTTGCAAACTATTACAGACTACAAAGGGAAGCACAGCTGCGAGCTGCCCAGTGACAGTAGCCTACCAGACGAGCTAAATCACTTCTATGCTCGCTTCGGGGCAACCAAGACTGAGGCATGCATGAGAGCATCAGCTGTTCCGGACGACTGTGTGATCACGCTCTCCGTAGCCGACATGAGTAAGACCTTTAAACAGGTCAACATACACAAGGCTGTGGGGCCAGACGGATTACCAGGACGTGTGCTCCGGGCATGGACTGACGAACTGGCAGGTGCCTTTACTGACATTTTCAACATGTCCCTGATTGAGTCTGTAATACCAACATGTTTCAAGCAGACCACCATAGTCCCTGAGCCCAAGAACACAAAGGCAACCTGCCTAAATGACTACAGACCCATAGCACTCCTGTCCGTAGCCATGAAGTGCTTTGAAAGGTTGGTAATGTTGGTAATCAACACCATTATCCCAGAAACCCTAGACCCACTCCAATTTACATACCGTCCAAACAGATCCACAGATGATGCAATCTCTATTGCACTCCACACTGGCCTTTCCCACCTGGACAAATGAACACCTGCGTGAGAATGCTATTCATTGACTACAGCTCAGCGTTCAACACCACAGTACCCTCAAAGTTCTTCACTAAGCTAAGGATCCTGGGACTAAACACCTCTCTCTGCAACTGGATCCTGTACTTCCTGACGGGCCGCCCCCCAGGTGGTGAGGGTAGGTAGCAACACATCTGCCACTCTGATCCTCAACACTGGAGCTCCACAGGGGTGCGTGCTCAGTCCCCTCCTGTACTCCCTGTTCACCCACGACTGCATGGGGAGGCACGACTACAACACCATCATCAAGTTTGCAGTCGACACAACAGTGGTGGTAGGCCTGATCGCTGACAACGATGAGACAGCCTTTAGGGAGGAGGTCAGAGACCTGGCCGGGTGGTGCAAGAATAACAACCTATCTCTCAACGTAACCAAGACTAAGGAGATGATTGTGGACTACAGGAAAAGGAGAACTGCGCACGCCCCCATTCTCATCGACGGTGCTGTAGTGGAGCAGGTCGAGAGCTTCAAGTTCCTCTGTGTCCACATCAACAACAAACTAGAATGGTCCAAGCACACCAAGACAGTCGTGAAGAGGGCACGACAAAGCCTATTCCCCCTTAGGAAACTAAAAAGATTTGGCACGTGTCCTCAGATCCTCAAAAGTTTCTACAGATGCAACATCGAGAGCATCCTGACTGGTTGCATCACTGCCTGGTACGGCAATTGCTTGGCCTCTGACCGCAAGGCAATACAGAAGGTAGTGCGTACGGCCCAGTACATCCCTGGGGCTAAGCTGCCTGCCATCCAGGACCTCTCCACCAGGCAGTATCAGAGGAAGGCCCTAAAAATTGTCAAAGACCCCAGCCACCCCAGTCATAGACTGTTCTCTCTATTACCGCTTGGCAAGCGGTACCCGAGTGCCAAGTCTAAGACAAAAAGGCTTCTTGACAGTTTTTACCCCAAAGCCATAAGACTCCTGAACAGGTAATCAAATGGCTACCCAGACTATTTGCATTGTGTGCCCCCAACCCCTCTTTTTACACTGCTGCTACTCGGTTTATCATATATGCATAGTCACTTTAACTATACATTCATGTACATACTACCTCAATTGGGCCGACCAACCAGTGCTCCCACACATTGGCTAACCGGGCTATCTGCATTGTGTCCCGCCACCCGCCAACCCCTCTTTTACGCTACTGCTACTCTCTATTCATCATATATGCATAGTAACTTTAGCCATATCTACATGTACATACTACCTCAATCAGTCTGACTAACCAGTGTCTGTATGTAACCTCACTACTTTTATAGCCTTGCTACTGTATATAGCCTGTCTTTTTACTGTTGTTTTATTTCTTTACTTACCTATTGTTCACCTAATACCTTTTCTGCACTAATGGTTAGAGCCTGTAAGTAAGCATTTCACTGTAAAGTTTACACCTGTTGTATTCGGCGCACGTGACAAGTAAACTTTAATTTGATTTGATAACATTAGCTCGATATATAGATGCTTCCAGAAGCTAACGTTAATATTATTTTAGACCAGGGGCTCAACTTTGGTTTTTAGAAGTGGGGGGCATAACTTTTTTTATTTTATTATTATTTATCCAGTCAGATACACTCCAAATCAAATTTTATTTTTCACATGCGCCGAATATGATGTTACAGTGAAATGCTTACTTACAAGCCCTTAACCAACAATGCAGTTAAGAAAAAGAAGTGTTAAGTAAACATTTTTTTTGCAAGGCTATATACAGGGGGTACCGGTACAGAGTCAATGTGCCGGGGCACAGGTCAGTCGAAGTAATATGTACATGTAGGTAGAATTAAAGTGACTATGCATAGATAATAAACAGAGTAGCAGCAGGGTAGCAGAGAGGAGGGGGGGACAATGCAAATAGTATAGGTCGCCATTTGATTACCTGTTTGAGAGTCTTATGGCTTGGGGGTAGAAGCTGTTAAGAAAACTTTTGGACCTAGACTTGGCGCTCCAGTACCGCTTGCTGTGCGGTAGCAGAGAGGACAGTCGATGACTAGGGTGACCATTTTTAAGGCCTTCCTCTGACACCGCCTGGTATAGTGGTCCTGGATGGCAGGAAGCTTGGCCCCAGTGATGTACTGGGCTGTTAGCACTACCCTCTGTAGTGCCTTGCGGCCGGAGGCTGAGCAGTTGCCATACCAGGCAGTGATGCAACCAGTGATGCAACCATGCTCTCAATGGTGCAGCTGTAGAACTTTGAGGATCCATGCCAAATCTTTTCAGTCTCCTAAGGGGGAATAGGCTTTGTTCCAGAAACAGCCTACCCGATCGCTCGGAGGAGTCCGCATGGTCCTAGAGCACACTGTTGCCTCGTTTTGTATCACATTCCAATGATAAAACTGGGGGGGGGAATGCAATTTCAGAATGTGGTGGGGACGTGTCCCCCCGCCCCCAGTGAAAGTTGCGTCCCCTGATTTAGACTCACGGAATAAATAAGTTTGGCACAGGATAAAGATGAAACGATCTGCTGCTGCTACCCAAGGCTTAGGGATACTGAAGTTTCTGAAAAGGTTAGTCAGCCAGTTTATTAGTCCAGTAATGTTAGTTTGCATATCATTTTATTTCAACTGCTGGTGATTATTCAAATGTTTCCAGAGCAAATTTCCCGGCCTTAAAAGTAAAAAACCTACAAATTCCACCACAGAGCAGTCTACACAGACAATGTGAACACATTTGTCCAACCATAACAGATGCATAGCTAATGCAGAAAGAGAGAGTTGATGGATTCTAGCACCACCATAACTTTCGCAAATACAGAGATTGACGCCCTGATGGCTGCCTGTCTTGATTACCAAAGTAATTTTCCAATTGTTTCGTTCTGAACAGAACCATTTTTTGGGGGGTTCCGTTCCACTGTTCAGACCGGTAAACTACATTTCTGAACTGGTTTGAACCAAAGAAAAATACCGGATTATATGGTTCCTTTCTAAACCTATGAAATATAATTTTGTTATTTTCCGGTTTTCTGTTCTGTTCCCTGAACTGGTTCCAACTTACTGATATGAACTGGTAATGCAGGTTTGGTTAGAAAAGTGCAATAGATTGAGTGATATTCAATAAATTATACTTAATGAAAAGGGGGATATTATTTTAAATTAAACTTTAGAAAGTAGTTGATATAATGATTGAATATATGGATTTTACAGGCAATCAGTTCCTACAGTGAGCACCAGGAAACCAACCACCAACCTGGTGGGACAGATGGAGTCCAGGACAAAAACACAAGGTTAGTGGTTGTATGACTTACACATAAAAACTGTTACAAAGTCTATTGTGTAGAGTGTTAAATGTAACCCTGCCTTACATAAAGATTACAGAATGAATAATTGCAGAAGAGCAATGTAATTAGATGAACAACTAGGTTTTCACATTAAATTAAGACTTTCAAACCTGTCTGCTTAACATTGTGTATAGAGTGAAATTAATATTTAAAGACATTGTAACCATTGTTTGCACAACGCTCAGCCCTGCTACAGTAGTTCACTAAAATACAGAGCATGGTGTCCATTAAAGTTGTCTTCTCTGGCTCTTTTGATATCTGATTCAGAATGAATAATAACAAGGTTTGTGGTAGTTTTAAAGGTTTTGATCCACCTTAGGCCAGGAGTGTTTCCAATTCACATGACCCCAAAAAATTCCAAGCCCTATAGTCATAACACAGATGAAAAGGGAAGCTATCTATAACAATACTTTGTCATAGCCGAGGAATAGGACCCAGAGTTTTACCTGACCAGGAAAAACTCTAAACAACCAACCCGTCTATTGCATACTATCCAAAAACTGACCAAGTCACAATTCTGGGTAACATCTAAACACGTGCGCAGAGGGGAACTGGACAATTTATGCAAAATGTACCTCTTGCCATTCCTCTGTATCGGTCGAGGATCTTGACACTACTGGGACGACTGGCGAGGACGCGCTCCCGTGCCACCTTTAGTTCCAATAGCTGTAGTTTCCTCCGCAATGCCCTGTTTTCTTTCTGGCTTTGAGACATTTCCAAACGGAACACTGCATAGTCGTCGTCTACGAGTTTACAGATCTCTGCCACGGCTGCATTCGCTAACACCTCCATGATGGAGGCTATTTGAGTGTGAAAAACCATACAGTTAGCCATTATTGTTAGCGGCTACCTAGCTAGCTAAATAACATCTATCAACCAAGTCCTGTCTCCAACGCGAATTAAAAACTACCTGATGTAAGTATGTAATGCTGTGCTGTTAAATTAGTCAGTTTTGAGTTCCATGGTGTTAATACATTTCTAAATAACAATAAAACCGCTAACGTGGAAATGGTTATTGGTCACTGTTTACTTCTGTTTACTACTACTTCTTTGATGAAGTTTAACGGCGGTTGACTTTCAGTAAATGTTGCCTTACCGCCACCTACTAGACTGGAGTATAACTGCCTTATACTTTGCTTTAAACAATTGTTTAATAAGAAATACCCTACCATCTAACACTACACTCACACAAACATTTTTTATTTTTTTTTACATATTCCACTATTTAAAATCGATTTAGTCCTACTCCAGGCCAACAGGCTGAAAGGATGGGACACCACCATATAACTGAAACATATCACTTGTTGGTTTATCACTCTGTACTGGTACAGATCTACAACTCACACGCCTCCTCTCAGGATCCCTCCCCCTTGACTCATCGTCCTCTATGTTCTTCATTGCCTCAGCCAATGACAACTTCTGCACTACTCTGACCCTGGAAACCTCACACTCTCACACTAGACATTTCTGATCCCTAGCCCCATGGGCACCCCTACAATTAACACATACCACTACTTTCCCCAATGATACACATTCCTTTGTCTCATGCCCTTCCGCACACTTCTCACACCTAGGAACCTCCCTACACACGGCTGCCAAATGCCCATAAGCTTGACACCTGTAATAACGTAATGTATTAGGCACAAAAACTCATGCAGGATAACTTACAACATCACTTTGTTGGGAAAAGACTCGCCATCAAAACTCAAAAGAACAGAAAATGACTTATGTTTATCTACTCACACCACCCTGTGTGCGTTGCAACAAGCATCACAAACACTGGGATTTTTTAAAATTTCACCTTTATTTAACCAGGTAGGCCAGTTGAGAACAAGTTCTCATTTACAACTGCGACCTGGCCAAGATAAAGTAAAGCAGTGCGACAAAAACAACACAGAGTTACACATGGGATAAACAAACATACAGTCAATAACAAAATAGAAGGAAAAAAAAGAAAAATCTATGTACAGTGTGTGCAAATATAGAAGAGTATGGAAGTAGGCAATAAATAGGCCATAGAGGCGAAATAATTACAATTTAGTATTAACACTGGAGTGATAGATGCGCAAGTAGAGATACTGGGGTGCAAGAGGGTAAGTAATAATATGGGAATGAGGTTGTTGAGTGTGCTATTTACAGATTGGATGTGTACAGGTACAGTAAGCTGCTCTGACAGCTGATGCTTAAAGTTAGAGAGGGAGATAAGACTCCAGCTTCAGTGATTTTTGCAATTCGTTCCAGTCATTGGCAGCAGTGAACTGGAAGGAAAGGCAGCCAAAGGAAGTGTTGGCTTTGGGGATGACCAGTGAAATATACCTGCTGGAGCGTGGGATACGGGTGGGTGTTGCTATGGTGACCAGTGAGCTGAGATAAGGCAGGGCTTTACCTAGCAAAGACTTATAGATGACCTGGAGCCAGTGGGTTTGGCGATGAATATGTAGTGAATCTTCCCCTTCAGTTGGTCAGCTTTCATATTTACCGCTACCCCAGTAATCACTCCTTTCAATGGCACCCTTTTCTTGAGAGTAAACCATTCACATCTTTTGCCCCCATTCGTTTAACATGAAGTGCCTGCTCCCTCTGACCAGCAGAAACACAAGCCACTTCTGGTTACCCTCACCGATTCCACATCACCCAACTCTGTTCTCAGATTTGCAAAGTGTGCAAAGTAGAAATAAAAATAATGGGGTGCAAAGAAGCAAAATAAACAAAATAAATAAAATAAATAAAATAAATAAAATAAAATAAAATAAAATACAGTAGGGAAAGAGGTAGTTGTTTGGGCTAAATTATAGATGGGCTATGTACAGGTGCAGTAATCTGTGAGCTGCTCAGCTGGTGCTTAAAGCTAGTGAGGGAGATAAGGTTTTCCAGTTTCAGAGATTTTTGTAGTTCGTTCCAGTCATTGGCAGCAGAGAACTGGAAGCAGAGGTGGCCAAAAAAATAATTGGTTTTGGGGGTGACCAGAGAGATATACCTGCTGGAGCGCGTGCTACAGGTGGTTGATGCTATGGTGACCAGCGAGCTGAGATAAGGGGGGACTTTACCTAGTAGGGTCTTGTAGATGACATGGAGCCAGTGGGTTTGGCGATGAGTATGAAGCGAGGGCCAGCCAACGAGAGTGTACAGGTCGCAATAATGAGGGGTATGTGGTTAATTACCCTCCTAAACAGAAGTTAAAGGCCCATTGCAGTCAAAAACGTGATTTACCTGTGTTTTATATACATTTTCACACTGAAGTTCAAATAATACTGTGTAGTTACATACAGACTTGAAATCATTGGCCACTCTAACAAATGGATCACTAGTCACTTTATTAATGGCACTTTAATAATGATGTTACATAACTTGCATTACTCATCCCAGATGTATATACTGTATTTTGAACCATCTATTGCATCTTGCCTATCCCCCTCGGCCATTGATCATCCATATATTTATATGTACATATTCTTATTCCATTCCTTTACTTAGATTTGTGTGTATTAGGTAGTTGTTGTGGAATTGTTAGATTACTTGTTGACATTGCTGCACTGTCGGAATTAGAAGCACAAGCATTTCGCTACACTCGCAATAACACCTGCTAACCATGTGCATGTGACCAATAAAATTTGATTTGATAATTGTGAAAATTATGATAATGCCCTTTGTAAGAGCTGTTTGAAAATACATTTCAGTCTGTTTTGGTGGGATGGAATTTTGGCCTTCCATGGTGACATCGCCATGCTGTAAATTAGTTAATAGATAATTTACAATTAAAAGTAACAGTACAGGGCCTCCCGAGTGGTGCAGTGGTCTAAGGCTGCATCACAGTGCTAGATGTGTTACTACAGACCTGGGTTCATTCCCGGGCTAGCTAAGCAAACAACATTTATCTTGCTTCACCAGAGATTAGGCTTTTGGAAAGGGCTTGTCATCAGCACTATAGATGACATGCAAATCAAACAATATTTGGATATAGCCATCTAGTTTATCTCCTGAAAGTTAGCTTGTTAACCAGCCATATTGACGTGCTGTTATTAACTTGCTAGCCAATTTGACGTGGTCCATCATAAAATGTAGCTTATATGATGTCTGTCAGCAGCAATCCTGATTAAACACTTCTAGAAACAATGTTGAATAGGGGCTCATGTTAGCTAACTTCCCTAGGTAGGCCTACATTGCTTGGGTCTACTTATATCACTATATGTTTAACCAACTTTACAACGTTTTACATGGAATAATCAGAAATGTGTAGGTCTGACAATTCTCTTCAAGAGGTGATGTTAACTATTGCCATAATTGCATTTATTTAACAATCCATTAAACGGCATGCAGTTGTCAATGGTTTTAGCGGAGCTGTGGGTCTCCTGTTGATGTGCCCTTGAGCAAGGCACTTAACCCTAATTGCTCCAGTAAGTCGCTCTTGATAACAGCGCCTGCTAATTCAGTGGTTCCCAAACTGCGGGGTTCACTCAGTCCGGCTTTCAACTTGCATTTGAAAGTTGTAATAATAGAATGCACAAGGTGAAAAATATAATCTTATCCGAGTTCTTGACTCCAAATATCTAGAACACCTAACCTTAGACATATATTCCTTATCTCACAAACAGAATTGCTATCCGTAGGAGGCCATATATCTAGATTATCATGTAATACTGTATTAAAATCTCCACCCCATATTACTTTGGCCAATGGAAGTTTAGACATCAGTTTACTTATTTTCATCTCAATATCTCTAAATAAAATACAGTTACTTGTTATTGGAAGCATAAGTATTTACAACAATGAATTGAACGTGGTTGACGTCTACCAATAGTATAATCTATCTCCCTGTATTATCTGCTTCATGACTCAATATATGACCCTTAAAGTTGCCTTTTAAAATGGCAACACCTGCTGACCGATTATTACCAAATGAAAAACAAATATCATTCCCCCATTGACACTTCCAAAACGCAGTATCTGTGGAACAGGCATGAGTTTCTTGAATTAAATACAAATCGGCACTCTTACAATACAAAAATAAAGATTTCCTTTTCAAAATATTACGGATTCCCCTGGCATTAACAGAAAAACCAGAAATGGACATTTACTATCACAGTGACTATATGAAGAATATTAAACTGGTATACATTCACATGAATCAGGGTCTCACAAAAATAAAAGTTCTTACTAGTTGCAAATAAAAACAGTTCTTTGCACCACGCAAGTGGTTGACCTAAATTATATATGTATATATGTATATATATATATATATATATGTATACAATTGCAAATAACATTGAGGTGTACGTCATAACGCGCAGCCTCCCACGTTGTGGGAAACTTTTGAACCGTAGTGTATATCTGTCAGATGTAAAGCAAGAAGGACGGTGGCATGTTGACCTCACGTTAGCTAGATCCCATTAGGTAGCTAGCTATAGCCTACAGATGTAACTCTGAGGTGTAGCCTACTTAATTAAAAGTTGCGCTAACAGCCGTTTTGCACTGTTTCGCTATGGCTTTAGTCATCAATCTAGCAAGAGGGCAATATTTTTATTATTGTAGGGTTTCCCCCTCCTAGAAAGCTTTGACCTTTGGCTTTCCCCTGGAATTGCTTATTTATGTCTGAGAAAAAAACACGAACCCATATGATCTAGTACACAATAAGTATAATAAAACATACACAAATATGATATGAAAAAATAATTAATTGTGAATAAATAAGCCTTTTCATACTTTATAATATGTCCATATATAGTTATAATCTGTTTAAGGAACATCTACCCAAAATATTTCACCACCTTTATTACTTTACCAAACATGTCATGAGTGATAGTCCAAATCTGTTAAATTTGAACTTCTAAATCAATATTTGGGCCATTTAAACTGCACACGTTCCTCCTATAGACAAGGGGAGGCCTATGTAAAATTATTAATTTTGTTCTGTGCATATGCAATGTTTCTACCTCCGACATAAAACAAATGTTTGACTTCCACACAAAATTACTTATTTACTTATTTTAGGTTTAAATAAGTGTGTAGGTCACATTCTTTATTGTAGAGCTATGAAATTTATGTTTTTAGATCTGCCTGCTCTAGACAAATTCAGTGATTGCTTTGCTATGTCTGTGCAGTAAATCAGGGACCGCCATTTTGATTTAACGTTGCAGTAAAGTGATATAAATGTATGTAATGATGCAGCCGACCACCAGACGGAGGCATATACAAGTTTATTCAACATAGGGCCTTTACATGGTCCTAGGAAGGTCTGGATGGCTGTCTGACTTATAAAACCGTGGGAAATCAATAAAATAAGTATACATATTAGTGCCCAATTTCGGGAACTGTCAGCTTAAGAGGTTAAGAGGTTTTTCATCTGTGAGGCAGTTTGGCTGCAAAATTAGGTCTCAACAATCACAGGCATCGAAGATAAAGATGCACTATTCAGAAAATCACTCAGCCATTTCCTGGTGCTAAAATTCTAATAGTTTGCCTAATTTCAGTTTCTGAAACAACCAAGCAAGTCTAGTGTACATGATCATTGTACCATCTAAACCGCTGTAAAAAAAAAAAATTAAAGAACCACAAATATTGTATTTTCAACTGTTTGAAGCTGGTGTACAAAATTGAAAGTAAAAGGCCCAAAAACAAAAACTTAAGAACGGGAAGCATTAAAATAGCACACAAGGAACAGATCTACCACATCTTAGACCTGCTTTCAATGAGAGTGACAGATCTATGTCACACATTTCTATGTGAATTTGGTCAGGTCGCCCAAAAAGTTACATATTGCAGATTTAACAGCTTGGTAACTACAGTAAAATAGGGAGGAGCATGATATTATGATGGAAAAGTCAAGGTAGCATATGTTAGTGAGATCAGACGTGGTGCCATAATATATATGTAACGTGATGTGGGTAATAAACTGTTCCTTCGCCCTTAATGTGACCTGACCTGGGCCCCCATTCCTCACTAATCCACAGCTCTCCACCCTTATCAGTGACTGCAACCATGTGATTGCCTTTCTCTTACCCAGTAACATTCCAAGCCCTGGCTCATATCCAACCTTAATTGACTCCACCATATACATTCCTCCTACAGATAACCATTAACTCCTACTGTAACAACAAGACTGTGGCCCTTTTACTTTGAAGAGGATATCTTATGATTAACAATATTTCAAGTTTAGAAGTCAGAACCCATCAATACTGAACAAAAATATAAAACGCATCATTCAACCATTTCAAAGATTTTACTGAGTTACAGTTCATTTAAGGGAATCAGTCAATTGAAATAAATTGATTAGGCCCTAATCTATGGATTTCACATGACTGGGAATACAGATCATGTTGGTCACAGATACCTTTTTTTTAAGGTAAGGGCATATATATCAGAAAAGCAGTCCGTATCTGGTGTGACCACCATTTGCTTTATGCAGCTCGACATCTTCTTCGCATAGAGTTGATCAGGCTGTTGATTGTGGCCTGTGTAATGTTGTCCCACTCCTTGTCAATGGCTGTGCGAAGTTGCTGGATCTTGTCGGAACTGGAACACTCTGTCGTACACGTCGATCCAGAGCATCCCAAACATGCTCAATGGGTGACATGTAGATTGAGTATGCAGGCCATGGAATAACTTGGACATTTTCAGCTTCCAGACATTGTGTCCAGATCCTTGCGATGAATGTCACGGCAATGGGCCTCAGGATCTCGTCACGGTATCTCTGTGCATTCAAATTGCCATCGATAAAATACAATTGTATTCATTGTCTGTAGCTTACGCCTGCCTATACCATAACCCCACTGCCACCATGTGTCACTCTGTTCACAATGTTGACATCAGTAAACCGATCACCCACACAAAGCCATACACGCTGTCTGCCATCTGCCTGGTTGAAACCGGAATTCATCCATGAAGACCACACATCTCCAGCATGCCAGTGGCCATTGAAGGTGAGCATTTGCACACTGAAGTCAGTTACTATGCCGAACTGCAGTCAGGTCAAGACCCTGGTGAGGATGATAAGCATGCAGATGAGCTTTCCTGAGATGGTTTCTGACAGTTTGTGTAGAAGAAATTCTTCAGTTGTGCAAACCCACAGTTTCATCAGCTGGTGCTCTTTTTATCTGTAATTTATTTTCAGAAGACAATAATTGAAAAGGATTTGCCAGTAGATTGTCAAAGTGATTCATGATGATGACTGCTTAACTAACTAGCTAGGTAAGATTCTGAAAGTATGATGATGTTGACATGATCAGTCCAATCAAACCTACAGGAGATAGTGATTTTATCTGTGGCCAATGACCTTGAGCCTTCTTGGATGGGCACTTATACTCTAAATCTATGGTAGCACCCCCATAGATCTGTGTCCCCATGAGTGACATAACCCTGAGCCAATCACGGCGCAAACAGAGAAGATTAAAAACACCTACAATCTCTGCTTTCGCAGGCTGCCCCATCACCACAGAAAGCACTGAGCTGCCTTTTATTTATTTATTTATTTATTTATTAATTAAACTTTATTTAACTAGGCAAGTCAGTTAAGAACAAATTCTTATTTACAATGACGGCCTATCAAAAGGCCTCTTGCAGAGTTGGGGGCCTGGGATTAAAAATACTTAATAAATAAAGGCCAAAACACACATCACAACAAGAGAGACAACACTACATAAAGAGAGACCTAAGACGACAACGTAGCAAGGCAGCAACACATGACAACACAGCATGGTAGCAACACAACATAACAACATGGTAGCAACACAACATGCATCACAAAACATGGTACAAACATTATTGGGCACAGACAACAGCACAAAGGGCAAGAAGGTAGAGACAACAATACATCACACAAAGCAGCCACAACTGCCAGTAAGAGTGTCCAGGATTGAGTCTTTGAATTAAGAGATTGAGATAAAACTGTCCAGTTTGAGTGTTTGTGGCAGCTTGTTCCAGTCGCTAGCTGCAGCGAACTGAAAGGAGGAGCGTGCTTTGGGGATCTTTAACAGAATGTGACTGGCAGAACGAGTGTTGTATGTGGAGAATGAGGGCTGCAGTAGATATCTCAGATAGGGGGGAGAGAGGCCTAAGAGGGTTTTATAAATAATCATCAACCAGTGGGTCTTGCGACAGGTATACAGAAATGACCAGTTTACAGAGGAGTATAGAGTGCAGTGATACGTCCTATAAGGAGCATTGGTGGCAAATTTGATGGCCGAATGGTAAAGAACATCTAGCCACTCGAGAGCACCCTTTCCTGCTGATCTATAAATGACGTCTGTAATCTAGCATGGGTAGGATGGTCATCTGAATCAGGGTTAGTTGGGCAGCTGGGGTGAAAGAGGAGCAATTACGATAGAGGAAACCAAGTTGAGATGTAACTTTAGCCTGCAGCTTTGATATGTACTGACAGAAGGACAGTGCACCGTCTAGCCATACTCCCAAGTACTTGTATGAGGTGACTACCTCAAGCTCTAAACCCTCAGAGGTAGTAATAACACCTGTGGGAGGAGGGGAATTCTTCTTCCCAAACCACATAACCTTTGTTTTGGAGGTCAGAACAAGGTTAAGGGTAGAGAAAGCTTGTTGGACACTAAGAAAGCTTTGTTGTGGAGCATTTAACACAAAATCCCGGGGAGAGGGCAAGCTGAGCATAAGACTATCGTCTGTATATAAATGGATGAGTGTTTCCTACTGCCTGAGCTATGTTAATTGAGAAGAGTGTGGGGTCTAGGATCAAGCCTTGGGGTACTCCCTTGGTGACAGGCTGAGACAGCAGATTTTCTGACTTTATACACTGCACTCTTTGAGAGAGGTAGTTTGCAAACCAGGCCAAAGACACCTCAGAGACACCAATATTCCTTAGCCCAGCCCACAATAATGGAATGGTCTACCGTATCAAAAGATTTGGCCAAGTCAATAAAAATAGCAGCACAATATTGCTTAGAATCAAGGGCAATGGTGACATCAGAGGACCTTTAAGGCTGCAGTGACACATCCATAACCTGAGCGGAAACCAGATTGCAAACCCGAAAGAATACAATATACGTCGAAAAAGCCAGTCAGTTGATTATTGACAAGTTTTTCGAACTCTTTTGATAAACAGGGCAAAATCGAAATAGGCTTATAACAGTTAGGATCAGCTTGATCTCCCCTTTAAATGAAGGACAAACTGTGGCTGCCTTCCAAGCAATGGGAACCTCCCCAGAAAGGAGAGAGGCTTGGCGATGATAGGGGCAGCAACCTTAAAGAAGAAAGTGTCTAAACCATCTGACCCAGATGTTTTTTGGGGGGTCAAGTTTAAATAAGGAGCTCCTTTAGCACCTCAGACTCTGTGACTGCCTGCAGGGAGAAACTTTGTAGCGGGCAGGGGAAAAACAGGGAGAAGCATGAGGAAATGTTGGACAGGCACCTTTTGGAGCTGCCTTATTCAAGAAAGAGACCGAGTTTGTTTGTATGCTGTGATATGAATGAATCCCAGAATTACATGCAAAACAACCCCCCCAAAAAATACAGTAATGAGGTGGGGCTCAAAACAGCTCTGCCTCACCTGCCCTGAATGACAGGTCAACACTGTGTAGTTATACTTTATTTACATAATTTTTACATTATGCAAAGCTGCAAAAATTATTGATTTTGTATCATGCACATTGCATTTTACTGTAGATGTATATTTTGAAGGCAAAAATCTGAAAAAAACCCCAAACAGAAGTCTTAATGTTGCTGCCGGGACAGTAATCTAAATACAAACAATAAAAACACTAACATGAAAATTGTTCTTGGTCATGTTTACTTCCGTTTACAATAAAAAGACAGGATCTTATTGGTTGAAGTCATAGCTCAAAGGGTGTGTAGCTGTTCTTTGAAACACTGCACTGCTTATTACATTACACATCAAATCTCCTATGATCAGTATCTTTCAAGCTGAGAGCAGACTTGTTAATTGTCTGATTAATCAAACTGCAATACATCTAATTTGTATATACAGCCTGAAACTAATGTAACATTGTGCAAATGTTCCTTACAAGCAAGAATATTGAGTCAAATTACATGTGAACTTACTCTACACTGGTGATCTGTGCGGTTTGTCCTTCAGTTGCTCGAAATTCGAGACAAATTATCGACAGGGAACTGACTTTTTAGAGCACTATTACTGCCGTTTTAAATTATTATCACCTGGCACGTGCACAAAATCATTTAAAACACCTGCAGACTTCAGATTCATGAATACTTTGCTTTTCCATGTACTTCGGTCTTGTGCACGGGCAAAAAAATCTTGATTGCCACACACAGAGATCCACGTTTTGAAGTCAGGTTAATAACACTGTCCTGTTGATATTTTGTCTAACATGTCTACCAAGAGAAGGACGAACACCACGGACAATCGGCAGAGTAAGTTCAAATTAAGTTTATTAAACATCTTGACTTGTAAGGGGACGGTTTGTCATTATTGAATGTATATGTGCACAGTGTTGGCATAATTTGAAGGCCACGTTTCGTGACTAACTTGTAAGGAAAGAACAGTGTGTTCATACGAATAGAGCAGAAGAGAAAATAATGATAATCAGCTTCTTGATATGCCACACTGGAGAGGTGGATGGATTATCTTGGGAAAGTAGAAATGCTCACTAACAGGGATGTAAACAAATTTGTCCACAACATTTTAGAGAAATAAACTTTTTGCGCATCTGGAACATTTCTGGGATCTTTTTCAGCTCATGAAACATGGGACCAACACTTTACATGTTGCATTTATATTTTAGTTCAGTGTACATTACACATAAAATCTCCTATGGTGGCCATATTTCGAGCTGAGCGCAGACTCGTTTAGAAAGAACAGTGTGTTAGCAAGAATAGAGTAGAAGAGAAAATTATAAATGTATTCCATCTACATCACCTCAGTAAGGTAAAACCTGTTCTAGCCTAGGTTTACTGTCTCTCTAAAAACAGATTTACACAAACCTGTTTCAATTGACAAATTAACAAAGGGTTAATGAGGGATATGTGGTTAATTACTCTCTTACCCAAAGACACTTCACACGATAACTATAATATGTCAGCTAAAAAATGGTTCCCAGATATCCCCTGTGTGCATCTCAAGCCACACTGCTACAATTTCTCCCCATTGTGGACACTCCTGTGTCTGATAAGGTTACTCAGGAATGAGAAGCTCTTGTAACATAGTTTGCACTTGAAGGGCTTCTCCTTGGTGTGAACGGTCTGGTGCTTCTTCACATAGCTCGCCTCAGCAAAGCGCTTCCCACACGTGGGGCAGGCGTACGGCTTGTCGGCGTCCGTTCTAATGCTCGGCCTCCCATGTTGTGACCCAATGACACCAGAGGAGGTAGAAGCAGAAGCCACCACCCTTAGGTGGTTAGTCTTTGAGCTCCCTCCTTGACCTCTGCCCATTGTTTGGGTGTTGTTGGGATTATGTGCTGTGTTATAGGCTAGGTACCTCTTGTGGTGAACGCCCATCCTGGCCCTGTCTGTATTTGTGGGGTAACCATGAGGTAGCTGAGGAAGGCTGGACCCAGGCTTCCCCTGAACCCATTCACCAGGCATTAGACAAGATCCTGAAGGAGAAGACAGACTTGCTGATAGACTACTGCCAGGAGGGTCTCCTACCACTCTCTGTGAAGGCTGAAGCCCAGGGTGACCTGCTCTGTTCATCATGGATACTGTGGTGTTTGTATCATAGGAACAGGAGGGTCTATCTCTATCAGCCCCAGGTCCTGCTTCATCCCTGCACTGAGACTGTGAAGAGATGGGTTTGGCCTGCAGACTGGATCCCTGACTGGAGCCTCGGTCTCTCGGGTGACCACCAGGACTGAGGTTGTTCAGTCCACCTGTCCACTGGTTGTGTTCTGTGTGGTGGTGGAGTCTCTGTCCCTCATGGTTCAGTCCTAGTTCCGACTCAGGAAAGAAGAGCAACGGCTCCTGATCCAGGGTTCTGATCTGGGGCCAGGGTTTGTGACCAGCTGCGTCAGAGGTCCAGTCTCTCCCGTCAGCAACACCGGACATCAGCCTGTCCTCATGGACCGCAGACTGTTAACACAAAATTGTACAGAAGAGCATATAAAAGGTTTATATAAGAAACTCTTGCTGTACACACAGAAACATTTATATACACCACGCCCCCTTGTGCCCTATTGCTATTATGAACTGGTTACAAATGTTATGAGAACAGTAAAAATAAATGTTTTGTCATCCCTGTGGTATACGGGTGTTAAGCATTCAAGGCTCAAACCACCCAGTTTATAATAAAATGTCAACCAAAGTCAAGCCCATCTCTAACACTGTGATTCAAGTATCAAAATGGAGACACTAGAGGTTATTTTATTATTATTATTTATTTAATTTTAAATCAACAGACCACGTGTAACTGCGCCAGCCCAGAACCTACACATCTGGCTTCTTCAGCTTCGGGATCATCTGAGACCAGCCACCCAGACAGCTGATTTAAACCGTGGGTTTGCACAAACAAAGAATTTCTGCACAAACTGTCAGAAACCGTCTGAGGGAAGCTCATCTGCGTGCTCGTCGTCCTCACCAGGGTCTCGACCTGACTTCAGTGGGCAAATGCTCACCTTCAATGGCCACTGGCATGCTGGAGAAGAATGCTCTTCATGGATGAATCTCGTTTTCAACTGTACCGGGCAGATGGCACACCAGATAGTGACTGGTTTTCTGATCCACGCCCCTAACTTTTTTAAGGTATCTGTGACCAACAGATGCATACCTGTATTCTCAGCAGTGTTGTAGTACTCAAGACATGTTGAGTGTCTGTCTTGTGTCAGATACATTTGTACTCAGTCTTGACTCTGTCTCAGACAGTGAAGCCTCGTAATATCTTCCAGAGACCAGCGGAGTAAAAAAATTCATAATTATCAGCTTTCATTCAGTAAGTGCATAAAACCGCTTTGTTTTCTGTAAAATATGTTAGATTAAAGAAGAACGAACGCATTGTACAAGTCCCTACATACGGGGTCTGGGAAACAGCCCAGCTAGTCGATTACCTATCAACTAGACTCCATAACATTATCGTTTCAATAGAAAGTGCAAACATAACAGCACAACCATTAAGTTCAGTCAAGTCATAACAAATGAAAAGGCATTTTCTTTTTATTTCAGTTGTTTAATTAGACCAGAGGACATTTCTCAAAAATGTCCCCACGTGCAGTTGCAAACCGTAGTCTGGCTTTTTTTAATGACAGTTTTGGAGCAGTGGCTTCTTCCTTACTGAGCGGCCTTTCAATTTATGTCGATATAGGACTTGTTTTACTGTGGATATACACTGCTCAAAAAAATAAAGGGAACACTATAATAACACATCCTAGATCTGAATGAATGAAATATTCTTATTAAATACTTTTTTCTTTACATAGTTGAATGTGCTGACAACAAAATCACACAAAAATGATCAATGGAAATCAAATGTATCAACCCATGGAGGTCTGGATTTGGAGTCACACTCAAAATTAAAGTGGAAAACCACACTACAGGCTGATCCAACTTTGATGTAATGTCCTTAAAACAAGTCAAAATGAGGCTCAGTAGTGTGTGTGGCCTCCACGTGCCTGTATGACCTCCGTACAACGCCTGGGCATGCTCCTGAAGAGGTGGCTGATGGTCTCCTGAGGGATCTCCTCACAGACCTGGACTAAAGCATCCGCCAACTCCTGGACAGTCTGTGGTGGATGGAGCGAGACATGATGTCCCAGATGTGCTCAATTGGATTCAGGTCTGGGGAACGGGCGGGTCAGTCCATAGCATCAATGCCTTCCTCTTGCAGGAACTGCTGACACACTCCAGCCACATGAGGTCTAGCATTGTCTTGCATTAGGAGGAACCCAGGGCCAACCGCACCAGCATGTGGTCTCACAAGGGGTCTGCGGATCTCATCTCGGTACCTAATGGCAGTCAGGCTACCTCTGGCGAGCACATGGAGGGCTGTGCGGCCCCCCAAAGAAATGCCACCCCACACCATGACTGACCCACCGCCAAACCGGTCATGCTGGAGGATGTTGCAGGCAGCAGAACGTTCTCCACGGCGTCTCCAGACTCTGTCACGTCTGTCACATGTGCTCAGTGTGAACCTGCTTTCATCTGTGAAGAGCACAGGGCGCCAGTAGCGAATTTGCCAATCTTGGTGTTCTCTGGCAAATGCCAAACGTCCTGCACGGTGTTGGGCTGTAAGCACAACCCCCACCTGTGGACGTCGGGCCCTCATACCACCCTCATGGAGTCTGTTTCTGACCGTTTGAGCAGAAACATGCACATTTGTGGCCTGCTGGAGGTCATTTTGCAGGGCTCTGGCAGTGCTCCTCCTGCTCCTCCTTGCACAAAGGCGGAGGTAGCGGTCCTGCTGCTGGGTTGTTGCCCTCTTACGGCCTCCTCCACGTCTCCTGATGTACTGGCCTGTCTCCTGGTAGCGCCTCCATGCTCTGGACACTACGCTGACAGACACAGCAAACCTTCTTGCCACAGCTCGAATTGATCCATCCTGGATGAGCTGCACTACCTGAGCCACTTGTGTGGGTTGTAGACTCTGTCTCATGCTACCACTAGAGTGAAAGCACCGCCAGCATTCAAAAGTGACCAAAACATCAGCCAGGAAGCATAGGAACTGAGAAGTGGTCTGTGGTTATCACCTGCAGAACCACTCCTTTATTGGGGGTGTCTTGCTAATTGCCTATAATTTCCACCTGTTGTCTATTCCATTTGCACAACAGCATGTGAAATTTATTGTCAATCAGTGTTGCTTCCTAAGTGGACAGTTTGATTTCACAGAAGTGTGATTGACTTGGAGTTACATTGTGTTGTTTAAGTGTTCCCTTTATTTTTTTGAGCAGTGTAGATACTTTTGTATCTTTTTCCTCCAGTATCTTCACAAGGTCCTTTTGCTTTTGTTCTGGGATCGATTTGCACTTTTCGCACAAAAGTACGTTCATCTCTAGGAGACAGAACGTGTCTCCTTCCTGAGTGGTATGACGGCTGCGTGGTCCCATGGTGTTTATACTTGCATACTATTGTTTGTATGGACGAACGTGGTACCTTCAGGCGTTTGGAAATTGCTCCCAAGGATGAACCAGACTTGTGGAGGTCCACATTTTTTTCTGAGGTCTTGGCTGATTTCTTCTGATGATGTCAAGCAAAGAGGCACTGAGTTCGAAGGTAGGCCTGGAAATACATCCACAGGTATACTGCCAACTGACTCAAATTATGTCAATTAGCCTATCAGAAGCTTCTAAATCCATGACATACTTTTCTGGAATTTTCCAAGCTGTTTAAAGGCACAGTCAACTTAGTGTTTGTAAACTTCTGACCAACTGGAATTGTGATACAGTGAATTATAAGTGAAATAATCTGTCTGTAAACAATTGTTGGAAAAATGACTTGTCATGCACTAAGTAGATGTCCTAACCGACTTGCCAAAACCATAGTTTGTTCATTTGGATTAAAAGCATGCCCAAATTCAACTGCCTGCTACTCATCCCCAGAAGATAAGATATGCATATTATTAGTAGATTTGGATAGAAAACACTGAAGTTTCTAAAACTGTTTGTATCATGTCTGTGAGTAGAACAGAACTTATGTAGCAGGCGAAACCCTGAGGACAAACCATTCAGATTTTTTGGGGGGGTCACTCTTTTCAATGGGTTTTCATTGGGAATCCAGATTTCTAAGGGACTTGCTTGCAGTCCCTACCGCTTCCACTGGATGTCACCAGTCTAGAAATTGGTTGAGGTTATTCCTTTGTGTAATGAAGAAGTACGGCCATCTTGAACGAGGGTCACTTCATGTGTACTGTTTGATAGAGGCGCATGACCAGAAAGCATGCTTCAGTTAGTTTTCTTCCTGTTTTGAACACAGATCATCCCGTCTTCAATTTTATCGATTATTTACTTAAAGAAATACCTAAAGTTGTATTACAAAAGTAGTTTGAAATTTTTTGGCAAAGTTTACAGGTAACTTTTGAGATATTTTGTAGTCACGTTGCGCAAGTTGGAACCGGTGTTTTTCTGGATCAAACGTGCCAAATAAATGGACATTTTGGATATATATGGACGGAATTAATCGAACAAAAGGACCATTTGTGATGTTTATGGGACATATTGGAGTGCCAACAGAAGAAGCTCGTCAAAGGTAAGGCATGATATATATTTTTATTTCTGCGTTTTGTGTCGCGCCTGCAGGGTTGAAATATGTTTTCTCTCTTTTGTTTATGTAGGTGCTATCCTCAGGTAATAGCATCGTTTGCTTTCGCCGAAAAGCCTTTTTGAAATCTGACATGTTGGCTGGATTCACACGTGTAGCTTTAATTTGGTATCTTACATGTGTGATTTCATGAAAGTTAGATTTTTATAGGAATTTATTTGAATTTGGCGCTCTGCATTTTCTCTGGCTTTTAGCGAAGTGGGACGCTTTGTGGAGTGGTTGAAAAACAAGTTTTAATGACTCCAACCTAACTGTATGTAAACTTCCGACTTCAAATGTAAGTAGTTATGGAAGTGCTGGCAGGGGATGAGGATGCTGAGGCACTCTCAATTTGTGCGTAGTGCTGCGGGGGTGAGTGCGCTCGAGGCAAACGCGACAGGCTGGCCTGCATAAGGCAGCATCCAAGTCCACTTTGGCTGGAGTCGCTTGGATTGTGAAAGGCTTTGTAACGCTGTAGTAGAGCAACACTGATGTGGATGAAGCCAGAGATTTCAGCTCCTGCAACGCGGTCTCATTTTTGGGTAGCCAGTGCCAAGGTGTGTCTTTGTCCAGCGGCCAGCGCAGATGCTCACGAACTGCTGATAGGTGTGGCATGAACTTTGCAAAACCGACGAGACGCTGTACTCCTTTTGCATCAGACGGGTTTGGCATGTCGAGGATCGCTCTGACCTTGTCATGGTCCGGCTTCAGGCCTTTTGCCGTGAGAATGTGGCCATGGAAGTGGAGGTCTTTCACCTTGAACTGCAGCTTCTTAAGGCCAAGGCGCAGCTTAACTGATCGGCAGCGCTCCATCAGTGCCAGGAACTTCACATCGTGGTCACGTTCTGCTTCTTAGTGTGTGTCACCATGGCCTACGATCATCAGCGATGGGTTCAATGCCCTTGAGCCCAGCCAATAACTTGTGCTGCTTGCGTTGGTGTACCTCAGGCGCCACAGAAACACCAAACTGGAGTACTCTCCCGAGTACAGCTTTAGTCTAATATAGCAGGGCAAGAAATGTGTGTCAGGTGCCAGATTGATTTTGTCTTTGTAGCTCATTACAGTGCACGTAGCAGTTGACATTGAATTCAGTTGACATTGTTGCAGCCTGTGTAATCGTACTGCCACAAACCATTTCTTCCCTCGAGTGTACAGCCCCAATGTATTCATGCATGTAAATGTCACTTTCACTGTTCTGAACACTGAGTGACATCAACACAGTGAATCCTGCCCTTTTTGCTTTTGAGACACTTTTGCAAAGTGATTATTAGTTCCACAAGCTCTGCATGGTTTTCCGTAGGCAGGCAGTGCTCTTTGCGTGTGCATTTCCACAGTGTGCACCATTCGTTGTGAATTACTCTGCCTTGATTGGTTTTGTCTGAATGTTTGCCTGGCAACAGTGTGAACAGTATCAGCGTCGGTGCATGGGGTTTAGATTTCTATTGCTCTCATTCTCATAGCAGTGCGGCATATTTCAATGGCAGTTGCTAATGTTAAGCCTCTCTCTTGGTTGACGTTCATCTTTCAATCCCCCGTATTAACAAGTAGCGGATCTTTCTCTCAAATGGGTTACAAATTTGTTTACCGACTCACCCTCTTTCTGTTTGCAGCTTCCAAAATCAAACTGCTCGTAAATGACGTTCCTGGTAGGTCTGAAGTAATTATCCAATGCATCCAGCATGGCCTTTGCATCACACTGTTGTTGAGTGTGAGATTGCGCAGGTAGATATGCCTGGATTCTCTGCCCATTAAGCTCCTCAGAGTTGCTGCTTGGAACTCATTGGGTTTTTCATGTTGACCGGTTGCCAGCGCATAGTCCTCGAATTCATCCCTAAAGTTGTCCGAATTAGAATTTCAGTCCCCGGTCAGAACGTTCGCTGCCATAGCGATGGAATAGATCTCTTTGCCTTAGGTTGTTCGTGATGCTAACTAGCCAGTTAACAACGAGTTGATCAGTGGTGAGACGAACATTAGCAGTAGGAAACAGTGTGTGTTCTCATGAAGAAGGAGTGCACTTGTTGTAAAACGGAGGCTATAAGCAGGTATAAATCAAACCATACACATGGTTAGCAGATGTTAATGCAAGTGTAGCGAAATGCTTGTGCTTCTAGTTCCGACCATGCAGTAATATCTAACAAGTAATCCAACAATTTCACAACAAAAGTGGGTATACGCTGTATACCCACTTTTGTTATGGCCATTTCGTATAATCACTTCTTAATCCCCTCTGACGCGTATCAACTTTTTTTCAACTTGTGATATCTACAAGTAATTAGGTATGCAAACCAGGTATTGAAAAAGTTTGGGCCAAAGTCTTTGTTAGTAGGCTATTTGTGATGCACAATTAAGTCATCATGCCCTGTTTTCTTCAGGGGTGAAGGCATGGCCAGGCCCACCCTATTAGATTGAGCAAAAACAAAAAAAGAATACATTATTTTTACAAAAATACTCCACAAATTGTTTTCTGATTTTCCCCAGACCTCCAAAATGGTCTCGGGTTGTGGTTTAAGCATTGTGGACTTGTGGACAACAAAAATGTGATGTGATTTTGAGAGTGCCAATTTGAAAAAGATATAGGAATACTAATAAAAAAACATTAGGGAAACATCGGGTATTTGTATTTATTATGCCAAAACAGCAGATAATTTTGCTGGACCCCAGGAAGAGTAAGGCAGTTTATACAATTTTAAAAACAATATGTTCACATATTTCACAGCACACTGTGTGCCCTCAGGCCCCTACTCCACCACATCTACAGTACTAAATCCATGTGTATGTATAGTGTGCATGTTATCATGTGTGCATGTGGCTGTGCCAATGTTTGTGTTGCTTCACAGTCCCCGCTGTTCCATAAGGTGTTTCTTTATCTGTTTTTTAAATCTAATTTTACTGTTTGTGTCAGTTATTTGATGTGAAATAGAGTTCCATGTAGTACTGTGTGTCTGTTCTGGACTTGGGGACTCTGAGGAGACCTCGTGGCATGTGTTGTGGGGTATGCATGTGGGTCCGAGCTGTGTGCCAGTAGTTTAGACAGACAGCTCGGTGCATTCAACATACCTCTCATAAATAAAAGTAGTGATGAAGTCACTCTTCTCCACTTTCAGCCAGGAGAGATTGACATGCATATTATTAATATTAGCTCTCTGTGTACATCCAAGGGCCAGCCGCGCTGCCCTGTTCTGAGCCAATTGGAATTTTCCTAAGTCCTTTTTTTGTGGCATCTGACCACACACAGTAGTCAAGGTGTGACAAAACCAAGACGACCTGCCTTGTTGATAGTGTTGTTGATAGAAGGCAGAGCATCGCTTTAGTGTAGACAGACTTCTCACCATCTTAGCTACCACTGCATCAATATGTTTTGACATATCTAGGGTTACTCCAAGCAGTTTAGTCATCTCAACTTGCTCAATTTCCACATTATTTACTACAAGATTTAGTTGAGGTTTAGGGTTTGAGTGTTTTGTTCCCGAATACAATGCTTTGAGTTTGAGAAATATTTAAGGCCAACTTATTCCTTGCCACCCACTCTGAAACTAACTGCAACTCTTTGTTGAGTGTTGCAGTCATTTCAGTCGCTGTAGTAGCTGACGTGTTGAGTCATCCGTATACATAGACACTCTGGCTATACTCAGTGGCATGTTGTTAGTAAAAATTGAAAAAAAGCAAGGGGCCTAAACAGCTACCCTGGGGAATTCCTGATTCTAACTGGATTATATTTGAGGCTTCCATTAAAGAACACCCTCTGTGTTCTGTTTGAAAAGTAACTCTTTATCCACATTATAGCAGGGGGTGTAAAGCCATAACACGTACGTTTTTTCCAGCCGAGACTGATCGATAATGTCAAAAGCTGCACTGAAGTTTAACAAGACAGTCCCCACAATCATTTTATCATCAATTTCTCTCAGCCAATCATCAGTCATTTGTGTAAGTGCTGTGCTTGTTGAGTGTCCTTCCCTATAAGCATGCTGAAATTCTGTTGTCAATTTGTTTACTGTAAAATAGCATTGTATCTGGTCAAACACAATTTTTTCCAGAAGTTTACTAAGGGTTGGTAACAGACTGATTGGTCGGCTATTTGAGCCAGTAAAGGGGGCTTTACTATTCTTGGGTAGCTGAATTACTTTAGCTTCCCTCCAGGACCGAGGACACACACTCTCTAGTAGGCTTAAATTGAAGATGTGGCAATATTGTCTGCTATTATCCTCAGTAGTTTTCCATCCAGATTGTCAGACCCCGGTGGCTTGTCATTGTTGATAAATACATTTTTCCACCTCTTCCACACTGACTTTACGGAATTCAAAAGTACAATGTCTTTAATAATTTGGTCCGATATACTTGGATGTGTAGTGTCAGCGTTTGTTGCTGGCATGTCATACTTAAGTTTGCTTAACTTGCCAATGAAAATGTATTAGTAGTTTGCAATATCAGTGGGCTTTGATGAATGAGCCATCTGATTCAATGAATGAAGGAGCCAAGATGGCTTTTTCTTCTCCAAGAAATGTAATTTAACTTCTTATGGCTGGGGGGGCAGTATTGAGTAGCTTGGATGAATAAGTTGCCCAAACTAAACGGCCTGCTCCTCAGTCTCAGTTGCTAATATATGCATATTATTATTAGTATTGGATAGAAAACTCTAAAGTTTCCAAAACTGTCAAAATATTGTCTGCGAGTATAACAGAACTGATATTGCAGGCGAAACCATGAGGAAAATCAAACGGAAAGGAAGTGGCTTCTATTTTAAACTCCATGTTCCATAGCCTGCCACAGTCTTTAGACAGTTTCAGGCTTTTATTTTGAAAAATGAGCGAGAAAGATAACATCGCGTCATTGTATGGCCGGGTGCCAGCAGCGTTTTGTATGCGTAACAGAGTTTGGGCAGCCTTTGCCTTTCCCTCTCCGACTGAAAAACAGTTGCGGTTGATATATTATCGATTTATATATTTTTTTAAACCTGAGGATTGATTATAAAAAACGTTTGACATGTTTCTGTGGACATTACGGATACTATTTGGAATTTGTCTGCGTTATCGTGACCGCTCTTTCCTGTGGATTTCTGAACATAACGCGCCAAACAAACGGAGGTATTTTGGATATAAAAATAATCTTAATGGAACAAAAAGGAACATTTGTGTAACTGGGAGTCTCGTGAGTGAAAACATCCAAAGATCAAAGGTAAACGATTAATTTGATTGCTTTTCTGATTTGTGACCAAGCTACTTGATGCTAGGTGTACATAATGTTTTGTCGAGCGATCGATAAACTTACAAACGCTTGGATTGCTTTCGCTGTAAAGCATATTTTCAAAATCTGACAGGACAAGTAGATTAACAAAAGGCTAAGCTGTGTTTTGCTATATTGCACTTGTGATTTCATGAATATAAATATATGCAATTCAGCAGTTGTTGATGACAATTATCCCGTTAACGGGATGGCAGCCATAAGAAGTTAAGGTGCCCCAATGCTTTTTACTATCATTCGTTATATAATTTCTCTTTGTTTCATAGTGTAGTTTATTTTTATTTAGTCACATGATTGGGGGCGACGCATTTCCTAATGAAAATGTAGAACTATTACTTCCCACTGCAAAAAACATTTAACATTTAGCACAAAGTAACCGGTGACCTAAAGTTTATATTTTCAAAGAGATGGCTAAGAAAAGCAAGTGAGCTCCAATAAAACAGTTCAACTCACCAGATGATCATTTGAAACTTAACTTCTTGTTGGAAGTTGTTGTTGAAAAGGGAGAAGCCAACATTAGCAACTTCCTCAATAACTGCTGCAGCCACTGCAAATGAGCCTACAACTAAAGATAGCTAGCTAGACCATGAGAACTACTGCTCGCTATTGCGCAGTGTGACCTGTGTGTGACATGACCTGTTGGCCATTGAGAAGGCAGATGTTTCCATATGTTTTTTTTTGTAAAAACGGTTCAACCCATTCATTACAAGTCAAAATGTAATTGGTTGATTCCATTGTCACGCCAAAATTTTGCCCTTATACAGTTGAATGGCAGATCCCTTCTGCCTAGCTTCTGGTGGCCTAGCCAATGGCTTACATGGCAAGCTAGATTTATCTACCCAGAGACATCATGATTGAATCTTTTTTCTCTTGAGTGTTAACCCTTTCCAACAAAAATGCAATAAATTAAATCAGAACAATTGAAAATAGTAATGTAAATAGCATTATTATATTATAAATCCTTAGCCCTTCTCTGAAGATGTAGAAGGACCTCATTGTTCCCTGTGTTTGGGTTAGTAATTTGTAGAGTGGCTCTATTTTCCCTTAGCATGCATTTTTTCTTAATGTCTAAAGAAAAATTGGGCATGTTTAACTCTTACAATGGTGGCGATTGGACAAAATACCAATCGTCTCGTTTTTCTGGTCTGTCTTGAATTGGTCTCGCTTTAGGTGGTCTTGAACACAACACTGAATCCAAATCATGTGAAATCCATAGATAAGGGACTAACGAATTCATTTTAACTCAGTAACATTTTTGAAGTTGTTACATGATGCATTTATTTTGTTCAGTGCAGAATAACTTATGTAAATCTGGTACCCTTGCTTTGATAAAATACATTTTTAAGTACTTTGGAAAAGTTTCAACATTACACACATCACTACTTTATTTAAAGTAAACATGAATTAAGGCACTATCATTTCCTTATTATAAAACACCAGTATTAACCTAAAGGGACAGAGTTGTCACTCTTCATCAGTGAAGCATATTCACAAACACCATCACCATATAATTTACTCTGTCTCATCATACTCAGTCTTTCCTCAGTTCACCTCATCCAGTTCCCTATACATCCAAAACCAACATAATTAACTGCAAACAAAATAATTAGTACTACATATCACTATACTCTATACATGGGCTGTGTGCATTTTCTGCTGGTGTATCCTGAGAGAGCTCTTCTCTGAGAACCTCTTCCCGCAGTGCGTACAGGCGAACGGCCTCTCTCCCGTGTGGACCTTCAGGTGCATCTTCAGATGGTGCTGGTGGGAGAACCTTTTCTCACACTGGTGGCAGCTGTAGGGTTTCTCCCCTGTGTGGACTCTCTGGTGCAGCTTCAGCTGATGCTGGTGGGAGAACCTTTTCTCACACTGGGGGCAGCTGTAGGGTTTCTCCCCTGTGTGGACTCTCTGGTGCCTCTTCAGGTGGCCAGCCTGGGCAAAGCGCATGTGACACTGGCTACAGCCGAACGGTTTCTCCCCAGTGTGTATCCTCTGGTGGATCTCCACGTGTTTGGGGAAACTGAAGGCTTTCCCACAGAACGAACACGGGAAGCGCTTCTCTTTGGCCCTGCCACCTTTGCTGATTCCGTCTCTGCTACTCTCATTTGTCAATGGGCTTGTGTAGCCATTTAGTGTTGAGGCACTGGCATTGTCTGAGGTCTGGTTTAACATAAGGAGAGTGTGAGGAGCATGAAGGCCAGGGAGTGTCTGTGTTGTCGCAGGGTCCATGTTCCAGTTGATAGATCCTATAGAAGGCAGGCTGAAGCCAGCACCTGCTAGGGGCTTAACCTGAGGTGCCATCAGTCTCTCTGAATCACAATTATAGGAGCAGGACGGAGCGTCGCTAGCCGAGTCTGTGTCTGTTCTCTCCCTCCACATACGGACACCTCCCCGTCCCCACAGACCAAATCTACACCTCGCCCTGGTCTCAGCCAGTCTGTTGGCATGGAGACTAAATTCGGTTGTTGTTTTGTGTTCGACTGTCTGTTTCTGGTTAACAGTGTTGTTCCCCAGCCCAGAGTTGAGGACGCTGTCCCATCCACTGACCTCGCCTCTGGTCCTGGCCTGCTCTGTGATGTTGTCCCCTGGGCCTTTGGCTGCACCGGTCTGGGAATCAGAGATGGCTGTCCAGTCTCCTCTTTTAGCCTCCATCCAATCACCTGCAGGAAGAGGGTAGAAAATAAACTTTACAAACATGGAAGAGAATGCTACATATGGAGATTTTTTTGTCAATTATCTGGTCAAGTTCATACATTAAGATGTGTTTTTCTATGTAAACAAGTTCTATTGATTTAATTTTATGAATGAAGAAAAGGAAAATAAAAATGGTCAGGAAGATTTATTACTGTATGTAGGTTATATGTATTTCTCTCTTACCTTGCTCCCCCATCTTTAGTCCACTCAGCAGATCAATGCTCTCGGGTCCATCTTCTATTGTCTCCTCTTTGACTATCAGCAGATCAGGCTTCCCATCCTCCATGTCTACTGACTAGGAGATACAGAGTGAGAGGATGTTGGATCAAGACATGTGGGTAACACTTTACGTGACACCTAGCATCATAACACGGTCATAACTGTGTCAATATCTCAACAGCCGACATAACCTGTCAAAATATGGCCATGACACATACTTAGACCTCTTGTGACCCATTGCATTATTTTATGGCTGGTTATGACACCTACATAGGAGCGTCAAAACCCACAAATCCTACCTGGAACATTTTCTGAAATTGTGCATATTCATATATTATTGTAATTGTGCACACATTGATGTCAGACATGCACCTTCCCCAATGCTTTGTTGCTGATGAATGCAGGAGCAGATTTCAAGAGCAGGAAAAGACACCCTCTTTTTGACTGATGACTGACATAGGTCTATCACATACATGCCCTTATCTGGCTTATATGATAGTCCTAATGCTTCTTGACAGTGTCAGTGTATTTTATTTGTCCAAGTAAAGCGACACAGGATGGTCATAATGCTTCATGGGTGTCAAAGTGTATTTTCTACAAGTTACTTAAAATATGATAAACAAAAACGACTAAAGAATTCATTACAACAAAGGATGAAAGGAACCTCTTGGCAGGGAAAAAACACAGTTGAATACATGTGGGTGCCATACAATAATGTAATATAGTTCACAACCGGTGTAAATATGTGTCATGACAGTTTTATGACATGGATTAGACCGTGTCAAAATGTGTTATGTAAAGTGTTACTGAAATCGGATATATGGAGCATCTTCTGATTGGGTAATGAGGGATTGCTAGGAGTACTATGCAAACATGTTAGTTGATTTGATTACTTGACATTTTCATGGTTTGATCATTCAAAAGGCATGATTCCACACTTAGGACAAAATTAATCAAGACCTGGGCCCGTATCCACAGAGTCTGAGTTGAAGTGCTGATCGAGTATAAGACCTGATCGTCTTATTCATTATGATCTAAAAGACAAAACTGATCCTAGATCAGCACTCCTACTCTGAGAGGCTTTGTGGATATGGGCCCTGACCTAATACCATACAGACAGTAGTTCACAGTGGGCTCACCTCAGTGAGACTGTGTGTGGTCCTGTGCTGCTCAGCTGGTTCCTCTGTGGGTTCAGGAGGAGGTGTAGTCTGGTTGTCCTCCATGACCATGGTCCCCTCAGGGTTCCCCAAACCCTCCTCCTTTACCAGCTGCACCTCTGGACCTTCATCCTCCTGGAAGAGACAGGTGATACAGATTACACAGACATACACTCCCTTAGGTACACACACACAGATAATAAACATGTTCAACATGGAGTGTTTACCCATCTCCACTACATGAGATCTGTACTGTAGTTATAATTATTTTGCTGTTGTAAAACCAAATCATGTAGACATAAATATGATGTTGTGGGTAAAAATAAGTCAGCTCATCAGACTAAATCTGACTAAACTATTTTGACGTGTGCAGTAGGTGTTTGTTACTGTGTGGGTATATTTAGTAAGTCTATAATGGTTATAAAGCACTGTCTTATTTTTCTTGAGCCACAGTATTTTCCCCAACTAGTCAAATGTATTCATCTGACTTCCCTTTTACCTCCTGCACAGCCAGTAAACATTCCCCATTTTGAGTTTATTGGTCACATCCTCTGCATCCATTTTGCTGTCACATGAGTTACGGCTTTCAGTTTGTTATAACCTATTTATTGATGCGATTATGATATGCTATAGGTCAGGCCCTATTTGTCGCGTGCATGCGAAGCATACATGTGTCACAAAGACCGCAAGGTTTGAGGGAATAGGGAATGTTTTTCCTAAACAAATTAGATTTTGGTAACATAGCCTTTACAGCCATTTCTGACTGAAAAGTTATGTTGCAACACAGACAGTGCTATACACACGGATGTTCTGTGGTCACTGCAGCAGGGAGGAGAGGGAGAGACAACGGGTGCTAGTGACACAGTCACTCTGTCCTTTTTTTAAACAAAGTGCAGCAAGTCTGAGCCAGGCGGCACAATCAAATCAATTGTGGTCGGACTCCCTCCAATCATTTGTGTGTCTTATTTGTTTCATCAAACAGTTTGCTTAAAGCATCAAACAATCTGCATATATTTGATAAAACAATCGATTGGTCAAAAGAAAAGACAACTCTTAGTCGGTGACAGCCTTTGTGTTACAGGTAAAGTCTCTGTGTCGGTCTCTAACTTGAGGACGGCGTTACACTGACCTCAGTGATGTTTCGTCGGGTCCTGGGCTGGGGCGAAGGGAGTTCCACTCCGGCCTCTTCTCCAGTCTGGATGTGTCTGCTGTCTCGTGGGTCCTCTCCTTCAGTCCTCTCCTGCTTGACCAGAGATAATCTTCCAGGACCTGAGGCCTCTGCATGTGCCGACTGACAAGAAAATTAGGCTATTAACTGTTAGGGGTGTGAAGATTAAAATTGGGAACGTTTAGAAAAATGCACAGTGCATTTATCACAAAACTACCACTAACAGGTCCCGATCATCATCATCGTAAATGGAACCATTTAAATTATGGTGTAATGGAATTACTTACTTAGATTTCACTTTAAAATGCATGCCAAACAAAAACCATTGATTTCAAAGTTTAACAAACCATACAACTCTATGCACAAGGACTACTTTGAATAATTTATAGAGAATTTCAAAAACACATTTACCGGAAGAACTGTACAAATGCACATTTTGGTAACAGAATTACAGTAAAATCTCCCTCTTTTTTTATGCAACCGTGTTTTCCAAAAACGTAAATATCTGCTCTGACTTAAGATTCAAAGATGTCTGCAGAAATAATGGGGTGTCAGCTATGACATGACACGCTGAGTTTGAAGAAATGTCTTTTGGTTATTCAGCTACAGTAGGTGAAGTTAACAGAATTACATCATGGGTCCCTGATCTGTACTATACAGAAAAGCATAATTATGGGTATGAATATCATTCTCTTCATTATGATGTATCCTGAATAGGTACACAAAGGTAGAGAAATATGTAATATCTGTATTTAGCATATTTGGTTATTATTCTACACACTGGCTATTATTCTAATGAGCTCCACCCCAAAACAAGACCACCTTTGGTTGATCAGGACCAGACAAAATTTGAAACCATCAGACGTCTGTTTCACAAGTTTGGACATCGAAGTACAGTACATTACTGTACTCTAGTGTGTTCTACTGTAGTTTTCCCACGGCAGTCCTTTAGCGGTTCGCCACAGCAAAATAATTTATCCCACGGCAAAAAAATATGCCACATGAAAAAGACGCACATTGAAGATGCTAGAACAGTTTACATTTAATTTCCTCTGCAAACAAAACGAGTAATGACGAACAAAACCAGGCATTCCATACTAGAATAGCTTATCTATTTACTAGTCGGCTTGTTGTGCGTACTATTTGAGAGAAATATTCCTATTAAGTAGGATTGGGCGATATTTGGGGAGACCTCTTCTACGATATGCGACTCCAAATATCGCGTCTCAATATAATCGTCAATGTCAAAGATCACAATATTCAATTTAATTATATCGTCCCAACCCTACTCAAGGCACATTCAAGTTGCGACTTGCGAGTGCCATAGAGAGGGAAACAAGCAGTCAATGCACAACAATTCATAATGCAATCGCAGGGGGAAACTGTTTTAATGGCCTTTGTTAAAAAGAGGGGGTTCCCAGCTTTCCATTCCTACTTTATTTATTTCTCTCTCCTAAACTCCTAAATATGCGCGAACTGCACCATTTTGAAACCAAGTTTTTAGCAGTGGTACTTGTTACTGCTTCACAATGAGTCCATAGGGGAGAGTGGGGCTGAATGTAACACGGATCAATTGTAGGGAAACTTTGGGTAAAAACCCACCCTACCTCAATTTTTGTTGATTGGCTTAAATTGTTATGAGACAGATGTTTTTGTTGAGAAAGAGTAGTGGCATCCAGGGAAAGTAATTGTAACAAAGTGGTTTCTGTGAAAAGTACAGGCAGGGGAGCGATTACCCCTGGCGGCATTTTACCCCAAGTTACCCTAACAGGTAGGCCCGCAAATATAGAAAATGCGCTGTACAGCTCACTTTCTCTTAAATATTCTGAATAATTATGTATTTCTTCAACATTTAGGCTATTCATTTATTTATTGAATATTTAGGCCTTTTGAACAGCATGTGATGATTTGCTCTCTTGTCACGTCAAACCACCGTTCTCCAGATCCTAGAAAATGTCCATATGCACAAAAAGCTTATTTGTCTAAAATTTTGTGCACAAATTTGTTTACATCCCTGTTAGTGAGCATTTCTCATTTGCAAAGGTAATCTATCCACCTGCCAGGTGTTGCATATCAAGAAGCTGATTAAGCTTCATTACAAAGGTGCACTCCAATATGTGCAGTTTCGTCACAACACAATACCACAGATGTCAAGTTTCAAAGGAGCATGCAATTGGCATGCTGACTGCAGACCACGTGTAACGACGCCAGCCCAGGACCTACACATTTCGGCTTATTCACCTGTGGGTAGCCTACCGGACAGCTGATGAAACTGTGGGTTTGCACAACTGAAGAACTCCTGCACAAATGGTCAGAAACCTTCTCAAGGAAGCTCATCTGCGTGCTCATCTTCCTCACCAGGGTCTTAACCTGACTGCAGCTCGGCGTCGTGAATGACTAAAGTGGGCAAATGCTCATCTTTGATGGCCACTGGCACGCTGGAGAAGTGTGCACCCACGGATGAATCCTGGTTTCAACTTCAACTGTACCGGGCAGATGGCGTATATGGCGTTGTTTGGGCAAGCAGTTTGCTAATGTCAACATTATGAAGAGTGCCACATGGTGGCAGTAGGGTCATGGTATGGGCAGGCATAAGCTACAGAGAATGAACACAATTGCATTTTATCAATGGCAATTTGAATGCACAGTGATACCGTGACAATGTCCCAGTTCTTCCATGCCCTGCATACTCAGACATATCACCCATTGAGCATGTTTGGGATGCTCTGGATTGACGTGTACAACAGCGTTTTCCAGTTCCTGCCAATATCCAGCAACTTTGCACAGCCATTGAGGAGTGGGACAACACTCCACAATCAACTGCCTGATCAACTCTATGCGAAGGAGGAGGAGATGTCACGCTGCATGAGGTGAATGGTGGTCACACTGGATACTGACTGGTTCTGATCCACGCCCCTGCCTTGTTTTTTAAAAAGGTATCTGTGACCAAAGGTATCTGTATTCCCAGTCATGTGAAATCCATAGATTAGGGTCTAATGAATTTAATTCAATTGACTGATTTCCTTATATGAACTGTAACTCAGTCAAATCTGATATTTTTGTTCAGTGTATAAACTGCATTACACTTATGAGTGCACCACTTGTTTGTGCCATTAGAAGTAACAAACTCAAGGACTATTTCATTTGTTTATAAGAAAGAATGTGCTTTATTTTACAAGTTCATTTGTAATAGGCTACCTGTTGGTTTGGCATGGACCCTCAGATCCTCAAAGGTTCTACAGCTGCACCATTGAGAGCATCTTGACTGGCTGCATCACTGCTTGGTATGGCAACTGCTTGTCATCCGACCACAAGGTGCTACAGAGGGTAGTGCATACGGCGCAGTACATCACGGTCGCCGAGCTCCCTGCCATCCGTTGGTGTCGGGCAAGCAGTGTTGCTAGCGCACGCACTTCATACCATCGGTCATTGCATTGGTTAGTCCTGTTTTGGAGTCATGCTATATTCGGAAAATTATCCATTCTATTGCTTAACCAATAACTGTAGCAATTATGATTTAAGTTTGTCTATCGGATTTCCTTTTAGTGTCTTTTACAATGATCTAGCCATGTATCCGCTTAGTTTGCATCGGTATGGTTTCTCTCCAACTGGGTGTGCCGGGGGATATTGTGGGTATATCTTTACCATTATCAGTAGAACTGCTGTGAAGATAGCAACACGTTAAGTTCTCTAAACAAATTCTCAGTCGAGTGAAGTTTGTTGGCCCGTTATAGGCTTTATGCGTTTTGCCTTTCAGTTGCTATTGCATGATTTTGCCCTTTGTCGACTGCAAAAGGCTACCAGGACGTAATTGTTGGATAAATTCTGAGCCATTTTTGTAAATATTCACCTTGTAAAGTGCACTTGTAAATAAAACCTTACATTTTGGACCATATTTTTTTCTATGGTTCTCTTGTGCTCAAACTCTCCTGTTAGACTGCCGGATCCCGTGATATATTAACACAGTAGTTGAAACAAAAAACAATTGTGTAGCTTATTTGGCACGGGTACAGTTAGGCCCTAAAGCTTGGCTTATGCATATAATAAAAGAAAGAAGCCTATAGATATGAATTGCACATGTATGGATTTATGCATTGTTTTCTCTTCTATCAACCCACCCATATAATATTCCATGACACTAAATCCACCCACCCCGCGGAATGCGGATATAACCACGAGCAATGCAGTTATGAGTCAACTCGCACATCACTAGCCTATATTATATTCAATGTTTATGCAAGTTTTTTGGGCCATAAAATTCAGGGTGCTAAAGCAGCAGCTACTCTTCCTGGGGACCACACAAAACACAGTGCATAAGGAAAGTATTCAGACCCCGTCGCCTTTTCCACATTTTGTTAGACGTATTCTGAAATGGATTAAATAGTTTTTTCCCCCTCAATCAATCTACACACAATACCCTATAATGACAAATCAAAAACAGGTTTTTAGAAATGTTGGTAAATGTATTAAAAATAAAAACTGAAATGTAACATTTGCATGTTTCATCAGAGCAGAGAATCTTGTTTCTCATGGTCTGAGAGTCCTTTAGGTGCCCTTTGGCAAACACCAAGCGGGCTGTCATGTGCCTATTTCTGAGAAGTGGCTTCTGTCTGGCCACTACCATAAAAGGCCTGATTGGTGGACTACTGCAGAGATTGTTGTCCTTCTGGAAGCTTCTCCCATCTCCACAGAGGAGCTCTGACAGTGAGGGGTTCTTGGTCACCTCTCTGACCAAGGCCCTTCTCCCCCAATTGCTCAGTTTGACCTGGCAGCCAATTCTAGGAAGTCTTGGTGGTTCAAAAATGTCTTCCATTTAAAAATAGAGGCCACTGTGTTATTGGGGATCTTCAATGCTGCAGAAATATTTTGGTACCCTTCCCCAAATCTGTGCCTCGACACAATCCTGTCTCGGAGCTCTACGGACAATTCCTTCGACATCACAGCTTAGTTTTTTTCCTCTGACATGCACTGTTAACTGTGGGACCTTGTTTAGACAGGTGTGTGCCTTTCCAAATCATGTCCAATCAATTTAATTGACCACCGGTGGACTCCTTGATGTTTCTACTTCATTGGATGATTAATGGAAACAGAATGCACCTGAGCTCAATTTTGAGTCTCAGAGCAAAGGGTCTGAATACTTACGTAAATAAGGTATGTTTTTTATTTTTAATACATTTGCAAAAATATCTAAACTTGTTTTCGCTTTGTAATTATGGGGTATTTTGCGTAAATTGATTAGGGGAAAAAATGTATTTAATCAATTTTAGAATAAGGGTGTAATAACAGTGGTAAAAAAGGGAAGGGGTCTGAATACTTTCCGAATGCACTGTACATGTAAGCAAGTGAACAGCTAAGGAAAGCATTGCTGAAATAAACTGTCCACATTTGATTTACAAAGTAACTAATTTTTTACATAACACTATTACACTAACCTCTATCACAATAACATGCTGGGTTGAGGTTCCACTCCCCTCATCAACAGTGATTGGTTGGTCATCTCGCCATGTATTGTGTCCCGCTGGCTTCACAAAGCTCCTGTGGCCTCCAGTGAGATGTCCTTCACCTGAGAGAGTGATTGGGGGAAAGAGATGGTTAGGTTAACTATGGTCATTGCTCAACAGTACACGAATGGCACTGTCTAGAATTGGCCAGGAAGTAAGGTAACACTTCTCATAACTTCTTGGTATACTATTTATTGAACGAAATGCAATAAATGAAGAAACTAGTTAAAATGTGATATTGTTGTGCAAGACGGCTTAGTAATCAGGGGGATTATTGCATACTATCTAAAAAACTGACCAAGACCCAATTCCGTTTAACCACATCTGTGGTAAACAAGTCGCGCATATGGGGAAGGGCCTACCTCTTGCCATTCCTCTGTATCGGTCGAGGATCTTGACACTTCTGGGACGACTGGCGAGGACGCGCTCCCGTGATACCTTCAGTTCCAGTAGCTGTAGTTTCCTCCGCATTGCCCTGTTTTCTTTCTGGCTTTGAGTAATTTCCAAACGAAACACTGCATAGTCGTCGTCTACGAGTTTACAGATCTCTGCCACGGCTGCATTCGCTAGCACCTCCATGATGGAGGCTATTTGAGTGTGAAAAACCATACATTGATCCATTGTTCGCTAGCTAACGTTAGTAGTTACCGATAACAATTATCAACTAAGTCCGGTCTCCAACGTGAAATAAACACTACCTGGTGTATGTTATGCTGTTAAATGTGTCATATTTTAAATTACAATGTGTTAATGCACGGCTAAATAACGACAAACGCTAATGTGGAAATTATTCTTGGTCACTGTTCACTTCCGTTTATACTGAAGAGAAAGGATCTTATTGGCTGGCATTGTGGCTGAAAGGGTGTGGTTGAATTTTTAAGTTATGCGCGCTGATTTTTTTACGGTACTGCTTATTACATTACAAATCAAATGTACTATGATCATTATATTTCAAGCTCAGCGCAGACTTTAGAAATTACTGTTAACAAGAATAGTGTAGAAAATAAATTACTTTATTCGAGCTACATCACCTCAGTTAGGTAAATATTAAACTGTCCTTGTTCTAGCCTAGGTTTACTGTTGCTCTAAAAACAGGTATTTACACAAGCCTGTTTCAAATAACTAGTTATTAAGGGGTGTGTGGTTAATTACCGTCATACCCCAAGACACTTCGCATGATAACTATAATATCAGCTAAAGAATGGTTCCCAGATATCCCCTGCGTAAAACTCAAATTGTAGTGGTGTGGCTTATCTCCATTGTGGACACTCCTATGTCTGTTAACATTAGTCAGGAAGGAGAAGGTCTAGTTTACACTTGTAGGGCCTCTCCTTGGTGGGAACGGTCTGGTGCTCCTTCACATACTGTAGTTTGCGTTAGCAAAGCACTTCCCACACGTGAGGCAGGCATACGGCTTGTCAGTGTCCATCCTAATGCTTAGCCTCCCACATTGTGACCCAATGACACCAGAGGAGGTAGAAGCAGGAGCCACCACCCTCAGGTTGTTAGTCTTTGAGCTCCCTCCTTGACATCTAGCCATTGCTTGGGTGTTGTTGGGATTGTGTGCTGTGTTGTAGGCTAGGTGCTTCTTCTGGTGAGTGCTCAACCCGACCCTGTCTGTATTGGTGGGGTAACCATGAGGCAACTGAGGAAGGCTAGACTTGAACCCAGTCACCAGACATTAGACAAGATCCTGAAGGAGAAGAAAGGCTTCCTGTTAGACTCCCACCACCCTCTGTGAAGGCTAAAGCCAAAGATGACCTGCTCAGTTCATCATGGATACTGTGGTGTTTGCATCATAGGAACAGGAGGGTCTATCTCTATCAGCCTCAGGTCCTGCTTCATCACTGCACTGAGACTGTGAAGAGAATGTTCTGGGCTGCAGACTGGATACCTGATTGGAGCCTCTGTCTCTCTGATGACCACCAGGACTGAGGTTGTTGAGTCCACCTGTCCACTGGTTGTGTTCTCTGTGGTGGTGAAGTCTCTGTCCCTCGCGGTTGGGACCTGGTTCAGACTCGGGAACGAAAAGGGACGGCTCCTGATCCAGGGTCCTGATCCGGGGCCAGTGTTTGTGACCAGCCGCGTCGGAGGTCCAGTCTCTCCCGCCTTCAACACACTCCCGCCTGACTTGCCTAGTTAAAAAAAAGAACCCTAATTGCTCCAGGGTCGCCATCAATAATGGCTGATCCCTGGCTGTGACCCCAGGCCCCAAGGGTGTATCCCCCCTGTCACTTTTCATTTGTGAATAATCTTTAGACACCATCACATCAACCATCACCATATCATCTACTCTGCCTCATCATACTCATTCTTTCCTCAGTTCATCCAGTTCCCTACTACATCCTAAACTAACATAATTGATGACAAACTAACTAGTACTACATTACATCACTATACACTACTGTTGTGTGCATTTTCTGCTGGTGTAACCTGAATCTACTCTCTGTGTACCTCTTCCTGCAGTGCGTGCAGGTGAATGGCCTCTATCCCGTGTGGACCTTCAGGTGCATCTTCAGCTGGTGCAGGTGTAAGAACACCCTTTCACACTGGGGGCAGCTGTAGGATTTCTCCCTTGTGAACCCTCTGGTGTCTCTTCAGATTTAACGAGTGGGAGAAACTAGCCTTGGCACAGATGCCAGCCAAACTGTTTCTCCCCCATGTGCATCCTCTGGTTGATCTCCACGTGTTTGGGACAACTGAAAGCTTTTCCACAGAATGAACACGAGAGTCGCTTCTCTTTGTGTGTGTTGTAGGGTCCATGTTCCAGTTGATAGATCCTATAGAAGGCAGACTGAAGGCTGCACCTGTTAGGGGGTTTAACGGAAGCACTATCAGTCTCTCTGAATCACAACTATAGGAGCAGGACGGAGCACCACTAGCAGAGAGGCGACTACGGGATGCTGGCCCTCTAGGCAGAGTTGCAAAGAAAAAGCCATATCTCAGACTGGCCAATAAAAATAAAAGATTAAGATGGGCAAAAGAACACAGACACTGGACAGAGGAACTCTGCCTAGAAGGCCAACATCCTGGAGTCGCCTCTTTACTGTTGACGTTGAGACTGTTGTTTTGTGGGTACTATTTAATGAAGCTGCCAGTTGAGGACTTGTGAGGCGTCTGTTTCTTAAACTAGACACTAATATACTTGTCAGCTACTAACACCCTGGTACTTCCCGTAGCTCCCATTCTCCTCAGTCTGAGAAAACAGAGAGAAAGGTATGTGTTGCAGATTACTCCTTTGTGGAAGTCCATAACGTGAAATAAATAAAACATCCCAAGGTTAATGCTGTAGATATTGTTATAAGGGCGTGTGAGACTATTGCAACATGTAACTTTCAGAGTTTTATTGTTGTTATTAATATAGTTTAGAGTGCTAAAAAGGCTGCTGTTGTTAGCTAGCATGTCTTTCTGTGATGCAGACGGTTAGCTGAGCTGCCGACTGGTGCTGGCGTTGCATGATGGGAGATGTAGTTTGGTCCTTTACGGTCCAAGTGGAATAGAGGCGATCTCACGTTGTAACTTGTTTATGTTGCAGTGTTTTTGTACACGAGTTGCAGTATTTTGCTACTGTCAACACTGAAAGCACCTAGCAATGTATTGGGGCTGTGAGACAGGATATGTGTTTTACCTTTCTTCATGCTCCTGCATAGAACAACTTGTCAGATGGTGCATTGGAGACTGATGTGTTCCTGCCCTGTCTTTTCACAATACTTTTGCAGATCAACATAAAAGCCTAAAAGACAGCCGTGGTGTCGCTCTTCATTTCTTGGTTCTCCTGTGGTACATAAGAAACCCGCAACAAATGTGTATGCAGAATAGGGTGAGATCAGATGTTATGTATATTAAAGGGGGTCTCAATCAAATTCTTAAACCCAAAATGGTAATTTTCATTCTATTAAACATTAAGCTTAATACACCATATGAAAACCACACGTCAACAAAAAATCTGCATTCATTTTCTCATTAAGTGTTTTGGGGGAAAAAATTAAGTAGTTCAAAATGTATTAAATGTATTGTTTTTCTACACACAATACACCATAATGACAAAGTGAAAACATGTTTGGACATTTTAGAAAATGTATTAAAAATGAAATACAGATATCTAATTTACATAAGTATTCACACCCCTTTGCTATGCCACTGAGCTGAGGTCTACAGACGATGCAATCGCCATAACACTGCCCTGTCCCATCTGGACAAGCGGAATACCTATGTAAGAATGCTGTTCATTGACTAGAGCTCAGCATTCAACACCATAGTACCCTCCAAGCTCATCATTAAGCTAGAGGCCCTGGGTCTCAACCCCGCCCTGTGCAATTGGGCCCTGGACTTCATGATGGGCCGCCCCCAGGTTGTGAAGGTTAGGAAACAACATCTCCACTTCGCTGATCCTCAACACTGGGGCCCCACAAGAGTGCGTGCTAAGCCCCCTCCTGTACTCCCTGTTCACCCACGACTGCATGGCCATGCTCGTCTCCAAATCAATCATCAAGTTTGATTACCAACAACAACAATACAGCCTACAGGGAGGAGGTGAGAGCACTCGGAGTGTGGTGTCAGCAAAATAACCTCACTCAATGTCAACAAAACAAAAGGAGATGATCGTGGACTACAGGAAACAGCAGAGGGAGCACCCCCATATCCACATCGACTGGACATCAGTGAAGGTGGAAAGTTAAGTTCTTCAGCATACACGTCACTGACAAACTGAAATGGTCCACCCACACAGATAGTGTGGTGAAGAAGGCACAACAGCGCCTCTTCAACCTCAGGAGGCTGAATAAATTTGGCTTGGTACCTAAAACCCTCAAACTTTTACAGATGCACAATTGAGAGCATCCTGTCAGGCTGCATCACCGCCTGGTACGGCAACTGCACTGGCCACAACCGCAGGGCTCTCCAGAATGTGGTGGCATCCCCGGGGGCAAACTCCCTGCCTTCCAGGACACCTACAGCAACCGATATCACAGGAAGGCCAAAAAGATAAAAGGACAACAACCACCTGAGCCACTGCCTGTTCACCCCGCTACCATCCAGAAGAAAAGGTGATTCAAAGCTGGGACCAAGAGACTGAAAAACAGCTTCTATCTCAAGGCCATCAGATTGTTAAACAGCCATCACAAACAGAGGCTGCTGCTGCCTATATACAGACTTGAAATCATTGGCCACTTTAATAAATTGATCACTCGTCACTTTAAAACCTCTACAGGATCGGTGCGTTCCCCGCTGGACAGATGAGCTAACGTAGGCTAATGCATTTAGCATGAGGTTGTAAGTAACAAGAACATTTCACAGGACATAGACATATCTGATATTGTCAGAAAGCTTAAATTATTGTTAATCTAACTGCACTGTCCAATTTACAATAGCTATTACAGTGAAAGAATACCATGCTATTGTTTGAAGAGAGTTCACAGTTATGAACTTGAAAAGTTATTAATAAACCAATTAGGCACATTTGGGCAGTCTTGATACAACATTTTGAACAGAAATGCAATGGTTTTTTGGATCAGTGAAAAACGTTGCATATTCACTGCTGCCATCTAGTGGCCAAAATCTAAATTGCGCCTAGGCTGGAATAATACATTATGGCCTTTCTGTTGCATTTCAAAGATGGTACAACAAAACAAAAAAAATGCATGTTTTTTTTATTTGTCATCTTTCACCAGAACTACTGAGTTGTCTTCTCCTACCTTCATTTCACATTTCCAAACTTCAAAGTGTTTCCTTTCAAATGGTATCAAGAATATGCATATCAGGGCCTCCCGGGTGGCGCAGTGGTTAAGGGTGCTGTACTGCAGCGCCAGCTGTGCCATCAGAGACTCTGGGTTCGCGCCCAGGCTCTGTCGTAACCGGGAGGTCCATGGGGCGACGCACAATTGGCCAAGCGTCGTCCGGGTTAGGGAGGGCTTGGTCGGTAGGGATGTCCTTGTCTCATCGTGCACCAGCGACTCCTGTGGCGGGCCGGGCGCAGTGCGCACTAGCCAAGGTTGCCAGGTACACAGTGTTTCCTCCGGCACATTGGTGCGGCTGGCTTCCGGGTTGGATGCGCGCTGTGTTAAGAAGCAGTGCGGCTTGGTTGGGTTGTGTATCGGAGGACGCATGACTTTCAACCTTCGTCTCTCCCGAGCCCGTACGGGAGTTGTAGCGATGAGACAAGATAGTACAACAATTGGACACCACGAAATGGGGAGAAAAAGGGGTAAAAAAAAATGTTTTAAATTAAAATTAAAAAAAGAATATGCATACAGATCCTGAGCTACATACAGGAAGTTATGTCATTTTAGGTGAAAATTGGGGGAAAAAAGGGGTTAAGATGTTTTAATAATGTTCACATATCCATTCCTCCTGACAGAGCTGGTGTAACTGAGTCGGGTTTGTAGGCCTCCTTGCTCGCACACGCTTTTTCTGTTCTGCCCACGAATTTTCTATGGGATTGAGGTCAGGGCCTTGATGGTCACTCCAATACCTTGACTTTGTTGTCCTTAAGCCATTTTGCCACAACTTTGGAAGTATGCTTGGAGTCATTGTCCATTTGGAAGACCCATTTACGACCAAGCTTTAACTTCCTGACTGATGTCTTGATGTTGCTTCAATATAGCCACATAATTTTCCTTCCACATGATGCCATTTACTTTGTGAAGTGCATCAGTCCCTCCTGCATAAAAGCACCCCCACAACATAATGCTGCCACCCCCGTGCTTCACGGTTGGGATGGTGTTCTTCGGCTTGCAAGCCTCCCCCTTTTTCCTCCAAACATAACGATGGTCATTACAGCCAAACAGTTATATTTTTGTTTCCTCAGACCAGAGGACATTTCTCTAAAAAGTACGATCTTTGTCCCCATGTGCAGTTGCAAACCGTAGTCTGGCTTTTTTATGGCAGTTTTGGAGCAGTGGCTTCTTCTTTGCTGACTGGCCTTTCAGGTTATGTTGATATAGGACTCGTTTTACTGTGGATATAGATACTTTTGTACCCGTTTCCTCCAGCATCTTCACAAGGTCCTTTTCTGTCATTCTGGGATTGATTTGCACTTTTCGCACCACAGTACATTCATCTCTAGGAGACAGAACGCGTCTCCTTCCTGAGCGGTATGACGGCTCGTGGTCCCATGGTGTTTATACTTCCGTACTATTGTTTGTACAGATGAACGTGGTATCCTCATGTGTAAGGTAATTGCTCCCAATGATTAACCAGGCTTGAGGAGGTTTGGGTGGTGTAGTGGGGGGAGGAATGTGGTGTCTAGGGCTCTATTTCACTTTCTTGGAGGAACAGGACTAATGAGAATTTAATGCAGGTAGGCCATGATTGGCCTCACTCCAGTACAGTTGTTGAAGGTGTATGCGATCTGCCAATCCAATCTCAAAGATGTGTATGTCAGAGTAGAAACTATACCAGGAAGTCCAACAAACTGTCCATAGAGCTGAGATATCTATGGAAGGTTATAAAACAATTTCTAGAGTGTTGAAAGTTTCTAAGAGCATAGTGGTCTCCGTCATTGGGATATTTAAAAAAATATGGAACAACCGAGACTCTGCCTACAGCTGGCTGTCTGACCAAACTAGAAAGAAGAACCTTGGTCAGGGAGGTGACCAAGAACCCAGTGACCACTTTGACAGAACTACAGAGTTCCTTGGCTGAGATGGGAGAACCTGCCAGAAGGACAAGTATCTCTAGCACTTAACCAATATGGGCTTTATGGGACAGTGGCCAGACGAAAGCCACTCCTGAGAAAAATGCACAACAGACAGCACGCCTGGAGTTTGCAAAAAGGCACGTGAAAGACTCAGAGCATAAGGCAAAAGATTCTGTGGTCTAATGAGACAAACATTTTACTTTTTTACCTGAATGCAAATCGCTATGTTTGGAGAAAGGCACAGCTCATCACCTGTCTAACACCATCCCTACCATGACGCATGGTGGTGGTAGCATCATGCTATGGGGATGCTTTTCAGCAGCAGGGACTGGGAGACTGGTAAGGATAGAGGAAACAATGAATGGAGCAAATACAGGAAAATCCTTGATGAGAATCTGCTTCAAAGAGCAAACGACCTTAGACTGGGGAAAAGATTTACGTTCCAACAGGACAATGACCCCAAGCATACAGCCAAAGCAACTCTGGAATGGCTTCAGAACAAGAATGTGAAAGTCCTTGAGTGGCACAGCCAAAGCCCAGACTTGAATCCCATTGAAAATCTGTGGAAAAACTAAGATTGTTAAGTTATATGGGAAGCGGTGATGAACAGAGCATGAGGAAATCTTCAAGGAAAAATGGAAGAATATCCCCAAATGTGCAAAGTTGATACAGACATACCCAAGATGACTCCAAGCTGTAGTTACCACCAAGAATGCTTCTACAAAGTATTGACTCAGGAGGTGTGAATACTTACGTAAATTCATATTTCCGTATTTCATTTTCAATTCATGAGAAAAAATGGTTTTCATTTTAATTCAGGCTGTAAACACAACAAAAGTGGAATAAATCAAGGGATATTAATACTTTCTGAAGGCACTGTAGCCTACCCAGTACAAACACAATATTTAACAGACTTTTTAAACGTATACACCGAGTATACAAAACATTAAGAACATCTGCTCTGTCCATGACAGACTGACCAGGTGAAAGCTAGGATCCCTTATTGATGTCACTTGTTAAATCCACTTCAAATCAGTGTAGATAAAGGAAGGAGACAATAATTTAGACAATTGAGACATGGATTGTGTACAGTACCAGTTAAAAGTTGACACCTACTCATTCAAGGGTTTTTCTTAATTTTGTTTATATTTTCTACATTGTAGAATAATAGTGAACACATGGAATAATGTAGTAATCAAAAAAGTGTAAAACAGATTCTTCAAAGTAGCAACCCTTTGCCTTTGTCTCAGCCTCCACTATTTATGCTGCAGTAGTTTATGTGTCGGGGGGCTAGGGTCAGTTTGTTATATCTGGAGTACTTCTCCTGTCCTATTCGGTGTCCTGTGTGAATCTAAGTGTGCGTTCTCTAATTCTCTTCTCCTCTCTTTCTCTCTCTCGGAGGACCTGAGCCCTAGGACCATGCCCCAGGACTACCTGACATGATGACTCCTTGCTGTCCCCAGTCCACCTGGCCGTGCTGCTGCTCCAGTTTCAACTGTTCTGCCTTATTATTATTCGACCATGCTGGTCATTTATGAACATTTGAACATCTTGGCCATGTTCTGTTATAATCTCCACCCGGCACAGCCAGAAGAGGACTGGCCACCCCACATAGCCTAGTTCCTCTCTAGGTTTCTTCCTAGGTTTTGGCCTTTCTAGCGAGTTTTTCCTAGCCACCGTGCTTCTACACCTGCACTGCTTGCTGTTTGGGGTTTTAGGCTGGGTTTCTGTACAGCACTTTGAGATATCAGCTGTACGAAGGGCTATATAAATAAATTTGATTTGATTTGCCTTGATGACAACTTTGCACACTTGGCATTCTCTAAACCAGCTTCATGAGGTAGTCACCTGGAATGCATTTCAGTTAGCAGATGTGTACCTTGTTAAAAGATAATTTGTGGAATTTCTTTCCTTCTTAATGCCTTTGAGCCAATCAGTTGTGTTGTGACAAGGTAGGCATGGTATACAGAAGATAGCCCTATTTGGTAAAAGACCAAGTCCATATTATGGCAAGACCAGCTCAAATAAGCAAAGAGAAACAAACTGTCCATCATTACTTTAAGACATGAAGGTCAGTCAATCCAGAAAATGTCAATAACTTTTTTAAAGTTTCTTCAAGTGAAGTCGCAAAAAACATTAAGCGCTATGATGGAACTGTATCTCATAAGGACCGCCAGAGGAAAGGAATATCCAAAGTTACCTCTGCTGCAGAGGATAAGTTCATTAGAATTACCAGCCTCAGAAATTGCAGCTCAAATAAAAGCTTCAGAGTTCAAGTAACAGACACATCTCAACATCAACTGTTCAGAGGAGACTGCGTGAATCAGGCCATGGTCAAATTGCTCAAAGAAACCACCACTAAAAGGACACCAATAGGAAGAAGAGACTTGCTTTGGCCAAAAACACGAGCAATGGACATTAGACCGGTGGAAATCTGTCTTTTGGTCTGATGAGTCCTAATTTGAGATTTTTGTTTCCAACCGCCGTGTCTTTGTGAATCGCAGAGTAGGCGAACTGATGATCTGCGCGTGTGTGGATCCCACCTTGAAGCATGGAGGAGGTGTGGGGTTGCTTTGCTGGTGACACTGTCTGCGATTTATTTAAAGTTCAAGGCACACTTAACCAGCAGCATTCTGTAGCGAAATGCCATCCCATCTGGTTTGTACTTAGTGGGACTATAATTAGTTTTTTAACAGGACAATGACCCAACACACCTCCAGGCTGTGTAAGGGCTATTTGACCAAGAAGGAGAGTGATGGAGTGCTGCATCAGATGGCCTGGCCTCCACAATCACCCAACCTTAACCCAAATTAGATGGTTTGGGATGAGTTGTACCGCAGAGTGAAGGAAAAGCAGCCAACAAGTGCTTAGCATATGTGGGAACTCCTTGAAGACTGTTGGAAAAGCATTCCAGGTGAAGCTGGTTGAGAGAATGCCAAGAGTGTGCAAAGCTGTCATCAAGGCAGAGTGGCTACTTTGAAGAATCAACAATATATTTTGATTTGTTTAACGCTTTTTTGCTTACTACATGATTCCATACATGTTCTTTCATAGTTTTGATGTCTTCACTATTATTCCACAATGTAGAAAACAGTAAAAATAAAGAAAAACCTTTGACTGTGTAGGTGTGTCCAAACTTTTGACTGGTACTATGTGTGCCATTCAGATGTTTAATGGGCAAAACAGACAATTTAAGTGTCTTTGAATGGGGTATGGTAGTAGAGGCCAGGCGCACCGGTTTGTGTCAAGAACTGCAACGCTGCTGGGTTTTTCACACAACAGTTTCCTGTGTGTATCAAGAGTGATCCACCACCCAAAAGACAGCCAGCCAACTTGACACAACTATGGGAAGCATTGGAGTCAACATGGGTCAGCATCCCTGTGGAACGCTTTCGAACCCTTGGAGTCCATGCCATGAAGAATTGAGGCTGTTCTGAGGACAAAAGGGGGGGTGCAACTCAATATTAGGAAGGTGCTCGGTATACTCAGTGTATATCACACAATATTCTACCCAGGAATATTCAACTCTGAAATCTGTTACTCCTGTTATTCCAAATGCATCTTTGGATATTTTCTGCTAATAACAATGCAGGGTTTGATCTAAAACTATCGAGTGAAATGGTTGCTTTCTATAACATTTTTCATGTGGAGTGCCAATTTATCTTACCATTTCTACCGGTCTGCGTACAAGTTATGACTTTCATATGCACATTTTTGTGAAACAGTTTAATTTAAAATATAATAACATTAACCACATGACAATGATTTTAATCTAAATTCGATCTAAATCAAAATGATCTAAAAGTTCAAATGAATCTAAGGCAAGAGCGCCTGCCTCTTCAAAATGGACACATTGTACGATACACCTTGAGCCATTGGCAGCTAAAGAACGTAGTGCAGAATTCAGAGATAGGCTTTATACCAAATGCAAGGCACTATAAGTCCTTACACCATGGCAGCCCTGCATCCCTACAAGCTATGGGTATTGATCATGTTCCGGTCTCAATTAGAAAAGGGCAACGTCTTAAAACAGCTAAACCAAAGGGAAGGTGTTTGGATTTACAGGCTACAGGCCACTAAGTATCCTGGTTTAAATGAAGAAATTGATTTCTCACCTTTCCTGTAGGGTCATGATAGGTCCATTTGCTGTCATCTAGTAGCCATTTTGCTTTATTGCCCTCAGCGATCTTTAGCTATGTTGTCGACTATGTTTGCTGTGTTCTAGTGTACTATGGAATAGATCGCTTTCCTATTCTTGGCACTTTGCCCAGTCTTATTTAAGGTTAGAACTACCTTTCTAGGCATTCTGGAGTTACATTTTTTAATAAACATATCTATAGTATTTCACTTTTTTTTCCTTACATTTTACCCCCTTTTCTCCCCAATTTCGTGGTATCCAATTGTTAGTAATTACTATCTTGTCTCATTGCTACAACTCCCGTACGGGCTCGGGAGAGACGAAAGTCGAAAGCCATGCGTCCTCCGAAACACAACCCAACCAAGCCGCACTGCTTCTTAGCACAGCGCGTCTCCAACCCGGAAGCCAGCTGCACCAATGTGTCGGAGGAAACACTGTGCACCTGGCTACCTTGGTTAGCGCGCACTGCGCCCGGCCCGCCGCAGGAGTCGCTGGTGCGCGATGAGACAAGGATATCCCTACCGGCCAAACCCTCCCTAACCCGGACGACGCTAGGCCAATTGTGCGTCGCCCCATGGACCTCCCGGTCGCGGCGGGCTGCGACAGAGCCTGGGCGCGAACCCAGTGTCTCTAGTGGCACAGCTAGCGCTGCGATGCAGTGAGTATTTCACTTTTTTAATGTGTATAGTATTGCATACTAGGTGTTGTTCAATCAATGTTTAACCACTCCCTCTTCAAATTAGGGCTAATTGGAAAAACCGGTTCAAGAGAAGATTGTATTATAATTTCTTTGTACTCCCTGACAAAGGCCATGCAGCCGAAATGCGTCAGATTTAAAAAAAACAAAATTTGAACATGAACATGCCATACAAATAAAGGCATTTTAAGGAATCATATGAAGAGTGCCTTGGTCCTACTTTCTTTTTGATAACCAATGCAAGTAACTTGTAATGACAACTAGTTAAAAATAGCCTACATAAAGCCACAAATAAAACAGTTTCAGGTAGAAAATATTCCGATAAAAATAAGTATCCTATAAATCACATTGGCTACGCATAGCAGTTTGTTAATGTTCTTTCAATCGCATTTCTCTCTCTACTCCGCCTGTCTGCAACGAACTTAAAACATTGTATCAACTGCGTCTGGTCTGAAGCTCCCACTTGCAGCATTGTATCAACCATTCTGGGCCCTCAGTTTCTCACGCCAGTGAGTTCCGGACAGAGCTAGCTGTATTTACGCAAAGGATAAGAATTAATCAGGTATTTTATGATGTTTTCACTGGATCAGAGCATGACATTTTTCCCTTTCACACCTAGGCTCGGTGGTTATTGAAAGGGAGAGAGTTGGAAATATTTTTCAAATACATTAGCTAGGTTTCCATCCAATTGGCGACATATTATCATGTGAATATTGTAAAATCTGCAAATTTTCCGACCAGAGGGGTGTTTCCTGTTTAAATGTCACATGCACAAGTACAGTAAAACGCTTTTCTTGTTGCAGATAACAGGCAGTATGTGATGAGGTAGTGCACATAAAAATGACTTTTGTGGTTAAATTCCCATGTGCCGATAAATTGGTTTCCATCCCATTTTCAATTTTACTGATGGCACGTGCACTCTAGCCATCAACACGCAGATACAGTGTGGGTATATAGTCTACGTGATAAGATTGACAAAATAGCTTATTTTGATCTGTGAATTAAATGATTAGCCTACATTTCCAACTAACCTTTTAAAAGTTGACTGTGCCAAATTCTTGCCAATCCATTATTCTACTGCTAACTATGAGGAATGTTTTCCATAATGTACATTTTATGCATATACATTCGAATAAAGAACACTATCACATTGTGTTTCACTATTTATTAAGTACGAAGACAAATAGCAAAAGGTGTCTCAGGAAAGTATGAAGTATCTAAATATAGTGTAACCTACCAATGTATTTTGGGAGAGAAGCGTCATGGGAGGCACGATCTTACAATTTGCAGACCAGAAATGAGAGCTTCACCATGTGTCAAAATCCAGAGCTTCTGATGGAGATTGTAGAACTGTAGTCAATGCATGCATCACTATTCCCACCTAAATCAAAATAATCCCACCCTGGTCACCAATGGAGCCAACCGATTTAGAGCGAGTGAAGTGCCTTAGCGGAATGCAATTTAAGATGGTGTGGTCCAGAGACGAGAAATCTACCATCTACGGCAAAAAGGTGGGCTCCTGACAGGGACAATATAATTCTTATCACTGCATGTTACAATAGTAAAACAATCTGTTCGTCACCTCAAACTGATTCTATATGGCTTTAATAAGCATGTGTATCTATAGTTGCTGATTTGGTGCTCTTCAACTCTAAAATACACTACAATGCAAACTGTGTAAGACACAACTCACAAAGAAAATACAACAGGCCAATGCATATGTGGTCTCAATGTCTATTGGTGATGGCAAGGCTAGTTCAAACTGCAATAGGATGGTTCTCCTCACAGGTGAGTGAATCAGCTGAGCCTATGCTTGGTGAATAGCACTTGGTTGATTTCTGGGAGCGGGACACAGGGAAGGTGAGCTGAATAGATCATGAGACAAAGCTGAAGAATGAATCAAAGAAATCATCACCGCAAAGGATTGTAGTTTGAGCTAGAAATGAAAATCCTGACAGTCAAAACAATTACAACAACTAGGCTAAGGATAGAGGCTCTGCATTCTACTCCAATGTAGCTATATCACATTATCTGGTGTACAAAGATTTTTGGTATCCATGACTGGACGTTACAGGGTTGTCAATGCAAAACACAGCCATAGATTCTTCAACTAACATGGTGTTGCCGATACTCTCCTCGTTCTCAATTATGGAAAACAGTGATTTTATAAAATGTCTGTGTCCAGTTGCAGGTGGTTCTACAATCACCAAAAAAACGACTTTGGCTTTCGAATCTCCGGAGCCCAGAATCAATAACCCGCCGTGTTACTCTGGGGAGCCCACTGAATGCCGCTCGTTCCTCACCCAGTGTGATATTGTGTTTTCTCTCCAGCCCAACACTTACTCCAGGAGCACAGCTCGTATCGCCTACGTCATATCTCTCCTTACTGGACGGGCTCGTGAGTGGGGCACGGCAATCTGGGAGGCAAGGGCTGAGTGTACTAACCAGTATCAGGACTTTAAGGAGGAGATGATACGGGTTTTTGATCGTTCTGTTTTTGGGGAGGAAGCTTCCAGGGTCCTGTCTTCCCTATGTCAAGGTAATCGATCCATAACAGACTACTCTATTGAGTTTCGCACTCTTGCTGCCTCCAGTGGCTGGAACGAGCCGGCTTTGCTCGCTCGTTTTCTGGAGGGTCTCCGCGCAGAGGTAAAGGATGAGATTCTCTCCCGGGAGGTTCCTTCCAGCGTGGATTCCTTGATTGAACTCGCTATTCGCATAGAGCGACGGGTTGATCTTCGTCACCGAGCTCGTGGAAAGGAGCTCACGTTCTCCGTTGCACCCCTCTCCGCATCACTACCATCTTCCTCTGCCGGCTCGGGTGCTGAGCCTATGCAGCTGGGAGGTATCCGCATCTCGACTAAGGAGAGGGAACGGAGAATCACCAACCGCCTCTGTCTCTATTGCGGTTCCGCTGGTCATTTTGTCACTTCATGTCCAGTAAAAGCCAGAGCTCATCAGTAAGCGGAGGGCTACTGGTGAGCGCTACTACTCCTGTCTCTCCTTCAAGATCCTGCACTACCTTGTCGGTCCATCTACGCTGGACCGGTTCGTCAGCTTCCTGCAGTGCCTTAATAGACTCTGGGGCGGAGGGCTGTTTTATGGACGAGACCTGGGCTCGGGAACATGACATTCCTCTCAGACAGTTAAGGGAGCCCACGGCCTTGTTCGCTTTGGATGGTAGTCCTCTCCCCAGGATTCAGCGTGAGACGCTACCTTTAACCCTCACTGTCTCTGGTAATCATAGCGAAACCATTTCTTTTTTAATTTTTCGTTCACCTTTTACACCTGTTGTTTTGGGCCATCCCTGGCTAGTTTGTCATAATCCTTCTATTAATTGGTCTAGTAATTCTATCCTCTCCTGGAACGTCTCTTGTCATGTGAAATGTTTAATGTCTGCTATCCCTCCTGTTTCCTCTGTCTCTTCTTCACAGGAGGAGCCTGGTGATTTGACAGGGGTGCCGGAGGAATATCACGATCTGCGCACGGTGTTCAGTCGGTCCAGGGCCACCTCTCTTCCTCCACACCGGTCGTATGATTGTAGTATTGATCTCCTTCCGGGAACCACTCCCCCCCGGGGTAGACTATACTCTCTGTCGGCTCCCGAACGTAAGGCTCTCGAAGATTATTTGTCTGTAGCTCTTGACGCCGGTACCATAGTCCCCTCCTCCTCTCCCGCCGGAGCGGGGTTTTTTTTTGTCAAGAAGAAGGACGGGTCTCTGCGCCCCTGCATAGATTATCGAGGGCTGAATGACATAACAGTGAAGAATCGTTATCCGCTTCCTCTTATGTCTTCAGCCTTCGAGATCCTGCAGGGAGCCAGGTTTTTCACTAAGTTGGACCTTCGTAACGCTTACCATCTCGTGCGCATCAGGGAGGGGGACGAGTGGAAGACGGCGTTTAACACTCCGTTAGGGCACTTTGAATACCGGGTTCTTCCTTTCGGCCTCGCTAACGCTCCAGCTGTCTTTCAGGCATTAGTCAATGATGTCCTGAGAGACATGCTGAACATCTTTGTTTTCGTTTACCTTGACGATATCCTGATTTTTTCACCGTCACTCCAGATTCATGTTCAGCACGTTCGACGTGTCCTCCAGCGCCTTTTAGAGAATTGTCTTTTTGTGAAGGCTGAGAAGTGCACTTTTCATGCCTCCTCCGTCACATTTCTCGGTTCTGTTATTTCCGCTGAAGGCATTAAGATGGATCCCGCTAAGGTCCAAGCTGTCATTGATTGGCCCGTCCCTAAGTCACGCGTCGAGCTGCAGCGCTTTCTCGGCTTCGCGAACTTCTATCGTCGTTTCATCCGTAATTTCGGTCAGGTGGCAGCTCCTCTCACAGCCCTTACTTCTGTCAAGACGTGCTTTAAGTGGTCCGTTTCCGCCCAGGGAGCTTTTGATCTCCTCAAGAATCGTTTTACATCCGCTCCTATCCTTGTTACACCTGACGTCTCTAGACAGTTCGTTGTCGAGGTTGACGCGTCAGAGGTGGGCGTGGGAGCCATTCTTTCTCAGCGCTCCCTCTCTGACGACAAGGTCCACCCATGCGCGTATTTTTCTCATCGCCTGTCGCCGTCGGAACGTAACTATGATGTGGGAAACCGCGAACTGCTCGCCATCCGCTTAGCCCTAGGCGAATGGCGACAGTGGTTGGAGGGGGCGACCGTTCCTTTTGTCGTTTGGACTGACCATAGGAACCTTGAGTACATCCGTTCTGCCAAACGACTTAATGCGCGTCAGGCGCGTTGGGCGCTGTTTTTCGCTCGTTTCGAGTTCGTGATTTCTTATCGTCCGGGCTCTAAGAACACCAAGCCTGATGCTTTATCTCGTCTCTTCAGTTCTTCAGTAGCCTCCACTGACCCCGAGGGGATTCTCCCTGAGGGGCGTGTTGTCGGGTTGACTGTCTGGGGAATTGAGAGGCAGGTAAAGCAAGCACTCACTCACACTCCGTCGCCGCGCGCTTGTCCTAGGAACCTTCTTTTCGTTCCCGTTCCTACTCGTCTGGCCGTTCTTCAGTGGGCTCACTCTGCCAAGTTAGCCGGCCACCCTGGCGTTCGGGGTACGCTTGCTTCCATTCGCCAGCGTTTTTGGTGGCCCACCCGGGAGCATGACACGCGTCGTTTCGTGGCTGCTTGTTCGGTCTGCGCGCAGACTAAGTCCGGTAACTCCCCTCCTGCCGGCCGTCTCAGGCCGCTTCCCATTCCCTCTCGACCGTGGTCTCACATCGCCTTAGATTTTGTCACCGGACTGCCTTCGTCAGCGGGGAAGACTGTTATTCTTACGGTTGTCGATAGGTTCTCTAAGGCGGCTCATTTCATTCCCCTTGCTAAGCTTCCTTCTGCTAAAGAGACGGCACAAATCATCATCGAGAATGTTTTCAGAATTCATGGCCTTCCGTCAGACGTCGTTTCGGACAGAGGTCCGCAATTCACGTCTCAATTTTGGAGGGAGTTTTGCCGTTTGATTGGGGCTTCCGTCAGTCTCTCTTCCGGCTTTCACCCCCAGTCTAACGGTCAAGCAGAACGGGCCAATCAGACTATTGGTCGCATCTTACGCAGTCTTTCTTTTCGTAACCCTGCGTCTTGGTCAGAACAGCTCCCCTGGGCAGAATACGCCCACAACTCGCTTCCTTCGTCTGCGACCGGGCTATCTCCTTTTCAGAGTAGCCTCGGGTACCAGCCTCAGTTGTTCTCATCTCAGTTCGCCGAGTCCAGCCTCCCCTCCGCTCAGGCTTTTGTCCAACGTTGCGAGCGCACCTGGAAGAGGGTCAGGTCTGCACTTTGCCGTTATAGGGCGCAGACTGTGAGAGCTGCTAATAAGCGTAGAACTAAGAGTCCTAGATATTGTCGCGGTCAGAGAGTTTGGCTCTCCACTCAGAACCTTCCCCTTAAGACGGCTTCTCGCAAGTTGACCCCGCGGTTCATTGGTCCGTTCCGTATTTCTCAGGTCATTAATCCTGTCGCAGTGCGACTTCTTCTTCCGCGATATCTTCGTCGCGTCCACCCGGTCTTCCATGTCTCCTGTGTTAAGCCCGTTCTTCGCGCCCCCGCTCGTCTTCCCCCCCCCCCCCCCCATCCTTGTCGAGGGCGCACCTATCTACAGGGTCCGTAAGATTTTGGACATGCGTCCTCGGGGCCGTGGTCATCAGTACCTAGTGGATTGGGAGGGGTACGGTCCTGAGGAGAGGAGTTGGGTTTCCTCTCGGGACGTGCTGGACCGTTCGCTGATCGATGATTTCCTCCGTTGCCGCCAGGTTTCCTCCTCGAGTGCGCCAGGAGGCGCTCGGTGAGTGGGGGGGTACTGTCATGTATTGTCATGTTGTGTCTTGTTTCTGTCCTTTCTCTTCACCCTGTCTCCCTCTGCTGGTCATACTAGGTTACCTTTTCTTCCCCTCTTTCCCCCAGCTGTCCCTTGTCTTCTCTAACTACCTCGTTCACCCCTTTTCCCACCTGTTCCCTTTTTCCCTCTGATTAGGTCTCTATATCTCTCTCTCTTTCTGCTTCTGTCTTTGTCGGATTCTCGTTTGTGTTACTCATGCCTGAACCAGACTATCGTCGTGTTTGCTGCAACCTTGTCCTGTCGGAATCTGCCTGTCCATCTGAGCCTACGTGTGTTTCGTCATTAAAGAAACTCTGTTTTGTTAATTCGCTTTTGGGTCCTCATTCACGCACCTGACAGAATGAGGCGGAACACACCTCAATACAAAATAAAAACGTAGAAAATCATTTGAAATTGACAAGTTGAAAAAAGCATATAAATAAAAACAGTGCCTTGGTTTGAGGACAGCGCAGATGAAATGTACTGTTGCGTAACAATCACACTCTGGAAGGTAGAGAAATATCTAACATGTGCATAAAAATATATATAATAAACTCATGCTGGGGCGACGTTAGAGATATTTGGAACTCACGCATGAAAAGGTTAAAGAGAATAACACATTTTTCAAATTGGTTTATACTTCACACTTCTATACTACCATTACACTGTCAACTTCATCATAGACCCACAGGATCAGGAAGTTATCCTGGTATCTTTACTAGACCCATGTCCAATAACATATGGAATAGCTGTTTCGCCTTAAAATTGTCCTCTTAACCTCTCTAAATGTATTTTTTTTCTGTCGTAAGTACAGTTAATGTCTCAGCGTAAGGAATCAGTGATCCTTTTCGGTAATGCATGTAATTTGTTCCTGTTTGACGCATTCATTAATAAGGTATTAATGTTCTATTACATTTCGTGAAACAAACCTGCTGTACTTATTACTGGAAGCCATTGTTACTCAGTTGTCTCGAGAATTGATCCAAATACAACAAAGAGCCTTTGCCCTTATCCCAAAGCGCGTATTCTTCCGCTTGAAATCGCTCTTCAAATCAATATAATCATAATCTCACAGAGATATTAACGTCCTTCCCCTGTAAACAATTATAAGGTCTAATAACGGGAACATAAATCAGTCTGATGAACGCAAAGAAAAGTGTTGCGAATTTATCAATCCAACGCATCAAATGAATATTTTCCATAAATCAAAACCAACAAACAGTTTTATGAAACGAAATATACATATTAAAGACACTAAATACAGGCTATTAAGTCACAACAAGCTCGATTTGAAATATCGACATGAAAATTAAAATACCCTGCACATTAAACTGCTGACCACAAATGCAAACTGTCAGATCAATCCTGAACATAATGCATTGAAATAAATGACATGCAACCAAAGGAATTACTTACAATCATCAAAGACACATACATGTTTATTTAGTTCTCTCGGGGTGACCGGTTTATCCGAACAGAAATCTATATTGTGCTGTTTTGAAGCAAGAAGCACGGTCATCCTCAGCATCAACGGCAATCGGCTGGCGTGGGTCTTTCTCCGCTAGTCTTGTGGAGCTGTGCTTGGCCTGAAGGTGCTTCTTGATATTTGAAGTTGGCACAATTTTAATGTTTTTTTTCTCCTTTAATTCTACCAATTCAAAATAATGTGAATACTTCCACGATGTAAAGGCTGTTGTCTCTGCCATGTTGCTGGCTTCCCGCCACAACGTTCTTGAAGAAACAGGAAGTGTGTGAACTTAGGGAAAGGATTTATTTTTGCGGGGCCCAAAAAACAAAACAAAGAAAAAAGTAACAATTTGCTTATTTGTAACTGATTACTTCAGTTGAAAATACTAAGGCGTTAAGTTACTCTTTACAACAAAAAAAGTAATTTGAGTACTCTACACCCAACACTGCTGAGGAATCACTTTAAACATTAGGCTGCAGCACCCGGCTGTCGCAACATGCACTGCTGCCTTCACCATAAATAATATGCTCACAGTCAATCACACATTGCCAGCAAACGCATACCCATGTTTATCCTGCTTATATGAAATCATCAGGACAGTGCATCATCATACGCAGTTTTACCACCAGGTCCTTTTCTCCTGCTCAGTTCATAAAAAAGGATAAGTGCCATATCTGTAATTCGGAGTTTCATCGAGATGAGACTTTAATTTATTCCGTCACTCTAGCTACCATGATTGTATTGCAATACACTACACCCCCAAAGGTGTCAAAAGAGCTCTCTTGTGACATAAACATACAGACATCAGACTCATGCAGAGCTCGCAGCCCAGAAATATATGGAGACACACTTACCAATGCTTTCCACACCAAACAGTTATCCGATTCACAAGAGTTCTTTGCCAGATTGGTGGGGTCACACACAGATACAAATGTGGTCAGTTCTTTAAACATGAACTTTACAGGTGAGGTGGTGCGACTAAATCAAATTCATCTCATTCTAAATTAAAATGAAAGAGCACTCAACTCTTTTGTCACGTGTCCTCCGGTGATAAACCCACCCTGCTCGCAGCGCCAATGTTAGGAATTGAAAACTGGTCAAAGTTTGGAGAAATGCTAGATGGAAAATATAAGGTGAACTTCTATATTTTACAGGTCCAGACAGACATATGGGAAGACAGACACTTTCCTCTAAGAGGTTATCAGACCCCCCCCCCCTCCAGTGGGGAGAAATTACCTAAATATTCTTGCCTTATCTGTTCGCTGTTTAAATCATTACATCAAGGCGGAGACCTTGGGGTTGAATAGACTATACATTTGAAACATCTTAATCGCTTAAGGACACCCATTGACGATTTAAAGGCTCAGGGGCCCAGATACCAGTTACTGAGACCTGCTTTACAGGGTGATATCTGGCCTTACAGAGGGTACCTAGGCCAAATTCCAATATGTAATAATCATAATAAAATAGCATTCTAACACACAGAAATATGATATTATAAAATGTTAACCACAGTCAAGCCCATCTCTAACAGGTGAGTTTTTCCTAGCCACCGTGCTTCTACATCTGCATTGCTTGCTGTTTGGATTTAGGCTGGGTTTCTGTATAGCACTATGTGACATCTGCTGATAAAAAAAGGGCTTTTTAAAAAAATGTATTGATTCACGTAGCTAAGAATATGGAGCCATTGGAGTTTATTATTTAAATGTGTTGATTCAATAATTAAGTATAATGTTTTGGTTCCACTGAGATATGGCCCTGTCCGGGGGTGTCCTCGGAGTGGGCCACAGTGTCTCCTGACCCCTCCTGTCTCAGCCTCCAGTATTTATGCTGCAGTAGTTTATGTGTCGGGGGGCTAGGGTCAGTTTGTTATATCTGGAGTACTTCTCCTGTCCTATTCGGTGTCCTGTGTGAATCTAAGTGTGCGTTCTCTAATTCTCTCCTTCTCTCTTTCTCTCTCTCGGAGGACCTGAGCCCTAGGACCATGCCCCAGGACTACCTGACATGATGACTCCTTGCTGTCCCCAGTCCACCTGGCTGTGCTGCTGCTCCAGTTTCAACTGTTCTGCCTTATTATTATTCGACCATGCTGATCATTTATGAACATTTGAACATCTTGGCCATGTTCTGTTATAATCTCCACCCGGCACAGCCAGAAGAGGACTGGCCATCCCACATATGCTCTCTCTAATTCTCTCTTTCTTTCTCTCTCTCGGAGGACCTGAGCCCTAGGACCATGCCCCAGGAATACCTGACATGATGACTCCTTGCTGTCCCCAGTCCACCTGACTGTGCTGCTGCTCCAGTTTCAACTATTCTGCCTTATTATTATTCGACCATGCTGGTCATTTATGAACATTTGAACATCTTGACCATGTTTTGTTATAATCTCCACCCGGCACAGCCAGAAGAGGACTGGCCACCCCACATAGCCTGGTTCCTCTCTAGGTTTCTTCCTAGGTTTTGGCCTTTCTAGGGAGTTTTTCCTAGCCACCGTGCTTCTTCACCTGCATTGCTTGCTGTTTGGGGTTTTAGGCTGGGTTTCTGTACAGCACTTTGAGATATCAGCTGATGTACGAAGGGCTATATAAAATAAATTTGATTGAAAATTTGATATGGAAAACTCAAGTCCCTGCAATGATACACAAATAACCTAGTCAGTCAGCACAGAGTCAATTTTGTATTTAATTTAAACAAAATGGTCATACATTCACATAAAATGAAGTACTATTAGGTCACTATAATTGCCTCATAAATAAACACCAACAACAAAGAACAGTCAGTGAAGCATTTGTACAGACACCTCACACCAACCATCACCATATAATCTACTCTGCCTTATCACACTCATTCTCTCCTCAGTTCACCTCATCCAGTTCACTATACATCCAAAATCAACTGATTTAACTACAAACAAATGAACTAGTACTACATTACATGTCACTATACTCTATACATGGGCGGTGTGCATTTTCTGCTGGTGTATCCTGAGGTAGCCCCTCTCTGAGAACCTCTTCCCGCAGTGCGTACAGGCAAACGGCTTCTCTCCAGTGTGGATCTTCAGGTGCCTCTTCAGATGGGGCTGGTGGGAGAACCTCTTCTCACACTGGGGGCAGCTGTAGGGTTTCTCCCCTGTGTGGACCCTCTGGTGCCTCTTCAGGTTGGACGAGTCTGAAAAACTGGCCCGGCACAGGTGGCAGCCGAATGGTTTCTCCCCCGTGTGCATCCTCTGGTGGATCGCCACCTGTTTGGGGAAACTGAAGACTTTCCCACAGAACGAACACGGGAAGTGCTTTTCTTTGGCGCCGCCACCTTTACTGATTCCATCTCTACTACTGTCATTTGTCAATGGGCTTGTGTAGCCACTCAGTGTTGAGGCACTGGCATTGTCTGAGGTCTGGTTTAACATTAGGGGAGTGTGAGGAGAACAAAGGCCAGGGAGTGTCTGTGTTGTCCCAGGGTCCATGTTCCAGTTGATAGATCCTATAGAAGGCAGGCTGAAGGCAGAATCTGTTAGGTGGTTAACCTGAGGCGCCATCAGTCTCTCTGAATCACAACTATAGGAGCAGGAAGGAGCATCACTAGCCAAGTCTGTGTCTGTTCTCTCCAGCTGCATACGGACACCTCCCCGCCCCCCCGGACCAAATCTATGTCTCATCCTGGCCTCAGCTAGTCTGTTGTCATGGACACTAAGTTTGGTTGTTGTTTTGTGTTCGATTGTCTTTTTCTGGTTGTGGTTAACAGTGTTGTTCCTCAGCCTAGAGTTGAGGATATTGTCCCATCCACTGACCTCCACTATGTTGCCTCTGGTCCTGGCCTGCTCGGTGATGTCATCCCCCTGGCTCTTGGCTGCACCCGTCTGGGTCTGGGAATCCAAGATGGCCGCCCAGTCTCCTCTGTAATCCTCCAGCCAACCACCTGTAGAAAGAGGTTAGAAAATAGACTTTACAAGACTTTACAAACATGGCAGAGAACTCAATTAAAGTTCATACATTGTAATGTGTTTTTGTATGTAAACATAAGTTGTATTGATTTAATTTTATAAATGAAGAAATAATAATAGCCAGGTGCATCACTATTCCCATTGAAGATCTATTACTGTATGTAGGCTATATGTATTTCTCCCTTACCTTGCTCCCCCCCCTTTAGTCCGCTCAGCAGGTCAATGCTCTCTGGTCCGTCCTCTATTGTCTCCTCTTTGACAAGCAGCAGATCAGGCTTCCCATCCTCCATGTCTACTGGCTGTAAGAGATACAGAGCATGGTTTCCGTTAGGAAAGTGTGGCGCTGGACATATGAGAAATGTACCTGACCCATAAGCATTAGATGCATAACCTGAATAGGGCGTCCACCCACTACAGAATGGCGCAAATGGAATCAAATATAAAATACATCAAACACATGGTTTCTAACATTCCACCGATTCCGCTCCATCCATTACCACGAGCCCGTTCTCCCCAATTAAGGAGCCACCCACCATGGTGCTCAGAATGAAATAAATCACAGTTAGAATATGGGAAGTTCATATTAACAGAACAAGTCGAGGATGCGACAATGCAACGACGTGTGGTACTGAATTCTGAATTTCACTTTTTAAAAATGTATTTGTATTGAACCTTTATTTAACTAGGCAAGTCAGTTAAGAACAAATTCTTATTTACAATGACGGCCTACACCGGCCAAACACGGACGTCACTGGGCCAATTGTGCGCCGCCCTATGGGACTCCCAATCATGGCCGGTTGTGATACAGCCTGGAGTCGAACCAGGGCGTCTGTAGTGACGCCTCTAGCACTGAGATGCAGTGCCTTAGACCGCTGCGCCACTCGGGAGCCAAAGACTTTGAAGATGTTAGAATAACTATCCACATGTACTTTTCCTCAGACAACGAGATGAGTAACGAACAGCAAAATCGCTAGCCTATGTCAATCTACTAAAGTACAAAAGTTTAGATGACCTATTCTATTGGTCACTTTGTAGAGAAAGAAATAGCCTATTCCAAACAGACTCTGGGACAGTTGTGGGACGAAAGATCCCAAATTCATACAACCAGTAGGCCTAGGCTACATAAGAAAAACATTCAAAAGCAATGAGTCTGAAGCAACACACACGCCAATTTAATTCCACTAAATTATGCAAATTAACCTATAGACTGATCAGTCAAATGTAATTCCATCGACTGGTGTTTCCATAAATGAATAGGCAAGAAAGCATTTTTTCTTCTTCTCCCGGAATATTGGCTGTGCCAATTTTATTTATCTGCTTTGACATTTTTTAGAGGACAAAAGCTGTCTATTACAGGCTAACAGAAAGCCTGATACAGAGTGAGAGGATGTTTGATCAAGAAATCTGATATTAGCACTGTGCTATGGAGCATGCTATGATTGAGCAATGAGGGATTGCTATGAGTACTATGCAAAACTGTTAGTTGATTTGATACTATGCAAACGTGATAGTACATTTGATTACTAGACACTCTTTAATGGTTTGATAATGCAAAGGCATGGTCCTACACTTTAATCACAACCTGGGCCATATCCACAAAGCGTCACAGAGTAGAAGTGCTGATTGAGGATCAGGTCCCCACCCGTCTACATAGTCTTATTCATTATGATCGAAAAGACAAAACTGATCCTAGATCAGCAGTCCTACTCTGACACATTTTGTGGATACATGCCCTGATCTAATACCATTAAAAACCTCTTAAGGCTAGGCAGAATACTGCCCCCTTTGGAGGAATTGCGTGCCCATAGTAAACTGAAAAAAAATCTGTCCAAAATTGCTAATATATGCATATAATAATTATTATTGGATAGAAAACTCTAAAGCTTCTAAAACCGTTGGAATTATGTCTGTAAGTATAGCAGAACTCACAGGGCAGGCATTCTTACAAACTAGTTTTGGGATCATGAAAGTTGGGGCAACTTTGACGTGATCGCCCCCACCCTTCCCAAACAGCTATGGATCTGGGGACACTTTCTATGTCTTCCACTAGATGTCCTCATTCAGTAGAGCGTTTAATCGTTCAAATTCCGTGAGTTTTGGCCCTATGGGAGTGAATTGAGTGCTTGTCGCGAGAAAATACCTGTGCGTTAGGGCGCGAATTGGTCCCATTCATTCCTTTGTTCCAGCACTCCGGAGGAGAACTAACAATGACCGGTTGAATTGAAAATTGTTTTGTATGTTTAGAACATCCTAAAGCTTGATTCTGCACTTAGTTTGACCTGTTTCGTCGACATATAATATGTAATTTTGAAGTTTTGATGCGCAACTTTTCGGGACCAGAGGACATTTTGGGTGCATTTCAGCTGATATTGTTAGCAGATGCTAATACAAAGACACAAGACTTGAAACCAAACAATGTTTTGGGTAAGTATGAACCCTTCCAGTACATTCTGAACGAAGACCATCAAAGGTAAGGGAATATTTATGCTGAAATTGTGTGTTTCTGTTGACTCCAACATAGCGGAGAAATATTGCTTATGTCTGAGCGCCGTCTCAGAATATTGAATAGTGAGCGATTTCTGTAACGTTAAAAAGAAATGTAACAAAGCGATTACATTAAGAAGCAGTGTATCTTTCTAACTATATGTAGAACATGTATATTTAGTCAAAGTTTATGATGTCTATTTACGTTATCTTGCGGCGCTATCTATATTTTCTGCTGACATTTTTCAGTATTTTCTGAACATGAATTCAATGTAAATGGACATTTATGGATATAAATGGCATATTATTGAAAAAAAAAAATGTACTGTGTAACATGTCCTATTACTGTCATCTGATGAAGATTTTCAAAAGGTTAGTGAATTATTTATTTTTGAATCCTGCTTTTATAATTTTATATTTTCTGGGACAAAATGGCTGCCTCTTGTCTTCGTTTCGGTGGTGGTCTAATATAAATATGTGGTGTGTTTTCGCCGTAAAACATTTAACAAATCTGACATGCTGGGTAGATGAACAAGGTGTTTATCTTTCATTTGAGGTATTGGACTTGTTAATGTGTGGAGGTTAAATATTTTTAAGAATATTTTTGCGTTCCATGCGCCACCTTCCAGCTGAACGTGGGAGGGGTCGTTCCCAAAAGGGAACCCTCACCCGTCAACAGGTTTTAACACGTTAATTCATAGTGGGCTCACCTCAGTGAGACTGTGTGGGGTCCTGTGCTGCTCAGCTGGTTCCTCTGTGGGTTCAGGAGGAGGTGTTGTTTGGTTGTTTTCCATGACCATGGTCCCCTCAGGGTTCCCCAGACTCTCCTCACAACCATCCTCCTTCACCAGCAGCACCTCTGGACTCTCCTCCTGGATGAGAAAGGTGATACAGATTATACAGACATACACTGCCTCAGGTACATACACAGACAAAAATAAACACACTTTTAACATTGCTTGGCCATACTTGCAAACATAAGAAACTATTTACATTTAAATAGTCTCTCCAGCTCAATATGAGTATCAGCCAATTACAAAAAAAAAAACGTTGAAAACCTAGCGGTCAAACTGAAATGCTTCCAATCGTTTTTCCACCATAGGTGATTTTAGAAAGACTTCAAATAAGGGCTGTGTTTCGTGTAGACTTATCCTGGCGTGACGTTTTGATTACCATGTAAATGTCTCTCGGACAAGGCGAGTTATCAAATCAATATATTCTGCACTATTTACTCTCAGATTTGAAAATGCTAATTAGCATCTAAGTAGACGTCATGCAGGACCACAAATCCCTGCAAACTCCTGCACGTTATCTCTAGCGGACACCTTTGCCAACAGGTATTGTGTCAATTTACTTAACCAAGACAGTTCACAATTGTCCATTTAAAGAAATGTAGCCAATGTATTCATTACTAAACGTAGCTAACATTAATGCTGAGAATCTTACCTTTTCCTCGATTTGGTAGTCCCGTCCAGATCATCATGGCATTTGTAGTTCTTTATGATAGCCACATTAGCAGCTAATTACCATTTCATTTTTTGGGGGGGGGTAACTACAGGCAAATTTAATTTATAAAAGTCATCATGTCCTAGAGAGATTTACACAGTTATCAAAGCTTCACACCAGGGTAGGATTATACAAAATACATCCCCTTTTAGTGTTTCTAAAATCCCCTTTGGGAGAAATGAATGGTGGAAAACGATTGGAGCCATTTCCTTGTTTGACCGCTAGCTTTTGTGGGTATTATGACTCATACAGGTGGCACAGTCAAGAGGATTCAGAAGACTCAAGAGGTATGCTTAGATATTACAGCAGGAATGATACCAGTACCGCAATATTTTTTTTCATGCCAAAATGTTTTAAAACAAAGCAGACAACTCTTTGGTCCTTTAAAAACCTGCTGTATGTAACATATTGTGTGTTCTGAAAAATAAATAAATGTGAGTCTGGATGAAAACACAATGATATTTGTTTTCAACATTAGGGCAGTTTTCCTAAAAAAGTTAAATCCGCTTCGTGTTTTGTTTCCTTGCCACGATACTAACGAATATCGCGATACTGGTATAGTCCCGGTCCTATTAGATATACAGAAAAATAGCCATATGGATGTTAAACCCATCATGGTGGACATAAATATGTTGTGGGTAAAAAAATAAGTCTGCAATGATAAGTAAACATCTGACAAACCTGACTAAACTATTTTGACGTGTACAGTAGGTGTTTGTTAGTGTGTGGGTATGTGTAGGTATATTTAGTAAGTGTAAATTGGTTATAAAGCCCTATCAGTGTATGCAGAATAGGGTCAGATCAGATGTGATGTAAACTGAAGAGAGTCTCAAAGAAAGTCTTGGAATGAAAAGTCCCATTTTGTATTTATGAAACACAAACAAGTTGTAAATACACCATATGAAAACCACACATACAAGTATCAAATAAAAATCTGCATGAACTTGATGAACTGCATTCATTGTCTCATTAAAGGTGTCATGGGAAAACAATTAAGTAGTTGAATGGAAGTAATGAAACAGGCATTTGTGAACATCATATCGGCTACACAGTACAAACACAACATGTAACAAACTTTAGGCTTATACTGTACACTGAGTATACAAAACATTAAGAACACCTGCTCTTTCCATGACAGACTGATCAGGTGAAAGTTTTGATCCCTTATTGATGCCACTTGATGAATCCACTTCAAATCTGTGTCGATAAAGGAGGATTTTTAAGTCGAGACAATTGAGACAGGGATTGTGTATGTGTGTCATTCAGAGGGTTAATGGGCAAGAGAAAATATTTTAGTGCCTTTGAACAGGGGATGGTAGTAGGTGCACTGGTTTATGCCAAGAACTGCAACGCTGCTGGGTTTTTCACGCTCAACAGTTTCCTGTGTGTATCAAGAATGGTCCACTATTCAAAAGGACTTTCACCGACTTGTAGAGTCCATGCACCGACAAATTGAGGCTGTTCTGAGGGCAAAAGGAGTGGGGGGGGGGGGGGGGGGGGGCACCACCATTCTTGAAAATAAATATGAAGAGTGCCACTCAGTGATGTTGTTTTGGATTTGCCCCAAACATAACGGTTTGTATTCAGGACAAAAAGTTCATTTCTTTGCAACATTTTTTGCAGTTTTACTTAAGTGCCTTGTTGCAAACAGGATGCATGTTTTGAAATATTTGTATTCTGTACAGGCTTCCTTCTTTCGCTGTCATTTAGGTTAGTATTGTGGAGTAATTACAATGGTGCTGATCCATCCTTAGTTTTCTCCTATCACAGCCATTAAACTCTGTAACTGTTTTAAATTTACCATTGGACTCATGGTGACATCCCTGAGCGGGGTTTCCTTCGTCTCCGGCAACTGAGTTACGAAGGACGCGGTGACTGGGTGTATTGAAACACCATCCAAAGTGTAATTAATAACTTCACCATGCGCAAAGGGATATTCAATGCCTGTTTTTTTTGTATGTATGTATGTATGTATATATAAACACACACACACTGCATTCGGAAAGTATTCAGACCACTTGACTTTTTGCTCATTTTATTACGTTACAGCCTTATTCTAAAATGGATTAAATTGTTTTCTCCCCTCAATCTACACACAATACCCTATAATGACAAAGCAGGTAAAGACATTTTTCAAGTGTATTAAAAATCTGAATGATCACATTTACATAAGTATTCAAACCCTTTACTCAGTACTTTGTTGAAGCACCTTTACAGCCTTGTCTTCTTGGGTATGACGCTACAAGCTTGGCACACCTGTATTTTGGGAGTTTCTCCCATTCTTCTCTGCAGATCCTCTCAAGCTCTATCAGGTTGGATGGGGAGCGTCGCTGCGCAGCTATTTTCTGGTCTCCCCAGAGATGTTCGATCGGGTTCAAGTCCAGGCTCTGGCTGAGCCACTCAAGACATTCAGAGACTTGTCCCGAAGCCACTCCCGCGTTGACTTGGCTGTGTACTTAGGGTCGTTGTTTTGTTGGAAGGTGAAACTTTGCCCCAGTCTGAGGTCTTGAGCAGGATTTCATCAAGAATCTCTCTGTAATTTTCCCTCAATCCTGACTAGTCTCAAAGTCCCTGCCGCTGAAAACCATCCCCACAGCATGATGCTGCCACCACCATGCTTCACCATAACGATGATGCCAGGTTTCCTCCAGAAGTGACGCTTGGCATTCAGGCTAAAGCGTTCAATCTTGGTTTCATCAGACCAGAGAATCTTGCGATGGTTGGAGAGTCCTTTAGGTGCAAACTCCAAGCGGGCTGTCATGTGCCTTTTACTGAAGTGGCTTCTGAAGTGGCTTCTGTCTGGCAACTCTACCATAAAGATAGAGTTGCCGGCAAGGCAAAACATACAGTAATCCCATCCCCACTCCTGAATGCAGAACCTCAAACATTTACACTGTACGTTTGTGTATATACTTATTCCAACAACACTTGAATCTGTTCTTTACAGCGATGAGGTAGTGGTTGAATCTGGGGTTCAGCGATGAGGTACTGGTTAAAAGATCATGTTAAACACTATAATTGCACAACGAGTGACTCCATGTAACTTATGTGATTTGTTAAGCAGATTTTCACTCCTGAACTTATTTAGGCTTGTCATAACAAAGAACTTTGAGCTTTTCATTTTTTTATTAATTATTTAAAAAAATAACATAATTCCACTTTGACATTATGATGTATTGTGTGTAGTAGGCCAGTGACACAAAATCTCAATTTAATCAATTTTAAAATTCAGGCAGTAACAACAAAATGTGGAAAAAGTCAAAGGGTGTGAATACTTTCTGAAGGCGCTGTATCCCACAATGTCTGGGCCTTGCACTACAACGCTCTTAGTTGTTGTAGAAATTGACCCACTCCTGCGGTTTACTTTGTGCATTTATGTAATCTCGTTGAGTCTACCTTTAATGCAGGGTTTAATCTAAATCTCAGAAGCCATCGAGTGGAATGGTGACTTTATGTTATAGAGTGGAATGTTTTTTCTGCTGGTGTGTCCTGAGGTATCTCCTCTCTGAGAATCTCTTCCCGCAGTGCGTACAGGCAAATGGCCTTTCTCCTGTGTGGACCCTCTGATGCCTCTTCAGGTCACCAGCCTGAGCGAAGCGCATGTGACACTGGGTACAGCTGAAGGGTTTCACCCCTGTGTGGACCCTCTGGTGCCTCTTCAGGGTGCCAGCCTGGGTGAAGCACATGTGACACTGGGTACAGCTGAAGGGTTTCACCCCTGTGTGGACCCTCTGGTGGATCTCCACCTTCTGGAGGCAGCTGAAGCCTTTGTTACAGAACATGCAGAGGAACCGTTTCTCTTTACTATTGCCTGATGTGGCTCCCCCTCCCTGAGCCTGGGCTCTAGCCCTGTCGTTTGAGTTCAATACCTGATTGAAAAGGACGCGGCCGTGTGAATCGGAAGGCCCCATCGACGTGGACACTGACTCGCGATCCATGAACGTGTGTAAAGGTGAGTGGGTCGGGACATTTAGATTTGTCTCTAAGCTTTCCCTGTAGTCTAAGAAGTCACTGGTGTTGTCCTGCGAGTGTCCTTTTCCTAAGTGAGTCTCATCTGCATTCAGTGTCAGAGGAGCATCACCCTCCACTTTCACAGTCACCTCATCTACAACCAGACCCTCCCCTTTCTTATCTAGGCACCCTTCAGAGTATACACTACTACTGTACTGGTTCCAGTCCCCTCTGGACAGATCAGTCTGTGTCTCTAAACCCACGGGCATGTTGCCAGGGTCCATCTCTGTAGCGTAAGAACAAGATGGATCATCACCGCCAGAGTGTAACGCGTTACCATCACCACGGGAATGAACCATCCTCTGGCTCTGGTGAAATACCGGTAAATACTCTGAGCCAGGAGCATGTAGACAGCCCAGTTTCCCCAGACGCAGTCTCTCTGGGTCTGATCTGTGATCAGATCCTGTGTTTAAGAGGCTGTGTGTTACAATTAAAGTCTCAGTGTCTGTCTCTGACTTGAGAACGGCGTTTGGCATTCCACTGACCTCCGTGATGCTGCGTTGGGTCCTGGGCATGGGCGCGGCGGCGAGGTCCTCCATGGCTTCAGGGGAAGCTCCAGCTGCTGCAGTCTGGATGTCTCTGCTATGCTGTGGGTCCTCCTCTCCTTCAGACCTCTCAAGCTTGACCCCAGGACCTGCAGCCTCTGTATCCTGACACAAGAAGAGAGGAGGTTGTTACTAGTATCCTGTTCAATTGGATAACAATGTCATAGGGAAGTCTCACAAGCTCCCCTATGGCAGATAAATTAGGATGTACATGTAAGCAAGTGAATAGCTGACGGGAGCCTTTCTGATATAAACTGATCACATTTGATATACTGTAATTTTAATGTAAAACTATTACACTAACCTCTATCACAATAACGTGCTGGGTTGAGGTTTGAATCCCCTCATCAACAGTGATTGTTTGGTCAACTCTCCATGTATTGTGTCCAGCTGGCTTCACAAAGCTCCTGTGGCCTCCAGTGAGATCTCCTTCACCTGAGTGTGATTGGGGGAAAAGAGGTGGTTAAGTTAGGTACTGTCAATGCTCAAAGCTATTGTACACTATTGCCACCGTTTAGAATAGCCACTTAATATAATGTTTACATACCCTACATTACTCATCTCATATGTATATACTGTACTCGATACCATGTACTGCATCTTGCCTATGCCGTTCTGTAGCATCACTCATTCATATATCTTTATGTACATATTCTTTATCCCTTTAGACTTGTGTATAAGGTAGTAGTTGTGGAATTGTTAGGTTAGATTACTCATTGGTTATTACTGCATTGTCAGAACTAGAAGCACAAGCATTTCGCTACACTCGCATTAACATCTGCTAACCATGTGTATGTGACAAATAAAATGTGATTTGAAGAATGTAAGATAACACATCTCATAACTTATTGATACTATTTATTGATCAATGTATTATGTTACATGTATCACATTGTTTTCATTGTGTAAATAAAAGGAAATGCAGTAAATAAAGAATCTGGTTAAATTATATTGTGTCTTTGCCCAAGATAGCCAAGTAATCTGATGAACTATTGCATACTAACTATCCAAAAACTGACCAAGACTCAATTCTGGTTAACCATATGTGGTTAACACATCTAAAATTACACATGCGCAGAGGAGAACCAGTGACATGCCTCGCATCCTTGAACTTCTGCTAAATGTACCTCTTGCCAATCCTCTGTATCGGTCGAGGACCTTGACACTTCTGGGACGACTGGCGAGGACGCGCTCTCGCATTGTCCTCTCTGCGCGCTCCCGTGACAATTTCAGTTCCAGAAGCTGTAGTTTCCTCCGCAATGCACTGTTTTCTTTCTGGCTGTGAGTTATTTCCAACCGAAACACTGCATAGTCGTCGTCAACGAGTTTACAGACCTCTGCCACGGCTGCATTCGCTAGCACCTCCATTATGGAGGCTATTTGAGTGTGAAAAACCATACAGTTAGCAGCCATTGTTAACTAACTTAGCAGCTAGGTAGCGTTACCTAGATAGCTAACCTCTATTAATCAAGTCCTGTTTCCAACGCGGATTAAATACTACATGGGGTAAGTATGTGATGCTGTGCAGTTAAATGAGTCATAGTTTGAGTTCCAGGGTGTTAATAAACGTCTAAATAACAACAAAAACGCTAACGTGGAAATTGTTCTTAGTTACTGTTTACTTCCGTTTATACCGACGAGGAAGGATGTTGTCGCTCAAAGGGTGTGGCTAAATGAAAAGCGTATGCACGCTGTTCTTTGAAATACGGTACTGCTTATCTCCTATTTAAGAACAGTCTTTCGAGCTTAGATCACTAGTTTAAAGAAGTGTGTTAGCAATAATAGAGTAGAATACAATCACTTTACTCCATCACCTCAGTACGGTAAACATTCAACTGTCCTTTTATCTAGCCTAGGTTTACTGTCTCTCTAAAAACAGGCATTTACAAGCCTGTTTCAAATGACAAGTTTAATGAGGGGTATGTGTTTAATTAAACCTCCTATAAAAAGGGTAGTTCCATTTGATTTCAATTACTTTTTGACCAAAACCCTTTTTGATGGGTTCATAGAAGAACTGGGCATGGATGTTGCCTTCCTCGGTTACCTCAGGGTTACCCCACCAATACAGACAGGGTCAGGATGGGCATTCACCATGAGAGGCACCTAGCCTACAACAGATTGTGTGCAATCCCAACAACACCCAAACAATGGCTAGAGGTCCAGGAGGAAGCTCAATGACGGAGGTTCTCCTTCCTAAGTAACCTTCTCAGATAAAGGCGTGTCCAGTGAGAGAAATCACAGCAGTGTGGCTAGAATTATACACAGGGGATATCTGGGAACTATCTGAAATACAGTTATGAAGTGTCTTGTGGTAAGAGTTTTTTTTGTGTGTTTTTTTTACTAAGTCCCTCAGTTGAACATCTGGATATGATCACATTCTCACATAGATGTGACGCCAAAGGAGAAGACAGACTTGCTGCTAGACTATATCCAGGGGGGTCTCCCACCACTCTCTATGAAGGCTGAGACTGTGAAGAGAAGGGTCTGGGCTGCAGACTGGATCCCTGATTGGATCCTCTGTCTCTCTGTTGACCACCAGGACTGAGGTTGTTCAGTCCAGCTGTCGTGTTGTGGTGAAGTCTCGGTCCTTCGCGGTTTGGTCCTGGTCCCGACTCTGGAAGGAAGAGCGGCGGCTCCTGATCAGGGTCCAGGGTTTGTGACCAGCATCATCAGAGGTCCACTCTCTCCCACCAGTAACACTGGATATCAGCAGGTCTTCAGGGACAGCAGACTGTAAACAAAGTTTATACAGAAAAGCATAAAGGGTTATAAGACATTCTTTGCTGTACATACAGAAGCATGACATGATGTTATAAAATGTTAACCAGTCAAGCCCATGTCTAAAACTGTGATTCAAGTACCTAACAATATGGAGCCATTGGAGTTAATTATATAAACCATTTTCCATATGTGTTTCAAGAATGAAGTATAATGTTTTGTTTAGACTGAGATAAGGGAAACTCAGTCCCTGTAACGATACAAAAATATCCAAGTCAGTCAGCACATTTAATTTGAACAAAATGGTCATACACTAACAACTTTGCAGTACAGTACTTTTATTGCACAAAATAATGTCAAGGTGAATAACGTCTCACTATGTTTGCACTAGAAATCTGTTACCCTCGACCAGTATCTAAAGGGACAAAGTTGCCACTCTTCATCAGTGAAGCATTTTTAGACACCATCACCATATCATCTACTCTGCCTCATCATACTCGTTCTTTCCTCAGTTCTCCTCACCCAGTTCCCTATACATCCAAAACCAACAGAATTAACTACAAACTAACTAGTACTACATCACTATAGTCAATACATGGACTGTGTGCATTTTCTGCTGGTGTATCATGAGGTTGCTCCTCTCTGAGAAACTCTTCCCGCAGTGCATACAGACGAACAGCCTTTCTCCCGTGTGGACCATCAGGTGCATCTTCAGCTGGTGCTGGTGGGAGAACCTCTTCTCACACAAGGGGCAGCCAAACTGTTTCTCCCCCATGTGGATCCTCTGGTGGATCTCCCCTGTTTACAAAAACTGAAGGCTTTCCCACAGAATGAACACGGGAAGCGCCATCAGTCTCCCTTCTCCTCCTGGAAGAGACAAGTAATATAGATTACACAGACATACACTCCCTCAGGTACGTACACACAGAAAATAAAAACACTTTCAACATGGTGTTTACCCATCCCCACTGCGTTTGAGTCCTATACTCTAGTTACATAATTACTTTATTGTTGTTAAATCCATCATGGTGGACATAAATATGATGTTGTGGGTAAATATAAGTCAGCTATGATGTCATCAGACAAATCGGAATAAACTATTTGATGTGTACAGTAGGTGTTTGTTAGTGTGTGGGTATGAGTACCCAGGTAGGTATATTTACTAAGTCCTATGTTGGTTATAAAGTGCTGTCAGGTGTATGCAGAATAGGGTGAGATCAGGTTTGATGTATAGTAAAGAGTCTTAATGAAAGTCTTACAAAGAAAAGTCCCATTTTGTGTTTATGAAACAAATAAGTTAAATACACAGTATGAAAACCACAAATACACATGTCAACAAAAAAAGCATGAACTGCATTTATTAACTCATTAAAAATGGGAAAAAAATAAAGTAGTTAAATGAAAGTAATGAAATAGGCATTTGTGAACATCATACAGTCTACGCAGTACAAATACAATATGTAACAGACTTTTTAGCCTTATATATCACACAATGCCTGGATGCAATATTCTACCCAGGAATATTCAACACTGAAATCTGTTACTCTCATTATTCCAAATGGATCTGTGGTTCTATTCTGCTGACAACCGTTAAATGTATATTTGTCTCTAATGCAGGGTTTGATCTAAACATCAGAAGCTATAGAGTGGAATGGTTTTTCTGCTGGTGTATCTTGAGGTAGCTCCTCTCTGAGAACCTTTTCCCACAGAGCGTACAGGCGAACGGCCTCTCTCCAGTGTGGACCTTGAGGTGCGTCTTCAGATGGTGCTGGTGGGAGAACTTCTTCTCACACTGGGGGCAGCTGTAGGGTTTCTCACCTGTGTGGACCCTCTGGTGCCTCTTTAGGCTGCCCGACTGGGCAAAGCGCATGTGACACTGGGTACAGCTGTAGGGTTTCTCCCCTGTGTGGATCCTCTGGTGCACCTCCACCGTCTGGGGGCAGCTGAAGCCTTTGTTACAGAACATGCAGAGGAACCGTTTCTCTTTAACATTGCCTGATGTGGCTCCCTCTCCCTGAGCCTGGGCTCTAGCCCTGTCGTTTGAGGTCAATACCTGATCGAAAAGGATTTGGCCATACGAATCAGAAGGCCCCATCGATGTGGACACTGGGTCACGTTCCCTGAACGTGTGTAAAAGGGAGTTAGTTGCGACATTTTGAGTTGTCTCTAAGCTTTCTCTGTAATCTAAGAAATCTCTACCCTGTGAGTATCTGTCTCCAAGGTGACTATCGGCATTCCATGTTTGAGGAACGTCGCCCTCCACTTTCACAGTCACTTCATCTGTGACCAGACCCTCCCCTTTCTTATCTAGGCACCCTTCAGAGTATACACTACTACTGTACTGGTTCCAGTCCCCTTTAGACAGATCAGTCTGTGTCTCTAAACCCAAGGGCATGTTGCCAGGTTCCATCTCGGTAGCATAAGAGCAAGACGGATCATCAACGTCAGGGTATGATGCATCACCATCTCCACGGGACTGAACCGTTCTCTGGCTCTGGTGAAATACTGGTAAATACTCTGAGCCAGGAGCAGGAGGACAGTCCAGTGGCCCCACCACCAGTCTCTCTGGGTCTGATCTATGATCAGATCCTGTGTGTAAGAGCCTGTGTGTTACAGTTAAAGTCTTGGTGTCGGTCTCTGACTTGAGGACGGCGTTCGGCGTTCCACTGACCTCCGTGATGCTGCATTGGGTCCTGGCCTGCGCTGTGGCAGTGGTAGTGTCCTCCGTGGCTACAAGGGGCACTTCAAGCACTCCTGTCTGGATGTCTCTGCTGTGCCGTGGGTCCTCCTCTTCTTCAGTCCGCTCGTGCTTGACTTCAGGACCTCCAGCCTGACACAACAAGAGAGGAGGTTAGGGCCGGTGATTGTCAAGCAAGTAACTGCCAGTCTCACGGTAATTGGCTGTTAATCAACAAACACATTAAGCATCTCCTGGCTTCCACGCATCACCTATAAGCCACTGATGCAGACCTAATAAATCCATATAATATAGCCTACACCACAATAAATCTATAATTTATTTTAGACAGGCCTAAAGAAACATGATATGAAGAAAGTGTAGTCTATTTCAGAAGAATAGAATAGCATACTCTGAGCTGTCCTTATGTTAGGTCCTGATCTGGCTATGCCAGATGGCTGTGGGCTACACCAGTACATTTATCAAACAAGATTTGCTTAGAATTCCGTGGCATTATTTTATAGTATGAAGAATACAATTGAACATAGCTGAATAAAATAGGATCATTTCAGAGGGAGTGCGCACATGCAGCTATTCTGTGTTGAGCGGTTAAGAAAGAAACAGGTCCTCCTATATGCTTAATTTTAGAGTTATTTATGCAACTTTAGTTGTGATAAACGTTGTGCTATATGTTTAGATTTTTAAAACATGAGGCTGCATGACGCAACTAATGATGAATTGAAGAGTTGCATGAAAGGCATGAGTGAGCCCTGCTCTGTTTCTTGCGCAGGCTGCACACACTTCATCAGTCTCTCATTCACAATTGGACAAGCACTTGATAATGCCTCTAATTTCCCGCCGGCATCCCCCTTGTGTGGCCGTAATGTCCCCTAAAAAAATCCACGCCTTTTGCGGCCACAGTGTCTGTTTATAATATAATAATCATAATTCCCTTCTCCCGGCTGCCAAACGCCGTGCTCTGAAGCAACTCTGACTCACATCACTGACTCTCAAATCAAAATTCTTATTAGCCAATGCCTGTCATCTGATTGGGTCCTTCTCACAGACATCTCAGCTCCACAGTAAGCTACAAGTGGAGACAGACACATCAGGAATGCAACTGTGTGCGTCCTTCTTATCGAATTCAGAGGCATATATTGAAGATGTTAGAACTGTCAGCCAACAAGATGAGTAGACCTAACGGACAGCAAAAGCACTAGCCTATGTCAATCTACTATCCCCCATTGTACAAAAGTTTACCTATTCTATTGGTCAACTTTTCCTTCTGTGTGAGAAATAAATATTCCAAACATACTCTGGGGACAGTTGTGGGATGCGATTGATCCCAAATTAATACAACCACTCGTACCAAAAAAACATTTTAAAAGCAATGAGGCTGATACCAACCGATCAGAAAGTTTAGCTTAAAATGTTGATAAATTATTAGGCTATTTTGTCACATTTTAAGCACAGCAACGTGCAAACGGCAGTAGGCTATAAGCGCTGATGTTCCAAAATGCAATCAATTAGTGGGAAAGAACCATTCTCAAACGTGACTGAAAATGCAATTTATGCATGTAATGCTTTATAAAGGTGCATTTTTTACAAGAAAAATGATCTTCTCCAAACTAGAAACTCACGCACCACCTATGTATGCCAGTTAGGCTCTACACCGGTTGTAAAGAAGAATGTGAATGTGCTTAATTTTAAGAAGTTATTTAGCTACTTTAGTTGTGATTACAAACCTTATCAACATATAGGTAGGTATATGGGCTAGGCTACATGAGGTGTGTGACTGAAAAAAAGGCATACTCTGTTTCTTGCCTTACTGCACAAGCTGGGCATCATTCACAAGTGATAATACATAATATTACAAGTGATAGGCTAATATTGTCATCAATCACACTATTCTTAATTTAATCATGTCTTTCACATACTAAATAATATGCAGTGCATTCGGAAAGAATTCAGACCCCTTCACTTTTTCAGGTCTTTCCAGAGATGTTCGATTGGGTTCAAGTCCGGGCTCTAGCTGGGCCACTCAAGGACATTCAAAAACTTGGCCTGAAGCCACTCCTACGTTGTCTTGGTTGTATGCTTCGGGTCGTTGTCCAGTTGAAAGGCGAACCTTCAGAGTCTGAGGTTCTGAGCACTCTGGAGCAGGTTTTTATCAAGGATCTCTGTGTACTTTGCTCCATTCATCTTTCCCTCGAGTCTCCCAGTCCCTGGCGCTGAAAAACATCCCCGTGGCATGATGCTGCCACCATGCTTCACCGTAGGGATGGTATTGCCCAGGTGATGAGCAGTGCTTGGTTTCCTCCAGACGTGACACTTGGCATTCAAGGCAAAGAGTTCAATCTTGGTTTCATCAGATGAGAGAATCTTGTTTCTCATGGTCTGAGAGCCCTTTAGGTGCCTTTTGGCAAACTTCAAGCTAAGGAGTGGCTTCCGTCTGGCCACTCTTCCATAAAGGTCTGATTGGTGGAGTGCTGCAAAGATGGTCGTCTTTCTGGAAGGTTCTCCCATCTCCACAGAGGAACTCTGGAGCCCTGTCAGAGTGACTCGAGTTCTTGGTCACCACCTTGACCAAGGCCCATCTACCCCGGTTGCTCAGTCTGGCCAGGCGGCCAGCTCTAGGAAGAGTCTTGGTGGTTCCAAACTTCTTCCATTTAAGAATGATAGAGGCCACTGTGTTCTTGGCGACCTTCAAACTTTTTTCCCCCAGATCTGTGCCTCGACACAATCCTGTCTCTGAGCTCTTATGGCATGGTTTTTGCTCTGACATGCTCTGTCAACTGTGGGACCTTATATAGACAGGCAAGTGCCTTTCCAAATAATGTCCAATCAATTGAATTTACCACAGGTGGACTCCAAGTTGTAGAAACATCTAAAGGATGATCAATGGAAACAGTATGCACCTGAGCTCAAATTTTTGAGTCTCATAGCAAAGGGTCTAAATACTTATGTAAATAAGTTATCTGTTTTGTATTTTTTATAAATGTGCAAAAATGTCTAAACATATCTTCGGGTTGTCACTAGATACTGTGTGTAGATTGATGTGGGGAAAAAAATATTGAATCCATTTTAGGATAAGGCTGTAACGTAACAATGTGGAAAAAGTGAAGGGGTCTGAATACTTCCCGAAAGCACTGTATGTGTGAAATTAGTTTTGACTTATACTGGACCATTTATCATGCACCTGTCTTTGGAACAGGGGCAGGGGGGGGGTATACATGTCTTCTATGCACTTAAACAGCGAATGGAGGACTCTTTTCCTGTGGTTAATTTTCATCTCAGCCAGGTAGGCTACTCCTGTTGTAAAGCGAAGCAATGTGCTTAATATTAGGAAAGTTGAGACACAAATATAGTAGGCCTAGCCTATAGAAAGCTGATGGGTTCCTCCTCTTATTAATAGAGCCCATCACATCTCTGTTTTCTCAAGCAATTGCATAGCCAATAGAAATTTTGCGCAAAGTGAGCTTTCATTAAGTGTTTGATTTGAATTTCGATTACATATGCATTGATGTTAGAGGGACAATAGAGTGCTGCGTACCAGACAGTTAGCAAGTTTGGTAAGCTACTAATTACCATCAGCAGCATCAGAGCTAGGAGAAGCATAGTTTCCGTGACTAAACAGTGTTGTGGATGTTGGCTGTGGTCATGACTCAAGACTGCCGGTGTGGTGGTAATTTGGTCACCGTAACAACCCCCCAGATTATTACCGGTACATCAATTGTATTGGATAACAATGTCGTTGTCTCCCCTATGTCGTAAAGAAGTCTCACAAGCTCCCCTATGGCAGATGTACATGTAAGCCACTGAATAGCTGAGGGGGAGCCTTTCTGAAATGAACGGGCCACATTTGATTTAAAGTAACTGTATATTTTTATGTAACACTATTACACTAACCTCTATCACGATAACATGCTGGGTTGAGGTCCCATTCCCCTCATCAACAGTGATTTGTTGGTCACCTCTCCATGTATTGTGTCCCGCTGGCTTCACAAAGCTCCTGTGGTCTCCAATGAGATTTCCTTCACATGAGAAAGTGATTTGGGAAAAAGAGGTGGTTAGGTTAGCTACTGTCAATGCTCAACACTATATTGTACACTAGAATTGGCAAGAGTGTAAGATAACACTCCACATAACCTATTGATATACTATTCATAGATTTGATTATTATAATTATGTTCCATGCATCATATGGTTTTCAATGAGTAAATAATAGGAAAAGCAGTAAATTAAGTGTCTTTGTGCTAAATAATCAGGGTAGTACTGCCTACTATCCATCTGACCTAGACCCAATTCTGGTTAACCGTATATGTGGTTGACACATCTAGTCACACAGAGGGGATCAGGGCGAGAGGTCTCACAGCCTCGGCCTTTTGCAAAATGTACCTCTTGCCATTCCTTTGTATTGGTCGAGAATCTTGACACTACTGGGACGACTGGCGAGGACGCGCTCTCTAATTGTCCTCTCTGCGCGCTCCCGTGTCATCTTCAGTTCCAGTAGTTGTAGTTTCCTCCGCAATGCCCTGTTTTCTTTCTGGCTTTGAGTTATTTCCAAACGAAACACTGCATAGTCGTCGTCTACGAGTTTACAGATGTCTGCCACGGCTGCATTCGCTAGTACCTCCATGATGGAGGCTATTTGAGTATGAAAAACCATGCAGTTAGCCATTGTTAGCAGCTAGCTAGCGTTATCTTGATAACATCTAAGTCCTGTCTTCAACGCGAATTAAACGCTGCCTGGTGTAAGTTTATGATGTAGTGCAGTTAAATGAGTCATATTTTGAGTTCCATGGTGTTAATAAACGTCTAAATTACAACAATAACGCTAACGTGGAAATTGTTCTTGGTCAGTTCACTTCCGTTTACACTGAAGAGAAAGGATCTTATTGGTTGGCATCATAGCTCCAAGGGTGTGGCTAAATGAATAGGGTATGCGCGCTGTTTTTGAATGACGTTACTGCTTATTACATTATGCATCAAATCTCATGACTTGTTTTAGACTTGTTCAGAATGAACAGTGTTAGAAAATGAATTACTTTATTACATCTACATAACTGTTCACAGTATGCTAACACTTTACCATTTCTGTAAATCTGGTGCCCCCACTTAGAATACTTTGGAAAATGTTAAACATTACACACATCTAGACTACTTTCTGTCAAGTTTTTTTTACTCTTTATAAAATACCAGCATCTGATCACTTTATCAGTGAAGTATTTTTACAGATACCATTACACCAACCTTCACCATATAATCTACTCATTCTTTCCTCTGTTCACCTCATCCAGCTCCCTACTACATCCAAAATCAACAGAATGAACTACAAACTTAATAATACTACATTACATATATTATACATGGGCCGTGTGCATTTTCGAAGGTAGCGCCCCTCTGAGATCCTCTTCCCGTAGTTCTTACAGGCGAACGTCCTCTCTCCCGTGTGAACCTTCAGGTGCCTCTTCAGCTGGTGCTGTTGAGAGAATCTCTTCTCACACTGGGGGCAGCTGTAGGATTTTTCCAGTGTGGACCCTCTGGGGCCACTTCAGGTTGGACAGGTGGGAGAAACTGGCCCAGCAGAGGTGGCAGCCGAACGGTTTTACCCCCGTGTGCATCCTCTTATGGATCTTTGAATTAACTGGTGCACTCTCCCTTTGGGATATATTTTGTATATGCACGGTTTATAAATGAGCCCCCCGGCCAACAGCCTGGAAGGATGGTCCCCTTTTCTTTAAACCCCCTGTAGTAGATCTTCTAAAATCTCTTACACCCAAAAATATATCTGCTGCTGCCACATCTACAGGTAACTGCTGCCACATCTACAGGTAACTGCTGCCACATCTACAGGTAACTGCTGCCACATCTACAGGTAACTGCTGCCACATCTACAGGTAACTGCTGCCACATCTACAGGTAACTGCTGCCACATCTACAGGTAACTGCTGCCACATCTACAGGTAACTGCTGCCACATCTACAGGTAACTGCTGCCACATCTACAGGTAACTGCTGCCACATCTACAGGTAACTGCCAAAATAAAGGAAACGGCAACATAAGTGTCTTTAATAGGGTGTTGGGCCACCATGAGCCAGAACAGCTTTAATGCGCCTTGGCATAGATTCTACAAAGGTCTGGAAATCTATTGGAGGGATGCGACATCTATTCATCCATAAGACAGTCCATAACTTGGTGTTTTGTTGATAGTGCAGGAAAAGCCTCAGTCGCCACTCCAGAATCTCCCATAAGTGTTCAAGTTGGTTGACATCTGGTTACTGAGATGGCCATGGCATATGGTTTACACAATTTATGCTCATCAAACCATTCAGTGACCACTTGTGCCCTGTGGATGGGGACAATGTCATCCTGTGGCATAGCCACAGTAGCCAAAATAATGGCCTACCCAGTATTTTTATACATGACCCTAAGCATGATGGGATGTTAATTGCTTAATTAACTCAGGAACCAAACCTGTGTGGAAGCATCTGCTTTCAATATACTTTGCATCCCTCATTTACTCAATTGTTTCCATTATTTTGGCAGTTACCTGTATTTTCTGGGATTTACACTCCATCAGTGCAGGACAGTTAACCATAGCAATAAATGCAAGAAACCCTATTTTACTAACATTCATCCTCTCCGGAGCTCTCTCTTCAGGCCTATTCACTCACCCTTGGGCTGTCCTCTATTCTCTTCACTGCCTCAGCATAGGAAACTTTCTGCACCACTCAAATTCTGTCAATCTCAACCTGTCTCTCTCTCACAGGGCACACAGTTGACACAGTGCTTTCTCTATCCCAACTCCCAACACTGACTATGCCCTCCTGCACATTTCTCACATTGTGGGATCTCCCTTCTAGACATTGCTGCAACATGTCTGAATCCTTTGCAACAAAAGCACCATAGCGGGTTTGGAACATAGGCCTCACAGAATAGCAAATATAACCTGACCTTATCAGTAGAAACTCTGTGTCATAGTTCAAGACAGATTGAGAATACCCTGTCTTGCCTTTGCCACCGGATCTACGTCTCAACAAACGGCGGGCAACACAAACACCAGAAATATTCATTTTCAGTTGATCCACCTCTACACTCAATGCTACCTGCTCCAGAGAGCAGGAGAGAGCCCGCTGCCTCTGGGCAAAGGATGCACAAAAGAAAAAGAAAACCGCAACAATTCTACTTCTCGAAACTTAGAATTCAACTATTCATCCCCGAGAGGCAATTCGTTCAGGGCTGACGGTGCTTCAGACAGGACAAACACACACACAGTATTTTTTTTTTAAAGTAGGAGACAAAAAAACAACAACTAAGGCATCAGTTAAAAGTGCATGGTGCCAGTTTAAGTCCATGGTAGCCACAGTTCTTAGTTTATCTCTGCCATTAATTATCTCCAGAATAGTCCCTAGGTCTTCATTACATTTTCCTGTTAACCAGGCGATTGGCCTCGGGCACAAACAACGCCCTGCACCTATTGGTGGAACACTTGAGAAAGCACAGGCAATGTCCCAAAGGGGAGCAGATGGAACTGCGGGTTGAGGACACAGTGCTCTCCCCCACAATGTCATAGGCTTTCCTCCTGGCCTGCTGCTCAAAGAATGACTTCCAGACTTCTGAAAGGCAGCCCGGTGATCTTTGAGCAGGTGTTCACAACGGCTTGAAGGCAGTATCTGTTCTTGACAGAGAGGGATGTAAACCAGCATACGAAGGACAACACAGAATGCTCTCGATGAAAGAACTGTAAAAAGGATTGCGATATTGATTTGTTTGAGTTCAATTTCCTGAGGAAGTATTGTGTCTGCTATTTTGATGATGGTCGTCTGTGTTTTGCTCAAACTTCCCGGGTGTTATCAAAGATGGTGCCAAGATATGTATACTGGTCCACATTGTCCACCTCCTCTCCATCAATGATCATTGTACTGGCGGGCTAATTGTACAATCGTTGTATTTTGTCTTAAAGACATTCAACTCCAGCGGCGTACTCCCACACCAGTCAATGAAGTCCTGGATGGCTGGGCCATGGTCAGGCTCTTGAGAGGAGTGACCAGAGGACTGCGTCATCGGCAAACTTCACAAAATGGCGGTTGGCTCGGGCCCTCAGTCATTGGTGTAGAAACTTTAAAAAGGAGGGGTGACACCTTTGTGGTGAACCTGTGCAAGTGAGTCGGGTGTCTGACGTGGCACCCTTAGCATAGACTCTCCATAATCCACAAGTTAAGGCTGTAGTCCTTATTGGTTGGCGTAATAGTTCAAAGGGTGTGGTGAAATGAAAAAGATATTTACCCTGTTCCTTGAAATACGGCACTGCTTATTACATTACACATCAAATCTCCTATGATCGGGATCTTTCAAGCTGAGAGCAAACTTGTTTAGAAAGAACAGTGTGTTTAGCAAGAATAGAGTAGTAAATAATATAATTACTTTATTCCATCGACATCACCTCAGTAAGGTCAATATTAAACTGTCCTTGTTCGAGCCTTGATGTACTGTCTCTTAAAAACAAGTTAAAGTGTTAATGAGGGGGTATGTTGTTAATTACACTCTCACCCCAAGACACTTCACATGATAACTATAATATGTCAGCTAAAGAGTGATTCCCTGACATCCCCTGCGTACATCTGAAGACACACTGCTACGATTTCTCCCCGTTGTGGACACTCCTATGTCTGATAAGCTCTTGTAGTTTAGTCTGCACTTGAAGGGTGTGAACGGTCTGGTGCTGCTTCACATAGTTCGCCTCAGTAAAGCGCTTCCCACACGTGGGGCAGACGTACGGCTTGTCGGTGTCCGTCCTAATGTTCGGCCTCCCATGTTGTGACCCAATGACACCAGAGGTAGAAACGGGAGTCACCACCCTCAGGTGGTTAGTCTTTGAGCTCCCTCCTTGACCTCTAGCCATTGTTTGGGTGTTGTTGGGATTGTGTGTTGTGTTATAGGCTAGGTGAATGCCCATCCTGACCTTGTCTGTATTGGTGGGGTAACCATGAGGTAACTGAGGAAGGCTAGACCCAGGTCTTCTGTGAACCCATTCACCAGGGATTAGATGAGACCCTGAAGGAGAAGACAGACTTCCTGTTAGACTCCCACCAGGAGGGTCTCCCACCACTCTCTGTGAAGGCTGAAGCCCAGGGTGACCTGCTCTGTTAATCATGGATATTGTGGTGTGTGTATCATAGGAACAGGAGGGTCTATCAGCCCAAGGTCCTGCTCTATCCCTGCACTGAGACGGTGAAGAGAAGGGTCTGGACTGCAGACTGGATCCCTGACTGGAGCCTCCATCTCTCTGATGACCACCAGGACTGAGGTTGTTCAGTCCACCTGTCCACTGGTTGTGTTCTGTGTGGTGGTGGAGTCTCTGTCCCTCACGGTTGGGTCCTGATTCCGACTCGGGAAGGAAGAGCGACGTCTCCTGATCCATGTTCCTGATCTGTTGCCAGGGTTTGTGACCAGCCACTTCAGAGGTCCAGTCTCTCCCACCAGTAACACCGGATATCAGCAGGTCTTGATGGACTGCAGTCTGCAAACAAAGATGGTACAGAAAAGCATAAAGGTTTATATAAGAAACTCTTTACTGTACACAGAAACATGACATTATAAAATGTTAACCACAGTCAAGCCCATCTCTAACACTGATTGAAGTACCTAACAATATGGAGCCATTGGAATCTTTGCAATGATACAAAAATAACCAAGTCAGACAGCACCGAGTCAAACTAGTATTTAACTTAAACAAAATGGTATTACAATTGCATTTATTGCACCAAACGATACGTGACGAGAATAACTTCTCATTATGGTAACACTATACCTTTTCTGTAAATCTGGTACCCTTGCTTTGACAAAATCAATTTTAGAATGCTTTGGAAAAGGTTCAATATAACATTACACGCAGCTTCACTACTTCATGTCAAGTAAACATGAGGTAAGGCACTATTGCTCATATTGAGGTATGTACAGTACCAGTCAAAAGTTTGGACACCTACTAATTCCAGGGTTTTTCTTTCATTTTATTATTTTCTACATTGTCGAACAATAGTGAAGACATCAAGGCAAAAGGTGGCTACTTTGAAGAATCTCAAATCTCAAATATATAGTTGATGTCTTCACTATTATTCTACAATGTAGAAAATAGTAAAAATAAAGAAAAATACTAGAATGAGTAGGTGTCCAAATGTTTCACTGGTACTGTATACCTCTATGTGCAATTCAATGTTATTTACATATTTGTATTATTTCATTTTTGGGGGGGTCAGTCTGTTATGTCTGGAGTATTCTTCCTGTCTTATCCGGTGTCCTTTGGGAATTGAAGTATGCTCCCTCTAATTCTCTCTCTTTCTCCTCTCGGAGGACCTGAGCCCTAGGACCATACCTCAGGACTACCTGGCCTGATGACTCCTTGCTGTCCCCAGTCCACCTGGTCATGCTGCTGCTCCAGTTTTAACTGTTCTGCCTGCGGCTATGAAACCCTGACCTGTTCACCGGACGTGCTACCTTGTCCCAACATTTACTCCTGAGGTGCTGACCTGTTGCACCCTCTACAACCACTGATTATTATTATTTGAATCTGCTGGTCATCTATGAACGTTTGAACATCTTTGGCCATGTACTGTTATCTCCAGCCGGCACAGCCAGAAAAGGACTGGCCACCCCGCAGAGCATGGTTCCTCTCTAGGTTTCTTCCAATGTTCCTGCCTTTCTAGGGAATTTTTCCAAGCCACCGTGCTTCTACATCTGCATTGCTTGCTGTTTGGGGTTTTTGGCTGGGTTTCTGTATAGCACTTTGTGACATTGGCTGATGTAAAAAGGGCTTTATAAATAAATGTGATTGATTGAACTAAGAGCATTCAAGTCAAATCAAATTTTATTGGTCACAGCAGATGTTAAAGCGTTAGCAGATGTTAATGCGAGTGTAGCAAAAGGCTTATAGCTAAGTCAACACGGAGCCATGCTGACTGACAAGTGGCGTGGATTGGTACAGCTCGGCTCAGTCCCAAATTGCGTGTTATTATTTGGCTAAATTATCATCCGTAGTTGCCTACAGCTACAGCAGTCTTAACAAAATGGACTGTTACCTTGATTGCAACAGTAAGGTGTTAAAACATTTTAAACTCCTTTTGAACTGTGACATTTCCTGACACCTCTCTCTCTCTGTGTGTGTGTGTGTGTGTGTGTGTGTGTGTTTACCTTTTTACCAATATCGATGGATGTAAATTGGGACTTCCACTCCATACTTAATCTAATTCCATCTCCTGTATCGTTCTGCCCTCTCTATAGATTATGCTGCTGCCCCGCTGTAAGAACCTGGAGATCTTCACTGAGGGAGGTGACGTGGCCACAAACAGTGCGTCAGCTCTGCTGCACCCGGGAGCTAAAGGTATGGCACCGCACTCCCAACAGTCATGTATGCTTAAACATACTTGTATGCTAATGTACGTGTTTCTTAAAGCGACCAACAGTAGTTGAAACAATAACAAAGCGTACTCCCCACCACTGTTTCTGTGAACCACTCAAATTCATAGACAAGAGCTATGGATGCAAGGACAGACCATGGCTCCTCCTAAAACCCCATTGGAGGAGACGGCCCAAGGTTCCTCGCCTCAGACCTCTTCCAATGGGTTTTGAGAAGGATGCGAGTAGAGGAAGTGAGGAGTTGAGCAGAGATTGGTGGAATCTTATGTTGAATGATGTGCTTATCTTTGTTCTACGTATGATTTTCCCACAGATGGCTCTGGGTTGCTGATGAAATCTGATCTGATGAAACTCCCTATACGATTTGACCCCTGTATTACAGACTGTAAAACTTTCAATGCCAAATTGAAATCATTCAATATTCTGTAATTGATAGACAATGATGGTTCCCAATCAGCCAATTACTATACATCAAATCTGTTTCTCAGTGCAATATTTGGTGAATGCATGGCATTGTTTTTTACCTCAGTCCTCCTTTGAATGCTGTGTATACTGACTCAGTTCTAAACGTCCATCATCGAGTCCATCCTCACCTCCTCGATCACTGCAATGATTGGCCAGTCTGCTGAGAGGGTTATTGGCTGCCGCCTGCCCTCCATTGAGGTCTTGCATGACTCCAGGGCAAGGAACCGTGCAGGAAAGATCATCGCCGACCCCTTCCACCAACTCGCATCTCTTCCAAACGGTTCAGGTCAATCTAGGTTTTCTATACAAGCACCCGCCTTTAAGCCCCCCTCCAATCAGACTGAAATTCAAACCTAAAGGTGCCAAGACTTTAGAGAGAGTCATTTGAGAAATTGAGAGTGAAAACTTAACCTTGACAAGCTACTATTGCTGGTGGACAATTTAATGCGTTCAAATGTATTTTCACATGTTTGAATCCCGTTCCGTTTCTTTGTATTGTTGAAGACATTTTTCCTTTTGATCTGTGACAATGATGTTCTGCTCGCAGGACTTGAAGTTAGCTGAATACCCGATAAGCTTTCTGCTGTTGAGTGACCACTTCATGTTTAACCTAGCTAGCCAGTTATATTTGCGAAGTAGAACGCAACCGTCATGGCATACGGCATACTTTTTACTGAACATTATGTGATAAATAGTATAACAATGAGTACATACTACGCAGTTTAAGTACAGTATGTAGTATGCTATTATGGGTATTCGGACACGGTCTGTGTTGTCGCAGGGTCCATGTTCCAGTTGATAGATCCTATAGAAGGCAGGCTGAAGGCAGCACCTGTTAAGGGGTTAACTGACTTGCCTAGTTAAATAAAGATAAATAAATAAATATGAAGACTAAATTTGATTGTTTTGTGTTCGACTGTCTGTTTCAACTGGAACATGGACCCTGTGTTGTTCCCCAGCCCAGAGTTGAGGACGCTGTCCCATCCACTGACCTCTACTATGTCGCCTCTGGTCCGGACCTGCTCAGTGACGTCGTCCCCTGGGCCCTTGGCTGCACCCGTCTGGGAATCCAAGGCGGCCACCCAGTCTCCTCTGATAGCCTCCAGCCAGCCACCTGCAGGAAGAGGTTACAAAATAGACTTTACAAACATGGCATGAGTTAATGCCCTGGTCAAGTTCATACATTATAATTTAGTATGTAAACCTAAATTATATTGACTTAATTTTATGAATGAAAAGAAAGAAAATAATAGCCAGGTGCATCACTATTCCCATTGAGGTATATCTATATGTATTTCTCTCTTACCTTGCTCCCCCAACTTTAGTCCACTCAGCAGGTCAATGCTCTCTGGTCCGTCTTCTATTGTCTCCTCTTTGACCAGCAGCAGGTCAGGCTTCCCATCCTCCATGTCTACTGACTGTAAGAGATACAGAGTGAGAAGATGTTGGATCAAGAAATCTGATATGAGCACCCTGCTATGGAGCATCTTCTGATTGGGCAATGAGGGATTGCTATGAGTACTATGCAAACATGTTAGTTGATTTAACTACTTGACTATCTTTAATGGTTTGATAATTGAAAGGCATGGTCCCACACTTAATCCAGTTCTGGGCCTGTATCCACAAAGAGTAGAATTGCTGATCGAGTATCAGGTCCCCACCGGTCTATATAGTCTTATTCATTATGATCTAAAAGGCAAAACTGAACCTAGATCAGCACTCGTACTCTGAGAGGGTTTGTGGATATGGGCCCTGACCTAATACCATTCAGACAGTAGTTCACAGTGGGCTCACCTCAGTGAGACTGTGTGTGGTCCTGTGCTGCTCAGCTGGTTCCTCTGTGAGTTCAGGAGGTGGTGTCTGGTTGTCCTCCATGACCATGGTCCCATCAGTGTTCCTCAGACTCTCCTCACACACCTCCTCCTTCACCAGCAGCACCTCTGGACATTCATCCTCCTGGAAGAGAGAGGTGATACAGATTACACAGACATACACTCCCTCAGGTACATACAGATAAACACTTTTTCAACATGGAGTGTTTACCCATCCCCACTACGTTTGAGTCCTATACTGTAGTTACAGAATTACTTCATTGTTAAACCCATCACGGTGGACATAAATATGATGATGTTGGTAAAAAATAAGTCCGCTATGATAAGTCAAAAGTCATCATCAAACTATTTTGACGTGTACAGTAGGTGTTTGTTAGTGTGTGGGTCTCAATGAAAGTCTAAGAATAAAAAATCAAATTTTGTGTTTATTAAACAAGTGTTAAATACACTATATGAAAACCACACACACACAAAAAAATCAGCTTGAACTTGATAAACTGCATTTATTAACAGTGTCTTGGGAAAATCTGAATATCATATAACCTACACAGCACGAACGCAATATGAAGCAGACTTTTTAGGCTTATATCACACGAAAGCTATGGATTTTTTCTGCTGAAAACAACAAAAATGTATCGTTGTCATTAATGCAGGGTTTGATTTAAACGTCAGAAGATATCAGAAGAATGGTGACTTTCTATTTTATAGAGTGGAATGTATTTTCTGCTGGTGTATCCTTAGGTAGTTCCTCTCGGAGAACCTCTTCCTGCAGTGTGTACAGGCAAATTACCTTTCTCTCCTTCAAGTTTTAATGTCACCTGTACAGGTACAGTGAAATGCCTTTCTTGTAATCTTTAAACCCAGCAATACAGTAATCAATAACAATGTAATACTAAAAGTAACACAATGAAAAAGTAAATAAGCATACTATATAAACAGAGTCAGTCAGTTCCAGTACCATATTATATTTTGCAGTGATAGAGAGGTAGATATGTATAGGAGTAAGGTGACAAGGCATCAGGATATATGATAAACAGAGTAGCAGCAGCGTATATGATGAATGTATGTGAGTGGGTGTAGAGTCAGTATAAATGCATGTGCATATTATGTGTGTGAGCAAATTATGAATTGAGTGTTTGTGTGTGTTCTGGTGTGAGTGTGCATAGAGACAATGCAAAAATAAAATACAATGGTCAACCCAGATGGTCGATGTAGACATTTTGTTAGCTATTTAGCAGGCTTATGGCTTGGGGATCGAAGCGGTTGATGTCAGACTTGATGCACCGGTACCGCTTGCCGTGCTGAAGCAGAGAGAACAGTCTATAGCTTGGCGGCTGGAGTCTTAAAATATTTTCTGGGCCTTCCTTTCACACCGCCTGATATAGAGGTCCTGGACGTACTGGGTTGTCCGCACCATGCTCTGTAGCGCAATGCGATCGAGGGCGGTGCTATTGCCATACCATGCAGTGATGCACCTCCAGTCAAGGTGCTCTCAAAGGTACAGCCTCTTCAGGGTGTCCTGGTGGGAGAACCTCTTCTCACACTGGGAACAGCTGAAGGGTTTCACCCCTGTGTGGACCCTCTGGTGGATGTCCACCTTCTGGGGGCTGCTGAAGCCTTTGTTACAGAACATGCAGAGGAACCGTTTCTCTTTACTATTGCCTGATGTGGCTCCCCCTCCCTGAGCCTGGGCTCTAGCCCTGTTGTTTGAGTTCAATACCTGATTAAAAAGGATGTAGCCATGTGAATCAGAAGGTGCCATCAAAGTGGACACTGGGTCTAGATTCCTGAATGCGTGTAAAGGGGAGTGGGTGCGACGTATGGATTTGTCTCTAAGCTTTCTGTATAATGTAAGAAATCTCTGCCCTGTGTCTGTCTGTCTCCAAGGTGACTATCTGCATTCCATTTGGGAGGAGCGTCACCCTCCACTTTCACAGTCACCTCATCTACCACTATAACCTCCCCTTTCTTATCCAGACGCCCATCAGAGTATACACTAGTACTGTACTGGTTCCAGTCCCCTCTAGACAGATCAGTCTGTGTCTCTAAACCCAAGGGCATGTTGCTAGGGTCCATCTCTGTAGTGTAAGAACAAGACCGATCATCAACACAAGTGTCTAACACCTCACCATCTCCAGGGGAATGAACTGTCCTCTGGCTCTGGTGAAATACCGGTAAATACTCATCCGGGAGCAGGAGGTTGGCACAGTCTCCCCAGCCCCTCTGGGTCTGATCTATGGTCATATCCTGTGTGTATTTCCCTGTGTGTTACAGTTAAAGTCTTGGTCTCCGTATCTGACTTGAGGATGACGTTCTGCGTTCCACTGACCTCAACGATGCTGAGTCGGGCCCTTGGCTGCACTGGGGTGGTAGTGGGGTCCTCCGTGACTACAGCGGGCAATCCAGACGCTCCAGCCTGGTTGTCTCTGCTGTGCCGTAAGTCCTCCTCTCCTTCAGACCTCTCCTGCTTGACCCCAGGACCTGCAGCCTCTGCATCTGCAGACTGACACAACAAGATAACAAGGATAACAATGTCGTAGGGAAGTCTCATAAGCTCCCCTATGGCAGATAAATGAGGATGTACATTTAAGCAAGTGAATAGCTGAGGGGAGCCTTTCTGAGATAACCAGGCCACATAGATTTACAAAGTAACTTTATTTTTTTATGCAGCACTATTACACAAACCTCTATCAGGATAACGTGCTGGGTTGAGGTTCCACTCCCCTCATCAACAGTGATTGGTTGGTCATCTCTCCATGTGTTGTGTCCCGCCGGCTTCAAAAAGCTCCTGTGGCCTCCAGTGAGATGTCCTTCACCTGAGAGAGTGATTGGGAGGAAAAGAGGTGGTTAGGTTATCTACTGTCAATACTCAACGCTATATTGTACACTATTGACGCTGTCTAGAATTGTCCAGTGTGTAAGGTCTCATAACTTCTTGATATACTATTTATTGATCTATGTATTATGTTCCATGCATCACATTGTTTTCGTTGACTAAATAATAGGAAATGCAGAAAATCTCAAATCTGATTAGAATATGATAGTGTATTTGCGCAAGTTAGCTAAGTAATCAGGGGAATAATTCCATGCAATCCAAAATCTGACCAATACCCAATTATTGGTAACACATTGTCTTGTTTTGTACGCTTTGTACAAAATAATAAAATGCAGTACTACAGGATATTTCTTAACGTAGCTCTTTATTAGCTAGTTATAACTGGCATGTTCACGTATCTCCAACCATGATCAACTGACCTAACCATCTGGGTGGTCTTAACCAATCATAGCACAGTATGATACGGCGGTAAAATGCATCCAATTATAATTCAGTATGTTTACACATATTAATATTACACACATCACATGTACAGAGAGGAACGGAGCAACATGCACTACGGGATATATGAACGGCGATAGGCTGCGCATCCTCAGCCTTAAACAAAACGTGCCTCTTGCCATTCCTCTGTATCGGTCGAGGATCTTGACACTACTGGGACGACTGGCGAGGACGCGCTCTCGCATTATCCTTTCTGCGCGCTCCCGTGCGACCTTCATTTCCAGTAGTTTCCTCCGCAATGCCCTGTTTTCTTTCTGGCTTTGAGTTATTTCCAAACGAAACAGTGCATAATCGTCGTCTACGACTTTACATATCTCTGTCACGGCTGCATTCGCTAGAACCTCCATGATGGAGGCTATTTGAGCGTGATAAGCAATACAGTTAGACATTTTTAGCTCACGTTAGCAAGCTAGCGTTTAGATAACATCTATTAACTAAGTCCTGTCTGCAACGCGAATTAAACACTACGTGGGGTAAGTATGTGATGCGGTGCAGTTAAAGACTCGTATTTTCCAGGGTGTTAATACATGTTTAAATAACAACAATAAAAACGCTAACGTGGTCACTGTTCACTTCCGTTTACGTCTTCTTAGTGTGAGTTTCCGGCAGACTAGACGCTATGTTGCGTATTGCTCGCTGCCATTCACAGGTCAGAGGAGTCATGGGCTGGGAATACACACATACATACTGAACAAAAATATAAAAGAAACATACAAGTTACAGTTCATATAAGGAAATCACACAGGTACACCTCCAATTGACTCAAATTATGTCAATTAGCCTATCAGAAGCTTCTAAAGCCATTACATCATTTTCTGGATTTTCCCAAGCTGTTTAAAGGCACATTCAACTTAATGTATGTAAACTTCTGACCCACTGGAATTGTGATACAGTGAATTATAAGTGACATAATCTGTCTGTGAACAATCGTTGGGAAAATGACTTGTCATGCACAAAGTAGACGTCCTAACCGACTTGCCAAAACTATACTTTGTTAACAATAAATGTGTGGAGTGATTAAAAAAAAGAGTTTTAATGACTCCAACCTAAGTGCATGTGAACTTCCGACTTCAACTGTACATCTCTTGACACATTGATGACAATGGTATTGGCCTCTGAACCTTCAAGCTGCATACTGGACCCTATAACAACTAAACTACTGAAAGAGCTGCTTCCTGTGCTTGGCCCTCCTATTTTGAACATAATCAACGGCTCCCTATCCACCGAATGTGTACCAAACTCACTAAAAGTGGCAGTAATAAAGCCTCTATTGAGAAAGCCAAACCTTGACCCAGAAAATATTAAAAAAAATAATTGGCCTATATCTAATTCCTCAAACATTTGAGGAAAAGCTGTTGTGCAGCAACTCCCTGCATTCCTGAAGACAAACAATGTATACGAAATGCTTCAGTCTGGTTTTAGACCCCATCATAGCACTGAGGCTGCACTCGTGAAGGTGGTAAATGACCTTTTAATGGCGTCAGACCAAGACTCTGCATCTGTCCTCGTGCTCCTAGACCTTAGTGCTGCTTTTGATACCATCAATCACCACATTCTTTTGGAGAGATTGGAAACCCAAATTGGTCTACAGGGACAAGTTCTAGCCTGGTTTAGATCTAATCTGTCAGAAAGATATCAGTTTGTCTCTGTGGATGTTTTGTCTTCTGACAAATCAACTGTAAATTTCAGTGTTTCTCAAGGTTCCGTTTTAGGACCACTATTGTTTTCACTATATATTTTACCTCTTCGTGATGTCATTCAGAAACATAATGTTAACTTTCACTGCTATGCAGACGATACACAGCTGTACATTTCAATGAAACATGGTGGAGCCCCAAAATTGCCCTCCCTGAAAGCCTGTGTTCCAGACATAAGGAAGTGGATGGCGGCAAATGTTTTACTTTTAAACTCAGACAAAACAGAGATGCTAGTTCTAGGTCCCAAGAAACAAAGAGATCTTCTGTTGGATCTGACAATTAATCTTGATGGTTGTACAGTAATCTCAAATAAAACTGAAGGACCTCTGCGTTACACTGGACCCTGATCTCTCTTTTGACGAACAAATCAAGAATATTTCAAGGACAGCTTCGTAACATTGCAAAAATCAGAACATTTCTGTCTAAAAATTATGCAGAATAATGTGTCCATGATTTTGTCACTTCTAGATTAGACTACTGCAATGCTCTACATCCGGCTACCCGGATAAAGAACTAAATAAACTTCATTTAGTGCTAAACACGGCTGCTAGAATCTTGACTAGAACCAAAAAAATGTATCATATTACTCCAGTGCTAGCCTCACTACACTGGCTTCGTGTTAAGGCTAGGACTGATTTCAAGGTTTTACTGCTAACCTACAAAGCATTACATGGGCTTGCTCCTCCTATCTTTCCGATTTGGTCCTGCCGTACATACATACACGTACACTACTATCACAAGATGCAGGCCTCCTTACTGTCATTAGAATTTCTAAGCAAACAGCTGGAGGCAGGGCTTTCTCTGAACGGAAAGGCACTGGAGCGACGAACCGCCCTTGCTGTCTCTGCCTGGCCGGTTCCCCTCTCTCCACTGGGATTCTCTGCCTCTAACCCTATTATGGGGGCTGAGTCACTGGCTTACTGGTGGTCTTCCATGCCGTCCCTAGGAGGGGTGCGTCATTTGAGTGGGTTGAGTCACTGACGTGATCTTCCTGTCCGGGTTGGCGCCGTGGGGGAGATCTTCGTTGGCTATACTTGGCCTTGTCTCAGGGTAGTAGGTTGGTGGTTGAATATATCCCTCTAGTGGTGTGGGGCTGTGCTTTGGCAAAGTGGGTGGGGTTTTATCCTGCCTGTTTGGCCCTGTCCGGGGGTATCATAGGACAGGGCCACAGTGTCTCCCGACCCCTCCTGTCTCAGCCTCCAGTATTTATGCTGCAATAGTTTGTGTGTCGGTGGGCTAGGGTCAGCCAGTTATATCTGGAGTATTTATCCTGTCTTATCCGGTGTCCTGTGTGAATTTAAGTACGCTCCCTCTATTCTTTCTCTCTGAGGACCTGAGCCCTAGGACCATGCCTCAGGACTACCTGGCCTGATGACTCCTTGCTGTCCACAGTCCACCTGGTCATGCTGCTGCTCCAGTTTCAACTGTTGGCACTGCCTGCCTGTACACTGCCTGTGCCTATGGAACCCTGACCTGTTCACCGGACGTGCTACCTTGTCCCGGACCTGCTGTTTTCAACTCTCTCTCTCTACCGCACCTGCTGTCTCTTAACTCTGAATGATCGGCTATAAAAAGCCAACTGACATTTACTCCTGAGGTGCTGACCTGTTGCACCCTCGACAACCACTGTGATTATTATTTTCTGATCCTGCTGGTCATCTATGAACGTTTGAACATCATCTTGGCCATATTCTGTTATAATCTCCACCCGGCACAGCCAGAAGAGGACTGACCTCAGAGCCTGTTTCCTCTCTAGGTTTCTTCCTAAGATCCGGCCTTTCTAGTGAGTTTTTCCTAGCCACCGTGCTTCTACACCTGCATTGCTTGCTATTTGAGGTTTTAGGCTGGGTTTCTGTACAGCACTTTGTGACATTGGCTGATGTAAAAAGGGCTTAATAAATACATTAGATTGATTGAACGTGTAAAGTGCTGGTCGAATGTTTCATGAGCTGAAATAAAAGATCCCAGAAATGTTCCATTCAAAAAAAGCTTATTTCTATCAAATGTGCACAAATTTGTTTACATCCCTGTTAGTGAGCATTTCTTCTTTGCCAAGATAATCCATCCAGCTGTCAGGTATTGCATATCAAGAAGCTGAATAAACAGCATGATCTATTACACAGATTCACCTTGTGCTGGGTACAATAAAAGGCCACTCTAAAATGTGCAGTTTTGTTACACAACACAATGCCACAGATGTTTCAAGTTGAGGGAGCGTGCAATTGGCATGCTGACTGCAGGAATTTCCACCAGAACTGTTGGCAGAGAATTTGATGTTAATTTCTCTACCCAAGTGTATGGCGTCATATGTGTGAGCGGTTTACTGATATCAACATTGTGAACCGAGTGCCCCATGGTGGCGGTAGAGTTATGGTATGGGCAGGCATAACAACAAACACAATTACATTTTATTAATGGCAATTTGAATGCACAGAGATACTGTGGCGGCCCATTTTTCTTAAATGTATTTGACCAACAGATGCATATTTGTATTCCCAGTCATGTGAAAACTGTAGATTAGTGACTAATGAATTTATTTTGATTGACTGATTTCCTTATATGAACTGTAACTCAGTAAAATCTATGAAATTGTTGCATGTTGCATTTATATTTTTGTTAAGTATATTTACCAAGAGTTATCCATAATTGTCATAGCCATTTATTTACCACAACAAACAGATGCTGGTGTATAGGGCCATAAGCAAACAAGAAAAGGCTCACCCAGACACCGTCCAATCAATAGTAGAGCTATAGCCTACATTAATTCACATCAGATAGTGTCCTCCTTATGCTATAACCTACTAATGCATATGAAACTTTGCATGGTACACCTGAATTTATGATGAACCCCATTAACTGTAGCCTCGACTTCCAGTGCGGTGAGGTTAAAGCCTAGTGGAGCTTACCCAGAGTGATTACGCCCTCTCCTGGCGAGGGCACATTAGTGTAGGCTATATTCCTATGTAGGCTACACTTACATGAAGGCCTACAACAGCAGTGGGCAATTCCAGTCCTCAAGGGCCTGATTGGTGTCACAGTTTTGCACCAGCCCCAGCTAACACACCTGACTCCAATAATCACCTAATCATGATCTTAATTTTAGAATGCAATTTGATTAATCAGCTGTGTTAGCTTGGGATGGAGAAACAGTGCGACACCAACAGGCCCTCGAGGACTGGAGTTGCCCACAACATTTTATAGGCTATGCATTATTCTAGTCATCCACTTAGTCACGTGTTTTGAATCGAGCATCAAGGACCAGCAGTGAACAGTTTTTTCCTAACAAAAAATCTTGATGCAGGAGGGGCTCATGGTTAAAGTGCACTATAGATTGAGTCAACCGCTTTAGCAGTGTGTGCCACCTAGAGGTGATGGTGATAATGGTAGCCTACATGTTTGCTATTTGATCAGGAATAGAGGAAGGCCAGGACTAAAAACAAACTAAATATAACTATTGTAAAAATAGATTGTGCCTGTAAAATGTATATATTATGTATAAGCTGTAAGTAGAAGCGTATGTGTTTATTAGTTTTCTCCAATTAGGGGTGGTAGGGTTAGCAGGGAATAATAAAGGAAAATATTTTTTTAAATGTGTGTGTATATATATATATATATATATATATATATATATATATATATATATATATATATATATGCCCAAAAAATATGGGGGATTGGAAATTATGCAGACAATTACATTGATGTAAGCTTCAATCTATCAGCAATATTAAAGCCAAAAACAAAAATAAAAGTTGATTAAAACATGATTAAACTATTTTGATGTGTATATTGATATGTGTATATTGGGCTGTTGGGTTTATGCAGAATAGGATGAGATCAGATGTTGAGATTCTCTTTCGTATACATCACAAGTGTCTTAGACAAAAAAGTAAAATGTTGTGTTTATTAAACATAAACAAGTTAATACACAATATGAAAACCACACACATCAACTACAGAGCTGCATGAACTTCATTCATTTTCACATTAAAATAATATTGTGGGAAAAAATTAAGTAGTTCAATGGAAGTAATGAAAGATGCAGTTGTGAACATCATATAGCCTACACAGTACAAACAATACGTTAAATACTTTTTAGGCATATACAGTCTTATACAGTGAGTGTACAAAACATTAGTGTACAAAACAAAGGCTTCTTACCAGCTTCTACCCCCAAGTCACAAGACTCCTGACTCTGTACCGGTACCTCCTGTATATAGCCTCGCTACTGTTATTTTACTGCTTAACACTTATTTTTCTTAAAACTGCATTGCTGGTTAAGGGCTTGTGAGTAAGCATTTCACTGTACGGTCTACCTGTTGTATTCGGTGCATGTGACAAATACCATTTGACTTTACCTTCCTAATATGGAGTTGCACCTCCTTTGGCCCTCAGAACAGCCTCAATTCGTTGGGGCATGGACTCTACAAGGTGTTGAAAGCGATCAACAGGGATGCTGGCCCAGACTGACTCGAAGGCTTCCCACAGTTGTGTCAAGTTGGCTGGATGCCATTTCGGTGGTTGACCATTCTTAAAACCCACGGGAAACTGTTGAGCATTGCAATTCTTGACAAGCTGGTGCCTCTGAATGGCACACATACACAATACATGTCTCAAGGCTTAACAATCCTTCTTTAACCCGTCTCCTTCCCTTCATCTACACTGATTGAAGTGAATTTAACAGGTGACATCAATAAGGGATCATGTTCAGTCTGTCATGAAAAGAGCAGGTATTTCTAATGTTTTATACACTCAGTGTATATTCCACAATGTCGTGGCCTTGCCCTTCCAACGCTCTTAGTTGTTGCAGAAATTGAAAGTCTACCTTTAATGCAGGCTTTCATCTAAACGTCAGAAGCTATCGAATGGAATGGTTACTTTCCATGTTATAGAGTGGAATGGGTTTTCTCCTGATGTATTCTGAGGTAGCTCCTCTCTGAGAACCTCTTCCCGCAGTGCGTACAGGCGAACGGCCTCTCTCCCGTGTGGACCTTCAGGTGCCTCTTCAGTTTGTCCTGGCGGGAGAACCTCTTCTCGCACTGGGGGCAGCTGTAAGGTTTCTCCCCTGTGTGGACCCTCTGGTGCCGCTTCAGGGTGCCAGCCTCGGTGAAGCGCATGTGGCACTGGGTACAGCTGAATGGTTTCTCCCCTGTGTGGACCCTCTGGTGGATCTCCACCTTCTGGGGGCAGCTGAAGCCTTTGTTACAGAACATGCAGAGGAACCGTTTCTCTTTACTATTGCCTGATGTTGCTACCCCTCCCCGAGCCTGGGCTCTAGCCCTGTTGTTTGAGTTCAATACCTGATCGACAAAGACATGGCCGTGTGAATCTGAAGATCCCACCGACGTGGACACAGGGTCTCGATCTCTGAGCGTGTGTAAAGGGGAGTGGTTCGCAACATTTGGATTTGTCTCTAAGCTTTCCCTGTAGTCTAAAAAATCTCTGCCCTGCGAGTGTCCTTCTCCTAGGTGATTATCTGCATTCCATGTGGAAGGAACATCGCCCTCCAATTTCACAGTCACTTCATTTATGACAAGCCCCTCCCCTTTCTTATCTAAGTACCCTTCAGAGTATACACTACTACTGTACTGATTCCAGTCCCCTATAGACAGATCAGTCTGTGTTTCTAAACCCAGGGGCATGTTGCCAGGGTCCTTCTCTGTAGCGTAAGAACAAGCAGGATCATCACCACCAGTGTCTAACATGTCACCATCACCATCTCCACGGGAATGAACAGGCCTCTGGCTCTGGTGAAATACCGGTAAATAGTCTGAGCCGGCAGCAGGAGGACAGCCCAGTCTCCCCAGACCTGGATCTGATATTTGGTCAGGTCCTGTGTGTAAGAGACTGTGTGTTACAGTTAACGTCTTAGTGTCTGTCTTTGACTTGAGGACGGCGTTCAGCGTTCCACTGACCTCCGTGATGCTGCGTCGGGTCCTGGGCTGCGCTTCGTCAGTGGTAGGGTCCTCGACTCCAGTCTGGATGTTTCTGCTGTGCCGTGGGTCCTCGTCTCCTTCAGACCTCTCTAGCTTGAACCCAGGACCTGCATCTGCAGGCTGACAAGAAGAGGGGAGGTTATTACCGGTACAAGAGTAGAATTGGATAAGTCTCACAAGCTCATTTATGGCTAATGTACATGTGAATGGCTGAAAGGTGCCTTTCCGAAATAAATGGGCCACATTTGACTTATAAAGTAACTGTAATTTGTAATGCAACACTATTACACTAAGCCATGGCTCTCCAACCATGTCCCTGGAGAGATACCCTTCTGTTGGTTTTCACTTCAACCCCAGTTGTAAGTAACCTGATTCAGTTTATCAACCAGCTAATTATTAGAATCAGGTGCACTAGATTAGGGTTGAAGTGAAAACCTACAGGACAGTAGCCCTCCAGGAACAGGGTTGGAGAGCCCTGCACGAACCTCTATCACGACAACGTGCTGGGTTGAGGATCCACTCGCCTCATCAACAGTAATTGGTTGGTCATCATTCCATGTATTGTGTCCTGCTGGCTTCACAAAGCTCCTGTGGCCTCCAGTGAGATGTCCTTCGCCTGAGAGAGTGATTGGGGGGGAAAGCGGTTGTTAGGTTAAGTACGGTGGTATAGACATCTTTCTGTGTTTGCAAACATTGCCGCACAAGGGCAATGCGTGCAATTTGATTACTGAACACGGGGGAGTTCTCTGAAAACACACCAAAAAAAACATACACTCATGAGAAACATGTAAATGTATTTCACACTACCTTTGGATTATAATATGATTTTAAGCCTTGTGTGAAGTCAAAAAACAAAATTTGCCTGTGTTTTGCATGTACAGTACCAGTCAAAAGTTGACACACCTACTCATTCAAGGGTTTTTCTTTATTATTACTATTTTCTACATTGTAGAATAATAGTGAAGACATCAACTATGAAATAACATATGCAATCATGCAGTAACTAAAAAGTGTTAAACAAATTAAAATATATTTTATATTCCTCGAAGTCAAATCAAATTTTATTGGTCACATACACATGGTTAGCAGATAATGCGAGTGTAACGAAATGCTTGTGCTTCTAGTTCCAACTGTGCAGTAATATCTAACAAGTAATCTAACAATTTCACAACAACTACCTTCTACACACACACACGTGTAAAGGAACGAATAAGAATATGTACATATAAATATATGGATGAGCGATGGCCGTGCGGCATAGGCAAGATGCAGTAGATGGTATAGAGTACAGTATATACATATGAGATGAGTAATGTAGGGTATGTAAACAAAGTGGCATTGTTTAAAGTGACTAGTGATACATTTATTACATAAATGTTTCATTATTAAAGTGGCTAGAGATTTGAATCAGTATGTTGGCAGCAGCCACTCAATGTTAGTGGTGGCTGTTTAACAGTCTGATGGCCTTGAGATAGAAGCTGTTTTTCAGTCTCTCGGTCCCCGCTTTGATGCACCTGTACTGACCTCGCCTTCTGGATGGTAGCGGGGTGAACAGGCAGTGGCTCGGGTGGTTGTTGTATTTGATTGGATTGTAATTCTCTTTTAGTCCCCATTTGGACTAATCTTCCAAGAGTCCTTAAACATTAAAATACAATTTATAATACGAAAACATTCACACATATAACACACTATTACAAACATACATAATATACTAACATAAAGACCCAATAAATACTCAATCTAAAAAAATATTGATTCTTCGTCTACTATAGTCCCACAACATTTCTATACATTATACGTTGAAAGGTTTCTGGTTTGCTCAATTAATTTATTCAATTTCTTTATTGCTCTAAATCAAAATGTGATTTTGCCTATTTCTCTTTTCTGTCTGGATAACGCATAGATGGTGGACAATCTATTCCTAGTATTTACGGAATGTCTGCCTCTTACCAACGGAATACCGTTGTGAATAGAACTTGGCCATTTTAAATGATGACCAGATTCATGAGGTAGTCACCTGGAATGCATTTCAATTAACAGGTGTGTACCTTGTTGATTGAATTTGTGCAATTTCTTTCCTTCTTAATGAGTTTGAGCCAATCAGTTGTGTTGTGACAAGGTAGGGGTGGTATACAGAAGATAGCCCTATTTGGTAAAAGACAAGTCCATATTATGGCAAGAACAGCTCGAATAAGCAAAGTGAAACAACAGTCCATCATTAATTTAAGACATGAAGGTCAGTCAATGTGAAAATGTGCAGTCACAAAAACCATCAAGCGCTATGATGAAACTGGCTCCCATGAGGACCGCCACAGGAAAGGAAGACCTAGAGTTACCTCTGCTGCAGAGGATGAGTTCTTAGAGTTACCAGCCTCAGAAATTGCAGCCCAAATAAATGCTTCACAGAATTTAAGTAACAGACACATTAAAATCAACTGTTTAGAGGAGACAGCTTGAATCAGGCTTTCATGGTCAAATTACTGCAAAGAAACCTCTACTGAAGGACACCAAAAGAAGAGACGTGCTTAGGCCAAGAAACACAAGCAATGGACATTTGACAGGTGGAAATTGTCCTTTGGTCTGATGAGTCCAAATCTGAGATTTTTGGTTCCAACCGCTGTGTCTTTGTGAGACACGGTGTGGGTTAACAGATGATCTCCGCATGTGTATTTCCCACCATAAAGCATGGGAGGTGGTGATATGGTATGGGGTGCTTTACTGGTGACACTGTCTGTGATTTATTTAGAATTAAAAGGCACACTTAACCAGCATGACTACCACAGCATTTTGCAGCGATACGCCATCCCATCTGGTTTGGGCTTAGTGGGACTATCATTTGTTTTTCAACAGGACAATGACCCAACAAACCTCCAGGCTGTGTAAGGGCTATTTGACCAAGAAGGAGAGTGATGGAGTGCTGCATCAAATGGCCTGGTCTCTACAATCACCCAACCTCAACCCAAATTAGATGGTTTGGGATGAGTTGGACCGCAGAGTGGAGGAAAAGCAGCCAACAAGTGCTCAGCACATGTGGGAACTACTTCAAGACGGTTGGAAAAGCATTCCAGGTGAAGCTGGTTGAGAGAATGCCAAGAGTGTGCAAAGCTGTCAAATAAAAAGGTGGCTACTTGAAGAACCTCAAATATAAAATATATTTAGATTTGTTTAACACTTTTTTGGTTACTACATGATTCCATATGTCATTTCATAGTTTTGACATCTTCACTATTATTCTACAATGTAGAAAACAGTAAAAAAAATAATGAAAAACCCTTGAATGAGTAGGTGTTCTGAAACTTTGGACGGTAGTGTATATTTAAAAGAAAAATGTGGAGCTTACCTGTTTTGTATGTTATTTTGGCATTAATACAGTGGGGCAAAAAAGTATTTAGTCAGCCACCAATTGTGCAAGTTCTCCCACTTAAAAAGATGAGAGGCCTGTAATTTACATCATAGGTACACTTCAACTATGACAGACAAAATGAAAAAAAAATTCCCAGAAAATCACATTGTAGGATTTCTAATGAATTTATTTGCAAATTATGGTGGAAAATAAGTATTTGGTCACCTACAAACAAGCAAGGTTTTTGGTTCTCACAGACCTGTAACTTCTTCTTTAAGAGGCTGCTCTGTCCTCCACTCGTTCGTTACCTGTATTAATGGCACCTGTTTGAACTTGTTATCAGTATAAAAGACACCTGTCCACAACCTCAAACAGTCACACTCCAAACAAGACCAAAGAGCTGTCAAAGGACACCAGAAACAAAATTGTAGACCTGCACCAGGTTGGGAAGACTGAATCTGCAATAGGTAAGTAGCTTGGTTTGAAGAAATCAACTGTGGGAGCAATTATTAGGAAATGGAAGACATACAAGACCACTGATACTCTCCCTCGATCTGGGGCTCCACGCAAGATCTCACCCAGTGGGGTCAAAATGATCACAAGAACGGTGAGCAAAAATCCCAGAACCACACGGGGGGACCTAGTGAATGACCTGCAGAGAGCTGGGACCAAAGTAACAAAGCCTACAGTGCCTTGCGAAAGTATTCGGCCCCCTTGAACTTTGCAACCTTTTGCCACATTTCAAACATCAGGCTTCAAACATAAAGATATAAAACTGTATTTTTTTGTGAAGAATCAACAACAAGTGGGACACAATCATGAAGTGGAACGACATTTATTGGATATTTCAAACTTTTTTAACAAATCAAAAACTGAAAAATTGGGCGTGCAAAATTATTCAGCCCCCTTAAGTTAATACTTTGTAGCGCCACCTTTTGCTGCGATTACAGCTGTAAGTCGCTTGGGGTATGTCTATCAGTTTTGCACATCGAGAGACTGACATTTTTCCCCATCCCTCCATGCAAAACAGCTCGAGCTCAGTGAGGTTGGATGGAGAGCATTTGTGAACAGCAGTTTTCAGTTCTTTCCACAGATTCTCGATTGGATTCAGGTCTGGACTTTGACTTGGCCATTCTAACACCTGGATATGTTTATTTTTGAACCATTCCATTGTAGATTTTGCTTTATGTTTTGGATCATTGTCTTGTTGGAAGACAAATCTCCGTCCCAGTCTCAGGTCTTTTGCAGACTCCATCAGGTTCTCTTCTAGAATGGTCCTGTATTTGGCTCCATCCATCTTCCCATCATTTTTAACCATCTTCCCTGTCCCTGCTGAAGAAAAGCAGGCCCAAACCATGATGCTGCCACCACCATGTTTGACAGTGGGCATGGTGTGTTCAGGGTGATGAGCTGTGTTGCTTTTACGCCAAACATAACGTTTTCCATTGTTGCCAAAAAGTTCAATTTTGGTTTCATCTGACCAGAGCACCTTCTTCCACATGGTTGTGTGTGTCCCAGGTGGCTTGTGGCAAACTTTAAACAACACTTTTTATGGATATCTTTAAGAAATGGCTTTCTTCTTGCCACTCTTCCATAAAGGCCAGATTTGTGCAATATACGACTGATTGTTGTGCTATGGACAGAGTCTCCCACCTCAGCTGTAGATCTCTGCAGTTCATCCAGAGTGATCATGGGCCTCTTGGCTGCATCTCTGATCAGTCTTCTCCTTGTATGAGCTAAAAGTTTAGAGGGACGGCCAGGTCTTGGTAGATTTGCAGTGGTCTGATACTCCTTCCATTTCAATAGTATCGCTTGCACAGTGCTCCTTGGGATGTTTAAAGCTTGGGAAATCTTTTTGTATCCAAATCCGGCTTTAAACTTCTTCACAACAGTATCTCGGACCTGCCTGGTGTGTTCCTTGTTCTTCATGATGCTCTCTGCGCTTTTAACGGACCTCTGAGACTATCACAGTGCAGGTGCATTTATACAGAGACTTGATTACACACAGGTGGATTGTATTTATCATTAGTCATTTAGGTCAACATTGGATCATTCAGAGATCCTCACTGAACTTCTGGAGAGAGTTTGCTGCACTGAAAGTAAAGGGGCTGAATAATTTTGCACGCCCAATTTTTCAGTTTTTGATTTGTTAAAAAAGTTTGAAATATCCAATAAATGTCGTTCCACTTCATGATTGTGTCCCACTTGTTGTTGATTCTTCACAAAAAAATACAGTTTTATATCTTTATGTTTGAAGCCTGAAATGTGGCAAAAGGTTGCAAAGTTCAAGGGGGCCGAATACTTTCGAAAGGCACTGTACCATCAGCAAGGGCATTGAAGATGAAACGTGGCTGGGTCTTTCAGCATGACAATGATCCCAAACACACCGCCCGGGCAACGAAGGAGTGGCTTCGTAAGAAGCATTTCAAGGTCCTGGAGTGGCCTAGCCAGTCTCCAGATCTCAACCCCATAGAACATCTTTGGAGGGAGTTGAAAGTCTGTGTTGCCCAGCAACAGCCCCAAAACATCACTGCACTAGAGGAGATCTGCATGGAGGAATGGGCCAAAATACCAGCAACAGTGTGAAAACCTTGTCAAACGTTTTTCACCTCAAAAGTCTTCACCTCTGTCATTGCCAACAAAGAGTATATAACAAAGTATTTAGATAAACTTGTTATTGACCAAATACTTATTTTTCACCATAATTTGCAAATAAATTCATTAGAAATCCTACAATGTGATTTTCTGGAGAAGAAAAATCTGATTTTGTCTGTCATAGTTGAAGTATACCTATGATGAAAATTACAGGCCTCTCATCTTTTTAAGTGGGAGAACTTGCACAATTGGTGGCTGACTAAATACTTTTGCCCCACTGTATGTGTCACATATCAGTTTGCAAACAAACAAAAATATATATAATTGAATTAATAAAGCTGCATATATACATGGTCTCTTTGTTTTCTTGAGTAAGGCAGCTCCAAAATGCAGGTGTTTCAGCTTAGTTCCGTGCTTTCTGTGGTGTTAGGTCAAGCCAGCAGAAAATATGAGCATTGCGCCATGATTGGCTCAGTGTTCTGTCACTTATGGGGACACTACATCATCGGCAAGTTTAAGTCTTTAGTAAGGGTAGACATCCAAAGTTTCAGCCCTTTGGGTCCTGCCATAGAGTTATATTACAAGTGCCCTTCCAAGAAGGCTTAAGATCATTGGCCACAGATAAAATTACATCAAATCACATTATTTGTTCAGTAGCTTTGACTTGATGTCAACATCTTTCAATTACATTACTTTCAAAGTCTTCGTTAGCAGTCATCATGAATCAAGTCATCAATTTACTGGCAAATCCTTTTTAATCCTTGTCATATGAAGAGAAATTACAGATAAAACAGTTTCTCATCGGCCATTGGACAAAGATTTGCACGACAAGTTGGAAATCACCTTCCATACAACTCCTTGTTGAATGTGCATCAGTGGCTAACTGCAAGCATTGCAAAGCAACCACTAGCCTGCTATTCAATGGAGTGGCTGTGTGTTTTTTCCCCGAATTCCACCATAAATCCAAATAGTGCCAGACTTTGATGACAACATTTGCCCACAAAGGTGCCACGCCACCTTCCTGTTTAAGTGACATCACAAAGTGAGTGCTGAACATTCTATAATAGAAGTGTTATTTGACGCAAGACCCAAACGGCATTCAATGTGCCTCACCCTAATAATTTGGTATATTTTCACCTCTTAATTTCACCCACTGTTCTAACTTCGTGGTGCACATGTAGCCCATAACCTGTTTTAGAGAAATGTAATCATTGAATATTGTAAGAGCTTTCATTGTCTGTTTATATGCCCCCTTTATTTATCCTACGGTTCTGACTTGGTGTACAGGGAAAACACTAAGAACGGCCCATGTTCTGAATTCTGTCGCTGTACATTTCAAAAGTGCTGAACAAATAGTTATGACTACGTCCGTCGACGCTTGCTCATTGTCTTAATCAAAATTACGGATTGCCTCTTATCCGCTTGTCTTCCCTTATGCCATAGTTTGTACATCTCAATTGTCAGTAGAAACCACATTTGTTTAAGCAAGTCAGCCATGTTTTTTTTTAAGGCAGTAAATGAGGCTGAATGAACTGTTTCACTGCCAGACAAGGCTCTGCTGATAGCCAGGTGTAGCAGTGGTAAGGTGTTGGGACAGCTTTATGTATGCCCTAACAGTTTGTGGGCACCGTTTGTCACCGTTATAGTGCAATTAATTTATTGTTTGGTGTTATGGCTTTGTTGGCATGCATCCCACATTTAGTTTTTTTGCCCCACCAAGATTTACATGGTAAAATCGCCACTGGTCTCATCACAAATCAACTGCATTTCACTTTTCTTTTTTTTTTAACAACTTCAACCACTAAAATGGCTCTTTGGCTAACTTTAGGCCACTGGGTTCCCGAATGGCGCAGTGCTTGAGGCGTCAGTACAGACACCTTGGTTCGATTCCAGGCTGTATCACAATCGGCCGTGATTGGGAGTCCCATGGGGCAGCGCACAATTGGCCCAGCGTCGTCCGGGTTTGGCCGGTGTAGGCCGTCATTGTAAATAAGAATTAGTTCTTAGCTGCCTTGCCTAGTTAAATAAAAGGTAAATCAAATACTACAGCCTATGTCAATGTGCGTTAGCGTTCTAGCTAACAAGTGCTGTTGCCGAAATAAGTATTTTACAAAGATCCCAACCAAATATAATATTAGTGTCTGCTCAAGCTAAATTATAAACATTGTAAGCGTACTATGATATCCCCAAAATATGGTTTTGATTACAACTATGAATGAGTTTCGAGGCAGCGGCGCTAACTGCTTTAATTCTTCATCCAAAGGTCTCGCTTATCTGGTTAGAATACGATAGTGTCTTTGCACAAGATAGGTAGTTAAGTAATCACGGGACTTTTTCCATACTATCTAAAAACTGACCAAGACCCAATTCTTGGTAAGACATCTGAACACATGGGAAACGGGGCGACAGCAACATCGGCCTTCTGCAACATGTACCTCTTGCCAATCCTGTTTTGTATCGGTCGAGGATCTTGACACTACTGGGACGACGCTCCCGTGCCACCTTCAGTTCCAGTAGTTGTAGTTTCCTCCGTAATCCGCTGTTTTCTTTCTGGCTTTGAGAAATTTCCAAACGAAACACTGCATAGTCGTCGTCTACGAGTTTACAGATCTCTGCAACGGCTGCATTCGCTAGAACCTCCATGACGGAGGCTATTTGAGTGTGAAAACCCATATCGTTACAGTCAGCCATTGTTAGCAGATAGCTAAATAGCGTTACCTAGATAACATATATCAACAAGTACTTTCACCAACACGAATTAAACACGATTTGGGGTAAGTATGTGATACTGGGAAGTTAAATAAGTAAAATGTTGAGTTCCTGGGTGTAAACAAACGTCTAAATAACTAAAACGCTAAGTGACGAAATTGTTCACTTCCGTGTAAGGGTCTTATTGGTTGGCGTCATAGCTAAAGGGTGTGGTTAAATGAAAAACTCACGCGTGCTGTTCTTTTAGTTACGGTACTATTTATTACACATCAAATATCCTATGATCAGTATATTTCAAACTCAGAGCAGACTTGTTTTAAAGAACAGTGCGTTAGCAAGAATATAGTAGAATATAAGTAATTACTTTATTCCATCTACATCACCCCAGTAACGTAAATATTCAGCTGGGCCGTATTAATTTGTATTTTATTATATGCATTACGCCGTTTCTGTTGCAAAACGTTTCTTAAATGGAAGCAAATGGAACGATGCGGGGAGGGACCTACATAGACTGAAAAAAGAATGGGGACATACCTGAATTTGTCCAATCGAAACTCTCGTTTTACTTGCACAACTGTTTGGACGAAAGATTACATCCCTGTCCTTGTTCTGCCTAGGTTGACTGTCTCTAAAAACAGGGATGTACACAAGCCTGTTTTGAATGACAAGTTAAGTACCCTCCTAAACGGATTCAGTTTGTAGAGAACAGTCAGTCTGGAATATCAAGCCCAAGTTCACATTCGTTTATGTTTAATATTCACTCCCAGTCATCACAAGACCTGAAGGCTTCAGGCCATTTACTGAAAACAACTTAGGGTCAAGGACTGTTTGTAAAGATCCCATACTACAGATGATAGATAAGCTTGTGAACTCTGGATTTTTAATAACGGAAACAGTTAAGGGGGATCTTGACTTGAGCATGTTTTGTTCGTTGTTGCATTGATGAACACAGTGACATGGTAACGTACATCAGTATAAATAAGCCAACAGTATGTGGCCGAGTAAGTAAATTACCAAGTGGCAATGTTTGCTACAGCCATGGGGGGTTCATAGCAATAATACACGTAACAGACATGGGAGATATACAGTGCATTGGACATTTGAATTTCAAAACACTTGGACCGTAGTAATAACTAGCTTTTGCTTGGATTGTATAAAACAAATACGAGAGACATATGTAAGCTAAGCCTTCTAAGGTCTCACATACGTGGGACATACAACATTTCAAAGCACTTGCATACCACTGACGTCATTGAAGCACGCAATGTCACACTTATTGAAGAATGAAGCCAAGTCTGCCGCGAGGAGTAGCAGGAGACAGGGGAAAACCTGAAGGAGTGGGAGTAGAAGAATGGTTGGATAGCAGTGATTCTATTTAATTATTAAGTGGAGATCTCTCAACAATTATTCTCATTCACATTGCAAGTAGTCCGTGACAAATATCAGAGCTAAGCAGGGCTTGGCTTGGTTAAACCCCAGGATGGGAGACTAAAGGCATAGCTGTAGATAAATCAACTGTTCAGTAGGAAGTGCTGTCCATCCTTAGCCATGAAAACTCATACCTGAACGTGTATATACAAGTATTGTATTTTTCTTATAGTAATTGTCATGGTTTTTATATGTTGACATAAAAACAATGTGAAATTATAAGAAAGGCATTTATTTTGTAGAGGTTACATTATCAGAGCATACAGTGCCTTTAGAAACTATTCATACCTCTTGACTTATTCCACATTTTGTTGTGTTACAGCCTGAATTCAAAATGTATTAAATCTTTTTTTTCCTCACCCATCTACACACAATACACCATAATACCAAAGTGAAAACATGTTTTTCGAATTTTTTCAAATATATTGAAAATGAAATACAGATATGTCATTTTACATAAGTATTCACATCCTCAGTCAATACATGTTAGAATCACTTTGCCAGCGATTACAGGTGAGTCTCTCTGGGTAAGTCTCTAAAGCCGTGCTCACATTGGCAGTTTGAAATGAATCAAATCTAATTTATTTCCATATCCGGTTAGAATCTGTTATACGTCCTGTATTCTGAACAGTCAAAAAGCACATGGAATCGAATATTTCAAGCCACATTTTCATAGGTGGTTTGAAGTCAGATACAAATCTGATTCCTGGCCATTTGACCGTTCAGACAAGTCATATCCGATTATTTTCCCACAAGTGTTTTTTTAGACTGTTATTCGGCATATTTTGTTGCTTGCTGGCTACTCTGACAATTTGACAAAAACATGTGGTACGGTAGCTAACTAGCTTGTTAATTGTTTACATACAAATAAGTGAATGTGCTAGAAAACTAAACAGCTATGGCAACTAGCTAGTTGATGGCTGTAACTCACCCAAAGAGTTATTGTTTTGAAAGTTGGATCATCTGGACAGTCCGTAGTCCAAAACGGATTTGAAAAACAAAACTGATTTGAGCGTTAAGGCCTGCAGTCTGAACAAGCTTAAGAGCTTTGCACATTATTCTTTAACTTCTTAGGGCTGCAATCCCATTAACATGGATTGATATGACAACAGCCAGTGAAAGTGCAGAGCGCCAAATTCAAACAACAGAAATCTCATAATGAAAATTCCTCAAACATACATCTTATACCATTTTAAATGTAATCTTGTTGTTAATCCCACCAAAGTGTCCAATTTCAAATAGGCTTTACAGCACCACAAACGATTATGTTAGGTCACCGCCAAGTCACAGAAAAATTCAGCCATTTTTCCAGCCAAAGAGAGGAGTAACAAAAAGCACAAATAGAGATAAAATGAATCACTAACCTTTGGTGATCTTCATCAGATGACACTCATTAGGACTTCATGTTACACAATACATGTATGTTTTGTTCGATAAAGTGCATATTTATATTTTTAAAAACTCAGTATACATTGACGCGTTATGTTCACTAGTTCCAAAAACATCTGGTGATATTGCAGAGAGCCACGTCAATTTACAGAAATACTCATTATAAATGTTGATGAAAATACAAGTGTTAGACATGGAAATATAGATAAACTTCTCCTTAATGCAACCGCTGTGTCAGATTTCAAAAAAACTTTACGGAAAAAGCAAACCATGCAATAATCTGAGAACGGCGCCCAGAAAACAAATATATATATCCGCCATGTTGGAGTCAACAGATATCAGAAATAACAATATAAATATTCACTTACCTTTGAGGATCTTCATCAGAATGCACTCACAGGAATCCAGGTTCCACATTAAATGTTTGATTTGTTCGATAATGTCCATTTATGTCCAAATAGCTACTTTCGTTAGCACATTTGGTAAACAAATCCAAAGTCACGAAGCGCGTTCCCCAGTTGCAGACGAAATGTCAAAAAGTTCCATTACTGTCCGTAGAAACATGTCAAACGATGTATTGAATTAATCTTTAGGAAGTTTAACATAAAACTTCAATAATATTCCAACCGGAGAATTCCTTTGTCTTCAGAAAAGCAAAGGAGCGTGAGTTACCTCTCATGGGAAATGCGCGTGACCAGCGAGTGGCTGCTGGCAGACCTCTGACTCAATCTTCTCTCATTCTCTCCCCCTTCACAGTAGAATCCTCAAACAAGTTTCTAAAGACGGTTGACATCTAGTGGAAGCCTTAGGAAGTGCAACATAACCAATATCCCACTGTGTATTCAATAGGGGCTGAGTTGAAAATCGACCAACCTTAGATTTCCCACTTCCTGTTTGGATTTCTTCTCAGGTTTTTGCCTGCCATATGAGTTCTGTTATACTCACAGACATCATTCAAACAGTTTTAGAAACTTCAGAGTGTATGCATATATTATCAACTGGGACTGAGGAGCAGGCAGTTTACTCTGGGCACCTTTTCATCCAAGCTACTCAATACTGCCCCTGCAGCCATAAGAAGTTAACAAATTCTTCAATCTCTGTCAAGTTGTTGTTGATCATTGCTAGACAGCCATTTTCAAATCTTGCTATAGATTTAAGTCAAAACTGTAACTAGGCCACTCAGGAACATTCAATGTTGTTTGGGTAACCAAGCAGTGTATATTTGTCCTTGTGTTGTAGGTTATTGTCCTGCTGAAAGGTACATTTGTCTCCCAGTGTCTGTTGGAAAGCAGACTGAACCAGGTGTTCCTCTAGGATTTTTCCTGTGCTTCCGTTTATTTTTATAAAAAAACTCTCTAGTCCTTGCCGATGACAAGCATACCCATAACATGATGCAACTACCACCATGCTTGACGAGTGGTACTCAGTGATGTGTTGTTGGATTTTCCCCAAACATAACGCTTTGTATTCAGGACATAAAGTTAATTTCTTTGCCACATTTCTAGTAGTTTTACTTATCTTACTTATTGCGAACAGGATGCATGTTTTGGAATATTTTTATTCTGCACACGCATCCTTCTTTTCAATCTGTCAATTAAATTAGTATTGTGGAGTAACTACAATGTTGTTGAACCATCCTCAGTTTTCTCCTATCACAGCCATTAAACTCTAACTGTTTTAAAGTCACCATTGGAATCATGGTGAAATCCCTTAGCGGGTTCCTTCCTCTCCGGAAACTGAGTTAGGAAGGACGCCTGTATCTTCAAAGTGAGTGGGTGTATTGATTCACCATCCAAAGTGTAATTAATAACTTCATCATGCTCAAAGGAATACTGCTTTTTAAAATATTTTTCCATCTATCAATAGTTGCCTTCATTTGCGAGGTATTGGAAAACCTCCCCGGTCTGGTCTTGTGGTTGAATCTGTGTTTGATATTCATTGTTCAATTGAGGAACCTTACAAATAATTGTGTGGGGGTGTACAGAGATGAGGCTGTCAGTCAAAAATCATGTTTAACACTGTTATTGCACACAGAGTGAGTCCATGCAACTTATTATGTGACTTGTTAAGCACATTTTTACTCCTGAATTTATTTAGCTTGCCATAACAAAAGGGGTTGAATACTTGACTCAAGACATTTTATATTTTCATTTTTAATTCATTTATAAAAATGTGTAAAAACATAATTCCACTTTGACATTGTGGTGTATTGTGTTTAGGTCAGTGACAAAAACATCAAAATGTAATCCATTTTAAATTCAGGCTGGAACACAACACAATGTGGAAAAGGTCAAGGGTTGTGAATACTTTCTGAAAGCACTCTAAGAAACTCTTTACTGTACACACAGAAACATAATATTATAAAATGTGCGGAGAAAGTGGAGTTTGTTAAATGGCCATATGTGTTGATTCAAGAATTAAGTATCATGTTTTGGTTTGACGGAGAAGGGTTCCTCAGTTCCTGCAATTATACAAAAATAACCAAGTCAGTGAGCACTGAGTCAATTTTGTATTTAATTTGAATAAAATGGTCATACACTCACATAATGTGAAGTACACTATTCTTATTGCACAAAATAATACATGTGACAAGTAGAATAACTTCTCACTGTGGAAACATGTCACATTTTCTGTTAATTATGGTACCCTCGCTTTGATCAAATTAATTTTAGAATATTTTGAAAAAGTTTCAACATTGTTACACACAGCTTCACTACTTTATCCCAAGTAAACATTAAAACACTATCATCTCCTCATTATAAAACACCAGCATCAAAGAACAGTACAAGTTTATCATTTTCCTTAGTGAAGCATTTTTACAGACAACATCTCACCAACATATCGACTCTGCCTCATCACACTCATTATTTCCTCAGTTCACCTCATCCAGTTCTCTATACATCCAAATCCAAAAGAATAAAATGTACAAAAAGGAACGAGTACTACATATCACACTACACACTATTCATGGGCTGTGTGCATTTTCTGCTGGTGTATCATGAGGTTGCTCCTCTCTGAGAACCTCTTCCCGCAATGCGTACAGACAAATGGCCTTTATCCCGTGTGGACCCTCTGGTGCCTCTTCAGTTGGTGCTGGAGGGAGAACCTCTTCTCACATTGGGGGCAGGTGTAGGATTTCTCCCCTGTGTGCAACAATAACATTGCTGTCATCAAATCTTCCACCCGATGCCCTTTGAGTTCTTCAATGAACTTGACACCTTGCTAAGCTAATTTTCTGACAATGGGTCACCGCTCGTACTGGGCGACTTCAACATCCCGACATCTGCCTTCGATTAATTTCTTTCCAACTCTTTCTTTCCCCTCCCTTTGACATCTCCCTTTCCCAGTCCCCTCCCACTCACAAGGCAGGAAATAGAAATTCTTACCCGTCAATACATAAATCTACCCGCATTTAGCAGGTGTTCATTTTATGCCCTGAACCAGCAGAGTCCCTGCCCATCTTCCGAAAACATCTGAAACCCTATCTCTTCAAAGAGTATCTTAAATAATCCCACAGCACCCCCCCTCCACTATGTCGCCTCTGGTCCTGGCCTGCTTGCTTATGTCCCCTGGGCCCTTGCCTTCACCGGTCTGGGAATCCAAGATGGCATCCCATTGAAGCTCTATTACTGCATGAAGGCTATATGTATTTCTTCCTTACCTTACTCTCCCATCTTTAGTCCACTCAGCAGGTCAATGCTCTCTGGTCTGTCCTCTATTGTCTCCTCTTTCACTGGTAGCAGATCAGGCTTCCCATCCTCCATGTCTACTGACTGTAAGAGGTACAGAGTGAGAGGATGTTGGATCAAGAAATCTGATATGAGCACCCTGCTATGGAGCATCTTCTAGTTGGGCAATGAGGGATTGCTAGGAGTACAATTGAAACATGGTGGTTGACTTAAAACTGGAAAAGTGATAGATGATTTGATTACTTGACACTCTTTAATGGTTTGGTCATTCAAAAGCATGGTCCCTTATCTGCAATCTCAGAGTAGAAGTGATGATCAAGGACCTGTCTACATAGTGTTATTCATTATTATCTAAAAGGCAAATATGATCCTAGATCATCACTTCTACTCTGAGTTGCTTTGTGGATATTGGACCTGACTTAATACCATGCAGACCATTTTTTACAGTGGCTCACCTCAGTGAGACTGTGTGTGGTCCTGTGCTAATCAGCTGGTTCCTCTGTGGGTTCAGGAGGTGTCGTCTAGACCCTCCTCATTCATCATCAGCACCTCTGGACCCTCCTCCTCCTGGAAGAGACAGGTGATACAGATTACACAGACATACACTCCCTCAGGTACACACACACAGATAAACACACTTTCAACATGGAGTGTTTACCCATCCCCACTACGCTTGAGTCCTATACTGTAGTTACAGAATGACTTCATTGTTGTTAAACCCATCATGGTGGACATGAATGTTGTTGTGGGTAAAAATAAGTCAGCTATGATAAGTCAAAAGTCATAATCAGACAAACCTGACTTAACTATTTTGAGGTGTACAGTAGGTGTTTGTTAGTGTGTGGGTATGTGTAGGTATATTTAGTAAGTGTATAATGGTTATAAAGCACTGTTGGATGTATGCAGAATAGGGTGAGATGGGATGTATACTAAAGAGAGTCTCAATGAGTCTTAGAATGAAAAGTCCCATTTTGTGTTTATTAAACATGAACAAGTGTTAAGGTGCCACTCCAGTCTCCTTTTCACCTCTTAACACCTGATTTACTTAGCAAAAAGGCACATCTTAATAGGTGGTCCAGGACATAGCACAAGTGGGTGGGTTAGGCCTTTCTTCTTTTGTTCACTAGGCCAATGGCATCACAACTTCCCATCAAACCAACTCATTGAATGCCTTACTCCATGAAGTTTGCAGTTGTGTCAAAAAAAAAACTTTTGTTCAAAACATTGTATTGTTCAACATTGTATTTATACTTGCGATATCACTTTACAACAGGAAAAGTTTAATCACGGGAGGAAGTCTTGAAATACACCATATGAAAACCACATACTTCTCAACAAAAAATCTGCATGAATTCGATAAACTGCATTCATTTTCTCATTAAAAGTGTCTTGGGAAAAAAATTGTTGAATGGAAGTAATGAAACAGGCATTTGTGAACATCTTATATCCGACACAGTACAAACACTATCTATCAGACTTGTTTAGGGTTATACAGTGTATCACAATGTCTGGATGCAATATTCTACTCAGGATTATTAAACACTGAAATCCGTTACTCTCATTATTCCAAATGTATCTGTGGCTATTTTTGATTGACATCAATGAAAATGTATCTTAGTCTTTAATGCAGGATTTGATCTAAACATCAGAAGCTATCGATTGGAATGGTTACTTTCTGTTATAGAGTGGAATGTTTTTTCTGCTGGTGTATCCTGAGGTAGCTTCTCTCTGAGAACCTCTTCCCGCAGTGTGTACAGGCGAACGGCCTCTCTCCAGTGTGGACCTTCAGGTGCATCTTCAAGTGACCAGCCTGGGCGAAGCGCATGGGACACTGGGTACAGCTGTAGGGTTTTTCCCCTGTGTGGACCCTCTGGTGCCTCTTCAGGTCACCGGCCTGAGCAAAGCACATGGGACACTGGGGACAGCTGAAGGGTTTCACTCCTGTGTGAACCATCTGGTGCCTCTTCAGGTTGCCAGCCTGGGCGAAGCGCATGTGACATTGGTTACAGCTGTAGGGTTTCACCCCTGTGTGGACCCTCTGGTGGATCTCCACCTTCTGGGGGCAGCTGAAGCCTTTGTTACAGAACATGCAGAGAAACGGTTTCTCTTTAATACCGCCTGATGTTTCTCCCCCTCCCTGAACCTGGGCTCTAGGCCTGTCTTTTGAGTTCAATACCTGATCGAAAAGGACGCGGCTGTGTGAATCGGAATGCCCCATCGACGTTGACACTGGGTCGTGATCCCTGAGTGCGTGCAAAGGGGAATGGGTCACAACATTTTGATTGGTCTCTAAGCTTTCCCTGTAATCTAAGAAATCTCTGCCCTGTGAGTGTCTGTCTCCTAGCTGACTATCTGCATTCCATATGGGAGGAGGGTCACCCTCCACTTTCACAGTCACTTCATCTATGAGCAGACCCTCCCCTTTCTTATCTAGGCACCCTTCGGAGTATACACTACTACTGTACCGGTTCCAGTCCCCTCTAGACAGATCAGTGTGTGTCTCTAAACCCAATCGCATGTTGCTAGGGTCCATCTCTGTAGCGTAAGAACAAGACGGATCATTGCCAGTCTCTAACACATCACCTGAGTCCAGATGGGAATTAACAGCCCTCATGTTCGGGTTACCGTAAAGTAAGTACTCTGAGCCAGGAGCAGGAGGACATCCCAGTGGCCCCAGCCCCAGTCTCTCTGGGTCTGATCTGTGGTCAGATCCTGTGAGTATAAGGCTTTGTGTTACAGTTAAAGTCTCTGTGTCTGTCTCTGACTTGTGTCTGTCTCTGACCTCCGTGATGCTGCGTTGGGTCCTGGGCTGCACTGTGGCAATGGGGTTCTCTGTGTCTACAGTGTGCACTCCAGCCGTTCCAGTCTGGATGTTTCTACTGTGCCGTGGGTCCTCCTCTCCTTCAGACCTCTCCTGCTTGACCCCAGGACCTGCAGTCTCTGCATCTGTAGACTAACACAAGAAGAGGAGGTTATAACCTAAATTGGATAACAATGTCGTAGGGAAGTCAAACAAGCTCCGCTATGGTAAATGTGCATGTACGCAAGTCAATAGCTGAAGAAAGCCTTGCTGAAATAAACAGGCCATTGATTTACAAAGTAGCATTTTTTATGCAACACTATTACACTAACCTCTATCATGATAACGTGCTGGGTTGAGGTTCCACTCCCCTCATCAGTGATTGGTTGGTCATCTCCCCATGTATTGTGTCCCGCTGGCTTCACAAAGCTCCTGTGGCCTCCAGTGAGATGTCCTTCACCTGAGAGAGTGATTGAGGGAAAGATGGGGTTAAGTCCGGTACTGTCCATGCTCAACTGTATATTGTACCCTGTTGACACTGTCTAGAATTGTAAACAATTTAATTGTTAACGATTTAAGGTAACACTTCTTGATATGCTATTTCTCTATTTATTTCTCTGTATTGTATTATGTTCCATGTACTGTTTTTTTACTGAGTAAATAATAGGAAATGCAGTAAATAGAATATGGTTAGAATATAATATTGTGTCTTTGTGCAAGATAGCTAAGTAATCAGGGGAATTATTGTATACTATCCAAAAACTGACCAAGACCAAATTCTGGGTAACACATCTGAACACGTGCAGAAGAGAGGGGACAGGCACTGAACTATCTATATATGAACGGTGACAGGCCGCGTTGCCTCCGCCTTCTGCAGAGCATACCTCTTGCCATTCCTCTGTACCGGTCGAGGATCTTGATACTGGGACGACTGGCTAGGACGCGGTCCCGTGCCATCTTCAGTTCAAGTAGCTGTAGTTTCCTCCGCAATGACCTGTTTTCTTTCTGGCTTTGAGTTATTTCCAAACGAAACACTGCATAGTCGTCGTCTACGAGTTTACAGATCTCTGCCACGGCGGCATTCGCTAACACCTCCATTATGGAGGCAATTTGCGTGTGGAAAACCATACCGTTAGTCATTGTTAGCTAACGTTAGCAGCTAGCTAGCGTTAACTATATATCTATCACAAAGTCCTGTCTCTAACAAGTATTAAAGACTACATATGGTAAGTATGTGATTCTGTGCCGTTAAATTGGTCATTTTAAGTGCCATGGTTTTAATAAACGTCTAAATAGCAACGATAAACACGCCAACGTGAAAGTTGTTACTCGTAATTTACTTCCGTTTACACCGAAGAGAAATTATGTTATTGGTAGGCGTCATAGAAGGGTGTGGCTAAATAAAGGGTATGCGCGCTGTAATGTGAATTACGGTACTGCTTATTACGTTCCACGTCAAACCTATTCATGATCACTATCTTTCAAGCAGTCGTCACTAACATCCACAGCCAAAATCATTATTGTCTAAACCCTGCCTATTTCCACAATGTCTCTTCTTAACATTTGATTTTAAAACCAACCTTAACCATAACTTTAATTAAAGACCAAAAAGCACTTTTTTTATATAATTCATTTTTACGTATAGCCTAAATGACTTTGGCGGTAGAATCTAGTGGAAACCCTTTCATAGGACGAATGAAAATTACGCCCATTTTAATTCTAAATGATAAACAAGTTCATAAAATGTCAACATATCAAAAGGACAACATGATTTCTCATTAATTAACAGATTTGACCACCTAATTATAGGATTTAAAGGAACAGGTACCACCTGATTATGCAAAATGTTGTTGGGAGGGACATTATATTTGTTATGACTAGAACAAAGGTAAAACCAAATTCCAAAGGGGGAATTTACAGTGCATTTGGAAATTTGAGCCTTATTCTAAAATTGATTAAATGAATTATTTTCCTCAATCGACACACAATATCCCATAATGACAACGTGAAAACAGGTTTAGACATTTTAGCTAATTTATTACAAATAAAAAACTGATACCTTATGTACATAAGTATTCAGCCCCTTTGCTATGAGACTCGAAATTGAGCTCAGGTGCATCCATTTACATTGATCTACCTTGATATGTTTCTACAACTTGATTGGACTCCACCTTCGGTAAATTAAATTGATTGGACATGATTTGGAAAGGCACACATACACCTGTCTATATAAGGTCCCACAGTTGACAATGCATGTCAGACCAAAAACCAAGCCATGAGGTCGAATTAATTGTCCGAAGAGCTCCGAGAAAGGAATGTATCGAGGCATAGATCTGGGGAAGGGTACCAAAATATTTCTGCAACATTGAAGATCCCCAATAACACAGTGGCCTCCATTATTTTTAAATGGAAGAAGTTTGGAACCACCAAGACTCTTACTAGAGCTGGCCACTCGGCCAAACTAAGCAATCGGGGGAGAAGGGCCTTGGTCAGGGAGGGGACCAAGAACCCGATGGTCACTCTGACAGAGCTCCAGAGTTCTTCTGGAGATGGGAGAACAACCATCTCTGCAGCACTCCGCCAAATGGAAGCAACTCCTCCAAACGGAAGCAACTCCTCAGTGAAAGGCACATGACAGCCCGCTTTGAGTTTGCCAAAAGGCACATAAAGATTCTCAGACCATGAGAAAACTCTTTGGCCTGAATGCCAAGCATCACATCTGGAGGAAATCTGGCACCAACCCTATGGTGAAGCATGGTGGTGGCAGCATTATGCTGCGGGGATGTTTTTCAGAGGCAAGGACTGGGATACTAGTCAGGATGAGGGAAAGATGAAAGGAGAAAAGTACAGAGAGATCCTTGATGAAATCCTGCTCCAGAGTGCTCAGCACCTCAGACTGGGGTAAAGGTTAACCATCCAACAGGACAACAACCCTAAGCACACAGCCAAGACAATGAAGGAGTGGCTTCAGGACAAGTCTTTTAATGTCCTTGGGTGGCCCAGCTAGAGCCCAAAATTGAACCCGATCGATCATACATCTCTGTAGAGACCAGAAAATAGCTGTGCAGCGACGCCAACCATCCAACCTGACAGAGCTTGCGGGTCTGCAGAGAAGAATGGGAAAAACTACCCAAATACAGGTGTGCCAAGCTTGTAACGTCATAACCAAGAAGATGCGAGGCTGTAATCACTGCCAAAGGTGATTTCACAAAGTACTGAGTGAAGGGTCTGAATACTTTCCGAATGCACTGTATTTATATAGTGTTAGACTTCAATGACAGTGTGTTGGCTATGCCAGCACACCAAACAACCAATCTGTATAATGGGAGAACGTTTGAGTACCCAGATGCTCAACTGAGGGACATAGTAATAAAAAATATTAGCCCAGGATACTTCACATGATAACTATAATAGTTCAGCTAAAGAATTGCTACGATTTATCCCCATTGTGGGCACTCCTATGCCTGATGAGGTAACTCAGGAAGGAGAAGCTCTTGGAACATAGTTTGCACTTGAAGGGCCTCTCCTTGGTGTGAATGGTCTGGTGCTGCTTCACATACCTTGCCTCCGCAAAGCTCTTCCCACACGTGGGGCAGGCATACGGCTTTTCAGAATCTGTCCTATTGCTTGGCCTCTTACGTTGTGACCCTATGACACCAGAGGAGGTAGAAGCAGGAGACACCACCGCCAGGTGGTTAGTCTTTGAGCTCCCTCCTTGACCTCTAGCCATTGTTTTGGTGTTGATGGGATTGTGTGCTGTGTTATAGGTTAGGTGCCTCTCGTGGTGAACGCCCACCCTGACCCTGTCTGCATTCGTGGGGTTACCATGAGGCAGCTGAGGAAGGCTAGACCCAGGTCCAGGCTTACTATGAACCCAGTCACCAGATATTAGATGAGATCCTGAAGGAAAAGAAAGACTTCCTGATAGACTACCACCCAGGGGATCTCCCACCATTCTCTGTGAAGGCTGACGCCTAAGGTGACCTGCTCTGTTCATCATGGATACTGTGGTGTTTGTATCATAGGAACAGGAGGGTCTATCTCTATCAGCCCCAGGTCCTGCTTCATCCCTGCACTGAGACTGTGAAGAGAAGGGTCTGGGCTTCAGACTGGATCCCTGACTGAAGCCTCTGTCTCTCTGATGACCACCAGGACTGAGGTTGTTCAGTCCACCTGTCCACTGGTTGTGTTCTGTGTAGTGGTGGAATCTCTGTCCCTCGTCGGTTGGACCTAGTTCCGAATCGGGACGGAATAACAATGGCTCCTGATCCAGGGTTCTGATCCGGGGCCAGGGTTTGTGACCAGCCTCTTCAGAGGTCCACTCTCTCCCGCCAGCAACACCGGATATCAGCAGGTCTTCATGGACTGCAGACTAAACACACATTTTACAAAAGAGCATATAAAAGGTTCATATAAGAAACTCTGCTGTACACACAGTAACATGACATATTATAAAATGTTCATCCACAGTCAAGCCCATCTCTAACACTGTGATTCAAGTACCCAACAATATGGACCATTGGAGTTTTATTTTTTTTTTTAAAGCCATGTGTTGATTCAATAATTAAGTATAATGTTTTGGTTCGACTGAAATGATACAAAAAAAAACAAACAAGCCAGTCAGCAGAGTCAAATTTGTATTTAATTTCAACTAAAATGGAAATACACTTACATAATGTAAAGTACAGTACTTTTTTATTAAAGAAAACAATACGTTGGGCTGTGGTGGTCATGACAAATTGTCAGCTGGTTATTGTCATGCAAAATTGTCAGTCTCACGTAATTGACCAGTAATTAACATAAACACGTTGAGCATCTCCAGGCCTCCATGCATACAAGCTGCTGATGAACTTTGGAACATCTACATTTAACAATATCAAATCAATTGAATATACACCATCACAATAAAGCCAAGATTTATTTTAGGCCAGTCTAAAGATACATGATATGAAGAAATTGTATTTCAGAAGAATAGAATATGAGTTGCCCTACTGTACACTGTCAAAAATACATAATTTGATGGCTATGCGCCATGCTGTAGGCTTGTTCATTTAGCAGACAATATATCCTTAAGTCCCATGCCATTGTGTTATATTATATGATTTTATAGTAAGAAGATTATAATTGAACTTAAAATAGAAATGATAGTTTTCCCTTTCCAGAGGAGTGCGCATATTAAGTGTCTATGTTGAACGTAAAATTCAATCATTTTGAACAGGTCCTACTATATGCTAGATTTTCAGTAATTTGGCAACTTTAGTTGTGAATGATACAAACCTTAGGATGCCTTAGAAATCAAAAGATATATGGGCTGCATGATGCGACTCTTGGGTATTGACGATTTTGAGAATATCGCAAAAAAAGCTTGTGCTCGGTTCCTTGCCTCAGGCTGGCTGCACATGCTGTTCCCTCCAGCTTTCATCAAGTGACCATTCTTTCACCAGACTATTCTCAATTTAATCTGAACTAATATGTCAAATTAGTTTAGATCTATAATGGCCCATTATCAAATTTGCAGAAACATGGGCAAGAAAAAAATAAAACATATCATCTGTATCGAATAGCGAATGGAGGCCACTTTCCCGCCGCTTCGTCCCATATCCGGTAAACTACGGTTATGTCGCGGCGCAACATGTGATAGATATTCCGCCCAAACTCTGTATGCCATGGGCACTCCAAACCTGTTCCTGCAGCTACCCAGTGCTTCATTTGGGAAACTAAGTGAAATTCTGTAAGAGAAAATCGATAGTAACATGTTTTCACACCGAAACTGTATACGGTATTTCATTAAACTGTTGACAGCGCCTCTCTCTGCGCGCTGAAGAATGTCATGAAGGAGAGCGGGGAGGAGATGGAAGCACATGGTGGTGAGATATTCTGTAGCTAAAGGTAATGTGTCAGCCTATTAATTATGAAAAATATAAAACGTGCCCTATTACTAGGCTATTCAAAATAAAATCAACATTCACTATAATGTAGACTGAATTCGTTTTATTTAGGCTTGGCCAATTTTGTACCAAAGATATCTTATATCTGTTTTTTATCAACTTTTTTTCCATCAGTTTTTATTTTTTTATTTTGACTTTATTTAACTAGGCAAGTCAGTTAAGAAACCGTGGGTTAACTGCCTTGTTCAAGAGCAGAACTACAACTAATCAACTAATCAACCAATCACAGGGAGGTAAGTTTTAAAAGCACATTATGTTTTGATGATAAGTGTTTGTGATTTTCGATGACATTTGCGTTGATGTCAGAGGGGCTAGAAGGACAATAGAGCCCTGAGAACCAGGCCATTAGCGACCTGATGATCATTACCGAGTTGGGTACTACTAACATATGTCCAGAGTGCTTAAAAGGAGATTACCATGACTGGTCACATAGAATTTTATTGAGGTCATGACTCATGAATGCTGGATTACCGCAAAAGCCCTAGTAACAAGTATATATTTTTTTCTCCTTATGGTAACACTTGACCTTTTCTGTAAATCTGGTACCCTCGCTTTGATAAAATGAATGAGAATACGTTGGAAAAGGCTTAACATTACACACAGCTTCATTACTTTGTCAAGAAAACATGAATTAAGGCACTACCAGTTCCTCATTATAAAACAAGCGCATCAAACATCAGGACAATGTTGTCATTTCTTATCAGTGAAGCATTTTAAAAGACCCCATCACACCAACCATCACCATATCATCTACTCTGCTTCATCATACTAATTCTTTCCTCAGTTCATCTGATCCAGTTCCCTACTACATAAAAAAACATAATTAACTACAAACTAACTAATACTACTCTACACTATACATGGGCTGTGTGCATTTTCTGCTGGTGTAACCTGAGGTAGCTTCTCTCTGAGAACCTCTTCTCGCAGTGCGTACAGGCGAATGGCCTCTCTCCCGTGTGGACATTCAGGTGCCTCTTCAGGCTGGACGTGTGGGAGAAACTGACCCGGCACAGGTGGCAACCGAAAGGTTTCTCCCCTGTGTGGACCCTCTGGTGCCTCTTCAGGCTGGATAAGTGGGAGAAACTGGCCCGGCACAGGTTGCAGCAGAAAGGTTTCTCCCCTGTGTGCATCCTCTGGTGGATCTCCACCTGTTGGGGGAAACTGAAGGCTTTCCCACAGAACGAACACGGGAATCGCTTCTCTTTGGCGCCACCACCTTTTCTGATTCCATCTCCACTACTGTCATTTGTCAATGGGCTTGTGTAGCTATTTAGTGTTGAGGCACTGTCATTGTCGGAGGTCTGGTTTAACATTAGAATAGTATGAGGAGGATGAAGGCCAGGGAGTGTCTGTGTTGTTGCAGGGTCCATGTTCCAGTTGATAGATCCTATAGAAGGCAGGCTGAAGGCAGCATCTGTTACAGGGTTAACCTGAGGCCCCATCAGTCTCTCTGAATCACAACTATAGGAGCAGGACGGAGCATCGCTAGCCGAGTCTGTGTCTGTTCTCTCCCGACTCACAACCACACCACCCCGTCCCTGCAGACCAAATCTACGCCTTGCCCTGGTCTCAGCCAGTCTGTTGTCATGGAAACTAAGTTTGGCTGTTGTTTTGTGTTCGACTGTCTGTTTTGGGTTGTGGTTAACAGTGTTGTTCCCCAGCCCGGCATTAAGGATGCTGTCCCATCCACTGACCTCCACTATGTCGCCTCTGGCCCTGGCCAGCTCGGTGATGTCGTCTCCTCGACCCTTGGCTGCTCCGGTCTGGGAATCCAAGATGGCCGCCCAGTCTCCTTTTTTAACCTCCAGCCAATCACCTGAAGGAAGAGATTAGAAAATAGACTTTTAAAAAACATGGCAGAGAACTCTACATATGGAGTTTTTTTTAAATCAATTACCTGGTCAAGTTCATGCATTGTGTGTTTTTGTATGTAAACATAAGTTGTATTGATTTCATTTTCTGAAAAAATAATAGCCAGGCACATTACTATTTCCATTGAAGATCTATTACTGTATGTGCATTTCTCCCTTACCTTGCTCCCCCATCTTTAGTCCACTCAGCAGGTCAATGCTCTCTGGTCCATCTTCTATTGTCTCCTCTTTGACCAGCAGCAGATCAGGCTTCCCATCCTCCATGTCTACTGACTGTAAGAGATACAGAGTGAGAGGTTGTTGGATCAAGAAATCTGATACGAGCACCCTGCTATGAAGCAGCTTCTGATTGGGCAATGGAGAGATTGCTATGAATACTATACAAACATGTTAGTTGATTTTATTACTTGATACTCTTTAATGGTTTGATAATTCAAAGACATGGTCCCACACTTAAGACAAAATGAATCAAGACCAGGACCCGCATCCACAATGTGTCTCAGAGTAGAAGTTCTCCTATTCTAACGGGTAAAAATAAAAGCTATGCTTGAAGCATCTTTAGTCATAAGAGTCCCATCTAGTCTACGGATATTTAGGAGACCTCATGAGCTGTCCTAACTAGTTGAGCAAGTGTCTTGATAATAGAAAAGGTCAGCGAGTCAGTGGTTCCTTGCACCATAGGCAATGACTTTGGAGTCCTTGAAAGAAAGTGTTTATATTTGAATATGATCAACTCATAAATGATGTAGACCTACCTGCAACAGTATCTCTTGCGCTTTTGACAATGATTTCACATTATATGCCTAAATTGTTTTAACCACTAGGCTAAAGATTATTTCAATAACCTACATTATGTTATTTTAAGTTATCACTTTGGAGCGCAATATCACCTTGATAGACGTTGACAGTCTATCTTTAAAAAATATATACTTAAATTGGGCATGCCTGTAGGTTTGGAAATTGAAAGCATTAGATAATGTTGCATAAAATGTTTGAAAGTCTATCATATCACACATGGTATGGCCTATGTTAACTTTGATTATGTTCAATGAAAATTATAGACTGTTCAAACGTTTTATGCAACATTATCGGCAAGTTGGTTGATGCCTACTGTGCCAAAGCGATTTAGAGTTGTTAAACAGTAGTGACGAATGTGTTGATATAACTGTAATAGCCCATTGACAAAATTCCGTTTTTAACCACCATCAGAATTGGTTACAAAAAAGGTTATGCATGCAAAAAATATTAGGCAAGAATTAAGAGTAGGCAAAGTAATTGTATTAGGTGAAAATTATATTAAACATTTTACCATTGCAACATTTGATACTTGTCTGAAGCATTCTATAGTCCAAAGCAGGCAATACCTCATCGTGATGAGTTATTCCCCGTAATTCTAAGTCCTATGACCGAAAAGAGCTTCTGGACATCAGAACAGCGATCACTAACCTCGATTTGGATTAATATTTCTACTTCAACGAGTCAGAGGAGCAGGACCTACTGCTCACCCCGGACCAGGCCCTAATAACGAAGACTCGGAAAAGAAAAAGACTGCGCAAGAGAGGCCAACTTGCAGGCGCCCTGACAAACTACATAGGCGAATACATAAACCACCTCTAACCCCCCTTCTATTTGCGAATGTACAATCACTGGAAAACAAACTGGGCGAGCTCCATTCGAGACTATCCTATCAACGGCACCTGAAGAACTGTAATAACCTATGGTTCTCGGAGTCTTGGCTGAACATGAACATGGATAATATACATCTGGCAGCAGTAGGACAGAATGGCAGCATCCAGTAAGCTCAAAGGGGAGGTGTATGTCTCTTTGTTAACAACAGCTGGTGTGCGATCTCTAATATTAAGGAAGTCTCGAGGTTCAGCTCTCATGAGTTCGAATACCTCATGATAAGCTCTAGACCATACTATTTACAAAGAGAGTTTATCTATATTTTTCATAGCTGTCTATTTACAACCCCAACAAGATAATGGGACTAAGACCACACTCAAAAAGCAGTATAGGGCCATAAGCAAACAAGAAAATGGTCATCCAGAGGAGGTACAGTGATTTTAATGCAGGAAAACTGAATCCGTTTTGCCAAAAAGCTCATGTGAGAGAACCTGTTTAAAGTTCTAACATTCACAAGGCCGCAAGGCCAGACGGATTACCAGACGCGTAATCAGAGCATCCGCTGACCAGCTGGCAAGTGTCTTCACTGACATTTTCAACCTCTTCCTGACCCAGTCTGTAATACCTACATGTTTTTATTTTTTTATTTGACCAGGCAAGTCAGTTAAGAACAAATTCTTATTTTCAATGACGGCCTAGGAACAGTGGGTTAACTGCCTGTTCAGGGGCAGGCAGAACGACAGATTTGTACCTTGTCAGCTCGGGGATTTGAACTTGCAACTAGTCCAACGCTCTAACCACTAGGCTACCCTGCCGCCCCATGTTTAAAGCAGACCACCGTAGTCCTTGTGCACAAGAACGCCTCGGTAACCTGTCTAAATGACTATCGCCTCGTAGCACTCACATCTGTAGCCATGAAACGCTTTTAAAGGCTGGTCATTGCTCACATCAACACCATCACACCAGACACCCTGGACCCACTCCAATTCGCATACCGACCCAACAGGGCCACAGATGACACCATCTCTATTGAACTCCACACTGCCCTCTCCCACCTGGAAAAGAGGTGACAATGCTGTTCATTGACTACAGCTTAGCGTTCAACCCGATAGTGTCCTCAAAGCTCATCACTAAGATTAGTCCCCTCCTGTACTCCCTGTTCACCACAACTGTGTGGACGCACACGACTCCAACACCATTAAGTTTGCTGACAACACGACGGTGGTAGGCCTGCTCATCGACGACGATGAGACAGCCTACAGGGAGAAGGTCAGAGAAGTGGCAGTGTGGTGCTAGGACAACAACCTCTCCCTCAACGTCAGCAAGGCAAAGGAGCTGATCATGGACTACAGGAAAAGGAGGGCTGAGCATGCCCCCATTCACATCGACCAGACTGTAGTGGAGTGGATTGAGTGTTACAAGCTCCTCAGTGTCCACATCACTAAGGACCTATCATGGTCCACACACACACTAACACAGTCATGAAGAGGGCATGACAATGCCTCTTTCCCCTCAGGAGGCTGAAAAGATTTGGCATGGGCCCTCAGATCCTCAAAAAGTTCTACAGCTGCACCATTGAGAGCATCTTGACTGGCTGCGTCACCGCTTGGTATGGCAACTGCTTGGCATCCAACCACAAAGCGCTATAGAGGGTAGTGTATACAGCATAGTACCTCACAGGAGTCAAGCTCCCTGCCATCCAGAACCTATATACCAGGCGGTGTCAGAGGAAGGCCCTAAAAATGGTCAAAGACCCCAACCACCCAAGTCATAGACTGTTCTCTCTGCTTCCGCACGGCAATCAGTACTGATACACCAAGTCTGGAATAGGGTTGTTGCAGTGACCTTACCGCCACACCGGTGGTCACGAGTCATGAAGGCAGTCAAATTCCGTGTGACCTTTTAGTCACGGTAATTAGGCTTCTCCAAGCTCTGATGCTGCTGATGGTCATTAGTAGAATACCAAACTTGCTAACTGCCTGGTACTCAGCACTCTATTGTCCCTCTAATCACTCTGGCATCAATGCAAATGTAATCGAAAAATCTAATCGAATATCTAATCAAACACTTCATGAGAGTCCATAAGTTCATGTTGCGTAACATTTCTATGGCTATGAAATTGTGTAAAAAAACAGAGTGATGGCGGATCCCATCAGATTTCTATAGGCTAGGCCTACTATATTTATTTCTCAACTTTCCTAATATTAAGCATATTGCTTCTCTTTACAACAGGAGTATAGCCAACCTGGCTGGCATGAAAATGAACCACGGAAATTGCGTCCTCCATTCTCTATTTAAGTGCATAGATGACATGTCTTTTTTTCCCCTGCCCATTTCGAGACCGGTGCAAAATAATGGTCCACTTCTAAATCAAAACGGATTTCACACATATATTATTTAGTATATGTAAAGATAAAATTAAATCAAGAATAGTCTGATGGGTGACTATTAGCTTATCACTTGTTAATTATATATTATCACTTGTGAATGATGCCCAGCATAAGGCAAGAAAAAGATACTTAATAAAAAAAAAATCATAATCGCACACCTCATATAGCCTAGTCCATAGGCCCGTTTGAAGGTTTGTAATCACAACTAAAAAGTGGTCAAATATCTTCTTAAAATTAAACACATTAATCCACTTTACAAGGGGTGTAGAGCCTAAATGGCATATATAAGCAGCGCCTGAGTTTCATGCATAATTGTGTGGTCACTTTTGATAATGGTGTTTTCCCGCCAATGGAACCTTCACGCTTATAGCCTACTGCCGTGTGCGTATTGCTGCGCTTATAATGTGAAGAAATAGCCTAATATTTTTTCAACATTTTAAGCTAAATGTTCTGATCTGTTGCGTCAGCCACATTGCGTAACAAAGTTTTTTTTGATGCTAGTGGTTGTATTAATTTGAGATCTATCGAATCCCACAACTGTCCCAGACTATGTTTGGAATATTTATTTCTCGTACAGAATATAATAGGCCAACTTTTGTACTATGAGGGATAATAGATTGCCATAGGCTAGTGCTTTTGCTGTACGTTAGGCCTGATCATCTTGTTGGCTGACGAAAAGTAAATGTGGACAGTTCTTCCAATATCTTCAATATGCACCTCGGAATTGGATAAGAACGTGCTCAGTTGCGTCCCGATGTGTCTGTCTTCACTTGTAGCCTGTGAGAAAGACCAGATCATGTGATGGAGAGCCATGTGAGTGAGAAGTGCTACGGAGCACGCAGCAATCAGGGTGAAGGGCTGCAAAAGGCATGGATTTTTTTTAGGGTGCACTATGGCCACACAAGGGGATGCCGCCGGGAAATTCAAGGCATTATCAAGTGCTTCTCAAATTGTGAATGAGAGACTGACGAAGTGTGTACAGCCTGCGCAAAAAAAAGAAAGCAGAGTTCATGCCTTTCAAGCGACAAAAGAAAATCATTTAGAGTCGCATCATGCAGCCTTACAATGTATTACAAATCAAAACATGAAGCCCAACGTTTGTAGAACAACTAAAGATACATTAATAACTCTAAATTAAACATGTAGGAGTACCTATTTTTGGTAACCGCTCAACACAAAATAGCCGCATGTGCGCACTCCCTCAAATGGTTTGGAGAAAATATCCTTTCTATTTTATTCAGCTTTGTTCCATTGTATTCTTCATACTATAAAATAATGCCACGGAATTCTAAGCAAATCTTGTCTGCTAAATGAACTAGTATAGCCCACAGCCATTTGGCATAGCCAGATCAGGACCTAACATAAGGACAACTCAGAGTATGCTATTCTGTTCTTCTGAAATAGACTACATTTCCTTCATATCATGTTTCTTTAGACCTGTCTAAAATAAATAATGGATTTGTTGTGAAGGTGTAGGCTATATTAAATGGATTTATTAGACTTTTTCAAATGTAGATCTTCCAAAGGTCTGCATCAGTGGCTTTTAGGCAGGAGTGTGGAAGCCAGGAGATGCTAAATGTGTCTATGTTAATTAAAGGTAAATTACCGTGAGACCGACAGTTATTTGCTTGACAATCACCGGCTGACGAAATTTCGTGACCGCCACAGCCCTAGTCTGGAACCAACAGGACCCTGAACAGCTTCTATTCTCAAGCCATAAGTCTGCTAAATAGAGTTAAATAGTCCGGGAGGCTATTTGGTTAACTATCTTCATTGACCTTTTTGCACTAACTTTTTTTTGACTCATCACATATGCTGCTGTTTACTATCTGTCACTTTATTCCTAGTTATATGTGCATATCTACCTCAATTATACTAGTACTGGTACCCCATGTATCGTTTACTCATTGTGTATTTATTGTTATTCTGTTGTTACTTTTCTTTCTCACTGCATTGTTGGGAAGGGCCCGTAACAACGTCAATGAGCGTCATCACTATCTTTCCTTTACGGTACCTCAAAATGTCCTGATTACCAGCTGAGAAACTTTTAAGAGTTGATTTTACTCCTGGCTCAGAGTTTGTCTGTGCAGTGTCTTAATATCATCCTAAAACCTACTCTGAGCTCAGATGTCTTAAAACAGGTTATAACCAAATTCCTGTGACTTTTTCTGAGACACTTTGTGGATACGGCCCCAGGGTAGTCTCAGAGTAGAAGTGCTGATCGAGGATCAGGTCCCCATCTGTCTATATTGTCTTATTCATCATGATCTAAAAGGCAAAACTGATCCTAGTTCAGCACTCCTACTCAGAGAGGCTTTGTGGATCCGAGCCCTGACCTAATACCATTCAGACAGTAGTCTACAGTGGGCTCACCTCAGTGAGACTGTGTGTGGTCCTGTGCTGTTCAGCTGGTTCCTCTGTGAGTTCAGGAGGTGGTGTAGTCTGGTTGTCCTCCATGACGATGGTCCCCTCAGGGTTCCTCAGACTATCCTCCTCCTTCACAAGCAGCACCTCTGGACCCTCCTCCTCCTGGAAGAGACAGGTGATACAGATTACAGAGACATACACTCCCTCAGGTACGTACACACAGATACACACTTTCAACATGGAGTGTTTACCCTTCCCCACTACATGAGTCCTGTACTGTAGTTACAGAATGATAAGGGAATTTACATGTTAAAAGATAATGATTAAATAATTCCGCCCTGAAACCTAACTATTAGGGATTATAGTTTATGTAGCATGTATAAGGAATAATTAAAGTATTAAACGTAAGTCCAACTAGGTTCAGAAGAGAACTGTGAGGGAGAGAAATGTGTGTTTATATGTGTGTCTAAGAAAATATCGAGAACAATTAAACTGTGTTTGACCCGACCTGGCTAGAACTCTGAGAAACATATGATAGGACAGGGAGTACTTCTCAAGGTTTCCCTAATCTCGGGGGAATGGAACTGTCGGCTGGGTAGTGATACACAGTGGTGAGAACTCTGGAGAAGGATACAACTCATCTACTGTTCGTGTGTATGTATGTGCGTAGGATATCTACTGTTTGTGTGGAAGTATGTGCGTAAGTAAGGAGCAAGGTATAAAATGGATGTCTTTGAATAATGGACTTCAGAGTGCTCTCGTGAATAAACATTTTGACTATTGTAAGCTGGGAACTCTGTCTTTTTCATTTAAACCTTACAAACTCTGGGTTGCAGACTGAGTAGATTAATTGAAGTTTATGAACATTGATAACGAAATTCTCATAATACAGAATGACTTCATTGTTAAACCCATCATGGTGGACATAAATATGACGTTGTGGGTAAAAAAAGAGTCAGCTACGATAAGTCAAAAGTCATCAGACAAACCTGACTAAACTATTTTGACATGTACAGTAGGTGTTTGTTAGTGTGTAGGTATATTTAGTAAGTGTATATTGGTTATAAAGCTCTGTTGGGTGTATGCAGAATTTGCATTTGTGAACATCATATAGCCTACACAGTACAAACACAATATGAACATCTTGAAGAACAATCTGACCTTAATAGCCATGTACTCTTATCTCAACCTGGCACAGCCAGAAGAGGACTGGCCACCCCTCAGAGCCTGGTTCCTCTCTAGGTTTCTTCCTAGGTTCCTGCCTTTCTAGGGAGTTTTTCCTAGCCACCGTGCTTCTACATCTGCATTGTTTACTGTTTGTGGTTTTAGGCTGGGTATAGCACTTTATGACATTTGCTGATGTAAAAAGAGCTTTATAAATACATTAGATTTGTATTTGATGCAACGTACTTTTTAGTGTTAATATATTTGTATTTAACCTTTATTTAACTAGGCAAGTCAGTTAAGAACAAATTCTTATTTACGATGACGGCCTACCCCGGACGATGCTGGGCCAATTGTGCGCCGCACTCCCAATCACGTCCGTTTGTGATACAGCCTGGAATTGAACCAGGGTCTGTAGTGACGCCTCTAGCACTGAGATGCAGTGCCTTAGACCGATGTGTCTTAGACCACTGCCTTATATATCACACAATGTCTGGATGCAATATTTTGCTCAGGAATATTCAACACTGAAATCTGTTACTCTCATTAATCCAAATGCATCGGTGGTTCTTCTCTTGACAACAATGAAAATGAATATGTACTTAATGATTGGAATGGTTACAAATCGTGTTACATATTGCTTAACATGTCAGCTACATATTGCAATATAATTTTTAGATGACATATCGATATTTGACTCCAATTACCGATTTATAAAAAATACATTTAAAAAAAGTTTCATTATTATTACTTTTTTTGCTACTGTAGGTAGCGGTAGCTGGCGCTAGTCGGCTGTACCTGCGGGAAAAAAATCTGGTATTTTTCATCCTATAGCTTGTTCTTTTTAAATAGTGAGCCAACATGTTTTCAGCACTTTTATTTCCCAGATTTATAAAAACTAGTTCTCACGCTCTCTCCTCTCTCTGCAGCAGACATAATGAGCAATATGTTTGGAACATCAAATTGCAACATCGAATCGGAATACATACACAATTGTGAGAAGTGTAATAAATATTGCATCGGAACCTAACTATTGTGATAATATTTTATCATGAGGTCCCTGGCAAATTCCAGCCTTACTTTCTATGTTATAGAGTGGAATGTTTTTTTCTGCTGGTGTATCCTGAGGTAGCGCCTCTCACAGAAACGCTTGCTGCAGTGCGTACAGGTGATGGGCTTTAGCAAGCTACATTATCTTCTGTCGAGGGAGGACCTGGTTTTCAGAGTGTATATTTATTCATTCTGAATACATGTGTTCCTTTTCTATTATCTCTCTTTTCTTTCTCTGCATTGTTGGGAAGGGCCATACGTTCGCATTTCACTGTCAGTCCACACCTTCGGAAAGTATTCAGACCTCTTGACTTTTTAAAAACATTTTCTTACATTACAGCCTTATTCTAAAATTTATAAAATGATTTTTTCCCCCTCAATCTACACACAATAACCCAAAATGACAAAGCACATGTTTTTTCTCACATTTATAAAATAAAATATATAATGAAATATCAATTTTAAATAAGTATTCAGACCCTTTACTCAGTACTTTGTTGAAGCACCCTTGGCATTGATTACAGCTTCGAGTCTTCTTGAGTACGACACTACAGGCTTGGCACACCTGTATTTGGGAAGTTTCTCCCATTCTTCTCTGGGGATCCTCTCAAGCTCTGTCAGGTTGGATGGGGAGCGTTGCTGCACAGCTATTTTCAGGTCTCTCCAGAGATGTTCGATCGGGTTCAAGTCCGGGCTCTGGCTGGGCCACTCAAGGACATTCAGAGACTTGTCCCAAAGCCACTCCTGCGTTGTCTTGGCTGTGTGCTTAGGGTTGTTGTCCTGTTGGAAGGTGAACCTTCGCCCCAGTCTGAGGTGCTGAGCACTCTGGAACAGGTTTTCACCAAGAATCTTTCTGTACTTTGCTCCCTTGATCCTGACTAGTCTCCCAGTCCCTGCCGCTGAAAAACATACCCACAGCATGATGCTGCCACCACCATGCTTCACCATAGGGATGATGCCAGGTTTCCTCCAGATGTGACGCTTGGCATTCAGGCCAAAGAGTTCAATCTTGGTTTCATCAGACGAGAGAATCTTGTTTCTCATGGCTTGAGTGTCCTTTAGGTGCCTTTTGGCAAACTCCAAGCGGGCTGTCATGTGCCTTTTACACATGAGGAGTGGCTTCCGTCTGACCACCACCACAAAGGCCTGATTGGTGGAGTGCTGCAGAGATGGTTGTCCTTCTGGAAGTTTATCCCATCTCGACAGAGGAACTCTGGAGCTCTGTCAAAGTGACCATTGGGTTCTTGGTCACCTTTCTGCCGATTGCTCAGTTCGGCCGGGCGGCCAGCTCTTGGAAGAGTCTTGATGGTTCCAAACTTCTTCCATTTAAGAATGATCAGGGCCACTGTGTTCTTGGTCTACGGACAATTCCTTCGACCTCACGGCTTTGTTTTTGCTTTGACTTGCACTGTCAAATGTGGGTCCTTATATAGACGTGTGTGCCTTTCCAAATCATGTCCAATCAATTGAATTTACCACAGGTGGACACCAATCAAGTTGTAGAAATGGCTCAAGGATAATCAATTGAAACAGGAGGCAACTGATCTCAATTTCGAGTCGCATAGCAAAGGGTCTGAATACTTATGTAAATAAGGTATTTCAGTATTAGCAAAAATTTATAAAAAATTATTAAAAACCTGTGTTTTGCTTTTTCATTATGGAGGATTGTGTGTAGATTGATTGAAGAAAAACACATTTATCCACTTTAAAATAAGGCCAGCGTAACTAAATGTGGAAAAAGTCAAGGGGTCTGAATACTTTCCGAAGGCACTGTATATGCATGAAACGTACATTATGGGAAACTTGTCTCACATTCAGTCATAGTTAGTAGAATAATGAATGGATTTGCAAAATCTTGGCACTGAAAACTTTTAGAAGGTTAGTAGGAAAATGTATAATTTAAACCACCTAAATATATTCACATTCACTGAACATTTAGTGTTTAAAACGCAAACATTCATTTCCCAACTGTTTTTTCTATAATCCTAAAGGCTCTTTATCATTTTCCATACTTTATTTTGTAATGCATTCAACATTGTGCAGGTCCACCATGGTATTGGGCACCTGCTATTTGAGGTCTCATCTGGTTTAGAAATCAAACTCTGGTTTTCTGATTGCAAAGCACATGTTACAACATGTTACAACTGTTTTTAGAGAAGATTGTACTGCAAGGTATGCTATATGATTTGGCTAATATGCAGCCATCATTTTTAGACCTCCATTCATGACACACACATCTTTCTATCTACATGCTTTTATTGGGTTTCTATGCAAATTATATGATCAAATGTTTATTTAAGCTTGCAGCTAGTTACTTGAAATGAGACAAAACATGATTTAAAAAATTGAATTCACTGACAAAGCTAATGAAACACAAATTGACATTTACAGTAGCTGACTAGGCTAGTCAAAATAACATTTGCTAGCTTTCAATAAGTTGGCTAAATTGTAAACGGCGTTATCTCTTCATAAAATCAAGACAATTCATGTTGCATGCTGCATATTTCCAGTGCACTTAAACAGATATTTATCTTATTTCAGTCTTTGGGAGTTAGCTATATCTGTTCCCCTTCATCAGACAGCAACATGCGTTTTCACAAGAGGCAGTGTTTACGTCGTAGATAGAAGCAGTCCATTGGCTGCCTTCATCACAAGGTGTTTGTGCTGGAGTTCTGATTGGTTCAAAGTTAAGCAGTTTAGAAAGTTTGCCCAACAGAATTTTGGAATATACTTTTTATGAGAAAATGAGTAAGAATTGAAAGTACCAACACATGTAATAGTGATCATAAGAATGTTTTACTGTCATCAGCTCCTCCCTCGACAGGGATCAATCAACTTAATGTTTTTCGGCCCTCCACCTAGTCTCTATCTTGTGTGGACCTTCATGTGCCTCTTCAGATGGTGCTGGTGGGAGAACCTCTTATCACACTGGGGGCAGCTGTATGGTTTCTCCCCTGTGTGGACCCTTTGGTGCCTCTTCAGGTCACAAGCCTGGGCAAAGCGTTTGTGACACTGTGTACAGCTGAAGGGTTTCTCTCCTGTGTGGACCCTCTGGTGGATCTCCACCTTCTGGGGGCAGCTGAAGCCTTTGTTACAAAACATGCAGAGGAACCGTTTCTCTTTACTATTGCCTGATGTGCCTCCCACTCCCTGGCCTCTAGCCCTGTCGTTTGAGTTAGATACCTGATCGAAAAGAATGTGGCCGTGAGAATCGTAAGGCCCAATCGACGTTGACACTGGGTCAAGATCCCTGCGCGAGTGTAAAGGGGAGTGGGTTGCAACATTCGGATTTGTCTCTGAGCTTTCCCTATAATCTAAGAAACCTCTGCTCTGTGAGAGTCCGTATCCTAGGTGACTATCTGCATTCCATGTGGGAGGAACCTCACACTCCACTTTCACTTCATCTACAACCAAACTCTCCCCTTTCTTATCTAGGCACCCTTCAGAGTATACACGACTACTGTACCGGTTCCAGTCCCCTCTAGACAGATCAGTCTGTGTCTCTAAACCCAAGGTCATGTTGCCAGGGTCCATCTCTGTAGTGTAAGAACAAGATGGATCATGTAACGCGTCATCTGAGTCCCGTTGGGACTGAACCGTCCTCGGGCTCTGATTACCGTAAAGTAAATACTCTGAGCCGGGAGCAGGATCAGATGCTGTGTGACAGACCAGTCTCCCTTGGTCTGATCTGTGGTCAGATCCTGTGTCTAGCCTTTGTGTTTCAGTTAAAGTCTCTGTGTCTGTTTCTGTCTTGAGAACGGCGTTCAGCGTTCCACTGACCTCCATGATGTTGCGTCGGTTCCTGGGCTGCGCTGGGGCGGTGGTAGGGTCCTCCGTGGCTACAGGGGGTGCTCCAGACGCTCCAGTCTGGATGTCTCTGCTGTGCTGTTGGATTTCCTCTCCTTCAGAACTCTCCTGCTTGACCCCAGGACCTGCAGCCTCTGCATCTGCAGACTGACACAAGAAAAGAGGAGGTTATTACTGGTACATTAATTTAATTGTATAACAGCATCTTAGAAAAGTCTTACAAGCTCCCCTATGGCAGATGTACATGTAAGCAAGTGAATAGCTGAGGGGAACCTTTCTGACATAAATAATTAATTAAATTTTTTATAGAACACTATTACACTCACCTCTATCACGATAACATGCCGGGTTGAAGTTCCACTCCCCTCATCAACAGTGATTGGTTGGCCATCTCCCCATGTATTGTGTCTCGCTGGCTTCTCAAAGCTCCTGTTGCCTCCAGTGAGATGTGCTTCACCTGAGAGTGAATGGGGGGGGGGGGGGGGGGGGGGGGGGTTAGCTACTGTCAATGCTCAACGCTATATTGTACACTATTGACAGTTTTGACACTGTCTATAATTGGTAAGGATGTAAGGTAACACTTAGCATAACTAGTTGATATACTTTTTATTGATCAATGTATTATGTTCCATGCAACACATTGCGTTCGTTGATTAAATAATAGCTAATGCAGTAAATTAATATGGCTAGAATATTATTTGTTTCTTTGTTCAAGATAGCTAAGTAATCTGGGGAATTATTGCATACTATCCAAAAACTGACCAAGACCCAATTCCAGTTAACACATGTGCAGAGGGGAACCGGGCGACAGGCACCGAGTTATATATGGATGGCGTTAGGCCGCGCAGCCTCAGCCTTCTGCAAAATGTACCTCTTGCTATTCCTCTGTACCGGTCGAGGATCTTGACACTACTGGGACGACTGGCGACGACGCGCTCCCGTGCTACCTTCAGTTCCAGTAGCTGTAGTTTCCTCCTCAATGCCCTGTTTTCTTTCTGGCTTTGAGTTATTTCCAAACGAAACACTGCATAGTCGTCATCTACGAGTTTACAGATATCTGCTACGGCTGCATTTGCTAGCACCTCCATGATGGAGGCTATTTGAGTGTGAAAAACCATACAGTTAGCCATTGTTAGCAGCTAACTAGCGTTACCTAAAAAAAAACGTCTATCAACCAAGTCCGGCCTCCAACGCGAATTAAAGACTACATGGGGTAAGTATGTGATGCTGTGCAGTTAAATAAGTCATATGTTGAGTTCCACGTTGTCAATACACGTCTTAATATCAACAATAAAAACGCTAATGTGGAAATTCTTCTTGGTCACTGATCACTTCCGTTTACACTGAAGAGAAACGATGTTATTGGGTGGCGTCATAGCTCAAAGGGTGTGGCTAAATGAGAAGGATATGCGCGCTGTTGTTTGAATTACGGTACTGTTTATTATTATCTGCTAACAATGGCTAACTGTATGGTTACACATCAAATCTCCTTCTTTAATTACGGTACTGTTTATTATTATCTGTTTATTATTATTGCGGGAAGGGGGGTTAAACCGAGATCATACAAAATACATAAAAATATCATTCCACTCCTTCAGTCACAGTTGAAATCCCATTCCTAAATAGGCTCAGGTGCCTGTGAGGATGGAGCATTAAATCGACAGGATTCCTTGTAATGCCTCTGCTGTCAAATTTCTGAGTCCCAAAAAACATGTTGAAGCTGTGAAGAGGGTGGTAGAGAAAGGTCGGTACAGGGTGAGGGATCCTGAGAGGATTTCTGTGAGTAGGCAGAAGCTAATACAGAGTGATGGAAAGAATGTGCTTCAGTAAGGTAGGTTTCTTGGCATTCATAGCTAGGGTTGTCAATTGTACTGCAGAAATGGATCGAAAGTTGCAGTAAATAGAGGTTGTGGTGGCAGCGGCAGAGAAATACTTGGGATTGCGAGGTTTTACTGCAGAACAGTTGCAGGGGGTGTTGAGTGGTAGTGTTCTGTCCTTCTAGACCGTTAGATGTAGCTTGATAGTTACAACAAGTCGATCTGTTGCTAGCTAGCAGGGGCAGGTTGCTAAAACGCCCCTTTCCTGGAATGACATGCTAGCGATACAGCTGTCAGCTTATTCTAGGTAACAGTTTAAGACGACGAAATCTATAGGACAAGTACTGTAAATCTAATACAGTAATCAAGGCAGGACCCACTCATTTAATTCCTACTGACAAATAAGAACTGACACATTATCCCTGTCAATAGTAGGATGACTGCAGAGCACCCTGCCGCAGACGGTCAGGATGTTCCTTTTCTAGTTCACAAACAAACTACTCATTCATTCTTGTCTCTCACTTTTGTCTCACATGATTTATTCCTGCTCTCCTGTGTCCTGCTCCAAGAGATCAACCAAGTGCTATTCACCAGTGGTGTAGTACTTAAGTAAAAATACTTGAAAGTATTGGGCTATCTGTACTTTACTATTTATATTTTTTGACAACTTTTACTTTACTACATTCCTAAAGAAAGTTATATACCTTTTACTCCATACATTTTCCCTGACACCCAAAATGTACTCTTTACATTTAGAATGCTTAGCAGGACATGAAAATGATTAAATTCACACACTTATCAACATCCCTGATCATTCCTACTGCCTCTGATCTGATCACTCACTAAACACATGCTTTGCTTGTAGATCATGTCTGAGTGGTGCCCCTGGCTAGCTGTAAATTAAAATCATGCAGTCTGGTTTGCTTAATATAAGGAATTTGAAATTATTTATACATTTACTTTTGATACTGAAGTATATTTTAGCAATTACATTTTACTTTTGATACTTAAGTATATTTCAAACCAAATACTTTTAGACTTACTCAAGTAGTACTTTACTGGGTGACTTTCACTTCTACTTGAGTAATTTTCTATAAAGGTATCTTTACTTTTACTGAAGTATGACAATTGGGTACTTTTTCCAACACTGCTATTCACTGACAGAGATCGCTAGCTACTGAAACACAAATTGACATTTACAGTAGCTGGCTTGACTAATCAAACATAGGCTAGCATTCAATAAATTGGCTATATGGTAAATGGGAGTTACCTCTTAATACGATCAAAACAATTCATGCTGCATATTTCAAGTGCACTCAAAAACAGATATTTATCTTATTTCAGTCTTTGGGAGCAAGCTATAGATGTTCTTCTTTAGACAGCAGCTCACGTCTGACAGGTGACAAACTTGTTTTATATTACTATTTTAACATGGAGTGTGGACAATTCTATTGTCTCTGTCAGGAGCCCAGACTTTTGCAAAAGACGGTAGAGTTCTCATCTCTGGACCACACAAGCTTTAGAATGCATTCTGCTAAGGTCCTTGTCTCTCTCTACATCGGTCAGCTACATTGGTGACCAGGGTGGGATCCTTTCAATATGCCTATAGGGACTGGACACACACATGCGCCTAGAGAGAAGGGGTAATACTGAAGAATGCGTCTGACAGTTCTACAGTCTCCATCAGAGGCCCAGGCTTTTGGCATAGATGGTAAAGCTCTCATTTCTGGACTGCAACATTGTAAGATTGTGCCCTCCAAGGCACTTGATATACATTGATTGGTAGGTTGCATTATATTTACATACTCCAAATACTGCCTGAGATACCTTTGCTATTTGTCTCCGTACTCAATAATCAAAGAATCACATTTATTTATAAAGCCCTTTTTACATCAGCAGATGTCACAAAGTGCTTATACAGAAACCCAGCCCAAAACTCCAAACAGCAAGCAATGCAGATGTAGAAGCACAGTGGCTAGGAAAAAACTCCCTAGAAAGGCAGGAACCTAGGAAAAAACCTAGAGAGGAACCAGGCTCTGAGGGGTGGCCAGTCCTCTTCTGGCTGTGCCCGGGTGGAGATAAAAGTACATGGCCATTAAGGCCAGATTGTTCTTCAAGATGAATACAAATAAATGGTGAAACACTTTATGATGGTGTTGTTTGTTCAAATGTATACGCATGAAGCGTACATTATGAAAAACATGTTTCACACTCAGTCATAGTTAGTAGAATAATGAATGGATTGGCAAGATTTTGGCACTGTTAACTTTTAGAAGGTTAGTAGGAAAGTTAATAATGTGAACTACCTAATTATACTCACATTCACTGAACATTTTGTATTTGAAACTCAAACAAAACAAAGAAACATTCATTTCCCAACTGCTTTTTGTATAATCCTAAATGCTCTTTGCAAAGTCCACTCGTTTTCCAAAGTATTCAGACCCCTTGACTTTTTCCACATGTTGTTACATTACAGCCTTAATCTATTAAATTGTTGTCTTCCCTCATCATTCTACACACAATACCCCATAATGACAAAGCAAAAACAGTGTATTAGACATTTTTGCAAATTTATAGAAACTGAACTGAAATACCAAATTTACATAAGTATTCAGAACCTTTACACAGGACTTTGTTGTAGCATCTTTGGCAGCGATTACAGCCTTGAGTCTTTGGGTATGACGCTACAAGCTTGGCACACCTGTATTTGGGGAGTTTCCCCCATTCCTCTCTGATCCTCTTAAGCTCTGTCAGGTTGGATGGAGAGTTTTGCTGCACAGCTATTTTCAGATCTCTCCAGAGATGTTCGATCGGGTTCAAGTCCGGGGTCTGGCTGGGCCACTCAAGAACATTCAGAGACTTGTCCCGAAGCCACTCCTACATTGTCTTGGATGTGTGCTTAGGGTTGTTGTCCTGTTGGAAGGTGAACCTTCGCCCCAGTCTGAGGTCCTGAGCACTCTGAAGTAGATCTCTCTGTACTTTGCTCCGTTCATCTTTCCCTCGATCCTGACTAGTCTTCCAGTCCCTGCCGCTGAGAAACATCCCCACAGCATGATGCTGCCAACACCATGACTCACCATATTTTTTTAATTTTTTTTATTTCACCTTTATTTAACCAGGTAGGCTAGTTGAGAACAAGTTCTCATTTGCAACTGCGACCTGGCCAAGATAAGGCATAGCAGTGTGAACAGACAACACAGAGTTACACATGGAGTAAACAATTAACAAGTCAATAACACAGTAGAAAAAAGGGGAGTCTATATATACATTGTGTGCAAAAGGCATGAGAAGGTAGGCAAATAATTACAATTATGCAGATTAACACTGGAGTGATAAATGATCAGATGGTTATGTACAGGTAGAGATATTGGTGTGCAAAAGAGCAGAAAAATAAAAATAAATAAATAAAAACAGTATGGGGATGAGGTAGGTGAAAATGGGTGGGCTAACCTGGCACCATAGAGATGGTGCCAGGTTTCCTCCAGATGTGGCGCTTGGCATTCAGGACAAAGATTTCAATCTTGGTTTCATGAGATGAGACATTCTTGTTTATTATGGTCTTAGAGTCTTTAGGTGCCTTTTGGCAAACTCCAATTGGGCTGTCATGTGCCTTTTACTGAGGAGTGGCTTCTGTCAGGCCACTCTACCATAAAGGCCTGATTGGTGAAGTGCTGCAGAGATGGTTGTCCTTCTGAGAGTTTCTCCCATCTCCACAGAGGAACTCTGTCAGATTGACCAGCTGGTTCTTGGTCATCTCCCTGACCAAGGCCCTTTGCCACTGGGTGGCCAGCTCTAGGAAGAGTCTTGGTGGTTCCTAACTTCTTCCATTTAAGAATGATGGAGGCCACTATGTTCTTGGGGACCTTCAATGCAGCATACATTTTTGGGTACCCCTCCCCAGATCTGAACCTCGACGCAATCCTGTCTCTGAGCTCTAAGGACAATTCCTTCGACCTCAGGGCTTGTTTTTTTTCTGTGAGACTTTAACCCTTGTGTAGTCTTAACATTCTGTATACTCCCCTTGTCCTAAGGGTAAAAAATGACCCGCCTTCACTAAACCCCTAAAAGAAAGCTGCTTAATTGAATTTTAAACCCCAAATCTATTTTACATAAATAAACAACGTGTCATTCATCAAACTTTGTGAATATCTGGGGTTTCCTTCTTCACAATGCAGAAAGACTGCATTTAATCAGTGGACACCACTCATTTTTCTTACAACCCACCTGTCATACTTGTTTTCTTTACTAAAGTAGAGGTTTATTATTATTATTGCTAAAGTTGCTGCATTTTCTAGCAAGAGATAGCACTTGTATAGCCTAAGAAAGGTGCAGAAAGTAGTTTTGAATGCATTTTATTGAAGGGAACAATAACAGTCTTGAACTTTTTTGGCAACATAGTGATACATTCTTAAATACTGTACAATGAGGAATTCAACTACACAATATTAGTCTTCTCCCATTTTTTGAACCGTTGCCCCCACCCACAAGGTGTATAAACAACAACAATAAATATGAATAAAATAAGAGAATAGATACAAAACATTTAATCAACTTTAGAATAAGGCTGTAACATAACAAAATGTGGAAAAAGTCAAGGGGTCTGAATACTATCTAAAGGCACTGTATATCAGGATCCCTTGATTGCCCAGAATCTCCACTTGCTCCCTCCACTTTTCTCACCGCCTCCAAACAGAATGGGCTGCAATAGAGAGGCTCAAAAGCACCATGTTCCTTGGAGTGCACATCACTGAGGAGCTGAAATGGTCCCTCCACACTGACAGCGTGGTGGAGGCACAACAGTGCCTCCTCAACCTCTGGAGGCTGAAGAAATGTGTCTTGGCCCCTTAGACCCTTACGAACTTCTACAGATGCACCGTCGAGAGCATTCTGTCAGGCTGCATCTCCGCTTAGGATTTTGCCTGTGTTTAGCGCCATTCAGTTTCTTTTTTTATCCTGAAAACCCACCGAGTCCTTAACGATTACAAGCATACACATAACATGATGCAGCCACCACTATGCTTGAAAATATGGAGAATGGTACTTAGTAATATGTTTGAGGCAAATCCAATACAACACAATACTTTATTCAGGACAAAAAGTGAATTGCTTTGCCACATTTTTTTGTAATATTACTTTATTGTGTTGTTGCAGACAGGAAGCATGTTTAGGCTTATTTCACTGGGGCCAAGCTTCCTGCCATCCAAGATCTCGAAACCAGGTGGTGTCAGAGGAAGGCCCTAAAAATTGTCAGACTCCAGCCAGCCAAGTTCTTTCTGCTACCGCACGGCAAGTGGTACCGGAGTGCCAAGTCTAGGTACAAAAGGCACCCTAACAGCTTCTACCCCCAAGCCATAAGAGTGCTGAACAGTTAATCAAATGGCAACCCAGACTATTTGCATTGGCCCCTTTTTTTACGCTGCTGCTACTCGCTGTGTATTATCTATGCATTGTCGGTACTGGTATATAGCCTTATTGTTATTTTGTTACTTTTTTGTTGTTGTTACTCTATCTTTAGAAAGAACCGTGTTTAAGCAAGAATAGAGTAGAAAATCGTGGAATGACTTTATTCCATCAACGTCAGTAAGGTAAATATTCAACTATACTTGTTCTAGCCTAGGTTTACTGTCTCTCTTAAAACAGGCATTTACACAAGCCTGTTTCAAATGACAATTTAACAAAGGGTTAAAAGGATGTACACTCCAGTTTGTAGAGAACAGTCAGTCTGTAATATCAAGTACAGGGTTACATTCGTTCGTGTTTAATATTTCACCCGTCATCACAAGACCTGGAGAATTCAGGCCATTTACAGCAAACAGCTTGAGGTCAAGGACTGTTTGTATAGATCCCATACCACAGATGATAGATAGGCTTGTGAGCTCTGGGGGTTTTCATAACAGAAACAGTTACAGTAAGAGGGACTTGACTTGAGAATGTTTTGGTTGTTGTTGCATTGATGAACACAGTGACATGATGACATGAAGCAGCGCCTCTTCAACCTCAGGAGGCTGAAGAAATTCGGCTTGCCACCAAAAACAAATCAAGTCAAATTAATTTATATAGCTGATATCTCAAAGTGCTGTACAGAAACCCAGCCTAAAACCCCAAACAGCAAGCAATGCAGGTGTAGAAGCACGGTGGCTAGGAAAAACTCCCTAGAAAGGCCAAAACCTAGGAAGAAACCTAGAGAGGAACCAGGCTTTGTGGGGTGGCCAGTCCTCTTCTGGCTGTGCCGGGTGGAGATTATAACAGAACATGGCCAAGATGTTCAAATGTTCATAAATGACCAGCATGGTCAAATAATAATTATCACAGGCAGAACAGTTGAAACTGGAGCAGCAGCACGGCCAGGTGGACTGTCGGGCTGTATCACCGCCTGGTACGGCCACTGCTCCGCCCATAACCGTAAGATTCTCCAGAGGGTAGTGAGGTCTGCACAACGCATCACTGGGTGCAAACTACCTGCCCTCCAGGACACTTACACCACCCGATGTCACAGGAAGGCCAAAAAGATCATCAAGGACAACAACCACCCGAGCCACTGCCTGTTCACCCCGCTATCATCCAGAAGGCGAGGTCAGTACAGATGCATCAAAGCGGGGACCGAGAGACTGAAAAACAGCTTCTATCTCAAGGCCATCAGACTGTTAAACAGCCATCACTAACATTGAGTGGCTGCTGCCAACATACTGACTCAACTCTAGCCATTTTAATAATGGAAAAATTGATGTAATCAATTTATCACTAGCCACTTTATATAATGCTTACATACCCTACATTACTCATCTCATATGTATATACTGTACTCTATACCATCTACTGCATCTTGCCTATGCCATTCGGGCATCACTCATTCATATATTTTTATGTACATATTTGTATTCATTCCTTTACACGTGTGTGTGTGTGTAGAAGGTAGTTGTTGTGAAATTGTTAGGTTACATTACTTGTTAGATATTACTGCATGGTCGGAACTAGAAGCACAAGCATTTTGCTACACTCGCATTAACATCTGCTAACCATGTGTATGTGACAAGTACATTTGATTTGATGTACATCAGAATAAATATAGCCAACAGTGACTGACTTGTGTGACTGAGTAAGTAAATTATTGAGTGGCAATGTTTGCTACAGCCATGGGGGATTCATAACAATAATACACATAACAGATATGGGAGATGACAGTTGATAGAGGGGAGGATGACAAAATAGCTGATTAAAGACAACCCCCAACTACTACCCAGTGCCATGGGAGGGCTATAGGGGAAAGGGACACAGTAGGGGTTGTTTTTGGACCTCTTCCCCAATGAAAGCATGACCTCAGGGTCATGTAATCTCAGCAGACCTGATTTGTTATAAGAAAAAACAAAATCAGAGGAGAAATTTTGTGTTACTCTTCAATAACGTGACAATGTTTTGGCTATGCTAGCACACACAAAAAAATATGCTACCTTTATTTAATTAGGCAATGCAGTTAAGAACAAATTCTTATTTACATTGATGGCCTACCCTGGCCAAACCTGGGCGACACTGGACCAATTGTGCGTCGCCCTATGGGACTCCCAATCACGGCCGGATGTGATACAGCCTGGATTAGAACCAGGGACTATAGTGATGCCTCTTGCACTGAGATGCAGTGCCTTAGATCGCTGCGGCACTCGGGAGCCCTGTCTGTATCATGTGAGAATGTGCGCATATCCAGATACTCAACTGAGGGACTTCATCAAAATAAAAAACTAGTTCCCAGACATCCCTCGTGAACATTTCAAGCTACGATTTCTCCCTGTTGTGGACATTCCTATGTCTGATAAGGCTACTCAGGAAGGAGAAGCTCTTGTAACATAGTTTGCACTTGAAGTTGTCCTTGGTGTGAACGGTCTGGTGCTGCTTCACATATTTCGCTTTAGCGAAGCGCTTCCCACACGTAGTGCAGGCGTACGGCTTGTCGGCGTCCGTCCCAATGCTCGCGCTCCCATGTTTTGACCCAATGACACCAGAGAGCCCTCCATGACATGGCGCCATTGTTTGGGTGTTGTTGGGATTGTGTGCTGTGTTATAGGCTAGGTACCTCTTGTGGTGACTGCCCATCCTGACCCTGTCTGTATTCGTGTAGTAACCATGAAGCAGCTGAGGAAGGCTAGACCCAGGTCCTCCCACCACTCTCTGTGAAGGCTGAAGCCCAGGCTGACCTGCTCTGTTCATCATGGATATTGTGGTGTGTGTATCATAGGAACAGGAGGGTCTATCAGCCCCAGGCCCTGCTTTATCCCCGCACTGAGACTGTGAAGAGAAGGGTCTGGACTGCAGACTGGATCCCTGACTGGAGCCTCTGTCTCTCTGATGACCACCAGGACTGAGGTTGTTCAGTCCACCTGTCCACTGGTTGTGTTCTGTGTTGTGGTGGAGTCTCTGTCCCTCGGGGTTCGGTCCTAGTTGCGACTCGGGAAGGAAGAGCGACGGCTCCTGATCCAGGGTTCTGATCCGGGGCCAGGGTTTGTGACCATCTGCCTCAAGGGTCTGGTCTCTTCCGCCAGTAACACCAATTATCAGCAGGTCCTCATGGACTGCAGACTGTAAAACACATTGTACAGAAGATAATGTAAAGGTTTATGTAATAAACTCTTTGCTGTACAAACAGAAACATTACATTATAAAATGTTAGCCACAGTCAAGCTCATCTCTAACATTGTGATTCAAGTACCAAAAAATATGGAGCCATTGGAGTTTATTATAAACAAAAAATAAAAATATCCATATGTGTTGATTCATGTAGTATAATGTTTTGGTTCAACTGAGAGAAGGGAAACTCAGTCCCTGCAATGATACAAAAATAACCAAGTCAATCAGCACAGAGTCAATTTTGTATTTAATTTGAACAAAATGGTCATACACTCAGATAATGTGAAACACAGTACTTTTATTGCACAAAACGATATGTGACGAGAAGAAGAACTTTTCTCAATATGGTAACTAGAATACTTTGGGAAAGGTTCAACCTAACATTACACACATCTTCACTACTTCCTGTCAAGTAAACATGAATTAAGGCACTATAATTTCCTCATTATAAAACACCAGATCAAACAACCTGATAAGGTTGTCACTCTTCATCAGTGAAGCATTTTTACAGACACCATCACACCAAACATCCCCACATCGTCTACTCTGCCTCATCATACTCATTCTTTCCTCAGTTCACCTCATCCAGTTCCAAACTACATATAAAAACAACATAATTAACTTCATGACATGTCACTATACTCGGGCCGTGTGCATTTTCTGCTGGTGTATCCTGAGGTAGCTCCTTTCTGAGAACCTCTTCCCGCAGTGCATACAGGCAAATGGCCTCTCTCCTGTGTGGACCTTCAGGTGCATCTTCAGCTGGTGCTGGCGGGAGAACCTCTTCTCACACTGGGTACAGCTGTAGGGTTTCTCCCCTGTATGGACTCTCTGGTGCCTATTCAGGCTGGACGATTGAGAAAAACTGGCCCGGCACAGATGGCAGCCGAATGGTTTCTCCCCTGTGTGCATCCTCTGGTGGATCTCCACCTGTTTGGGGAAACTGAAGGCTTTCCCACAGAACGAACACAGGAAGCGCTTCTCTTTGGCGCTGCCACCTTTACTCATTCCATCTCTACTACTGTCATTTGTCAATGGGCTTGTGTAGCCATTTAGTGTTGAGGCACTGGCATTGTCTGAGGTCTGGTTTAACATTAGGAGAGTGTGAGGAAGATGAAGGCCAGGGAGTGTCTGTGTTGTCACAGGGTCCATGTTCCAATTGACAGATCCCATAGAAGGCAGGCTGAAGGAAGCATCTGTTAGGGGGTTAATCTGAGGCGCCATCAGTCTCTCTGAATCACAACTATAGGAGCAGGACGGAGCATCGCTAGCCGAGTCTGTGTCTGTTCTCATACGGACACCTCCCTGTCCCTGCAGACCAAATCTACGCCTCATCCTGGTTTCGTCCATTCTGTTGTCATGAACACTAAGTTCGGTTGTGGTTTTGTGTTCGACTGTCTGTTTCTGGTTGCGGTTAACAGCGTTGTTCCCCAGCCCAGAGTTGAGGTCGCTGTCCCATCCACTGACCTCCACTATCTCAGCTCTGGTCCTGGCCTGCTCAGTGATGTTGTCCCCTGGGCCCTTGGTTGCAGCAGTCTGGGTCTGGGAATCCAAGATGGCTGCCCAGTCTCCTCTGTTATCCTCCAACCAATCACCTTCAGGAAAAGGTTCCAAAATAGACTTTACAAACATGGCAGAGAACTCTACATATGGAGTTTTTTGAGTCAATTGAATCATCAAGTTTATACATTGTTTGTTGTAAACGTACACTGAGTATACAAAACATTAAGAACACCTGCTCTTTTCATGACAGATTGGCCAGGAGAATCCAGGTGAAAGCTATGATTCCTTATTGATGTCACTTGTTAAATCCACTTCAATCATTGTAACTGAAGGGGAGGAGACAGGTTAAATAAGGATTTTTAAACCTTGAGACATGACTTGTGTGCCATTCAGAGGGTGAATGGACAAGACCAAAAAATTTAAGGAGGTATGGTAGTAGGTGCCAGGCGCACCGGTTTGTGTCAAGAACTGCAATGCTATTGTTTTTTTTCAACTCTCAACAGTTTCCCGCCTATATCAACAAAGGTCCACCACCCAAAGGACATCCAGCCAACTTAACACAAGTATGGGAAGCATTGGAGTCAACATGGGCCAGCATCCCTGTGGAACGATTTCGACACCTTGTGGAGTCCATACCCTGACAAATTGAGGCAGTTCTGAGGGCAAAAGTGTGTGGGGGGGGGTGCAACTCAATATTAGGAAGATGTTCCTAATGTTTGGTATACTCAGTTTTATTGATTTAATTTTATGTAGATGCATCACTATTCCTATTGAAGTATATGTATTATGTTCTGTATATGTATGTCTCTCTTACCTTGCTCCCCCATCTTTAGTCCACTCAGCAGATCAATGCTCTCTGGTCCGTCTTCTATTGTCTCCTCTTTGACCAGCAGCAGGTCAGGCTTCCCATCCTCCATGTCTACTGACTGTAAGAGATACAGAGTGAGATGATGTTGGATCAAGAAATCTGATATGAGCATCCTGCTATGGATCATCTTCTGATTGGGCAATGAGGAATTGCTATGAGTACCATGCAAACATGTTAGGTGATTTGAAATGATGCAAACATGTTAGGTGATTTGCTTACTTGACACTCTTTAAAAGGATAGTTCGGGATTTTGGGAATGAAGCCCTTATCTACTCCCCCAGAGTCAGATTAACTGCTGTATACCATTATTATGTCTCTGCATCCAGTATGCAGGTAATTTGGAGAGCCCATGCTGGCTAGCTTAGCACAAAGAATCAAAGTCTTCGGGTGCACCTAGAATGCTAGCTGTACCCAAATACTTCCAGTGTTTACGCTGAGCTAGTTAGCACTGGCTTGCAAAGTTACCTCGAACTTCCTACATACAGAGATGTAAAATGGTTTCCACAACATCATCTGTCTCTGGGGAAGTAGATAAAGAGCTTAATTGCCAAAATCTCAAACAAAATCTTTAATGGTTTAATAATTCAAAGTCATGGTCCGAGACTTAAAGGTCCAATGCAGCCATTTTTATCTCAATATAAAATAATTTCTGGGTAACAATTAAGTACCTTACTGCGATTGATTTCAATTAAATAGCTTCTCAGCAAAGAGCAATTTTTCAAGCAAGAATTTAGCTAGGACTGTCTGGGCGTGGTCTGATTGGGGAGGGGAAAATGAAAACGAGCTGTTATTGGTGGAGAGGTTTGGAACGCTATTTCTTATTGGTCTACTAAAGGGATACTTTGGTATTTGGGAATTTCCTACTTAACCAGAGTAAGACGAACTCATGGATACCATTTATATGTTTCTGCGTGCAATTTGAAGGAAGTTGAAGGTAGCATATCGTTAGCTTAGAGCAATTGCTGGAAATCTATGCGTATCTACTAGCCAGCTCCTCTCAAACGCAGGGAAATAGACCTTCTGACTTCTCCAAAGCTGGGTGGTTGGTAATTTATAGTCTTACATAGTAATCAATATTTATACATTTGTTCAAATTACTGATAATCATAAGCAATGAGATTCTATCAACTTCCTGATTTTTACGGACTACTTTGGGTTCTGCCAGCGCTTTCTTCCTATGAGACTTGGTGTCGTTTTGAAAACAAAACTCCCGGGAGGCAGCCAGCTGTTGTGTACTCTCAGAGCTAACATGCTTATTGGCAAGTCATCATAACATTAGATAAATCATGTCGGACTTGGAGGTAGAAGAAGAAGACCATTTTTATTCAGAGACATCTTTATTCGAGCCAGAATTTACTGAGGAAGAAGTTGGACGCTGAGCATGCACAGAGGGAGGCTAGACCAGGGGTAGACCAGGGGTTCCCAAATTGTTTCACTCGGGGGCCCACATTCCAGCATTGGGGAACATATCGCATATGCATCACGTCTATTTCTATGGGCACAAGCACTGTTCATGACAAACTGTTCACACCCCTCTTGTTGGTGGAGAGAATTGTATAGAATTGCAACAAAATGTATTTTAAAATTGCAACATTTTCTTTTCTCCCCATGACAAAATGTGTAGAATTGCAGGAAATAAGCTTTAAACCTGCAAAATTATCTCCACATCTCAATCCTTTATTTTCTTTGCATATGACATGAATTCATCCATGAAAAATAAATAAACAATAATGTTGCATACATGGGAGGGCTGCAACAAATTTTCAAAAACAAGAAACAAATAAATAGGTAATTGATCGTATGAATAATGATACATTTGCAGTCACGGAGGAAGAAATGCCAGCAGTTCAGTTTCTCATTGTTTACATGATTTGTATGAATTATATTTTATTGATTGGTATAATGATTTGGTATCAATACACATTTGGTATTAATTAAAGTGTAAATGATATACATTTCCCCCTATTTTCGTTCACCCCAAGACAGTAGCTTCAAAGCCCAGCATCATCTGATTTACATCTCCAACATTTGCTGACAGTTGTCATTTTTCACTTGTTAATTTTACACGGAGTTCAGTAAGTTCTGTTGATTATATTATGCTAAACTATGTGTTTTAGAATGTCTTTACATTCTAAAACAGTGTTGACACCTTTTTCCATTACATTTTTAAAATGTATAATCTTCACCCTATTTTCCCTTAAGGGAAGGTGTAGTCGCCTTGTTTTTTCATTTAATAATTTGTACACCCTGGATGCCAGGTGGTTTTTGGAATGGACATCCTTTATGAAACGTTCCAATTCGTTCAAATTATGTTTAAATGTAATTGTTTTATCTGCCGGCTTGACTGCCTGTGCTCAACAAAAGTATTTAGTCAGCCACCAATTGTGCAAGTTCTCCCACTTAAAAGGATGAGAGAGGCCTGTAATTTTCATCATAGGTACACTTCAACTATGATAGACTGGGCGGCCATTTTTCCAGAAAATCACATTGTAGGATTTTTTATGAATTTATTTGCAAATTATGGTGGAAAATAAGCATTTGGTCACCTACAAACAAGCAAGATTTCTGGCTCTCACAGACCTGTAACTTCTTCTTTAAGAGGCTCCTCTGTCCTCCACTCGTTACCTGTATTAATGGCACCTGTTTGAACTTGTTATCAGTATAAAAGACACCTGTCCACAACCTCAAACAGTCACACTCCAAACTCCACTATGGCCAAGACCAAAGAGCTGTCACAGGATACCAGACACAAAATTGTAGACCTGCACCAGGCTGGGAAGACTGAATCTGCAATAGGTAAGCAGCTTGGTTTGAAGAAATCAACTGTGGGAGCAATTATTAGGAAATGGAAGACATACAAGACCACTGATAATCTCCCTCGTTCTGGGGCTCCACGCAAGATCTCACCCCGTGGGGTCAAAATGATCACAAGAATGGTGAGCAAAAATCCCAGAACCACACGGGGGGACCTAGTGAATGACCTGCAGAGAGCTGGGACCAAAGTAACAAAGCCTACCTTCAGTAACACACTACGCCGCCAGGGACTCAAATCCTGCAGTGCCAGACGTGTCCCCCTGCTTAAGCCAGTACATGTCCAGGCCTGTCTGAAGTTTGCTAGAGAGCATTTGGATGATCCAGAAGAAGATTGGGAGAATGTCATATGGTCAGATGAAACCAAAATATAACATTTTGGTAAAAACTCAACTCGTCGTGTTTGGAGGACAAAGAATGCTGAGTTGCATCCAAAGAACACCATACCTACTGTGAAGCATGGGGGTGGAAACATCATGCTTTGGGGCTGTTTTTCTGCAAAGGGACCAGGACGACTGATCCATGTAAACTAAAGAATGAATGGGGCCATGTATTGTGAGATTTTGAGTGAAAACATCCTTCCATCAGCAAGGGCATTGAAGATGAAACGTGGCTGGGTCTCTCAGCATGACAATGATCCCAAACACACTGCCCGGGCAACGAAGGAGTGGCTTCGTAAGAAACATTTCAAGGTCCTGGAGTGGCCTAGCCAGTCTCCAGATCTCAACCCCATAGAAAATCTTTGGAGGGAGTTGAAAGTCCGTGTTGCCCAGCAACAGCCCCAAAACATCACTGCTCTAGAGGAGATTTGCATGGAGGAATGGGCCAAAATACCAGCAACAGTGTGTGAAAACCTTGTAAAGACTTACAGAAAACGTTTGACCTCTGTCATTGCCAACAAAGGGTATATAACAAAGTATTGAGATAAACTTTTGTTATTGACCAAATACTTATTTTCCACCATAATTTGAAAATAAATTCATTAAAAATCCTACAATGTGATTTTCTGGATTTTTTTTTCTCATTTTGTCTGTCATAGTTGACAGATGATGAAAATTACAGGCCTCTCTCATCCTTTTAAGTGGGAGAACTTGCACAATTGGTGGCTGACTAAATACTTTTTTGGCCCCACTGTATGTGGGAACTCCTTCAAGACTGTTGGAAAAGCATTCCTCATGAAGCTGGTTGAGAGAATGCCAAGAGTGTGCAAGGCTGTCAAGGCAAAGGGTTGCTACTTTGAAGGTAACTCTGGGTCTTCCTTTCCTGTGGCGGTCCTCATGAGAGCCAGTTTCATCATAGCGCAGGATGGTTTTTGCGACTGCACTTGGAGAAACTTTCAAAGTTCTTGAAATTTTCCGCAATTGACTGACCTTCATGTCTTAAATGAATGACTGTCAATTCGCTTTGCTTATTTGAGCTGTTCTTGCCATAATATGGACCTGGTCTTTAACCAAATAGGGCTATCTTCTGCATACCACCCCTACCTTGCCACAACACAACTGATTGGCTCAAATGCAAGGAAAGAAATTCCACAAATTAACTTTTAACAAGGCACACATGTTAATTGAAATGCATTCCAGGTGACTGGAATGAAGGAAGCTGGTTGAGATAATGGCAAGAGTGTGCAAAGCTGTCATCAAGGCAAAGGGTGGCTACTTTGAAGAATCTCAAATATAAAATATATTTGGATTTGTTTAACACTTTTTTGGTTACTACATGATTCCATATGTTTATTTCATAGTTCTGATGTCTTCACTATTATTCTACAATGTAGAAAACAGTACAAAATTAGCATGGCCATGCTTTTTGCACACAATGTATATGGTTAGAGCTTTGGACTAGTAACCGGAAGGTTGCAAGTTCAAACCCCCGAACATACTGCTTCTAAAATTCTGAGGTATAACCATCACCTGGTGCCTTTGATTTCGGTAGCTCTAAAATGTTACCCCTCAAAACAACCTTCTGGGTGGCGCAGTGGTTAAGGGCGACGCCAGCTGTGTCACCAGAGTGGTTAAGGGCGACGCCAGCTGTGTCACCAGAGACTCTGGGTTCGCGCCCAGGCTCTGTCGTAACCAGCCGCGACCAGGATGATGGCCTAGCGTCGTCCGGGTTAGGGAGGATTTGGCCGGTAGGGAAATCCCTGTGTCGGGCCGGGCGCAGTGCGCGCCAACCAAGGTTGCCAGGTGTTTCCTCCGACACATTGGTGCGGCTGGCTTCCGGATTGGATGCGCGTTAAGAAGCAGTGAGGCTATTTCTTCACATTATTGAGTAGACCTTGTGGACTGGAGTGTAGGATGAAATGAAATGTATTCTTAAAACCTCTACAGGATCGGTGGGTTCCATGTGGGACGTTTGAGCGTTTGTAGGCTAATGTGAGGTTGTAAGTAACAAGAACATTTCCCAGGACATAGATATATCTGATATTGGCAGAAAGCTTAAATTATTTTTAATGTAACTGCACTGCCCAATTTACAGTAGCAATTACAGTGAAAAAATACAATGCTATTGTTTGAGGAGAGTGCACAGTTATGAACTTGAAAATGTATTTATAAACCAATTATGCACATGTGGGCAGTCTTGATACAACATTTTGAACAGATATGCAATGGTTAATTTGATCACACTAATACTTTGCACATACACTGCTTCTATCTAGTGGCCAAAATCTAAATTGTGCCAGGGCTGGAATAATACATTATGGCCTTTCTCTTGCATTTCAAAGATGACGGTACAAATAAAATACAAAAAAAAACATGTTTTTCTCTTTGTATTATCTTTTACCAGATCTAATGTATTATATTATCCTACATTAATTTAACATTTACACAAACTTCAAAGTGTTTCCTTTCAAATGGTATCAAGAATATGCATATCCTGGCTTCAGGTCCTGAGCTATAGGCAGTTAGATTTGGGTATGTCATTTTAGGCAAACATTTCAAAAAAGGGGCGGATCCTTAAGTTAACTGCCATTTTTTTCCTTAACTATAAACTTAGGAAGAAAGTTAAGCAAAGTTTCTATTCCTCAAAAAGGTTATTGGAAATGTTTTTGTGCTATTTCTTATGTTTCTCCTAAGAAGAAATTTGATTTTTGAAAATAAACTTATTGGAAACGTTATTAACTTCTTTGGGACTGGGGGGCAGTATTAAGTAGATTGGATAAAATGGTGCCCAGAGTAAATTGCCTGCTACTCAGGCCCAAAAGCAAGAATATGCATATAATTAGTAGATTTGGACAGAAAACACTCTGAAGTTCCTAAAACTGTTTGAATGATGTCTGTGTATAACAGAACTCATATGGCAGGCTAAAACCTGAGAAAGAAATCATCCAACCAGGAAGTCAGAAATCTGAGGTTTGTAGTTTTTCAAGTCATTGCCTATCGAATATACAGTGTCTATGGGGTCATATTGCACTTCCTAAGGCTTCCACTAGATGTCATCAGTCTTTAGAACCTTGTTTGAGGCTTCTACTGTGAATGGGGAGAGAAAGAGAGCTGATTCAAACAGGTGTCTGGCAGAGTGCCATGAGCTGATCACGAATGTGCCCGTGAGAGGTAGCTGCGTTCCATTGCATTTCTAAAGACAAAGGAATTCTCCGGTTGGAACATTATTGAAGATTTATGTTAAAAACATCCTAAAGATTGATTCTATACATCGTTTGACATGTTTCCACAAACTGTAATATAACTTTTTTGACATTTCGTCTGAACAAGTGATCGCGCATTATGCATTTGGATTACTGGGCTAAACGCGCGAACAAAAAGGAGGTATTTGGACATAAATTATGGACTTTATCAAACAAAACAAACATTTATTGTGGAACTGGGATTCCTGGGAGTGCATTCCGATCAAGATCATCAAAGGTAAGTGAATATTTATAACGCTATTTCTGACACCTCTCCTTCTTTGGAAATGGCTGGATGTTTTTCTGTGACTAGCGCTGACCTAACATAATCGTTTGGTGTGCTTTCGCCATAAAGCCTATTTGAAATCGGAAACTGTGGCTGGATTTACTAGAAGTTCATCTTTAAAATGGTGTATAATACTTGTATGTTTGAGGAATTTTAATTATGGGATTTCTGTTGTTTTGAATTTGGCACCCTGCAATTTCACTGGCTGTTGGCGAGGTGGGACCCACATATCCCAGAGAAGTTAATTCCAAGATAGCTAAACCCTTGTCTTAAACTCAGGGCAGTGAGACAAAAAACAAATGAAAGCAATTGAACATGTTTAATTCACTCACAAACTTCATCTGAAAGTTTCAGTATTGAATATTTAAACCAAAGAACATGTTTTGGTGATCTCAGCACAAAATATGCTAACATGATTGCCACTAAAACGGTTGCCTAGCAACAAACATCTTAAGAGGATTCCTAAGAAGATATTTGAGAAGCTCGTCAGAACATCGTGATTTCTTAAGATATTGTTGAGGAATTGCACCTACTATCTTATGAAGTTTAAATATTTTTTGTTAATAAGATAGTTCTTAAGTTTTTGGTAAGTGTTTTTTGAATCTGGGCCCAGGTCCCCCCCCACCTGTCTATAAATTAATATTCATTATGATCTAAAAGGCACAACTGATCTTAGATCAGGACTGGTACTCTAAGAGGTTATGTCGATAGGGGCCCTTACCTAATAGCATTCAGGCAGTAATTCACAGTGGACTCACCTCAGTGTGACTGTGTGTGGTCATATGCTGCTCAGCTGGTTCCTCTGTGGGTTCAGGAGGTGGTGTAGTCTGGTTGTCTTCCATGACCATGGTCCCCTCAGGGTTCCCCAGACCCTCCTCATACCCCTCCTCCTTCACCAGCAGCACCTCTGGACTCTCCTCCTCCTGGAAGAGACAGGTGATACAGATTACACAGACATACACTCCCTCAGGTACATACACAAAGATAATAAACACACTTTCAACATGGTGTTTACCCATCCCAACGTTGTTTGAGTCCTATACTGTAGAATGACTTCATTGTTTTTAAACCCATCTTCTTGAACTGCACTGTTGGTTAAAAACTTCTTATGGCTGAAATCCCGCTACCGGGATCGATATGACAGCCAGTGTAAGTGCACGTCGCCAAATTCAAACAACATAAATCTCATAATTAAAATTCCTCAAACATCCAAGTATTTTACACCATTTTAAAGATAAACTTGTTGTTAATACCACCACAGTGTCCGATTTCAAAAGTGCTTTACAGCGAAAGCACACCAAACGATTATGTTAGGTCACCACCTCGTCACAGAAAAACACAGTCATTTTTCCAGCCAAAGAGAGGAGTCACAAAAAGCAGAAATAGAGATAAAAATGAATCACTAACCTTTGATGATCTTCATCAGATGACACTCATAGGACTTCATGTTACACAATACATGTATGTTTTGTTCGAAAAAGTTAATATTTATATCCAAAAATCTCAGTTTACATTGGCGCATTATGTTCAGTAGTTCCAACTTCAGAATGTTTTCTATCCAAATCTACTAATTATATGCATATTCTTGCTTTTGGGCCTGAGTAGCAGGCAGTTTACTCTGGGCACCTTTTTATCCAAGCTACTTATACTGCCCCCAGCCATAAACGTTGTTTATGTATTAAGGGCTTGTAAGTAAGCATTTCACAGTAAAAAGTCTACAACTATTGTATTTGACACATGTGACAAATAAAGTTTGATTACATTTGAAATATGTTGAGGGTAAATATGATAAGCTATGATTAGTCAAAAGGCATCATCAGACAAACCTGACAACTCTTTTGATGTGTATAGGTGTTTGTTAGGTATTGGTTGTCCCTAATTAACTCAGCCACAAAATAAGAATTGGCTTTATAGTAAACATTAATGAAAACAAAAATGTGATTTTTGGTTTTATTTCAAGATTAGGGTTAGGCATAAGGTATATCAGTGTATTTAAGTTTAGTTTTAAAATCTAATTTTAAGAAGATACATTTTTTAAATAGGCAGGGTTTAGTCATAATAATGACTTTGTTAACTAGTGACTAACTTGGCTATGAAGCGCTGTAGTGTGTATGCACAATAGGGTGAGAAGATGTGATGAGGGGAGTCTCAATAAAGTCTTAGAATGAAATGTCCCATTTTGTGTTTATTAAACATAAACAAGTTTTAAATACATCACATGAAAACCACACATACACACAACAAAAATCTGCATGAACTAGATGAATTGCATTCAATTTCTCATTACAAGTGTCTTAAGAAAAACATTAAGTAGTTGAATAGAAGTAATGAAACAGGCATTTGTGAACATTATATAGGCTAAACCGTACAAACACAACATCTAACAGACTTTTTAGGCTGAAATATATACCATATATAACAATATTCAACCCAGAAATATTCAACACTGAAATCTATTACTCATGTTATCTTTATGCTGACAACAATGAAAACGAATCTGTCTTTAATGAATAGTTTGATCTAAAGGTCAGAAGCTATCGAATGGAAGGGTTACTTAGTATGCTATTGAGTGGAATGGTTTTTCTGCTGGTGTATCCTGAGGTAGCTCCTCTCTGAGAACCTCTTCCTGCAGTGCGTACAGGCGAATGGCCTCTCTTCCGTGTGAACCTTCAGGTGCATCTTCAGCTGGTGCTGGCGGGAAAACCTCTTCTCACAGTGGGGGCAACTGAATGGTTTCTCCCCTGTGTGGACCCTCTGGTGCCTCTTCAGGTCACCAGCCTGAGCGAAGCGCATTTGACACTGGGTACAGCTGAAGGGTTTCACCCCTGTGTGGACCCTCTGGTGCCTCTTCAGGTTGCCAGCCTCGGCAAAGCACATATGACACTGGGTACAGCTGAAGGGTTTCTCTCCTGTGTGGACCCTCTGGTGGATCTCCACCTTCTGGGGGCAGCTGAAGCCTTTGTTACAGAACATGCAGAGGAACCGTTTCTCTTTATTATTGCCAGATGTGGCCCCCCCTCCCTGAGCCTGGGCTATAACCCTGTCATTTGAGTTCAATGCCTGATTGAAAAGAACGCTGCCATGTGAATCGGAAAGTGCCTTCGACGTGAATACGGCATCGGGATCCCTGAACGAGTGTAAAGGAGAGTGGGTCGCGACATTTAGATTTGTATCTAAGCTTCCCCTGTAATCAAAGAAATCTCTGTTCTGTGAGTGTCCATCTTCTAAGTGACTATCTGCATTCCATGTGGGAGGAGCGTCGCCCTCCACTTTCACAGTCACCTCATCTACCACTAGAACCTCCCCTTTCTTATCTAGGCACCCTTCAGAGTATACACTACTACTGTCCCGGTTCAAGTCCCCTCTAGACAGATCAGTCTGTGTCTCTAAACCCATGAGCATGTTGCCAGGGTCCATCTCTGTAGCGTAAGAACAAGATGGATCACCGCCAGTGTCTAACGTGTCACCATCTCCACGGGAATTAACTGTCCCCTGGCTCTGGTGAAATACCAGAAAGTATTCTGAGCCGGGAACAGGTGGACAGCCCAGTCTCTCTGGGTCTGATCTGTAGTCAGATCCTGGTTGTAAGGGCCTTTGTGTTACAGTTAAAGTCTCGGTGTCTGACTCTGACTTGAGGACGGCGTTCAGCGTTCCACTGACCTCCGTGATTCTGCGTCGGGTCCTGGCCTTTGGCGCAGCGGCGAGTTCCTCACTGGCTACAGAGGGCGACACTCCAACCGCTGCTCCAGTCTGGTGCCGTGGGTCCTTCTCTCGTTCAGTCCTCTCCAGCTTAACCCCAGGACCTGCTGCATTTTCATCTGCAGACTGACAAGAAAAGGAGTGGTTATTAATGTTGTTGGGATGTGAGCAAATTAATAGCTGAGGGAAGCATTTCTGAAATAAACAGGCCACATTTGATGTACTGTAATTTTTATGTAATACTATGACACTTACCTCTATCACAATAACATGCTGGGTTGAGGTTCCACTCTCCTCATCAACGGTGATTGGTTGGTCATCTCTCCATGTATTGTGTCCCGCTGGTTTCACAGAACTCCTGTAGCCTCCAGTGAGATGTGCTTCACCTGAGAGGGATTGGGGGAAAAGGGATGGTTAGCTACTGTTAATGCTGAATGCTATATTATACACTATTGACACTGTCTACAATTGGAAAGGATGTGAGGTAACACTTCTTGATTTACTATGTATTGATCATTGTATTAAGTTCCATGCCTCATGTTGTTTTCAATTAGTAAATAATAGGAAATGCCAGTATATCAAGAATCTGGATAGAATATGATAGTGTCTTTCTGCAAGTTTGCTAAGTAACCTGGGGAATTATTGCATACAATTCCAAAACTGACCAAGACTCAATTCTGGTTAACCATGTGGTTAGCACATTTAACGTCACACATGCGCAGATGTGATCCGGACGACAGGCCCCGCAGCCTCGGCCTTCTGCAAAATGTACCTCTTGCCATTCCTTTGTATCGGTCGAGAATCTTGACACTACTGGGACGACTGGCGAGGACGCGCTCTCGCGTTGTTCTCTCTGCGCGCTCCCGTGTCACCTTCATTTCAAGTAGCTGTAGTTTCCTCCGCAATGCCCTGCTTTCATTCTGGCTTTGAGTTATTTCCAAACGAAACACTGCATAGTCGTCGTCTACGAGTTTACAGATGTCTGCCACGGCTGCATTCGCTAGCACCTCCATGATGGAGGCTATTTGAGTGTGAAAAACCATAGGCCTACTGTTAGCCATTGTTGTTAGCAGCTAGCTAACGTTCCCTTGATAACATCTATCAACCAAGTCCTGTCTCCAACGCGAATTAAACACTGCCCGAGGTAAGTATGTGATGCTGTGCAGTTAGAAGTAATATTTTAAGTTCCAAGGTGATAAATGTCTAAATAACAATAAAAACGCTGCCGCGGATATTGTTCTTGGTTACTGTTGACTTCCGTTTACACTTCTTCAGTGGTTTTTAAATGGCGGTTGGCAACCAACTTTAGTGATGCATTACCGCAACCAAATGAACTGGAGTGTGGAGACAGAGACAGAGAAGGTCTAAAGCCTCGTTCACATCCCTACCCAATTAAACCATTCCCCATAAGGAAACGGAATACATTATTAAATACAATATCACCTTAAGGTTTTCTGAATGTGAAAGAGTAAGCTCTTCGATCCGTTCAATCAATAACCGAACTTCTAGACCGGAACCCTGGCACCTTGGGTAACCACTAGGAGCAGAGCCCCACAACGTAGAACTGTAAAACATTAACTCCGTGAGATGTACAATGAGAGCAAAATGGACATTGTGTGTGTGTGAGAAGAGACTTTCATGCATAGGCCGGGTGTAATTCGTGAGAGTGCAGAAACCTCTTGAGTTTTCCCACTTGATGAATACTTCTTCAGGGGGGAAAATTTCTCGGACTAATTTATTGCATTTGACAATGATTTTCAACTTGTTCAATATCAATGTTTCAAGCTCAAGTTTACTTTCCAGCCCAACCCTGCTTATGCACGCTCAAAGTCGTTTATGCGCTCGCGCGTCTGGTTCTTGATAGAAGTCTGCTCGCTCTGTGACGTATATTCTTGCTCGTGTGCTCCATCTCGATTTGGCACTCGTCTGACGCCATAGACAATCAGGATACAGAACCAATTAACACAGAACCAATTGTGCAATTGACATTGTAGCTTTAGTATTGCCTGTAATGATTAATGGTTCAAATAAAAGGGATTTAAATACAACTTATTTTTATATTAAAAAAAGTTGTTCATTTGTTGTCTTTTATCCCCTTCTCTAGATCTTGTCTCATCGCTGCAACTCCCCAATGCGCTCGCGAGGTGAAGGTCTAGTCATGCGTCCTCTGAAACGCGCTTCTTAACACCTGCTCGCTAAACCCGGAAGCCAGCCGCACCAATGTGTTGAAAGAAACACCCTTCACCTGACAACTGAGGTCAGCCTGCAGGCGCCCGGCCCGCCACAAGGAGTAGCTAGAGCACAATGAGCCAAGTAATGCCCCCCCGGCCAAACCCTCCCCTAACCCGGACCCCGCTATCCTGTAGTGACGCCTCTTGCACTGCGATGCAGTGCCTTACATGCTGACCACACCGGTCACGCGCATGCGTCCTTGTTGATTTTGTCCACCCACACCAGACGCGATCAGGACACGCAGGTTGAAATATCAAAACGAACTCTGAACCCACTGTAATAATTTGTGGACAGGTCGAAAAGCATTCAACATTTATCGCAATTTAGCTAGCTAGCTTACTGTTGCTGGCTAATTTGTCCTGGGATATAAACATTGGGTTGTGCATTTTAGGTAAATTACCAAGGTCCTCTGACAATTATCCACAGATAAAAGGGTAAACAGATTTTGTTTCTAGTAATCTCTCCTCCTTCAGGTGTCTTCTTCTTTAGACTTTATATGGCGGTTGGCAACCAGCTTTAAGGTGCATTACCACCACCAACCACCAACTGCACATGCAAAATAAACATTATTTATAGATTGTTTTTCTCATTTCAATGATTTGACGATTGACCGTCACTGTAGTGGGTCATGTGACCTGGACATTTTCCAGAACGCATTTCTGCCCAAAACTGCATTTTTGATTAAAAAAAACATTTTGTTATGTTCAAATGCCCCTCCTGTGACGTGCGACATACCCCTAGCTTTCTGAAACGGGTCATATTTTCTAACCTCTTTCTGTAGCTGGTTGGCTGGAGGCTAACAGAAGAGACTGGGCGTCCATCTTGGATTCCCAGACCCAGACGGGTGCAGCCAAGGGCCCAGTGGACAACATCACAGAGCAGGCCAGGACCAGAGGTGACATAGTGGAAGTCACTGGATAAGACAGCGTCTTCAAATCTGGGCTGGGGACAACACTTTTCACCACAACTAGAAACTGACAGCCGAACACAAAACAACAACCAAACTTAGTCTCCATGACAACATACTGGCTAAGGCTAGGTTGAGGCGTAGATTTTGTCTACTTCATTCTTGAATCAACACATGGATATATTATATATATGTTTTAACTCTAATGGCTCCATATTGTTAGGTACTTGAATCCCTGTTGTAGAGATGGGCTTGACTGTGGTTAACATTGTATTATTATAATGTTTCTGTGTGTACAGAAAATAGTTTCTTATATAAACCGTTAAACATCTCTGTACAATTTGTGTTTACAGTCTGCAGTCCATGAAATCCTGCTGGTGTCCGATGTTGCTGGTGGGAGAGACTGGACCTCTGAAGTGGCTGGTCACAAACCTGGGCCCTGGAAAAGGACATTGGATCAGGAGCTGTCACTCTTCCTACTTGAGTCGGAACCGGCACTGTGCTGCTAGGGACAGAGACTCCACCACACAGATCACCACCAGTGGACAGGGGGACTGAACACCCTCAGTCCTGGTGGTCATCAGAGAGACGGAGGCTCCAGTCAGGGATCCAGTCTGCAGCCCAGACCCTTCTCTTTAAGGTCTCAGTACAGTGATGATGCAGGGCCTGGGGCTGATAGAGATGGACCCTCCTTTTCTTATGATAAAAACACCACAGTTTCCATGATTAACAGAGCAGGTCACCCTGGGCTTCAGCCTTCACAGAGAGTGGTGGGAAACTCCCCTGGTGGTAGTGTATCAGGAAGTCTGTCTTCTCCTTCAGGGTCTCATCTAATGCCTCGTGACTGGGTTCATAGAAGGCCCTGGACCTAGATATAGCCTTCCTCAATTACAGTACCTCATGGTTACCCCACCAATACAGACAGTGCCAGGATGGGCTTTCACCACAAGAGGTACAGTGCATTTGTAAAGTATTCAGATCCCTTCCCATTTTCAACATTTTATGTTGCATCTTTATTCGAAAATGGATACAATTTAAATTTGCGCTTATCAATCTACACACAATACCTCATAATGTCTAAGTGAAAACAGGGTTTTAGTCATTTTTACACATTATAAAAAAAACACGTACCTTATTTACATAGGTATGTATCCATTTTCGAATAAGGCTATGACGTAACAAAATGTGGAAAAAGTTACGGGGTCTGAATACTTTCCGAATGCAGTGTACCTAGCCTATAACACAGCTCACAATCCCAACACCCAAACAAGAGGTATAACGGTCAAGGAGGGAGCTCAAAGACTAATGCTGCGTTCGTAACCAATTTTGAGGTGGTGTTTTGTCACGCACCGCACAGGTGCAGTGAAATGATTTTGTTTTATAGGGTCAACCATAGTAGTATGGCACCCCCTGGATCAAATTAGGGTTAAGTGCCTTGCTCAAGGCACATCGACAGATTTTTTCACCTTGTCGTCTCTGGTATTCGAGCCGACCTTTCGGTTACTGCCCAACGCTCTAAGGCTACCCGCCGCTCTTACCAGTTGTGAAGTCGTTAATACAAGTTGGATACATTCACGTGCTTTGAACTCATTGATAAACACTCATTGGCTAATGGACAACAATCTGCATCAACCATAAACAAAAAGTACAGCTAGACAATTGACAAAAGACAATTGAATATTTACCTTATTGAGGTGATGTAGATGGAATAAAGTCATTCTATTCTTTTCTACTCTATTCTTGCTAACGCACTGTTCTTTCTAAAGTAGTCTGCTCGTTAGAAAGAATAGAGTATAAAATAATAGAATGACTTTATTCCATCTACATCAGTTAAGTATTAAGTAAATATTTCAAAAGATACTGATCATAGGAGATTGGAAGTGTTTTGTAATAAGCAATACTGTATTTCAAAGAACAGCGTGCATACATTTTTAATTTAACCACACCGTTTGAGTTTCAATCAATAAGATCTGTTCTCTACAGTGTAATTGTAAGTAGAGGTGCAACCATGAACAGTAATAATATGGAGTGGCTTGTATTCATGGATGCCAAGGGAAGCTAGGCTTCCTCCAAAAAATTACCAAGAAATAAAGAAAAATACATACAAAACAATTTATTTTGTCTCTCTGTGTTCCATACATTTCCTTAAATTTGCAAGAGGCTGAATGTATCTCACCAGGATAAAGCATCCAAGGGAACAAAATTGTGCCCCTCTGTTTCTCTATGTGTAGCCCATTATGCTGTCTAGTCAAAAAGCGCATGACATTATTGCCACCATAGCATTGAAGCAAGGGAAGGGCACCAACAAACAATTTTTTCAAGGGAAAGGGAAGTCAGTGTCGATTTGGCTTCAGATCAATCACATCACATTACAAGCCAAACATCATTGACAGAACTTGAATTGTTGCATCCTTTCGGTAACTGGCCCAACACTAACCTCTAGGCTACCTGCCGCCCCGAAATGTGGAGGCTTCGTGGTTTACGAGGAGTAGTTGGAGCACGCCGTGTACTGGATGGGGGAAAGAAGAAAGCCTGTCGGTATTATTGATGTTTGACGAAGAGTATCTCCCTTCACATGTGAAGATGGGATATGTTATGTCTGCGGTGAGAGCTTCTGTATCCAAGCCGCTGTTTTGCCGGAATTGCAAAAACTATGGACATGTATCAAGTGTGTGCTGAAGGAATGTTGAAGAATCTGAGGGTGGATGATGTTATAATTGTGATGGCAACCACATTCCCAATTCCCCGGTTAGGGTAAAGGAGTATGAAGTGGCAAGGGTCAGGGCTATACAGCAGGTCATCTACACAGTGACACGTGAAGTAGTTGAATGAGAGAGTGGAGCTGAAGACTGATATGCTGATTGTGAAGGTGAATTTTAGGGTGTTTATCTCATATATGATTAATTGTACTGCATAAACAAACAGAGTCAAAGAAACTGGAGCTGAAATGTTTCGGAGTTTCCAGGACTTCACTGCCGATACATTGCAAAACGTACTGTCCTAAGATGCTCTTCCTTCTCAGGTCCCAGATCCCGAATTAAGGAGTATTTTGAGTTTTGTTCTTGTTTATTTGATTTAGTTAATTACTTGGGCTGATATACATCCAAAACAGTAGGTGGCAGCATGGACCTATAGCATTTGTTTTTGGACCACCATAAAATCAAAGAAGACAGTAGGTGGCTGCAATACACCAATAGGTGTAGTCGGCCATAAAACTTTAAAGAAGAAGAGCGGAAGTGAACAGTGACCAGAAACAAGCGTTTATATTGATGTTATTTAGACGTTTATTAACACCCTGGAACTAAAACGGTGACACTTTTAACTGCACAGAATCGCATAATTACCCCAGGCAGTTCTTAATTCGCGTTGATCACGGGGCTTTGTATAGATGCTAGCTGGCTGTTGGTTAGCTAAAAATGGCTAACGTTAACTGTATGGTTTTTCACACTCAAATAGCCTCCATCATGGAGGTGCTAGCGAATGCAGCCGTGGCAGAGATCTGTAAAGTCGTAGACGACGACTATGCAGTGTTTCGTTTGGAAATAACTCAAAGCAAGAAAGAAAACAGAGGATTGCGGAGGAAACTACAGCTACTGGAACTGAAGGTGGCACGGGAGCGCGCAGAGAGAATAATGCGAGAGCGCGTCCTCGCCAGTCGTCCCAGTAGTGTCAAGATCCTCGACCGATACAAAGGAATGACAAGAGGTACATTTAGCAGAAGGCGGAGCCTGCGGTGGCTGTCGCCGTTCATATATAGCCTAGCCCAACCGGCCTTTTACATTGTTTGTCATCTTACGTCCGACTTTAATGTATTCAGTTAGCAATAAACTTGCCCCCTATGGACCGGCTGGTACATAAAACATCCTCCATTCAGGCTGCAAAGGCTTCAGTTTCTTCCTTAACTTGATTTAATGGCTCGTCAGTGGGGAAAACACGGACAAAATGTGCGTGCTGGTCATATAAAAAATCCACCATCATTTTCGGACAACTTTTGGATGTTGCACACAAAGTGAGTCTGTCTACTCCTGGCAACATCAGGAAGTAGCGTTAGCCACCCTAGAATGGTAGTGATATATATACACTGCTCAAAAAAATAAAGGGAACACTAAAATAACACATCCTAGATCTGAATGAATGAAATATTCTTATTAAATACTTTTTTCTTTACATAGCTGAATGTGCTGACAACAAAATTACACAAAAATGATCAATGGAAATCAAATTTATCAACCCACGGAGGTCTGGATTTGGAGTCACACTCAAAATGAAAGTGGAAAACCACACTACAGGCTGATCCAACTTTGATGTAATGTCCTTAAAACAAGTCAAAATGAGGCTCAGTAGTGTGTGTGGCCTCCATGTGCCTGTATGACCTCCCTACAACGCCTGGGCATGCTCCTGATGAGGTGGCGGATGGTCTCCTGAGGGATCTCCTCCCAGACCTGGACTAAAGCATCCGCCAACTCCTGGACAGTCTGTGGTGCAACATGGCGGTGGTGGATGGAGCGAGACATGATGTCCCAGATGTGCTCAATTGGATTCAGGTCAGGGGAACGGGCGGGCCAGTCCATAGCATCAATGCCTTCCTCTTGCAGGAACTGCTGACACACTCCAGCCACATGAGGTCTAGCATTGTCTTGCATTAGGAGGAACCCATGGCCAACCGCACCAGCATATGGTCTCACAAGTGGTCTGAGGATCTCATCTCGGTACCTAATGGCAGTCAGGCTACCTCTGGCTGTGCGGCCCCCCAAAGAAATGCCACCCCACACCATGACTGACCCACCGCCAAACCGGTCATGCTGGAGGATGTTGCAGGCAGCAGAACGTTCTCCACGGCGTCTCCAGACTGTCACGTCTGTCACGTGCTCAGTGTGAACCTGCTTTCATCTGTGAAGAGCACAGGGCGCCAGTGGCGAATTTGTCAATCTTGGTGTTCTCTGGCAAATGAAAAACGTCCTGCACGGTGTTGGGCTGTAAGCACAACCCCCACCTGTGGACGTCGGACCCTCATACCACCCTCATGGAGTCTGTTTCTGACCGTTTGAGCAGACACATGCACATTTGTGGCCTGCTGGAGGTCATTTTGCAGGGCTCTGGCAGTGCTCCTCCTGCTCCTCCTTGCACAAAGGCGGAGGTAGCGGTCCTGCTGCTGGGTTGTTGCCCTCCTACGGCCTCCTCCACGTCTCCTGATGTACTGTCCTGTCTCCTGGTAGCGCCTCCATGCTCTGGACACTATGCTGACAGACACAGCAAACCTTCTTGCCACAGCTCGCATTGATGTGCCATCCTGGATGAGCTGCACTACCTGAGCCACTTGTGTGGGTTGTAGACTCCGTCTCATGCTACCACTAGAGTGAAAGCATCGCCAGCATTCAAAAGTGACCAAAACATCAGCCAGGAAGCATAGGAACTGAGAAGTGGTCTGTGGTCCCCACCTGCAGAACCACTCCTTTATTGGGGGTGTCTTGCTAATTGCCTATAATTTCCACCTGTTGTCTATTCCATTTGCACAACAGCATGTGAAGTTTATTGTCAATCAGTGTTGCTTCCTAAGTGGACAGTTTGATTTCACAGAAGTGTGATTGACTTGGAGTTACATTGTGTTGTTTAAGTGTAACCTTCATTTTTTAAAGCAGTGTGTGTGTGTGTGTATATATATATATATATATATATATATATATATATATATATATATATATATATATATGTGTATATATATGTATATATATGTATATATATATATATATATATGTGTATATATATGTATATATATGTATATATATACATATATATATGTATATATTTATTTATTTATTTATTATTCAGACAGTTCTGCCTCCCTAGGCGAGACAAATCTTCCCCCCTTCCCCTACCACAATAGGTTTGGCCTTGTTAGTAGGGTAAATAATCAGTTCAATGTCAATAACAGCGTAATATTTTCAATCTGATTACATTGATAAAATCACCAATGCTCTGTACGTTCTGCAGCCCTAGGTGAGACAAAAATAATTACGTCTTAGACATCCGTATGAATCTAAGCATGGCACTTTCAAAAATTACTTTTCCACCCAGACAGAGGTTCTATTGATGCAGAAAACTGTAAGCTTCAACTGCTGGCTACTCGTCTATGGTATAACCCAACAACAGAAGTGCTTCCCTAAAAGCTGCCTAAGTTTAAACAAACATATTCTCTTTTCAGAAAGAGAAAAGCTCAATTAATAAGGACAGAATAGCAAAGTCACATTTTTAAATCTCCTCGAATATTATAGGCTGCAGTTTAGCTTCAGATTGTCATAGAGTGGAATCAATATATCCAAATATGCGTCGGTCAACTCTTTCGCTGGCATTTTTGAGCTTGTTTCTACCATAAGGCATCAGAGTTGAGCATTGTTATTGAACGCTTGATATAATCTGGATTCGTTTTGTATTTATTTCAAAATATAAAGCAAACAATAGATAGCCTTTGTTAACGAAAAGGGCAAATGGGATATGTGATAACCTCACTCAATTCGAGCCCTGGTTTAAGTCAAACACACCAAGCCCTTCCCAGACAGAGGTATTTAATCAGTGCATGCGACAGTATTGGAGTATTTGGCTGTACCGACATCTATGGATAGGATAATTGTGTCTGTCGAACAGGTAGGCGTACCACTTATTTTTTGGGAGATGAAGAAATAGGCTCCAATTATATGTCATTCTATGTTTATGCCCATAACATTTGTTTGGAGGTCCCTCACCAGGCAGAAGATAATTTGACTTTAAACCCTGCATCGGAGAGTTGCAATGTTGCAATCTACTACCTATAGTAGGAAACTGAGTTTCTTATTAATTGTATTTATCCGTTATTTTACCAGGTAAGTTGGCTGAGAACACATTCTCAATTGCAGCAACGACCTGGGGAATAGTTACAGGGGAGAGGAGGGGGGATGAATGAGCCAATTGTAAACTGGGGATTATTAGGTGACCGTGATGGTTTGATGGCCAGATTGGGAATTTAGCCAGGTCACCGGGGTTAACACCCTTACTCTTACGATAAGTGCCATGGGATCTTTTTTTTATTTTTTTTTTATTTTACCTTTATTTAACCAGGCAAGTCAGTTAAGAACAAATTCTTATTTTCAATGACGGCCTGGGAACAGTGGGTTAACTGCCTGTTCAGGGGCAGAACGACAGATTTGTACCTTGTCAGCTCGGGGGTTTGAACTCACAACCTTCCAGTTACTAGTCCAATGCTCTAACCACTAGGCTACCCTTAATGACCGCAGAGAGTCAGGACACCTGTTTATCGTCCCAGCCGAAAGACGGTACCCTTCACAGGGCAGTGTCCCCAATCACTGCTGTTGGGCACTGGGATATTTTTTTTAGACCAGAGGAAATAGTGCCTCCTACTGGCCCTCCAACATTACTTCCAGCAGCATCTGGTCTTCCATCCAGGGACTGACCAGGACCAACCCTGCTTAGCTTCAGAAGCAAGCCAGCAGTGGTATGCAGGGTGATATGCTGCTGGCAAATAGTAATCCATCTGTTATAACACATGGCACCACACCATAATTGTTACAATTACAATAAAAAAAGTGTAACATATTTAAAATATATTTTAATATTCCTGTAGAACTGTAAAACAGTAAGAGCATTTGAGCTTTGGAAACAAGTGCTTTCATAAATGCATGACGGGCCTTGTTTCGCTGGAGCAGTGTAAAATAAGCTTTGTCAATGACCAAATCGAATTTTATTGTTCAACCTCAGTTTCGGCATTTATTTATTTAGTCTCCGCTTAGAGTGGCCTCTTTCCTCTGCTGTGGTTCTTCATTGCAGTCCGCTATGTTTTCTCTCGGTAGCTGTCCATGGGCCTCAAATCATCTGAGTTTGCCTGGACACCAGCCTCCAGCTCCTTCCACCTCTAGAAACTATCTAGGTGGTCATGGGAGTTATCATGCGAGCTGAGGAGGTGTCACCGATTCTTCCAGTCCCTGATTCCATCCCTGACCAGCTCAGATTTGCACTCGTGTGAATAAAGTTTGCAGCAAAAACAGAAGGCTGCATCATTCTGCTTGGAATAGACAAGCCATGGTCTCTTCCACTCTCTCCCTGTTCGCCATCCTCCTATTGTAGTGGGCCACCGAAAACTTTCGTTGCCCATAATTTCTTGGGAAATTCCCTTCCTCCTCCTGATGTGGCCCAGCCTGCACTAACATATCCCGTAAAGATCCATTCATATATGTTGGCCACTCACTGGGATCTTTTCTATTTATTTTGTCTGGCAGTCGGATTTATCAGCAGCACCACCACTCTCATCCGGGACGGGTAGCGACGAATCTGAATCCGGGTCGAAGATAGTAGGGTCTCCGCCGGCATTGTTTGGAGGTGTGGCTGGGCCTGGTGCGACCACTTGTTCTTGTCCAGCCAGAGAGCTGTCATCATTGGTGGAAGTGCATGTCTCGGACTTCGCTGCAAGAATCAGCAAACAGGGGCTCGTCGTTCTCGGCGAATGAATGGCCTGTCCTCATAGGCTTGTCATTCTTCACACCGGCTGATGGACATTGCTGCACGTTTATCAATTTAACCAGCTAATTTCTGTGGTTTAGAGATTATGCCTCTCATCTCATTTTTTTATTTGTTTTTAAATATTCGCTTCCTGATAGTTTTTGTATCTTAGACATGGTGCAAATTGTTTCAAATCTCTATAGATTACTTTTAGCTAAAATTATATTCACTACTAGTAGCTAGCTAACGTTAACAGGCTAGGTTAGGCTACTGCCTTAATCACTAATCGTCTTCGTCACACACAAACATAAAATAAAATAAAATACCGATGCCTTGCAGCCTGAATAGAGGCTGCTTTATGTACGAGTCGGTCCACCGGAGACAGGAGTGTATTACAGGCTGGCATTGCTGAACGATTAGCGCTATGCATCATGTGGGTTGAACGCTATACAATTAATAAAATACCCACGACGGTAGTTGACTGCTTTTACTGGTTATCACTTATTAACCATTTATTCACATTACCTGAATAACATGTTTTACTTGATGACTTATTTCATTCCAAGTCATCATCTAACCTCTATAGAGCTGCTGTCTATGCTGTATGACAAAATCAATTTGAGTAGTTCTTCAAAGTAAATAAGTCATACTTTGACTGCTGAATACCAACTGTCAATCACTTAGATCATGTATTTTCAGGATAGCGAAGCAACTGCTTTCTAGCCCTCTCGATTGCGCGTTCTCGCTTCTCTCAAAAGGTTATTCGTGGTCAACACGCAACATGTGAAATGTTTTCTTTATTTCTGGCATTCTATGAGAACTCCCTGTGTTCTGCAACCAAATTACACCCTGCGCCCTCGTGCGGCAATGTTTGCAAACACAGACAAGGGTCTATACCGTTGAGCAGACAGTAGCTAACCTACCAATCTCTTTTCCCCCAATCACTTTCTCAGGTGAAGGACATCTACCTGGAGGCCACAAGAGCTTTGTGAAGCCAGTGGGACACAATACATGGAGAGATGACCAACCAATCACTGTTGATGAGGGGAGTGGAACCTCAACCCAGCAAGTTATCATAGAGGTTAGTGTAATAGTGCTGCATTAAAAATGTGTTACTTTGTAAATCAAATGTGGCCCATTTATTTCAGAAAGGGTACCCTCAGCTATTCACTTGTTTACATGTACATCCTTATTTATCTGCCATAGGGGAGCTTGTGATACTTCCCTACGACATTGTTAAACGATTCAACTCATTTACCGGTAATAACCTCCACTCTTCTTGTGTCAGTCTGCAGATACAGAGGCTGTAGCTCCTGGGGTCAAACTGGAGAGGTCTAAAGGAGAGGAGTACCCACGGCACAGTGATGACATTGAGACTGGACTGGCTGGAGTGCCCCCTGTAGCCACGAAGGACCCCACAACCGCCTCAGCGCGGCCCAGAACCCAACACAGCATCACGGAGGTCAGTGGACTCCTGAACACCGTCCTCAAGACAGAGACAGATACCAACACTTTAACTGTAACACGCAGGCTGTTACACACAGGATCTGACCACAGATCAGACCCAGAGAGGCTGGGGCCACTGGGCTGTCCTCCTGCTTCTAGCTCAGAGTGTTTACCGATATTTCGCCAGAGGACAGTTCATTCCTGTAGGGATGGTGACGCGTTAGACACCGGAGGTGATGATCTGTCTTGTTCTTATGCTACAGAGATGGACCCTGGCAACATATCCTTGGGTTTAGAAACACAGACTGATCAGTCTAGAGAGGATTGGAACCAGTACAGTAGTAGTTTATACTCTGAAGGGTCCCTAGATAAGAAAGGGGAGTGTATAGTGGTAGATGAGGTGACTGTGAAAGTGGAGGGCGACGCTCCTCCCACATGGAATGCAGATAGTCACCTAGGAGACGGACACTCACAGGGCAGAGATTTCTTAGATTATAGGAAAAGCTTAGAGACAAATCCAAATGTCGTTACTCACTCCCCTTTACACGCGCTCAGGGATAGCGACCCAGTGTCCACGTCGATGGGGCCTTCCAATTCACACAGCCGCGTCCTTTTCGATCAGGTATTGAACTCAAACGACAGGGTTAGAGCCCAGGCTCAGGGAGGGGGAGCCACATCAGGCAATAGTAAAGAGAAACAGTTCCTCTGCATGTTCTGTAACAAAGGCTTCAGCTGCCTCCAGAAGGTGGAGATCCACCAGAGGATCCACACAGGGGAGAAACCATTTAGTTGTACCCAGTGTCATATGCGCTTCACCCAGGCTGGCCACCTGAAGAGACACCAGATGGTCCACACAGGAGAAAAACCCTACAGCTGTACCCAGTGTCACATGCGTTTCGCCCAGGCTGGTGACCTGAAGAGGCACCAGAGGGGCCACACAGGGGAGAAACCCTACAGCTGCCCCCTGTGTGAGAAGAGCTTCTCGGAGAGGACCTACCTCAGGATACACCAGCAGAAAAAACATTCCACTCAATAGAAACATAGAAAATTACCATTTTACCTGATAGCTTCTGACTTGAGATCAAACCCTTCACTAAAGACAATGATGCATTTTTATTTTTGTCAGTAGAAAAGACCCACAGATGCATTTGGAATAAGGAGATTCACAGATTTCAGTGTTGAATATTCCTGGATAGAATAATGCATCCAGACATTGTGTGATATATAAAGACATATATAAGTCTAAACAGTCTGTTACATGTTGTGTTTGTACTATGTAGGCCAGGGCTGGGCAATTGGCAGACATTTCTCCACCTAATGTGGAGAATTGTGTAGAATTGCAGTAGACTTGCTTTAAAACTGCAACATTATTTCTACGCCCAATGGCAAAATGTGTAGAATTGCAGGAATTTGAAACAAAAGTTCCTCTCTGCTGTCAAGAGGGGGGCCTCTAAAATGTTTTGCTCGCGGGGGGGGGGGGGGGGGGGGGGGGGGGGGGGGTCACAGACCTGTGAACCACTGCGGGCCCTCATGATGAGGTCAGATTTTTTCATGTGTTCCAACAAATCTCACAAGTATCAGACACAGCATGCTCCCAGCTACTATCTAGTCAACGCTGCATTGACATTATCCCCACCCCTGGTTAGTCACTATTGGCTTAAAAAAGCCAAACTTAACACAATATCTGCCAATTCATTTTCAGCAATATTGCCCATCTGTCTGTATGGTGCAGGCATTTGTCTCACTCTGTGTAGCCAGTTGATGTGATAACTGTCTTTTGAGTTTCCCCAAAACCTTCTCAATTAAATGTTGTGTTTGTATCTATTATTTGCATACTTTGCCATGAAATGAGCAGCAGCATTACAGAACCATCGCTAGACGGCACATTCCTCACTCGCTAGACACACAATTAAAGGGGAATTTGTTTTTTTGTTTTCTTCCAGACCGACCAAAAAAAGTGTTCTGATGTGATTTAAGCATTTGATTTCGTTGTTTCTCTATGAGCAATTGTAGTTTTAAGAGTGAAAAAACAGGAAAAATATAACATTACATAATTTGGGGGGGGAATCTCAGATTTTATAGGGCCCCCTTGGTTGTTTGTTAACCATGAATTTACCAGTACATTTAGAGAGAACACAAATTTCTCTCATACACTAAGGACCCAGGGAAGAGTTGCAGGGCAGAGAAGAACGTGCCAATTTGAAAGCTAGAAAAAAAAAATTGTAGCTTGGAACATGTTTCATTTTTTTAAAGTAGCTCTTATGCTAGAAAAGGTTGGAAACCGCTGCTGTATGATGTTCTCAAATGCATGTTTCATAACTTCCATTCAAGTACTTTCCCCCCCCCCCCCACGACACTTTTAATGAGAAAATTAAGTTCATGAAGATATTTTTTTTTACTGCCAGTTCTTTTCAGCCAATTTGTATCTTTAATATACAGTTGAAGTCGGACATTTACATACACCTTAGCCAAATACATTTCAACTCAGTGTTTCACAATTCCTGACATTTAATCCAAGTAACAATTCCCTGTCTTAGGTCAGTTATGATCACCACTTTATTTTAAGAATGTGAAATGTCAGAATAACAGTAGAGAATTATTTATTTCAGCTTTAATTTCTTTCATCACATTCCTGGTGGGTCAGAAGTTTACATACACTCAATTAGTATTTGGTAGCATTGCCTTTAAATTGTTTAACTTCGGTCAAATGTTTCGGGTAGCCTTCCACAAGCTTCCCACTATAAGTTGGGTGAATTGTGGCCCATTCCTCCTGACAGACCTGGTGTAACTGAGTCAGGTTTGTAGGCCTCCTTGCTCGCAAAAGCTTTTTCAGTTCTGCCCGCAAATTTTCTATAGGATTGAGGTCAGGGCTTTGTGATGGCCACTCCAATACCTTGACTTTGTTGTTCTTAAGCCATTTTGCCACAACTTTGAAGGTACACTTGGGGTCATTGTCCATTTGGAAGACCCATTTGCGACCGAGCTTTAATTTCCTGACTGATGTCTTGATGTTGCTTCAGTATATCAACATCATATTCCATCTTCATGATGCCATCTATTTTGTTTAGTGCACCAGGCCCTCCTGCAGCAAAGCACCCCCATAACATGATGCGGGCACCCCCGTGCTTCACAGTTGGGATGGTGTTCTTCGGCTTGCAAGCCTCCTCTTTTTTCTTCCAAACATAACGATGGTCATTATGGCCAAACAGTTCTATTTTTGTTTCATCAGACCAGAGGACATTTCTCCAAAAAGTACAATCTTTGTCCCCATGTGAAGTTGCAAACCATAGTCTGGCTTTTTGATGGCGGTTTTGGAGCAGTGGCTTCTTCCTTGCTGAGCGGCCTTTCAGGTTATGTGGATATAGATACTTTTGTACCCGTTTCCCCCAGCATCTTCACAAGGTCCGTTGCTGTTGTTTTGGGATTGATTTGCACTTTTCGCACCAAAGTACGTTCATCTCTAGGAGACAGAACACGTCTCCTTCCTGAGAGGTATGACGGCTGCGTGGTCCCATGTTGTTTATACTTGTGTACTATTGTTTGTACCGATGAACGTGGTACCTTCAGGGGTTTGGAAACTGCTCCCAAGGATGAACCAGACTTGTGGAGGTCTACAATTATTTTTCTGAGGTCTTGGATGATTTCTTTTGATTTTCCCATGATGTCAAGCAAAGAGGCACTGAGTTTAAAGGTAGGCCTTGAAATATATCCACAGGTACACCTCCAATTGACTCAAATTATGTCAATTAGCCTATCAGAGGCTTCTAAAGCCATGACATCATTTTCTGGAATTTTCCAAGCTGTTTAAAGGCACAGCAACTTAGTGTATGTAAACTTCTGACCCATTGGAATTGTGATACAGTGAATTAAGTGAAATAATCTTTCTGTAAACAATTGTTGGAATAATTACTTGTGTCATGCACAAAGTAGATGTCCTAACTGACTTGCCAAAACTAGAGTTTGTTAACAAGACATTTGTGGAGTGGTTGAACAACGAGTTTTAATGACACCAACTTAAGTGTACGTAAACATCCGACTTCAACTGTATGTGTGGTTTTCATATGGAGTATTTAAAACTTGTTTCTGTTTAATAAACACAAAATGGGACTTTTCATTCTAAGACTTTCATTGAGATTCTCTTTAATAAACATCACATATGATCTCAATCTATTCTGCATAAACCCGACAGCACTTTATAACCATCATACACTTACTAAGTATACCTACACACTAACAAACACCTACTCTGTCTGTGTAATCTGTAATCTGTATCATTCTGTCTCTTCCAGGAGGAGGGTCCAGAGGTGCTGCTGGTGAAGGAGGAGGGGTGTGAGGAGAGTCTGGGGAACCCTGAGGGGACCATGGTCATGGAGGACAACCAGACTACACCTCCTCCTGAACCCACAGAGGAACCAGCTGAGCAGCACAGGACCACACACAGTCTCACTGAGGTGAGCCCACTGTAAACTACTGTCTGAATGGTATTAGGTCAGGGCCTGTATCCACAAAGCTTCTCAGATCAGTTTAGCCTTTTAGATCATAATAAATAACAGCACTCTTACTCAGACTATTTGTAGATATGGGTCCAGGTCTTGATAAATTTAGTCGTAAGTGTGGGACCATGTCTTTTGAATTACTAAACCATTAAAGAGGGTCAATAAATCAAATCAACTAGCAGTTTGCCTAGTACTAGTACTAACATATCTTACAGTCAGTAGACATGGAGGATGGGAATCTTGATCTGCTGCTGGTCAAAGAGGAGACAATTGAGGAAGAACCAGAGAGCATTGACCTGCTGAGTGGACTAAAGATGGGGGAGCAAGGTAAGGGACAAATACATATAGCCTACATACAGTAATATATCATCAATGGGAATAGTGATGCGCCTGGCAATTGTTTTTCTCTTCATTCATAAAATGAAATCAGTAGAACACACATTGCAATGTACAAACATGACCAAGTTATTGACAACAACAAAAAAGCCATGTTTGTAAAGTCTGTTTTCTAACCTCTTCCTGCAGGTGGTTGGTTGGATGCTAACAGAGGAGACTGGGCAGCCAGCTTGGATTCCCAGACCCCAACAGGTGCAACCAAGGGCCCAAGGGACATCACCACTGAGCAGGTCAGGACCAGAGGCGACATAGTGGAAGTCAGTGGATGGGACAGCGTCCTCAACTCTGGGCTGGGGAACAACATTGTTAACCACAACCAGAAACAGACAACCGAACACAAAACAACAACCGAACGTAGTCTCCATGACAACAGACTAGCTGAGACCAGGGCGAGGTGTAGATTTGGTCTGCGGGCACGAGGAGGTGTCTGTCTAAGAACAGATTCGGCTACCGATGCTCCGTCCTGCTCCTATAGTTGTGATTCAGAGAGACTGATGGCGCCTCAGGTTAACCCGCTAACTGGTGCTGCCTTCAGCCTGCCTTCTATAGGATCCATCAACTGGAACATGGACCCTGTGACAACACAGACAGTCCCTGGCCTTAATCCTCCTCACACTCTCCTAATGTTAAACCAGACCTCAGACAATGCCAGTGCCTCAACACTAAATGGCTACACAAGCCCATTGACAAATGACAGTAGTAGTAACGCTATCAGTAGATCCGGTGGCAAAGAGAAGCGATTCCAGTGTTCGTTCTGTGGGAAAGCCTTCAGTTTCCCCAAACAGGTGGAGATCCACCAGAGGATGCACACAGGGGAGAAGCCATTCGGCTGCAACCTGTGCCAAGCCAGTTTCTCAGACTCGTCCAACCTGAAGAGGCACCAGAGGGTCCACACAGGGGAGAAACCATTCGGCTGCCACCTGTGCCGAGCTAGTTTCTCCCACTCCTCCAGCCTGAAGAGGCACCAGAGAGTCCACACAGGGTAGAAATCCTTCAGCTGCCCCAATGTGAGAAGAGGTTCTCCCACCAGCTGAACATGCACCTGGAGGTCCACAAGGGGAAGAGGTTCTCAGCGAGGAGGTACCTCAGAATACGCATAGTGATATGTTGTACATTTACATTTTAGTAATTTAGCACAATAGTTAGTTTGAAGGTAAAGTGTTTTATACACGGATCTTTACAGGAAACCTACTGATCGTAACAGTTTGTTGAGGGCTGACAGTTGTCACCCACTTCTCTTGAAAAATAGTTTTACCTACAGCCAATTCGGTCGAATCAAAAGAATTTGCAAAAAACAATCAGATTTCGACAGAAATATGGCTGAGACGCAAAGAAAATTCAAGGAGAGGGTGTACAAAAATGATCAGATTAATATTGCCATTGAGAAAATCCAAAACAAAACGAGACATGACCTTTTTCAAGGTCAGTTTCGCAAAAAGACGCCTTCTTGCGTTCTAACTACCCGCTATTCAAAGTGCACTGAACAAATTAAGGGAATCGTTCAATCATTGGCACATTCTAAAATCCGATAATAATCTCGGTAATGTGTTTTCGGACCTTCCCTTGGTCGTATTCTCGCGGGGCAGAAATCTCAGAGATCAATTGGTACACTGATTTACCACCCCAAGATATTCCCGAACGATGTCTATTTGTGCCCGTACTGGATGGAAATTACAAGTGTAATGGTTGTGCTCAATGCAATGGCATGTTGATCCTTCAAACACCCAAAAACAGGGAAATAGATCCCAATCAAAGTTGTTATTATGTGCTCCACTAAGGCAGTTATTTATCTGATAACTTGTCCTTGTGGTAAAAAATGATGTGGGTAAAACAAAGCGCAAATTAAAAGTACGTATCTCAGAGCATCGTAGCACCATTAGGTGCAAAAACTCGACTTACCCAGTTGCGGCCCACTTTTTGGAAGCAAACCACTCGATTTCGTCTCTGCGTTATATTGGCATCGAACATGTCACCCTCCCTAGGAGAGGGGGTGATCTTGATAATTTATTGTTAAAACGAGAGGGTGCCTAGATCTTTAATTTAAAGACCCTTGCTCCCTTCGGTCTCAACGCAGACTTTGATCTGAAGCCATTCTTGTGATTATTGTAACTTTTGCCATTGTAATCATTTGTAAGCTTGTGTCGTCTAAAATGAATCTATGATCGTATGCTATCCATTTGTTTTTTGTATGCTGATCTTTGTCTGCCATTTTAATATGTGAGAATTAACCAGTGATATTAGGCCACACTTGGCCATGATTACAGACACCGGTGTGTCTTTTGACACTCTATAAACGAGTCATCCCGCAGTGTTTGTGATTACACCCTGATGAAGACAGCTTGGCTGTTGAAACGTTGGATATTAAATGTTTTGCATCTGAGCTCCTAGAGTGTGCGGTTCTCCTTTATTTTCAGGTTTTCTACTCCATTAGCCAGCACCTCGCCTATATAGGTGTGTGTTTCTTTTTCTTCTTGAAGGTAAAGTGTTAGTAAAGTTATTCAACAGTCGTTGCCAAAAGTTTTGAGAATGACACAAATATTAATTTTTACAAAGTCTTCTGCCTCAGTTTGTATGATGGCAATTTGCATATGCTTCAGAATGTTATGAAGTGATCGGATGAATTGCAATTAATTGCAAAGTCCTTCTTTGCCATTCAAATGAACTGAATCACAAAAAAACATTTCCACTGCATTTCAGCCCTGCCACAAAAGGACCAGCTAACATCATGTCAGTGATTCTCTCGTTAACACAGGTGTGAGTGTTGATGAGGACACGGCTGGAAATCACTCTGTCATGCTGATTGAGTTTGAATAACAGACTGGAAGCTTCAAAAGGAGGGTGGTGCTTGGAATCATTGTTCTTCCTCTGTCAACTTTTGGAGGATGGCCTGGTGTCAAGAAGGGCAGCAAAAAAGCCACTTCTCTCCAGGAAAAACATCAGGAACAGACAGATATTCTGCAAAAGGTACAGGGATTGGACTGCTGAGGACTGGGGTAAAGTCATTTTCTCTGATGAATCCCCTTTCCGATTGTTTGGGGCATCCGGAAAAAAGCTTGTCCGGAAAAGACAAGGTAAGTGCTACCATCAGTCCCGTGTCATGCCAACAGTAAAGCATCCTGAGACCATTCATGTGCGGGGTTGCTTCTCAGCCAAGGGAGTGGGCTCACTCACAATTTTGCCTAAGAACACAGCCATGAATAAAGAATGGTACCAACACATCCTCCGAGAGCAACTTCTCCCAACCATCCAGGAACAGTTTGGTGACGAACAATGCCTTTTCCAGCATGATGGAGCACCTTGCCATAAGGCAAAAGTTATAACTAAGTGGCTCAGGGAACAAAACATCATATTTTGGGTCCATGGCCAGGAAACTCCCCAGACCTCAATCCCATTGAGAACTTGCGGTCAATCCTCAAGAGGCTGGTGGACCAACAAAACCCCACAAATTCTGACAAACTCCAAGCATTGATTATGCAAGAATGGGCTGCCATCAGTCAGGATGTGGCCCAGAAGTTAATTGACAGCATGCCAGGGCAGATTGCAGAGGTCTGGAAAAGAAGGGTCAACACTGCAAATATTGACTCTTTGCATCAACTTCATGTAGTGGCAAAAAAAGCCTTTGACACTTATAAAATGCTTGTAATTATACTTCAATATTCCATAGTAACATCTGACAAAAAATATCTAAAGACACTGAAGCAGCAAACTTTGTGACAATTAATATTTGTGTCATTCTCTCAACTTTTGGCCACGATTGTATCGTTTTGTGCAATAAAAGTACTAAACTTGAAGTTGTGAGTGTATGACGATATTGTTGAAATTAAATACAAAAGTAACTCTGTGCTGACTGACGTAATTATTTCTGGAGCTCTGAAGCAGCTGGTCACAAACCTTGGCCCCGCATCAAGGGCCTCATTTGTAATTGTTGGGTACATTTCATACTATCTGTGTGTCGCATGTCTGAAAAGAGAGCGCACATACAAAAAATATTTATAAACATATGCATGTTTCCCATTATAAATCAGACCTGTCTTGAAACTGAGTGCACGTGAACAAGCATTAAAACTAAAACGCCCATCATTGACCTTTTATGGTGTATACTTTAAGTATTGGAATTAGGCCAAGGCCATTTATAAAGGAAATAGCAATGGCAACCTTGATCAAATGTCTCTGGAGGTGTTGGCAAAATATTTTAAACATTTACAGTGACATTTGCTGTATTTAAAGTTTCTGAAAGAGAAAAACTTGCAAATTGTTGTGGACCTGTAAACAGATATTTTGAATTAAATATAATTTTGCATTTACTTCTTCCTGAACCTAAATATGCTGCACTACCCGCAAATAATTCTAAAACCTTGTCTAATATCTTACTTAGAAGCAAAATATCAGCTTTCTGTTCATCTTTTAAATTCCACTGTACATAATAAACCATGCGTAAAATACTTATAATAGCCTCTCTAATAGGCCCAATTTCACACTAAGGAGAGGCCCTTCAAGTGTAAGCTGTGTTACAAGAGCTTCTCCTTCCTGACTAGCCTGATCAGACACAGGAGTGTCCACAACGTGGAGAAATCGTAGCAGTGTAGCTTGAGATGTACACAATCTGGGGAACCATTCTTTAGCTGACATATTATAGTTATGTGAAGTGTCGTTGAAAGGAGTGATAATTGGAATGGCGAAAAGTGTTGAGGAGGGTCAACTGAAGTTGAAGATTCCCGGGGTCTGTGGCACCCACCGTTTGGTGCGATGCAGACCCGGCAGAGAGCGTGGTGAAACAGAAGACACTGGCAGCCCATTCTTGCATAATCAATGCTTGGAGATTCCCGGGGTCTGTGGCGCCCACCGTTTGGTGTGATGCAGACCCGGCGGAGAGCGTGGTGAAACAGAAGACACTGTCTGTACTACTGAGTTTTGATGTATAGTCTTGACCAGATAAAGACAATGTATCAGTTATCCCGTGAGAGCTTTTGTACCGAACCCATTGCAGTGTTTTAGGTGTCAAGCTTAAGGTCATGTGGCAGCATTGTAAAGGAAAGAGATTCCTAGATTCGTTTTTTTGGTGTTCATGCCCATGTTTGTCAACTGTAACGCTGGAATGGAACTGAAATCACAGAGGTTAGATGTGGTGGCAGCTGCAGAGAAGTACTTGGGTGTACAAGGTTTTACTGCAGAAGAGTTACAAGGTGTTTTCAACAATAGTGTCTTGTCTTCCCAGGCTACAGGCCTGGTGTAGGATCAGATAGGGCCAAAGTGGTGGAATAATTGAGTTTTTAATGGGTGTAGGGTTAGTTTGTAGGGCAATTTTTTCACAAAATGTTATGAATTCATACTAAAGTAGGCGGATACATAGCCAATACAGTAGGCATGTACCTACAACTTTTGTTTGTAGACCGCCATTATGCCAAATAGGAAGAGTAAAAATCCCTTCTTCAGCCCCCACCAGGGCATGAATGCTGTCTAGCGTAGTTTGTTTCATTGACATTTGAAAAGTGTTCTGTTTCCATCAAGCCTGTCATGACATTTTTTTTTATCTGACATGTACTTTACTGGCATAAAAATGTTAGATGGAAACCTGGTTAGTCATCAAAAATGAACCATGAAACAAACAAAAAAATGAAAAAAATGAAACGACCAATCTTAAACAAAAAAAATGAAACGACCAATCTTAGAGATGGAGGAAGAAAGATGGCAAAAAACCTATGTATTGTTTGAAACTGTGGGGGAAGAGAGCATGGAGAGTGATAATGAGTGAGTTACAGTGGAGAAAAAGAAAGGAACGAGAAGTAAAGTTGAGGTGGAAAATTGGAAACTCAGACTCATTTTTAGTTGGTGAGGGTTTTGGAACAATGGAACCTGGGAGATCCTTTTGAAATCTCGATAAATGTAATGTTTGCGTTGGGTGAAGTAGCATCAGTGAGGGTCACAAGAAGTGGACTTATTTAGATGTTTTGTGTGTCCGCGGAGCAGAAGCAGCACGATTTGAACCTCAAGAAGATATGAGTGGAATGTTTTGTGTATGTATCTTCAAAGCCACCCCCTTATCTCTGGGGTGGCGCATAAAGTACGTGCAGATGTAATACCTGAGGAAGTAGGAGGAGTGGTTGGTGCACTTTGACTGACCCGTATGGTAGATGGAGCGAAGAAATAAATTTCATCCACACTTTTGTTCTTTGATGAAGAGTCTCTCCCTTATGTAAAGTTGAACTATATGAGATACCCCGTAAAAGCCTAAATGCACAAACCCCGTCAGTGCCATGAATGCAAAAGGGAAGAGTATCGATATGCCAGCGGAGGTTAGATGCTGCAATTGTGGTGGCGAACATGGCCTGAATTCCAGGATTGCCCTGTTAGAGTGAAGGAGACAGGTGGCAAGAGTAAGGTCTGTCCAGTATGTGTCCTACCTGGAGGCGGTGAGAAGAGTTGAAGGAGCAATAGTAGTAGAGCCTACACCAGTGAATGTTCCCCGGCAACCGAGGTATCCAGATATATTGCATGTTAAAAAGGTGGAGTTTGTAGCATTTATTGCAACGGTCGTAAACTGCACAGCACAAATCCTGTCAAACAGTGCTTGACTTGGACAGAAATATGTGCCTAAACTCATTTTGGGTGCCGGTATTGTTTATATTTAGGTGCATGAGCTCCACAATACTTATGAACTAATATTATATAAGAGGTACAGGAGCTCTTGCAGTAGAGAAACTGAGCCACCAGTGCTCAGCTACCGAAAGAATATGGATATACTGACAAGATTACATGTCTCTCCGCCCTAACAATGGGAGTCTTTGTTGTCAAGCTCCCATCTATCCTTTTTGTATTTGTGGATAATTCATTATTGTAATACTTTTTTGAATATTCGATGAGGGTTGTTGACGTCAACCGCCTGTACTATATGGAGAGAGATGCTATGCTATTAGCCTCAACCATGAATATGCAAAGAAATCTCGAGACAACTCTGAAATAAAGTTGCCGGGATGTCACGTGTCCTACTTATATCAGTACACTTAACGTAAGCATTGCAAAAATTATATTTGATCAAATAAACCTAATGTAGCATATACGCCAATTTACATTTTTTGTTGACCAAATTCGACACCCTCATTGACCTCCACACAAAAACTCCTTGCTTGGTGGGAGAAACGAAAAAACGCCACCTGCTGGAGGGAGATAGATTTTCCGCAGAGTTGGGCCTCTCGTCCTCTTTGGCTCCGGTGAGCTCCTGCAAGTCGAGCTCACAGGCCCCTGAGCCTTTGTCGTCTGTGTGACGATGTGACTTGAATTGGAATGTTTGTTTTTTTGGATGATGTCGTTTTTTTCCCCCCCAGTCCTACAATGGATTTATTTTATACTTGTATAGTTTACCACCCGTACAGTAAGAAGCGGTATGCACCTCTAAAAAATGTTTGCGGACAGCCATAACACCATAGAAGAAGAACGAAACGTATGCGAACTGCGCGTCACTGTGAGCGGAAGTGAACAGTGACCAAGAATAATTTCCACGTTATCGTTTTTATTGTTATATAGACGCTTATTAACACACTGGAACTCAAAATATTAATACTTTAACTGCACAATATCACATACTTGTCTCATATATTCTTTAATTCGTGTTGGAGACAGGACTTGGTTGATAGTTATCTAATAGGTAACGCTATCTAGCTGTTAGCTAACAATGGCTAACTGTATGGTTTTTCACACTCAAATAGCCTCCATCATGGAGGTGTTAGCAAATGCAGCAGTGACAGAGATCTGTAAACTCGTAGACGACGACTATGCAGTGCTTCGTCTGGAAATTTCGCAAAGCCAGAAAGAAAACAGGGGATTGCGGAGGAAACAACAACTATTGGAACTGAAGGTGGCACGGGACCGCGCAGATAGGACAATGAGAGAGCGCGTCCTCGCCAGTCGTCCCAGTAGTGTCAAGATCCTCGACCGATACAGAGGCATGGCAAGAGGTACATTTTGCAGAGGCTGCGGGGCTCCCCTGTGCGCATATGTTAAGATGTGTTACCCAGAATTGGGTCTTGGCCAGTTTTTGGATAGTATGCCATACTTCCCCTAATTACTTAGCTATCTTGTAAAAATATTTATTTACCAGGCAGGTCAATTAAGAACAAATTCTAATTTCACAAAGACACTCATTTTCTAACCAGATACTTGATTTACTGACTTTCCTATTTTCATACTCAATTAAAATAATGTGAGGCATGGAAAATAATCAATAAATAATATATCAAGAAGTGATGAGTAGTCTTACCTTCCATCCTTGCCAATTGTAGACAGTGTCAATAGTGGACAATATAGCCTTGCGCATTGACAGTAACTCACTTAACCACCACTTTCCCCCCAATCACTCTCTCAGGTGAAGGACATCTCACTGGAGGCCACAGGAGCTTTGTGAAGCCAGCAGGACACAATACATGGAGAGATGACCAACCAATCACTGTTGATGAGGGGAGTGGAACCTCACCACAGCACGTTATCGTGATAGAGGTTAGTGTCATAACATAACAGTAAAAATGACAGGAGATCAAATGTGGCCCGTTTTATTTTAGAAATGATTCCCTCTGCTATTCATTTGCTTACATGTACATCTTCATTTATCTGCCACAGGGGAGCTTGTGAGACTTCCCTATGACATTGTTATCCAATTCATCTCATGTACCGGTAATAACCTCCTCTCTTCTTGTGTCAGTCTGGAGATGCAGAGGCAGCAGGTCCTGGGGTCAAGCAGGAAGGGACTGAAGGAAAGGACCCAAGACACAACAGAGACATCCAGACTGGAGCAGCGGCTGGAGTGGCGCCCCCTGTAGCCACAGAGGACCTCCCCAACACCCCACCGGCCAGGCCCCGACGCAGCATCACGGAGGTCAGTGGAACGCTGAATACCAACCTCAAGTCAGAGAGACACAGAGACTATGACTGTAACACACAGGCTCTTACACACAGGATATGACAACAGATCAGAACCAGAAAGACTGGGTCTGTTGCCACTGGGCTGCCCCACTGCTAGAGGTCTTCACAGGTCCCAAAAATTAGGCCTGTTCCAAAATGGAACTGGGGCTTTAACACCCTGTCCCAATATGCAAAAATACATGAAAAAAATATGGAGACCTGTTTTAAACGGACCTGAGGACAACTAGACCCGTTACGTATAGACTTGGTCAAATCCAGACCCCTTTTGTTTTAAACTACTTTATTAACGGGAGCTGATAAAGCAGGGGAGGAAGGATGAGAGAGGTGCCACTCAAGCAGGTGGGGGAGGGGCCGTACTGTGAGCGAGTGACAAGTGGAGGAGGGAGGAAGAGGTGAGTAGGCAACCAACCAAGCCGACTCGCGCTATAGTAGACTAATAGCTGCCGTAGCTAGGTTATTTATCATTAAATATGATTATGTAGTATCTATGACTGCATCAAACTGGAAGAAGCTCACTAACTAGCTAGGCTAATTAAGGCGGCAGTGCGTGCTTTCTCATCCTACAGGTACAAATAACAAAAACTCCATTCAGAATATTAAGTAGCAGCCTACCTGTTGGCTCTTGGTCGTTGTAGCCTATCCTTGTCCTTCAACATTTAGTTCCGTTATTTTAATTCCATCTTCCATTGATTAGATATCTCCTAACTTTTGTCACGTAGCGAGGCCCTACGACTGTAGCCTACATCCGCCTTGATGACTTATGATTGGCCAATAACAACCAGCTACATGCTCCACTCTCATGAAAAGCAAGAGCAGCGTCATAAATAATCACATTTTCCTCTCTCTACTGCAGCAGTCGCGTTCAGATCTGTATGGCTCATTCCGGTTAAGTCAGTTAAAATTACATATAACCAAGACCCGTGATATTATTTAGAATTCTGGATCCGAACCTGCTTAGGTCCCGGGTAAAGGTGGATACGTGAAGAGCCAGAGGACAGTTCATGGTGACGCATTAGATACTGGCGTCACCTGCCAAATGCAGGTAGATTTTGGCATTGGTTGGTAAGATGTCTATTTCACTAGCCACGTTGACGGGTGGTCAGGGCTCCACAGTGCGAGCTTTTCACTCGCTTTTGTGAATATTTTTTATTTTTATTTTTTTTTACCTTTATTTAACCAGGCAAGTCAGTTAAGAACAAATTCTTATTTTCAATGACGGCCTGGGAACAGTGGGTTAACTGCCTGTTCAGGGGCAGAACGACAGATTTGTACCTTGTCAGCTCGGGGGTTTGAACTCGCAGCCTTCCGGTTACTAGTCCAACGCTCTAACCACTAGGCTACCCTGCCGCTATAAATAGTCAAGTATAGTAAAATAAATGCTGCAGTAGTTGAAGTATTTCCAACGCTTTGTTTCATAGCTGGTAAATTAATCGCACAAAGTCAAAGAACTACGAATCCTATATAGCCTATTCCAACTCGCGCTGCAACACTGCCTTGCTGGAGGCTGTGCGCACGTGAAGAGCTGAGTGAAATGTACCATTTTTTAGAAGAGCTGTGCACTGACATAAAAGTTGGTTTAATTTACTTGAAACGAAAGTATTGAAGTGAGACTTTGTCCTTGTGTTTCTTGGCTATTTACATTTTGTTCATAAGCTAGGTTGTTTTTCTATGTTTGAGTTTCAACTGCTAGAGAAGAGAAGACAACGCTTCTACTAGTCAGACTCAATCTCAAAGGCGCTACCACGGTAACCTCCCGCCCTCAAAGGGGAAGGTGAAAATGTTTGTCTCATCTGATATTTTTGATTTATGTGACTCAGGTCACATAAAATGTTATTATTCAATGTACCACATTACGTACGTCTTACTAGTAATACATACAACATTTTTAGAAACATTACAAAGCATCTGTTTTTTTTGTTGTGTTTTGTTGGTGTAACTTTACTGTCCCAAAAAATATTTAAGGGTAAATCAATCTGAGTGGCTGGTGGACCAACATGTTTATTCCCTGCTGAAGGTGATGATCTGTCTTGTTCTTACGCTACAGAGATGGACCCTGGCAACATATCCTTGGGTTTAGAGACAGACTGATCTGTCTAGAGAGGTCTGCAACCAGTACAGTAGTAGCGTGTACTCTGAAGGGTGCATAGATAAGGGGAGGTTGTAATCGTAGAGGTGACTGTGAAAGTGGAGGGCGAGGCTCCGCCCAAATGGAATGCAGATAGTCACCTAGGAGACCGACACTCACAGGGCAGAGATTTTAGATTACAGGGGAAGCTTGGAGACAAATCTAAACATCCCGACCCACTCCCCTTTACACTCGTTCAGGAATCGCGACCCAGTTTCCACGTCGATGGCACCTTCCGATTCACACGACCGCGTCCTATTCGATCAGTTATGGAACTCAAAGGGCCAAGGCGTGGGGAAGGGGTGCAACAGTAAAGAGTTGCGGTTCCTCTGCATGTTCTGTAACAAAGGCTTCAGCTGCCTCCAGAAGGTGGAGATCCACCAGAGGGTCCACACAGGAGAGAAATCCTTCAGCTGTACCCAGTGTCACATGCACTTTGTCCAGTTTGGTGGCCTGAAGAGGCACCATAGGGTTCACACGGGAGAAAGCCTTGCTTGCGAAAGTATTCACCCCCCCTTGGCATTTTTCCTATTTTGTTGTCTTACAACCTGGAATTAAATTAGATTTTTTTGGGGGGGGGTTGTATCATTTGATTTACACAACATGCCTACCACTTTGAAGATGCAAAATATATTTTTGTGAAAAAAAGAGACAAAAAAAATGAACTTGATCGTGCATAACTTTTCACCCCCCAAAGTCAAAACTTTGTAGAGCAATCTTTTGCAGCTGCAAGTCTCTTGGTGTATGTCTCTATAAGCTTGTCACATCTAGCCAATGGGACTTTTGCCAATTATTTTGCCACTGGGACTTTTGTTCCTTCAAGTTGGATGGGTCCTGCTGGTGTACAGCAATCTTTAAGTCATACCACAGATTCTCAATTGGATTGAGGCAATTCCAAGACATTTAAATGTTTTCCCTTAAACCACTCAAGTGTTGCTTTAGCAGTATGCTTATGGTCGTTGTCATGCTGGAAGGTGAACCTCCGTCCTAGTCTCAAATCTCTGGAAGACTGAAACAGGTTTCCTTTAAGAATTTCCCTATATTTAGCGCAATCCATCATTCCTTCAGTTCTGACCAGTTTCCCAGTCCCTACCGATGAAAAACATCCCCACAACATGATGCTGCCACCACCATGCTTCACTGTGGGGATTGGATTCTCAGGGTGATGAGGTGTTGGGTTTGTGCCAGACATGATGGCCAAAAAGCAAAAATCTTACTCTCATCTGACCAGAGTACCTTGTTTCATATGTTTTGGGGGTCTCCCAGATGCCTTTCGCAAACACCAAAGTGTTTGCTTATTTTTTTCTTTAAGCAATGGGTTTTTTCTGCTCTGTGGAGTGTACGGCTTAAAGTGGTCCTATGGGCAGATACTCCGATCTCCGCTGTGGAGCTTTGCAGCTCCTTCAGGGTTATATTTGGTCTCTTTGTTGCCTCTCTGATTAATGCCCTCATTGCCTGGTCCGTGAGTTTTGTTGGGCGGGTTTGTTGTAGTTTCATATTCTTTCCATCTTTCTTTTAATAATTGATTTAACGGCGCTCCGTGGGATGTTCAAAGTTTTAGATATTTTTTTTTTTAGCCATCCCTGATCTGTATGTCTCCACAACTTTGTCCCTGACCTGTTTGGAGAGCTCCTAGGTCTTGGTGGTGCCACTTGCTTTGTGGTGTTGCAGACTCTGGGGCCTTTCAGAACAGGTGTGCATATATACTGAGATCATGTGACACTTAGATTGCACACAGGTGGACTTTAATTAACTAATTCTGTAATTGGTAATTGGTTGCACCAGGTCTTATTTAGGGGCTTCATAGCAAAGAAGGTGAATACATATGCACGCACACACCACTTTTCTGTTGTTTAAAAAAAAAAATTGAAACAAGTTATTTTTTTCACTCCACCAATTTGGACTATTTTGTGTATGTCCATTACATGAAATCCAAATAAAAATCAATTGAAATTACAGGTTGTAATGCAACAAAATAGGAAAAATGCCAAGGTGGATGAATACTTTGCAAGGCATTGTTAAACATAGAAAGTAACCATTCTACTCGATAGCTTCTGACGTATTGATTATTAAATCCTGCATTAAAGACAAAATATATTTTTAGCAGAAAAGATCCACAAGGGCAACTGATTTCAATGTTGAATATTCCTGAGTAGAATATTGCATCCAGATATTGTGATTTATATCCTAAAAATTGTTACATATTGTGTTTGTACTGTGTAGGCTATATGATGTTCACAAATGCCTATTTCATTACTTTCATTACTTCCATTCAACTACTTAATTTTTTCCCCAAGACCCTTTAATGAGAAAATGAATGCAGTTCATCAAGTTCATGCATATTTTTAGTTGAGACGTCTATGTGTGGTTTTTAGATGGTGTATTTAAAACTTGTTTGTTTCATAAATACAAAATGGGATTTTTAATTCAGACTTTTATTGAGACTCTCTTTAGTATACATCACATCTGATCTCACCCTATTCTGCATACTCCCGACAGTGCTTTAGAACAAATATACACTTACTACATATACCAACACATACTCACACACTAACAAACACCTACTGTACATGTCAAAATAGTTTAGTCAGGTTTGTCTGACTTTTGACTTATCATAGCTGACTCAAATGTACCCAAAACATCATATTTATGTCCACCATGATGGATTTAACAACAATGAAGTCATTCTGTAACTACAGTACAGGACTCAAATGTAGGGGGAATGGGTAAACACTCCATGTGGAAAGTACCTGTATGTCTGTGTAATCTGTATCACCTGTCTATTCCAGGAGGAGGAGGGTCCAGAGGTGCTGCTGGTGAAGGAGGAGGGGTGTGAGGAGGTTCTGGGGAAACCTGAGGGGACCATGATCACAGAGGACAACCAGACTACACCTCCTCCTGAACCCACAGAGGAACCAGCTGAGCAGCACAGGACCACACACAATCTCACTGAGGTGAGCCCACTGTGAACCTCTGTCTGAATGGTATTAGGTCAGTGCCTGTATCCACAAAGCCTCTCAGAGTAGGAGTGCTGATTTAGGATCAGTTTTTCCTTTTAGATCATGTGAAAAAGACTATGTAGACAGGTGAGGACCTGGTCCTCAATCAGCACTTTTACTCTGAGACTCTTTGTAAATACAGGCCCAGGTCTTGATACATTTTATCTAAAGTGTGGGACCATGCCCTTGAATTATCAAACCCTTAATGAGTGTCAAGTAATCAAATCAACTAACACGTTTACATAGTATCACATCAACTAACATGTTTGCATAGTATTCATAGCAATCCCTCATTGCCCAATCAGATGTTCCATAGCAGGGTGTTTATATCAGATTTCTTGATCCAACATCCTCTCACTCTGTATCTCTTACAGTCAGTAGACATGGAGGATGGGAAGCCTGATCTGCTGCTGGTCAAAGAGGAGACGATAGAAGACGAACCAGAGAGCATTGACCTGCTGAGTGGAATAAAGATGGGGGAACAAGGTAAGGGAGAAATACATATAACCTACATACAGTAATAGATCTTCTGGGAATAGTGATGCACCTTGCTATTATTATTAATTTATTTATTTTCTTCGTTCATAAAATTAAATCAATACAATTTATGTTTACATACAAAATACACAATGTATGAACTTCACCAGGTAATTGACTCCAAAAAAATCCATATGTAGAGTTCTCTGCCATGTTTATAAAGTCAATTGTCTAACCTCTTCCTGCAGGTGGTTGGCTGGAGGCTAACAGAGGAGACTGGGAAGCCATCTTAGATTCCCAGACCCAGACGGGTGCAGCCAAGAGCCCAGGGGACAACGTCATTGAGCAGGGCAGGACCAAAGGCGACATAGTGGAGGTCAGTGGATGGGACAGCGTCTTCAACTCTGGGCTGGGGAACAACACTGTTAACCACAACCAGAAACAGACATTCGAACACAAACCAACAACCGAACTTAGTCTTCATGACAACAGACTTGCTGAGACCAGAGCGAGGCGTAGATTTGGTCTGCGGGAACGGACAGATTTCCAAATGCGGCAGAAGAGAACAGACACAGACTTGGCTATCGATGCTCCTTCCTGCTCCTATAGTTGTGATTCAGAGAGACTGATGGCGCTTCAGGTTAACCCCCTAACAGGTGCTGCCTTCAGCCTGCCTTCTATAGGATCTATCAACTGGAACATGGACCCTGCGACAACACAGACACTCCCTGGCCTTCATCCTCCTCACACTCTCCTAATGTTAAACCAGACCTCAGACAATGCCAGTGCCTCAACACTAAATGGCTACACAAGCCCATTGACAAATGACAGTAGTAGTAATTCTATCATCAGATCTGGTGGCAAAGAGAAGCGCTTCCCGTGTTCGTTCTGTGGGAAAGCCTTCAGTTTCCCCAAACAGGTGGAGATTCACCAGAGGATGCACACAGGGGAGAAACCATTCAGCTGTACTCAGTGTGATATGCGCTTTGCCCAGGCTGGTCACCTGAAGAGACACCAGAGGGTCCATACAGGGGAGAAACCCTACAGCTGTCTCCAGTGTGAGCAGAGGTTCTCCCACCAGCACCAGCTGAAGAGGCACCTGAAGGTCCACACGGGTGAGAGGCCGTTCACCTGTACTCACTGTGGGAAGAGGTTTTCAGAGAAGAGCTACCTCAGGATACACCAACAGAAAATACACACAACCAGTGTATAGTGAGTGACATGTAATGTTGTACTAGTTAGTTTGTAGTTAATTCTATTGGGTTTGTATGATGAGGCAGAGTAGATGATATGGTGATGGTTGGTGTGATGGTGTCTTTAAAAATGCTTCACTGATGAAGAGTGACAAACTTTGTCCCTATAGGATGATACTGGTGATACATGTTTACTTGACATAAAGTAGTGAAGCTTTGTGTGATGTTTAACCTTTCCAAAGTATTCTACAATAAATTTTTTCAAAATGAGGAAACCATTTTTTCAGAAAAAGTACAGAGAAAAGTTATTGTACTGGTCATGTATCGTTTTGTGCAATAAAATTACTGTACTTCAAAGTTGAGTGTATGACCACTTTGTTGAAGTTAAATACAAAACTGACTGTGCTGACTGACTTGGTTATTTTTGTATCATTGCAGGGGCTGAGTTTCCCTTCCCATTCAAACCAAAACGATATACTTCATTCTTGAGTCAACACATATGGACATTTTTTATAATACATTTGTATCAGTGTTAAGAGATGGGCTTGACTGTGGAGAACATTTTATAATGTCATATTTTGGTGTGTACAACAGAGTTGATTATAAAAACGTATATATTTGTGTTTACAGTCTGTAGTCCATGAGGACCTGCTGATATCCAGTGTTGATGGCGGGAGAGACTGGACCTCTGAAGCAGCTGGTCACAAACCCTGGCCCCAGATCAGAACCCTGGATCAGGAGCCGTCGCTCTTTCTTCCTGAGTCACAACCAGGACCAAACCATGAGGGACAGAGACTCCACCACCACACAGAACACAACCAGTGGACAGGTGGACTGAACAACCTCAGTCCTGGTGGTCATCAGAGAGACAGAGGCTCCAATCAGGGATCCAGTTTGCAGCCCAGACTCTTCTCTTCACAGTATCAGTGCAGGGATGGAGCAGGGCCTGGGGCTGATAGAGAGAGACCATCCTGTTCCTATGATACAAACACCACAGTATCCATGATGAACAGAGCAGCTCTCCCTGGGCTTCAGTCTTCACAGACAGTGGTGGGTGAACCCCCTGGGGGTATTCTAACAGGAAGTCTGTCTTCTTTAGGGTCTCGTCAAATGCCATGCGACTGGGTTCATGGAAGGCCTGTGCCTGGACCTGAGTCTAGCCTTCCTCAGCTACTTCAGGGTTACCCCATCAATACAGACAGGTTCAGGATGGGCGTTCACAAGACGTACCTAGCCTATAACACAGCACACAATGCCAACAACACCCAAACAATGGCTAGATTTCAAGGAAGGAGCTCAAAGACTAACCACCTGAGGGTGGTGGCTCCTGCTTCTGCCACCTGTGGTGTCATTGGGTCACAACGTGGGAGGCCGAGTGTTAAGACGGACGCAGACAAGCCATACGCCTGCCCCACTTGTGGGAAGCGCTTTACTGAGGCGAACTATGTGAAGAAGCACCAGACAGTTCACACCAAGGAGAGGCCCTTCAAGTGCAAAGTATGTTACAGGAGCTTCTCCTTCCTGAGTAGCCTTATCAGACATAGGAGTGTCCACAATGGGGAGAAATCGTAGCAGTGTGGCTTGAGATTTACACAGAGGACATCTCGGAACCATTCTGTAGCTGACATACAAGGCATTCGTAAAGTATGCAGTCCCCTTGACTTTTTCACATTTTGTTACGTAACAACATTCTAAAATGGATTAAATACATTTTTTCCCTCATCAATCTACACACAATACCCCATAATGGCAAAGCAAAAACAGTTTTAGACATTTATGCTAATGTATTAAAAATAAAAATGAATGTACAATTTTACGTAAGTATTCCGACCCTTTGCTATGAGACTCGAAATTCAGGTCAGGTGCATCCTGATTCCATTGATCATGCTTGAGATGTTTCTACAACTTGATTGGAGTCCACCTGTAGTAAATTCAATTGATTGGACATGATTTTGAAAGTCACACATCTGTCTATATAAGGTCCTACAGTTGACAGTGCATGTCAGATAAAAAAACCAAGCCATGAGGTTGAAGGAATTCTCTGTAGAGCTCCGAGACAGGATTGTGTCGAGGCACAGATCTGGGGAAGGGTAGCATAAAAATTCTGCAGCATTGAAGGTCCCCGAAAACACATTGGCCTCCATCATTCTTGAATGGGAGAAGTTTGGAATCGACAAGACTCTTCCTAGGGCTGGCCACCTGGCCAAACTGAACAATCGGCGGAGAAGGGCCTCGGTCAGGGAGGTGACCAAGAAACCCAATGGTCACTCTGACAGAGCTCCAGAGTTTGTCTGTGGAGATGGGAGAACCTTCCAGAAGGACAACCATCTCTATAACATTCTACTAATCAGGCCTTTATGGTAGTGGGCAGACAGAAGCCACTCCTCAGCAAAAGGCACGACAGCCCTCTTGGAGTTTTCCAAACGGCACCTAAAAGACTCAGACCACAATTCTCTGGTATGATGAAACCAAGATTTAACTCTTTGGCTTGAATGCCAAGAGTCACGTCTGGAGGAAACCTGGCACCAACCCTACGGTGAAGCATGGTGGTGGCAGCATCATGCTGTGGGGGTGTTTTTCCAGCAGCAGGGACTGGGACACTAGTCAGGATTGAGGGAAAGATGAACGGAGCAAAGTACAGAGAGCTCCTTGATGAAAACCTGCTCCAGATCGCTCAGGACCTCCGACTCTGGCCCAGCCAGAGTCCGGACTTGAACCCGATTCAATATCTTTGGAGAGACCAGAAAATAGCTGTGCAGCGACGCTCCCCATCCAACCTGACAGAGCTTGAGCAGATCTGCAGAAAATAAATGGGGGAAAACTTCCCAAATACATGTGCCAAGCTTGTAGTGTCATACTTGAGGCTGTAGACTTGAGGCTGTAATCACTGCCAAAGGTGTGTCAACAAAGTACTGAGTAAATGGTCTGAATACTTATGTAAATGTGATGTTTGAGTTTTTATTTGTTATAAATGTGCAAACATTTTTACATGATGGGTTATGTTGTGTAAATTGAGGGGGAAAAACAATTGAATCATTTTAAGAATAAAGCTGTAATGTAACAAAATGTGGAAAAAGTCAAGGGGTCTGAATACTTTACTAATGCACCGTAGTTATGTTGAGTGTCTTGGGCTAAGAGGGTAATTAACCACATACCCCTCATTAATCCTTTAATTTACCATTTGAAACAGGCTTGTTGTGTAAATACCTATTTTTAGAGAGACAGTAAACCTAGGCTAGAACAAGGACAATTTAATATTTAACTTATTGAGGTAATGTAGATGGAATAAATGTATTCATTGTATGGAGATTTGACGTGTTGCGTAATAAGCCGAAACCGTAATTCACAGAACAGCGCGCATCAATTTTTTATTTAACCGCACCCTTTGAGCTATGACGCCGAACAAACGGAAGTGACCAATAACAATTTCCACGTTAAGGTTGTCATTTTTAACGTTTAATAACACACTGGACCATTTTTAATTTAACTGCATAGCATCACATACTTACATCAGGTTGGGTTTAATTCGCGTTAGCTAACAATGGCTAACTGTGACGGTATGGTTTTTCACACTCAAATAGCCTCCATTATGGAGGTTCTAGCGAATGCAGCTGTGGCAGAGATCTGTAAACTCGTAGACGACGACTATGCAGTGTTTCGTTTGGAAATAACTCAAAGCCAGAAAGAAAACAGGGCTTTGCGGAGGAAACTACAGCTACTGGAACTGAAGGTATCACGGGAGCGCGTCCTCGCGAGTCGTCCCAATAGTGTCAAGATCCTCGACCGATACAGAGGAATGGCAAGAGGTACATTTTGATGAATGCCGAGGCTGCGCGGCCTGTCGCCCTGTTCCCCTCTGCTCGTGTTCAGATGTGTTGACCAGATTTTGAACTTGGTCAGTTTTTGGATAGTATGCAATACTGCCCTGACAGCCATCTTGCACCATTTTTGTTATTTACCAGGCAGGTCAATTAAGAAAAGTATTATTGCACGAAGACGTAATTGCCTTGTCCAAATACCTATATTTGCGTTCAAAATTGTAGGTATTTTAGGTATGTGAATTTTCTAAAATTGAGTATGCTTTGAATGCTAGTATGTTATAGTCATGTCGGCTTTTCATCTAGTAGAAGTCAATGCTCACTTTCGAGTAAGACTCACTTGTTTGACAACAGCTGATGAGTTTGACAACAGGGATGAGCTACCAAATGAACGAATGGCGGGAAACGTCGAAAATTAGATGACGCATTATCTGTATTATGCCGAGTTCATAACGATTCAGGACAAGTACATCTCAGACTTCTCTGTATTCAAGACAACTGGGAACTCGGAAAATTGACTGGAAATTGCAAGTCGGAAAATCGGGCATCTTTCTAGAGCTCGGACTTCCCTACCTGAAGATCACTGATGTCATTATTTGACCTCGGTTATTTCCGAGTTCCCAGTCTTGAAAGCACATTGAGCCCCACTGTCTCACGTCACGTGGCGTCGTCCCTTAACGGGGTGCAGGCAGAATCGACCCAATATCTAATGTAAGACAATGGATTAGCCTAGTGTGTTGGCATTTGTTGCTAACTGTATTATTTTTTACTAACCTGTAGGTTCTAAATAGTATGTAATACGATTATTACACAGTATGCAGTAAGTATTACCCAAGCCAGATTTCAGACACTGCCATTAAGTATCATGTTCTAACCAGATTCTTTATTTACTTAATTTCTTATTTTCATACTCAATTAAAATAATGTGATGCATGATGGAACATAATCAATCAATAAATAGCATATCAAGAAGTTATGAGAAGTGTTACCTTGCCGATTGTAAACTGTCAATAGTGTACAATATTGTGTTGAGCATTGACAGTACCTGCCTTAACCACCACTTTTCCCCCAATCACTCTCTCAGGACATCTTGCTGGAGGACACAGGAGCTTTGTGAAGCCAACGGGACCCAATGCGTGGAGAGATGACCAACCAATCACTGTTGATGAGGGGAATGGAACCTCAACCCAGCATGTTATTTTGATAGAGGTTAGTATCAGTGTTACATAAAAAATGATAGTACATCAAATGTGGCCCGAATTGGCACCTCATCTCATAGGAAAAGACACGTAAGACTGACGGAAACATCCAGTCACACATTCGGATTTGTCACTTCAAGACCAAATATATCATACTTTGACTAAAATTATGACTTATTGACTTACACCGTTGTGCAACATCACGGGTAAGCTCTGGCCGTCATCTTTCAGCTTGAAAAAGCGGATTTCTACTGGTGCCCGATTCACAAAGTCAAATCCATTTTTTTTGAAAAATAATATATATATATTATAATATATATATATATAATATATATATATGTTTATATATATTATAATATATATATATATATATATATATATATAAATATATATATATATATTATAATATATATATATATATATATATTATAATATATACAAAAATATATATATATATATATTAAAATATATATATATATATATATATTATAATATATATTATAATATATATATAATATTATAATATATATATATATATATATATATATATATATATATATATATATATATATATATATATATATATATATATATATATATATATATTATTTTTTTTTAAATTAAAAAAATAAGAACACGAGGAATAAAATACAAGAGTGGAGCTATATACAGGGAGTACCAGTTCCAGATCAGTGTATGAGGTATTAGATATGTATGTGAAGGCAGGGTAAATTGACTAGGCATCAGGATAGATAATAGTAAGAGTAAAATAAAAGAACAGAGTAACAGCTGCATATTTTGAGTGTAAAATGTTTTGTGTTTTCGGTGTGTGTGTTTACACTGTGTGTACAAAACATTAAGAACACCTGCTCTTTATTTGTTACCGCAAATATTTTTCATTGTGCTCCTACATTTTTTCATCTTAGGCTCACACATGCTCCTTGTAAAAAAGGTCAGTGTAGAGCCCTGCTGATGGGCCCCGGTTTTGAGAGTCAGCGTGGCGGAGCAGTTGTTGCCTACCCTCACCACTTGGGGCTGGCCCTTTTACCGATAATCAACTCCTCTCTTCTTGTCAGTCTGCAGATGCAGAGGCTGCAGGTCCTGGAGGATCATCTCTGGTCAAGCAGGAGAGGACTGAAGGAGAGGACCCAACACACAGCAGAGACATCCAGACTGAAGCAGCGGCTGGAGTGGTGCCCCCTGTGGCCGTGGAGGACCTCACCACCACGCCCCAGCACAGGACCCGATCCAGCATCACGGAGGTCAGTGGAACGCTGAACGCCGTCCTCAAGTCAGAGACAGACGCCGAGACACACAGGCTCTTACACACAGGATCTGACCACGGATCAGACCCAGAGAGACTGTTGTTGGGGAGACCTGGCTGTTCTCCTGCTCCTGACTCAAAGTATTTACTTTATGGAAGCCCAAGCCCAAGGTCGGTTCATTCCCATGAGGACTCGGGTGATGCGTTAGAGACTGGCAATGATCTGTCTCGTTCTTATACTACAGCGATGGACCCTGGCATCATGCCCTTGGTATTAGAGACACAGACTGATCTGTCTAGAGGGGACTGGAACCAGTACAGTAGTAGTGTATACTCTGAAGGGTGCATAGATAAGAAAAGGGAGGTTATAGCGATAGATGAGGTGACTGTGAAAATGGAAGATGACGCTCCTCTGACATGTAATGCAGACCAGACTCATTTATGGGAAAGATACTCGCAGAGCAACACCAGTGACTTAGACTGCAGGGATAGGTTAGAGACAAATCTAAATGTTGCGACCCACTCCCCTTTACACGCGGTCAGAGATCGCGACCCAGTATCCCCGTCGATGGCACCTTATGATTCACATGGCAGCATCTTTTTCGATCAGGTATTTAACTCTGACGACAGGGCTAGAGACGAGTGTCGGGGAGGGGGAGCAATGTCAAGCAATAGTAAAGAGAAACGGTTCCTCTGCATGTTCTGTAACAAAGGCTTTAGCTGCCTCCAGAAGATGGAGATCCACCAGAGGGTCCACACAGGGGAGAATCCCTTCAGCTGTACCCAGTGTGAGAAGAGATTCTCCCGCCAGGACCACTTGAAGAGGCACCAGAGGGTCCACACAGGGGAGAAACCATTTAGCTGCCCCCAGTGTGAGAAGAGGTTCTCCCAGGCTGGTGACCTGAAGAGGCACCAGAGGGTCCACACTGGGGAGAAACCCTTTAGCTGTACCCAGTGTCACATGCGCTTTGCCCTGGCTGGCAACCTGAAGATGCACCTGAAGGTCCACAAGGGAGAGAGGCCGTTCACTAGTATGCTTTGTGGGAAGACGTTCTCAGAGAGGAGCTACCTCAGGACACACCAGCAGAAAACACATCCCGCTGTATAATATAGAAAAGTAACCATTTTGCTCGATTGCTTCTGCCGTTTAGATCAAACCCTGCATTAAAGTCAGATACATTTTTATTGTTGTCAGCTGAAAAGATCCACAGATGCATTTGGAATAACGAGAGTAACAGATTTCAGTGTTGGATATTCCTGGGTAGAATTTTGCATCCAGACATTGTGTGATATACAGTGCCTTCAGAAAGTATTCACATCCCTCGACTTTCTCTACATTTCATTCTTACAGCCTCAATTTCAAATTGATGAAATTGAGATTGCCTTTTTACAAATTAATAAAAAATGATAAGCTGGAATGTCTGAAGTATTCAACCCCTTTGTTATGGCAAGCCAAAATAATGTGTTTAACAAGTCAGTCACAAGTTGCATAGACTCACTCTGTGCAATAATAGTGTTTAACATGATTTTTGAATGACTGCTCATCTCTGTTCCCCACACATACAATTATCTATCTGTAAAGTTCCTCAGTCAAGCAGTGAATTTCAAACACGAAGGAGGTTTTCCAATGGTAGATCGGTAAACATAAAAAAACAGACATGGAATATCCCTTTGAGCATGGTGAAGTTCATACACTTTGGATGTTGTATGAATACACCCAGTCACTACAAAGATACCGATGTCCTTCCTAACTCTGTTGCCGGAGAGGAAGGAAACCGTTCAGGGATTTCACCATGAGGCCAGTGGTGTCGTTAAAACAGAGTTCAATGGCTGTGCTGGAAGAACTAAGGATGGATCAACCTTGTAGTTACTCCACAATACTAACCTGATTGACTGAGTGATGGAGAAAGAAGCCTGTACAGAATACAAATATTCCGAAACATGCATCCTGTTTGCAATAAGGCACTAAAGTAAAACAGAAAAACATGTGGCCAAGAAATTAACTTTGTCTTGATTACAAAGTGTTATGTTTGTGGCAAACACATTACTGATTACAACTTTTTATATTTTCAAACATGGTGGTGGCTGCATCATGTTAGGTGTAAGCTTGTCATCTGCAAAGAGTTTTTTAGGATAAAAAAACTGAATAGAGCTAACTACAGGCAAAATCCTGGAGGAAGAACCCGGTTCAGTCTGCTTTCTAACAGACACAAATTCACCTTTCAGCAGGACAATAACTAATATACTGGAGATGCTTACCAAAATGACATTGAATGTTCCTGAGTGGCCGAGTTACAGTTTTACCTTAAATCTACTTAAATGGTTGTCCTGCAATGATCAACAACCAATTTGACAGAGCTTGAAGAATCGTTTTAAAGAATAATGGGCAAATGTTGCACAATCCAGGTGTGGAAAGCTCTTTGGGAGTCACAGCTGTAATCGCTGCCAAAGGTGCTTCTACAAAGTATTGACTCAGGAGTGTGTGATGGTTAATTTCTTTGTCTCTCCTCATTTGATAGTAAACTTATCACACAAGTCAGAGTTATACTTAAACTAAATCTTTATTCACATAAGGGAGCAGGTCAATACAACACACACATACAAAGTGAATTGATTGAGTGCTCTACGATAATGATGGCTGGTCGACGAATCACCCTCAGATGATTCGTTGAGAGCCCAGAGACAAAGAATACAACACCTTTTTTTTTATAGCAAAGTACATCCTTCTGAATGTTCATGACAAACAGATTTATAGAATGGGTCACAATGTTTAAGATTTGTATGAAAGATACTAATAATTCACATCAGACAGTATCTGCTATAAAGACTGTTCTCATTGTGTAGAAACCAAGGTCTGGCCCTGAGCCATCTCTCCCTGGTTGCTCCGGTTTGACTGGAAGACATCTCCCTCACATGAATGGAATGTGGCCCAAGGCATCGTAAATCTGTCAACATTAAGCCTCCAGAGGCCCATTCTCAGTGGAACACACACAGATGAGTGTTGCAACAATATTCTGTTGCATGAAACAACCATTTGATGCAATAACAGCATTTATAACAATTGTAATTTCTCTCACAGGTGTGAATGCTTATGTAAATTAGATATTTATGTATGTCACTTTCAATAAATTTGCTAAAATGTCTAAACATGTTTTCACTTTGGTTATTATTAGGTATTGTGTGTAGATGGGTGAGGGGAATTATTTTTAAATCCATTTTGAACTCTGGCTGTTAGAAAATGTGGAATAAGTCAAGGGCCATGAATACTTTCTGAAGGCACTGTATACGGCATATATAAGCCTAAAGTCTGTTACATATTGTGTTTGTACTGTATAGGCTACATATTCACAAATGCCGGTTTCATTACTTCTATTCAACTATTGACATTTTTTCCCCAAGACACTTTTATTGAGAGAATGAATGCAGTTTATGAAGTTCATGCAGATTTTTTTGTTGAGACATTTTAGTTACTTAGCAGAAGCTCCAATCCAGAGCAACTTACATCCTAAAATGACTGAGTTAGAACCACATATCACAGTCGTGACAAGTACAGTTTCCCTCAAAGTAGTTTGTACTTTTCTGGTGCTAGTAGCCAAAGTAAAAAAAATATTGTGTGGATATTTAAGATATTCTTTGAAGAGGTACGGTTGCAGATGTTTTTGGAAGTTGAACAGGGACACTGCTGTCTTAGCTTCAGGGGTACCAGGACAGAATAGCTTTGATTGGGCTAAACGGGAGCTGAATGGGCTAAAAAAAACTACATAAAAAAAACATTAGCTGACATGGGCTAGTTGATCTGGACATTTCTGACAAATTATAAATAGCTCTAAGGTATGCAATGACTAACATGACAAGAGGAACTGATGAGGCACTACCCAATCTCGAAATTGCACCTTCGTGAGATCTACCATTGCAACTTTCAAGAGTAAGTTCTTTAAAAAAAAATATATATATATATAATATAAATAACTAGACAAGTCAGTTCAGAACAAATTCATATATATATATACACACACACACAACTGTGAATACAGAGATGCATCTGTTTGTCGCAAATACCTATAGAAAATAATAATTAAAGTAGGGGAATGGATGAGAACCAGTCAGTATTTGGTGTGACCACCATTTTACCTCATGCAGTGAGTCACATCTCCTTCACATAGAGTTGATCAGGCTGTGAATTGTGGCCTGTGGAATGATTAAACACAGATGGGCTATGATGGGCTATGTACAGGTGCAATTAACTGTAAGCTGCTCTGACAGCTGATGCTTAAAGTTAGTGAGGGAGATAAGAGTCTCCAGCTTCAGTGATTTTTGCAATTCGTTCTAGTCATTGGCAGCAGAGAACTGTAAGGAAAGGCGGCCAAAAGAGGAATTGGCTTTGGGGGTGAAATATACCTGCTGGAGTGCGTGCTACGGGTGGGTGTTGCTATGGTGACCAGTGAGCTGAGATAAGGCAGGGCTTTACCTAGCAAAGACTTATAGATGACCTGGAGTCAGTGGGTTTGGCAACGAATAGGAAGCGAGGGCCAGCCAAGGATAGCATACAGGTCGCAGTGGTGGGTAGTATATGGGGCTTTGGTGACAAAACGGACGGCACTGTGATAGACTGCATTCAATTTGCTGAGTAGAGTGTTGGAGGCTTTTTGTAAATGACATCGCCGAAGTCAAGGATCGGTAGTATAGTCAGTTTTACGAGGGTATGTTTGGCAACATGAGTGAAGGATGCTTTGTTGTGAACCTTTGTACCTTGTCAGCTTCGGTTACTAGTCCAATGCTCTAACCACTAGGCTACCCTGCCGCCCAGTTACTTAAATGATATAGTAGATATAATGGCAAAAAAAGCAACATATTGTGGATATACAGGTGCAGTTAATTAGAGGATACATTTAAATATTGCTGGCAGAGGCAAGGGGATGAAAAGTCTTAAGGAGAGACATTTATACAAAGAAAGCTGTACGGAGACAGTGTTGTAATGGGAACAGAAGGGAGGAAGTTATGTTGTATAGGATGAGCTTGGGGCATACAGGATTTAATTCCTCTTTGAAATTGATAGGGTAAGATGGTACTGGAATGTGTGTATGGTAGACGAAACGGTTTAACATGTATTAATATTTTGTGGAATGTATGATGTAGAAAGGGAGAGTTTATTTGATTAGGGTGGGATTGGGTGGGGGGTTTGGGAGCAGTGAGGTTTGTAGGGATTTATTTGATTAGAAATCCAGATATGTTTTCGAATACCCATACTAAAATGCTGTATACTAAACTAGTTGAACGTACTAGAGCTTCACCTGTCCACCGGAATGTGGGGGGGGGGGGGGGGGGGGGCTAGCTAGAGAACACCTCACTCTGACCATTTTACTCGCCCTAGTAGTGCTGGTTAGGCCATTTTCATTTTATATCGAGCGTTGGTGACACCGACCATATTCATCCAGTGTTTAGCATTCGTAAATTCATCAGTTATTCTGCGCGAGAATGCTCTGAAATCGGAGTAGTAGTTAATTATACTGTCTGGCAAGTTCGATGTATTAGTAGCCAACTAAAGTTGGGTAGATAGCTAACATATCAGTCAGTACCTACTGCTCTAATGCTATGCGGTTTGTAAGGATGTAGCTAATAAATTGTCAGCCAACATAGCGTGTAACGTAAGTTATTTTAAAAGTGATTACATTGCTCAACATTTTTTACAATTTGTCATAATTAGTTAAAACAATTAATTTGTTTTCGCCTTCGTTAGACTTCGGCTGCAAAGTTTCCGCCATTCCCTTCAAATCTGAAAAGGTGAAGCCACGCCCATTTTCGGAAGAAATGCATTATGGGTCCTAAAAGCACGGAAAGAGTCCACTGCATGTGTACTTCGTATTTTGGCGAATTTAGCACGAGTTTCGGGAACTTTTGACATACTAACTATATCCATACTATGACCAGTATACTATATACTCAAATCCCGTCACAAATAGTGCGGTTAGTAGCAGAGTATTCAGCTAAGGTTAAGTGAAGATAATAATTGGAGGGTGGTCTTACACTCCAGTACAGTAGGTGGCGGTGTATGCACCTTTCAGTTGGTTGCGATCCGAAAATACAAATGTAAATAAGTAGTAAACGGAAGTGAATAGTGATCAAGAACAATTTTCACGTTAGCGTTTTTGTTTTGTTATTTAGACAATAATCAACACTCTGGAACTCAATGCGATTCATTTTAACTGCAAACATAATATATTTAACTCGGGTAGTCTTTAATTCGCGTTGAAGACAGGACTTGGTTGATAGATGTTATCTAGGTAACGCTAGCTAGCTGCTAACGTTAGTTAACAATGGCTAACGGTATGGTTTTTCACACTCAAATAGCCTCGATTATGGAGGTGCTAGCGAATGCAGCCGTGGCAGAGATCTGTAAACTCGTAGACGACGACTATGCAGTGTTTCGTTTGGAAATAACTCAAAGCCAGAAAGAAAACAGGGGATTGCGGAGGAAACTACAGCTACTGGAACTGAAGGTGTCACGGGAGCGCGCAGAGAGGACAATACGAGATCGCGTCCTCGCCAGTCGTCCCAGTAGTGTCAAGATCCTCGACCGATACAGAGGAATGGCAAGAGGTACATTTTGTTGAACGCCCCGTTACCTTCTGGACATGTGTTCTGATGTGTTACGCAGAATTGGGTCTTGGTCAGTTTTTGGATAATATACAATACTTACCCTGATTATTAAGCTATCTTGCAATATTTGATTTATGTTTACCTTCATTTGACCAAGTAGGTCAATAAAGAAAAATATACTTTTGCACAGAGACACGCTGGCCATTTTTCCTGAATACCCATACTTGTAAATAGTAGGGTGTTAAGGGTCAAAATTAAACAGTTTCTGGTGTTATACTTTGTATTACATGTTATAGAGAAGCTAATCAAATCAAATGTTATTTGTCACATACACATAGTTAGCAGATGTTAATGCGAGTGTAGCGAAATGCTTCTCAGGAACACAACACTTTATTTCATGAGGATAGGACTTATTATTGCTGAAATATCTTATTTTCCAAGTGATTTTCCAAGGTCAAAGGTTGCGGACTGGTCAAGGTTAATCCCTAGTCCAGGGGTTTCAATTAAGCCCAAAACAACCAGGTGTGGGGAATTCCATACTAATTAGTGAAATTAATTAATCAATTATTTACAAGGGAGTGGCGAAAATACCGCAAACACTCTGCACTAGTCAGTCTGTGCCCTAGTCAATACTGACACCAAATCACTTGTCTGGGTTCTTAATTTCAACACATTTAGTCTATTATCTCAAGATCGGGTGTGTGCAACTCAATATTATGAAGGTGTTCTTAATGTTTTGTAAACACGGTGTATATTATATATTTTTTAAGGGATGGATCAGCCTTAATATTGAGGATAGATTGTTGCTTCCATCAATGTAATTGTCTGCATAATTTCCAATCCCCCATATATTTTTGGGGTAAATATATGTATGTACATACATACACATTCATATGCACACTTTTTTAGGATATACCTTTATTAGTTCCTGCAAACCCTACCACCTTTCCCCCAATTGGAGTAAACTAATAAACAATAACACTTAGGCTTCTACCTTCAGTTTATACATATTATACACATCTCGCTCTCTCATCAAATATCAGTATATAGGTGCATTAATATGGTACATAGTGCAGCAATGGTGACTTATATGGTCATAAGTGTACAGTAACAGTGCAAACATGATGAGCAGTAGCAGCATTGGTAACAGGTTATATACATAGAATATGTAGTGTACAGTGCAGTATGCATTAGTATTTAAAAATGTTTACACTACGGAGTAAGATGCCACGCACACACGCACACCAGGGGTAATAAGAGTACATATAATTGGGATTACATAATCCTGAACAAAAATCAGGTTAACTATTTCCCAATTAGTAAGAGTTAGTCTATATAGAACAGTTATGTTCTATTCAGTAGCCTTACTGATTAGGTCTAACTGATTAGGCCTAGAGTGTCAAATAATATGCCCAAACCTGTGCCGTGCCACCTACATTAACACACACACACACAGCCTAACACAGACACACATTTCTCACTAAGTCTGAATTGTAACGCAGAAGGTTGCCCTACAAGTCTACACAGCTTACTTCTAAGGTAGGGCTACACCTGAGTTGGGTTACATTGTAATGTTATGTTTGGTCTTGATGAGTTACTCTAGTGATGGGAGGTTAAACTGCACCGTTTCCAGCAAATAATTAGCCTAGGCTGAGACAGTGAGCTTCCTGCTAGCCACCTGCCTAGCAAGATGGATGGGACACATTTTAAATTCACAAGTATTTAGCTTTTATCGATTGTATGCCTGTAGCCACTGAATTCTGGTAGTTTACACTTAAAAAAAATATTTAAAAAATAAACATCAATCACAAAATTCCCGGCTTGCACAAAACAGACTCGGCAGAGCAGAGACCAACAGATGCATATCTGTATTCACAGTCATGTGAAATCCATAGATTAGAGCCTAATGAATTCATTTCAATTTACTGCTTTCCTTATATGAACTGTAATTCAGTAAAATCTTTGAAATTGTTGCGTTTTTATATTTCTGTTCAGTATAGACCTTTCACATAGCGTCCATTGTTTGTCTCGTCACATAACATCCTATAAATAGTAGGCATTTTTTGCAGGCAAAAATAGCTGATAATCACATATGGGATGTACTACCAAAATGAATGAATGGCGGAGAACAGTGCATTAGATGAAGCATTGATAGAATGGATGAACCTAGTAAATTGGTATTTGTTGTTTAGGGCATTCATTTTGACTAAACAGTACATTTTTCTAAATAGTATGCTTTAGTATACAGTATGCAGTTTAAGTAAGAAGTAGGGAAGCCAGATTTGGGGATGGCCAGTATCCAATTCTAACCAGATTCTTGATTTACAGATTTTCTTATTGTCATACTAAATAAAAAGAATGTGATGCATGGAATATAATCAATAAATAGTATATCAAGAAGTTATGAAAAGTGTTATCTTGCATCCTTGCCAATTGAAAGACAGTGTCAATAGACTACAATATAGTGTTGAACATTGACAGTACCTAATCACCTCTTTTCCCCCAATAACTCTTTCAGGTGAAGGACATCTCACCGGAGGCCACAGGAGCTTTGTAAAGCCGGCGGGACACAATACATGGAGAGATGACCAACCCATAGCTGTAGATGAGGGGAGTGGAACCTCAACCCAGCACGTTATCGTGATAGAGGTTAGTGTCATAGTGTCACATTTAGAAATTACAGTACATCAAATGTGACCTGTTTATTTCAGAAAGGGTCCACTCAGCTATTAAAATCAAATGACATTTTACATGCGCCGAATACAACGGGTGTAGGCTTTACCATGAAAATACTAACACAAGAGAGTACAATATGCTAGCATGGAGCTATATACAGGGAGTACCAGTATCAGATCAGTGTGCAGGTACAAGATATTTGAGGTGTAGTATGTACATGAAGGTGGGGTGAAGTGACACAGCATCAGGAGAGATGATAATAATAATAATAAGAGAACAGAGTAGCAGCGGCATATGATAAGTGTAAAATGTTGTCGTTAACTTGGTGTTTGTGTGTGTGAGTGTCAGTTTTAGTTTGAGTGTGTGTATTTACAGTGGGGTCTGAAATGATTGACACCCTTGATAAAGATGAGCAACAATGACTCTATAAAAATAAAAAAATAAAATACTGAGCTGTATTGTCTGCAAAAATTTTTTTGGGGGAAATTATATTATTCTATACTAATACATTTGCTCAGAGAATCCAGGTAGCATCCACATAAATGTAGAAGTGTTTATAAACATATAATCTTATTTACAATGAATGTGACTCCATAATGACAATACATTATTTACCATTAATTTCTATTGGGCACAAAATAATCTGAAACAACCAAAACAAACAGAAAATGCCTCCAGCAAGCAAGTATGTAGGGTCACAAGCTTGATGTAGTAATTGTTTGCTAGGAATATGGGACTAAATACTAAACTTGTGACTACTTTATTTCTATGAATCTTTAGGGGTGTTAATTTTAACCCCTACATTTTTAAGAAAAAAATATTGACTGACTTGTCCAGAAGAATCTAAACGTGACTGCTGCGGTAGAGAGAGAGAGAGAGAGAGAGAAATGTATGCATCTGCTCTTTGCTTTTCGCAAAGGTGGCGCATGTAACTTGTTGGTCAAACATAAGTCATCAAAGCGGCAGTAGGTTACAGTCATAGTCTCTCTGTGTGGGGCAAGTTAGGAGTTATCTAATCAATAGAAGATGGAATTAAAATGCTGGAATTAAACATTGAAGGACAAGGATAGGCTACAACGACCAAGAGCCAACGGGTAGGCTGTAATTTAAACTCTGAATGGAGTTTGTTTTGTTTGTAACTGTAGGATGGGAGAGCGCATGCAGCCTAGCTAGCTAGCCTAACTAGCTTCTCCCGGTTTGATGCAGGTAGCCACTATGAAATCCTAATGAAAGATAAATAACCTAGCTATGCTAGCTATTAGTTCGGAACGGGTATTTATATTAAAACAAATTTTATGCATATCAGGATGGAAAAGCCCCAGGTCCAATTCGGAAAGGGTCCAACTTTTTAGACCCATGAAGGTCTCTAGTCCCAGGGACCCCAGCTTGGGAATTATTTTGGAGGGGACTATGTTGTTGAACGCTGAGCTGTAGTCTATGAACCACATCCTCACATAGTTATTTCCCATCTTGTTCAGGTGGGAAACGTCAGTATGAAGTGCAATTGAGATTCTCTCATCTGTGGATCTGTTGGGGCGGTATGTGAATTATAGTGGGTCCAGGTGGTCTGGGATGATGGTGTTTATGTGTGTCATGGCCAGCCTTTTAAAGCACTTCATAATTACAGATGTGAGTGCTACAGGGCGGTGGTTATTTAGGCATGTAACCTTGGAGTTCTTGGGAAAAGAGACAATGGTGGTCTGTTTGAAACATGTTGGGATTACAGACTGAGAAGGAAAATGTCTGAAGACACTTGTAAACTGGTCTGCGCATGCTTTGAGAACACACTCTGGTATTCCGTCTGGCCCGGAGGCCTTGCGACTGTTGACCTGTTTAAAAGTTTTAGTCACATCAGCAACGAAGAGCGAGATCAATCAGTCATCTGGAACAACTGGGGCTTTCACACAAGACTCAGTATTGTATTCCTCGACGTGAGCATGAAAGGTATTTAGCTCTTTTGGAAGTTCTGCACCACTGGGTGTCTCACAGCTGGGTTTCCCTTTGTAATCCATAATCATCTGCGACCCCTGCCACATACGACGAGCACCGGAACCGGTGTAATAGGATTCCACCTTCCTCCTACATTGTCCTTTTGCATGTTTAATGTCTCATCCACGCACATAGTGGGCTTTCTTGTATGTGTCCGTATCCCATCCATGTAAGCAGTAGCGCAAGCCTTTATCCCAGCGCAGATATTGTATGTAATCCATGTTTTTTTGGTTTGGATACGTTTGTATGGCCACTGTGGAGATGACTCCTGAAGGCTATCAGATGAACTCAGGAACATATTCCATATGTACATATCCAATATCCCAATTTGCTTACATATACATCCTAATTTATCAGCCATAGGGGAGCTTGTGAGACTTCTCCACGACATTGTTATCCGATTCAACTGATGTAGCAATAATAACCTCCTTTCTTGTGTCAGTCTGCAGATGCAGAGGCTGCAGGTCCTGAAGGATCGTCTCTGGTCAAGAAGGAGAGGACTGAAGGAGAGGACCCACTGCACAGCGGAGACATCCAGACTGGAGTAGTGGCTACAGTGGCACCTGTAGCCACGGAGGACCTCACGACTGCCGCCTCGCCCCAGCCCAGGACCGGAAGCAGCATCACGGAGGTCAGTGGAGCGCCGAACGCCGTCCTCAAGTCAGAGACAGACACCGAGACTTTAACTGTAACACACAGGCCATTATACACAAGATCTGACCACAGATCAGACAGACTGGGGCTGGGGAAACTGGGCTGTCCTCCTGCTCCTGGCTCAGAGTATTTACCGGTATTTCACCAGAGCCAGAGGATGGTTCATTCCCGTGGTGATAGTGACGCGTTACACTCTGGCGGTGATGATCCGTCTTGTTCTTACGCTACAGAGATGGACCCAGGCAACATATCCTTGGGTTTAGAGACACAGACTGATCTGTCTAGAGGGTACTGGAATGGGTACAATAGTAGTGTATACTCGGAAGGGTGCCTAGATAAGAAAGGGGAGGTTACAGTGGCAGATGAGGTGACTGTGAAAGTGGAGGACGACGCACCTCTGACATGGAATGTAGAAGGACACTCACAAGGCAGAGATTTCTTAGATTACAGAGGAATCTTAGAGACAAATCAAATTGTTGCCACCAACTCCCCTTTACACGCTTTCAGGGATCACGACCCAGTGTCCACATCAATGGCACCTTCCGATTCACATGGCTGTGTCCTTTTCGATCAGGTATTGAACTCAGAGGACCAAAGGGCCAAGGCGTGGGGAGGGGGACCAACTTCAGTCAATAGTAAAGATAAACGGTTCCTCTGCATGTTCTGTAACAAAGGCTTCAGCTGCCCCCAGAAGGTGGAGATCCACCAGAGGGTCCACACAGGGGTGAAACCCTTCAGCTGCCCCCAGTGTGAGAAGAGGTTTTCCCAGTCTGGTGACCTGAAGAGACACCAGAGGGTCCACACGGGGGAGAAACCCTTCAGCTGCCCCCAGTGTGAGAAGAGGTTCTCTCTGGCTGGCAACCTGAAGATGCACCTGAAGGTCCACAAGGGAGAGAGACCGTTTGCCTGTACACACTGCGGGAAGAGGTTCTCAGAGAGGAGCTACCTCAGGCTACACCAGCAGAAAAAACATTCTACTCTATAACATAGAAAGTAACCATTCCACTCGATAGCTTCTGACATTTAGATCAAACCCTTCATAAAGACAAAGATATTTGTTTTTAAAGATCCACAGATGCAAACGAGAGTAACAGATTTCAGTGTTTACTATTCCTGGGTAGAATATTGCATACAGACGTTGTGTGATGTATAAGGCATACACTGAGTGTACGAAACATTAGGAACAGCCTCAATTCACTTTTCCCATTGACCCTCAATGGCACACATACACAATCCATGTCTCAAGGCTTAAAAATCCTTCTTTGACCTGTCTCCTCCCCTTCATCAACACTGACTGATGTGTATTTAACAAGTAATGAGTCATAGCTTTCACCTGGTCAGTCTGTCAAGGAAAGAATGAGTATTCCTAATGTTTTGTACATAGTATATAAGCTTAAAAAGACTGTTACATATTTGTACTCTGTGTTTGTACTCTGCTACATGATGTTCACAAATGCCTCTTTCATTACTACCGTTCAACTACTTCATTCCCCCCCCCCCCAGATACTTTTAATGACAAAATGAGTGGAGTGTATCAAGTTAGCTGAGACATTACATTTACGTAATTTAGCAGGTGCTCTTATCCAGAGCGACTTAGAATTAGTTAATTAATCTTAAGATGGCTGGGTGAGAACCACATATCAAAGTCGTAGTAAATCAGAGCTCGACATTAAGGGGGAATTGCACCCGCAGATTTCGCCTCGCTCTTTGGCTTGCTCCCCAAGAAATGCTGGCGGCCATGACAGAAGCCGAATGTAAGTTGGCTTGGGGGTGTATATTTATGTGGGTGTTTCTTGGGTGTGTCCTTGGGTGTGTCCTTGGGTGTGTCCTTGCTACAACCATGACACATCAATCTGTCAGAACCTTGCCTGCAGGTCCCCTCCCTCTCAGTCACAACAAACAAACCAATCTCCTGCTTGTTGAGTTCAATAACTACAGGCAGATGGCAGGTGTATAGTGGGATGCCGACGGAAGCTTTGAATAGGTCAGTAGCCTACAGTGTAAAAAAATAAATAACAGGACAATAATGTGATTGCTAAACTTATGCAAATATTCTAAACTAAGTATCTTGATAACTTTCAAATGTAGTAACGGGTCCATGTTGAATAACCAATCCTTTACATAATACCGTAGAAGCAGTGTTCTGCTAACAGTGTGAACCTTTGACCTTTTTCATTGTCATTCCCAGCCAATACTGATACTCTATGCCTATCTGCATTTTGTCTGGTGGTAATGGGGCTGCCTTGGCAAACATATCAGTGGTCATACCTTTCTGTGTGGTGTCCCGTATACAACAGGAGTTCCCTGATCCTTGTGCAGAATACAGAGGCTCTCTCCCTCCCCATATTGACTCATACCATTTAATTAAATAATAAAAAAAGACGATACAAGTAAAAGTTGTCTAGTAACATTTTTATGCCGAGTGCCATGTTTCTCTCCATTCAGAGATGTCAGTATCAAGCCTGTCTGTAGGTCAGGACTCCAGCACATCATCTTGCAAGTCTCCAAGTGCTGGCTCCATAGATGCATCTGTGAACATATACACAGTCACTGTTGTATTACCAATGGCCGTTAGGATAGGTGATATCTGACACACTACTACGTCAAAGTTTGAACAGGTCAGACTAAACATACCTAATTCTTGTCTACCCGTCGACAATCGTTGTTGAGCAAACGAGGTGAGGCTGGAGGTGTGGTCTTTGCCAGCGTAGATCAGCTCCTGGACCAAAATACTGGTCGGTCACATGCAAACCACAGGAGTTTGGTGGCACCTTAATTGGAGAGGACGTGTTCATGGTAACAGCTGGAGCGGAATCAGTGGAATGGTATCAAATACATCCATGCGTTTGATGCAATTCCATTTGCGCCGTTCCAGACATTATTTTGAGTCGTCCTCCACTCAGCAGCCTCCACTGACACTAACACACGCAGAGCACTGATTGCATTATCAATGGAGGTTATGATTAGCACGGTGGAACCAACCCGATCGCTGTGTTCACCCTTCTATTTCCCTTCAGATATCATGATATGTGAAGTGAGATAGAAAGGTAAACGCAGCGATCAGGCTTGTTCCACCATGCTAGGTTGTGATGGTGAATTGGGGGGGGGGATCTCAAAACTGTTGACCTTTTTGACCAGGTTAAATTTGACCAACCTGATTCAAGTGTCCTCCCTGTTCCGTTTTTATAGGAATGCTCACAGCGAGGGAATGTCTGCGTGATGCTGAGGGTCCCCTTGCTGGTCTTCTCTGTGTTGGATGTTCGGCTGCAAACTGGACATTTCTCAAACAACTGCAGCAGTCGATCCTTATAAACAGTTTACTTCCTCATGTTATGAGGTGGTGTTGACCGGGAGGGCCTGTGACAGGGTGATATGATAGACAATTGCATTTTCTTATAAAGAAATGAGAATGCTTTTGATCATTCACTTCACAACCAAAATGATCTACTACTTGTATTTGCTTGGCTGGGTAATTACTAGTTTATCAAACCGGGTATTTTTGGTTTACAACTTTTTATATAACACACATTACCACTTGTTGATGAAGCTGTCTGTGTCACAAGGGTAGTTAACTTGGGTCAAGCTAATTCTAGGTCGTTGCCACAGTCAGAAACCCAGCCTATTTCTACAATTTATCTTATTAAAATTTTATTTTAAACCTAACCTTTACCACAATGCTAAACTATTGCCTAACCATAATCTTAAATTAAGAACAAACGGGGAAAATATTTCACATTTTAAATTAATTTTTAAGATGAGGTTCCAAACTCTGTTTTAGACGAGACTGACTTTATGATCAAAATGATCCTACTTCCCTGGTAGTCAATTTTGACACAATAATAAATGTTTCTGACTCATATCAATACCACAGAGGCTGTTTTCAAAGGGATTTGCTTTTTAGGGGCAGTTGCTCTTTAACGCTTGTTCTCATCTGGGAAAAGTAAAAGAAACAGTCAAAAATACTGGGACAAGTAGAATATAGATTTAAGATGTCCAAATGGACAAGTAAACAAAAAAATCACACAAATCAAAGAATCAAACAACTACTCCGATCAGAATTGGATCAGTGCTGAATGTCTTGAGCAAATAAGTATTTAATTCCTTTGTTATGGCAAGCCTAAATAAGTTCATGAGTACATAATAAAGTCACATAATAAATTGCATGGACTCACTCTGTGTACAATGACAGTGTTTAACATGACTACCTCATCGCTGTACCCCACAGATAGAATTATCATCAAGGTCCCTCAGTTGAGCAGTGAATTTCAAACACCGACTCAACCACAAAGACCAGGGATGTTTACCAATACCTCGCAATACAGAGTTTAATGGCTGTGATCGATGGAAAACTCGGGATGCATCTACAACATTGTAGTTAGTCCACAATACTAACCTAATAGACAGAGTGAAAAGAAGGAAGCCTGTACAGAATAAAAAATATTCCAAAACATGCATCTTGTTTGCAACAAGGCACTAAAGTAATCCTGCAAAAAATGTGCTAAAGCAATTCACTTTTTGTCCTGAATACAAATTGTTATGTTTGAGGAAAATCAACACATTACTGAGTATCACTGTTATGGGTATGATTGTAATCGTGAAGGACTGGGGAGTTTCGGAATAAAAAGAAACGGAATGGAGCTAACCACAGGCACAATCCTAGAGTAAAACCTGGTTCAGTCTGCTTTCCACCAGCCCCTGGGAGAAGAATTCACCTTTCAGCAGGACAATAACCTGTAAACACAAGGCCAAATCTACACTGGGGTTGCTTACCAAGAAGACTGTGAATGTTTCTCAGTGGCCGAGTTACTGTAGTTTTGACGTAACAATAGGGCAAGACCTGAAAATGGTTGTCTTGCAGTGATCAACAATCAATTTGACGGAGCTTAAAGAATTTTGAAAAGAATAATGGGCAAATGTTGCAAAATCCAGATGTGGAAAGCTCTTAGAGACTTACCCAGAAAGACTCAGCTGTAATCGCTGCCAAAGGTGCTTCTAACATGTATTGACTCAGGGGTGTGAATAGCTATGTAAATGAGATGTAATTTTCAATAAATTTGCAAAAATGTCTAAATAAAGGTATGAAGTTAGGGAGGGGCAATTTGCCTTGCTGCTCCGTAGGCAAGTACCATGGTATTTTAGTGGATGCGAGCTTCGACTGAAAGCCAGTGGAGTGTGCGGAGGAGCGGGGTGACATGGGAGAACTTGGGAAGTTGCGGCGTTCTAGATAAGTTGCAGGGGTTTGATGGCACAGGAGGGGAGCCCATCCAACAGAGATTTGCAGTCGTGTAAACAGGAGATGACCACAGCCTGGATTAGGACCTGCGCAGCTTCCTTTGTGTTGGGTCGTACTTTACAGATGTTGTAGAGCATGAACCTGCAGGAGCGAGTCATTGCATTGATATTCTTTGCACTCTGAGAGAGGGACACCGTGGAGTTGTCAACCGTGATGGAGAGGAATTGGAGCTGGCAGGCCTTCCCCTGGAGTATAAGCAGCTCCGTCTTGTCGAGGTTGAACTTGAGGGGGTGGGCCGACATCCAAGATAAGATGTCTGCCAGGCACGCAGAGAAACGTGTATGTGGTTTTCATATGGTGTATTTAGAACTTGTTTCTGTTTAATAAACACAAAATGGGACTGTTCATTCTGACTTTCATTGAGACTCTCTTTAGTATACATCACCTCTGATCTCGACCTATTCTGCATAAACCTGACAGGGCTTTATAACCATCATACACTTACTAAATATACCCACACACTAACCTACTGTACACGTCAAAATAGTTTAGTCAGGTTTGTCTGATGACTTTTGACTTAGCTGATCATAGCTGACTTGTTTTTACCCACAACATATTCATGTCCACCATGATGGGTTTAACAACAATGAAGTCATTATATAACTACAGTATAGGACTCAAACATAGTGGGGATGGGTAAACACTCCATGTTGAAAATGTGTTAATTATCTGTGTGTACGTACCTGGGGGAGTGTATGTCTGTGTAATCTGTATCACCTCTCTCTTCCAGGAGGAGGAGGGTCCAGAGGTGCTGCTGGTGAAGGAGGAGGGTCTGGGGATCCCTGAGGGGAACATGGTCATGGAGGACAACCAGACTACACCTCCTCCTGAACCCACAGAGGAACCAGCTGAGCAGCACAGGACCACACACAGTCTCACTGAGGTGAGCCCACTGTGAACCACAGTCTGTTTGGTATTAGGTCAGGGCCAGTATCCACAAAGCCTCTCAGAGTAGGAGTGCTGATCTAGGATCAGTTTAAAACCTTTAGATAATAATGATTAAGACTATAGACAGGTGGGGACCTGATCCTTGATAGATACTCTTACTTTGAGGCTCTTAATTTTGTCTTAAGTGTGGGACCATGCCTTTGAATGACCAAACCATTAAGTGTTAAATAATCAAGTTATTAGCACATAGTATCAAATCAACTAACAAGTTTGCATAGTATTCATAGCAATCCCTCATTGCCCAATCAGAAGATGCTCCATAGCAGGGTGCTCATATCAGATTTCTGGATCCAACATCCTCTCACTCTGTATCTCTTACAGTCAGTAGACATGGAGGATGGGAAGCCTGATCTGCTGCTGGTCAAAGAGGAGACAATAGAAGACGGACCAGAGAGCATTGATCTGCTGAGTGGACTAAAGATGGGGGAGCAAGGTAAGGGAGAAATATATACAGCCTACATACAGTAATAGATCTTCAATGGGAATAGTGATGCACCTGGTTATTATTCTTGTCTTCATTCATAAAATGAAATCAATACAACTTATGTTTACATAGAAAAACACACATTATAATGTATGAACTTGACCAGGTAATTGACAGACAATTTATGTAGAGTTATTCTCCATGTTTTTAGTCTATTTTCTAACCTCTTCCTCTAGATGGTTGGCCAGAGGCTAACAGAGGGGACTGGGCAGTCATCTTGAATTCCCAGACCCAGACGGGTGCAGCCAAGGGCCCGGGGGATGACATCATTGAGCAGGGCAGAACCAGAGGTGACATAGTGGAGGTCAGTGGATGGGACAGCATCCTCAACTCTGGGCTGGGGAACAACACTGTTAACCAGAAACAGACAGTCGAACACAAAACACCAACTGAATTTAGTCTCCATGACAACAGACTGGCTGAGATCAGAGTGAGGCATAGATTTGGCCTGCGGGGACAAGGAGGTGTTGGTACGCGGCGGGAGAGAACAGACACAGACTCAGCTAGCGATTCACCGTCCTGCTCTTATAGTTGTGATTGAGAGACTGATGGCGCCTCAGGTTAACCCCCTAAAAGGTGCAGCCTTCAGCCTGCCTTCTATAGGATCTATCAACTGGAACATGGACCCTGCAACAACACAGACACTCCCTGGTTAGGCTGCCAACTATGCCAAGCCAGTTTTTCACACTCGTCCAACCTGAAGAGGCACCTGGAAGTCCACACAAGAGAAACCTTTAGGCTGCCCCAGTGTGAGGAATGGTTTTCCCATCAGCACGACCAGCTGAAAATGCACCTGAAGGTCCACACAAGAGAGAGGCCGTTCGCTTGTAGGTACTGCACGTTTTCAGAGGAGCCTCATTATATACAAAAGTATGTGGACACCTATTCAAATTAGTGGATTAGGCTATTTCAGCCACATCCGTTATGACAGGTGTATAAAATTGAGCACACAGCCATGCAACCTCCATAGACAAACATTGGCAGTAGAATGGCCTTACGTAAGAGCTCGGTGACTTTCAACGTGGCACTGTCATAAGATGCCACCTTTCCAAAATGTCAATTCGTCAAATGTCTGCCCTGCTAGAGCTGCCCCAGTAAAATGTAAGCACTGTTATTGTGAAGTGTAAATGTCTAGGCTCAGCAGCGAAGTAGTAGTAGGCCACACAAGTTCACAGAACGGGGCCACCGAGTGCTGAAGCGCACAAAAATCATCTGTTCTCAGTTGCAACACTCACTACCGAGTTCCAAACTGCCTCTGGAAGCAACGTCAGCACAATAACTGTTCCATCGAGGGCTTAATGAAATGGGTTTCCATGGCCGAGCAGCCGCACACAATTCTAAGATCACCATGCACAATGCCAAACGTCTGCTGGAGTCGTGTAAAGCTCGCCGCCATTGGACTCTGGAGCAGTGGAAACGCGTTCTCTGGAGTGATGAATCACACTTTACCATCTGGCAGTCTGATGGACGAATCTGGGTTTGGTGGGTGCCAGGAGAAAGCTTCCTGCACCAATGCATAGTGGCAACTGTAAAGTTTGGTGGATGAGGAATAATGGTCTGGAGCTGTTTTTCATGGTTCGGGCTAGGCCCCTTAGTTCCAGTGAATGGAAATCTTAACGCTACAGCGTACAATGATGACATTCTAGACTTTGCGGCAACAGTTTGGGGCCCTTTCCTGTCCCAGCAGGACAGTGCCCCCGTGCACAAAGCGAGGTCCATACAGAAATGGTTTGTCGATCGGTATGGAAGAACTTGACTGGCCTGCACAGAGCCATGACCTCAACCCCAGCGAACACCTTTGGGATGAATTGGAACGCCGACTGCGAGCCAGGCCTAATCGCCCAACATCAGTGCCTGACCTCACTAATGCTCTTGTGGTTGAATGGTAGCAAGTCCTTGCAGCAATGTTCCACATCTAGTGGAAAGCCTTCCCAGAAGAGTGGAGGCTGTTATAGCAGCAAAGGGGGGGGACCAACTCCATATTAGTGCCCTTGATTTCGGAATGAGATGTACCTCTGGATACACCAGCAAAAATGCACACGGCCCATGTATAGACTATAGTGATATGTAAAGTAGGTGAATTGAGGGAAGAATGAGTATGATGAAGCAGAGTAGATGATGTAGTGATGGTTGGTGTGATGCTGTCTGTAAAAATTCTACACTATTGAAAAGTGACAATCCTGACCTATTGTTTGATGCTGGTGTTTTATAAGGAGGGAATGATAGTGCCTTAATTTGTGTTTACTTGACATGAAGATGTGTGTAATGTTGAACCTTTCCCAAAGTATTCTAAAATGAATTTGATCAAAGTGAGGGTACCAGATTTACAGAAAAAGTCAAGCGTTACCATAGTGAGAAAAGTTATTATTTTTGTCACGTATCGTTTTTTGTGCAATAATAGTACTGTACTTCACGCTATGTGAGTGTATGACCATTTTGTTGAAATTGAATACAAAATTGACTCTGTGCGGACTGACTTGGTTATTTTTGTATTATTACAGGGATCTGAGTTTCTGTTATCAGTCGAACCAAAACGTTAAACTTAATTATTGAATAAATGCATATAGACAGTTTTTATAATAAACTCCAATGGCTCCATACAGTTAGGTGCTTGCATCAGTGTCAGAGACAGATTTGACTGTGGCTAACGTTTGATAATTATCATGTCATGTTTCTGTGTGTACAGCAAAGAGTTTATTTAATAAACATTTTATATGCACTTCTGTACAATTTGTGTTCACAGTCTGCAGTCCATGAAGACCTGAGGATATCTGGTGTTGCTGGCAGGAGAGACTGGGCCTCTGAGGTGGCTGGTCACAAACCTTGGCTCCTGATCAGGACCCTGAATCAGGAGCCATCGCTCTTCCTTCCCGAGTCGGAACGGGGACCGAATCGCGAGGGGCTGAGACTCCACCAATACACAGAACACAATCAGTGGACAGGTGGACTGAACAACAGTCCTGGTGGTCATCAGAGAGACAGAGGCTCCAGTCAGGGATCCAGTCTGCAGCCCAGACCCTTCTCCTCACAGTCTCAGTGCAGGGATGAAGCAGGGCCTGGGGCTGATAGAGGCAGACCCTCCTGTTCCTATGATACAAACACCACAGTATCCATGATGAACAGAGCAGGTCACCCTGAGCTTCAGCCTTTACAGAGAGTGGTGGGAGACCCCCCTGGTGATAGTCTAGCAGCAAGTCTGTCTTCTCCTTCAGGGTCTCGTCTAATGCCTGTTGACTGGGTTCATAGAAGTCCTGAACCTGTGTCTAGCCTTCCTCAGCTACCTCATGGTTACCCCACCAATACAGACAGGGTCAGGATGGGCTTTCACCACAAGAGGTACCTAGCCTATAACACAGCACACAATCCAAACAACACCCAAACAATGGCTAGAGGTCAAGGAGGGAGCTCAAACACTAACCACCTGAGGGTGGTGGCTCCTGCTTCTACCTCCTCTGGTGTCATTGGATCACAACGTGGGAGGCCTAGCGTTAGCACAGACGAAGAAAAGCCATACACCTGCCCCACATGTGGGAAACGCTTTGCTAAGGCGACCTATGTGAAGAAGCACCAGACCATTCACATCAAGGAGAAGCCCTTCAAGTGCAAATTATGTTACAAGAGCTTCTCCTTCCTGAGTTACCTTATCAGACACAGGAGTGTCCACAACAGGGAGAAATCATAGCATTGTGTCCTGAGATGTACACAGGGGATATCTGGAAACAATTATTTAGCTGAAATATTATATTTCACATGTGAAATGTCCTGGAGTTTTAGGGGGATTACCAAGTCCCTCAGTTGAGCATCTGGGTAAACTCACATTCTCACATGATACAGACATGTTGTTTGGTGTGCTGGCATAGCCAAAACACTGCCATGTTACTGAAGTGTAACACTGTATTCCCCCTCTGAATTTGGTTTTGCTTATGTTCTATTCATAATAAATATGTCCCTCTTTTTTTTATTTTTATAACTGTTATAATCCCCCCCCCTACACACGCACACACACAATCAGGTTGTACCTGTTCCTTTATTTACTAAAATGGTGATCAAAATACACCCTCTTTTTATAACACCTTTATAACAAGCCAGGTCTGTTGAGATGAAGAGGTCCAAAAACAACCCCTACTGTGTCCCTTTCCCCTATAGCCCTCCCATGGCACTGGGTAGAAGGTTGGACTTCTCCCTAATCAGATATTTGTCATCCTCCCCTCTATCAACTTTCATCTCCCATGTCTTTTATGTGTACTATTGTTATGCATCTCCCATGTCTTTTATGTGTACTATTGTTATGCATCTTCCATGGTTGTAGCAAACATTGCCGCTCAATAATTAACTTCCTCAGCCACACAAGTCATTGCCTGACGAATCAAACTGAATTGTTCCGATGCTCTATCGTTCGCTACGTGCTGCCATCATTGAAGTCGTTTGTGGTGACGTCAAAATGAGGGGTGTTTTACAAAACAAAGTCATCAGCGATTGGATCATTTCTAACCAGTCAGTGTCAAAGACAATTATGAATTTTCAAAACGCAGCCTTACCCAATGTGTGTTCTGGCTTTGGCCCAACCCATCAGTTTCTGGGGCCAATCAGAACAGTTAGAATGTGTTTGAATGAGTCTACTCAGATCCAGACTCATTGCGGAGCATTTGGCATAGCGTTTGGTTAGCCAGGCAAAACAAGTCACACTCAAAGTTAGCTGTATTTATACTGACGTACGTCACCATGTCAATAGCCTGAAGGCTGCAGGTCTTGTGATGACTGGGGTAAAATATTAAACATGAACGAATGTGCACCTGTACTTGAGATTTGCAGAGTGACTGGATGGCTCTTCAAACTGTTTAGGAGGGTAATTAACCACACGCCCCTCATTAACCCTTTTGTTAACTTGTCATTTGAAATGGGTTTGCGTAAACTGTTTTCAGAGACAGGAATCCTAGGCTCGAAGAAGGACAGTTGAATAGTTACCTTGCTGAGGTGATGTAGATGGAATAAAGGAATACCATTTTTGTTCTACTATGTTCTTGCTAACACACTGTTCCTTCTAAACAATTATGCTCTGCTTGAAAGATACTGTGGTTATCATGAGGAGGATTTTTAAAATGTATTATTAGGATCCCCATTAGCCAACACCAATGGTGAAAGCTAGTCTTACCGGGGTCCAACACAACGAAAAAGACATTAGACAAAATATATATATATATATATATAGTGTGTGTGTGTGTGTGTGTGTGTGTGTGTGTGTGTGTGTGTGTGTGTGTGTGTGTGTGTGTGTGTGTGTGTGTGTGTGTGTGTGTGTGTGTGTGTGTGTGTGTGTGTGTGTGTGTGAGAGAATCAGTTACACACGTCAATACATCCACACAACAGGTAGGTGACATGGGGGGGAGGCATTGTGTCGTGAGGTGTTGATTTATTTGTTTTTTTGCTAACCAGGTTTGCTGTTCACTTGCGCTGTATGAAATTGAATGGAGTTCCATGCAATCCCGGCTCTGTATAATACTGTACGTTGCCTTGAATTTGTTCTGGACCTGGGGACTGTGAAAAGAACCATGGTGGTATGTCTGGTGTGGTAAGTGTGCGTGTGTCAGTGCTGTGTGTAAGTTCACCATGCAAACAATGTGGAATTTTGTTACACATTCATGTTTGTTATAAAAACTAGAAGTGATGCAGTCATTTCTCAACTCTTAGACAAGAGAGACTGGCATACAGAGTATTGATATTAGCCCTCCGATTACAATGAAGAGCAAAAAGTGCCACTCTGTTCATGGCCAGCCGCAGCTTAACTAGTTCTTTCTTTGCAGCACTTGACCACATAACGGGACAATAATCAAGATAGGATCAAACTAGAGCCTGCAGGACTTGACCATACTTTTATTTTATTTAACCTTTATTTAACTGGGCAAGTCAGTTAAGAACAAATTCTTATTTACAATGACGGCCTACCAAAAGGCAAAAGGCCCCCTGCGGGGACGGGCTGGGATTAAACATAAATTCAATCAAATTATAGGACAAAACACATCACGGCAAGAGAGACAACACAACACCACCTAAGGCGACAACATAGCATGGCAGCAAGACAACATGACAACAACATGGTAGCAACATAACATGGCAGCAGCACAACACGGTAGCAGCAAAAAACATGGTAGAAACATTATTGGGCACAGACAACAGCACAAAGGGCAAGAAGGTAGAGACAACGATACATCACACAAAGCATCCACAACTGTCAGTAAGAGTGTCCAGTCTTTGAATGAAGAACGACTGAACAATAATCAAGATAAGATAAAACTACAGCCTGCAGGACTTGTTTTGTGGAGTGTGGTGTCAAAAAAGCAAAGCATCTCTTTATCACAGACAGACCACTCTCCATCTTTACAACCATTGAATCTCTATTTTTGGACCATGACAGTTTACAATCTAAGGTAACACCAAATATACTGTTCAAAAATATAAACACTACATGCAACAATTAAAAATATTTTACTGAGTTACAGTTCATGTAAGGATATCAGTCCAAAAAATAGTATAAAAGTGGATTTAACATGACTGGGAATTGTGTTTGTTGTCCGTAGCTTATGCCTGCCCATACCATAACTCCACCGCCACCACGGGGCACTCAGTTCACAACATTGACATCAGCGGACCGCTCGCCCACACAATGCCATACACACTGTCTGAATTCTGCCTGGTACAGTTGAAACCGGGATTAATCCGTGAAGAGCACACTTCTCCAGCGTGCCAGTGGCCATCGAAGGTGAGCCTTATCCCACTGAAGTTGGTTACGACGCCGAACTGCAGTAAGGTCAAGACCCTGGTGAGGACGACGAGCACGCAGATGAGCTTCCCTGAGATGGTTTCTGACAGTTTTTGCCACTTGCAAACCCACAGTTTCAGCTGTCCGGGTGGCTGGTTTTAGACAATCCCACAGGTGAAGAAGCCAGATGGAGAGGTGCTAGGCTGGCGTGGTTACACATGGTCTGCGTTTGTAAGGCCTGTTAGACGTACTGCCAAATTTTCAAAAACAACATTGAACATTCAATTCTCTGACAACAGGTCTGGTCAACATTCCTGCAGTCAGCCAGCTAATTGCACGCTCCTTCAAAACTTGAGACATTTGTGGCATTGTGTTCTGTGACAAAACTGCACATTGACAAGTGTGGCCTTTTATTGTCCCAAGCACAAGGTGCACCTGTGTAATAATCAAGCTGTTTAATCAGCTTCTTGATATGCCACACTTGTCAGATGGTGGATTATCTTGGCAAAGGAGAAAAGCTCACTGACAGGGATGTAAACAAATTTTGGCACAACATTTGAGAGAAATAATATTTTTGTGCATATGGAACATTTCTGGGATCTTTTATTACAGCTCATGAAACATGGGACCAGCACTTTATATGTTGCGTTTATATTTTTGTTCAGTATTTTTACCCCCCCAACATCGGTTCTGTTTTTTTTATCCTGTTTCTATCCAACATAGTAAGTAGGTGGCTCACTAAATTATGCGCTGGTATTGCGTACAGATTTTTAGCACGTGAAACATGCACACAAGATGAAAATACGTGCACGATGCTTACATGGTTCTGCATTACCAGCGCTTTGTAAATTTGATGTAATTATACTTTTAGGTGGATATATTGTTTCCAGTGGAGATTTTAGCATGTAAAACTTGGTGGGGCAAAAAAAAGGGAATATAAGCTGACAATGAAAGCTTTTGCAATATTTAATGATGACATTTCTCTAAAACAGGCTATAGGCTACATGTGCACCACCAAGTCAGAACAGTAGGATAAGTTATGAGGGGAAAAGGGACCAAATTATTAGGTTGAGGCACATGGGATACTAACAGCTTACTACACAACATAGACTTAGTATTACTTTCTTAGGTACAATATACATATCTCCCTGGCATATTACATAATGTATGCATCAGCATACAATACATTTTTGGGCTTGTTGTGCTGTTCTCACTTGAACAGGAAGGTGGCGCAGCGGTATTTCATGGGAAACTTTTGTCATCAAACTTTGTCATCAAAGTCTGGCATTTTCTGGATTTATGGTGCTTTCAAGACAACTGGGAACTCGGAAAAAAAACAATGTCGAATCATGATGACATCAGTGATATTCAGGTTGGTGCTCTAGAAAGATGCCCGAGTTCCCGACTTGCAATTCTGAGCTAGATGACCATTCAAAACGTATTTTCCCAGTCGGAGCTCATTTTTTCTCAGAGTTCCCAGTTATCTTGAACTCTCTGAAGTCTGAGATTTCCCTGTTCTGAGTCTCCAGCAGGGCAGAAGTCATGCTGGATTGACAGAATGGCCAATGTTGAATATTTATCATTTTAAGCTTGGTAAAGAGACCCTTAAACCCAGACTTGGACCACACACCCACTCCACTAAATAGCAAGCTAGTGATTGCTTTGCCATGCTTGCAGTTAGCCACTGATTCCTTCCAAACCACTCATTATTGAATTTGCGATTTTCAACTTGAGTAATGTTTATGTCCAATGGCCAATGAGCACCGATAAGTTTTATCTATAATTTCTCTTCATATGAGCCTTCTTGGATAGGCACTTATAATTTAACTCTATTGCAGCACCCAAGGGGCTTGAATTTTCCAGCTCTACCCTTAGATTTTGCGGTGACGTAGTATCCCCATGAGTGACAGAACACTGAGCCAATCATGGCGCAACTAGAGAACATTACCAATGTATTCTGTATTTTCCACTGGCTGACTAACCATCACAGAAAGCACTGAGCTAGGCTGAAACACCTGCATTTTGGAGCTGCCTTACTCAAGAAAGCATGTTTGTATGCAGCTTTATTAACTCAATTATTTATTTGCAAACTGATATGTGACATGTATTAATGCCAAAGTAACATGCAAAACAGGCACAAAAAAAGAGCCCCAACAGTTTTTGCTCAACAGGTTGGGCTCAAAACAGGTGGGGCTCTGCCCTGTTTTCTTTCCAGCTTTGAGAAATTTCCAAACGAAACACTGCATAGTCATCGTCTACGAGTTTACAGATCTCTGCCATGGCTGCATTCGCCAGCACCTCCATGATGGAGGCTATTTGAGTGTGTAAAATCATACAGTTAGCCATTGTTATCTAACGTTAGCAGACCCCTGAGAAGCCAGCAAGAATAAGCATGACCTAGCAAGAATAATGCAGCGTTCAGGTGCTAGTCGGAACTTGGAAACTCTGACATTTCCGGCTTGCTAACTCATGGTCGAAAGATTATCCACACCCAACTCTCTTATCCCTTGCAGGTATCTAACAGCATGTTACAATATAATATAATATATAATTATATATTCAGATAGTTGAATTTGATAAAGGTACTGCATTTCAGCAGAGCATGTGGTCATGAAAGAGAGTTTAGTTCACATTCCTCTGTTGTAGACAACAGAGCCCATGGGATTTCCCTGAATTAGAAAAAGGAGATACATAGACGGTCAACGGACTGAACTGAGCTGTGAGTGTGTGTGTGAAGGGCGTACTGACGGGGCTGGAACTACGCGGTATTACAACAATAGCCTACGCTGCTATTGTGACAAGCAAAGAAAAGGACAGTGTCACGCTTACGCAGGTGAAAGATCTTTTAAACCAACACAAATAATTATACAGGGAGCTGTTACAACAAAAGGAAAATAGCTTCAAAAGCTTTGTGCAAATACTGGTAGATCCAAGAATGGACGACTTGACCAGAGAGGTCCACGACCTGAAAACCAGTCTGCATTTCTCCTAGGGAGAGCCTGATGAGTTGAATAAAAGACAGCAGCAACATAACTAACTCTGAGTCCAAGAGAAAAGACAACAACACTGTCTGTAAATAGATGTTAATAATGACAGGGAAACGGTAGTACCTAGAAGGACAATCAAGGCAAAATGACATCGTTTTGGATGGAATCCCATAGTCTCCACGTGAGACCTAGATGGAGTCCGAGGAGAGAGTGAGGAAAATGATTGATGGAAAGTTGCAGCTGGATCAAGAAAGATTGAGATCAAGCACGCCCACAAGACTGGAAAATATATCACTAGTAGTGATGAAGTTCCTGAGGAACAAGGACAAGGTGGCTGTTCTGGAGAGAGATAAGAACTTGAGAGGAACCAACATTTTCCTATCTTCCTAAACAAGGACTACTCTGAAGCTGTGCGCGAAAGGCGAAAATAACTGATCACAGCAATGAAGGCTGCCATGTAGCATGGGGACATTGCTTACATCCGATGAAAAGGTAAAATAGGGAATGTTTATATTTGTCCTGTTTCACTGCATTTACAAGTTGGTAACCTGTATGAGTGTGAGGCGTGAATTGGAAACATGTTTTTTTGCATATCCCAACTCCCCCTGAGACCAGCAGCACACCACCCTGCATCCCACTGCTAGTTTGCCTCTGAAGCTAAGCAGTTCTGGATGGCAGACCAGTTTCTGCAGGAAGTGGTGGTGAAGGGCCAATAGGAGGCACTATTTCCTCTAGTAAATGTATTTTTTATCCCAATGCCCCTGTGTAGGATACTGTCCTTCGGATGGGACGTTAAACGGGTGTCCTGACTCTGTGGTCACTAAAGATCCCAAGTGTCGTGTCTCTGACTTCTTTAATGTGATGACAAGCTACTTTATCAAATTGATTACCTAACGTTTGATTGATTACGTGATTGAATTAAACCATGCAACAATTAACTCATTAATAACCTGGGGCACCACAGAATAGTTAGTTTATATAGAGCTTCCATCTCCCGAATCCACTCAAAGATCTGAAGATATTTTATATCAATAGCTGTCAATCAGAAAGTAATTATTATTTTTCTAATATCAGTCACATCTGAACATCGTAAAATTCTTGGTTATCTGCACAAACCCAGCCTTTACTATGAATCATCCATACCCAAATTGGCTCAATTATTTATTTACTAACTAATTAAACAATTACAGAATATACGACACATAATAACATTATACAGTAAATACCGTCCTTAGTGGACAAAACAAAAACAGTTTGGTTATAACACGATTGATTCAGAGAGGAAAGGCGGGGGGAGGAATACAAAGGAACATGGGTCTCTATCGGACGTGGGAAGCTATTCTCGCATAAATATGAATACAAATGCACTTTAACAATCGCTCGTTTGATAAAGGAATATAATCAGTATTTACAATTGAGCTGGTAATGTAAGGCTCTGGTTTGCCCAGTCGAGGTCGCCCTTGTCCTCTGTAGATTCTGCCGGGTCGTTGTGGAGTGAGAAGTTGTGGTTTTCTGCGTCGGTCAATGTTCTTTCTAGATTTGCTACCTTTCCAGCTGCAGTCTGTTAGGCTGTAATCTAGGACTCACTTCTTCTTGAGTGATCAATAGTTCAGAGTTCATACCATTTCACATGTGGAGCAAACTCACGTTTTCTGGCCTGTAGGGTTGAAATTAGAATTAGCCCTTTTTAAAAATGAGGACAAGTCCTCACATTATTTGGAACTGAGGTGACTTTTCTTCACAGGGGCTTTTATGCTAGAGTGGAAAAGGGGTTGGTTCATAATTTCCAACCAATGTCTATTCACTTGGGCGGGGCCCACTGAGTGGGCACACATTACTATAAAACAAACACTTTTCATTTTAGAAGACTAAATAACATTTATCTTTTCAAAAGTATTCTTATACTTTGTCAAACATTTTATTCAACATTCAGATGCAAGCCTCATTACTGAGGAACCTGTACAAACAAAGTTAGGGTAATGTGGCTGTATTGTCTTTCATGAGGTCACAAACATGGAATCAAAACGGACCGGGTCGTAGGAACAATGTTTAATTCTCCAATTCGCGGAGGTAGGAGTATTTGGCAGGATGCTCTACTGTGACCCTCTCTCTCCCATACTGCATGGTCAGAGAGACAAGTTTTGACAAGAATTTATGACGTTGTTGTGAAGTCATAAATGAGGCCCCTCTTAACAGGAGAGGAGGGGGAGGGGTTGTTCACATCTCTGCTAGCCGATTCACTGAAAGGGCTAGCTTCATGACACAAGGTACTTATCGTAAGAGTAGGGGGTGTTAACCCCGGTGTCCTGGCTAAATTCCCAATCTGGCCCTCATACCATCATGGCCACCTAATCATCCCCAGCTTCCAATTGGCTCATTCATCCCCACTCCTCTCCCCTGTAACTATTCCCCAGGTCGTTGCTGTAAATGAGAATGTGTTCTCAGTCAACCTGGTAAAATAAGGGATAAATTAAAAATAACCACCCTCGGAGAGTGAAGTCGCAGCCAGGGTTCAGACATTATTGACAGCGATCCTGGAGCCTTGCTCAAGGGCAGATTGAAATATTTTTCAGGTTCGGGGATTTGAACTCGCAACCTTTCGGTTACTGGCCCAACACCCTAACCACTAGTCTACCTTTCACCCAGGCGCATTCACTCTCCCACCCAAATAGCCAATATTAATATACAATATATAGCCTCAGAAATAAGGATAATGAACTCAATAACTTGCTAACTTTATGTTGGCCATCAATGAGGCTTACTTAGATAATTCCTTTGACAGTACAGTAGTAGCAATACAGGAATACTTACACTGAGTATACCAAACATTAGAAACACCATTCCTAATACTAATACCCCCCCCCCCCCCCCCCCCACACACACACACACTTTGAAGAGTCTCAAATATAAAATATATTTGGATTTGTTTAACACTTTTTTGGTTACTACATGATTCCATATGTGTTATTTCATAGTTTTGATGTCTTCACTATTATTCTACAATGTAGAAAGTAGTAGTTACAAAGAAAACCCTGGAATGAGTAGGTGTTTCCAAACTTTTGACTGGTGCTGTATATATCATGGTGTACAAGACACCTGTCTGATTCGCGCTGAGTGGACTCATCCATTGTGGAGGCCGTGGTGGAGGCACAGTCCATCAGTCTAAGGTGTGTTCCTGAAATTGTAAGTGGTTATATAACATTAACAATGGTGCAACAATTATAAAAATAATAACAAATGAGCTTTCTCCTTTGTTGGATAGCGGTTGCTGTCCATGGTTCTGAAACACATCAGTGCACTGTTGAATTGGCTTCTTTTCCTAGACCATGTTGCTATGTGCATAATAGCAAAGTTAACCAGCATATTGGTGTTGAGAACAATGCAGGAGGCAGCAGCAGAACGAGGAAATGAGAAAACAGCCCTTGCCTTATAATCTTAAGAAAAGTGAGGAGGAAACCCAAACTTAATTAGGTTTACTATCAATAGCCTAACTGTTAAATGTGCCTAGCTTTAAAAATCATCAATATACCTATAGAAATGAGACAGAGCCTGCTTCTGTTTTCGGTATGAATGTTTGTTTAATAGCCTACTGATTCCGTGAGGCTACGCAACGAGATGCCTGTTTTTAATCTTTGCGCTGCTGTAATAAAGGCTTTACACTTTTTGTTTGTTAGAACAGCCTCTGGTATTATTTATAATTGAGTGTTTACACTGTACCAAATTGTATTTTTTTTTATAATACTCATTTTTCTTGATCTCATTATTACTATTATTATAATAATAATAAGTAATGTCATTATCATTAGTAGGCTTAGCATAGCAGCCTTGTATAACCACCGTCAAGCTGTAGGCCTGTTTAGTCTTAATACCATAACTTACTTAGGACTGCATTTCAACACTTCTATAGGCTACTGTATCAGTCAATCCTTCACTCGTTCATGTCATCACACGAGTCATTCATGATTTGAAATGCATTTAAGCGTTTCAATTTTAAAATAAAGCGAGCCTTGAATAATTAGCTTAAACAATAAACCATTCCATTTTGGAAATTGCATTCACGAATGAATTAAAATGCTTTTAGTCTTTTCTGTAATAAAAAAAACAAAAAACAAACAATGTTACAGACTCTCTGGTACGCTTATACTTTACTGCATATTATATGCACGCAGTGCTGGCTCCTTACCTCTGTTTTCTTGATCTCCAGTATTTTCCACAACTAGTCACATTTAATCTACTTTCCCTTTACCTCCTGAGCAACCTGTAAATATTCCCCCCTTTTGAGTGTATTTGTCATGTCCTCTGCATCCATTTTGGTGTTACGGTGTTCAGAGTTTGTTATAACCAATTTATTGATGTGATTATGATATGCTATAGGCATGGTCTGCCCACTCATTAGGCAGGATTAGGGGGCCGCCGATGGCGGGAGATTGATGAGGGCGCCATTTTCTGAGCTGAACAGACCAAGACGCACCTCCAACACCAACACATAAAACCTCACATAATTCTGCCACAAAACAATGACAATTTCTCTCAACCAGTGGCATATGGGCTTTTTAGGTGAGCGGTGATGCCGCCCTTTGATAAGCAGTGCCCACTTTATCAAAGGCAGGGGCGTAAAATATTTTGCTTGTTCATTCCCAGTGCGCCTCTCCAGCTGTTGGAAAGATGCACCTCTGCAGCGCTCAACCAACATTCTGTAAAAAAAAAAAAGATCTAACATAAATCATGCAGCAGATCTATGACATGGTAGAAAGCGTGCATGGCCTTTTCTGTAATCTACAGGCTGGAGATAAAATGTATGACAATGTAATGAGACAGACTCTTTTTACATAACGCAGGCTTCTCCGAACAAATAGCCTAACCTAAATGGCACTCAATTAAAATAAAATAAATTGCTGTCATGTAAACAAAGATACATACCCTAAAAACAGGACAGGACAAAGTAAAATAAACAATCACAACTGTTGTCCTGGAGTTTCACCCCATTGTCATGATCAGTATAAGTAAACATGAATTAAGGCATTATCATTTCCTCATAAAAACACCAGCATCAAAACAACAGGACAAGGTTGTCCAAATCATCAATGAAGCATTTTAGAATACCCCAACCATGACGATATAATCTACTCCAGGGGTAGGCAACTAGACTCAGCTGCGGGCTGAATCTTTCTCGGAGCGAATGGTCAGGGGGATGGAAAATAATTATAATTTGTACACTGCAAAATGACCACAACTAAGCCCAAAGAGATTGTATTGAAAAATAACAAGAATTTCATACCTTGATAACATTGAGATACTTTTTATTTATTTATTTGTGGAAATACTTTCAGCTGAATTCCTGGTCTTTTTTTAACCAAAAACAAATCCCCCAAATCCTGTTGCTAACCCCTGATCTTCTATGTCTCATCATACTCATTATTTATTCAGTTCAGTTCACCTCATCCACTTCCCTACTATATCCAAAACCAACAGAATTAGTACTTAGTAGTACAACATTACATATAATATTACATATTATACATGGGCCGTGTGCATTTTCTGTTGGTGTACCCTGAGGTAGCTCCTCTCTGAGAACCTCTTCCCACAGTGAGTACAGGCAAACGGCCTCTCTCCTGTATGGACCTTCAGGTGCATCTTCATATGGTGCTGGCGGGAGAACCTCTTCTCACACTGGGGGCAGCTGTAGGGTTTCTCGCCTGTGTGGACTCTCTGGTGCCTCTTCAGGTTGGACGAGTCTGAAAAACTGGCCCGGCACAGGTGGCAGCCGAAAGGTTTCTCCCCTGTGTGCATCCTCTGGTGGATCTCCACCTGTTTGGGCAAACGGAAGGCTTTCCCACAAAATGAACACGGAAAGCGCTTCTCTTTGGCGCTGCCACCTTTACTGATTCCATCTCTAATACTGTCATTTGTCAATGGGCTTGTGCAGCCATTTAAGGTTGAGGGACGGGCATTGTCTGAGGTCTGGTTTAACATAAGGAGTGTGTGAGGAGGATGAAGGCCAGGGAGTGTCTGTGTTGTCTCAGGATCCATGTTCCAGTTGATAGATCCTATAGAAGGCAGGCTGAAGGCAGCACCTGTTAGGGGGTTAACCTGAGGTGCCATCAGTCTCTCTGAATCACAACTATAGGAGCAAGACGGAGCATCGCTAGCCGAGTCAGTGTCTGTTCTCTCCAGCTGCATACCAACACCTCCCTGTCCCCGCAGACAAAATCTACTACTCGCCCTGGTCTCAGCCAGTCTGTTGTCACGGAGACTAAATTCGGTTGTTGTTTTGTGTTCGACAGTCTGTTTCTGGTTGTGCTTAACACTTTTGTTCCCCAGCCCAGTGTTGAAGACACTGTCCCATCCACTGACCTCCACATTGTCGCCTCTAGTCCTGGCCTGCTCAGTGATGTCGTCCCCCGGGCCATTGACTGCACTTGTCTGGGTCTGGGAATCCAAGATGGCCGCCCAGTCTCCTCTGTTAGCCTCCAGCCAACCACCTCAGGAAAAGGTTAGAAAATAGATCTTAAAAACATAGCAGAGAAAACTACATAGGGAGTTTGACTTAATTACTTGGTCAAGTTCAAACATTGTGTTTTTGTATGTAAACATATGGTTTATTGATTTCATTTTATGAATGAAGAAAATAAATTAATAATAATAGCCAGGTGCATCACAGGTGCATATATGTATTTCTTCCTTACCTTGCTCCCCCATCTTTAGTCCACTCAACAGGTTAATGCCCTCTTGTTCGTCTTCTATCGTCTCCTCTTTGACCAGCAGCAGATCAGGCTTCCCATCCTCCACGTCTACTGACTGTAAGAGATAAAGAGTGAGAGGATGTTGGATCAAGAAATCTGATATGAGCACCTTGCTATGGAGCATCTTCTGATTGGGCAATGAGGGATTGCTATGAGTACTATGCAAATGTTAGTTGATTTGATACTATGCAATCGTGCTAGTTGTTTTGATCACTTGACACTATTGGTTTGCTAATTCAAAGGCATGGTCCCACTATTAAGACAACATTAATCAAGATTAGGGTTTGTATCCACAAAGCATCTTAGACTAGAAAATTGGTTGTGCTGAGAATAGACACATTTTACTCCTACTCTTATGGGTAAAAATAAAAGCTCTGCATGAAGCCTCTTCTAGTCGACAGATATTTAGGACCCCTCATGAATTGTCCTAACCAGTTAAGAGTTATCAGCAGGTTTCTTGATTATAAGAAAAGGCAGAGAGTCAGTGGCTCCTGCACCACATGCAATTGCGTTGGAGTTGATAGAATATTTAGATATTACTACATGATCAACCCATAAATAATCTACTCTGAACAAAAACATGAACGCAACAATTTAAAAAAATTGACTGAGTTACAGTTCATATAAAGACATCAGTCAATTGAAATAAATGTATTAGGCCCTAATCTATGGATTTCACATGACTGGGAATACAGATATGCCTCGGTTGGTCACAGATACCTTAAAAAAAAGGTAGGGCCGTGGATCAGAAAACCAGTCAGTATCTGGTGTGACCATGTGCCTCATACAGCGCGACACATCTCCTTCACATAGAGTTGATCAGGCTGTTGAGTGTGGCCTGTGGAATGTTGTCCCACTTCTCTTCAATGACTGTGCGAAGTTGCTGGACTTTGGCGGGAACTGGAATATGCTGTCGTATACATCGATCCTGAGCATCCCAAACATGCTCAATGGGTGGGTGACATGTCTGGTGAGGATGCAAGCCATGAAAAAAAATTGGGACATTTCCAGCTTCCAGGAATTGTGTACAGATCCTTGTGACATGGAGCTGTGTATTATCATACTGAAACATGAGGTGATGGTGGCAGAAAAACAGCACGACAATAAGCCTCAGGATCTCGTCACGGTATCTCTGTGCATTCAAATTGCCGTAGACAAAATGTAATTGTGTTAATTATCCATAGCTTATGCCTGCCCATGCCATAACCCCACCACCACCACGGGGCACTCTGTTCACAACGTTGACATCAGCAAACAGCTTGCCCACATGGTCTGTGATTGTGACGGCGGTTGGACGTACTGCCAAAATCTCTAAAACAACTTTTGAGGCGGCTTATGGTAGTGAAATTAGCATTCAGTTCTCTGGCAACAGCTCTGGTGGACATTCCTGTAGTCAGCATGCCAATTGCTAACTCTCTGTGGCATTGTGTTGTTTGACAATGCTGCACATTTTAGAGAAGGGCCTTATATTGTCCCCAGAATAAGGTGCACCTGTGTAATGATCATGCTGTTTAATCAGCTTCTTGATATGCCATACCTGTCAGGTCCAAATTCTACTTTTAACAACCATACTGTATGATTCAGTACAATATGCCTATCACTTTATACAAAATATCAGAATTTGTAAAAAAAAAAAAATAATAATAATATTTTTTAAGGGGGAAAAAAAGAAGATTATGGATGCCAACATTAGGAAAGAATTAAGAGAAGGCAAAGTTATCGTGTCAGGTGAAAGTTATAAAACGGTTTCCCACTGCAACATTTGACGGACAGTTACATTCACCGTTGTAGTCTGAAGCGTGCTATAGCATTCAAAGCTGGCGATGCCTCATTGCGACAGGGTATAAACTATCATTTGCAACAATGTTAATGAGCGTCATCACCATCTTTCCTTTGCAGTAACTCCAACGGCCGTGATCACCAACAGAGAAACTTTTATGAGTTCATTTTAATCCTGGCTCAGATTTTGTCTGGGCAGTGTCAAGAACATCATCCTAAAAACCTACTCTGAGATGGGATTTTTTTTTTGGTCTGAAAACAGGTTTTAAAATTATTCCTACGACCTTTTCTGAGATGGTTTGTGGATATGGGCTCTGTGCAAGCTTCACACAACCACGGTGAATGTGACTGTACATCACATGTTGCAATGGTAAAACGTTTGATCTCATTTTTGTCTGATAAAATCTATTTCCCTACTCTTAATTCTTGGCAAATATGTTGGCATGCATAAGCTGATGGTTGAAGCAGAATTTTTTTTATAATTATACTGTTATATCAACACACTCTGCTGTCACTGCTGTTTAACAACTGGCTTTGGCACAGTTGGCATAAAATCACTTGCCGAAAGTGTTGCATAAAACGTTTGAAAGATCTAGAATTTTCCTCGAACACAATCAAATTGAACATAGGCCCTAGATGCCTTCAATTTCACAACTTAAAAGGCATTCCCCATTTAGCTATATATTTTTTAACATGATATTGCGCTCCAAAGGGATATCTTAAAATAACATGATGTAAGTTACTTAAATAATAAAAATAAAAATATGTGATTATTTTATTAGCCTATGTGGTTATAAGAATTTAGGCATATCATGTGAAATAGGGCTCATGTGAAATCATTTTAAAATAACAAAATGTATTGTTGCATGTAGGTCTAGATCATTTATGTATGCATCAATATTAACATTATTTCAACAACTCCAAAGCAATCGCATGTGGCACAGGAACCACTGATTGCATTTTTCTATTATCAAGACACCTGCTGGTAACTCTTAACTGGTTAGGACAGCTCACGGTGTCATTAATACACTACAACGCCTTTGGAAAGTATTCAGACCCCTTGATTTTTCCCACATTTTGTTACAGCCTTATTCTAATATGGATTACATTTAAAAAAAAAAACTATTCCTCAGCTATCTACACACAATACCCCATAATGACAAAGTGAAACTATTTTGGTCTAAGAACCTCTTCCCACAGGCAAACGGCCTCTTCCCCATGTGGACCTTCAGGTATATCTTCAGAAGGTGCTGGTGGGAGAACCTCTTCTCACACAGGGGGCAGCTGTAGGATCTCTCCAGTGTGGACCCTCTTCAGGTTGCCAGCCTGGGCTAAGTGCATGTGACACTGGGTACAGCTGAAGGATTTCTCCCGTGTGGAACTACTGGTGGAACCACCTTCTGGGAGCAGCTGAAGCCTTTGTTACAGAACATGCAGAGGAACCATTTATCTTTACTACCACCCGATGTGGCTTCCTCTCCCGGAACCTGGGCTCTAGCCCTGTCGTGTGAGTTCAATACCTGATCGAAAAGGCCATGTGAAGCTAAGCTTTCCATGTAGTCTAAGAAGTCTCTGTCCTGTGAGTGTCCATCTGCATTCCATGTGGAAGGAATGTCGCCCTCCACTTTCTCAGTCACTTCATCTATGACCAGACCCTCCCCTTTCTTATCTAGGCACCCTTCAGAGCATACACAACTACTGTACTAGTTCCAGTCCCCTCTAGACAGATCATTCTGTCTTTAAACCCAAGGATATGTTGCCAGGTCCATCTATTTAGTGTAAAAACAAGACAGATCATCAACACCAGTGTATAACGCATCACCATCTACACAGGAATTAACAGCCCTTTGGCTCTGGTGAAATACCAGTAGATACTCTGAGCCGGGAGCAGGAGGACAGCCCAGTCTCCCCAGCCCCTCTGGGTCTGATCCGTGGACAGATCCGGTGCGCAAGAGAGAGCCTGTGTGTTACAGTTAAAGTCTCTGACATTAGGATGGCGTTCAGCATGCCACTGACCTCCGTGATGTTGTGTTGTGTGTCCTCTTCTTCAGTCCTCTCCTGCTTGACCAGGGACGATCCTCTAGGACCTGCAGCCTCTGCATCTGCATCCTGATACAAGAGAGGAGGTTATTACCGGTACATGCGTAGAATTGGATAACAATGTCATAGGGAAGTCTCACAAGCTCTGCTATGGCAGATAAATGAGGGTGTACATGTAAGCAAGTGAAAAGGTGAGGTGCCTTTTTAAAATAAACTGGCCACATTTGATGCACTGTTACACAAACCTCTATCATGATAACGTGCTGGGTTGAGGTTCCACACCCCTCATCAACAGTGATTGGTTGGTCATCGCTCCATGTATTGTGTCCCGCTGGCTTCACAAAGCTCCTGTGGCCTCCAGTGAGATGTCCTTTACCTGAGAGAGTGATTTGGGGGGGGGGGGGGGGGGGGGGGGGGGGGGGGGGGGGGACATTATTAAGTTAGTTACTGCCAATGCTATATTGTACAATATTGAGTTTTGACAGGGTCTAGAATTGGCCAGGATGTAAGGTTACACTTTGCATAACTTCTTGATATATTATTTATAGATTGATTAATTATGTTCCATTCATTATATTGTTTTCAATTAGTAAATTGAAGAATCAATGAAGTCAATGAAGAATATGGTTAGAATATGATCATGTCTTTGTGCAAGATAGCTAAGTAATCAGGGGAATTATTGCATACTATCCAACAACTGACCAAGACCCAATTATGGTTAACATCTAGTCACACATGTGCAGAGGGGGCTCCGCTGCCTCGGCCTTCTGCAAAATGTACCTCTTTCCATTCCTCTGTATCCGTCGAGGATCTTGACACTACTGGGACGTTTGGAGAGTGCGCGCTCTCGCGTTGTCCTCTCTGCGCGCTCCCGTGCCATCTTCAGTTCCAGTAGCTGTAGTTTCCTCCGCAATGCCCTGTTTTCTTTCTGGCTTTGAGTTATTTCCAAACGAAACACTGCATAGTCGTCGTCTACGAGTTTACAGACTTCTGCCACGGCTGCATTCGCTAGCACTTCCATAATGGAGGCGATTTCAGTGTGAAAAACCATGGCCATTGTTTGCTAACGTTAGATGTTATCCATGTAACGCCAGCTTTTATCAACCAAGTCCTGTCTCCAACGCGAATGAAATACTAACTGGCGTAAGTATGTGATGCTGAGCAGTTAAATTAGTAAAATTTTGAATTCCATCGTATTAATGTCTAAATAAAAACCCTAACGACAAAATGGTTCTTGGTCATGTTTACATCCGTACTTATCTGGGTTTTAAATGGCGGTTGGCAACCAAAAAGTTGCATTACCGCCACCAATTGGACTGGAGTGTGAGTCCATTACAAGTTATAAAAGAAAAGGTCCCAACCCACTAACCCCCACAGTGGAGACCAATATTTCTATACTATATACTAACCCAAGATAGACCAGAGCCTGTCGTTTCCGATGGAGGCAAATTAATCATAGTGGGCAGAACAAGCAAGGAGGCAGGCAGAGCCAAGCACAAGCTAGTGAGATCCTATTGGTGCGTTCCGTTAGGGGACGCCTAGTCTGAAGTGCGCTCGTGCAATAACTAAATTCTAAACAACGCATTTTTGGGGGAAACTTTGGCAAAGAGTAAAGTCTACAAAACAAAATCCACTCTGTTTGTTACAGATTCTAGTTCAGGAAACAGAAAACTGTATGGAGATCAAATGTTTAATAGATGAGGAAATTTGCTGGAAAATCCATATGGCTCCATCTTCTCCCACTTCTGGCCACTTGATTAAATTGTTTTAAATTTTTTTTAAATCTATGGCAAGACCTGAAAATGATCAACAACAAATTTGATAGAGCTTAAAGAATTTTGAAAAGAATAATGGGCAAATGTTGCGCAATCCAGGTGTGGAAAGCTCTTATAGACTTACCGAGAAAGCAGCTGTAATCACTGCCAACAGTGCTTATACAAAGTATTGACTCAGGGGTGTGAATAATTGAGATATTTCTGTATTTAATTTTCAATAAATGCACACACGTTTAAACAAAAAAAAACATGTTTTCACTTTGTCATTATGGGGTATTGTGTGTAGATGGGTGAGAAAACAATTATTTAATCCCTTTTGAATTCAGGCTGTAACACAACAAAATGTGGAATAAGTAAAGGGGCATGAATAATACTTTCTGAGGGCACTGTACCTCTCGTGGTGAATGCCAATCCTGACCCTGTCTGTATTTGTGGGGTAACCATGAGGTAACTTTTTAGTTGACAAGATAAAGTTAGGGATGACATGCAAACATCAAACGCTGAGCCATCATATTCATGCTTAACGGACCAAGTAATGAAAGACAAGCACTGTAGTTTTGAGTTCAGCAAAGTGGGTGTGGAAGAGGTGAGTGTTGGTATCTATATATAAAGACAAGCTGGATGGGAAATTGCTGAGATTGGTAGTGGAATACATTGAGACTCCTGTTTGCCACATCTTCAATTTAAGCCTAGAAGACGGTGTGCGCCCTCAGGCCTGGAGGAAGGTTAAGGTCATTCCACTACCTAGAAATGGCAAAGCACCCTTTAATGGCTTAAACAGCGGACCAATCATCCTTTTACCAGTGCTTCCCATGCTTTTAGATACAAAAAAACAAATAAAGTTATTTTACAGAAAACAAATTAACAACAGACATTCAGCATGCTTACAAGGAAGGGCACTCAAAATGCTCTGGACTGATGATTGGCTGAAATAAATTGATAGAGCGGTTTTGTTAGACTTCAGTGCAGCTTTTGATATCATTGATCATAACCTATTTCTTACGGCACAACAGGGACTGTGAAAACCCAAAATATATAAAAATGGCTGTGTATTGTAATTTAAACTGTATTGTGTTATGTAAATGATGGGCCTTGCAGGAGCTGGAAGGGTTCAAAGGGCAGGAGCCATCTCCTGTTTCTGAAGCGTGGGGCAGAAACAGGAGATTGTGGGAATGATTGCTCTTTCCATGACATAGACTGACCAGGTGAATCCAGGTGAAGCTATGATCCCTTATTGAAGTCACCTGTTAAATACACTTCAATCAGTGTAGATGAAGGGGAGGAGGCAGGTTAAATAATTATTTTTAAGCCTTGAGACAATTGAGACATGGCTTGTGGATGTGTGCCATTCAGAGGGTGAATGGGCAAGACAAAATATATAAGTACCTTTTGAATGGGGTACGGTAGTAGGTGCCAGGCACACCGGTTTGTGTCAAGAACTGCAATCCGGGGCCAGAGGTCCAGTCTCTACCGCCATCAACACCACAGGTCCTACTGGATTGCTGACTGTAAACACAAATTGTACATTAGAGCATATTAAGGTTTACAGTATACAGTTGAAGTCGGAAGGTTACATACACCTTAGCCAAATACATTTAAACTCAGTTTTTCACAATTCCTGACATTTAATCCTAGTAAAAATTCCCTGTCTTGGGTCAGTTAGGATCACCACTTTATTTTAAGAATGTGAAATGTCAGAATAATAGTAGAGAATGATTTATTTCAGCTTTTATTTCTTTCATCACATTCCCAGTGGGTCAGAAGTTTACATACACTCAATTAGTATTTGGTAGCATTGCCTTTAAATTGTTTAACTTGGGTCAAACGTTTTGGGTAGCCTTCCACAAGTTTAATAATTTGAGTGAATTTTGGTCCAGTCCTCCTGACCAAGCTGGTGTAACTGAGTCAGGTTTGTGGGCCTCCTTGCTCGCACACACTTTTTCAGTTCTGCCCACACATTTTCTATGGGATTGAGGTCAGGGCTTTGTGATGGCCACTCCAATACCTTGACTTTGTTGTCCTTAAGCCATTTTGCCACAACTTTGGAAGTATGCTTGGGGTCATTGTCCATTTGGAAGACCCATTTGCGACCAAGCTTTAACTTCCTGACTGATGTCTTGAGAAAGTGGTGATCCTAACTGACCTAAAACAGGGCATTTTTACTAGGATTAAATATCAGGAATTGTGAAAAACGGAGTTTAAATGTATTTGGCTAAGGTGTATGTAAACTTCTTGACTTCAACTGTAGGTATAGATATTAAATGACTATGCATAGATAATAACAGAGTAGCAGCAGCATGGAGGGGGAAGGCAATGCAAATAGTCTGGGTAGCTATTTGATTAGATGTTCAGGAGTCTTTTGGCTTGGGGGTAGAAGCTGTTTAGAAGCCTCTTGGACCTCGTCTTGGTGCTCCGGTACCACTTGCTGTGCGGTAGCGTAGAGAACAGTCTTTGACTAGGGTGGCAGGAGTCTTTGACAACTTTTAGGGCCTTCCTCTGACATTACCTGGTATAAAGGTCCTGGATGGTAGGAAGCTTGGCCCCGGTGATGTACTGGGCCTAACACACTTCCCTCTGTAGTGCCTTGCGGTCGGAGGCCGAACAGTTGCCATACCAGGCAGTGATGCAACCCGCCAGGATGCTCTCGATGGTGCAGCTGTAAAACCTTTTGAGGATCTGAGGACCCATGTCAAATCTTTTCAGTCACCTGAGGGGGAAGAGGTTTTGGTGTGCTTGGACCATGTTAGTTTGTTGGTGTGGACGCCAAGGAACTTGAAGCTCTCAACCTGCTCCACTACAGCCCTGTCCATGAGAATGGGGGCATGCTCGGTCCAACTTTTCCTGTAGTCCACAATCATCTCCTTTGTCTTGATCACTTTGAGGGAGAGGTTGTTGTCCTTGCACCACACGGTCAGGTCTCTGACCTCCTCCCTATAGGTGGTCTCATTGTTGTCGTTGATCAGGCCTACCACTGTTGTGTCAACGGCAAACTTAATGATGGTGTTGGAGTCGTGCCTGGCCGTGCAGTCATGAATGAACAGGGAGTACAGGAGGGGACTGAGCACAGTCCAGTTGTTAACTACCCTTACCACCTGGGAGCGGCCCATCAGGAAGTCCAGGATCCAGTTTCAGAGGGAGGTGTTTAGTCCCAGGTTCCTTAGCTTAGTAATGAGTTTGAGGGCACTATGGTGTTGAACGCTGAGCTGAAGTCAATGATTAGCATTCTGACATAAACTCAGCAACATCCTCTTACTGTCAACTGTGCAAACTTAACATGTGTAAATATTTGTATGAACATAAGATTCAACAACTGAGACATAAACTGAACAAGTTCCAAAAACGTGACTAACAGAAATGGAATAATGTGTCCCTGAACAAACCTGCAAGTTCCCAGAATTTTCTGGGGGGAATGGCCCCCTAGCCTTCACCCTTCGATCCAACAGGTCCCAGACGTGCTCAATGGGATTGAGATCCGGGCTCTTCTCTGGCCATGGCAGAACACTGACATTCCTGTCTTGCAGGAAATCACGCACAGAACGAGCAGTATGGCTGGTGGCATTGTCATGCTGGAGGGTCATGTCAGGATGAGCCTGCAGGAAGGGTACCACATGAGGAAGAAGGATGTCTTCCCTGTAACGCACAGCGTTGAGAATGCCTGCAATGACAACAAGCTCAGTCCGATGATGCTGGGACACACCGCCCCAGACCATGACAGACAATCCACCTCCAAATAGATCCCGCTCCGGAGTACAGGCCTCGGCGTAACGCTCATTCCTTCGACGATAAACACAAATACGACCATCACCCCCGGTGAGACAAAACCACGACTCGTCAGTGAAGAGCACTTTTTGCCAGTCCTGTCTGGTCCAGCAACGGTGGGTTTGTGCCCATAGGCGACTTTGTTGCCGGTGATGTCTGGTGAGGACCTGCCTAACAACAGGCCTACAGGCCCTCAGTCCAGCCTCTCTCAGCCTATTGCGGATTGTCTGAGCACTGATGGAGGGATTGTGCGTTCCTGGTGTAACACGGGCAGTTGTTATTGCCATCCTGTACCTGTCACGCAGGTGTGATGTTCGGATGTACCGATCCTGTGCAGGTGTTGTTACACATGGTCTGCCACTGCGAGGACGATCAGCTGTCCGTCCTGTCTCCCTGTAATGCTGTCTTAGACATCTCACAGTATGGACGTTGCAATTTATTGTCCTGGCCACATCTGCAGTCTTGATGCCTCCTTGCAGCATGCCTAAGGCACGTTCACGCAGATGAGCAGGGACCCTGGGCATCTTTCTTTTGGTGTTTTTCAGAGTCCGTAGAAAGGCCTCTTTAGTGTCCTAAGTTTTCATAACTGTGACCTTAATTGCCTACCGTCTGTAAGCTGTTAGTGTCTTAACGACTGTTCCACAGGTGCATGTTCATTAATTGTTTATGGTTCATTGAACAAGCATGGGAAACAGTGTTTAAACCCTTTACATTGAAGATCTGTGAAATTATTTGGATTTTTACAAATTATCTTTGAAAGACAGGGTCCTGAAAAAGGGACGTTTCTTTTTTTGCTGAGTTTAGGTGTTCCTTTTGTCCAGGTGTGAAAGGGCAGTGTGGAGTGCAACAGAGATTGCATCATCTGTGGATCTGTTGGAGCGGTATGCAAATTAGAGTGGGTCTAGGGTTTCTGGGATAATCGTGTTGATGTGAGCCATGATCAACCTTTCAAAGCATTTCATGGCTACAGATGTGAGTGCTACGCGTCAGTAGTCATTTAGGGAGGTTACCTTAGTTTTCTTGGGCACAGGGATTATGGTGGTTTGCTTGAAACATGTAGGTATTACAGACTCAGACAGGGAAAGGTTGAAAATGTCAGTGAATACACTTGACAGTTGGTCAGCGCATGCTCGGAGTACACGTCCTGGTAATCCGTTTGGCCCTGCGGCCTTGTGAATGTTGACCTGTTTAATGGTCTTACTCACATCGGCTGCGGAGAGCGGGATCACACAATCGCCTGGAACAGCTGATGCTCTCAGTTGGGAGACGGCACACAAGGATTGGGCCAAACTGCCAGTACAGAGGTACAGGAAGCTCATCAATGGCTATAGGAAGCGCTTGATTGCAATTATATTGACCAAAGGCTGTGCTAGCAAATATTACGTCTAGGGTGTCAATAATTTAGTCAATGCCAAGTTTATTTTCTGATTTAAATGGATATATTAAGTTCTGAATCATAAACATAGGTTACATAATTGTGGAGACCAAATACATTGGTGAATTTCAACTTATTTTTAGGGAAAATGGTTAGTTAGTTGATAAAAATGCAAGGGACACGACTGTGTGTATTGATTAAATAATGAAGTATAATGTTTTGGTTAGATTGACAAGGGAAACTCAGTCCCTTCAAGGATACAAAAATAACCAAGACAGTCAGAACAGAGTCAATTTTGTATATAAATTCAACAAATGCACAATGAAGTACAGTACTTTTATTGCACAAGACGATACAAGTAAATGAACTTTTCTCACTATGGTAACTTTTCTGTAAATCTGGAACCCTTACTTTGATAAAAATTAATTTTACAATACTTCGGAAAAGGTTTAACATTATAAGGCACCATCCAGATCTCACTATAACACCAATGTCAACCTAAAGGGACTAAGTTTGTCATTCTTCATTAGTGAAGTATTTTTAGACACCAACACACCAACCATCACCATATCATCTACTCTGCCTCATCATACTCATTCTTTCCTCAGTTCAATCACATTTCAATCAAATGTATTAAAAAAGCCCTTTTTACATCAGCAGATGTCACAAGGTGCTATACAGAAACCCAGCCTAAAACCCCAAACAGCAAGGAATGCATGATGTAAAAGCACGGTGGCTATGAAAAACTCCCTAGAAAGGTAGGAACCTAGGAAGAAAGCTAGAGAGGAACCAGGCTCTGAGGGGTGGCCAGTCCTCTTCTAGCTGTGCTGGGTGGAGTTCACCTCATCCAGTTCCCTACTACATCCAAAAGCAACAGAATTAACTACAAACACACTAACCAGTACTACATACTCTATACATGGGCCATGTTTTCTGCTGGTGTATCCTGAGGTCTCTCCTCTGAGAACCTCTTCCCGCAGTGCGTACAGGCGAACAGCCTCTCTCCCTTGTGGACCTTCAGGTGCATCTTCAGCTGGTGCTCGTGGGAGAATCTCTTCTCACACTGGGGCAGCTTCAGGATTTCTCCCCTGTGTGGACACTCTGGTGCCTCTTCAGGTTGAACAAGTGTGAAAAACTGGCCCGGCACAGGTGGCAATTGAATGGCTTCTCCCCTGTATGGACCCTCTGGTGCCTCTTCAGGCTGAACGAGTGTGAAAAACTGGCCCAGCACAGGTGGCAGCCGTATGGTTTCTCTCCCGTGTGAATCCTCTGGTGGATCTCTACTTGTTTGGGGAAACTGAAGGTTTTCCCACAGAACGAACATGGGAAGCGCTTCTCTTTGGCGATGCCACCTTTACTGATTCTGTCTCTACTACTGTCATTGGTCAATGGGCTTGTGTAGCCATTTAGTTTTGCGGCATTGGAATTGTCTGAGGTCTGGTTTAACATTAGGAGAGTGTGAGGAGGATGAAGGCCAGAGAGTGTCTGTGTTGTTGCAGGGTCCATGTTCCAGTTGATAGATCCTATAGAAGGCAGGCTGAAGGCAGCACCTGTTAGGGGGTTAACCTGAGGTGCCATCAGTCTCTCTGAATCAGAACTATAGGAGCAGGATGGAGCATCGCTAGCTGAGTCTGTGTTTGTTCTCATATAGACACCTCCCCGTCCCCGCAGACCAAATCTACGCCTTACCCTGGTCTCAGCCAGTCTGTTGTCACGAAGACTAAGTTCAGCTGTTGTTTTGTGTTCGACAGTCTGTTTCTGGTTGTGGTTAACAGTGTTGTTCCCCAGCCCAGAGTTGAGGACACTGTCCCATCCACTGACCACTACGTCGCCTCTGGTCCTGGCTTGCTCAGTGATGTCATCCCCCAGGCCATTGACTGCACCCGTCTGGCTCTGGGAATCCAAGATGGCCACCCAGTCTCCTCTGTTGGCCTCCAGCCAACCACCTGCAGGAAGAGGTTACAAAATAAACTTTGGCAGAGAAAACTCTACATATGGAGTGTTTTTGAGTCAATTACAGTGTTTTTGAGTCAATTACTTTGTTGTATGTAAACACAAGTTGTAAGGATTTAATTTTATGAATGAAGAAAAACAAACAGCCAGGAGTATCACTATTACCACTGAAGATATATTACTGTATGGAGGCTATATGTATTACTATTCCCATTGAATATCTATTACTGTATGGAGGCTATATGTATTTCTCCCTTACCTTGCTCCCCCATCTTTAGTCCACTCAGCAGGTCAATGCTCTCTGGTCCGTCTTCTATTGTCTCCTCTTTGACTAGCAGCATATCAAGCTTCCCATCCTCCATGTCTACTGACTGTAAGAGATACAGAGTGAGAGGATGTTGGATTAAGACATCTGATATGAGCACCCTGCTATGGAGCATCTTCTGATTGGCCAATGAGGGATTGCTATGAGTACTATGTTTACATGTTAGTTGATTTGATACTATACTAATGGTTGGAGAATTCAATTCAATTAAGAATTCAACAGTAGTTCACAGTGGGCTCACCTCAGTGAGACTGTGTGTGGTCCTGTGCTGCTCAGCTGGTTCCACTGGGGGTTCAGGAGAAGGTGTAGTCTGGTTGTTCTCCATGACCATGGTCCCCTCAGGTTTCCCCAGACCCTCCTCACACCCCTCCTCCTTCACCAGCAGCACCTCCTCCTCCTGGAAGAGAAAGGGAATACAGATCACACAGACATACACTCCCTCGGGTACGTACACACAGATAATAAACACACTTTCAACATGGAGTGTTTACCCATCCCCACTACGTTTGAGTCCTATACTGTAGTTACAGAACGACTTCATTGTTGTTAAACCCATCGTGGTGGACGTAAATATGAGTAATCATCAGGCAAGCCTGACTCAACTATTTTGATGTGCACAGTAGGTGTTTGTTAGTATGTGGGTATGTGTAGGTACAGTGCAGTGAAGGCTGCTGAGAGGAGAACAGCTCATAATAATGGCTGGAATGGAGTAAATGGAATGGTATAAAAACACGGTTTTCATACCATTCCATTCACTCTATTCCATCCCTTAATCTCCATTCCAGCCTCTATTATGAGCCGTTTTCCCCTTGGCAGCCGCCACTGTTACCTGTTACAGTGCCTTCAGAAAGTATTCATTTACCCCTTGACTTTTTCCAAATTTTGTTGTGTTACAGCCTAAATGTAAAATGGGTTAAATTGAGATTGTTTGGGGTTACTGGCCTACACACAATACCCGATAATGTCAAAGTGGAATTGGTTTTTCAAAATTTTTACAAATGAATTAAATATGAAAAGCTGAAATGTCTTGAGTCAATGAGTTTTCAACCCCTGACTTTAAAACAGAGTTTAATGGCTGTGATAGGAGAACGGATCAACAACATTGTAGTTACTCCACAATACTAACCTAATAGACAGAGTGAAAAGAAGGAAGCCTGTACAGAATAAAAAATATTCCAAAACATGCATCCTGTTTGCAACAAGGCACTAAAGTAATACTGCAAAAATGTGACAAAGAATTAACTTTTTCCAGAATACAGAATGCAAATCCAGTACCACTCTCCACATTTTCAAGCATAGTGGTAGCTACATCATGTTATGAGTATGCTTGTAATCATTAAGGACTGGGGAGTTTTTCATGATAGAAAATAAACAGAATGGAGCTAAGCACAGGAAAAATTATAGAGGAAAACCTGGTTCAGTTTGCTTTCCACCAGATACTAGGAGGAATTCATCTTTCAGCAGGACAATAACCGAAAAACACAAGGCCAAATCTACACAGTTGCTTACCAAGAAGACCGCAAATGTTCCTGAGTGGCCAAGCTAGTTTTGCCTTAAATCTACTTGAAAATCTATGCCAAGACCTGAAAATGGTTGTCTAACAATGATCAACAACCAATTACACAGAGATGGAAGATTTTTGTTTAATAATAAATGGGCAAATGTTGCACAATTCAGGTGTGGAAAGCTCTTACAGACTTACTCAAAAGATTCACAGTTGTAATTACTGCCAAAGGTGATTCTAACCTGTATAGACTCAGGGGATTGAATACTTATCTAATCAAGATAGTGTTTTATTTTTCATGATAAAATAACTATTTTTTTATAGCTCGTTGACAAAAAAATTACAATTAAATCCATTTGAATCCCACTTTGTAACAAAACAAAAATGGAAAAGTCAAAGGCTGTGAATACTTTCTCTAGGTACTGTATGTAGGCCCTAAGTGTATATTGGTTATAAAGCACTGTTGGGTGTATGTAGAATATGGTGAGATCAGATGTGATTCATACTAAAAAGAGAGTCCCAATGAAAGTGAATGAAAAGTCAATTTTGTTTTTATTAAACAAAGTTTTATATATGCCATATGAAAACCACAAATGCCTTAACAAAACATGTCCATGGACTTGATAAACTGCATTCATTTTCTCATTAAAAAAGTGTCTTGGGGATAAAAAAGAAGGTAGTTGAATAGAAGTAATGAAACATTTGTGAACGTAATATAGCCTACACAGTACAAACACAATATGTAACAGATGTTTTATGTCTGACTGCAATATTCTACCTAGGAATATTCAACACTGAAATCATTTACTCTCGTTATTCCAAATGCATCTGTGGATCTTTTCTGCTGACAACATTGAAAATGAATCTTTGTCTTTAATGCAGGGTTTGATCTAAACATCAGAAGATATCGAGTGGAATGGTTTCTATGTTATAGATTGGAATGTTTTTTCTGCTGGTGTATCCTGAGGTAGCTCCTCTCAGAACCTCTTCCTGCAGTGTGTACACTTAGGGCTGTGGCGGTCATGAAAATGGGTCAGCCGTTAACTGTCATGCAAAATGACCACCGGTCTCAAGGTTATTGACCTTGTATTAACATAAACACGGTTGGCATCTCCGGGTTTCCCCGCATACAAGCCGCTGATGCGCGCCTTTGGACCATCTACAATTCAAATAAGTATTATAAATCCATTTAATATACACCATCACAATAGCTGGTGTTAAGAAACATTATGATATGAAGAAAATGTATTTCAGAAGAACAGAATCTCATGTTGAGTCGGCCTAATGTATGTTACCGATCTGGGTCTGCCATGCCAATAGCAGAAAAGATACGCTTAATTCCTGTACAATTATTTTACATCATATGATTTTATAGTTACAAGAATATAAGTGAACACTGATTGATAAAATGGATAGGGTATTTTCCTCTTAACGATTGCTGAGCGAGTGCGCAATGGAGCGGCTATTTTGTGTTGAGTGTAAAAAGTGAGCATTTGAAACGTTATGTGGCTACTTTAGTTGTGAGACAAACCTTAGAATGTCTTAGAAATCAAAACATATGGGCTGCATGATGCAACTATTGATGATTTGAAAAAGTTGCAAAACAGGCATGTGCTCTATTTCATGCCTAGACTGCACACGCTGTTCATTAATATTCCCTCCCATCAGACTATTCTCAATTTAATAAGGTCTTTATACTAAATAATATACAGTGGGGCAAAAAAGTATTTAGTCAGCCACCGATTGTGCAAGTTCTCCCACTTAAAAATATGAGAGGCCTCATCATAGGTACACTTCAACTATGACAGACAAAATGAGAAGAAAAAAAATCCAGAAAATCACATTGTAGGATTTTTTATGAATTTATTTACAAATTATGTTGGAAAATAAGTATTTGGTCAATAACAAAAGTTTATCTCAATACTTTGTTATATACCCTTTGTTGGCAATGACAGAGGTCAAATGTTTTCTGTAAGTCTTCACAAGGTTTTCACACACTGTTGCTGGTATTTTGGCCCATTCCTCCATGCAAATCTCCTCTAGAGCAGTGATGTTTTGGGGCTGTTGCTGGGCAACACGGACTTTCAACTCCCTCCAAAGATTTTCTATGGGGTTGAGATCTGGAGACTGGCTAGGCCACTCCAGGACCTTGAAAAGCTTCTTACTAAGCCACTCCTTCGTTGCCCGGGCGGTGTGTTTGTGATCATTGTCATGCTGAAAGACCCAGCCACGTTTCATCTTCAATGCCCTTGCTGATGGAAGGAGGTTTTCACTCAAAATCTCACGATACATGGCCCCATTCATTCTTTCCTTTACACGGATCAGTCGTCCTGGTCCCTTTGTAGCAAAACAGCCCCAAAGCATGATGTTTCCACCCCCATGCTTCACAGTAGGTATGGTGTTCTTTGGATGCAACTCAGCATTCTTTGTCCTCCAAACACAACGAGTTGAGTTTTTACCAAAAAGTTATATTTTGGTTTCATCTGACCACTTATTTTCCACCATAATTTGCAAATAAATTCATTAAAAATCCTACAATGTGATTTTCTGGATTTTTTTTCTCGTTTTGTCTGTCATAGTTGAAGTGTACCTATGATGAAAATTACAGGCCTCTCTCATCTTTTTAAGTGGGAGAACTTGCACAATTGGTGGCTGACTAAATACTTTTTTGCCCCACTGTATGTCTGAAATTAGTTTAGATTTAGAATGGGCCATTATCAGCTGCATGTGCATGCCATCCGTATGCACTCGACAGTGTCGATGAAACACCGAACGCTATAATAGGTGTGTTGGAAAAATGACCAGCTCCTGACACGCATCATTAATTCATTATGAATACGATTTATTTGATTTCATTCTTCATTAAAATGGAACCACAATGTTCAGTTGAAATGACTCGCATTTGCACGCACCAACAGTAAGGATATATATATATAAAATGTGGATTTGGGCTAATTCTGAGGAAGTGGAAACTCAAAATGCATTAGCTAGAAAACTAAATATAATATGCTGATAGTTAGCTGTGTAATTTACTAATCTAACAGTTCGTGTAGTTAGCTAACAGTTAATGTAATGTCCTGAAAACTTTTCAGCATACCCAATGATATCTATAGGCCTATGCAATTACTTCGCCCCGTATAAACTATATCTCAAAGCCATAGCCTACCAGACTCTCGACCTTCGCCTCGTCTAAGTCCGTACGGGAGTTGCAGTGATGGGACAAGACTGTAACTACTACTAGGTCTCACGAAATTGGGGAGAAAAAGGGGTAACAAGTGCAAAATAAAAAAAAAGAAAGCTGAGACCCTCCTCTCTCCAACAGTCACAACAGTAGACCTATTTGCTTTCAAAACTGTGATTCTCCCACAATTGCAACTTGGAGCGCAGAGAGAGAGCGTGGTTTTGAGGAGACGTTTCGGATAATAACAGCAAGTCTATGTCAATATAAAAATGTGGAACTTGAAATTGAATGACTGTAGTCAAATTCCACGTGACTGTTGAATTATGGTAACTGGGCTACTCAAACTGCGCTCTGTAAATGAATGGTGCTGATGGGCGTTAGTAGCCTACCAAACTTGCTAACGGCCATCAAGACGCTAATAGCCTGGTACTCAACACTTGTCCCTCAAATCACTCTGCGCAGAGAGAGAGAGAGCGTGATTTGGAGGATGGATGAGACGTTTCGGGTATTAAATAGCAGCAAGTCTATTTCAATATAAAAATGTGGAACTCAAAACTGAATGTCATGGCCTCCCGGGTGGCGCAGTGGTTAAGCGCCAGCTGTGCCATCAGAGTCCCTGGGTTCGCGCCCAGGCTCTGTCGTAACCGGCCGCGACCGGGAGGTCCGTGGGGCGACGCACAATTGGCCTAGCGTCGTCCGGGTTAGGGAGGGATTGGTCGGTAGGGATCTCCTTGTCTCATCGCGCACCAGTGACTCCTGTGGCGCGCAGTGCGCGCTAGCCAAGGTTGCCCGACACATTGGTGCGGCTGGCTTCCGGGTTGGACGCACGCTGTGTTACGAAGCAGTATGGCTGGTTGGGTTGTGTATCAGAGGACGCATGACATTCAACCTTCGTCTCTCCCGAGCCCGTTCGGGAGTTGTAGCAATGAGACAAGCTAGTAGCTACTACAACAATTGGATACCACGAAATTGGGGAGAAAAAGGGGTTAAAAATAATAATAATTGAATGTCATGGTCAATAGACACGTATTCCTGCTATTTCCACCCCTGCAGATTATTCAAATGCAGTGATGTCAGAGTAATTTGAGGGACAATAGAGCGTTGAGTACCAGGCCATTAGCGTCTTGATGGCCGTTAGCAAGTTTGGCAGGCTACTAACACCCATCAGCACCATTCATTTACAGTTTGAGTAGCCCTTACTATGACTCGTGGAATTTGACTACAGTCATGACTCGTGACCACCACCGTAACAGCCCTACACACAGGGGAACGGCCTCTCTCCCGTGTGGGCCTTCAGGTGCATCTTCAGCTGGTGCTGGTGGGAGAAACTCTTTTCACACTGGGGGCAGCTATAGGATTTCTCCCCTGTGTGGACCCTCTGATGCCTCTTCAGGTTGCAAGCCTGGGCGAAGCGCATATGACACTGGGTACAGCTGTAGGGTTTCTCCCCTGTGTGGACCCTCTGGTGGATCTCTACCTTCTGGGGGCGGCTGAAGCCTTTGTTACAGAACATGCAGAGGAACCGTTTCTCTTTACTATTGGCTGATGTGGCTCCTCTTCCCCGAGCCTGAGCTCTAGCCCTGTCATTTGAGTTCAATACCTGATCGAAATGGACGCGGCCGTGTGAATCGGAAGGTACCATCGACGTGGACACTGGGTTGCAATCCCTGAGCGGGTGTAAAGGGGAGTGGGTTGTGACATTTGGATTTGTCTGTAAGCTTTCCCTGTAGACTAAGAAGTCACTGGTGTTGCCCTGCGAGTGTCTTTCTCCTAAGTGAGTCTCGTCTGCATTCCATGTCTTGGGAGTGTCGCTCTCCACTTTCACAGTCACCTCATCTACGACCAGACCCTCCCCTTTCTTATCTAGGGACCCTTCAGAGTATACACTACTACTGTACCGGTTCCAGTCCCCTCTCAATGGATTAGTCTGTGTATCTAAGCCGGCAGGCATGTCACTAGGTGTCATCTCTGTAGAGTATGAACAGGACGGATCATTGCCAGTCTGTAATGTGTCACCTGAGTCCTGATGGGACAGAACCGTCCTCGGGCTCGTGTTGCCGTAAAGTAAATACTCTGAGCGGGGAGCAGGAGGACAGCCCAGTCGGTCCAGCCCTGTTAAAGTCTCTGTATCTGTCTCGGACTTGAGGACGGCGTTCAGCGTTCCACTGACCTCCGTGATGTTTCGTCGGGTAATGGGTGGCGCTGGGGCGGTGGTGGGGTCCTCCGTGGCTACAGGGGGAGCTCCAGCCGTTCCAGTATGGATGTCTCTGCTGTGCTGTGGGTCCTCCACTTCTTGAGACCTCTCCAGCTTGACCCCAGGACCTGCAGCCTCTGCATCCTGACACAAGAATAGAGGAGATTATTACCGGTACATGAGATGAATTGGATAACAATGTCATAGGGAAGTCTAAGAAGCTCCCCTATGGCAGATAAATTAGGATGTACTTGTAAGCAAGTGAACAGCTGAGGGGAGTCTTTCTGAAATAAACTGGCCACATTTGATCTACTGTAATTTTTATGTAATACTATTACACTAACCTCTATCATGATAAAGTGCTGGTTAGAGGTTCCACTCCCCTCATCAACAGTGATTGGTTGGTCATCTCTCCATGTATTGTGTTCCGCTGACTTCACAAAGCTCCTGTGGCCTCCAGTGAGATGTCCTTCACCTGAGAGTGTGATTGGTGGAAAAGAGGTGATTAGGTACTGTCAATGCTGAAAGCGATATTGTACACTATTGACAGTTGACTGTCTACAATTGGCAAGGATGTAAGGTAACAATTCAGATAACCTCTTGATACACTATTTATAGATGAGTAGATTATGTCCCATGCATCACATTGTTTTCAATTAGTAAATAATAGGAAATGCAGTAAATCAAGAACCTGGCTAGAATATGATAAGTGTCTTTGTGCAAGATTGCTAAATAACCTGGGAAATTATTGCATACAATCCCAAAACTGACCAAGATGCAATTCTGGTTAAAACATTTAAAGTCACATATGCGCAGAGGGGAAAGGACAACCTTCTGCAAAATGTACCTTTAGCTTTTTTTCTTAAAAAATTATCTTCATTGAAGTGAACATTTTACAAATCATAAATAGTTCACATAAAAACAATTCTAGTTTCACATCAATACATTTTTAGTTCATAATTACATAACGTGATTTACAGATTTAATAGTGTCCGTGGCAGAGTCCATCTTATTTCTTCCTTTTAGTTCCGTTTTGATTTGTATTTTTTTTTATTGAACAAAACGTTATTTCAGTCATAATGCACCTTGCCTTCCAAATTTTACTGTTCACAATGTATATTATTGTCCACCATAAATCTTTAGTAATGTCATCCACGTGAGTATCGAAGACCCCGTGAAAGACAGACTTGGGATTTATACATACAGTACCAGTCAAAAGATTGGAGACAACTACTCATTCTCATTGCTATTTTTACTATTTTCTACATTGTAGAATAATAGTGAAGACATCAAAACTATGATATAACACATATGGAATCATGTAGTAAACCAAAAATGTTAAATAAAACTACATTTGTTGTATTTTATATTCTTTCGAAGTAGCCACCCTTTGCCTTGATGACAGCTTTGCACACTCTTGGCATTCTCTCAACCAGCTTCACCTGGAATGCTTTTCCAACAGTCTTGAAGGAGTTCCCACATATGCTGAGCACTTGTTGGCTGCTTTTCCTTCACTCTGCGGTCCTACTCATTCCAAACATCTCAATTGAGTTGAGGTCGGGTAATTGTGGAGGCCAGGTCATCTGATGCAGCACGCCATCACTCTCCTTCGTGGTCAAATAGCGCTTACACAGGCTGTGTTGGGTCATTGTTCTGTTGAAAAACAAAATTATAGTCCCACTAAGCTCAAACCAGATGTGATGGCGTATCGCTGCAGAATGCTGTGGTAGCCATGCTGGTTAAGTGTGCCTTGAATTGTAAATAAATCACAGACATTGTCCCCATGCTTCACGGTGGGAACCACACATGGAGATCATCCGTTCACCTACTCTGTGTCTCACAAAGACACGGTGGTCGGAACCAAAAAACTCAAATTTGGACTTCAGACCAAAGAACAGATTTCAACCGGTCTAATGTCCATTGCTTGGGTTTCTTGGCCCAAGCAAGTCTCTTCTTCTTATGGGTGTCCTTTAGTAGTAGTTTCTTTGCAGCAATTCGACCATGAAAGCCTGATTCACAGTCTCCTCTGAGCAGTTGATGTTGAGATGTGTCTGTTACTTGAGCTTTGTGAAGCATTTATTTGGGCTGCAATCTGAGGTGAAGTTAACACTAATGAACGTATCCTCTGTAACTGGGTCTTCTTTTCCTGTGGGGGTTCTCATGAGAGCCAGTTTCATCATAGCGCTTGATGGATTTTGCGACTGCACTTGAAGAAACTTTCAAAGTTCTTGAAATTTTCCAGACTGACTGACATTCATGTCTTAAAGTAATGATGAACTGTCATTTCTCTTTGCTTATTTGATCTGTTCTTGCCATTATATGGACTTGGTCTTTTACCAAAATGGGCTATCTTCTGTATACCACCCCTACCTTGTCACAACACAACTGATTGGCTCAAATGCATTAAGAAGGAAAGAAATTCCACAAATTAACTTTTAACAAGGCACACCTGTTACTTGAAATGTATTCCAGGTGACTACCTCATGAAGCTGGTTGAGAGAATGCCAAGAGTGTGCAAAGCTGTCATCAAGGCAAAGGGTGGCTACTTTGAAGAATCTCAAATATAAAATATATATTGATTTATTTAAACCTCTACAGCAGTGGTTCCCAAACTTTTTATAGTCCCGTACCCTTCAAACATTCAACCTCCAGCTGCGCACCCCATCTAGCACCAGGGTCAGCGCACACTCAAATATTGTTTTTTGTCATCATTGTAAGCCTGCCACACACACACTATACGATACATGTATTAAACATAAGAATGAGTGTGAGTTGTCACAACCCAGCTCATGGGAAGTGACAAAGAGCTCTTATAGGACCAGGGCACAAATAATAATAATCAATCCATTTTACTCTTTATTTAGCCATCTTACATATAAAACCTTATTTATTAATCAAAAATTGTGAATAACTCACCATAGGTTAATGGGAAGGGAGTGCTGGAAAGGATGCACATAACTCTGCAATGTTGGGTTGTATTGGAGTCTCAGTCTTAAATCATTTTCTACACACAGTCTGTGCCTGTATTTAGTTTTCATGCTAGTGACGTCTGAGAATCCACTCTCACATACAGTGCCTTGCGAAAGTATTCAGCCCCCTTGAACTTTGCGACCTTTTGCCACATTTCAGGCTTCAAACATAAAGATATAAAACTGTATTTTTTTGTGGAGAATCAACAACAAGTGGGACACAATCATGAAGTGGAACGACATTTATTGGATATTTCAAACTTTTTTAACAAATCAAAAACGGAAAAATTGGGCGTGCAAAATTATTCAGCCCCCTTACTTTCAGTGCAGCAAACTCTCTCCAGAAGTTCAGTGAGGATCTCTGAATGATCCAATGTTGACCTAAATGACTAATGATGATAAATACAATCCACCTGTGTGTAATCAAGTCTCCGTATAAATGCACCTGCACTGTGATAGTCTCAGAGGTCCGTTAAAAGCGCAGAGAGCATCATGAAGAACAAGGAACACACCAGGCAGGTCCGAGATACTGTTGTGAAGAAGTTTAAAGCCGGATTTGGATACAAAAAGATTTCCCAAGCTTTAAACATCCCAAGGAGCACTGTGCAAGCGATAATATTGAAATGGAAGGAGTATCAGACCACTGCAAATCTACCAAGACCTGGCCGTCCCTCTAAACTTTCAGCTCATACAAGGAGAAGACTGATCAGAGATGCAGCCAAGAGGCCCATGATCACTCTGGATGAACTGCAGAGATCTACAGCTGAGGTGGGAGACTCTGTCCATAGGACAACAATCAGTCGTATATTGCACAAATCTGGCCTTTATGGAAGAGTGGCAAGAAGAAAGCCATTTCTTACAGATATCCATAAAAAGTGTTGTTTAAAGTTTGCCACAAGCCACCTGGGAGACACACCAAACATGTGGAAGAAGGTGCTCTGGTCAGATGAAACCAAAATTGAACTTTTTGGCAACAATGCAAAACGTTATGTTTGGCGTAAAAGCAACACAGCTGAACACACCATCCCCACTGTCAAACATGGTGGTGGCAGCATCATGGTTTGGGCCTGCCTTTCTTCAGCAGGGACAGGGAAGATGGTTAAAATTGATGGGAAGATGGATGGAGCCAAATACAGGACCATTCTGGAAGAAAACCTGATGGAGTCTGCAAAAGACCTGAGACTGGGACGGAGATTTGTCTTCCAACAAGACAATGATCCAAAACATAAAGCAAAATCTACAATGGAATGGTTCAAAAATAAACATATCCAGGTGTTAGAATGGCCAAGTCAAAGTCCAGACCTGAATCCAATCGAGAATCTGGGGAAAGAACTGAAAACTGCTGTTCACAAATGCTCTCCATCCAACCTCACTGAGCTCGAGCTGTTTTGCAAGGAGGAATGGGAAAAAATGTCAGTCTCTCGATGTGCAAAACTGATAGAGACATACCCCAAGCGACTTACAGCTGTAATCGCAGCAAAAGGTGGCGCTACAAAGTATTAACTTAAGGGGGCTGAATAATTTTGCACGCCCAATTTTTCAGTTTTTGATTTGTTAAAAAAGTTTGAAATATCCAAGAAATGTCATTCCACTTCATGATTGTGTCCCACTTGTTGTTGATTCTTCACAAATACAGTTTTATATCTTTATGTTTGAAGCCTGAAATATGGCAAAAGGTCGCAAAGTTCAAGGGGGCCGAATACTTTCGCAAGGCACTGTAGGTACGTGGTTGCAAAGGGCATCAGTGTTTTAACAGCATGATTTGCCAAGGCAGGCTACTCTAAGTGCAGCCCAATCCAGAAATCTGGCAGAGGCTTCTGATTAAATTCAATTTTCACAGAACCGCTTTTTGCAATTTCGATGAGGCTCTCTTGTTCAGATATCGGTAAGTGGACTGGAGGCAGAGCATGAAAGGGATAACGAATCCAGTTGTTTGTCATCATGCAAGCGGTTAGACAAGTGAAAATGATGGTCAGTAATGAAAACTTTAAGCTTGTCTCTCAATTTAAAAAATGTTTTACTTTGCCCCTTGATAACCAGCTCACTTCTTTCTGTATGTTGTAAACGCGTTATATGGTCGCTGCCCATATCATTGCATAATGCAGAAAGTTCAGGGGCCTTGCTATAACAAAGTTAACCATTTTCACTGTAGTGTGGGCATTCCCTTGGTAGCAAGAACCTCTCGGGGGATGCTGCAGTGTACCCAAGTGGCATTGGGATCAACTGCTTGCACGAGGGTTACCACTCCACTATGTCTCCCTGTCATGGCTTTCACGCCATCCGTACAGATAAATCAAAGAGGAGGATGTCTTCCTTAATTGACCCCCATAAACGTAACAGACATATACCAGGAGCTGTGCCAGGCCCGCCACGTCTGTTGACTCATTACGGCTGTAATGCATATAATTCACTGGCTTGTATCCAAAGCAGTAATTGTTTCAAATTATCTCCTGCCATGTCACTGATGTGTCGTGAAACAGTGTTGTTTGATGAAGGCATTGTCTGCACAGTTTTTTGGGCCTTTTCTCCCAGAATTGTCCCAGCCATATCCACGGCAGCAGGAAGAATGAAGTCCTCCACAATAGTATGGGGCTTGCCTGTCCTAGACACTCAGTAGCTCACTATATAAGATGCTTCTAGCACCTTCTTGTTAATGGTATCTGTTGCTTTTATGCATGTCTTACTACTCGAAAGTCATCTTTATTCTTGCTCCAAAAACTCCCGTGGCTTATTTTTCAAATGGTCATGATTTGTTTCTAAATGTCTGCACAAGAGTGAAGGTTTCCCGAAGGAGAGTAACGGTTAATGTGATTGGATGTTAATTATTTGACTAGGCTACCTGTATTTGACATTGTTATTTCGCTGAACACTAGATTTAATTGTATTTTTGGCAGTGAAACGAGGCTACTCAGGTGAAAATAAATCTCACCCAAATGTATTGGAAATGTGTTGGAAAATATAAATGTACTGTTTGAAAATGTGAAGGAAAAAAAAAAAAATATATATATATATATATATTTTAAATGCACGTACTCCAGTTTGGGAATACCTGCTCTACGGGATCGGTGTCCACCCCACGGGATGGTTAAGCTAATGTAGGCTAATGTGATTAGCATGAGGTTGTAGGTAACATGAACATTTCCCAGGACATAGACATATCTGATATGGGCAGAAAGCTTAAATTCTTGTTGATCTAACTACACTGTCCAATTTACAGTAGCTATTACCATGCTATGGGTTGAGGAGAGTGCACAATTATGAAATTGAAAATGTATTAATAAACCAATTAAGCACATTTGGGCAGTCTTGATACAACATTTTGAACAGATATGCAATGGTTCATTGGATCAGACTACAACCTTTGCACGTACACTGCTGCCATCTAGTGGCCAAAATCTAAATTGCGCCTGGGCTGGAATAATACATTATGGCCTTTCTCTTGCATTTCAAAGATGATGGTACATGTATTATTATATTTTACCATATCTAATGTGTTGCTACATTAATTTCACATTTCCACAAACTTCAAAGTGTTTCCTTTCAAATGGGATCAAGAATATGCATATCCTTGCTTCAGGTCCTGAGCTACAGGCAGTTCGATTTGGGTATGTCATTTTAGGAGAAATTTAAATTAAAAAAAAATAGTAAAAAACCCTTGATTCAGTATGTCCAAACTTTTGACTGGTAATGTACATTTTCTGTGCACTGAGTATATATTTTTTTTAACATCCTTGTTTCTGCAGGGTTCAGGTTGCGGTATGCGTCTTCACCACCATGTTTAATCAGATATCACTTTATAGTTTTTGTTCAAATTTCAATATTTATATTTAAATGTATGAATTTGACTGAGATACCAGCTCATTTGGTTCCCTAGTCGTATTAAAATCCCCACATATAATTACGGAATTTCCCACACATAAATAGCCCCTAATGTACCTCTTGCGGTTCCTCTGTATCGGTCGAGGATCTTGACACTTCTGGGACGACTGGCGAGAATGCGCTCTCGCATCATCTTGTCTGCGCGGTCCCGTGATACCTTCAGTTCAAGTAGCTGTAGTTTCCTCTGCAATGCCCTGTTTTCTTTATGTCTTTGAGTTATTTCCAAACGAAACACTGCATAGTCATCGTCTACGAGTTTACAGACCTCTGCCACGGCTGCATTCGCTAACACCTCCATGATGGAGGCTATTTGAGTGTGAAAAATCATACAGTTCGCCATTGTTAGAACCTAGCTTTACCTAGATAACATCAACCTGTCCTGTCTCCAACGCGAATATAAGACTACCTGGGGTAAGTATGTGATGCTGTGCAGTGTGTTAATAAACGTCTGAATAACAACAACATAAACGCTAATGTAAAAATTGTACTTGATCTCTGTTCACTTCCGTTTAATTGCTCTTCTTCGTGTAGTTTTCCGGCAGACTAGACGTTTTGCTGCCTATCCCAGGTCGGAGAGCGAATTGCACATTTTGGTCACACAAATGGGGGAAAAAGAAATTGCGCCACCATCTAACCCTAGATATATCCCACTACAGGCTGTTGGCCTGGGAGGCTGGAACCCCTTCTCTCAAAACACTGACACCCAAAAACTTTTCTGCTGCTGCTACTACTTAACCTATCTTCTTGGATTTCTTCTCCATCTGTGTGGTACAGTTAATGACCATAGCAATAAACGACAAGAAGCCAACCTTACTCAAGCTCAAATTGTCCGGGTCACTCTGTACTGGCCTACTAGTCACAGGGATCCTCTCAGGCTCCCTTACCCGGCCTCACTTTTTCCCCCATCAACATCTACTTTCCTCACTGCCTCAGCATGAGACACTTTCTGCACTGTAACCCTGGCAACCTCAAATTGTCTCACTTGCACATTACATTTCTGATCCCCAGCAACATGCGCACCTCCACAATTGAAACACACCGCCTTTTCCAACAAAACTACACACTCCTTTGTCCCATTCCCTCCTGTACACTTCTAACACCTAATAATGTCCCTCCTACATACTGCTGCAACATGAGCATACACGTGGCGTGGCACCTGAAACACTGTAGTTGGTTCTGAACAAAAGCTCTTATGGGATACCTGACATGTCCTAGCATGGCTTTATCAGGTAAACACTCAATATCAAAACTCAAAAGGATAAACAGGGTCTCCTCAATCTCGCACTCGCCCCCGGGTTTGCATTGCACCAAACAGCGTGCATCACAGACACCGTGGATCCTCAACTTCAGTTGTTCCACCTCAACACTTAAATACACCCCAATTATCACTTCTTTCACCGGTGCTCTGCTCCAGATAGCAAAGCAAGACACAGCTCTTGTCCCGAGGCTCGAGATGTGGAGCGCCCGCTCCTTCTGATACCACAAATTGGTTGGCCAAAAGGCACAAATCCACTTTCTCCATAAATCGTACTCCCACTGGGCCAGAGCCATCTCAGGCATTTCCCTGATTATTGGGGTGAGGCTCAGAAGTCTTCAGGTTCTTTTTCTTCACCTTTGTCAGGCTTGATTTCTAAGCTTTCACTATCCGACTCCATCTCATGGTTTTCAGGAGAGGAACATGTAATTATGTCTCCTATATTTGACTCATAAGAGAAAGTACTTTGCACGTATTTCGCAGACATAGACTATCGCCCTAATTTCTGCCTGGCGTCATCTTGCCATCCGCCATTCTTCTTCCCAGTGCCGGCTGGTCAAGCTAGCGAGCGCCACTTCTGACACTGAAGAGAAGGGATCGTATTGGTTGGCGTCATAGCTCAAAGGGTGTGGTTAAATGAAAAAGATATGCGTGCTGTTCTTTAAATTACAGTACTGCTTATCACTTTACACATCAAATCTCCTAATATCAGTCTCTTTCAAGCTGAGAACAGACTTGTTTAGAAAGAAGCAAGAATGGAGTAGAAAATGATGACTTTATTCCATCTACATCACCTTAAGGTAAATATTCAACTGTCCTGGTTCTTGTCTAGATTTACTGTCCCTTTAAAAACAGGTATTTACACAAGCCTGTTTCAAATCAAGTTAACAAAGGGTTAATAAGGGGAATGGGGTTAATTATCCTCTTACCAAGACACTTCACATGATAATTATAATACGTCTAAAGAATGGTTCCCAGATATCACCTGTGTATATATCTAGTCACACTGCTATGATTTCTCCTCGTTGTGGACAACTCCTGTGTCTGATAAGGTTAGTCAGCAAAGAGAAGCTCTTGTAACAGTTTCCACTTGAAGGGCTTGTCCTTGGTATGAACTGTCTGGTGCTTCTTCACATAGTTTGCCTCAGCAAAGCGCTTCCGACACGTGACGCAGGTGTATGACTTGTCTGCATCCGTCCTAATGCTCAACCTCCCACATTATGACCCAATGACACCAGAGGGGGTAGAAGCAGGAGCCACCTGCTCAGTCTTTGAGCTCCCTCCTTGAACTCTAGCCATTGTTTGGGTGTTGTTGGGTTTGTGTGCTGTGTTATAGGTACCTCTCGTGGTGAACGCCCATCCTGACTGTCTGTATTGGTGGGGTAATCCTGAGGTAAGTGAGGAAGGCTAGACCCAGGCCTTCTATGAACCCAGTCACCAGGCATTGGACGAGACCCTGAAGGAGAAGACAGATTTGCTGATGGACTACCGCCAGGGGAGTCTCCCACCACTCTCTGTGAATGCTGAAGCCCAGGGTAACCTGCTCTGTTCATCATGGATACTGTGGTGTTTGTATCATAGGAACAGGAGGGTCTATTGCTATCAGCCCCAGGACCTGCTTCATCCCTGCACTGAGACTGTGAAGAGAAGGGTCTGGGCTGCAGACTGGATCCCTGACTGGAGCCTCTGTCTCTCTGATGACCACCAGGACTGAGGTTGTTCACTGGTTGTGTTCTGTGTGACGGTGGAGTCTCTGTCCCTCATGGTTCGGTCTCGGTTCCAACTCTTCAGAGGTCCAGTCTCTCCCACCAGTAACATTGGATATCTGGAGGCCTTCATGGACTGCAGACTGTAAACAAGTTGTACAGAAGAGCATACAAAAGGTTTATATAAGAAACTGCTGTACACACAAACATGACCCCTCTGTAGTCCTCTTTAGCTCAGTTAGTAGAGCATGTTAACCAGTCAAGCCCATCTAACAGTGTGGTTCAAGTAGGGAGGCGCAGGGTAAATTATTTACATACAGCATCAGCATTCAGCAAGGGAAATATAGTATATTCTTTCTATCAAAGATATCTACATATATTTCAGGATGTTATGTATCCCTGGAAATAATCAGAATTCATCTCAACATTACTTTTGAAAACATAACTTGTCCAAAAAAAGAAAGTAGTCTTTTGGCACAATTTACCGCGGTATGTGGTAAGTTGAGTCGCAGGACAGGGTAAGTTAAGCTTCCTACACATTTTTTTTACTGAATGAAATATTACCACTACCTTTTTAAAACCATGTCTATCTTTATGTCCCAAATACAATAACACAATTGCTTTTTTGTTTAAAGAAAATAATGTAAAGCATTGTTTAACACAGGCTTATCACCTAACAAACACTTGGAACTTTTTTTAAACACTTTTACCCTAGGCCCTGTTGTAACCTCATATCAGTGATAATGCCTTGCATTACACTGGGGAATAAATCACTTCCATTGGATCAACTTCCCCAAGGCAAACATTTTGACTATATTAGCCTATACAGCTGCATGGATACACTTTCATGCTATGTTTAGGACCTCAATCTTATAGAGACCCCAAATTATGTATAGAACAATCTTAAAGTGATACATTTTGGTTAAGATACAAGCATTTTGAAACCTCTAACACACTCATTTGACAATGTGTTTTTTGGACTTAACCACTTTTTCCATGTGGTTTCTTCCTTCAGACTCCATGAAATTATGACCTATTTGGTAAAATGATTGTATGGTTACCTAGAAACCAGAGTTGCTGAACTTACCCCTTTGGCTCAACTTACTTAATGATTCAAGAATGAAGTATAATGTTTTGGTTCCACTGAGATATGGGAAACTCAGTCCCTGCAATGATACAAGCCAGTCAGCACAGATTAAATGTATTTAATTTCAACAAAATGGTCATACACTCACAACGTAAAGTACAGAACTTTTATTGCACAAAATAATATGTGACAAGTAGAATAACTTTTCTCAATATGGTAACACTTTACCTTTTCTGTAAATCTGGTACCCTCGCTTTGATAAAATCAATTTTAGAATACTTTGGAAAAGGTTCATCACATTACACACATCTTCACTACTTCATCTCAAGTAAACATTCATTAATTTCCTCATAAAACCCCAGCATCAAACAACAGGACAAGGTTGAAGCATTTTTACAGACACCGTCACATTCATCCCCCTTGGTGTTTTTCCAATTTTGTTGCATTACAACCTGTAATTTAAATAGATTTTTAGTTTGACTTCATGTAATGGACATACACAAAATAGAGCAAATTGGTTGAGTGAAAAAAAATATGCACGCACCACGTTTCTTTGCTATAAAGCCCCTAAATAAGATTTGGTGCAACCAATTACCTCAGTCACATAATTTGTTAGATTGCACACAGGTGGACTTTATTTTAGTGTCACATGATCGGTATATATATATATATACACCTGTTCTGAAAGGCCCCAGAGTCTGTAACACCACTAAGCACGTGGCACCACCAAGCAAGCGGCACCATGAAGACCAAGGAGCTCTCCAAACAGGTCAGGGGCACAATTGTGGAGAAGTACAGATCAGGGTTGGGTTATAAAAAAAATCTGAAACTTTGAAAAATGGAAAGAATATGTCACCACAACAAACCTGCCAAGAGAGGGCCGCCCACCAAAACTGACAGACCAGGCAAGGAGGACATTAATCAGAGAAGCAACAAAGACACCAAAGATAACCCTGAAGGAACTGCAAAGCTCCACAGCGAAGATTGGAGTATCTGTCCATAGGACCACTTTAAGCAGTACACTCCACAGAGCTGGGCTTTACGGAAGAGTGGCCAGAAAAAAATAAGCAAACACGTTTGGTGTTCGCCAAAAGGCATGTAGGAGACTCCCCAAACATATGGAAGAAGGTACACTGGTCAGATGAGACGAAAATTTAGCTTTTTGGCCATCAAGGAAAATGCTATGTCTGGCACAAACCCAACACCTCATCACCTCGAGACCACCATCCCCACAGTGATGCATGGTGGTGGCAGCATCATGCTGTGGGGATGTTTTTCATCGGTAGGGACTGGGAAACTGCTCAGAATTGAAGGAATGATGGATGGCGATAAATACAGGGAAATTCTTGAAGGAAACCTGTTTGTCTTCCAAAGATTTGAGACTGGGAAGGAGGTTCACCTTCCAGCAGGACAATGACCCTAAGCATACTGCTAAAGCAACACTCGAGTGGTTTAAGGATAAACATTTAAATGTCTTCGAATGGCCTAGTCAAAGCCCAGACCTCAATCCAATTGAGAATCTGTGGTATGACTTAAAGATTGCTGTACAACAGAGGAACCCATTCAACTTGAAGGAACTGGAGCAGTTTTGCCTTGAATAATGGGAATCCCAGTGGCTAGATGTGCCAAGCTTATAGAGACATACCCCAAGAGACTTGCAGCTGTTATTGTTACAAAATGTAGCTCTACAAAGTATTGACTATTTGGGGGAGGGTGAATAGTTATGCACACTCAAGTTCAGTTTTTTTGTCTTGTTTGTTTCACAATAAAAAATATTTTGCATCTTCAAAGTGGTAGGCATGTTGTGTAAATCAAATGATACAACAACCCCCCCCCCCCCCCCCCAAATCATTTTTAATCCCAGGTTGTAAGGCAACAAAATAGTAAAAATGCCAAGGGGTGAATACTTTCACAAGCCACTGTATCATCATTCTCATTCTTTCCTCAGTTCACCTCATCCAGTTCCCAACTAAATCCAAAAACAACAGAATTGACTACAAACAAACTAGTACTACATTACGTCACCTCTATACATAGGCCATGTGCATTTTCTTCTGGTGTATCCTGAGGTAGCTCCTCTCTGAGAACCTCTTCCCACAGTGCGTACAGGCAAACGGCCTCTCTCCCGTGTGGACCTTCAGGTGCATTTTTAGTTGGTGCTGGTGGGAGAACCTCTTCTCACACTGGGGGCAGCTGTAGGGTTTCTCCCCTGTGTGGACCCTCTGGTGCCTCTTCAGGTTTGACGAGTCTGAGAAACTGGCCCGGCACAGGTGGCAGCTAAACGGTTTCTCCCCCGTGTGCATCCTCTGGTGGATCTCCACCTGTTTGGGGAAACTGAAGGCTTTCCCACAGAACGAACACGGGAAGCGCTTCTCTTTGGCCCTGCCACCTTTGCTGATTCCGTCTCTGCTACTCTCATTTGTCAATGGGCTTGTGTAGCCATTTAGTGTTGAGGCACTGGCATTGTCTGAGGTCTGGTTTAACATTAGGAGAGTGTGAGGCCGAAGGCCAGGGAGTGTCTGTGTTGTCGCAGGGTCCATGTTCCAGTTGATAGATCCTATAGAAGGCAGGCTGAAGGCAGCACCTGTTAGGGAGTTAACCTGAGGCCCCATCAGTCTCTCTGAATCACAACTATAGGAGCAGGATGGACCATCGCTAGCCGGGTCTGTGTCTGATCTCTCCCACCGCATACCAACACCTCCCCATCCCCGTAGACCAAATCGACGCCTCGCTCTGGTCTCCGCCAGTCTGTTGTCTTGGAGACTAAGTTTGGTTGTTTTGCATTCAATTGTCTGTTTCTGGTTGTGGTTAACAGTGTTGTTCCCCAGCCCAGAGTTGAGGATGCTGTCCCATCCCCTGGCCTCCACTAAGTCGCCTTTGGTCCTGGCCTGCTCGGTGGTGATGTCCCCTGGGCACTTGGCTGCACCCATCTGGATCTGGGAGTCCAAGATGGCCACCCAGTCTCCTCTGTTAGCGTCCAGCCAACTACCTTAAGGAATAAGTAAAAAAATGTACTTTACAAACATGGCAGAGAACTTTACATATGGATTTTTTTGTCAATTACCTTGTCAATTTCATACAGTGTGTTTTTGTATGTAAACATAAGTTGTATTGATTTAATTTCACTATATCCAGGTGCATCACTATTCCCATTTTAGATCTATTACTGGTTATTACAGTGCATTCGGAAAGTTTTCAGACCACTTCCCTTTTTCCACATTTTTACGTTACAACCTTATTCTAAAATTGTTTAAATAAATGTTTTAACTCGTCAATCTATACACAAGACCCCATAATGACAAAGCCAAAACTGTTGTTTAAAAAAAATAAAAAGACACCTTATTTACATAAGTATTCAGACCCTTTGCTATGACACTCAAAATTGAGCTCCGGTGCATCTTGTTTCCATTGATCATCCTTGATGTTTCTACAACTAGATTGGATTCCACCTGTGGTTAAAAAATAAAAAAAATCTTAAATGGAAGAAGTTTGGAACTACCAAAAACTTCTTAGAGCTGGCCGTCCAGTCAAACTGAACAATCCGGGGAGAAGGGCCTTGGTCAGGGAGTTCCTCTGTGGAGATGGGAGAACCTTCCAGACGGACAACCATCTCTGCAGCACTCCACCAATCAGGCCTTTATGGTAGAGTGGCCAGACGGAAGACACTCCTCAGTAAAAGGCACAAGACGGCCCGCTTGAAGTTTGCCAAAAGGCACCTAAAGGACTCTGACCATAAGAAACGAGATTCTCTGGTCTGATGAAACCAAGGACAACGACCCTAAGCACACAGCCAAGACAACACAGGAGTGGCTTCGGGACAAGTCTCTGAATGTCCTTGAGTGGCCCAGCCAGAGCCCGGACTTGAACACATCTCAGAGACCTGTAAATAGCTGTGCAGCGACGCTCCCCATCCAACGCTCCCCATCCGACAGAGCTTGAGGATCTGCAGAGAAGAATGGGAGAAACTACCCAAATACAGGTGTGCCAAGCTTGTAGTGTCATACCCAAGAATAATTGAGGCTGTAATCACTGCCAAAGGTCCATCACCTATGTACTGAATACTTACAGTACCAATCAAACGTTTGGACACACCTACTCATTCCAGGGTTTTTCTTTATTTTTACATTCTAGAATAATAGTGAAGACAAACTATGAAATAACACATATGGAATCATAGTAACCAAAAAACTGTTAGAAGAATCAAAAATATCTTGATTTGTTTAAGTAGCCACCCTTTGCCTTGATGACATACTCTTGGCATTCTCTCAACCAGCTTCACCTGGAATGCTTTTCCAACGGTCTTGAAGGAGTTTCCACATATGCTGAGCACCTGTTGGCTGCTTTTCCTTCACTCTGCGGTCCAACTCATCTCAAACCTTCTTAAAGATAAGCTTCTCCTTAATGCAACCGCTGTGTCAGATTTCAAAAAAGCTTTACGGCAAAAGCACACCATGCGATAATCTGAGTACAGTGCTCAGCCACCAAAACAAGCCATACAGATACCCGCCATGTTGTGGAGTCAACAAAAGCCAGAAATAGCGCTATAAATATTCACTTACCTTTGATCTTCATCGGAATGCACTCCCAGGAATCCCAGTTCCACAATAAATGTTTGTTTTGTTCGATAAAGTTCATCTTTATGTCCAAATACCTCCTTTTTGTTCGTGCGTTTAGTTCACTAATCCAAATGCACAAGGCTAAGTCCAGACAAAGTCAAAAAAGTTCCATTAACATTCGTAGAAACATGTCAAACGATATATATAATCAATCTTTAGGATGTTTTTATCATAAATCTAGAATAATATTCCAACCGGACAATTCCTTTGTCATTAGAAAGGGAATGAATCTAACGGCCGCGCGCGAACAACAACTCGAGGCTTTCAGCCAGACCTCTGGTCAAACAGCTCTTATTAGCTCATTCTAAAGACTGTTGACTTCTAGTGGAAGCCTTAGGAAGTGCAATCTGACCCAATTTACACTGCATATTGGATAGGCAATCACTTGAAAAACTACAAACCTCAGATTTCCCACTTCCTGGTTGGATTCTTCTCAGGTTTTTTCCTGCCATATGAGTTCTGTTAGACTCAAATCATTCAAACAGTTTTAGAAACTTCAGAGTGTTTTCTATCCAAGTCTACTAATAATATGCATATCCTAGCTTCTGGGCCTGAGTAGCAGGCAGTTTACTCTGGGCATGCTTTTCATCCGGAAGTGAAAATATTGCCCCCTACCCCAAAGAAGTTAATTGGGTTAAGGTCGGGTCAGCACTCCATCACTCTCCTTCTTGGTCAAATAGCCCTTACACAGCCTGGAGGTGTGTTGGGTCATTGTCCTGTTGAAAAATAAATGATAGTCCCACTAAGCTCAAACCAGATTGGATCGTGTATCACTGCAGAATGCTGTGGTAGCCATGCTGGTTAAGTGTGCCTTGAATTCTAAATAAATCACTGACAGTATCACCAGCAAAGCACCATCACACCACCTCCTCCATGCTTCACGGTGGGAACCACACATGCAGAGAACATCCGTTCACCTACTCTGCGTCACAAAGAATTTGGACTCAGCAGACCAAAGGACGGATTTCCACCGGTCTAATGTCCATTTCTTGTGTTTCTTGGCCCAAACAAGTCTGTTCTTCTTATTGGTGTCCTTTAGTAGTGTTTTCTTTGCAGAAATTTGACGAAGGCCTAATTCAAGCAATTGATGTTGTTTGTTTTAGTTTGGCTGCAATCTGAAGTGCAGTTAATTGCCGATTTCTGAGGCTAGTAACTAATGAACTTGTCTGCAGTAGAGGTAACTCTGGGTCTTCCTTTCCTGTGGCGGTCCTCATGAGAGCCAGTTTCATCATAGCGCTTGATGGATTTTGCGACTGCACTTGAAGAACCTTTCAAAATTCTTTCATTTTCCGTATTGACTGACCTTCATGTCTTAAAGTAATGATGGACTGTCGTTTCTCTTTGCTTATTTGAGCTGTTCTTGCCAAATTATGGAGTTGGCCTTTTACCAAATACGGCTATCTTCTGTATACCACCCCTACCTTGTCACAACACAACTGATTGGCTCAAATGCATTAAGGAAAGAAATTCCACAAATGAACTTTAACAAGGCCTGTTAATTGAAATGCGTTCCATTCCAACTCATGAAGCTGGTTGAGAGAATGCCAAGAGTGTGCAAAGCTGTCATCAAGGCAAAAGCTACTTGGAAGAATCTCAAATTATAAAATATATTTTGATTTAACACAATGTTATTTCATAGTTTTGATGTCTTCACTATTGTTCTACAATGTAGAAAATAATACAAGTAAAACCTTGGAATTAGTAGGTGTGTTCAAACTTTTGACTGATACTGTATGCAAATGTAATATTTCCAGGTGTTTTGTCAATACATGTGCAAACATTTCTAAACCTGTTTTTGCTTTGACATTATTGAATTTTTAATTAAAACTTCTTTTTTTTTTTAGAATAAGGCTAACTTAACAATGTGGCGAAAGTCAAGGGGTCTGAATACTTTCCGGATGCACTGTATATACAAGGTATTTAAAGTAAACTAAAACAAATGAATCAAACTATTTAGTAAACTGATTATAATTAAGAAACCCATTTGAAAAACAAACTTATCTTTGACTCCAAAACAAACTAAAATCTATTATGAATTATGTTCAGTTGTAGTTTTTTCAACAAAACAATTGTGCTAAAATCTAAGAGTTTAGGCTTTTTCCTAATGGACTTTAAGCTTCTGAATCTGGCGGGTCACATTGAGATTTACTTTCATTTAAAGGTAGACTCAGCGAGATGACCTTGCCATGAGCAGCTCCGCAGATATTGTTTGCGTTCCCCTGCTCAGATGTTACATGCATCAACCAATGGTTGCGTACCACGTCAGACTGTGCAGTCGTGCACTAGATTGCTGTAACATGTCGGTAGTGTTCCTCTGCTCAGACGTTGCTGACACGTGTCATGACGTTGCCCTCTTTGGGTACAGCAAGCCCCATCCCCCTCTCCCTGCCTCCTACACACAGGCTGCTGTGGTTAGAGAGAGGTCGTAAATTCCTGAGGAGATGATCTCCTCATGGCCACAGTATAGAGACCGAGTGAATTTTCATAGAGAACAAAGGAATTTCTTCCACCTCACAGAACTTGAGGTCCGAACAACATTTATGTTCCGGAGAAGGTATAAAAGATCGGTGAAGAATCCAGCTACGGGGGCCTCCCGGGTGGCGCAGTGGTTAAGGGCACTGTACTGCAGCGCCAGCTGTGCCATCAGAGTCCCTGTTTGCGACCAGGCTCTGTCGTAACCGGCCGCGACCGGGAGGTCCATGGGGCGACGCACAATTGGCCTAGCGTCGTCCGGGTTAGGGAGGGCTTGGTCGGTAGGGATGTCCTTGTCTCATCGCGTATCAGCGACTCCTGTGGCGGGCCGGGCGCAGTGCGCGCTAACCAAGGTTGCCAGGTGCACGGTGTATCCTCCGACACATTGGTGCGGCTGGCTTCCGGGTTGGATGCGCGCTGTGTTAAGAAGCAGTGCGGCTGGTTGGGTTATGTATTGGATGACTTTCAACCTTCGTCTCTCCCGAGCCCGTACGGGAGTTGTAGCGATGAGACAAGATAGTAGCTACTACAACAATTGGATACCATGAAATTGGGGAGAAAAAGGGGTAAAATTCTAAAAAAAAAAAGAATCCAGCTACGAATTGGTTACAACTTGGGGAAGCTCATGGGAGACGGTGCGGCACATTACCATAAAGCTGTTTATATAATAGCCTCAGATATGAGGTTTACATCTAATTGTTGTATAAGATGAATGAGTGAGGATGATACTGTTTGTAAAATTGTGTAATGTGATTTTGGGCTGTTTAATGAAGGAAACTCCAATTCCCTTTGAGTTGAACTAAATCAGAGGACCGCCCATGAGCCCAGTTAGGGTCGAGCATCCTGGGACAGGCCCCTTTCTGCAACTCCCGAATAAAACCCCAACTTTGAATGTCTCAACAGACCATGTTTTCTCTCAATCACGAGAGGACAAAGGTTGCAGACCAGCTTACCTCGATAAAGAGAGGGCCAAGGTTTGAGACGATTGCTGAATCTTTTAACCATACCACGTGGTTAAACTCTTAGACTATCGATACCGACAGAATAAGAACAAGTCTTTGATATTAATTACTAGTCTGCAGCTAGGAATTCGGTATCATTGAACGCAAAGAACGACAACCGCCGAAACATCCATTCTATAACGACATATATGAGAGAGAGAGAACGAGAGACAAAAGGAGAGCGAGAGCGAGAGACAAAAGGAGGGAGAGAGCGAGAGAGACAAAAGGAGAGCGAGAGAGACACAAAGAGAGAGAGAGACACAAAAGGAGAGAGAGACACAAAAGGAGAGAGAGAGAGAGACACAAAAGGAGAGACAAAAGGAGAGAGAGAGAGAGACAAAAGGAGAGAGAGAGACAAAAGGAGAGAGAGAGACAAAAGGAGAGAGAGAGAGACAAAGAGAGAGAGAGAGAGACAAGGAGAGAGAGAGGGAGAGAGGGAGAGAGAGAGAGAGAGAGACAAAAGGAGAGAGAGAGAGCGAGAGACAGACAAAAGGAGAGAGAGAGAGAGAGACAAAGGAGAGAGAGAGAGAGAGACAAAGGAGAGAGAGAGAGAGAGACAAAAGGAGAGAGAGAGAGAGAGACAAAAGAAGAGAGAGAGAGAAAGACAAAAGGAGAGAGAGAGAGAGAAAGACAAAAGGAGAGAGAGAGAGTCAAAAGGAGAGAGAGAGAGAGAGAGACAAAAGGAGAGAGAGAGAGACAAAAGGAGAGAGAGAGAGAGAGAGAGACAAAAGGAGAGAGAGAGAGAGAGAGAGAGAGACAAAAGGAGAGAGAGAGAGAGAGACAAAAGGAGAGAGAGAGAGAGAGACAAAAGGAGAGAGAGAGAGAGAGACAAAAAGAGAGAGAGAGACAAAAGAAAAGAGAGAAAAAGAGAGAGAGAGAGAGAGAGAGAGAGAGAGACAAAAGGAGAGAGAGAGACAAAAGGAGAGAGAGACAAGAGAGAGACAAAAGGAGAGCGAGAGAGAGACAGAGAGAGAGAGAGAGACAAAGAGAGAGAGAGAGACAAAAAGAGAGAGAGAGAGAGACACAGAGGGAGAGAGAGAGAGAGACAAAGAGAGAGAGAGAGACAAAAAGAGAGAGAGAGAGAGACAAAAAGAGAGAGAGAGAGAGACAGAGAGGGAGAGACAGAGAGAGAGAGAGAGACAAAAAGAGAGAGAGAGAGAGACCAAGAGAGAGAGAGAGACAAAAGGAGAGAGAGAGAGAGACAAAAGGAGAGAGAGACAAGAGAGACAAAAGGAGAGCGAGAGAGAGACAGAGAGAGAGAGACAAAGAGAGACAAAGAGAGAGAGAGAGAGACAAAAAGAGAGAGAGAGAGACAGAGAGGGAGAGAGAGAGAGAGAGAGAGAGAGACAAAAAGAGAGAAAGAGAGAGACAAAAGGAGAGAGAGAGATACAAAAGGAGAGAGAGAGAGACACAAAAGGAGAGAGAAAAAGAGAGAGAGAGAGAGAGACAAAAAGAGAGAGAGACAAAGAGAGAGAGAGAGACAAAAGGAGAGAGAGAGAGACAAAAGGAGAGAGAGAGAGACACAAAAGGAGAGAGAAAAAGAGAGAGAGAGAGAGAGACAAAGAGAGAGAGAGACAAAAAGAGAGAGAGAGAGAGACAAAGAGACAAAAAGAGAGACAAAAAGAGAGAGAGAGAGACAAAAAGAGAGAGAGAGAGACAAAGAGAGAGAGAGACAAGAGAGAGAGACAAGAGAGAGAGAGAGAGAGACAAAAGGAGAGAGAGACAAAAGGAGAGAGAGAGAAAAAGAGAGAGAGAGAGAGAGACAAAAGGAGAGAGAGAGAAAAAGAGAGAGAGAGAGAAAAAGAGAGAGAGAGAGAGAGAGAGACAAAAGGAGAGAGAGAGTGAGACAAAGGGAGAGAGAGAGTGAGACAAAAGGAGAGAGAGAGACAAAGAGAGAGAAAGAGAGAGACAAAGAGAGAGACAAAGAGACAAAAAGAGAGAGAGAGACAAAAGGAGAGAGAGAGAGACAAAAGGAGAGAGAGCGACAAAGAGAGAGAGAGAGAGAGAGAGAGAGACAAAAGGAGAGAGAGCGAGACAAAAGGAGAGAGAGAGAGGGAGACAAAAGGAGAGAGAGAGAGAGAGAAAGAGAAAAGGAGAGAGAGAGACAAAAGGAGAGAGAGAGAGCGAGACAGAGAGAGAGAGAGAGAGACAAAGAGAGAGAGAGAGAGACAAAGAGAGAGAGAGAGACAAAAAGAGAGAGACAAAAAGAGAGAGAGACAAAAAGAGAGACAGAGAGAGACAAAAAGAGAGACAGAGAGAGACAAAAGGAGAGAGAGAGAGACAAAAAGAGAGAGAGAGACACAAAAGGAGAGAGAGACACAAAAGGAGAGAGAAAAAGAGAGAGAGAGACAAAGAGAGAGAGCGAGACAAAGAGAGAGACAAAGAGAGAGAGACAAAAAGAGAGAGAGAGAAAAGGAGAGAGAGACAAAAGGAGAGAGAGAGAGACAAAAGGAGAGAGAGAGAGAGCAAACTCTCCAACAGAAACTAACTTTTCAACAGATCCCGACGACACACTGAGCGTAAATCTATATATTGATTGCAATTGTTCCTGAATGAGTGAGCTTTCATGTGCAAGGTATTAGCATTTCAAAATGTATAAATGATCAACTGTTGTCTTCTCAGTCGACCCCCACTTCCCTTTTGTACACCAAGCCGGTTTAGCCCACTAGGGAAACTCCGTTATCATTTCCTTGTAACTATCAACTGTTTGTTTATGCATTTCTGTGAATTACTTAGTTAATAAATACATAAATTGTCTTAAATCATTTATGGATGACTCATAGTGAAGACTGGGTTCGTGCAGATAACCAACAATTTACAACGTTTGGAATGAGACTGATGTGAGGTAAAGTGAATAATTCACTAATTCGAAGACTAATTGATCAGATATAAAATATCTGAAAAGTTATTAGGAAAATTATAACTTTGTAATCTGAATATTTTCCTTGGTGCCCCGACTTCCTAGTTAATTACAGTTACATGATTAATCAGTTTAATCACGTAAAACTAATTACAGAGAATCTTTGATTAAAAACTAAAAGTCTTCATTTAATGATAGTAAAGACAACACATGCCAGATCTTACAACACCTAGATGGGTATTATACATATCAGCTAACCACATCATATGGTATAGCAGTATACCAAAAGCTGGTATGCTGGTATGTAAAAAAGCCTATACAGCGTTGAAGTTTAGCCTCCCTCTCCAAAGCTCCTTGTCATTGAGGGAATTGACCCACTACTACTGTTTACTTGGTGCATCTGTCATCTCACTGAGTCTACCTTTAAACCTAACCTAATGACCTGACCCATCACCATATGCATTACTGCCCCACAGTGGCAAGAAGTGACATCCCCAAAAACAGAAATTATAAATGGCTCCGAGCCTCCCACACACAGGCTACTTTCTGTCCCTAAAACAAAAAATTATAAAAACGAAATAAATGTTTTTATAAAACTTAAAAGTGAGTAAATCAGTTCTGAAAACTAACAAACTAAACTGAATTTCAAATAAATCTTAAAACTAATATAAATAAAAACACAAAACTATAATAAACTTGGTATGTAGGCTATATGTACTTCTTACCTTGCTCCCCCATCTTTAGTCCACTCAGCAGATCAATGCTCTCTGGTTCATCTTCTATTGTCTCCTCTTTGACCAGCAGCAGATCCAGCTTCCCATCTTCCATGTCTACTGACTGTAAGAGATAGAGTGAGAAGATGTTGGATCAAGAAATCTGATATGAGCACCCTGCTAAGGAACATCTTCTGATTGGGCAATGAGTAATATGCAAATATGTCAGTTGATTTGATTATTCATATTCTTTCATGGTTTTATCATTGCCATCATGTCTTTGAATGACAAAATTACTCAAGCCCAGGGCCAGTATCCACAAAAAGTCTCAGAGTAGGAGTGCCGTTCTAGGATCTCTCCATATAATCTTATTCATTATGATCTAAAAGGCTAAACTGATCCTAGATCAGCACTCATGTTCTATAAGGCTTTGTGGATACGGGCCCAGACCTAATACCATTCAGACAGTTTACAGTGGGCTCACCTCAGTGAGACTGTGTGTGGTCCTGTGCTGCTCAGCTGGTTCCTCTGTGGGTTCAGGAAGCGGTGTAGTCTCGTTGTCCTCTATGACCATGGTCCCCTCAGGGTTCCCCAGACCCTCCTCACAACCCTCCTCCTTCACCAGCAGCACCTCTGGACCCTCCTCCTGGATGAGAGGTGAGATACAGATTACACAGACATACACTCCCTCAGGTACATACACACAAATAATAAACACACTTTCAATATGTGGGGGCCAAACTTGCAAACATTAGAACAAGTTGAATGTAGCTCTTTACATTCGTACGCATATGCAGGGTTAAAAATAGCAGATTTTGACTGACAAGCGCCTAAACTGGAATGCTATACAGTAACACGCAATACATGACGTCAGAGATCAGGGTCTCCCTTCACAGAGCAGTAATGGTTTTGACTGACAACGGTTCTGAACTTGAACACCATGTGCGGCAAGAAGTTGACCCCACCCCTCCCGCTAATTGCGCAATTTTAGCCATTTTTTTGTTGTCTGAGTGAGGGAAATGCTGTACATAAAGAGGACTTCATGTATTTTGCAAGATGCTATGTTGAGGATTATCATAAATACCGCTTTGATGTCATACAAGCAAGCCAAACACCCATTAGTCCAAATGTGCACTTCACATTTGCATATCATAAAACTCATGTAATATATACATCGTCAACGTTTCTGATCACTCACTATGCTTGATGTACTGTTACAATATGACATGGCATCATACCCTGGGTTCTTCTGACCAGCAATAACATCTGCTAAATGTGTATGCGACCAATAATGTGATTTTGAACAGAATACATTTAGCGGGGAACACGCATCTGAATGCACTTGTGACTATTCTGTGCGCACCAACTGTATGATCTGCTTCTCTGAATTGCCTTGTGCAAGCCAACAACTGTAAGATCGTATTTTGTTTACTTAGCTAGCCATGTTGGCAATAGAACATGCTTTCAAATTATGCACACCTGAGCAGATTGTGATTTAAATGGGCCGTTTCTGGAATGCGTGAACAACAGTAATTGTGTGATGGCGGGGCTGCAGGGCTGTGTTCCAAAGAAAACAACTTGGTCTAGTTCCTCAACAGCACAGCTAGTAGAGCTCAAAATAGCTCCTAATAGTTGATTATTCTTTGAGTCATAAAAGTGCATTGAAATAACGTAGGAACTGCGCACATTTTGGAGAGGCGGGTGTGGCCACTTGGAGATACCAGTTAGACCTCCCAGTCAAACCATTGTCATTTTTTTTGTTTCATGTTACTCTTTCCCAACTTTTTCCGGGAATATTCTTCGTTACTGAATGTATTCAGAGTGTTTTCAGATTTCGTTATTAACAAATGCGGCAAAAATGACAGTAAATGTAAAAATAAATCAAACACTAATCAACAGTTAATGTTTGGATTCAGTCTTGTGTCAGATGAACTGCTTTGTCCTCACCTTTGGTCAAATTTTCCCATAATCTCCAAATGGATCCTTACTAATTAGTGACCTTAATTCATCAATCGAGTACAAACCCCGCAGACACTCGCCCCCCCCCCCATGGAATGAGTTTGACAAGTTTAATATAGGCCAATTCCCACGAGTGTAAGGGGTTAAGCCTCACCCCATTAACATGGTTGACGTAGTGTAACGTGATCAAAGGCTACACGTTAGTTGTTCCCATTACATACGCTTGCACATTTAGCCCTATGCAAACCTCACCAGGTGGCCGTGATTATTTCCGGTAACACATTCTGTATTAGCTTATCAACGATCTTAAAACTTTTTCTCCACAAACCAATGGCATTTCTTAAAATAGGTCAACTTGGCCACCAGAGGGATACATTTCAAACTCCAACTTCAAGGTTTACTTTTGTTCCTCTTCACTTGGCCTGTGTCAATATTGCATGACTTGCATGACCCTTGACTAGGATACTTACGTTTTCGTATATATGACAAAATCCCACGTTTTTGCTTAATACCTTTCTCATACACCCATGTGCTCTTACGGGAAAAATATGTAGGTCTATACATTTAAGTTTGTCGTACATTGTAAAAACATTTTTTTTTAAAACGTTGTAGGGAGCCTTATGGACTTGTCAAATAGCTGTTCATTATCCGCGGGTTCGAGAACCCCTTTCTTCAAACATTTTTGTTAAGGACAAATATTGTTCACTGCTGGTCCACACACGTGACGAAGTGGATGATTATAATCATGCATATATAACATTCTATATGTAAGTGTAGGCCTACACGTCTATATAATTAAGCAATAAGGCCCGAGGGGGTGTGGTATATGGCCAATATACCACGGCTAAGGGCTGTTCTATGGCATGACGCAAGGCAGAGTGTATGTAACCTGTAATCCTACTCTATTATACTTTGTAATGCTCATTCAAGTCAAATAACACACGTGACGAAGTAGCTGATTATAAAAAATGCATATAAAACGTGGTAGGGCTACATTTAGGTGTACATGTCTATGTGATATAGCCTATGCAATATGATTATTAGGCAGTGGCAGTGTTTGTCTGCAAGGCTGAAGAAAGATAGTCATTCTTAATTGTCAAGCTGTTGGCTACATCCCTTCAACACACTAACACAAATATAATTCTACATTTCAAAGGGGGGGGGCAACTAATGTGAGATTCGAACCCTTGCAGATTGTGGAGCTAGGCACTCTACACAGAGGGCAATTTGACCAGTCAGTTAAATACACGTGTCGTTTTTGATTATCAGTACAGGATTTTATACTTCTGTTAAGGACTGTTCCATGAACATGTATTGGAACACATCCAACTACATTGACAATTTTTTTGGGGCTAATACCGAATTTGATACAGGAAATAATCACAGCCATCTGGTGAGGTTATCATAGGGCTACATGTGCATGTAATGGGAACAGCGAACATGTAGCCTTTGATTACATGCTACTACTTCAAGGATTTGAATTTGCTGATACTTAAACTTCACCTTTAACGTCAACTTTTAATGTTCGCAAGTACGGCCCCAACGTGTTTACCCATCCCCAATACGTTTGAGTCCTATACTGTAGTTACAGAATGACTTCATTGTTCAACTCATCATGGACATAAATATGATGTTGTGGGTAAAGAGAAGGCAGTTATGATAAGTCAAAAGTCAGACAAATGTGACTAAACTATTTTGACGTGTACAGTAGGTGTTTGTTAGTGTGTGGGTATGTGTAGGTACAGTGCCTTGCGAAAGTATTCGGCCCCCTTGAACTTTGCGACCTTTTGCCACATTTTAGGCTTCAAACATAAAGATATAAAACTGTATTTTTTTGTGAAGAATCAACAACAAGTGGGACACAATCATGAAGTGGAACGACAATTATTGGATATTTAAAACTTTTTTAACAAATCAAAAACTGAAAAATTGGGCGTGCAAAATTATTCAGCCCCCTTAAGTTAATACTTTGTAGCGCCACCTTTTGCTGCGATTACAGCTGTAAGTCGCTTGGGGTATGTCTATCAGTTTTGCACATCGAGAGACTGAAATTTTTTCCCATTCCTCCTTGCAAAACAGCTCGAGCTCAGTGAGGTTGGATGGAGAGCATTTGTGAACAGCAGTTTTCAGTTCTTTCCACAGATTCTCGATTGGATTCAGGTCTGGACTTTGACTTGGCCATTCTAACACCTGGATATGTTTATTTTTGAACCATTCCATTGTAGATTTTGCTTTATGTTTTGGATCATTGTCTTGTTGGAAGACAAATCTCCGTCCCAGTCTCAGGTCTTTTGCAGACTCCATCAGGTTTTCTTCCAGAAGGAGCCAAATACAGGACCAATCCATCTTCCCATCAATTTTAACCATCTTCCCTGTCCCTGCTGAAGAAAAGCAGGCCCAAACCATGATGCTGCCACCACCATGTTTGACAGTGGGGATAGTGTGTTCAGGGTGTTGCTTTTACGCCAAACATAACGTTTTGCATTGTTGCCAAAAAGTTCAATTTTGGTTTCATCTGACCAGAGCACCTTCTTCCACATGTTTGGTGTGTCTCCCAGGTGGCTTGTGGCAAACTTTAAACAACACTTTTTATGGATATCTGTAAGAAATGGCTTTCTTCTTGCCACTCTTCCATAAAGGCCAGATTTGTGCAATATACGACTGATTGTTGTCCTATGGACAGAGTCTCCCACCTCAGCTGTAGATCTCTGCAGTTCACCCAGAGTGATCATGGGCCTCTTGGCTGCATCTCTGATCAATCTTCTCCTTGTATGAGCTGAAAGTATAGAGGGACGGCCAGGTCTTGGTAGATTTGCAGTGGTCTGATACTCCTTCCATTTCAATATTATCGCTTGCACAGTGCTCCTTGGGATGTTTAAAGCTTGGGAAATCGTTTTGTATCCAAATCCGGCTTTAAACTTCTTCACAACAGTATCTCGGACCTGCCTGGTGTGTTCCTTGTTCTTCATGATGCTCTCTGCGCTTTTAACGGACCTCTGAGACTATCACAGTGCAGGTGCATTTATACGGAGACTTGATTACACACAGGTGGATTGTATTTATCATCATTAGTCATTTAGGTCAACGTTGGATCATTCAGAGATCCTCACTGAACTTCTGGAGAGAGTTTGCTGCACTGAAAGTAAAGGGGCTGAATAATTTTGCATGCCCAATTTTTCAGTTTTTGATTTGTTAAAAAAGTTTGAAATATCCAATAAATGTCGTTCCACTTCATGATTGTGTCCCACTTGTTGTTGATTCTTCACAAAAAAATACAGTTTTATATCTTTATGTTTGAAGCCTGAAATGTGGCAAAAGGTCGCAAAGTTCAAGGGGGCCGAATACTTTCGCAAGGCACTGTATATTTAGTAAGTGTATATTGGTGATAAAGGCCTGTTGGTTGCTGTTGCATAACAGGGTGAGATGTATACTAAAGAGTGAATGAAAGTCTTAGTATGAAAAGTCCCATTTTGTGTTTTATTGAACATAAGTTTTAAATAAACCATATGAAAACTACACACACATGATAAACGGCATAAATTCTCATTAAATGTGTCTGGGGGGTGGGGGGGGGGAATTAAGTAGTTCAATGAAAGTAACGAAATAGGCATTTGAACATCATATAGCCTACACAGTAGAAACAACATGTAACAGACGTTAGGCATGTGGCTTATACACAGTGTACAAATCATTAGAAACACCTGCTCTGTCCATGGCATAGACTGTCCAGGTGAAAGCCATGATCCCCCTACTGAAGTCACCTGTTAAAATCACTTCAGATCAGTGTAGATGAAGGGGAGGTGACAGCTTAAGGAAGGATTTTAAGCCTGGAGGTAATTGAGACATGGATTGTGTGTGTGTGTTTGTGTGCCATTCAGAGGGTGAATATGCAAGACAAAATATTTAAGTGCCTTTGAACAAACGGGGTATGGTAAGACATATGCAGCCAACTTGAGTCAGCATCCCTGTTGAACGCTTTCGACACCTTGTCGTGTCCGTGCCTCGACGAATTGAAGCGGTTCTGAGAGGAAAAGGGGGTGTAACTCAATAGTAGGAAGGTGTTCCTAATGTTTTGTACACTGAATGTATATCACAATGTATGTGTATTTATTGGTGATCCCGATTAGCTGCTGCCAAGTGAATGGTTGTCCCAAATACATTGCTTTTAGTTTTTTAAATATTTAGTACTAGCTTATTACTTGCCACCCATTCTAAAACTGACTGCAGTTCTTTAAGTGTTGCAGTGATTTCACTTGCTGTGGTAGCTGACGTGTATAATGTTCAGTCATCAGCATGCATGCATCTTTTATTCGCCATACAGCCAACTTTTTTTCCTCCTTTCTCTTAATATCTCAAAAGGTATTGCCAGTATCAAATCCTAAACTTGTATTTCTACCTAACTACCTAGTAATCAATTTGGTAAAGCTCTGCCTACCGCGTAGTATGATTGACATGCATTATGCTCTTCAATTCTTGATGGTTGCTTTGCACAGTCCTGTAACCATCATCCCACCAGTTTCTAAACTTTGAGGCACGTCACTTCGCCTATCACTTCGCATAGCCCACCACTAAGTGTGCACTGTTTTCTTAAACCACAACTGGGTGGATCCATAAAGAATTACTGTGAGAATAAATATCACTGAATGACAAAAATATTATGGAATAAAGTAGGTTAATGCAATTGAAGGCACGTATCAAATTGTTGCTTGATGAAACTCCCAAAGTCATCCAATCGGTGGTAATAAATCTGAAGCAATAGCCTACCCACGTGGTCGACTAAATCATAATTTCCACACCATTTTGATTGGGACTGCGCCCTCGTGCTGCTTTGAGACAAGCGTTGGGACTCGTCTTGATAATTCAATGTCAGATTTTTGTTTTCATTGAACCTCCGTTTGGATATTGGTTAGGCTACAATTAGACTGGGGAAATGTTAGCTATGTTGAGGTGAGAGCTGCTCATGATCATGTTGTATAGTTGGCTGATTTATTTGAAAATGGCAGCATGTAATATAGGCCTATGCAGTGTAACAAGTGGATTATTTTGCTCTTCACTTGCAGTTGCTTAGTAGCCTACGCCTACTCTCGACCAAAAGACTGACTTCACAGACTTGTCTCAGGCTATTTGGTTTCTGGCTGAGCAAATCAGAAACCCATAGCATTCAATAATGTAGTCTAATTCAAGTGTAGACCTATTATTTTGCTCGATCGCGTATAGGCAACTCCAAAAGCCTGCGGAAATTGTGAAATATGAAGTCAACTTTTATTTTCTATCAGTATCATGATGAAGATAAGACCCTACACCTGCTCCCTAACAAAGTGGAGCGAGAGAAACGAAATAGATGAAAGGTGGATCAAAAAAGCATGGGCTTGGACTCTGTTTCAGAATATCACAACAGCGGTTGTGTAGGAAATATATTATTTGTATTTTATTCTTACTATAAATGTGTGTTGACTGAATGGGGTGAGTTTGATGACTTAATTCTATTCTATTGACTTAATTCATTTGTACGTAACATAATTAAACTCTGCTAAGCCTATTCTATTCCTTTGAAAATACATTTGATTAGTCTAATGTATTTATTTTTTGATCGTGTATATTCAATGGATTTATTCAAATAAACGCCCACCAGCATGCGCACAGGAGGTATAAAAGGCGATTGCAGGCAAGAATGTGGTAAAAATGTGCCTGTTTGTAAGGGGGTCATATAAACATTGCCCTATTTTTTTATTTTATTTTTTTACAAGCAAAATACCATTCATCTGTGAAAGCAGTAAGACACACAGGCTTTACTCAGTGCCAGCTCATTAGTAAAGACCCAAAAAAAAGGGACATAGACAACTGCCCTGAGAAATGCCCGACTACCTGGATTATGTTGAAGGCTTCCATTCAAGAACACCCTCTGTGTTCTATTAGACATGTAACTCTCAATCCACAAATTAGCAGAGCATGTAAAGGCATAACATGCATTTTTCCAGCATCAAATTATGATCGATAATGCCAAAATCTGCACTGAAGTCTAACAAAACATCTCCCACAAGCTTCTTATTATCAATTTCTTCCAGCCAATCATCATTGCGTAAGTGCAGTACATGTTGAGTGTCCTTCCCTATAAGCATGCTGAAAGTCAGTTGTTAATTTGCTTATTGTGAACTAGCATTGTATCTGGTAAAACACAATTTTTTCCCAAAAGTTTACTACGGGTTGGTAGCTGGTTGATTGGTCGGCTGTTTGAGTTTGTAAAGGGTGCTTTGCTATTCTTCGGTAGCAGAATTACTTTGCTTCCCTCCAGGCCTGAGGGCACTTACTTTCCTGTAAGCTTAGATTGAAGAAATAGCAAATAGGAGTGGCAATATAGTCTGTTACCATCCTCATTCAAGTTGTCAGATGCAATATTCAAACCAGGAATATTCAACAATGAAATGTGTTACTTTCGCTACTCCAAATTAATCTGTGGATCTTTTCTGCTGACAATAATGAAAAGTAATCTTTGTCTTTAATGCAGGGTTTGATCTAAACGTAATAAGCTATAACATGGAATGGTTAATAGTTTATAGAGTGGAATGGTTTTTCTGCTGGTGTATCCTAAGGTATCTCCTCTCGGAGAACCTCTTCCCACAGTGAGGACAGGCGAAAGGCCTTTCTCCCGTGTGGACCTTCAGGTGCCTCTTCAGGCTGCCAGCCTGGGTGAAGCGCATGTGACACTGGGGGCAGCTGTAGGGTTTCTCCCCTGTATGGACCCTCTGATGCCTCTTCAGGTCACTAGACTGGGTGAAGCGCATATGACACTGGGTACAGCTGAAGGGTTTCACCCCTCTGTGGACCCTCTGGTGCCTCTTCAGGTCACTAGACTGGGTGAAGCGCATGTGACACTGGGTACAGTTAAATGGTTTAACCCCTTTGTGGACCCTCTGGTGGATATCCACACTCTGAGGGCTGCTGAAACCTTTGTTACAGAACATGCAGAGGAACCGTTTCTCTTTACTATTGCCTGATGTTGCTTCCCCTCCCGGAGCCTGGGCTCTAGCCCTGTCGTTTGAGTTCAATACCTGATCGAAAAGGACGCGGCCGTGTGAATCGGAAGGCCCCATCATCGTGGACACTGTGTCACAGTCTCCGAACGTGTATAAAGGCGAGTGGGTCGCGACATTTGAATTTGTCCCTAAGCTTTCCCTGTAATCTAAGCAATATCTTCCCTGTGAGTGTCTGTTTCCTAGGTGACTATCTGCATTCCATGTGGGAGAAACGTCGCCCTCCACTTTCACAGTCACATCATTTACGACCAGACCCTCCACCTTCTTATCTTGGCACCCTTCAGAGTATACACTACTACTGTACTGGTTCCAGTCCCCTCTAGACAGATCAGTCTGTGTCTTTAAACCCAAGGGCATGTTGCCAGGGTCCATCTCTGTAGAGTAAGAAGAAAGCGTATCCTCACCGCCAGTGTCTAACACATCACCATCCTCACGGGAATGAACCATCCTCTCGTTCTGGTGAAATACCGGTACATAGTCTGAGCCGGGAGCAGGACAGCCCAGTCTCCACAGCCCAAGTCTCTCTGGGTCTGATCTGTCGTCAGATCCTGTGTGTAAGAGCCTGTGTGTTACAGTTAAAGTCTTGGTGTCTGTCTCGGAATTGAGGACGGAGTTCAGTGTTCCACTGACCTCCATGATGCTGCATCGAGTCCTGGGTTGTGCTGGGGTGGTGGTGGGGTCCTCCGTGGCTACATGGGTTGCTACAGTTGCTCCAGTCTGGATGTCTCTGCTGTGCCGCGGGTTCTCCTCTCCTTCAGACCTCTCCTGCTTGACCTCAGGACCTGCAGCCTCTGCATCTGTAGACTGACACAAGAGAGGAGGTTATCGGTACATGAGTTAAATTGGATAACAAAGAGTTATGTTACTATGTCTGTTTACATGCACAGTAAAAATTATATATTAAACTGATTATGGCAGTAGGCAGATTATGCAATAGTTATGGAAACACCTTACTCTGCTTAGCATAATCGCCTTATGGTCAAAATCGAAGTAAGCATACGCTGATTAAAATACCTGGTTTTCTGAGCAATCTTTTGAATTATTAGGACATGTAAACACCTTAAAATCGGTGTTCCAGCGGTGTATTTGATCTGCGCATAAACTAACACTAGCCGAACGAGCCTCCCTCTGTGGATAGTCAGATTAATAAAAAAGTTTAATCAAAACATTGACATGCTTTGCAAGAAAAACTATTTCCATAACAGTCCTGTTTACATGGACACATCTTTTGGCACTCTGATAAATGTAGAAAATCGCCAATCAAAATAAACATTCTATCATGTTATTTTTGGGAAGCATATTGGATTCTGAATTGGGACTTGTAAAGTTTGTGAAAACTACTTATAAGATGCATACATTCAATTGATCCAAACTCACTTCACTAGAGTTAATAAATCACATTATTGTGTGCATGTACAGTGCCTTGCGAAAGTATTCGGCCCCCTTGAACTTTGCGACCTTTTGCCACATTTCAGGCTTCAAACAAAGATATAAAACTGTATTTTTTTGTGAAGAATCAACAACAAGTGGGACACAATCATGAAGTGGAACGACATTTATTGGATATTTCAAACTTTTTTAACAAATCAAAAACTGAAAAATTAGGCGTGCAAAATTATTCAGCCCCTTTACTTTCAGTGCAGCAAACTCTCTCCAGAAGTTCAGTGAGGATCTCTGAATGATCCAATGTTGACCTAAATGACTAATGATGATAAATACAATCCACCTGTGTGTAATCAAGTCTCCGTATAAATGCACCTGCACTGTGATAGTCTCAGAGGTCCGTCAAAAGCGCAGAGAGCATCATGAAGAACAAGGAACACACCAGGCAGGTCCGAGATACTGTTGTGAAGAAGTTTAAAGCCGGATTTGGATACAAAAAGATTTCCCAAGCTTTAAACATCCCAAGGAGCACTGTGCAAGCGATAATATTGAAATGGAAGGAGTATCAGACCACTGCAAATCTACCAAGACCTGGCCGTCCCTCTAAACTTTCAGCTCATACAAGGAGAAGACTGATCAGAGATGCAGCCAAGAGGCCCATGATCACTCTGGATGAACTGCAGAGATCTACAGCTGAGGTGGGAGACTCTGTCCATAGGACAACAATCAGTCGTATATTGCACAAATCTGGCCTTTATGGAAGAGTGGCAAGAAGAAAGACATTTCTTAAAGATATCCATAAAAAGTGTTGTTTAAAGTTTGCCACAAGCCACCTGGGAGACACACCAAACATGTGGAAGAAGGTGCTCTGGTCAGATGAAACCAAAATTGAACTTTTTGGCAACAATGCAAAACGTTATGTTTGGCGTAAAAGCAACACAGCTCATCACACTGAACACACTATCCCCACTGTCAAACATGGTGGTGGCAGCATCATGGTTTGGACCTGCTTTTCTTCAGCAGGGACAGGGAAGATGGTTCAAATTGATGGGAAGATGGATGGAGCCAAATACAGGACCATTCTGGAAGAAAACCTGATGGAGTCTGCAAAAGACCTGAGACTGGGACGGAGATTTGTCTTCCAACAAGACAATGATCCAAAACATAAAGCAAAATCTACAATGGAATGGTTCAAAAATAAACATATCCAGGTGTTAGAATGGCCAAGTCAAAGTCCAGACCTGAATCCAATCGAGAATCTGTGGAAAGAACTGAAAACTGCTGTTCACAAATGCTCTCCATCCAACCTCACTGAGCTCGAGCTGTTTTGCAAGGAGGAATGGGAAAAAAAGTCAGTCTCTCGATGTGCAAAACTGATAGAGACATACCCCAAGCGACTTACAGCTGTACTCGCAGCAAAAGGTGGCGCTACAAAGTATTAACTTAAGGGGGCTGAATAATTTTGCACGCCCAATTTTTCAGTTTTTGATTTGTTAAAAAAGTTTTAAATATCCAATAAATGTCGTTCCACTTCATGATTGTGTCCCACTTGTTGTTGATTCTTCACAAAAAATACAGTTTTATATCTTTATGTTTGAAGCCTGAAATGTGGCAAAAGGTCGCAAAGTTCAAGGGGGCCGAATACTTTCGCAAGGCACTGTAACTGTACACAATGTCGTAGGGAAGTCTCACAAGGTCCCCAATGGCAGATAAATAAGGATGTACATGTAAGCAAGTGAATAGCTGAGGGGAGCCTTTCTGAAATAAAAGGGCCACATTTGATTTACAAATAGCACATTTTATGCAACACTATTACACTAACCTCTATCACAATAACATTCTGGGTTGAGGTTTTACTCTCCTCATCAACAGTGATTGGTTGTTCATCTTTCCATGTATCGTGTCCCAATGGCTTCACAATGCTCCTGTGGCCTCCAGTGAGATGTCCTTCACCTGAGTGTGTGATTGGGGGAAAAGTGGTGGTTAGGTTAGGGGGGGGCAATATCTTCTGTTTATCAGGGGGAGTTGCAGCACCCCTACTTCCTGTGGTTATGTTGACACCCGTCTACAATTGGCAAGGATGTAAGGTAACACTTAGAACCTCTTGATATACTATTTATGGATTTCATTGAGTAAATAATAGGAAATGCAGTAAATCAAGATTTTGGTTAGAATATGATAGCCATATTGCATAAAGACACTAAGTAATCATACTATCCAAAAACTGACTAAGACCCAATTCTGGGTAACACATCTGAACACGTGCAGAGGGGAACAGGGCGACATACAATGAGCTATATGCAAGCATTTCGCTGCACCCGCAATAACATTTAAACACGTGTATGTGACTAATACAATTTCATGTTGACTGCGACAAGCCGCGCAGCCTCAGACTTCTGCAAAATGTACCTCTTGCCATTCCTCTGTATCGGTCAAGGATCTTGACACTACTGGGACGACTGGCGAGAACGCGCTCTCGTATTGTCCTCTCTGCGCGCTCCCGTGACACCTTCAGTTCTAGTAGTTTCCTCCGCAATGCCCTGTTTTCTTTCTGGCTTTGAGTTATTTCTAAACGAAACACCGCATAGTCGTCGTCTACGAGTTTACAGATCTCTGCCACTGCTGCATTCGCTAGCACCTCCAAGATGGAGGCTATTTGAGTGTGAAAACCCATACAGTTAGCCATTGTTAGCAGCTAATTAGCGTTACCTAGATACATCTATCAACCAAGTCCCGTCTCCAATGCGAATTAAATACTGCCTGGTGTAAGTACCTGATGCTGTGCTGTTAAATTAGTCATATGTTTCAGTTCCATGGTGTTAATAAATGCCAAACTTGGTACCGTTGTGAAACGGTTGTGACTAGATGGAGCTGCGGACGAGATTTACAATTGATTTACCGCGAGAGTTTGGACTGACGATGGTGATGGAGTCGGATATCGCTTAGATTTGCTCAAATTAAAAATCAAGAGCACGCCAGCGTGTAGTCCTAAAACCCAGAAATAAGTTAACTCTGGTACTTTCAGCCAGCCTTGTGGGAAAACTAAATGGGGAAAGGATAGGGGCCGAAAATAAGGTCTGAGGAAATAAACTATAATGTATCAAATTAATCGTTAGCGCACAGATACAGTATAACCAAGCCAATTTGCAAATGCAGCCTAAATGTGGTATTTCAAATAAACACCCTATTGACCAACAGTTATCTGCACACAGTGGCCGTTCTAGCTTGTATGGCTCCCTGGGCGAACCCCCATAACATTTAAAACTATATCAATATACAAAAATAAGACTCATATCAAAAAAGTAACAAAGACAAATAGAAACAAATGTGTTGATTTGTCACTGGAGTGTCAATACATTACCCATCCCCCAACACTGTCAACCAAGAGTTATGACTAAACCAATTCACCTTGGGTGTGCAGACTGGCTTTATATGAACGATTTCACACAAACTCGGGAAAAAATTTCAACAATATGTCTGTGACTTATATCTCCCTCACTAACTTTAAACATCAGCTATCTGAGCAGCTAACCGATCGCTGCAGCTGTACACAGCCCATCTGTAAATAGCCCATCCAATCTACCTACCTCATTCCCATATTGTTTTTATTTACTTTTTTGCTCCTTTGCACACCAGTATTTCTACTTGTACATCATCATCTGCACAATTGCTACTATGGCCTATTTATTGCCTTACCTCCTCATGCCATTTGCACACACTGTATATAGACTTTTTTCTATTGTGTTATTGACTGTACGTTTGTTTATTCCATGTGTAACTCTGTGTTGTTGTTTGTGTCTCACTGCTTTGCTTTATCTTGGCCAGGTCGAAGTTGTAAATGAGAACTTGTTCTCAACTGGCCTACCTGGTTAAATAAAGGTGAAATAAAAAAAATAATACAAATAAAACTATATATTCACAGTATTATGAATGAATTGTGGTTTATTTGGTAGCATCTCATAGTGTGACTGATTTTATTAATTGCTTTAGTACTGTACAAAGTTAGAGGTGCGCTATTTGATAGATTCCCCTGCTCCCCCTACCTCGGGCTTCCAGTGGGGAGACCTGAGGTCAACCTTCCCCAACCCAATCCCCATCTCGTACTTCTGAGTGGGAGACCTTCCCAGGCAGTAGCCTGCCTAGCTCACAAACTAGAATCAGGGCGCCCACTCCGACAAGGTTAATTGACCCATAGTCCCACACGGTGACATGATATCATTGACGTGACGTGCAAATGTGCGGGTGCCCCGTGCCTCCCCCGGCAAGATGCCTGCCCATGTTGCCTACACCTAAATCCGCCACTGTCTGCACATTGTTTTCCTGCCTCTAGCTGCTATTGCCATAGCAAAAGTGATATCGAGTCATATCAGGAACTTATACATTCCTGCTTGGACGTTTTATGTATGAGTTCATGATATTTTGATGTGCTATATTTGCAATATTGTCAATTAAGGTGACCAGATTTTGGAAATGAGAATTGGGGAAATGTTTTTTTTTTTTTATGCACTATGAATGACTTGATTCGAATACTCATTATTTGGGGAAAATTAGTTGGCGGCGCTCGGTGATGTGGGCTGGTGTGGATAAAATGCCAGGCCCGAATTCTTTGTCCCAGTCCGCCCTGAAAAAACCCATCGCACTCCTTCAGTCACATTCCAATTCCTTCAGTCACATTCCAAAGGTACAGCCCTACTAAACAGGCTCGGGGGCCTGTGAGGGTAAAACATTCTTTACCTGGATTTATTGCAATGCCTCTGCTGTAAACAAAAGTATGGATGAAGTGAATTTCTTCGCTCCATCTACCATACGGGTCAAAGTGCACCAACCACTCCTCCTACTTCCTCAGGTATTACATCTGCACATACTTTATGCGCCACCCCCAGAGATAACCCCCTTGATAGGCGCTCTGCTTTGAAGATCCATACACAAAACATTCCAACATGATTTCTCATTTATGAACAAATATGATCACCAATTTTTTTTGTACATAAAGGAAAAGGTTTTACCTGATTATGCCAAGTAATGTTGGGGAAAGGTGTGCTAAAGGTGTTAACCAAAGAGGGACATTATATTTGTTATGAATAGAACATAGCCAAAACCAAATTCAGAGGGGAAATATGGTTTTACACTTCAATGAGTGTTTCAGCTATCGGTAAATCCATTTGAATTCAATCACTTTTTGATGCCATCCCTTTTTATTTGAACAAAACCCATGGTAGAAGTGCTCAGAAAGTAACTTTTGGGATCTGAATACCAAAACATTCAAGCAATAAAGGTGCTCAAAGTTTTTTTTTTTTTTTTTACCCCTTTTTCGTGGTATCCAATTGTTGTAGTAGCTACTATCTTGTATCATCGCTACAACTCCCGTACAGGCTCGGGAGAGACGAAGGTTGAAAGTCATGCGTCCTCCGATACACAACCCAACCTAGCCGCACTGCTTCTTAACACAGCGCGCATCCAACCCGGAAGCCAGCCGCACCAATGTGCTGGAGGAAACACCGTGAACCTGGCAACCTTTGGCTAGCGCGCACTGCGCCCGGCCCGCCACAGGAGTCGAGATGAGACAAGGACATCCCTACCGACCAAGCCCTCCCTAACCCGGACGACGCTAGGCCAATTGTGCGTCGCCCCATGGACCTCCCGGTCGCGGCCGGTTACGACAGAGCCTGGAGAGCTGCAGTACAGCGCCTTTAACCACTGCGCCACCCGGGAGGCCTAGGTGCTCAAAGTTGACCCATTTTGCATAAGATAGACGGTTGAGATTGATATTTAAAAGCTTACAAACAGGGTTGTCAAAAAATTATAAAATAGTTTGACATTTTTTATATTTTAAAATGAAGTATTAATAAAAAGTAAATAATCTAAACCGGTAATCAGATTTTTTTTTCATATTTTCATTTTAGCCTATTTGACATAATCTAAGGTTTTTGTGTTGTGCCCGCCGTCAGTTGAGACACAACATGCTCTTGAATACAGGGTGGTGTCATGTTTTGGATGATAAATGTACTAAAATGCAAACTTTCAAATGGTACCTCAAAGATGGTTGGAGGTCCACATATCTGAGAATGTTGACGTGAATGGGAATATCTGTGGTTTCAAATTATACTGCCAATCCTCCATAGGAAACCTATTGAAATATATAGATAATAGAATAGACATGACATGACCATTTAAATTGACATTAAACGGTGGGTGGACCGAAGGTCATAGTTGTGGTAGTAATTAGAAGTAAAAATGTCAATTGCCGTGGTCTGAAGGAATAGGTCCGTTCTATGAGTTATATTTCTATGACTGAAATGACACCCACCCTGTATTCAAGAGCATGTTGCGTCTCAACTGACGGTGTCTCAAAACTCAGATAATGTCAAATAGTGTCCAGGCTGCAACATTGGAGTTTACGCGTCACTTTCTGACAAGTTCTTCCATGGGCAAACATGTACAGAAAGTTCTGTTTAAATCATAAGGGATGCTGTCAAAAAGTGAGTCAATTCAAATGGATTTATTGTGCCAGCACACCAAACAGTAAGTCTGTATCACGTGAGAATGTGAGCGTACCAAGATGTTCAACTGAGGGAATTCGAGTTTTTTTTGTGGATTACTAAGACACACATGATAACCATAATATGTCAGCTAAACTAAAGAATGGTTCCCAGATATCCCCAGCGCACACCTCAAGCCACACTGCTACGACTTCTCCCTGTTGTGGACACTCCGATGTTTGATAAGTTTACTCTAGAAGGAGAAGCTCTTGTAACATAGTTTGCACTTGAAGGGCCTCTCTTTGGTGTGAACTGTTTGGTGCTGCTTGATATATTTAGTCTTAGTGAAGCACTTCCCACACGTGGGGCAGGCGTATGGCTATTCGGCGTCCGACCTAATGCTCGGCCTCCCACGGTGTGACACAATGATACCAGAGGAGGTAGAAGCAGGAGCCACCCTCAGGTGGTTAGTCTTTGAGCTCCCTCCTTGACCTCTAGCCATTGTTTCTGTGTTGTTGGGATTGTCTGCAGTGTTATAGGCTAGGTACCTCTCATGGTGAAAGCCCATCCTGACCCTGTGTGTATTGGTGGGATAACTATGAGGCAGCTGAGAAAGGCTAGACCCAGGTCCAGGCTTTCTATGAACCCAGTCACCAGGCATTAGAGGAGATCTTGAAGGAGAAAGACTTCCCGTTAGACTCCCACTAGGCGGGTCTCCCACCACTCTCTGTGAAGGCTGAAGCCCAGGGTGACCTGCTCTGTTCATCATGGATACTGTGGTGTTTGTATCATAGGAACAGGAGGGTCTGTCTCTATCAGCCCCAGGCCCTGCTCCATCCCTGCACTGAGACTGTGAAGAGAAGGGTCTGGGCTGCAGACTGGGTCCCTGATTGGAGCCTCTGTCTCTCAGATGACCACCAGGACTGAGGTTGTTCAGTCCACCTGTCCACTGGTTGTGTTCTGTGTGGTGGTGGAGTCTCTGTCCCTCGTGGTTCAGTCCTGGTTCTGACTCGGGAAGGAAGAGCGATGGCTCCTGATCCAGGGTTCTGATCCGGGGCCAGAGTTTGTGACCAGACGCTTCAGAGGTCCACTCTCCCCCGCCAGCAACACCGGATATCAGCAGGTCCTCATGGACTGCAGACAACGATTGTACAGAAAAGCATACAAGTTTATACAAGAAACTCTTTGATGTGAAACATGACATGATATTATAAATGTTAACCACAGTCAAGCCCATCTCTAACACTGATTCAAGTACGTAACAATATGGAGCCATTGGAGTTTATTATTAAAAATAATGTCCTTATGTGTTCATTAAAGAAATCAGTATGTTTTGGTTTGACTGAGATAAGGGAAACTCTTCCTGAAATACATTTTTTGAAAGTCAGTCAGCACAGAATCAATTTTGTATTTCATTTAAACCAAATGGTCATGCACTAATTTTTTTAATTTAACCTTTATTTAACTGAGCAAGTCAGTTAAGATCAAATTCTTATTTACAATGACAGCCTAAGAACAGTGGGTTAACTGCCTTGTTCATGGGCAGAGCGACAGATTTTTTACCACATAATGTAAAGTACAGTACTTTTATTGCACAAAATGATATGTGACCAATAGAATAACTTCTCACTATGGTAACACTTTACCTTTTCTTTAAATCTGGTACCCTCGCTTCGATAAAATGAATTTTATAATATTTTAGACTATGTTCAACATTACACACAGCTTTCGCTACTTCCCGTCAAGTAAACATGAATTAAGGCACTATCATTTCCTAATTATAAAACACCAGCATCAAACAACATGATATGGTTGTCACTCTTCATCAGTGAAGCATATTTACAGACACAATGTCGTGGAAATTTCCTATATTACCAAATCATGAGAGAGCTAACCACACACAAGTCAGAGTTATCATAAAGTCCATCTTTAATTATATGAGCTTCACCATATCCCTGTGGACGGCCAGCTGAGCATATAATTATATCCGGTAACAAAATAACAAATCAACCAATCAGAGACCTTAAACGGTTGAGCCGCCATCCATTCGCATTTGTTCAATAGGTCAGTTTGGCCAACTGCTTGGTTGAATTTGTTACCTATGGTCTAAGCAGAGTAGTGGCGTCATACACTAAAGTGATCTACTCCAGATGTTGGCATATGGTGGCTGTGAGTTCAAATCCCATTCGGGGCAAGATTATTTTTAAAAGAGAGAACCCTCCACTGCTGGCCATCAAGTGAAATAGCCGATTATCAAAATGCATATAAAACCTTGTACAAGTAAATGTACATGTCTAAGTAACTTCGGCCTATGTTCATTGTAGCGACAAATATTTCTTTATTAAGCCTGTTTTATAGCAAGCGTTTTGGTCTGAGTGACTATGAGTTGTGAAGCCAGAAGAAGGTTAGGCTTCACGTCAGTGGATTCCTGGAGAAGCTGCGCCCTCACTGGACACTTGGTGAACCTACCCAGACCAGTCAATTTATACTTTGTTACACGTGAGACAAGGTAAGCTAGATATTTCTAAAAACGCATTAAAAAAATGTTGTAGCCCTATCCTACATGTAGGCAAGAGTACACAACCACGCAGCCTCATATACTAAAGATATGTTTAGGTCCTAGCAGTATGTTTGTTTGTGTAATTTTTAAGGTGACTGCACTTTTCTTTTCAACACACAAAAAAGAACTAGGCATCTTACACTGTGAGCCAATTGTTCAGACTCATTTTTGGCACGTGATGCAGTTAATTTGAGTATCGGAATGTGTGGGTGGACTCCTGGTAAGGCTGCTTTAGGGTTGTTCCACCTCAAGACGATTTCGACACCCACCATCTCAGATTGTGCTAAAATTGTTTTTGTTGTCTGAAACAGATAAGATTAGCATTTTTGCAACATTATTTAATTGAAATATAATTTAATCTCTGAGAAATTAAGGGAATTGATTGCACCCAAAATTGGCCATTTTAATTTATAGGATTCATATATTGTTCAATAAATATAACACCTAACATCCGATTTGGACCCAACTTTTTTCTAACAATAATTTGGACATGAGTAATCCAAATAAACTGTCAAACTCTACCCATGGACCCTCCACACCAATTTCACCCCATATAATTTGGTGACCCCCCCCCCTTCAGAGAAATGTGTATTTTTAAGTTGTTAGGTTTATGTCCATTCCAACATCCTGATATTACTGTATGTAGGTTATATGTATTTCTCCCTTACTTTGCTCCCCCATCTTTAGTCCACTCAACAGATCAATGCTCTCTGGTTCGTCTTCTATCGTCTCCTCTTTGACCAGCAGCAGATCAGGCTTCCCATCCTCCATGTCTACTGTCTGTAAGAGATACAGAATGAGAGGATGTTGGATTAAGAAATTCGCTACGAGTAGTATTCAAACATTTTAGTTAATTTGATACTATGCAAACTTATTAATTGATTTTATTTTATTATTTGACAGTCATTCATGGTTTGATCATTGAAAGACATGGCCCGTTTCCGTATACCCATATTTGTGTCCTAAATAGTAAGCAGTTTGAGTATACGAAAAAATGAAAGGTTACTAGTATGTGACATTATGAAAATCGAGTATACTTGAAATGCCTGAATGTCATAACGCTATTGTTATTTTACTGCTGCTGTTTAACAAATAATTAATTTTATTTTCTATTTTTTACTTAACACATATTTTTCTTAAAACTTCTTAACCTTTCTAGCGCAGGCTTTCCGCTAGCGGAACCCCTCGACAACATTCCGCTGAAAAGGCAGCACGCTAAATTCATAGTTTCTATAATTGTCAATTAATGAACATTTTTGCTAAGAGTATTATTATATTTTGGATTGATTGACTATGACTTTTCAAATCACCCAACAGTGCTATTTACAGAGTTTGTACCAGGTAAATGTAGCAATTCTTCAGCCATTCCTGAACCTGCGAACAAAAACAAGCTACATATGGGCAATACCAAAACAAGTGATCTAACGATTCTATCCCTTCGCAGCAAAAACTATTCGGAAAGTATTCAGACCCCTTCCCATTTTCCAGATTTTGTTATGTTACAGCCTTATTGCCAAGCGTCACATCTGGAGGAAACCTGGCACCATCCCTACAGTGAAGCATGGGGGTGGCAGCATCATGCTGGGGATGTTTTCAGCGGCAGGGACTGGGAGACTAGTCAGGATCGAGGGAAATATGAACGGAGCAAAGTACAAGAGATCCTTGATGAAGACTGGCTCCAGAGTGCTCAAGACCTCAGACTGGGGAGAAGGTTCACCTTCCAACAGGACAATGAAGGAGTGGCTTCGGAACAAGTCTCTGAATGTCCTTGAGTGGCCCAGCCTGACTTGAACCCGATCTAACATCTCTGGAGAGACCTGAAAATAGCTGTGCAGTGACGCTCCTCATCCGACAGAGGATCTGCAGAAAAGAATGGGAGGAACTCCCCAAATAAAGGTGTGCAAAGCTTTTAGCGTCATACCCAAGAAGAGTCAAGGCTGTAATCGCTGCCCAAGGCGCTTCAACAAAGTACTGAGTAAAGGGTCTGAATACTTATGTAAAATGTAATGTTTCCATTTTGTACATTTCAAAAAAAAAATTTGCTACTTTCAAAAAACAGTTTTTGCTTTGTCATTATGGGGTATTGTGTGTAGATTGATGAGAACAATTTTAGAATAAAGCTTTCAACATAAAATGTGGAAAAAGAAAGGGGTCTGAATAGTTTCTGAATGCACTGTAGATAGATAGAATATTATACACACTGTGTATATCTATTGGTTGCAAGAATTTTGTATAATAATTTAAAATGAAAGACTCAATGTTAAGCGTAGTTGGCACATTAACCATGTGCCATGGAATCGGTACATCGAAAATCTATTCTCAACTATTTTTTTTATCCTAAAATGAAACTGGTATACTTTTATTTATCACATTTTTCTTGAATCAATTTTGGTCTTTAATGCAGGGCTGACAGACAAATTCCTTACCTTCTTCCACTTGCCTCGTCCATTTTTGCGGTAATGCTGCAGTTGGTTGTAATTTTGGATAGAGCAGACACTTCAATATTTTTGTTAACTGTATATGTGAAATAACTACACCAGTCCTATTTATATCATGTACAGTGATTATACAGTTTTTTTTTTGGGGGGGGGGGTTATGTTTTTAATCAATTTGAGTTTAACCATAATATTTTGTAATATTTGTTCTGTCTTTTCTGGTGGATTAAACTGAAATAGCAACCAGCTTTCTATGGCTTGTTTTTAAAATAGCAATATATTTATATCGGTTATAAAGTGCTGTTGTGTGATTTATATGATCAGATGTGATGTATATTAAAGAGGGTCTCAATGAAAGTCGGAATTAAAAGTCCAATGTTTTGTTTATTAAACATAAACAAATTAAATAGACCATAGAAAAAGCACACATACAAAGGTCTCAACTACAAATCTGAATGAACTGGAATGGTTACTTTCTATGTTATAGAAGGGAATGTTTTTTCTGCTGCTTGTTTTTTCTGCTGCTTTTTCTGCTCTCCCGTGTGGACCTTCAGGTGCATCTTCAGCTGGTACTGACGGGAGAACCTCTTATCACACTGGGGGCAGCTGTAGGGTTTCTCTCCTGTGTGGACCCTCTGGTGGATCTCCATCTTCTGGGGGCAGCTCAAGCCTTTGTTACAGAACATGCAGAGGAACTGGTTTTCTTTACTATTGACAGATTCTGATCCCCCTCCTCAAGCCCGGGCTCTTGCCCTGCCAAACCCTACAGGGCATTCGGAAAGTATTCAGACCCCTTCCAAACTTCTTCCATTTAAGAATGATGGAGGCCACTGTCTTCTTGGGGACCTTCAATGCTACAGACATTATTTGGTACCCTATCCCAGATCTGTGCCTCTACACATTCCTGTCTCGGAGCTCTACGGACAATTCCTTCGACCTCATGGCTTGGTTTTTGTTCTGACATGCACTGTCAACTGTGGGACCTTATATACAGTGGGGAGAACAAGTATTTGATACACTGCCGATTTTGCAGGTTTTCCTACTTGCAAAGCATGTAGAGGTCTGTAATCTTTATCATAGGTACACTTCAACTGTGAGAGACGGAATCTAAAACAAAAATCCAGAAAATCACATTGTATGATTTTTAAGTAATTAATTAGCATTTTATTGCATGCCATAAGTATTTGATACATCAGAAAAGCAGAACTTAATATTTGGTACAGAAACCTTTGTTTGCAAATACAGAGATCATACCTTCCCTGTAGTTCTTGACCAGGTTTACACACACTGCAGCAGGGATTTTAGCCCACTCATCCATACAGACCTTCTCCAGATCCTTCAGGTTTTGGCGCTGTCGCTGGGCAATACGGACTATCAGCTCCCTCCAAAGATGTTCTATTGGGTTCAGGTCTGGACACTGGCTAGGCCACTCCAGGACCTTGAGATGCTTCTTACGGAGCCACTCCTTAGTTGCCCTGGCTGTGTGTTTCGGGTCGTTGTCATGCTGTAAGACCCAGCCACGACCCATCTTCAATGCTCTTACTGAGGGAAGGAGGTTGTTGGCCAAGGTCTCGCGATACATGGCCCCATCCATCCTCCCCTCAATACGGTGCAGTCGTTCTGTCCCCTTTGCAGAAAAGCATCTCCAAATAATGATGTTTCCACCTCCATGCTTCACGGTTGGGATGGTGTTCTTGGGGTTGAACTCATCCTTCTTCTCCCTCCAAACACTGCGAGTGGAGTTTAGACAAAAAGCTATTTTTGTCTCATCAGACCACATGACCTTCTCCCATTCCTCCTCTGTATCATCCAGATGGTCATTGGCAAACTTCAGACGGGCCTGGACATGTGCTGGCTTGAGCAGGGGGACCTTGCGTGCGCTGCAGGATTTTAATCCATGACGGCGTAATGTGTTACTAATGGTTTTCTTTGAGACTGTGGTCCCAGCTCTCTTCAGGTCATTGACCAGGTCCTGCCGTGTAGTTCTGGGCTGATCCCTCACCTTCCTCATGATCATTGATGCCCCACGAGGTGAGATCTTGCATGGAGCCCCAGACCGAGGGTGATTGACCGTCATCTTGAACTTCTTCCATTTTCTAATAATTGCGCCAACAGTTGTTGCCTTCTCACCAAGCTGCTTGCCTATTGTCCTGTAGCCCATCCCAGCCTTGTGCAGGTCTACAATTTTATCCCTGATGTCCTTACACAGCTCTCTGGTCTTGGCCATTGTGGAGAGGTTGGCGTCTGTTTGATTGAGTGTGTGGACAGGTGTCTTTTATACAGGTAACGAGTTCAAAACAGGTGCAGTTAATACAGGTAATGAGAGGAGAACAGGAGGGTTCTTAAAGAAAAACTAACAGGTCTGTGAGAGCCGGAATTCTTACTGGTTGGTAGGTGATCAAATACTTATGGCATGCAATAAAATGCAAATTAATTACTTAAAAATCATACAATGTGATTTTCTGGATTTTTGATAAAAATTACAGACCTCTACATATTTGCAAGTAGGAAAACCTGCTAAATCGGCAGTGTGTCAAATACTTGTTCTCCCCACTGTATGTTTTTCTAAAAGGCAGTAAATGAGGCTGAATGAACTGTTTCGCTGCCAGACAAGGCTCAACTGACAGCCAGGTGCAGCAGTAGTAAGGTGTTGGGACTGCTGTTGAGACTGCTGTTGGGACAGTTTTTTGTAGGCCCTAACAGTTGGTGGGCACTGTTTGTCACCGTTATAGTGCAATTAATGTGTTGTGTAGTGGGTTTGATGGCATGCATCTAAAACAATATTATTATTTTTTTTACCCCACCAAGATTTACATGCTAAAATCACCACTGACAGGTAGTTATGAATATACAGATTCACCTGTAGTTGACGGGTTAACCGTGAAGTCAGCTTGAGGCTAGGAGTGAGAAGAGCAACAAACTGACTGACCAAAGTTATTTAAACCACAATTTCTCGCAAATAAATAGCCTGACGAAATAAAATGCATCACATATTACAATTCTTTCGGTAATGATGCCAGTCTGTGTCACGAGTCCGACCGAGGGTGTTTCCCTTTCCCGGGCAGGTGGCGCTCGGCGGTCGTCGTCACCGGCCTATTAGCTGCCACTGATTGTTTTTCCTTCCCCTCCTTGTATGTTGAGTGGTAGCACCTGTGAATGTTTAAGTAGTTTGTCTTTATTAGACAGCCGGCCCGCCTGGTTGTTGTGCGGGATTATTTCTATGTAAACCTTCGGCTCTGTGGTATAGGCACGTGTTATGTCTCCTCCTGTTCAGTGTGCGCTCAGAGTAAGGCTCCTAGGCACCTTCCTAGAGGGAAGCTACAACCCCCCCCTGTTCCACAGCGGCCATGGTCACATCTGTCCATAGATTTCCTAACCGATCTCCCGCCGTCTCAGGGGAACACCACGGTTCTGGTAATTGTGGATCGGTTCTCTAAGTCCTGCCGTCTCCTCCCGTTGCCCGGTATCCCTACAGCCCTACAGACTGCGGAGGCGTTATTCACCCATGTCTTCCGGCACTACGGGGTGCCGGAGGACATCGTTTCTGATTGGGGCCCCCAATTCACGTCCCGGGTATGGAGAGCGTTCATGGAACGTTTGGGGGTCTCTGTCAGCCTGACCTCCGGTTATCACCCCGAGAGTAATGGGCAGGTGGAGAGAGTGAACCAGGAGGTGGGTAGGTTTCTGCGGTCGTATTGCCAGGATCGGCCAGGGGAGTGGGCACGATACATTCCCTGGGCTGAAATGGCTCAGAACTCACTACGCCACTCCTCTACTAACGTGTCCCCTTTTCAGTGTGTGTTGGGGTACCAGCCGGTCCTGGCACCATGGCATCCGAGCCAGACCGAGGCTCCTGCGGTGGAGGAATGGGTACAGCGCTCCAAGGAGACCTGGAGGGCCGTCCAGGAATCTCTACGACAAGCGAGTGGACGGCAGAAGAGGAGTGCTGACCACCACCGCAGTGAGGCCCCCGTGTTTGTACCGGGGGACAGGGTCTGGCTCTCGACCCGAAACCTACCTCTCCGCTTGCCCTGCCGGAAGCTGGGTCCGCAGTGTGAAGGGCCCTTTAAAGTCCTGAGGAGGATAAACGAGGTGTGTTATCGATTACAACTCCCTTCCTATTATCGTATTAACCCCTCGTTTCATGTGTCTCTCCTCAGGCCGGTGGTAGCTGGTCCCCTGCAGGACAGTGAGGTACCGGAGGTCCCTCCCCCCCCGCTGGACATCGAGGGGTCCCCGGCGTACATGATCCGGGCCATTCTGGACTCAAGACGCCGGGTGAGGGGCCTGCAGTACCTCGTGGACTGGGAGGGGTACGGTCCGGAGGAGAGGTGCTGGGTACCGGTGGGGGACATCTTGGATCCCTCCATGTTGAGGGATTTCCATCGCCTCCATCCGGATCGCCCTGCGCCTCGTCCTCCGGGGCGACCTCGAGGCCGGTGTCGGCGCGCTGCGGGAGCCACGCGTCAGGGGGGGGGGTACTGTCACGAGTCCGACCGAGGGTGTTTCCCTTTCCCGGGCAGGTGGCGCTCGGCGGTCGTCGTCACCGGCCTATTAGCTGCCACTGATTGTTTTTCCTTCCCCTCCTTGTATGTTGAGTGGTAGCACCTGTGAATGTTTAAGTAGTTTGTCTTTATTAGACAGCCGGCCCGCCTGGTTGTTGTGCGGGATTATTTCTATGTAAACCTTCGGCTCTGTGGTATAGGCACGTGTTATGTCTCCTCCTGTTCAGTGTGCGCTCAGAGTAAGGCTCCTAGGCACCTTCCTAGAGGGAAGCTACAACCCCTCCCTGTTCCACAGCGGCCATGGTCACATCTGTCCATAGATTTCCTAACCGATCTCCCGCCGTCTCAGGGGAACACCACGGTTCTGGTAATTGTGGATCGGTTCTCTAAGTCCTGCCGTCTCCTCCCGTTGCCCGGTATCCCTACAGCCCTACAGACTGCGGAGGCGTTATTCACCCATGTCTTCCGGCACTACGGGGTGCCGGAGGACATCGTTTCTGATTGGGGCCCCCAATTCACGTCCCGGGTATGGAGAGCGTTCATGGAACGTTTGGGGGTCTCTGTCAGCCTGACCTCCGGTTATCACCCCGAGAGTAATGGGCAGGTGGAGAGAGTGAACCAGGAGGTGGGTAGGTTTCTGCGGTCGTATTGCCAGGATCGGCCAGGGGAGTGGGCACGATACATTCCCTGGGCTGAAATGGCTCAGAACTCACTACGCCACTCCTCTACTAACGTGTCCCCTTTTCAGTGTGTGTTGGGGTACCAGCCGGTCCTGGCACCATGGCATCCGAGCCAGACCGAGGCTCCTGCGGTGGAGGAATGGGTACAGCGCTCCAAGGAGACCTGGAGGGCCGTCCAGGAATCTCTACGACAAGCGAGTGGACGGCAGAAGAGGAGTGCTGACCACCACCGCAGTGAGGCCCCCGTGTTTGTACCGGGGGACAGGGTCTGGCTCTCGACCCGAAACCTACCTCTCCGCTTGCCCTGCCGGAAGCTGGGTCCGCAGTGTGAAGGGCCCTTTAAAGTCCTGAGGAGGATAAACGAGGTGTGTTATCGATTACAACTCCCTTCCTATTATCGTATTAACCCCTCGTTTCATGTGTCTCTCCTCAGGCCGGTGGTAGCTGGTCCCCTGCAGGACAGTGAGGTACCGGAGGTCCCTCCCCCCCCGCTGGACATCGAGGGGTCCCCGGCGTACATGATCCGGGCCATTCTGGACTCAAGACGCCGGGTGAGGGGCCTGCAGTACCTCGTGGACTGGGAGGGGTACGGTCCGGAGGAGAGGTGCTGGGTACCGGTGGGGGACATCTTGGATCCCTCCATGTTGAGGGATTTCCATCGCCTCCATCCGGATCGCCCTGCGCCTCGTCCTCCGGGGCGACCTCGAGGCCGGTGTCGGCGCGCTGCGGGAGCCACGCGTCAGGGGGGGGGGGTACTGTCACGAGTCCGACCGAGGGTGTTTCCCTTTCCCGGGCAGGTGGCGCTCGGCGGTCGTCGTCACCGGCCTATTAGCTGCCACTGATTGTTTTTCCTTCCCCTCCTTGTATGTTGAGTGGTAGCACCTGTGAATGTTTAAGTAGTTTGTCTTTATTAGACAGCCGGCCCGCCTGGTTGTTGTGCGGGATTATTTCTATGTAAACCTTCGGCTCTGTGGTATAGGCACGTGTTAGTGTCCGGTCGGGATTGTTTCCCATTGTACATTTTGATTCCCTGTGTTTTGGGAACGTAACGTTTTTGTGAGCACCCTGTGGTGCGATTAAAAGACGCGCAGCATTGAACTCTCTGTCTCCTGCATTTGACTCCACACCCACGACACCCGGAGCATTACAGTCTGACAAAACGTGCTTAGGCAGAGGAGAGGAATTTGCATAATTTGTTTACCTCCATAGTCAGAGAGAGCTTATAAAGTAGCTTGATTTAGCTTTCTTAATCAAAATAGTACATATGTTTCTAAATTGTCTGAAAAATTGCCAATCAGCTACAGAGTCAGTTTGCCTTGCTTTGGACCAGGCCTGGTTTCTCAGTTGAATGAACTCGGAAAGCTCTGGGGTATACCAATGATTTGATCTGTCTTTGACACTGCTATTTTAAAAGGGGTGTGTTATCAGCAAAGAGAATAAAAATAGAGCAGAAATGTTCCAGAGAGAACTCAGGGTCAGGAAACACTGGATAAATCACACTGGTACAAGTTGTGTAGAAAACCTTGAGCAATAAAGCTTTTGTAGCCACCCTTTGTCTTGACAACTTTACACACTCTTGGCATTCTCTCAACCAGTTCATGAGGTAGTCACCTGGAATGCATTTCAATTAACAGGTGTGCCTTGTTAAAAGTTAATTGAACACCACCTCCATGCTTCACGGTGGGAACCACACATGCGGAGGTCATCTGTTCACTTACTCTGCGTCTCACAGACACGGCGGTTGGAACCAAAAATCTAAAATTTAGACTCATCAGACCAAAGGACAGATTTCCAGCGGTTTAATGTCCATTGCTCGTGTTTCTTTGCCCAAGAAAGTCTCTTCTTATTATTGGTTCCCTTTAGTAGTGGTTTCTTTGCAGCAATTTGACCACGAAGGCCTGTGTCTGTTACTTTAACTCTGTGAAGCATTTATTTGGGCTGCAATCTGAGGTGTAGTTAAATTTAATTCATTTATACTCTGCAGCAAAGGTAACTCTGGGTCTTCCTTTCCTGTGGCGGTTGTCATGAGAGTCAGTTTCATCGTAGCGCGTGATGGTTTTTGTGACTGCACTTGAAGAAACTTTCAAAGTTCTTGACATTTTCTGGATTGACTAACCTTCATGTCTTAAAGTAATGATGCTGTCTTTTCTTATTTGAGCTGTTCTTGCCATAATATGGACTTGGTATTTTACCAAATAGGGCTATCTCCTGTATACCACCCTTACCTTGTCACAACACAACTGATTGGCTCAAATCCATTAAGAAGGAAACTTTTAACAAAGTACACCTGTTAATTGAAATGCATTACAGGTGACTACCTCATTAAGCTGTTTGAGAGAATGCCAAGAGTGTGCAAAGTTGTCATCAAGACAAAGGGTGTCTACTTTGAAGAATCTAACAAATATTTTGATTTGTTTAACGCTTTTTTGGTTACATGATTCCCTATGTGTTATTTCATAGTTTTGATGTCTTCACTATTATTCTACAATTTAGGAAATATTACAAATTAAGAAACACCCTTGAATGAGTAGGTGTGTCCAATTTTTGGACTGGTACTGTACATAAGTAGAAATAAAGTGACAGATAGTCAACAGTAGCAGCAGCGTATGTGATGAGTAAAAAAACATTTGTGCCAAAAAGGGCCAATGCAGATAGTTAAATAGTTAACTAAATAGCTACCCAGACTATTTAGCAGTCTTATGGCTTGGGGGTAAAAGCTGTTCAGGGTCCGGTTGGTCCCAGCATCGGTACCACTTGCCGTGCGGTTGCAGAGAGAACAGTCTGACTTGGGTGGCTGGAGTATTTCTATGTACGCAATACCCTCTGTAGCGCCTTGTTGTTTGGATGCTAAGCAGTTGCCATACCAAGCGATGATGCAGCCAGTGAAGATGCTCTAAACTTGATGCCAAATCATTTCCGGTTCCTGAGAGGGAAGAGGCGTTGTCATGCCCATGACAGATCCTTAGTGATGTGGACACGGAGGAACTTGAAGATGTGTGGCAACTCCTCTCTTACTGTGGGAAATAAAAATGGCCTAATTCTCAGGCCCTTTAGGTGGTTTTTGAGTGGTCATTGGGCTTGAAATGTTTGCTAGACCTGGCAATCATGCCTGAGGGGCCCTCATGTTCAGGGTCAGCGTGGTGGATGTATTGTTGCCTACCCTCATCACCTGGGGGCGTCCTGTCAGGAAGTCTAGGATCCAGTTGTAGAGGGAAGAGTTCAGTCCCAGGGTCCTTAGCTTAGTGATGTCTAAGTGGGAAAGGGAAGTGTGGAGTGGAATAGAGATTGTGTCATCTATGGATCGGTTGGGCTGTATGCAAATTGGAGTGGGGTCAGAAGTTTACATACACTCAATTAGTATTTGGTAGAAGTGCCTTTAAATTGTTTAACTTGGGTCAAACGTTTTGGGTAGCCTTCCACAAGCTTCCCACAATAAGTTGGGTGAATTTTGGCCCATTCCTCCTGACAGAGCTGGTGTAACTGAGTCAGGTTTGTAGGCCTCCTTGCTCACACATGCTTTTTCAGGTCTGCCCATAAATTTTCTATGGGATTGAGGTCAGGGCTTTGTGATGGCCACTCCAATACCTTGACTTTGTTGTCCTTAAGCCAGTTTGCCACAACTTTGGAAGTATGCCTGGGGTCGTTGTCCATTTGGAAGACCCATTGGCGACCAAGCTATAACTGATGTCTTGAGATGTTGCTTCAATATATCCACATCATTTTCTTTCCTCTTGATGCCATATATTTGTGAAGTGCACCAGGCCCTCCTGCAGCAAAGCACCCCCACTACATGATGCTGCCACCCTCGTGCTTCACGGTTGGGATGGTGTTCTTCGGCTTGCAAGCCTCCTCCTTTTCCTACAAACATAACGATGGTCATTATGGCCAAACAGTTCTATTTTTGTTTCATCAGACCGGAGGACATTTCTCCAAAAAGTACGATCTTTGTCCCTATGTGCAGTTGCAAACCGTAGTCTGGCTTTTTTATTGCGGTTTTGGAGCAGTGGCTTCTTCCTTGCTGAGCGGCCTTTCAGGTTATTTCGATATAGATACTTTTGTACCGGTTTCCTCCAGCATCTTCACAAGATCTTTTACTGTTGTTCTGGGATTGATTGGCACTTTTCGCACCAAAGTATGTTCTTCTCTAGGAGACAGAACGCATCTCCTTCCTGAGCGGTATGACGGCTGCGTGGTCCCATGGTGTTTATACTTGCATACTATTGTTTGTACAGATGAACGTGGTACCTTCAGGCGTTTGGAAATTGTTCCCAAGGATGAACCAGACTTGTGGAGGTCTACAATTTTTTTCTGAGGTCTTGGCTGATTTCTTTTGATTTTCCCATGATGTCTGGAATTGTGATACAGTGAATTATAAGTGAAATAATCTGTCTGTAAACAATTGTTGGAAAAATGACTTGTGTCATGCACAAAGTAGATGTCCTAACAGACTTGCCAAAACTATAGTTTAACAAGAAATTTGTGGGGTGGTTGAAAAACAAGTTTTAATGACTCCAACCAAAGTGTATGTAAACTTCCGACTTCAACTGTATGAACGGTAACTGTGGGGACAATGTCATCAATGCACTTATAGCTGATGTATAGCATTTATCACTCCAGTGTTAATCTGCTAAATTGTAATTATTCGCCTACCTCCTCATGCCTTTTGCACGCAATGTATATAGACTCTTTTTTTTCCTACTGTGTTATTGACTTGTTTATTGTTTACTCCATGTGTAACTCTGTGTTGTTGTCTGTTCACACTGCTATGCTTTATCTTGGCCAGGTCGCAGTTGTAAATGAGAACTTGTTCTCAACTAGCCTACCTGGTTAAATAAAGGTGAAATAAAACATAAATAAAAATAAAATGTGCGAAACAGTCCTGTAGCTTACCATCCATCCATAGGAAGTACCAGTGACCCATATTGAGCATGTCACTTGTACTTCCTGTTTGGGTTTTTGCTTGTAAGCAGGAATCAGAATAGAGTTATGGTCAGATTTGCCAAATGAAGGACGAGGGAGATCTTTGGATGCATGCCTGTGTGTGGAGATAATGATCTAGAGTGTTTGCCTCTAGTTGCACAGGTGACATGCTGGCGGATTTCAGTTTTCCTGCATTCAAATCACCGGCCACTAGGAGCGCCACCTCTGGATGAGTATTTCCTTCTTTGCTTATGGCCCTATACAGCTCATTGAGTCCTGTCTTAATGCCAGCATGGTAAATAGTATGGTCTATAGCTTATCATGAGGTATTCTAACTCAGGCAAGCAGAACCTTGAGACTTCATTAATATTAAAGTTTGCCCACCAGCTGTTGTTAACGAGACACACCATCCCCCCTGAGTTTACCCAACGCTGCCGTTCTGTCCTGCTGATGCACAGAAAAAAACAGCCAGATGTATATTATCCATGTCCTTGGTCAGCCAAGTTTCCGAGAAACATAGGATATTTCAGTTCTTCAGGTCCCGTTGATAGGATAGTCTTGAACGGAGTTCATCCAGTTTTTTCTGCAGTAATTGTACATTAAATTGTTGTCATTCAGGTATGAAAAAAAAAGTCACTTTCTGACCACTTCTTCCATGGGCAAACGTATGGAAGTTTTATTTAAATCAACAAGGATGCAGTCACAGTAATTGAATAAACATTGATTTACCCCTGAGCATTTCAATGGCAAAGAGAGGTTCAGGAAAATAAATAAATAATAAATATATTTTGAGTTAGTTTCATGAAATAAACAACCACAATGATTTAAAAATACAATTCAAAAGACTGCATGGGGGCTTTAAAGTACAGTATTGCTTATTACATTACACATAAAAACTCCTATTCAAAGTATCTTTCAAGCTCAAAGCACTATAAGACAAGGAAACTAAGGCCAATTTGAATTATAAATGATAAACAAGGAAATACAAAATCAACATATCAAAAGGACAACATTCATTCTAATTTATTAACAGATTTGATCACCTAACTATAGTACATAAAGGAACAGATACCACCTGATTATGCCAAATAATGTTGGGAGGGTCGTTATATTTGTTATGAATAGAACATAAGCAAAACCAAATTTAGAGGGGAAATGTGTTGCTCTTCAATAACATGACAGTGTTTTGGCTATGCTAGCACCCCAAACAAGTCTGTATATCTGAGAATGTGAGTGTACCCAGATGCTCAACTGAGGCAGTGGCGCCGCCAAGGGGTCACGGCCACCCTGATACAATCACTGTTTACATACACTTAGGTTGGAGTCATTAAAACTTGTTTTTCAACCACTCCACAAATTTCTTGTTAATTAACAAACTATAGTTTTGGCAAGTCGGTTAGGACATTACTTTGTGCATGACACAAGTAATTTTTCAAACAATTGTTTACAGACAGATTATTTCACTTAATTCACTGTATCACAATTCAAGTGGGTCAGAAGTTTACATACACTAAGTTGACTGTGCCTTTAAACAGCTTGGAAAATTCCAGAAAATGATGTCATGGCTTTAGAGGCTTCTGATAGGCTAATTGACTAATCATTTGAGTCAATTGGAGGTGTACCTGTGAATGTATTTCAAGGCCAACCTTCAAACTCAGTGCCTCTTTGCTTGACATCATGGGAAAATGGCTTAAGGACAACAAAGTCAAGGTATTGGAGTGGCCATCACAAAGCCCTGACCTCAATCCCATAGAAAATGTGTGGGCAGAACTGAAAAAGCATGTGTGAGCAATGAGGCCTAAAAACCTGACTCAGTTACACTAGCTTTGTCAGGAGGAATGGGCCAAAATTCACCCAACTTATTGTGGGAAGCTTGTGGAAGGCTACCCGAAACATTTGACCCAAGTTAAACAATTTAAAGACAATGCTACCAAATACTAATTGAGTGTATGTAAACTTCTGACCCACTGGGAATGTGATGAAAGAATTAACATCTGAAATAAATCATTCTCTCTACTATTATTCTGACATTTCACATTCTGAAAATAAAAAGTGGTGATCCTAACTGACCTAAGACAGGGAATTTTTACTAGGATTAAATATCAGGAAGTGTGAAAAACTGAGTTTAAATATATTTGGCTAAGGTGTATGTAAACTTCCAACTTCAACTGTAGCCTCTTATTGTGTTACTTTTTTTTTTTACATAAAAAAAACCCTGTGTATTTCGTAAATATTTTCTTAACTCTTCTTGAACTGCACTGTTGGTTAAGGGCTTGTAAGTAAGCATTTTACAGTAAGGTCTACACATGTTGTATTCGGGGGAAAGTGACAAATACAGTTTGATGTGCATTGACAGACAGCAGCATGGCACAAATGTACGGAACAGGCATCAACAACAGTCAGTGGTTGACAACCAAACGAGGCAGAACTCAGCTAGCGCTATCAACCCGTTCCTGGACCAACAGGGGAAGTTATGACGGTGTGACAGTGCCCCTGATAATGAAATGGGTGGCTAGAGAGTAACGTTGTCTGGATAGATGTATGGTTATAGCGTGTCTACATTGAGTTATGAGTCATGACATAATCCCAAAACGCCTTCTGATTCATGTTTATTGGTAGTTGAGATTGAATAGTCTGAATAGAATTGTCTATAGGCCGATATTACAAATGTAAACGGTAATTACTATGGAGCGGGGCTAGCTACTCATATTGTTATTATTATTATTATTATTTTAAAATCAGAATAACTGATTTTGCCTCTTGTTTCATCCTAGATATATCCCAGTCAAGAGCAGAGGGGCCCAAACAGTCACATCTGTAGTTTTTCCCTCTGACCCTTCAGGGGGATAGAAGACGAGGCTTCATGAAAGAGTGGTACAGTACGCATAAATTACTAGAATACTCTCAGAGTAAAGACTCTGCCTACTGCTATGCTTGCCGGCACTTCAGTCTCCCCCTCAGGTGATTCAGTGTTTACATCTGAAGAGTGGTTCAAAAATTTGAAAAAAGCTACTTACAAAGATGAAAAAATTAGAATCACATACTAATGCTATGTTATTACATTTCCACTCCAATAGTTCAAAGACAGGTCAACACAGATAAGGAGTCATTTCGGGCAAGTTCATTCATTCCAATTGTTGACGTGCTTCTCTCTGAGGTGAAGAGAAGATTTTCTGAAGAAAATTGTGTCATAATGCAAGGGATACAAGCCTTGAATCAGCATGTGAGCGTCGTTTTTCTGTGCTAAAGTTAACACCCCAAAATTGCTCAATCGCTCGTCCCTCATTGTATTTCTCAAGACAGTCTTGATTAAGTGTAGAGTCAAGAAGGGCTAGTGCCATAAATCTTGATGATTTTGTGGATGTGTTTGCCAAAAGACACAGCAACAGGCGAATAAAGCTGTACTGAAAAGAATGTAGCCTAATAAAGCAGGGATATGAATAGGTTGTGAGTAGGCTATAGTAAAATGTATATTGTTGTCCATGATTATGCTTTCGTTTTTCATTTTGGGACATATATAATATAATATTTTCGTTTACAAAAAGACACAGCAACAGCCAAATAAAGCTGTATTGAATATAATTGGAGGCCTCTATGTGGTGTTTTTAAACTCAAGTAGGCTTGTTCCCAGTAAATGTATTGTTCCTTACAATCAATGTACTCCTTCAAATTAAAGCTGTATATTTGTCTTTTTAAGGAAAAGGACAACAAGCCTATTTGACGAACAATGAATCGCCTAAACACATGTATATACAGATACATGACACATTAAAACAGGATTGTTGTGGAACTCAAAATGTTAATTGTACCGGTATTAGTCTATGCACATCAGATAAATAGTAACATTAACTGTAAAATAAGAAACCAAAGTATATCCGTATGCGACTCTTTAACTCTCATTTTGACATCGTTTTCAACTTACCTATATACTACAACAGCATAATAGAATTCCTGAAATTCAGTTAAGGCTTTTGGTTTTGGTCTGCCACCCCAATATTTTCAGTGGCCCAATCTGGCCACCCCGATGACAAATGTCTGGGGTCGCCACTGAACTGAGGGACTTACCCCAAGACACTTCACAAGATAGCGATAATATGTCAGCTAAAGAATAGTTCCCAGATATCCTCTGTGTACATCTAAAACCACACTGCTATGATTTCTCCCCATTGTGGACACTCCTGTGTCTGGTAAGGTTAGTCAGGAAGGAGAAGCTCTTGTAACATAGTTTGCACTTGAAGGGCTTCTCCTTGGTGTGAACGGTCTGATGCATCTTCACATAATTCGCCTGAGCGAAGCGCTTCCCACATGTGGGGCAGGCGTACGGCTTGTCGGCATCTGTCCTAATACTCAGCCTCCCACATTGTGACCCACTGACACCAGAGGAGGTAGAAGCAGGAGCCACCACCCTCATGTGGTTAGTGTTTGAGCTCCCTCCTTGACCTCTAGCCATTGTTTGGGTGTTGTTGGGATTGTGTGTTGTGTTGGTAGGGTAACGATGAGGTAGCTGAGGAAGACTAGACCCAGGTCCAGGCCTTTTATGAACCCAGTCACTAGGCATTAGACGAGACCCTGAAAGAGAAGACAGATTTCCTGTTAGATTCCCATCAGGGGAGTCTCCTACCACTCTCTCTGAAGGCTGAAGCCCAGGGTGACCTGCTCTGTTCATCATGGATACTGCGGTGTTTGTATCATAGGAACAGGAGGGTCCATCTCTATCAGCCCCAGGCCCTGCTTCATCCCTGCACTGAGACTGTGAAGAGAAGGGTCTGGGCTGCAGACTGGATCCCTGACTGGAGCCTCTGTCTCTCTGATGACCACCAGGACTGAGGTTGTTCAGTCCACCTGTCCACTGGTTGTGTTCTGTGTGGTGGTGGATTCTCTGTCGTGGATCCGACTCAGGAAGGAAGAGCGGCGGCTCCTGATCCATGATCCTGATCCGGGGCCAGGGCTGGTGACCAGCCACCTCAGAGGTCCAGTCTCTCCCACCTTCAACACTGGATATCAACAAGTCCTCATGGACTGCAGACTGTAAAAACAAATAGAAGAGAAATCATAATGGTTTATATAACAAACTTTTTGCTGTACACAATGAAACATGACAAGATATACTGAAATATTAACCACCGTCAATGGGGGTATAGGGATATAACCGGGTTGGGTTGGGGGATACTTTGGAAAAGGTTCAACATTACATGAAAACACTTTTCAATAATGAAGCATTTTTATAGACATCTACTCTGCCTCATCATACTCATTCTTTCCTCAGTTCATCTCATCCAGTTCCCTACTACATCCTAAACCAACAGAATTAACTACAAACTAACTAACTAGTACTACGTTACATGTCACTCACTATACATGGACTGTGTGCATTTTCTGCTGGTGTATCCTGAGGTAGTTCCTCTCTGAGAACCAGTTCTAGCTGTGTGTAAAGGCGAACGGCCTCTCTCCCGTGTGGACCATCAGGTGCATCTTCAACTGGTGAGAAAACCTCTTCTCACATTGGGGGAAGCTGAAAGATTTCTCCCCTGTGTGGACCCTCTGGTGCCTCTTCATGTGGTACGAGTCAGAAAAACGGGCCCAGCACAGGTGGCAGCCCAACAATTTCTCCCCCGTATGCATTCTCTGGTGGATCTCCACCTGTTTGGGGAAACTGAAGGCTTTCCCACAGAACGAACATGGGAAGCGCTTCTCTTTGCCACCGGATCTACTGATACCATTACTTCTACTGTCATTTGTGAATGGGCTTGTGTTGCCATTTAGTGTTACGGCATTGGAATTGCCTGAGGTCTGGTTTAACATTAGGAGATCGTGAGGAGGATGAAGGCCAGGGAGGGTCTGTGTTGTCGCAGGGTCCATTTTCCAGTTGATAGATCCTATAGAAGGCAGGCTGAAGGCAGCACCTGTTAGGGGGTTAACCTGAGGCGCCATCAGTCTGTCTGAATCAAAATTATAGGAGCAGGACGGAGCATTACTAGCCGAGTCTGTGGCTGTTCTCATACAGACACCTCCCCGTACCCGCAGACCAAATCTACGCCTCCATGTTGTCATGGAGACTTAGTTCGGTTGCTGTTTTGTGTTCAACTGTCTGTTTCTGGTTAACAGTTTTGTTCCCCAGCCCAGAGTTAAGGACGCTGTCCAATCCACTGACCTCCACTATGTCGCTCCTGGTCCTGGCCTGTTCAGTGATGTTGTCCCCTGGGCCCTTTGCTGCACTGGTCAGAGTCTGGGAATCCAAGATGGCCGCCCAGTCTCCTCTGTTTGCCTCCAGCCAACCTCCTGCAGGGAGAGGTTACAAAATAGACTTTACAAACATGGCAAAGAACTCATAGCGGGTCATTACCGGGTCAAGTTTATACATTATAATGTGCGCTTTAGTATGTAAACATAAGTTGTATTGATTTCCTTTTATCAATGAAGAAAATCAAGAATGAATAATATGCATTACTATTCCATTTGAAGATCTATTACTGTATCTAGGCTATATGTATTTCTCCCTTACCTTGCTCCCCCATCTTTAGTCCACTCCGCAGGTCAATGCTCTCTGGTTCATCTTCTATTGTCTCCTCTTTGACCAGCAGCATATCAGGCTTCCCATCCTCCATGTCTACTGACTGTAAGAGACACAGAGTGAGAGGATGTTGGATCAAGAAATCTGATATGAGCACCCTGTGATGGAGCATATTCTGATGTTTGCATAGTACTTATAGCGACCCATGTTAGGTAATTTGATACTATGAGAGCTTTATCCGGGTGGACTGAGCTCTGCCAACACTGCTCACCCAGTTCCCGCTCCAACCATTGCATCCAGCAACTTGAAGGAGATCTGTCGAACGCTCAGTCTACTCTGCTCTTACGTGGATGGCCAAGGACCTGGCAATGCCTCAGCTTACTCAGCAAATAGCTGCAGATTATCCCATGCCTGTTAACCCTTAAGTGGATGAGCTGAATACCCCCTCTAAATCTCGTAGGGGGTAATGCACCTAAATGTGCGTAGTATGATAAAAAAAATGGGCACAATTGTCATTTGGATACATAACTAGTGTCCTGACATTCTGGTTCTCTCAGAAACATGGTTAAATGGTTCTGTCTCTGAAAAAGACATTGAAGCCTGCATTCAAAATGGAATAAATATATGTTTTATCTCACCCATATATATATACACACACACACACACACACACACACACACACACAATACCTCATAATGACAAAGTGAAAACATGTTTTTAGATATTTTTGTACATTTATTGAAAATGAAATACAGAAATATCTATTTTACATAAGTATTCACACCCGAGTCAATATTTTGCACCATCGAGTACAGCTCTGAATCTTTCTGGGTAAATCTCTAAGACCTTTCCACACCTGAAATGTGCAACATTTGCCCATTATTCTTTCCAAAATTCTACAAGCTCTGTCAAATTGGTTGTTGTACATTGCTAGACAATCAATTTCAGGTCTTGCCATATATTTTCAAGTAGATTATCCACTCAGGAACATTCACTGTCTTCTTGTTAAGCAACTACAGTGTGTTATGTTCTTGTTTTTCAGAGTAAATAACTCACGGACACTAGAGAAGCTTTAACCAAGTTTAATTCTTCCCAAAGGTTCTGTACAGCTGTAACCAGACAGCAAAACATTTCTCACATCACAGTACAGCATATGTACTTTGGACAGTGTCCATATTGATCGTGTCCCTGCCTACAAAAGTCTGGGCATCTTTATAGCTGAAAAGCTGGTATTTAAAAAGAACATGGATGAGCTATTTAAGAAGCTGAGAATAAAAATAGGCTTCTAAAGAAATAGGTCATGCCTCTCGCTAAATAGCAGACAGCAAATTATTCAGTCTATGGCGACATCACCTATATGAACGCAGCTGCCACTTCATTAAAGCTGTTAGATGCTGTTATCATAGTGCTTTATTACGGGCGACAGATTTAGTACTCATCAACGCAATCGCTATCAGAAGGTTGGTTGGCCCTTTTTGATGTCACGTAGGTTGATACATTGCTATATTTTCATTTATAAAGCCTTTTTACAAATACTCCCACTGTACCTAACATTATTGCTAAACTTTAGACTTATGAGTTACCACACCCGGTGTCAGGGTTGGCAAACTCAGGGAATTCCTTTGGTATCTCCTAAGTTAGGTTCTTGCACCGTCTTTGTGGAACAAGCTTCCAAATGTTGTTACATTTGATGTTTTGGTGCCTCTAATGCAATTCAGAAGGCTAATTGAGGACCTTATTACTGTTTAATGTGTTTGTTTTTTATGACTGTTTTTCATTCTGGTTTCATTTTGGATTTATGTTTTGTGTGTATTTTCTTAAATGTTTGTAATTCAGGGCTCATCTGTAAAAGAGACCTTGGTCTCAGTATGACTCCCTGATGAAATACATTTTAAATAAAAAACATGTTAGTTATATTGATTACTTGACACTCTAATGGTTTGATCATTAAAAGGCATGGTCCCACAGTTTAGACAAAATTAAATCCACAAAGCATCTCAGAGTAAGAGTGCTGACGATTAGGTCCACACCTGTCTATATAGTCTTATTCATTATGATCTAAAAGGCTAAACTGACCCTAGATCAGCACTCCTACTGGGAGAAGCTTTGTGGATACGGGCCCTGACCTAATATCATTCAGACAGTAGTTCAGTGGGCTCACCTCAGTGAGACTGTGTGTGGTCCTGTGCTGCTCAGCTGGTTCCTCTGTGGGTTCAGGAGGAGGTGGAGTCTGGTTGTCCTCCATGACCATGGTCCCCTCAGGGTTCCTCAGACCCTCCTCACACCCCTCCTCCTTCAGCAGCAGCACCTCTGGACCCTCCTCTTCCTGGAAGAGAGTTGATACTGATTAAATAGACATACACTTCATCAGATACATAATGTACACACGCACACACAGATACAGTGGCTTGCGAAAGTATTCACCCCATTGGCATTTTTACTATTTTGTTGCCTTACAACCTGTAATTGGCGGCAGGGTAGCCTAGTGGTTAGAGCGTTGGACTAGTAACCGGAAGGTTGCGAGTTCAAACCCCCGAGCTGACAAGGTACAAATCTGTCGTTCTGCCCCTGAACAGGCAGTTAACCCACTGTTCCCAGGCCGTCATTGAAAATAAGAATTTGTTCTTAACTGACTTGCCTGGTTAAATAAAAAAATTAAAATAGATTTTTGTGGGTTTGTATCATTTGATTTACACAACATACCTACCACTTTGAAGATGCAAAATATTTTTTATTGTAAAACAAGGAATAAGACAACAACAAAAAATAACTATTCACTCCCCCAAAGTCAGCACTTTGTAGAGACACCTTTTGCAGCAATTAAAGCTGCAAGTCTCTTGGGGTATAAGCTTGGCACATCTAGCCACTGGGATTTTGCCCATTCTTCAAGGCAAAACTGCTCCAGCTCCTTCAAGTTGGATGGGTTCCGCTGGTGTACAGCAATCTTTAAGTCACACCACAGATTCTCAATTGGATTGAGGTCTGGGCTTTGATTAGGCCATTCCAAGATATTTAAATTTTCCCCTTAAATCACTCAAGTGTTGCTTTAGCAGTATGCTTCGGGTCACTGTCCTGCTGGAAGGTGAACCTCTGTCCCAGTCTCAAATCTCTGGAAGACAAACAGGTTTCCCTCAAGAATTTCCCTGTGTCCATCATTCCTTCAATTCGGACCAGTTTCCCAGTCCTTGCCAATGAAAAACATCCCCACAGCATGTGCTGCCACCACCATGCATCACTGTGGGGATGGTATTCTCGGGGTGATGAGAGGTGTTGGGTTTGCGCCAGACATAGCGTTTTCCTTGATGGCCAAAAAGCACTCATCACCCGAGTACCTTCTTCCATATGTTTGGAGAGTCTCCCACATACCTTTTGGTGAACACCAAACGTGTTTGCTTATTTTTTTCTTTAAGCAATGGCTTTTTCTGGCCACGCTTCCGTAAAGCCTAGCTCTGTGGAGTGTGCGGCTTAAAGTGGTCCTATGGACAGATACTCCAATCTCCACTGTGGCGCAGCGCCCTCAAGGTTATCTTTGGTCTCTTTGTTGCCTCTGATTAATGCACTCGTTGCCTGGTCCGTGAATTTTGGTGGGCGGCCCTCTCTTGGCAGGTTTGTTGTGGTGCCATATTCTTTCTAGTTTTTAATAATGGATTTAATGGTGGTCCGTGGGATGTTCAATGTTTCTGATATTGTTTTATAACCCAACCCTGATCTGTACTTCTCCACAACTTTGTCCCTGACCTGTTTGGAGAGCTCCTTGGTCTTTATGGTGCCGCTTGCTTGGTGGTGCCACTTGCTTCGTGGTGTTGCAGACTCTGGGGCCTTACAGAACAGGTGAGATCTGAGATCATGTGACAGATCATGTGACAGATTGCACACAGGTGGACTTTATTTAACTACTTATGTGACTTCTGAAGGTAAATGGTTGCACCAGATCATATTTAGGGACTTCATAGCAAAGGGGGTGAATACATATGCACCACCACTTTTCTGTTGTTTACTTTGTATAATTTTTTTAACAAGTAATTTTTTTCATTTCACTTCACCAATTTGGACTATTTTGTTTACGACCATTACATGAAATCTAAATAAAAATCAATTTAAATTCCAGGTTGTAATGCAACAAAATATGGAAAAATGCCAAGGCCGATGAATACAAGGCACTGTAAACCAGGGCGAGCGCCAGAACGAATCCATTGGACAGGCATTTGATTTTTTCATAAGGGAGCACGTTTTTGTTTGGGACGTCCTATGTGGATATATGTAAATAATAATAACAATAATAATTCAAGTGTTCAATAAATTGTATTTGTGGAGTTGCTTAGTTACAACTATGAAACAGAAAGCATAGGTGTTGGAACCCGGTATATTTATAACAAAATAAAAGTAAATACACCAACAGCCAAGATGCACGGTCAAATGACGAAAATAGCCTAAATGTCAAGTGAAAATCATCAAAATAGCAATAATGGCATAATGAACATAATTGTTGATATGACAGTCAAAAAGTAAATTATCAGTTGGAGCATGTACACATAGCCTAAACAATGAACGCTGTGGATTGTGTTGCTCAATTTGTTTCTTGCTTTAGATGTAGGGCCTGCTCTTTGATAATGGCCTGTAGAATTGTCACTGGCTTGTTCTATTCCGAATGGTGCCATCCGCTTTCCTGTCTCACCATTTCGTTTGGTGGTGGCGCTGGCACCTGCCCAGTGTGCACAATTATGTTGTTTTTTTTGCGCTTAGGACTCAGAGGAGTAGGTTCAGGTTGATGCTCAGAATCAGAAGAACACTCGTCAGAGATGTGATCATGATTCATTCTTCCCCAAAATCGGAGTCGTTTTTATTCAGATTTTGTAGCAACGCTAACGAGTGCATCCATTCATCTTGGCCTTCTTGCCATTGTAAATTACACACGCTCTCACTGTGTACTCCAAGTGGGCCAGAATAGACTGAAAGAGTACATACCAGTTTTTTATTAGAATAGATCAATAAAATAGAATGGCCCGCCCTGTCCTTCATCAACAATTGGTGATTACATAATTATGCATTGTTTGCTTCCCCTTGCTCATCAACCCATCATACTTTAGCCTACTTCATTTATTTAATCTGTTATTATGTGTGTGAATTTAGTTTCGGTATAGTTTAGTTTCAGCTTCGAGACAATTATCGGCATGATTATCATCTGGGCATGGCATCTTCAACTATCGGAGAAGGCCCTATTGTGGGGAGAAGGGGCAACTTGGAAAACCAAAATGACATGCCCTCCTAAAACGTTCTAACACCAGTTCTGTTTGTGATATTAAGATTCTGAAAGTGTGTATTATAGACTTATTTAGGAAAAGTCAAGGATGGAGGGGGGCATGACGTTAAAAAATAGCAGAGAAGCCTAATACATTTAAAAAATAAATAAAAATAGAGCAGTCCATATGATTGCTTTAGAGCTTCTATTGTGAGTTTTATAGTAATGACATGTAGTTTAACTGTAAAAAATGTATTAGTCTACCTTTTAATGTGGCGTGAACACAACACGTCATGTTTTCATCTGATTGTAAAACAATCCCTCCCCCCCATTAAAATAAATAAATACAAATAGTATTTTCCTACTTGCACAGATATTGCTGATAACTACTTTATTGAGGTAAACTATGATGCTATGATGAGTTGCTCTGGATAAGAGCATCTGCTAAATGACTACATTTTAAATGTAATGTCTTCACAAAACAATCATCAGGAACCTGAATTTTCTCCATAAAATTTTTCCTAAAAATGGTCTTGGATAAGAAATTAAGTAGTTGAATGGAGGTAATGAAACAGGCATTTCTGAACACCAAACAGCCTACAAAGTACAAACACAACAGACTTTTTAGGCTTATATATGCGTTGTATATCACACAATATCTGGATGCAATATTCTACCCAGTAATATTCAACACTGAAATCTGTTAGTCTCATTATTCCGAATGCATCTGTGGATCTTCCTGCAAACAGGAAAACGGCCTCTCTTCCGTGTGGACCTTCGGGTGTATCTTCAGGTTGCCAGCCTGGGCAAAGCACATATGACCCCGGGGGCAGCTGAAGGGTTTCTCCCCTGTGTGGACTCTCTGGTGCCTCTTCAGGTTTCCAGCATCAGCAAAGCGCATGTGACACTGGGTATAGCTGAAGGGTTTTATCCCTGTGTGGACCCTCTGGTGGATCTCCACCTTCTGGGGGCAGCTGAAGCCTTTGTTACAGAACACACAGAGGAACCGTTTCTCTTTGCTATTGCCGGATGTTGGTGTCTGTCCCTGAACCTTGGCCCTTTGGTCTTCTGAGTTCAATACCTGATCGAAAAGGACACAGCCATGTGAATTGGAAGGCCCCATCGACGTGGACACAGGTTCACGATATCTGAGCACGTGCAAATGGGAGTGGGTCACGACATTTGGATTTGTCTCCAAGCTTTCCCTGTAATCTAAGAAATATCTGCCTTGTGAGTGTCCTTCATCTAAGTGAGTCTCATCGACATTCCATGTCAGAGGCCCGTCGCCCTCCACTTTCACGTCATCTACCACTAGATCCTCCCCATTCTTATCTAGGCACCCTTCAGAGTGTATACTACTACTGTACTGGTTCCAGTCCCCTCTAGACAGATCAGTCTGTGTCTCTAAACCCAAGGGCATGTTGCCAGGGTCCATCTCTGTAGTGGAAGAACAAGACAGATCATTGCCAGTCTCTAACACATAACCTGAGTCCCGATGGGAATGAACCATCCTCGGGCTCGTAATACCGTAAAGCAAATACTCTGAGCCGGGAGCAGGAGCACACCCCAGTGGTCCCAACTCCAGTCTCTCTGGGTCTGATCTGTGGTCAGGTCCTGTGTGTAAGAGCCTGTGTGTCACAATTAAATTCTCGCTTTCTGTCTCTGACTTGAGGACGGCGTTCAGCGTTCCACTGACCTCCATGATGCTGCATCGGTTCTTAGGCTGGGGCGGGGCAGCAGGGTCCTCCGTGGCTAAAGGGGGCACCACTCCAGCCACTACGCCAGTCTGGATGTCTCTGCTGTGTCGTGGGTCATCTCCTTCAGTCCTCTCCTGCTTGACGAGAGACGATTCTCCAGGACCTGCAGCCTCTGCATCTGCAGACTGACACAAGAAGAGAGGAAGTTATTGTCGGTACATGAGTTGAATTGGATAACAATGTTGTAGGGAAGTCTCACAAGCTCCCCTGTGGCAGATAAATAAAGATGTACAAATGAATAGCTGAGGGGAGCCTTTCTGAAATAAACTAGTCACATTCAATGTACTGTCATTTTTTATGTTACACTATGACACCAACCTCTATTACGATAACATGCTGGGTTGAGGTTCCACAACCCTCATCTATAGATATGGGTTGGTCATCTCTCCACGAGTTGTGTCCCGCTGGCTTCACAAAGCCCCTGTGGCCTCCAGTAAGATGTCCTTCACCTGAGAGTGATTGTGGGAAAAGAGGTGGTTAAGTTATGTACTGTCAATGCTCAATGGTATATTGTACACTATTGTCACTGTCTACAATTGGCAAGGATGTAAGGTAACACTTATTCATAACTTTTTGATATACAATTTATTGATGGATTATATTCCATGTATCCCCCCCAAAATATTAAATATAACAATAGGAAATTCAAGAATTTGGTTATAATATGATAGTGTCTTTGTGCAAGAAGAATTTGTTCTTAATTGATGTGCCAGGTAAAATAAGATGGCTATCTTGCAAAAACGTTTTTATTCTAAGTAATCAGGGGAAGTTGCATACGATTCCAAAAACTGACCAAGACTCAATTCTGGGTAACACATCTGAACACATGAGGGAAACGGGGCGAGAGGCAAAATGTACCTCTTGCCATTCCTCTGTATCGGTCGAGGATCTTGACACTACTGGGACGACTGGCGAGGACGCGCTCTCGAATTGTCCTCTCTGCGCGCTCCCGTGACACCTTTAGTTCCGATAGCTGTAGCTTCCTCCGCAGTCCCCTGTTTTCTTTCTGGCTTTGAGAAATTTCCAAACGAAACACTGCATAGTCGTCGTCTACGATTTTACAGATCTCTGCCACTGCTGCATTCGCTAGCACCTCCATGATGGAGGCTATTTGAGTGTGAAAAACCATACAGTTAGCCATTGTTTGCTAACTTTTGCAGCTAGCTAGCATTACCTACATAACATATATCAAGTCCTATCTCCAACGCGAATTAAAGACTACATGAGGTAAGTATGTGATGCTGTGCAGTTAAATGGATCATATTTTAAGGTTCCATTGCGTTAATAAACGTCCAAATAACAACAATAAAAACGTTAGCTTGGAAATGGTTCTAAGTCACCTGTTCACTTCCGTTTACACAGAAGAGAAAGGAATCTTATTTGTTGGCGTCATAGCTTAAAGGGTGTGGTTAAATGAAAAAGGAATGCGCGCTGTCCTTTGAATTACGGTACTCCTTATTACATTACACATAAAATCTCCTCTGATCAGTATCTTTCAAGCTCAAAGCAGACTTGCTTACAAATAACAGTGTGTTAGAATAGAATAGAAAATAATAAATAACTTTATTCCAAAGACTCAGTAAGGTAAATATTCAAATGTCCTAGCATAGGTTTACTTCTTCCTGTGAGTTTCCGGCAGGCAGAATTGACACTGTCTTACTGTCTTTTACAGGTCGGAGTATGAATTGCACATTATGCCACAGAAAAGATGGGTGGAAAATAAATCGCACCACTATCTAACTCTACACATATACAACAATAAACCAATACTTTAGCCCTACTAGATCCTACTACAGGCCAACAGCTGCTGCCACTACTACATCTATTTTATGGGATTTACGCTCCATCAGTGCAGACAATTAATAACCATAGCAATAAGAGCAATAAATACTATCTCACTAAAACTCATCCTGGATTGCTCTCTTCAGGCCTACTCACTGGGGGCTCCCAGTCAAATCACTTACCCTTGGGCTATCCTCTACTCTCTTCACTGCCTCAGCATAGGAAACTTTCTGCCCCACTCAAACTCGTCTCTCTCACAGAGCACCTTGTATCCCCAGCTGTATGGGTGCCCTACCCCATTCATAGACGTTAACTACCGCCTATTAATGATAGAATTGATGTTAGCTCTAAACGTCAACACATATTGCTTGCGGTACGGTTTTGGAAACATAAGGAATGCAAGTTTCATATCAGCAAAAATAATACAAGGTTAAAACAGGCCTTTATAGGGTTAGGATTAGTGTTCCCACACGTCAATTGCTGCATTCCAAACACTTCAAATACACACGCTCTCCCCTCAGCCCTCAAATTAAGTGGACACTTCTGATGTCGTATCATGACGTCTGACGAGTTGACACTTGCAGGGAAAGGGGCGAGGGAAGAATTAATTAATTTTAAATGGGCCCCTCTTGCCCGGAAATTTGTCACTCTTTCATCCCACCGTTGTGTTTTCAGTCATCATGGTAACTGTTGTGTGTGCCTTATATGCGCTAAAGTCAATTATGATTGCATTTCATATCTTGGCTAGAAGACAATGCATCCGTAGACATCGAATGTTAGCCATCCTAATATGTTATATCAGGTAAATCGAAAATTACAATGTACGTGATTTCTGGGAAAGTTATGTGCGCAAGTTAACGTTTCCAAAAGCTAACCAAACAAAACATAATTACTGATATGATAGGTATTTGAGCCCTTAAGTGCATTAGTAGGACAATTTAAAACGTATTTGCATAGTTTTTTACTTACACTTGTGTAATATTCATATGTGTAAACATACTGAATTGTAATTGGATGCAGTTTACCACCATATCATCATACTGTGCTATGATTGGTTAAGACCACCCAAATGGTTAGGTCATGGTCAGTGTGATTGTTACGGTTTTCTTCCGTCGAAGGAGAGGCAGCGTGGTAATTTTGATACATGTTTAATAAAGAAAGAACACGAACAATACAAAACAAGAAACGTAACGCGAAAACCTAAACAGCCTAATCTGGTGCAAACTAACACAGAGACAGGAACAATCACCCACGAAACACAAAGAATATGGCTGCCTAAATATGGTTCCCAATCAGAGACAACGATAAACACCTGCCTCTGATTGAGAACCACTTCCGGCAACCATAGACTTTTCTGGAAAACCCCACTATACCACAATCCCAATACCTACAAAAAAAACAAGACTAAACACACCACATAATAAACCCATGTCACACCCTGGCCTGACCAAAATAATAAAGAAAACACAAAATACTTAGACCAGGGCGTGACATTGATCCTGGTTGGCGATACGTGAACATTCCAGTTATAGCTAGCTAATAAAGAGCTATGTTAAGAAATATCCTGTAGTACTGCATTTTATTATTTTGTGCAAAACAAGACAACTTGTATGTTGACTTCTGTTGATAATGGGATATGTAGGAGGGTGAGCCGGTCAAGGATCGATTCAGACAAGGTGGTCTATTGTATGACAAGTGACAGTTTAATTATGAGTAAAGATATCTGGTACAACGTATACGGGCCATTTCATTCGGTTCTTAAGGAACCAGCAGAAAAGAAGCGCAGATAACAGAGTGCACATGTCTCATATACAGAACAGAAAGTAGGTTGATTCTAGAAGATCGGGTCTTCGGGTTGGTTCAGGCTGAGGTGTAGTCTTCTTGGATTGGCCCTGTTGGGCCGTCCGTCATCCCTCTGAGTCTTGTTCTTTGTCACACAATGTTCAGCTAAAAAGGAGATTAGGTGTGTGCGCTGGTTTCTGCAAGTCAAGGCTGTCTCTTCCTCCCAATGTGTGGGTGTATGTCTTATCTGTGTGTCCTCGGCAGTTAGTGTGTGTAATGTGTGTGTGCTGTGTGTGTGGGTGTGGGAGCTATCCTGTATGGGACCTAACATGTTTTACTGTGAAAATACGTTGTCTCAGTTATAGCAATGTAATAGCAGTAGGCTGGTCACCTGCATAAGAAATAGCACTTCCTTACAAATCCCTCTCTTCACGTCTCCCCAGAGACGTGACACAACCTAACTAGATCCGGACACAAAAAGAAAACTTTTCCCAGAAGGAAAAGTTTTGTGATTCCCTCTCTTCACATCTCCTAAGAGATGTGACATAAACTAGGCTAACAATTACAAAGTTGAAAATACCTTCATGTTCTCCATTCGATCCCACTATGTACTAGATTGGCTACCAGCCACCTAGGAACTTGCAACCCTCATGTCAAAAGAGAACAACAACTCATTGAAAAACAGAACAAAAGAAAATGATGTGAAATTTAAGCCCCCCTTTTTGACACCCACTAGGGTGTCACTCATTATCCCTTATTTCAGCAGTCATAGCATTTCATGAAAAGAAAAAACAAAACCTAGTAGGCACTCTCAACCTCATCCTCAAATTCGGGCAGGTCATTAGCAAGCAGAGGAAACATCTGGGAAAGGGGGGAAGGGTCAATAGTTCTAGAGATAACCCTAGTGGTAAGGGAACGGATACATGGAATGCAACAGCATCCACAGAGAACCAAAATGGCCGCGAACACCGAAATGGAGACCAAAATGGAGGAGACCAGGGTTTTATATTTACCAAAGGCACTCATCCAGGAGTCCCACATTGAGGTATCAATCCCAGAATGAGATTTCATTTTACCATTAAGAGTCCTCAAACCTTCTAGGGCTACGGTCAAGCTACCATCGGAGGCTGTGTTATTAGGGATGAAAGTACAACACTGTTCACCAAACATAGTGCAAGCTCCACCTTTCTCTGCCGGTAGCATATCCACTGCAATGCGATTCTGGAATGTATTCTATCCACATTTTTATTAACAGTGCACCACCAACAAATGGAGGACTCAAACCCAGCTGCCACCTGATCCACCAACTTGTACTCGTCAGGAACTCCCCTTGGGACTCCAATGGCGTCTATGTACGTCGGATCACCACTAGATGGGGTGGTGGCACGCCTGGAACGTCCCCTCCAATATTCAGGGTTCACCCTCTGGACCCTAAGGATGAGGTCTCCAGCCTCTGTAGGGTAGATAGAAACAGGCAAAAGGAGAGTAACAAGTGCACAGCTTCCAGTAGTATTGGAGGGTAATTTATCAAACAGGACAGTGTTGCCACACCACCACCACACATCTGCTCTGGATATTGGCCTGAAACTCCCAACAATGTTGATTGTATCCAGACACCAATTCCCAGGAACCTGTCCCACATTAGTACCGCCTCCCGTCATTTTGACACAGGTGAAATGTGCCCTGGCAACCTTGTTGGAAAACAATGGTTTCCTAGCAGTAGATTTAGTCATGGGATAGACAGCATCCCAGGCAGAGCAATTACAACTGGGGTTATCCGTAGTCATTAATGGGATTAAACATGTTAGAGTCACATCTGTAACAGACTTCTTAAAACACGGTATGATGCAAGCAGCACAACACATCAATAATAAAAATACAAGAATTAGGGTCAGAAATCCAGTAACCACCATACCAGTGTACTTACCAAACCAGGCTCCCAACCAAAAGAACAGTCCAGACTCCTCCACCCCCGCCATGGTCCTCATCTCAGCAGATAGTGCACCAAGCCCATTAAAGGCCTTAGCTATACCACCATCTGGAGTGGTGTTATTAGGAATATACGTGCAACATTGTTCACCGAACATCTTGCAGACTGTCTGGCAACCCTAGATGTGGCCTCAAGCTGTTCAGACAGACCAGTGAGTGCATCACGGGGGTAATTCACAAAACGCTGTTGATTATAGTAGATATAACTGATCCATGCAGTCTGTCTAGCATCCACTATGGCTGGACCTATAATAGGTAGCAAGTGCCAGAGTCCATCATTCCTACCCAAGGCCTGAAACTCATGAGGAACCCCCATTGGCACTCCCAACAGGTTAGTGTGTATGTCAACTACATCCTCTGTCCATGGAGCACTACATCTATGTCTCCCATGGGATGGAATGTTTTCAGGTCCCCTGGATACAGAACCCAACAGCTGTTCAGAAGTAACATCAACAATGGTCAGTGTAATTATCAAACTGGTCAGAGCACACGTACCTTGCCAGTCTCCTCTAAGAATGGGTCTCAGTACTCTTTTGGGTCCACATATCCACCACACATCAGCCAGACCACTAGTTTGGTTTAGGCCTGTAACTGGCCAAGTGGCATAAATGGTTATGTTACTGCTGCAATCAGCTTCAGGCAATCTCCCATAGTCCATGCCACTACCTGTACCCGTGATGCAACTGTAATTGCCCCCATATGCCTTAACACCCCAAGGGGCCCGATGAGGAGGTACTGTAGGAAACACAAGGCTCAAAGAGGAACAGAGGGTTGAATTGGGCTGAACCTGGTAAAAACCTCTCAGAATACACAACCACCCCTCTCCTTCTCCTATAGCAAATGGGTGTGTAGCCAGAACAAATCTAGCATGACTACAAATAGTGCAGTCCTTTCTTCTCAGGGTTTTAGCTGTGTACCTCATATAAGACAGCCACAAATTGTCCCTACCATCAAAACCAGTCTCAGTGCCTAATTGATCAATAGCTGTGTAGTCTCTAACATTAATTACCTGAATGGGATTTTTTAATACTGTGGTGGTAGGTGGCAGGTTCGGTCCAGGGGTGGTAGAGGAGTGTGTCTGGCCCTGGTTCGTCTGGGACCTCTGGTTTTGGCAGCTCCCTAATAGAAAACACACCCATCGTGTCTGTCCCGGTCCTTTGTAGTCCGAGGGTGTAAGTGCCTGCATCAGAGAGCTTAATAGTTTTGATGGTTAGTAGGATTTCATCACCTTTACAAAGTTCAACAGTGCTCCCAGGTTTTCCCCATATGATGGAAAACCTATCCACCTTTGTGGGATCCCCTATGCTATAAGAATACCCTCTTCTCCAATCCTAGAATTGTCCCAAGTTGGTTATCATGTAATCCCCATATGGACACCCTCCCCCATTACACAGGTACACTGACACTCCTGTAAAGCCCCACCCTCTCCCAGAGAACACATCACTAGCAAGAGCCAGACACATCTTCACTTCTATGAACAAAAACAGGGGTGACAGGACAGGGAGGGTTACTTCATTCGAGAGATGGCCCCCGGAATTCTGTTAATTCCAGTTCTCCTCTCGAACACTGTTTTTTGTTCGACAGTGTCATGTGTCCTACCCTCCCCCGTGCGATATGAATCCGGGTAGCTCTTTCAGCTAGCTGTCACCAGGAGTCCTTGTATGGTCCCCCCAACAAGCCTCTGGGACTGGATTGAGTGACTTCACCTGTAGTTCACCTGTAATGCATAAAATCCTGGACATACAGGCTTGGTTAACAAACAGTTTCTCATATGTTTTATCTGATTATATATTTAGTTTCTTATCCAATAGGCCCCATCCTATCCTTGACCACAATTTACCCATCCCCCTTTTGATACCTGGCTCTGCCCAGGTAACAACCTTACCTACTCTAAATAATGACTTAGGTAAGATTAGTATATTATCCTTCTGTTCTGACATTATCATGTAGGAGCGCCCCTTTCATTTTCCACATGTCCAATTCTCCCTTTTGTCTCCACTCAGTAACTGTTATCTACACATTCTGTTATCTTTGCTCGTCCTGGCTCCCTTTTAAAACTTATCCTCTCTGCTCTCCAACCTTCAAGGTCCCTGCAGTGCAGGGGAGGGCTCTTCTGTCTGCCTTTTCCCCTTATCTGTCTGTAGCTCGTTTTCTCATGTTTCCAAATTTGAACTAAATGTCTCACTGTTTGGCTTTATCTAAACTCATGGATTTTTTTTTTTAGAAAAACATGTCTATGGTGGCACTTTCTAAAGTCCTTATATAGGTTAATTAAACCCCACTATAATTAATTTACCTTAAAAATAAAAAATAAAAACAAACCGTATTACCCATGACCACAAATTAAATATTCAAATGGAACCCCCTATACACAGGTGTTAAAACCAAACACAAATCTAAATTTCTTCCCTGCCCTGTTGGCTCAAAATATGTCCCAAATACTTAACATGAGTCCACCATAAATAAAACTTATCCTAGCTAAATTTTCACACCACGTTCATCGGAGAAAATATATTGACACTATAATGTAAATTTCACTGCATTTTTGTATTAAATTACCTTAATATCAGTATTACAAATTACCCTAGATTCTCCATCCAAATTGCTTTCCAATGAGGCTGATCAGACCACAAAGGAAAGTTACAATGGAGGTCATAAGTCATACCACCCCTTCAAAGAAGTGTTTCTTACTATATTAAACAACATTCCTCTATCAAAAGATTTCACCTATTTAATTAAGACTCAGAAAATAAAAACGTATAATATTTCATATGTGAGTGTACCCCTTTAAGATATCTTGTCTCTGGGAACATGGAAATCCCCTTGAACCCAAAACGTTTGCTACAAACAAAACCTAATAATTATAATAATACCTTCAAATAATTTGTTTTAAATTTCCTCAATGTTTCATGTAACTCATTCAGTCTTTAAAGGATTGTCTCCCCAAAATGCTTTATACCCTGCCAATAAACTCACACAATTGTGATAAACGTGCACTGTCCCTTTAACATAAAATAATATCAGCCTGCAATCCACTCTGCGGGCCTTTCATTGTTCCCCATAATGAAAACAGATTCTAATGTTAGTATACCTTAACCTCCTGTTTAATTTCAGTGGGGTTATCTGAACAATCAAACCAAAATCAATAACCGGGAAGTACTTGTGTAAATTAATTAAAAGAACAAAATAAATCTACCTTATTTCTCAGCACTTGGTTAGAACATCACTCCCGTTTTACATCGAACACACCCTTCGCCCCGTCCCTAGTGTATATCTTATCTATTATTCAGTGGCTCAATTAATGTTTAACGTAAGTATGTTCAGATGTTGATTATGTAATTCTACAATATTAGTATAGTTCAAACCTCATATAATATATATATATATTTTTTTTTGAATTTAGGAAATACTTTTTCCACAATAATTTTAAATATTGGTAATGATATCAGGGACTTGTGAAACGCCGTTTACATTTAGTCTATAGTCAACACACAAATATTCTTACATGGACATAGTCTTAAACAAAATTGATCAATTAGAACATCTTATTCTATGACATCACACATTCGTACATTTATCACATTCATTCTGGCCACAACACAAAGCGGACTTTTCAGTCCAACTAACAATTAATCTATTGTAGACACCTCACCGGACACTACCGGCTATTGGATTTTACCTCACCGGACACTACCGGCTATTGGTTTTCTCTAAAACACTAATTGAATTTATCTTTTGCAGATGGATGATCGAATCACACTCAGATGTTAATGATAAAACTGATCACGCCCTTTTTCAGACGCCCGAACGAATATCACTTATACAAAGAATATAATCCTGATCACATCAATACTCAATAATAGACCACCTTACCAGACACAGCTGGACCGGTCACTAGCCGGACTATCGGTGAAAATCTATCCTAGACTATATTTTATTCCTTACTGGTGTCTGCCACCAGACCGTTCACAGCCGGACTATCAGAATATTCTATTAATATTAGGTCTACTACTACATATCCCTTACCGGTGTCTGCCACCGGACCGTTCTCATGCCGGACTATCGGAATATTCTAACTACTACTCATCCCTTACCGGTGTCTGCCACCGGACCGTTCTCATGCCGGACTATCGGGATATTCTAATTACCACATATGTTTACTTCACTGTCAATTTCAAGTCCATTATTTATGTAAAATTTACACAAAAATTCTTACCCACACTCGGTACTACTGATCGTAATTTGGTATGACTATTCGACAATATGCAAAGTTTGATAAAACAGGTTTTGCTTACCTTATTTTGTGGTCGACCAGAGATCAGTTTCCCGAGTTGAGCAGAATTGTTGTCCACCCCCGAATGGTTTTCACCTGTCCTCCGGGAACCGTCCTTTCACCAACTCGCCCCCTCACACCCACATCAACCACTCTGGACTGGGTCGTTAGTAAACCATCCCTCTGCTACCAAGTTTCTGTTGATAATGGGATATGTAGGAGGGTGAGCCGGTCAAGGATCGATTCAGACAAGGTGGTCTATTGTATGACAAGTGACAGTTTAATTATGAGTAAAGATATCTGGTACAACGTATACGGGCCATTTCATTCGGTTCTTAAGGAACCAGCAGAAAAGAAGCGCAGATAACAGAGTGCACATGTCTCATATACAGAACAGAAAGTAGGTTGATTCTAGAAGATCGGGTCTTCGGGTTGGTTCAGGCTGAGGTGTAGTCTTCTTGGATTGGCCCTGTTGGGCCGTCCGTCATCCCTCTGAGTCTTGTTCTTTGTCACACAATGTTCAGCTAAAAAGGAGATTAGGTGTGTGCGCTGGTTTCTGCAAGTCAAGGCTGTCTCTTCCTCCCAATGTGTGGGTGTATGTCTTATCTGTGTGTCCTCGGCAGTTAGTGTGTGTAATGTGTGTGTGCTGTGTGTGTGGGTGTGGGAGCTATCCTGTATGGGACCTAACATGTTTTACTGTGAAAATACGTTGTCTCAGTTATAGCAATGTAATAGCAGTAGGCTGGTCACCTGCATAAGAAATAGCACTTCCTTACACTTCTCCATATTAATGTTGGTTTTAAGTTTTGGCAGACTTTTCTTAGTGGGTGTACAATCATCATGAATTGAATTATGGGGCGTTTCAGGCCCGGAGTGAACATAGTTGTACACTCGCAAACTCGAGGGCTGAGGGGCTTACGTTGCCAACTTCCCTTGCTTGACTAATAATTTGGACCAACGGCAAAGATGGCCGCGGGGATTCCCCCAGGAGCATAAGGCGAGAGTAAGTATTTTATGAGTTTGAAACGCAGCCCATATCTCCATGTTGCAGCACATGTTTACAGAAGACAGAAGGACCTCCTGTGCTAATTAGCTAACTAACATGCTTTGAACCCCTGTGTGTAACGGAAGGAGGCTGCCAGAAACTTGTAACTGAATAATACTGTCTTTTAAAGCCAGTTAAAACAGTAAGTGTATAATTTGCATTTGTGAAACTATTTTGATGTGGTATTAAAGTAAAGGGCTTTATTTCTAGAACTGCATCGCAATTGAGAATTGATTTAGACTTTAAGAGTACATCTTGGGCGCCCACATAGTTGACACACAGTGCTTTCTCAATCCTAGTCACTAAATTATGTAGACAACGAGTGTTGAATAAAATTATATCTTAACTTACTCTGCCGGTTTTCCACAGGAAAATATTATTAAACCAACTTCAAAACACGGGTCTATGTGTGTGGCAATCAATATGTTTTTCTCAGAACCGTAGGCACACACACGCAAACCATGCATACTAACCAAAGTCTTGCAGGTGTTTACATGTTTTTGCAAATGTGATAGAAATGTCTACTTCAGTACCACTCTAACAAGTCAGGTAAATAATACTTTCCTGTGAATATTTTGTCTCGAAGGACCACGGAAAATTGAAAGAGTAAGTTCAAATATAATTTTATTCAACATTTCGGCTTGTATAGGACCATTTCCAGAATGAAACACTGTCTTGTTCCAGACGGTGTATTTAAAAAAAATCTGGTCCCCAGGCATTCTCTATCCCAACTTTAAACTCCCTCTGACTATGCCATCCTGCACATATCTCACATTGTGGGATCACACTGCTGCAACATGTCCGAAACCTAGGCCAGGTTCAGAACCTAGGCCCTCATAAAATAACAAATATTACCTTACCAGGGAGAAACTCTGTGTCAAAGCTCAACAAGACAGATTATTCTCAGTCTTGCCATTGCCACCAGGTCTATGTCTCACCAAACTGGGCGTCAAACACCAGGAATATTTTTTATTTATTTGACCAACCTCTACACTCAATGCTACCCCATTGATCACTCTTTTGAACGGTGCCCTGCTCTGGAGAGCAAAGCACAACAAGGGTCGATCCCTGAAGGGTATGACGCGGAAAATGTCGCTGACGGATAGGGCTGCTGTGCTGCTAGCTATTAGAAAACTTTGCAGTATTTAGTTTGTGTTATTTCTTACATTATTAGCCCAGGAAATGTTTTGTTATTACATACTGCCGAGAAGAACTTTTGGAAATCAGAGAGGCGGTAACTCACCAGCATTATCAGAATTATGACCAGGAATACGACTTTCCCGAATCGGATCCTTTGTTTGTACACCCCAAGGCGATTGAACTGATTCCAGAGGCTGATCCAAAACACCGCCAGGCAGAAAAGAGGTGCTCGGAGTGGACTTCTGGTCCGACTCAGGAGGCGCATACACCACCCACCTCTTCCGAGTATGTTACTCGCTAATGTTCAGTCTCTGGATAATAAAAGTTGTTGAGCTCAGGGCGAGGAGTTCCTTCCAGAGAGACATCAGGGATTGTAACATACCCTGTTTCACAGAAACAAGGCTCTCGGGATATACTGTCCGAGTCCGTAAAGCCAGTTGGGTTCTCAGTTCATCACGCAGACATGAATAAATATCTCTTTGGGAAGAAGGGTGGGGGTGTATGTTTCATGACTCATGGTGTGATTGTGATAACATACAGGAACTCAAGTCCTTTTGTTCATCAACCTAGAATACCTAAATCAAATGCCAACCGTATTACCTCCCAAGACAATTCTCTTCGGTTATATTCACAGCCGTGTATATTCCCTCTCAAGCCGATACCACAACGGCCCTCAAAGAACTTCACTGGACTTAATGCAAACTGGAAACGACATATCCTGAGGCCACATTTATTGTAGCTGGAGATTTTAACAAAGCAAATTTGAGAAAAATGTTACTGAAGTTCTATCAACACATTGACTGTAGTACTCGTGCTGCTAAAACACTCAACCACTGCAACTCCAACTTCCAGGATACCTACAAGGCCCTCGGCAAATCTAATAAACTCCATTTTGCTCCTCCCTTCCTATAGGCAGAAACTCAAACAGGAAGCTAGTGAGGGAGATATGAGTCTCCAGCTTCAGTGATTTTTTTCAGTTTGTTCCAGTCATTGGCAGCAGAGAACTGGAAGGAGAGGTGGCCAAAGGAAGAATTGGCTTTGGGGGTGACCAGTGAGATATACCTGCTGGAGCGCGTGCTACGGGTGGGTGTTGCTATGGTGACCAGTGAGCTGAGATTAGGCGGGGCCTTACCTAGCAAAGACTTATAGATGACCTGGAGCCTGTGGGTTTGGTGACAAGTATGAAGCGAGGGCCAGCGAACGAGAGCATACAGGTCGCAGTGGTGGGTAGTATATGGGGCTTTGGTGACAAAACGGATGGCACTGTGATAGACTGCATCCAATTTGCTGAGTAGAGTGTTGGAGGCTAATTTGTAAATGACATCGCTGAAGTCGAGGATCGGTAGGATGGTCAGTTTTACGAGGGTATGTTTGGCAGCATGTGTGAAGGATGCTTTGTTGCGAAATAGGAAGCCGATTCTCAGGAAGTGTATAGGAAATGTTGGACCCACTGTGACTATTAAAACCTACCCTAACATGCTTTGTAAATCGGCAGTGTATCAAATACTTGTTCTCCCCACTGTAAATCTTTCAACTATGCTGTGATGTTTAACGTCCAATTTCAATCTATCTAATCAAATAGAATCCACAGATTGTGAGTTGAAGATAAATACTTTTACTAGGAGTATTAATAATTGACTGACCCGGTCTCTCCAGACCTCCTAACAGTACTATTTCTAGGGTAAATTTTGATCAATGCTATGCATTTTTAGCCATTCCTGAACCTGAGACCAGAAACAGGCTACCTGAGTGGCAATGCCAAAATTAATGGTCTATTGATTCTGTATCATCACAACAAAATCTGCAGAGCTTCAATGATTTTATGCCCCAAATATTCCACATTTTTGTTGGTGGCGAGAATTCTATATAATAATTTTAGCTGAAAAGCACAAAGTCTTGAATCTTGCGTTGTTTTATATATCAACTCATATACCCTGTACCATGGAACTATTTTGCAATCTGTATGGCACAGTTGTCAACATACTGGTTCTCAAATTAAACTGGTATACTTTTGATCCTTTATATTGGGCAGACAGACCAGTTCCCTACCTCCTCCCGCTGCCACCTGCCTCCTCCATTTTTGGGGTAATGCTGTAATCAATTGGTTGTACTCTTGGATTGAGCAGACCTTCCCATACAATTCTGATAACTCCATGAAAGACACAACTCTACCATTCCAATTTGCAATATAATTTAAGAACAAAATACAATTTTCAAACATCTTTCCCATAAATACAGGTATTTTATCAACCAGCACATTTTAGTTAAGCCATAATATTTGTTCTATCTTTTCAGGGGATGAAATTGTAGCTAGCTCTGCAATGCTTGTTTGAAAAAGAGATACTTTGAATGTCAATCGGCAAAGGCCATTTTTAAACAATGAATGAGCTTTTCTTAGTAATCTACTTGCGAACCACTTAGGGTTCAAATACAACTTTTGAATAAGTGAAGCTTTTAGAGAGAGGTTTAGTGCTTTTATATTTAATAATCTCAACCCACCCAATTCATATTCATTATATAGATAGGTACGCTTTATTTTGTCTGGTTTAGCATCCCACATAAAGTAAAATATGTTTTGCTTATATGATTTGAAAAACAAATCATCAGGAGTAGGCAGCGCCATAAGTAAGCGAGTAAACTGAGATGACTAAGGAGTTAAATCAGGGCAATTTTTCCATGGTTGCAGGATCTTGTCTATTTTTTACAAGTTTTCTATTGAAATTCATTGTGGAGAGCTTATTTATATCTTTTGTGATATGAATACCAAGTATGTCTACTTCGACGTGTGGGCTAAACTCATGACTATGATTACATTTCCATTATTAGCAGCATCTAGGCTGTCCACTTTGCAGAGCTGAGACAGAATGGCTATATAAGGAATGGAACATATATGACCAGGGCCCGCTACCATTATCACCTATACAGTTATCCGATGTGGGCGTTAATGAGCCAAATCTCTTTTTCGTCCACTTTCATGTTCAAAAAGATCCACCTTTCTTTACGAATCATTCCTGACTATTTGCACATTCAGATCAAAGTTTTTGTTAATTAATATCATCACACCTTTTGAGTTCCTTTGTCCATGACAGCATATTATTTCACCACCACATTCCTTTTTCCACCCAACTTCATCTAAGGATGTAGAGTGAGTTTCCTGTAAATAGTATATGTTATATTCCTTTTGTTAGCCATGTAAAGACTGATCTTTTTTTTTATTATCTGTTACAATTATAACTGGCTATACTTATTTCACCCCTTACTAGATATTATACTCAGTCTAAATTGACCATAATTAGTGCTTGTAAAGTTACTGCCATCATTGTTATTATGACAGTCAAAATTAGAGCTTTCAAGTCTGATATTTAGAATTCAAGAAATTGTTTCTAGAAATGTGTTTTATTCAGTTGCCTGTTTGCCTGGGAGCCAATGCCACAGATGTTAGAAAATTGAGACAAGATATTATGTGAGTAGTAAATCTGAGTAGGTTGATGTATAATATTTGATGTGATTTAGTGAGTGTGTGTACAATGTCTGTATAAGATTAAAACTATGTGTGATGTCCAAATAAATAACCCTGCCAATTTGCATGTTTGTCTATGTGTGTAACATGTAGTGCGTATAGCCTTAATATTGTTTGATTCTGGGTTAAACTTGGAACATTGTTATACTCAGAAGTATAGTATCTAAGGATGGAAAGAGACTGATTTTTACATCAGAAGTTAATGGTCATCTGTAGGAGCCAGATGGCTTTGGAATGTGTTAGGGGAGAAGGTTAGAGATCTTTGGATAAGGTGTCAAGGAGGTTGAGGTCAGGTCAGGGGGGAGTGCCTAAATTGGAGTATATATACTTGTGGTGGTGGAAAATGTTTTTGTCTGATGCAGCTGTACTGACCCTTTGAGCAGAATAAACTTGGTTAAGCTTTCATAAATGTCCATTGAGTTTCTTACTCTGAGAATTAGAACCTAACAATATCCATGTTGATAATTGCAATCCATATTGTATCATAATTACCTTTACATCATTGAAAACACATCCCAGCATTTCCATAGCAATTGACGTTTCACATGATTTTGAAAGAGATCTTGCATTACTATAGACGGCTTCAATACAGTACAAATGTATCCCGTACAATATGTTATTATTCCCCAATGATCCTATTCTGCCATCTTCCCCTTGCTTGTTGTAAACATGTAGACAAAGATATAGAAAATATAGCCAAACAAGAAGCATTAAATTATAGAACAGTTTGACAATAGAGGGAGAGTGGGAGAAAAGAGAAGAGTGAAAGAGAGCGAGATCAAGTGTATTTGTATAAGTCTGTATGTGTAAGCGAGCATGTAATTGAGTACGTGTGTTCATATTTACAGTTCCCATACTTTCTTTTTTTTGTAACCTGAAGTCTCTGTGGAATTTAGTACAGCCATGGTGTTATGGAGCTGTCTCGAATAGCTGTCCATCTATAAAGAGATTGTCCACAATGAGAAAGGCACGCTTACCCCTCTCCCTCTGTTGCCTCCGTACAGGATACAGCCTCTTACAACGTTCATTTATCTCACATGGAAATTGGTCAATAGGACCGAATTTGGTCCCTTTAAGCTCCCTTCCCCTGCTTTTGATCAGCTCCTTTTGTTGGTAGCGTTCACATTTTGCGATGATCTGTCAGGGACCCTTGGTCTTGTCACTCTGAGCACCAAGTCTGTGTACTCGGTGGAAAGACACCTTGTTTACAGCCTCTAGAGGAAGTTTCAAGGCGGACTGCATGAATTATCTGATCACGCCCTCTGGATTATTGGATGCGTCCTCAGGAATCCGAGAAAATATTAGATTTTCACGCATGCTATGACTTTGTATGTCTAGGAGCGACTCCCTCATCACTCTGTTTTTCCTAAGTTGACAATCCATGTTGGAATTGTGGATTTTTACCTTGGCTGTGAGTGTCTTGTTCTCTCCATGGAGCATTAATATTTTACTCTGGCTAAACTCCAGACTCCCCCCTCAGCCCTGCTACTTCCTCATACAACTTTTCCAGTGTTGCATGGATTCCAGCCAGAGCACTAGCCTCTACTTAAACGGTAAGTAAATCGTCTTTCTGTAGCTGAATGTCTTTTTGGGGGGGGTTATTTTGTGAGGTAGCTGGATCTTTCCATGGAGTATGTTGTTCCTCCATAGCGTAAAGCTGTTGATACTCGTCGATTTCCCTCTGGATCTCCTTAGTATCCAGGTTGGCTCTTTACTGCAACCAGTTGTTTACAAAAAGTTTTTAACAATGCGTCTTTCCCACGACGACGACCGGTGTTTTTGTAGTACAGCCACCTAGCACTGTTGTTTGGTTAGCGGTGTTTCCTAGCTGTTAAAAGCTAACTGCGTCTCAGAATCCACGCAAAAACAAGTTTGGTCCATATCTTCCCTACTATATGTCAAGTAGCTGGCAGGTAGCCTAGCAGTTAAGAACCAAAAGTCACTGGTTCAAGTCTCCATGACGACTAGGTGAGAAATCTGTTGATGAGACCTTGAGGCACTTAACCCTAATTGCTCCTGTAAGTCGCTCTAGATAGGAGCGTCTTCTAAATGTCTAAAATGTAATTACAAGTAAGTAAACATGAATTAAGGCACTATCATTTCCTCACTATAAAACACAAGTATCAAACTAAAGGGCCAGTTTCACTCTTCATCAGGAAAGCATTTTTACAGACACCTTCACACCAAACATCATATCATCTACTCTACCTCATCATAATCGTCCTTCCCTCATGTCACCTCATCCAGTTCCCTACTACACCCAAAACCAACAGAATTAACTACAAACTAACTATTACTACATTACATGCACTATACTCTATACATGGGCTGTGTGCATTTTCTGCTGGTGTATCCTGAGGTAGCTCCTCTCTGAGAACATCTTGCAGTGTGTACAGGTGAATGGCCTTTCTCCTGTGTGGACCTTCAAGTGCATCTTCAGCTGGTGCTGGTGGGAGAACCTCTTCTCACACTGGGGTCAGCTGTAGACTTTCTACCGTGTGGACCTTCTGGTGCCTCTTCAGGTTGCCAGCATGGGCAAAGCGCATGTGACACTGGGTACAGCTGAATGGCTTCTCTCCATTGTGGACACTCCTATGTCTGATAAGGTTACTCAGGAAGGAGAAGCTCTTGTAACACAGCTTACACTTGAAGGGCCTCTCCTTGGTGTGAATGGTCTGGTGCTCCTTCACATAGTTTGCTTTAGCAAAGCGCTTCCCACACGTTGGGCAGATGTACAGCTTGTCGGCGTCTGCCTTAATGCTCGGCCTCCCACGTTGTGACCCAATGACACCAGAGGAGGTAGAAGCAGGAACCACCACCCTCAGGTGGTTAATCTTTGAACTCCTTCCTTGACCTCTAGCCATTGTCGGGGTGTTGTTGGAATTGTGTTCTGTGTTATAGGCTAGGTACCTCTTGTTGTGAACGCCCATCCTGACCCTGTCTGTATTGGTGGGGTAACCAGGAGGTAACTGAGGAAGACTAGACACAGGTTCAGGCCTTCTATGAACCCAGTCACGAGTCATTAGATAAGACCCTGAAGGAGAAGACAGACTTCCTGTTAGACTCTGGTCTCCTGTCACTCTCTGTGAAGGCTGAAACCCAGGGTAACCTGCTCTGTTCATCATGGATACTGTGGTGTTTGTATCATAGGAACAGGAGGGTCTATCTCTATCAGCCCAAGGCCCGGTTTCATCCCCGCACTGAGACTGTGAAGAAAAGGGTCTGGGCTGCAGACTGGATCCCTGACTGGAGCCTCGGTCTCTCTGATGACCACCAGGACTGAGGTTGTTCAATCCACTTGTCCACTGGTTGTGTTCTGTGTGGTGGTGGATGAGTCTCTGTCCCTCTTGGTTGGGTCCTTGTTCCAACTCGGGAAGGAAGACTGAAGGCTCCTGATCCATGGTTCTGATCCGGGGCCAGGGTATGTGATCAGTTGCTTCAGAGGTCCACTCTCTCCCACCAGTAACACTGGATATAAGCAGGTCTTCATGGACTGCAGACTGCAAACAAAGATTGTACAGAAAAGCATATAAGAAACTCTTTGCTGTACATATAGAAACATGACATGATATTATAAAATGTTAACCACAGTCAAGCCCATCTCTAACACTGTGATTCAAGTACCTAACAATATGGAGCCATTGGAGTTTATTATAAAAAATGTCCTTGTGTGTTAATTAAAGAATTAAGTATAATGTTTTGGTTCGACTGAGATAAGAGCAACTCAGTCCCTGCAATGATACAAAAATAACCAGGTCAGTCAGCAGAGAGTCAATTTTGTATTTAATTTAAACAAAATGGTCATACAATCACAAAACATGAATTTCAGTAATTTTATTGCACAAAACAATACATGTGACAGGTGCAATAACTTTTCTCACTATGGTAACACTTGACCTTTTCTGTAAATATGGTACCCTCGATTTAATGTTAAGATACTTTGGAAAAGGTTCAACATTTACATTTCATACAGCTTCACTACTTGTCAAGTAAACATGAATTACAGCACCATCCTTATCTCACTTTAAAACACCAGTATCAATCTAAAAAGGGACAAAGTTGTCACTCATCAGTGAAGAATATACAGTTGAAGTTGGAAGTTTACATACACTTAGGTTGGAGTCATTAAAACTTGTTTTTCAACCACTCCATAAATTTCTTGTTAACAAACTATAGTTTTGGCAAGTCGGATAGGACATCTGCTTGGTGCATGACACAAGTCATTTTTCCAACAATTGTTTACAGACAGATTATTTCACTTATAATTCACTGTATCACAATTCCAGTGGGTCAGAAGTTTACATACACTAAGTTGACTGTGCCTTTAAACAGACAGCTTGAAAAATTCCAGAAAATGATGTCACGGCTTTAGAAGTTTCTGACAGGCTAATTGACATCATTTGAGTCAATTGGAGGTGTAACTGTGGATGTATTTCAAGGACTACCTTCAAACTCAGTGCCTCTTTGCTTGACATCATGGGAAAATCTAAAGAAATCAGGCAAGACCTCCACAACCACAAGTCTGGTTCATTCTTGGGAGCAATTTCCAAACACCTGAAAGTACCACGTTCATCTGTACAAACAATAGTACGCAAGTATAAACACCATGGGACCACACAGCCGTCATACCGCTCAGGAAGGAGACGTGTTCTGTCTCCTAGAGATGAACGTACTTTGGTGCGAAAAGTGCAAATCAATCCCAGAACAACAGCAAAGGACCTTGTGAAGATGCTATATCCACTGTAAAACGAGTCCTATATCGAAATAACCTGAAAGGCCGCTGAGCAAGGAAGAAGCCACTGCTCCAAAACCACCCTAAAAAAGCCATGTGGAAGGAAAATTATGTGGATATTTTGAAGCAACATCTCAAGACATCAGTCAGGAAGTTAAAGCTTGGTCGTCAATGGGTCTTCCAAATTGACAATGACCCCATGCATACTTCCAAAGATGTGGCAAAATGACTTAAGGACAACAAAGTCAAGGTATTGGAGTGGCCATCACAAAGCCCTGACCTCAACCCCATAGAAAATGTGTGGGCAGAACTGAAAAAGCGTGTGCGAGCAAGGAGGCCTACAAACCTGACTCAGTTACACCAGCTCTGTCAGGAGGAATGGGCCAAAATTCACCCAACTTATTGTGGGAAGCTTATGGAAGACTACCCGAAACGTTTGACCAAGTAAAAAAATTTAAAGGCAATGCTACCAAATACTAATTGAGTCTATGTAAACTTCTGACCCACTGGGAATGTGATGAAAGAAAAACATTCTCTACTATTATTCTGACATTTCACATTCTTAAAATAAAGTGGTGATCCTAACTGACCTAAGACAGGGAATGTTTACTAGGATTAAATATCAGGAATTGTGAAAAAACTGAGTTTAAATGTATTTGGCTAAGATGTATGTAAACTTCCGACTTCAACTGTACATCTAAAACCAACAGAATTAACTAAAAACGAACTAATATTACATGTCACTCACTATACTCTACACATTTTCTGCTGACAAATCCAGAGTGAGCTCCTCTCTGAGAACCTCTTCCTGCAGTGCGTACAGGTGAATGGCCTCTCTCCTGTGTGGACCTTCAGATGCCTCTTCAGGTCGTGCTGCTAGGATAACCTTTTCTCACACAGGTGGCAGCCAAATTCTTTCTTCCCTGTGTGCATCCTCTGGTGGATCTCCACCTGTTTGGGGAAACTGAAGGCTTTCCCACAGAATGAACCAGGGAAGCGCTTCTCTTTGCCACCGGATCTACTGATAGCATTACTACTACTGTCAATGGGCTTGTGTAGCCATTTAGTGTTGAGGCACTGGCATTGTCTGAGGTCTGGTTTAACATAAGGAGAGTGTGAGGAGGACGAAGGCCAGGGAGTGTCTGTGTTGTAGCAGGGTCCATGTTCCAGTTGCTAGATCCTATAGAAGGCAGGCTGAAGGCAGCACCTGTTAGGGGGTTAACCTGACAGTAATTCTCAGTCTCACTGAATCACAACTATAGGAGCATGAAACAGCATCGCGAGCTGAGTCTGTCTGTGCTCTCCAGCCGTATATGGACATGTCCCCGCAGACCAAATCTACACCCTGCCCTGGTCTCAGCCTGTCTTGTCTTGTCGACTAAGTTTGGTTGTTGTTTTTTGTTCGACTGTATGTTTCTGGTTGTGGTTAACAGTGTTGTTCCCCAGCCCAGAATTGAGGACAGTGTCACATCCACTGACCTCCAATATGTCATCTCTGGTCCTGGCCTGATCAGTGATGTTATCCGCTGGGCCCTTGGCTGCACCCGTCTGGGTATCCATGATGGCTGCCCAGTCTCCTCTGTTAGCCTCCAGCCAACCACCTGTAGGAAGAGGGTTTACAAAGCATGACTGAGAGAACTCTACGTATGGAGTGTCTTTACCTGGTCAATCACCTGGTAAAGTTAAGACATTATGCGTTTTTGTATGTAAACATAAGTTGTATTGATTTAATTTTATGAATGAAGAAAACACTATAGCCAGGTGCATCACTATTCCCAATTAAGATCTATTACTGTATGTAGGCTATATGTATTTCTCCCTTACCTTGCTCCCCCATCTTTAGTCCACTCAGCAGGTCAGTGCTCTCTCGTCCATCCTCTATCGTCTCCTCTTTGACCAGCAGCAGATCAGGCTTCCCATCCTCCATGTCTACTGGCTGTAAGATACAGAGTGAGAGGATGTTGGATCAAGAAATCTGATATGAGCACCCTGCTATGGAGCATCTTCTGATTGGGTAATGAGGGATTGCTATGAGTACTATGCAAGTTAATTTGATACTATGCAAAAGTGTTAGTTGATTTGATTACTTGACACTCTAATGGTTCCCGAGTGGCGCAGCAGTCTAAGGCACTGAGATGCAGTGTTAGAGGCGTCTCTACAGACCCTGGTTCGATCCCAGGCTGTATCACAACTGGCCGTGATCAGAAGTCCCATAGGGCGGCGTACAATTGGCCCAGCATCGTTAGGGGAGGGTTTGGCTGGGGTAGGTTGTCATTGTAAAATAAGAATTTGTTCTTAACTAACTTCCCTAGCTAAATAAATGTTAAATAAAAATGGTTAGATAATTTAAAGGCATGGTCCCACACTTAAGACAAAATTAATCAATAGCTGGGCCCGTATCCACAAAATAATCTCAGAGTAGGAGTGCTGATCTAGGATCTTTCCATATAATCTAAAAGGCTAAACTGATCCTAGATCAGTACTCCTACTCTGAGAGACAGTAGTTCACCGTGGGCTCACCTCAGGGAGACTGTGTGTGGTCCTGTGCTGCTCAGCTGGTTCCTCTGTGATTTCAGAAGGTGGTGTAGTCTGGTTGTCCTCTATGACCATGGTCCCCTCAGGGTTCCCCCAACCCTCCTCCTTCACCAGCAGCACCTCTGGACCCTCCTCCTCCTGGAAGTGACAGGTGATACAGATTACACAGACATACACTCCCTCAGGTACATACACACATATACACTTTCAACATGGGTTGTTTACCTATCCCCACTACATGTGAGTGCTTTGCTGTAGTTACAGAATGACTTCATTACTGTTAAACCCATCATGGTGGACATAAATATGATGTTGTGGGTAAAAATTTGTCAGCTATGATAAGTCAAAAGTCATCATCAGACAAACCTGACTAAACTATAATGACGTGGACAGTAGGTGTTTGTTAGTGTGTGGGTATGTGTAAGTATATTTAGTAAGTATATACTGGTTATAAAGCACTGTTGTATGTGTGCAGAATAGGGTGAGATCAGATGTGATGTATACTAAAGAGAGTCTCAATGAAAGTCTTAGAATGAAAAGTCCCATTTTGTGTTTATTAAACAGAAAACAAGTTAAATACACCATATGAAAACCACACACACAAGTCAACAACAAATCTGCATGTACTTGATGAACTGTATTCATTTTCTCATTAAGTGTCTCAGGAATGTTTTCAAATTAAAAAAAACACAAATATATCTTGATTAGATAAGTATTCAACCCGAGTCAAAACATGTTAGATTCACCTTTGGCAACGATTACAGCTTTGATTCTTTCTGGGTATGTCACTGAGAGCTTTGCACACCTGGATTGTACAATATTTTCACATTATCCTTAAAACATACTCTTCATGCTCTGTCCAATTGGTTATTGATCATTAGACAGATAGACATTTTCAAGTCTTGCCATCGATTTTCAAGCAGATTGAAGTCAAAACTGTAACTAGGCCCCTCAGGAACATTCAATGTCGTCTTGGTATGCAACGCCAGCATATATTTGGCCTTGTGTTTAAGGTTGTTGTCCTGCTGCAAGGTGAATTCATTTCCCAGTGTCTGTTGCAGACTGACCCAGGTTTTCCTCTAGGATTTTGCCTTTTCTTAGCTCTATTCTGTTTCTTTAAAAGATAAAAAACTAATTCCTTGCCGATGACAAGCACACCCATAACATGATGCAGCCACCACCATGCTTGAAAATATGTAGTGTGGTACTCAGTTATGGGTTGTTTTGTATTTGCCCCAAACATAACGCTTTGTATTCAGAACAAAGTTCATTTCTTAGCCACATTTCTTGCAGTTTTACTTTAGTGCCCATTTGCAAACAGGATGCATGTTTGGGAATATTTGTATGTACAGGCTTCCTTCTTTTCACTCTGTCAATTAGGTTAGTATTGTGGAGTAAATACAATGCCTTTCATCCATCCTCAGTTTTCTCCTATAGCCATTAAACGCTGTAACTGTTTCAAAGTCACCATTGGCCTCATGGTGAAGACGCTGAGTGGTTTCTTTCCTCTCCGGCAACTGAGTTAGGAAAGATGCCTGTATATTTTTAGTGACTGGGTGTATTGATACACCATCCAAAGTGTAATTAATAACTTCCCCATGCTCAAAGGGATATTCAATGCCTGCTTTTATTTTTATTTGACCCATTTACCAATATGTGCCCTTCTTTGTGAGGCATTGGAATACCTTCCTGGTCTTTGTGGTTGAATCTGTGTTTGAAATTCACTGCTCGACTGAGGGACCTGACAATTATCTGTATGTGTGACAGAGACGAGGAAGTCATTCAAAATCATGTTAAACACTATGCAACTTATGTGACACATTTTTACTACTGAACTTATTCAGGCTATCCATGACAAAGGGGTTGAATACGTATTGACTCAATACATTTCAGCTTTTAATTTTTTATTCATTTGTAAAAATGTCTAAAAACATAATTCCACTTTCACATTATGGGGTATTGTGTGTAGGCCAGTGACAACAAAATGTGGAAAAAGTAAAGTGATTTGAATACTTTCTGAAGGCACTGTAATTATATGTGTATCACACAATGCCTGACTGCAATATTCTACCCAGGAATATTCAACACTGAAATCTGTTATTCTGACAACAATGAAAATGAACCTGTCTTTAAAAGGAAGACTTGTTATGTGGTTGCCACGAGCAGAACCACAGATATTGTGATGAGCGTGATGGTCTCACACAGTCACAAAGAGTATCTGCACATGGGTTCGCTTCACGCTGCTACAAGGTGCAGGACCAAAACATCAGAGAAGTTTAGCCTTGTGCATCAACGCTCATTGTTGTTGTAGAAATTGACCCACTACCGCTGTTTACTTTGTGCATCTAAGTCATGTCGCTGAGTCTATATTTATTGCAGGGTTTGATCTAAACAAACTTTCTATGTTATAGAGTGGAATGATTTTTCTGCTGGTGTATCCGGAGGGAGCTCCTCTCTGAGAACCTCTTCCCGCAGTGCGTACAGGCGTACGGCCTCTCTCCCGTGTGAACCTTCAGGTGCGTCTTCAGCAGGTGTTGGCGAGAGAACCTCTTCTCACACTGGGGGCAGCTGTAGGGTTTCTCCCCTGTGTGGACCCTCTGGTGCCGCTTCAGGCTGCCAGACTGGGCGAAGCGCATGTGACACTGGGGGCAGCTGTAAGGTTTCTCTCCTGTGTGGACTCTCTGGTGGATCTCCACATTCTGGGAGCAGCTGAAGCCTTTGTTACAGAACATGCAGAGGAACCGTTTCTCTTGACTATTGCCTGATGTTGCTCCCCCTCCCCGAGCCTTGGCCATTTGGTCCTTTGAGTTCAATACCTGATCAAAAGGGACTCGGGCGTGTGAATCGGAAGGTCCCATCGACGTGGACACTGGGTCGCGATCACTGAATGCGTGTGAAGGGGAGTGGGTCTCAACATTTGGATTTGTCTCTAAGCTTTCCCTGTAATCTAAGAAATCTCTGCCTTGTGAGTGTCTGTTTCCTAGGGACCTATCTGCATTCCATGTGGGAGGAATGACGCCCTCTACTTTCACAGCCACCTCATCTACCACTATAACCTCCTCTTTCTCATCTAGGCACCCTTCAGAGTATACACTACTACTGTACTGGTTCCAGTCCCCTCTAGACAGATCAGTCTGTGTCTCTAAACCCAAGGATATGTTGCCAGGGTCCATCTCTGTAGTGTAAGAACAAGACGGATCATCACCACCAGTGTCTATCGCGTCATCATCACCATCCCCACGGCAATGAACCATCCTCTGGTGAAATACCGGTAAGTAGTCAGAACCGGGAGCAGGAGGACAGCCCAGTCTCCCCCGCCCAAGTCTCTCTGGGTCTGATCTGTGGTCAGAACCTGTGTCTAAGAGCCTGTGTGTCACAGTTAAAGTCTTGGTGTCGATCTCTGACTTGAGGACGGCGTTCAGCGTTCCACTGACCTCCGTGATGCTGCGTCGGGTCCTGGGCTGTGCTGGGACAGTGGTGGGTTCCTCTGTGCTTACAGGGGGCGCTCCAGCCTGGATGTCTCTGCTGTGCTGTGTGTCCTCCTCTCCTTCAGACCTCTCCTGCTTGACTCCAGGACCTGCAGCCTCTGCGTCTGCAGACTGACACAAGAAGAGAGGAGGTTATTACCAGTACATGGGTTGAATTGAATAACAATGTCATAGGGAAGTCTCACAAGCTCCCCTATGGCAGATAAATAAGGATGTACATGTAAGCAAGTGAATAGCTAAGGGGAGCCTTTATGAAATAAACTTGCCAAATGTTAGTCAAATTAACCGTAATTTTTAATGCACCACTATTACACAAACCTCTAGCATGATAACGTTCTGGGTTGAGGTTCCACTCCCCTCATCAACAGTGATTGGTTGGTCATCTCTCCATGTATTGTGTCCCGCTGGCTTCACAGAGCTCCTGTAGCCTCCAGTGAGATGTCCTTCACCTGAGAGAGAGTGATTGGGGGGGGAAAGAGGTAGGCACTGTCAATGAACAACGATATATTGTTCACTATTGATACTGTCTAGAATTGGCACGGTAACACTTTTCATAACTTTTTAATATGCTTTGTATTGATCAATGTATTGTTACTTGCATCACATTGTTTTCATTGAGGAAATAATAGGAAATGCAGTAATCAAGAATCTGGTTAGAATATGATATTGTGTCATTGCAAGATAGTTAAGTAATCAGGGGATTTATTGCATACTATCCAGAAAGTGAACTAGACCCAATTCTAGGTAACACATGCAGAAGGGAACAGGGAAGAGGCAGTGCGCTATATATGAATGGCGACAGGCTGCACAGCCTTGGCCTTCTGAAAAATGTGTGTGTATCATGAACAATATTAGCATGAGCAACAATAGTGGTTGTTCGCCTTCAAACTGAAAGTCCCCCATTGATGCAAAATGATAAAAATAGTGGAATCATGCCACAATTGGACTAGATCATTCTAAACAAGGTTGGAATGTATTTTAAATTCAACAAAATACAATTTAGTTTAACGCAACAAAATATGTTAATCGCACTGTGGTTGTAGACTTCATAAGTGCATTGAAGGCGTACTTATATGCACTGTACAGCCTTACCCCATGTCATGGACCCAAGATCCATAGGTATCAGCCTACTCAGTGACAACCACAGATTACAATTCTGAAAAGTTTACACAAATATTAGCGGTGTAGCTCTTATTGTGTTTAACTGTGGGAAATCACATCGCTATTCAGTCTATTGTATTGAAAAGCATTTTGCAATGTGCACCCTTATACCTATGATCTTGGTACGGAATAGGCTGTATAATGAGGTGATTTCCCACAGTTATAAGTTCCACAATGCTAATATTTGTTTAAACTATTCACAGTTGTGTTCTGTAGGTGTCACGGAATAGGCTAATTCCCCTTTTTATGGACCCAAGATCCATAAGTAAGGATGTACATTGCAATGTGAATATTAAATAGGCACAATATTTATTTAACCTTTATTTAACTAGGCAAGTCAGTTAAGAACAAATTCTTATTTACAATGACGGCCTAGCCGGCTAAACTCTAACCCGGATGACGCTAGGCCAATTGTGCGCCACCTTATGGGATAGGCTGAAAGGTGAGGTGATTTCCCACAGTTCCACAATAAGATCTACGACGCAAATATGTCTACAAACTCTTCAGAATTGTAATTTGTGGGTGTCACTGAGTAGGCTGATACCTCCTTTCATGGACCCAAGATCCATGGGTAAGGCTGTATGTACACTGCAATATAATAATGCAGTGTGCAATATAATAATGTCCACAACACACTGTTATGCAAAATGTACCTCTTGCCATTCCTCTGTGTCGGTCGAGGATCTTGACACTACTGGGACGACTGGCGAGGACGCGCTCTCTCATTGTCCTCTCTGCGCGCTCCCGTGCCACTTTCATTTCCAGTAGCTGTAGTTTCCTTCGCAATCCCCTGTTTTCTTTCTGGCTTTGAGTTATTTCCAAACGAAACACTGCATAGTCGTCGTCTACGAGTTTACAGATCTCTGCTACAGCTGCATTCGCTAGCACCTCCATGATGGAGGCCATTTGAGTGTGAAAAACCATACAGTTAGCCATTGTTAGCGTTACCTAGAAAACATCTATCAAACAAGTCCAGTCTCCAGCGCGTATTAAACACTACACGCTGCAAGTATGTTGTGCTGTGCAGTTAAATGAGTCATCTATTGAGTTCCAGGGTGTTAATAAACGTCCAAATAACAATGAAAACGCTCAAATGGAAATTGTTCTTAGTCACTGTTCACTTTCTGTTTATTTCTTCTTCGTTTGAGTTTCCGGTAGACTGGTCGCTGTGTTGGTTATTGTTGCCTTTCACAGGTCGGAGTGTGAATTGCACATTTTGTCACGAAAAATGAGGGGAAATTGAGAAAATAAATTGCACCACCATCTAACCCACAAAATGTATACACCACTAAAAAAACACACTTTTTTTGTCGACATTTTTGAATGTCAATAACTCTTTGGTCATATGACCTATTGACTTCAAACAAGGTTCAGAATGTCCACTCAGTGGGCCTACACATTGCACACCCTTTAGTTTGTCCATTTTCATCTCACACGTTTGTGTGGACTATAGTTATTACATTGTACTGGATCTAATATATATATTAGCATTTTACATACATTCATGCGTGTAATAATGTTTTATGACATACTGTGAAAAACTCTCTTGGCTGCTGGCTCTGTCACCTTCAGGCATGCACAGAGCAGACTGAAAGGGGAAGGGAAGCTCTTGACTTGAACCACAGGGGTTCTCTGTAAAGAGAGAGTAATAGACACACCCCTTGACTTTCAATTGGCACCCTTGAGCTGTATGTATTCTCTTCTGATTGGTCTCCATGGTGCTTAGTCAATGGGAACTCCGTTTCCGTTCCCATCATAAAGTTTTTACACAGTCTGGCTGTCTGACTAAAGTGCCAGAGGTATGAGGAGAGACATCCTCATTTGTATTTATGGGAACAAATATTTCCTAACACTTTGGATTCTATTCTTGGACAATCAGAAGACACAATGCAAACAAAATAGATAGTTACTAATTACTGTCCATGAGTAACCTCAACCTTGTGGGTGTTTGGGCCAATAAAGTGCCAACTCAATTCTCCCACTGACTAGTCTCTCAAGCCCCTATGAATGGGGACACAGGGGAATAGTTTTTAATCTAAACCAGACCTTTTTTACTGGAGAACACTAACCCCAAATTGGGGCTCTTTTCTTGACACACGGTAGCAGTTTACCAGATAAGAAGTCAAGAAGATCAAAAAGTAGATTGTTGTAAGGGTGTATTACGTCCTGTGCTGGCCCCATTGTCATATCCATTCTGGATTCTGAATGGTAAAATCATAGCTGAAATATGCCTCTATGTATGTGTATACTGTATGTGGGAATGTCTGTCCTACATGTAGTGTTGATACATGGAATAAACTGCATATATCATCAATTGCTATTGCAAATAGAAGTATTATGTTCAACAACTGACATTTTCAGATATTATTTTGACAAACACACTTTAACACACATTGGTGCTTAAAATTCATTCTCTATTGTCAGACTTGATGGGCACTGTTTTATTGATTTTTAAAATCTTATTTAACCTTTATTTAACCAGGTAGGCTAGTTGAGAACAAGTTCTCATTTGCAACTGCGACCTGGCCAAGATAAAGTAAAGCAGTTAAACACATACAACAACACAGAGTTACACATGGAATAAACAAACATACAGTCAATAATACAGTAGAAAAAGTCTATATACAGTATGTGAAAATGAGGTAGGATAAGGGAGGTAAAGGCAATAAATAGACCATGATGGTGAAGTAATTACAATATAGCAATTAAAGACTGGAATGGTAGATGTGCAGAAGATGAATGTGCAAGTAGAGATACTGGGGTGCAAAGGAGCAAGATAAATAAATAAATACAGTATGGGGATGAGGTAGTTGGATGGTCTATTTACAGATGGGCTATGTACAGGTGCAGTGATCTGTGAGCTGTTCTGACAGCTGGTGCTTAAAGCTGGTGAGGGAGATGTGAGTCTCCAGCTTCAGAGATTTTTGCAGTTCGTTCCAGTCATTGGCAGCAGAGAACTGGAAGGAGAGGCGGCCAAAGGAAGAATTGGCTTTGGGGGTGACCAGTGAGATATACCTGCTGGTGGGTGCTGCTATTGTGACCAGTGAGCTGAGATAAGGCTTTACCTAGCAGAGACTTGTAGATGACCTGGAGCCAGTGGGTTTGGCGACGAGTATGAAAGCGAGGGCCAGCCAACGAGAGCGTACAGGTCGCAGTGGTGGGTAGTATATGGGGCTTTGGTGACAAATCGTATGGCACTGTGATAGACTGCATCCATTTGGTTGAATAGAGTGTTGGAGGCTACTGTCATCTGTGATCTTTGTGATATGACTTTCTTTAAGCATGTACTGATGAAACTGTCACTTAATATTTTTTCTTAAAGTCTACAAACACTCTCCATTTATTCACTCTGTGATAGGGTTGGATCCTATATGCTACTTTTATTGTTCTCCTGTAAATGGTTCAGTCCCTATAATTTAGGCTGTGTGTAGAATGGGGCATAAAGGAAATGACCTCTACTAGATCATAGTGATAAGGAAATCAGCATACAGTTTTGGCCTGTGTATTCATTTGCCTATAACTAATCATAATTCCATTATGTTTACATAAAAAAGAGAATACTTCTCTTCTCTCTGGACATAAAGTGGAAAGTAGGGGAAATAACTCACACCATGCAGCAGGACACCTTCAGCTGTGGGGTCTTTGTAATGCAGGTTTGATAGTTATATTTTCAACAATGAATTATGAATGAACAATGAATAACAAGCTGTTATGTGACAATTAGGTCAAAAACTATATTTTATTTTTTGGTGTAGATGGCCAAGGAAGATGCACAGAACTTCCCCAACATCCCCTCCCAAATCGATATAGAACCTTCACAAAAACACAAGGAGCAACTGCGAAAAGAAATGGCTGATGATATACTTAGAATGTCTGGTATGTAATGACATTTAATTCAAAGTAAATGTAAATTCTTTATTTTTATGTGGTTGTGTGGGACAGCCACACAGTTCAGTTCATGCCTATGATTTCAGAGTTCAACAAAGCCAACTGCTTCATGTGTGCCACTGATAAAGAACCTGGATGTGGCCCAAAGACTGACTAGTAACTTTATTTAACATGTTTATAATCTTTTGACAACAGTGACGGCATGTAAGACAATATATGATATAACACAATGGATGGCTAATTTGTCATACTGCATTGATATTTGATATTATTTATAACGTGTTAGGCTTTGTTTTGCTTTAGATTGAATGTTTTGCGTGCAAACAGTGGTTCCATGTGCTGTGCCTAGGAATGAAGACAAAAGAGTTCCGAGTGAACAACACAAATAGGAAGTGTTGTCTTTGTTATTGAAAATGTATGCTATACCCCATCCACACTGAAGAGGCTCTGAAATGTACATCAACCAGGGATAAAGAGAAAGTTAATACTGTGAAATGTTTCGTACTTATTTGAAGTAAAGTGTCTGTTGACATGTTGGAAAAGATTAATTGTCTACAATTTCTGTTTAATTTGTCAATATTCAATCTTTATTCATTGATTTTCTGGCCACCATTACTGTGGTTACATGTTCAGTATATGTATTGACCAGCAAAGCCACTGCAGCCTACCTTCCTAGCTCACTCACCATCCCTGCTTTGGACAATTAATAACATGACTCTTGTACTTTGCCCTTTTCCTTTATGGTTCATGTAAAAATGTGTGAGATGAAAATGAACAAACCAAAGGATGTGCAATATAGAAGGGTCGTCAGTGGACACTCTGAACCTTGTTTGAGTCAAGTAGGTCACATGACCAAGGTGCTATTGAAATTCGAATGTAAAAAAAAGTTTGTACTTTGTTTATGCTCCCTAACTAATTCAACTAGGAATATAACATTTTGCTCACATTTCCACAAGTTTAGAAGCCTTGGAAAGCGAATCAATGTCCAAATCGTGAAAATAAGACCTGTGCAATGTTGTGCGCAATTTTTTCAACATCATGACAAGTATTTGGAGTCTGTGGCTCAAATGGCTTGAAAGCTATTGAGGTTTGAAAGCGCGAATATCCAACTTGATTTTTCCTCGGTGTTCATAAGTAGTAGCGATCTTCAAGACCCCAAAACTTTGCTTCGCCAACCGAGAGAAGCAGGCCCAAGACCTTCTCTTTGAAGTGCAAGTCTAGTTTGAAAAGACCTTGCTGGTGGTGCGTCAGTTGCTCATTCATCGTTTGCCTGAAACAATCAAGTTATTCACTAAACATTCGTCTCTCCTGATACACAGGGTGACCTCACTTTAAGACTTCTGCCAGTGGTCCTCCCAACACCAGTCTACAAGACATGAGACCAGAAAGTCCTTCTTTTACTTGCAGCCTGTAAGTTTAAATAATGGATAGGAATAGGAAGATTGATGTGGAAATGAGATGATATCATTTTTAAAACTTGAATGAAAGGAACAGCATTCCAAAACATGTTATGTATCACTGCACACTCCTAGACATTAGGTAGGTTTCCATTCAATTTGCGACAGATTTTCATTACGAATATTCCAAAATCTGCACAAAACAATAAGCGCATTTCCCCGCTGGAGATGTTTCCATCAAACATACTTTTTGCAGATAAAAGTCTGTGCATGATGCCGTAATGCACATACAAATCACTATTGCTGTTAAATTTCCATGAACCTAATAAAAATGTATACAAGTTAAATGGGTTTCCATCACATTTTCAACTCTACTGATGGTTTTGTCACAACTGCTGCGTTATATAGCAAATGTGCCCACTCTGGTTTTAGCACAGCTCGCACATACAGTGGAGGTAGGCTATCTACATCATGAGATTATTATGGATAAGAGGGATATAATTTTGTCAAACGGCGGCCAAGAATTAATCATCATGTCACCAGAATAAGACCCTCAATATTTATTGGAAAGGAGCATCTTGCACATTCACCACCCTGTGAAGCTCATCATCATTTATTTAATCTGTAGCCAAATAAACTGCATGCGTTCCCGAGTTGTAGTGGGAGGAGTTTCCACTTAGCGTGGCAAATTTGGCAGAGGAGGAGGGAGAGCATCCTGGAGTGCTGGATAGGAGGGAGGATGTAAATTATGCGTTGTATGAACCATTTACCATAGCAGGGGTGAAAAGGGCAATAGGTAAGGCTGGGTTAACTTCACCTGGGAAAGATGAGGTGTGCTATGTTATGTTGTCCCATCTTAATGATGAGGCACTGGGTAAGGTTTTGGTGTTGTACAACACAGTGTGAGAGGAGGGGAAACTACCAGGCAGTTGGAAGGAGGCAGTAGTGTTACCAATCCGGAAGCCAGGGAAGGACCCAACAAGGCCAACAAGCTATCGTATTGCCACATCAGAGTGGGTTCAGGAAGGGAAGGGAAACTATGGACCCAGTACTATGGACCCATGTCTGTAGGTCTCTCTGTTTCACTCTCTCTTTGTGTATTGACCTCTCTTTTGTTTGAGCACCTCCATATCACTTTGTCCTCACCTGTGAGTATTGTTTTTGGTTATGGTGTTTGTGTTTGTTTGCTGGTGGGAAAAGGGGGAAGCAAGACAAGTCGCCCATGGGCATACACTACCCGTAGGTAAACTTTGTTAAATACACTAGTTAGAACTGGGCGGACCACCCACTGTATTTTTTGGTTGGTTAGTTAGCTGTTGTTGAAATAGGCTAGTCTAGCTTAGGGGTGTTTTTGAATCCTTATTATTTCTTTCCTTGGGTCCAGCTCAGCCCCTTTTCCTGCTCCCCCCATTACCGTGTGTTTTCCAATAAACCCCGAGTTTGACGGTAGATTTCAGTTGTCGTGGTTATTTCGTTCTCACTTTTACTTTTTCACTATTATAATTTGCATGAGTTATGTTACGGGTCTCGTTACCATCTCCCCTAGACTGTCGGGCCAAAAGGGATTCGTAACAATGTGGAAGGAGGGGTTGTTAATCAAGCTTGACATTATGGGGGTAATAGGAATAACAAAGGATTTCCTGTTTGGACGGTCTATCTAGGTGAGGGTGGGAAAGTCTCTGTCAGGCAGCTACCTGGTGGATAACAGGTACACCACAGGGGAGCGTGATTAGTCCTCTGTTGTTTTCAATCATGATCAATGATGTTTACACTCAGGTACAGACGGATTTTTAGGAGGTTGTTATTTGCAGATGATGAGGCCTTATGGAAGAGTGGAAAAAAATGTGCCATATATAGTCAGGAAAGTACAGGAAGCAATTGATGAGGTAAAGCAGTGGGCATTCATGTGGGGATTCAGGTTCTCTGTAAAGAACTCGGACAGTGTTCTTTACCAGGAGGAAGGTGGGAGATGAGGTATGCTTGAGGTTATATATGGGAGAAACTTGGAGAGAGTGGGGGCCTTCAGGTTCCTAGGGGTGTACTTTGACACTAGACTGACCTGGGCAGAACACATTGAGAGAGTGGTGGGAAAGTGTAACAGGCTGACTACACGCTCGCGTTGCGTGCACCACACTCGTCGCACGCGCCAATGAGCATCTGCATTTGCCAACGGATAAAATAGAAGACAGTTCTATTTCGGACGCAGATCTCGCTGCGATCCCTGCCTCTCCTATCCCCTCATTGGTTTATAGAAGCAGCTACCAAAGTGCCATCTACACATTGATTACACCCAACGTGGGTGACTGAAAGACGAACAAGGCCAGTGCCGGTAATGCACCAAATTTATGAAAGTTGCCAATTGCAATATAAAGTCAAGAGAAGAAAAAGCCTGGAAGGAATAGAGATGACTAGAAACGATTCGGTTGACCGTTTTATGTGTGGATTAATTGGCGGAGTAAAGGACCTTGTGCATTTCAGGTAAAATAACAACTCAATGTTTATATCCCAGGACAAATTACCTAGCAACAGCAAGCTAGCTAAATAGGACAAATTAGCTAGCAAGTGCAAGCTAGCTAGCTAAATTACCATAAATGTTTAATGCTTTTCTACCTGTCCCCAAATTAATATAATTGGTTCAGAGTTTATTTTGATATTTTAACCTGCGTGTCATGATCGCGTTTGGTGTGGGGGGACAAAATACATTTATGCATGATAGCGCACAATGGTGCACGCGCGCAGACGGTTTGGGTTCCGTGTAAGAAGGTGCTAAATGTGATGCACTGTCTGACAGGGAAGGAGTAGGGGGCTGGGCATTCCTCATTGAGGACCATGTATGATGCATTGATCCGATCTGTAATAGACTATGGCAGTATAGCGTATGGTTCAGCAGCCAGGACATCATTGGAAAGGCTAGATGTCATACAGGGCCAAGGACTCAGAATATGTAGTGGGACATCGGACGTCCCCAGTGGAGATGGGGGATATACCATTGCAGATTAGGATACAGCAGCTGGCAATGAATTATTGGGTCAACCTACAGGGACATGGGGTGTCTCATCCTACAAAAGGGATTTTACAGGCATGCTGGGAACATGAGCGAAAACAGAACACAAGCTTTGGATGGGTGGGTAATACCCAGGCGAAGGAGATGGGACTGTATGGAGGGGAGTTTAGTCCAACGGTAGCTATTCCTGTAAATCCTCCATGGCTACTCCCGCCTCCAGTAGTTGATCTAGAAGTGTTGGAGAGATTACAGAAAGATAGGGAGGGCGTTGATCCATCTGATTTGTTTAAGAGACGTCTGGATACTTTGTGGCCATTTACAGTGATGGTTCAAAAGATCCAAGGTCAGGACGCACTGAGTCAGCATTTGTAGTGCGGGTATGTGGTGTGGAAGTCAGAAAACATATTACAGATTATCTGGCTGTATATAAGGCGGAGCTGTTGGCCTTGCAGTGGGTGGAGGAAGTCAAGCCAGACAGAGTAGTTATTTGCTCTGATTCATGTGCAGTGTTGATGAGTCTCCAGTCCTTTCGGTCACATAGCAGACAAGATCTGCTGTATGAGGTGCTACAGATGGACAGATGGGTATACAGATAAGATTTACTTTAGTCCCAGCCCATGTGGGGGTGGAGGGGTACGAGGCAGTTGATGTACTGGCTAAACAAGCGCGTAGAAGTAGGGATGCTGATGTTGTAGTTTCAATGAGCAAGGCAGAGGCAAAAAGCCTGATATGGACAGTGATTGTGCAGAGATGGCAGGAGCAGTGGAATAGAGATACTAAGGGCAGGCATTTATTTCAAGTACAGAGGAAAGTCGGGGAGGGGAGGACGGCAGGAAGAGACAGAAGAGAGGAGGCTATATTTACAACATTAAGGGTGGGACACAGCCAGTTGAATAAGACCTTACATGTGATAGGAAAGCATCCAACAGGAAAGTGTGATTATTGCCAGGAAACAGAGACCGTGGAGCAGGTATTGCTACAGTGTGGACAGTATCAGAGGGAAAGCGAGAGGCTGAGATCTAGTATGAGGGAGAAACAAGACATTAGTTTAAAGAGTACATTGAGTAGAACATCATTAGATATAGTCTCAAATATTTTGTTATCTTTTTTAAGAGCAACGGGGCTGGCAGGTAGGATTTAGATTCTTCCTGCCCTTGGCCCACACTCTAGTACAGTAGGTGACAGTAATGCGCCATAACGTTGGATGCCAACCACCGATAAACCCCCACCGAAGAGTTTCCACTACCATTTCTCACATAATTAATTTGAATGACACAGACAGATCCCACCATGTCGAATGAACAAGTTGTCAGTAGGTATTTATAAAATTGTACCGGCATTTCATGTTTCCCATGAGCCCAGTCAAACAATTAATCCACTTGTGTCAGTGGTTAGCGTTGTGTAAATGAACCTATGAGCCCCAAATGAGTGGAAGATGTAGGCATCAAACAGGGATTGGGTGTTGATTGATATAAATTGCTATAAAGTATACAAAATAAATGGTGTGTGTGTGCAGTTATTACTTAAGTAATGAGTCACTAGTCCATGTCCTTTAGTAGTGATCTTCATTTGTAATATTTTATACTTGTCTAACAATGTTTTAACTCGACCCAAAGGTAGACCATTATTGTGTGTGTGTGTGTGTGTGTGTGTGTGTGTGTGTGTGTGTGTGTGTGTGTGTGTGTGTGTGTGTGTGTGTGTGTGTGTGTGTGTGTGTGTGTGTGCGCGCGTGCGTGCGTGCGTGCGTGCGTGTGTGTGTTGTCACCTAAAATAGCTGAAGAGTGTCAGTGCATGTGAATATCTATTGATCAGCTCTGGCACTGTCTTACAGATGGATCTGTGTTAACACCACTTAAAACATTGCAATCTGAGGGGGCACAATCTGAGGGGGCACATCCAGTTGAGCTTAGTCTTTAGTCTGATGTTTGGACTGTTTGGTTCATGAAATAATATAACTACATTTGAATAATCAATATTATCTTATGAAATCTTATCTTGTGAAATAACACATATTTAGACAATAGTGCTTTGTTTCAATGTGCTATTTAAAAATGAATATATTCTTGTCCATTGATCATTCTCTGGCATTCTGGGATGTATGTTCTGAAATGCAGGCAATGCAAATTAATCATTTTAAATTCAACATTGTATCTTGATTGTGTGTGTAGGAAAGGGAGGGGGTGCAAATGGTATAGACAGCAAAAATATGCAAGCAACATTATAATTGGGATGACACTGAAAATAAGGATTACATAAATAATTACCCAGCTGCTGGGTCAATCCCCAAACCTAATGTGCTGTGTTTATGTCCAATCCAACACACTGGGTTGTTTAACCCAGCAAAATAGTCTAATTTACCTAGCAGTTGGGTCAAGCACTCAACCCAAGGTGCTGGGTTAGATGCACAACTCAAACCCGTTGGGTTGAATTAACCCAATGCTGTTTTTGGCCAATATTGACCCAGCGCTGGGATGTCGAAATTACTTACATTTGGGTTCCAGCTGTGTATTTCATCTGCGCATGTGCTAGCACCAGCCTAGTGAGCCACCGTCTTTAACGCGAATTAAATGCGTCGGAAACAACGGAATGTATACGTCTTACAAGTCGTTTTCACATACAAACGTTATATGTCCGAACTCAGAATCAAAAATGCCTCCCAAAAATAAATTTCGCTGTGGTAGAACGTTTACTTTGATCGCCCATTTTCTGTACATCAGAGTGCCATCAGGTAGCCTAATTTCAGATGCGTCCATGTAAACAGCATTATTAGGGAAATCGTTCTTCTCGTTTTAATCGAACTATATTAATCTGATTGTCTGCAATAATCGTATTAGTGTGTGCATTTTTCCGCACTCATTGACCTGATGGCCTCTAAAGCAGTGTTTGGCCACCCACTCAGTTTCCAGTGACCGATTCTGCCACATCCCAGGGAAAGAAGAGAGCAGAACCACACCTCCAAATCCTTAGTGATTGGCAAATTGTGTGCAAAATGTTTTTTTTTCCCCACTTTGAATCCTTGATCTTCAATGTGTATTGATCCCTACTAACCAGCTTGGTAAAAGCTAGGCTTGTACTAGCTGTGCTGATGACCATTAACGTGTTTTCTCTGCATCAGGTCTCACTGAGATTGGATTCCCAAAGAGACATGCTATTCAAATCAAATGTATTTATAAAGCCCTTCTTACATCAGCTGATATCTCAAAGTGCTGTACAGAAACCCAGCCTAAAACCCCAAACAGCAAGCAATGCAGGTGTAGAAGCATGGTGGCTATTCATCTGCCCATGATTGCATTATCTTAGTGTAAGTCGATCCAATTGATATAGTACTGCTTCTAATAATAGAAGCTTGTAAAGAAAATAAAATCCTTTTAACTAGCCTTTTTTTCAGGTGCAAAGCCCTTGTGTCCTGATTCAACAGAACTCCCTTGGTGAGTCATGTAAATTTTCTCCCCCTTCTCTCTTGCTTATTCTCCCTGTCGCTCACTCAATACACAGTAAGTGTATGAAAAGTCAGCAAACTCAAAAGGTTGATGGTCCTCTGGAAGTCCTAAAATATGTCCACGACCGCCGTATTGGTGGAGGACACAAAATATGTACAGTGCCTTCAGAAAATATTCATACCCCATGACTTATTCCACAGCCTGAATTCAAAATGGTTAAAAAATTATGTTTCTCACCAATCTACACAAAATACCCCATAATGACAAAGTCAAAACATGTTCTTAGAAATGCTCTCTAATTTATTGAAAATTAAATACAAAAATATCTAATTTACATAAGTATTCACCCTCCTGAGTCAACACTTTGTAGAAGCACCTTTTGGCAGCGAGTCTTTGAGATTTCCACACCTGGATTGTGAAACATTTGCCCGATATTCATTTCCAAAATCATCAAGATCTCTCAAATTGGTTGTTGATCATTGCTAGACAACCATTTTCAGGTCTTGCCATAGATTTTCAAGCAGATTGAAGTCAAAACTGCAACTCGTCCACTCAGGAACATTCACTGTCTTCTTGGTAAGCAACTCCAGTGTAGATTTGGCCTTGTGTTTTAGGTTATTGTCTTGCTGAAAGGTGAATAAATCTCCCAGTGTCTGGTGGAAAATAGACTGAACCAGGGTTTCCTCTAGGATTTTGTCTGTGCTTAGCTCCATTCCATTATTTGTTTTATCCTGAACTCCCCAGTCCTTAACAATTACAAGCATACCCATAACATGATGCAGCCACCACTATACTTGAAAATATGGAAAGTAGTACTCAGTAATGTGTTATATTGGATTTGCCCCAAACATAACACATTTTTTTGCAGTATTACTTTAGTGCCTTGTTGCAAAAAGGATGCATGTGTGAATATTTGCATTCTGTACAGGCTTCCTTCTTTTCACTCTAACTAGGTTAGTATTGTGGAGTAACTACAATGCTTTTCATCCATCCTCGGTTTTCTCCTATCACAGCCATTAAATTCTGGAACTGTTTTAAAGTCACTATTGGCCTCATGGTGAAATCCATGCATGTATCTTTGTAGTGACTGGGTGTATTGATACACCATCCAAAGTGTAATTAATAACATCACCATGTTCAAAGGGATATTCAATGTCTGCTTTTTTATTTATCCTTTTTTTTTTGTTTTCTACCAATATGCATCTTTGCGAGGCATTGGAAAACCTCCCTGGTTTTTCTGGTTGAAAATTCACTGCTCGACTGAGGGACCATATTATCTGTATGTGTGTGATACAGAGATGAGGTAGTTATTGAAAAATAATGTTAGACTACTATTGCACACAGAGTGAGTCCATGCAACTCTTTGTGTCACTTCGTAAGCACATTTTTACTCCTGAACTTATTTAGGCTTGTCATTTCAAAGGGGTTGAATATTATTGACTCAAGACATTACATTTTTTATTACATTAATTTATTACATTTCCACAAAAATATAAATCCTCTTTGACATTATGGGGTATTGTGTGTAGGCCAGTGACAAAAAATATATTTTAAATTCAGGCAGTAACAGAACAAAATGTGGAAAAAGTCAAGGGGTGTGAATACTTTCTGAAGGCACTGTAAATGGCTCCTAGCCTCCCATTCATAGGCTACTTTCTGTCCCTGTATTGGTTATAAAGCGCTGTCTGGTGTATGCAGAAAAGGGTGAGATCAAATGTGATGTATACTAAAAAGAGATTCAATGTAAGTCAGAATGAAGAAGGTCAGAATGAAGTCCCATTTTGTGTTAACTAAATAAAACACGTTTCAAATACACCATATGAAAACCACACATACACGTCTCAGCAAAACATCTGCATGAACTTGATAAACTGCATTCATTTTCTCATTAAAAGTCTTGAATATAATTAAGTAGTTGAATGTAAGTAATGAAACAGGCATTTGTGAACATCAAATAGCCTACACAGTACAAACACAATATATATCACACAATGTCTGGATGCAATATTCTACCCAGGAATATTAAACAATCTGAAATCATTTACTCTCGTTATTCCACATGCATCTGTGGATCTTTTCCACTGACAACAATTAAAATGAATCTTGTCTTTAATGCAGGGTTTGATCTAAACATCAGAAGCTATCAAGTGGAATGGTTACTTTCTATGTTATACAGTGGAATGTTTTTTCTGCTGGTGTATCCTGAGGTATCTCCTCTCTGAGAACCTCTTCCTGCAGTGCGTACAGGCAAACGGCCTCTCTCCTGTGTGGACCTTCAGGTGCCTCTTCAGGTTTGACGAGTGTGAGAAACTGGCCCGACACAGGTGGCAGCTGAACGGTTTCTCCCCTGTGTGGACCCTGTGATGCCTCTTCAGGTCACCAGCCTGGGCGAAGCACATGTGACACTGGGTACAGCTGAAGGGTTTCACCCCTGTGTGGACCCTCTGGTGGATCTCCACCTTCTGGAGGCAGCTGAAGCTTTTGTTACAGAGCTTGCAGAGGAAAGGTTTATCTTTACTATTGCCTGACGTGGCTCCCCCTCCCTGAGTCTCGGCTCTAGCCCTGTCGTTTGAGTTCAATACCTGATCGGAAGGCCCCATCGACATGGACACTGGGTCGCGACGCCTGAGCTTGTGTAAAGGGGAGTGGGTCGAAACATATGGATTTGTCTCTAAACTTTCCCTGTAATCTAATAAATCTCTGCCTTGTGAGTGTCCTTCTCCTAAGTGAGTCTCGTCTACATTCCATGTCAGAGGAGCGTCACCCTCCACTTTCACAGTCACCTCATCTACGACTATAATCTCCCCTTTCTTATCTAGGCACCCTTCAGAGTATACACTACTACTGTACTGGTTCCAGTCCCCTCTAGACAGATAAGTCTGTGTCTCTAAACCCAAGGGCATGTTGCCAGGGTCCATCTCTGTAGTGTAAGAACAAGACGGATCATTGCCAGTCTCTAACACATCACCTGCGTCCCGATGGGAATGAACGGTCCTTGGGTTTGGATTACCATAAAGTAAATACTCTGAGCCGGGAGCAGGATGACAGCCCAGTGGTCCCAGCTGCAGTCTCTCTGTGTCTGATCTGTGGTCAGATCCTGTGTGTAAAAGCCTGTGTGTTACAGTTAAAGTCTCTGTGTCTGTCTCTGACTTGAGGACGGCGGTTGGTTTTCCACCGAACTCCGTGATGCTGCATCGGGTCCTGGGCTGGGGTGAGGTGGCGATTATCTTTGTGGCTACAGGGGGCACTACGCCAGCCTCTTCTCCAGTCTGGATGTCTCTGCTGTGTCGTGGGTCCTCCTCTCCTTCAGTCCTCTCCTGCTTGACCAGAGACAATCCTCCATAACCTGCAGCCTTTGCATCTGCAGACTGACAAGAAGAGAGGTTATTATCAGTACATGAGTTGGTTAACAATGTTGTCGTCACAAGCTCCCCTTTGGCAGATAAATAAGAATGTACATGTAAGCAAGTGAATAGCTGAAGGGAGCCTTTCTGAAATAAACAGGCCACATTTGATGTAGTGTAATTTTTTAAGTTACACTATGGCACTAACCTCTATCACAATAACATGCTGGGTTGAGGTTCCACTCCCCTCATCTACAGCTATGGGTTGGTCATCTCTCCACGAGACATGTTCTGCTGGCTTCACAAAGCTCCTGTGGCCTCCAGTGAGATGTCCTCCATCTAAGAGAGTGATTGGGGGGAAAGGGGTGGTTAGGTTAGCTACTGTCAATGCTCAATGATATATTGTACACTATTGACACTGTCTACAATTGGCAAGGATGTAAGCATGGCTGGACTAGCACATCTGGGGCCCCGGGGCACCTACAGTGGGGTCTGAAATTATTAACACCCTTGATAAATACTAAGCAATTTAAAAAAGGGGGGAATTATATTATTTTCTTACAATTGCTCAGATAGAGGTTTTGTTTAACAAGTCATAAAAAATTGTACACTCGTTTTCAATTCCTTTCAATACCCTACCTTGCGAGGATAACGGCGCATAGCCTTTTTCTAAAATGTTTTATGAATTGGAGAACACATTGGGAGGGATCTTAGACCATTCCTCCATACAGAATACTTCCAGATCCTTGATATCCTTTGTCTGCGGTTATGGACTGCCAACTTAAATTCAAACCAAAGGTTTTCAATGGGTTTCAAGTCCGGAGACTGTGATGGCCATTGCAAAATGTTGATTTTATAATTCTTTGTGATTTCTTTGTGGATTTTGATGTGTTCTTTGGGTTATAGTCTTGCTGGAAGATTCACTTGCGGCCATGTTCGAGGCAACCAGGTTTTTGGCTAAAATGTCCTGGTTCTGGGTAAAGTTCATGATGCCATTGACCTTAACAAGGGCCCCAGGACCAGTGGAAGCAAAACTACCCCATAACATCAAAGACCCACCACCATATATTACTGTAGGTATGGGGTTATTTTCTGCTCATGCATCCTCATTTCAACACCAAGCCCACCACTGGTGTGCCTGGCCAAAGAGCTCTATTTTCATGTCATCCAACATATGTAAACGCCTGGAGTTTGCTAAATGGCACTGGCACTTGGATTGGAACCGGTGCTTTGGTCAGATTACATGAAAATAGAGCTTGTGCATGCCCGTTTGGTGATCCGGCTCTGGATATCAGGTAATAATTCTCATAAATTCTTGATATGCTATCAATTGATTGATTGATTATGTTCCATGCATCACATTATTTTAATTGAGTATGACAATAGGAAATTAAGTAAATCAAGAATCTGGTTAGAATATGATATTGTATGCAAGAATAATTTGTTCTTCATTGACCTGCCTGGTAAAATAAAAATGTTTTTCAAGATAGCTAAGTAATTAGGGGAAGTATGGCACACTATCCAAAAACTGACCAAGAACCAATTCTGGGCAGTGGTGTAAAGTACTTAAGTAAAAAATACTCCGGCAGACAGAATTATGGTACAATTCACGCACCTATCAATATAACGCAATGTCATTCCTACTACTTCTGATCTGGCGGACTCACTAAACCCAAATACTGAGTTTGTAAATTATGTCTGAGTGTTGTAGTTTGCCCTATCTGTCCGTAAAAAAATACAAATCATGCTCTCTGGTTTGCTTAATATAAGGAATTTCATGTATAGTATTTAAGTATGAATATTGAGTACCTTTTTCCATTACTGTACTTCATGGGAAACTCCAACCAAAACTATATTTTGGTATTTGTTTCATTAGTCCATTGTTGATATATGCAAAACATTTTGGGACTGTCAGCAATCAAGATTTCAAACTTGATTTCAAACACAGCCGGTATGATGCATTTTAAAAAAACAGATACTTTTAGACTTTTGCTCAAGCAGTATTTTACTGAGTGACTTACACTTTAATTTGAATACTTTTCTATCAAGGTATCTTTACTTTTACTCAAGTATGACAATTGAGTAATTTTTCCACCATTGATTCTGGGCAAGACATCTAAACACATGCGCAGTGGAACCTAGCTAACTTCCAATACATTAGAAATAATTTCACTACAGAGGCAGCAAAACTGTACTTCAATGTTATGCTACTCCCCTACTTAACATACTGCTTGACAAGTTGGGCCCAAGCTTGCTGTACAACATTAAAAACCCATTCAGTCTGTCTACAAACAGGCTCTCAAAGTGCTTGATAGACATCATCCCTGTTACATCCTCAGATCTGAGAAACGCTTGCGCAACACACCAACGCATGTCTTGTATTCAAGATCCTAACCGGCCTGGCCCCCCCGCAACTTAGTACTTTTGTGAAACAGAAAACCCAAACCCATGGTAGCAGCCACAATGTCTCCCATGAGAAGTGACAGTATAGTTAGTTCCCTTAAGGAAAAGCACCTTTAGTCAAACTGCTTTCTCTGTGAGACCTTCCCATGTCTGGAACATACTGCCATCAGAAACACATAACTGCACCATCACAAAAACATAGAGACATGGCTAAAAGACAATCAGACTTGTGAACACAATCCCTGGCTGTGTATTGCCGCTTTCCATATTATCTGTTGTCTGTAGTTTGTGAGGTGTGTAAACACTGTTTGTTGCTTTTATTTATTGTGTTTTGTTGCTTTTTGTGCTACGTGTGGCTTGTCCTGTGTTGCTTTGCATGTGCTCATTGCTAATTTCGTATCTGTATTGTAATTAGCCCGCTGACCAAAACCGGCACTTTTACTGAAACAATGATTAATGTGCACTGTCTCTGTAAAAAATAAACTCGACATTCTGGAAAATGTACCTCTTGCCATTCCTCTGTATCGGTCGAGGATCTTGACACTACTGGGACGACTGTCGAGGACGCGCTTTCGCGTTGTCCTCTCGGCGCGCTCCCGTGCCACCTTAATTTCCAGTAGCTGTAGTTTCCTCCGCATTGCTTTGTTTTCTTTTTGGCTTTTAGTTATTTCTAAACGAAATACTGCATAGTCGTCGTCTACGAGTTTACAGATCTCTGCCACGGCTGCATTTGCTAGCATTTCCATGATGGAGGCTATTTGAGTGTGAAAAAACATACAGTTAGCCATTGTTAGCGTTAGCTATAAAATATCAACCAAGTCCTGTCTACAACGCGAATGAAATACTACCTGATGTAAGTATGTGATTATGTGCAGTTAAGATTCATTTTGATATATAGGGTGTTAATAAACGACTAGATCAATTAAAACCCTAACGTGGAAATTGTTCTTCCGTTTACACGGAAAATAAAATATCTCATTGGTTGGCGTCATAGCGCAAAGGGTGTGGTTAAATGAAACGTTTGTGCGCTGTTCTTTGAAATACGGCACAGTTTATTAAATTATACATGAAATCTCCTATGTTCAGCAGTGTTGGGGAGTAACTAATTACATGTACTCACTAACACACGCATTTAGTGGCGTGTATTCATTCATGGATGGTGAAGTGGCGTGTATTCATAAATTGTTGTTGGTATTGTTTAGTTGTCACTGTATTACACTGTCACTGTATTAGACTAAGCATAGGTGATAAGATGATGTTGAAATGGAGCTGCGACTTGCGGTAACTCGGAAACATTACCTTGTTTGACCATGCTGTAGGTCATGTAACTGTTACATGCAATATTTTTTGTGACTTCACCAGACAGACAGTTTTTGTAATGAAACAAATGTGTGGTTTAATTCATTGTTTTCTCATTGAAATTCAATTCAGCATTGAAAACAGGTACAAGTTTAAGTTTGTTCCATCTATGTGATTCTGACCACAAGTCAGAGACCACTGATGACACCAAATGCGTTTGATTGATACATTTTGTCTTCTTCTAATGCCTGTTAAGGGGAAAGTAATCCAAAAGTACCAAAGTAATCATATTACGTTACTGAGTTTGGGTAATTGTAATGGGAAATATCACCCAATGCTTCTGAATTCGGACTGACTGCGCTGTGTAACTCTGTTATTCTCCTGAGCTCAGAAAAATAAAGAATCTTACTTTGACTTGGAATCCAGCAAATCCTTATTTTATAATATCCACCACATAATCCAAAAGTTACATTACTGAATACAAATTTGGACAAGTAACTAAGATTACACTTAGAAAGTAACCTACCAAACCTGATGAACAAAATCTTTCAAGCTGAGAACAGACTTCTTTACAAAAGAACGGTGTGTCGGCTAGAGTAGAACATAACAGTAAGGTAAATATTTAACTTGTTCGAGCCAAGGTTTACTGTCTCTCTAAAAACAGGTATTTACTCAAGCCTGTTTCAAATGATAAGTTAACAAAGAGTTTTAATGAGGGGTATGTGGTTAATTGCCCTCTTACGCCAAGACACTTCACATGATAACTATAATATGTCAGCGCTAAAGAATGGTTCCCAGATATCCCAAGTGTACATCTAAAACCACACTTCTAAGATTTCTCCCCATTGTGGACACTCCTATGTCTGACAAGGTTACTCAGGAAAGAGAAGCGCTTGTCATATAGTTTACACTTGAAGGGCCTCTCCTTGGTGTGAACGGAGTGCTTCTTCACATAGTTTGTCTCGGCGATGCGCTTTCCATGCGTACGTCTCGTCAGCTTCCATCCTAATGCTCGGCCTTCCACGTTGTGACTCAATGACACCCCAGGAAGTAGAAGCAGGAGATACCACCAATGTGGTTAGTCCTTGAGCTCCCTCCTTGACCTCTAGCCATTGTTTGGGTGTTGTTGGCATTGTGTGCTGTGTTATAGGCTAGGTACCTCTTGTGGTGAATGCCCATCCTGACCATGTCTGTATTGGTGGGGTAACCATGAGGTAACTGAGGAAGGCTAGACCAAGGTCTTCTATGAACCCAGTCACCAGGCATTAGACGAGACCCTGAAGGAGAAGAGACTTCCTGTTAGACTCCCACCAGGGGGTCTCCCACAACTCTCTGTGAAGGCTGCAGCCCAGGTTGACCTGCTCTGTTCATCATGGATACTGTGGTGTTTGTATCATAGGAACAGGAGGGTCTATCTCTATCAGCCCCAGGTCCTGCTTCATCCCTGCACTGAGAATGTGAAAAAAAAGGGTCTGGGCTGCAGACTGGATCCCTGACTGGAACCTCTGTCTCGGTGATGACCACCAAAGCTGAGGTTGTTCAGTCCACCATGGATTGTAGACTTATAACAAAAATTGCACAGAAAAGCATAAAGGTTTACATAACCTATGACATGCTATAATAAAATGTTAACCACAGCCAAGCCCGTCTCTTAACACTGATTCAAGTACCTAATAATATGGAGCCATTTGAGTTTGTTATAAATACCTCAATGACGCAATGGTACAAAAACAACAGTCAGTCAGCACAGATTACATTTTGTATTTAATTTCAAGATAAAAAAAATTAAAAAATAGAAGAAACCCACACACTGCTCCTGCTAGTATCACTGCTCTTTATTAAGCTTTAAGTATCGGCCTCAAGGCCTTCATCAGAGATTTGAGTGTTTACAACCTGCACCCTTATGTAGACACTGCTCCACCAATGCATCGAATGGGTATTGGAGTCGAGGGAAAATAAGCAAGTGTTACCAAATATAACAATGTGCATTTCATAAGTATTATAAAGTGTGTACATAAAACGTATTAAACCAGACTAAAACCACAATGAGGACATCGACCTATCAAGTTCACATCAGAGTATTATTTATAACATGATAGTTTTTATAACATGATAGTATGATATCTTGACTTTCTCTGTGCCACAAAATCTAAAAAGGTAGAAATGTAATTAAAATGTATTGGGACTGGATAATCCAGGTTGTTACTCCTGATGGAACTTTTACGTTCACTACTTCTCTTTGAGAGAACGAGAGGTTTTACCTACATAACACAGCCCATATGGACATTTAATTATAGATAACATGGGTGGTGGAGCGCGTAATAATGTCATTTATTTGGACCCGTTTTTTTTGTACGTGGATGGCAGAAATATTCAAACTTCATATTGTTGCACTGTGTGCAACCTCTGCATTTATAACTACCATTCAACTAGTGTTGGGGAGTGTTGGGGAGTAACTAATTACATGTACTCACTAACACACGCATTTAGTGGCGTGTATTCATTCATGGATGGTGAAGTGGCGTGTATTCATAAATTGTTGTTGGTATTGTTTAGTTGTCACTGTATTACACTGTCACTGTATTAGACTAAGCATAGGTGATAAGATGATGTTGAAATGGAGCTGCGACTTGCGGTAACTCGGAAACATTACCTTGTTTGACCATGCTGTAGGTCATGTAACTGTTACATGCAATATTTTTTGTGACTTCACCAGACAGACAGTTTTTGTAATGAAACAAATGTGTGGTTTAATTCATTGTTTTCTCATTGAAATTCAATTCAGCATTGAAAACAGGTACAAGTTTAAGTTTGTTCCATCTATGTGATTCTGACCACAAGTCAGAGACCACTGATGACACCAAATGCGTTTGATTGATACATTTTGTCTTCTTCTAATGCCTGTTAAGGGGAAAGTAATCCAAAAGTACCAAAGTAATCATATTACGTTACTGAGTTTGGGTAATTGTAATGGGAAATATCACCCAATGCTTCTGAATTCGGACTGACTGCGCTGTGTAACTCTGTTATTCTCCTGAGCTCAGAAAAATAAAGAATCTTACTTTGACTTGGAATCCAGCAAATCCTTATTTTATAATATCCACCACATAATCCAAAAGTTACATTACTGAATACAAATTTGGACAAGTAACTAAGATTACACTTAGAAAGTAACCTACCAAACCTGATGAACAAAATCTTTCAAGCTGAGAACAGACTTCTTTACAAAAGAACGGTGTGTCGGCTAGAGTAGAACATAACAGTAAGGTAAATATTTAACTTGTTCGAGCCAAGGTTTACTGTCTCTCTAAAAACAGGTATTTACTCAAGCCTGTTTCAAATGATAAGTTAACAAAGAGTTTTAATGAGGGGTATGTGGTTAATTGCCCTCTTACGCCAAGACACTTCACATGATAACTATAATATGTCAGCGCTAAAGAATGGTTCCCAGATATCCCAAGTGTACATCTAAAACCACACTTCTAAGATTTCTCCCCATTGTGGACACTCCTATGTCTGACAAGGTTACTCAGGAAAGAGAAGCGCTTGTCATATAGTTTACACTTGAAGGGCCTCTCCTTGGTGTGAACGGAGTGCTTCTTCACATAGTTTGTCTCGGCGATGCGCTTTCCATGCGTACGTCTCGTCAGCTTCCATCCTAATGCTCGGCCTTCCACGTTGTGACTCAATGACACCCCAGGAAGTAGAAGCAGGAGATACCACCAATGTGGTTAGTCCTTGAGCTCCCTCCTTGACCTCTAGCCATTGTTTGGGTGTTGTTGGCATTGTGTGCTGTGTTATAGGCTAGGTACCTCTTGTGGTGAATGCCCATCCTGACCATGTCTGTATTGGTGGGGTAACCATGAGGTAACTGAGGAAGGCTAGACCAAGGTCTTCTATGAACCCAGTCACCAGGCATTAGACGAGACCCTGAAGGAGAAGAGACTTCCTGTTAGACTCCCACCAGGGGGTCTCCCACAACTCTCTGTGAAGGCTGCAGCCCAGGTTGACCTGCTCTGTTCATCATGGATACTGTGGTGTTTGTATCATAGGAACAGGAGGGTCTATCTCTATCAGCCCCAGGTCCTGCTTCATCCCTGCACTGAGAATGTGAAAAAAAAGGGTCTGGGCTGCAGACTGGATCCCTGACTGGAACCTCTGTCTCGGTGATGACCACCAAAGCTGAGGTTGTTCAGTCCACCATGGATTGTAGACTTATAACAAAAATTGCACAGAAAAGCATAAAGGTTTACATAACCTATGACATGCTATAATAAAATGTTAACCACAGCCAAGCCCGTCTCTTAACACTGATTCAAGTACCTAATAATATGGAGCCATTTGAGTTTGTTATAAATACCTCAATGACGCAATGGTACAAAAACAACAGTCAGTCAGCACAGATTACATTTTGTATTTAATTTCAAGATAAAAAAAATTAAAAAATAGAAGAAACCCACACACTGCTCCTGCTAGTATCACTGCTCTTTATTAAGCTTTAAGTATCGGCCTCAAGGCCTTCATCAGAGATTTGAGTGTTTACAACCTGCACCCTTATGTAGACACTGCTCCACCAATGCATCGAATGGGTATTGGAGTCGAGGGAAAATAAGCAAGTGTTACCAAATATAACAATGTGCATTTCATAAGTATTATAAAGTGTGTACATAAAACGTATTAAACCAGACTAAAACCACAATGAGGACATCGACCTATCAAGTTCACATCAGAGTATTATTTATAACATGATAGTTTTTATAACATGATAGTATGATATCTTGACTTTCTCTGTGCCACAAAATCTAAAAAGGTAGAAATGTAATTAAAATGTATTGGGACTGGATAATCCAGGTTGTTACTCCTGATGGAACTTTTACGTTCACTACTTCTCTTTGAGAGAACGAGAGGTTTTACCTACATAACACAGCCCATATGGACATTTAATTATAGATAACATGGGTGGTGGAGCGCGTAATAATGTCATTTATTTGGACCCGTTTTTTTTGTACGTGGATGGCAGAAATATTCAAACTTCATATTGTTGCACTGTGTGCAACCTCTGCATTTATAACTACCATTCAGAAGAGCCAAGGCCTTGGCTTTTTATGCAGTCATCTCTTTATGCATCATTTGATTTTAATCATTTTTATACGTCGCTTGTTTGTATACATTGCAAAGACATTGGCAACTTTGTAATAGTAGTCAACTTTTGTCACAGAGCTACACCACGTGATTCTATGTTTAGCTGAGATCTTCTGTGTATAAAGTGAAGCGGGAGGGCAAAAAAGCATCGAAGGACGCACTTAGTTATTCTATAGACCACTCGTAGAACAGCCACCTTCAAAGTAATGACTCGGGACGTCGGGTTTGAAATGAAAGCTTATGTTAGTAATACAACTTGTTCACGTTACATTTAACAACTTTAGATTCTACAAAACAATAACATTAAATTGCTATCGAAAGTCAGGATAATCACTTGTCACTTGTACATAACTGGCGCGTTCTCTCGCTACCTCCTGTCGCAAGGCATTCTGGAACTTGCAGTCAATAGCGTAATCCAATACCAACCAATACAACATAAAAATGTATGTGGTTCTCTCAATCCCCAACACACGGATTCTAATACAATTACATAACAACTAACGAAAATATCTGTAGATAAAGCTCAATGAATTAACTGTAAACATTAACTCTGTAATCCATTAAAGTTACAAATTGGTCTAAGGCAGAAGTTAGATTACAATCATTTTGAAATGCAACGTTAACGATGGTTTTGGAAACAGCGCGGAGATTTACCGGGTCGCCTACGAAGGTTCTAACGATGCACTTAGCCTTAAGATGCTCTTAGAAAACCAGACCAGGGTTCGTTCTGAAGGATTCGTTACCATAGAAATGTACCTGGCTAAAAGCTAAGCCATTTTCGTTGTACATATTATTCCGAGTTGACCAAAGTTACCTCGCTAACTCCTCAAACTACATTTGTAGTATAGGGCTCTGAGCAGCCTGTTTGTATGGTGGACCAAACTGGCCTATACCCTGTCTACGAGCTATTCTCAAAAGGGGCTTTAGTTTTTGAGATGCCCCATACCCGAGGTGGAGCAAAATACAACCATGTCTTCCATCTCCCATTTATGAAATGTTATATCCTACACAGTACAAACACAATATGAAACAGACTTTTTAGGCTTATGACAAAATGTATGGATGCAATATTCTACCCAGGAATATTCAACACTGAAATCTGTTACTCTCATTATTCCAAATGTATCTTTGGATCTTTTCTGCTGACAACAATGAAAATGAATCTTTGTCTTTAAAGGGTAGGAAGCATGAGTTTACTCAAAGTAACAACGTAGTGTGGTCAGATTTAGTCACGGTGTGGTTACCTATAACTCCAAAAACTGCATTTTCTCCTGTGCGTGGTAGTCGAGCGTTTGTAGTAGTTTTCCATTGTCCGTAGCTAGTGCAGTAATACCTACAAGGACTGGGTTACGAGTCATTTGTGACCCAACAACGAGAAGCTAGCTTTGAAATGGGATCAGTTTGTCAGGTTGAAGCGAGCACTTCTACTGTATGCGGTGCTCATTCACCCCGGAGGACTTCAAAAGCTTAGTATAACCAGTGGAATGCAAGATTCGTAATGAGACGGAAACCAGGTGCTGTGCCGAGCGTGAATGTGAAGCCTGCAATCTGTTTCCTACCGACCTACCAGTACATCGCTAGTGTCAGCAGTGATGGAGATAAACCGGGTAAATTACCACACTATATCACTATTGGATTAGCTGCCTCTCCCTCTAAAGGCCTCTCCTTGGCTCTTCTTTGGTAGCTAACTCAGCCGTCAATCGGTAAGTTTCCACTCTCTCTAATTTATATCTGCTTGCTTTTATGTGGGTTCCTGCCTATGCTAGACTAGTTGTTCTCTAGCTTACTACTTAGCTATGTAGACCGTGGTGGTTTGCAAGCTGTTGCTAGTTATCTGGCTAGGCTAACTAGCAGGCTAAAATAACCAACTTTAGCTGGCTGGCTAAGATACCTGCATATCAGTGGAGGCTTGTGACTTGAACAATTGAGGAGGATGGGAGAACCACGGCATAGACGCGGAACGCACAGAGACATCAAAGCTATTTTATTGGTATTTTTTTAAATGCCAGACTATTTTAACCTGTTATGTTCTAATTCTCAGAGTAAAAAACTCAACCCGCAGCTACTCGCCCAAGCCTCTCCAGGTTCTCCTTTACCCAAATCCAGATAGCAGATGTTCTGAAAGAGCTGCAAAACCTGGACCCGTACAAATCAGCTGGGCTTGACAATCTGGACCCTCTATTTCTGAAACTATCCGCCACCATTGTTGCAACCCCTATTACCAGCCTGTTCAACCTCTCTTTCATATCGTCTGAGATCCCCAAGGATTGGAAAGCTGCCGCAGTCATCCCCCTCTTCAAAGGGGGAGACACCCTGGACCCAAACTGTTACAGACCTATATCCATCCTGCCCATCTAAGGTCTTCGAAAGCCAAGTCAACAAACAGGTCACTGACCATCTCGAATCCCACGTACCTTCTCCGCTGTGCAATCTGGTTTCCGAGCCGGTCACGGGTGCACCTCAGCCACGCTCAAGGTACTAAACGATATCATAACCGCCATCGATAAAAGACAGTACTGTGCAGCCGTCTTCATCGACCTTGCCAAGGCTTTCGACTCTGTCAATCACCATATTCTTATCGGCAGACTCAGTAGCCTCGGTTTTTCGGATGACTGCCTTGCCTGGTTCACCAATTACTTTGCAGACAGAGTTCAGTGTGTCAAATCGGAGGGCATGCTGTCCGGTCCTCTGGCAGTCTCTATGGGGGTGCCACAGGGTTCAATCCTCGGGCCGAGTCTTTTCTCTGTATATATCAATGATGTTGCTCTTGCTGCGGGCGATTCCCTGATCCACCGAAAACGCAGACGACACCATTCTATATACTTCCGGCCCGTCCTTGGACACTGTGCTATCTAACCTCCAAACGAGCTTCAATGCCATACAACACTCCTCCCGTGGCCTCCAACTGCTCTTAAACGCTAGTAAAACCAAATGCATGCTTTTCAACCGTTCGCTGCCTGCACCCGCACGCCTGACCAGCATCACCACCCTGGATGGTTCCGACCTTGAATATGTGGACATCTATAAGTACCTAGGTGTCTGGCTAGACTGTAAACTCTCCTTCCAGACTCATATCAAACATCTCCAATCAAAAATCAAATCAAGAATCGGCTTTCTATTCCACAACAAAGCCTCCTTCACTCACGCCGCCAAACTTACCCTAGTAAAACTGACTATTCTACCGATCCTCGACTTCGGCGATGTCATCTACAAAATTGCTTCCAACACTCTACTCAGCAAACTGGATGCAGTTTATCACAGTGCCATCCGTTTTGTCACTAAAGCACCTTATACCACCCACCACTGCAACTTGTATGCTCTAGTCGGCTGGCCCTCGCTACATATTCGTCGCCAGACCCACTGGCTCCAGGTCATCTACAAGTCCATGCTAGGTAAAGCTCTGCCTTATCTCAGTTCATTGGTCACGATGGCAACACCCATCCGTAGCACGCGCTCCAGCAGGTGTATCTCACTGATCATCCCTAAGGCCAACACCTCATTCGGCCGCCTTTCGTTCCAGTTCTCTGCTGCCTGTGACTGGAACGAATTGCAAAAATCGCTGAAGTTGGAGACTTATCTCCCTCACCAACTTCAAACATCTGCTATCTGAGCAGTTAACCGATCGCTGCAGCTGTACATAGTCTATCGGTAAATAGCCCACCCATTTTTACCTACCTCATCCCCATACTGTTTTTATTTATTTACTTTTCTGCTCTTTTGCACACCAATATCTCTACCTGTACATGACCATCTGATCATTTATCACTCCAGTGTTATTAATCTGCAAAATTGTAATTATTCGCCTACCTCCTCATGCCTTTTGCACACAATGTATATAGACTCCCCTTTTTTTCTACTGTGTTATTGACTTGTTAATTGTTTACTTACTCCATGTGTAACTTTGTGTTGTCTGTTCACACTGCTATGCTTTATCTTGGCCAGGTCGCAGTTGCAAATGAGAACTTGTTCTCAACTAGCCTACCTGGTTAAATAAAGGTGAAATAAAAAAATTTAAAAAATGGACATTTCTGAAAGCTTAACCAAGTTAATTCTGCTCAAAGGGTCAATATAGCTGAATTCAGACAACTTTTTCAACCACCACAAGTATATATGCCCTTGCCCTCCAAATACACCTCCTCTGTTTTCAATCAGGATCTCAGCGATTGGAAAGCTGCTGCGGTCATCCCCCTCTTCAAAAGCGGTGACACCCTAGACCCAAACTGTTGCAGACCTATATCCATCCTGTCCTGCCTATCTAAAGTCTTCAAAAGCCAAGTTAATAAACAGATCACTGACCATTTCGAATCCCACCGTACCTTCTCCGCTGTGCAATCCGGCTTCCGAGCCGGTCACGGGTGCACCTCAGCCACGCTCAAGGTACTAAACGATATCATAACCGCCATCGATAAAAGACAGTACTGTGCAGCCGTCTTCATCGACCTGGCCATGGCTTTCGACTCTGTCAATCACGTGTTCTTATCGGCAGACTCAATAGCCTTGGTTTTTCTCATGACTGCCTCGCCTGGTTCACCAACTACTTTGCAGACAGAGTTCAGTGTGTCAAATCGGAGGGCATGTTGTCCGGACCTCTGGCAGTCTCTATGGGGGTACCACAGGGTTCAATTCTCAGGCTGACGCTTTTCTCTGTATATATCAATGATGTTGCTCTTGCTGCGGGTGATTCCCTGATCCACCTCTACGCAGACGACACCATTCTGTATACTTCTGACCCTTTCTTGGACACTGTGCTAACTAACCTCCAAACGAGCTTCAATGCCCCACAACACTCCTTCCGTGGTCTCCAACTGCTCTTAAACGCTAGTAAAACCAAATGCATGCTTTTCAACCATTCGCTGCCCGCACCCGCCCGCCCGACTAGCATCACCACCCTGGTTTCGACCTAGAATATGTGGACAACTATAAATAACTAGGTGTCTGGCTAGACTGTAAACTCTCCTTCCAGACTCATATTAAACATCTCCAATCCAAAATCAAATCTAGAATCGGCTTTCTATTTCGCAACAAAGCCTCCTTCACTCACGCTGCCAAACTTACCCTAGTAAAACTGACTATCCTACCGATCCTCGACTTCAGCGATGTCATCTACAAAATAGCTTCCAACGCTCTACTCAGCAAATTGGATGCAGTTTATCACAGTGCCATCCGTTTTGTTACCAAATCACCTTATACCACCCACCACTGCGACCTGTATGCTCTAGTCGGCTGGCCCTCGCTACATATTCGTCGCCAGACCCACTGGCTCCAGGTCATCTATAGGTCTATGCTAGGTAAAGCTCCGCCTTATCTCAGTTCACTGGTCACGATAACAACACCCACCCGTAGCACATGTTCCAGCAGGTATATCTCACGGATCATCCCCAAAGCCAACACCTCATTTGGCCACCTTTCCTTCCAGTTCTCTGCTGCCAGTGACTTGAACGAATTGCAAAAATCGTTGAAGTTGGAGACTTTTATTTCCCTCACCAACTTTAAACATCAACTATCTGAGCAGCTAACCGATCACTGCAGCTGTACATAGTCCATCTGTAAATAGCCCACCCAATCTACCTACCTCATCCCCATACTGTTTTTATTTTATTTACTTTTCTGCTCTTTTGCACACCAATATCTCTACTTGCACATCATCATCTGCTCATTTATCACTCCAGTGTTAATCTGCTAAATTGTAATTATTCGCTCCTATGGCCTATTTATTGCCTACCTCATGCCTTTTGCACACACTGTATATAGACTTTCTTTTTTCTACTGTGTCATTGACTTGTTTATTGTGTTATTGGCTTGTTTATTGTTTACTCCATGTGTAACTCTGTCTGTGTCACACTGCTTTGCTTTATCTTGGCTAGGTCGCAGTTGCAAATGAGAACTTGTTCTCAACTAGCCTACCTGGTTAAATAAAGGTGAAATAAAATATAAAATATATTAGTCCAATATAGGCACTCCCCTTCTCACCAATCCTTACATATTTTATGGTTCGACAGGAAGATGAAGTGATGAGGGAAAAAACAAAGGGATAAACCAGGAAAAAACAAAGGGATAAACCAAAGGGGATTTGACCTGACCTCAACCCCCTTAAGGCCTAATCCAAAGACCTCCACCTGTATCCACTATAGCAATGCTGTGACTTCCCCTCGTCTACCCAACACATTCCAAAGCCATCTGGCTCCTAGAGAACTTCGGATGAAAAAAACAGTCTCTTTCACTCCTTAGATACTAAACTTCTGAGTATAACAATGTTCCAAGTTTAACCCAGAATCTTACAAACCTAAAGCATGTAATTAAGAAATGTATAGTACAATCACAGCAGTGATTGAATGAGGGTATAAGGCATGAGTTGAGGTGTTCAGAGGCTTGACTTCAGTGCAGGACAGGGGTTGAGGTGTTCACAGGCTTCAGTGCAGGACCGGCTCATCATGGATGGATGGTGTTGGAGAATAGCTCAACTCTTCCACTGAGGGCAGGACAGGATTTGACGAGGAAGACAAAAAACAATAACACTACACAGTTAAACAAAAGAGCTAATGAGTTAGTCCAAGCCAGGAGTAAAATCATTGATGTGTAATAATGGGATTGTGCTCGTGTGTGAGTGACTCTACATACAGTAATGAGAAAATTGATAGGGGTACTCACAGTGCTTGGAGAGGAAACATTCAATGTGCCAGTGGATGAGAATGAGATGTGGCTTCAGTTCATGTCAGGAGTTGACAATGGTAGTCACTTCTTAAATCAGGTAACAGGAGGGGACTTAGATGTAAATACAAATAGCAGATACATTCCATTACAGCTGCGCCATCTTAGGTTTGGACAACGAGTTTCTCCATGAAGTTAAACTCAGACATCTCAGAATTCACAAAGTCAAACACAGACTGCGCATCTCACCCACATGACAAATCAAAGTAGCCCAAGAAACGTTCCTGAATAAAGCCCTGATCATCCACATACCTTACAACTTCAAGCAGACTGGTGGCGCCATAGGTCCCAGAGGGGTGTTGCAATTTTTTTCCCCCGGGGCCTAGAGTTTTTCCTTATCTAGTAACCTAACCAGGAAAACTCTGGACCCTATAAGGTATGACAGTGATTAATACGTGGTAAAGAGGTTTCATGGGTTATGATGGGACCAGTTTTTTCTAATCAGGTCACATGCTTTTAAAAACCATGACAAACTGCAGCAACCTTATACTTGTTCATATGAATTACACTACCGTTCAAACGTTTAGGGCCACTTAGAAATGGCCTTGTTTTGAAAGAAATTTACATTTTTTTTGTCCATTAAAATAACATCAAATTTATCAGAAATACAGTGTAGACATTGTTAATATTGTAAATGACTATTGTAGCTGGAACTGGCTGATTTAAAAAAAAAAAAGAAAAAGGAATTTCTACATAGGCGTTGAGAGGCCCATTATCAGCAAACGTCACTCCTGTGTTCCAATGGTACGTTGTGTTAGCTAATCTAAGTTTATCATTTTAAAAGGCTATGTTAGCACAGCTGAAAACTGTTGTAATGATTAAAAAAGCAACAACTGGCCTTCTTTAGACTAGCTGAGTATCTGGAGCATCAGCATTTGTGGGTTCGATTACAGGCTCAAAATGGCTAGAAACAAAGAACTTTCTCCTGAAACTCGTCAGTCTATTCTTGTTCTGAGAAATGCAGGCTATTCCATGCAAGAAATTGCCAAGAAACTGAAGATCTCAACAGTGATGGGTACTACTCCCTTCACAGAACAGCGCAAACTGGCTCTAACCAGAATAGAAAGAGTGGGAGGCCCCGGTGCACAACTGATTAAGAGGACAAGTACATTTAGAGTGTCTAGTTTGAGAAACAGACGCCTCAAGTCCTCAACTGGCAGATTCAGTAAATAGTACCCGCAAAACACCGGTTTCAACTCAACAGTGAAGAGGCGACCCAGGGATGCTGGCCTTCTTTCAAAAACAAGGACATTTCTAAGTCACCCCGAACTTCTGAATAGTAGTGTATATTTAGACTAGATTAAGAGGGGGATTTCCTCTACCCAGACACATACACAACCACTGATAGACAATAGAACTCACTGGGCTTATGCAACTGTAGGCCTAATAACATTAATTTGCATGTCATCACTATCATCCCATACAGCATGTCCAATCTCTGTTTAGGTGCAGCCTAGGCTGCTGCAACATTTATGTAATGAGTTATTGCTTGTCTGTCCGGAGTGATTGTGTTATCACCTTTGCTAAATAAATACAGAAGGAAAGTGGAAAGCCTACTTGAGCGAGCATAATACAAATGCGCCTCGTCAACCTCTCTCTTTAATCACACTTAAGGTATTATGCGATGGAAGCTATCAACATATTCTGAATGGATTACGACATCTCAGAAAATACAGTCGAAAGTTCCATATGTGAAGCAGGTAAAGTATCGTAACGTGCAATTACCTCTGCAAGTAGTTTCTCTTGTTAGCGGAACTTTCCCTCTCTTCGTGTTCTCTAAACAGCCAATTATTGCATGCTGTGAGGTTCTGTGTTACACATTAAAAGCCCATTACCATATCATATGTGATGGAATATTATTTGCTGTTGGCTTGTGTGGGTGTATGTGTTATGCAACGTAGCTGACTTGAGACCTTTAACAGTTTCAGGGCCATGGGCCTTTTCTCGTGATGGAAAAATACAGAATAACATGAAGACAGGAACTGTGCAATGAGTTGTGGGGGACACATACAGAACGTAGTGTAGCAAACCACAGACTGTCTTTTGTTAGAACTCAAACTTAGCAATAACAGAAACCAGATATGTGATAACGGTATCTAGGGTATGAGCGCATAGATACTCTACACAGCAACAGTTACATCTATCAACTGGAGCGTCCGGGGGCTGGGACCAGCTCGTGCGCCAACAATCAACGATAGGTTGAGTAAACCACACTTAACCTCTACTCTGACAGGCCAGCTCGGAAGCAGGAACTACTTCTGTCAGAGTATTAAAGAAGATACCTTTAGGGTGTTGGCCAGTTCTCTGTTTGCCCTGCGAGGTGGGACAGAGAGCCCGTATATACAAAAATTACATTTACCACTTATTGCTTAGCTAATAAAAAGTACATAGTATACAATCAGTGACTCATTGTCATATTTATCCTGATACCAGATTCGATTGACGCAACCCTAACAATGCCCAAAAATGCAGTGGTGTCGATAGGCAGCTTGATACCGTCTCTGTTTCTTCTTACTTTCTCGTTGTGTTGCGCAGTTTGAATACGCAGTCCTACGTCCATTACATAATCGCTGCAGCTTTTTCCCCAGAAGCTTAAATCTGATGTGGGCATGTCAATGCTCCCTGCTTTTGTTATGGTGTTTGGCTGAACAATTGATGAGATAGGGTTAGTTTAATGGAGTCTGCCACTAGCACAGTCTGTAGTCATATCCCCATTGCGACTGTGTCTGTGCCTCGATCTAGGTTGGGCAGAACTAAACATGGCGGCGTTCGCTTTAGCAATCTCACTGGAATAAAGACCTCCATTCCTGTCATTATTGAAAGAGATTGTGATATCTCAAATAGGGCTACTTAATTTTAGATCCCTCACTTCCAAGGCAATTATAGTCAATGAACTGATCATAATCTTGATGCAATTGGCCTGACTGAAACATGGCTTAAGCCTGATTTCATTTACTGTGTTAAATGAGGCCTCTCCTCCTGGTTACACTTGTGACCATATCCCCTGCGCATCCCGCAAAGGCAGAGGTGTTGCTAACATTTACTATACCAAATTTCAATTTACAAAGATTGAGCTTCTAGTCATGAAATCTATGCAGCCTATTCAATCACTTTTTATAGCTACTGTTTACAGGCCTCCTGGGCCATATACAGTGTTCCCTGAATTCCTATCTGACCTTGTAGTCATGGCAGATATTATTCAAATGTTTGGTGACTTTAATATTCACATGGAAAAGTCCACAGACCCACTCCATAAAGGCTTTCGGAGCCATCATCGACTAAGTGGGTTTTGTCCAACATGTCTCCGGACCTACTCACTGCCACAGTCATACTCTGGACATTAGTTTTGTCCTGTGGAATAAATATTGTGGATCTTAATATTTTTCCTCATAATCCTGGACTATCGGACCACCATTTTATTACGTTTGCAATTGCAACAAATAACCTGCTCAGACCCCAACCAAGGATCATCAAAAGCAGTGCTATAAATTCTCGGATAACCCAAAGATTCCTAGATGCCCTTCCAGACTCCCTCCACCTACCCAAGGACATCAGAGTACAACAATCAGTTAACCACCTAACTGAGGAACTTAATTTAACCTTGCGTAATACCCTAAATGCAGTCGCACCCCTAAAAACAAAAAACATTTGTCATAAGAAAGTAGCTTCCAGGTATATAGAAAATACCCAAATCCTGAAGCAAGCTTCCAGAAAATTGGAACGGAAATGGCGCTACACCACACTGGAAATCTTCCAATTAGCCTGGAAAGACAGTACCGTGCAGTATCGAAGAGCCCTCACTGCTGCTCAATCATCCTATTTTTCCAACTTAATTGAGAATAAGCACAATCGAAAATGTATTTTTGATACTAGGTTCCAAGAAACAAAGATCTTCTGTTGGATCTGACAATTCATCTTGATGGTTGTACAGTCGTCTCAAATAAAACTGTGAAGGACCTCGGCGTTACCATGGACCCTGATCTCTCTTTTGACGAACATATCAAGACTGTTTCAAGGACAGCTTTTTCCATCTACTTAACATTGCAAAAATCAGAAACTTTCTGTCCAAAAATGATGCAGAAAAATGTATCCATGCTTTTGTCACTTCTAGATTAGACTACTGCAATGCTCTACTTTCTGGCTACCTGGATAAAGAACTAAATAAAACTTCAGTTAGTGTTAAACACGGCTGCTAGAATCTTTACTAGAACTAAAACATTAGATCATATTACTGTAGTGCTTGCCTCTCTACACTGGCTTCCTGTAAAGGCTATTGCTGATTAAGGTTTTACTGCTAACCTACAAAGCATTACATGGGCTTGCTCCTATCTTTCTTTCCGATTTGGTCCTGCCATACATACCTACACTGTCCCTAGAATTTCTAAGCAAACAGCTGGAGGCAGGGCTTTCCCCTATAGAGCTCCATTTTTATGGAATGGTCTGCCTATTCATGTGAGAGGCGCAGATTCGGTCTCTACCTTTTAAGTGTTTATTGAAGACTCATCTCTTCAGTAGGTCCTATCGAGTGTAATCTGGCCCAGGGGTGTGAAGGTGAACGGAAAGGCATGGGAGCAACGAAACCCCCTTGCTGTCTCTGCCTGGCTGGTTCCCCTCTCTCCACTGGGATTCTCTGCCTCTAACCCTATTACGGGGGCTGAATCACTGGCGCTCTACCATGTCGTCTCTAGGAGGGGTGCGTCACTTGAGTGGGTTGAGTCTCTGACGTGATCTTCCTGTCCGGGTTGACGCCCCCCTCAGGTTCGTGCTGTGGGGCAGATCTTCGTGGGCTATACTCGGCCTTGTCTCAGAGTAGTAAGTTGGTGGTTGAAGATATCCCTCTAGTGGTGTGGGGGCTATGCATTGGCAAAGTGGGTGGGGTTATATCCTGTCTGGTTGGCCCTGTTTGGAGGTGTAGTCGGACGGGGGTCACAGTGTCTCCCGACCCCTCCCGTCTCAGCATCCAGTAATTATGCTGCAATAGTTTGTGTCGGGGGGCTAGGGTCAGTCTGTTATATCTGGAGTATTTCTCTTGTCTTATCCAGTGTCCTGTGAATTTAAGTATGCTCCCTCTAGTTCTCTCTTTCTCTTCTCTCAGTGGACCTGAGCCCAAGGACCATGCCTCAGGACTACCTGGACAGATGACTTCTTGCTGTCCCCAGTCCACCTGGTCATGCTGCTGCTGCAGTTTCAACTGTTCTTCCTGTGGCTATGGAACCCTGACCTGTTCACCGGACATGCCAACTTGTCCCGGACGTGCTGTTTTCGACTCTCTCTACCGCACCTGTCTCCAACTCTGAATGCTCTGCTATGAAAAGCCAACTGACATTTACTCCTGAGGCGCTGACCTTGTTGCACCCTCTACAACCACTGTGATTATTAGTTGACCCTGCTGGTCATCTATGAACGTTTGAACATCTTGGCTATGTACTGTTATAATCTCCACCCGGCACAGCCAGAAGAGGACTGGCCACCCCTCAGAGCCTGGTTCCTCTCTAGGTTTCTTCCTAGGTTCCTGCCTTTCTAGGGAGTTTTTCCTAGCCCCCGTGTTTCTACATCTGCATTGCTTGCTGTTTGGAGTTTCAGGCTGAGTTTCTGTATAGCACTTTGTGACATCGGCTGATGTAAAAAGGGCTTTATAAATACATTTGATTGATTTTCTTCAGGTCACTGTACCCCCTTTCGCACAAGGCTCTGACTTTCCAAAAAGCAGGCAAGGCCAGCAATACAGGTGGCTTGATGGAAGGCTCCCTGTTAACCTGCTGCACTTTTGATACCAATTGGTATTGAACGCTCTCACCTTTTCATCCTTCTTCATGAAACTGTTCTCAGGCAGAGGTCGACCCTGTGTTTTAATTCGCACCTTTTCTGTGTACTCCAGAGAATTAAAGTGTTTCTTCAACAAAAAGTCCACAACATTTTCGGTAGCATTAGCCATTCTGCTGGCGAAAACTGCATGCTTGTGCTGGTAGCTAGCTAGCTACTGCTACTTGCTTCTGAAGTTTGATATTATTAAATTCAAATTCATTTTTTTAAATTACAGGAGGAGGTAGATTTGAAATTGTTTTCTTGGTTTTAGAACTGTATTTTTGTCCAGTTAATGCAAGTTATTTCAATTGGCCTTGCTATCACTTTTTACTCTCAATCTCTATCCAATAATGTCACCAAGCTTCTTGACACACAGAACCCCCCAGAATGCTCTGCAGCACAACCCCAATACAACACACTAGGTTCATTCTCTGATCATAATCCTATGATTGGATGGATAAGATGTCAGTTCATACTGCAAAATCTTTGATTGGTTGCAGGTCATCCTCCGGAAGTGGTCATAATTACCATGTAGGTCTATGGAAGGGGGGTATTGAAGTCAATCTAGCCAGAGGAAAACTGAAACTAGCTGTCCTCCGGCAACACCATGGTTCTTCCCCAGAAATGCTGTTGAGGTTACAAAATAATTTCATTTTAAAACTGCGTTTTAATCAATTATTTGATGACATATGAATATAATTTGTATAGTTTTATCTGAAAAAAATAACTTTTTAATGTTTCACTTTTTCCTTTTATGAAATTTCACTGAGGAGGATGACCCTCCCCTGCTGCATGTACTGGTAACATGATTTGATAGCAGGTTAGATGGCATTAAGTTTTTCCAAAACTGTGGTCTATATTAATGTGAAAGTCAGTAAAATACTACTAAGTAAAAGTCAAAGTATTTGGTTTTAAATATACTTAAGTATAAAAAGTAAATGTAATTGCTAAAATATACTTAAGTACCAAAGTAAAAGTATAAATAATTTCAAATTCCTTATATTAAGCAAACTAGACAGCACATTTTTCTTGTTTTTAAAATTTACGGATAGCCAGGGGCACTCTCTATAAGACATAATTCACAAACAAAGCATTCGTTTTTAGTGAGTCCACCAGATCAGAGGCAGTAGGGATGACCAGGGATGTTCTCTTGATAAGTGCATGAATTGGACCATTTTCCTGTCCTGCTAAGCCTTCAAAATGTAACAAGTACTTTTGGGTGTCAGTGAAGATGTTTGGAGTAAAAAGTACATTATTTTCTTTAGGAATATAGTGAAGTAAAAGTTGTAAAAAATGTAAAGTAAAGATACCCAAAAAACTACCTAAGTAGTACTTTAAAGTATTTTTACTTAAGTACTTTACACTACCGACGTTAGCAGGCTAGTTGGCTATCAACCTTGCAAGCTGATTTGTAACATTCAAAGTATTTGCTTGTAATTTGGCTGATGACTACTGGTTTCAAATGTAATTGAAACCAGTAGTCATGAGTGTAAATTTTATGGTTTAGTTATTTCTGTTGGAGTTTACATTATGGAGAATAGGGTGGCTTGCCTGGGGCCTCTATATTACGTCACACCGTGCATTAACATCTTCCGGCATGACTTCGGCATTCTGATGGGTTTTATGTAATAACTTGAAAAATAGAAAAGTGAGGTAACTTTGCATTTGGACTTTTGATGCGTATACTAATGCAATTCCATATGTTACATTTGGTTGAATTTTTATGCTACCTACCCTTTAATGCAGGTTTTGATCTAAACTTCAGAAGTTATCAAGTGGAATGGTTACAATTTTATGTTAATATAGTGGGATGGTTTTTCTGCTGGTGTATTCTGAGGTAGCTCCTTTCTGTGAACTTCTTCCCGCATTGCGTACAGGCGAACTGCCCCTCTCCCGTGTGGACCTTCAGGTGTATCTTCAGATTGTCCTGGCGGGAGAACCTCTTCTCACACTGGGGGCAACTGTAAGGTTTCTCCCCTGTGTGGACCCTCTGGTGCCTCTTCAGGTCACGAGTCTGGGCGAAGCGCATCTGACACTGGCTACAGCTGTAGGGTTTCACCCCTGTGTGGACCCTCTGATGGATCTCCACCTTCTGGAGGCAGCTGAAGCCTTTGTTACAGAACATGCAGAGGAACCGTTTCTCTTTACTATTGCCTGATGTGGCTCCCCCTCCCGGAGCCTGGTCTCTAGCCTTCTCGTTTGTGTTCAATACCTGATCGAAAAGGACTTTTGAATCGCAAGGCCCCACTGACGTGGACACTGGGTCGCGATCCCTGAGCGAATGTAAAGGAGAGTGGGTCGCAACATTTGGATTGGTCTCTAAGCTTTCCCTGTAATCTAAGGAATCTCTGCCCTGGGACTGTCCGTCTCCTAGATGACTATCTGCATTCCATGTGGAAGGAGCATCGCCCTCCACTTTCACAGTCTCCTCATCTACCACTATAACCTCCACTTTCTTGTCTTGGCACCCTTCAGAGTATACACTACTACTGTACTCGTTCCAGTCCCCTCTAGACAGATCATTCTGTCTCTCTAAGCCCAAGGATATGTTGCCAGCGTCCATTTCTGTCACGTAAGAACAAGACAGGTCATCACCGCCAGTGTCTAGCGCATTATCATCACCGTCTCCACGGCAATGAACCATCCTCTGGCTCTGGTGAAATACAGGTAAGTACTCTGAGCCTGGAGCTGGAGGACAGCCCAGTCTCTCTGGATCTGATCTGTGGTCATATCCTGTGTGCAAGAGCCTGTGGTTTTCAGTTAAAGTCTCAGGGTCCATCTCTGACGACGTTCGGTATTCCACTGACCCGATGCTGCATCGGGTCCTGGGCAGCGCTGGGGCGGTGATGGGGTTCTCTGTGGCTAAAGGAGCCGTTCTTTCAGTCTTCTCCTGCTTGACCAGAGACGATCCTCCAGGACCTGCAGCCTCTGCATCTGCAGACTGACGAGAAGAGAGGTGGTACATGAGTTGAATTGGATAACAATGTCATAGGGAAGTCGCACAAGCTCCTATATCCTCCTAAGACCCAGCAATTCATTTTTATGTTCTTTAATGGACATTCGTTTTTGATCCGTATCTCTAAGGCCATACATGCCACTGTGTTAGGTCCTGTTGTACCTATGAGAGGACATTTTGGGCTTTTCAAATATCACGTGTAGCGGTGTCACCTTCATAATTTTTACTTGTGTGTAATTATTTTTGAGAGTTTGATATTCAATTTTCTAATAGGTAAATATCTCAAGAATAGTTTGTTTTCAGAGCAGTGGAATAATTTTCACACGAAATAAGATCTAAAGAAGAGCTTGTTAATAAATGTTTTCTGTTCATATTCACTATCAATTTTTATGTCCAAACTTTTTTTCCCGGGTCTCTGGAGGCTATGACAGGTAAATGTGGGTGTACAAAAGCTGAAGAACAGCAGGTAGCCTAGTGGTTAGAGCGTTGAGCCAGTAACCAAAAGGTTGCTAGATCGAATCCCTGAGCTGTCAAGGTAAAAATATGTCGTTCTGCCCCTGAACAAGGCAATTAACCCACTGTTCCTAGGCCGTCATTGTAAATAAAAATTTGTTCTTAACTGACTTGCCTGTTTAAATAAAGGTAAAATAAAATAAATAAAAAAGAACATACGCACATCCAGGTACTTTCCGCAGGTCCTGGAGTTGAAGGCAAACTCGTGGAAAACAGAACGGAAAATGCAGCACACTGCTGCTCATGCTCCCAGGTGATATTTATTTACAACAACATGTAAGCAAGTGAATAGCTGAGGGTAGCATTGGGCATTTGAAATTATTTCACTATTTAAATAATATCATGATATTTTTGTGTTTTAAAGAATGTATTTTAAAAAAAAAGAGTTTTACTTCAATGAAGATTTGAGAGAGAAGGTGCTCTACACTAATTGTGGGGTAGGGTTTAGAGAGGAGCAGGGGCAAGTGTGTGTGTAGCACGGAGGGAGAAAGTAGCCAAACCAACTCACGCTAGTTAGACGAACTTGTTGCTGCCATAGTTTATGTGTCATGCATGTCTTGACTGCATCGTTGTAAAGACACTAGCTAGCTACAGTAGACACCAAAGTTAGCCAGCTAGCTAACTAAAGTAGCAAGGCTGAGGCTATTTTGCTGGGCTTCCCTCCCTTGTCTTCAACTCCGTTCATATGAAACAGCCTACCTGTTGGTTGATCATTGTAGCCAACTTAATTCTGTAACTTGAATTCCATTTTGCATTGATTAGAAAGCTCCCACTTCACTTGCTACACATGGTTCCTCTTGATTGACCGACAATAAGCTGCACCAGTGTGAAACGTATGTGGGCTACCGGTGCCTTTTTTTTTAAAATGAAAACTGTCAAACTGTTTTATAAAAAAATGTAATGTAATGGTCTATCCTTGTAGGCTATGTAGCAGTGTCACATAGATCATTATTTAATTTTAGAAAAATGAATACTCTCCCTAGTAATCGAATAGTAACAGTTTGGATATTCGAATAACCATGCCCATCCCTAGCTGAGGGGAGCCTTTCTGAAATAAACTGGCCACATTTGCTTTACAAAGTAACAAGTTTTAGGCAACTCTATTACACTAACCTCTATCAAAATAACATGCTGGATAGAGGTTCCACTCCCCTCATCAACAGTGATTGGTTGGTCATCTCTCCATGTATTGTGTACCGCTGGCTTCACAAAGCTCCTGTGGCCTCCAGTGAGATGTCCTTCACCTGAGAGGGTTATTTGGGGAAAAGAGGTGCTTAGTAGAGCCTGACCTATATGTTTTTTTTTTTTTGTCCAATACTGATTCCGGTACTGGGGTGACAAAACTTAACGATACAGATATATCTACCGATATACTGTTACAGTGGAAAATTAAAGTGTAATATTTTCATAAATTGCTGTCCAATAACTACTTCAAATGTTGATTTCTTATATTGTGACAAATTATACGTAAGAATGGCCGCAATTGTTCAGATAAGCATCAGATTACCTTTTTCCATATCGGTTAGTTTCAATTATCCACTGATACCAATATCGGTCGGACTCTAGTTGTTAGATTAGCTACCGTGAATGCTCAACAGTATATTGTACACTATTGACACAGTCTAGAATTGGCAAGGATGTAAGTTAACATTTCTCATAACTTCTTGATATACTATTTATTGATTGATGTATGTGTCCATTTTTTTCATTGAATAAATAAACCGGAAATACAATAAACAAACATCTGGTTAGAATATTATATTGTGTCTTTACGCAAGATAGCTAAGTAATCAGGGGAATTATTGCTTATTATCCAAGAACTGACCAAGCTCTCAAGAACCCAAGTGGGGTATACCCAGTTTACAGCCGCCGCCCCCCAGGTTCTCGGTTGATGGTACTGATCCCAGTTTGCTCCCTCGAACTACAATCTCGACGACACTGTTTAATCCAATCCGCTGCCTCGGCTACCTTGCGCTCACATTTCCATTGGACCATTACATTCCACATTTCCTGTGTTTCACAAAATACAACCGCATGCAATTTTGCAAGTGTTTCTTTTCTAGTTGAAAAATAATTTATTGCTTATTTGAAACATTTAGTTTCACTGCTCTAATTACGTTGGTAACCAGTTTATAATAGCAATAAGGCTCCTCGGGGGTTTGTGATATATGGCCAATATACCACGGCTAAGGGCTGTGTCCAGGTCGCGTCGTGCTGAAGAACAGCCCTTGGACGCCATATACCACCACACTGCTTAAATAACAGTTACAGTCTATTTGAATGGGTTAACTAAGACCCAATTCTGGGTAACACATCTGAACATGTGTGCAAAGGGGAAGGGGGCGACAGGCAGCACAGCCTTCTGCAAAATGTACCTCTTGCCATTCCTCTGTATCGGTCGAGGATCTTGACACTACTGGGACGACTGGCAAGGACGCGCTCCCGTGATACCTTCAGTTCGAGTAGCTGTAGTTTCCTCCGCAATGCCCTGTTTTCTTTCTGGCTTTGAGTTATTTCCAAACTAAACACTGCATGTTCGTCGTCTATGAGTTTACAGATCTCTGCCACGGCTGCATTCGCTAGCACCTCCATGATGGAGGCTATTTGAGTGTGAAACACCATACAGTTAGCTAACGTCAGCAACTAGCAAGCTAGCGTTACCTAGATAACATATAAACTTTAAGTCCTGTCTCCAACGCGAATTACACACTGCCTGTGGTAGGTTTGTGATATTTTCTGTTCCAGCGTGTTAATAAACGTCTAAATAAAAACACTTAACATGGAAAGTGTTCTTGGTCACTGTTTACTTCCGTTTACACTTGAAAGGAAATTATCTTATTGGTTGGCGTCATAGCTCAAAGGTTGTGGTTAAATGAAAAAGGTACGCGCACCGTTCTTTGAAACGCGGTACTGGTTTTTATACTGAACAAAAATACACTGCTCAAAAAAATAAAGGGAACACTTAAACAACACAATGTAACTCCAAGTCAATCACACTTCTGTGAAAACTGACTGTCCACTTAGGAAGCAACACTGATTGACAATACATTTCACATGATGTTGTGCAAATGGAATAGACAACAGGTGGAAATTATAGGCAATTAGCAAGACACCCCCAATAAAGGAGTTGTTCTGCAGGTGGTGACCACAGACCACTTCTCAGTTCCTATGCTTCCTGGCTGATGTTTTGGTCACTTTTGAATGCTGGCGGTGCTTTCACTCTAGTGGTAGCATGAGACGGAGTCTAAAACCCACACAAGTGTCACAGGTAGTGCAGCTCATCCAGGATGGCACATCAATGCAAGCTGTGGCAAGAAGGTTTGCTGTGTCTGTCAGTGTAGTGTCCAGAGCATGGAGGCGCTACCAGGAGACAGGCCAGTACATCAGGAGATGTGGAGGAGGCCGTAGGAGGTCAACAACCCAGCAGCAGGACCGCTACCTCCGCCTTTGTGCAAGGAGGAGCAGGAGGAGCACTGCCAGAGCCCTGCAAAATGACCTCCAGCAGGCCACAAATGTGCATGTGTCTGCTCAAACGGTCCGAAACAGACTCCATGATGGTGGTATGAGGGCCCGACGTCCACAGGTGGGGGTTGAGCTTACAGCCCAACACCGTGCAGGACATTTGGCATTTGCCAGAGAACACCAAGAATGGCAAATTCGCCACTGGCGCCCTGTGCTCTTCACAGATGAAAGCAGGTTCACACTGAGCACATGTGACAGACGTGACAAGAGTCTGGAGACACCGTGGAGAACGTTCTGCTGCCTGCAACATCCTCCAGCATGACCGGTTTGGCGGTGGGTCAGTCATGGTGTGGGGTGGCATTTCTTTGGGGGGCCGCACAGCCCTCCATGTGCTCGCCAGAGGTAGCCTGACTGCCATTAGGTACCGAGATGAGATCCTCAGACCCCTTGTGAGACCATATGCTGGTGCGGTTGGCCCTGGGTTCCTCCTAATGCAAGACAATGCTAGACCTCATGTGACTGGAGTGTGTCAGCAGTTCCTGCAAGAGGAAGGCATTGATGCTATGGACTGGCCCGCCCATTCCCCAGACCAGAATCCAATTGAGCACATCTGGGACATCATGTCTCGCTCCATCCACCAACGCCACGTTGCAGACTGTCCAGGAGTTGGCGGATGCTTTAGTCCAGGTCTGGGAGGAGATCCCTCAGGAGACCATCCGCCACCTCATCAGGAGCATGCCCAGGCATTGTAGGGAGGTCATACAGGCACGTGGAGGCCACACACACTACTGAGCCTCATTTTGACTTGTTTTAAGGACATTACATCAAAGTTGGATCAGCCTGTAGTGTGGTTTTCCACTTTAATTTTGAGTGTGACTCCAAATCCAGACCCCCATGGGTTGATACATTTGATTTCCATTGATCATTTTTGTGTGATTTTGTTGTCAGCACATTCAACTATGTAAAGAAAAAAGTATTTAATAAGAATATTTCATTCATTCAGATCTAGGATGTGTTATTTTAGTGTTCCCTTTATTTTTTTGAGCAGTGTATAATGTTTTGGTTTGCCTGAGATAAGGGAAACTCAGTCCCTCAGATTAATATAGAATTTTTAAAATAAATCAGCACAGATTTGATTTTTTATTTAATTTCAACAAAATGGTCATACTCTATCCTACTGGACTTGAAGTACAGTACTTTTATTTCACAAAACGATATGTAACAAGAAGTATACATTTTCTCACTATGGTAACACAATCTTTGGTAAATCTGGTACCCTCGACTTTGATAAAATTAATGTAAGAATACTTTGGAAAAGGTTCAACATTAAATTACACACAGCTTCACTACTTCATGCCAAGTAAACATGAAGTAAAGCACTATATTTTCTCATAAAACACCAGCATCAAACAACATGACAGGGTTGTCACTTTACATCAGTGAAGCATTTTTACAGACACCATCCCACCAACCATATCATCTACTCTGCCTCATGATACTACACAGTACCAGTCAAAAGTTTGGACACACCTACTCATTCAAGGGTTTGATCTGGGCCTGTATCCATAGTCTCAGAGTAAGAGCAATGATCTAGGATCCCCACCTGCCTATACAGGACTGGCTCTGACCTAATACCATTCATGTAGTTGACAGTGGACTAAACCTCAGTGACACTGTGTGTGGTCTGTGTGCTGCTCAGTTGGTTACTCTGTGGGTTCAGACAAGGTGTATTGTGGTTGTCCTCCATGACCATGGTCCCCTCAGGGTTCCCCAGACCCTCCTCACAACCCTCCTCCTTCACCAGCAGCACCTCTGGACCCTCCTTCTCCTGGAAGAGACAGGTGATACAGATTACACAGACATACACTGCCTCAGGTACGTACACGCAGATAATAAACACACTTTCAACATAGTGTTTACCCACCCTGGGGCGGCAGGGTAGCCTAGTGGTTAGAGAGTTGGACTAGTAACCGGAAGGTTGCAAGTTCAAACCCCCGAGCTGACAAGGTACAAATCTGTCGTTCTGCCCCTGAACAGGCAGTTAACCCACTGTTCCTAGGCCGTCATTGAAAATAAGAATTTGTTCTTAACTAAATAAATAAATAAAAATTCCCAACTACATAAATGCTGTAGTTACATAATGACTTCATTGATGTTAAACCCATCATGGTGGACATAAATATGTTGTGGATATGAGTCATATGTTGTATATGTTGTATGTGTGGATATCTTAGGATAAGTCAAAATTCATCATCAGACGAGCCTAAGTGTACATGTAACCGAGTTAAGAACGTACCGTAAACTCACTCTCACTCACGCTAGCTTGAAATGTTGCCGATGGAGCCATTCCATCGGCAACATTGTTGTAGGGCGAAGTAGTTTTGCACGCTGTCAAGGAGGGCGGTCATGAGTGTTGCTGGTTCAAACAGCTGTTAGCAGCATACGGACTCCCTTCACATTTGTTAGTGTGGGTATATTTAGTAAGTGTATATTGGTTATAATGCACTGTATAATGCACTGTTGCACTGTTGTGTGTATGCAGAATGAGTGTAGAAAATATTAGGAACACCAGAATATTGAGTTGCACCCCCTTTTGCACTCAGTACAGCCTCAATTCATCAGGGCATGGACTCTACAAGGCATCGGAAGTGTTCCACAGAGATGCTGAGCCATGTTGACTCCAATGCTTCCCACAGCTGTGTCAGGTTGGCTGGATGGTGCCTACTACTCGTGATGCTACGTTTGATACCAGAGCTCTGAGGCATGCGTCAAAATTGCTAAGCAGTTTACTTCGAAGCAGTGTGCCGATGCTTGTATTATTTTATCAGATGCACGTGATCAATGACGTCCGAAACGTTTCTTTTTGCTGATTAGCCACCTGATTGGTTTGGTATTGGCTTCTGTAGAAGACAAAAAGGCTACCCCATGCTACGGCCTGTGCGCCGTCATCTATAATAATTTGGCTGTTCTAAATGCTTTTCATCAGCAGGTGCCACTAGTGTACACTGTGTTAATCAAAGCCTCGAGTAATGAACCTATTTTGGACACAACTGGCTGGAAATGCTCAATGCTTCATCTACTACCATACCTTGTACAAACACATTTAAATATTTTATCTTGCACATTCACCCTCTGAATGGCACACATGCACAATACATGTCTCAATTGTTTCAAGGCTTAAAAATGTATCTTTACCCGGTCTCCTCCCCTTCATCTATACTGATTGAAGTGGATTTAACAGGTGACATCAATAAGGGATCATAGCTTTCACCCGGTCAGTCTGTCATGGACAGAGCAGGTGTTCATAATGTTTTGTACACTGTGTCTTCAGGGAGTCTCAATAAAAGTCAGACTGAAAAGTCAGTGTTTATTAAACATAAACCAGTTTTAAATACACCATATGAAAACCACACATCTCAACTAAAACTGCATTCACTTTCTCATTAAAAGTGTATGGGGGGGGGGGGGGGGGGAGTAATGGAAGTAATGAAATAGGTATTTGTGAAAATCACAGCCTACACAATACAAACACTATGCAGGCTTTTTAGGCATATATATCACACAATGTCTGGATGAAATATTCTCCCAAAGAATATTCAACACTGAAATCTGCATCTGTGGGTATTTTCTGCTGACAACTATGAAAATTAATCTTTGTCTTTATTGCAAGGTTTGATCAACACATCAGAAGCTATCCAGCGGAATGGTTACTTTCAATGTTATAGAGTGGAATGGTTTTTCTGCTGGTGTATCCTGAGGTAGCTCCTCTCTGAGAACCTCTTCCTGCAGTGCGTATTGGAAAATGGCCTTTCTCCCGTGTGGACCTTCAGGTGCATCTTCAGCTGGTTCTGACGGGTGAACCTCTTCTCACACTGGGGGCAGCTGAAGGGTTTCTCCCCTGTGTGGACCCTCTGGTGCCTCTTCAGGTCACCAGCCTGGGCGAAGCGCATGTTACACTGGGTACAGCTGAAGGGTTTCACCCCTGTGTGGACCATTTGGTGCCTTTTCAGGCTGGACGAGTGGGAGAAACTAGCCCGGCACAGATGGCAGCTGAACGGTTTCTCCCCCGTGTGCATCCTCTGGTGGATCTCCACCTGTTTGGGGAAACTGAAGGCTTTCCCACAGAACGAACACAGGAAGCGCTTCTCTTTGCCACTGGATCTGCTGATAGCATTACTACCACTTTCATTTGTCAATGGGCTTGCGTAGCCATTTAGTGTTGAGGCACTGGCCTTGTCTGAGGTCTGGTTTAACATTAGGAAAGTGTGAGGAGGACGAAGGCCAGGGAGTGTCTGTGTTGTCTCAGGGTCCATGTTCCAGTTGATGGATCCTATAGAAGGCAGGTTGAAGGCAGCACCTGTTAGGGGGTTAACCTGAGGCACCATCAGTCTCTCTGAATCACAACTATAAGAGCAGGAGGGAGCATCGCTAACCAACTCTGTGTCTGTTCTCTCCAGCTGAATACAGACACCTCCCCGCCCTCGCAGACCTAATCTACGTCTCGCCCTGGTCTCAGCCAGTCTGTTGCCATGGAGACTAAGTTCAGCTGTTGTTTTTTCTTTCACTGTCGGTTTCTGGTTGTGGTTAACAGTGTTGTTCCCCAGCCCAGAGTTGAGGACACTGTCCCATCCGCTGACCTCCATTATGTTGCATCTGGTCCTGGCCTGCTCAGTGATGTCGTCCCCTGGGATCTTAGCTGCACCGGTCTTGGAATCCAAGATGGACACCCAGACTCCTCTGTTAGCCTCTAGCCAACCACCTGCGGGAAGAGGTTACAAAATAGACTTCATAAACATGGCAGAGAACTAAACATATGGAGTTTTATGGAAAAAAATCATAGCCAGGTGCATCACTATCCCATTGAAAATCAATTACTGTATGTAGGCTATATGTATTTCTCTCTTACCTTGCTCCCCCATCTTTAGTCCACTCAGCAGGTCAGTGCTCTCGGATATGTCTTCTATTCTCTCCTCTTTGACTACCAGCAGATCAATCTTCCCATCCTCAATGTCTACTGGCTGTAAGAGATACAGAGTGAGAGGATGTTGGATCAAGAAATCTGATATGAGCACCCTGCTATGGCGCATCTGATTGGGCAATGAGGTATTGCTATGAATACTAAGCAAATGTGTTAGTCGATTTGATTACTTGACACTATTTAATGATTTGCTAAGTCAAAGACATGGTCCCACACTTAAAACAAAATTAATCAAGACCTGGGCCAGTATCCACAGTCTGAGAGTAAAAGTGCTGATCTAGGATCAGGTCCCCACCTGCCTATATACAGGAATGCAAACTGGTGAGGTAACACTTTTTTGGGGGGGCACTGAAACATGCAAAAGAAAATCCCTGCTAGGGGGAAATACAGGTTTTGACTAATTAATTAAACAACAAAGAATATGATCTACATGATCAGTCTCTGTGTATAAAATAAAAAGTGGTTAATGTGAACCTAACTCACAGCTAAAAAATGTAAGGAAAGCAATCCAATGTTATTTGTTGCCTAGATTTTACAACAAATGACACTCAAGTCTTGAGAAAAAAAACAATACAATAATATTCCAGTTAGCCATGACAGCCTTTAAAATAGAACGCTTGTTACCATGACAGCCTTTATAATAGAACGCTTGTTACCATGACAGCCTTTATAATAGAACGCTTGTTACCATGACAGCCTTTTCAAATAGAATGCTTGTTACCATGACAGTCTTTAAAATAGAACGCTTGTGACCCCAAGCACATCTAAATATTGCACTTGGGGGAAAAAAATCTTAAAGTAGAAATAGAATGAAACAAACAGGCATTGTATTTTTGCTCTATTATAGTGGCCACTATAGTAGACATCATCAAGTGCACAAGGCTACATGTGTACAAAAATAACGTTCACTGAGTAAAACATTTAATAATCCCCCCTCACTCACACGAAAGTGTTACGGTCGAGGTCAACACAACAAAAGCAATATCTGTGGGCTACACTGAATGTTATTACATTGTACACTTTCTTCCTGTGGACATCTGCTTTACAATGTGCCAGCAGAGCATGATACCCTTTGTTGGTGTAATTGATCCTCTTTCAGGCAGAGTACACCTGGCGGGAGGGAACGTGTGTGCCGTTTCTTTCACCTCTATTGGCATCCAGCATAAACCAGGCACAGCTCTAGCTACACTTCATCCCTGAACCCACTTGTTTAACAAGCAACGCCTCATGTTCACCTAACTCTCTCATTCTGAAAATGAACCACATACTGTAGAGGGTAAACATTAGTTCACATATAGTAAGTAGTTAGTTCGTTAACATTTCACACAAATTGCCAGGGTCCAGTAAGCAACTTAACGCGTTATAACTTGAGGAACCGCAAGGAGTCGTATAACAGTTATCAGTTAATACTATAGCGAATTATTTAGGTTACTAACGTTAGCTCATCTGATGTTGTAACGTTAGATAGATAGCTGTCTGACTTTATTAGCCAGCTAATTTTCATACAATAAACTAAATGATTTGATCATCAAAGTTGGCTAATGTTGCTCAACAGTTCTCTGGCTAGCTAAAGGAGAGTTCGATCCAGCTAGCAAGATACTTAACAATGCTAATACTTGTTCCACCACTTTCTCCCTCGCCTCAAACTTTCCAAATGCCAGTTGTTTTTCGGTTACAGCTCATGAAGTACGCTTCATCACCTTCTCATCCCCGTCTCCGTGGCCAGGCTTCTCACCTACCTCTTCGTTATTGTTCACAAAAAAACTTCTCTCATCGGATCTACACGATTCAAAACGTCGATTTTCGACGAAAGGTGACTCGTTTGCATCCCTGCTATGTAGTCTTATTCATTATGATTTAAAAGGCGAAACTGAGCAGCACTCATACTCTAAGATACTTTTTGGATACGGGTTCTGACCTAATACCATACAGTGGGTTTACCTCAGTGAGACTGTGTGTGGTCCTGTGCTGCTCAGCTGGTTCCTCTGTGGGTTCAGGAGGTGTAGTCAGGTTGTCCTCCATGACCATGGTCCCCTCAGGGTTCCCCAGACCCTCCTCACACCCCTCCTCCTTCACCAGCAGCACCTCCAGACCCTCCTCCTCCTGGAAGAGACAGGTGATAAAGATTACACAGACATACACTCCCTCAGGTATATACACAAAGATAATAAACACACTTTTGACATGGAGTCTTTAGCCATCCCTACCACGTTTGAGTCCTATACTGTAGTTACAGAATGACTTCATTGTTGTTAAACCCATCATAAATATGATGTTGTGGGTAAAAATAAATAAATAATGATGATAAGTCAAAAGTCATCATCAGACAAACCTGACTAAACTATTTTGACATGTACAGTAGGTGTTTGTTAGTGTCTGGGTTTGTGTAGGTATATTTAGTAAGTGTATATTGGTTATAAAGTGCTAACTGGTGTATGCAGAATAGGGTGAGATCAGATGTGATGTATATTAAAGAGTCTCAATGAAAGTCTTAGAATGAAAAGTCCAATTGTTTTATTAAACATAAACAAGTGTTCAATACACCATATGAAAATCACATACATTTTATTATATATATTTAAAATCGGCATGAACTTGATGTACTGCATTCATTTTCTCATTAAAAGTGTTTTGGGAAAATAATGAAGTAGTTGAATGGAAATAATGAAGTAGTTGAATGGAAATAATGAAGTAGGCATTTGTGAACATGATATGTGACTCGCTTTATCATAATCAGTCACATTGACCCCAAAACACAGTGCTGGAAAATGGAGAATGTTAGCTTTCTACCGAGACCATCATGATCACTCTACTCCAAATGACAAGAAAGTTACGTGCCATTACATGCAGAGTATCACCAAATCATGTTTTTGAGAAAAACACAGTCAACGTTTGCAATTACTTTTAAGACATTTATTCAAATAATGAACAACAACTATTTACTTAATTACAAAACAATACATGAAATCCATTGACGAGTGCCCATGTTCTTCTTTTTCACTTACGCACGCTCAGACACACACACACACACACACACACACACACCATCTTGCTCCGACTATACAGACAGTGTCTGTCTACATCGTTTTCGCGCACACACGTGCACATATATGGATACATGTGCACACAATTGTACACATAAACTATGTATACAAAAGAATGTGGACACCCCTTCAAATGACTGAATTTAGCTATTTCAGCCACACCCGTTTCTGACAGGTGTATAAAATAGAGCACAGCCATGCAATCTCCATCAACAAACATTGGCAGTAGAATGGCCTTACTGAAGAGCTCAGTAACTTTCAATATGGCCCGGTCATAGGATGCCACATTTCCAACAAGCCAGTTCGTACAATTTATGCCCTGCTAGAGCTGCCCCTGTCAACTGTAAGTGCCGTTATTGTGAAGTGGAAACGTCTAGGAGCAACAGCGGCTCACCCGCGAAGTGGTAGGCCACACGAGCTCAAAGAACGAGAAGCTCAAATCGTCTGTCCTCAGTTGCAGAACTTACTACTGAGTTCCAAACTGCCTCTGGAAGCAACGTCAGCACAAGAACTGTTTGTTGGGAGCTTCATGAAATGGGTTTTCATGGCCGAGCAGCCGCACACAAGCCTAAGATCACCATGCGCAACACTAAGTGTCGGCTGGAGTGGTGTAAAGCACGGCGCCATTGGACTCTGGAGCAGTGGAAACACGTTCTCTGGAGTGATGAATCAGACTTCACCATCTGGCAGTCCAACGGAAGAATCTGGGTTTGGCGGATGCCAGGAGAATGCTACCGGCCCCAATGCATAATGCCAACTGTAAAGTTTGGTGGAGAAGGAATAATGGTCTGGAGCTGTGTTTCATGGTTTGGACTAGGCCCCTTAGTTCTAGTGAAGGAAAATCTTAATGCTACAGCATACAATTACATTCTAGACGATTCTGTGCTTACAACTTTGTGGCAACAGTATGGGGAAGGCCCTTTCCTATTTCAGCATGACAATGCCCCCCTGCACAAAGCGAGGTCCATATAGAAATGGTTTGTCGAGATTGGTGTGGAAGAACTTGACTGGTTTGCACAGAGTCCTGACCTCAACCCCATCAAAACACCTTTGGGATGAATTACAACGCAGACTGCGAGCCAGGCCTAATCGTCTAACATCAGTGTCCGACCTCACTAACGCTCTTGTGGCTGAATGGAAGCAAGTCTCCACAGCAATGTTCCAACATCTAGTGGAAAGCCTTCCCAGAAGAGTGGAGGCTGTTATAGCAGCAAAGGGGGGACCAACTCCATATTAATGCCCATGGTTTTGGAATGAGATGTTTAACGAGCAGGTGTCCACATACTTTTGGTAATGTAGTGTACAAGCAACAGAATGAGCTAAAAATGGTCAGAGTAAGTCCTGGTCTCTAAGCAACAACTAAAATGAGAAACGTTAAAGAAAATCTGACTACACCAGTGCGTCACCAGAGAGTAAGGTCCGACAGTCTCTTTGGATCCGATTTGTGTGGGCTTTGGTTAGAGTCTTTGTCACTGGCGTGAGCCGACGAGCGTTTGGTACAAATATAAGTATAGAGATTTAGGAAAACACTCACCATGATCACGCATTAACGTTTTTGTACTAGCGCCACACACAGGACTTTGGTCTCAAATGTCGGTAGCATCAGGATGTCTGACTTCTTAAATCCAGGGATCTGTCCTGGGAGCGGCACCGCGTGGATATTGGTGAAGTTGTTGACATAGTGGACAATTCACTGAGTGTCCTCGTAGGACAGCACCTGTTTTCTGGCGAGATGACCACCACACCTCTTTTTTCCTTGGAGCTTTATCCCGATCCTTAGAACTATAGGACTTTATCACTGCAGTCAGCTTTTTGTAGAAATTCTGACATTTTTAAACATGCCTGTTAAAATGTGCTGAAAGGCACAATGTATTCTCAGCTGTTTTATTTCTATTCATGATTTAGCCTACTACTCATCTTTTCTTAAATATCTCATGAACTTGTTAATACTGTTGCAGCCCCAATAAGAACAGAGGACATCAGGTTGTATTACTCAAATGAAAACTTACGCGTGTCGGAACTTGAATGTTTCTCTGCAGATTTGCTCAAAGAAATATGTCCTCTGATGTTATCTTTTTGTTAGTTCCGGTTCGAGATGACCATTTCCTTGCAGAGGTTCATGGAACCAGAGATCTTGCCAATGAGCACTAGATGTTTTTCATCTGAAAAATAAGACAACTAACAATATACAATTTTTTAACATTCAGTCATTGTCGTCATCTATTCTAGCCAATACATTTTAAAGTGATATAAACATGTTCAATAAAACACAAACTACGCAACCTGTACAGATTGAAATGCATGCGTGAATCACACACACTTTTATTAGTAGTGTAAATGGGTCAGGTTCGATATAAATAAATGTCATAACTTTATAGATGGCCATTTCATGGATTTATGTAACCCGTCTTTAGGACAAATACCAGCACCCACAACATACACAGGTCCCATAAGTTACTATCTACATAGCTAGGTTGCATGGGCTACACATCCCCCACTTCACTCTCTCCCCCCCAAGCCACACATTCACTCACACACACACACAGTTGGCTTTAATACATTAACAGTTAGCTAGTCAGTCTACGTGTGCCTTATCACACCCAAACACACTAACAGATAGACAGACACAGAAAACATGCACACATTACACACCCACATAAACTTGACTACTACTTGAATGGCAAGCACTTACCATTGGTGAGTTAGCTAATTCATCTGGTCACGTCTCTTGACCATCTCCTCGGGGGTAAAAACCAAATATCACGGCTTCCCTTTATTGGACTTGCACGTGCACCTGAACTCGCAATCCTTTTCAATTTCTTGCCCAGCACCACTGACATATTTCCCCTCGACCGACTGAAGCGCCGTCATTGATCGATTCACGATTAACAGGTGCACAGGTGGTCTTGATGCCACTGATCGTCTGAACCAGCTCCCAGCACAACATTACTATTTAAAAATCTTGCGATTTCTCTCTCCCGGAAATCCATCAGTGCAGTTGAAAGCAAAGCTAACTAGCTACGGTGTAGGCAGTAGTGACAGTGTAACTATGTATGATGGGTCTTTATGAGCGAGAGAGTGTAGCCTTTTCCCGCGGATGATACACTACAGTAGCTTTGATTGGGAAAACAGGAAAATCATCCGATTGAATAGCTTATTGTAGCTTGATTCAAACTATATAGTGAGGTAGCTAGTTTGTAATTCATTCATGATTTCGGAATAGATGAGGGTTTTGATAGCGCAGATAAGCTAGTGCCTCGAAAGCCTGATGTGTTACAAGCTAGCATCCACCAAATGGATTGGAAAGTGCTACGTTTCATCCTACATTTAAAGGATTAAAAACTATATTCATACTGAATTTGGCAATTACACATACAGATGATGAAAGCAAAGACATTGTTTTGTTAAAACCAGATGAAACCCCCAAATAGCAAAAAAATCTAAATTTCGACAAAAACACAATTTATATGCAAATTAGTCATTGCTACTTCCGACTGATTATTATAGAGCGAGTCACATATAGTCTACACCAGGGATGGGCAACCCTTTTGTCTATGGATTAACCCCCCCCCCAAGCTATCTAAACTTGTAGTAATCATGGCCGAATTACTGACAGGGGGGACCCAATTGATTGTTAGATATCATATAAAAAAACTGCAAGCATTTGTTTCCACCCTCTGGCAAAATGCATATTATTTCCAAACTTGAAGCAATCATGATTTAATTACTGACCTGGGGGCCCTCATGATCATGCGTAGAATTGCATAAAATTACATTAAAAAATTGCAATCTTCTATCCACCTCATGACAAAATGTGTAGAATTGCAGGAAATGAACTCTAAAACTACAATTTTTTTCTCTTTGCTAAAATGCTCTACTCGCAAAATATAGCTTAGGGCCCCCAAAAGGCTAGGGCGGGCTCTGACTGAGTTCCGATTTTTTTGTGGCTCCCACACCCATCAAAGCTGCCCATCCCTGGCCTACACAGTACAAACACAATATGTAACATACTTTTTAGGCACAAATATGCCTAAAATATATATCACATGTCTGGATGTAATATTCTACCCAGGAATATTCAACACTGAAATCTGCTACTCGCATTATTCCAAATGCATCTGTGGGTCCTTTCTGCTGACAACAATGAAAATGAATCTTTATATTTAATACATCTAAACGTCCTGAAGCTATTGAGTGGAATGTTTTTTCTGCTGGTGTATCCTGAGGTAGCTCCTATCTGAGAATCTCTTCCCGCAGTGCGCACAGGCGAACGGCCTCTCTCCCGTGTGGACCTTCATGTGCATCTTCAGCTGGTGCTGGCGGGTAAATCTCTTCTCACACTGGGGGCAGCTGTAAGGTTTCTCCCCTGTGTGGACCCTTTGGTGCCTCTTCAGGTCACCAGCCTGGGCGAAGCGCATGTTACACTGGGTACAGCTGAAGGGTTTCACCCCTGTGTGGACCGTCTGGTGCCTCTTCAGGGTGCCAGCCTGGGCGAAGCGCATGTGACACTGGGTACAGCTGAAGGGTTTCACCCCTGTGTGGATCCTCTGGTGGACCTCCACCTTCTGGAGGCAGCTGAAGCCTTTGTTACAGAACATGCAGAGGAACCGTTTCTCTTTGCAATTGCCTGATGTGGTTACCCCTCCCCGAGTCTGGCCTTTAGCCCTGTCGTTTGAATTCAATACCTGATCGAAAAGGACACGGCTGTGTAAATCGGAAGGCCCCATCGACGTAGACACTTGGTCATGATCCCTGAACGTGTGTAAAGGGGAGTGGGTCGTGACATTTGGATTTGTCTCTAAGCTTCCCCTGTAATTTAAGAAATCTCTGCCCTGTGAGTGTCTGTCTACTAGGTGACTATCTGCATTCCATGTGGGAGGAACGTCGCCCTCCACTTTCATGGTCACTTCATCTACGACCAGACCCTCCCCTTTCTTATCTAGGCACCCTTCAGAGTATATACTGCTACTGTACCGGTTCCAGTCCCCTCTGGACAGATCAGTTTGTGTCTCTAAACCCAAGGATATGTTGCCAGGGTCCATCTCTGTAGCGTAAGAACAAGATGAATCATCACCATTAGTGTCTAACGAGTTACCATCCCCACTGGAATGAACCGTTCTCTGGCTCTGTTGAAATACTGGTAAGTACTCTGAGCCGGGAGCAGGAGGACAGCCCAGTCTCCCCAGCCCCAGTCTCTCTGGATCTGATCTGTGGTCACATCCTGTGTGTAAGAGACTGTGTGTTACAGTTAAAGTCTTGGTGTCTGTCTCTGACTTGAGGACGGCGTTCGACATTCCACTGACCTCCGTGATGCTGCGTCGGGTCCTTGGCTGTGCTGGTGAGGTTGGGTCTTTTCTGTTTACATGGGGCGCTTCAGCCGTTACAGTTTGGATGTCTCTGCTGTGCCATGGGTCCTCCTCTCCTTCAGACCTCTCTAGCTTGACACCAGGATCTTCAGCCTCTGCAGACTGACAAGAAGAGAGGAGATTATTACCATTACATTAGTTGAATTGGATAACAATGTGAAGTCTCACAAAGCTCACCTATGGCAGATAAATGAGGATATACAGTGCCTTGCGAAAGTATTCGGCCCCCTTGAACTTTGCGACCTTTTGCCACATTTCAGGCTTCAAACATAAAGATATAAAACTGTATTTTTTTTGTGAAGAATCAACAACAAGTGGGACACAATCATGAAGTGGAACGACATTTATTGGATATTTCAAACTTTTTTAACAAATCAAAAACTGAAAAATCGGGCGTGCAAAATTATTCAGCCCCTTTACTTTCAGTGCAGCAAACTCTCTCCAGAAGTTCAGTGAGGATCTCTGAATGATCCAATGTTGACCTAAATGACTAATGATGATAAATACAATCCACCTGTGTGTAATCAAGTCTCCGTATAAATGCACCTGCACTGTGACAGTCTCAGAGGTCCGTTAAAAGCGCAGAGAGCATCATGAAGAACAAGGAACACACCAGGCAGGTCCGAGATACTGTTGTGAAGAAGTTTAAAGCCGGATTTGGATACAAAAAGATTTCCCAAGCTTTAAACATCCCAAGGAGCACTGTGCAAGCGATAATATTGAAATGGAAGGAGTATCAGACCACTGCAAATCTACCAAGACCTGGCCGTCCCTCTAAACTTTCAGCTCATACACAAGGAGAAGACTGATCAGAGATGCAGCCAAGAGGCCCATGATCACTCTGGATGAACTGCAGAGATCTACAGCTGAGGTGGGAGACTCTGTCCATAGGACAACAATCAGTCGTATACAGTGCCTTGCGAAAATATTCGGCCCCCTTGAACTTTGCGACCTTTTGCCACATTTCAGGCTTCAAACATAAAGATATAAAACTGTATTTTTTTGTGAAGAATCAACAACAAGTGGGACACAATCATGAAGTGGAACGACATTTATTGGATATTTCAAACTTTTTTAACAAAGCAAAAACTGAAAAATTGGGCGTGCAAAATTATTCAGCCCCCTTAAGTTAATACTTTGTAGCGCCACCTTTTGCTGCGATTACAGCTGTAAGTCGCTTGGGGTATGTCTCTATCAGTTTTGCACATCAAGAGACTGAAATGTTTTCCCATTCCTCCTTGCAAAACAGCTTGAGCTCAGTGAGGTTGGATGGAGAGCATTTGTGAACAGCAGTTTTCAGTTCTTTCCACAGATTCTCGATTGGATTCAGGTCTGGACTTTGACTTGGCCATTCTAACACCTGGATATGTTTATTTTTGAACCATTCCATTGTAGATTTTGCTTTATGTTTTAGATCATTGTCTTGTTGGAAGACAAATCTCCGTCCCAGTCTCAGGTCTTTTGCAGACTCCATCAGGGTTTCTTCCAGAATGGTCCTGTATTTGGCTCCATCCATCTTCCCATCAATTTTAACCATCTTCCCTATCCCTGCTGAAGAAAAGCAGGCCCAAACCATGATGCTGCCACCACCATGTTTGACAGTGGGGATGGTGTGTTCAGAGTGATGAGCTGTGTTGCTTTTACACCAAACATAACGTTTTGCATTGTTGCCAAAAAGTTCAATTTTGGTTTCATCTGACCAGAGCACCTTCTTCCACATGTTTGGTGTGTCTCCCAGGTGGCTTGTGGCAAACTTTAAACGACACTTTTTATGGATATCTTTAAGAAATGGCTTTCTTCTTGCCACTCTTCCATAAAGGCCAGATTTGTGCAATATACGACTGATTGTTGTCCTATGGACAGAGTCTCCCACCTCAGCTGTAGATCTCGGGCCTCTTGGCTGCATCTCTGATCAGTCTTCTCCTTGTATGAGCTGAAAGTTTAGAGGGACGGCCAGGTCTTGGTAGATTTGCAGTGGTCTGATACTCCTTTCATTTCAATATTATCGCTTGCACAGTGCTCCTTGGGATGTTTAAAGCTTGGGAAATCTTTTCGTATCCAAATCCGGCTTTAAACTTCTTCACAACAGTATCTCGGACTTGCCTGGTGTGTTCCTTGTTCTTCATTATGCTCTCTGCGCTTTTGACGGACCTCTGAGACTATCACAGTGCAGGTGCATTTATACGGAGACTTGATTACACACAGGTGGATTGTATTTATCATCATTAGCCATTTAGGTCAACATTGGATCATTCAGAGATCCTCACTGAACTTCTGGAGAGAGTTATCTGCACTGAAAGTAAAGGGGCTGAATAATTTTGCACGCCCAATTTTTCAGTTTTTGATTTGTTAAAAAAGTTTGAAATATCCAATAAATGTTATTCCACTTCATGATTGTGTCCCACTTGTTGTTGATTCTTCACAAAAAAATACAGTTTTATATCTTTATGTTTGAATCCTGAAATGTGGCAAAAGGTCGCAAAGTTCAAGGGGGCCGAATACTTTCGCAAGGCACTGTACATGTAAGCAAGTGAATCGCTGAGGGGAGCGTTCTGAAATAAACGGACACATTTGATTTGCAAAGTAACACATTTTTTATGCTACACTATTACACTAACCTCTAGCATGCCACTGACCTCCGTGATGTTGTGTTGTGTGTCCTCTTCTTCAGTCCTCTCCTGCTTGACCAGGGACGATCCTCTAGGACCTGCAGCCTCTGCATCTGCATCCTGATACAAGAGAGGAGGTTATTACCGGTACATGCGTAGAATTGGATAACAATGTCATAGGGAAGTCTCACAAGCTCTGCTATGGCAGATAAATGAGGATGTACATGTAAGCAAGTGAAAAGGTGAGGTGCCTTTTTGAAATAAACTGGCCACATTTGATGCACTGTTACACAAACCTCTATCATGATAACATGCTGGGTTGAGGTTCCACTCCCCTCATCAACAGTGATTGGTTGGTCATCTCTCCAAGTATTGTGTCCCACTGGCTTCACAAAGCTCCTGTGGCCTCCAGTGAGATGTCCTTCACCTGAGAGTGTGATTGGGGGAAAGCTGTGGTTAGGTTAGCTACTGTCAATGTTCAATGTCAGTGCTTGACTTGTGCAGGAGCTCACTGGAGCCGAGTGTCAGCACATCAAATTTTCTACTGCTTCAACTCCTGTTCCTCTTATAGAATATTAGTTCAAAAGTATTGTGGAGGTCCTGCACCTAAATATAAACTGTACCGGCACCCAAAATGAGTCCTGGTACCTAGTTAAGTCAAGCACTGTCAACGGTATATTGTACACTACTGACCAAGTCTACAATAGGCAAGGATGTAAGGTAACACTTGATGTATTATGTTCCATGCATCATATTGTTTATAATGCAGTAAGTAATGCAGTAAATCAAGAATCTGGTTAGAATATGATATTGTTTCTTTGTGCAAGAGAGCTAGTCTGCGTACCAGACGTTTTACCTAACATTACACTCCTTGTCACATCTTTGGAGTACAATGAGTGGAATTAAGTAGCTGAACAGAGACGGCAACCAGACTACAAGATAGCTAGCTAACTAAGTAAGTAAGTAATCTAATCACGGGAGTTACTGCATACGCATACTGCTCCGTGGTTTCCATGGCGAGGTGAGGTATACTCAGGGTCGATATTATACGTAATAAGGAATTCCCCTCGACCACGCCCACAAATGTTGGAAAACAAATATTCTTTCCCGTTCACCTTTATTGTAAAAGAGACATCGTGGTCAATTTTTTGTTATACAGAAATAACAAAACATGCCTGAAAAGCTGTTGTGTTGTTCAATGCACATGTCACCAACACTAGCGGTTCTGGGGAGGGGGCAGTGCCCCTGTGACAACAATTTTGGACCCCCTTGTGGCCCCCCTAAATGTGGAGTATGAAATCATTGTTACATAACACATTTTTTCTATCATTCTTTTTTTACATCCGTTATTAGACAGAAAATGCTAATAAATTGTTGAATGATTATGAACATGGTATTTTGCCTGCTAATGCCTGCAATGCAGTGAGGAAAATGATATGACAACAATAACGTCTAATGTAACTGGTCCCTCTAACAGTCACAACTGGTACAGCTTGGCCCCTCCAGATGAAATGGTCTAGAACCGCCACTGCTAACCAGGTCAAAAACCCTGACCTACGGATCGCAATGCTGCCACGTAGGGAAATATAGCCTGCAAGAAGAGCCCTGTGGATTTTGGCAACTCGGCGTGGGAAATGTGGGGACCAGGTGCTCAAGTAGCTTACACGTAGCTAAGGGTGTGGAAAACGTGTAATGTTTACTTGCTGCTGAGCGGTTTGTTGCAAACTCTACATTTTTAACAACCGTTTTATATTTTTATTTTTCCCCTCGCTCAACGTTTTTAATCTCGTACGCTCTATCTGGACATTATTCTACAGGACCCCCACCAACCGAAGGTAAGTAGCAACATTAACATTATGCCATCTAATTGCAGTCGCTTTATTCATAATATACAGGAGAACTATCGCCTTATGTTGAGTCCAGCTTCAGACGCAATCGTTAGGCAAGGGTAATTTCAGTGTTGGAAAAGATGAAACAGCGTTGGTGCCACCAAAAAGTACAGCTAGTAGTATAAATCCTCTTGCACAGTCGCCGCAGCCGGACAGTTTTCTCTTGGCTTCTGGAAGCAAATGCTGTCGAAATGCTCAACTGGTGTCGCTCATTCAGCCGAGTGAAACTTTCAACCGGTTCTCCCCATTTAACAACGAGTCAGAGCCTTCTCAGGTCTCTCCTCCACCCGTTACGGTGTGGCGTCTGAGCCGCCAAAACCTCCCACCACAAGCTCTGACCATTACCCGCAGGATTACAGGCTGACTACACCGCTTGCGGTGCAAAATACATTTAGAAATCTGTAATTCAATTATTGCACGCCAACGAGCGTCTGCGTTGCCAAAGGCTAAAATAGAAGTCAGTTCTTTTTCTGACACAGATCGACTGCAAATCCTGCCTCTCCCATCTCCTCATTGGTTTATAGAAGCAGGTACCCACGTGCCATCTCCTTATTGGTTATACCCACGTGGGTGACTGAAAGATGAACAAGGTCAGTGGCAGTAATGCACCTGATTTATGAAAGTTCCCAATCGCAATATAACGTCAAGAGAAGAAAAAGCCTGGAAGGAGGAGAGATGACTAGAAACGATTCGGTTGACTGGTTTTATGTGTTTTATGTATAAACTCAATGTTTATATCCCAGGACAAATTAGCTAGCAACAGCAAGCTAGCTAAAAATGACAAATTAGCTAGCAAGTGCAAGCTAGCTAACTAAATTGCCATAAATGTTTAATGCTTTTCGACCTGTCCCCAAATTAATATAATTGGTTCAGAGTTTGTTTTGATATTTTAACCTGCCTGTCATGATCACGTTTGGTGTGGGGGGACAAAATACATTTATGTACGATGGCGCACGCGTGCAGACGGTTTGTGTTCCGTGTTAGACTTAAAAAGAATCATCCAGAGATCATACACTGTTTACCAGGGGGCAGGGCTACAGACGTAAATACTAATCTTAAGATGGTGTTGGCTAAGGCTAAAACTGGCGAGTATAGGGATATTGTTATCCACCTCGGCACCAACGATGTTAGGATGAAACAGAGGTCACCAAGTGCAACATAGCTTCCGTGTATAAATCAGCTAGAAAGATGTGCTGGCATCGAGTAATTGTCTCTGCCCCCCTCCCAGTTAGGGGGAGTGATGAGCTCTACAGCAGACTATCACATCTCAATCGCTGGTTGAAAACTGTTTTCGGCCCCTCCCAAAAGATAGAATTTGTAGATAATTGTCCCTCTTTCTGGGACTCACCCACAAACAGGACCATGCCTGGCCTGCTCAGGAGTCATGATCTCAATCCTAGCTGGAGGGGTGCTCTCATCTTATCTATGAACATAGACAGGGCTCTAACTTCTCTAGCTCCACAATGAGATAGGGTACAGGCCAGGCAGCAGGCGGTTAGCCAGCCTGCCAGCCTGCCAGCTTAGTGGAATCTGCCACTAGTACAGTCAGTGTTGTCAGCTCAGCTATCCCCATTGAGACCGTGTCTGTGCCTCGATCTAGATTGGGCAAAACTAAACAAGGCGGTGTTCGCATAAGAAATCTCACTGGAATAAAGAACTCCTCCATTCCTGTCATTATTGAAAGAGATTGTGATATCACAAAATAGGATTACTTAATGTTAGATTCCTCACTTCCAAGGCAGTTATAGTCAATGAACTAATCACTGATCATAATCTTGATGTGATTGGCCTGACTGAAACATGGCTTAAGCCTGATGAATTTACTGTGTGGAGAGGCCTCTCCTCCTGGTTACACTAGTGACCAAATCCCCTGCGCATCACGCAAAGGCGAAGGTGTTGCTAACATATACTATAGCAAATTTCAATTAAAAAAACAACTAAGTTTACATATTTTGAGCTTCTAGTCATTAAATCTATGCAGCCTACTCCTACTTTTTATAGCTACTGTTTTCCTGGGCCATATACAGTGTTCCCTGAATTCCTATCGGACCTTGTAGTCATGGCAGATAATGTTCTAATTTTTGGTGACTTTAATATTCACATGGAAAAGTCCACAGACCCACCACTCAAAGGCTTTCGGAGCCATCATCGACTCAGTGGGGTTTTGCCCAACATGTTTCCGGAACTACTCACTGCCACAGTCATACTCTGGACCTAGTTTTGTGGAATAAATATTGTGGATCTTAATGTTTTTCCTCATAATCCTGGACTATCGGACCACCATTTTATTACGTTTCCAATCGCAACAAATAATCTGCTCAGACCCCAACCAAGTATCATCAAAAGCAGTGCTATAAATTCTCGGATAACCCAAAGATTCCTAGATGCCCTTCCAGACTCCCTCCACCTACCCAAGGACATCGGAGTACAACAATCGGTTAACCACCTAACTGAGGAACTAAATTTAACCTTGCGTAATACCCTAGATGCAGTCGCACCCCTAAAAACAAAACATTTGTCATAAGAAACTTGCTTCCAGGTATACAGAATATAACCGAGCCCTGAAGCAAGATTCCAGAAAATTGGAACGGAAATGGCGCTACACCAAACTGGAAGTCTTCCGACTAGCTTGGAAAGACAGTACCATACAATTTCGAAGAGCCCTCAATAATGCTTGATCATCCTATTTTCCAAACTTAATTGAGGAGAATAAGAACAATCCCCCCCCCCAAACAAATGATACTGTCGCAAAGCTAACTAAAAAACATTTCCCAAGAGAGGATGGCTTTCACTTCAGCAGTAATAAATACACTAACTTCATTGACAAAAATATCATGATCATTAGAAAGCAAATGACGGACTCCTCTTTAAATCTGAGTATTTCTCCAAAGTTCAGTTGTCCTGAGTCTGCACAACACTGCCAGGACCTAGGATCAAAGGAGACACTCAAGTTATTTAATTCTATATCTCTTGGCACATTCATGAAAATAGTAATGGCCTCTAAACCTTCAAGCTGAATACTGGACCCTATTCCAACTATACTACTGAAAGAGCTGCTTCCTGTGCTTGGCCCTCCTATGTTGAACATAACAAAGGGATTCCTATCCACCGGATGTGTACCAAACTCACTAAAAGTGGCAGTAATAAAGCCTCTCTTTAAAAACCCCAAATTTAACCAAGAAAATATTTTAAAAACTAAATTGGCCTATATTGAATCTCCCATTCCTCTCAAAAATGTTAGAAAAAGATGTTGCGCAGCAACTTACTTCCTTCCTGAAGACAAACGCTTCAGTCTGGTTTCAAACCCCATCATAGCACTGAGACTTCACTCGTGAAGGTGGTAAATGAACTTTTAATGGCGTCAGACCAAGGCTCTGCATCTGTCCTCGTGCTCCTAGACCTTAGTGCTGCTTTTTACACCATCAATCATGACATTCTTTTGGAAAGATTGGATACCCAAATTGGTCTACATGGACGAGTTCTGGCCTGGTTTAGATCTTATCTGTCGGAAAGATATCAGTTTGTCTCTGTGAATGGTTTGTCCTCTGACAAATCAACTGTAAGTTTCGGTGTTCCTCAAGGTTCCGTTTTAGGACCACTATTGTTTTCACTATATATTTTATCTCTTGGTGATGTCATTCGGAAACATGATGTTAACTTTCACTGCTATGAGGACGATACACAGCTGTACATTTTGATGAAACATGGTGAAGCCCCAAAATTGCCCTCCTGGAAACCTGTTTCAGACATAAGGAAGTGGATGGAGGCAAAACTCGGACAAAACAGACATGCTAGTTCTAGGTCCCAAGAAACAGAGAGATCTTCTGTTGGATCTGACAATCTTGATGGTTGTACAGTACAGTCGTCATAAATAAAACTGTGAAGGTCCTCGGCATTACCCTGGACCCTGATCTCTCTTTTGACGAACATATCAAGACTATTTCAATTACAGTTTTTTTTCATCTACGTAACATTGCAAAAATAAGAAACTTTCAGTCCAAAAATGATGCAGGAAAGTGAATCCATGCTTCTGTCACTTCTAGATTAGACTACTGCAATGCTCTACTTTCCGGCTACCTGGATAAAGCACTACATAAACTTCAGTTAGTGCTAAATACGGCTGCTAGAATCTTGACTAGAACCAAAAAATGTGATCGTATCACTCCAGTGCTAGCCTCTCTACATTGGCTTCTTGTTAAGGCTAGGGCTGATTTCAAGGTTTTACTGCTAACCTACAAAGCATTACATGGGCTTGCTCCTACCTATGTCTCCGATTTGGTCCTGCCGTACATACCTACACGTATGCTACGGTCACAAGACGAAGGCCTCCTTATTGTTCCTATAATTTCTAAGCAAACAGCTGGAGGCAGGGCTTTCTCCTATAGAGCTCCATTTTTATGGAATGGTCTGCCTATCCATTCGAGAGACGCAGACTCGGTCTCGACCTTTAAGTCTTTATTGAAGACTCATCTCTTTAGTAGGTCCTATGATTGAGTGTAGTCTGGCCCAGGGGTGTGAAGGTGAATAGAAAGGCATTGGAGCAACAAACCGCACTTGCTGTCTCTGCCTGGCCGGTTCCCCTCTCTACACCGGGATTCTCTGGCTCTAACCCTATTACGGGGTCTGAGTCACTGGCATACTGGTAGTCTTCCATTCCGTCCCTAGGAGGTGTGCGTCACTTAAGTGGGTTGAGTCACTGACGTGATCTTCCTGTCCGGGTTTGGCGCACCCCTCGGATTCATGCCTTGGGGGAGATCTTCGCGGGCTATACTCAGCCTTGTCTCAGGGTAGTAAGTTGGTGGTTTGAAGATATCCCTGTAGGGGTGTGGGGGCTGTGCTTTGGCAAAGTGGGTGGGGTTATATCCTGCCTGGTTGGCCCTGTCTGGGGGTATCGTATTTATGCTGCAACTGTTTGTGTCGGGCGACTAGGGTCAGTCTGTTATGTCTGTAGTATTTCTCCTGTCTTATCCTGTGTCCTGTGTGAATTTAAGTTTGCTCCCACTAATTCTCTCTCTCTGCCTCTCAGAGGACCTGAACCCTGGGACGATGCCTCAGGACTACCTGGCCTGAACTCCTTGCTGTCCCCAGTCCACCTGGTTGTGCTGCTGCTCCAGTTTCAACTGTTCTGCCTGCGGCTTTGGAACCCTGACCTGTTCACCAGACGTGCTACCTTGTCCCGGACTCTCTCTCTCTGAAGCAGGCAATGTTAAAAATTCATTTTTCTTAAATGTAGTTTTGTAATTTACTAAAACAGCAGACAAGAAAATTGTTTGAAAAGGATCAAGTTTTTTCTGTGAGCCAATGGGGTAACCTACAAGTGCCTTAAGCAAGCAATCACACTACTTTTTCACATTTTGTGTTACAGCCTACAGTATTTACAATTGATTACATGTATGTATTTTAGTCACTGGCCTACACACAGTGCTCAGTGCCCCATAGTGTTAAATTGGAATTGTTTTTCATAATTTTTTTAAACAAATTATTTCAATTTAAAAGCTGAAATGTCTTGAGTTTAATGTATTCAACCCATTTGTTATGGCAAGCCTAAATAAGTTCAGGAGTAAAGATTTGCTTAAAAAGTCACAATGAGTTGCATTGACTCAATTTGTGTGCAATAATAGTGTTTAATATGATTTTTGAATGACTACCTCATCTATGTACTCATATACAATTATCTGTAAGGTCCATCAGTCGAGCAGTGGATTTCAAACACAGATTCAACCACAAAGACCAGGGAGGTTTTCCAATGCCTCGCAAAGGGCACCTATTGGTAGATAGGTAAAACATTTAAAAAAGCAGACTTTGAATATCTCTTTGAGCATGGTAAAGGTATTCATTACACTTTGGATGGCGCATCAAAACACCCAGCCACTTTAAAGATACAGGTGTCCTTCCTAAGTCAGTTGCCGGAGGAAAGAAACTGCTCAGGGATTTCACCATGAGGCCAATGGTAACTTTAAAACAGTTACAGCGTTTAATGGTTGTGACGAGAGAACTGAGGATGGATGAAAAACATTGTAGTTAGTCCACAATACTAACCTAATAGACAGAGTGAAAAGAAGGAAGCCTGTACAGAATAAAAAATATTCAAAAACATGCATCCTGTTTGCAACAAGGCACTAAAGTAATAGTGCAAATTAAATGGCAAAGCTATTTACTTTTTGTCCTCAATACAAAGTATTATGTTTGGGACAAATCCAACAACACATTACTGAGTACCACTCTCCATATTTTCAAACATAGTGGTGGCTGCATCATGTTACGGGTATGCTTGTAATCATTAAGGGCTGGGGAGTTTTTCAGGATAAAAAATAAACGGAATGGAATCCTAGAGGACAACCTGGTTCAGTCTGCTTTCCACCAGACACTGGGAGACTAATTCACCATTCAGCAGGACAATAACCCGAAAACACAAGGCCAAATCTACACTGGAGTTGCTTACCAAGAACACAGTGAATGTTCCTGAGTGGCTGAGTTACAGTTTTGATTTCAATCTACTAGAAAATCTATGGCAAGACCTAAAAAAGGGATGTCTAGCAATGATCAACTACCAATTTGACAGAGCTTGAAGAATTTTGAAAAGAATAATGGGCAAATGTTGCAGAATGCAGGAATGGAAAGCTCTTAGAGACTTACTCAAAGATTCACAGTTCTAAAAGGTGACTCAGTGGTGTGAATACTTATGTAACTTAGACATTTCTGTATTTCATTATCAAGAAATTTGCAACAAATTTCAAATAACATGTTACAACTTTATCATTACGGGGTATTGTGTGTAGATGGTTGAGAGAAAAATATTTTGAATCCATTTTGAATTCCGCCTGTAACACGACAAAATGTGGAATAATCAAGAGGTATGAATACTTTCTGAAGGCAATGTAAGTAACCATAGGCTGTTTTCCCCACAGGCAGGTGTTCTATCTAAAACTGACTTGGACCATCCTATGTAGAGATCTCAGTAAATATTGTATTGTCTCTACCACGCTGCCCAGCCTGGCTGTACTGAATTCAGAAAGTATTCAGACCCCTTGACTTTTTCCACATTTTGTTACGTTACAGCATTATTCTAAAATGGATTCATTTGTTTTTTCCCCTCATCAATCTACACACAATACCCCATAGTGACAAAGACAAAACAGGTTTTTAGAAATGTTTTAAAAATAACTGCTGTCACATTAACATACACATTCAGACCCTTTACTCAGTACTTTGTTGAAGCAGCTTTTGGCAGTGATTACAGCCTAGCGTCTTCTTGGGTATGATGCTACAAGCTTGGCACACCTGTATTTGGGGAGCTCATTCTTCTCTGCAGATCCTCTCAAGATTTGTCAGGTTGGATGGGGAGTGTCACTGCCCAGCTATTTTCAGGTTTCTCCAGAGATGTTTGAGTGGGTTTAAGTCCGGGCTCTGGCTGGGCCACTCAAGGACATTGTCCCGAAGCATCTCCTGCGTTGTTTTGGCTGTGTGCTTAGGGTCATTGTCCTGTTGGAAGGTGAACCATCGCCGCAGTCGGAGGTCCTGAACACTCTGGAGCAGGTTTTCATCAAGGATCTCTCTGTACTTTGCTCTGTTCATCTTTCCCTCTATCCTGGCTAGTCTCCCAGTCCCTGCCGCTGAAAAACATCCCCACAGCATGATGCTGCCACCACCATGCATCACTGTAGGGAGGGTGCCATGTTTCCTCCAGATGCAACGCTTGGCATTCAGGCCGAAGAGTTCAATCTTGGTTTCATCAGACCAGAGAATCTTGTTTCTCATGGTCTGAGAGACTTTAGGTGCCTGTTGGAAAACTCCAAGTGGGCTGTCATGTGCCTTTTACTGAGGAGTGGCATCCGTTTGGCCACTCTACCATAAAGGCCTGATTTGTGGAGTGCTGCAGAGATGGTTGTCCTTCTGGGAGGTCCTCCCATCTCCACAGAGGAACTCTGGAGCTCTGTCAGAGTGACCATTGAGTTTTTGGTCACTTCCCTGACCAAGCCCTTTTCCCCGATTGCCCAGTTTGACCGGGCAGCCAGCTCTAGGAAGAGCCTTGGTGTTTCTAAACGTCTTCCATTAAGAATGATGGAGGCCACTGTGTTCTTGGAACCTTCAATGCTGCAGAATTTCTTGAGGTACCCTTCCTCAGATCGGTGCCTTGACGCAATCCTGTCTCAGGGCTCTACGGACAATTCCTTCGACCTCACAGCTTGTTTTTTTCTCTGACATGCACTGTCAAATGTAGGACCTTATATAGACAAGTGTGTGCCTTTCCAAATCATGTCCAATCAATTGAATTTACCACAGATAGACTCCAATCAAATTGAAACATCTCAAGGATGATCACTAGAAACAGGAAGCACCTGAGCTTAATTTCGAGTCTCACAGAAAAGGGTCTGAATACTTAAGTAAATAAGGTATTTCTGTTATATTTTTTAAACATTTGAAAAAAATATTAAAAACCTGTTTTCGCTTTGTCATTATGGGGTATTGTGTGTAGATTGAGGGAAAATTTTAATTTAATCAATTTTAAAATAAGGCTGTAATGTAACAAAATGTGGAAAAAGTCAAGGGTTGTGAATACTTTCCGAATGCACTGTATGCTCCCTCTCAAGATAATACCTTTCTGAACTGCCGATCATCAAAGCTGTGGAAGACCATCGCCCAAGAACTGCCAGATCCCTACATTTGTTTTGTGTTTTTTGTTTTTAAAGCGACTGTCCAATTCTACTTGTTCTATATACAATATACAGACATAATTCTGGGTAACACATCTGAACATATCTGCATTGGTGAACGAGGTGACAGGCACTACGCTATGAACGCGACAGGCCATGCATCCTCGTCCTTCGGTTAAATGTACCTCTTGCCATTCCTCTGTATCGTTCGACAATCTTGACACTACTGGGACGACTGGCGAGGACGCGCTCTCGCGTTGTCCTTTCTGCGCGCTCCCGTGCCACCTTCGATTCCAGTAGTTTCCTCCGCAATGCCCTGTTTTCTTTCTGGCTTTGAGTTATTTCCAAACGAAACACTGCATAGTCGTCGTCTACGAGTTTACAGATCTCTGCCACGGCTGCATTCGCTAGAACCTCCATGATGGAGGCTATTTGAGTGTGAAAAATCATACAGTTAGCCATTGTTAGCTAGTTAGCTATCAAATAAGTCCTGTCTCAAACTCGAACTAAACACTACACGGGGTGATGATGTCCAGTTCAATTAATCCGATTTTGAGTTCCAGGATGTTAAAACGTCTAAATAAAACCGCTAACGTGGAAGTTGTTCTTAGCCTTGTTCACTTCCGTTTACTTGTCTGTTTCCGGTGTTGTGCCTAAATGCTCCCCCCTGACAGTCGCATTTCTATAACTGAAGCCACACTTTATGATTGTTAACTCTGAAAGAGAAGAATAACAGTAAAGTAACAAGTTATACAATTTAATTAAATACACTGATGTAATTGAAAAAATAAGGCAAAAAAACATGAATGTCAAATATATTCAATAAACAAAGAATGAAATAGTACCTCTACGCCTCACTGAAGCATGACCTTTGATGTGGTTGTTGGCCATATATTGCTCAGCTTTATATGTGCAGAAGGGGCAGTGATGAAGTCGACTGCTGCTGCATTTTTTTATTTTGGGACTCTCGCCCTCCACTCTGTACATCAAAGAAAATAAGCATAGACATAAAATGCACGATAATTAGAAAGGCATGAAATAAGCAATAGGCATTTCATTTCATTACTGTATATACTATGTGTAGGCTGTGTAGACTCGCTATGTGTAACTTAGGGAATGGCCATCGGCATCAACGATACACATTTAGAGCCAGCAAAACACAAAGCATACATTGAAGAAACACAGAAAATCAACGATCAAATCGATTACATAACTGTACATGTAAACCTAGGCTTACTGCTCAAGTAGTCAAATTTGTCTAAATAAGATTCCCTCATTGTAAGCAATTAGCTAGCTCACGTGCAAAAGGATGCTATTGCTAATTAGCTAGCTAAAATTGGTGCGGTTGTTGGTTACATAAAAATATACCACTGCACTGGTATGACATGAATATTACAAAGTGCATTATACATAATGACTATCTCACTTCCATGGTTTTATATTTTTATCCATGAAGGTTAGATTCGATTAAGATTCACTTTCGTGGATTGTACCTTCAATGTACAGTGCTTGCGAAAGTATTCGGCCCCTTTGAACTTTGCGACCTTTTGCCACATTTCAGGCTTCAAACATAAAGATGTAAAACTGTATTTTTTTGTGAAGAATCAACAACAAGTGGGACACAATGAACGACATTTATAAATGAACGACATTTATTGCATATTTCAAACTTTTTTAACAAATCAAAAACTGAAAAATTGGGCGTGCAAAATTATTCAGCCCCTTTACTTTCAGTGCAGCAAACTCTCTCCAGAAGTTCAGTGAGGATCTCTGAATGATCCAATGTTGACCTAAATGACTAATGATGATAAATACAATCCACCTGTGTGTAATCAAGTCTCCGTATAAATGCACCTGCACTGTGATAGTCTCAGAGGTCCGTTAAAAGCGCAGAGAGCATCATGAAGAACAAGGAACACACCAGGCAGGTCCGAGATACTGTTGTGAAGAAGTTTAAAGCCGGATTTGGACACAAAAAGATTTCCCAAGCTTTAAACATCCCAAGGAGCACTGTGCAAGCGATAATATTGAAATGGAAGGAGTATCAGACCACTGCAAATCTACCAAGACCTGGCCGTCCCTCTAAACTATCAGCTCATACAAGGAGAAGACTGATCAGAGATGCAGCCAAGAGGCCCATGATCACTCTGGATGAACTGCAGAGATCTACAGCTGAGGTGGGAGACTCTGTCCATAGGACAACAATCAGTCGTATATTGCACAAATCTGGCCTTTATGGAAGAGTGGCAAGAAGAAAGCCATTTCTTAAAGATATCCATAAAAAGTGTTGTTTAAAGTTTGCCACAAGCCACCTGGGAGACACACCAAACATGTGGAAGAAGGTGCTCTGGTCAGATGAAACCAAAATTGAACTTTTTGGTAACAATGCAAAACGTTATGTTTGGCGTAAAAGCAACACAGCTGAACACACCATCCCCACTGTCAAACATGGTGGTGGCAGCATCATGGTTTGGGCCTGCTTTTCTTCAGCAGGGACAGGGAAGATGGTTAAAATTGATGGGAAGATGGATGGAGCCAAATACAGGCCCATTCTGGAAGAAAACCTGATGGAGTCTGCAAAAGACCTGAGACTGGGACGGAGATTTGTCTTCCAACAAGACAATGATCCAAAACATAAAGCAAAATCTACAATGGAATGGTTCAAAAATAAACATATCCAGGTGTTAGAATGGCCAAGTCAAAGTCCAGACCTGAATCCAATCGAGAATCTGTGGAAAGAACTGAAAACTGCTGTTCACAAATGCTCTCCATCCAACCTCACTGAGCTCAAGCTGTTTTGCAAGGAGGAATGGGAAAAAATGTCAGTCTCTCGATGTGCAAAACTGATAGAGACATACCCCAAGCGACTTACAGCTGTAATCGCAGCAAAAGGTGGCGCTACAAAGTATTAACTTAAGGGGGCTGAATCATTTTGCACGCCCAATTTTTCAGTTTTTGATTTGTTAAAAAAGTTTGAAATATCCAATAAATGTCGTTCCACTTCATGATTGTGTCCCACTTGTTGTTGATTCTTCACAAAAAAATACAGTTTTATATCTTTATGTTTGAAGCCTGAAATGTGGCAAAAGGTCGCAAAGTTCAAGGGGGCCGAATACTTTCGCAAGGCACTGTAAACCTCAATTTGGGTGACCTTGATGTCGGTTTGATAGCGGGGGAGGCACTAGTAATGTTCGTCATCTCTCCCATGTCTTATTCGACTAGTAGTGGTTCTGAAATGTTTATTGCTTTCCTACATTTTACTCCCTCCTCTGTTTAATATCACACATACATTCACTATTAATTTCGGTTGCCTATCCTAATGTGAAGTTTGTTATATAGAAAGTATTTGACTCTGATATGTGCCACAGAAAGTATTTGACTCTAGCCACAAAATTAAGAAAATAAGAAGGGGGGAAGGATTTTGTCAAGGCTATTTTCTTGCCTGAAGAAATCATCCCCCCCCCCCCCCCCCCTCCCCTATCTTGAGACTGCAAAACAGAACTGTCAAATTATATTATAGCCGTGTCATTGTATACTTACAAATTAGAATCTTAAGTGTAACATAATTTTGTTGGGGAAAACTGAAATGCCCATCAAATTATTTCCCCATTATGCTGAATGTGTTCTGAAGGAAGAGTTGATTGTCTTTTTAAATATGGACAAAGATGTTAACAGCATGAGAGAAGAAATAGCAGCCACTCTCCCCTAAAACATTGGTATGTTACGTTTCTAATTTAATATAATTGTAAATAAAATAAAAACATTTATAAGGATCTTTCAAGGTTCTTTGATCCAACTTCTGACTAGATTGCCACTAAAGGGGCTGTCTGGGGCTGTTTTTCACAGTTCAGGCTAGTTCCAGTGAAGGGAAATCTTAACTCTACAGCATACAATGACATTGTAGACGACTCTGTGCTTCCAACTTTGTGGCAACAGTTTGGGGAAGGCCCTTTCCTGTTTCAGCATGACAATGCCCTAAGTGCACACAGCGAGGTCCATACAGAAATGGTTTGTCGAGATCGGTGTGGAAGAACTTGACTGGCCAGCACAGAGTCCTGACCGCAACCCCATATTAAAGCCTTTGTGAGGAATTAGAAAACTGACTGCGAGCCAGGCCTAATCACCCAACATCAGTGCCCGACCTCACTAATGCTCTTGTGGCTGAATGGAAGCAAGTCCCACAGCAATGTTCCAACAGCCTTCCAATAGCCTTCTAAGAACAGAGGAGGCTGTTAAAGTAGCAAAGGGAGGGGCCAAAACCAAACTAATGCCCATGATTTTGGAATGAGATTTTCTACGAGCAGGCGTCCACACACTTCTGGTCATGTAGTGTAGTTACAAGCGAAAATGTGGTAACACCCAACTCAGCCAGCTAACAGAAAAATATCCTGCTTTCCTCAGCATAACGCTTGCAACATAACAGGACATGCTCTACAGTCTCTGCCTCCCAGTGTTGGAAAAAGTACCTAATTGTCATACTTGAATGAAAGTATACATACCTTAATACAGGTATTCCCAAATTGGGGTACGTACAGTTGAAGTTGGAAGTTTATATACACCTTAGCCAAATGCATTTAAACTCAGTTTTTCACAATTCCTGACATTTAGTCCTAGTAAAAATGTCCTGTTTTAGGTCAGTTAGGAACACCACTTTATTTTAAGAATGTGAAATGTCAGAATAATAGTAGAGAGAATGATTTATTTCAGCTTTTATTTATTTCATCACATTCCCAGTGGGTCAGAAGTTTACATACACTCAATTAGTATTTGGTATCATTCTCTTTAAATTGTTTAACACGGGTTAAACGTTTCAGGCAGCCTTCCACAAGCTTCCCACAATATGTTTTGGCCCATTCCTCCTGACAGAGCTGGTGTAACTGAGTCAGGTTTGTAGGCCTCCTTGCTTGCACACGCTTTTTCAGTTCTGCCCACACATTTTCTAAAGGATTGAGGTCAGGGCTTTGTGATGGCCACTCCAATACCTTGACTTTCTTGTCCGTAAGCCATTTTGCTACAACTTTGGAAGTGTGCTTGGGGTCATTGTCCATTTAGAAGACCCATTTGTGACCAAGCTTTAACTTCCTGACTGATGTCTTGAGATGTTGCTTCAATATATCCACATAATGTTCCTTTCTCATGATGTCATCTATTTTGTGAAGTGCACCAGACCCTCCTGCAGCAAAGCACCCCACAACATGATGCTGCCACCCCCGTGCTTCACGGTTGGGATGGTGTTCTTCAGCTTGCAAGCATCCCCTTTTTCCTCCAAACATAATGATGGTCATTATGGGCAAACAGTTCTATTTGTGTTTCATCAGAGCAGAGGACATTTCCCCCAAAAGTTCAATCTTTGTCCCCATGTGCAGTTGTTAACTGTAGTCTGGCTTTTTTATGGTGGTATGGAGCAGTGGCTTCTTCCTTGCTGAGCGGCCTTTCAGGTTATGTCGATATAGGACTTGTTTTACTGTGGATATAAACACTTTTGTACCTGTTTCCTCCAGCATCTTCACAAGATCCTTTGCTGCTGTTCTGGGATTGATTTGCACTTTTTGCACCAAAGTACGTTAATCTCTGGGAGACAGAACGTGTCTCCTTCCTGAGTGGTATGACGGCTGCGTGGTCCCATGGTGTTTATACTTGAGTACTATTGTTTGTATAGATGAACGTGGTACCTTCAGTCGTTTGGAAATTGCTCCCAAGGATGAACCAGACTTGTGGAGGTCTACAAATTGTTTTTAAGTCTTGGCAGATTTCTTTTGATTTTCCCATGATGTCAAGCAAAGAGGCACTGAGTTTGAAGTTAGGCCTTGAAATACATCCACAGGTACACCTCCAATTGACTCAAATTATGTCTATTAGCCCATCATTTTCTGGAATTTTCCAAGCTGTTTAAAGGCACAGTCAACTTAATGTATGTAAACTTCTGACCCACTGGAATTGTGATAGAGTGAATTATAAGTGGAATAATCTGTCTGTAAACAATTGTTGGAAAATTGTTGTTAACAAGAAATTTGTGGAGTGGTTGAAAACAAATTTTAATGACTCCAACCTATGTGTATGTAAACTTCCGACTTCAACTGTAAGCGCAATACCGTCGATTGGTACGCCAAATAAAAAAGTGATTCACATTTTTAAATTTAAAAAATACTTTTTCAAACAGTTTATTTTTCAACGGGGCTATACATTTGGGTGAGGTTTTTTCTCGCCTGAGTAGCCTCGTTTCATTGCCAAAAAATAAAATAAAACCATCTAGTGTTCAGCGAAATAACAACACAATGTCAAATACAGGTAGCCTAGTCAAATGATTAACATCCAATCACATTAACCGTTACTCTCTCGTGGGAATTCCACTAACGTTCTGTATGTAGCCAAACGTAGCTGCTGTTTATTTTGTTTGCTCGAAAATTGATTAATGGTTAAAAAAGTAAGGCCCACATCCATAGAGACACATACCAGCTCTACTGGTAGTTCTGTTACGACAAACAGTACTACACCTGCACCGGTCGACGACACAAGTTGTTTGGCTTCCACGAGCACATCCAATGCTAGCATCAGTAATTCTACATTTGTTGTTAGCCCAGCTAGTATGGACACTGACAGTTGGGAATCTGATGCAGCTGAAGAGCTACTGCCCCCTTACCCAGGAAAGCACTGAACAACAGACAGGGACGTTGGACCATCGAAGAGGTGCAAATATGATGAGAACTACATTTATTTTGGGTTCACTTATACTGGGAGTAGTGCCTTTCCTCAGCCACAGTGTGTTATATGTGCAAAAGTACTATCTCACAACTCGATGAAACCTTCACCTTGCACAGACATTTAGAAACAAAACATTCCAATTTGAAAAATAAGCCACAGGAGTTTTTGGAGTGAGAATTTAAGATGACTTTCAAGTAGTAAGACATGTATAAAAGCAACAGATACCGTTAATAAGAAGGGGCTAGAAGTGTCTTATATGGTGAGCTACCGAGTGGCTAGGACAGGCAAGCCCCATACTATTGTGGAGGACTTAATTATTCCTGCTGCCGTGGATATGGCTGGGACAATGCTTGGGGAAAAGGCCCAAAGAACTATACAGACAATGCCTCCATCAAACAACACTGTTTCACGACACATCAGTGACATGGCAGGAGATAATTTGAAACAATTACTGCTTCGCATACAAGCCAGTGAATTCTATGCGTTACAGCTGGATGAGTCAACAGATGTGGCGGGCCTGGCACAGCTCCTTGTATATGTCCGTTACATTTATGGGGAGTCAATTATAGAAGACATCCTCTTCTGCAAACCACTGGAAACCAAGACAACAGGAGAGGATATTCTTAATGTCCTGGACAGCTTTGTGACATCAAATGGACTTTGGTGGTCAAGATGTGTTGGTATCTGTACTGATGGTGCGAAAGCCATGACAGGGAGACATAGTGGAGTGGTAACGCACGTGCAAGCAGTAGCTCCCAACACTACTTGGGTACACTGCAGCAACAACCAAGAGGCTCTTGCTGTCAAGGGAATACCTGACAGCTTGAAAGACGTTTTGGACACTACAGTGAAAATGGTTAACTTTGTTCAAGCAAAGCCCCTGAACTCTTGTGTTTTTTCTGCATTATGCAATGATATGGGCATCGACCATGTAACGCTTTACAACATACAGAAGTGCACTTGTTATCAAGGGGCAAAGTATTGACACATTTTTTTTTTAAATTGGGAGACAAGTTTAAAGTTTTCTTTACTGACCATCATTTTCACTTGTCTGACCGCTTGCATGATGGTGAGTTTCTCACACGACTGGCCTATTCGGGTGATGTTTTTTTTCTCGCCTGAATGATCTGAATCAAGGTTTACAGGGACTCTCCGCAACTATATTCAATGTGCGGGACAAAATTGAGGCTATGATTAAGAAGTTGGAGCTCTTCTCTGTCTGCATTAACAAGGACAACACAGGTATTTCCATCATTGTATGACTTTTTGTGTGCAAATGAACTCAAGCTTACGGACAATGTCAAATGTGATATAGCGAAGCACCTGAGTTAGTTAGGTGCGCAATTAAGCTAGTACTTTCCCGAAACGGATGACACAAACAACTGGATTCATTATCCCTTTCATGCCCTGGCTCCAGTCCACTTACTGATATCTGAACAAGAGAGCCTCATCAAAATTGCAACAAGTGGTTCTGTGAAAATTGAATTTAATCCAAAACTACTGCCAGATTTCTGGATTGGGCTGCGCTCAGAGTATCCTGCCTTGGCAAATCGCGCTGTTAATAAGACACTGATGCCCTTTGCAACCACGTACCTATGTGAGAGTGGATTCTTGGCCCTCAATAGCATGAATACTAAATACAGGCACAGACTGTGTGTGGAAAATAATTTAAGACTGAGACTCTCCAATAAAACCCAACATTGCAGAGCTATGTGCATCCTTTCAAGCACACCCTTCTCATTAACCTGTGGTGAGTTATTCACAATTTTCGATGAACAAATAAGGTTTTATATGTAAGATGGCTAAATAAAGACCAAAATTACTGATTATTATTTGTGCCCTGGCCATATAAGAGCTCTTTGACACTTCCCACGAGCCTGGTTGTGGCAAAAACTCACTCATTCTTATGTTTAATAAATGTATCGTATAGTGTGTGTGTGGCAGGCTTACAATAATGGCAAAAAACTATATTTGAGAGTGATCTGAACCTAGTGCTAGAGGGGGTACGCAGCTGGAGGTTGAATGTCTGAAGGGGTACGGGACTATAAAAAGTTTGGGAACCACTGCCTTAATAGAAAGTTACTCAAGTAAAAGTGACAGTCTCCCAGTAAAATATTACTTGAGTAAAAGTCTAAAAGTATTTGGTTTTAAATATACTTAAGTATCAAAAGTTAATTCAATTTCTAAAATATACTTATCTAAAGTAAAAGTATAAATTATTTAAAATTCCTTGTATTAAGCAAACCAGAAGGCACAATTTCTTGTTTTAAAAACGTTTTAAAACACTAAGACATTATTTAAAAAAGATGCATGTATGTTTAGTGAGTCTGCCAGAACATAGGCAGTAGGGATGGCTTAAGCCTGATGAATTTACTGTGATAAATGAGGCCTCACCTCCTGGCTACACTAGTGACCATATCCCCCGTAAATCCCGCAAAGGCGGAGGTGTTGCTAACATTTACAATAGCAAATTTCAATTTACAAAAAAAAAATGACGTTTTCGTCTTTTGAGCTTCTAGTCATGAAATCTATGCAGCCTACTCAATCACTTTTTATAGCTACTGTTTACAGGCCTCCTGGGCCATATACAGCGTTCCTCACTGAGTTCCCTGAATTCCTATCGGACCTTGTAGTCATAGCAGATAATATTCTAATCTTTGGTGACTTTAATATTCACATGGAAAAGTCCACAGACCCACTCCAAAAGGCTTTCGGAGCCATCATCGACTCAGTGGTTTTTGTCCAACATGTCTCTGGACCCACTCACTGTCACAGTCATACGCTGGACCTAGTTTTGTCCCATGGAATAAATGTTGTGGATCTTAATGTTTTTCCTCATAACCCTGGACTATCGGACCACCATTTTATTACGTTTGCAATTGCAACAAATAATCTGCTCAGACCCCAACCAAGGAACATCAAAAGTCGTGCTATAAATTCACAGACAACACAAAGATTCCTTGATGTCCTTCCAGATTCCCTCTGTCTACCCAAGGACGCCAGAGGACAAAAATCAGTTAACCACCTAACTGAGGAACTCAATTTAACCTTGCGCAATACCCTAGATGCAGTTGCACCCCTAAAAACTAAAAACATTTCTCATAAGAAACTAGCTCCCTGGTACACAGAAAATACCCGAGCTCTGAAGCAAGCTTCCAGAAAATTGGAATGAAAATGGCGCCACACCAAACTGGAAGTCTTCCGACTAGCTTGGAAAGACAGTACTGTGCAGTACCGAAGACCCTTGCTGCTCGATCATCCTATTTTCTAACTTAATTGAGGAAAATAAGAACAATCCGAAATTCCTTTTTGATACTGTATCAAAGCTAACTAAAAAGCAGCATTCCCCAAGAGAGGATGACTTTCACTTTAGCAGTGATAAATTAATGAACTTTTTTGAGGAAAAGATTATGATTATTAGAAAGCAAATTACGGACTCCTCTTTAAATCTGCGTATTCCTTCAAAGCTCAGTTGTCCTGAGTCTGCACAACTCTGCCAGGACCTAGGATCAAGAGAGACGCTCAAGTGCTTTAGTACTATATGACACAATTATGAAAATAATCATGGCCTCTAAACCTTCAAGCTGCATACTGGACCCTATTCCAACTAAACTACTGAAAGAGCTGCTTCCTGTGCTTGGCCCTCCTATGTTGAACATAATAAACGGCTCTCTATCCACCGGATGTGTACCAAACTCACTAAAAGTGGCAGTAATAAAGCCTCCCTTGAAAAAGCCAAACCTTGACCCAGAAAATATAAAAAACTATCGGCCTATATCGAATCTTCCATTCCTCACTGCCTTCCTGAAGACAAACAATGTATACAAAATGCTTCAGTCTGGTTTTAGACCCCATCATAGCACTGAGACGGCACTTGTGAAGGTGGTAAATGACATTTTAATGGTATCGGACCGAGGCTCTGCATCTGTCCTCGTGCTCCTAGACCTTAGTGCTGCTTTTGATACCATCGATCACCACATTCTTTTGGAGAGATTGGAAACCCAAATTGGTCTACACGGACAAGTTCTGGCCTGGTTTAGATCTTATCTGTCGGAAAGATATCAGTTTGTCTCTGTGAATGGTTTGTCCTCTGACAAATTAACTGTAAATTTCGGTGTTCCTCAAGGTTCCGTTTTAGGACCACTATTGTTTTCACTATATATTTTACCTCTTGGGGATGTTATTCGAAAACATCATGTTAACTTTCACTGCTATGCGGATGACACACAGCTGTACATTTCAATGAAACATGGTGAAGCCCCAAAATTGCCCTTGCTAGAAGCATGTGTTTCAGACATAAGGAAGTGGATGGCTGCAAACTTTCTACTTTTAAACTCGGACAAAACAGAGATGCTTGTTCTAGGTCCCAAGAAACAAAGAGATCTTCTGTTGAATCTGACAATTAATCTTAATGGTTGTACAGTCATCTCAAATAAAACTGTGAAGGACCTCGGCGTTACTCTGGACCCTGATCTCTCTTTTGAAGAACATATCAAGACCATTTCAAAGACAGCTTTTTTCCATCTACGTAACATTGCAAAAATCAGAAACTTTCTGTCCAAAAATGATGCAGAAAAATTAATCCATGCTTTTGTCACTTCTAGGTTAGACTACTGCAATGCTCTACTTTCCGGCTACCCGGATAAAGCACTAAATAAACTTCAGTTAGTGCTAAATACGGCTGCTAGAATCCTGACTAGAACCCAAAAATTGGATCATATTACTCCAGTGCTAGCCTCTCTACACTGGCTTCCTGTCAAAGCAAGGGCTGATTTCAAGGTTTTACTGCTAACCTACAAAGCATTACATGAGCTTGCTCCTACCTATCTCTCTGATTTGGTCCTGCCGTACATACCTACACGTCACAAGACGCAGGCCTCCTAATTGTCCCTAGAATTTCTAAGCAAACAGCTGGAGGCAGGGCTTTCTCCTATAGAGCTCCATTTTTATGGAACGGTCTGCCTACCCATGTCAGAGACGCAAACTCGGTCTCAACCTTTAAGTCTTTACTGAAGACTAATCTCTTCAGTGGGTCATATGATTGAGTGTAGTCTGGCCCAGGAGTGGGAGGGTGAACGGAAAGGCTCTGGAGCAACGAACCGCCCTTGCTGTCTCTGCCTGGCCGGTTCCCCTCTTTCCACTGGGATTCTCTGCCTCTAACCCTATTACAGGGACTGAGTCACTGGCTTACTGGGGCTCTCTCATGCCGTCCCTGGAGGGGGTGCATCACCTGAGTGGGTTGATTCACTGATGTGGTCATCCTGTCTGGGTTGGCGCCAGTATTTATGCTGCAGTAGTTCATGTGTCAGGGGGCTAGGGTCAGTTTGTTATATCTGGAGTACTTCTCCTGTCCTATTCGGTGTCCTGTGTGAATCTAAGTGTGCGTTCTCTAATTCTCTCCTTCTCTCTTTCTTTCTCTCTCTCGGAGGACCTGAGCCCTAGGACCATGCCCCAGGACTACCTGACATGATGACTCCTTGCTGTCCCCAGTCCACCTGGCCGTGCTGCTGCTCCAGTTTCAACTGTTCTGCCTTATTATTATTCGACCATGCTGGTCATTTATGAACATTTGAACATCTTGGCCATGTTCTGTTATAATCTCCACCCGGCACAGCCAGAAGAGGACTGGCCACCCCACATATGCTCTCTCTAATTCTCTCTTTCTTTCTCTCTCTCGGAGGACCTGAGCCCTAGGACCATGCCCCAGGAATACCTGACATGATGACTCCTTGCTGTCCACAGTCCACCTGACCGTGCTGCTGCTCCAGTTTCAACTGTTCTGCCTTATTATTATTCGACCATGCTGGTCATTTATGAACATTTGAACATCTTGGCCATGTTCTGTTCTAATCTCCACCCGGCACAACCAGAAGAGGACTGGCCACCCCACATAGCCTGGTTCCTCTAGGTTTCTTCCTAGGTTTTGTCCTTTCTAGGGAGTTTTTCCTAGCCACCGTGCTTCTACACCTGCATTGCTTGCTGTTTGGGGTTTTAGGCTGGGTTTCTGTACAGCACTTTGAGATATCAGCTGATGTACGAAGGGCTATATAAATACATTTTATTTGATTTGATTTGACCATGTGTTCTCTTGATAAGTGCATGAATTTCACAATTTTCCTGTTCTGCTAAGCCTTAAAAATGTAGTGAGCACTTTTGGTGTCAGGGAAAGTAAAACATACAATATTTTCTTTAGGAATGTAGTGAAGTAAAAGTTGTCAAAAATATAAATAGTAAAGTAAAGTACAGATTCCCCCAAAAAACTTCTCAAGTAGTACTTCAAAGTATTTTTACCTAAGTAGTTTAGACTACTGCTACCTCCCCACATTCCTCATACTTGCTATCTGGGTGTTTCCCCACTAACAATAACTCACTTCCCAATCCACAATGACCCAACCTCAGCCTTGTCAACAGAACCCCATCCATCCTTTCACTCCCAGATACCAACCGACCTTCCACACAGAATTCTGGATAGAGAAAAACTGCCTTCTTAGCACCTCTCTCTCCCACTCACATTGCAACTCCTGTGTAACCCCTCTGCTTTGATGCTCATACATTCCATCCCCCTAACGGGACCATAACCTCTACCTCCTCCCTCTTCAGAGCAACCTTATCTGTTGTCTCATTTCCCCCTACTCCAACATGAGCTGAGACCCACAGAAAACTGACCGTACACCCTTTTTGCCCCACCTTATGAAGTGGCAACAGCTCTATTATCAGGTCTGGGCGTGGCTTTGACTTCCTACCTCTCAGTGTCCAGCAGACTTCTTCTTCTTTGTTTTTTTTTTATGGCGAACTAGCCATATTGTCACCATTAACTGGATGGGGGTACAAAATAAAAGTAAATTCCATACAGCGATGGGAACATTTACATTTAAGCTGCAATATGTAACTTTTTGGACGACCCAACCAAATTCACAAAGGAATATGAGGTATAGATCCACCATTGTCATTGGCAACATGTCTAAGAATTGGTAGATTGGTTCTATGTGCACCATTTCTATGCTTCTCATTCTTAAGTGTATTTATTTGTTCTTTTGCTTTCGGTTTTGTACACCAGCTTCAAACAGCTGAAAATACAATATTTGTGGTTATGGGAAATACATTTCACAGCGGTTTAGATGATATAATAATTCTCTACACTCTAGACCCTTTCTTCTGTAAAGTTGCTGGCCCTGTAATCGCCAAGCCTATCTCTGACCTTTTTAACCTGTCTCTCCTCTCTGGGGAGGTTCCCATTGCTTGGAAGGTAGCCACAGTTAGTCCTTATTTTCCCCTGTTTATCAAAAGGGTAGAAAAAACTTGTCAATAATCAACTGACTGGCTTTCTTGATGTCTATAGTACTCTCTCTGTCTATAGTATTTTCTCTGGCATGCAATCTGGCTTTTGCTCAGGTTATGGATGTGCCACTGCAACCTAAAGGTCCTCAATGATGTCACCATTGCCCTTGATTTTAAGCAATGTTGTGCTGCTATTTTTATTGGCTGCCAAATCTTTTGATATGGTGGACCATTCTATTCTTGTGTGCAAGTTAAGGAATATTGGTATCTCTGAGGGGTCTTTGGCCTGGTTTGCTAACTACCTCTCTCAAAGAGTGCAGTGTATAAAGTCAGAACATCTGCTGTTTCAGCCACTGCCTGTCACCAAGGGAGTACCCCAAGGCTCGATCCTAGGCCCCATGCTCTTCTCAATTTACATCAACAACATAGCTCAGGCAGTAGGAAGAATGTGTTGTGTTAAACACTCCGCAACTAAGATTTCCTAATGTCCTACAATCTTTCTCTGCCCTTAACCTTGTTCTGAACACCTCCAAAACAAAGATCATGTGGTTTTGTAAGAATAATGCCCTCTCCACACCGGTGTGATTACTACCTCTCAGGGTTTAGAGCTTGAGGTAGTCACCTCATACAAGTACTTGGGAGAATGGCTAGACCTTCTCTCAGCACATATCAAAGCTGCAGGCTAAGGTTACATCTCAAATTGGTTTACTCTATCGTAATCGTTCCTCTTTCACCCCAGCTGCCAAACTAATCCTGATTCAGATGACCATCCTACCCATGCTAGATTACGGAGACACGATTTATAGATCGGCAGGTAAGGGTGCTCTTGAGCGGCAACATTTTCTTTACCATTCGGCCATCTGATTTGCCATCAATGTTCCGTATAGGACACATCACTGCACTCCATACTCTTCTGTAAACTGGTCATCTCTGTATACCCGTCGCAAGACCCACTGGTTGTTATTTATAAAACCCTCTTAGGCCTCACTCCCCCCTATCTGAGATACCAACTGCAGCCCTCATCCTTCACATACAACGCCCGTTCTACCAGTCACATTCTGTTAAAGGTCCCCGAAGCGCACACATCCCTGGGTCACTCGTCTTTTCAGTTCGCTGCAGCTAGCAACTGGAACGAGCTGCAACAAATACTCAAACTGGACAGCTTTATCTCAATCTCTTTATTGAAAGACTCAATCATAGACACTCTTACTGACAGTTGTGGCTGCTTTGCATGATGTATTGTTGTCTCTACCTTCTTGCCCTTTGTGCTGTTGTCTGTGTCCAACAATGTTTGTACCCTGTTTTGGGCTGCTACCATGTTGTGCTTCTACCATGTTGTTGTTATGTTGTGTCGCTACCATGCTGTGTTGTCATGTGTTGCTGCCATGCTATTTTGTCATCCTAGGTCTCTCTTTATGCAGTGTTGTCTTTCTTGTTGTGATGTTTGTTTTGTCCTATATTTTTATTTTATTTTTAATCCCAGGTCCCCCATCCCCGCAGGAGGCCTTTTGGCTTTTGGTAGGCCGTCATTGTAAATAATAATTTGTTCTTAACTGACTTGCCTAGTTAAATTAAATTACATTTCACCAACACTCATCTGGGACACCAAAAACATGGCGACCCACGACTAACCAATGTGCCACAGAGATTTTATTAATATTGTGGGAAAAACTTCTATATGAACATCAAACACTGCTTTTCATTGCTGACCAGCACAAGTCACTAATGTGCATTGTTTTCAAAAGCTCAGAGTAATTAATAGTTTTTCTGCACAATTTGGTTTAAGCCTCCATCACTAACTTGAAGAGAACTAGGGCCTATTACTCGCATCCCACCGCTTCCAATGCATTGTGGAAAAGTGTGCATCAAATTCAACTAGATGAAGAGCTGAGATGAGTATAACATCCTGGCGTATGAGCCATACTCTATTATCAAAATGTTGCATACTACTGAACCTTCTCGTTTGCATATTGGGCATGCGTCATGCGTGATTGCGTTGTTTCCCGCTATTAGTTGATTTGATGTTTTGGGTTGGGGTAATGTCGAACGAGGAGGTAATAAATGCCTAGTTCACAAATTTTGTGGAAATGTATTTTATTTTTTTGAAATTCTTTCTTAGATTTATCAGGGTACTGCAGCACACCTACTTCCCACAGCTATGCTATTAATCTTAATTTTTTTCTCATACTCAAAGGGACCTAGTATCTAGGACGCCAGTTAGGCTATTCGGACACAACCACTGTGATTCAAGTACCTAACAATATGGAGCTATTGGAGTTTATAAAAATAAAAAAATCCATGTGTTGAATTAAGTACAATATTTTGGTTTGACTGAGATAAGGGAAACTCAGTCCCTGTAATGATACAAAAATAACCAGAGTCAGTCAATTTTGTATTTAAATTCAACAAAATGGTCATGTACTTATAACTTTTAAGTACAGCACATTTATTGTACAAAACGATACGTGACAAGTATAATATATTTTCTCACTATGGTAACACTACATTTTCTGTAAATCTTGTACCCTTGCTTTGATAAAAATGTATTTAAAAATACTTTGGAAAAGGTTCAACATTACACACAGCTTCACTACTTCATGTCAAGATAAACTTGAATTAAGGCATTATCCGTATCTCATTATAAAACACCAGTATCAACCTAAAGGTTGAAGGTTGTCACTCTTCATCAGTGAAGCATTTTTATAGACACCATCACAATATCACGCGAGGACAGACGCTGGAGACGAGAAGCAAGTACAAGGAGTGAACATTTAATAAAACACGGACAGGAATAGAATATGGACAGCGTCTGGATAGGGGAAAACAAAAACTACAATAATGCTGACACAGGGGGCAATCAACAAGGCAATGTAGTCCAGCGAGCGCTGATGTGTGTAATAACGGTGACAGGTGTGCGTAATGATGGGCAGCCTGGCGCCCTCGAGCGCCAGAGAGGAGGAGCGGGAGCAGGCATGACATATCATCTAGTCATCATGCTCATTCTTTCCTTAGTTCACCTCATCCAATTCGCTACCACATCCAAAACCACCAGAATAAACTACAAACAAACAAACTACATTAAATGTCACTATACTCTATACATGGGCCCTGTGCATTTTATGTTGGTGTATCCTGAGGTAGCTCCTTTCTGAGAACCTCTTCCCGCAGTGCGTACAGGCGAACGGCCTCTCTCCCGTGTGGACCCTCTGGTGCCTCTTCAGATGACCAGCCTGGGCAAAGCACATCTGACACTGGGTACAGCTGAAGGGTTTCACCCCTGTGTGGACCCTCTGGTGCCTCTTCAGGCTGGACGAGTGGGAGAATTTGGCCCGGCACAGGTGGCAACCGAATGGTTTCTCCCCTGTGTGCATCCTCTGGTGGATCTCCACCTGTTTGGGGAAACTGAAGGCTTTCCCACAGAACGTACACGGGAAGCGCTTCTCTTTGCCACCGGATCTACTGATAGCGCTACTACTACTGTAATTTTTCAATGGGCTTGTGTAGCCATTTAGTGTTGATGCACTGGCATTGTCTGGCATGGTCTGGTTTAACATTAGGACAGTGTGAGGAGGATGAAGGCCAGGAAGTGTCTGTGTTGTCACGGTGTCCATGTTCCAGTTGATAGATCCTAAAGAAGGCAGGCTGAAGGCAGCATCTGTTAGGGGGTTAACCTGAGGTGCCACCTGTCTCTCTGAATCACAACTATAGGAGCAGGAGGGAGCATCGCTGGCCGAGTCAGTGTCTGTTCTCTCTAGCTGCATATGGACACCGCCCTGTCCCTGCAGACCAAATCTACATCTCGCCCTGGTTTCAATAAGTATGTTGTCATGGAGACTAAATTCAGATGTTATTTTGTGTTCCACTCTCTGTTTCTGGTTGGAATTAACAGTGTTGTCCCCCAGCCCAGAGTTTAGGACGCTGTCCCATCCATTGACCTTCACTATGTCGCCTCTGGTTCTGGCCTGCTCGGTGATGTCGTACCCTGAGCCCTTGGCTGCACCCATCTGGGTCTTGGAATCCAAGATGGCCGCCCAGTCTCCTCTGTTAGCCTCCAGCCAACCACCTGCAGGAAGAGGTTACAAAATAGACTTTACAAACATGGCAGAGAACTCTACATATGGAGTTTTTTTTGTAAATTACCTGGTCAAGTTCATACATTATAATGTGTATTTTTTTATAATGTATGACCTTGACCAGTATGACCTTTTCAGACTGTTCTGGAGGCAAAGAGCGGTTCGACCCGGCACTAGATAAACTGGTCACTGAGTGTAAGTTGTATTGATTTCATTTTATGAATGAAGATAAAATAATAGCCAAGTGCATCACTATTCCCATTGAAGTATATATATTATGTTCTCTATATATATGTCTCTCTTACCTTGCTCCCCCATCTTTAGTCCACTCAGGTCAATGCTCTCTGGTCCGTCTTCTATTGTCTCTTCTTTGACCAGCTGCAGATCAGGCTTCCCATCCTCCATGTCTACTGACTGTAAGAGATACAGAGTGAGGGGATGTTGGATCAAGACATCTGATATCAGCACGCTGCTATGGATCATCTTCTGATTGGGCAATGAGGAATTGCTATGAGTACAATGCAAACATGTTGATTTCATATTATGCAAAAGTGTTAGTTGATTTGATTACTTGACACTCTTTAAAGGGATAGTTCAGGATTTTGGCAATGTTCAGAATTTTATCTACATTTACATTTTAGTCATCTAGCAGACACTCTTATACTTCCCCAGAGTCAGATGAACTTGTGGATACCATTATTATGTATCTGCGTCCAGTAATGCTAACTAGCTTAGCACAAAGAATGGAAATGTTTGGGTACCCCTAGCATGCAAGCTGTAACTGAAGACTTCCATTTTTCATTGCCAAAATCCCAAATGGTTTGATAATTCAAAGGCCTGGTCCCACAGTTAAGACAAATTGAATCAAGTCCTGGGCCCGTATCCACAAAGAGTCTCAGAGTAGGAGTGTTGATCTAGGAACTTTCCAAATAATGTTATTTATTATGATCTAAAAGGCCAAACTGATCCTAGATCAGTACTCCTACTCTAAGATACTTTGTGGATACAGACAGTAGTTCACAGTGGGCTCACCTCAGTGAGACTGTGTGTGGTCCTGTGCTGCTCAGCTGATTCCTCTGCGGGTTCAGGAGGAGGTGTAGTCTGGTTGTCCTCCATGACCATGGTCCCCTCAGTGTTCCCCAGACCCTCCTCACACCCCTCCTCCTTCACCCACAGCACCTCTGGACCCTCCTCCTCCTGGATGAGAGAGGTGATACAGATTACACAGACATACACTCCCTCCCTCACACACACAGATAAAATATATATATATATATATATATATATATATATATATATATATTTCACCTTTATTTAACCAGGTAGGCTAGTTGAGAACAAGTTCTCATTTGCAACTGGGACCTGGCCAAGATAAAGCATAGCAATTCGACACATACAACAACACATGGAAAAAACACAAACATAGTCAATAATACAGTAGAACAAAAGAAAACAAAAAGTCTATATACAGTGAGTGCAAATTAGGTAAGATAAGAGAGTACATAGGCCATGATAAGGCAATAAATAGGCCATGGTGGCGAAGTAATTACAATATAGCAATTAAACACTGGAATGGTAGATGAATGTGCAAGTAGAGATACTGGGGTGCAAAGGAGCAAGATAAATAAATAAATAAATACTGTATGGGGATGAGGTAGGTAGATAGGTGGACTATGTACAGGTGCAGTGGTCTGTGAGCGGCTTTGGGGGTGACCAGTGAGATATACCTGCTGGAGCACGTGCTACGAGTGGGTGCTGCTATGGTGACCAGTGAGCTGAGATAAGGCGGGGCTTTACCTAGCAGAGACTTGTAGATAACTTGTAGCCAGTGGGTTTGGCGACGAGTATGAAGCGAGGGACAACCAACGAGAGCGTACAGGTCGCAATGGTGGGTAGTGTATGGGGCTTTGGTGACAAAATGGATGGCACTGTGATAGACTGCATCCAGTTTGTTGAGTAGAGTATTGGAGGCTATTTTAGAGATGGCATCACCGAAGTCGAGGATCGGTAGGATGGTCAGTTTTAAGAGGGTATGTTTGGCAGCATGAGTGAAGGATGCTTCGTTGCGATATAGAGTTAACAGACACCTAGGTATTTGTAGTTGTCCACGTATTCTAAGTCAGAGTCGTCCAGAGTAGTGATGCTGGACGAGCGAGCAGGTGCGGGCAGCGATCGGTTGAATAGCATGCATTTCATTTTCCTTGTGTTTAAGAGCAGTTGGAGGCCACAGAATGAGAGTTGTATGGCATTGAAGCTTGTCTGGAGGTTAGTTAACACAGTGTCCAAAGAGGGGCCAGAAGTATACAGAATGGTGTCGTCTGCGTAGAGGTGTACCAGAGAATCACCACCAGCAAGAGCAACATCATTGATGTATACGGAGAAGAGAGTCGGCCCGAGGTTTGAACCCTGTGGCACCCCCATAGGAACAGCCAGCGGTCCGGACAACAGGCACTCCGATTTGACACACTGAACTCTATCAGAGAAGTAGTTGGTAAACCAGGCGAGGCAATCATTTGAGAAACCAAGGCTGTCGAGTCTGAAAATAAGAATGTGGTGGTTGACAGAGTTGAAAGCCTTGGCCAGGTCGATGAATACGGCTGCACAGTAATGTCTCTTATCGATGGTGGTTATGATGTTGTTTAGGACCTTGAGCGTGGCTGAGGTGCACCCCATGACGAACTCTGAAACCAGACTGCATAGCGGAGAAGGTACGGTGGGATTCGAAATGGTCGGTAATCTGTTTGTTAACTTGGCTTTCGAAGACCTTAGAAAGACAGGGTAGGACAGATATAGGTCTGTAGCAGTTTGGGTCTAGAGTGTCACCCCCTTTGAAGCGGGGGATGACCGAGGCAGCTTTACAATCTTTGGGAATCTCAGACGATACGAAAGAGAGGTTGAACAGGCTAGTAATAGGGGTTACAACAATTTCGGCAGATAATTTTAGAAAGAGAGGGTCCAGATTGTCTAGCCAGGCTGATTTGTTGGGGTCCAGATTTTGCAGCTCTTTCAGAACATCAGCTATCTAGATTTGGGTAAAGGAGAAATGGTGGGGGCTTTGGCGGTTGCTGTGGAGGGGGCCAGGCAGTTGACCGGGGTAGGGGCAGCCAGGTGGAAAGCATGGCCAGCCGTAGAGAAATGCTTATTGAAATGTTCCATTATAGTGGATTTATCGGTGTTGACAGGGTTTCCTAGCCTCAGAACAGCGGGCAGCTGGGAGGTGGTGCTCTTATTCTCCATGGACTTTTCATTGTCCCAGAATTTTTTTGAGTTAGTACTACAGGATGCAAATTTCTGTTAGAAAAATCTAGCCTTAGCTTTCCTAACTGCCTGTGTATATTTGTTCCTAACTTCCCTGAAAAGTTGCATATCACGGGGGCTATTCGATGCTGATGCAGAATGCCACAGGATGTTTTAGTGCTGGTCAAGGGCAGACAGGTCTGGAGTGAACCAAGGACTATATCTATTCCTAGTTCTACATTTTTTGAATGGGGCATGCTTATTTAAGATGGTGAGGAAGGCACTTTTAAATAATAGCTAGGCATCATCTACTGACGGGATGAGGTCATTGTCATTCCAGGATACCCTGTCTAGGTCAATTAGAAAGGCCTGCTCGCAGAAGTGTTTTAGGGAGCGTTTGACAGTGATGAGTGGAGGCCGTTTGACCGCTGACCCATTACGGATGCAGGCAATGAGGCAGTGATCGCTGAGATCTTGATTGAAAACAGCAAAGGTGTATTTGGTGGGCGAGTTAGTTAGGATGACATCTATGAGGGTGCCCGTGTATACGGATTTGGAGCTGTATCTGGTAGGTTCATTGATAATTTGTGTGAGATTGAGGGCATCAAGCTTGGATTGTAGGATGGCCTGGGTGTTAAAACCTCTTAAAGCTCCCCTGAATTATTTCAACATTTTGTTAAAAATCGCGCAACATTTCAACGTCCTGCTACTCATGCCAGGAATATAGTATATGCATAGGATTAGTATGTGTGGATAGAAAACACTCTGAAGTCTCTAAAACTGGTTAAATAATGTCTGTGACTATAACAGAACGTGAACAGCAAGCAAAATCCCAAGAAAAACCTGGTCACAAAAACCACAAAAAAGTATTAATCCGCCAGTCTCTGAATTGTTTATTGCAAGCAAAAATAGATAACGGTGAGCTACAACTCACCACACGATGTCGCCAGTACTGGCATTTTCATTGGTTTAAATCCTTTGTGGAATGAGAAGTAGGTCCTTCCTTTCGTCCAGTAAACAGGAAGAGACTTATGGGAGAGAGACAAAGTACCACGATTTCAAGAGTAGCTGCTATTGAATACAGATCGCCCAGTGATCAATTTGATTGATTATTAACGTTTACAAATACCTAAAGTTGGGTTACAAAAGTAGTTTGAAGTGTTTTGTCAAAGAATATAGGCAACTTATTTAATTTTTAAAAATGACGTTGCGTTTTGGAACAGAGCTTTTGGATGGATCAGACGGGCTATATAAATTGACATTTTGGGTATACATAGACGGATTTAATCGGGAAAAATACCCAATTGTGATGTTTATGGGACATATAGGAGTGCCAACAAAGAAGCTCGTCAAAGGTAATGAATGTTTTATATTTTATTTCTGCGTTTTGTGTAGCGCCGGCTACGCTAATTATTTTGTTTACGTCCCCTTCAGGTATTTCGGGGTGTTGCATGCTATCAGATAATAGCTTCTCATGCTTTCGCCGAAAAGCATTTTAAAAATCTGACATGTTGGCTAGATTCACAACGAGTGTAGCTTTAATTCAGTACCCTGCATGTGTGTTTTAATGAAAGTTGGAGTTTTATCGAGTACTATTAGCATTTGGCATTGCACACTTCCATTTCCTGTTCACTAGGTGGGACACTAGCGTCTCACATGTCTCTAAGAGGTTTTAAGCATGTCCCAGTTTAGGTCACCTAGTAGCACGAGCTCAGAAGATAGATGGGGGGCAATCAATTCACATATGGTATCGAGGGCACAGCTGGGGGCAGAGAGAGGTCTATAGCAAGTGGTAACAGTGAGAGACTTGTTTATGGAAAGGTGAATTTTTAGAAGTAGAAGCTCGAATTGTTTGGGTACAGACTTGGATAGTAATACAGAACTCTGCAGGCTATCTTTGCAGTAGATTGCAACACCGCCCCCTTTGGCAGTTCTAGCTTGACGGAAAATGTTATAGTTAGCGATGGAGATTAAGGTTTTTGGTGGTTTTCCTAAGCCAGGATTCAGACACGACTAAGACATCCGGGTTGGCAGAGTGTGCTAAAGCAGTTAGTAAAACTAACTTAGGGAGTAGGCTTCTAATGTTAACAGGCATAAAACCAAGGCTATTACGGTTATATAATTCAATAAATGATAGCACCTGGGGAGTGGGAGTGGAGCTAGGCACTGCAGGACCTGGATTAACCTCTACATCACCAGAAGAACAGAGGAGAAGTAGGATAAGGGTACGGCTAAATGCTATACGAACTGGCTGTCTAGCACGTTCGGAACAGAGAGTAAAAAGAGGCAGGTTTCTGATTAAAGGCATAGTGTACAGATAAAGGTAAGGTAGGATGTGAGGACATTCGAGGTAAACCTAGGCATTGAGTAATGATGAGAGAGATATAGTCTCTAGAGACGTTTAAACCAGGTAATGTCATCGCATATGTAGGTGGTGGAACAACATGGTTAGTTAAGGCATATTGAGCAGGGCTAGAGGCTCTACAGTGAAATAAGACAGTAATCACTAACCAGGACAGTAATGGACGAGGCATATTGATATTAGAGAGAGGCATGCATAGCCAAGTGAACATATGGGTCCAGTGAGTGGTTGGGCTGACTGGGAACACGCCGATTCAGACAGTTAGCAGGCCGATGCTAACAGTTAGTAGGCCGGGGCTAAACAAGCTAGCAGTTAGCAGACCGGGGCTGGCAAGCTAGCAGACCGGGTTAGCAACCAAGCAGTTAGCAGGGGCTAGTAGTTAGCAGACCAGGGCAGGCAAGCTAGCAGTTAGTAGACCGGGGCTAGCAAGTTAGCCTTTGGGGGACGTCGCGATGGGGGTAAGTCTGTTTTTGCCTCTTTGTGTGGTGACGTCGATAGACCAGTCGTGGAATTAGTATGGTTCCAAGTAGCTCTAGGTAGCTAGCAGGCCTAGCAGGTTAGAAGAATGGGCCTTCAGCGGGCGTCGCACCTGAGGGGCCAGTTGGAATCCTTGGGCAGATTATGTTGGTATTCCAGTCGTAGAGGATCGGCGGGGTTCCGTTCCCCGTACCGGCAGTAGAAGGGGTCCGGATATTGTAGCCCAGGAATGAGCCGGGAGATGGTTCTAGCATGGGCTAGCCCCAGGCTAGTTGGTGCTAGCTCTGGGACGGAAACGTTAGCCAGAAGTAGTCAACCCTGGTTGCGGGGATATGGAGAGAAAAATAGGTCCGTATGCTCTCTTTTGAAATGCGTTGTACGATAATAAATAATAATAAACACACTTTCAACATGGAGTGTATATCCATCCCCACTACGTTTGAGTCCTATACTGTAGTTACAGAATTACTTCATTGTTGTTAAACCCATCATGGTGGACATAAATATGTTGTGGGTAAATATGTGGTTGTGGGTACAAAGTCAGCAATGATACGTCAAAAGTCATTATCAGACAAACCTGACCAAACTATTTTGACATGTACAGTAGATGTTTGTTAGTGTGTAGGTATATTTAGTAAGTGTATATTGGTTATAAAGCACTGTTGGATGTATGCAGAATGAGGTGAGATTATGGCCCATATCCACAAAACTCTCAGAAAAGGTCCAAGGAAACCTGTTAAAGCCTGTTTTAAGACAACAAAAACTCCCAGCTCAGAGTAGCCAGGAGTAAAATCAATTCATAAAAGTTTATAAACAGCAAAGGTACCTCAAAGGAAAGACAGTGATGAAGCTCAATGACATTGTTGCAAATGATGGGGAATAACCAATTGCGATTAGGCATCGCCAGCTGTGAACGCAGACATGGATGATCTATTATGTTGACAAGATATTCGAATGACCGCTCAAACAATAGAAATGTATGTCCTAAACGATGGAAGGCAGGCGATATCTAGCCAACGAGAGGGCAGATACATGAATGAACAACAGGCACAACTAAATAGTTTTTCTCAAAGTTGCCGTAATACCAACCGCATCCACTTATATCAGTACATTTGTAACAGCCTAAACATTACGAAACTTTTTTTGATCAAATAATTTTCACGTAGTTCGACACTCTCATAGGCCTCCATACAAAACATGTTTTATCTCACACGGACCAGGGATTGTAACCCAAATTATTTTCCAATACTTTAGTTCTGAACACAACCATTTTTCCCCTTGTTCCGTTCCACTGATCCGACCAGCAAAATAAAGTTCTGAACCGGATCGAACAAAACCCCCAAAAAGCGATGGTTTATATCGTTCCTTTCGGTTCCTTTTTAAACCTCTGAAATCGAAATGTTTTTACAGCTAGCTCGACACTAAACTACTTCACCAAATCAGTGACGATAGAGCAGCTTGCTATGGAGCGGGCAAGCTATTTACATGCATTGGACAGACAAGTGTTGGGCGCGAGATGCGCCTGTAGGTGGGGATAGAGCAAGAGAGGGTGGAAGAGGAGCTTAGCTTGAAGCACTGGGCATTTTGTTGTTATGACATGAATTGTCTGAATTAGGCCCACAGAATTATACCTACAGAGGAGCGGCTTCTATGAAGGAACTTTGGATGTCTTTGAGCTTCCGAGTTGGCTTAACATTGGACCAGAGATAGCTAGTTAGCTATCTAATAACATATGTGCAGAGGGCACCAGAATTAAAACAAAAACACATCTTACCTTCTTATAGTTAATCAATCCATTGTGAAACTTGATAACTATAGTATCCTTAACTAGCACAGAAAAAGTTAATTAATTCTTTATTTAAAAATCTTTCTCCCTAATATCTGAATCACGCTTGCAACGTCATTAGTAGACAAGCTTCGATGGGGAGGGGCAGATAGCATACACACACTGGCAAAGATTTTCATCTGGCAGGCAGACACTGGAATACGTTTCTGAGTGACAAGAGTGAGGGCTTTGCATAGGCACTTCGCTTTGTTGCGTTTGTGGGGGTGACTGGAAAAAAACGCCTAGAACATAATATACATTTATTAACCGGTTCCCATGCTTTTAAAATAACACTTTTGTTCCAGAACAGTATAGATGACTTTCGTTCCCGGTTCTTATTCTGTTCTTCTAAAAACGTAATTATTTTCCGGTTTTCGGTTATGTTCCCTGAACCAGTTCAAACCCCAAACGTGTACAGATTTTGGGCTGAGTAAATCTTCTCATGTCACCTCTTCCTCTCTGACAACTACTGTGATGTAATCTTGTAATGTAATCCCCCCAGAAGAAGTGGAGGAAATGCACGTTTAGAATCCACCTCCAAAGAATGACAAAGGCTACTTATACATATTCACGAATTGGGTGTGGTAATATCCATGCAGTTGATAATCATCAACAAATAGGACACTGACAGCTGTCAGTGTAGCTAGCTAGCTAGCATGCTAACCTTAGCTAGCTAGCTACAGCGCCCTCTGTAATTATTGGGAGAGTGAAGCATTTTTTCTTCATCAGTGGCTTGTATGCAGCTTGTGTGTGTGAAGGCATGGAGATGCTAAATGTGTTTGTTAATTAACAAAATGTCATGACCACCACAGCCCAACTTGTGTGTATGATATTTCTCATTATTCACAATTTATTTAGGATTATCAGTAATCATGGTAGTAATCACATTGATGTAGAAGTGTTTAGAAACATATTATATTCTTATTTACAACAGAAGTGACACCAAAATGACACAATACATTATTTACCATTCATTTCTATTGGGCACAAAATAATCTGAAACACAACCAAAACAAACTGCAAATGCGCCAACAAATGTGTAGAGTCACAAGCTTGATGTAGTCATGGCATGCTATGAATATGGGAAAAAAATACTTAATTCCTGCAGTCAACTAACCAAATTGCCCACTAGAGACCTCATGGGTGGAATGTTATTGATAGACATTCTTTAAAAGCAAAAGTCAAATCCGATGTTTCTATTTCAAACTATTTGTTATATTTCAGTCTTTGATGTATATGAAGTATAATATTGTTATGCAAAGCCAAACATTTATACATTTCAACTCTATACCAGACATGGTACAAGTGTCTTCTTTTTTAAGCCCATAACCATGTGTGTGAGGAGTGTACTTTTGTTTCAAAGTAGATTTGTTTAAGACTACCAAGAAACACTCTGTGACCCTGATTTAGCCCACTGCAGTAAAAGGTTATTTACCATTCATTTCTAGTGGGCACAAAATAATCTGAAACACAACCAAAACTGCAAATGCATCCAATAAGTTTGTAAAGTCACAAGTTTGATTTAGACATCGCATGCTAGGAATATGGAACCAAATATCAAACTTGACTACTTTATCTAGAAGAATCTTTAGCGGTGATAATAATTTTGACCTCTAACTTTTTGAGAAAAAAAAATATTACTTGTTAAACTAAATATTGTTCTCTGAGCAATTTAATTAGTATAAAATAATACATTATATTTAGATTTTTAAAATGACATACAATATAGCTCAGTGTTTGAATGATTTATTTTATAAAGACATTATTACTCATCTTTATCAAGTGTGTCAATAATTTCTGACCCCATTGTACATCACACAATGTCTGGATGCAATATTCTACCCAGGAATATTCAACACTGAAATCTGTTACTCTTGTTATTCCAAATGAATCTGTGGATCTTTATTGCTGAAAAGTCTTCTTTGTTGTTGATGCAGGGTTTGATCTAAACGTCAGAAGCTATTGAGTGGAATGGTTACTTTCTATGTTAGAGGGGAATGTTTTTTCTGCTGGTGCATCCTGAGGTAGAGCCTCTCTGAGAACCTCTTCCCGCAGTGCGTTTGTATGCAAACAGCCTTTCTCCCGTGTGGACATTCAGGTGGATCTTCAGCTGGTCCTGGCGGGAGAACCTCTTCTCACACTGGGGGCAGCTGTAGGGTTTCTCCCCTGTGTGGACCATCTGGTGCCTCTTCAGGTGGCCAGCCTGGGCAAAGCGCATATGACACTGGGTACAGCTGAAGGGTTTCTCCCCTGTGTGGACCCTCTGGTGGATCTCCACATTCTGGGAGCAGCTGAAGCTTTTGTTACAGAACATGCAGAGGAACCGTTTCTCTTTACTATTGCCTGATGTGGACCCTCCTCCCCGAACCTGGGCTCTAGCCCTGTCGTTTGAGTTCAATACCTGATCGAAAAGGACGCGGCCATGTGAATCGGAAGGCCCCATCGATGTTGACACTAGGTTGCGATCCCTGAACGAGTGTAAAGGGGACTGGGTTGTGACATTTAGATTTGTCTCTAAGCTTTCCCTGTAATCTAAGAAATCTCTGCCCTGTGAGTGTCCGTCTCCTAAGTGACAATCTGCATTCCATGTGGGAGGAGCGTCGCCCTCCACTTTCACCTCATCTACGACGATAACCTCCACTTTCTTATCTTGGCACCCTTCAGAGTATACACTACCACTGTATCGGTTCCAGTCCCCTCTAGACAGATCAGTCTGTGTCTCTAAACCCACGGGCATGTTGCCAGGGTCCATCTCTGTAGCGTAAGAACAAGACGGATCATCACCGCCAGTGTTTAACGTGTCACCATCACCATGGGGATGAACCGTCCTCTGGCCCTGGTGAAATACCGGTAGATACTCTGAGCTAGGTGCAGGAGGACAGCCCGGTCTCCCCAGCCCCAGTCTCTCTGGATCTGATCTGTGGTCAGATCCTGTGTGTAAGAGCCTGTGTGTTACAGTTAAAGTCTCAGTGTCTGTCTCTGGCTTGAGGACGGCGTTCGGCGTTCCACTGACCTCCGTGATGTTGCCTCGGGTCCTGGGTGGTGCTGGGGCGATGCTGGGGACCTCCGTGGCAACAGGGGGTGCTCCAGCCACTTCAGTCTGGATGTCTCTGCTGTGCCGTGGGTCCTCCTCTCCTTCAGGCCTTTCCTGCTTGACACCAGGAACTGCAGCCTCTGTATCTGCAGACTGCCACAAGAAGAGAGGAGGTTATTACCGGTACATGGGTTGAATTGTATAACAATGTCATAGGGAAGTCTTGCAAGCTCCCCTATGGCAGATAAATAAGGATGTACAGTACATGTAAGCAAGTGAATAGCAGTGGGGAGCCTTTCTGAAATAAACTGGCCACATTTGATGTACTGTAAATTTGATGTAATACTATTACATTAACCTCTATCACGATAACTTGCTGGGTTGAGGTTCCACTCCCCTCATCAACAGTGATTGGTTGGTCATCTGTCCATGCATTTTGTCCCACTGGCTTCACAAAGCTCCTGTGGCCTCCAGTGAGATGTCCTTCACCTGAGAGAGTGATTGGGGGAAAGAGATGGTTAGGTTAGCTACTGTCAATGCTCAACGCTACACACTGTCGACAGTTTTAGAATTATAGGTAAGGTAACACTTCGCATAACTGATTGATATACTATTTATAGATTGATTATAATCCATGCATCTTATTGTTTTCAATGATTAAATAATAGGAATGTCTTTGTGCAAGATAAGTAATCAGGGGAATTATTGCATACAATCCAAAAGCTGACAAAGACCCAATTCTGGTTAATTGGTTAACCAACAAGATATAATGAGTGAAAGCCCTGATAATAATGTCCTCAAAGATGGAAGGCAGGCGGGAGGAGGTATATAGATGACTCATCTTTGTATCTGTGCCATTAGAGTCTGCGAGCATGGGCAGCGCCATTGAGGCAATCTCTATTTATTTTAAATTAGTCAATTTTCTTCTTATTCTTCAGCTGATTGCTCCCAACTCATAGGAATCCCCACCCACCCAGTTGATGACTTTAAAATGGTGGAAGCCCTCAATGACAATGTCCATTCTAAAAACGGGTTATATCCATGACGAGTCCTCTATCTATCTCTATGACAACAGGCAAAACTCTGATATAAAGGCGTTTTCCCCCCAAATTTGCAGAAATGTAACTTATATCAGTGCATTGGTAACAACCTAACCATTATGAAACGTATATTGATCAAATTAGCCTCACGTAGGAAATTAGCCATTACATGTTATGTTGACCAAATTCGACACTCATTTACCTCCATACAAAAATGCCTTCCTGGACTTATTTTCGTGGACAGATTTTGAGTTGAGAAAAACTCTCGCTTCGCCTCTTCCTCCCTGGGTTAACGCATCTAAAGTCACACATGCGCAGAGGGGAACGGGGCGACAGGCCCCGCATCCTCGGCCTTCTGCAAAATGTACCTCTTGCCATTCCTCTGTATCGGTCGAGGATCTTGACACTACTGGGACGACTGGCGAGGACGCGCTCCCGTGTCATCTTCATTTCCAGTAGCTGTAGTTTCCTCCGCAATGTCCTGTTTTCTTTCTGGCTTTGAGTTATTTCCAAACGAAACACTGCATAGTCGTCATCGACGAGTTTACAGACCTCTGCCACGGCTGCATTCGCTAGCACCTCCATGATGGAGGCTATTTGAGTGTGAAAAACCATAGTAGCTAACTAGCCCTACCTTGATAACATCTAAGTCCAGTCTCCAGCGCGAATTAAACACGACATGGGGTAAGTATGCAATGCTGTGCAGTTAAGTTAGTCATATTTTGAGTTCCATGGTGATAATAAACGTCTAAATAAAAACGCTAACGTGGAAATGGTTCTTGTTCATTGTTTACTTCCGTTTACACTGAATATAAGTTATTGGTTGGCGTCATAGCTCAAAGGGTGTGGCTAAAAAAAAAAAATTAAATGGTATTTGCGCTGTTCTTAAAATATGCAGTGGTGGAAAAAGTACTCAATTGTTATACTTGAGTAAAGGTAAATATACCTCAATAGAAAATGACTCAAGTAAAAGTCACCCAGTGAAACACTAATTGAGTAAAAGTATCTGGTTTTAGATGTACAGTGGTGGGAAAAGTACTCAATTGTCAAACTTTTTAGTAAAAGTAAATGCTTTACATCAAATTCCTTATATTAAGCAAACCAGACAGCACGACTTTCTTGTTATTTTTTATTTATGGACAGACTGGGGCACAACAACACTCAGACGTAATTGACAAATACAATTTTTGTGTTAGTGATTCCGCCAGATCGGAGGCAGTAGGGATGACAATGCCTTATATTGATAGGTGCATGAATTGGACCATATTGCTGTCCTGCCTGAGAATTCTAAATGTAAGGAGTACTTTTTGATGTCAGGTAAAAAGTACATATTGTCTTTAGGAATATAGTGGAGTAAAAGTTGTCTAAAATAGAAATGGTAAAGTACAGATATTTTTTACTTAAGTACTTTACACCACTGGAAATAAGGTACTGCGTATTACATTTACACATCAAACCTCTTCAACCATTGTCTATTATATTGGCAAGATATTCGAGTGACCTCTCTAAAAATGGAAAGACTTGTCTTTAAAGATGGAAGGCAGGCGGGAGGAGGTGAGATCAGGTGGGAACATCCTAGGCTAATGTGAGGGCCGATGCAAGTGGGAACAACAAGCCAACGAGCGAGATCAAAATGTAATTGTTTGTGTACACAAATCAGCAAATGATATAGCGCAGTGCAGCGAAATGCTTATGTTATTAGCTCCTAACAATGCAGTACAGTACACAAGTACACAAATAATAAAATAAAAAACAAGATAGAGGACTGATGGTGCAACTGGGAACTCAGGGGGGAGGACTTCAAACCATGACGTCAGTGATCTAAAGGTTGAAATGTCAGAGCACGAGAAAGAGGCCCGAGTTCCCCGATTTGGAATTCCAAGATGGATGACCTTTTTTTCCCCTCAGCTGTCTTTAGATTTCAGTTCCCAGTTGTTTTGAACGCGGCATCCTCTTTGTGTCTGTGACAGTATGGACATATTTCTACAGTCTATGGCAGCGCCATTGAGGCTATCTCCATTTTAAAGTAGTCAATTTTCTTCTTTATTGGCTGATTGCTCCCAACTCATAAGAATCCCCACCCAGTTGACTACTATAAAATGGTGGAAGCCTTCAATGGCAATGTCAATGCAAAAATTGATTATATCCATCTACAGTTGAATTTGGAAGTTTACATACACCTTAGCCAAATACATTTAAACTCAGTTTTTCACAATTCCTGACATTTAATCCTAGTAAAAATTCCCTGTCTTAGGTCAGTTAGCATCACCACTTTATTTTAAGAATGTGAAATGTCAGAATAATAGTTGAGTGATTGATTTCAGCTTTTATTTCTTTCATCACATTCCCAGTGGATCAGAAGTTTACATACACTCAATTAGTATTTGGTAGCATTGCCTTTAAATTGTTTAACTTGGGTCAAATGTTTCGGGTAGCCTTCCACAAGCTTCTCACAATAAGTTGGGTATATTTTGGCCCATTCAAATCAAATCACTCACAGAGCTAGTGTAACTGAGTCAGGTTTGAAGGCCTCATTGTTCGCGCACGCTTTTTCAGTTCTGCCCACACATTTTCTATAGGCTGGAGGTCAGGGTTTTGTGATGGCCACTCCAATACATTGACTTTGTCCTTAAGCAATTTTGTCACAACTTTGGAAGTATGCTTGGGGTCATTGTCCATTTGGAAAACCCATTTGCGACCAAGCTTTAACTTCCTGACTGATGTCTTGAGATGTTGCTTCAATATATCCACATGATTTTCCTTCTCATGATGCTATCTATTTTGTGAAGTGCACCAGTCCCTCCTGCAGCAAAGCACCCCCACAATATGATGCTGCCACCCCCGTGCTTTACGGTTGGGATGGTGTTCTTCGGCTTGCAAGCATCCCCCTTTTTCCTCCAAACATAACGATGGTCATTATGGCAATACAGTTCTATTTTTGTTTCATCAGACCAGAGGACATTTCTCCAAAATGTACGATCTTTGTCCCCGTGTGCAGTTGCAAACCGTAGTCTGGCTTTTTTATGGCGGTTTTGGAGCAGTGGCTTCTTCCTTGCTGAGCGGCCTTTCAGGTTATGTCGATATAGGACTTGTTTTACTGTGGATATAGATACTATTTTACCTGTTTCCTCCAGCATCTTCACAAGGTCCTTTTGCTGCTGTTCTGGGATTAATTTGCACTTTTCGCACCGAAGTACGTTCATCTCTAGGAGACAGAATGCATCTCCTTCCTGAGCGGTATGACGGCTGCGTGGTCCCATGGTGTTTATACTTGCGTACTATTGTCTGTACAGATGAACATGGTACCTTCAGCTGTTTGGAAATTGCTCCCAAGGATGAGCCAGACCTGTGGAGGTCTAAAAATTATTTTTCTGAGGTCTTGGCTGATTTCTTTTGATTTTCCCATGACGTCAAGCAAAGAGGCACTGAGTTTGAAGGTAGGCCTTGAAATACGTCCACAGGTACACTTCCAACTGACTCAAATTATGTCAATTAGCCTATCAGAAGCTTCTAAAGCCACTCATTTTCCAAGCTGTTTAAAGGCACAGTCAACTTAGTGTATGTAAACTTCTGACCCACTGGAATTGTGATACAGTAAATTATAAGTGAAATAATCTGTCTGTAAACAATTGTTGGAAAAATTACTTCTGTCATGCACAAAGTAGATGTCCTAACTGACTTGCCAAAACTATAGTTTGTTAACAAGAAATTTGTGGAGTCGTTGAAAAACTGGTTTTAATGACTCCAACCTAAGTGTATGTAAACTTCCGACTTTAACTGTATCTTTATGACAACAAGCACAACTCCAATTTAATGTCGTTTTTGGGTAAATTGCCGAAATGCCACGTGCGTCCACCTATCAGTGCATTCGTAACAACCTAACAATTACGAAACTGATATTCACTCAAATAAGCCTCATGTAGCAAATTAGCAATTCATTTTTTTGTTGTTGACCGAATTCAACACTCATCAGTTTTATTTGTGGCATTCGCCAAAACAACTGGTGTATACTTCACTGTGAAATGCTTGCTTACGAGTCCTTCCCAACGATGCAGAGTTTAAAAATAAAATGGTAACACAAGGAATAAAATAAGAATTGACCTCCATCCAAAATGTCTCACTTTGTGGGCTTATTTTCGACAACAGATTTAGCCTCTTACGCTCTGGTATCTGTTAAGCTCAGAGCAGAGTTGTTTAGAAAAATTACCATAAATGATTGAAAAATAATTGCTGGCTAGATCCCATCGGTGGCAAGGACAGAAACCTATACGTTTGAAGGAAGCCAAAGACAATTTTAATTCTAAATAATATACAAGCAAATTAAAGGTCAACCCATCAAAAGGACAACATGAATTCTCATTCATTAACAGATTTAATCACCTATTTATAGTACATAAAGGAACAGGTACCACCTGATTATGCCAAATTATGTCGGTGGGAGGGATGTTATAATATAAAGGTGTTATAAAAAAGAGAGACATTTATAATTGTTATGAATAGAACATAGGCAAAACCAAATTTAGAGGGGAAATAGTGTTACACTTCAATGAGTGTTTTGGCTATGCCAGCACACCAAAAAACAAGTCTGTCTCATGTGAGAAAAACAGCATACCCAGATGCTCAATTTAGGGATTTAGTAATCAGAGAAGCGCTTCCCACACGTGGGGCAGGTGTACGGCTTGTCTGCGTCCGTCCTAATGCTCCTCCTCCAACGTTGTGACCCAATGACACCAGAGGTAGAAGCAGGATCTTTGAGCTCCCTCCTTGACCTCTTGCCATTGTTTGGGTGTTTGGATTGTGTGTTGTGTGATGGGCTAGGTACCTCGTGGTGAACGCCCATCCTGACATTCTGTATCGGTGCAGTAACCATGAGGTAGCTGAGGAAAGCTAGACCCAGGTCCAAGCCCAGGCTTTCTATGAACTGAGCCACTAGGCACTTCCTGAAAGACTACCACCAGGGGGTTCCACTCACCATTCTCTGTGACGGTTGAATCCCAGGGTGACCTGCTCTGTTCATCATGGATACTGTGGTGTTTGTATCATAGACCCTCCTGTTCCTATCAGCCCCAGGCCCTGCTCCATCCCTGCACTGATACTGTGAAGAGAAGGGTCTGGGCTGCAGACTGGAGCCTCTGTCTCTCTGATGACCACCAGGACTGAGGTTGTTCAGTCCACCTGTCCACTGGTTGTGTTCTGTGTGGTGGAGTCTCTGTCCCTCATGGTTTGTATTTATATTTATTATGGATCCCCATGCAGCTACTCTTCCTGAGTTCTAGTGAAATTAAGGCAGTTTATACAATTTTAAAATCATTACAATACATTTACAGTTTTGATAACACACTGTGACCTCAGGCCCCTACTCCACAACTACCACATATCTACAGTACAAAATATTTGTGTGTATAGTGCATATGTTATTGTGTGTATGTATGTGTCTGTGCCTATGTTTGTGTTGCTTCATAGTCCCTGCTGTTGCATAAGGTGTTTTTAATCTATTTAATTTGTTTTATTTGAATCTATTTTTAAAATGTTATTTTACTACTTGCATGAGTTACTTGATGTGGAACAGAGTTCCATGTAGTCATGTCTCTATGTAGTATTGTGCTCCTTCCATAGTCTGTTCTGGACATGGGGATTGAGACCTCTTGTGACATGTCTTGTGGGGTATGCGTGGGTGTCCAAGCTGTGCACCAGTAGTTGAAATAGACAGTTCGGTGCATTCAACACGTCAATTACTCTCACAAATACAAGTAGTGATGAAGTCAATCTCTCCTCCACTTTGAGCCAGGAGAAATTGACATGCATATTATTAATATTAGCTCTCTGTGTACATCCAAGGGCCAGCCGTGCGGCCCTGTTCTGAACCAATTGCAGTTTTCCTAAGTACTTTTTTGTGGCACCTGACCACACGACTGAACAGTAGTCAAGGTGCAACAAAACTAGGGCCTGTAGGACCTGCCTTGTTGATGGTGTTGTTAAGGTAGAGCAGCGCTTTATTATGGACATACTTCTCCCCATCTTAGCCATTTTTACAGACACCATCACAATATGTTTTGACCATGAGTGCTGTTTAACTACCCTGGTAGGTTGACTGATAACCTGAACCAGGTTGCAGGCACTAGTTCATCTGACGCTTTTTCTTGAGTGGGCAGCTTGATGAAAGCCAGTCTATTTAAATCACCCAGAAAATACCTCTCTGTTGATATCACCTGCATTATCAAGCATTTCACACGTTATCCAGATACTGACTGTTAGAACTTGGTGGTCTATAGCAGCTTCCCACCAGAATGGGCTTTAGATGAGGTAGATAAACCTGTAGTTATATTACTTCAACAGTATTTAACATGAGATCTTGGTTCCGACTTGGGATGGAAGCGCAGAGGCTCCTGATCCAGGGTCCTGGCTCTCCCGCCAGCAAAACTGGAAAAATCCATATGTGTTGATTCACGAATTAAGTATGATTTGGTTAGACTGATATACAAAACTCAGTCACTGCAATGGCACAAAAAATACCAAGTCAGTAAATTTTGTATTTAATTTCAACAACATGGTCATACTGTACACTCAATGTACCTTTATACCTGTGGCAAGTAGAATAACTTTTATCACTATGGTAACCCTTTACATTTTCTGTAAATCTGGTTCCCTCACTTTGATAAAATGAATTGTTGAATACTTTGGAAAAGGTTTAACATTACACATATCTTCACTACTTCATGTAAAGTAAACATGAATTAAGGCACTATAATTTCCTCATTATAAAACACCAGTATCAACCTACATGACAGGTTGTCACTCTTCATCAGTGAAGCATTTTTACAGACACCATCACACCAACCATCACCATATCATCTACTCTGTCTCATCGTACTCCTTCTTTCCTCAGTTCCTCAGTCCCTCCTTCTTTCCTCAGTTCAGTTCAGTATGAGTCATAATACCCATATAACCTAGCGGTCAAACAAGGAACTTTTTCCAATTGTTTTTCCACCATTCATTTTTCCCATGGGGGATTTAAGAAACACTTCAAATAAGGACTGTGTTTCGTGTAGGCTTACCTTGGCGTGACGTTTTGATAACGGTGTAAATCTCAAGGACAAGGTGACTTATCAATATATTCGCCTGTATAATATAAATTGCCTACATTTCTTTAAATTGACAATTCTGTGAACTGTCTTCTGCAAGTTTTAAAATGACACAAACGAGTTAGCAAAGGTGTCAGCTAGAGATGGCTTTGCAGGGATTTGTAGTCTTGCATGATGTCTACTTTGATGCTGAATATATTGATCAAATTCACCATGTCCGGGAGATTTACATGGTTACCAAAACGTCACCCCAGGGTAAACCTACACGAAACATCTGTACTTTACTATTTATATTTTTGACAACTTTTACTTTACTACATTCGTAAAGAAAATAATGTACTTTTTACTCCATACATTTTCCCTGACACCCAAAAGTACATTGACAGGAAAATAGTCCAATTCACACCCTTATCAAGAGAACATCCCTGGTCATCCCTACTGCCTCTGATCTGGCAGATGCAGTAAACACAAATGCTTTGTTTGTAGTGTGCCCCTCTCCATAAATACAATTTAAAAACAACCTTGTGCTGTCGGGTTTGCATAATTTAAGGAATTAAATATTATTAATACTTAAGTATATTTTAAAGCAAATACTTTTAGACTTACTCAAGTAGTATTTTACTGGGTGACTTTCACTTTTACTTGAGTCATTTTCTATTAAGGTATCTTTACTTATACTCACGTATGACTTGTACTTTTTCCAACACTGGTCAGGATCAAAAAAAATATGAAAGGAGCTACAGCGCATTTGGAAAGTATTCAGACCCCTTGACTTTACAGCCTTATTCTAAAACGTATTAAATAAAAAAAATCCTCAATCTACACACAATACTCCATAATGACAAAGCAAAAACCATCTTAGCAAATGTATTAAAAATAAAAACACATACCTTATTTACATAATTATTCAGACCCTTTGCTGTGAGACTTGAAATTCAGCTCAGTTGCATCCTGTTTCCATTGATCATCCTTGATGTTTCTACAACTTGATTGGAGTCCACCTGTGGTAAATTCAATTGATTGGACATTATTTGGAAAGGGACACACCTGTCTATATAAGGTCCCACAGTTGACAGTGCATGTCAGAGCAAAAACCAAGCAATTAGGTCGAAGGAATTGTCCGTAGCGCTCCGAGACAGGATTGTTATGAGGCACAGATCTGGGGAAGGGTACCAAAAAATGTCTGCAGCATTGAAGGTCCCCAAGAACACAGTGGCCTCCATCATTTTTAAATGGAAGGAGTTTGGAACCACGAAGACTTCCTAGAGCTGGGCACCCGGCCAAAACTGAGCAATCAGGGGAGAAGGGCCTTGGTCAAGGAGGTGACCAAGAACCCGATGGTCACTCTGACAGAGCTCCAAAGATCCTCTGTGGAGATGGGAGAACCTTCCAGAAGGACAACCATCTCTGCAGCACCCCATCAATCAGACCTTTATGGTAGAGTGGCCAGGCGCAAGCCACTCTTCAGTAAAAGGCACATGAAAGCCCGCTTGGGGTTTCCAAAAGGCACCTAATGGACTCTAGAAACAAGATTCTCTGGTCTGATGAAACCAAGATTGAACTTTTTGTCCTGAATGCCAAGCATCACGTCTGGGGAAAACCCGGCACCATATTTCAGCAGCAGGGACTGGGAATCTTGTCAGGATCGACGGAAAGATGAAAAGAGCAAAGTACAGAGAGAGATCCTTGATGAAGACCTGCTCCACAGGGCTCAGGACCTGACTGGGGGCGAAGGTTCCCCTTCCAACAGAACAACGCAGGAGTTGCTTCAGGACAAGTCTCTGAATGTCCTTGAGTGGCCCAGCCAGAGCCTGGACTTGAACCCGTTTGAACATCTCTGGAGAGACCTGAAAATACCTGTGCAGCGATGCTCCCCATCCAACCTGACAGCGCTTGAGTGGATCTGCAGAGAAGTATCGGAGAAACTCCCCAAATACAGGTGTGCCAAGCTTGTATCGTCATACCCAAGAAGACTTGAAGCTGTAATTGCTGCCAAAGGTACTAAGTAAAGGGTCCGAATACTTATGTAAATGTGATTTCAGTTGATTTTTAATACATTTGCAAAAATGTCTAAAAACATGTTTTGTGTGTAGATTGAGGGGAAAAATTATTTCATCAATTTTAGAATAAGGCTGTAATGTAACAATATGTGGAAAAAGTCAAGGGGTCCGAATACACTGTAGTATTCCTTAACACAATGTCTGGATGTAATATTCTACCCAGGAATATCCAAATGCATCTGTGGATATTTTCTGATGACAACTAAAATGAATCTTTCTCTTTTGATATAAGTGTTTGTTATAGAGTGGAGTGTTTTTTCTGCTGGTGTAACCTGAGGTAGCTCTTCTCTGAGAACCTCTTCCCGCAGTGCGCACAGGCGAAAGGCCTCTCTCCCGTGTGGACCCTCTGGTGCCTCTTTAGGTCACCAGCCTGAGCGAAGCACATGTGACACTGGGTACAGCTGAAGGGTTTCTCCCCTGTGTGGACCCTCTGGTGCCTCTTCAGGGTGCATGCCTGGGCGAAACGCATGTGACACTGGGTACAGCTGAAGGGTTTCACCCCTGTGTGAACCCTCTGGTGGATGTCCACCTTCTGGGGGCAGCGGAAGCCTTTGTTACAGAACATGCAGAGGAACCGTTTCTCTTTACTATTGCCTGATGTGGCTCCCCCTCCTCGCGCCTTGGCCTTTTGTTTCCTGTGTGAATCGGAAGGCCCTATCGACATGGATAATGGGTCGCGATCCTTGAACTCGTGTAAAGGGGAGTGGGTCTCGACATTTAGATTTGTCTCTAAGCTTTCTCTGTAGTCAAAGAAGTCACTGGTGTTGCCCTGCGAGTGTCCTTCTTCTAAATGAGTTTCATCTGCACTCCATATCAGAGGAGCATCGTCCTCCACTTTCACAGTCACCTCATCTACGACCAGACCCTCCTCTTTCTTATCTCGGCACCCTTCCGAGTATCCTATACTACTGTACTGGTTCCAGTCCACTTTCATTGGATTAGTCTGTGTATCTAATACCACAGGCATGTCACCAGGTATCATCTCTGTCTCTGTAGTGTATGAACAAGATGGATCATTGACAGTCTGTAAAGTGTCACCTGAGTCCCGATGGGACAGAACAGTCCTTGGGCTCAGGTTGCCGTAAAGTAAATACTCTGAGCGTGGAGCAGGTTGACAGCCCAGTCGGTTTATCCCCGTTAAAGTCTCGGTGTCTGTCTCTGACTTGAGGATGGCGTTCAGCGTTCCACTGACCTCCATGATGCTGCATTGGGTCCTGGACTGCTCTTGGGAGGTGGAGGGGTTCTCCGTGGCTACAGGGGGCACACCAGTCTGGATGTCTCTGCTGTGCCGTGGGTCCTCCTCTCCTTCAGTCATCTCCTGCTTGACCCCAGGACCTGCATCCTCTGCATCTGCAGACTGACACAAGAAGAGAGGAGGTTACTACAGGTACATGGGTTGAATTGGATAACAATGGCGTAGGGAAGTCTCAAAAGCTCCATTATGGCAGATAAATAAGGATGCACATGGAAGCTAGTGAATAGCTGAGGAGGGCCTTTCTGAAATAAACTCCACATTTGATTTACAAAGTAACTCGTGTTTTATATAACACTATTACACGAACCTCTATAACATGATGGGTTGAGTTTCCTATCCCCTCATCAACAGTGATTGGGTGGTCATCTCGCCATGTATTTTGTCCTGCTGGCTTCACAAAGCTCCTGTGGCCTCCAGTGAGATGTCCTTCACCTGAGAGTGATTGGAGGAAAATATGTGGTTAGGTATATTGTATTCTATTGACACTGTCTTGAATTGGAAAGAATGTAAGTTAACACTTCTCATAACTTCTTGATATACTATTTATTGATTGATGTATTATGTTCCAGGCATCACATTGTTTTCATTTAGTAAATCATTGGAAGTGCAATAAATCAAGAATCTGGTTAGAATATGATAGTGTCTATGCGCAATATGGGGAATTATTGCATACTGTCCAAAAACGGCCCAAGACCCAATTCTGGGTAACACATGCAGAGGGGAACGGGGCGACAAGCCCTGAGCTCTATATGAAAGGAGACACGCCGTGCAGCCTCCGTCAAAATGTACCTTTTGCCTTTCCTCTGTATCGGTCGAGGATCTTGACATTACAGGGATGACTGGCGAGGACGCGCTCTCGCATTGTCCTCTCTGCGCGGTCCCGTGCCACCTTAATTTCCAGTAGCTGTAGTTTCCTCCGCAATGCCCTGTTTTCTTTCTGGCTTTGAGTTATTTCCAAACGAAACACTGCATAGTCGTCATCTACGAGTTTACATATCTCAGCCACAGCTGCATTCGCTAGAACCTCCATAATGGAGGCCATTTGAGAGTGAAAAACCATACAGTTAGCCATTGTTAGCAGCTAGCTAGCGTTACCTAGTTCACATCTATCAACCAAGTCGTCTCCAATTACATTTAAAGAATACCGGGAGTAAGTATGTGATACTGTGCGGTTAAATTAATATTATGTTGAGTTCCAGGGTGTTAAACGTCTAACAACAATTAAATGGCTCTTGGTCACTGTACACTTTCGTTTACTACGGCTTCTTCGTTTATGGTGTTATGGCGGTCCGTAAACAACCGTTAGAGGTGCATGCCGCCACCTACTGTACTGGAGTGTAGTCAATCACAGGTTACAAACTAAAATAATAAATAAACAAATATGAAGAAAATCTAAACCTTCCTGCCTTATCCTGTACTACTAAGAAAATAAAAAAGAGCCCTACACGATCTTTGAGTCGTTGTCCACCCACATTTTAGAGGGCTAGCTGTCCCACCTGTTCTGCCACACATATATCATAATAGCTCTAATCTTACATTTGGCTGGTGGGGGGAGCTATAGGATGACAGGCTCATTGTAATGGCTGGAATGTAATGAATTGAATAGTATCAAACATATGGAAACCATATGTTTGACTACGTTCCATTCATTCCATTCCAGCCATTACAATGGGCATGTCCTCCTATAGCTCCTCCCACCAGCCTGCACTGCATTTGACCTCACCTACATTCCATGCTGGAACCCAGCATAAACACATGACTACACCCAGTCTCACGATTTTCCATAGCAATATTAATGCCTCCATAGTAGGTCACCTCTATTACATTTGCCAGATGACAAAACTATTCAATAGAGAAAGGGAATTCCATTTACTTTAGTTTTTATTGGCAGACTACACCAAAAAGGTGTATTGCAGCCACCTATTGGGTGAGGTGAAAACTGGGAGACTTTAAAGGGATAGTTCATGCTAAATCTATATATGGCTACAGCCATATTAGCATCGTCAGTTTTCATGAGTGGAAACAGCCAAACTGATGTTAGCAAAGTTGCATGGCAAGTTGCACCTTCCTCCCGAGTGGCGCAGCTGTCTAAGCTGAGGCGCCACTTCATCCTGGGGTTCGATCCATTACCGGGAGCCCCAACCGGCAACCCACAATTGGCCCAGTGCCGTCCAGGTTAGGAGAGGGTTTGGCCGGCAGTGTTTTCCTTGGCTCATCGCACTCTAGCGTCTCCTTGAGTCGGGCCGGGCACCTACAAGCTGACTTAGGTTGTCAGTTGAACAATGTTTCCTCCGACACATTGATACTGCTGACTTTCGGTTTAAACTGCGTGGCTTGGCGGATCATGTTTCGGAGGATGCATTTCTCAACCTTCGTTTCTCCCGAGCCAGTTGGGGAGATGCAGCAATGAGACTGGAAGAGTGGCAGTAGCTAATGGGGATCCTTAATAAAATACAAATAAAAACTATTATTTGGATAACCAGTTGGAGAAAAAAATTATAATAACTAAGTTTGGTAGTTCACAGGGATTTACAACAAAATAAATGTACTCCTTCAGTCGGATTCAAATGTCTTCTCAGATCCCTACACTCCCCTTCAGACTCAGGAGCCTGGGAGGGGAGTACATCTTCAGTCAATATTCCCTGCAATGATCCAGCCGTGAAGTCCTGGAGCGCATCCGTTTACTTCTTCTTTGAGGTTTTATGGCATACCACAACTAATGTTGTATTGCCACCACCAACTGAATGGGGGTCGGGAAGGAAAATACAAAGTACATTCCCATTACGGATAAGGGAAAAACGTAATGAATCCATACACACTACTAAGAAAAATTTTAAAAACATTACAAAAATCATCCCACATCCCAGTATCATTCCTCCTTCGTGCATAGTTCTCCAGGAACATTCTAGAGTAGAGCAAAGGTTCCCAAAGCACACACATCTCTGGGTCACTTGTCTTTTCAGTTCGCTGCAGCTAGCGACTGGAATGAGCTGCAAAAAAACACTCAAACTGGACAGTTTTATCTCCATCTCTTCATAAGACTCAATCATGGACACTCTTACTGACAGTTGTCGCTGCTTCCTCTGTGATTTATTGTTGTCTCTACCTTCTTGCCTTTGTGCTGTTGTCTATGACCAATAATGTTTGTACCATGTTTTGTGATGCTATCATGTTGTGTTGTCACCATGTTGTGTTGTCATGTGTTGCTGCCATGATATTTTGTTGTCTTCGGTCTCTTTTAATGTTTTAAAAAGGGGTAAAAATTCAATAAAAAAATAAAATGACTCAAGTAAAAGTCACCCAGTAAACTTCTACTTGAGTAAAAGTATTTGGTTTAAAATATACTTAGGTATCAAAAGTAAATGTAATTGCTAAAATATACCTAAGTATCGAAAGTAAAAGTATAAACCATTTCAAATTTCTTATATTAAGCACCATTTCTTGTTTTTTAAATTTAAGAATAGCCAGGGGCACACTCCAACATTCAAACATAATTTACAAACAAAGAATGTGTGTTTAGTGAGTCCACTAGATCAGAGGCAGTAGGGATGACCAGGGATGTTCTGTTGATAAGTGTGTGAATTTGACCATTTTCCTGTTCTGCTAAGCATTCAAAATGCAACGGGTACTTTTGGGTGTCAAGGAATATGTATGGAGTAATGTAGTCAAAAATATAAATAGTAAAGTACAGATACTACTTAAGTAGTACTTTAAAGTATTTTTACTTAAGTACTTTACACTGCAGGTCATTGTAAATAATAACTGTTCTTAACTGACTTGCCTAGTTAAATAAAGGTTAAATAAAAAATGATTCTGAGACTCCAGAAATGACTCCTTTGACAGGAGCCCTGCTCCGCAGATCAATGCAAGACACATTCAATTCATCAATTTGGGGGAGACGCAACACGCCTTTTCTGATCAGCAGAAACACACAAAAGGAAAACAAGCCCATTTCTTGTGATCTTCACCGATTTCACTTTACCCAAAGCTTTCTCCACCATTTTAGATGCTTCAAACGGATTCACCAAGACTGGCATACATTGTTTTCAGCGTTGGGGAAGCTACTCTGAAAATATAATTTACCAAGATGCCAATTACTTTACACTGGAAGAAGTTAAGCTAGACTAAAGCTACCCCCTTAAGAAAAAATATTGTGTATATCGCTACATGGCAAAAAAGTTATTAACTACTTAAAACACTACATAGATTTGAATTCAGTTAAACTACCACCAAGCTACTGCAAACTGTAGTTATTAACTACTTAAAACACTACATAGATTTTAACTACTTAAAACACTACATAGATTTGAATTCAGTTAAACTACCACCAAGCTACTGCAAACTGTAGTTCCATTACTAGTTGAACTACATGTAGTTTACTAGTCCCCAACTACAGATTGTTTCTCCAAAAACTGCACTTGTAGCGGGTATGATCAGAGCTAGACATTTTCCACAGCCATTTTGCTCCTTTTTCCATTATTTTGGACAAAAGTCCACGCATCTTTTTTTCACCGTCATCCGATTTAAGTTCCACATCCGCTTCTGCCATCTCACCTAGCCACCGCCATCTCCGTTTACACTGACTAGAAAGGATGTTATTGGTTGTTGTGGTGGAAATTCAACACCAGGGACACCTGAAGCCAATCTTAAAATGAATCACTCTTTATTATCAGCAAGCTCGAGAGGTTACAACAAACTCTGCACACCGTACAGGTCTATAAGAAGCTCCTTTGGGGCGGTCCCAACAGTTGTCTTATATACGGCTATACACAGACAAGTTATATTTGCATGATTTAGCATAATTCAATTCATCACTAGCGGTGGCTCGCACAGATCAATACCTCATGAGGCTTTCTCTCTCCAAGTTGAGATCTTGAAACTGAGAGACCTCGTGTTCCCATAGCAATATTCTAGGCGTACTGTCAAGTTCTCACACCCTGATCTGTTTCACCTGTCTTTGTGCTTGTCTCCACCCCCTCCAGGTGTCGCCCATCTTCCCATTTTTCTTTCCAATTAGTTATTAGAAAGTAGCATTGATTTGTACATAAAGATAACATTTCCCTCACATTCCCTCCTTTTATCACTCTGTGATAATTATCATTACATTAATGTAAGCATTAGATTATAGCTTCAATCAGAGGAGGTTCTATCAATATATTTATATTTACTCCATCCTTACAAGCCATTCACTCTGGGTTTTACAATCTAAAATACACACACATACACAGGGATCTATAAACTCAGGATTGATTAAATCTCTCAATGTTTAAACATTGTTTACATAGTTCTTACCACCATATCACCAGATGTTGCAGCGACATCTGTTCTGCACAAACTGTTCCTTAGACTAGTCAAAACATAAAAGAAATCCGCTTGGGCCTTCTAAACTTGTCAAACAAAAACAATCCCCGATTCTCACACATCGTCCTTATCTACAGGGGGAAAAGGAAGCTCGTCCAGTGTCGGCAGCTCACCTCCACGTGTTCCTTCACATACCTCAGGAAAAAAACACACCAAAGAACCTGGAGGCAGGTGCCTGAGTGTGAGTGATGTCAGCCAGGAGGTTTGTAGTCACTAAACAGAGCCTTCTGACTGTCTTATCATTGTTTGGAACAGTTCTCATAGCTGTCACCACAAACCCAACAGTACAACTACCTCCCCAGTTCAGGGGCAGGGTATAATAGGGTTTTTCCCACACAACCAATAGGTGCCATTTGGCACTCCTCTCAAAGGGATAAGAACATTATACACTGCTCAAAAGAATAAAGGGAACAGTAAAATAACACATCCTAGATCTGAATGAATGAAATATTCTTATTAAATACTTTTTTCTTTACATAGTTGAATGTGCTGACAACAAAATCACACAAAAATGATAAATGGAAATCAATTTATCAACCCATGGAGGTCTGGATTTGGAGTCACACACAAAATTAAAGTGGAAAACCACACTACAGGCTGATCCAACTTTGTAATGTCCTTAAAACAACTTCCTAAGTGGACAGTTTGATTTCACAGAAGTGTGATTGACTTGGAGCTACATTGTGTTGTTTAAGTGTTCCCTTCAAAAAAAAATATAGGGAACACTTAAACAACACAATGTAACTCCAAGTCAATCACACTTCTGTGAAATCAAACTGTCCACTTAGGAAGCAACACTGATTGACAATAAATTGCACACGCTGTAGACAACAGGTGGAAATTATGGGCAATTAGCAAGACACCCCCAATAAAGGAGTGGTTCTGCAGGTGGTGACAACAGACCACTTCTCAGTTCCTATGCTTCCTGGCTGATGCAACAACCCAGCAGCAGGACCGCTGCAGGTTCACACTGAGCACATGTGACAGACGTGACAGAGTCTGGAGACGCCGTGGAGAACGTTCTGTCGCCTGCAACATCCTCCAGCATGACCGGTTTGGCGGTGGGTCAGTCATGGTGCAGGGTGGCATTTTTTGGGGGGGCCGCACAGCCCTCCATGTGCTCGCCAGAGGTAGCCTGACTGCCATTAGGTCCCGAGATGAGATCCTCAGACCCCTTGTGAGACCATATGCTGGTGCGGTTGGCCCTGGGTTCCTCCTAATGCAAGACAATGCTAGACCTCATGTGACTGGAGTGTCAGCAGTTCCTGCAAGAGGAAGGCATTGATGCTATGGACTGGCCCGTCCGTTCCCTAGACCTGAATCCAATTGAGCACATCTGGGACATCATGTCTCGCTCCATCCACCAACGCCACGTTGCACAACAGACTGTCCAGGAGTTGGCGGATGCTTTAGTCCAGGTCTGGGAGGAGATCCCTCAGGAGACCATCCGCCACCTCATCAGGAGCATGCCCAGGCGTTGTAGGGAGGTCATACAGGCAAGTGGAGGCCACACACTCTACTGAGCCTCATTTTGACTTGTTTTAAGGACATTACATAAAAGTTGGATCAGCCTGTAGTGTGGTTTTCCACTTTTGTAGTGTGGTTTTCCACAAATCCAGACCTCCATGGGTTGATAAATTTGATTTCCATTGATAATTTTTGTGTGATTTTGTTGTCAGCACATTCAACTATGTAAAGAAAAAAGTATTTAATAAGAATATTTCATTCATTCAGATCTAGGATGTGTTATTTTAGTGTTCCCTTTATTTTTTTGAGCAGTGTATATATATATATATATATATATACATACATACACTGAGTGCACAAAATATTAGGAACACAGCCTGAGGCATGGATTGTATGTGTGCCATTCAAAGGGTGAATGGGCAAGACAGAAGATTTAAGTGCCTTTGAATAGGGTATGGTAGTAGGTCCCAGGGGCACCGGTTTGAGCGTGCCAAGAACTGCAAAGCTGCTGAGTTTTCACACTCAACAGTTTCCCCATGTATGTGTATCAAGAATGATCCACCACCCAAAGGACATCCAGCCAACTTAACACAGTTCACTTTCTCATCCATAGCCTAAAAACGCATATCAAGTGCAAGTTGTCTGTTTAGCTCACGTCTGAAGGCTGGGGTGCATTTAGGACGTATTCTACTGCAGATCGCTAAAATATCCAAATGATTATGATCACACTTCCTCAAATCAAACATTATTGCGACAATACACCAAAGATGGTTTAGAAACTTGCGAACCAAGCTCGAGTTATCAGTGCAGCGCATCGCCTGGACTTGTTGAAACATCTGCAAGAGCTCTGATAGGTTGGAGGACGTCATCCGTAAGTTGTCATAATTACTGTGTAAGTCTATGGAAGGAGGTGAGAACCACGAGCCTCCTAGGTTTTGCATTGAAGTCAAGTACCCAGAGGAGGGCGGAAACTAGCTGTCCTCCGGCTATACCATAGTGCTACCCTACTGAGTGCTGTTGAGGCTACTGTTGACCTTCATTGCAAAACAATGTATTTTAATCAATGATTTGGTGGCGTGAATATATTTAGTAAAGTGTTATCTAAAAAGGTAAACTTTTTAAAATGTTCACTATTTTTATTTCTATGAAATTCACTGAGGATGTTTCTCCCCTTCCACCGCTGAGGAGTCTCCATTGGTGTGATGAGATCAGATGTGATTTGAATGGCATTTGTGAACATCATATACAGTGCCGTGCGAAAGTATTCGGCCCCCTTGAACTTTGCAACCTTTTGCCACATTTCAGGCTTCAAACATAAAGATATAAAACTGTATTTTTTTGTGAAGAATCAACAACAAGTGGGACACAATCATGAAGTGGAACGACATTTATTGGATATTTCAAACTTTTTTAACAAATCAAAAACTGAAAAATTGGGCGTGCAAAATTATTCAGCCCCTTTACTTTCAGTGCAGCAAACTCTCTCCAGAAGTTCAGTGAGGATCTCTGAATGATCCAATGTTGACCTAAATGACTAATGATGATAAATACAATCCACCTGTGTGTAATCAAGTCTCCGTATAAATGCACCTGCACTGTGATAGTCTCAGAGGTCCGTTAAAAGCGCAGAGAGCATCATGAAGAACAAGGAACACACCAGGCAGGTCCGAGATACTGTTGTGAAGAAGTTTAAAGCCGGATTTGGATACAAAAAGATTTCCCAAGCTTTCAACATCCCAAGGAGCACTGTGCAAGCGATAATATTGAAATGGAAGGAGTATCAGACCACTGCAAATCTACCAAGACCTGGCCGTCCCTCTAAACTTTCAGCTCATACAAGGAGAAGACTGATCAGAGATGCAGCCAAGAGGCCCATGATCACTCTGGATGAACTGCAGAGATCTACAGCTGAGGTGGGAGACACTGTCCATAGGACAACAATCAGTCGTATATTGCACAAATCTGCCCTTTATGGAAGAGTGGCAAGAAGAAAGCCATTTCTTAAAGATATCCATAAAAAGTGTTGTTTAAAGTTTGCCACAAGCCACCTGGGAGACACACCAAACATGTGGAAGAAGGTGCTCTGGTCAGATGAAACCCAAATGTAACTTTTTGGCAACAATGCAAAACGTTATGTTTGGTGTAAAAGCAACACAGCTGAACACACCATCCCCACTGTCAAACATGGTGGTGGCAGCATCATGGTTTGGGCCTGCTTTTCTTCAGCAGGGACAGGGAAGATGGTTAAAATGGATGGGAAGATGGATGGAGCCAAATACAGGACCATTCTGGAAGAAAACCTGATGGAGTCTGCAAAAGACCTGAGACTGGGATGGAGATTTGTCTTCCAACAAGACAATGATCCAAAACATAAAGCAAAATCTACAATGGAATGGTTCAAAAATAAACATATCCAGGTGTTAGAATGGCCAAGTCAAAGTCCAGACCTGAATCCAATCGAGAATCTGTGGAAAGAACTGAAAACTGCTGTTCACAAATGCTCTCCATCCAACCTCACTGAGCTCGAGCTGTTTTGCAAGGAGGAATGGGAAAAAAATTCAGTCTCTCGATGTGCAAAACTGATAGAGACATACCCCAAACGACTTAGAGCTGTAATCGCAGCAAAAGGTGGCGCTACAAAGTATTAATTTAAGGGGGCTGAATAATTTTGCACGCCCAATTTTTCAGTTTTTGATTTGTTAAAAAAGTTTGAAATATCCAATAAATGTCGTTCCACTTCATGATTGTGTCCCACTTGTTGTTGATTCTTCACAAAAAATACAGTTTTATATCTTTATGTTTGAAGCCTGAAATGTGGCAAAAGGTCGCAAAGTTCAAGGGGGCCGAATACTTTCGCAAGGCACTGTAGCCTACACAGTGCAAACACAATATGAACAGACATTTTAGGCTTATATATCACAATGTCTGGATACAATATTTGCACCAGGAATATTCAACATGGTTACTCTCTTATTCCAAATGCATCTGCTGACAAAAATGACAATTCATGTTTGTCTTTAATGCAGGGTTTGAGTGGTATGGCTACTTTCTATGTTATAGAGTGGAATGGTTTTCTATTGGTGTATCCTGAGGTAGCTCCTTTCTGAGAACCTCTTCCTGCGTACAGGCGAAAGGCCTCTCTCCCGTGTGGACCGTCAGGTGCATCTTCAGCTGTTGCTGGCTGGAGAATCTCTTCTCACAATGGGGTCAGCTGGAGGATTTCTCCCCTGTGTGGACCCTCTGGTGCCTCTTCAGGTTGCCAGCATGGGCGAAGTGCATGTGACACTGGGTACAGCTGAAGGGTTCCTCCCCATTGTGGACACCCCTATGCCTGATAAGGTTACTCAGGAAGGAGAAGCTCTTGTAACACAGCTTACACTTGAAGGGCCTCTCCTTGGTGTGAACAGTCTGGTGTTGCTTCACATAGTTCGCCTCAGAGAAGCGCTTCCCACACGTGGGGCAGGCATATGGCTTGTCGGCGTCTGTCCTAATGCATCGCTTCCCACGTTGTGACCCCGAGGACGTAGAAGCAGGAGCCAACACACTCAGGTCGTTAGTCTTTGAGCTCCCTCCTTGACCTCTAGCCATTGTTTGGGTGTTGTTAGGATTGTGTGCTGTGTTACAGGCTAGGTACCTCTTGTGGTGAACGCCCATCCTGACCCTGTCTGTATTTGTGTGGTAAACCTGAGGTAACTGAGGAAGGGTAGACCCAGACGTCCTATGAACCCAGTCACCAGGCATTAGACGAGACTCTGAAGGAGAAGACAGACTTGCTGATAGACTACCACCAGGGGGGTCTCCCACTACACTCTGTGAAGGTTGAAGCCCAGGGTGACCTGCTCTGTTCATCATGGATACTGTGGTGTTTGTATCATAGGAACAGGAGGGTCTATCTCTATCAGCCCCAGGCCCTGCTTCATCCCTGCACTGAGACTGTGAAGAGAAGGGTCTGGGCTGCAGACTGGATCCCTGACTGGAGCCTCGGTCTCTCTGATGACCACCAGGACTGAGGTTGTTCAGTCCACCTGTCCACTGGTTGTGTTCTGTGTGGTGGTGGAGTCTCTGTCCCTCACGGTTCGGTCCTGGTTCCGACTCTGGAAGGAAGAGTGATGGCTCCTGATTCAGGGTCCGGGGCCAGGGTTTGTGACCAGCCACTTCAGAGGTCCAGTCTCTCCCGCCAGCAACACCTGAAATCAGCAGGTCCTCATGGACTGCAGACTGTAAACACAAATTGTACAGAAGAGCATATAAAAGTTTATATAAGAAACTCTGCTGTACACAGAAACATGACATTTTAAAATGTTAACCAGAGTCAAGCCCATCTCTAACACTGTGATTGAAGTACCTAACAATATGGAGCCATTGGAGTTTATTATAAAACGATTCCATATGTGTTGATTCAAGAATTAAGTATAATGGTTTGGTTCGACTGAAATAAGGGAAACGCAGTCCCTGCAATGATACAAAATTAACCAAGTCAGTCAGCACAGTGTCAACTTTGGATTTCATTTCACAAAATGGTCATACACTCACATAACATGAAGTACAGTACTTTTATTGCACAAAACGATATGTGACAAATATAATAACTTTTCTCACTATGGTAACACTTTTCTGTAAATCTGGTACCCTTGCTTTAAAAATATATATTTTTGAATACATTGGAAAAGGTTCAACATTACATAAGACACAGCTTCCCTACTTCATGTGACGTAAACATGAATTAAGGCACCATCATGATCTCACTATAAAACACCAGTATAACCTAAAGGGAGAAAATGTGTCAATCTTCATCAGTGAAGCATTTTTACAAACACCAACCATCACCATATAATCTACTCTGCCTCATCATGCTCATTCTTTCTTCAGTTAACCTCATCCGGTTCCCTACTTCATTGAAAACCAACAGAATTAACTACAAACAAACTAGCTAGTACTACATTACATGTCACAATACTCTATACATGGGCCGTGTGCATTTTCTGCTGGTGTATCCTGAGGTAGCTCCTCTCTGAGAAACTCTTCCCGCAATGCATACAGGCGAACGGCCTTTCTCCCGTGTGGACCTTCAGGTGCATCTTCAGCTGGTGCTGGTGGGAGAACCTCTTCTCACACTGGGGGCAGCTGAAAGGTTTCTCCCCTGTGTGGACCCTCTGGTGCCTCTTCAGGTGGTGCTGATGGGAGAACCTCTTCTCACACAGTTGGCAGCTGAATGGTTTCTCCCCCGTGTGCATCCTCTGGTGGATTTCCACTTGTTTGGGGAAACTGAAGGCTTTCCCACAGAATGAACAGGGGAAGCGCTTCTCTTTGCCACCGGATCTACTGATAGCGTCATTTGTCAATGGACTTGTGCAGCCATTTAGTGTTGAGGCACTGGCATTGTCTGAGGTCTGGTTTAACATAAGCAGGGTGTGATGTGGACGAAGGCCAGGGAGTGTCTGTGTTGTCGCAGGGTCCATGTTCCAGTTCATAGATCCTATAGAAGGCAGGCTGAAGGCAGCATCTGTTAGGGGGTTAACCTGAGGCGCCATCAGTCTCTCTGAATCACAACTATAGGAGCAGGACGGAGCATCGCTAGCCGAGTCTGTATCTGTTCTCTCCCGCCGCATACAGACACCTCCCTGTCCCTGCAGACCAAATCTATGCCTCGTCCTGGTCATAGCCAGTCTGTTGTCATGGAGTCTAAGATCGGTTGTTGTTTTGTGTTCCACTGTCTGTTTCTGGTTGTGGTTAACAGTGTTGTTCCCCAGCCCAGAGTTGAAGACACTGTCCCATCCACTGACCTCCACTATGTTGCCTCTGGTCCTGGCCTGCTTAGTGATATTGTCCCCTGGGCGCTTGACTGCACCGGTCTGGGAATCCAAGATGGCCTCCCAGTCTCCTCTGTTACCCTCCAGCCAACCACCTGCAGGAAGAGGTTACAAAATAGACTTTACAAACACGGCAGAGTACTCCACGTATGTCGATTTTTTTACCTGGTCAAGTTCATTCATTATAACGTGTGGTTTTGTATGTAAACATAAATTGCAGTTATGAATGAAGAAAAAAAAATAGACAGGTGCATCACTATTCCGATTGAATATCTATTACTGTATGTACTTCTCCCTTACCTTGCTCCCCCATCTTTAGTCCACTCAGCAGGTCAATGCTCTCTGGTTCGTCTTCTATCGTCTCTTCTTTGACCAGCAGCAGATCAGGCTTCCCATCCTCCATGTCTACTGACTGTAAGAGATACAGAGTGAGAGGATGTTGGATCAAGAAATCTGATGAGCACCCCGCTATGGAGCATCTTATGATTGGGCAATGAGGGATTGCGATGAGTACTATGCAAACATGTTAGTTGATTTGATTACTTGACACTTATGATGACAAATTGTATATTTGTGCTCTAATCAATTTCTGTGTTCATGCAAGTGACTGATTGAACCAATCCTCACTATCAGTATCTGCAATTTGGCAGTATGCCCAGAACTTTGTTCTGAGAAAGAAAGGGCAAGGTGACCGGAAACATGACCGAATACAAACAGTGTAGCTATTCCCTCCGCAAGGCAATCAAACAAGCTAAGTGTCAGTATAGAGACAAAGTAGAGTTGCAATTCAACGACTCAGACACGAAAGGTATGTGGCAGGGTCTACAGTCAATCACAGACTACAAATGGAAAACCAGCCCCGTCGCAGACCACGATGTCTTGCTCCCAGACAAACTAAACAACTTATTTGATCGCTTTCAGGACAATACAGTGCCACTGACACGGCCCGCTACCAAAACCTGCGGGCTCTCCTTCACTGCATCCAACGTGAGTAAAACATTTAAACGTGTTAACTCTCGCAAGGCTGCCGGCCCAGACGGCATCCCCAGTCGTGTCCTCAGAGCATGCACAGACCAGCTGGCTGGTGTGTTTACGGACATATTCAATTAATCCTTATCCCAGTCTGCTGTTCCCACGTGCTTCAAGAGGGCCACCATTGTTCCTGTTCCCAAGAAAGCTAAGGTAACTGAGCTAAATGACTCACTTCCGTCATCATGAAGTGCCTGGGTCTCGACCCCGCACTGTGCAACTGGGTCCTGAACTTCCTGACGGGCCGCCCCCAGGTGGTGAGGGTAGGTAACAACATCTCCACCCCGCTGATCCTCAACACTGGGGCCCCACAAGGGTGCGTTTTCAGCCCTCTCCTGTACTCCCTGTTCACCATTGACTGCGTGGCCATGCACGCCTCCAACTCAATCATCAAGTTTGCAGACGACACTACAGTGGTAGGCTTGATTACCAACAACGACGAGACGGCCTACAGGGAGGAGGTGAGGGCCCTCGGAGTGTGGTGTCAGGAAAATAACCTCACACTCAATGTCAACAAAACAAGGAGATGATCGTGGACTTCAGGAAACAGCAGAGGGAGCAGCCCCCTATCCACATCGACGGGACAGTAGTGGAGAAGGTGGAAAGTTTTAAGTTCCTCGTCGTACACATCACGGACAAACTGAAATGGTCCCCCCACACAGACAGACAGCGTGGTGAAGAAGGCGCAGCAGCGCCTCTTTAACCTCAGGAGGCTGAAGAAATTTGGCTCGTCACCAAAAACACTCAAACTTCTACAGGTGCACAATCGAGAGCATCCTGTCGGGCTGTGTCACCGCCTGGTATGGCAACTGCTCCGCCCACAACCGTAAGGCTCTGCAGAGGGTAGTGAGGTCTGCACAACGCATCACTGGGGGCAAACTACCTGCCTACACCACCCAATGTCACAGGAAGGCCAAAAAAATCACCAAGGACAACAACCACCCGAGCCACTGCCTGTTCATCCTGAAGGCGAGGTCAGTACAGGTGCGTCAAAGCGGGGACCGAGAGACTGAAAAACAGCTTCTATCTCAAGGCCATCAGACTGTTAAACAGCCATCACTAACATTGAGTGGCTGCTGCCAACATACTGACTCATCTGTAACCACTTTAATAATGAAACATTTATGTAATAAATATATCACTAGCCACTTTAAACAATACCACTTTATATAATGTTTACATACCCTACATTACTTATCTCATATGTATATACTGTACTCTATACCATTTACTGCATCTTGCCTATGCCGTTTGGCCATCGCTCATCCATATATTTACCGGTACATATTCTTATTCATTCCTTTACACTTGTGTGTATAAATAAGGTAGTTGTTGTGAAATTGTTAGGTTAGATTACTTGTTAGATATTACTGCATGGTCGGAACTAGAAGCACAAGCATTTCGCTACACTCGCATTAACATCTGCTAACCATGTGTATGTGACCAATAAAATTTGATTTGATTTGAAAGGCTCTCTCAGTTTCAATGTCTCAGCTTGTAGAGAAGATGCCTCGTGAGGTATTGGTCTGTCACAAGCATGAACCAAACATTAATGATTAATTAATTATGAATGATGAATGAGCTAAATCATCAAATATAACTTGCCTGTGTAAATATATATGAGAGCTTACGGGACTGCCCCGGTAGGGCTCACTTCAGACTGATACCTTATGCATCTAAGTTTAACTGTGACCTCTTCAGCATGCTGGTAATAAACAATGATTAATTTAAGATTTACTTTGAGTATCCTATGTGTAGAATTCCCACCACAAACTGTTTAATAGTTTGACAGTTCAAAGGCATGGTCCCACACTTAAGACAAAATTATTAAAACCTGGGCCCGTATCCACAAAGAGTTTCAGAGTAGGATTGCTGATCCAGGATCCTTCTATATAAATCTTATTCATTATGCTCTAAAAGGCTAAACTGACCCTAGATCAGCACTCTGAGTGGCTTTGTGGATACGCCACTGACTTAACACCATACAGACAGTGGGGTCACCTCAGTGAGACTGTGTGTGGTTCTGTGCTGCTCAGCTGGTTCCTCTGCAGGTTCAGGAGGAGGTGTAGTCTGGTTGTCCTCCTTGACCATGACCTCCTTGACCATGGTCCCCTCAGGGTTCCCCAGACCCTCCTCCTTCACCAGCAGCACCTCTGGACCCTCCTCCTCCTGGAAGAGACAGGTGATAAAGATTACACAGGCATACACTCCCTCAGGTATATACACACAGATAATAAACACACTTTCAACATGGAGTGTTTATCCATCCCCACTCCATTTGAGTCCCATACTGTAATTAGAGAATGACTTCATTGATGTTAAACCCATCATGGTGGACATAAATATGACGTTGTGGGTTAAAACAAGTCAGCTATGATAAGTCAAAAGTCATCAGCCAAACCTGACAAAACTATTCTGATGTGTAGAGGAGGTGTTTGTTAGCGTGTGGGAATCACAGGAGGTTGGTAGCACCTTAATTAGGGAGGACGGGCTTGTGTTAATGACTGGAGCGGAATAGGTGGAATGGTATCAAACACATGGTTTCCAGGTGTTTGACGTCATTCCATTTGCCATGCTCCTCTCAGCAGCCTCCTGTGGTGGGTATGTGTAGGTATATTTAGTAAGTGTATAGAGTATATTGGTTATAACGTCGTGTTTATGCAGAACAGGGTGAGATCAGATGGGATGTATACTAAAGAGTCTCAATGAAAATCTTAGAATGAAATGTCCCATTTTGTGTTTTTTATTAAATAAAAAAACCTTTAAATAGGCCATATGAAAACCACACATACACGTCTCAGATACACATCTGTATTTAATGGATAAACTGCATTTCTTTTCTCATTAAAAGTGTCTTGGGGAATTTTTGTTGGTAGTTGAATGGAAGTAATGCATTTTTAACATCAAATGTACAGTACAAACAATCTGAAACAGACTCGTTAGGCTTATATATATATGCCTTATATATCACACAATGTCTGGATGCAATATTCTACCCAGGAATATTCAACACTGAAATCTGTTACTCACATTGTTCCTTGTTTAGCCTCGTGCTTCAACACTCTTCGTTGTTGCGGAAATTGACCCACTACTGCTGTTCACTTTGTGCATCTAAGTCAGGGATCATCAACTAGATTCAGCCATGGGCCAATTTATTTTTTGCAGATGGTCAAGGAGCCGGAACATAATTATAATTTGTAGACTGCAAATTGACCGCAAGAAGCTCAAACAGATATAATATTTGACGAAGATATACAGTGGGGCAAAAAAGTATTTAGTCAGCCACCAATTGTGCAAGTTCTCCCACTTAAAAAGATGAGGCCTGTAATTTTCATCATAGGTACACTTCAACTATGACAGACAAAATGAGAAAAAAAATCCAGAAAATCACATTGTAGGATTTTTTATGAATTTATTTGCAAATTATGGTGGAAAATAAGTATTTGGTCACCTACAAACAAGCAAGATTTCTGGCTCTCACAGACCTGTAACTTCTTCTTTAAGAGGCTCCTCTGTCCTCCACTCGTTACCTGTATTAATGGCACCTGTTTGAACTTGTTATCAGTATAAAAGACACCTGTCCACAACCTCAAACAGTCACACTCCAAACTCCACTATGGCCAAGACCAGAGCTGTCAAAGGACACCAGAAACAAAATTGTAGACCTGCACCAGGCTGGGAAGACTGAATCTGCAATAGGTAAGCAGCTTGGTTTGAAGAAATCAACTGCGGGAGCAATTATTAGGAAATGGAAGACATACAAGACCACTGATAATCTCCCTCGATCTGGGGCTCCATGCAAGATTGACCATTCAAAATGATCACAAGAACGGTGAGCAAAAATCCCAGAAACACACGGGGGGACCTAGTGAATGACCTGCAGAGATCTGGGACCAAAGTAACAAAGCCTACCATCAGTAACACACTACACCGCCAGGGACTCAAATCCTGCAGTGTCAGACGTGTCCCCCTGCTTAAGCCAGTACATGTCCAGGCCCGTCTGAAGTTTGTTAGAGAGCATTTGGATGATCCAGAAGAAGATTAGGAGAATGTCATATGGTCAGATGAAACCAAAATATAACTTTTTGGTAAAAACTCAACTCGTCGTGTTTGGAGGACAAAGAATGCTGAGTTGCATCCAAAGAACACCATACCTACTGTGAAGCATGGGGGTGGAAACATCATGCTTTGGGGCTGTTTTTCTGCAAAGGGACCAGGACGACTGATCCGTGTAAAGGAAAGAATGAATGGGGCCATGTATTGTGAGATTTTGGGTGAAAACCTCCTTCCACCAACACAATGCAAGGGCATTGAAGATAAAACGTGGCTGGGTCTTTCAGCATAACAATGATCCCAAACACACTGCCCGGGCAACGAAGGAGTGGCTTCGTAAGAAGCATTTCAAGGTCCTGGAGTGGCCTAGCCAGTCTCCAGATCTCAACCCCATAGAAAATCTTTGGAGGGAGGTGAAAGTCCGTGTTGCCCAGCAACAGCCCCAAAACATCACTGCTCTAGAGGAGATCTGCATGGAGGAATGGGCCAAAATACCAGCAACAGTGTGTGAAAACCTTGTGAAGACTTACAGAAAACGTTTGACCTCTGTCATTGCCAACAAAGGGTATATAACAAAGTATTGAGATAAACTTTTGTTATTGACCAAATACTTATTTTCCACCATATTTTGCAAATAAATTGATTAAAAATCCTACAATGGGATTTTCTGGATTTTTTTCCTTCTCATTTTGTCTGTCATAGTTGAAGTGTACCTATGATGAAAATTACAGGCCTCTCATCTTTTTAAGTGGGAGAACTTGCGCAATTGGTGGCTCACTAAATACTTTTTTGCCCCACTGTAAGAATTTCAAATCTTGCTTAAATTTGTATATGATCACATATATATTTCCATTAGGCGTGGGAATACTTTGGAAGAGATTTCCAAAATTAAAATCAATTGGACTTAATTTGCTGGTGTTTTATGTCCAACAATAAAAAACATATACGAATGTATTAGTTTTAATTGCTCAGAAAACTGACCCGCCAGTTGGGGAACCCGGATCTACATAACCTCGCTTAATCTACCTTTACGTAGTGTTGAATATTCAACACTGAAATCTGTTACTCTTGTTATTCCAAATGCATCTGTGGATCTTTTCTCTTGACAACAATGGCAATCAATGTTTGTTTTTAATGCAGGTGATCAACAAGTCAGAAGCTATAGAGTGGAATGTTTTTTCTTCTGGTGTATCTTGAGGTAGCTCTTCTCTGAAAACCTCTTCCCACAGTGTGTACAGACGAACGGCCTCTCTCCTGTGTGGACTTTCAGATGCGTCTTCAGCAGGTGCTGGCGGGAGAACCTCTTATCACACTGGGGGCAGCTGAAGGCTTTCTCCCCTGTGTGGACGTTCTGGTGCCTCTTCAGGCTGCCAGATTGGGCGAAGCGCATGTGACACTGGGGGCAGCTGTATGGTTTCTCTCCTGTGTGGACCCTCTGGTGGATCTCCACCTTCTGGGCGCAGCTGAAGCCTTTGTTGCAGAACATGCAGAGGAACCGTTTCTCTTTAACATTGCCTGATGTTGCTCCCCCTCCCCGAGCCTGGGCTCTAGTCCTGTCATTTGAGTTCAATAACTGATCGAAAAGCATACACCCGTGTGAATTGGAAGGCCCCATCGACGTGGACACTAACCTTTCCCTGTAATCTAAGAAATCTATGCCCTGTGAGTGTCCGTCGCCTAGGTGACTATCTGCATTCCATGTGGGAGGAACGTCGCCCTCCACTTTCACAGTCACTTCATCTCCGACCAAACCCTCCCCTTTCTTATCAAGGCATCCTTCAGAGTACACACTACTACTGTACCGCTTCCAGTCCCCTCTAGACAGATCAGTCTGTCTCTCTAAACCCAAGGGCATGTTGCCAGGGTCCATCTCTATAGTGTAAGAACAACACGGATCATCGCCACCATTTAACACATCACCTGAATCGGGATTGGAATGAACCGTCCTCTGGCTCGGGTTACCATAAAGTAAATATTCTGAGCTTGGAGCAGGAGGACACCCCAGTCCCCCCAGCCCCAGTCGCTGCGGGTCTGACCTATGGTCAGATCCTGTGTGTAAAATCCTTTGTGTTACAGTTACAGTCTCTGTGTCGGTCTCTGACTTGAGGACGGTGTTCAGCGTTCCACTGACCTCCGTGATGCTGTGTCGGGTCCTGGGCTGCGCTGGGGTGGGGTCCTCCGTGGCTACAGGGGGCGCTCCAGCCCCTCCAGTCTGAATGTCTCTGCTGTGCCGTGGGTCTTCCTCTTCTTCAGACTTATCCAGCTTGACCCCAGGACCTGCAGCCTCTGCAGACTGACACAAGATGAGAGGAGGCTATTGGATAACAATGTCATAGAGAAGTCTCACAAACTCCTCTATGGCAGATAAATGAGGATGTACATAGCTGAGGGGGCCCTTTCCGAAATAAAAGGGCCATATTTGATTTACAAAGTAACTAAAATGTTTAACGCAACACTATTACACTAACCTCTATCATGATAACATGCTGGGTTGAGGTTCCACTCCCCTCATCAACTGTGATTGGTTGGTCATCTCTCCATGTATTGTGTCCCTCTGGCTTCACAAAGCTCCTGTAGCCTCCAGTGAGATGTCCTTCACCTGAGAGAGTGATTTGGGGACAGGTGATTAGGTTACTTACTGTCAATGCTTACCACTATGTTGTACACTATTGACAGTTTTGATCTAGAATTGGCAAGGATGAAAGATAACAGTTCATAACTTCTGGGTATACTATTTATTGATCGATGTATTGTGTTCCATGCATCACATTGTTTTCATTGAGGAAATAATAGGAAATGCAGTAATCAATAATCTGGTTAGAATATGATATCTTGTCTTTGCAAGATAGTTAAGTAATCAGGGGAATTATTGCATACTATCCAAAAAGTGACCAAGACCAAATTCTGGGTAACACATCTGAACACGTGCAGAGGGAAACGGTGCTACAGTGCTAAGCTATATATGAACACCACGGGAGGTTGGAGGCTCCTTAATTGGGGAGGACGGGCTCATGGTAATGGCTGGAACATAATTAGTAGAATGATGTGAATCAATGTGTTTGATGTCATTCCATTTGCTCCATTCCAGCCAGTATTATGAGTCAGCAACCTCCACTGATGTACCTCTTGCGATTCCTCTGTATCGGTCGAGGATCTTGACACTACTGGGACGACTGACGAGGACGCGCTCTCGTGCCGTCTTCAGTTCCAGTAGCTGTAGTTTCCTCCGCAATGCCCTATTTTCTTTCTGGCTTTGAGTTATTTCCAAACGAAACACTGCATAGTCGTCGTCTACGAGTTTACAGATATCGGCCACGGCTGCATTCGCTAGGACCTCCATGATGGAGGCTATTTGAGTGTGAAAAACCATACAGTTAGCCATTGTTAGCAGCTAGCTAACGTTACCTAGATAATGTATATCGAACAAGTCTTTTCTCCAACGCGAATTAAAGACTACATGTGTTGAATATGTAATGCTGGGAAGTTAAATTAGTCATATTTTGAATTCCATGGTGTTAATAAACGTCAATAAAACGCCAACGTGGTCATTTTCCTGGTCACTGTTCACTTCCGTTTACACTGAAGAGAACGGATATTAATGCCGGCGTCATAGCGCAAAAGGCTAAATGTAGGGTATGCGCACTGTTTTCTGAAATACGGTACTGATTATTACGTTACAAGTCAAGTCTCCAATTCAAGTATCTTTCAAGCTCAGATCAGATTTGTTTATAAAGAACAGTGTGTTAGCAAGAACATAGTAGAATAGAATAGAATATAATTATTTTATTCCATCTACATCACCTCATTAAGGTAAATATTCAACTGTCCTTTATTTTTTTTATTGAACCTTTATTGAACTAGGCATGTCAGTTAAGCACAAATTATTATTTGCAATAATGGCCTACCAAAAGACCTCCTGCTGGGATGGGGGCTGGGATTAGAAATAAAAATATAGGACAAAACACATCATGAGAAGCGACACCACAACACTACATAAAGAGAGACCTAAGACAACAACATAGCATGGCAGCAACACATGACAACACAGCATGGTAGCAACACAACATGGCAGCAGCACAAAACATGGTACAAACATTATTGGGCACAACAGCACAAAGGCCAAGAAGTTAGAGACAACAATACATCACACAAAGCAGCCACAAGAAGCAGCCACAACTGTCAGTAAGAGTGTCCATGATTTAGTCATTGAATGAAGAGATGGAGATAAAACTGTCCAGTTTGAGTGTTTTTTTGCAGCTCATTCCAGTTGCTAGCTGCAGTGAACTGAAAAGACGAGCGACCCAGAGATGTGTGTGCTTTGGAGACCTTTAACAGAATGTGACTGGAAGAACGGGCATTGTTTGTGGAGGATGAGGGCTGCAGTAGGTATCTCAGATAGGGAGAAGTGAGGCCTAAGATGGTTTTATAAATAAGCATCTAACCTTAGCCTGCAGCTTTGATATGTGCTGAGAGAAGGACAGTGTACCATCTAGCCATACTCCCAAGTACTTGTATGAGGTGACTACCTCAAGCTCTAAACCCTGAGAGGTAGTAATCACACCAGTGGGGAGAGGGCATTCTTTTGACCAAACCATATTACCTTTGTTTTGGAGGTGTTCAGAACAAGGTTAAGGGCAGAGAAAGATTGTAGGACATTAAGAAATCTTTGTTGTAGAGTGTTTAACACAAAATCCAGAGAGGGGTCAGCTGAGTATAATACTTAATCATCTGCATATAAATGAATGAGAGCTTCCTACTGCCTGAGCTACGTTGTTGATGTAAATTGGGAAGAGCGTGGGGCCTAGGATCAAGCCTTAGGGTACTCCCTTGGAGACAGGCAGTGGCTGAGTCAACAGATGTTCTGACTTTATAGACTACACTCTTTGAGAGAGATAAGTTAGCAAACCAGGCCAAAGACTCCCTCAGAGACACCAATACTCGTTAGTCGGCCCACAAGAATGGAATAGTCTACCGTATCAAAAGCTTTGGCCAAGTCAATACAAATAGCAGCACAATATTGCTTAGAATCAAAGGCAATGGTGACATCTTTGTCACGTTGGTATGAAGAGATTTGGGAGACAGACTCATGAATGCGTAATAGCCGAGCCTTTCGCCAAATGGAATTCTTGAGGTAGAGTAACTATGCCAGATCACTATCAAACCAGGGGCTGAACCTAGTTTTAATTCTAATTTTCTTTATGGGGGGCGTGTTTGTTCACAATACCACTGAAAATATCAAAACATAAGGTCCAAGTGTCTTCGACAGAGGGGATCAAGCTGATTCAAGGTCATGAAGGAAGGCTTGCTTATTAAAGTTTTTTAGCAAGTGTCTATGACAAATCAGGACAGGTTGTTTCATTGAGCAGCCATTACAAACACAGGTGCTGATGGTGAACGATAACACCCAGCGACAGTCAACAAAGAGCTATTTGAAAGTTTAATGCTTAAAACCAGCAAATCAAATTGTTTGGGGACAGACTTGGTGGAGACAACCGAGCACTGAAGGTGTTCCTTGGTAAAGATTGCCACTCCACCACCTTTGGAAGAGCTGTCTTACCGAAAAAGGTTATAACCAGAAAGGTTAACATTCATGTTCAAAACACTCTTTCTTAACCACGTCTCAGTAATGACCAACACATCTGGACTGGAGCTGTGAACCCACACTTTCAATTGATCAATTTTAGGTAATAAGCTTCTAGTGTTAACGTGCAGAAAACCCAGGCTTTTACAAGAGTAGAAATCAGTGAAGCAGATATCAGAGCATAAGTCAGAATTGGTGATAGCAACAGTAGATGGGCCAGGGTGTACATGCACATTTCCAAATATCATCAGTAGTAATACAATCAGGGCACAGCAGAGGACAGGGAGAGCTCTGCAGTGATGATTTTTTTAAATGACATTTGAATGTGCATCAGATGCACATTCTAGCCTAGGTTTATCTAGCCTAGGTATACTGTCTCTCTAAAACCAGGTATTTACAAGCCTGTTTCAAATTCAAGTTAACAAAGGGTTAATGAGGAGTATGTTAATATGTTTGTTTGGGTTGTAAATTGGATTCGTTCTGACATTTCTTGAATTATTGTTGTTCTTACAGTTCTAAAATGTTTATTACATTTACATTTCAATTTTTGTCATTTAGCAGACGCTCTTATCCCAAGCGATTTACAGGAACAGTTAGGGTTAAGTGCCTTACTCAAGGGCAGATTTTACACCTAGTCGTCACTGGGATTCAAACCAGTGGCCTTTCACCCTTAACTGCAGTTATTGATTGTTTGTGTACCTGTTTGACATTTTACCGCATTGTCAGGAGCTAGTAATATAAGCATTTCGCTGCACCTGCTATAACATCTGCTAAACTGTGTACATGACCAATAAACTTTGATTTGTTGTTTACCACCCTCCTAAACAGAAGTAAACAGGTCGCACACTCTGACCCAGTTTGTAAAGACCAGTCAGTCTGGAATATCAAGTACAGGTGGACTTTAGTTCATGTTTAATATTTCATCTCAATCATCACTAGACCTGAAGGTAGATTATAGGCCATTTACTGCAAACAGCTTGAGGCCAAGGACTGTAGACTAAACACAGTGACATGGTTATGTACACTGCCTTACTTATTTATTTGGACAGTGAAGCTTTAATTTGGCTCTATAGCCTATTCCAGCATTTTGGATTTGAGATCAAATGTTTCCTATGAAGCGATATAAACGAATGGCAAATAATGAATACTGTGTCATTTTGAAGTAACTTTTATTGTAATTAAGAATAGAATATGTTTCTGAACACTGCTATATTAATATAAATGCTACCATGATTATGGATAAATATGAATATGAATTGTGAATAATGATGAGGGAGAAAGCTACAGAGGCACAAAGAGAAGTTGCTGTAGACCACCGAGTGCTAACAGTAAGTATCTAAATAATGTGTGAAATGCTCAATGATGTATGTGATATTAAAAGAGAGGTATATTTTCTGAGTGACCTAAATATTGACTGGTTTTCATCAAGCTGTCCACTCAACAAAAATCTTCCAAATGTAACCCGTGCTTGCAATCTGGTTCAGGTAATCATTCAACCTACATACAAACAGCACAGGAAATAAATCATCCACATGTGTTGATCACATCTTTACTAATGCTGCAGAAATCTGCTCTAAAGAAGTATCCACACCCATCGGATAAAGTGATCAGAAACCAAAGTTCCAAAGGCTGGGCCTAAAATTGTGTATGAGAGATCATACTGTCATGTACTGTCGTGTTGTGTCTTGTCTCTGTCCTTTCCCTTCACCCTGTCTCCCTCTGCTGGTCGTTGTTAGGTTACCTTTTCTCCCCCGCTTTCCCCCAGCTGTTCCTTGTCTCCTCTTGACTACCTCGTCACCCCTTCTCCCACCTGTTCCCCTTTTCCCTCTGATTAGTCCCCTATATCTCTCTCTGTTTTTGTTCCTGTCCTTGTCGGATTCTTGTTTGTTGTGTTTCATGCCTGAACCAGACTGTCGTCATGTTTGCTGTAACCTTGTCTTGTCCTGTCGGAATCTGCCGGTCCGTCTGAGCCTACCTATGTTTGGTAATTAAAGAAGCTCTGTTTAAGTTAATTCGCTTTTGGGTCCTCATTCACGCACCGTAACAGAAGAATCCGACCAAGAATGGACCCAGCGACTTCGGATCCTCTCCACTCAGCCGTCGGGATCCAGGGAGCGATGCTAGGCAGACACGAGCAGGAAGTGTCTGCTGCTCGACATGCCGTTGAGACCCTGGCCACCCAAGTCTCCAACCTCACAGAACAGGTTCACCATCTCCGCCTCGATCCACCGGCCACTTCCAGGGCTTTCGAATCTCCGGAGCCCAGAATCAATAACCCGCCGTGTTACTCTGGGGAGCCCACTGAATGCCGCTCGTTCCTCACCCAGTGTGATATTGTGTTTTCTCTCCAGCCCAACACTTACTCCAGGAGCACTGCTCGTGTCGCCTACGTCATATCTCTCCTTATTGGACGGGCTCGTGAGTGGGGCACGGCAATCTGGGAGGCAAGGGCTGAGTGTACTAACCAGTATCAGGACTTTAAGGAGGAGATGATACGGGTTTTTGATCGATCTGTTTTTGGGGAGGAGGCTTCCAGGGCCCTGTCTTCCCTATGTCAAGGCAATCGATCCATAACAGACTACTCTATTGAGTTTCGCACTCTTGCTGTCTCCAGTGGCTGGAACGAGCCGGCCTTGCTCGCTCGTCTTCTGGAGGGTCTCCGCGCAGAGGTAAAGGATGAGATTCTCTCCCGGGAGGTTCCTTCCAGCGTGGATTCCTTGATTGAACTCGCTATTCGCATTGAGCGACGGGTTGATCTTCGTCACCGAGCTCGTGGAAAGGAGCTCGCGCTCTCCGTCGCTCCCCTCTCCGCATCACTACCATCTTCCTCTGCCGGCTCGGGTGCTGAGCCCATGCAGCTGGGAGGTATCCGCATCTCGACTAAGGAGAGGGAACGGAGAATCACCAACCGCCTCTGTCTCTATTGCGGTTCCGCTGGTCATTTTGTCACTTCATGTCCAGTAAAAGGCCAGAGCTCGTCAGTAAGCGGAGGGCTACTGGTGAGCGCTACTACTCCTGTCTCTCCTTCAAGATCCTGCACTACCTTGTCGGTCCATCTACGCTGGACCGGTTCGTCAGCTTCCTGCAGTGCCTTAATAGACTCTGGGGCGGAGGGCTGTTTTATGGACGAGACCTGGGCTCGGGAACATGACATTCCTCTCAGACAGTTAAAGGAGCCCACGGCCTTGTTCGCCCTGGATGGTAGTCCTCTCCCCAGGATTCAGCGTGAGACGCTACCTTTAACCCTCACTGTTTCTGGTAATCATAGTGAAACCATTTCTTTTTTAATTTTTCGTTCACCTTTTACACCTGTTGTTTTGGGCCATCCCTGGCTAGTTTGTCATAATCCTTCCATTAATTGGTCTAGTAATTCTATCCTCTCCTGGAACGTCTCTTGTCATGTGAAATGTTTAATGTCTGCTATCCCTCCTGTTTCCTCTGTCTCTTCTTCACAGGAGGAGCCTGGTGATTTGACAGGGGTGCCGGAGGAATATCACGATCTGCGCACGGTGTTCAGTCGGTCCAGGGCCACCTCTCTTCCTCCACACCGGTCGTATGATTGTAGTATTGATCTCCTTCCGGGAACCACCCCCCCCCGGGGTAGACTATACTCTCTGTCGGCTCCCGAACGTAAGGCTCTCGAAGATTATTTGTCTGTAGCTCTTGACGCCGGTACCATAGTCCCCTCCTCCTCTCCCGCCGGAGCGGGGTTTTTTTTTGTCAAGAAGAAGGACGGGTCTCTGCGCCCCTGCATAGATTATCGAGGGCTGAATGACATAACAGTGAAGAATCGTTATCTGCTTCCTCTTATGTCTTCAGCCTTCGAGATCCTGCAGGGAGCCAGGTTTTTCACTAAGTTGGACCTTCGTAACGCTTACCATCTCGTGCGCATCAGGGAGGGGGACGAGTGGAAGACGGCGTTTAACACTCCGTTAGGGCACTTTGAATACCGGGTCCTTCCTTTCGGCCTCGCTAACGCTCCAGCTGTCTTTCAGGCATTAGTCAATGATGTCCTGAGAGACATGCTGAACATCTTTGTTTTCGTTTACCTTGACGATATCCTGATTTTTTCACCGTCACTCCAGATTCATGTTCAGCACGTTCGACGTGTCCTCCAGCGCCTTTTAGAGAATTGTCTTTTTGTGAAGGCTGAGAAGTGCACTTTTCATGCCTCCTCCGTCACATTTCTCGGTTCTGTTATTTCCGCTGAAGGCATTAAGATGGATCCCGCTAAGGTCCAAGCTGTCATTGATTGGCCCGTCCCTAAGTCACGCGTCGAGCTGCAGCGCTTTCTCGGCTTCGCGAACTTCTATCGTCGTTTCATCCGTAATTTCGGTCAGGTGGCAGCTCCTCTCACAGCCCTTACTTCTGTCAAGACGTGCTTTAAGTGGTCCGTTTCCGCCCAGGGAGCTTTTGATCTCCTCAAGAATCGTTTTACATCCGCTCCTATCCTTGTTACACCTGACGTCTCTAGACAGTTCGTTGTCGAGGTTGACGCGTCAGAGGTGGGCGTGGGAGCCATTCTTTCTCAGCGCTCCCTCTCTGACGACAAGGTCCACCCATGCGCGTATTTTTCTCATCGCCTGTCGCCGTCGGAACGTAACTATGATGTGGGTAACCGCGAACTGCTCGCCATCCGGTTAGCCCTAGGCGAATGGCGACAGTGGTTGGAGGGGGCGACCGTTCCTTTTGTCGTTTGGACTGACCATAGGAACCTTGAGTACATCCGTTCTGCCAAACGACTTAATGCGCGTCAGGCGCGTTGGGCGCTGTTTTTCGCTCGTTTCGAGTTCGTGATTTCTTATCGTCCGGGCTCTAAGAACACCAAGCCTGATGCTTTGTCTCGTCTCTTCAGTTCTTCAGTAGCCTCCACTGACCCCGAGGGGATTCTCCCTGAGGGGCGTGTTGTCGGGTTGACTGTCTGGGGAATTGAGAGGCAGGTAAAACAAGCGCTCACTCACACTCCGTCGCCGCGCGCTTGTCCTAGGAACCTTCTTTTCGTTCCCGTTCCTACTCGTCTGGCCGTTCTTCAGTGGGCTCACTCTGCCAAGTTAGCCGGCCACCCTGGCGTTCGGGGTACGCTTGCTTCCATTCGCCAGCGTTTTTGGTGGCCCACCCGGGAGCATGACACGCGTCGTTTCGTGGCTGCTTGTTCGGTCTGCGCGCAGACTAAGTCAGGTAACTCTCCTCCTGCCGGCCGTCTCAGGCCGCTTCCTATTCCCTCTCGACCGTGGTCTCACATCGCCTTAGATTTTGTCACCGGACTGCCTTCGTCAGCGGGGAAGACTGTTATTCTTACGGTTGTCGATAGGTTCTCTAAGGCGGCTCATTTCATTCCCCTTGCTAAGCTTCCTTCTGCTAAAGAGACGGCACAAATCATCATCGAGAATGTTTTCAGAATTCATGGCCTTCCGTCAGACGTCGTTTCGGACAGAGGTCCGCAATTCACGTCTCAATTTTGGAGGGAGTTTTGCCGTTTGATTGGGGCTTCCGTCAGTCTCTCTTCCGGCTTTCACCCCCAGTCTAACGGTCAAGCAGAACGGGCCAATCAGACTATTGGTCGCATCTTACGCAGTCTTTCTTTTCGCAACCCTGCGTCTTGGTCAGAACAGCTCCCCTGGGCAGAATACGCCCACAACTCGCTTCCTTCGTCTGCGACCGGGCTATCTCCTTTTCAGAGTAGCCTCGGGTACCAGCCTCCGCTGTTCTCATCTCAGTTCGCCGAGTCCAGCGTCCCCTCCGCTCAGGCTTTTGTCCAACGTTGCGAGCGCACCTGGAAGAGGGTCAGGTCTGCACTTTGCCGTTATAGGACGCAGACTGTGAGGGCTGCTAATAAGCGTAGAACTAAGAGTCCTAGATATTGTCGCGGTCAGAGAGTTTGGCTCTCCACTCAGAACCTTCCCCTTAAGACGGCTTCTCGCAAGTTGACCCCGCGGTTCATTGGTCCGTTCCGTATTTCTCGGGTCATTAATCCTGTCGCAGTTCGACTTCTTCTTCCGCGATACCTTCGTCGTGTCCACCCGGTCTTCCATGTCTCCTGCATCAAGCCCGTCCTTCGCGCCCCCGCTCGTCTCCCCCCCCCCCCCCCCATCCTTGTCGAGGGCGCACCCATCTACAGGGTCCGTAGAATTTTGGACATGCGTCCTCGGGGCCGTGGTCACCAGTACCTCGTAGATTGGGAGGGGTACGGTCCTGAGGAGAGGAGTTGGGTTCCCTCTCGGGACGTGCTGGACCGTGCGCTGATCGAGGATTTCCTCCGTTGCCGCCAGGTTTCCTCCTCGAGTGCGCCAGGAGGCGCTCGGTGAGTGGGGGGGGTACTGTCATGTACTGTCATGTTGTGTCTTGTCTCTGTCCTTTCCCTTCACCCTGTCTCCCTCTGCTGGTCGTTGTTAGGTTACCTTTTCTCCCCCGCTTTCCCCCAGCTGTTCCTTGTCTCCTCTTGACTACCTCGTCACCCCTTCTCCCACCTGTTCCCCTTTTCCCTCTGATTAGTCCCCTATATCTCTCTCTGTTTTTGTTCCTGTCCTTGTCGGATTCTTGTTTGTTGTGTTTCATGCCTGAACCAGACTGTCGTCATGTTTGCTGTAACCTTGTCTTGTCCTGTCGGAATCTGCCGGTCCGTCTGAGCCTACCTATGTTTGGTAATTAAAGAAGCTCTGTTTAAGTTAATTCGCTTTTGGGTCCTCATTCACGCACCGTAACACATACATGAGGTTGTGTAGGAAGTCCGATTTTGAAGATGTAAATAATATTTGCTGATCTGTTGTGTGTAATGAGGAGAAACATTTATGAAATTGCTTTTTCCAGTTACTAATAAACATGCACCCATTAAGAAATGGACTGTAAAAACGTCTAATTCCCCATGGATTGATGAGGAATAAAACAATTGTATGGTTGAGAGGGACAAGGCAAAAAGAATGACAAATAAGTCTGGCTGCACAGCCGATTGTCAAACGTACTGTAAATTGAGAAATCATGTATCTAAACTAAACAAAAATAAGAAACTGTACTATGAAACAAATATAAATTATAGAAAGGATGATAGTAAAAAGCTTTGGAGCACCTTAAATTAGATTTTGGGCAAAAAGGCGAACTCGGCTCCATCCTTCATTGAATCAGATGGCTCATTCATCACAAAACTCTCCGATATTGCCAACTACTTTAATTACTTTTTCATTGGCAAGGTTGGCAAATTTAGGCATGACAACAACAAACTCTGAACCTTCATACCCATGCATAACTGACCAAATGATGAAAGACAAGCATTGTAACTTTTAATTCCCTATTGTGAGTGTGGAAGTGGGGAAAAGGTAGTGTTATCTGTCTATAATGACAAACAACTTAGCACTGACAACTTGGATAGAAAATTATTTAGGATGGTAGCGGACTACATATACATGGCTATACATGGCTATACATATACATGGCTGCAAACTTTCTATTTTTAAACTCGGACAAAACAGAGATGCTTGTTCTAGGTCCCAAGAAACAAAGAGATCTTCTGTTGAATCTGACAATTAATCTTAATGGTTGTACAGTCGTCTCAAATAAAACTGTGAAGGACCTCGGCGTTACTCTGGACCCTGATCTCTCTTTTGAAGAACATATCAAGACCATTTCAAGGACAGCTTTTTCCATCTACGTAACATTGCAAAAATCAGAAACCTTCGGTCCAAAAATGATGCAGAAAAGTTAATCCATGCTTTTGTCACTTCTTAGAAGGTTAGAATACTGCAATGCTCTACTTTCCGGCTACCCGGATAAAGCACTAAATAAACTTCAGTTAGTGCTAAATACGGCTGCTAGAATCCTGACTAGAACCAAAAAATGTGATCATATTACTCCAGTGCTAGCCTCCCTACACTGGCTTTCTGTCAAAGCAAGGGCTGATTTCAAGGTTTTACTGCTAACCTACAAAGCATTACATGGGCTTGCTCCTACCTATCTCTCTGATTTGGTCCTGCCGTACATACCTACACGTACGCTACGGTCACAAGACGCAGGCCTCCTAATTGTCCCTAGAATTTCTAAGCAAACAGCTGGAGGCAGGGCTTTCTCCTATAGAGCTCCATTTTTATGGAACGGTCTGCCTACCCATGTCAGAGACGCAAACTCGGTCTCAACCTTTAAGTCTTTACTGAAGACTCATCTCTTCAGTGGGTCATATGATTGAGTGTAGTCTGGCCCAGGAGTGGGAGGGTGAACGGAAAGGCTCTGGAGCAACGAACCGCCCTTGCTGTCTCTGCCTGGCCGGTTCCCCTCTTTCCACTGGGATTCTCTGCCTCTAACCCTATTACAGGGGCTGAGTCACTGGCTTACTGGGGCTCTCTCATGCCGTCCCTGGAAGGGGTGCGTCACCTGAGTGGGTTGATTCACTGATGTGGTCATCCTGTCTGGGTTGGCGCCCCCCCTTGGGTTGTGCCACGGCGGAGATCTTTGTGGGCTATACTCAGCCTTGTCTCAGGATGGTAAGTTGGTGGTTGAAGATATCCCTCTAGCGGTGTGGGGGCTGTGCTTTGGCAAAGTGGGTGGGGTTATATCCTTCCTGTTTGGCCCTGTCCGGGGGTGTCCTCGGATGGGGCCACAGTGTCTCCTGACCCCTCCTGTCTCAGCCTGCAGTATTTATGCTGCAGTAGTGTCGGGGGGCTAGGGTCAGTTTGTTATATCTGGAGTACTTCTCCTGTCCTATTCGGTGTCCTGTGTGAATCTAAGTGTGCGTTCTCTAATTCTCTCCTTCTCTCTTTCTTTCTCTCTCGGAGGACCTGAGCCCTAGGACCATGCCCCAGGACTACCTGACATGATGACTCCTTACTGTCCCCAGTTCACCTGACCGTGCTGCTGCTCCAGTTTCAACTGTTCTGCCTTATTATTATTCGACCATGCTGGTCATTTATGAACATTTGAACATCTTGGCCATGTTCTGTTATAATCTCCACCCGGCACAGCCAGAAGAGGACTGGCCAGAAGAGAGCCTGGTTCCTCTCTAGGTTTCTTCCTAGGTTTTGGCCTTTCTAGGGAGTTTTTCCTAGTCACCGTGCTTCTACACCTGCATTGCTTGCTGTTTGGGGTTTTAGGCTGGGTTTCTGTACAGCACTTTGAGATATCAGCTGATGTACGAAGGGCTATATAAATACATTTGATTTGATATTGTATATACATATATTGCCACTCCTATTTTCCATGTCTTCAATCTAAGCCTACAAGAAAGTGTGTGCCCTCCCGCCTGGAGGGAAGCAAAAGTCATACCGTTACCCAAGAAGAGCAAAACACCCTTTACTGGTTCAAACAGCCGAACAATCAGCCTACTACCGACCGTTAGTGAACTTCTGGAAGAAATTGTGTTTCACCAGATACAATGCTATGTTACAGTAAACAAATTGACATCTGACTTTCAGCACGCTTATAGGGAAGGGCACGTAACATGTACGGCACTAACACAAATGACTGATGATTGGCTGAAAGAAATTGAAAATAATACTGTGAAAAAGATTGTGGGAGCTTTTTTGTTAGAATTCAGTGCAGCTTTGGACTTTATCGATCATAGTGTGTTGGTGAAAAAATGTGTTATGGCTTTACATCCTATGCGATATCGTTGACTGAGAGTTACCTATCTAACAGAACACAGACAATGGAAGCCTCTCTAACCTTAAACCAGGTAGAGCTTGGCATACCTCAAGGTAGCCGTCTTGCCCCATACTTTTTTATACTAGCATTGAGTAAAGCCTGTGTCTATCTATGCTGATGATTCAACATTAGTATACCTATTAGTATACCTATTCAACATTAGTCACCTACCACAGCAAGTGAAATCCATACTACACTTAACAAAGATCTGCAGTCAGTTTTAGAATGGATGGCAAGCAATAAGCTAGTACTAAATACACTAAGTGGCCAGTTTATTTGGTACAATACTCAATACGCAAGAATGGTTTGCTTCTACAGACAGTGAGTCACGTGGCCATGGCTTGCTATATAAAGCAGGCAGACAGGCATTGAGGTATTCAGTTACTATTCAATTGAACGTTAGTATGGGCAAAATGAGTGACCTAAGCGACTTTGAGCGTGGTATGATCGTTGGTGCCAGGCGTGCCGCTTCCAGTATCTCAGAAACGGCCGGCCTCTTGGGCTTACAATGCATGACAGTGTCTATGGTTTACCGAGAATAGTGCAAAAAAAAAAAAAAATCCAGTCAGCGGCAGTCCTGTGGCCGCAAATAGCTTGTTGATTAGAGAGGTCGAAGGAGAATGGCAAGAATTGTGCAAGCTAACAGGTGGGCCACAAACAGGAAAATACCGGCGCAGAACGGCATCTCGGAACGCACAACTATTTGGTCCTTGTCACGGATGGGCCATTGCAGCAGAATCCCGGTTCTTGTTGCGTCATGCTGATGGCAGATTCAGGATTTGGCGTAAGCAGCATGGGTCCATGGCCCCATCCTGCCCGGTGTCAACAGTACAGACTGGTGTTATGGTGTGGGGAATGTTTTCCTGGTACACGTTGGGTCCCTTGATATGAATTGAGCAATGCATCACCTTGTAGAATTCATGCCAGAAGGGCAGTAAAATCTGATTTTAAAAAAGACGACAAAACACCTCCCGGAAACACGAAGAGACACGCTCATACATACACACTGTAATGTTGTGGCATTGTGGATTTTATATTGTAAATTTTTTCATAATGTAATAATGTTTTGTATGATGTATTGTTTTATTTATGATGTAGGCTGTTGTTGTGTTTTGATGTACTGTAACTGTTTTAACTCTGTTTGGACCCCAGGTAGAGTCATGAGGATCCTAATAAATACCCCCAAAACATGGTATCTTCTCAACATTACCAATAACAGGGGAGGTTAGCATTTTTGGGGGGGGTGGGGGTATGATATTTATGCCTCTGTAACTTTCTCACTCATCATTAATCACGACTCATTCATGACTATCCATAATCATGGTATTACCAACATTGATTCCAAAGATATTAATGTCACCCACAAACATTGATTCCAAAGATATTAATGTCACCCACAATATTCAGAATGGGTCGATTCGTCCCCCTCAATAATTTATTGATAAACAATCAGCATTCGGACGCACTGTGCCCCTTCCACACTAATTTCCCTGTGCTGCTCAGCAGCCCCAGCCAGCACTTGCCTCGCAGTCAGGTCGGCCTCATTCCATTTCAGGCTCACATGTACACTACATGACAAAAAGTATATGGACACCTGCTCGTCAAACATCTCATTCCAAAATCATGGGCATTAATATGGAGTTGGTCCCCCCTTTGCTGCTATAACAGCCTCCTCTCTTATGGGAAGGCTTTCCACTAGATGTTGGAACATTGCTGCAAGAACATTTGCTTCCATTGAGCCACAAGAGCATTAGTGAGGTAGGGCACTGATGTTGGGAGATTAGGCCTGGCTCCCAGTCAGCGTTCCAATTCATCCCAAAGGTGTACGATGGGGTTGAGGTCAGGGCTCTGTGCAGGCCAGTCAAGTTCTTCCACACCGATCTTGACAAACCATTTCTGTATGGACCTCGCTTTGTGCACGGTGGCATTGTCATGATGAAACAGGAAAGGGCCTTCACCAAACTGTTGCCACAAAGTTGGAAGCATAGAATCTTCTAGAATGGGCTCCTGAGTGGCGCAGTGGTGTAAGGCACTGCATCTCAGTGCAAGAGGTGTCACTATAGTTCCTAGTTCGAGTCCAGGCTGTGTCACATCTGGCCATGATTGGGAGTCCTATAGGGCGGCGCACAATTGGCCCGGCATCGTCCGGGTTTGGCCCGGGGTAGGCCGTCATTGTAAATAAGAATTTGTTATAAACTGACTTGCCTAGTTAAATAAAGGTGAAATAAAAATACAATTTGAATATCATTGTTTGCTGGGCCTAGCCAGAACCATGAAAAACAGCCCCAGACCATTATTCCTCCTCCACCAAACTTTACATTTGGAACTATGTATTCGGGCAGGCAACATTCTCCTGGAATCCGCCAAAACACATTTCATGAAGCTCCCGAAGAACAGTTCTTGTGCTGACGTTGATTCCAGAGGCAGGTTGGAACTCGGTAGCGAGAGTTACAACCAAGGACAGCCGATTTTTACTCACTTCAGCACTCAGCCGTCCTGTTCTGTGAGCCTGTGTGGCCTACCAATTCGCATCTGAGTCGTTCTTTCTCCTAGAGGTTTCCACTTCACAATAACAACACTTACAGTTGACCGGGGCAGCTCTAGCAGGGCAGAAATGCGATAAAAGGTGGCATCCTATGACGGTGCCACGTTGAAAGTTATTGAGCTCTTCAGTAAGGTCATCCTACTGCCAATGTTTGTCTATAGAGATTGCATGGCTGTGTGCTTGATTTTATACACCTGTCCGCAACGGGTGTGGCTGAAATACCGAATTGTCCGTAGAGCTCCTAGACAGGATTGTGTCGAGGCACAGATCTGGGAAAGGTACCATAACATTTCTGCAGCATTGAAGGTCCCCAAGAACACAGTGGTTTCCATCATTCTTAAATGGAAGAAGTATGGATCACCAAGACTCTCCCTAGAACTGGCTGTCTCGGCCAAACTGAGCAATCGGGGGAGAAGGGCCTTGGTAAGGGAGGTGACAAAGAACCCGATGGTTTCTCTGATAGAACTCCAGCGTTCCTCTGTGGAGATGGGAGAACCTTCCAGAAGGACAACCATCTCTGCAGCACTCCACCAATCAGGCCTTTTTGGTAGAGTGACCAGACGGAAGCGACTCCTCAGTAAAACACACATGACAGCCCGCTTGGAGTTTTCCAACAGGCACCTAAAGGACTCTGACCATTTCATCCTTGATGAAAACCTGTTCCAGAGCGCTCAGGACCTCAGACTGTGGCCAAGGTTCACCTTCCAACCATACAAGGACCCAAGCACACAGCCAAGACAACGCAGGAGTGGCTTCGGGACAAGTCACTGAATGTGCTTGAGTGGACCAGCCAGAGCCCGGACATGAACCCGATCAAACATAGAAAAATGGGAGAAACTCCCCAAATACAGGTGTGCCAAGCTTGTAGCGTCATCCCCAAGAAGACTTGAGGTTGTAAATGAGCAAACATGTCTAAAAACCTTTTTTTGGTTTTGTCATTATGGGGTATTGTGTTTTGGCAAAGGGTAAAGTCTGCCAAACTTAGTCCACTCTGTTCCTAACATATTATAGTTTTGAAAGCAGAAAACTGTATTGAGATCAAATGTTTAATTGATGAGAAAATGAACAGAATGTCGGCCAAAATCAATCTCGCTCCATTTTCTCTCACTGCCGACCACTGGGCTTCCTCTCATCACCATATTTTGTTGTGAGTGGCAACACCAAATGGATGCTTCACATTTATACATCCGGTGAAATATCTGGCTCATTGTTGTGACAATATGTTCGAAGGAAGCCAAGGAATTCAAGGAAACAAAGTCAAATTTTGAAGCAAATAAAAAGATAACATAATTTCTCATTAACCGATTTGATCATCTATTTTTAGATGCCTCCTGATTATGCCAAATAATTTTTGGGGGTTGGGGTGTGTTATAAAGGTGTTATATAAAAGAGGGACATTATTTTTGTTATGAATAGTACACAGGCAAAACCAAATTGAAAGGGTGAATATAGACTTAAATGACAGTGTTATAGCTATGCCAGCACACCAAACAAGAAGTCTGTATCCTGTGAGAAAGACAGCATGCCCAAATACTGAGGGACTTAGTAATCCAAAAAACTATCTTACCCCAAGACACTTCACATGATAACAATAATATTTAAGCTAAAGAATAGTTCCCAGATATCCCCTGCGTAAAACTCAAGCCACACTGCTACGATTTCTCCCCATTGTGGACACTCTTATGTCTGATAAGGATACTCAGGAAGGAGAAGCTCTTGTAACATAGTTTGCACTTGAAGGGCCTCTCATTGGTGTGAATGGTCTGGTGCTGCTTCACATATTTTGCCTTAGCAAAATTTTTCCCACATGTGGGGCAGGCATACGGCTTGTCTGCATCCGTCCTAATGCTCGGCCTCCCATGTTGTGACCCAATGACACCAGAGGAGGTAGAAGCAGGTAGAACCACCCTCAGATTGTTAGTCTTTGAGCTCCCTCCCTGACCTCTAGCCATGGTTTGGGTGTTGTTGGGATTATGTGATGTGTTATAGGCTAGGTACCTCTCGTGTTGTACACCCATCCTGACCCTGTCTGTATTGGTGGGGTAACCAGGAAGAAACTGAGGAAGGTTAGACCCAGGCCCAGGCTTTCCATGAACCCAGTCACCAGGCATTAGATGAGAAACTGAAGGAGAAGACAGACTTGCTGAAAAACTACCACCAGGGGGGTCTCCCACCACTCTCTGTGAAGGCTGAAGCCCAGGTTGACCTGCTCTGTTCATCATGGATACTGTGGTGTTTGTATCATAGGAACAGGAGGGTCTATCTCTATCAGCTCCAGGCCCTGCTTCATCCCTGCACTGAGACTGTGAAGAGAAGGGTCTGGGCTGCAGACTGGATCCCTGACTGGAGCCTCTGTCTCTCTGATGACCACCAGGACTGAGGTTGTTCAGTCCACCTGTCCACTGGTTGTGTTCTGTGTGGTGGAGTCTCTGTACTTCGCGATTGTGTCCTGGTTCCGACTCGGGAATGAAGAGCGAAGGCTCCTGATCCAGGGTCCTGATCCGGGTCCAGGGTTTATGGCCAGCCACCTCAGAGGTCCACTCTCTCCCACCAGTAACATTGGATATCAGCAGGTCTTCATGGGCTGCAGACTGAAAACAAATATTGTACCGAAAAGCATAAAGGTTTATATAAGACATGGAGCCACTGGATTTTTTAAATTTTAATTTTAATGTCCATGTGTTGAAACTCAGTCCCTGCAATGATACAAAAATAACCAAGTCGGTCAGCACTGTATTTAATTTCAACAAAATGGTCATACACTACTTTTATTGCACAAATTGATACACCTGAAAAGTAGAATATTTTTTCTAACTATGGTAACACTTTCCCTTTTCTGTACATCTGCTACCCTCGCTTTGATTAAATACATTTTTGGAATACTTTACTACTTCATATCAAGTAATTAGGGCACTATTTCCTCATTATAAGACACCAGTATCCTATAGAAGGCAGGCTGAAGGCGGCACCTGTTAGAGGGTTAACCTGAGATGCCATCAGTCTCTCTGAATCACAACAATAGGAGCAGGCCGGAACATCACTAGCCAAGGCTGTGTCTGTTCTCTCCCGCCGCATATGGACACCTCCCCGTCCCCGCCCTGCACACCAAATCCACTCCTCGCCCTGGTCTCAGCCAGTCTGTTGTCATGGAGACTAAGTGTGGATGTTGTTTTTTGTTCGCCTGTCTGTTTCTGGTTGTGGTTAACAGTGTTGTTCCCCAGCCCAGAGTTGAGGATGCTGTCCCATCCACTGACCTCCACTATATCACCTCTGGTCCTGCCCTGATCAATGATGTTGTCCCCTGGGCTCTTGGCTGCACTGGTCTGGGTATCCAAGATGGCCACCCAGTCTCCTGCAGGAAGAGGTTAGAGAATAGAAACTCTACATATGGTGGGTTTTTTGTCAATTACCTGGTCAAGTTCATACATTATAATGTGTTTTTGTAGGTGAACATAAGTTGCATTGATTTCATTTTATGAATGAAGAAAAAAAAGAATAGCCAGGTGCATCACTATTCCCATTGAAGATCTATTACTGTATGTAGGCTATATGTACACTCCTGTTCAAAAGTTGGGGGTCACTTAGAAATGTCCTTGTTTTTGAAAGAAAAACACATTTTCTTGTCCATTTAAAATAACATCAAATTGATCAGAAATACAGTGTAGACATTGGTAATGTTGTAAACGACTATTGTAGTTGGAAACTGCAGATTTTTTTGATTTGTAATATCTACATAGGCGTGCAGTGGCCCATTATCAGCAACCATCACTCCTGTGTTCCAATGGCACGTTGTGTTAGAGTTCCTCTGTCCAGTGTCTGCGTTCTTTTGCCCATCTTAATATTTTATTTTTATTGGCTAGTCTGAGATATGGCTTTCTCTTTGCAACTCTGCCTAGAAGGCCAGCATCACGGAGTCGCCTCTTCACTGTTGACGTTGAGATCGGTGTTTTGTGGGTACTATTTAATGAAGCTGCCAGTTGAGGACTTGCGAGGCGTCTGTTTCTCAAACTAGACACTCTAATGTATTTGTCCCCTTGCTCAGTTGTGCACTGGGGCCTCCCACTCCTCTTTATATTCTGGTTAGAGCCCATTTGCACTGTTCTATGAAGGGAGTAGTACACAGCGTTGTAGGAGATCTTCAGTTTCTTGGCAATTTCTCGCATGGAATAGCCTTCATTTCTCCGAACAAGAATAGACTGACGGGTTTCAGGAGAAAGTTATTTGTTTCTAGCCATTTTGAGCCTGTAATCGAACCCACAAATGCTGATGCTCCAGATACTCAACTAGTCTAAAGAAGGCCAGTTTTATTGCTTTTTTAATCAGGACAACAATTTTCAGCTGTGCTAACATAATTGCAAAAGGGTTTTCTAATGATCAATTAGCCTTTTAAAATGATCAACTTGGATTAGCTAACACAATGTGCCATTGGAACACAGGAGTGATGGTTGCTGACAATGGGCCTCTGTACGCCTATGTAGATATTTCATAAAAAATATGCCGTTTCCAGCTACAATAGTCATTACGACATTAACAATGTATTTCTGATCAATTGTATGTTATTTTAATGGAGAAGAAAAAAAGTACTTTTCTTTCAAAAAACAAGAAAAAACATTTCTAAGTGACCCCAAACTTTTGAACGGTAATGTATTTCTCTCTTACCTTGCTCCCCCATCTTTAGTCCACTCAGCAGATCAATGCTCTCTGGTTCGTCTTCTATTGTCTCCTCTTTGACCAGCAGCAGATCAGGCTTCCCATCCTCCATGTCTACTGACTAAGAGATACAGAGTGAGAGGATGTTGGATCAAGAAATCTGATATAAGCGACCTGCTATCTTCTGATTGGGCAATGGGGGATTTCTATGCATACTGTGCAAACATGTCAATTTATTTTATACTATGCAAACATGTTAGTTGATTTGACTACTTGACACTCTTTAATGGTTTGATCATTTAAAAGCCATGGTCCCACAAAATTAATCAAGACCTCGGCCCTTATCTACAAAGAGAATCAGAGTAGGAGTGCTGATCTAGGATCTTTCTGTATAATCCTATTTCTTATGATCTACAAGGAAACACTGATCCTAGATCAGCATTCCTACTCAGAGGCTTTGTGGATACGGGCCCTGACCTAATACCATTTAGACTGTAGTTCATAGTGTGCTGACCTCAGTAAGCCCAGTCTCATATTTTTGCATATATGACAAAATCCGACGTTTTTGTTTGCCTGTTTCACACACATCCATGTGCTTTTATGAAAAAAATAAAAATGAGGTCCTTAGTTTACATGTTAGAACTCACAAACTCTTGGTACAAGGTAATTGCCACGCATGCGCGTACCGATAGGATGCATGGGGTGTGTCGCAACGTTTGCTGTCATTAAATGTGAAGACTGTTATATTATCAAATCAATTATCTGTGTAATTATTGCCCCGATTCGTTTAATCACGGAATAGTAACTAACTAAGAAGTTGGGGCACCACAGGAAAATGTTGTTTATAGAGTTGCAATTTCCCAAATATAACTCTTCAGATATTTTATTATCTTATTGATTACCGACTTATATTAATGTATTATTACCTCATCAATCTTATTCCTGAATGTCGCAAACCCTTGGATATCTACACGAACCCTATCATCATAAATCATGAATAGTGATATACAAATTGGCTTATTTATTTACTAACTAACTAACTAATCAATCACAGAATTACACAAACACACACAGTAGATAATACATTGGTTCCTAACATGACACAAAGAAAAGTCCCTAGTGGGCTAAGCCAATATGATGGCTTGGTAGACAAAGGAAAGGGGTGGGCAAAGCTTAAGAGCGGGAAAATTCAGAGTTGATAACTACACTCATGGAAATGCTAATACTTTGAACATGAACAACCGCTCATTCGAAAATAAATGGCAATTTACATATTTACAAGTGTATGCCTTTGTTGTCCCTCTCTGCGATCGCCAGTCCGTCTGCTGGATAGATTGTCGACACAAAGTCTCTAGTTTGTCCACCAGAGATCAAAGTCTCTGGTTGTAGCTTGTTATAATGGATACGTCAGAGTACCATTCGGTCATTCAACCGGTTGCATTTACCAGACTAAAGTACTTAAACAGCTGCAGCCTGAATAATTGTTCTTTAGTGTGTAGATTTCTTAGCCATTTCAACGTGGGAATGATCTCCATGTTCTCTGGTCTTGTCCTTTGGTAGAGTTGCCAACCATTTCAACATATAGCGACAGCTTCCATGTTTTCTGGTCTAATGTACATTTTGTCACAGGTGGTTTTATACAGGAGCAGAAAAGGGGGCGTTCCATGACACCGTGTAGTGTCTGTGCTCATGGGGGCGTGGCCACTGACTGATCATAAGTTACTATGAAAAACAATTCTAATTTAGAAGACTAAGATCACATTGTTATCTTTCCAAAATTATTCTTATGCTTAATCATTAATTTAATACAACATTCAGATGCAAACCCCATAATTGAGAAGTGTATGCAAACAAAGAAACAGTAATGTGTGTCTCCTGTCCTTCATGAGGTCACCAAATGAAACAAACTCGACATGACTGTTCCTTAAGTGTCCACGGACCACTCCAACTGCTTGGAATACCGAAATACTGTTAAATTATTCAAACTTTTGATGTCCAAGTGTCTCTGTGTTCCATAGTCACATTCCAATCTCGATACTACAGAGTCCAGAAGCAGAGTATTTTACGACCGACATAAAGCGTCCTCCTCCACCTCTGCGGGAGAGAGAGGGCGCAGTAGAGCGGACCCACTGTACCCTGATCCTTCAGCCCTTCACAGGAGAGTTATGACAGGTGTGACTAGTTCCGTCTTGTACTGACAAAACTGTGGTTATATGTAGAAGGCAAACAATAGTTTAAAGTTTAAATTAAGTCTCTAAAATCAAATAGATCAATATACCCCCAAGCGACTGGGAAAGCGTGAGCGGTCAGTTATATACAAACGCAAGCCAATCATTTGGTAAAGCGGCGCGGCGACACAAATCTAACAAGGCATTACTTCCCCCAGAGCAAAAGACAAGGAGCAATTAGGAGATGCAAACGAGAGTAATGAACAGGTAAAGAATATCAAGCAATGCTAAAATGCTCTCAAAGCACACCAAAACAAACTGCTACAATCTGTTGTTAAAAAAGTAGATTTGATGGAAAAGAAAGTAGCCTATCGTTTCAGACATGCACATGAAAGAACAACACACAAAAAATGAACCTGCTGGAAACAAAGTTGCAAACTTTAGAAGATGAATTGGACCAGCAAGAAAACAGAATGAGACGAAACATGAGAATACTGTCTGTACCAGAAGACGAGGAAAAAGGACACCTTTCCAGCTACGTGGTCAAACTGATAGCAGAGGAACTTGCCGTGGATATAGCACCAGAGGATCTGGAACAATGCCAAAATGATTGGGCGTGAAACAGAAGAACGCTAAATATCCCTGCATGGTAATCTTCAAACTGCGGAACTATCAGACCAAAGTCAACATTCTGAAAGCACAGGGGGGAAAGGAGATCAAAATCCACAGCCAGTCCATTCGATTCGTCTCGGACCTGTCTGCTAGGCTGAGGAGAAAACGCAAGGAATACATTCAGATCAGACAGTCAGAATCAAATCTCAACTCAGCTTCCTGGCAGTGCTGTGGGTATGGAAGGATGGGATTCACAAGCGCTGATGAAGCCCTAATCAAGCTACAAGAAACCTTTCCAATTGAAGAAGGAGAGCCCCCTGTTCTGAAAAGAGGACGAAGTAGGAAAAAACTATGAGCGCACTAGGCTACATACGGTGATGCCTATGATCGGCTTATGGTAAATTGAGATAATATTATTTCCCCCTCCCCCAATAAAATATATAATCTACTTTCCTCAAGTAACTATTCTTCTCTAGGAAGTAACAATAGAAGTAGCCGATGCCAATGGGCTACATGGACACTGAAAATATAATACAAAAGGGAAAATATAGCATGTAAATAACTATTTGGTCCCGCTTTTTTTTAAGTGCCCCCTATGATGGCTTCATAAAGCCTTCATATAGGCATCATAACACTACATATTTGTGAAGCATCTCATCTATAACCGTATATCATGCTCTATAAAGATTCATAATGTGGCATAACTGTTTGACATATTTATACATCTTTTATAGAGCATGAAATACGATTAAAGATGACGGATTTTTGCCCATTTATACAGTGCTTATGAACCCTATATCAAGGCTTTATGAAGCCTTCAAATAAAGTGGAACCAACTGTTCTATGGATGTGTGTGTGTTTGGGCGTGAGTGTAGGTGTGTGTGGGTGTATGTTTGTGTGCCTGTTCATATGAATGGGAGTGTGAAGGAGGGTGAATTAATACGTGTGGGTGAATGGGTGTGTGGATGCATACCGTATGTGTGAATGAAGGAGAATGGATGAGTAAGTCGATGTATGTAAATGTATCTGAGAAGAAGGGGAAAAGTTTGGGACAGACTTGGCTTGGGTGGGTAAGGGTGTGCAAGGAAGGGAGGTTGAGACAAGCTTGGCAAGGATGGAAGGGTGTGACAAGCTTGGCCTGGGTGGGCAAGGATGGGAGGGTGTGACAAGCTTTGCCTGGGTGGGCAAGGATGGATGGTTGTGACAAGCTTTGCCTGGGTGGGCAAGGATGGAAGGGTGTGACAAGCTTGGTCTGGGTGGGCAAGGATGGGAGGGTGTGACAAGTTTGGCTTGGGTGGATTAAAGGGGGAGGGTGTGATGAGCTTGGCTTTGGTGAGGGGGGGTAAAGGGAGGAGGAAAACTGGGAGGGGGAGGTTTTGAGGGACAAGTTTGGCGTGGAAAAGTGGGAAGAAAGGATTCATCTATACTACAATGTAATTGTATTTATTTTTGTGACTTGCAAACCTGCTGCAAAATGAATAAGAGTTCTGGACAAATTAGGAGGACAAGTCATTATTATTCCTTGTTTGCCATTATAGGTCAATTCCAATGGTGGTTATTGGCGATAGTGGAGGGATAGGGACGGAGGAGCTGGGAGGGCATCAAACACTTCCCTGACATACAGTGAGCTCCAAACGTATTGGGACAATTTTTGTTGTTTTGGCTCTGAACTCCAGCACTTTGGATTTGAAATTATACAATAACTACACTGCTCAAAAAAATAAAGGGAACACTAAAGTAACACATCCTAAATCTGAATGAATGAAATATTCTTATTAAATACTTTTTTCTTTACATAGTTGAATGTGCTGCCAACAAAATCACACAAAACTTATCAATGGAAATCAAATTTGTCAACCCATGGAGGTTTGGATTTGGAGTCACACTCAAAACTAAAGTGGAAAACCACACTACAGGCGGATCCAACTTTGATGTAATGTCCTTAAAACAAGTCAAAATGAGGCTCAGTAGTGTGTGTGGCCTCCACGTGACTGTATGCCCTCCCTACAACGCCTGGGCATGCTCCTGATGAGGTGGCGGATGGTCTCCTGAGGGATCTCCTCCCAGACCTGGACAAAAGCATCCGCCAACTCCTGGACAGTCTGTGGTGCAACGTGGCGTTGGTGGATGGAGCGAGACATGATGTCCCAGATGTGCTCAATTGGATTCAGGTCTGGGGAACGGGCGGGCCAGTCCATAGCATCAATGCCTTCCTCTTGCAGGAACTGCTGACACACTCCAGACACATGAGGTCTAGCATTGTCTTGCATTAGGAGGAACCCATGGTCAACCGCACCAGCATATGGTTTCACAAGGGGTCTGAGGATCTCATCTCGGTACCTAATGGCAGTCAGGCTACCTCTGGCGAGCACATGGAGGGCTGTGCGGCCCGTCAAAGAAATGCCACCCCACACCATGACTGACCCACCGCCAAACCGGTCATGCTGGAGGATGTTGCAGGCAACAGAACATTCTCCACGGCGTCTCCAGACTCTGTCACGTCTGTCACATGTGCTCAGTGTGAACCTGCTTTAATCTGTGAAGAGCACAGGGCGTCAGTGGTGAATTTGCCAATCTTGGTGTTCTCTGGCAAATGCCAACGTCCTGCACGGTGTTGGGCTGTAAGCACAACCCCCACCTGTGGACGTCGGGCCCTCATACCACCCTTGTGGAGTCTGTTTCTGACCGTTTGAGCAGACACATGCACATTTGAGGCCCGCTGGAGGTCATTTTGCAGGGCTCTGGCAGTCCCCCTCCTGCTCCTCCTTGCACAAAGGCGGTCCTGCTGCTGGGTTGTTGCCCTCCTACGGCCTCCTCCACGTCTCCTGATGTACTGGCCTGTCTCCTGGTAGCGCCTCCATGCTCTGGACACTACGCTGACAGACACAGCAAACCTTCTTGCCACAGTTCGCAATGATGTGCCATCCTGGATGAGCTGCACTACCTGAGCCAGTTGTGTGGGTTGTAGACTCCGTCTCATGCTACCACTAGAGTGAAAGCACCGCCAGCGTTCAAAAGTGACCAAAACATCAGCCAGGAAGCATAGGAACTGAGAAGTGGTCTGTGGTCACCACCTGCAGAACCACTCCTTTATTGGGGGTGTCTAGACAATTGTCTATAATTTCCACCTGTTGTGGAAATTATTGACAATTTATTGTCAATCAGTGTTGCTTCCTAAGTGGACAGTTTGATTTCACAGAAGTGTGATTGACTTGGAGTTACATTGTGTTGTTTAAGTGTTCCAATTATTTTTTTGAGCAGTGTATTTGTATTTGTATTTATTATGGATCCCCATTAGTTCTTGCCAAGGCAGCAGCTAATCTTCCTGGGGTTTATTATGGATCCCCATTAGTTCCTGCCAAGGCAGCAGCTAATCTTCCTGGGGTTTATTATGGATCCCCATTAGTTCTTGCCAAGGCAGCAGCTAATCTTCCTGGGGTTTATTATGGATCCCCATTAGTTCTTGCCAAGGCAGCAGCTAATCTTCCTGGGGTTTATTATGGATCCCCATTCGTTTTTGCCAAGGCAGCAGCTAATCTTCCTGGGGTTTATTATGGATCCCCATTAGTTCCTGCCGATGCAGCAGCTACTCTTCCTGGAGTCCAGCAACATTAAGGCAGTTATATACAATTGAAATATTACATGACATTACATTTCATAACACTATCCAATACATTTAGTGTGTTCCCTCAGGCCACTACTCCACAATCACATATTTACAATACAACATCCATGTATGTGTGTCTGTGTCTCTTCATAGTCCCGCTGTTCCATAAGGTGTATTTTTTATCTGTTTTCAAAATCGGATTCTACTGCTTGCATCAGTTACCTGATGTGGAATAGAGTTCCATGTAGACATGGCTATATGTAGTACTGTGCGCCTCCCATAGTCTGTTCTAGACTTGGGGATTGTGAAGAGACCTTTGGTGGCATGTCTTGTGGGGTATGCATGGGTCAACACTTCTTACAAAAACAAGTAGTGATGAAGTCAATCTCTCTTCCACTTTGAGCCATGAGAGATTGACATGCATATTATTAATGTTAGCTCTCCATGTACATTTAAGGGCCAGCCGTGCTGCCCTGTTCTGAGCCAATTGTAATTTTCCGAGGACTCCCTTTGTGGCACCTGACCACACGACTGAGGTTAAAGTGAAGACTGTTAGATTTTATTTACGGTTATTGTCATCCATATCGGGTGAACCGTTTAGAAATTAGAGCACCTTTTGTACATAGTCCCCTCACTTATGTGCATTAAAGTTTTCAAAAGTTTAGTATTTGGTTCCATATTCCTAGCGTGCAATGATTACATCAAGCGTGTGACTCCACAAACTTGTTGGATGCATTGCTGTTAATTTTGGTTGTGTTTCAGAGAATTTTGTGCCCAATAGAAATTAATGTATTGTGTCATTTGAGTCACTTTTATTGTAAATAAGAATAGAATATGTTTCTAAACTCTTCTACATTAATGTGGATGCTACCATCATTAACGGATAATCCTGAATGAATCATGAATAATGATGAGTGAGAAAGTTACACTTACAAATATCATACACCTCCCCCGTTATTGTAATGGTGAGAGGTTAGCATGTCTTGGGGGTATGATATTTCTACATCTGTAACCTTCTTACTCATCATTATTCACAATTCATTCAGGACTAAGGGTGCGTTCATAAATTCACTCTGGCTATCTACTCTGATTTCAGAGCACTCTCCTCCGAGTGTGCAAAAGCGCAGAATAACTGACGCTCAACACCCCTTGAATATGGCCGGTGTCAGTAAACCTCAGCGAAAAAGCGTAATTAAATTGTTGCCAGGAGCACAGTTTAGTCACCAATGCTCTGGATAAAAGGAAAACAGCCTAACCAGCTCTGCTATGGAGAGTAAAATGGACAGAGGGAGGTGTTCTCTCACTTTAGGGCTCCCAAGTGACGCAACAGCCTAAGGCACTGCATCTCAGTGCTAGAGGAATCACTACAGACCCTGGTTTGATCCCGGGCTGGATCACAACCGGCCGTGATTGGGAGTCCCATAGGGCAGCACACAATTGGCCCAGCGTCGTCTGGGTTAGGGGAAGGTTTGGCCGGGGTAGGCCGTCATTGTAAAATAAGAATTTGTTCTTAACTGACTTGCCTAGTTAAATGAAGGTTTGCTTGGGTGCTTGCCTGCCGTTGTGAGGTCAGAAACCTGGATCAACCCTACTCCTCTGCCAGAGCGTCCAGTATGCGCTCTGAACGCTCCGCGAGCACAACGCTCTTGAATTTCCAACAAACGAACAATCCGACAATTTACAAATGCCCAGAGGGCACTCTGGCACTCCAGATTGGATTTACAAACACACCATAGGAAAGTTAGATGCACAAATAGCTGTGTGTTTGTGTGCAACTCTTAAGAGGCAGCTCTGCATTTTCAAGCTGTTGGCTACGTCCCTTTTCAACACACTAACACAATACACATAAATCTACATTTAAAAAGGGGGGGGGGACTCATTTGAGATTCAAAGCCTTGTCACAATCTGCGTCAATTACGCAGACTAGGCAATTTACACAGAGAGCAATTTGATCAGTCAGTCAAATACACGTGATAGTTGCTTTGATGATCAGAACGTGTGGTTGGACTGCGGTATGTTAAGGACACTTCCATGAACAAGTGTTGGAACATATCTCATATGTATATACTGTACTCGATACCATCTACTGTATCTTGCCTATGCTGCTCTGTACCATCACTCATTCATATATCCTTATGTACATATTATTTATCCCCTTACACTGTGTACAAGACAGTAGTTTTGGAATTGTTAGTTAGATTACTTGTTGGTTATTACTGCATTGTCGGAACTAGAAGCACAAGCATTTCGCTACACTCGCATTAACATCTGCTAACCATGTGTATGTGACAAATAAAATTTGATTTGATTTGATTTGACACGTCCAACTACGTCGACCATTTTAATTGGCTGATGCAGAACTTGTTCCAGGATATAATCTGATGAGACCAGCTACAATTTAGTGTTTTGTCAACTGCAAGTAAATCAAACATTTTCACTGGCTGATACTCATTTTGAGCCGCAGAAAATATTTACATTGAAATTGTTACTTATGTTTCCCACTACGTCAGAGTTCTATACTGTAGTTACAGAATGACTTCATTTAAAAATAAAAAAAACATAATGGGGCATAAATATTACGTGGTTAAAAATAAGTCAGCTATGATAAGTTAAAAGTCATCAGACAAACCTGACTAAACTATGTTGACGTGTACAGTAGGTGTTTGGGTATATTTAGTAAGCGTATATTGGTTATAATATCGTGTGTATGCAGAATAGGGTGAGATCAGATGTGATGTAAACTAAGAGTCTAAATGAAAGGCTTAGAATGAAAAGTTCCATTTTGTGTTTATTGAACATAAACAAGATTTAAATACACATGAAAACCACACATACACATCTCAACTAATAATCTGAATGAATTTGATAAATTGTATTAATTTTCTCATGAAAAGTGTCTTGGGAAAAAAAATTAAGTAGTTGAATGAAAGTAATTAAATAGGCATTTGTGAACACAGTACAACCACAACATGTATCAGACTTTGTTGGTGTAACGGATGTGAAACTGCTAGCTAATGCAGAGTTTGATCTAAACATCAGAAGCTATTGAGTAAAATAGTTACTTTCTATGTTATAGAGTGAAATGTTTTTTCTGCTGGTGTATCCTGAGGTAGCTCCTCTCTGAGAACCTCTTCCCGCAGTGCGTACAGGCAAATGGCCTCTCTCCGGTGTGGACCTTCAGGTGCATCTTCACATGGTCCTGGCGGGAGAACCTCTTCTCACACTGGGGGCAGCTGTAGGGTTTCTCACCTGTGTGGACCCTCTGGTGCCTCTTCAGGTCACGAGCCTGGGCGAAACGCATTTGACACTGGGCACAGCTGAAGGGTTTCACCCCTGTGTGGACCCTCTGGTGGATCTCCACCTTCTGGGGGCTGCTGAAGCCTTTGTTACAGAACATGCAGATGAACCGTTTCTCTTTAACATTGCCTGATGTTTCTCCCCCTCCCTGAGCCTGGGCTATAGTCCTTTCGTTTGAGTTCAATACCTGATCGAAAAGGACATGGATGGGTGAATCGGAAGGCCCCATCGACGTGGACACTGGGTCGCGATCCCTGAACTCGTGTATAGGTGAGTGGGTCACAACGGTTGGATTTGTCTCTAAGCTTTCCCTATAATCTAAGAAATCTCTGCCCTGTGAGTGTCCATCTCCAAGGTGACTTTCTGCATTCCGTGTGGGAGAAGCGTCACCCTCCACTTTCACAGTCACCTCATCTATGATTATAACCTCCCTTTTCTTATCTAGGTACCCTTCAGAGTATACACTACTACTGTACTGGTTCCAGTCCCCTCTAGACAGATCAGTCTGTGTCTCTAAACCCAAAGATATGTTGCCAGGGTCCATTTCTGTAGAGTAAGAACAAGACGGGTCATCACCACGAGTGTCTAACGCATCACCATCTCCACGGGAATTAACCGTTCTTTGGCTCTGGTGAAATACGGGTAAGTACTCTGAACCGGGAGCAGGAGGACAGCCCAGTGTCCCCAACCCCAGTCTCTCTGGGTCTGATCTGTGGTCAGATCCTGTGTGTAAGAGCCTTTTTGTTACAGTTAAAGTATTGGAATCTGTCTCTGACTTGAGGACGGCGTTCGGCGTTCCACTGACCTCAGTGATGCTGCTTCGGGTCCTGGGCTGCGCTGGGGCGGTGGTGGGGTCCTCCATGGCTACAGAGGGCGTTCCAGTCTGGATGTCTCTGCTGTGCCGTGGGTCTTCCTGTCCTTCAGACCTCTCCATCTTGACCCCAGGACCTGCAGTCTCTGCATCTGCAGACTGACACAAAAAGAGAGGAGGTTATTACCGGTAAATTTGTAGAATTGGATAACAATGTCGTAGGGAAGTCTCAAAAGCTCCCCTATGGCAGATGTACATGTAAGCAAGTGAATAGCTGAGGTGAGCCTTTCTGAAATAAACGGGCCACATTAGATTACAAAGTAACTGTAATTTTTATGCAACACTATTACACTAACCTCTATCATGATAACATGCTGGGTTGAGGTTCCACTCCCCTCATCAACAGTAATTGGTTGGTCATCTCTCCATGAATTGTGCTTCATTGGCTTCACAAAGCTCCTGTGGCCTCCAGTGAGACTTTCTTCACCTGAGAAAGTGATTGGGAGAAAAAAAAGGAGGTTGTGTTGGCTACTGTCTGCTCAACGGTATAGAGCCTTTTCTGTGTTTGCAAATACTTCTGCATGAGGGCGAAGAGTGCAATTTGGTTGCAGAACACGGGGGAGTTCTCATTTTAAGGCTTGTATGAAAGTCCTACTTAACATAACAGTGTAAGCATATGACAACCCAAAAATCAATGGCTCTGGTTATAATAGCCTCTTTTAGAATCTGAGGGTGAAATACTTCCACACTCATCTCTAACATGTAGGCTCAGCATTCCTGACCAGTCTCGTTACAAGTCAGAATGTTGAACAAACTTCATTTCAACTTACTTTACTTGTTGTCTGCTGATTTTGTTCCTATGTCGGTGGTAACCTGGTACAAAATATCCACAGGGAAGTGTTATCAAACCCCGGCCTACTGATGCAATTCGCACTTGACCAATACTTGCACAATATGGCCGAGCATAACCGAACGGCAAACACTTCCAGCTGATTCCGAGGAAATGTGCTTCGGTCAACGTACGTGTCAAGAGAATGAAAATACAAGTGACAGAACCTACCGGCGCCGCAAAAAGTAGGGTAAACAACCCTTTCCTGTGGATACCTTATCTCCTACTGCCAAAAGGACCAACAGCATGAACAACCGGTAAAGTGTAAATATAATTTTAATAAACATTCTGGCTTGTAGAGACTACTGCATCTTTTCATGGTGACATTAAGACACCATGGAGCCGGCACGAGATATGGGTCCGTACAACAGTGCAGTACTCGAGATCTGACCTTTATCCACACTGCTTCATCGAGAAGATTGAAATAGTGTTCATTTTCCCAGAAAACTGCCATTTTCGTCCTCATGCTAGCTAGCATTAGCCATAATGGAATTGCATGTCACGTTGGCTGAGATACACTACATAGCCAAAACTGCTCGTTGAACATCTCATTCCAAAATCATTGCCATTAATATGGAGTTGGTCCCCCCTCTGGTCCTCCACTCTTCTGGGAAGGCTTTCCACTAGATGTTCGAACATTGCTGCAGGGACTTTCTTCCATTCAATTTCAGCCACAAGAGCATTAGTGAGGTCGGGCACTGATGTTGGGTGATTAGGCCTGGCTCACAGTCGGCGTTCCAATTCATCCCAAAGGTGTTCGATGGGGTTGAGGTCAGGGCTCTGTGCAGGTTAGTCAAGTTATTCCATACTGATCTTGACAAACCATTTCTGTATGGACCTCACTTTGTGCACGGGGGCATTTCCCTGTTGAAACAGGAAAGGGCCTTCCCCAAACTGTTGCTACGAAGTCAGAAGAACAGAATAGTCTAAAATGTCATTGTATGCTGTAGCATTAAGATTTCCCTTCACTGGAACTAAGGGGCCTAGCCCAAACCATGAAAAACAGTCACATTATTCCTCATCCACCAAACTTTATAGTTGGCACCCTGCACTCGGGCAGGTAACATTCTCCTGGCATCCACTAAACCCAGATTTGTCCGTCTGACTGCCAGATGGTGAGACTTGATTTATCACTCCAGAGAACGTGCTTCCACTGCTCCAGAGTTCAATGTCGGTGAGCTTTACACCACACCAGCCGACGCATGGCATTGCGCATGGTGATCTTAGGCTTGTATGCGGCTGGAAACCCATTTAAGGTCAAATTTGGAGTACAGTGGCATATCCTATCCCTGCATTGAGGTACGTTTTCCGACCATATCTCGTGCTGGTGTCTTAATGTAAACATGATTGGAGCCCCCCAAAAAAGACACAATAGTCTCTACATACCAGCATGTTGAATAAAATGTTATTTACACTTACTAACCATGACTGGAGCCCCAGTGCAGCTCATTGTAAACAACAGTAATAGTAGGGTCGGTATCGTCAGGCAAGATGACCTACTTTTATTCTGCATCCAAGTCGTGTGCATTTGTTTAGAATGTGATATTGAATCTTTGCGCTAGATGGCTCGTAATCAGGGAATTTGAAATATTGCATACCATCTAAAAACTGACCAAGACCCAATTATGTGTAACATCTGAACACGTGTGCAGGGAGAAAAGGGGCAATTAACTTTATGAACGGCGACAGCCTTCTGCAAAATATACCTCTTGCCATTCCTCTGTGTCGGTCGAGGATCTTGACACTACTGGGACGACTTGCGAGGGCGCGCTCTCGCATTGTCCCCTCTGCGCGCTCCCGTGCCATCTTCAGTTCCAGTAGCTGTAGTTTCCTCCGCAATGTCCTGTTATCTTTCTGGCTTTGAGTTATTTCCAAACGAAACACTGCATAGTCGTCGTCTACGAGTTTACAGATCTCTGCCACGGCTGCATTCGCTAGCACCTCCATGATGGAGGCTATTTGAGTGTGAAAAACCATATCGTTACAGTTAGCCATTGTTAGCTAACGTGATCAGCTACTATACCTATTTAGCGTTACCTAAATAATATCTATTAACCAAGTCCTGGCATCAACACGACTGATATTCAGTTCCATGGTGATAATAAACGTCTAAATAACAACGCTAACGTGGAAATAGTTTTTGATCACTTCCGTTTACACTAATAGAAATGATCTTATTGGTAGGCGTCAGAGCTCAAATGTGTGTGGTTAAATTAAAAGGGTATGCGCGCTGTTCTTTGAAATACGGTACTGTTTATAGAGTGTGATTGCGATCTGTGGATTTGCTGTTTTCACGTGTCCATTAACTCGTGACATTCCTGGATTACTCATTATATGAATACAGTCGGATTAAATCAACAAATACAATAGTCTGTTGAAAAAACGTTAAAGTTACATGTAGTGGTGTTGTGCAATTGTTTTTAGATGAGGGAGCGCCCCCCAAAAAATATTCCAATGACGTAATAATTTCCTCAATCAACATTTGTTCGGAAAGTGTATAGAATATGCATATAATACATCCTCCAATTGGAACGTCTGCCCATGCCCACACTATGGGTGCGTTTGTAAATTCACTCTGGCTATCTACTCCGATTTTAGAGCACTCTCGTCTAAGTGTGCCAGAGCGCTGGCACTGGATGAAAGGAAAATAGCATAACCATCTCTGCTAGGGCGAGTAAAATGGTCAGAGTGAGGTGTTCTCTCATTTGTGTCTGGAAGTAGCTAGCAAGGTAGCCAACGTTAGCCGGTTAGCTTGGGTGCATGACTGCCGTTGTGAGGTCAGAACGCTCGGATCAACTGTACTCCTCGGCAAGAGCATCCAGTGTGAACGCTCCAGAGCGAAACCCTCTGAATTTATGAACGCCCAGATCACACTTTGGCATTCCAGATTTCATTTACGAACAAACCCTATTGTCTCAAAAGTTAATATTTTTTACATCCCCTTAAACACCAAGTTAGGAATAGGCTACCTCATTTCAAAATAGACCATCGCTGTCAATCATGTATGTTAATTTGTCACCTTATACTGGTGAAACTTTCAAACTGCATCTCCATGACAACCATTTAATTGATCTCAATCAGTTTCATGGGAATATGCATTTATACTGAACAAAAATATAAACGCAACATGTAACGTGTTGGTCCCATTTTTCATGGGCTGAAATTAAAAAGCCCAGAAATGTTCCATAAGCACAAAAAGCATTTTTCTCTCAAATGTTGTTCACAAATGTGTTTACATCCCTGTCAGTGAGCGTTTCTCCTTTCCCAAGATAATTCCTCCACCTGAGAGGTGTGGCATATCAAGAAGCTGATTAAACAGCATGATCACTACACAGGTGCACCTTGTGCTGGGGACAATAAAAGGCCATAATAAAATGTGCAGTTTTGTCACACAACACAATGCCACAGATGTCTCAAGTTTTGACGGAGCGTGCAATTGGCATGCTGACTGCAGGAATGTCCACCAGAGTTGTTGCCAGAGAATTTAATGTTAATTTATCTACCATAAGCCGCCTCCAACGTCGTTTTAGAGAGTATGGCAGTACGTCTAACCGGCATCACAACCGCAAACCACGTGTAACCACGCCAGCCCAGAACCTCCACATCCGGCTTCTTCACCTGCGGGATCGTCTGAGACCAGCCACCCGGACAGCTGATGAAACTGAGAAGTATTTCTGTCTGTAATAAAGCCCTTTTTTGGGTTGGCTGGGTCTGGCTCCCCAGTGGATGGGCCTGGCTTCTAGTGATGGGCATTCCAGCTCTTTCCAGTGAGCCGGCTCATTCGGCTCAGCTCACCAAAAAGAGACCGCTCTTTTGGCTCCCAAACGGCTCTTTAAAAAATATATATACAGTGGGGAGAACAAGTATTCGATACACTGCCGATTTTTCAGGTTTTCCTACTTACAAAGCATGTAGAGGTCTGTAATTTTTATCATAGGTACACTTCAACTGTGAGAGACGGAATCTAAAACAAATATTCAGAAAATCACATTGTATGATTTTTAAGTAATTAATTAGCATTTTATTGCATGACATAAGTATTTGATCACCTACCAACCAGTAAGAATTCCGGCTCTCACAGACCTGTTAGTTTTTCTTTAAGAAGCCCTCCTGTTCTCCACTCATTACCTGTATTAACTGCACCTGTTTGAACTCGTTACCTGTATAAAAGACACCTGTCCACACACTCAATCAAACAGACGCCAACCTCTCCACAATGGCCAAGACCAGAGAGCTGTGTAAGGACATCAGGGTTCAATTGTAGACCTGCACAAGGCTGGGATGGGCTACAGGACAATAGGCAAGCAGCTTGGTGAAAAGGCAACAACTGTTGGCGCAATTATTAGAAAATGGAAGAAGTTCAAGATGACGGTCAATCAACCTCGGTCTGGGGCTCCATGCAAGGTCTCACCTCGTGGGGCATCAATGATCATGAGGAAGGTGAGGGGTCAGCTCAGAACTACACGGCAGGACCTGGTCAATGACCTGAAGAGAGCTGGGACCCCAGTCTCAAAGAAAACCATTAGTAACACACTACGCCGTCATGGATTAAAATCCTGCAGCACACGCAAGGTCCCCCTGCTCAAGCCAGCGCATGTCCAGGCCCGTCTGAAGTTTGCCAATGACCATCTGGATGATCCAGAGGAGGAATGGGAGAAGGTCATGTGGTCTGATTAGACCAAAAAGCTCTATTTTTGTCTAAACTCCACTCGCTGTGTTTGGAGGAAGAAGAAGGATGAGTACAACCCCAAGAACACCATCCAAACCATGAAGCATGGAGGTGGAAACATCATTCTTTGGGGATGCTTTCCTGCAAAGGGGACAGGACGACTGCACCGTATTGAGGAGAGGATGGATGGGGCCATGTATCGCAAGATCTTGGCCAACAACCTCCTTCCCTCAGTAAGAGCATTGAAGATGGGTTGTGGCTGGGTCTTCCAGCATGACAATGACCCGAAACACACAGCCAGGGCAACTAAGGAGTGGCTCCGTAAGAAGCTCTCAAGGTCCCGGAGTGGCCTAGCCAGTCTCCAGACCTGAGCCCAATAGAAAATCTTTGGAGGGAGCTGAAAGTCCGTATTGCCCAGCGACAGCCCCGAAACCTGAAGGATCTGGAGAAGGTTTTGCTTTTATGAGAGAGGGGCTCCTCCAAATAGGATTGGACCTCCATTATGGCATCTGCTAAGGGATTCCTTCATGCTGCGTCCCCAGTTGCTCTCTCGTCAAACAGCAGACGTTTGTGGCACTACTGCTGGTGCTTCTGCTCCCTCTTCTTCCTGTTGCCCTGGAGCCTGAGCCAACTGACTGCTGGGGCTGTCCCTCCCTGCTGCTGAGGCTATTTTTTGAAGAGCCTCATCAATTGCTCTTGTATAACTGAAGGCTAACTTCTTAAACTGGGGTCAAGTGCAGCGGTTTCTGATAGCACGTGATTATATTCCATTCTGTGGAACTTTCTGTCCATTGATGAACACAGGGTATCCATCAACTCTGTCACATGTCCTGTGGTTACATTTGCTTCTCTCTGGTGGCTGGCTGTGATTCGCTGCAGACCCTTACACAGGAGTATCATTTTTGAGGCTGTCACATAGTTGAAAAGAGAGAACAGTAACTTATTAGTTTAGGTTCATGTTTTGTGTACTGACACTACATTCTCATCCACTGCTCATATACATATATAATACGGGATTAAATAATTATGTAATAATAACTGCTTACCATACCTCTCTCCACTGATCTCCACAGTGACCTGCTCAAAGGGTTCCAGGACTCTGCACACCTCCTCCACCACCTCCCATTTCTCTTAGGTCAGAGCATCAACAGGTGCATTGACAATGGCCAGGGTAGAGATGATGGCATCCTTTGACTCAAGAAACCGCTTCAACATATAACATTTTAAATTACACTTTGTAGTGCAGTCTTGTTTAGGCCTCAGCTCATCTGGTGTTGTGTAGACTTTAGTTTTTCAGCACCTGCTGTGCTCCTGTGGAAGTATTCCACAGCTGCTTTCACTTTGTCCACAGTGGGCTTTGTCACCTTCAGACCATCTCTTACAATCATGTTGATTGTGTGGGCAAGACATGGATGATAGGTACTTTTAAACATTTTCATGGCTTTGGTTATGTTAGCTGCATTGTCGCTAACACAACAGACCACTTTTCCATCTACTTGCCATTCTCTGGCCACTCTCAACAGTTCCTCTGCCAAGTTCTCTGAGGTGTGTCTGTCACTGAACTCAAAGCAGTCCAGAAGACAGCTAGACAGCTAGACATCGAGAAATCTTAAATGAAGTGACATGTAACCGACATGTAATATAAGTGGTTACCCCTGATGTTCAGCAGTCAGTGGTAAGGCAAACTGCAGTAGCTTTTGGACTCTTTCCCGCACTGATGCATTTGTGCTCTAGTACAGTTCTCGAAGCTCCACTACAGCTAGCTTCACAGTTGGGTACACAGTTCGCATTTGCCGGTGTAGGTTGTGCGTAGAACTGGCTTTATATGAGATTTTGTTTTGGCAAATTCAACATTGTGCTCTAACATGGTCTACATTATTAAAATGCATCCAAATGCTACTATGCTTCCGACTCATTTTCCAGCTGTTGTTTTCACAGCTGTCCTTCCTCTCTCTCCTCGGCTGCTAAGTGTGTGACTGTGAGTGAGTTGTCTTGGCCCTCCCTCACGCATCTTTGGTTCATTGGTTCATTGATTGACAGGAACAACAGGTGAGGCTGTTAGTCTGAGCAGACAGTCAAAACGAACCTGTGTGCGCTTAAGCATTTAGGCCTATATTATTTTATTTATTATTTTGTTCTTTGAATTAGTTATTAATTTAATTATTTAGATTATTCATATCTTTTTTTTATAAATACATTAGGCTCTTCTGATATGCGAGACGGCTCCCAACGTTCACCTACAAGATCCGGCTCTTAGAGCTGACTCGTTCGTGAACGACCCATCACTACTGGCTTCCAAGTGGGTGGGCCTATAACGTCCCAGGCCCACCCATGGCTGCGCCCCTGCCCAGTCATGTGAAATCCATAGATGAGGGCCTCATTTATTTATTTAAATTTCCTTATGAACTGTAACTCAGTAAAATTGTTGAAATTCTTGCATTTTCTATTTTTGTTCAGTAAATACACTACATAAGGCTCCTTAACAGCTTCTACCCCCAAGCCATAAGACTGCTGAACAATTAATCAAATGGCCACCTGGACTATTTACATTTGTTATCTATGCATAGTCGCTTTACCCCTACCGACATGTACAAATTACCTCTACTAACCTGTACCCCCGCACATTGACTCGGTACCGGTAATGGTCTAGGGCTTTTTCATGGTTCGGGCTAGGCCCCTTAGTTCCAGTGAAGGGAATTCTTAACGCTACAGCATACAATGACATTCTAGACGATTCTCTGTTTCAAACTTTGTGGCAACAGTTTGGGGAAGGCCTGTTCTTGTTTCAGCATGACAATGCCCCCATGCACAAAGCAAGGTCTTGGTGTGCTTGGACCATGTTAGTTTGTTGGTGATGTGGACACCAAGGAACTTGAAGCTCTCAACCTGCTCCACTACAGCCCAGTCGATGAGAACGGGGGCGTGCTCAGTCCTCCCTTTCCTGTAGTTAACAATAATCATCTTCTTTGTCTTGATCACGCTAAGGGAGAGGTTGTTATCCAGGCACCACACGGCTAGGTCTCTGACCTCGTCCCTATATGCTGTTTTGTAGTTGTTGGTGATCAGACCACTGTTGAATCCTCGGCAGACTGTGATCACACAGTCGTCTGGAACAGCTGATGCTCTCATGCATGTTTCAGTGTTACTTGCCTCTTATCGAGCATAGAAGTACTTTAGCTCGTCTGGTTGGCTTGTGTCACTGGGCAGCTCTCGACTGTGCTTCTCTTTGTAGTTTGCAAGTCCTGCCACATCCGTAGTATGATTCAATCTTAGTCCTGTATAGACGCTTTGCCTGTTTGATGGTTTGTCAGAGGGCATATCAGGATTTCTTATAAACTTCCGGATTAGATTCCCGCTCCTTTAGCTCAGTGCAGATGTTGCCTGTAATCCATGGTTTCTGGTTGGGGTATGTACGGTCACTGTGGGGATGTTATCATCGATGCACTTATTGATGAAGCCAGTGACTGATGTGGCGTAGTCGTCAAGTCTATCGGAAGAATCCTTGAACATATTCTAATCTGTGCTAGCAAAACAGTCCAGTAGCTTAGAATCTGCTTTATCTGACAACTTTTTTTAATGGTCGAGTCACTGGTGCTTCCTGCTTTAATTTTTGCTTGTAAGCAGGAATCAGGAGGAAATAATTATGTTTAGATTTGCCAAATGGAGGGTGAGGGAGAGCTTTGTACGCATCTCTGTGTGTGGGGTAAAGGTGGTCTAGAGTTGTTTTCCCTCTAGTTGTACATTTAATATGCTGATAGAAATGAGGTAAAACGGATTTAAGTTTCCCTGCATTAAAGTCCCTGGACACTAGGAGCTGACTGAGATAAGGGAAACAAATTATCCAGCCCCCAAAAAAGTCAATTTTGTATTTAATTTCAACAAAAGGGTCATACACTCACATAAGGGACTTTGAAGTACAGTACTTTTATTTCACAAAACTATACGTGTCAAAAATAATAACTTTTCTGTAAATCTGGTACCCTAGCTTTGATACAATGAATTTTAGAATACTTTGGAAAAGGGTCAACATTACACACATCTTCACTACTTCATGTCAAGTAAACATGAATTAAGGCACTATCCTTATCTCACTATAAAACACCAGTCAGTGGTCTAAAGTACTTAAGTAAAAATACTTTAAAGTATTTGAAGTCGTTTTTTGGGGCATTTATACTATTCATATTTTGGACAACTTTTACTTCACTACGTTCCTCAAGAAAATAATGTACTTTTTACTCCATATATTTTCCCTGACACCCAAAAGTACTCATTACATTTTGAATGATTAGCAGGACAGGAAAATGTTCCTCACGCACTTATCAAGAGAACATCCCTGGTCATCCCTACTACCTCTGATCTTGTGGACACACTAAGCATAAATGCACAATTTGGATCTTGTCTCATTGCTGCAACTCCCAACAGGCTTGGGAGACGAAGGTCCAGTCATGCGTCCTCTGAAACATGACCCGCTGGGCCAATTATGCACCGCCCTATGGGACTCCCGATCACGGCCGGTGGTGATACAGCCTGGGTTCGAACCCGGGTTTGTAGTGACGCCTCTAGCACGGCGATGCAGTGCCTTAGGTCGTTGCGCCACTCAGGAGGCCCTGTACATTTACTTTTGATACTTAAGTGTATTTAAAACCAAATACCTTTATACTTTTACTCAAGTAGTATTTTACTGGGTGACTTTTACTTGAGTCATTTTCTATTAAGGTATCTTTACTTTTACTAAAGTATGACCTTTGGGTACTTTTTCCAGCACTGACACTAGTTTCAACATATCCGCATTTTTACAGGCACCACCAAACCAACCATCACCATATCTACTCTGCCTCATACTAATTATTTCCTCAGTTCACTTCATCCAGTTGAAGTTCCCTGTACAGCCAAAATCAACAGAATTAACAACAAACTAACAAGTACTACATTACATGTCACTATACTCTATACATGGGCCGTGTGCATTTTCTGTTGGTGTATCCTGAGGTAGCTCCTTTCTCAGAACCTCTTTTCACTTTGGGGGCAGCTGTAGGGTTTCTCCTGTGTGGACCCTCTGGTGCCTCTTCAGGTTGGACGGGTGGGAGAAACTGGCCCGTCACAAATAGCAGCCGAAGAGTTTCTCCACCGTGTGCATCCTCTGGTAGATCTCGATCTGTTTGGGAAAACTGAAGCGCTTCACTTTGACGCTTCCAACGTTACTGATTCCATCTCTACTACTCTCATTTGTCAATGAGCTTGTGCAGCCATTTAGTGTTGAGACACCAATATTTTCTGAGGTCTGGTTTAACATAAGGAGGGTGTGATGGGGACGAAGGCCAGGGAGTGTCTGTGTTGTCGCAGGGTCCATGTTCCAGTTGATATATCCTATAGAAGGCAGGCTGAAGACAGCACCTGTTGGGGGGGTTAACCTGAGGCGCCATCAGTCACTCTGAATCACAACTATAGGAGCAGGACGGAGCATCGCTAGTCGAGTCAGTGTCCGTTCTCTCCCCCTGCATACGGACACCTCCCCGTCGACCAAATCTACGCCTCGTCCCCCAGGACTTTGTCCCATCCACTGACCTCCACTATGTCACCTCTGGTCCATTGCCTTCTCAGTGATGTTGTCCCCTGGGCACTTCACTGCATCAGTCTGGGTCTAGGAATCAAAGATGGCTGCCCAGTCTCCTCTGTTAGCCTCCAGCCAACCACCTGCATGAAGAAGTTACAAAATAGACATTACAAACATGGCAGAGAAAACTCTACAGTTGTTTTTTTGTCAATTACCTGGTCAAGTTCATACATTATAATGTGAGTTTTTGTGGCAACATAAGTTGCATTGATTGAATTTTATGAATGAAGACCAAAACTATAGCCAGGTGCATCACTATTCCCATTGAAGATCTATTACTGTATGTAGGCTATATGTAATTCTCCCTTACCTTGCTCCCCCATCTTTAATCCACTCCGCAGGTCAGTGCTCTCTGGTCCATCTTCTATTGTCTCCTCTTTGACCAGCAGCAGACCAGGCTTCCCATTTTCTATGTCTACTGACTGTAAGAGATAAAGAGTGAGAGAATCTTGGATTAAGAAATCTAAATGAGCACTCTGCTGTAGGGTTATGCTATGGAGCATTTTCTGATTGGGAAATGAGACATTGCAAACATGTTAGTTGATTTGATTACTTTACACTATGTACATGTATTTATAATTAAGTGATTGGTAATAAAGTGCTGTTAGGTGTATGCAGAATAGGTTGAGAATAGAGACATCCCACTGGGCACACTAGTTGAATCAACGTTGTTTCCACGTTTGAACCAACATGGAATAGACTTCTGTGCCCAGTGGGAGTTTACTCCTACTCTAATGGGTCAAAAATAAAAGCTATGCATGAAGCATCTTTAGTCATAAGAGTCACACCTAGTTGACAGATATTTAGGAGACCTCTTGAGCTGTCCTAACCAGTTAAGAGTTACCAGCAGGTGTCTTGGAAATAGAACAATGCAGCGAGTCAGTGGTTCCTGCGCCACGCCACATGCAATTACTTTGGAGTTGTTGAAATAATGTTTTGATACTGCCATGTGATCAGTCCATAAATAATCTAGACCTACATGCAACAGTATTCCTTGCACCTTTGACAATGACTTCAAATTAGGCATATTTCACATAATAAATAAACCTGTTTTTCTTTTGATTATTTAATTACCTACATTGTTATTTCAAGTTATCCCTTTGGAGCGCAATAACACATTGTTAAAAACATGTCTAAATTGGACATTGGCTTATGTTAAATTTGATTGTGTTTAATTCAAATAGATGTTGTAGGCAACATTGTATACAACATTATCGGAAAGTGACTTGATTCCAAATGTGCCAAAGCAATTTACAATTGTCAAACAGGAGTGACGAGTGTGTTGATATAATGGTAATGTTGTCAACAACAAGAATATGATAAAAATGAAAAGGTTATGCATGCCAACATATTAGGTGATAATTAAGAGAAGGCAAAGTGATCGTGTCAGGTGAAAATTTTATCAAACGTTTTACCATCGCAACATTTGATGTACTGTCACATTCACTGTGGTTGTCTGAAGCGTGCTATAGAGTTCATAGCGGGCGATCGCAATTATCACCCTTCATTTGCAACAATTTCAATGAGCGTCGTCGTCACTGTCTTCCCTTTGCGGTATCTCAAACTGTCTTGATTATCACCTGATATAAACTTTTATGAGTTGATTTTACTCCTGGCTCAGAGTTTGTCTTAGCAGTGTCTTAACATCATCCTAAAACCTACTCTGAGCTGGGAGTTTTTTTCTCTCAGGATTCCTAGGACCTTTTCTGATATGCTTTGTGGACACGAGCCTTGATGTGATGTATACTAAAAAGTCTCAATTAGTCTTAGAATGAAAAGTCTCATTTTGTGTTTATTAAACATAAACAAATGTTAAATACACCATATGAAAACCACACATACCTCAACAAAAAAATCATCATGAACTTGATAAACTGCATACATTTTCTCATTAAAAGTGTATTGGGATAAAATTAAGTAATGAAATAGGCATTTTGTGAACATCATATAGCCTATAGTCAAACTCATTTTGCCCCACAGGCCGCATTCAGTCTTCCCAGAGGTCGGGGGGCTACTCTTAAAAGGGAATAACAGCACATTTAGAAAATGTGTCTTAACCTTAAACCTTTCTGACTCATTGTTGGACTGTCAAAGTGTACACCTTTCTCATTCAGAGAGCGAGAGGCAGAGGTAGAGCAAGAGTTACGTTACCAGGTTAAGCGAACTTAAGATAGAGCTTTGTAGAATAAAAGCAAATCTACGATAATAATAAACGTTATCAGCAAACATACTAAATTCAGGAAGCCCAAACGATTGAGAAATGCCATAACTTTTACGTGATAAATTTGGGCTGTGGGTTGCAATTTTACCTTTTCTGAGAGGGGACAACTCAAACACACCGGTAGTGTTCAAAATAGCCTACATCAGACTTTAGCACATCACCCAACACAACACGCCTTTTACTATATTGTTAGAAGCATCATCAGACCTCGGTAGTAGCCTATTCAATTTCTTTCAATGCATTTTTCGGGAAACCAAGCAGAAAATGCTGTGCTCTAAAGATTACATCATAGCCACACAAATACAGTGCATTCGGAACTTATTCAGACCCCTTGACTTTTTCCACATTTTGTTAAGTTACAGCCTTATTCTAAAATGGATGAAATATTTTTGAACATTTATAAAAAATGTAAAACTTAGCACATTTACATAAATATGCAGACCCTTTACTCAGTACATTGTTTAAGCACCTTTGGCAGCGATTGCAGCCATTTGGGGAGTTTCTCCCATTCTTCTCTGCAGATCCTCTCAAGAACTGTCAGGTTGGATGGGGAGCTTTGCTGCACAGCTATTTTCAGGTCTCTCCAGAGATGTTCGATTGGGTTCAAGTCCGGGCTCTGGCTGGGCCGCTCAAGGACATTCAGAGACTTGACCCGAAGCCACTCATGCGTTGTCTTGGCTGTGTGCTTAGGGTTGTTGTCCTATTGGAAGGTGAACCTTCACCCCAGTCTGAGGTCCTGAGCACTCTGGAGCAGGTTTTCATCAAGGATCTCTCTGTACTTTGCTCCGTTCATCTTTGCCTCGATACTGACTAGTCTCCCAGTCTCCGCTGCTAAAAACCATCCGCACAGCATGATTCTGCCACCACCATGCTTCACCGTAGGGATGGTGCCAAGTTTCCTCCAGGTGTGACGCTTGGCATTCAGGCCAAAGAGTTCAATCTTGGTTTCATCAGACCAGAGAATCTTTTTTCTCATGGTCCGAGAGTCTTTAGGTGTCTTTTGGCAAACTCAAAGCAGGCTTTTACTGAGGAGTGGCTTCTGTCTGGCCACTCTACCATAAAGGCTTGATTGGTGGAGTGCTGCAGAGATGGTTTTCCTTCTGGAAGGTTCTCCCATCTCAACAGAGGAACTCTAGAGCTCTGTCAGAGTGACCATCGGGTTATGGTCACCTTCCTGACCAAGGCCCTTCTCCCTCGATTGCTCAGTTTGGCCGGGCGGCCAGCTCTAGGAAGAGTCTTGGTGGTTCCAAACTCCTTCCATTTAAGAATTATGGAGGCCGCTGTGTTCTTGGGACCTTCAATGCTGCAGAAATGTTTTGGTACCCTTCCCCAGATCTGTGCCTCGACACAATGTCTCTGGGCTCTACGGACAATTCCTTCGACCTCATGGCTTGGTTTTTGCTCTGACATGCACTGTCAACTGTGGGACCTGATATAGACAGTTGTGTGCCTATCCTAATCATGTCCAATCAATTGAATTTACCACAGGTGCAATCCTGTTGTAGAAACATCTCAAGGATGATCAATGGAAACAGGATGCACCTGAGCTCAATTTTGAGTCTCATAGCAAAGGATCTGAATACTTATGTATATATATTTTTTTTTTAATACATATAATTAGCTGTGTTTGCTTTGTCATTATGGGGTTTTGTGTGTATATTGCAGAAGAGTGTTTTTTACTTAATCCATTTTAGAATAAGGCTGAAGTAACAAAATGTGGAAAAAGTCAAGGGGTCTGAATACTTTCCGAAGGCACTGTACATTAGAATATAATTGTTGATCTAATCAGAAACACTGTGCTCACAACCTTTATCTCCTAACTGATGTCGTTGGTGTATTTTGTTGGAATATATTGTGCATTATAAACTGGGTGGTTCGAGCCCTGAATGCTGATTTGGCTGACAGCTGTGGTATATTAGACCGTATAACACGGGTATGACAAAACATTTATTTTTACTGCTCTAATTACGTTGGTGACCAGTTTATAATAGCAATAAGGCACCTCGGGATTTGTGGTATATGGCCAATATACCACGGCTAAGGGCTGTGTCCAGGCACTCAGCGTTGCGTCGTGCAGAGAACAGCCCTTAGCCGTGGTATATTGGCCATATACCACACCCCAGGTCTTATTGCGTAAATAGTCTAAGGTTTTTACCAAGCACAAGCCCATTCAGACGAGGGTCCTGTGCGCGAAACAACACATAACGAGCTTGACAAATGTATACAGAAGAAAAGTTTCACCCACATTTTAGATAAGAAAATATCTGCTTACCTTTGTAATGCCAACCATCCATCCAAATAAAAATAATTCCATGTGTTCGCCTTTTGTCTTTATATACTTTCACATAGCCTATTTCATGATATGGGGTAATCCAATGAGCAACTCTGCAGCTGTTGATTGCAGTGATCATCATTCATCAAGTATGCTATATACTGTACACTATTAAGAAAACCTTCCTAACATTGAGTTGCACCCCCACCTTTTGCCCTCAGAACAGCCTCAATTCGTCAGAGCATGGACTCTATAAGGTGTCGAAAGCGTTCCACTGGGATGCTGGCCCATGTTGACTCCAATGCTTCTTGATGCGCACGAGAAACTGTTGAGAGTGAAAATCCTAGCAGTGTTGCAGTTCTTGACCCAAACTGCTGCTAATGGCACCTACTACCAAACCCCATTCAAAGGCATCTACATTGTTTGTATTGCCCATTCACCCTCTGAATGGCACACACACAATCCATGTCTCAAGGCTTAAAAATCCTTCTCCTCCCCTTCATCGACACTGATTGAAGTGTATTTAACAAGTAACATCAATAAGGGATCATAGCTTTCATCTGGTCAGTCTATGTCATGGAAAGAGCAGGTGTCTCCAATGTTTTGTAAACTCAGTGTATAATCAATACATGACTTTCAAGGAGTAGGTTATTTGATGCACGGCTATTAGAATGCTTTTCCATTGCATAAAATTAGCCTGCATTACCACATTATCTTTCTCGCCTGAGGAAGGCAATTTGGCCCTGGCTTACAAACAAAATCCCCTGCATCATTTTGTAAATGATTGTCATTGGTCTACCGATTTTGTAAATGTAGGCTTATAATACATGTAATAATAACACATTTGATCTACCCCAATGAAAAATTGGACAGTGAGCATTAATCACATTTCAATAACATGCATGCATCAGTAGCTATGGTGATGTAGCTCTGGCTCTAGCTCTCTCTCCCTTTGACAGACAGTCAAACAATGAGTCAGGACTTTTTAGAAATTTGCCATTTTTCCCCTTTTAAAAATAAATAAATTGATGCTCAAAAACGGTCTAGATTTCATTTCGATGCCTGTTAGCAAGCTGGACATGAGTGAGGAGACCATAAATTTAGCTCCATTATCATTCCTACACAGTTCCCATTTGGTTTTAGTGATTTCAATGCCCCCCCCCAAATGTAATTTTTTTTTTATTCAAACCACCCACGCATTGAATGGGCTCTCTGAGAACCTCTTCCTGCAGTGCGTACAGGCGAATGGCCTCTCTCCCGTGTGGACCTTCAGGTGCATCTTCAGCTGGTGCTGGTGGGAGAACCTCTTCTCGACCTGGGGGCAGCTGTATGCTTCTCCCCTGTGTGGACCCTTTGGTGCCTCTTCAGGCTGGATGAGTGGGAGAAACTAGCATGGCACAGGTGACAGCCGAACGGTTTCTCCCCTGTGTGGACCCTCTGGTGCCTCTTCAGGTCACCAGCCTGGGCAAAACGCATGTGACACTGGGTACAGCTGAAAGGTTTTACCCCTGTGTGGACCCTATGGTGCCTCTTCAGGTCACCAGCCTGGGCGAAGCGCATGTGACACTGGGTACAGCTGAAGGGTTTCACCCCTGTGTGGACCCTCTGGTGGATCTCCACCTTCTGGGGGCAGCTGAAGCCTTTGTTACAGAACATGCAGAAGAATCGTTTCTCTTTACTACTGCCAGATGTGGCTCCCCCTTCCTGAACCTGGCCTCTAGCCCTGTCGTTTGAGTTCAATACCTGATCGAAAAGGACATGGCCATGTGAATCAGAAGGCCCCAATGACATGGACGCTGGGTCGCGATCTTTGAGCGTGTGTAAAGGGGAGTTGGTTGTGACATTTGGATTTGTCTCTAAGTTTTCGCTGTAATCTAAAAAATCTCTGCCCTGTGATTGTCTGTCTCCTAGGTGACTATCTGCATTCCATGTGGGAGGAGCGTCGGCCTCCACTTTCACAGTCCCATCATCTACCACTTTAACCTCCCCTTTCATATCTAGGCACCCTTCAGAGTATACACTACTACTGTACCGGTTCCAGTCCCCTCTAGACAGAGCAGTCTGTGCCTCTAAACCCAAGGGCATGTTGCCAGGGTCCATCTCTGTAGTGTAAGAACAAGACGGATCATTGCCAGTCTCTAACGTGTCACCGGAGTCCCGATGGGAATGAACCATCCTTGGGCTTCGATTACCGTAAAGTAAATACTCTGAGCCGGTAGCAGCAGTACAGCCCAGTCTCCCCGGCCCCAGTCCCTCTGCGTCTGACCTGTGGTCAGATGATCCGTCTTGTAAAAGCCTTTGTGTTACAGTTGAAGTATCTGTGTCTGACTTGAGAACGGCGTTCAGCGTTCCACTGACCTCCGTGATGCTGCATCGTGTCCTGGGCTGGGTCGCAGCAGCGGTGGATAGGTCTTCCGTGGCTACAGGGGACGCCACTCCAGACGTTACACCAGTAGGGGTGCTTCTGCTGTGTCGTGGGTCCTCTTCTTCAGTCCTCTCTTGTTTCACCAGAGACAATCCTCCTGGACCTGCAGCTTCTGCAGACTGGCACAAGAAGAGAGGTTATTACTGGAGTAGAATGAATAGAAATTAGTAGAATTGGATAACAATGTCGTAGTGAAGTCGCGACAAGCTCCAATATGGCAAACAAATTAGGATTTACATGTAAGCAAGTGAATAGCTGAGGGGAGCCTTTCTGAAATAAACAGGCCAGATTTTATTTACAAAGTGACTAGTTTTTTTATGCAACACTATTACACAAACCTCTATCACTATAACGCGCTGGGTTGAGGTTCCACTTCCCTCATCAATAGTTATTGGTTGGTCATCTCTCCATGTATTGTGTCCCGCTGGTTTCACGAAGCTCCTGTGGCCTCCAGTGAGATGTCCTTCACCTGAGAGAGTGATTGGGAGAAAAGAGGTGGTTAGGTTAGCTACTGTCAATGCTCAACGCTATATTGTTCACCAATACAATTTTGCCACTGTCTAGAATTGGCAAGGATGTAGGCTAACCCTTTCCATAAGTTCTTGATATAATATTTATAGATTGCTTGATTATGTTCCATGTGTCACATTGTTTTAATTAATAAATAATAGGAAATGCAGTAAATAAAAAATATGGTTAGAAATTATGATATTGTGTCTTTGTGCAGGCTAAGTAATCAGGGGAATAAGTTTAGCAAGGTATCAAAAACCGACCAAGACCCAATTCAGGTTAACCATAATGTGGTTAAACATCTAAAGTCACACATGCGCAGAGGCGAACAGGACCACATGTCACGCACCCTCGGCCTTCTGCAAAATGTACCTCTTGCGATTCCTTTGTATCGGTCGAGGATCTTGACACTACTGGGACGACTGGCAAGGACGCGCTCTGCGCGCTCCCGTGCCACCTTCAGTTCGAATAGCTGTAGCTTCCTCCGCAATCCCCTGTTTTCTTTCTGGCTTTGAGACATTTCCAAACGAAACACTGCATAGTCGTCGTCTACGAGTTTACAGATCTCTGCCACGGCTGCATTCGCTAGTACCTCCATGATGGAGGCTATTTGAGTGTGAAAAACCATACAGTTAGCCATTGTTAGCTAGCTTTACCTAGATATCGATTAACAAAGTCCAGTCTCCAACGCAAATTAAACGCTACCTGGGGTAAGTATGTGATGCTGTTATGAGTAATTGTTTTGGTTCAATATGTCAATAAACGTCTAAATAACAACAATTAAAAACGCTAAAGTGGTTCTTGGTCAATGTTCACTTCCGTTTACACTGAAGAGAACGGATCTTATTGGTGTGCGTCATAGCTCAAAGGGTGTGGCTAAATGAAAACGGGTATTATATTTCAAGATATGCGCGCTGTAATTTGTATTACGTTATTGCTTATTACATTACACATTCAGGGCTCTAATTTGCATTATAAACTGGGTAGTTCGAGCCCTGAATGCTGATTAACTGAAAGCCGTGATATACCACGGATATAATTTATTTGTACTGCTCTAATTACGTTGGTAACCCGTTTATAATAGCAATAAGGCACCTCGGGGTGTGTTGCATATGGCCAATACACCACAGCTAAGGGCTGTATCCAGGCACTCCGCGTTGCGTTGTGCTAAGAACAGCCGTTAGCCGTGGTTTATTGGCCATATACCACACCTCCTCGCACCTTATTGCTTAAATATGGTCTGAATGCGGCAAGGGTACGTTCCCTTGCAAAGCCCCTTCTTTCTTCACATTGACACCTCGTCGTCTTTGCCCATATTTTCTTCTCATTCTCATTGGCGCTACAGCAGACAAATTCCGCATTCACAAAGATACACACAGCGAGGCAGGGCTTAACGTGACCACGCCCCTGATTAGAGTACAGCTGTAGGGTACCCCATTACTCCTATGATAAATTGCTTACTTTACTCATATCCTGTATTATTTTTACAATCATTTCATTAACAATAAACATTTTGGATATGCTTGGTTGGTAATTTTTAACATACTTATGTCCTCTTAATCAACAAACTATACTGAACAAATATATAAACGCAACATGCAACAATTTCAAAGATGTTGATGTAACAGTTCACCAGTTTGAATGACATTGTAGAGAAATTAACATTGGATTCTCTGGCAACAGCTCTGGTGGACATTCCTGCAGCCATCATGAATTGCACACTCCCTCAACTTGAGACATCTGTGGCATTGTGTTGTGACAAAGCTGCACATTCTAGTGGCCTCTTATTGTCCCCTGCACAAGGTGCACTTGTGTAATGATCATGCTGTTTAATCAGCTTGTTGATATGTCACATCTGTCAGGTGGATGGATCATCTTGACAAAGGCTAAAATGCTCACTAACAGGGATGTAAACACATTTCTGCACAACATGTGAGAGAAATAAGCTTTGTGTGCATATGGAACATTTCTGGGATCATTTATTTCAGCTCATGAAACATGGGACCGACACTTTACATGTTGTGTTTATATTTTTTGTTCAGTGTACATCATACCTAAAAACACTTTCATTCTAAATGTAAAAATGTTAGCTTAATTAGGTCACTCCGTGAGGCAGCCCGGTTCCTAATCGAATGCAATCAACTTTCAGCCGATTCAAAACATGCATGCATGAGAGTGAGATTAATCTAACCATGTCATTTTTTGCTCTTGTTGGGGAAAGTTATTATAATATAACCTGTAATTGAATGGTCTACTGTAATGTCTGTGTATTGTTGAAAATTAAAAATCACGTTTTCTGAAACAGCGGAAGTTTTTTTCTGTTGTCCTTATTTTTGGGGTTTGTAAACAGACTATAGAGTATGAGAATTGCCAGCTACTGGATGCATTTTATATATAGTTGATTTTCCGTGAACAAATGTTACATTATATTATTTGTTACCATCAGCTCCTGTAATCTTTACTCCAACCGTAATAACACTGGTTGAAGGGGGGAAGAGAGATTGAATATGACCCTGTGTTATACTTAATCAAGTTTTATTAGTCCTATGCAGTGGCAACCTGTCATTCAGGGCAGAGCCACACCTGTTTTGAGCACCACACTTTTAGGTAAAATATATATATATGTATGTTATTTTGGTATTAATATGTGTCATATCAGTTTGCAAACAAAAAAAATATAATTGAGTTCATTAAAGCCTCATACTAACATGGTCTCCTTTTTGCTTTCTTGAGTAAGGCAGCTCCAAAATGAAGGTGTTTCAGCCTAGCTCAGAGCTTTCTGTGGTGGAGCTAGCCAGCAGAAAATAGAGAGCGCTGCACCTGATTGGCTCAGTTTTCTGTCACTCATGAGACAGAATTGGGGATGACGTACTAAGGTTAGAGCTCTAAAAATGTTGCCCCTTAAGTGCCCATCCAAGAATGCTCAAGGTCATTGACCACAGCTATAACATGATTTGATATCATTCTATCTACAGCAGATTTGATTGGACTGATCATCTTACTTTCAAAGTCTTAGCCAGCAGTCATCATCAGTTGTCATCAAGTCGACAATCTACTGGCAAATCCTTTTTATTCCTTGTCATATGAAGAGAAATTGTACATAAAGATTACAATGTACATAGATTACACAAGTTGGAAATCGCAAATTCAACAATGAGTCGTTTGGAAGGAATCAGTGGCTAACAGCAAGCATTGCAAAGAAACCACTAACGTCAGCCTGCTATTCAATGGAGTGGCTGTTTTTTTCCCCCCCTTGAGTTCCCACCATAAATCCAGAGAATGCCAGACTTTGATGACAAAGTTTGTTGTAGGTCCTAACAGTTTGAGGGCACAGTTTGTCACCGTTCTAGTGCAATTAATGTATTGTTCAGTGTTGTGTAGTGGCTTTGCTGGCATGCATTCCACTTTTTTTTTATGACCCACCAAGATTTACATGCTAATATCGCCACTGGTCATATGTACGGGATACACATGGTAGGCCTACTGTATACACTCAGCCAGGTCACCCATGATACAAGTCAGTACTCAACGTCCATCCATGTTTGAGAACATTGGGAGATGAGATGGAAACCGGCCACGAGGGGCTACAGGTGAGCTCTGTTACCTTCAAGTAGGTTTTGATTTTGCTAGGGCGTTATGGCGGGTGGGTGTAACCTTAAGAATTTGGAGTTAATGCCTGAACTTAACACTAACTTTAAAAATGCGGAGTTAAGTTAAGGCATTAAAAAATGTGACAAATGGATGAGCGTCTTCTGATGTGAGACTGTGAGAGCTGGTAGATACATCATCCAATGAAATGCTTACGTAACACAAGAAAATGACAAGAATAGCACTGGTTGAAGGGGGGAAGAGAGATTGAATATGACCCTGTGTTATTATTATTATTACAGTTTTATTAATCAGATATTCGGGATACACATGGTGTACATCGTCCAATGAAATGCTTACTTAATCATCACAATACTTTAAAAAAAAGAATCTTTCCAGTGTGTTACTGTCAGGAGAATTTTCAATCACAACGATAATAACTAACAATCAATAGCTTTGACCAATCCCCGAGGTTTGTAAGACCATGTGTTTAATAATAATTAGGCAAAGACTCAGCTTATGCAAAATGTTCGTACAGTTTATTCACGAGAGCGCTCTGAAATCAAAAATGCAAACAGTCTTTAACACACACACACAAACAAGTTCAAATCTTAAGCTACGCCTTGCTCAGACAGTCAGTGTTTTTCCACTAAACAGATACATTCTTTCTTTAATCTGCAACATGTTTCATAATATTCTGCAAGCCTAACAGTTTCTCCCCTCCACGGGTGGAGACAGAATGTCCTGTAAGGAACACAGTAGTACAACTTGTCTGTCGATAGCTCCTCTTATCATTTGTTTCCCACTTGCACCCTGCTTACATACTAAAAAGGAGCAAAAGGTCCTTGTTCTAATTCTGACTAAAACTACACACACCATCAGATTATAGATTTATGATTCTTATAAATTTCATACAATTATATGGTTTCAGGGTGGAATATTTGAATCATTACCTTTAAGCATATAATTCCCCTATCAGTTACCCAATTACCACAGCTGTAATAATATTCCATACAGATAGTCAATCAACATGATATGACGTATGTCATTTAGATATTGCTTCCGGGTCATTCCATGTCATTTCTGCAAGCCATGACACCCACCATCTGATTGTTCTGTATTTAGAAACAGATAAAATGCGCATTCTGGAATCATTATTTTGTTGAAATATAATGTGATCTCTGAGAAATTCAGCTAATTGATTGCACCCAACTCATTGTTAGAATTTTATTTTTGTCCAAATCGGATGTTAGACCTGCTGCAGTGAGGCGTGTTATTGGAAGAGCAGGGAAAACATTTCACAATTTGTCAACAGATGGGACGGTTAATAGCACCACACCAAGTCCCACGCCTCCAATACGCAATTATACAGGAACCATAGAGGAGGTGGCAGAAGCTGCTACCGAACAGCACGCACATGCTCCTGGTTCTCTGGGTGGATGTTTTGTTGATCATCTCTGCAGAGCAGTGTTCGAAGTCCAATCAAAAAAGCGACTCAGAACTACCACAATGAGGATTGGGTTGCTGACCCCTTCTATCAGTGAATCTTCATCCTGTAGTAAGTAGTCCACATCCCCACACTGGTTTTCATCCATTACACCCCCCCATATCCTGCACTACTTATTTAATTGGAATTATGCTAGTGTGAGAGAGAGAGATTGACAATCAAAGAATCCTTCCACAGTCATGCAAAATGGGCTGCAGAATCCCGGATGGGGGTTGTACAGCATTAGATGGGCTTGCTCCTACCTATCTCTCTGATTTGGTCCTGCCGTACATACCTACACGTACGCTACGGTCACAAGACGCAGGCCTCCTAATTGTCCCTAGAATTTCTAAGCAAACAGCTGGAGGCAGGGCTTTCTCCTATAGAGCTCCATTTTTATGGAATGGTCTGCCTACCCATGTGAGAGACGCAAACTCGGTCTCAACCTTTAAGTCTTTACTGAAGACTCATCTCTTCAGTGGGTCATATGATTGAGTCTAGTCTTGCCCAGGAGTGTGAAGGTGAACGGAAAGGCTCTGGAGCAACGAACCGCCCTTGCTGTCTCTGCCTGGCCGGTTCCCCTCTTTCCAATGGGATTCTCTGCCTCTAACCATATTACAGGGGCTGAGTCACTGGCTTACTGGTGCTCTTTCATGCCGTCCCCAGGAGGGATGCGTCATTTGAGTGGGTTGAGTCACTGATGTGATCTTCCTGTCTGAGTTGGCGCCCCCCCTTGGGTTGTGCCGTGGCGGGGATCTTTGTGGGCTCTCCTTGGCCTTGTCTCAGGATGGTAAGTTGGTGGTTGAAGATATCCCTCTAGTGGTGTGGGGGCTGTGCTTTGGCAAAGTGGGTGGGGTTATATCCTTCCTGTTTGGCCCTGTCCGGGGATATCATCGGATGGGGCCACAGTGTCTCCTGACCCCTCCTGTCTCAGCCTCCATTATTTATGCTGCAGTAGTTTGTGTCGGGGGGCTAGGGTCAGTTTGTTATATCTGGAGTACTTCTCCTGTCTTATCTGGTGTCCTGTGTGAATTTAAGTATGCTCTTTCTAATTCTCTCTCGGAGAACCTGAGCCTTAGGCCAATGCCTCAGGACTACCTGGCATGATGACTCATTGCTGTCCCCAGTCCACCTGGCCGTGCTGCTGCTCCAGTTTCAACTGTTCTGCCTGCGGCTATGGAATCCTAACCTGTTCACTGGACGTGCTACCTGTCCCAGACCTATTATTTGGCCATGCTGGCCATTTATGAACATCTTGGCCATGTTCTGTTATAATCTCCACCCGGCACAGCCAGAAGAGGACTGGCCACCCCTCATAGCCTGGTTCCTCTCTAGGTTTCTTCCTAGGTTTTGGCCTTTCTAGGGAGTTTTTCCTAGCCAACGTGCTTCAACACCTGCATTGCTTGCTGTTTGGGGTTTTAGGCTGGGTTTCTGTACAGCACTTTGAGACATAAGCTGATGTACGAAGGGCTATATAAATACATTTGATTTGATTTGTCCGAGTAGAGTTCCCTTAGGTTTCCCCTTCTCCCAGTCCCTGTGCAACCTGCGGGAGACAAAAGAAGCACCAGTTGAATGAATGTCAGTTGAATTTATGTCAGTCTTTCCGCTTTAGCTTAATAACATTGAACCAAATAGATTCATTTAATATCAATTGAATGAAATTATTTTAGAACTGTAATATTTAAATATTGTGTTTATGTATAGACAGTTGGGAAAACTGAGCAGGTTAGAAGAGCACAGCGTCCCCCAGTTAAATGTTTCTGGGAAGATTGTCAGCCAAATATAAAAATGTTACAGTTGAAAAGGGGGTGAGGGGATAGAATGCAAGGAATCAAGGAAAGATTCATTGAGATTGCATGTCCTCTCTCTCCCTCTGTTCCAATTACCTCTCCCTTCCCCTTCCTTACCTGGTGTTGAGGTTAATGTTCTGCATTCTCCTCCCAGGCTCGTTGTGAATAAAATGAGAATGCAAATGTGGGAAACATGGATTATTCTGCACATTGGCCTGGATATTGATCATGTTTTATGTCATGACCAGGCAAAGGTTGAACAATTATTTTTAACACATTTTTTACCACTATAGCCTCATCTCTAGTTAAGAATTACCGACCTGCTCTGGACACTATGGCCAGTCATTCCTTAACAACTTGTACCTTAGCAAAGTTATCTCAAATTATTTCCTTGAGCTGTACATGGTAACAGAGGACAAAGTTTCCAATCTACTATGCTTAATGAGCACAAACAAAGCAACTGGGCTGGATAACCTTCCTGCAAGATTCATAAAGTATAGTGCTTGTGTCACTGCTAAAATGATAACACATATTGTTAACCTTTCTATTAGTAGTGGTACATTTCTCAATGATCTCAAAACAGCCCGGGTGTTTCCACTCCACAAGAAGAGCAGTAAAACAAATGTAGGAAACTACAGGCCTGTGTCAATCCTCAGCACCTTATCCGAAGTTGTTCAGAGATTCGTTTTTAATCAACTTGAGGGATACCTTCTCGAGCGCAAACTTCTTTATGAACTCCAATCTGGCTTTAGAACAGCTCATTACATTGATAGTTGCCTCATCCACCTTTTTAATCACATCAAGCAGGAAAGTGAGAAGGGGAACTATACAGGTATGGTCATGTTAGACGTGCAGAAAGCTTTTGACACTGTGGACCATGATGTTCTTCTGATGAAACTGTAATCCATGGGTCTAAATTGTGTAGCAGTGAATTGGTTTAGGTCTTATCTGACCAACAGAACACAAGTATGTAATGTTGGTGATGTTCTGTCAAAAGTCCAAATAAATATCCTGTGGAGTACCTCATGTGGCTGGAGTGTGTCAGCAGTTCCTGCAAGAGGAAGGCATTGATGCTATGGACTGGCCCGCCCGTTCCCCAGACCTGAATCTAATTGAGCACATCTGGGACATCATGTCTCGCTCCATCCATCACAGACTGTCCAGGAGTTGCACCACAGACTGTCCAGGAGTTGGCGGATGCTTTAGTCCAGGTCTGGGAGGAGATCCCTCAGGAGACCATCAGCCACCTCTTCAGGAGCATGCCCAGGCATTGTAGGGAGGTCATACAGGCACGTGGAGGCCACACACACTACTGAGCCTCATTTTGACTTGTTTTAAGGACATTACATCAAGGTTGGATCAGCCTGTAGTGTGGTTTTCCACTTTAATTTTGAGTGTGACTCCAAATCCAGACCTCCATGGGTTGATAAATTTGATTTCCATTGATCATTTTTGTGTGATTTTGTTGTCAGCACATTCAACTATGTAAAGAAAAAAGTATTTAATAAGAATATTTCATTCATTCAGATCTAGGATGTGTTATTTTAGTGTTCCCTTTATTTTTTTGAGCAGTGTATATTGGTATGCCCAATGCCATTTCTGATTCGACGCTGGGTGCGCAATTTCAATTGAGGAGAGGGCGAAGATGAGGACTGGAGCTCAACTTTTATAGCTTGCTACTACTAGAAGTGATTTTATTAAAAACATTTTTTCTTGCCAATTATGTATTTATCAAAGTTACTGACCTCACAATAAGCCCGATTCAAGTGACTTACATTGTGGTGCTGAAACGTGAAGCAGTAGCAAAGGCACAATCAATTGGAAATTAACAGCACATGGTGCTGAAAGTAGACAAATTTGAGTAGGCATAATTCATTTAAACAGTCTTCATTTTAATACCCTCTCATACCCCGTCAATTAGAGACTTGGTCCTAAAGAGTGCATGGTGGGTGGGGGAATGAATCGACAAATCGATGGACATAGCAGCCTATAGCCTAATTGTCTGTCAAACTGACTTACGTTTTATTAAAGAAAATTGCAAAAAGCACAGGCCGCCTACCCCTTTTACAGCTTATGATTTGAAAGAAAATTAAACTGATCCGATTATATAAGGTGATCTACAGTATAACAGCGCTTTGGCTGCAATGCCTTATGCTAGAAACAAGCTGTGAAATAACCTGGAAAGACGGGACTCCGATGCGTATGGGAATATATGGGGAATGGTTCCCAGATATCCCATGTGTACATCTCAAGCCACACTGCTACGATTTCTTCCCTATGTCTGTTAAGGCTACTCAGGAAGGAGAAGCTCATGTAACAGTTTGCACTTGATGGGCGTCCATGGTGTGAACAGTCTGGTGCTTCTTCCCAGTTCGCCTCAGTAAAGCGCTTCCCACACGTCATATGGCTTGTCGGTGTCTGTCCTACTGCTCGGCCTCTCATGTTGTGACCCAATGACACCAGAGGAGGTAGAAGCAGGAGCCACTACCCTCAGGTGGTTAATCTTTGAGCTCCCTCCTTAACCTCTAGCCATTGTTTGGGTGTTGTTGGGATTGTGTGCTGTGTTAAAGGCTAGGTACCTTGCGGTGAACGCCCACAAGAGCTACCAACACAGACCCTATGATCCAATTTGCTAGGCATTGGATGAGATCCTGAAGAAGAAGAAGGCTCTTCCTGAAAGACTACCACCAGGAGGGTCACCCCCACTCTCTGTGAAGGCTGAAGCGCAGGGTGACCTGCTCTGTTCATCATGGATACTGTGGTGTTTGTATCATAGGAATAGGAGGGTATATCCCTATCAGCCCCAGGCCCTGCTTCATCCCTGCACTGAGACTGTGAAAAGAAGGGTCTGGGCTGCAGACTGGATCCCTGACTGGAGCCTCTGTCTCTCTGATGACCACCAGGACTGAGGTTGTTCAGTCCATCTGTCCACTGGTTTTGTTCTGTGTGGTGGAGTCTGTCCCTCGCGCTTCGGTCCGATTTGGTGCCAGGGTTTGTGACCAGCCGCTTCAGAGGTCCAGTCTCTCCCACCAGCAACATCAGATATCAGTATGTCCTCATGGGCTGCAGACTGTAAAACACATATTGAACAGAAAAGCATAATGGTTTATATAAAACTCTGCTGTACACACAGAAACATGACATTATAAAATGTTAACCACAAGCAAGCCCATTTCTAAGAATGTGATTCAAGTACCTAACAATATGGACCATTGGAGTTTTAAAATTTTTTTTTATCCATGTGTTGATTCAAGAATTAAGAATGTTTTGGATTGACTGAAATAAGGGAAACTCAGTCCCTGCAATGATAAAAATAACCAAGTCAGTCAGCACAGATTCAATTTCCTATTTAATTTCAACAAACTGGTCAGTACTTTTATTGCACAAAAATATACATGTGACAAGTATTGTAGAATAACTTTTCTCTCTATGGTAACACTTTTCTGTGAATCTGGTATCCTCGATTTGAAGAATTAATTTTAGAACGCTTTGAAAAAGGTTTGCTTTGATAAAATTATTTTTTAGAATGCTTTGAAAAAGGTTCAACATTGTCACTACTTAAAGTCAGGAAAACATTCATTTAAGGCACTATAATTTCCTTATAAAACACCAGCATCAAACAGGACAAGGTTGTCACCTTCCATCGGAGAATCATTTTTACACCATCATACTAATCACCATCTCTTATCTGCCTCATCATACTCCTTCTTTCCCCAGTTCACCTCATCCAGTTACCGACTACATCCAAAACCAGCAAAATGAACTACAAACAAACTAGTACATACACTATTCATGGGGCGTGTGCATTTTCTGCTGGTGTATTGTCAGGTAGCTCCTCTCTAAGAACCTCTTCCCGCATTGCAAATTGGTGAATGGCCCCTCCCGTGTGGACCTTCAGGTGCATCTTGAGATGGTGCTGGTGGGAGAACCTCTTTTCACACTGAGAGCAGGTGTAAGGCTTCTCCCCTGTGTGGACCCTCTGGTGCCTCTTCAGGCTGGAGGAGTGTGAAAAACTGGCCCTGCACAGGAGGCAGCTGAAAAGTTTCTCCCCTGTGTGAACTCTCTGGTGCCTCTTCAGGCTGGACAAGTGTGAAAAACTGGCCCGGCACAGGTGGCAGCCGAACGGTTTCTCTCCCGTGTGCATCCTCTGGTGGATCTCCACCTGTTTAGAGAAACGAAAGGCTTTCCCACAGAACGAACACGGGAAGCGCTTCTCTTTGCTACCAGATCTACTGATAGTGTTACTACTACTGTCATTTGTCAATGGGCTTGTGTAGCCATTTGCTGTTGAGGCACTGGCATTTTCTGAGGTCTGGTTTAACATAAGGAGAGTGTGAGGAGGATGAAGGCCAGGGAGTGTCTGTGTTTTCTCAGGGTCCATATTCCAGTTGATAGATCCTATAGAAGGCAGGCTGAAGGCAGCACCTGTTAGGGGGTTAACCTGAGGCGCCATCAGTCTCTCTGAATCACAACTATAGGAGCAGGACGGAGCATCGCTAGCCGAGTCTGTTCTCATACAGACACCTCCCCGTCCCCGCAGACCAAATCTACGCCTCGCCCTGGTCTCAGCCAGTCTGTTGCCTTGGAGACTAAATTCAGATGTTGTTTTGTGTTCCACTGTCTGTTTCTGGTTGTGGTTAACAGTGTTGTTCCCCAGCCCAGAGTTAAGTACATTGTCCCATCCACTAACATCCACTGTGTCGCCTCTGGTCCTGGCCTGCTCGGTGATGGCGTCCCCTGGGCTCTTGGCTATACCAGTCTGGGAATCCAAGATGGATGCCCAGTCTCCTCTGTTAGCCTCCTGCCAACCACCTGCAGGAAGAGGTTACAAAATCTAATTCATAAAAATGGCAGAGAAAACTCTATTTATGGAGTTTGTCAATTACCTGGTCAAGTTCATACATTATAATAGTGTTTTTGTGAATAAACATAAGGTGTATTCATTTAATTTCAAGAATGGAGAAAAAACAATCGCCAGGTGCATCACTATTCCCATTGAGATCTATTACTGTATGGAGGCTATATGTATTTCTCCCTTACCTTGCTCCCCCATCTTTAGTCCACTCAGCAGGTCAATGCTCTCTGGTTCATCTTCTATTGTCTCCTCTTTGACTACCAGCAGATCAATCTTCCCATCCTCCATGTCTACTGACTGTAAGAGATACAGAGTGAGAGGATGTTGGATCAAGAAATCTGATATGAGCACCCTGCTATGGAGCATCTCCTGATTGGGCAATAAGGGATTGATATGAGTACTATGCAAACATGTTAGTTGATTTGATTACTTGACACTTTTTAATTCATGGTTTGATAATTGAAAGGCATGGCCCAAATCTTAAGACCAAATTAATCAAGACCTGGGCTTGTATCCACAAACTATCTCAGAGTAGAAGTGCTGATTGAGGATCAGGTCCCGCACCTGTCTTATTCATTTTGATGACCAAACTGATCTTAGATCAGCACTCCTACTTTGTGGACAGGGCCTGACCTAGTACCATTAAAACGTTAATTCATAGTGGGCTCACCTCAGTGAGACTGTGTGTGGTCCTGTGCTGCTCAGCTGGTTCCTCTGTGGGTTCAGGAGGAGGTGTAGTCTGATTGTCCTCCATGACCATGGTCCCCTCAGTGTTCCCCAGACCCTCCTCCTTCACCAGCAGCACCTCTGGACCCTCCTCCTCCTGGAAGAGAGAGGTGATACAGATTACACAGACATACACTCCCTCAGGTACATACACACAGATAATAAACACACTTTCAACATGGAGGGTCCATACTTGCAAACATAAGCAACCGCTTAAATTTAAACTGATCCCCTGATACAAAATATGTATCAGCCAATTAAAATCGGGACGAAACGCTAAATTGTAGCTGGCCCCATCAGACAACATGGCACACAGTGAGGTTAGCCCTATGCTAACCTCACTGATTTTATCCAGGCACAAGTTCTTCCAACCACACGTTCTGATCATCAAAACAACTATCACGTGTATTTGACTGACTGGTCAAATTGCTCTCTGTGTAAATTGCCTAGTCCACATAATTGTTGCAAATTGTGGCGGCAAGTGTTCGAATCACACACGTTTTTCCACACTCTTTGAAATGTAGATGTACATGTATTGTCTTAGTGTGTTGAAAAGGGGCGTAGCCTCCAGCCAAGAACTTGAAAATGAAGATTAAGAATGAATCATTAAGCCTTGCACAAGCACACTGCTATTGGCTAATAATCGTATTGTATAGGTTATTTCAAATGGTCATACGCATACACTTAAATGTAGGCCTAAATGTTTATATGCAATTTTATAATTATATCCTTGTCAGGACATCACCACCGCTCAGTGTGAGAAACGTTTGCACAAGGAATCGTCTCCTTGTTCCCATAACCTGAAAGATCCCTACACTGCAAATGGATATGTAAGTATACATTACGACTGATAAAGGGCATCTGCGTTTAATTTGTCTGGTATGGTATCGGAGCAAATGGGACTTGGTTATTTGGTTTTTCTTTCAAGATTAGTAACCATGTTCATTTTCTTAAAGAACATTATTGTGACCCTAATAGTGGAGAAGGGTACCTCTGGTATAGAATTTGGCTTCAACTTCAAGAAACTGCCCACTCAATTATACTCTGGAGGCCCAACTGCTGAGTGAGTTGAAGGCTGGTGATTTACTCAAACTGTGTTTAAAGTGGAATGTTTTGTGAGAAAGAAATTGACACAAAACTAAAGTTGTCTTTGTCTTATTTGTTTCAGATTGAACAGGATTTTGTGCTGCTGTTTGGAGAGGGAACATCAGCCAAGTTTTTGCAGAGGTGGCCAACTACATTCAAGCAAAAGATCCTCATGCTAAGCAAGACCCTAAGCAAGGCCACTCAGGGAGCTGAACTTCAGGAGCTGATCCAGATGGCAGAATCTGCTGTTGATGAGGGAGCTGACACGAATGCTGACGGTTAGATGATCATCATTTATCATTTATATTTCAAATGACTCTGAAATGTTAATGTCACTGATGATGGAATTTACCATTTTAATCAGGATCTCTTTGTTTAGGATGGGACGGTGACCTTTCCTCCATCCTTCTCCTGCTCCATTTGATTCCTCCTTCATCACAAAGCCGCAAAAGACCAGCCAAGATGTCTGAATCCCAAGCTGAACCGCATCTTGTGATATTCTAAAAGGTTTGTATTGGCATTCTTATTCTTGGACAGTGCTGTAGCCGTTAAAAACTGACACCATCATTAGTTCATATCGTCTTCAGGCAGGAACCAGTATCCAGGAGCACCTTGATACGATTGACCAGAGCCGCCAACCATATATTCTTGCAGTCGGGACCAGGAAGAGCAGCATCCATTCTTACTTCATCATCCTGGACAAGCGAGCCTTGCATGTCAACGAGCACTCTTGGTGCCTTCGATGAGCTTTTCAAGACTCACTTTGTTTTTGGTACTGCTTACAATACAATGCTGTGCAACATGTACACCTTCATAAACAGACAACTGTGTACAACAGACATTGGGAAGGTTAAGGAGACTCTGAGCTCAGAGTTAGACTCCTGCACTACTGCTGATTAAGTTATGTTTTGTTTGCCATGCTAGTCATGGAAGTACCAACTTCCTCGTGAGGCATCTCAAGTTGATGTATGGAATGTGCCCTGGTAGAACTCTTAAACTAAAATGTGGTCAAGCAGATTGTTGTCGTGTATTTGGTACATTTTCAGGCTTTAGGAAGCATTTGAACAGGGCACAATTCCGGAGACTGTCAAATTTTGTTAAACGCTAACTTGGATGCTAATATAGCCGTTAATAATCAGCCAAGTAATGGGGATTTTCCTTCAAATTCTAGTTGTAACCAGGTTGTACCAATATCTAACAAGAACACACTTGATATGTGTGCGTCTGCAATTGCACAACTGCAGTCTGTAAATAGTTTTGTATCTTCCATGGAAGGACTAGTTCAGGAGATACAGGGTCAAGCTAAAGCGACCGCTTATGTATATCTTCAAAAGAGACAAACTGTCAGAAACATCCAACATTCTTTTCAGGATATTGAAAATCCTTTCACATCCTTTCCATTGTTAGATTTGACAGTAGAAGAAAGAACACTACTGGAACTTATGATCAAACAGTCATAACTGATACATTTTCTTACGTTCCAATTCTTGAGACATTGCAGTCAATTTTGTAGAACCCAAACAAGTGGCATGTTTTAACTCGGGGCACAATTTTAAATATGGAGTTTACTTTGATTTGGAAGATGGCCTAACATATATATATAAGAGATATCCTCTCTTTTCTAACGAGAAAAATGCATTGCAAATTCAACTATTTTGATGACTTTGAGACTGCTAATCCATTGCGATCAAAAAAGGGTATTCACAATTTGGGAGGTATATACTTTACTTTCAGAAATGTTACCCCAAAGTTTAATTACATTTTGGTAAATATTAACTTATGTGCACTATTTCATACCCAGGACCTTAACTTATGGATTTGAATCCATTCATGAGCCAATAGTAAGCGATTTGAAAGTGCTTGAGACTGAGGGTATTGAAGTTCCCTTCTTCAGTGGTCGTATACATGGCAGTAATGTCCAAGTAACTGGAGATAATCTTGGTATACGTTGCCTGTTTGGTTGTGTGGAATCATTTAGTGCTCGTTATTGTTGCCGTTTTGCCTCAATGAGAAAGTGGATTTTCAAACCGTGTTCTGAGGATTACCAAAGACTGACTCTACGAACAAAACACGTGCACTCAGACCACTGTCAAACTACTCAGTCAAACCCAACACTACCTCAACACTACCTCAACACTACCTCAACACTACCTCATATGTACGGTGTGAAGCATGCTTGCTTATTGAACTCTGCAGTACTTCAATACTACAGGCAATTTTTGTTGATATAATGCATGACATTTTAGAAGGAGTTGCACAATGAGGTAAAACTTGTTACACCGTATACAAGCCAACTTTCTGACTGCTAAAGATGTGTACGGTATCATTTAACTGTGGCCGCACAGAGAAGAGGAATCGTCCACCTGCACTCAAATTGGATGATGGGAGCAATGATTTGGATCTAAATGCTATTCAGTCTTGGTGTCTTCGTAATTTGACATTGACATTTGGTGATCTGGTACAGAAAGATGATAAATACCGGCAGCTGCTTCTGTTACTACTACAAATTGTAAATATTGTGTTTTCTCTTATACTAACAGAGGGCATTACTATCTGGGGCGGCGGGTAGCCTAGTGGTTAGAGCGTTGGACTAGTAACCGAAAGGAAGATCGAATCCCCGAGCTGACAAGGTAAAACTCTGTCGTTCTGCCCCTGAACAAGGCAGTTAACCCGCTGTTCCTAGGCCGTCATTGAAAATAAGAATTTGTTCTTAACTGACTTGCCTAGTTAAAGCTAAATAAAATGTTTGTTTTTTTAAAATCTATCTGAAGCACTTAATTGCTGAACATCATCAGGCTTTTCAAGTGTTTGTTTCCTGATAGAAATCTGTTACCGAAACACCACTTCATGACACATTATCCTCGTTGTATAAGGAATATTGGGCCCATTCTTCATGTATGCGCTTCGAGGCAAAACATAATTTCTTTAAAAAGAAACTGAAGGGTTTATAAGAATGTCGCCAAGTAACACCAAAATGACATGGAAGCGTTTAGCCAGGGTAGACTAGCTATAGGTCCAGAAAGATGTCAAGGCTCAATGACCAGAAAGAAATCAATGAGATTGCTGCTAAGTTGAATGTCTCAGTGCACACAAATGTTTTGTCAGGTAAATGGATAAAGCCCTATGCTACAGAATATCGTCTTGATTTGGTCATATGTGGTGAAATAGTCATTGAAATGGCAGTATTTTACCAAATTAAGGCTATTGTTCCGAAAGAGAAATGTTTTTTTGTTTGTTGGGCCAGCTCGTTTTTATGATCATTTGCATGCATTTAAAGTTGTTTTGAAGCAAAGTCCACCATGCAAGGTATTTAACATGACCACAAACTTTTTGATTTGCTCATGTCATATGAAGCAAGGGATTTTCTTGACTATATTGTCCTATACTGTCACTTGATAAGTTTAAGCCAGGGCTGTTACTTATGGTTAGGTTGTGAGAAACATTTGTTTTTAATGTAAATGTCAGCATTTTCCAACAAAACCTATTGATTTGCTCATGTCATATGGAGCAAGGGATTTGTTTGACTACATTCTACTGTCACTTGATAATAGTTTAAGCCAGGGCTGAGACGTATGTTTTGGTCATAAAACATATTTGAATGTTGAAACCGCTTTGCTTGAGTTTGTGAAATTCCAAGCGCTTTAACAAAATATGATTTACAAGAGAGTAAATAAATTAAACACTGAATAGAGTCAACACATTTGTACTCTAATAGGAGTCACCCAAGATCAACACTAGTGAGTGTCACTATAACACAGTGTTGATTACCTTAGTGTTCAATTGGATCAACACTGGCCAGTGTAGTGCAGGGTTAACTTTTTGCACTCGTGTTAAATCAACACTAGAAAATGTAACACTTTGTGCTTTTTCCTCTGTGTAGAGTGGGACCATATGTACTTGCTGACAGTGTTAAATGTAACACTTTCACATTTATTGCGTAAGCTAGTCTACATAATTAGATTATGGATAAGAGCAATAATATTTGTATTTGCCAAATGGCGGTCAAGCATCAATCATCAAGTCACCTGACCCTCAATATTTATTGGAAAGGAGCATCAAACTCAATACTGTGCACTTTCACTCCCCTGTGATGCTCATCGTAACTTATTTCATCTGGAGCCTTGTAAACTGCATGGTTTCCCGAGTTGTAGTGGGAGGACCACACACCATATTGTTGCGTGACTCCAAGTTTACTTCGATATGATAGTTAAATCAAATCAAATCAAATTGTATTTGTCACATACACATGGTTAGCAGATGTTAATGTGAGTGTAGCAAAATGCTTGTGCTTCTAGTTCCGACAATGCAGTAATAACCAACGAGTAATCTAACCTAACAATTCCTCAACTACTACTTTATACACACAAGTGTAAAGGGATAAAGAATATGTACATAAATATATATGAATGAGTGATGGTACAGAACGGCATAGGCAAGATGCAGTAGATGGTATCGAGTACAGTATATACATATGAGATGAGTAATGTAGGGTATGTAAACATAAAAGTGGCATAGTTTAAAGTGGCTAGTGATACATGTATTACATAAAGATGGCAAGATGCAGTAGATGATATCGAGTACAGTATATACATATGAGATGAGTAATGTAGGGTATGTAAACATAAAAGTGGCATAGTTTAAAGTGGCTAGTGATACATGTATTACATAAAGATGGCAAGATGCAGTAGATGATATCGAGTACAGTATATACATATGAGATGAGTAATGTAGGGTTTGTAAACATTATATTAAGTGGCATTGTTTAAAGTGGCTAGTGATACATTTTTTACATCAATTTCCATCATTAAAGTGAGCTGGAGTTGGGTCAATATGTTGGCAGCAGCCACTCAATGTTAGTGGTGGCTGTTTAACAGTCTGATGGCCTTGAGATAGAAGCTGTTTTTCAGTCTCTCGGTCCCTGCTTTGATGCACCTGTACTGACCTCGCCTTCTGGATGATAGCGGGGTGAACAGGCAGTGGCTCGGGTGGTTGTTGTCCTTGATGATCTTTATGGCCTTCCTGTGACATCGGGTGGTGTAGGTGTCCTGGAGTGCAGGTAGTTTGCCCCCGGTGTTGCGTTGTGCAGACCTCACTACCCTCTGGAGAGCCTAACGGTTGTGGGCGGAGCAGTTTTCCGTACCAGGCGGTGATACAGCCCAACAGGATGCTCTCGATTGTGCATCTATAGAAGTTTGTGAGTGCTTTTGGTGACAAGACAAATTTCTTCAGTCTCCTGAGGTTGAAGAGGCGCTGCTGCGCCTTCTTCACAACGCAGTCTGTATGGGTGGACCAATTCAGTTTGTCCGTGATATGTACGCCGAGGAATTTAAAACTTATTAACCTCTCCACTACTGTCCCGTCGATGTGGATAGGGAGTGCTCCCTCTGCTGTTTCCTGAAGTGCACAATCATCTCCTTTGTTTTGTTGATGTTGAGTGTGAAGTTATTTTCCTGACACCACACTCCGAGGGCCCTCACCTCCTCCCTGTAGGCCGTCTGGTCGTTGTTGGTAATCAAGCCTAGCACTGTAGTGTCGTCCGCAAACTTGATGGTTGAGTTGGAGGCCACGCAGTCGTGGGTGATGTCACGTCCTGGCCATAGAGAGGCTTTTATTCTCTTTTTTGGTTAGGCCAGGTTGTGACTAGTGGGGGCATTCTATGTTCATTTTCTATGTTTTGGATTTCTTACTTGTTTGGCCGGGTGTGGTTCTCAATCAGAGGCAGCTGTCTATCGTTGTCTCTGATTGAGAACCATACTTAGGTAGCCTGTTTTCCCACTGTTAGTTGTGGGTGGTTTTTTTCTGTTTAGTGTTGGTTGCACCTTGCAGAACTGTTTCGGCTATTCTTTTTGTTATTTTGTATTCAGTGTTCAGTCAGTTAAGCTAATAAAGATGAACACGTACCCCGCTGCATTTTGGTCCAATGACTCCTCTTCTTCTTCCGACGAAAGCCGTGACAGGTGAACAGGAAGTACAGGAGAGGGCTCAGAACGCACCCTTGTGGGGCCCCAGTGTTGAGGATCAGCGGGGTGGAGATGTTGTTACCTATCCTCACCACCTGGGGGCGGCCCGTCAGGAAGTCCAGTACCCAGTTGCACAGGGCGGGGTCGAGCCCCAGGGTCTCGAGCTTGATGATATCTAAATATCAATATTTAGATATAAAAGGCGTTTCCACCACCATTTCTCACACAGTACACTTTACCAACCCAAAAACATCCCACCATGACGAAAGAACAAATTATGTCTGCAATTATACAATTTTACCAAAACGTCCTGTTTCCATCATCACAGCTGTCCTTTTTTTATATACAGTATGACTTTACTTAAACTGTGGATGGAAACGTGGTTACAGATGCATCATTTGACTGGAGGAGGATGAGTGTTAGTGTACAGTAGGATTATAGGTTGCATTCTCGTTCTCATCCTACACGAGGCAGTATTGCAGTTCCTTTAAAGACGTTTAAATCGACAGTCTTAATGTAGGATGACACTTGGCTGTCATTAGTATATTCTTATGTAGGCTACACTTACATGCAGGCCTATAACGTTTTATAGGCTATGCATTATTATAAATCGTCCATTTCGTCACGTGCGTTTTGAATCGAACGTCAAGGTCCGGCAGTGAACAGTTTTTTCCTAAACTAAAAAGCTTGATGCGGAGGGGCTCATGGTGAAAGTGCACTATTGATTTAGAGTCAACCTCTTTAGCAGAGTGTGCCGCCTAGAAGTAATGGTGAGAATGGTAGCCTACATGACTGAAAACGTGTTTACGATGTATGATAAACTTGTGTCGTAAGGACGTCTTGTGGATAGGTGTGTGTGAAACAGAAACATGAATTTTGTCATATATGCCAAAACTGTGAAAATGTAGTCTAACATTAGTATTAGCTAGTAACCTAGGATGCAGCAATGCAATATTGGCACCCAACATTTTGTTACAGACCAACGGAACAAAAGTAACCTTGAATTTGAAGGTTTAAAATATCTATCTAGTTGCTAGGGTTGACCTATTTTATGAAATGCTATTGGTTGGTGGATATAAAGTCTAAGGTCTTTGATAGGCTGATTAAGAATTTGTGCCAGGATATAAATCAGTGCTACCTGTTGAGGTTAGCATAGGCCAACGTGTGCCATGTTATGGGACCAGCTACTACAATTTAGCATTCTGTCACGTGCAAGTATGATGATTTGAATTGGTTGATACGCATTTTGTGCCAGATTAGCAACCATTTAAATGGATTATGTTTGCACAGTGGTGGAAAAAATACCCGACACTCATCCTTGAGTAAATGTAAAAATACCTTAATAGAAAAATACCAAGTAAAAGTGAGTCACTCGGTAAGATTCTACTTGAGTAAAAGTCTAAAAGTATTTGGTTTTAAATATACTTAAGTATCAAAAGTAAATGCAACTGCAAAGATATACTTAAGTATCAAAAGTAAAAGTATAAATAATGTCAAATTCCTTATATTAAGCAAACCAAATGACAATGCTATTTTCTTTTTAAATCGACAGATAGCCAGGGACACACTTTGATATAATTTATAATGAAAACTCCTCGAGTTTTCCAAGATGGCAGAGCAGTCATATGTCTTTGTCTTGTCTCGTCCCATGTATACAGTGGGGCAAAAAAGTATTTAGTCAGCCACCAATTGTGCAAGTTCTCCCACTTAAAAAGATGAGAGGCCTGTAATGTTCACCTAAACCTCAACTTCCTGCAACCCGCCTCACCCAATGGGGTGTGGATCTGTTTTTTTTTCTAAAGAATTTCTATATTCCTCCGAACTGGAATACCTTAAATGAAGCTAACTAGCTATCAGCTATCAGTCAGCTAACTACTGCTAGCGGTCATCAGCTAACCTTTAGCTCGGAAAGCTCTCACCAGTTCGTACAATGCGTTTCAAACCAGAGCATACCGGACCTATTTTTCTCTCCATATCCCCGGATTCCTACCGCAAACTCTGAACCTTTTCATCTGGATCATGGCATCTAGCTAACTGCACGGAACCCCGCCGATCCTTCACGACTGGAATACCGACATAATCTGCCCGAGGACCCCAACAGGCCCCTCAGGTGCGACGTCCCCTGAAGGCCCATTCTGCTAACCGCAGCCTGCTAGCTATCTATAGCATATTGGACTGTTAGCTGATCCATCGGCCAGTTTCTTGAACCACTATACCCATTTTGCCAATTGGACTTGGACCCCTCTGCTACTTGAAACCCTACTAATTCCACGACTGGTCTAGCAACGTCACCGCACGTGGAGGCAAAAACAGACTTCCCCCCCATCGCGACATCTCTCTAAGGCCCTTATGCTAGCTTGCTAGCCCCGGCCTGCTAACTGTCTGAATCGCCGTATCCCCAGCCAGCCCAACCACTCACTGGACCCATACGATTACTTGGCTACGCATGCCTCTCCCTAATATCAATATGCCTTGTCCATTACTGTCCTGGTTAGCGATTGACTTATTTCACTGTAGAGCCTCTAGCCCTGCTCAATATGCTTTAACCAACCATGTTATTCCACCTCCCACATATGCGATGACATCACCTGGTTTAAACGTCTATAGAGGCTACATCTCTCTCATCATTACTCAATGCCTAGGTTTACCTCCAATGTACTCTCTTCCTACCATACCTTTGTGTGTACATTATGCCTTGAATCTATGCTATCGTGCCCAGAAACCTGCTCCCTTTACTCTCTGTTCCAAACATGCTAGATGGCCAGTTCTTATAGCCTTTAGCTGTACCCTTATCCTACTTCTCCTCTGTTCCTCTGGTGATGTAGATGTTAATCCAGGGCCTCCAGTGCCTAGCTCCACTCCTACTCCCCAGGTGCTCTCATTTGTTGACTTCTGCAACTGTAAAAGCCTTGGTTTCATGCATGTTAACATTTGAAGCATAGTCCCTAAGTTTGCTTTATTCACTGCTTTATGTCTTAGCCATGTCTGAATCCTGGCTTAGGAAAACCACCAAAAACCCTGAAATTTCCATCCCTAACTATAACATTTTCCGCCAAGATAGAACTGCCAAAGGGGGGCGGTGTTGCAATCTACTGCAGAGATAGCCTGCAGAGTTCTGTCTTACTATCCAGGTCTATACCAAACCAATTTGAGCTTCTACTTCTAAAAATGTACCTTTCCAGAAACAAGTTTCTCACCGTTGCCGCTTGCTATAGACCACCCTCTGCCCCCAGCTGTGCCCTGGACATCATATGTGAATTGATTGCCCCCCATCTATCTTCTGAGCTTGTGCTGCTAGGTGCCCTAAACTGGGCCATGCTTCACACCCCGGCCATCCTACAATCTAAGTTTGATGCCTCAAGCTCACACAAATGATCTATGAACCTACCAGGTACAACCCCAAATCCGTATACACGGGCACCCTCAAAGATATCATCGTAACTAACTCGCCCTCCAAATACACCTCTGCTGTTTTCAACCAAGATCTCAGCGATCACTGCCTCATTGCCTGCATCCGTAATGGGTCTGCGGTCAAACGACCACCCCTCATCACTGTCAAACGCTCCCTAAAACACTTCAGCGAGCAGGCCTTTCTAATCGACCTGGCCGGAGTATCATGACCTCATCCCATCAGTAGAAGATGCCTGGTAATTCTTTAAAAGTGCCTTCCTCACCATCTTAAATAAGCATGCTCCATTCAAAAAAATCTGAACTAGGAATCGATATAGCCCTTGGTTTACTCCAGACCAGTCTGCCCTTGACCAGCACAAAAACATCCTGTGGCGTTCTGCATTAGCATCGAATAGCCCCCGTGATATGCAACTTTTCAGGGAAGTTAGGAACCAATATACACAGGCAGTTAGGAAAGCTAAGGCTAGCTTTTTCAAACAGAAATTTGCATCCTGTAGTACAAACTCAAAAAAGTTCTGGGACACTGTAAAGTCCATGGAGAATAAGGGCACCTCCTCCCAGCTGCCCACTGCACTCCCCCATTTCTCCTTCACCCAAATCCAGATAGCTGATGTTCTGAAAGAGCAGCAAAGTCTGGACCCCTACAAATCAGCCGGGCTAGACAATCTGGACCCTATCTTTCTAAAATTATCTGCCAAAATTATTGCAACCCTTATTACTAGCCTGTTCAACCTCTCATATCGTCTGAGATTCCCATAGATTGGAAAGCTGCCGCAGTCATCCCCCTCTTCACACTCTAGACCCAAACTGCTACAGACCTATATCTATTCTACCCTGCAATAAGGTCTTTGAAAGACAAGTTAACAAACAGATTACAGACCATTTCGAATCTTACCGTAACTTCTCCACTATGCAATCTGGTTTCAGAGCTGGTCATGGGTGCACCTCAGCCACGCTCAAGCGTTCCAATGACTGGAACGAACTGCAAAAATCTCACCACCAATCTCAATCAGCCTCCAAATCAGCATCTCATCTGTAAATAGCCCATCCAATCTACCTCATCCCCATACTGTATTTATTTATCTTGCTCCATTCATCTTCTGCACATCCTACCATTCCAGTGTTTAATTTCTATATTGTATTGTAATTACTTTGCCATGGTCTATTTATTGCTTTACCTCTCTTGCACATGCTGTATATAGATTTTTCTACTGTAATTTCGTGGTATCCAATTGTTGTCTCATCGCTACAACTCCCGTACGGGCTCGGGAGATGAAGGTTGAAAGTCAAGCGTTCTCCGATACGCAAGCCGCACTGCTTCTTAATTCTTAACACAGCGCGCATCCAAGCCAACCGCACCAATGTGTCGGAGGAAACACCGTGCACCTGGCAACCTTGGTTAGCGTGCACTGCGCCCGGCCCGCCACAGGAGTCGCTGGTGCGCGAGGAGACAAGGATATCCCTACCGGCCATGCCCTCCCTAACGCGGACGACTCTAGGCCAATTGTGCGTCGCCCCACGGACCTCACGGTCGCAGCCGGTTACGACAGAGCCTGGGCGCGAACCCAGGGTCTCTGGTGGCACAGCTGGCGCTGCAGTACAGCGCCTTTAACCACTGCGCACTGCAATTCTTATTCATCCCTTTACATTTGTGTGTAAATTGTGCGAATTGTGTCGTTGTGAATTTGTTAGATTACTTGTTAGATATTACTGCACTGTCGGAAATAGAAGCACAACCATTTTGCTACACTCGCATTAACATCTGCTAACCATGTGTATGTGACCAGTAAAATTTTATTTGGATGTTCTCTTGATAAGTGTGTAAATTGGACCATTTTCTTGTCCTGCTAAGCATTCAAAATATAACGAGTACTGTTGAGTGTCAGGGGAGTAAAAAGTACATCATTTTCTTTAGGAATGTAGTGAAGTAAAAGTAGTCAAATATAAATTGTAAAGTACAGATACTCCAACATAAAATAAAAAGTATTACTTTAAAGTATTTTTATACCCCTGTGTTTGCAAGTATTGATCCAAAGTGTTTACCCATCCCCACTACATTTGAGTCCTATACTGTAGTTACAGATGAACTTCATTGTTGTTAAAACTTTGTCAGCTATGATAATTCAAAAGTCATAAAATCCTGACAAAGCTATTTTGACGTGTACAGTAGGTGTGTGGGTATATTTAGTAAGTGTATATTGGTTATCAAGCGCTGTCGGTATATGTAGAATAGGGTGGGATTAGATGTGATGTATACTAAACATAGTCTCAATGAAAGTCTTAAAACGAAAAGGTCCAACTGTGTTTATTAAACATGAACAAGTTTTAGATAAACCACATGAAAACCACACATGCCCATCTCAACTAAAGACTTGCATAAACTTAATATTGTTTTCTTTCTGAATGCAGTTTAAAGTAGTTGGATAGAAGTAATGAAACAGGCACTTTGTGAATATCATATAGCCAACACAGTACAAACACAACATGTAACAGACTTTAGGCTTTATGCACTGAGTGTACACACATTAGGAACACGTCATTTCAGTGACAAAGCTGGTGTTTTCATTAACTTGTCCAGTCATTTTTTTGTTGTCGACATTTAGAACGTTAGCATAGAATATAGATGCGACAATTGCCTGCTAGTGTGCGTCTTCATCGACACAAGATAGATAAATGGAAACACGCCTGGACGTAATGATGTCACACCTGTTTTTGCTTTTTTTTTTAATTAAATTTTTTTTTTTTTAACATCGCAAGAACCTATAGTGTCAAATAAAAATTTAGTGGTTGAAGTGTTTCCATTACCCATTTAGGCAAATTGCGCATTCATAAATTGGCGAGCCTGTATGCCCTCTCACCTATCTCTTTCATGTCTCAGGTAATCTACGAAAGCCCCCATGGATAGAATGCAAGAATTTACTCATATTTTCCATTTACTAATAACTCTCAAGTGCCAATGTATCGCCATGGTCTGTGCCATGGTGAAACGTGCACTCCTGTCGATCTGAAATAATTGGATGGTGAAACTTAAAGCCAACCAGAAAAGCAAGGTGAAACAATTCAGGCACTCTTGAAATTCAGGACAATCCTCGTTCTGCAAAGAAACATTTTTACAGTTGAAAATTTATTTTGCAAGCAGTTGGCATTTAGAATGAAATGTGGAGTGGAGCTTTATTGTTACACGGTGACATCACCTACCTTCAAAATGATTCTGTAATTTATTTTGAAAAACAGTTTACGTCCTAATTTGTCACAAAGAAAATTAGACAGAAGAAAAATCCACCCGTCGAACGGATATAAATGTTGTCAATCTCTAGAAAATGTCTGCTATTTCTGCCGTTTCCATTATACATGACGCAATTATTTTAAATCCATTTCAAATCCGTGTAGATTTTTAAGCGTTGAGACAATTGAAACATGGATTGTGCATGTGTGTCATTCAGAGGGAGACCAGACAAGACAAAATATTTAAGTGCCTTTGAATGCCAGGCGCATCGGTTTGAATGTCAAGAACTGCAACGCTGCTGGGTTTTTCTCACTCAACAGTTTACATGTGTATCAAGAATGTTCCACCACCCAAAGGACATCCAGCCAACCCGACAACTGTGAAAAGCACTGGAGTCAACATGGACCAGCATCCCTGTGGACCGCTTTTGACACATTGTAGAGTCCATGGCCTGAAGAATTGTGGCTGTTCTGAGGGCAAAAGGGGTCTTTATGCAGGTGTATCCTGAGGTTGCTCCTCCCTGAGAACCTCTTCCCACAGTGCGTAAAGGTGAACGGCCTCTATCCCATGTGGACCTTCAAGGTGCATCTTCAGCTGGTGGGAGAACCTCTTCTCACACTGGGGGTCGCTGTAGGGTTCTCCCCTGTGTGGACTTTCTGGTGCCTCTTCAGGTTGAACGAGTGGGAGAAACTGGCCCGGCACAGGTGGCAGCCAAAGGGTTTCTCCCCTGTGTGGACCTTCTGGTGTCTCTTCAGGTCACTAGCCTGGGCAAAGCACATGTGACACTTGGTACAGCTGAAGGGTTTCACCCCTGTGTGGACCCTTTGGTGGATTTCCACCTTCTGGGGGCTGCTGAAGCCTTTGTTACAGAACATGCAGAGGAACCGTTTTTCTTTACAATTGCCTGATGTGGCTCCCCCTCCCTGAGCCTGGGCTCTAGCCCTGTCGTTTGAGTTCAATACCTGATTGAAAAGGACACGGCTGTCTGAGTCGGAATGCCTCATCAACGTACACACTGGGTTGCAATCCCCGAACACGTGTAAAGGGGAGTGGGTTGCAACATTTGGATTTGTCTCTAAGCTTTCGTTGCAATCTAAGAAATCTCTGCCCTGTGAGTGTCTATCTCCTAGGTGATTATCTGCATTCCATGTTGGAGGAACGCCGCCCTCCACTTTCATGGTCACTTCATCTACGACCAGACCTGCCTCTTTCTTATCTAGGCACCCTTCAGAGTATACACTACTACTGTACCGGTTCCAGTCCCCTCTAGACAGATCAGTGTGTGTTTCTAAACCCAAGGGCATGTTGCCAGGGTCCATCTCTGTAGTGTAAGAACAAGACGGATCACTGCCAGTCTCTAACGCGTCACCTGAGTCCCGATGGGAATGAACAGTCCTCGGGCTCGGGTTACCGTAAAGTAAATACTCTGAGCCAGGAGCAGGAGGACAGCCCAGTCTCCCTGGGTCTGACCTGTGGTCAGGTACTGCGTGTAAAAGCCTTTGTGTTACAGTTAAAGTCTCTGTCTCTGACTTGAGGATGGCGTTTGGCATTCCACTGACCTCCGTAATGCTGTGTCGGGTTCTGGGCTGAGGCGCAGCGATGGTGGATAGGTCCTCCGTGGCTACAGGGAGCACCACTCCAGACGTTGCTCCAGTCTGAATGTCTCTGCTGTGTTGTGGGTCCTCTGCTTCAGTTCTCTCCTGCTTGACCAGAGACGATCCTCCATAACCAGCCTCTGCATCTGCAGACTGACACAAGAAAGAGGTTGTCGTCGGTACATGAGTTTAATTGGATAACAATGTCTTAAGGAAGTCTCACAAGCTCCCCTATGGCAGATAAATGAGGATGTTGCATGTAAGGAAGTGAATAGCTGAGGGGAGTCTTTCTGAAATAAAACTGGACACATTTGATGTACTGTAATTTTGATGTAATACTATTACACTAACCTCTATCACAATAACGTGCTGGGTTGAGGTTCCGCTCCCCTCATCAACAGTGATTTGTTGGTCATCCCTCCATGTATTGTGTCCCGCTGACTTCACAAAGCTCCTGTGGCCTCCAGTGAGATGTCCCTCACCTGAGAGTGATTGGGGAAAAAGAGGTGGTTAGGTACTGTCAATGCTCAATTTTACACTATTGACACTGTCTGTTAGGTAACACTTCTCATAACTTATTGAAAGATAGCTAAGTTGTAATCAGGGGAATTACTGCATACTATCCAACATGCGCAGAGGGGAACGGGGCAAAATGTACCTCTTGCCATTCCTCTGTATCGGTCAAGGATCTTGTCACTACTGACGAGGACGCGTTCTCTGATTGTCCTCTCTGCGCGCTCCCGTGCCACCTTCAATTCTAGTAGCTGTAGTTTCCTCCGCAATGCCCTGTTTTCATTTTGGCTTTGAGAAATTTCCAAACGAAACACTGCATAGTCGTCGTCTACGAGTTTACAGATCTCTGCCACGGCTGCATTCGCTAGCACCTCCATAATGGAGGCCATTTGAGTGTGAAAACCCATAGCCATTGTTGTTAGCTAGCTAACGTTAGAAGCTATCTAGCGTTGCCTAAATAACGTACTATCGATCAACCAAGTCCTGTGTTAATAAATGTCTAAATAACAATAATAAAAACACTATCGTGAAAATTGTTCTTGGTCACTGTTTACTTCCCATCCACACCGACGAAAAATGATTTCATTGGTGGACGTCTTGGGGCGGGATTAAATTAAAAAAAGAGTGCGTGCTGCTCTTTGAGCTACGGTAATGCTAATTCCATTACAAATTAGACAAATTGCACAGACATTGTGTCTCCACAACAGAAATATTCATAAATAGAAATCCACAACAAATCACGACCTTTTATGAGCAGTATCTTTGAATCTGAGAAGACTTGCTTAGAAAGAACAGTGTGTTAGCCAGAATATAACAATTATATAATGACTTTATTCCATCTATGTTTACATCACCACAGTAACGTAAATATTCAACTGCCTAGGTTTACGGTCTCTCTAAAAACAGGGTTAATGAGGGGTATGTGGTTAATTACCCTCTTAAACAGACATTAACATGCTGAACACTCTGACACCGTTTGTGAAGACCAGTCATTCTGGAATATCAAGTACAGGTGCACTTTAGTTCATGTTTAATATTTCAACCCAATCATCACAAGACCTGAAGCCTTCAGGCCATTTACTGTAAACAGCTTGAGGTCAAGGACTGTTTGTAAAGGTCCCAAACCACAGATGATAGATAAGCCTTTGAGCAGAAACAGTTACGGTGTCCCCCAGCGATTAAAAAAAAACATTTCCTGTTGAAAAACGATGTTCGAAGTATAAATACAGTAAAGTACACACACACTAAAGGGTAAAATAGTGTTTTTTAGACAACTGCTCAATAGTTGGCCTGATGGTCAAATGTGATGTCATTAGCTTCTCCTTTGCTTGAGGAGCAAGATTTGTAAGCATAATTTATTTTTCAGAATGATTACAAATCCTTTTACGAGTATGAATATTCTGCTGTGAATCAAAAATACACTTGCAGTTTTTTAATCTGAGCGTTCTGTTACTGTTGACACGCTAAAAATATTTGTAAATTTGAAGAAAGAGATTTCGCAAGTAAAAAATCGATTTCTGCAGCTCTGGGGACAGGACCTTTTACTCCTGACCAATCAGTTCCCTTTGCCAAAACCACAGCCGCCTAACCATTGGCTGGATTGTTCCATCAATCAAATCTCAGGAAATAGCTACCCACTTGAACAAGAGAGTAAATAAAACCAAAATGATCTATTTGAAGGTAATAGTTTATAAGTGTACATCGATTTATTTATTTTTTGCTGTGAAAAGTCATGACAGTTTGCTTATCATGTGAAATAAAATGGCACATTTCAGACGAATTCCAGACTAGCCATTGCATTGACAGCCGCTAGGGTTAGTTATCTGGCTTCTGACATTCATCCTAGCTTTACTATGGCAAACTTTATCATGCAACTTTAAATGCGAGGGGAAACCGAATATATTTGCTAGTTAACCAGCTGATTGGTAAAGTTGATATACATGCCATTACTTACTTAACTAGCTATCTAGTTAAATTGAAAGTACTGGGGAAAAGCTAGCTAACTCCTACCATCATCAATGAAGTGTAGCTAATGTTAGCTAGGTTTCATGAAAATAAAAACGATATTTGCAAGCTATATTTTAAAGACGTTACTTTTGAACACTTGTCAAACTACTTCATTCCACTGCCTGTTTATTGATTAATTGGTGACTGAAAAAATGCCCCTCCCAATTTCACTGCAAATAGACTAGTCGACTGTATTGGTTGGGTATCATTTGGCTGGTGTGCACATTACATGAGTGTTTAATTAGCCAATTTACTGACTGGGCTTATTGTTTTTCATGTTTTTGCATTTCAGGTGGAGCGGGAGTACGCCCACTAGAAAGCAGCATGCTGCCAGACCACCACAGGACCCTAGAGGTATTACAGTCAATGCTTATGAACCGGATATTGCATTTGAATTGCCCATTTATATCAATGACGCTAACCAAATGGTTGGTTTGTTCAGAAACAGGTGCACTAAATGCTAACACGGCTTTGGTGATGCAAGGTAAATAATGTATTTATTGTCATCTCCCTGTCAGGCCTCAGCCTGCTGTGACAAGGGCCCGGGTGGTGACATATGCTTCAAGCTGCCTGACTGAATACAGGGGCCTTCAGCTGTACCTTCCCTTTGATTACAGCAAGAGTCTCCTTATTAAGTCTTATAGCCATTTAACATGTACTTTATGTAACCACTCAAATTCTTACAAACTTATACGAATACATGAACAGACTTATATTCACTTGCCTCTGGCTGCGTTTACAGGCAGCCCAATTCTGATATTTTTTCCACTAATTGGTCTTTTGACCAATCCCAGATCTTTTCACATTGGTTCATTTTTCAGAGCTGATTCATCAAAAGACCAATTGGTGGGAGAAAAGTGTCAGACTTGGGCTGCCTGTCTAAACACAGCCTATTTGTCCTATTCTTCAGGCTTGTCTGGGATATATATATATTTTCGTTGGCACACCTGTGTGATATCTTTTATATATGAATAATACTTTTTTCACCCTGGATATGAGACTTGCTTTGATTTTTAGACCTCTTTGAATCAGAAGTGCAGTCTTGATGGATAAAGTCTGCATGTTGTCAGATGTTTAAGTAGTAGTTAGTAGTATAGTAGTTCGTCAAAATGAGAAGACCAGGCTGAAACAGTTGTGGTTTTGTATTTTTTTTAAATGAACATGAGTAGTTTATACAAAACTTGATTGCATTTGGTGGTCATCCCTCCCCCAAATTTGACAATTTTAAAGCCTTGATATTTCCCTGAGGAAGGATGCAACTTTCTGCTGATACCTACCACCCATGTTGTCAACTTTTTTTGATGTGCTGCTCTAGAGTTCCATGGCCCAGCAGACTCCCCTGTGGATGGGAGATGGACATGTTTAGTTTTTATAAAAGTCTGGGTGACTTTTTTTAGAGGGAGGTGAGTGCATTAGTTTGAGTGAGTACAGTAAGAGAGTTGACATTGACGATTGAGGATTATAAGTGTGCCTTCCAATCACACAAATGATGCGTAAAAAACGGGGGGCTAGACTTGTTGTGCTGTCCGCCAGAAAAGTTCCAAAGACTATCCATCAACCAATTACAAACATAAAACAGCATTTTACCCCACCAAACAGAAAAGCGTTTCATGTATTTAGGTTTGAAGGTAGCCTTACTCTGTGGTTCAAGTTGTATCTTCATGTCTGTAACTTCACTCTCACTCCGTCTGACCCCTAAGCCCTCATGCCTGACCTCCCATTGGCCCAGGGCCTCTGGCAAAACCCTCTAATCAGTCTCTCTGACAGGGAGTTACTCCAGGAGTTGACAGGTTTATGGTGCATAAGGTATCTATGTGTATGCATGCATGACTTACATGGAGTGCTCCATGTTCCTGCTGGTTGCAGGGAAATGGCATGCCTTGGAGTATGGTTGTATCCATCTCCACCAGGCTCCTGGAAATCATATGACAAACCTGCATAGATTAACAAAATAAAATGGCAACTGTATTTATGCAGTTGAAGTCATGACAGCCATAGGTTCTTTACACAGGAGTGTACAGGTTTTTGTTCCAGCACTTCACTAACACCTCATTGAACTAATTGTGGTCTAAATTGAACAAACACTTGTACACAGTTCAGTCACCTGGCCCAAAAATCACCCATGTCTGTATTATTGAATGAGCTTCCCAAGTTACGCTACAATTCTGAATGATAGAGAATAACCTGGGTGGATCTATTTCTATCTAAACTTGTGAATAAACCCCCTAAACAAGATGATTATCCTGGTGGTTAGGAGGTTCCCAAGTTCTTGACATCTGTCTGGGTGTTAGGGATGTGCTTCAACCTGAGGAAAATGGCAGAGAGGGGGAAGACATTAACCCCACTGCTTACATTTCAATGCTGGTTCAAGTTGCTGAGAACCACATGTACCTTAAGTTTTTCAGTCACCAAATAATCAATGAACAGGCAGTGAGGTAGTTTGACAAGTGTTCAAAGTCAGTAACAAGTCTTTAAAACATAGCTAGCATGTTGGCAAGTACCTGGCCAGTAATCTTCACCTGTCGACGGCAACAGCTTTCACAGGCTCATCATAATGTAAAAATAACCCAATTATGAAACATTTTATTTAAACTGAAATTATTTGTTGCATATAATGTCCAGGACATAACCTAGCCTGGTGGATCCAGCCTGATCTTTTTTACCATTCTATTTCACTTCACGTTTGACGATATCTGCAGTGAAGTAGAAAGGTGAACGAAGCGATCCGGTTGGTTCCACCAGGACCAGGCTATTTAGAACCACCATTGATAATGTAATCAGTGCTCTGTGTGTGTGTGACCCACCAGTACCTTTGAGGGGCCAGGAGCTGCTCTATGCTGCTATGCCCATCAATGGAGCTGTAGAAAAGACCTCACCTCCAGCCTCACCTTTTGCCTGCTCACCAACGGTTGTCAATAGGGAGAACAGAATTAGGTAGGTTTAGTCTGACTTGTTCAAACTTCAACATAGTACCCGTTTGTGTATCAGATATTATCTATCCTTGTAACGGCCAGTGGTAATAGAACACTGACTATGCATGTATGTGTTCATAGAAACATGTATGGAGGCAGCACATGGAGACTGGCAAGATGATGTGAAGTCCAGACTGACAGGCGGGCTTGATACTGATGTCTCTGAATGGAGAAAGACCTGGCACTCGGCAGTAACACTTTACAAGACAACTTCCTCCGTGGCTTCAGGGGGCACTCCAGTCTGGATGTCTCCCATGTGCTGTGGTTCCTTCTCTCCTTTAGTCCTCTCCTGCTTGACCTCAGGACCTGTAGCCTCTGCATCTGCAGACTGACAAGAAGAGAAAAGGTTATTATCGGTTCATGAGTTGAATAACAATGTCGTAAGGAAGTCTCACAAGCTCCCCTATGGCAGATAAATGACAATGTAATCAAGTGAATAACTGAGGGGGAGCCTTACTGATATACAGTGCCTTGCGAAAGTATTCGGCCGCCTTGAACTTTGCGACCTTTTGCCACATTTCAGGCTTCAAACATAAAGATATAAAACTGTATTTTTTTGTGAAGAATCAACAACAAGTGGGACACAATCGTGAAGTGGAACGACATTTATTGGATATTTCAAACTTTTTTAACAAATCAAAAACTGAAAAATTGGGCGTGCAAAATTATTCAGCCTCCTTAAGTTAATACTTTGTAGCGCCACCTTTTGCTGCGATTACAGCTGTAAGTCGCTTGGGGTATGTCTCTATCAGTTTTGCACATCGAGAGACTGAAATGTTTTCCCATTCCTCCTTGCAAAACAGCTTGAGCTCAGTGAGGTTGGATGGAGAGCATTTGTGAACAGCAGTTTTCAGTTCTTTCCACAGATTCTCGATTGGATTCAGGTCTGGACTTTGACTTGGCCATTCTAACACCTGGATATGTTTATTTTTGAACCATTCCATTGTAGATTTTGCTTTATGTTTTGGATCATTGTCTTGTTGGAAGACAAATCTCCGTCCCAGTCTCAGGTCTTTTGCAGACTCCATCAGGTTCTTCCAGGATGGTCCTGTATTTGGCTCCATCCATCTTCCCATCAATTTTAACCATCTTCCCTGTCCCTGCTGAAGAAAAGCAGGCCCAAACCATGATGCTGCCACCACCATGTTTGACAGTGGGGATGGTGTGTTCAGGGTGATGAGCTGTGTTGCTTTTACGCCAAACATAACGTTTTGCATTGTTGCCAAAAAGTTCAATTTTGGTTTCATCTGACCAGAGCACCTTCTTCCACATGTTTGGTGTGTCTCCCAGGTGGCTTGTGACAAACTTTAAACAACACTTTTTATGGATATCTTTAAGAAATGGCTTTCTTCTTGCCACTCTTCCATAAAGGCCAGATTTGTGCAATATACGACTGATTGTTGTCCTACGGACATAGTCTCCCACCTCAGCTGTAGATCTCTGCAGTTCATCCAGAGTGATCATGGGCCTCTTGGCTGCATCTCTGATCAGTCTTCTCCTTGTATGAGCTGAAAGTTTAGAGGGACGGCCAGGTCTTGGTAGATTTGCAGTGGTCTGATACTCCTTCCATTTCAATATTATCGCTTGCACAGTGCTCCTTGGGATGTTTAAAGCTTGGGAAATCTTTTTGTATCCAAATCCGGCTTTAAACTTCTTCACAACAGTATCTCGGACCTGCCTGGTGCGTTCCTTGTTCTTCATGATGCTCTCTGCGCTTTTAACGGACCTCTGAGACTATCACAGTGCAGGTGCATTTATACGGAGACTTGATTACACACAGGTGGATTCTATTTATCATCATTAGTCATTTAGGTCAACATTGGATCATTCAGAGATCCTCACTGAACTTCTGGAGAGAGTTTGCTGCACTGAAAGTAAAGGGGCTGAATAATTTTGCACGCCCAATTTTTCAGTTTTTGATTTGTTAAAAAAGTTTGAAATATCCAATAAATGTCGTTCCACTTCATGATTGTGTCCCACTTGATGTTGATTCGTCACAAAAAAATACAGTTTTCTATCTTTATGTTTGAAGCAAAGTTCGCAAAGTTCAAGGGGGCCGAATACTTTCGCAAGGCACTGTATGTCTCCGTTGTTGAATCTTGTTGTGTTCATACAAATATTTACACATTAATTTGCTGAAAATAAACGCAGTTGACAGTGAGGGCATTTATTTTTTTGCCGAGAGAGCAAAATCGCTCTATATACACACACACACATATATATAGAGAGCGATATATATATATATGTTGACCTAAATGACTAATGCATCTAGAGCGATATATATATTTGTATACAAAACACTAAGAACACCTGCTCTTTCCATGACAGACTGGCCAGGTGAATCGAGGTGAAAGCTATGATCCCTTTTTGATGTCACCTGTTAAATCCACTTCAATCAGTAAAGATGAGACAGGTTAAAGACTGAGTTTTATGCATTGAGACATAGATCGTGTATGTTTGCCATTCAGAGGGTGAATGGGCAAGACAAAAGATTGAAGTGCCTTTTGAATGGCGTATGACAGTAGGTGCCTAGCGTGCAGGTTTGTGTCAAGAAATGCAACGCTGCTGGGTTTGTCACGCTCAGCAGTTTCCCGTGTGTATCAAGAATGGTCCACCACCCAAAGGACATCCAGCCAACTTGACACAGCTGGGAGAAGCACTGGCGTCAACATGGGCCAGCATTCCTGTTGAACGCTTTCGACACCTTGCAGAGTTCCTTGTGCCTATCGTCAGGTATTTACAATTATTGTATTTTTTTACATTATGATATGAAATTTGATTTTCAAAATACCCCGTCTAATACTGACATGCAAGCGACTAATCACAAATCTACAGCCATCAACATACTGTTGTCCTGCACATCTAATGTGCCTCCTTGTGTCTTTCGTCAGAATAAACACCAATCAACTGGGCTCGCTGGCTAGACAGTCCTTTCTTTAAAAACACTATGCAAGAGAGTTAAGAAGTACGATCACATATGTTACGCTGGTGCTGAAACCGGTCTTTTTGTCTTTGTTGGACAGCTGTAACACCGGGTTACAGTTTTTACTTAAATCTGCTTGAAAATCTATGGCAAGACCTGGTAACGGTTATCTGGCAATGATAAACAACCAATATGACAGAGTTTGAAGAATCTTTAAAATAATAAATGGGCAAGTATTGCACAATAAAGGTGTGCAAAGCTCTTATGAGACTTACCCAAGAAGACTCACAGCTTCAATCGCTGCCAAAGGTGTTTCTAATATTCAATCCGGGTGGTGAATATTTTTTTCGGCATTTATCCTCAAGCCGACTACTTTTTTCCTCATTGTTAGACTATTTGATGTGTAATTGTTGTATAAAATTGTTAAATAGCACCTAAAACTGTATATAGCTATAAATAGTACACTGCATAATGAAACAAGCCCTAGTAAGGTAGTATTGATGGTGGACTGACTGCATTATTTGGCATTAATAGACTGGTTTTACGCACTACTTTCTATTCCAGCTGGGAGAGAGTGCGAGGACGGCTCATGTCATGCAGGTTCAGGTAGCCTGTACAGGACAATTGTATATTCAACTAAAATAAATTGGTAGCTGATTAGTATTCTGTTGTATTTCAAATTAATTTGACAATCTGCTATGTTTGAGTTTCCAACTTTAATTACTGAACAATGAATTACATTATTGCCATTCCTCAGCCAACAGTCTAAAAATGGCAGCCTTGCAACGCCGTGTATAGCTTCGCAAAATGTTAGGCTTAACCTGAGAAAATTACGACCAAATAGGCCTACCAATAAACATTGGACTGCACTGAATACGGACACTCACACGGCAAGCGCAAGAACTTTTCAAGCGCAATAACTTTTCTTGTTCATCTAGTTGAGGGAGGAGGCACAGGCCCGCAACGTAGAATTCGTACACTACAGAGCTCTAGTAGTTGAGGGGTACCCCGGTGTTTAAAGGTTGTCACAGTTTGACTGTTAATGTTTGTACATGTTTGGTGAAATGACTGTTTAAGTGTATTGATTGACTTGGTGCCATACTGATTGGTTTATGTTTGCCTGCTATTGAATATCTTATGTCATTTCTGAATGTCTATTTATTGAGAGCGGTGGTTGGTTTATCACTGCCATTTGGCAGTGTGCATTTTGTTAGGTTATACTACGGGTATCTGAATAGGGAATGAGGACACACCTGGGGTTATGTCATATTAGTTAGACTCCAGACCACCCCTATTATTTCACATGAGGCCTATTTCACATGATATGCCTAAAAACTTAACCACTAGGCTAATAACTAAACACGTTTTACATTCGATTATTTAATTACCAACATGTTACTTCAATGTATCCCTTTGGAGCGCAACAAATTGAGTGACGAATGTGTTGATGTAACGGAATATTTGTCAAAATTCCGCTTTTAACAACCATCAGATTTGATTAAAAATTTAAAATAAAATAGTCATGCAAGCCAAAATATTATATAGGCTTTCATTAAAAGTAATCAAAGTGATCGTGTCAGGTGAATAATTATATCAACACGTTTTATCATTCACCGTGGCTGTCTGAAGCGTGCTATAAAGTTCATAGCTATCATGTGCAACAATGTCAATGAGCGCCATCACTATCTCTCCTTTGCTGTACTGCAAACTATAATGACGACCAGCTGAGATAAGACATTGGGCAAGTTTAATTTTGTTTAAGTGTGGGACCTTGTTTTTTTGAATTATCAAACCATTTAAGAGTGCCAAGTAATCAAATCAACTAACATGTTTGCTTTGTACTCATAGCAATCCCTCATTGCCCAATCAGAAAACATTTTGCAAACATTTATAATACTACAGACAATACAACAACAAAAACTGTGGGTGTTTGTGAAACAGACGTCTATGATTGGTTCAGATTTGGTCCGGTCCTGACCAACCAAATTTGGTTTTGTTTGGTGGCGAAGCTCATTAAAATAAGGCTGCGACTACGAATACAGCGATTTCGCCCCCGCCTCTTCCAGCGCCTATGGTAGGGAGGAGCGAAAACCCGTAGAGACACGGCCCTCCATCGAATGAGAATGACACATGCTGTAGCCTATCTCAGCCTCATATTTCTGAACAGTTGAAATGGGAAAGCCTGCGGCGATTTGATCGAACCTTACCAAAAATATTGATTGAAGGCTATACAACTTTCTCTTTCTGTTATAAATGCTGTTGCAGTTGCACAAGCAGGACGCAGTCCCTACACATTGCACTGGACAAAAACAGCGTTTTGTGTGATGTAGACAGGGGGTGTCAAACTAATGTCAAACTAATTTTGCCCTGGGGGCTGCATTCGATCTTCAACGAGGTCTGTCATATCATTGCGAGAGTTGCGGAAAAAATAACTAGCCAATGTTTGCAAATGATAATGAGAAATGAATCGCTATTTTGGCTGCCTGTATGTCTTGCTTGTGTTTTGAAATGCTTGCCTAAATATACTGTTACAACAGACAGTATTTATGATCATGTTTTTTGTGTAGGCTACAACATGAAAAAATAACATGAATTGCGCTTGAGGCATGGAATGCATAATATGAACATGTCGACCATATCTTCATTGTGGATTACAACATTAAGTTTCTCCACCACATCAATGAGGGGGAAGCGAAAGCTACTTGCGCAATTTTAAAGAACAGCGCCACATGAGGCTGCTGAGGGGAGGACAGCTCATAATAGCTGGAGCGAATGGAATGGCATGGAAACCATTTATTCCGAAGTGTGAAAAGGGGCATGGGTTTTGAGAGAAGGGCTTCCATCCAGGATCTGTTAGAGCTTTTTTTTGTGAACAAAATGTGCAATTCACACTCCGACCTGTGACAGGCAGTAATACGCAACACAGCGTCTAGTCTGCCGGAAATCCATACAAAAAAGTAAACGGTGAACAAGAACAGTTTCCAGGTTAGCGTTGTTATTTATGGATTTATTAACACTCTGGAACTGAAGATATGACTAATTTAACTGCACAATATCACACACTTATCACATGTAGTCTTTACTTCGCATTGGAGACCAGACGTTGTCAATAGAAGTTATCTAGGGGACGATAGCTAGCTAGATACTGACGTTAGCAAGCTGCTAACAATGGCTAACTGTATTGTTTTTCACACTCAAATAGCCTCCATCATGGAGGTGCTAGCGAATGCAGCCGTGGCAGAGATCTGTAAAGTCGTAGACGACGACTATGCAGTGTTTCGTTTGGAAATAACTCAAACCCAAAAAGAAAACAGGACATTGCGGAAGAAACTACAGCTACTGGAACTGAAGGTGGCACGGGAGCGCGTCCTCGCCAGTCCCAATAGTGTCAAGATCATCGACCGATACAGAGGAATGGCAAGAGGTACATTTAGCAAAGGCCGAGGCTGTAAATATATGTCTGTCGCCTCCTGCACATGTGTTCAGATGTGTGACAGCGGCCCAGCTGTGACATCATCTCTGAGAGGTCATCCCTTTACGGTCTCTATGCTGCCACCTACTGATATGTAAATCAATCTCTCAGTGCAGCGCAGCTCATCTCTCAGGAAAAGTAGTGGTTTCGAAAGGAGTGGACATTTAGAAAGGCACCATATAAGAAGATGTGGGGTTTTTGAAAGGTGCAACTTAAGACGTCGTTTGGGTTATCGGACGTTAGTCGTGGTCTTGCACTCTGCAGAGATGACAGCAAGGAATTTCAGTTATGCAAAGAAAATGTCTATTGTGAGCTGTGTCTTTGAACGTTACCTACAGGTAGCCATGTATGTAACTATTTTTTCGTAAATGTAAGTACTAGCTAACGTTAGCTACCTTAACTTTTCCCGGCACTTCTCGAAATCCACTCTTCCCGAAACGCCCACTCCTTTAGACACCCCCACTTTCTAAAGGGATGACTGCTCTGAGAGATGATGTAGCAACTGGACCCAATTGAGATGTGTTGCCAAGAATTGGGTCTTGGGCAGTTTTTGGATATTATGCAATAATTCCCCTGATTACTTAGCTAGCTGTCTTGCTCAAAAACACTCATTCTAACCAGATTATTGATTTACTGCACTTATTATGTACTCAATGAAAACAATGTGATGCATGGAATATAATACGTCAATCAATAAATAGTATATCAAGAAGTAATGAGAAGTGTTGCCTTAGATCCTGGCCAATTCTAGACAGTGTCAATAGTGTACAATACAGCGTTGAACATTGACAGTAGCTAACCTAACCACCTCTTTCCCCCCAATCACTCTCTCAGGTGGACATCTCACTGGAGGCTACAGGAGCTTTGTGAAACCAGCGGGACACAATACATGGAGAGATGACCAACCAATCACTGTTGATGAGGGGAGTGGAACCTCTACCCAGCACATTATCATGATAGAGGTTAGTGTAATAGTGTTGCATAAAAAATGTGCTACTTTGTAAATCAAAGTATTTCAGAAAGGCTCCCCTCAGCTATTCACTTGTTTACATGTACATCCTCATGTATCTGCCATAGGGGAGCTTGTGAGACTTCCCTAAAACATTGTTATACAATTGAACTCATGTACTGATAACCTCCTCTCTTTTTGTGTCAGTCTGCAGAGGCTGCAGGTCCTGGAGTCAAGCAGGAGAGGTCTGAAGGAGAGGAGGACCTACGGCACAGCAGAGACATTCAGACTGGAGCAGTTAACGAGCCCCCTGTAGCCAATGAGGACCCCACCACCCCCCCAGTGCAGCCCAGGACCCGACGCAGAATCACGGAGGTCAGTGGAACGCCGAACGCCGTCCTCAAGTCAGAGACAGACACCGAGACTTTAACAGGGCTGGGGCAACTTGGCTGTCCTCTTGCTTCCCGCTCAGAGTATTTACTTTATGGTAACACGAGCCAGAGGACGGTGAGGTCCCATCCGTATTCAAGTGACTTGTTACAGACTCAGAATGGCCCGTCCTGTTCATATGCTACAGAGACAGAGATGATACCTGGTGACATGCCTTTGGTCTTGGATACACAGACTAATTCAATGACAGGGGACTGGAACCAGTACAGTAGTAGTGTATACTCTGAAGGGTTCCAAGATAATAAAGGGGAGGGGCTGGTCGTAGATGAGGTGACTGTGAAAGTGGAGGGCGGTGCTCCTCTGACATGGAATGCAGACCAGACTCATTTAGGAGAAGGACACTTGCAGGGAAACACCAGTGACTTCTTAGACTACAGGGAAAGCTTAGAGACAAATCTAAATGTTGCGACCCACTCCCCTTTACTCGCGTTCAGAGATCCCGATCCAGTGTCCACGTCAATGGCACCTTCCAATTCACACGGCCGCATCCTTTTCGATGAGGTATTGAACTCAAACAACAGGGCTAGAGCTCAGGGAGGGGGAGCCACATCAGGCAATAGTAAAGAGAAACGGTTCCTCTGCATGTTCTGTAACAAAGGCTTCAGCTGCCCCCAGAAGGTGGAGATCCACCAGAGGGTCCACACAGGGGTGAAACCCTTCAGCTGTACACAGTGTCATATGCACTTCGCCAAGGCTGGCAACCTGAAGAGGCACCATATGGTCCACACAGGGGAGAAACCATTTAGCTGTAGTCAGTGTCACATGCGCTTCGCCCAGGCTGGTGACCTGAAGAGACACCAGAGGGTCCACACAGGGGAGAAACCCTTCAGCTGTACCCAGTGTCACATGCGTTTCACCCAGGCTGGTGACCTGAAGAGGCACCAGAGGGTCCACATGGGAGAGAGGCCGTTTGCCAGTACGCAGTGTGGGAAGAGGTTTTCAGAGAGGAGATACCTCAGGATACACCAGCAGAAAAAACATTCCACTAAATAACTTCTGACATTTAGATCAAACCCTGCTTTAAAGGAAAATATACATTTTCATTGTTGTAAGCAGAAAATATCCACAGATTCATTTAGAATAACAAGAGTAACAGATTTAAATGTTGAATATTCCTGGGTAGAATATTGCATCCAGACATTGTGTGGAACACCTTCCTAATATTGAGTTATACCCCATTTTTGCCCTCAGAACAGCCTCAATTCGTCAGGGAAATGACTCTACAAGGTGTCGAAAGCTTTCCACGGGGATGCTGGCCCATGTTGACTCCAATGCTTCCCACAGTTGTGTCAAGTTGGCTGGATGCCTTTTGGGTGGTGGAACATTCTTGATACACATGTAAACTGTTGAGTGAGAAAAACCCAGCGGCGTTGCAGTTCTTGACACACTCAAACCGGTGCACCTGGCACCTACTACCATACCCCATTCAAAGGCACTTAAAAACGCGACACTGTCTACACAGGTTGACTCACCTGCACCCGCTTTCTCCTGTTGTGCTATTTGCAAACCAATTGTTCTGGGGAACTGCAGTAAGCTTCATAATGTATAATGAAGAACGCAATCTGCTTTATCTCCTAACGTATTGCACAAGTTTACTTAATAGGATTGGACCCTTTTTTTCAATTTTTGCCTAAAATGACATAACCAAATCTAACTGCCTGTAGCTCAGGCCCTGACTTGATACCATTTGAAAGTAAACACTTTGAAGATTGTGTGAATGTGGAATTAATGTAAGATAATATAACACATTAGATCTAGTAAAAGATAATAATACAAACAAAAAAACATGTTTGTTCCATCATGTTTGAAATGCAAGAGAAAGGCCATTTAGGATTCTGTGTAATTTAGATGTTGTCCACAAGATGGCAGCAGTGTGTGTGCAAAGTTTCAGACTGATCAGTTTATTAATTGTTTTATTTTATTTCACCCTTTTATTTAACCAGGTAGGCTAGTTGAGAACAAGTTCTCATTTGCAACTGCGACCTGGCCAAGATAAAGTAAAGCAGTTAAACACATACAACAACACAGAGTTACACATGGAAAAAACAAACATACAATCAATAATACAGTAGAAAAATCTATATACAGCATGTGCAAATGAGGTAGGATAAGAGAGGTAAGACAATAAATAGACAATGGTGGCAAAGTAATTACAATATAGCAATTAAACACTGGAATGGTAGGATGTGCAGAAGATGAATGTGCAAGTTGAGATACTGGGGTGCAAAGGAGTAAGATAAATAAATAAGAGTATGGGGATGAGGTAAATTGGATGGGCTATTTACAGATGAGCTATGTACAGGTTCAGTGATCTGTGAGCTGCTCTGACAGCTGGTGCTTAAAGCTAGTGAGGGAGATATGAGTCTCCAGCTTCAGAGATTTTTGCAGTTCGTTCCAGTCATTGGCAGCAGAGAACTGGAAGGAGATTGTAGATGTTTAGTGTGAATCTGGAAGGAGAGTTTACAGTCTAACCAGACACCTAGGTATTTGTAGTTGTCCACACATTCTAAGTCAGAACCTTCCAGAGTAGTGATGCTGGACGGGCGGGCAGGTGCGGGCAGCGAACAATTACACCACTTTTACATTACACCATTTTGTATCAAGTCTGCCAGGAGTTTGCCTAAATGTGCCCAATTGGTCAATTTATACATTTTAAGTAGCTACAAATATAAAAATGTATTGAAAAACAGCAAAGAAATAGTTAATACGGTATTGATAAACCATCCTGTGGCTATTTCCAAATACCCCAGTATACACGGTTTACCTCCCAAGCCTAGTTCCTAATGTTTTGTACACTCGGTGTATAAGCCTAAAAAGTCTGTTAGATATTGTGTTTGTACTGTGTAGTCTATAATGATGTTCACAAATGCCACTTTTAATGAGAACTTGAATGCAGATTTGTAGCTGACATGTATATTTGTGGTGTATTTAAAACTTGTTTATGTTTATTAATAAACACAAAATGGTACTCTTCTAAGACTTTCATTGAGGCTCTCTTTAATATACATCACATCTGATCTCACCCTATTCTGCAAACACTTGACAGCACTTTATAACCATTATACACTTACTAAATATACCTACACAAACCCACACACTAACAAACACCTACTGTTCATGTTAAAATAGTTTTGTCAGGTTTGTCTGACTTTTGACATATCATAGCTGACTCATATTTACCCACAACATCATATTTATGTCCACCATGATGGGTTTAACAACAATAAAATCATTCTCTAACTACAGTATAGGACTCGGATGTAGTGGGGATTGATAAACACTCCATGTTTAAAGTGTTTATTATCTATGTGTGTGTGTGTGTGTGTACCTGAGGGAGTGTATGTCTGTGTAATCTGTATCACTTGTCTCTTCCAGGAGGAGGGTCCAGAGGTGCTGCTGGTGAAGGAGGAGGGGTGTGAGGAGGGTCTTGGGAACCCTGAGGGGAACATGGTCATGGAGGACAACCAGACTACACTTCCTCCTGAACCCACAGAGGAACCAGCTGAGCAGCACAGGACGACACACAGTCTCACTGAGGTAAACCCACTGTGAACTACAGTCTGTTTGGTATTAGGCCTCTCAGAGTATGAGTGCTGATCTAGGATCAGTTTGTCTTTTATATCATAATGAATAAGACTATATAGACAAGTGGGGACCTGATCCTCAATCAGCACTTCTACTCTGAGACTCTTTGTGGATACGGGCCCTGGGCATCTCAGAAAAGGGCCTTTAAGACTAAAAAAACTCCCAGCTCATTGTAGGTTTTAGGATGATGTAAAGACACTGTTCAGACAAACTCTGAGCCAGGAGTAAAATCAACTCATAAAAGTTTGTCAGCTTGTAATCTCGGCAGTTGACGCTCATTGGCATTGTCTCAAATAATGGGGAATAACCAATCGCAATGAGGCATCGCCAGCTGTGAACTCTAGAGCAGTGATTCCAAAACTGGGGAGGCAGAGTGTAATTTCGAAATTCATGTTTTCTCTTGTCATGTCAGTCATTGCATACCTTAGAGAGCTATTTTGAACTTGTCAGAAATGTCCAGATCAACTAGCCCATGTCAGCTAACATTTTTTAGCCCATAGATGTTTTTGTAAATGCTTGAGTTTCTCAAATATTACGGGATGTTCCCCAATGCTGGAAGGGGGGCCTGAGTGAAAAAGTTTGGGAACCCCTGCTCTATAGCACGCTTTAGACATCCACAATGAATGTGACTGTGAATGTTGCAATAGTAAATCGTTTGATATCATTTGTCACCTGACACGATCACTTTGCCTAGTCTTAATTATTGCCTATATAATATGTTGGCATGCATACCCTTTTTTTATGTTTTTGTTTTTTTACCAATTATGATGGTTGTTAAAAGCAAGATGTTGCTGTTATGTCAACACACTCGTCACTCCTTTTTAACAACTCTATATTGCTTTGGCACAGTAGGCATCAAGACACTTGTCAATAATGTTGCATGCAACATTTTACTAAAGGTCGATTAGTTTTCATCGAACACAGTCAAAGTTAACATAAGCTCTAGATGCCTTCCGTTGCTACAAAGGGATAGCTTGGCATAACGTGTATGAAATTCAATAATTAAAGAAAAACATGTTTATACATTTTTGTCTAGTGGTTATAAGTATTTAGACATATGTGAAATGGGCCTCATGAAATCTTTATCAAAAGTGCAAGATATAATGTAGGTCTATATTATTTATGGATTATGGATTGATCAAATAGAAATATCAAAACATTATTTGAACAACTTTAGCATTTGCAAGTGGCACAGGAACCACTGCCTCGCTGCATATTTACCCATAAAAGTAGGAGTATTCTCAGCACTTATGACCAATTTCCTACTCTGAGATGCTTTGTGGATACGGGCCCAGGTCTTGATAAATTTTGTCTTAAGTGTGGGACCATGTCTTTGAATTATCGAACCATTGAAGAGTGTCAAGTAATCAAATTAACTAACATGTTTGCATAGTACTCATAGCAATCCCTCATTACCCAATCAGAAGATGATCCATAGCAGGGTGCTGATATCATATTTCTTGATCTAACATCCTCTCACTCTGTATCTCTTACAGTCAGTAGACATGGAGGATGGAAAGCCTGATCTGCTGCTGGTCAAAGAGGAGACAATAGAAGATGGACCAGAGAGCATTGACCTGCTGAGTGGACTAAAGATGGGGGAGCAAGGTAAGGGAGAAATACATATAGCCTACATACAGTAATAGATCTTCAATGGGACTATTTTTTTATTTTCTTCATTCATAAAATGAAATCAATACAACTTATGTTTACATAATAAACACACACATTATAATGTATGAACAATTTATTGACTCAACTGCACATGTAGAGTCTTCTCTGCCATGTTTGTGAAGTCTATTTTCTAACCTCTTACTGAAGGTGGTTGGCTGGAGGCTAACAGAGCAGACTGGGTGGCCATCTTGGATTCCCAGACCCAGACGGGTACAGCTAAGAGCCCAGGGGACAAGGTCAATGAGCAGGCCAGGATCAGAGGGGACAGCATCAACTTTAAGATGGGGAACAACACTGTTAAGCGCAATCAGAAACAGACAGTCGATCACAAAACAACAACCGAACTTAGTCTCCATGACAACAGACTGGCTGAGACCAGGGTGGGGCGTAAATTAGGTCTGCGGGGACAGGGACGTCCGTCCTGCTCCTATAGTTGTGATTCAGAGAGACTGATGGGGCCTCAGGTTAACCCCCTAACAGGTGCTGCCTTCAGCCTGCCTTCTATAGGATCTATAAACTGGAACATGGACCCTGCGACAACACAGACACTCCCTGGCCTTCATCCTCCTCACACTCTCCTAATGTTAAACCAGACCTCAGACAATGCCAGTGCCTCAACACTAAATGGCTACACAAGCCCATTGACAAATGACAGTAGTAGTAGCGCTATCAGCAGATCCAGTGGTAAAGAGAAGCGCTTCCCGTGTTCGTTCTGTGGGAAAGCCTTCAGTTTCCCCAAACAGGTGAAGATCCACCAGAGGATGCATACGGGGGAGAAACCGTTTGTCTGCCCCCTATGCCGGGCCAGTTTCTCCCACCCGTCCAACCTGAAGAGGCACCAGAGGGTCCACACAGGGGTGAAACCCTTCAGCTGTACCCAGTGTCACATGTGCTTCACCCAGGCTGGCCACCTGAAGAGGCACCAGAGGGTCCACACGGGGGAGAAACCCTACAGCTGCCCCCAGTGTGAGAAGAGGTTCTCCCACCAGCACCATCTGAAGATGCACCTGAAGATCCACACAGGAGAGAGGCCGTTCGCCTGTACGTTACCTCAGGATACACCAGCAGAAAATGCACATAGCCTTGTATAGATTGTAGTGATATGTAGTATTAGCTAGTATAGTGTACAGTGACATGTAATGTAGTACTAGTTAGTTTGTAGTTAATTCTGTTGGTTTAGGATGTAGTAGGGAACTGGATGAGGTGAACTGAGGAAAGAATGAGTATGATGAGGCAGAGTAGATGATATGGTGATGATGGTGTCTGTAAAAATGCTTCAATGATAACCTTGTCTTTTTGTTTGATGCTGGTGTTTTATAATGAGGAAATTATAGTGCCTTAATTCATGTTTACTTGACATAAAGTAGTGAAGATGTGCGTACTGTAATGTTGAACCTTTTCCAAAGCGAGGGAACCAGATTTACAGAAAAAGGTAAAGTGTTACCATAGTGAGAAAAGTTATTCTACTTGTCACATATTTCATTTGTGCAATGTGTGTGTGACCATTTAAAAAAACATTAATTACAAAATAGACTCTGCTGACTGACTGACTTGGTTATTTTTGTATCATTGCAGGGACTGAGTTGCCCTTAGCTCAGTCAAACCAAAACATTATACTTAATTCTTGAATCAACACATATGGATTTTTTTTATGAACTCCAATGACTCCATGTTGCTAGGTACTTCAATCACAGTGTTAAAGATGGGCTTGACTGTGATTAACATTTTAAAATATAATTGAATGTTTCTGTAAATACAGCAAATAGTTTCTTAGAAAACCTTTATGCTTTTCTGTTGAATTTGGTGAATATCTATATAATCATAATATATATATATATATATATAATCAAATGTATTTATATAGCCCTTCGCACATCAGCTGATGTCTCAAAGTGCTGTACAGAAACCCAGCCTAAAACCCCAAACAGCAAGCAATGCAGGTGTTGAAGCACGTTGGCTAGGAAAAACTCCCTAGAAAGGCCAAAACCTAGGAAGAAACCTAGAGAAGAACCAGGCTATGAGGGGTGGCCAATCCTCTTCTGGCTGTGCCGGGTGGAGATTATAACAGAACATGGCCAAGATGTTCAAATGTTCATAAATGACCAGCATGGTCAAATAATAGGTCTGGGACAGGTAGCACGTCCAGATTCCATAGCCGCAGGCAGAACAGTCGAAACTGGAGCAGCAGCACGGCCAGGTGGACTGGGGACAGCAAGGAGTCATCATGCCAGGTAGTCCTGAGGCATGGTCCTAAGGCTCAGGTCCTCTGAGAGAAAGAAAGAGAGAATTAGAGAGTGCACACAAACTACTACAGCATAAATACTGGAGGCTGAGACAGGAGGGGTCAGGAGACACTGTGGCCCCATCCGATGATACCCCCGGACAGGGCCAAACAGGAAGGATATAACCCCACCCACTTTGCCAAAGCACAGCCCCCACACCACTAGAGGGATATCTTCAACCACCAACTTACCATCCTGAGACAAGGCCGAGTATTGCCCACAAAGATCTCCGCCACGGCACAACCAAAGGGGAGGGCGCCAACCCAGACAGGAAGATCACATCAGTGATTCAAACCCACTCAAGTGACGCACCCCTCCTAGGGACGGCATGAAAGAGCACCAGTAAGCCAGTGGCTCAGCCCCTGTAATATGGTTAGAGGCAGAGAATCCCAGTGGAAAGAGGGGAACCGGCCAGGCAGAGACCGCAAGGGCGGTTCGTTGCTCCAGAGCCTTTCCATTCACCTTCACACTCATTTACCAGTACATTCAAAAATTCTAAAGAACAAATAGGAGGCCTGCGTCTTGTGACCGTAGCGTACGTGTAGGTATGTACGGCAGGACCAAATCAGAGAGACAGGTAGGAGCAAGCCCATGTAATGCTTTGTAGGTTAGAGGTAAAACCTTGAAATCAGCCCTTGCCATGACAGGAAGCCAGTGTAGGGAGGCTAGCACTGGAGTAATATGAAATCATTTTTTGGTTCTAGTCAGGATTCTGGCAGCCGTATTTAGAACTAACTGAAGTTTATTTTGCATCATTTTTGGACAGAAAGTTTCTGATTTTTGCAATGTTACATAGATGGAAAAAAGCTGTCCTTGAAACAGTCTTGATATGTTCGTCAAAAGAGAGATCAGTGTCCAGAGTAACACCGAGGTCCTTCACCGTTTTATTTGAGACTACTGTACAACCATTAAGATGAATTGTCAGATTCAACAGAAGATCTCTTTGTTTCTTGTGACCTAGAACTAGCATCTATGTTTTGTCCTAGTTTTAAAGTAGAAAGTTTGCAGCCATCCACTTCCTTATGTCTGAAACACAGGCTTTAGCGAGGGCAATTTTGGGGCTTCACCATGTTTCATTGAAATGTACAGCTGTGTGTCATCCGCATAGCAGTGAAAGTTAACATGATGTTTTCGAATGACATCCCCAAGAGGTAAAATATATAGTGAAAACAATAGTGGTCCTAAAACTGAACCTTGAGGAACACCGACATTTACAGTGGATTTGTCAGAGGACAAATCATTCACAGAGACAAACTGATATCTTTCCGACAGATAAGATCTAAACCAGGCCAGAACTTTTCCGTGTAGACCCATTTGGGTTTCCAATCTCTCCAAAAGAATGTGGTGATCGATGGTATCAAAAGCAGCACTAAGGTCTAGGAGCATGAGGACAGATGCAGAGCCTCGGTCTGATGCCATTAAAAGGTAATTTACCACCTTCACAAGTGCAGTTTCAGTGCTATGATGGTGTCTAAAACCAAACTGAAGCATTTCGTATACATTGTTTGTCTTCAGGAAGGCAGTGAGTTGCTGCGTAACAGCCTTTTCTAAAATGTTTGAGAGGAATGGAAGATTCGATATAGGCCGATAGTTTTTTTATATTTTCTGTGTCAAGGTTTGGCTTTTTCAAGAGAGGCTTTACTGCTGCCACTTTTAGTGAGTTTGGTACACATCCGGTGGATAGAGAGCCGTTTATTATGTTCAACATAGGAGGGCCAAGCACAGGAAGCAGCTATTTTAGTAGTTTAGTTGGAATAGGGTCCGGTATGCAGCTTGAAGGTTAGAGGCCATGATTATTTTCATCATTGTGTCAAGAGATATAGTACTAAAACACTTGATCCTAGGTCCTGGCAGAGTTGTGCAGACTCAGGACAACTGAGCTTTGAAGGAATACGCAGATTTAAAGAGGAGTCCGTAATTTGCTTTCTAATAATCATGTTCTTTTCTTCAAAGAAGTTCATGAATTTATTACTGCTGAAGTGAGAGCCATCCTCACTTGGGGAATGCTGCTTTTTAGTTAGCTTTGCGACAGTATCAAAAATACATTTCGGATTGTTCTTATTTTCCTCAATTAAGTTGGAAAAATAGGATGATCGAGCAGCAGTAAGGGCTCTTCGATACTGCACGGTACTGTCTGTCCAAGCTAGTCGGAAGACTTCCAGTTTGGTGTGGCGCCATTTCCGTTCCACTTTTCTGGAAGTTTGCTTCAGAGCTCTGGTATTTTCTGTATACCAGGGAGCTAATTTCTTATGAGAAATGTTTTTAGTTTTATGGGGTGCAACTGCATCTAGGGTATTGCGCAAGGTTAAATTGAGTTCCTCAGTTAGGTGGTTAACTGATTCTTGTCCTCTGACGTCCTTGGGTAGGCAGAGGGAGTCTGGAAGGGCATCAAGGAATCTTTGTGTTGCCTGTGAATTTATAACACAACTTTTGATGCTCCTTGGTTGGGGTCTGAGCAGATTATTTGTTGCAATTGCAAACATAATAAAATGGTGGTCCGATAGTCCAGGATTATGAGGAAAAACATTAAGATCCACAACATTTATTCCATGGGACAAAACTAGGTCCAGAGTATGACTGTGACAGTGAGTAGGTCCAGAGACATGTTGGACAAAACCCACTGAGTCGATGATGGCTCCGAATGCCTTTTGGAGTGGGTCTGTGGACTTTTCCATGTGAATATTAAAGTAAAAAAAAATGAATATTATCTGCTATGACTACAAGTCCGATAGGAATTCAGGGAACTCAATGAGGAACGCTGTATATGGCCCAGGAGGCTTGTAAACAGTAGCTATAAAAAGTGATTGAATTAAGAATTTAGATGCAAAGATGTCTGCAGAAAGAATGGGGTGTCAGCTATGACATGACACCTTGAGAACATCTATTTGGGTAATTGAACTACAGTAATTGAAGTTGATTTACCTCCGCTAACAGAATTACGGTAATGGAATTACGTTATGGGTCCCCTATCTGCACTGTACAGAAATGCATAATTATGGATTTGAATGTTCATGGTGATGAATTCTGAATAGGTATACACAGGTAAATATATGCGATATCCACCTTTGCATATTTGGGTATTAATCTACACACGGGCTATTACTCTAAAGCACTCGACCCCCCCAAACAAGACCACAGTTGGTCCGAACCAGACAAAATCTAAACCTATCATGTACAGTTGAAGTCGGAAGTTTACATACACTTAGGTTGGAGTCATTAAAACTTGTTTTTCAACCACTCCACAATTTTCTTGTTAACGAACTATAGTTTTGGCAAGTCGGTTAGGACATCTACTTTGTGCATGACACAAGTCATTTTTCCAACAATTGTTTACAGACAGATTATTTCACTTATAATTCACTGTATCACAATTCCAGTGGGTCAGAAGTGTACATACACTAAGTTGACTGTGCCTTTAAAAAGCTTGGGAAATTCTAGAAAATTATGTCATGGCTTTAGAAGCTTCTGATAGGCTAATTGACATAATTTGAGTCAATTGGAGGTGTACCTGTGGATGTATTTCAAGGCCTACCTTTGAACCCAGTGCCTCTTTGCTTGAGAAATCAGCCAAGACCTCAGAAAAAAATGTGTAGACCTCCACAAGTCTGGTTCATCCTTGGAAGCAATTTCCAAATGCCTGAAGGTACAACATTCATCTGTACAGACAATAGTACGCAAGTATAAACACCATGGGACCACACAGCCGTCATAACGCTCAGGAAGGAGACGCGTTCTGTCTCCTAGAGATGAACGTACTTTGGTGCGAAAAGTGCAAATCAATCCCAGAACAACAGCAAAGGACCTTGTGAAGATGCTGGAGGAAACAGGTACAAAAGTATCTATATCCACAGTAAAAATGAGTCCTATATCGACATAACCTGAAAGGCTGCTCAGCAGGGAAGAAGCCACTGCGTCAAAACCGCCATGAAAAAGCCAGACTACAGTTTGCAACTGCACATGGGGACAAAGAGCATACTTTTTGGAGAAATGTCCTCCAGTCTGATGAAACAAAAATAGAACTGTATGGCCATAATGACCATTGTTATGTTTCGAAGAAAAAGGGGGAGGCTTGCAAGCCGAAGAACACCATCCCAACCGTGAAGCACGGGATTGGCAGCATCATGTTGTGGGGGTGCTTTGCTTCAGGAGGGACTGGTGCACTTCACAAAATAGATGGCATCATGAGGATGGAAAGTGATGTGGATATATTGAAACAACATCTCAAGACATCAGTCAGGAAGTTAAAGCTTGGTCGCAAATGGGTCTTACAAATGGACAATGACCCCAAGCATACTTCCAAAGTTGTGTCAAAATGGCTTAAGGACAACAAAGTCAAGGTATTGGAGTGGCCGTCACAAAGCCCTGACCTCAATTCTATAGAAAATTTGTGTGCAGAACTGAAAAAGCGTGTGCGAGCAAGGTCTACAAACCTCACTAAGTTATACCAGCTCTATTGTGGGAAGCTTGTGGAAGGCTACCCAAAACGTTTGACCCAAGTTAAACAATTTATAGGCAATGCTACCTACCAAATACTAATTGAGTGTGTGTAAACTTTTGACCCACTGGGAATGTGATGGCTGAAATAAATTATTCTCTCTACTATTATTCTGACATTTAACATTCTTTAAATAAAGTGGTGATCCTAACTGACCTAAGACAGGGAATGTTTACTAGGATAAAATGTCAGGTATTGTGAAAAACTGAGTTTAAATGTAGTTGGCTAACGTGTATGTAAACTTCCGACTTCAACTGTATATCTACGTTTCACAAGTTTGGACATCACAGTAGAGTTCAGTGGAAAGTATTCAGACCCCTTGACTTTTTCCACATTTTGTTACGTTACAGCCTTATTCTAAAATGTATAAAATAAAATATTTTCCTCATCAATCTACACACCCCATAATGACAAAGCGAAAACATGTTTTTAGAAATGTTTGCAAATGTGGGGGCTCCCGAGTGGCGCAGATTCTGGGTTCGAGTCCAGGCTCTTACGCAGCCAGCCGCGGCCGGAAGTCCCATCGGGCGGTGCAAAAACCAAGCAATGAGGTCAAAGGAATTGTCCGTGGAGCTCTTAGACAGGATTATGTCGAGGCACAGATCTGGGGAAGGGTACCAAAAAATGTCTGCAGCATTGAAGGTCCCCAAGAACACAGTGGCCTCCATCATTCTTAAATGGAAGAAATGTAGAACCACCAACATTCTTCCTAGAGCTGGCCGCCCGGCCAAATTGAGCAATTGGGGGAGAAGGGCCTTGGTCAGGGAGGTGACCATGGTCACTGTGACAGAGCTCCAGAGTTCCTCTGTGGAGATTGGAGAACCTTCCAGAAGGACAAAAATCTCTGCAGCACTCCACCGACCAGGCCGTAAATAAAGAATAGCCAGACGTAAGCCACTCCTCAGTAAAAGGCACACAACAAACCGCTTGGAGTTTGCCAAAAGGCACCTAAAGGACTCTCAGACCATGAGAAACAAGATTCTCTGTTTTGATGAAACCAAGATTGAACTCTTTGGCCTGAATGCCAAGCGTCATGTCTGGAGGAAACCTGGTACCATCCCTCTGGTGAAGCATGTTGGTGGTGGCAGCATCATGCAGAGGGATGTTTTTCAGCGGCAGGGATTGAGAACCTATTCAGGATCGAGGGAAAGATGAACGGAACGAAGTAAGAGATATCCTTGATGAAAACCTGCTCCAGAGCGTTCAGGACCTCAGACTGGGGCAAATGTTTACTTTCCAACAGGACAACGACTCCAAGTACACAGCCAAGACAATGTACGAGTGGCTTCCGGACAAGTCTATGAATGTCCTTGAGTGGCCCAGCCAGAGCCCGGACTTGAACCCGATTGGACATCTCTGGAAAGACCTGAAAATAGCTGTGCAGTGACGCTCCTCATCCAACCTGACAGAGCTTGAAAGGATCTGCAGATAAGAATGGGAGAAACACCCATTGGGAGTAACTCCAATTCTATCTCGGGGATCTACAGACAGTACCTTGGACTTCATAGTATAGTTTTTTCTCTGAGATGCACTGCCAACTGCGGGGTCAACTGTGGGACCTTTATATAGACAGGTGTGTTTCTTTCTAAATCATGTCCAAACAATTGAATTGGCTACAGGAGGACTCCAATTGAGTTGTAATGACATCTCAAGGATGCTGAAATGTACCGTGTCTTCAGGAGTATCAGCAAAGGGGTGTGGATACTTATGTGAATTAGATAACTGTATTTCAATTTGAATAAATTTGCTCAAATTTAAATAAAAATAAAAAAACGTTTTCACTTTGTAATTATGGAGTATTGTGTGTAGATGGGTGAGAATTGTTATTTTTAATCCATTTTGAATTCAGGCTGTAACAACAATGTGGAATAAGTCAAGAGGTATGAATACTTTCTGAAGTCACTGTACATTTCAGTACATACACACAAAGTTGGTCACATGGGGGAGAGCTGTTGTAACGTGAGGTGTTGCTTTATTTGTTTTTTTGAAACCAGGTTTGCGGTTAACTTGTGCTATATTAGATGGAAGGGAGTTCCTTGCCATCATGTTTCTGTATCAGAGGAGGCTGCTGAGGGGAGGACGGCTCATAATAGTGTCTGGAATGGCTATTCCATTAGCTACAGCTATTACCACAAGCCCCAATTAAAGTGCCACCAAGCTCCTGTGCTCTGTATAATACTGTAGATATGTCGGGACCAGTTTGTTACTGGTCACCCATTCTAAAACTGACTGCAACTCCATGCTTAGGGTCACTTTGTTTAGGGTTGCAGTGATTTCACTAGCTGTGGTTGCTGACACATATAGGGTTGAATCATCAAAGGCTGCACTGAAATGTAACAGTATAGCTCCCACAATCTTCTTATTATCAATTTATTTTAACCAATCATCAGTCATTTGTGTCAGTCTAGTACATGTTGAGTGCCCTTCTCTTTAAGAATTCTGAAAGTCTATATTGGTCAAACACAATTTGTTCCAAGTTTGCTAAGAACTGGCAGCAAGCTGATAGGTCGGCTGTTAAAACCACTAAGGTCACCTTACCATTCTTGGGTAGCAGAATGACTTTGGCCTACCTCCAGGCCCGAGGACAAATATTGATCAATAACAATACTTTTTTCCACCTCTCTCACAGTAACAAAATTCAAACTTAGAATGCTTTTTTCATTACTTGTTTTTTTTATGCATGAATACGATGGTTTTCTGTTCGTTCTTGGCATTTCCTGCCTAAGTTTGCCCACGTTGCCAATGAAGTTGGATTTGTATTTCTGCCCATAATTTAATTTCAAGTACTCAAGTTTGTTCTCTATAATTCTTTATATCATTGATCTTGGCTTCATAATAAAGTTTCTCCTTCTTTTTGTCACATAATTTCTCCATTTGCAGCCAGTCAGATGTACAGCCAGACATATTAGCCACTCCTTTTAACCCCTATCTCTTTCATCCATACAGTTTTTAAATTCCTCATCAACCCATGGAGCCTTAACAGTTCGAACAGTCAGTTTCTTAACTGCTGCATGTGTGTTAATAATTGGAAGAAGCAATTTCATGAATTCATCAAATGCAGCATCTAGGTGCTTCTTACAAATATTTGTGTATGATCTTATACATTATTTTAGGCCCAGCTTTTGGAACCTTGGCTTTCCTTGATATAGCCACTATATTGTGTGCATCCAATGGGTACGGATGTAGCTTTAGAATATAGTTCTACAGTATTAGTACAAATGTGATCATTACATGAGGATTACACAGTTCCTGTGGTGTTTGTAAACACCGTGGTAGGTTGATTAATAACCTGAACCAGATTACAGGCACTGGTTACAGAGAAGCTTCCTCTTGATGAAAACCAGTCAATATTCAGGTCCCCAAAGAATTAGCCCTCTCTGTTTACATCCCAAACTATCAAGCATTTCACCACATTATCTAGATACTGACTGTTAGTACTTGGTGGCCTATAACAACACCCTAAAATAATAAGCCATTTTGTTTGACCAGCAATCAAAGCCTTTGCTTATTACTATTTTTTTTGTACATAAAATGGTTTAAATCTGTATATATGCCTACATTTCCCAAAAATATAGACTCTTACCTTTCATTTGACACCCAATTTGACATGATCCTATGATTTTCACGTGTTGGTGTTGTCGTGTCTTTGGCTATGCCGGATTAAGTGATATGACATGCTATTCTATAAAATCCTTTCTCCGTAATTAATATTACCTGATTGAGCTAATCATGTAAATGTAATTAACTAGAGAGTCGGGGCACCACAAAATAATATTTATAGAGCTGTTATCTTCCGAATAAACTTTTAAAGACCTCGTCATATTTTACATCAATAGCAGTCAATAGACAATCGTCACCTTAATTCAGTCTCATCTGAAAGTTGTAAATTCTTGGTTATCTTCACAAACCCTGGCTAACAAGTTGAATCAGCAATAGAAAATTGGGTTTAATTATTTATTTACTAAATACCTAACTAATCACAAAGAATTACATATACAAAGAATGAATTATACCTTGATTACAAATTACGTCATAAAGGAAAACGTCCCTAGCGGGCGGAACAGATATGACAGCTGGTTACACAAAAGAAAAGGGTCTGGGTTTGAGTGAAAGAGCGGGAAGACTGAGGGACAAAGGGAGAAGCTGTGCTATCGTAAATACAGTCTCTTATGCATTCTAAATTGCCGCCCATTTGGAGAAGGACAATGCAATAAATATTTACTCTGAGCTGCACTTCGGTAGGTTGGTGGTAGATGGAAGGCCGTGTTGCCAAACCGAGTCCTTTGAAGAATGTCTCTGGTGGTCAATTTTATATAGTAACGTCGTTGTGTGGTAGATGGGATACTCTGTCTGTTCTTTCCTAGCTCGCGTTTGCAGCTGCTGTGGCTAACTCAACGGCTAGGAGGTATCACTTCTGTAGTGAATAAGAGTTCAAAGTTCATACCATTCGCAACCAAAGCTCACGCTGAGGTTGAATTAGTTCTGTAGTTGACATGTTAGTCCTTTTAACGCAGAGGCTGCAGACCTCCGGTACTTGGAACAGGAGGTTACATTTTCGTCAAGGCTTTATATAGTGGAGCGAGAAGGGTGTGTTTGAAAAGTTTTATAACCCATGTCTCTTCACAGGGGTGGGCCACTCAAATCTCTAATTTGGAAGCTAAAATTACATTTACTCTTTTCACTAATAATTTTATATTCAAACATTTAAATTGAACAACAATTCCATGTGAATCCGATAACTCTGATGTGTAGACTTTCCACGGTAGAGTTTGTCATTCTATCATCATATTCATTAAGTACCACCGCATATGTTCAATTGGTCGGATTACCAGAATATAGTTCATTTCCCCCCACCTTCTGATGTTCCCAGAATCTCTATGTTAACCAAGGGGTTTTCAAATGTCACATCAGTAGGGTAGAGAGAGGAAAAAGGGGGGAAGAGGTATTTATGACTGTCATAAACCTACCCCCAGGCCAATGTCATGACAGTGCTCATGGATCCTTTTACATTAAAATGCTCATTTGTTATGACAGTCTGCAGTCCATGCTGGCGGAGAGACTCTAAAGCGGCTGGTCACAAACCCTGACCCTGGATCAGGACCCTGGATCAGAAGCCATTGCTCTTCATTCCCGAGTCAGAACCAGGACCGAACTGCAAGGGACAGAGACTCCACCACTGCACAGAACACAACCAGTGGACAGGTGGACTGAACAACTTCAGTCCTGGTGGTCATCAGTGAGACAGAGGCTCCAGTCAGGGATCCAGTCTGCAGCCCAGACCATTCTCTTCAGGCTCAGTGCAGGGATGGAGCCTGACCTGGGACTGATAGAAATAGACCCTCCTGTTCCTATGATACAAACACCAGAGTATCCATGATGAACTGAGCAGGTCACTCTGGGCTTCAGCCTTCACAGAGAGTTGTGGGAGACCCCCCTGGTGGTAGTCTAATAGGAAGTCTGTCTTCTCTTTCAGGATATCGTCTAATGCCTAGTGAATGGGTTCATAGAAGGTCTAGGCCTTCCTCAGTTACCTCATGGTTACCCCACCAATACAGGATGGGTGTTCAACACAAGAGGTATCTAGCCTATAACACAGCACACAATCCCAACAACACTCAAACAATGGCTCGAGGTCAAGGAGGGAGCTCAAAGACTAACCCCATGAGGGTGGTTGCTTCTGTTTCTACCTCCTCTAGTGTCATTGGGTCACAACGTGAGAGGTCGGGCATTAGGACGGACGCTGACAAGCTGTACGCCTGCCCCACATTTGGGAATTGCTTCACTGAGGCAAACTATGTGAAGAGGCACCAGACCGTTCTCACCAAGGAGAGGCCCTTCAAGTGTAAACTATGTTACAAGAGCTTCTTCTTCCTGAGTAACCTTACCAGACATAAGGAGTGTCCACAATGGGGAGAAATCGTAGCACTGTGGCTTGAGATGTACGCAGGGGATATCTGGGAACCATTCTTTAGCTGACCTATTATGGTTACCATGTGAAGTGTCTTGGGGTAAGAGTTTTTTTTGGATGACTAAGTGCCTCAGTTGAGCACCTGGGTAGGCTCACATTCTCACATGACTTGTTGTTTGGTGTGCTGGCATTAAAGTGTAACACTACATTTCCCCCTCTGAGTTTGGATTTTCCTGTGTTCTAATCATAACAATATAATGTTGAGGAAAGCCAGTGTGTCTATGTATGCAGAAGACACAACACTATACACGTCAGCTACCACAGAGACTGCAATGACTGCAACACTTAACAAAGAGGTACAGTTAGTTTCAGAATGGGTGGTAAGTAATAAGTTAGTCCTAAATATTTCAAAAACTAAACTGCTTGGAGTAACACTGTCATGGTCAAAACATATTGATACAACATTAGCTAAGATGGGGAGAAGTCTGTCCATAATAAAGCGCTACTCTGCCTTCTGAACAGCACTATCAACAAGGCAGGTCCTGCAGGCCCTAGTTTTGTCACACCTGGACTACTGTTCAGTTGGGTGGTCAGGTGCCACAAAGAGGGACTTAGGAAAAATGCAATAGGCTCAGAACAGGGCAGCAGGCTGGCCCTTGGATGTACACAGAGAGCAAACATTAATAATATGCATGTCAATCTCTCCTGGCCCAAAGTGGATTTGTGAGAGTAATTGACATATTGAATGCACCGAGCTGTCTATTTGAATTACTTGCACACAGCTTAGACACCCATGCATACCACATAAGACATGGGACACCAGGGGTCTCTTCACGGTCCCCAAGTCCAGAACAGACTATGGGAGGCACACAATACTACATAGAGCCATGACTCCATGTAACTCATGCAAGCAGTAAAATTAGATTAAAAAAACAGATACAAATACACCTTATGGAACAAGGGGGACTGTGAAGCAACATAAACATAGGCACAGACATATGCATACACACACACACGATAACATATGCACTATACACACACATACACATGGATTTTGTGTTGTAGATATGTGGTAGTAGAGTAGGGGCCTGAGGGCACACACTTAGTGTGTTGTGAAATCTGTTGTAAATCTATTGTAAGGTTTTTTAAATTGTATAATTGCCTTAATTTTGCTGGCCCCCAGGAAGAGTAGCTGCTGCCTGGGATCCATAATAAATACCAATACAAATACACAATTGCCTGTACGTTGTGTCTCAGTAAAAGGGAAAACCATTCTACTCAGGAGAACTTCTACATTCCAAATCCACAAAGTTTACACCCCAAGGAGCGTTGCTGCTCATTCTGCGGTACAGTCCAGTGGAGGCTGCTGAGGGGAGAACGGCTCATAATAATGTCTGGAAAGGCGCGAATAGAATAACATTTGATAATGTTCCACTCCAGCTGTTACCATGAGCCCGTCCTCACCAATTAAGGTGCCACCAACCTCCTGTGATACAGTCCAATAAATGATAGGACTAACACACACAAAAAAAACATTCATTGTTGACCTTTTAGGCTTTAAAAAAACAAAACATGAATCACATAGAAATACTTTGTTATTATTTGTATGATAACTAGTATAAAATAGATCGATAATTGTGGACATTTTCCATTATTTTGGCACTACAGGACTCTTATTCGGGATTCCAAAAATCCATGACTCGGAAGTACTTAGTTCTTCTTGCCTGCGTCACAATTGCTGGACCACAGAGTTTCTGTACTGCCTTTGGTCGGACTTTTGCGCAACCAACAAAACCGCAGTGTCCAATTACAATTTCTACGTTAGCGTTTTTAATTCGCGTTGGAGATAGGATTTGGTTGACATATGTTATTTAGGCAACGCTAGCTAGCTGCTAACAATGACTAACTATATGGTTTTTCACACTCAAATAGCCTCCGTCATGGAGGTGTTAGCGAATGCAGCCGTGGCAGAGATCTGTAAACTCGTAGACGACGACTATGCAGTGTTTCGTTTGGAAATAACTCAAAGCCAGAAAGAAAACAGGACATTGCGGAGGAAACTACAGCTACTGGAACTGAAGATGGCACGGGAGCGCGCAGAGAGGACAATGCGAGAGCGCGTCCTCGCCAGTCGTCCCAGTAGTGTCAAGATCCTCGACCGATACAGAGGAATGGCAAGAGGTACATTTAGCAGAAGGCCAAGACTACCGGCCATAGTGCCCTGTTCCCCTCAGCGCACGTGTGGCTTTACATGTGTTAAGTACACATGGTTAACCAAAATTGGGTGTTGGTCAGTTTTTGGATTGCAAGGAATAATTCCACTGATTCCTTAGTTATCCTGAACAAAGACACTATCATATTTTAACCAGATTCTTGATTTACAACATTTCCTATTATTTACTAATTGAAAATAATATGATGCATGGAACATAAATCAATCTATAAATAGTGTATCAAGAAGTTATGAGAAGTGTTACCTTACAGTGTCAAAACTGTCAATAGTGTACCTAACCACCTCTTTTCTCCCAATCACTCTCAGGTGAAGGATATCTCACTGGAGGCCACAGAAGCTTTGTGAAGCCAGCTGAACACACTACATGGAGAGATGACCAACCAATCACTGTTGATGAAGGGAGTGGAACCTCAACCCAGCACGTTATCATGATAGAGGTTAGTGTAATAGTGTTACTTTGTCAATCAAATGTGGCCCGTTTATTTCCCAAAGGCTCCCCTCAGCTATTCAGTTCCTTACAGTGCATTTTCTACATTTTGTTACATTACAGCCTTATTCTGAAATTGATTCAATAGTTTTTTTCGTACATCAATCTACACACAATACCCCATAATGGCAAAGAATAAAAAAACGTTAAATTTTTTTTAAATTACATTTACATAAGTGTTCAGACCCTTTACTCAGTACTTGGTTGAAGCCTCTGTCAGCGATTACAGCCTTGAGTCTTCTTGGGGATGACGCTACAAGCTTGGAACACCTGTATTTGAAGAGTTACTCCCATCCTTCTCTGCAGATCCTCTCAAGCTCTGTCAGGTTGGATGCGCAGCTATTTTCAGGTCACTCCAGAGATGTTCGATCGGGTTCAATTCCAGGCTCTGGCTGGGCCACTCAAGGATATTCAGAGACTTGTCACAAAGCCACTCCTGTGTGGTCTTGGCTGTGTGCTTAGGGTCATTGTCCTGTTGGAAGATGAAACTTCACCCCAGTCTTAGGTCCTGAGCAGGTTTCTAACAAGGATCTCTCTTACTTTGTTCCGTTCATATTTCCCTCGATCCTGACTAGTCTCCCAGTCCCTGCCTCTGAAAAGCATCCCCACAGCATGATTCAGCCACCACCATGCTTCACCGTAGGGATGGTATTGGCCAGGTGATGATCGGTGCCTGGTTTCCTCCAGACGTGACACTTGGCATTGAGTCTTGGTTTCATCAGACCAGAGAATCTTGTTTCTCATGGTCTGAGAGTCCTTTGGGTGCCTTTTAGCAAACTCCAAGTGGGCTGTCATGTGCCTTTTACTGAGTGGCTTCCGTCTGGCCACTCTACCATAAATACCTGATTGGTGGAGTGCTGCAGAGATGGTTGTCTTTCTGGAAGGTTCTCCCATCTCCACAGAGAAACTCTGGAGTGCTGTCACAGTGATTATCGGGTTCTTGGTCACCTCCCTGACCAAGGCCCTTCTCCCCCAATTGCACAGTTTGGTCTTGGTGGTTACAAACTTCTTCCATTTAAGAATGATAAAGGTCAATGTGTTCTTGGGGACCTTCAATGCTGCAGAATTTTTTGGTACCCTTCCCCAGATCTGTGCCTCGACACAATCTTGTTTCTGAGCTCTACAAACAATTCCTTCAACCTCATTGCTTGGTTTTTGCTCTGACATGCACTGTCAACTGTGGGACCTTATATACACAGGTGTGTGTCTTTCCAAATCATGTCCAGACAATTTAATTTACCACAGGTGCACTCAAATTAAGTTGTAGAAACATCTCAAAGATGATCAATGGAACCAGGATGCACCTGAGCTCAATTGCTTTATAGCAAATTAAGGTTTTAATGTTTATTTTTAATACAATTGCAAAAATGTCTATAAATCTGTTTTTGCTTAGTCATTATGGGGTGTTGTGAGTTGATTGAGGACATTCTGAATAAGGCTGTAACATAACAAAGTGTGGAAAAAGTGAAGGGGTCTGAATACTTTTCGAAATCATTGCACATCTACATCCTCATTTCTCGTGAGACTTCCCTATGACATTGTTATTCAACTCATGTACCGGAATATCCTCCTCTCTTCTTGTGTCAGTCTGCAGATGTAGAGGCTGCAGGTCCTGGGGTTAAGCAGGAGATGGCTGAAGGAGAAGAGGACCCACGGCACAGCAGAGACTGCCAGACTGCAGTGGCTGGAGCAACCCCTGTAGCCACGGAGGACCCAACCACCGCCCCAGCACAGCCCAGCAGCATCACGGAGGTCAGTGGAACACAGAACACCATCTTCAAGACAGAGACATACCCCAACACATCAACGGGGCTGGAGCGACTGGGCTCTCCTCCTGCTCCCCACTCAGAGTATTTACTTTATGGTAACCATAGCCCGACGACGGTTCTGTCCCATCAGGACCCAAGTGACTCGTTACAGACTGTCAATGATCCGTCCTGTTCATACGCTACAGAGACACAGATGATACCTGGTGACATGCCTGTGGGCTTAGATACACAGTCTAATCCAATGAGAGGGGACTGGAACCGGTACAGTATTAGTGTATACTCTGAAAAGTGCCTGAATGAGAAAGGGGAGGGTCTGGCCTTAGATGATGTGACTGTGAAAGTGGAGGGCGACGCTCTGAAATGGAATGAAGACAAGACTCATTTAGGAGAAGGACACTCACAGGGCAACAGCAGTGACTTCTTAGACTACAGGGAAAGCTTGGAGACTAATCTAAATGTTGGGACCCACTCCCCTTTACACAAGTTCAGGGATCACAACCCAGTGTCCACGTCAATGGGGCCTTCTGATTCACACAGCCATGTCCTTTTCGATCAGGTATTGAATTCAAACGACAGGGTTAAAGCCCAGGCTCTGGGTGGGGGAGCAACATCAGGAAAAAGTAAAGAGAAGCGGTTCCTCTGCGCGTTCTGTAACAAAGGCTTCAGCTGCCCCCAGAAGGTGGAGATCCACCAGAGGGTCCACACAGGGGAGAAACCCTACAGCTGTACCCAGTGTCATATTCGCTTCGCCCAGGCTGGTGACCTGAAGAGGCACCAGAGGGTCCACACAGGGGAGAAACCCTTCAGCTGTACCCAGTGTAACATGCGCTTTGCCCATGCTGGCAACCTGAAGAGACACCAGAGGGTCCACACAGGGGATAAATAATACAGCTGCCACCAGTGTGAGAAGAGATTCTACCGCCAGCACCAGCTGAAGATGCACCTGAAGGTCCACACGGGAGAGGTGGTTCGCACTGCAGGAAGAGGTTCTCAGAGAGGAGCTACCTCAGGATACACCAGCAGAAAACCATTCCACTCAATAGCTTCTGACGTTTAGATCAAACCCTGCATTAAAGACAAAGATGAATTGTCAAAAGATCCGCAGTTGAATTTGGAATTACGAGAGTAACATGTTTTAGTGTTGAATATTTGTGAGGAATGTTGCTTCCAGACGTGTGATATACACTGAGTGTTAAAAACATTAGGAACAACTGCTCTTTCCATGAATGCAGGTGAAACCTACAGTATGATCCCTTATTCATGTCACTTGTTAAATTCACTTCAATCGGTGTAGATGAAGGGCAGGAGACGGGTTAAATAATCTTTTTTTGAGCCTTGAGACAATTGAGGCATGGATTATGTACAGTGGGGCAAAAAAGTATTTAGTCAGCCACCAATTGTGCAAGTTGTCCCACTTAAAAAGATGAGGCCTGTAATTTTCATCATAGGTACACTTCAAATATGACAGACAAAATGAGAAAAAAAATCCAGAAAATCACATTGTAGGATTTTTAATGAATTTATTTGCAAATTATGGTGGAAAATAAATAAGTATTTGGTCCCCTACAAACAAGCAAGATTTCTGGCTCTCACAGACCTGTAACTTCTTCTTTAAGAGGCTCCTCTGTCCTCCACTCGTTACCTGTATTAATGGCACCTGTTTGAACTTGTTATCAGTATAAAAGACACCTGTTCACAACCTCAAACAGTCACACTCCAAACTCCACTATGGCCAAGACCAAAGAGCTGTCAAAGGACACCAGAAACAACATTGTAGACCTGCACCAGGCTGGGAAGACTGAATCTGCAAAAAGTAAGCAGCTTGGTTTGAAGAAATCAACTGTGGGAGCAATTATTAGGAAATGGAAGACATACAAGACCACTGATAATCTCCCTCGATCTGGGGCTCCACGCAAGATCTCACCCCGTGGGGTCAAAATGATCACAAGAACGGTGAGCAAAAATCCCAGAACCACATGTGGGTACCTACAGAGAGCTGGGACCAAAGTAACAAAGCCTACCATCAGTAACACACTATGCCGCCAGGGACTCAAATCCTGCAGTGCCAGACGTGTCCCCCTGCTTAAGCCAGTACATGTCCAGGCCCGTCTGAAGTTTGCTAGAGAGCATTTGGATGATCCAGAAGAAGATTGGGAGAATGTCATATGGACAGATGAAACCAAAATATAACTTTTTGGTAAAAACTCAAATCGTCATGTTTGGAGGACAAAGAATGCTGAGTTGCATCCAAAGAACACCATACCTACTGTGAAGCATGGAGGTGGAAACATCATGCTTTGGGGCTGTTTTTCTGCAAAGCGACCAGGACGACTGATCCGTGTAAAGGAAAGAATGAATGGGGCCATGTATCGTGAGATTTTGAGTGAAAACCTCCTTCCATCAGCAAGGGCATTGAAGATGAAACGTGGCCGGGTCTTTCAGCATGACAATGATCCCAAACACACCGCCCGGGCAACGAAGGAGTGGCTTCGTAAGAAGCATTTCAAGGTCCTGGAGTGGCCTAGCCAGTCTCCAGATCTCAACCCCATAGAAAATCTTTGGAGGGAGTTGAAAGTCCGTGTTGCCCAGCAACAGCCCCAAAACATCACCGCTCTAGAGGAGATCTGCATGGAGGAATGGGCCAAAATACCAGCAACAGTGTGTGAAAACCTTGTGAAGACTTACAGAAAACACTTGACCTCTGTCATTGCCAACAAAGGGTATATAACAAAGTATTGAAATAAACTTTTGTTATTGACCAAATACTTATTTTCCACCATAATTTGCAAATAAATTAATAAAAAATCCTACAATGTGATTTTCTGGATTTTTTCTCTCTCATTTTGTCTGTCATAGTTGAAGTGTACCTATGATGAAAATTACAGGCCTCATCTTTTTAAGTGACTAAATACTTTTTTGCCCCACTATGTGTGCTGTTCAGAGGGTGAATGGGCAAGACAAAATATTTAAGTGCGGGGTATGTTAGTAAGTGTCTGGCGCACCTGTTTGAGTGTGTCAAGAACTGCAACGCTGCTGTTCCCCGTGTGTATCAAGAGTGGTCCACCACCCGAAGGACATCCAGCCAACTTGACACAACTCTAGAAGCACTGGAGACCGTTTGAGTCAATGCCCCGACGAATTGAGGATGTTCTGATGGCAAAAAGGGATGTAACTCCATATTAGGAAGGTGATCCTATTGTTTTGCACACTCAGTGTATAAGGCATAAAAAATGTTTTTTTACTGTGTTGGCCAGTGGTTCCCAACTCCAGTCCATTAGTACCCCCAACAGCACACATTTGTTGTTGTAGCCCCAGACAAAAACCAGCTGATTCAACTCATTAACTATGTTTCCAAACATTTGCCCAGAGATTTTTCATTGACATTTAGAAAGTTTGCGTAGAAAATAGATTACAGTTGCCTATCGCTGTGTGTTTCCATAGAACTGTCTTGGGTCGATCAAAAACGGCAGACGTAATATGACTTCACATCAACAAAAAGTACCAGTCAAAAGTTTTGGACACACCTACTCATTCAAGGGTTTTTCTTTTATTTGGACTATTTTCTACATTGTAGAATAATAGTGAAGACATCAAAACTGTGAAATAACACGTATGGAATCATGTAATAACCAAACAAAACCATATATTTTAGATTCTTCGAAGTAGCCACCCTTTGCCTTGATGACAGCTTTGCACACTCTGAAATATCACATTTACATAAGTAATTCAGACGCTTTACTCAGTACTTTGTTGAAGCACCTTTGGCAACGATTACATCCTCGAGTCTTCTTGGGGATGACGCTACAAGCTTGGAACACCTGTATTTGAGGAGTTTCTCCCATTCTTCTCTGCAGATCCTCTCGAGCTCTGTCAGGTTGGATGGGAGCGTTGCTGCACAGCTATTTTCAGGTCTCTCCAGAGATGTTCGATTGGGTTCAAGTCCGGGCTCTGGCTGGGCCTCTCAAGGACATTCAGAGACTTGTCCCAAAGCCACTCCTGCATTGTCTTGGCTGTGTACTTTTTTATTTCATTTCACCTGTATTTAACCAGGTAGGCTAGTTGAGAACAAGTTCTCATTTACAACTTCGACCTGGCCAAGATAAAGCAAAGCAGTGCGACACAAACAACAACACAGAGTTAGTTACACATGGAATTAACAAACATACAGTCAATAACACAATAGAAAAAGTCTATATACAGTGTGTGCAAATGAGGTAGGACAAGGGAGGTAAAGGCAATAAATAGGCCACGGTGGCGATGTAATTACAATATAGCAATTAAACACTGGAATGGTAGATGTGCAGAAGATGAATGTGCAAATAGAAATACTTGGGTGCAAAGGAGCAAGATAAATACATTCAGAATGGGGATGAGGTAGTTGGATGGGCTATGAACAGGTGCAGTGATCTGTGAGCTGCTCTGACAGCTGGTGCTTAAAGTTAGTGAGGGAGATATGAGTATCTAGCTTCAGTGATTTTTGCAATTCGTTCCAGTCATTGGCAACAGAGAACTGGAAGGAAATGCGGCCAAAGGAGGAATTGGCTTTGGGGGTGACCAGTGAAATATACCTGCTGGAGTGCGTGCTATGGGTGGGTGATGCTATGGTGACCAGTGAACTGAGATAAGGCGGGGCCTTACCTAGCAAAGACTTATAGATGACCTGGAGCCAGTGGGTTTGGCGACGAATATGAAGCGAGGGCCAGCCAACGAGAGCATACAGGTCGCAGTGGTGGGTAGTAAATGAGGCTTTGGTGACAACGGATGGCACTGTGATAGACTGCATCCAATTTGTTAAGTAGAGTGTTGGAGGCTATTTTGTAAATGGCATCGCCGAAGTCAAGGATCGGTAGTATAGTCAGTTTTACGAGGGTATGTTTGGCAGCATGAGTGAAGGATGCGTTGTTGCGAAATAGGAAGCTGATTCTAGATTTATTTTTGGATTGGAGATGCTTAATGTGAGTCTGGAAGGAGAGTTAACAGTCTAACCAGACACCTAGGTATTTGTAGTTGTCCACATATTCTAAGTCAGAACCGTCCAGAGTAGAGGTCGACCGATTTATGATTTTTCAACGCCGATACCGATTATTGGAGGACCAAAAAAGCCGATACCGATGAATCGGACGATTTTAAATTTATTTGTAATAATGACAATTACAACAATACTGAATGAACACTTATTTTAACTTGATATAATACACCAATAAAATCAATTTGGCCTCAAATAAATAATAAACATGTTCAATTTGGTTTAAATAATGCAAAAACAAAGTGTTGGAAAAAGTAAAAGTGCAATATTTGCCATGTAAGAAAGCTAACGTTTAAGTTCCTTGCTCAGAACAATAGAACATATGAAAGCTGGTGGTTCCATTTAACATGAGTCTTCAATATTCCCAGATAAGAAGTTTTAGGTTGTAGTTATTATAGGAATTATAGGACTATTTCTCTCTTTACCATTTGTATTTCATTAACCTTTGACTATTGGATGTTCTTATAGGCACTTTAGTATTGCCAGTGTAACAGTATAGCTTCCGTCCCTCTCCTTGCTCCTCCCTGGGCTCAAACCAGGAACACAACGACAACCGCCACCCTCAAAACAGCGTTACCCATGCAGAGCAAGGGAAACAACCACTCCAAGGCTCAGAGCGAGCGACGTTTGAAACGCTATTAGCGTGCGCTAACTAGCCAGCCATTTCACTTCGGTTACACCAGCCTCATCTCGGGAGTTGATATGTTTTGAAGTCATAAACAGCGCAATACTTGACGCACAACGAAGAGCTGCTGGCAAAACGCACGAAAGTGCTGTTTGAATGAATGTTTACGCACCTGCTTCTGCCTACCACCGCTCAGTCAGATACTTAGATACTTGTATGCTTGTATGCTCAGTCAGATTATACGCAACGCATGACACGCTAGATAATATCTAGTAATATCATCAATCGTGTAGTTAACTAGTGATTATGATTGATTGTTTTTTATAACATAAGTTTAATGTTAGCTAACAACTTACCTTGGTTTACTGCATTCGCGTAACAGGCAGTCTCCTTGTGGAGTGCAACAAGAGGCAGGTCGTTATTGCGTTGGACTAGTTAACTGTAAGGTTTCAAGATTGGATCCCCTGAGCTGACAAGGTGAAAATCTGTCTTTCTGCCCCTGAACGAGGCAGTTAATCCACCGTTCCTAGGCAGTCATTGAAAATAAGAATGTGTTCTTAACTGACTTGCCCAGTTAAATAAAGATTAAATAAAGGTGTAAAAAAATCGATTTCCGATTGTTATGAAAACTTGAAATCGGCCCTAGAAGTATACAGAATGGTGTTGTCTGCGTAGAGGTGGATCAGAGAATCACCAGCAGCAAGCGCGACATCATTGATGTATACAGAGAAAAGAGTGGTACTTAAGGTCGTTGTCCTTTTGGAAGGTGAACCTTCACCCCATAAAGGCTTGATTGGTGGAGTGTTGCAGAGATGGTTGTCCTTCTGGAAGGTTCTCCCATCTCCACAGAGGAACTCTAGAGCTCTGTCAGACTAATCATCGGGTTCTTGGTCATCTCCCTGACCAAGGCCCTTCTCCCCCGATTTCTCAGTTTGGCCGGGCGGCCAGCTCTAGGAAGTCTTGGTGGTTCCAAACTTCTTCCATTTAAGAATGATGGAGCCCACTGTGTTCTTGGAGACGTTCAATGCTGCAGAAATGTTTTGGTACCCTTCCCCAGGTTTTTCCTTCGACCTTATGGATTGGTTTTTGCTTTGACACGCACTGTCAATTGTGGGACCTTTATATAAACAGGTGTGTGCCTTTCCAAATCATGTCCAATCAATTGAATTTACCACAGGTGGACTCCAATCAAGTTGTAGAAACATCTCAAAGATGATCAATGGAAACAGGATTCACTTGAGCTCAATTTTGAGTCTCATAGCAAAAGGTCTGAATACTTATGAAAATAATGTGTTTTTGTTTTTAAATTTGCAAAAATGCCTAAACCTGTTTTTGGTTTGTCATTATAGGGTATTGTGTGTAGATTGCTGATATTATTTTTTTTAAATTTAAAAATACATTTTAGAGTAAAGCTGTAACGTAACAAAATTTGGAAAAAGTCAATGGATCTGAATACTTTCCGAAGGCACTGTATATAATAACACCTCCCCCATAAGCATTCCTGTCTCTTCTATAGATGTTATCCTTGTATTACTTCTGCTGTATCATCAATGAATTATCTAAGTGAGTCACAGAAATGGCTAATATTTGAATGCCATCTGATGTTAGCAAGTTATTGATTTTCATTAACCTTATTTCTAAGGCTACATATATATTATGCAAATGTTTTTGCCCTTTCCTGGGTAGCTTCTCAGAGACATACATAATATGGAAAAGAACAAACAAACGAGAAAAAAAAACATTCAGCAGTCCATTAATCAGTTGGTGTGTGTGTGTGTTTTCTGCGGGTGGACAATAAGCCTGTCATAGTGGATGTAAGCAATGTACCCACACGCTTTGGCAGCTTTCATGGCTGGGACAAGTTATTTTTCTCTTCTGGCGCACAGCTTCGAGAACTTGAAGATTTTTGAAGAGAATAATAGGCAATTGTTGGTTAATCCAGGTGTGGAAAGCTCTTAGACTTACCCAGAAAGGCTCAAAGGTGATTCTAACATGTATTGACTCAGGGGGTTAAATACTTATCTAATTATGATATATTAGTGTTTTATTTTTCAATTTTTTTAAATAAAAATGTTAGAATTTTTCTTCCACTTTGACAGAGTATTTTGTGTAGATTGTTGATATGTTTTTTTTTCTCAATTGAATCAATGTTTATCCTACATGGTAAAACAACAAAATGTGGAAAAGGTCAAGGGGTGTGAAAATGTTATGAAGGCACTGTATATGATGTTCCCAAATGCTTATTTCATAACTTCCATTCAACTACTTAATTTCTTTCCCAAGACACTTAATGAGAAAATGAATGTAGTTTATGATGCAGATTTGTAGTTTAGACGTGTATGTGTGGTTTTCATATGGTGTATTTTAAACGTGTTTATGTTTAATAAACACAAAATGGGAATGTTCATTCTAAGACTTTCATTGAGACTCTCTTTTGTATACATTGCATCAGATATCACCATATTTAGCATACAGTACACCCGACAGCCCTTTATAACTAAATATACAATGAGCTAAAAGAATTGGGACGGGTACGCCCAATTCCGTCTGGGGTATGACAAATAAAAATGCGATTCACTTTTTTTTTTACACATTTTTGGGACATTTTCAGTCCATTTATATTTAACATTGGTGTGAATTATTTTTTTTTTTCTCGCCTGAGTAGCCTCGTTTCACTGCCAAAAATGAAATTAAACCATCTAGTGTTAAGCGAAATAACAACACAATGTCGAATACAGGAAGCCTAGTCAAATAATTAACATCCAGTCACATAAAATGTTACTCTCTCGCGGGAATTCCACTAACGGTCAGTATGTAGCCAAACGTAGCTGCTGCTCATGTTGGTATCTGTACATGGCAAAAGCCATGACAGGGAGACATAGTGGAGTGGTAACGCACGTGCATGACCGCTTGAAAAACGTTTTGGACACTACAGTGAAATTGGTTAACTTTGTTAAAGTAAGGCCCCTGAACTCTTGTCTATTTTCTTCACTATGCAATGATATGGGCAGCAACCATGTAACACTTTTACAACATACAGAAGAAGTGTGCTGGTTATCAAGGGGCAAAGTAATGACACATTTTTAAAAAATGAGATGAGCTTAAAGTTTTCTTTACTGACCATAATTTTTACTTGTCTGACCGCTTGCATGATGATGAGTTTCTCACACGACTGGCCTATCTGGGTGATGTTTTTACTCGCCTGAATGATCTGAATCAAGGTTTACAGGGACTCTCCGCAACTATATTCAATGTGCGGGACAAAATTGAGGCTATGATTAAGAAGTTGGAGCTCTTCTCTGTCTGCATTAACAAGGACAACACACAGGTCTTCCCATCATTGTATTATTTTTTGTGTGCAAATGAACTCAAGCTTACGGACAATGTTAAATGTGATATAGCGAAGCACCTGAGTGAGTTGGCTGCGCAATTACGCAGGTACTTTCCCAAAATGGATGAAACAAACAACTGGATTCGTTATCCCTTTCCAGTTGCCGATATCTGAACAAGAGAGCCTCATCGAAATTGCAACAAGCGGTTCTGTAAAAATTGAATTTAATCAGAAGCCACTGCCAGATTTCTGGATTGGGCTGCACTTAGAGTAGCCTGCCTTGGCAAATCATGCTGTTAAAACACTGATGCCCTTTGCAACCACATACCTATGTGAGAGTGGATTCTTGGCACTCACTAGCATGAAATCTAAATACAGGCACAGACTGTGTGTGGAAAATGATTTAAGACTGAGACTCTCCATTACAACCCAACATTGCAGAGTTATGTGCATCCTTTCAAGCATCCCCTTCTCATTAACCTGTGGTGAGTTATTCACCGTTTTCGATTAACAAATAAGGTTTTATAGGTAAGATGGTTAAATAAAGAGCAAAATTATTTATCATTATTTGTGCCCTGGTCCTATAAGAGCCGGGTGGTGACAAAAACTCACACTCATTCTTATGTTTAATAAATGTATCATATAGTGTGTGTGTGGAAGGCTTACAATGATGGCAAAAAAACAACATTTGAGAGTGATCTGACCCTGGTGCTAGAGGGCGTACGCAGCTGGAGGTTGAATGTTTGAAGAGGTATGGGACTATAAAAAGTTTGGGAGCCACTGCTCTAGCACTTTCGATTGTAAATGATACAATGACTTTGAGGTTAAAGTACAGACTGTCAGTTTTAAACGGAGGGTATTTTAATCCATATCGGGTGAACCGTTTAGAAATGGTTTACAATTTTTGTACATAGTCCCCCCATTTTAGGGGACCGAAATTAATGGGACAAAAAAGTGAGAAAGATACAGAAGCACAAATATCATACCCCCCACAAAAATGTGTCATTGTCCCAATACTTTTGGAGCTTACTGTACCTATACATACCCACACACTAACAAACACCTACTGTACACGTCAAAATAGTTCAGTCTGGTTTGTCTGATTGTGACTTGACTTATCATAGCTGACTTATTTCTACCCATATCATCATATTTATGGCCACCATGATGGGTTTAACAACAATTCAGTAATTATTTAACTACGGTATAGGACTCAAACGTCTGTGTGTACGTACCTGAGGGAGTGTATGTCTGTGTAATCTGTATCACCTGTCTCTTCCAGGTGGTGGAGGGGTGTGAGGAGGGTCTGGGGAACCCTGATGGGACCATGGTAATGGAGGTAAACCAGACTACACCTCCTCATGAACCCCCAGAGGAACCAGCTGAACAGCACAGGACCACACACAGTCTCACTGAGGTGAGTCCACTGTGAACTACTGTCTGAATGGTATTAGGTCAGGTCATAATTCATTTAGTCTTAAGTATGGGACCATGCCATTGAATTCTCCAACCATTAGTATAGTATCAAATCAACTAATTGGCCTAATCGTCCAACATCAGTGCCTGACCTCACTAATGCTCTTGTAGCTGAATGGTAGCAAGTCCTTGCAGCAATGTCCCACATCTAGTGGAAAGCCTTCCCAGAAGACCTCTGCTGTTATAGTAGCAAAAGGGGAACCAAATCCTTATTAATGCCCATGATTTTGGAATGAGATGTTCGACGAGCAGGTGTCCACATACTTTTGGCCATGTATTTGGTCACTGCTCCTACAAAGTGTTCTTGTGGGAAAGCCGCTTTATCTCTTCACCAGAGCTCAGATTAGGACACTGTTAACGATGCTATCCTTCAGGCTTATGAGTTGATTTCTGAGGCACGACAACAGTTCTGTAAATGACAAAATACAGAATCACAAAGCCATGTTGAATTCGCAATCAACCAGTCAATCAAATTGATTTATAAAGCCATTTTTACATCAGCGATGTCACAAAGTGCTGTACAGAAACCCAGCCTAAAACCCCAAACAGCAAGCAATGCAGATGTAGAAGCATGGTGGCTAGGAAAATCTCCCTAGAAAGGCTGGGAACAAGCATGACTGTTTGATCGGTATGTCTTTTTGATCGGTGGTTTGGTTCTCAAGAGCTCGAAGGAATTAAAGACACTCATCAAGCACTGCAGCAGTAATGAAAGTAGGAAAGTGTTTCAATGGGCCTGCGTTGTTATTATTAGTGGCTTGGGTCTTTTTTAATTGAGAAATATTTAACTTTTTCTGTTCATCGGAGTAACAACATGAATTTGTGCATGAGGCACAAATAATGCAGTGCTACTCGAAGTTTGCCATCAGTTTTTTTTGGTCAGTGGAGGAAGGGGATGTCAGCCCAGTAAAATAAAAATACAATTATTTAAATGTATGCTCACTCAGCTATGCTTCACAAGTAATACAACAAAAAAAAAACTATATATTATCGGTGTGATCATATAGCCCACCTCAAATTTTGAAATATAATTTTTTGAAATGGCCTGAACAACAATGCATTTGCAGGGCAATTCAAGCAAAGTCAATATGCGGTGATAATATATTGGGCTTATAGCTTACTGCACAAACCTCATTGCTACAGTACTGTTTTTAATTGGTTAATGTTGCATAAGCAATGTGTCTATTTCACAATAATCTATGATACTGGGTTCGTTTCATGAGCTGAAATAAAAGATCCCAGAAATGTTCCATGTGCACAAAAAGCTTATTTCTCTTAAAAATGCTGCACACATTTGTTTAAATCATAGCATTTATCCTTTGTCAAGATAATCCACCCTCTTGACAGGTGTGGCTGATTAAACACCATGATCATTACACAGGTGCACCCTGTGCTGGGGACAATAAAAGGCCACCCTAAAATGTGGATTTTTTTCACACAACTGTAGCGTGTGTGGGCTGGGAGTCGGGAAGCAAGTTCAGGGAGTGCATAATTTAATAAACAAATGAACAAAACAAGAGACACGAACAACGCACTGACATGACACTGGAACAGAAACAATGACGCCTGGGGAAGGAACCAAAGGGATTGACATATATAGAGAAGGTAATCAGGGAAGTGATGGAGTCCAGGTGAGTCTGACGAAGAGCAACGATGGTGACAGGTGTGCACCATAACGAGCAGCCTGGTGACCTAGAGGCCGGTGAGGGAGCACACGTGACAGTACCCCCTCCCCGATGTGCGGCTCTGGCCGCAGGACTGACCTGTGTCGTGCAGGACGCCACTCAAAGGAGTGATCAATGGGGTAGCATTGAGTGTAATATTTCCTGGTGTTTCTGATGCGTGCCGTTTGGTGAGATGTAGACCCGGTGGCAATGGCGAGACAGAATACCCTGTCTGTCTTGTTGAGCTTTGGCACAGAGTTTCTACCTGATAAGGTTAGGTTATACACTGCTCAAAAAAATTATGGGAACACTTAAACAACACAATGTAACTCCAAGTCAGTCACACTTCTGTGAAATCAAACTGTCCACTTAGGAAGCAACACTGATTGACAATAAGTTTCACATGCTGTTGTGCAAATGGAATAGACAACAGGTGGAAATTATAGGCAATTAGCAAGACACCCCCAATAAAGGAGTGGTTCTGCAGGTGGTGACCACAGACCACTTCTCAGTTCCTATGCTTCCTGGCTGATGTTTTGGTCACTTTTGAATGCTGGCGGTGCTTTCACTCTAGTGGTAGCATGAGACGGAGTCTACAACCCACACAAGTGGCTCAGGTAGTGCAGCTCATCCAGGATGGCACATCAATGCTTGCTGTGTCTGTCAGCGTAGTGTCTAGAGCATGGAGGCGCTACCAGGAGACAGGCCAGTACATCAGGAGACGTGGAGGAGGCCGTAAGAGGGCAACAACCCAGCAGCAGGACCGCTACCTCCACCTTTGTGCAAGGAGGAGCAGGAGGAGCACTGCCAGAGCCCTGCAAAATGACCTCCAGCAGGCCACAAATGTGCATGTGTCTGCTCAAACGGTCAGAAACAGACTCCATGAGGGTGGTATGAGGGCCCAACGTCCACAGGTGGGGGTTGTACTTACAACCCAACATTGTGCAGGACGTTTGGCATTTGCCAGAGAACACCAAGATTGGCAAATTCGCCACTGGCGCCCTGTGCTCTTCACAGATTAAAGCAGGTTCACACTGAGCACATGCGACAGACGTGACAGAGTCTGGAGACGCCGTGGAGAATGTTCTGCTGCCTGCAACATCCTCCAGCATGACCGGTTTGGCGGTGGGTCAGTCATGGTATGGGGTGGCATTTCTTTGGGGGGCCGCACAGCCCTCCATGTGCTTGCCAGAGGTAGCCTGACTGCCATTAGGTACCGAGATGAGATCCTCAGACCCCTTGTGAGACCATATGCTGGTGCGGTTGGCCCTGGGTTCCTCCTAATGCAAGACAATGCTAGACCTCATGTGGCTGGAGTGTGTCAGCAGTTCCTGCAAGAGGAAGGCATTGATGCTATGGACTGGCCCGCCCGTTCCCCAGACCTGAATCCAATTGAGCACATCTGAGACATCATGTCTCGCTCCATCCACCAATGCCACATTGCACCACAGACTGTCCAGGAGTTGGCGGATGCTTTAGTCCAGGTCTGGGAGGAGATCCCTCAGGAGACCATCCGCCACCTCATCAGGAGCATGCCCAGGCGTTGTAGGGAGGTCATACAGGCACGTGGAGGCCACACGCACTACTGAGCCTCATTTTGACTTGTTTTAAGGACATTACATCAAAGTTGGATCAGCCTGTAGTGTGGTTTTCCACTTTAATTTTGAGTGTGATTCCAAATCCAGACCTCCATGGGTTGATAAATTTGATTTCCATTGATAATTTTTGTGTGATTTTGTTGTCAGAACATTCAACTATGTAAAGAAAAAAGTATTTTATAAGAATATTTCATTCATTCAGATCTAGGATGTGTTATTTTAGTGTTCCCTTTATTTTCTTGAGCAGTGTATTTGCTATTCTCTGAGAGCCTATGTTCTGAAACCCTACTGTGCTGTAGGTGCCAAGGATTTGGTGCAGTATGTAGGAGGGAGATCCCAAAATGTGAGAAATGTACCCAAGCAGGATTTTATTCTTGTTGAATATATCAATATATTTAACTATATAGAAGTATGTCTGTGATTTTTTTGTACTTAGGTATATTCTTAGTATATTAGATAAATAGCAAAACAAATATATTTTGAATACAGCTCATCGCCAAACGCACTTCAAACAACTATTATATGTAATTATATTAAAGAACCCCGTTAATTTCAGTATCAATTTTAGTTTTAGTAATCAGATTAAAGTTACTCTTTCTGTTTAAAGCATTGGATTTTGCAATCACATGAAAACTGTTGCCCATGAAAACTGTTTCCACACCATAACATAGAGAGAGATACGAAATGTTATGAGGTTACAGTACACAATCCAAGATCTCCATAAAAAAAAGTCTGACAACAATATCCACGAATTTCACAGAATCAATGTCAATGTGTAATTCAATTGGTAAATCCTTAGTATATGATATAACAACAAACAACTGTATCATAAATGTAAGGAAAGAAAGGTGGTGTTTTATGTCACATGATTTTTGCCAAAACTGTAAAGACTCCCAAGCATGGAAAAGGGTTTAAACATAAGTTTGGTTCAACTCATGAATTCAATTGAATGTATCTATATTCCCCCTTTTATATCATTTTTAAATCATAATGTATTCACATGGAAAAAATTGCAAAAGTTTATTAATGACCTGGTACCCTTCTTTTTAGAAAGATCCATATACACTGAGTATACAAAACATTAGGAACACCTGCTCTTTCAAAACAAATGTTATTTGTCACGTGTGCCGAATGCAACACCTTACAGTGTGAAATGCTTACTTACAAGCCATTAACCAACCATTCAGTTTTAAGAAAATACCCCCCAAAAAGTAAGAGATAAGAATAACAAATAATTAGTAGTAAATATCAATAGCGGGGCTATATACAGGGGGTACTGGTACAGAGTCAATGTGCGGGGCACCGGTGTCGAGGTAAATGAGGTAATATGTGCATGTAGATAGAGTTATTAATCTCCTCTGACACCGCCTGGTATAAAGGTCCTGGATGTAAGGAAGCTTAGCCTCTGTGATGTACTGGGCCGTACTCGGTACCCTCTGCCTTGCGGTCGGAGGCCGAGCAGTTGCCATACCAGGCAGTGATGCAACCCGTCAGGATGCTCTCGATGGTGCAGCTGTAAAACCTTTTGAGGATCTGAGGACCCATGCCAAATCTTTTCAGTCTCCTGAGGGGGAATAGGTTTTGTTGTGCCCTCTTCATGACTATCTTGGTGTGCGTTGACCATGTTAGTTTGCTGGTGATGTGGACGCCAAGGAACTTGAAGCTCTCAATCTGCTCCACTACGGTAGTATACTTAGAAAAACAATGCATTTAAAATGTGTGTTAAGTGTAATGATAGTAAAGATAGTACTAGATATACTAAAAAAAGTACATCTCGTATTTGTAGTATATTATGTGAATTTGTAGCATATTTAAGTATACTTCAGTATACTTGTAATATATACAAATATACTTTTTTCTCAAATGGATAGTCAGAGTGAGTGTAAAGTTGGGATAGAGAAAGCACTGTGTGTGGGCGCCCATGCAGCTGGGGATCCGAAGTGCCCTGTGAGAGAGAGACAGGTTGATATTTCCAGAGTTTGAGTGGGGAAGAAAGTGTCCTATGCTAAGGCAGTGACAAGAGTAGCGGTTAGCCCAAGGGTGAGGGATTCGACTGGGCATTTGTCCAAACAAATGGAAAAATAAGCTAAATTGATGTGGGAAAGGAAAAGGCTAGGGTTGATAATTCCCCATCGTATCTTGGTAGAAGTATGTTTTCTGGAACTATGTACACCCAAGTCGGTAAACCCATTGAAGATATCCAAAGTGGTGGAGAAAGCATTGGGTAAAGTCAAATCAGAGCAGGTCACTTATTAAAGGAGTCATTTCTGGAGTTGCATAATAAGTTGATATTAATATGCTAAAGTAAATTCCTGGAGTGGTTGATGTACGCTGGATGAATGGTGTGGTTCATGGCAAGAAGGAGAAGAGTTCGTCTCTCCTTGTGTTTTTTTTTTATGTGGAGTCCCTCCCAACCCGAGTGCAGCTGGGATATGTGTATTATCCTGTCAGAGCCTTTATATCCAGGCCTTTGCAGTGTAACAGATGTAAAATGTTTGGACATGCAGAAAGTGTCTGCAGACGGAATGAGCCGAGATGTGGGACGTGTGGGGGAAACCACTTTGATGGAGACTGTATAGCAGAAGAGAATTACAGAGGAATAAAGTATTGTAACTGTGGTGGAGAACATGAGGCGACATCCTTGGAATGCCCATATAGGGTGAAAGAGATGGAGAGACAAAATCAGGAAATTCAGTCTGTCTCCTATGCGGAGGCAGTAGAACCGGTAGAAAAAGTAGAATGCAGAGTTGGCCTCCCACCAGCAGGATCCAGATATGCTGTATGTAAAGAAGTTGGACTTTGTGTTTTTAATGTCAGTGATGATGGCACAGCTAATGTGGAGGGAAAGTCAAGGAAGATGGGCATTATTGTGGATGCGGCAGAGTGGTTTGAAGAACTGAAGGAGAGAGAGATAATATCAAAAAGTATCTCCCACTCTCACCGTATGCAGTTTCCTTTTTTCACCCCTGTACAGTTGGTGGCGGTAATGCACCGTAAATATTGGATGCCAACCGCAGTTAAACCCCACCTAAGATGAAGACGTAAACGGAAGTGAACCACAATGACCATGAACAATTTCTTAGACGTTCATTAACACCCTGGATTTCAAAATATGAGTAGTCATAACTGCACAGCATCACATTCTCACCCCATATAGAGTATAATTCGTGTTGGAGACGACTTAGTTGATAGAAGGTATATTGGTAACGCTAGCTACTAACGTTCGCAAACAATGGCTAACTGTATGGTGTTTCACACTCAAATAGCCTCCATCATGGAGGTGCTAGCGAATGCAGCCGTTGCAGAAATCTGTAAACTCGTAGACGATGACTATGCAGTGTTTCGTTTGGAAATAACCCAAAGCCAGAAAGAAAACAGGACATTACGGAGGAAACTACTGGAACTAAAGGTGGCACGGGAGCGCGCAGAGAGGACAATGCCAGAACGCGTCCTCGCCAGTCGTCCCAGTAGTGTCAAGATCCTCGACCGATACAGAGGAATGGCAAGAGGTACATTTTGCAGAAGGCCGAGGATGCGCGGCCTGTCGCACCGTTCCCCTCTGGACATCTGTTCAGATGTGTTACCCAGAATTTAGTCTTGGTCAGTTTTTGGATAGTATGCAATAATTTCCTTGATTACTTAGCTATTTTTACGCAAAAACACTCATTCTAACCAGATTATTAATTTACTGCATTTCCTGTTATTTACGCAATGAAAAAAATGTAACACATGGAACATAATACACCGATCAATAAATAGTATTTCAAGAAGTTATGAGATGTTACCTTGGTGTACAATATACAGTTGAGCAGTACCTAACCTATCCACCTCTTTTCGCCCAATCACTCTCTTAGCTGAAGGACATCGCACTGGAGGCTACAGAAGCTTTGTTAAGCCAGTGGGACACAATACATGGAGAGATGACCAACCAATCACTGATGATGAGGGGAGTGGAACCTCAACCCAGCACATTATCATGATAGAGGTTAGTGTAATAGTATTACATCAAAATTACAGTACATCAAATGTTGCCAATTTATTTCAGAAAGGCTCCCCTCAGCTATTAATTTGCTTACATGTACATCCTCATTTATCTGCTATAGGGAAGCTTGTGAGACTTCCCTATGACATTGTTATCCAATATCCTCCTCTCTTTGTCAGTCTGCAGAGGCTGCAGGTCCTGTGGTCAAGCTGGAGCAGTCTGAAGGAGAGGAGGACCCACGACACAGCACAGACATCCAGACTGGAGCGGCTGGAGCGCCCCCTGTAGCTACGGATGACCCCACCACTGCCCCAGCACAGCCCAGGACCCGACATAGCATCACGGAGGTCAGTGGAACACCAAACGCCGCACTCAAGTCAGAGTCAGAGACAGACACCGAGACTTTAACGAGGCTGGGGCGACTGGGCTGTCCTCCTGCTCCCCACTCAGAGTATTTACTTTACGCTAACCCGAGGACAGTTTTATCCAATCGGGACTCAGGTGATGCATTACAGACTCACAATGATCCGTCCTGTTCATACGCTACAGAGACACAGATGATATCTGGTGACATGCCTGTGGGCTTAGATACACAAACTAATGCAATGAGAGGGAACTGGAACCAGTACAGTAGTAGTGTATACTCTGAAAGGTACCTAGATAAGAAAGGGGAAGGTCTTGTCGTAGATGAGGTTAATGTGAAAGTTGAACGCAACTCTCCTCAGACATGGAATGCAGATGAGACTCACTTAAGAGAAGTACTCTCGCTTGACAACACCAGTGACTTCTTAGATTACAGGGAAAGCTTGGAGACGAATCGAAATGTTGTGACCCACTCCCCTTTACGTGCGTTCAGAGATTGCGACCCAGTGTCCACGTCGGTGGAGTCTTCTGATTCACACGACCGCGTCCATTTTGATCAGGTATTGAACTCAAATGACAGGGCAAGAGCCCAGGCTCAGAGAGGGGACTCTACATCGTGCAATAGTAAAGAGAAACGGTTCCTCTGCATGTTCTGTAAAAAAGGCTTCAGCTGCCCCCATAATGTGGAGATCCACCAGAGGATCCACACCGGAGTGAAACCCTACAGCTGTACACAGTGTCACATGCGCTTTGCCCAGGCTGGCAACCTGAAGAGGCACCAGAGGGTCCACACAGGGGTGAAACCCTTCAGCTGTACACAGTGTCACATGCGCTTCGCCGAGGCTGGTGACCTGAAGAGGCATCAGAGCGTCCACACAGGGGAGAAACCTTACAGCTGCCCCCAGTGTGAGAAGAGGTTCTCTCGTCAGCACCAGCTGAAGATGCACCTGAAGATCCACACAGGAGAAACGCTGTTTGCCTGTATGCACTGCGGGAAGAGGTTCTCAGAGAGGAGCTACCTCAGAATACACCAGCAGAAAAATCATTCCAATCTATAACATCGAAAGAAACCATTTCATGTGATAGCTTCTGACGTTTAGATCAAACCCTGCATTAAAGACAAATTTATACATTGTCATTGTTATCACCAGAAAAGATCCACAGGTGCATTTGGAATAACGAGTAACAGACTTCAGTGTTGAATATTCCTGGGTAGAATTTTGCATCCAGACATTGTGTGATATATAAGCCTAAAGTCTTATGTTTGTACTGTGTAGGATATATGTTTACAAATGCCTGGATTACTTCCATTCACCTACTGAATATTTTCCCAAGACACTTTTAATTAGAAAATAAATGCAGTTCAACAAGTTAATGCTGATATTTAGTTGGGACATGTGTATATGTGGTTTTCATATGGTGTATTTAAAACGTGTTTATGTTTAATAAACACGAAATGGGACTTTTATTGAGATTCTCTTTAATATTCGTCACATATGATCTCAACCTATTCTGCATACACACAACAGTGCTTTATAACCAATATACACTTACTAAATATTTCTACTAGGGCCATCGTTTAACGTGTGACATGTTTATTTCTGTACATTTTTTGAATGCCGTTAATTGCTTTTCCACATCTTCACCACATGGAACCTTTTTTGTGTTTCCGCACCGGCGCTTTTAAATGCAGAACACAACAGGGAACACAGCTACAGTCAACGCTTGCACGTTTGCATAGCTGAACACTGCGTGCCTCTAGCCAAAATCATGTGAGAGTTATACCCAATAGTACTGGAGCTATGTTTTTTCTTTCAGACGCGGATTGGTTTTAAACTACTCACAAGCTGCTGTTTTTGATTTGACAACAAACACCATTGGTTAGCTAGCTAGTCATGTTACCTAGCAACCTGATAACTTGACCACTGACTAGGCTATGCACATTTGGATGGCACAGGAAGAACTGAAAAGGAATAGGCTCCTCAAAAATATCAAAGTTAGGCTGCATATGCAAGAGTGGGGTGTGTATGATTGTGTGTATGTGTGAGAGAGAGGTTGGGTGTTTCACATTTGTATTGTCATGTGCACTAGTCCAGTGAGATGCCGTTCCTCCTCTTTCCCAACAAAGCAGTCAACAATATCATAGTCAATATTGTGAGAGTGGGAGGGAGACTGCGTAGGGCTATGTGAGTAAAGGTATCTGAACAGTACAGATGGTTATAATGCTTTCATCAGTTTAAAAGCTCTTTGTTCTTTGTATCCAAAGATACAAGTTATTTTTACCTAGAATGCTTTAACAGTACTTAAAATGGTGTGTTTAAGAGAAATAGAGAGTGTGTCTGTACTGTGTACAAGTGTTACACTTCAAGAACATTGATAAGAGGGAGTAGGCCTACATAAACATTGGGAGCATTACAAGCTGTAGCTATGTTAGTGACTTTTGTGTTGTTTATGGTGAAAATGCTATTAAAAGATTCTGATGTAGATCAGTTTGTGTTTCCTTCCCTTACGATCAAAGCATTGTATGCCTGTACCTCAATGCACTACTTTTTTAATGGAAACATCTTTCTTTAGGGACAAATTTGAGCACATTTAAAAACGTTGACTAATACGATTTACTAATGCCATTAACTTGATTATTGTTATCGTTTGACAGCCCTAATACCTACACATACCCAGACACTAACAAACACCTACTGTACATGTTAAAGTAGTTTAGTCAGGTCATATCTGACTTCTATTTACCCACAAGATACTTATGTCCACCATGATGGGTTTAAAAACAATGAAGTCATTCTGCAACTACAGTATAGGACTCAAACGTAGTGGGGTTGGATAACTCCATGCTGAAAGTGTGTTTTATTATCTGTGTTTGTATGTACCTGAAGGAGTGTAATCTGTATCACCTCTCTTCAAGGAGAAGGAGGAGGGTCCAGATGTGCTGCTGGTGAAGGAGGAGGACCTGGGGAACCCTGAGGAGACCATGGTCATGGAGGACAACCAGACAACTCCTCCTGAACCCAAAGAGGAACCAGCTGAGCTGTACAGGACCACACACAATCTTACTGAGGTGAGCCCACTGTGAACTGGGTTGTTCCACGAAATGAGTGCCTTTTTAAAAAACGTTTTAAGTTGAAATTGTCCACCAATATTACATTTTAAAAGCCTGTTATGGGGCCTCCAGAGTGGAACAGCTGTCTAAGGCATTGCATCGCAGTGTTGAGGCGTCACTACAGCCTGGGGTTCGAGGAAGCATGACTCGACCTTCGCCTCTCCCGAGCCCGTTGGGGAGTTGCAGCGATGAGACAAGATCGTAACTACCAATTGGATATCACGAAAAGGGGGGTAAAATTACAAAAACAAAAATATACACTATTCCCGATTTTCTGGAACCCAACTTGCCGTGGCTATTGATAGAGATTTCTGTGCATGTGCTGGATTTTCTTTTACGTAGCTGCTGCCCACTCTGCTGCCTACGTAGCTAAAATTGATACAGTATTGTTTTCCTCATCAATCGGCACATAATACCCCATAATGACAAAGTGAAAACAGGTTTTTAGAAATGTTTGCAAATTAAAAATGCTAAAAAATAATAATAATACCTTATTTACGTAAGTATTCAGATCCTTTGCTATGAGAAATTGAGCTCATGTGCATCGTGTTTCCATTGATCGTCCTTGAGATGTTACTACAAATCAATCTACAGACAATATCCCATAATGACAAAGCAAATCAGGCTTTTAGAAATTTTTGCAAATGTATTAACAATTCAGAGCTGGAATATCACATTTACATAAGTATTCAAACCATTTACTCAGTACATGAAGCACCTTTGGCAGCGATTACAGCCTCGAGTCTTCCTGGGTATGATGCTACAAGCTTGGCACACCTGTATTTGGGGAGTTTCTCCCATTCTTCTCTGAAGATTCTCTCAAGCTTTGCCAGGTTGGATGGAGTGTGTCGCTGCACAGCTGTTTTCATGTCTCCTGAAAGGGTTGTTGTCCTGTTGGAAGGTGAACCTTCGCTCCAGTCTGAGGTCCTGAGCGCTCTGGAACAGGTTTTCATCAAGAATCTCTCTGTACTTTGCGTCGTTCATCTTTCCCTCGATCCTGACTAGTCTCCCAGTCCCTGCCTCTGAAAAACATACCCACAGCATGATGCTGCCAACACCATGCTTCGCTGTTGAGATGGTGCCAGGTTTCCTCCAAACGTGACGCGTGGCATTCAGGCCAAAGAGTTCAATCTTGGTTTCATCAGACCAGAAAATATTTTTTTTCATGGTCAGTCCTTTACTGTAGGTGCCTTTTGGCAAACTCCAAGCATGCTGTCATGTGCCTTTTACTGAGGAGTGGCCACTCTACAATAAAGGCCTGATTGGTGGAGTGCTGCAGAGATGGTTGTCCTTCTGAAAGGTTGGGATATTGTGTGAAAAAATATTTTATTTATTTTAAAATAAGGCTGTAACGTAGCAAAATGTGGAAAAAGTTGAGGGGTTTGAATACTTTCCAAATGCATTCTTATTGGAAAGATCCTAGATCAGTACTCCTACTCTGAGACTTATTGTGGATACGGCCCCAGTCTTGGTTCATGTCATTTTAATGGTCCGTTCTGTCACTTTTCAATCTCATAATCATAATTTCCAGCACCAAATCAGTGCCTACATATGCGAAAACAAGACCGTTTCTATGATCTGTGGTTAAAAAGATAAGGTCTAAAAAAACACTTCTCTGTGACATCTCTGGGTAGGTTTGAAAGTTTTAAAAAAAACATACATTTTCAAAACCTGTACTGAGTTTCTAGCCCACGGGGGGGTATTTTCTTGCTCCCCACATCACCGTGAATCTTAGTGTTTGAAAATCACCTTTTTTTTTATGTCATCCGGTAGAATGTTTTTATTTAATATTTTTTTCTACTAAACTTTAGAAATGTGCCGTTTCCATGGTCAAGCAGCTGCACACAAGCAGATCCCCATGCGCAATGCCGAGCGTCGGCTGGAGTGGTGTAGAGCTCGCCGCCATTAGACTCTGGAGCAGTGGAAACGCGTTCTCTGGAGTGATAAATCACGCTTCACCATCTGTCAGTCCGACAGATGAGTCTAGGTTTGGCGGATGCCAGGAGAACTCTACCTGTCCTAATGCATAATGCCAACTGTTAAGTTTGGTGGAGGAAGAATAATGGTTTGGGGCTGTTTTTCATGGTTCAGGCTAGACCCCTTAGTTTCAGTGAAGGGAAATCTTAACACTACAGCGAAACAGACACCCGGCCAGTCCCAGATCCCCATCATTCCCTGGAGAAGGAAACTGAGATTTCGCAGAAAAAGATCAGGTTGCCTTGTGAGGATTAAGTAACAAATGGCTAATCTGCCTTTGCCTTCCGTCCTGTTAGCTTCAATCGCTGGAAAATAAATGGGACGAACTGAAAGCACGTATATCCTACCAACGGGACATTAAAAACTGTAATATCTGATGTTTCACAGAGTCGTGGCTGAACGCAGCTCTCCCTCGCCCTCCATTTGGCAAATATGACCATAATTATATCCTCCTGATTCCTGCTTACAGGCAAAAATTCAAGCAGGAAGCACTAGTGACTGTCTATAAAAAAGTGGTCAGATGAAGCAGATGCTAAACTACATGACTGTTTTTCTAGCACAGACTGGAATATGCTCCGGGATTCTACCGATGGCATTGAGTAGTACACCACAAAAGTCACTGGCTTTATCAATAAGTGCATTGAGGACGTCGTCCCCACAGTGACTGTACGTACATACCCCAACCAGAAGCCATGGATTACAGGCAACAGTCGCACTGAGCTAAAGGGTAGAGCTGCTGCTTTCAAGGAGCGGGACTCTAACCCGGAGGCTTATAAGAAATCCCGCTATGCCCCCAGACAAACCATCAAACAGGCAAAGCGTCAATACAGGACTAAGATCGAATTGTACTACACCGGCTCCGTTGCTCGTCGGATGTGGCAGGGCTTGCAAACTATTACAGACTACAAAGGGAAGCACAGCCGAGAGCTGCCCAGTGACACGGGCCTACCAGACAAGCTAAATATGCTCGCTTCGAGGCAAGTAACACTGAAACATGCATGAGAGCATCAGCTGTTCTGGACGACTGTGTGATCACGCTCTCCGCAGCCAATGTGAGTAAGACCTTTTAAACAGGTCAACATTCACAAGACCGCAGGGCCAGACAGATTACCAGGACGTGTACTCTGAGCATGCGCTGACCAACTGGCAAGTGTCTTCACTGACATTTTCAACCTCTCCCTGTCTGAGTCTGTAATACCAACATGTTTTAAGCAGACCACCATAGTCCCTGTGCCCGAGAACACTAAGATAACCTGCATAAATGACTACACGTCTGTAGCCATGAAGTGCTTTGAAAGGCTGGTCATGGCTCACATCAACACCATTATCCCAAAAACAGCACGAACAGATCCACAGACTCCACACTGCCCTTTCCTACCTGGACAAAAGGAACACCTATGTGAGAATGTTTCCTCCAAATGTGGCGCGAGGCATTCAGGCCAAAGAGTTCTATCTTGGTTTCATCAGACCAGAAAATATTTTTTTTCATGGTCAGTCCTTTATTTATTGACTACAGCTCAGCGTTCAACACCATAGTGCCCTCAAAACTCATCACTAAGCTAAAGACCCTGGGACTAAACACCTCCCTCTGCAACTGGATCCTGGACTTCCTGACGGGCCACCCCCAGGTGGTAAGGGTAGATAACAACACATCCGCCACCCTGATCCTCAACACGGGGGCCCCTAAGGGGTGCATGCTCTATCCCCTCCTGTACTCCCTGTTCACTCGTGACTGCACGCCAGGCACGACTCCAGCACCATCATTAAGTTTGCTGATGACACAACAGTGGTAGGCCTGATCACCAACAACGATGAGACAGCCTATAGGGAGGAGGTCAGAGACCTGACAGTGTGGTGCAAGGACAACAACCTCTCCCCAACATGATCAAGACAAAGGAGATGATTGTGGACTACAGGAAAAGGAGGACCAAGCACGCCCCCATTCTCATTGACAGGGCTGTAGTGGAGCAGGTTGAGAGCTTCAAGTTCCTTGGCGTCCACACCAACAAACTAACATGGTCCAAGCACACAAGACAGTCGTGAAGAGGGCACAACAAAACCTATTCCCCTTCAGGAGACTGAAAAGATTTTACATGGGTCCTCAGATCCTCAAAAGGTTTTACAGGTCCACCATCGAGAGCATCCTGACGGGTTGCATCACTGCCTGGTATGGCAACTGCTCGGCCTCTGACCGCAAGGCACTACATAGGGTAGTGCGTATGGCCCAGTACATCACCGGAACCAAGCTTCTTGCCTTCCAGGACCTCTATACCAGGCAGTGTCAAAGGAAGGCTCGAAAAATGGCCTCTTCTACGCTGCTGTAACTCTCTGTAATTATCTATGCATAGTCACTTAAATAACTCTATCTACATGTACATATTACCTCAATTACCTCGACACCGGTACCCCCCTGTATATATCCCCGCTTTTGTTATTTACTGCTGCTCTAATTATTTGTTGTTCTAATCTCTTACTTTTTTTTTTGTATTTCCTTAAAACTGCATTGTTGGTTAAGGGCTTGTAAGTAAGCATTTTACTGTAAGGTGTACCCTTTGTATTTGGCGCATGTCACAAATAAAATTTGATTTGACAATGACATTCCAGAAGATTCTGTGCTTCCACCTTTGTGAAAACAGTTTGGGGAAGGCCTTTTCTTGTTTCAGCATGATACCCCCATGCACAAAGTGAGGTCCAGACAGAAGTGGTTTGTCAGGATCGACGTGGAAGATCTTGACAGGCCTGCACAGAGCCCTGATCTCAACCTCATCTAACACCTTTGGGATGAATTGTAACGCCGACTGCGAGCCAGGCCTAATCGGCGAACATCAGTGCCCGACCTCACTAATGCTCTTGTGGCTGAATGGAAGCAAGTACCTACAGCAATGTTCTAACAGCTAGTGGAAAGCCTTCCCAGAAGATTGGAGGCTGTTATCGCAGCGAAGGGGGGACCAACTCCATATTGATTTTGGAAAGAGATGTTCTACGAGCAGGCGTCTTCATACTTTTTTTTAATAAAAAAAATATATATATTTTAGGTAATTGAGGTAATATATTCATGTAGATAGAGTTATTTAAGTGACTATGCATAGATAATTACAGAGAGTTACAGCAGCGTAGAAGAGGCCATTTTTCGAGCCTTCCTTTGACACTGCTTCCACGCTCTCCCCAATTTCATGGTATCCAATTGTTGTAGTAGCTACTATCTTGTCTCATCGCTACAATTCCCGTACGGGCTCGGGAGAGACGAAGGTTGAAAGTCATGCGTCCTCCGATACACAACCCAGCCAGCCGTACTGCTTCTTAACACAGCGCCGCACCAATTTGTCGGAGGCTACACCGTGCACCTGGCAACCTTGGTTAGCGCGCACTACGCCCGGCCCGCCACAGGAGTCGCTGGTGCGCGATGAGACAAGGACATCCATACCGACCAAGCCCTCCCTAACCCGGACGACGCTAGACTAATTGTGCGTTGCCCCACGGACCTCCCGGTCGCGGCCGGTTACGACAGAGCCTGGGCGCGAACCCACTGCGCCACCCGGGAGGCCAGTCTTCATACTTTTAGTGTGTGTTGACACTGTTATTGTGCTGGAGATAATGAAAGTGAGGTTGAAAAGTGGTGGAGTTGCCCTTTAAGTGTGAGACCATGCCTTTGAAATATCAAATCATTGGAAAGTGTCACGTAATCAAATCAACCAATATGTTTGCATAATATTCATAGCAATCTCTCAATCAATCCCTCAATCCCCAAATCAGAAGATGCTCCATGGCAGGGTTCTGATATCAGATTTCTTGATCCAACATCCTCTCACTCTGTATCTCTTACAGTCAGTAGACATGGAAGATGGGAAGCCTGATCTGCTGCTAGTCAAAGAGGAGACAATAGAGGACAGACCAGAGAGCATTGATCTGCTGAGTGCACTAAAGATTGGGGAGCAAGGTAGGGGAGTCATGCATATTTACATTTTAGTCATTTAGCAGACACACAACCAGAGCAATTAGGGTTAAGTACCTTGCTCAAGGGCACATCAACAGATTTTTCAACTTGACGGCTTGGGTATTCGAACCAGCAACCTTTGTTTACTGGCCCAAAGCTCTTACCCGCTAGGCTACCTGCCTACATACAGTAATAGATCTTAATTGGGAATTGTGATGCGCCTGGCTATTTTCTTTTCTTCTATAATGTCTTCATTCATGAAATTAAATCAATAGAACTTATGTTTACGTGTAAAAACAGACATTATAATGTACGAACTTCACCAGGTAATTGTCACAAAAAAAACTCCATATGTAGAGTTCTCTGCCATGTTTTTAAAGTCTATTTCTTAACCTCTTCCTGCAGGTGGTTGGCTGGAGGCTAACAGAGGAGACTGGACAACAATTTTGGATTCCCAGACCCAGACTGGTGCAGCCAAGAGCCCAGGGGACAATGTCACTGAGCAGGCCAGGACCAGAAGCGACATAGTGGAGGTCAGTGGATGGGACAGCATCCTCAACTCTGGGCTGGGGAACAACACTGTTATCCACAACCATAAACAGACAGTCGAACACAAAACAACAACCGAACTTGACAACAGTGCGAGGTGTAGATTTGATCCACGGGGACTGGTAGGTATCCATATGCGGCAGGAGAGACAGGAGAGAACAGAAACAGACTCTGCAAACGATGCTCCGTCCTGCTCCTATAGTTGTGATTCAGAGAGACTGATGGCGCCTCAGGTTGACCTCCTAACAGGTGCTGCCTTCAGCATACCTTCTATAGGATCTATCAACTGGAACATGGAATCTGCGACAACACAGACCCTCCCTGGCCTTCGTCCTCCTCACACTCTCCTCATGTTAAACCAGACCTCAGACAATGCCAGTGCTTCAACACTAAATGGCTACACAAACCCATTGACAAATGACAGTAGTAGTGATGCTATCAGTAGATCCGGTGGCAAAGAGAAGCTCTTCCCATGTTCGTTCTGTGGGAAAGCCTTCAGTTTCTGCAAACAGGTGATCCACCAGAGGGTGCACACGGGGGAGAAACCATTCGGCTGCCACCTGTGCCAGGCCAGTTTTTCACAATCGTCCAGCCTGAACAGGCACCAGAGAGTCCACACTGGGGAGAAATCCTACAGCTGCCCCCAATGTGAGAAGAGATTCTCTCGCCAGCACCAGCTGAAGATGCACCTCAAGGTCCACACGGGGGAAAGGCCATTCGCCTGTACTCAGTGTGGGAAGAGGTTCTCGGAGAGGAGATACCTCAAGATGCACCAGCAGAAAAAACATTCCACTATAACATAGAAAGTAACCATTCCACTTGATAGCTTCTGACGTTTAGATCAAACCCTGCATTACAGGTAGACGCAGCAAGATGACATAGATGCAGCCAGTAAACAGTACTTGTGGGTCAATCGTTGAAGTGCAAGGGCCATACATGGTGTGATATATAAGGCATGTAATACAATATTGTGTTACAGCCTGAATTTAAGATGTATTTAATTTATATTTTTTTGTCACTCGCCTACACAATACCTCGTAATGTCAAAGTGGAATTATGTTCTTCAAAAGTATTACAAATGAAAAGCTGAAATGTCTTGAGTCAAAAAGTATTCAAACCCTTTGTTATGGCAAGATTAAATACATTCAGAAGTACAAATGTGCTTAACAAGTCACATAATAAGTTGCATAGACTCTGTGTGCAATAATAGTGTTTAACTTGATTTGTGAATGACTACCTTAGTCAAGCAGTGAATTTCAGACACAGATTAAACCACAAAGACCAGGGAGGTTTTTCAATGCCTCACAAAGAAGGGCCCCTATTGGTAGATGGGTAAAAATGAAAAAAGCAGACATTGAATATCCCTTTCATTACACTTTGGATTGTGTATCAATACATCTAGTCACAACAAAGATACAGATGGCCTTCCTAACTCAGTTGCTGGAGAGGAAGGAAACCACTCAGGAATTTCACCATGAGGCCAATAGTGACTTTAAAACGGTTACAGAGTTTAATGGCTGTGATAGGAGAACACTGACACAACAACATTGTAGTTACTTCACAATACTAACCTAATTGACAGAGTGAAAAGAAGGAAGCCTGTACAGAATAAACATATTCCAAAACATGCATCATGTTTGCAACAAGGCACTAAAGTAATACTGCAAGAAATGTGGCAAAGCAATTCACTTTTTGTCCTGAATACCAGTGGTGGAAAAAGTATCCAATTGTTATACTTGAATAAAATATAGATACCTTAATAGAAAGTTACTCAAGTAAAATACTACTTGAGTAAAAGTATTTGGTTCTAAATATACTTAACTATCAAAAGTAAATGTGTAAATCATTCCTTATATTAAGCAAAGCAGACATCACCATTTCCCTGATTTTGAAAATGTACGAATAGCCAGGGGCACACTCCAACATGATTTATAAACGATGCATTTGCGTTCAGTGAGTCCGCCAGATCAGAGGCAGTAGGGATGACCATGTATTATCTTGATAAGTGTGTGAATTGGACCATCTTCATGTCCTGCTCATCATTTTAAAATATAACGATTACTTTTGGGTGTCAAGGAAAATGTAGGGAGTAAAAAGTACATTATTTTCTTTACGAATGTAGTGAAGTAAAAAGTAAAAGTTGTCAAAAATATAAATAGTAAAGTACAAATACCCCCAAAAACTGCTTAAGTAGTACTTCAAACTATTTCTACTTATTAAGTACTTTACGCTACTGCTGAATACAAAGTGTTACGTTTGGGGTGATGGGGTTCACCTTGGGGTCATGATAGGGGCTGCACCAAATGATTGATGTATTATAATAATTGATTATGCTTATGTTATATTAATAGAAGGGCAGGGCTATAAGACTCCTCCTCCACTACACTTGTAGGGTCTTGGAATACAGATTAGCAATATATATGCATTATAAGGTTTAATATTGTTCCCCAGTTCTTTTCTAGTCTCTGCTTCTTATAAGAAGCTGTCTGAGAGATGTGTGAGTTATTGCAGTCAAAACAGGGTGTCTGTGAGAAAGCGCCTCAAGACTAAAAGAGATTCATAGACGCAAAACCCTGCAGGGTAGTGAATGAGATAAGAGACTAGTCAGACATACCACTATAAAGCAACTTGGGGAGTGGAAAATTACTGCTGAGCCCTTAGAAAACACTGGAACTATTGTCTCTCCTGCAGGTTTGTATAACTGTATATGCATGGGCTTGGTCTCATGAGTAGAAGGTGTTGACGTAGGCAGTTACATCACTAGGGGTTGACTGTAAGAGTATTAAAGCAACTTGGACCCTTTCCTATTTTGCAGAACTTACTCGGAAACATGCGTGCTATGTTCCCGTTGTCAACTTCTGTCTGCAATTGCATTAATAAAGGTTTTTGATTGATTTACTTAAAGATATTGTCTGATTGCTGATTTCACCAATAAGCAAATAATTGACAAGGAACCTACCCCCAACATTGGTTGGAGGAGATTCTACACCATGGTGCCGGAGCTCCAAAATAAACAAGGTAAGCAGACATCTGTTTAATCTAAGTCTGTAATTAATTGGCATTCACTGGTGTGGTTTCCCTCTAACAAGTAAGTGGCACCTCACTCACTCTAACATATATACATACACTTTGAATATGACATAGTCGAATTCTAGATTAGAGAAATTACATAACGGGCTATTGGTGAAATGCATGATGTCAATATATATGATGAATAAAATTAATGATTGATGACTTTAATTTTTAGTTTGGGTGGTAATGCAGCGACCATTACTGAATACTAGTTATTTTATTTTTTGAGAGGTGATTCAGTAATAATCATCTATTTTATTTTGGGTGTTAATGCGGAGACCATTACTGAATAATAGTTTTTTTTTATTTTGGAGAGGTGGTTCAGCGATAATACTCATCTATTTTTTATTTTGTAGAGGTAATTCAGTGACAATTACCCAATACTAGTTATTTTGGTTTTGAAGAGGTGGTTCAGCGATAATCAGCTATTTTATTTTGGGTAGTAATGCAGCGACCATTACTGAATACAAGTTATTTTTTATTTTGTAGGCAATTCAGCGACAATTACCCAGGCCACCTTGACCTATGGGAGGGTGGTTTATTTTTTATTTTTGTGGCTGTAATTCTATGTGAAGTTTACCCAGTGAATGTAGAGTTGTTTATGAATAGTGCGTTGTATGTTTCATTTGTTTGTTTGTCTGTGGATTGTGGCGGGGTTTTTGGGTAATAAAAGGTCATTTGAATAAAAGGCTGAACATATTTGTTAGTGACACCTTCTTACCATAGGACAGTATAGAAAACCCTTTTAGTATACCAATACAATTATTACAAGGAAGTCCTGAAGAGATTTTAATTGAAAATAACTTTGTGACGCTATCACTAGGGGGCACTGGTGTATAACATTACTGTTACGCTGCACCCGTAAAATAGACTTTAATTCTTAATATTATATGCGGTTGTCTCTGTGAGGCCCGTGTGTGAAATATATTTGAGTTTAGTAGAACCATTTACTATAGCCTTGATTAAGTGAAAGTAGAATTTGGATTACAGTATCATCCACTGTTGTTTAACACATACTGAAAGGAGATAGAGAAGCATTTATATAGGCATATGTCTACATATTACACCCACTTTAGGGTAACCCTATAGAAATTGGGAAAAAAGATGGACTTCTTGTTAATCCAACCACGGTGTCAGATTTTAAAAAAACTTTACGGTGAAAGCAAACCATGCGATTATCTGAGAACAGCACCCAGCAGACAAATCATTACAAACAGTAACCAGCCAAGTAGACAAAACTCAGAAATGGCGATAAAATTAATCACTTACCTTCTTCATATGGTTACACTCACAAAACTCCCAGTTACCCAATACATGTTTGTTTTGTTCAATCAAGTCCCTCTTTATATCCAAAAACCTCTGTTTTGTTAGCGTGTTTTGTTCAGTAATCCACTGTCTCAAACAACATCTTGTGAAATTGCAGAGCGTGAAACTCAACAAAACAGAAATTCTCATAATTGACATACATAAAAGATACAAATGTTATACACCAGTTTAAAGATAAACTTCTTGTTAATCCAACCGCTGTGTCAGATTTCAAAAAGGCTTTACGGCAAAAGCAAACCATGCGATTATCTGAGAACAGCGCCCAGCAGACAAATCATGACAAACAGTTAGCAGCCAAGAAGAGGAGTAACAAAAGTCAGAAATAGCGATAAAATTGATCACATACCTTTTGATGATCTTCATATGGTTGCACTCCGAAGGCTCCATGTTACAAAATAAAAGTTTGTTTTGTTCGAAAATGTCCCTCTTTAAGTCCAAAAACCTCAGTTTTGTTCAGTAATCCATTGGAACAAAGCGCGGTCACAACAGACAGACGAAAAATCTTAAAAGTACCATAAAAGTTCATAGAAACATGTCAAACAATGTTTATAATAAATCATCAAGTTGTTTTTGTAAAAAATAATAGATCTTATTTCAACCGGACAAAAACTTTGTCAATAGAAAAGGAGAAACAAGAAAGGCGCGCTCCCGGTCACACGATGGACTCATGTCTCGAAATTTCCACTGTCCTCTCATTGAAAGTGCTGTTTCTCCCTCATTTTTCAGAGTAAAAGCCTGAAACAATGCCTAAAGACTGGCCACATGTAGTGGAAGCCATAGATATTGTGAACTAGGTTATAAGTCTTTGTATGGTGGATAGGCTTTCAATGGAAAAAGAGGCATTTCAAAATAATAGCACATCCTGGATGGATTTTCCTCATGTTTTCGCCTGCCATATCAGTTCTGTTATACTCACAGTCATTATTTTAACAGTTTTGGAAACGTCAGTGTTTTCTATCCACATCTACCAATTATATGCATATCCTAGCTTCTGGACCTGAGTAGCAGGCAGTTTACTTTGGGCATGCTTTTCATCCAAAATTCCAAATGCTGCCCCCTACCCTAATGAGGTTAAGAAATGGCATGTCGGGACAGAGATGGCAGGAGAAAATAGATATCCAATGGATGGTTCATTCAACAAGACTAGGTTGGATTTAGTCAAGGAGATAATTCAGACAAGAAAAATTGACAAAAAAGAAGGGGGAAGAAGAAAAGTCCTCTTGTATCAGAAACTGTGATAGGAATGATGATACTGGAAGGACAGATCTTCATGGACAAGGCTACCGTGACCAAACTAAAGCTGGAGAGAACAATTAGAGTGCGGGAGGGAAAGAAATTAGTCAGGACAGAGGCAGAACAGGAGTACTCCCCACCTCCCCGCACCGTGTGAATATCAACCCAAAGGACCCCCGGGTGACTATACACAGATCTACCCTCTCATACCACTGACAGAAGAAAATGGAGAAGCAACCGCAATTATCCTCAAGGGGACTCTGATGAGGGAGGTGGATGACACGACAGCAGCAACAAAGCGGCATGAGAACAACAGTTCCTGGAGGGAATTTCCCTCGACACCCCAACTCACTCCACAAAAAGGTACAGACTGGAAGACCCTAGACATATGGCCGCCTGTAGAAAACAAACTAACTACTGTAATATTCATGTGTAAACATACTGAATTATAATTTGATGCATTTTACCACCGTATCATACTGTGCTATGATTGGTTAAGACCACCCAGATGGTTAGGTCATGGTCAGTTGATCATGGTTGGAGATACGTGAATATGCCAGTTATAACTAGCTAATAAAGAGCTACGTTAAGAAATATCCTGTAGTACTGCATTTTATTATTTTGTACAAAGCGTGCAAAACAAGACATCTACTAAAGAAGTTCAAGAAAAGTACAGTGTTACCATCCATTGGTGACCTATTCAGAGGCCAGAGAGAAAGGGAAGAAAGAAAGAGAGAAGATAGATACAATAAGTTGTATACATTTCGAGAAGAGAAAGAGAAAGTTGAAGATCTGCAGGTGCTAATTGCTGATAAGATTAAAGAGACAATGGACATAGATGATGTGGACAAAAGTAAAAAGCTAAAAGAGGAGGTGGGCCCGACAGAGCCCCTCGTGACTGGAACAACACTCAATGCTGGACCTGTGGGCAGTTGGGGCATGTGAGTTCGCAGTGTGGGGGAAATTAAAGAGGAAGAGGTTACAACAGGGGCAGAGTAAACTTTGGGCCTGGAAGAGGAAACTTTGCTAATGACAGAGGTCAGCCATGGCCAATGTGAAATCAGAACACCAACAGTTCTTATTTCCCTCAGAATCAACAATGAAGGCGCCCGACTCCCCTGCTCCAGTGTCCCCAGTATGAATTCAATGATGGAAGAGCCAATGGTTACTCTTAATGTTAATAATGGATATGACCTACCATTTCTAATAGACACTAGAGCTCACTGTTCCTGTTTAGGCAAACCTGGACAAGTTGTTGGGGCTTCCCTGAGCAAATCATCAGTAACAATAACAGGGACATTGGGACAGCTCAGGAATGTGTACTGGACAAAGACTTGTTTGATGAACCTCTGCTTGACTCTGACATGGTGCTGTTCGTTGATGGTTCTGCTTACATAGATCAAAGCACAGGGAAGAAACATGTAGGATTTGCTGTAGTAGATGTGGAAGGTGATATTGAGGTTATACAGCCCCTACCAGAACATTTATCAGCGCAACAGGCAGATTTATTAGCTCTGAACACAGCTGGTGAATTAGGGGAAGGGAAGGCCCTTACTGTCTACTCAGACTCGGCATATGCTATTGGGGTTTGTCTGTCCTGGTGTGGGGTTTGGAGAGCAGGAGGGTTTACTTATACCACAGGCACACCGATTAAAAACAGACCTTATGTTGAACAGTTGATTGAAACTATGTGAAAACCTCACAAATTGGCTATTGTTAAGGTTGAGGAGTGATTATGCTAGTATTGGTAACAGCATAGCTAATGAGGTGGCCAAATTGGCTGCTTCCCGTTGTCACACACACGCATTCTATTTTTAGTCGTTTGTGTCATCTGAAGCTACTGATCTTGAGAAACAGCAGCAGGCTGATATTCTTAATCATCATGTGTGGAGGGGGAGAGGGTGTGCTCTCTGTCCTAGGTCTGGCTTATGGCTACATCTTTTGTCTGGCATGCCCTGTTTACCATCAACCATGATCTCTACTATTTGCTGATTGGCTCATGGAGTGCGCCATTCATCAAGGGGGGATATGGAGGAGACGATTTAGGAGGAGAAGATTTCGGATATGGAGGAGGAGAAGATTTCGGCCCAATGGTTTTTGTCAAAATTTGAATCCGCACGTAAAAAACAGTTCATTTATCGTTGCGTGACATGTTTGTTATATAACATAGACAAGGGAACTCCACTGCAACCAGGGAAGTTCTCCACTCCAAAAGGACCATTTGTCCACCTTGCTATGGATTTCATAGACATGGTAGAGCGAAAAGAAAGAAAGAGATACTGCCTGGTGATAATTGACAGGTTCACCAGGTGGGTGGAAGCATTTCCCACCACCAACTGCGATGTGTGAACAGTTGCAAAAATGCTAGTCAGGGAAATTATACTCCGGTTCGGAGTGCCTGAGGTTTTGTCTGCAGACAATGGGACCCATCTCATAGGAGATATGATTGCCCAAGTGGCCAAAATGATGGGTGTTGACCAGAAGTTTGTGTCCATCTATCACTCGCTGAGTAACGGGAGTTACTGAGAGGGCTAATTAGACTCTGAAAGGCTCCCTTGCCCATCAGCCATTCCACAGGAATGACATGGGTAGAGGGATTGCACCTTGTCCTCATGAAAATGCACAGCAGCCTTAACAAAGGCGTTGAGTGTACACCTTACGAGATGTTAACAAGATGACCCATGAACACACTAGGTGTGCGAGACCTATGACTGACCGACAGATAGACATAACTGAGGCACAGTGTGATCACATTGAGTACATGAAAGAACTAACTTCTATTGTCAGTTTTCTCCACTCTCACACTATCACAGGTGAGGATCCAGATGCTCTGACCATCTCCGTAGGAAACTGGGAGAAAAAAGAAAATAGAACCAGCCAAGATGGATGGGACCCTTCCAGGTGACCATGGCAACACCAACTGCAATCCGGGTAGCGGAGAGGTCTGGCTGGCATCATCTCTCCCACTGCAAGCATCTCCCAACCTGAATGCCATTGATGAGCGACTAGAGGGAGGGAGAGCAGGGCCCCGAGAATGGTGCATTTCTGGTTTCTCTTAATCCCATTGTCTATCTCTTCTCAGGAGGAATGGGAGTATAGACAGACTCACCCCACCTCACCAGCATTCCAGGAACCTCAGGAGTAGTTTCTCCCTTTAGCAGGCCATCCCTGGGATCAAATGGATCTGGGGGATTTGCCTAATCTGTTTGATTTCAGAGGAGAATATTATGATTGAAGCTGTGAGACTAATTAGTCGCAAAAGGGGGAAATGATGGTGTTCACCTTGGGGTCATGATAGGGGCTGCACCAAATGATTGATGTATTATAATAATTGATTATGCTTATGTTGAATTAATAGAAGGGAAGGGCTATAAGACCCCTCCCCCACTACATTTATAGGGTCTTGGAATACAGATTAGCAATATAAATGCATTATAAGGTTTAATATTGTTCCACGGTTCTTTTCTAGTCTCTGCTTCTTATAAGAAACAGTCTGAGAGATGTGTGAGTTATTGCAGTCAAAACAGGGTGTCTGTGAGAATGCGCCTCAAGACTAAAAGAGATTCATAGATGCAGAACCCTGCAGGGTAGTGAATGAGATAAGAGACTAGTCAGACATACCACTATAAAGCAACTTGGGGAGTGGAAAATTACTGCTGAGCCCTTAGAAAACACTGGAACTATTGTCTCTCCTGCATGTTTGTATAACTGTATATGCATGGGCTTGGTCTCATGAGTAGAAGGTGTTGACGTAGGCAGTTACATCACTAGGGGTTGACTGTAAGAGTATTAAAGCAACTTGGACCCTTTCCTATTTTGCAGAACTTACTCGGAAACATGCGTGCTATGTTCCCGTTGTCAACTTCTGTCTGCAATTGCATTAATAAAGGTTTTTGATTGATTTACTTAAAGATATTGTCTGATTGCTGATTTCACCAATAAGCAAATGATTGACAAGGAACAAGGAACCTACCCCGACAGGGGCAAATCCAATACAAGACATTACTGAAACCTCCATATTTTCAAGCATAGTCGTGGCTGCATCATGGTATGCTTTTAATTGTTAAGGACTGGGGAGTTTTTCAGGATAAAAAATAAATGGAATGGTGCTAAGCACAAGTAAAATCCTAGAGGAAAACCTGGTTCGGTCTGCTTTCCACCAGACATTGGGAGATTCATTCACCTTTCAGCAGGACAATAACCTAATTCACATAGCCAAATCTACACTGGAGTTGCTTACCAAGACGACAGTGAATGTTACTAAGTGGCCGAGCTGCAGTTTTGACTTTAATCTACTTGAAAATCTGTGGCAAGACCTGAAAACGGTTGTCTAGCAATGATCAACAACCAATTTGACAGAGCTTGAAGATTTTATTTTAAGAATAATGGGCAAATGTTGCACAATCCAGGTGTGGAAAGCTCTTTGAGACTCACCAAGAAAAGACTCTCAGCTGTAATCACTGCCAAAGGTGCTTCTATGAAGTATTGACTCAAGGGTGTGAATAGCAGCACCTGGCCGTGCTGCTGCTCCAGTTTCAACTGTTCTGCCTGCGGCTATGGAACCCTGACCTGTTCACCGGACGTGCTACCTGTCCCAGACCTGCTGTTTTCAACTCTCTAGAGACAGCAGGAGCGGTAGAGATACTCCTAATGATCGGCTATGAAATGCCAACTGACATTTACTCCTGGGGAGCTGACTTGCTGCACCCTCGACAACTACTGTGATTATAATTATTTGACCATGCTGGTCATTTATGAACATTTGAACATCTTGGCCATGTTCTGTTATAATCTCCACCCGGCACAGCCAGAAGAGGACTGGCCACCCCTTATAGCCTGGTTCCTCTCTAGGTTTCTTCCTAGGTTTTGGCCTTTCTAGGGAGTTTTTCCTAGTCACCATGCTTCTACACCTGCATTGCTTGCTGTTTGGGGTTTTAGGCCAGGTTTCTGTACAGCACTTTGAGATATCAGCTGATGTAAGAAGGGCTATATAAATCAATTTGTTTTGATTTGAACTCTGACATATACATTGTGAAAGCTCTTAAAGTTACAATGTTTCCATTATGACGTCTTTTATGATATCACCAAACAATAAATGATCTGACATGATTGTTCTTTAAGCCCCCCCACCGTTTCCCACATTCTTTGTGTAGAAATATTGTTTCAATGTCCAACCTTTTGATGTTAAAGTTGTGGGGCAGTCTCTCGCTACACACAAAGGATTTTTGACTTTTCCATACTGCAGTGCACGAGAGAGGAAGTTTACGACCGGTCGTTAAAGTCCTAGAACTGCCCCCCCCCCCCCTTTCCTCTCTGATGGGAGAGAGAGGGGAGGGTCTCTCTTTGATCCTAACCCAGGAAGGAAAGTCATGACAAAGGGTTGTATTTGCACTAACAAATATATCTTAGCACTTAAATGGAATGTACAAAATCTGGTATATGTTTTGCCTCATTGTCGACTGGTATAATTTTGAATTGAGAACATATAGCTCAACATGTAAACAATGTGTGAGTTGAGCTATTCTCTGATTCAGATGACAGGTGCCCATAAGGCCAGTAATGCCATCATACTGTGGGCTTGTGGTTGCACTGGTGATGCATGCTAAATGGATTTAGATAGCTGATATACTGAGGCAGAGTGACAATCAAATAAAACAGATTGGGGCTCTTACAACTATACAAAAATACAAAAAGGAAATGTTAATTTGAAAATACACAGAAACTTTACAGACAGAACCCCTTCCCTTCTTTATTGCAGGATTGTGATTAACCAACATTGACACTAGTTCATTTTGAATAATAGTTTAACACTTAAAACAAGTTTAAGCACTTCACTTCAAAGAATCAACACTTCATCACAACAAAATGTACAAATAAGCTAACTCATATGTAAAGACTAGACAGCATAGTCTAAACAACAATGGATTTGCATTAAAACATTTAGTCATTTAGCCGACACTCCAGAGAAATTAGGGTTACGTGCCTTGCTCAAAGGCACAGACAGATTTTTCAACCTAGTCAGCTTGGGGATTTGAAACAGCGACCTTTTCTAACCAGCTCTTAATCGCTAGGCTACCTGCCGCCCTAGATGATTGAGTAGTAACAAGAAGTGGGCTATTATTACTAAAGAATAATTTTAGGTGAACAAAAAAAAGCTTGCTCCACTGATCCCTGATCTACTGGGTGAGCAGACTTCTATTCCAGCTGAGCAATAGCACACTTGATTATCAACTCATTAGATTTGATAAGTTGAATCGGGTGTGTTATTGCTGGGCTGAAACAGAACCCTGCACACCCAGCAGACATCCAGCAGGGTTGGCCTGCTCCAATTGTAATAGGTTTATACATTATGTTTGATTTGTAACTGTATTTCTGTATACAATATGTGCGAACATACTTTAGCTCAATATAAGCCAGTTGCATGGTAGGAAACGGAAGGGAAAAAAACTGCCCAATCAAAACCATCTAATCTATAGCAGAGCACTTTCCACACAGAGCACTTTTCCCACTACAGTGCCTTGCGAAAGTATTCGGCCCCCTTGAACTTTGCGACCTTTTGCCACATTTCAGGCTTCAAACATAAAGATATAAAACTGTATTTTTTTGTGAAGAATCAACAACAAGTGGGACACAATCATGAAGTGGAACGACATTTATTGGATATTTCAAACTTTTTTAACAAATCAAAAACTGAAAAATTGGGCGTGCAAAATGATTTGGTTACCGCAACAGCATTCTGCCGAGGACACCCAAACCAGACAGGCCCCTGCCAAGCCCAAGGAGCCTAACCCTCCCTGGAAGTTGCTGTAGCCTTGATTGGGATATTTAGCCTACATTGGCTATTGGTTGAGATGCAGGGCCCATTCCAGCTTGGTATGTCAGGGTGGGCAATGGGAAATGTGAATTGGATCAAGTTGGAGGTAATAATGCGTTTAGGTTACAGTTTTAATTGACATGCATGAATACACCACACCAAGAGCTTTTCTCCTGAAGGGTTTTTACATGACATGCTCTATTCTGATTTAGCCACTATCTCCTGTATTCCTTACCCTGAGTTGGCTCTAGAAAATGTAACCTCCATATTTATTCCCCTGGCAGATAAACACGCCCCTTTTAAACAATTCAGTCAAAGATACAGTTGAAGTGAGAAGATTACGTACACTTAGGTTGGAGTCATTAAAACTCGTTTTTCAACCAATCCACACATTTCTTGTTAACAAACTATAGTTTTGGCAAGTCGGTTAGGACATTTACTTTGTGCATGACACAAGTCATTTTTCCAACAATTGTTGACAGACAGATTATTTCGCTGTGTCACAATTCCAGTGGGCCAGATGTTTACATACACTAAGTTGACTGTGCCTTTAAACAGCTTGGAAAATTCCAGAAAATGATGTCATGGCTTTAGAAGCTTCTGATAGGCTAATTGACATCATGAGTTAATTGGAGGTGTACCTGTGTATGTATTTCAGGGCCAAGCTTTAAACGCAGTGTCTCTTTGCCTCTGATCTGGCGGACTCATGAATGCTTTGTTTGTCAATTACGTCTGAGTGTTGGAGTGTGTCCCTGGCTATCCATACATTTTAAAACAAGAAAATTGTGCAGTCTGGAATGTAAAATTATTACGTGACTTTCACTTTTACTTGAGTCATTTTCTATTCAGTTATCTTTACTTTTACTCAAGAACAACAATTGGGTACTTTCCCCACCACTAGCAGTACCATATTTCAAAGACCAGCACGCATAGCTTTATAATTTAACCACACTTTGAGCTATGATGCCAACCAATATCATCCCTTTTCTTCAGTGTAAACGGGGCTTGCCGTTTGGTGTGATGCAGAACCGGTAAAGAGCGAAAGACTGAAGTGACCCTGTCTGTACTTTTTTTCAGTGTTTAGACGATAAAGTAATGTTAGAATATATAAGTTATCAGTTGAGAGCTTTTGTTTTCCGAACCACCTAGTGTTTTAGTTGTCAAACTTTATGGTCATGTTGCAGCAGTGTGTAGGAAGAATATTCTGAGATGTGAGAAGTGTGCAGGAGGGCATGTGACAAAAAAAGTGGGTTTCAGCGGAAAAAGCTCTGTCAATTTCTGGGTATCAGAAGTGTCTGGTGTGAGAGAGACAGTGAGGTTGCCAGGGTTCAAGCAGTGCAGAAAGTTTCATGCTGAGGCAGTGAGGAAAGTAGATGAGGATGTGCAAAGGGTGAGGGAGTCTGAGAGGATCCATGTGAGTAGTAGGCCAGTACAGAGTGATCCAAACATTTTGTGTTTTAGTAAGGTTGGCTACTTGGCATTCATTGCTCTGGTCATTAACCCCTGACATGATACCATTTTAGATAGCTTAAGAGCTCTAAAAAAAGAAAAAAAACTAACATGTGTATCCTCAGATCAGCTGTACAGGGGGCTGGTTTGGGCACGTGTTTTCACCTCTCTTTTTCCTCCCTTCCATCCCCTCCCTCTTTTTTCTCCTGTCATCTGCCTGATGCCTCTCCTGTGTCTGCACCTCATAGTTCCCCTAGGAAACCTGTAAGGGAGAGGGAAATGGAGAGACAGGAGAGGTTCATCTTAGGGACAGTTCCAAGAGGCAAGAATGGAAACGAACACCATGCAAGAGGCTACATAGAATTGGTGTGTCCTTTCCTCACTGAGTTGGTTCTGTCTTCCAGCAGTCAGGTTGGAGTCTCTTCTGCTCCTCTTCTGTTCGTTGGCTTCAATGGTGTACATCCTCCTCTCATCTTCTTCCCCAAGATCACAAGGATGCAACGGTGTGTCCTGTTAATCACTCTATTATTGATCTACTGGTGTCATGTGACAAAATGTTTAAATTGTGTTGAAATTGAATTATAATCCCTCAAAGTTTCCTGTAATTAAGCTATAAGGCACGAGGGGGTGTGGTATATGGCCAAAATTCCACGGCTAAGGGCTGTTCCTACGTACGACGCAACGTGGAGTGCCTAGATACAGCCCTTAGCCTTGGTATATTGGCCATATACCATAAACCCCCGAGGTGCCTTATTACTATTATAAACTGGTTACCATCGTGATTAGAGCAGTAAAAATAAATGTTTTGTCATACCTGTGACATAGGTACGGTCTGATATACCACGGCTGTCAGCCAATCAGCCTTTAAGAACCACCCGGTTTATAATATACAATAAACTAGTGTTTTTCCTACCTTGTAGCTGTCATAATATGGCGATGTTATGCTTTGCATTGTTAATGACAATGTATTACTGATCTAGCACGTGACAAAATGTTTAACATCAAATTTGATTGTTAAAATTTAATTAGGTTCCCTAATATACAGTAAAGAAGTCTTTTTCCAATCTTGGAGCTGGCACAGTATGGGCATGTTATGCTTTGCCATGTTAATAACAATGGATTATTGATCTACTAGTGGTACACATAAAAAAATATACAAATCTACCAGCTATAGCTAAAGTTATTTTTTATAAGGCGCGAAATGAAATAAACGATTAGGTATCATTTTCATTCTGGAAGATTGAGTAAGTGTGCTTTAAACTGTTTGCTTGGAATGATTTGAAGCTATCGTCTCTATCTGTGCATGAGCGTGCATCCGACTCGGCGTGACAATTGCATGGATCCTGGTTGCAGTTCGAGCTATTGTGTTCTCCTATTAAAAAATGTGGAAACTAGGAGTGCTCCTAAGTAGTATGGAACCCCCCCTGAGTAGAATGGACCCCTTCTTTTAATGTGACACAATGCATAGGAAAATGTGTATTGTGCAGTATGTACAGTGCATTCAGAAAGTATTCAGACCCCATCCCTTTTTCCACATTTTGTTACGTTACAGCCTTATACTAAAGTGGATTAAAAAATGTTTTATCTACACACAACACCCGATAATGACAGAGCGAAAACAGGTTTTTAGAAATGTTTGCAAATTTAATTTAAAAAAAACCAAAAAACATACCGTAATTAAATAAGTATTCAGACCCATTGCTATGAGACTCAAAATTGAGCTCAGGTGCATCCTGAGACCATTGATCATCCTTGAGATGTTTTTTACAACTTGATTGGAGTCCACCTGTAGTAAATTCAATTGATTGGACATGATTTGGAAAGGTGCACGTCTGTCTATATACGGTACCACAGTTGACAGTGCATGTCAGAGCAAAAACCAAGCTATAAGGTCAAAGGAATTGTCCGTTGAGCTCCGAGACAGGATTGTGTTGAGGCACAGATCTGCGAAAGGGTACCAAAAAATGTTTGCAGCATTGAAGGTCCCCAAGAACATAGGGGCCTCCATCATTCTTAATTGGTCCGGTCTGATGAAACCAAGATAGAACACTTTGGACTGAATGCCAAGTGTCACGTCTGGAGGAACCCTGCACCATCCCTACGGTGAAGCATGGTGGTGGGAGTGTTTTTCAGCGGCAGGGACAGGGAGACTAGTAAGGATTGAGGGAAAGATGAACGGAGCAAAGGACAGAGAGATCCTGCTCCAGAGTGTTCAGGATCTCAAATACAATCAAATTTATTTGTCACATACACATGGTTAGCAGATGTTAATGCGAGTATAGCGAAACGCTTGTGCTTCTAGTTCCGACAATGCAGTAATAACCAACTAGTAATCTAACTTAACAATTCCAAAACTACTACCTTATACACACAAGTGTAAAGGGATAAAGAATATGTACATAAAGATATGAATGAGTGATGGTACAGAACAGCATAGGCAAGATGCAGTAGATGGTATTAAGTACAGTATATACATATGAGATGAGTAATGTAGGGTATGTAAACAAAGTGGCATAGTTAAAGTGGCTAGTGATACATGTATTACATAAAGATGCAGTAGATGATATAGAGTACAGTATATACATATACATATGAGATGAGTAATGTAGGGTATGTAAACATTATATTAAGTAGCATTGTTTAAAGTGGCTAGTGATATATTTTACATCAATTTCCATGATTAAAGTGGCTGGAGTTGAGTCAGTGTGTTGGCAGCAGCCACTCAATGTTAGTGGTGGCTGTTTAACAGTCTGATGGCCTTGAGATAGAAGCTGTTTTTCAGTCTCTCGGTCCCTGCTTTGATGCACCTGTACTGACCTCGCCTTCTGGATGATAGCGGGGTGAACAGGCAGTGGCTCGGGTGGTTGTTGTCCTTGATGATCTTTATGGCCTTCCTGTGACATCGGGTGGTGTAGGTGTCCTGGAGGGCAGGTAGTTTGCCCCCGGTGATGCGTTGTGCAGACCTCACTACCCTCTGGAGAGCCTTAAGGTTGTGGGCGGAGCAGCTGCCGTACCAGGCGGTGATACAGCCCGACAGGATGCTCTCGATTTTGCATCTGTAGAGGTTTGTGAGTGCTTTTGGTGACAAGCCGGATTTCTTCAGCCTCCTGAGGTTGAAGAGGCGCTGCTGCGCCTTCTTCTGACGCTGTCTGTGTGGGTGGACCAATTCAGTTTGTCCGTGATGTGTACGCCGAAGAACTTAAAACTTACTACCCTCTCCACTACTGTCCCGTCAATGTGGATAGGGAGTGCTCGCTCTGCTGTTTCCTGAAGTCCACAATCATCTCCTTTGTTTTGTTGACGTTGAGTGTGAGGTTATTTTCCTGACACCACACTCCGAGGGGCCTCACCTCCTCCCTGTAGGCTGTCTGGTCGTTGTTGGTAATCAAGCCTACCACTGTAGTGTCGTCCGCAAACTTGACGATTGAGTTGGAGGCGTGCATGGTCACGCAGTCGTGGGTGAACAGGGAGTACAGGAGAGGGCTCAGAACGCACCCTTGTGGGTCCCCAGTGTTGAGGATCAGCGGGGTGGAGATGTTATTACCTACCCTCACCACCTGGGGGCGGCCCGTCAGGAAGTCCAGTACCCAGTTGCACAGGGCGGGGTCGAGACCCAGGGTCAGACTGAGGCGAAGGTTCACCTTCCAACAGGACAATGAACCTAAGCACACAGCCAAGACCATGCTTAAGTGGCTTCGAGACAAGTCTCTGAATGTCCTTGAGCGGCCCAGCAAGAGGCCGGACTTGAACACGGTCAAACATCTCTGGAGAGACCGTGAAATAGCTATGCAGCAACGCTCATCATCCAACATGACAGAGCTTGAGAGGATCTGCAGAAAAGAATGGGAGAAACTCCCCAAAGAGAGGTGTGTCAAGCTTGTTGCATCATACCCATGAAGACTCGAGGCTGTAATCTGTGCCAAAGGTGCTTCATCAAAGTACTGAGTAAAGGGTCTGAATACTTAGACAGGTGTGTGCCTTTCCAAATCATGCCCAATCAATTGAATTTAATGGGTGGACTCCAATCAAGTTGTAGAAACATCTTAAGGATGATCGGTGGAAACAGGATGCACCTGAGCTCAAATTCAAGTCTCCAAGCAAAGGGTCTGACTAGTAAACTCAGTTTTTCACCATTTCTGTCATTTAATCCTAGTAGAAATTCCCTGTCTTAAATCAGTTAGGATCACCACTTTATTTTAAGAATGTGAAATGTCAGAATAATAGTAGAGAGAAGTATTTCTTTCAGCTTTGATTTCTTTCATCACATTCCCAGTAGGTCAGAAGTTGACATACACTCAATTAGTATTTGGTAGCGTTGCCTTTAAATTGTTTAACTTGGGTCAAACGTTTTACGTAGCCTTCCACAAGCTTCCCACAATAAGTTGGTGGAATTTTGGCCCATTCCTCCTGACAGAGCTGGTGTAACTTAGCCAGGTTTGAATGCCTACTTGCTCACACACACTTTTTCAGTTCTGCCCACAAATTTTCTATAGGATTGAGGTCAGGGCTTTGTGATGGTCACTCCAATACCTTGACTTTGTTGTCCTCAAGCCATTTTGCCACAACTTAGGAAGTATATTTGTGGTCATTGTGGAAGACCCATTTGCGACCAAGCTTTAACTTCCTGACTGGTGTCTTGAGATGTTGCTTCAATATATCCACATAATTTTCCATCCTCATGACGCCATCTATTTTGCGAAGTGCACCAGTCCCTCCTGCAGCAAAGCACCCCCACAACATGATGCTGCCAACCCCATGCTTCACGGTTGGGATGGTGTCCTTCGGCTTGCAAGCCTCCCCCTTTTTCCTCCAAACATAACAATGGTCATTATGGCCAAACAGTTCCATTTTTGTCAAATCAGTGGGTCAGTGTTATGGGATTTTTATTAATAATGACTAAATGATGTATACATTTAATGTAGAATTATAACTAACAGAATTTTACCCTGTCTTTCTATTAGTGTTAAATAATGTTTGTTCATTAGGAAGGGGTTATATAGCATAGATCTAGGAAGAAAGGAATGTTTGTGGGTGTAGAAAGAGAATGAAGACGAGCATTAACCTATGTTTGAACCGACCTGGCTGTAAATCTAGGGAGATAAAAGGACAGGGAGAGCCCCTCCAGAGCTCCAGTATCTGGGTGAGCCTGGAACTGTCAGCTGAGTGGTTATAAACTGTGGTGAGACTCATGAGAACATCCCTATGTTGGGTAGGTTAGGATGGTATAAAAGAGATGTATTTGTAAATGCACGAGAGAGCTCTCGCAAATAAATCTGGATCTGATCAATTGTGAGCTGGGAATTCTGTCTATTTTATTTAAGACCAGAACTTTACAACCTCTGGGTATCAGACAGATAAAGATAAATTGGAATCAATTAACATTTTGTAAGCGATATCCAGGTGAATGGCACAAGTTTACTAGATAAGAAATTCATTTATTAAGGGATATTTTCTACAGGAATTATATTCCTTCTTGCTATATTTTGTTGTGTTTCATCGTTTGATGTAAACTGGTGCTGTGCTTGGCTCACTCCACACAAATGGTGACCAATAAAGTAAAGGTAATCTCCTTTAAGATTATCAATAGATTCTACCCATGTAATATCTTGATTTCAGCAGGTAGAGCGTTGGAACAGTAACCGAAAGGTTGCTGGATCGAATCCCCGAGCTGACAAGGTAAACATCTGTCTTTCTGCCCCTGAACAAGGCAGTTAACCCCGGTAGGCCGTCATTGTAAATAAAAATGTGTTCTTAACTGACATGCCTAGTTAAAAAATATATATAATAATCGTAATATATACCTGATGTTACCAGTGAATGTAGTTTTTGTATCAATAAACTGAATCTATTGAACACTTATTTAGTAATTGTTTACATGGTGAGGTGTTCTGGACTGATGTAAAAACGATATATTGGCAAAGAAATGCATACAACCATTGAAATATCTAAGTTTGACATATTATTTTACTACACTAATTCCACAATTGAATGTCAGTATGTCATAAATCTCTATTTTATTAGGAATATTTTTCATACAAATTAAAAATGTATGAAGAAAAATACCCCTTTTTCAAAATCGGATTTGGACAAATATTTAGAATCATTCAAACGTATGCCAAACAAAATGTCAATGTATTCGGTACATGTCTGTTTTTGATTTGATATAATGTGGATTTGTATTATTATTTATTTGTGTAATCCTTCTGGCTGTTCTGTTTTTTGTGTTTTGCATGTTACTGTTTAAACTCTTTTGGGATAGGGGGCAGCATTTTCACTTTTGGATGAATAGTGTGCCCAGAGTGAACTGCCTCCTACTCTGTCCCAGATGCTAATAATATTATATTATTATTAGTATTGGATAGAAAACACTCTGAAGTTTCTAAAACTGTTTGAATGATGTCTGTGAGCATAACATAACTCATATGGCAGGCGAAAACCTGAAAAAAATCCAACCAGGAAATGGAAAATCTGAGGTTTGTAGTTTTTCAAAGCTTGGCCTACCAAATACACAGTGTCTATGGAGTCACGTCAACCGTCTTTAGAAACTTCAATGAGGATTCTACTATAAAGGAGGGGCTCATGAGACCTGTTTGAGTCAGTGGTCTGGCAGAGTGTCTCAGGCTCGTGACGCTTGCTCCCGACAGAGTTAGCTCTCGTTCCATGGCTTTTCTTCAGACATAGGAATTCTCCGGTTGGAACATTATTGATGTTTTATGTTAAAAACATCCTAAAGATTGATTCCATACATCGTTTGACTTGTTTCTACGACCTGTAACGTAACTTTTCGAGTTTTTGTCAGGACGAAGTGCTCGCCCCTCATGAAGATGGATTACTGGGCTGAACACGCTAACAACAAGTGGCTATTTGGACATAAATGATGGACTTTTTATAGAACAAATCAGTCATTTATTGTCTAATTGGGATTCCTGGGAGTGCCTTCTGATGAAGATCATCAAAGGTAAGTGAATATTTATAGTGTTATTTCTAATTTCTGTTGACTCCAAAATGGCGGATATTTCTCTGGCTAGATTGGGCTCTGAGCGCCGTTCTCAGATTATGCTTTTTCCGTAAAGTTTCTTTGAAATCTGACACAGTGGTTACATTAAGAAGAAGTCTATCTTTAATTCTGTGAATAACACTAGTATCTTTTATCAATGTTTATTATGAGTATTTCTGCAAAATCACCGGATGTTTTGGAATCAAAACATTACTGCGCGTAACGCGCCAATGTAAACTGAGATTTTTGGATATAAATATAAATATATAAATTAAGATATAAATATGCATTACAATATGTATTGTTTAACATGATGTCCTATGAGTGTCATCTGATGAAGATCATCAAAGGTTAGTGATTAATTTGATCTATATTTCTGCTTTTTGTGACTCCTATCTTTGGTTGGAAAAATGTCGGTGTGTTTTTTTGACTTGTCGGTGATCTAACATATGTTGTGCTTTCGCTGCAAAGCATTTTTGAAATCGGACACGATGGGTAGATTAACAAGAAGTTTATCTTTCATTTGCTGTATTGGACTTAATGTGTGAAAGTTACATATTTCAAAAAAATATTTTTGAATTTCACGCACTGCCTTTTCAGCGGAATGTTGTCAAGGGGTTCCGCTAGCGGAACGCCTGCCCTAGAAAGGTTAATAATAATTTTAAGGCCAGGGACCACAGGCTAATAAGGATATTTTTTCTTTACTCTCATCAGACTGAAACTTTACCAGTTGAAAGTATACATAAATACAAGATATTATATTACAAGTTTTATTTATTTAAAATTTAAAATATGCAAATCGTCCTTAAATATGCGCTAATTTGCATATAATGATAATCTGTTTTTCAACACATTGCTTCAAGGCAGAATGTTTTTTGTTGTTGTTGTATTGTGTTAAGACACTCAATGGTCAGTCTTTTACAGATCAGTTTATTAAAATATTGCCAATTCATGGAATTATTTAAAATACACTTCAGTATGACGGATGCATATATTGCATATATTTACACATAAAATGACACTTAAAATCAGAACGATACAAGATATATATAAAAAAGCCCCTGTAAAAGTCTGACTATAAGACCTAAGAACTTGTGTGTGGAATAATGGGAATGTACGTCCTTTGAAGACTGAGAAAATGAATTGGCGTACCGGGAACATGTCATTTTGAGAAAATGCCCGATAAAGACGCTAATGCAATTAGAATGTACTTTCCAAAAATATGACAATTTATGTCACATTAATGAAACTCTTATTCATATATCACTTCTAAACTGAAAAGTAAACATCAAATATACATTTTACAAATATATTAGCACGTTTAATACATTTGTTTCAAGCAATAGAGCATTTGCTTTGAATACTCGTCTGTTGGGCAAATATGCAGTCTTAGGGCAAATTATCATATCGCTTTGCTCAATTTGTCACATACAAGGATTCTGTATGGCTGTTGAAATGTGCAGAACATTAATCAGCTATGCCTGCCCCATATGTAAGGCCCTCTGAGTTATTGCTGGTGACGCTTTACTTTTTTGACTGTGTCATGGGACCTCTTGGCACACTCCATTGAAGCAGCATCAGCTCTCACAACTCCTCTCTGATTGCTCCAGTGTCACCAAAGTGCTTTCAAGCCACAATTTGTTCATCAACTTTGTTATAGCAGTGGCTCCCTCATTGAACGTGGGTATTGCCGTACTGGCTGTTCCGTCAATGCGGCTTTTGCCCACAAAGACAGTTTTGGGGCATCTTGACCATATTTACAGAGTTCAGACATTCATTTGCATTCTGGGTTCCTCCGTGCTACATTCTTTTGAGGACGTTATCATTTGGCATACAGGTGCCATTTTCTGCGCAACATCTCTATTAAAAATGTATGGCCTCCAAGTTTTTTATGACAGGGTCGATCTTCACCATTTTCTATGGCTCGCTGGTACCAGCACCAATGCACACACCTATCCCGTAGTTGGAAGTGAATCATCTCTTGTTCCAAGTGCCATCGAAGGATACATTAATGTCTATGATGGCATCCTCATTCAGAAACTTTGCTGTGTCTGGGTCTATATCTGCGTATGCTCTTCTAATTATCTTTGTAGCACTCTCCGTTGACTAGTAGCCCTCTGTGAATCTCTGCAACTAAAGTAGGGGGAAAAGTACTTATTATGTCTGTCGACATTACAGACATAACTGCAGGACTAAATATCAGCATGTTACCCTATGTAAATATTAGCATATCAGCATGTATTTACTTTATGTTAAGCTCATTTCTCACCAATCACATTAGGCTACAGCCCTATGACACTGTAGGCCTATGTGACAGTCTCGTTGGATAGTTATGTCTTCCTATTACTCTGTTTTCTTAACTTTGAATACATTTTGCTGGAGCAAGGAAATAAATATTATGTATACACAGCAAGTCACCTGACAATAATGGCCTACTCTCCCTTTTTACTCACCTGTCATGTCTCTGATATGAGCTGAGAAGCAAGGAAGGAATCTCTAGGACTATGCTTATTTTCTTTAGAGCTGCATAACCAAGTCCAAGTCCGTGGGCTAGAAGAACCATCCTCATATTTATATCAAATGCCACATCTCCCGTGGAGCACTCCTGCAGCCTGTCAGGAAATGACTCATCTTTGGGTTAGTAAGAATACAGTAGAAATTAATACAATACAATTACTTTATTCCATCTACGTCAACCTCAGTACGGTAAATATTCAACTGTCCATGTTCTAGACTAGGTTTAGGCTATTGTCTCTCTAAAAACAGGTATTTACAAAGTTAACAAAGGGTTTTAAGGAGAGGTATGTGATTAATTAACCTCTTGCTCCAAGACATTTCACATGATAATTATATTATGTCAGCTAAAAAATGGTTCTCAGATATCCCCTTTTGTACATCTCAAGCCACAATGCTACAATTTCTTCCCATTGTGGACACTCTTATGTCTGATAAGGTTACTCAAGAAGGCAAAGCTCTTGTAACACAATTTACACTTGAAGGGCCTCTCCTTGGTGTGAACAGTCTGGTGCCTCTTCACATAGTTCGCCTCAGTGAAACGCTTCCCACATGTGGGACATGCATGCGGCTTGTCTGCGTCCGACCTAACGCTTGGCCTCCCACGTTGTGAGCCAATGACACCGGAGGTAGAAGCAGGAGCCACCACCCTCAGTTGGTTAGTCTTTGAGCTCCTTCCTTGACCTCTAGCCATTGTATGGGTGTTGTTGGTATTGTGTTCTGTGTTATGGGCTAGGTACCTCTTGTTGTGAACGCCCATCCTGACCATGTCTGTATTGGTGTGGTAAACCTGAGGTAGCTGAGGAAGGCTAGACCCAGGTCTTCTATGATGAGATCCTGAAGGGGAAGAGAGACTTCCTATTAGACTACCACCAGAGGGGTCTCCCACCACTCTCTGTGAAGGCTGAAGCCCAGGGTGACCTGCTCTGTTCATCATGGATACTGTGATGTTTGTATCATAGGAACAGGAGGGTCTATCTCTGTCTCTATCAGCTCCAGGCCCTGCTTCATCCCTGCACTGAGACTGTGAAGAGAAGGGTCTGGGCTGCAGACTGGATCCCTGACTGGAGCCTCTGTCTCTCTGATGACCACCAGGACTGAGGTTGTTCAGTCCACCTGTCCACTGGTTGTGTTCTGTGTGGTGGAGTCTCTGTCCCTCATGGTTCGGTCCTAGTTCCAAATCGGGAAGGAAGCGCAATGGTTCCTGATCCAGGGTTCTGATCCAGGGCCAGGGTTTGTGGCCAGCCGCCTCAAAGTTCCAGTCTCTCCCGCCAGCAACACCTGATATCAGCAGGTCCTCATGGACTGCAGACTGTAAAAACAAATTGCACAAAAGAGCATAAAGGTTTATATAAGAAACGCCTTGCTGTACAAACAGAAACATGATATTATAAAATGTTAACCAGTCAAGCCCATCTCTAATACTGTGATTCAAGTGCGTAACAATATGGAGCCATTGGAGTTTATTATAAAAAATGTCAATTTGTGTTGATCCAAGAATTAAGTATAATGTTTTGGTTCGACTGAGTTAAGGGAAACTCAGTCCCTGCAATGATGCAAAAATAACCAAGTCAGTCAGCACAGAGTCGAATATGTATTTAATTTGAACAAAATAGTCATATACTAACATAACTTTGAAGTACAGTCCTTTTATTGCACAAAACAATGTAACAAGTAGAATAACTTCTCCCTATGGTAACACTTGACCTTTTATTGTAAATCTGGTACCCTCACTTTGATAAAATACATTTTAGAATACTTTGGAAAAGGTTCAACGTTACATTGCACACATCTTCACCACTTCATGTTAAGTAAACATTAATTAAGGCACTATAATTACCTCACTATAAAAGCTGAAGCAGGGATGGGCAACTCCAGTCTTGGAGGGCCTGATTGGTGTCACACTTTTTCTCCATCCCTAGCAAACACAGCTGATTAATCAAATTGCATTCTAAAATGAAGATCATGATTAGGTGATTATTGGAGTCAGGTGTGTTAGCTTGGGCAAAACTGTGACACTAAACAGGTCCTCGAGGACAGTAATTGCCCACCCCTGAGCTAAAGGGACATAGTTGTCACTTTTCATCAGTAAAGCATTTTTACAGACAACATAACACCAACCATATAATATATTCTGCCTCATCATACTTACTATTTCCTCAGTTCACCTCATCTAGTTCCCCACTACATCCAAAACCAACAGAATTAACTACAAAGACTAAGGTAGCTCCTCTCTGAGAACCTCTTCCTGCAGTGCGTACAGGTGCATCTTGGTGCTGGTGGGAGAAGCTCTTCTCACTGTAGGGTTTCTGTAGGGTTTCTCACCTGTGTGGTGCCTGTTCAGTTTGGACGAGTGAGAGAAACTTGCTCGGCACAGATGGCAACCAAACAGATTTTCCCCCGTGTGTATCCTCTGGTGGATCTCCACCTGTTTGGGGAAACTGAAGGCTTTCCCACAGAACAAACACAGGAAGTGCTTATTATGGCCACTGGATCTACTGATAGCGTTACTACTACTGTCATTTGTCAATGGGCTTGTGTAGCCATTTAGTATTGAGGCACTGGCATTGTCTGATGTCTGGTTTAACAGGAGAGTGTGAGGAGGACGAAGGCCAGGGAGTGTCTGTGTTGTCGCAGGGTCCATGTTTCAGTTGATAGATCCTATATAAAGGCAGGCTGAAGGCGGCACCTGTTAGGGCAGTGGTCACCAACTGGTCGATCGGCAAACATTTCAGTAAAAAAAAACAATGATAAACCTTGCGTTCCTATTTATTTGTATTCGTCTCGCGCTGTTGGTGGTAGGTGCAACTGATTCAGCTGTGTTCCCACTGTACCTTCAGGCACATGAAATGGGTCAACTCTGCTATTCCGGCAGGCCCGGAGAGCAAATCCAGAGCACTATAGGCCTACCTCCGGCCAATCGGATGGCTCAGATTACTGTGTCTGCAGTAACATAGCAAGCTTAAAAGAAAGCTACAGCCAAGTTGATACTGTGAGATTTCAAAACGTTTCAAACCATGACTAGAGAAAGACTGTCAACGAACACAGCAAAGAGCTGCTGTTTTTATGAGTGAATTCATGTTTAAGTTCTTACTCAGAACTGTCAACACTTTGTATTCAACACTTTTATAAGCCATAAAATGCACATTCTTCCTACTTCCACTGGCACTACAACCAGCACTGTAGTTGTAATGAATGAGTAGGAAAGTGTGGTAGGCTTGCGTTGTTGTTGTTATTTGCGGCTTGTTTTTGTTTTTTCATATCAAAGAATATTTCGCCTTCTCTGTTCATAGGAGTAACAACATGTGCATGAGGCAGACATAATGGGGTGCGACTCCAGACCTTTTTAGTCAGTGACAGCAGCGGAAAGAGTGAGTGGCAGGACACTGGGAGGCAGAGCCCATCTGCTGCTCTCTCCCTCAGCTGAGACTGACCATCAGATGCAGGCACCATCAGCCCAGTAAAATAAAAATAAACTATTTAAATGTATGCTCACTCAGCTGTGCCTCACAAGTAATACAACAACTGATCTATTGCCGGTGTGATCATGTAGCCTATCTCAAATGTTGAAATATCATTTTTTACAAATTGGCCAAACAATATATTGGCAGGGAAAGTCAAGCAAAGCCAATATGCGGTGATAATGTATTAGGCCTATAGCCTACTTCACAAACCTCATTGCTACAGTACCGTTTTTAATAGGTTCATGTTGCATAAGCTTGCATTTTGACTCAGAAAGTGATCTTTACTCAGAAAAGGTTAGTGACCACTGTGTTAGGGGGTTAACCTGAGGCGCCATCAGTCTCTCTGAATCACAACTATAGGAGCAGCGCCTGTTCTCTCCCGCCGCATACGGACACCTCCCTGTCCTGGATAGAATCTACGCCTTGTCCTGGTCTCAGCCAGTCTGTTGTCATGGAGACTAAGTTCGGATGTTGTTTTGTGATCAACTGTCTGTTTCTGGTTGTGGTTAACAGTGTTGTTCCCCAGCCCAGAGTTGAGGACGCTGTCCCATCCACTGACCTCCACTATATCACCGCTGGTCCTGTCTTGCTCAGTGATGTTGTCCCCTGGGTCCTTGGCTGGACCGGTCTGGAAATCCAAGATGACTGCCCAGTCTCCTCTGTTAGCCTCCTGCCACCCACCTACAAGAAGACGTCAGAAAATAGACTAAAAACATGGCAGAGAAAACTCTACATATGGAGTTTTTTGGTCAATTACCTGGTCAAGTTCATACATTATGTGTATGTAAACATAAGTTGTATTGATTTAATTTAATGAATGAAGAAAATACAGACAAGAAAATTGTCAGGCGCATCACTTTTCCCATTGAAGATCTATTACTGTATGGAGGCTATATGTATTTCTCCCTTACCTTGCTCCCCCATCTTAGGTCCACTCAGCAGATCAATGCTCTCTGGTCCGTCTTCTATTGTCTCCTCTTTGACCAGCAGCAGATGAGGCTTCCCATCCTCAATGTCTACTGACTGTAAGAGATACAGAGTGAGAGGGTGTTGGATCAAGTCATCTGATATCAGCACCCTGCTATGGACCATCTTCTGATTGGGCAATGAAGGATTGCTATGAGTACTATGCAACATGTAAGTTAATTTGCTACTGGTTAGATAACTCAAAGACATTGTCCCACACTTTTGACAAAATATATCAAGACCTGGGCCCGTATCCACAAAGTCTAATATCATTCAGACAGTAGTTCAGTGGGCTCACCTCAGTGAGACTGTGTGTGGTCCTGTGCTGCTCAGCTGGTTCCTCTGTGGGTTCAGGAGGTGTAGTCTGGTTGTCCTCCATGACCATGTTCTCCTCAGGGTTCCCCAGACCCTCCTCCTTCCCCAGCAGCACCTCTGGACCCTCCTTGGGAAGAGAGAGGTGATACAGGTTGCACAGACATACACTCCCTCAGGTACGTACACACAGACAATAACACACTTGGAGTGTTTACCCATCCCCACTACGTTTGAGTCCTATACTGTAGTCACAGAATGACTTCATTGTTATTAAACCCATCATGGTTGATGTAAATATGATGTGGGTAAATATAAGTCAGCTATGTCATCATCAGACAAACCTGACTAAACTATTTTGACATGTACAGTAGGTGTTTGTTAGTGTGTGGATATGTGTACGTATATTTATTCTATCTATCAAGTCTATATTGATTATAAAGCGATTCCTTAATGAAAGTCTAAGAATGAAAAGTCCAATTTTATGTTTATTGAACAAGTGTCAAATACACCATATGAATACCACACGTAAAAATCTGCATGAACTTTTTTTTATTAAAAGTGTCTTGGGAAAAAATGTATTGACGATGGAAGTAATGAAACATGCATTTGCGGACATCATATATCCTACACAGTACAAACACAATATGTAACAGACTTTTTAGGCTTTTATATATATATATATATATATATATATATATATATATATATATATATATATATATATATATATATATATATATATATATATATATATATATATATATGTCACACAATGTCTGGATGCAATATTCTACCCAGGAATATTAAACACTGAAATCGGTTACTCTCGTTATTCCAAATGCATCTGCGGATCTTTTCTGTTGACAACAATCCAAATGAATCTTTGTCTTTAATGCAGGGTTTGATCTAAATGTCAGAAGATATGGAGTGGAGTGGTTTTTCTGCTGGTGTATACTGAGGTAGCTCCTTTCCGAGAACCTCTTCCTGCAGTGCGTACAGGCAAATGGCCTCCTCACGTGTGGACCTTCAGGTGCCTTTTCAGGTCACCTGCCTGGGCGAAGCGCATGGGACACTGGGCACAGCTGTAGGGTTTCTCCCCTGTGTGCACCCTCTGGTGCCGCTTCAGGTCACCAGCCTGGGCGAAGCACATGTGACACTGGGTACAGCTGAAGGGTTTCACCCCTGTGTGGACCCTCTGGTGCCTCTTCAGGTTGCCCGCATGGGCAAAGCGCATGTGACACTGGATACAGGTGAAGGGTTTCACCCCTGTGTGGACCCTCTGATGGATCTCCACCTTCTGGGAACAGCTGAAGCCTTTGTTACAGAACATGCAGAGAAACCGCTTCTCTTTACCACCCGTTGTTGTTGCCCCTTCCCGCTCCTTGGCCTTTTGATCATTTGAGTTCGATACCTGTTCGAAAAGGACGCTGCCTTGTGAATTGGAAGGTGCCATCAACATGGTCACTCGGTGTAAAGGGGAGTGGGTTGCGACATTTAGATTGGTCTCTAAGCTTTCCCTGTAGTCTAAGAAGTCACTTGTGTTGCCCTGCGAGTGTCCTTTTCCTAAGTGAGTCTCGTCTGCATTCCATGTCAGAGGAGCGTCATCCTCCACTTTCACAGTCACCTCATCTACAACCAGTCCCTCCCCTTTCTTATCTAGGAACCCTTCAGAGTTTACACTACTACTGTACTGGTTCCAGTCCCCTCTCATTGGATTAGTCTGTGTATCTAAGCCCACAGGCAAGTCACCAGACATCATCTGTGTCCCTGTAGCATATGAACAGGACGGATCATTGTGAGTCTGTAATGAGTTACCTGAGTCCTGATGGGACAAAACCGTCCTCGAGCTACCGTAAAGTATATACTCTGTGCAGGGAGCAGGGGGACAGCCCAGTCGCCCCAGGCCCGTTAAAGTCTTTGTGTCTGACTTGAGGACGGCGTTCGGCGTTCCACTGACCTCCGTGCCGCTTCGTTGGGTCCTGGGCTGCACTGGGGCAGTGGTGGGTTCATCCGTGGCTACAGGGGGCTCTCTAGCCGCACCAATCTGGATGTCTCTGCTATGCTGTGGGTCCTCCTCTCCTTCAGACCTCTCCTGCTTGACCCCAGGACCTGCAGCCTCTGCATCTGCAGACTGACATAAGAAGAGAGGAGGTTATTACCGATACATGAGTTGAGTTGGATAACAATGTCGTAGGGAAGATAACAATGCCTCTATGGCAGATTAATTAGGATGTACATGTAAGCAAGTGAATAGCTGAGGGGAGCCTTTCTGAAATAAACAGGCCACGTTTGATTTACAAATAACACAATTTTTATGCAACACTATTACACTAACCTCTATCATGATAATGTGCTGGGTTGAGGTTCCACTCCCCTCATCAACAGTGATTGGTTGGTCATCTCTCCATGTATTGTGTCCCACAGGCTTTACAAAGCTCCTGTGGCCTCCAGTGAGATGTCCTTCACCTGAGAGCGTTTGGGGGAAAGAGGTGGTTAGGTTAGCTACTGTCAATGTTCAACGGTATATTGTACATTATTGACAATGTCTAGAAATGGCAAGGACATAAGGTAATTTATCTTGATATACAGGGCGGTAGGTAGCCTAGCGGTTAGAGCGTTGGGCCAGTAACCAGATGGTTGCTGGTTTGAATACCCAAGCCAACAGGGTTTTTACTATCTATGTATTATGTTCCATGTATTACATTATTTTCATTGATTAAATCATAGGCAATGCTGTAAATTAATAATCAGGTTAGAATATATTGTTTCTTTGCTAAATAATCTGGGGAATTATTGCATACTATCCAAAAACGGACCAAGACCCAATTCTGGGTAACACCTATGAACACATGTGCAGCTGAGAACGGGGCGACAACCCATGCCTTCTGCAAAATGTAACGTTACCTCTTGACATTCCTCTGTATTTGTCGAGGATCTTGACACTGCTGGGTCGATTGGCGAGGACGCGCTCCCGTGACACCTTCAGTTCCAGTAGCTGTAGTCTCCTCCGCAAAGACCTGTTTTCTTTCTGGCTTTGAGTTATTTCCAAACGAAACACTGCATAGTCGTCGTCTACAAGTTTACAGATTTCTGCCACGGCTGCATTCGCTAGCACCTCCATAATGGAGGCTATTTGAGTTTGAAAAACCATACAGTTAGCCATTGTTAGCAGCTAGCTAGCTAGCGTTACCTAGATAACACCTATCAACCAAGTCCTGTCTCCAAAGCGAATTAAAGACTACATGTCGTAAGTATGTGATGCTGTGCAGTTAAATTATTCATATTTTGTATTACAGGGTGTTAATAATTAATACAATCTAAATAACAACAAAAACGCTAACGTGGAAAATGTTCTTAGTGTTCACTTCCGTTTACACTCTTCTTCGTGTGGCTTTCCCGGCAGACTAGACGCTTAGTTGCGTATTGCTGTCTTTCACAGGTCGTAGTGTGAATTTCACATTTTGTTCACAGAAAAGTAGATTGGGGGGATTTAATTGCACCACCATTTTACCCTTCATACACGCCACTATTCCCAACAAACACACCACCTCTTCCCACTACTTTGGCCCTAAAAGTTATCTCCTACTACTACCAAATCAATCTTCTGGAATATCTGTTCCATCTGTGCAGTGCAATTAAGACAATGGGATGACTCTGTTCAACATGAATGGAGATCAGGGATTTATTGTGGGAATTTAAGTCATCAAAGTATTATTACATTTCACTTGTTTTTCTTACAATGTACTCATATATACATTTTATTATTGTATCGGGTATTTTTTAAAATATATTTTGTGTTAAAATAAAGCAAATGTTATGTCTTTTTTTTGCATAAATAAACATGGTTCTTGAATATATTAATACATTAACATAAAAGGGAGGAACAAGGCTGCAACCACCAATCACTTGCTCCGTCTACCCAACCTGTACTCACCTAGACTTTCACGTTCTCTTGCATAATTCAACGAGCGAGTTAAAAATCAACATGTTTAGCTCTAGATTACACCTATCTAAACATACATTACATTGTGAGATCAGACGTAATATCACTATGCAGAAAAATGTATCCATGCTTTTGTTACTTCTAGGTTAGACTACTGCAATGCTCTACTTTCCGGCTACCCGGATAAAGCACTAAATAAACTTCAGTAAGTGTTAAATACGGCTGCTAGAATCCTGACTAGAACCAAAAAATTTGATCATATTACTCCAGTGCTAGCCTCCCTACACTGGCTTTACTGCTAACCTACAAAGCATTACATGGGCTTGCTCCTACCTATCTCTCTGATTTGGTCCTGCCGTACATACCTACACGTACGCTATGGTCACAAGATGCAGGCCTCCTAATTATCCCTTGAATTTCTAAGCAAACAGCTGGAGCCAGGGCTTTCTCCTATAGAGCTACATTTTTATGGAATGGTCTGCCTACCCATGTGAGAGACGCAAACTCAGTCTCAACCTTTAAGTCTTTACTGAAGACTCATCTCTTCAGTGGGTCATATGATTGAGTGTAGTCTGGCCCAGGAGTGTGAAGGTGAACGGAAAGGAGCCTGAGTAGGCCCCATCACCAGCAGCAGGACCCAGAAATGATTCATGTGAAGAAAGTGGATTTTGTGGATTTTATAGCGATAGGAGTAAATGGCACCGCACAAGTTGAAAAGAAGTCAAGAAAGATAGACTTCACTTCTGCAACGGAACACTTTTTAGGATTAAAATACATGGAGTACTGTCTCATGCAGTCCCACCCTCTCAGGCTCCAGAGCCTGAACAGGGTATTTTGTTTTTCATGACTGAAGGAAATGGGATTTTTCCCATCCCCATAATGGAATTCACATTTATTTTATGATTTTTTTTCCCCCCACCCCCGTCCAGTTGGTGGCGGCAGTACACCATTTGCGTGTAGTTCGCCATAAAACCTCACAGAAGAAGAAGTTAACGGAAGTAAGCGTTGACCAAGAACAATTTTCACGTTAGCGTTTTTGTTAGATTCATTAGCACAAATGGAACTCAAACTATGACTAATTTAACTGCACATCATCACATATTTGCCCCAGGTAGTCTTTAATTTGCGTTGGAGACAAGACTTGGTTGATAGATGTTAGGTAACGCTAGCTAGTAGCTGTTAACAATGGATAACGGTATGGTTTTTCACACTCAAATAGCCTCCATCATGGAGGTGCTAGCGAATGCAGCCGTGGCAGAGATCTGTAAACTCGTAGACGACGACTATGCAGTGTTTCGTTTGGAAATTTCCCAAAGCCAGAAAGAAAACAGGGGATTGCGGAGGAAACTACAGCAACTGGAACTGAAGGTGGCACGGGAGCGCGTCCTCGCCAGTCGTCCCAGTAGTGTCAAGATCCTCGACCGATACAGAGGAATGGCAAGAGGTACATTTAGCAGAAGGTCGAGCTGCGCGGCCTGTCTCCCCACTGCACTTGTGTAACTTTAGATGTGTTAACCAGAATTGAGTCTTGGTCAGTTTTTGGATAGTATGCAATAATTCCTCTGATTACTTCGCTATCTTGCACAAACACACCATATCATATTCTAACCAGGTTCTTTATTTACTGCATTTCCTATTATTTATGTATTGAAAACAATATAATGCCTAGAACATCATCAATTGATCTATAAATAGTATATCAAGAAGTTATGCAAAGTGTTATTTTACATCCTTGCCAATTCTAGACCGTGTCAATAGGTTATAATATACCGTTGAGCATTGACAGTAGCTAACCTAACCACTTCTTTAATTAAGCAATAAGCCTGAGGGGATGTGGTATATGGCCAATATACCATGGTGCCTGGGCTGTTCTTATGGACAATGCAACACGGAGTGTCTGGATACAGCCCGTAGCCGTGGTATATTGGCCATATACCACAAACCCCCAGAGGTGCCTTATTGCAATTATAAACTGGTTACAAATGTAATTATAGAATGTTTTGCCATACCTGTGGTATACAGTCTGACATGGCTGTCAGCCAATCAGCATTCAGGGCTCGAACCACCCAGCTTATAACCCCTAATAATTCTCTCAGGTGAAGGACATCTCACTGGAGGCCACAGGAACTTTGTGAAGCCAGCGGGACACGGTACATGGAGAGATGACCAACCAATCACTGTTGACGAGGGAAGTGGAACCTCAACTCAGCACGTTATCATGATAGAGGTTAGTATAATAGTGTTGCATTAAAAATGAGTTACTTTGTGAATAAAATGTGTTCTGTTTATTTCAGAAAGGCTCCCCTCAGCTATTTACTAGTTTCCATTTACATCGTAATTTAACTGCCATCGGGGAGTTTGTTAGACTTCCCTATGACATTGTTATCCAATTCAACTCATGTACCAGTAATAACTTCCTTTCTTCTTGTCAGTCTGCAGAGGCAGCAGGTCCTGCGGTCAAGCTGGAGAGGTCTGAAGGGGAAGAGGACCCATGGCACAGTAGAAACATCCAGACTGGAACGGCTGGCGTGCACCCTGTAGCCACAGAGGACCCCACCACCGCCACAGTGCAGCCCAGGACCCAACACAGCATCACGGAGGTCAGTGGAATGCCGGAGGTTAGTGGAACGCAGAACGTCTTCCTCAAGTCAGAAACAGATATCGAGACTTTAACGGTGCTGGACCGACTGGGCTGTCCTCCTGCTCCCCACTCAGAGCATTTACTTTATGGTAACACGAGCCCGAGGACAGTTTTGTCTCATCAGGACCCAAGTGACTCGTTACAGACTGGCAATGATCCATCCTGTTCATACTCTACAGGGACAGAGATGATACCTGGTGACATGCCTGTGAGCTTAGATACACAGACTAATCCAATGAGAGGGAACTGGAACCAGTATAGTAGTAGTGTATATTCTGAAGGGTGCCTAGATAAGAAAGGGGAGGGTCTGGTCGTAGATGAGGTAAAAGTGGAGGGCGACACTCCTCTGACATGGAATGCAGACGAGACTCAGTTAGAAGGACACTCGCAGGGCAACACTAGTGACTTCTTAAACTACAGGGAGAGCTTAGAGACAAATCTAAATGTCGCAACCAACTCCCCTTTACATGCGTTCAGGGATCGCGACCCAGTGTCTAAGTCGATGGCACCTTCCGATTCACACGACCGCATCCTTTTCGATCAGGTATTGAACTCAAACAACAGGGCTCGAGCTCAGGCTCAGGGAGGGGGAGCCACATCAGGCAATAGTAAAGAGAAACGGTTCCTCTGCATGTTCTGTAACAAAGGCTTCAGCTGCCTCCAGAAGGTGGAGGTCCACCAGAGGATCCACACTGGGGTGAAACCCTTCAGCTGTACCCAGTGTCACATGTGCTTCAGCCAAGCTGGCACCCTGAAGAGGCATCATAGGGTCCACACAGGGGAGAAACCATTCAGCTGTACCCAGTGTCACATGCGCTTCGCCCAGGCTGGTGACCTGAAGAGGCACCAGAGGGTCCACACGGGAGAGAGGCCCTTCGCCTGTATGCACTGCAGGAGGAGGTTCTCAGAGAGGAGTTGTCTCAGAACACACCAGCAGAAAAACCATTCCACTGTATAACATAGAAAGTAAAAATTCCACCCAACAGTTTCTGACTTTTAGATCAAACCCTACATTAAAGACAAAAATGTGTTGTCATTGTTATCAGCAGAAAAGATCCACAGATGAATTTGGAATAATGAGAGTAACAGATTTCAGTGTTCAATATTACTGGGTAGAATATTGAATCCAGACATTGTGTGATATATAAGGCATATAAGCCTAAAGTCTGATACATATTGTGTTTGTACTGTGTAGGCTATATGATTTTCACAAATGCCCTTTTCATTGCTTCCATTCAACAACTTATTTTTTCCCCCCCAAGACACTTGAATGAATGCAGTTGTTTTTGTTGATGTGTATGTGTGGTTTTCATGTGATATATTTAACGCTTGTTTATGTTTAATAAACACAAAATGTGACTTTTCATTCTAAGACTTTCATTGAGACTCTTTACTATACATCACATCTGATCTCACCCTATTCTGCATACATACAACAGTGCTTTATAACCAATATACACTTACTAAATATACCTACACATACCCACACACTAACAAACACCTACTGTACACGTCATTATAGTTTAGTCAGGTTTGTCTGATGATGACTTTTGACTTATCATAGCTGACTTGTTTTTACCTACATCATATTTATGTCCACCATGATGGGTTTAACAACAATGAAGTCATTATATAACTACAGTATAGGACTCAAAAATAGTGGGGATGGGTAAACACTCCATGTTGAAAGTGTGTTTATCTGTGTGTATGTACATAGGAGTGTATGTCTGTGTAATCTGCATCACGTCTCTCTTCCAGGAGGAGGAGGGTCCAGACGTGCTGCTGGTGAAGGAGGAGGGGTGTGAGGAGGGTCTGGGGAACATGGTCATGGAGGACAACCAAACTACACCTCCTCCTGAACCCACAGAGGAACTAGCTGAGCAGTACAGGACCACACACACTGAGGTGAGCCCACTGTGAACTACTGTCTGTATGGTATTAGGTCAGGACCCACATCCACAAAATGTGTCAGAGTAGGTTTGCAGATCTAGGAGCAGTTTTGCCTTTTCTATTTGGAAAGATCCTAGATTATCACTTGTACTCTGAGACTAGGTGCCCAGGTCTTGATTATTTTTGTTTTAAGTGTGGGACGATGCCTTTGAATTATTCGTTGATTTTATTACTTGACACTCTTTAAAGTTACATGCTAGCTGTACCTGAAGACTTCCAGTCTTTGCGATAAGCTGGCTCGCGAAATTGCCTCTAACTTCTTGCATACTGGACGCAGAGACGTAAAAATGGTATCCACAGGTTAATCTGACTGAGGAAGTAGATCATTTCAAAAATCACAAACTATCCCTTTAAAGAGTGTCAAGTACTCAAATCAACTAACACGTTTGCATAGTATTAATAGCAATCCCTCATTGCCCAATCAGAAGATGCTCCATAGCACGGTGCTCATATCAGAATTATTGATCTAACATCCTCTCTGTATCTCTTACAGCCAGTAGACATGGAGGATGGGAAGCCTGATCTGCTGCTAGTCAAAGAGGAGACAATAGAAGACGGACCAGAGAGCATTGATCTGCTCAGTGGACTAAAAATGGGGGAGCAAGGTAAGGGAGAATTACATATAGCCTAAATACAGTAATAGATCTTCAATGGGAATACTAATGTGCCTGGCTATTAATTTTCTATTAAACTCATATGAAACAATATGAGTACTTCATTTATTAAACAATATCAATTCAATTTGTATAAAATACAAAACTGAAATGTGTACACCAAGTGTACAAATCATTAGGAACACCTGCTCTATCCATGATATAGACTGACCATGTGAAAATTAGGATCCCTTATTGATGTCACCTGTTATATCCACTTTAATCCGTGTAGATAAAGGGAGGAGACAGGTTAAAGAAGGGTTCTTTAAGCCTTGAGACAATTGAGACATGAATTGTGTATGTGTGCCATTCAGAGGGTGGGTAAGACAAAATATTTAAGTGCCTTTGAACAGGTTATGGTAGTAGGTGCCAGGCGCACCGGTTTGAGTATGTCAAGAACTGCAACGCTGCTGGGTTTTTCATGCTCAACGGTTTCCTGAGTGTATCAAGAATGGTCTACCACCCACAGGACATCCAGCCAACTTGACACAACATTGGCGTCAACATGGGCCAGCATCCCTGTGGAACGCTTTCGACACCTTGTAGAGTCCATGCCTCAACAAATTGTGGCTGTTCTGAAAGGAAATGGGGGTGTCACTCAATATTAGGAAGATATTCCTAATGTTTTGTACACTCAGTGTATCTCAACATAAGTCAGACATCACCAGGCAAATAACACACTAAAAATCCATGTCTAAAAATCTATCCATGTGTCATGTTTGTTAAGTCTGGACAGTAACATTTTCCTGTAGATGGTTGGCTGGAAGCTAACAGAGGAGACTGGGAGGCCATCTTGGATTCCCAGACAGGTGCAGCCAATGGCCCAGGGGACAACATAACCGAGCAGGCCAGGACCAGAGGTGACATAGTGAAGGTCAGTGGATGGGACAGCATCTTCAACTCTGGGCCGGGGAACAACACTGTTAACCAGAAACAGACAGTCGAACAGAAATCAACATCCAAACTTAGTCTCCATGATAACAGACTGGCTGAGACCAGGGCGAGGCGTAGATTTGGTCTGCGGGGACAAGGAAGTGTCCGTATGCAGCGGGTGAGAACAGACACAGACTCGGCGAGCGATGCTCCGTCCTGCTCCTATAATTGTGTTTCAGACAGAGTGATGGCGCATGAGGTTGACCCCCTAACAGGTGCTGCCTTCAGCCTGCCTTCTATATGATCTATCAACTGGAACATGGACCCTGTGACAACACAGACACTCCCTGGCCTTTGACCTCCTCACACTCTCCTAATGTTTAACCAGACCTCAGAAAATGCCAGTGCATCAACACTAAATGGTTAGACAAGCCCATTGACAAATGACAGTAATACAGATGGAATAAGTAAAGGTGGTGGCGCCAAAGAGAAGCTCTTACCGTTTTCATTCTGTGGGAAAGCCTTCAGTTTCCCCAAACAGGTGGAGATCCTCCACAGGATGCACACAGGGGAGAAATCGTTCAGCTGCCACCTGTGCCAGGCTAGTTTCTCAGACTCAACCAACCTGAAGAGGGTCCACCCAGGGGAGAAATCCTACACCTTCCCCAGCTTCCCCACCTGAAGATCTACACAGGAGAGAGGCCATTTGCCTATGTTCTCAGAGAGGAGCTACCTCAGGATACACTAGCAGAAAATGCACACGGCCCATGTATAGTGAAATGTAATGTAGTACTAGTTATACTGAACAAAAATATAAATGCATCATGCAACAATTGGGTGAGTTCCAGTTTATATAAGGAAATCAGTCAATTGAAATGAATTCATCAGGCCCTAATCTATGGATTTCACATGACTGGGCAGGGGTGCAGCCATGGATGGGCCTGGGAGGGCATAGGCCTCCCCACCTGGGAGCCAGGCTAATCCTCTGGGGTGCCAGGCCCAGCCAATCAGAAGGAGTTTATCCTCACAAAAGGGCTTTATTACAGACAGTAATCCTCCGTTTCATCAGCTGTCCGGGTGGCTCGTCTCAGACGATCCCGCAGGTGGAGAAGCTGGATGTGGAGGGCTGGCGTGGTTACATGTGGTCTGGTTGAGGCCAGTTGGATACAGCCAAATTCTCTAAAACGACATTGGAAGCAGCTTATGGTAGAGAAATTAACATTAAATTCTCTGGCAACATCTCTGGTGGACATTGCTGCAGTCAGCATGCCAATTGTATCTTCCCTCAAAACGTGAGATATCTGTGGCTTTGTGTTGTGAGACAAAACTGCACATTTTAGAGTGGCCTTTTATTGTCCCCAGCAAAAGGTGCACCTGTGTAATGATCATGCTGTTTAATCAGCTTCTTGAAATGCCAGACCTGTCAGATGGATGGATTATGTTAGCAAAGCAGGAATGCTCACTAACAGGGATGTAAACAAATTTGTGCACAACATTTGAGTGAAATAAGCTTTTTGTGCGTATGGAACATTTCTGGGATCTTTTATTTCAGCTTATGAAACATGGGACCAACACTTTACATGTGTGTTTATTTTTGTTCAGTATAGTTTGTTGGTAGTTTAATTATTTTGGTTTTTGATATCATAGGGAACTTGTTGCGGTGACATGAGGAAAGAATTAGTATGATGAGGTGATGGTGTCTGTAAAAATGCTTCACTGATGAAGTGACAACTAATTCCCTTTTAGGTTGATGGTGTTTCATAGTGAGATAAAGATAGTGCCTTATTTCATGTTTACTTAACATGAAGTAGTGAAGATGTGTGTAGTGTTGAACCTTTTCCAAAGTATTATAATAAATTATTTATGTAGTAGTGAAGATGTGTCAAAGTCCTGTGTGAGAGTGCATGACAGTTTTGCTCAAATTAAAGACTAAATTGACTGTGTGCTGACTGATTTGTAAAAAAAAAAAAATCTGGGACTTAGTTTCCCTCATCTCAGTCGAACCTAAACATCATACAGTGCATTCAGAAAGTATTCAGACCACTTTACTTTTTCCACATTTTAAATTAAAGCCTTATTCTAAAATGGATGAAGTTTTTTTCCCCCTTATCAATCTACACACAATACCCCATAATGACAAAGCGAAAACAGGTTTTTAGTCATTTTTGCACATTTATAAAATATATTCAAAACAGAATTACCTTACTCGAAATCGAGGTCAGGTGCATCCTGTTTCCATTGATCATCCTTGATGTTTCTACAACTTCCACCTGTGGTAAATTCAGTTGATTGAACATGATTTGGAAAGGCACACACCTGTCTATATAAGGTCCCACAATTGACAGTGCATGTCAGCGCAAGATTCAAGCTATGTGGTCGAAGGAATTGTCCGTAGAGCTCCGAGACAGAATTGTGTCAAGGCACAGATCTGGGGAAGGGTACCAAAAAATATCTGTAGCATTGAAGGTAACCAAGAACATAGTGGCCTCCATAGTTTTTAAATGGAAGGAGTTTGGAACCACCAAGACTTCCTAGAGCTGGCCACCCGGCCAAACTGAGCAATCAGGGGAGAAGAGCCGTGGTCAGGGAGGTGACCAAGAACCCGATGGTCACTCTGAGAGAGCTGCAGAGTACCACTGTGGAGATAGGAGAACCTTCCAGAAGGACAGCCATATCTGCAGCACTCCACCAATCAGGCCATTATGGTAGTGGCCAGACAGAAGCCAGTCCTCAGTAAAAGGCACATGACAGCCCGCTTGGAGTTTGCCAAAAGGCACCTAAAGGACTCTCAGACCATGAGAAACAAGATTCTCTGGTCTGATGAAACCAGATTGAACTCTTTGGCCTGAATGCCAAGTGTCACGTCTGGAGGAAATCTGGCACCATCCCTACGGCGAAGCATGGTGGTGGCAGCATCATGCTGTGGGGATGTTTTTCAGTGGCAGGGAGTGGGAGACTAGTCAGGATCGAGGGAAAGATGAATGGAGCAAAGTACAGAGAGATCCTTGATGAAAACCTGCTCCAGAGTGCTCAGGACCTCAGACTGGGGCGAAGGTTCACCTTCCAACAGGACAACGATCCTAAGCACACAGCCAAGACCATGCAGTAGTCGCTTCGGGACAATTCTCAATGTCGTTGAGACTCCCCAAATACAGGTGTGCCAAGCTTGTAGCATCATACCCAAGAAGACTCAAGGCTGTAATCGCTGCCAAAGGTGCTTCAACAAAGTACTAGTCTGAATGCTTATGTAAATGTGATATTTCAGTTATGTTTTTTAATTAAAAAATAAAACAAATGTTTTTGCTGTGTCTTTATGGGGTACTGTGTGTAGATTGCTGTGGAAGAAAAAAAAACTTAATCAATTTTAGAATAAGGCTGTAACGTAACTGTGGGAAAAATTAAGGGGTCTGAATACTTTCCAGATTCACTGTATGGTGCATTTTATTTTTTTATAATAATTTCCAATGGCTCCATATTGTTAGGTACTTGAATCACAGTGTTATAGTTTGGCTTGACTGTGGTTAACATTTTATAATATAGTGTCATGTTTCTGTGTGTACAGCAAAGAGTTTCTTATATAAACCTTTGTACAGAAAAGTATCATCTTTATTTGCAGTCTGCAGTCCACGAAGACCTGCTGATATCCGGTGTTGCTGGCGGGAGAGACTGGACTTCTGAAGCTGCTGATCACAAATCCTGGTCCCGGACTGGACCCTGGGTCAGGAGCCGTTTCTCTTCCTTCCCAAGTCGGAACCAGGGCCCAATCGTGAGGGACAGAGACTCCACAACAACCACTACACAGAACACAACCAGTGGACAGGTGGACTGAACAACCTCAGTCCTGGTGGTCATCAGAGAGACAGAGGCTCCAGTCCGGGATCCAGTCTGCAGCCCAGACCCTTCTCTTTACAGTCTCGGTGCAGGGATGAAGCAGGGCCTGGAGCTGATAGAGATAGACCCTCCTGTTCTTATGATACAAACACCACAGTATCCATGATGAACAGAGCAGGTCACCCTGGGCTTCAGCCTTCACAGAGAGTAGTGGGAGACCCCCCTGGTGGGATTCTAATAGGAAGTATGGTGACTGGGTTCATAGAAAGCCTGGACCTGGGTCTAGCCTTCCTCAGTTACCTCATGGTTACGCCACAAATACAGACAGGGTCAGGATGGGCGTTCGTCACAAGAGGTGACACAATCCCAACAACACCCAAACAATGACTAGAAGTCAAGGAGGGAGCTCACAACTAACCACCTGTGGGCGGTGGCTCCTGTTGCTACCTCTGGTGCCACTGGGTCAGAGCGTGTGAGGCCGAGCATTAGAACGGACGCAGACATGCCGTACGCCTGCCCCACCTGGGAGAAGCGCTTCGCTCATGCGAACTATGTGAAGAGGCACCAGGCCGTTCACACCAAGGAGAGGCCCTTCAAGTGCAAATGATGTCACAGGAGATTCTCCTTCCTGACTAACCTGATCAGACATAGGAGTGTCCACACCGGGGGGAAATCGTAGCAGTGTGGCATGTTAAGTATCTTGTGGTAAGAGGGTAATTAACCACATACCTCTCATTAACCCTTTGTTAACTTGCTATTTGAAATTGGATTGTGAATAGCTATTTTTATGAGAGTTGCTAACACACTTTTTGTTCTAAACGAGTGTGCTCTCAGCTTTAAAGACAGTGATAACACATAATTTGATGTGTAATGTTATATGCAGTATCTTATTTCAAAGAACAGCGCGAGTACGTTTTTCATTGAAAAGTGACCAAGAACAATTTCCCCATTAGCGTTGTTATTTATGAACACCCTGGAACTCAAAATATGACTAATTTAACTGCACAGCATCACATACTTACCCCAGTTAGCGTTTAATGCGTTCCGGTAACTCAAGAGCTCCCCAGGTCATCCACCTCTCATGCATATTTTTTGTTCACTCTTCCTTCCAGAGTCAGAACCAGGACCGAGCCACACAGAACACATCTGGCGGGGAGTCCGGTTGCCGGCATCAACATCTCAGGTGCCACCTACCACTGATGTTCCCTTGAGCAAGGAACTTAACCCCCTAAACTGCTCATTGGACGGTGCACTGCGGCTGCTCTCTGCTCCAACCTCTACAACTTAATGTGTTTGTGTGTGTGTGTGTGTGTGTGTGTGTGTGTGTGTGTGTGTGTGTGTGTGTGTGTGTGTGTGTGTGTATATCAGGTGTTGGATAAAAGCAGAAGACAAATTTCCATCACACAATCCCAATAACAATGGCTAGAGTTCGAGGGAGCTCAAAGACTGGCTCCTGTTTCTATCACCTCACAACGTGGGAGGCCAATTATTGGGATCGACGTCAACAAGCCGTGCACGTGGGAATCCTTCACTGAGGCGAAGTATGTGAAGAGGTGTTCACACCAAGGAAAAGCCCTTCAAGTGCAAACTATGTTAAAAGAGCTTCTTCCTGACTATCCGTATCCGACTGTGTCCAAAACGGGGAGAAATCGTAGCAGTGTGGCTTGAGATCTGGGAACCTTATTATAGTTATCATGTGAAGTGTATTGGGGGCAAGAGTTTTTTTTTGTTGTATTACTAAGTCCCTCAGTTGTGCATCGGAGGGGTATGCTATGATTGAAGCTAGATCTACTCAAGGTTTTCTAAAGCTAGCCTGCTTCAGTTAGCTTCACACTTCAGCTCAGGCTTCATCCATACTATGACAGTTGATATTGCTCGTCCGCCTGCGGCTGACTCTAGCAGACTTGTAACTGCGCGTGCATGTCGCACATTTTCATGTGTGCCTAAATCAAAATGAAAGAAGCGTTATCTTGCAAATTCAGCAGGCCACGGTGCGAAATAGGCTTGTTGATGTGCCGTCTTTATTTTATTACTTAATCGTTCATTTAAAATATATGTATATTTGACCTTTATTGAACCAGTAGGCCAGTTGAGAACAAGTTCTCATTTACAACTGCGACCTTTTCACTTCTATCAATACAAATAATTGTATTAAATCAAACACAAGTTTTACTGTGCGTGAAGTTTCAAATACATTGTCATTACTATATGTGTAATATGATTGGTATTATAACATAACATTATTTTTTTTTACAAAAACATTTTTTATTAATAAAATATTTAATCTGTCATATTCCTCAAATGAAGGGGATGCTGACGCAATCTGTGTGAGAGGTAGGAAATAAAAGTTAATTGGTGCTCAACTCGCAGCTCATTCATCACAAATGGAGTTAGCCCTGAGTTAGCCTCCCCGGGAACAGGTTAATTCTGAAGGAGTCGTTGCATAGAAATGTACATGGCTAAAAGGTGAGCCACTTTCGTTGTACCTGTTATCCCGAATGGAACTCAAGAGTTGACCAGTAACCTCGCTAACTCCTCAAACCATCTAGTATAGGGCTCAAGGTACGCTTACGTTCTCACATGATACACAGACCTGTTGTTTGGTATGTTGGCATAGCCAAAACACTGTAATTGAAGTGTAACACAACATTTCTCCGAATTTGGTTTTGCTTATGTTCTATTCATAAGAAATATGCCCCCCTCTTTTTATAACACCTTTTAAACAGTGGTACCTGTTCCTTTACTACGGTGATAAAATCTGTTAAATCGTGCTGTCCGTTTGATATGTTTACTTTTATTTACTTGTTTATTATTTTAAATTAAAATTGGTCTTAGTTTCGTTGGCTTCCTTGAAACCTATAGGTTTCTTTCCTTGCCACCGATGGGATAGAGCGAGACATTCTTTTTAGATAATTTACGGTATTTTTTCTTAACAAGGCTGAGCTTCCAAGAAAATGAACATGAATGGTCATTGCAATCTAGAATGTTTGGAACGTCCCTTCCCCATTGAAGTTGAAAATTAAAATGGGTAAGGGAAGGGTGGCCGACGTCCCAAGGATTCCAGATAGCAACGACAAATCATGACTCGTTGGTTCGATGTAGCATTACCCGTTTCCTTTTCATTTAGCCACACCCTATGAGCTATGACGCCAAAAACGTCCTTTCTCTTCGGTGTAAACGGAAGTTAGCAATGACCAAAAACAATTTCTACGTTAGCTTTTTCTATTGCTGTTATTTATACGTTTATTAACACGATGTAACTCTAAATATGACTAATTAACTTAACAGCATCACATACGAATTGGAGACGGGACTTGGTTGATAGATGTTATCTAGGTATAGTTAGCTAACAATGGCTAACTGTATGGTTTTTCACAATCAAATAGCCTCCATTATGGAGGTGCTAGCGAATTCAGCCGTGGCAGAGATCTGTAAACTCGTAGACGACGACTATGCAGTGTTTCGTTTGGAAATGACTCAAAGCCAGAAAGACAACAGGGGATTGCGGAGGAAACTACAACTACTGGAATTGAAGGTGGCACGGGAGCGCGCAGAGAGAACTTTGCGACAGCACGTCGTCGCCAGTCGTCCCAATAGTGTCAAGATCCTCGACCGATACAGAGGAATGGCAAGAGGTACATTTAGCAGAAGGCAGAGACTGCGGGGCCTGTCGCCCTGTTCCCGTTGCGCATGTGTTCATATGTGTTATCCAGAGTTGAGTCTTGGTCAGTTTTTAGATAGAATACAATACTTTACCTCATTAATTAGGTGTTATATTTATTTTACCTTTATTTTTACCAGGCAGGTAAATTAAGAACAAATTATTCTTGCACAAAGACACAATATTCTAACCAGATTCTTGATTTACTGAATGTCCTATTATCATACTCAATAAAAAATAATGTGATGCATGGAACATCAATCAATCAATAAATAGTATATCAAGAAGTTATGATAAATTTTACTTTGCCAATTGTAGACAGTGTCAAGAGTGTACAATATAGTGTTGAGCATTGAAAGTACCTGACTTAACCACCACTTTCCCCCCAATCACTTTCTTAGGTGAAGGACATCTCACTGGAGGCCACAGGAGCTTTGTGAAGCCGGCGGGACACAACGTGTGGAGAGATGACCAACCCATAGCTATAGATGAAGGGAGTGGAACCTCAACCCAGCATGTTATCGTGATAGAGGTTAGTGTCATAGTGTAACATAAAAAATTACAGTATGTAAAATGTGACACGTTTATTTCAGAAAGGCTCCCCCAGCTATTAATTTGCTTACATGTACATCCTTATTTATCTGCCATAGGGGAGCTTGTGAGAATTCTCTACAATATTGTTATCCAATTCAACTCAAGTACCGGTAATAACCTCCTCTCTGCTTATCAGTCTGCAAATGCAGATGCTGCAGGTCCTGGGGTCAAGCAGGAGAGGAATGAAGGAGAGGAGGACCCACAGCACAGCAGAGACATCCAGTCTGGAGCAGCGGCTGGAGTGGCGCACCCTGTAGTCACGGAGGACCTTGCCGTTTACGCTGCGCCCCAGGCCAGGACCGGACGCAGCATCACGGAGGTCAGTGGAACGCTGAACGACGTCCTCAAGTCAGAGACTTTAACTGTAACACAGAGGCTCTTACACACAGGATCTGACCACAGATCAGACCCAGAGAGACTGGGGCTGGGGCCACTGGCTGCTCCTGGCACAGAGTACTTACCAGTATTTCACCAGAGCCAGAGGACGGTTAATTCCCATGGAGATGGTGATGCGTTCTACACTGGCATTGATGATCTGTCTTGTTCTTACGCTACAGAGATGGACCCTGGCCACATATCCTTGGGTTTAGAGACACAGACTGATCTGTTTAGAGGGGACTGGAACCGGTACAGTAGTAGTGTATACTCTGAAGGGTGCCTAGATAAGAAAGGGGAGGTTATAGTGGTCAATGAGGTGACTGTGAAAGTGGAGGGCGATACTCCTCCTACATGGAATGCAGATAGTCACCTAGGAGATGGACAGTCACATGGCAGAGATTTCTTAGATTGCAGGGGAAGCTTAGAGACCAATCTAAATGTCGACACTCACTCCCCTTTACATGTGTTCAGGGATCGTGACCCAGTGTCCACGTCATTGGTGCCTTTCGATTCACATGGCTCCGTCCTTTTCGATCAGGTATTGAACCCAAAAGACCAAAGTGCCAAGACGCAGGGAGGGGGAGCCACATCGGGTAAAAATAAAGACAAACCGTTCCTCTGCATGTTCTGTAACAAAGGCTTCAGCTGCTCCCAGAAGGTGGAGATCCATCAGAGGATCCACACAGGGGTGAAACCCTTCAGCTGTACCCAGTGTCACATGCGCTTCGCCCAGGCTTGCAACCTGAAGAGGCACCAGAGGGTCCACACAGGGGAGAAACCCTACAGCTGCCCCCAGTGTGAGAAGAGGTTTTCCCGCCAGCACCAGCTGAAGATGCACCTGAAGGCCCACACGGAAGAAAGGTCATTCACCTGTACGCATTGCGGAAAGAGGTTCTCGGAGAGCTGCTACCTCAGGATACACCAGCAGAAAAACCATTCCACTCTGTAACGTAGAAAGTAACCATTCCACTTGATAGTTTCTGACATTTTAGATCAAACCCTGCATTAAAGACAAATGGGAATTGTTTTCAACAGAAAATACCCATAGATTAATAAAACCCATTAGGCTACAATGCCTCTTATTCTCTGGCTATATGCAAAAATCTATACGTCTCCGAATGGGTCCAATAATTGATAATGCAGTTAAAGTGAGGAGACAGGCCAACAGACATCTCATGATCTCATTCCCTTTTCAGAGCCATTCTCCATTATGGACAATAACCTAAACTTATCGGGCTCAAAACCCTTTGTTTTTCATCAATTGTCTAGTATAAATATTTTCATCCTCAGTGACATCTTTGACAATTCAGGTCTTCATACTTTTCAAGACTTCAAAGAATCATATAATCTCCCAGGGACTTCCTTATTTTTTCCCCCCCTTATGCTCCGCTTGGCTTTCAAAGAATACGGAGTATCCTGGGATTCCCTTATTGCCACCCATCCCCGAGTTGAGACTCTTTTGAATACTCCCAAATCTTTTGACCTGGTCTCCACTTTCTACTCCAAACTTAACTCGATCGACAAGTGTTCACCTGCGGTCACTTCCATCTGGAACAGAGAACAGTTGAACTGGAAGGTGAAATGGAACAATGTTTTCTCATAAAAAAAAAACATCTCACCAGTTGATTAATTTAAAATGTATTCACAAATGTTTTTCTACACCATATCGCCGCTTCCAGATGAAACTCTCTGCCGATAATCTTTGTAAACGGTTGCCCTCTTGGATCAGTCGGGATCTATATACATATGTTTTGGGAATGCCCAGTGAATCTGTGCTTGAAATTCACTGTTCGACTGAGAGACCTTACAGATAATTGTATGTGTGGGGTACAGAGATGGGGTAGTCATTCAAAAATCATGTGAAACACCGTTATTGCACACAGAGTGAGTCCATGCAACTTATTATGTGACTTGTTAAGCCCATTTGTACTCCTGAAGTTATTTAGGATTGCCATAACAAAATACTTATTGACCCAAGACATTTCAGCGTTTCATGTTTAATTAAGTTGTAAAAATGTCAAATAACATAATTCCATTTTGACATTATTGGGTATTGTGTGTAGGCCAGTGAAACAAAATCTAAATTGAATACATTTTAAATTCAGGCTGTAACAACAAAATGTGTAATAAGTCAAGGGGTGTGAATACTTTCTGAAGGCTCTGTAATAGTCGACGGAGGTTATCCGAGGATAAACGATTTTTAACAAACCCACTTTTATCATTAAATGAAGTTCTGTCTCGACTTTGGAAATAGTAATCGCTACCTGGTCTGAAAATAGTTTGTGTTGAGAACGCTCTAATGCAGTTAACATTTCCAATTCTGATGTTTTTTTTTTCATTGTGATTTATCCAACCCAGATGCAAATGCAGCTGCATCAAAGGTTTTCTATAAAAAATGATGGCATCCCATAGAATCGGTGGTCAGAATCAGTGAATTTTGTATTGATCATTATTAATTCATTTGGTTCAATTTCAAATTCATCACAGAATGTAGGATAACCAGATGGAATTCAGTTATATCTAACAATATACTGTTCAGGCAATCAAAAAAAACATTAGATCTTATGAATTTGGAGCGTACGCATTAATATTTTTTTGGGTGGGGGGGGAGTGTACACATTAATAAATTGTTTCGTTCCATTATGGATACATTTATGGAAAGTGATTCTGCCTTCTTAAGTCTGGGTCTTTACCCAAGATGGTGATTTGAGTTTATGTATTATTATGATTACACCTTTTAGATTTGTTTGGGGCTGATGAAAAAGCAGACAAGTTGGTACAAATGGTTCTGCATTCTATGTGAGTCCTTATAGAGCAGGTGTGTTTCTGGGAGCGTTGCTATATCAATAAGGTTTCTTGCAACATTTTAGTTTTTGCCTTAATACTACACAGCTGATTCAAATGAGCAACTCATCGTCAAGCTTCACTGGGTATTTATGTATTCATTTGTGACGCATTTGTGACGCTATCCTTGATATGATCCTGCTGTTGTCACATGCTACACGTGTGTGCACATGCATCTATCTATCTGATGTTATCAAATAAAAAAAAATGTCACATGCTTATTTCCAAGCCCTTAAACAACAATGCAGTTTTAAGTAAATAGAGTTCATATTTACTAAATAAACTAAGGTGTTTAAAATAACACAATAAAATAACAATAATGAGGCTATATACAGGTGGTACCGGTACCAAGTCAATGTGCGGGTTACAGGTTAGTCAAGGTAATTTGTACATGTAGGTAGGGGTCAAGTGACTATGCATAGATAATAAACAGCGAGTAGCAGCAGTGTAAAAACAAAGAGGGGGGTGTCAATGCAAATAGTCCAGGTGGCCATTTGATGAATTGTTCAGCAGTCTTATGGCTTGATGGTAGAAGCTGTTAAGGAGCCTTTTGGACCTAGACTTGGCGCTCCTGTACCGCTTGCTGTACGGTGGCAGAGAGAACAGTCTATGACTTGGATGACTGTAGTATTTGACCATTTTTTGGGCCTTCCTCTGACACCGCCTGGTATATATGTCCTGGATGGCAGGAAGCTTGGCCCAGTGATGTACTGGGCTGTACGCACTACCCTCTGTAGTACCTTACGGTCTGATGCTGAGCAGTTGCCATACAAGGCGGTGATGCAACCGGTCAGGATGCTCTTGATGGTGCAGCTGTAGAACCTTTTGAGGATCTGGGGTCCCATGCCAAATCTTTTTAGTCTCCTGAGGGGGAAAAGGTGTTGTCGTGCCCTCTTCACAACTTTCTTGGTGTGTTTAGACCATGATAGTTTTGCAGAGGATCAGTGTGGCAGATATGTTGTTGCCTACCCTTACCACCCGACTGACAGCCAGGAGCCAATATTATTATCCCTTACGACATGCATTTGTCAGCTAAATTGCACTTTCATTCTGTGCCACTCAACTCCCATTTATAATGAGTCTCATTTGTAATAATAGGGATATAGCTGGATATTGGCCTATGTATTGTTGATGTGTTGCTATAGTCGTGGATGGATCAGTGATAGAGATACAACATGCGCAATGTCAAAGTGGACAAAAAAAATCACTTTTTTTTCAACATGAATGAAAAATCAAACACTAATATAAGGGATGTCCCGATATGACATTTTGGGCCGATATCCCTTATTTTCCGTGCCCAAAAAAACAATACCTATAACCAATATTTTTTTAAGCATTCTAGTACAATTAAATAGTTAACACACACATGGACCCAGCGGTCTAAGGCACTGCATCTCAGTGCAAGAGGTGTCTCGAGTCCAGGCTGTATCACATCCGGCCATGATTGGGAGTCCCATAGGGCTGCGCATAATAGGCCCAGTGTCTTCCAGGTTTAGCCGGGTTAGGCCGTCATTGTACATAAGAATTTGTTCTTAACTGAATTGCCCAGTTAAGTAAAGGATACACACACCCAACCACTCCGACCAAAAAGTTATTTTGTTGGTATTTACATTAGAGGTCGACCGATTAATCGAAATGGCCGATTTTAAAGTTTTCATAACAATCGGAAATCGATATTTTTGGATGCCGATTTTAGCCAATTATTTTTGTATTTAATTTTTTAAAATAAAAATATATATTTTTACACCTTTATTTAACTAGGCAAGTCAGTTAAGAACACATTCTTATTTTCAGTGACGGCCTAGGAACGGTGGTTTAACTGCCTTGTTCAGGGGCAAAATACAGATTTTTACCTTGTCAGCTCGGTGATTCAATCTTGTGACCTTACAGTTAACTAGTCCAACGCTCTAACCACCTGTCTCATGAGGAACCTGCCTGTTATACGAATGCAGTACGAAGCCAAGGTAAGTTGCTAGCTAGCATTAAACTTATCTTATAAAAAAACAATCAATCATTCATAATCACTAGTTATAACTACACATGGTTGATGATATTACTAGTTTATCTAGCGTGTCCTGCGTTGCATATAATTGATGCGGTGCGCATTCGTGAAAAAGGACTGTCGTTGCTCCAACGTGTACCTAACCATAAACATCAATGCCTTTCTTAAAATCAATACACAGAAGTATATATTTTTAAACCTGCATATTTAGCTAAAATAAATCCAGGTTAGCAGGCAATATTAACCAGGTGAAATTGTGTCACTTCTCTTGCGTTCATTACACGCAGAGTCAGGGTATATGCAACAGTTTGGGCTCTTTGCGAACTAATTTGCCAGAATTTTATGTAATTATGACATAACATTGAAAGTTATGCAATGTATCAGGAATATTTAGACTTGCGGATGCCACCCACGCACTTTTGTGCATTTTGCCAGCAGCTCTCCGCAATGCTTCAAGCGTTGCGCTGTTTATGACTTCAAGCCTATCAACCCCCGAGATTAGGCTGGTGTAACCGATGTGAAATGGCTAGCTAGTTAGCGGGGTGCGGGCTAATAGCGTTTCAAATGTCACTCGCTCTGAGACTTGAGGTAGTTGTTCCCCTTGCTCTGCATGGGTAACGCTGCTTCGAGGGTGGCTGTTGTCGATGTGTTCCTGGTTCGAGCCCAGGTAGGAGCGAGGAGAGGGATGGAAGCAATACTGTTACACTGGCAATACTAAAGTGCCTATAAGAACATCCAATAGTCAAAGGTATATGAAATACAAATCGTATAGAGAGAAATAGTCCTATAATAACTACAACTTAAAACTTCTTACCTGGGAATATTGAAGACTCATGTTAAAAGGAACAACCGAGCAAGGAACTTAAATGTTAGCTTTCTTACATGGCACATATTGCACTTTTACTTTCTTCTCTAACACTTTGTTTTTGCATTATTTAAACCAAATTGAACATGTTTCATTATTTATTTGAGGCTAAATTGATTTTATTGATGTATTATATTAAGTTAAAATAAGTGTTCATTCAGTATCGTTGTAATTGTCATTATTACAAATAAATAAAATAAATCGGCCGATTAATCGGTATCGGCTTTTTTTTGGTCCTCCAATAATCTGTATCGGCGTTGAAAAATCATAATCGGTCGACCTCTAATTTACGTGTCCCCATTACCAGTAAAACATAATCAAAACCTATTTCTTTCACTTACTTGCTGTGCTGTTTCGTTGTTCATTTGTTCAGTCTCAACCAGGATTTCATCATACATGTCAAGCAGTGACGTTTCAGCTCTGTCTGTCCATGGCATCTCTTCTTCGGTGCACACTGTCACTGTGTCCGTTTCCATCTTGGCCAGCTGTGTATGTAACATTTCACGTAAACCCTGTTTCTTGTCTGCATCGAAGTAGCGGTCTTTGTACCTAGCATCGAGCATGGTGGTGACACCGTAAAGAGGCTCAGAGATAATGCCACCAAATCACTTGTTCACAGCCTCGAGTACTTTTGTAAGTTTTAACCCCACGGTCTGTGTCGGCAGTTTTGTTGAGCAGGCGTTTCAGTGCCATGACAGAGGGTATCACGTCTGCTGCAGACGCAGTTGATGAGCTTATTTCTTGAGTCAGTTGTTCGAATGGAGTTAGCTCCATTCCATTTCAAACATGTTCTCAAATGCCATTGAAATTCTTGAGCATGCAATACAGCTTTCCTCAGTACGAAATCCTTGTTGACCCGCTGTGCTGTCAGACTCCGCATGCCTATGGGGCTGACATTACTGGTCCAAATGTCAGTCGTGAAGCTAATAGCAGTGACGCAAGTAGCTCATAGATGTACGTTTCAACAATACTGTGTAACTCCGGTAGGGCAACATCTGAAAAAGTGTGTACCGGGGCTCGACCAGTCGGCGAAAGCCAACATCATCCCCGACAGAGAACGGTTGATTGTCAAGGGCAATGAATTCCATTATCTTGACGTTAATGGATTTCGCCTTTGAGTTGTCTTGCTGAAATGTTCTTACTCTTTCAAATGACTGCTCGACTTGAACTTGTTTAGTTGTTGGAAGTGTGCACTTAGTATTTTTCTGCTTTTGTTCTGTGTAGCGCTGTATTTTTCGTGGCGTCATTACATCATCTAGGTATGCACGTCAGCTTTGACATCGGTTTTGCACATCGGCTTTAAACTAGATATCGGGCCCGATGCCGATGTTTGCATTTTTAGCTAATATCGGCTGATTCTGATATGCTCACCGATATATCGTGCATCTCTAACTTTATATATATACACACACACACACACACACACACACACACAGTGGGCTCCAAAATTACTGGCAATACACAAACAATACTTTAAAAAATATAAACAATATAATTATAGAGAGAAACTCAAAATAACAACATGTGAAAAATACTATACTTTATTAATGTTTCAATGGAACCCAACAAAATAATTTATTGATTTAATTAAAAATCAATGTCCTCCAAATCAAAGTTTCACAATTAATGGCACCCTTAAATATTATTGTAAATAACATCTACCAACATTAAACCAGGAATTAAATTCCACTTAAGTTTATCTAAGTGTTAAAGAACTAAATTGAGCCATTACATCATTTTTTACAACCATGGGTGAAACCATGAGGTTATCTAATTTAATAACTTAATTGTATTACTTCCTGCCACCGCCCCCCCCCCCCCCCCCCATAAATCACAAGGTGTGAACCACATTTTGACAGATTGGACCCTATAGGAACTACTGATGCATCATGGGTGAATAAACTTTATTTAAAAACTGATTGGAGATTTTACAGGAACTTTAAACATTTTTACAGTAATGAGAAATGTGTTTTTCCGTGATAAATATAATGGTTTTATGTCAACTTCAAATAATATATAATTTTGATCATTTAGGGGGAATTCATAATAAGTGGGACACTTTTTGCATTTCCATCTTCTGTAACCTCTTTCGACATCTATCCAACATATTAGCCCAACACATGATACATTTCTGAAATCCTCAAGATGTTTTCTAATCACACAAAAATGACAAATGTTGATATCATATTCACAGGAGGCATGACACACCCATTTGTGTACACTGAGCCAAATCCAAATTTTCAGTTTGCATTTGGTAAACTAGGACAGCAGGTTAGATAAACTGGGATAGTTGTAATTGTACCCAATGACAATTAATTTCAATTTTGTGTGAATAGGAAACATCTTGAGGATTTCAGAAATCTATCGAAAGAGGTGACAGAAGCCTGAGCCAAAACCGGGTATGAAAAAAGTGTCACACTTTTTCAGAATTTACCCAGCGATAGTTCTACTTGGTGACAAGTATGAACAGGATAACAGTACAACAAGTACTACAAGAACCCAGAGCCTAACCAAAGTACAGGTTCCTAATGTAAACTGGATGTCTTTCCTCCATTGGAAAAGCCTATAAAGACTGTCCCACTTTAACTACTCCTTGCTGTACTACGTTAGCTACAGTTGGTAACGCGGGACCACTAAAAACATGACTGAATTACTCAATTGAAATATAATATTGCAACTTTTATTTATTTTGATGTACCAGTACATAGTATGCACTATAATACATGATTTTGCACGGTGCATTATTTATGACAGGATTTTGGCACTGAGACCCTTAATCTATTTCCCCAGAGTCAGATGAACTCGTGGATGCCATTTTTATGTCTCTGTCCAGTATGAAGGAAGTTGAAAGTAGTTTCACAAGCCAACTAGCATTAGTGCAACGACTGGAAGTCTATGGGTATCTGCTAGCATGCTACAACCTCACCCACTCTGCTCAAACGTGCACATTAGTTTTGATTTTCACTTGTCAGAACAAGAAATATTCTTCAGGATTAACCCTTTAAAGCCCAATGTTATATATCTGTAACATTGTCTTTAAACACCTGGTTACGCGTCTGTACATGATTAATACATAAAAGGAAACCACTATCTTCAAGAAGACATCCCCATAAACACCTTTGGCACCCGCTGGTGGCCAATCGTTGTAATTACACTATCAGAGATTTGCGCTGAAAATCCCAAATCCTCCTCGGAATGGTCTCGGATATTGTCCAAAAGTTGAGTTTCTGAAATTCAATGCATGCTAAATGCTTATACAATGTCCAGAGACGGCTGAGTACATTTTCTAAGAATAATGTTAATTTTTAGGTAAGTAAAGCCACTTGAAAGTGTGTTACCTATATGTAACATCGGGGTTTAAACCAAACCCCACAGAAATATGTTATTTGGGGTCTCCTTGAGCATTCCTATCACTCTATGATTTTTTTTTTTGTTGCAAGGAAACTGGATCTGGGTACTGAAAGGTTAAACTGTCGCAGTTTATATGATGACCCATGTTTTTTTCAAGTAACATTGTATAAAATGACTTAATTTGAACGCATTTCGGTAAGGATTTTGGGTGAAAATGTACAACATTCTGGTTAAAATGTAGACACAGTGCCATAAACTAGGCATCTTAGACTTCAGAATGACAGTTGATTTTTGCAGATGCATCATGGTTTTGTAACTCAATTTGCTACCATGATTAAAACTGGGCTGCGTTCAGTATTTTTGATGGATAATTGCTGTACTGAATGACCAATTGAAAACGTGGAGGGGTTGTGGTTTGGTGAACACTGTCAGCATGGCCACTGCCCTTTAAATACAGTACCTCGCTTATTGCTTTAAGGCACACCTTGTCACACCCACCAAACCGGAGCAAACGTATCTCAAAGTCTGTTCAAGAACGTTTTGGGGAAACGTGTTGTTCAGTACAAACCCTTCCGCAACGTAGCAAACGTGCAGCAAACTGAACGCTCCTCTGGTTTCATGAGCATCACCAGCGCAACCCCTTTTAATTTAGCCACAACCTTTGAACTATGACGCCAATCATCCATGTAAACGGAAGTAAACGAGCAAGAACAATTTTCACGTTAGCGTTTTTATTTAGACGTTTATTAACACCATGGATCTAAGATTATGACTAATTTAACTGTACAGCATCACATATTTACCCCACGTAGTATTTAATTCGCGTTGGATACCAGTCTTGGTTGATTTACGTTATCTAGGTAATGCTAGTTAGCTGCTAACGTTAGCTACAATGGCTAACTCTAACTGTATGGTTTTTCACACTCAAATAGCCTCCATCATGGAGGTGCTAGCGAATGCAGCCGTGGCAGAAATCTGTAAACTCGTAGACGACGACTATGCAGTGTTTCGATTGGAAATCACTCAAAGCCAGAAAGAAAACAGGGGATTGCGGAGGAAACTACAACTACTGGAACTGAAGGTGGCACGGGAGCGCGTCGTTGCCAGTCGTCCCAGTAGTGTCAAGATCCTCGACCGATACAGAGGAATGGCAAGAGGTACATTTTGCAGTAGGCCCCAGATGCGCGGCCTGCCGCGGTTCATAGATGGCTCAGTACCTCTCGCCCCATTCCCCTCTGCACATGTGTGACTGTAGATGTGTTTACCACAAATGGTCTTGGTCAGTTTTTGGATAGTATGCAATAATTTCTTGCACAAAGACATATAATATTCTAACTAGATTCATGTTTAATGCATTTCCTTTGATGTAATAATTTAATACAATGAGGCATGATATATGAAGTTATGCGAAGTTTTACTTTACATCCTTGCCAATTCTAGACGTGTCAATAGTGTACAATATATAGTTGAGCATTGACAGTCCCTAACCTAAACACTTCTCTCCCCCCCCCCCCCCCCCCCCCCCCATTTACTCTTGCAGGTGAAGGACATTTCACTGGAGGCCACAGGAGCTTTGTGAAGCCAGCGGGACACAATACACGGGGAGATGACCAACCAATCACTGTTGATGAGGGGAGTGGAACCACAACCCAGCATGTTATCGTGATAGAGGTTAGTATAATAGTATTTAGATCAAAATGACATCAAATGTACATCCAATGTAGCCTCTTTATTTCACAATGGCTCCCCTCAGCTATTCATGAACATCTTTATTTATATGCCATGGGAGCTTGTGAGACTTCCTGACAACATTGTTATCCAATTAAACTCCTGTACCAGTAATAACCTCTTCTCTTCTTGTGTCAGTCTACAGATGCAGAGGCTGCAGGTCCTGGGGTTAAGCAGGAGAGGTCTGAAGGAGAGGATGACCTACGGCACAGCAGAAACATCCAGACTGGAGAGGCGGCTGTAACCATGGAGGACACCGCCCCAGCGCAGCCCAGGACCCGGCGCAGTATCACGGAGGTCAGTGGAACGCTGAATGCCATCCTCAAGTCACAGACAGACACCAAGACATTAACTGTAACACACAGACACAGACTCTTACACACATATCTGACCACAGATCAGACCCAGAGAGGCATATGTGCTTTGCTCCTGCTCCCGGCTCAGAGTACTTACCAGTATTTCAACAGAGACAGGGGACGGTTAATTCTTGCGTGGATGGTGATGGTGACGCGTTAGACACTGAAGGTGATGATCCACCTTGTTCTTGCACTACAGAGATGGACCCTGGCAACATGCCCTTTGGTTTAGACACACAGACTGACCTGTCTAGAGGGGACTGGAACCAGTACAGTAGTAGTGTATACACTGAAGGGTGCCTAGATGAGAAAGGGGAGGTTATAATGATGAGGTGACTATGAAAGTGGAGGGTGACGCTCCTCCTGCATGGAATGCAGATAGTCACCTAGGAGACAGACAGTCACAGGGCACAGATTTCTTAGATTACAGGGGAAGCTTGGAGACAAATCCAAATGTCACTACCCTCTTCCCTTTATACACGCTCAGGGATCACGACCCAGTGTCCATGTCGATGGGGACTTCCGATTCACACGGCCGCGTCCTTTTCGATCAGGTATTGAACTCAAACGACAGGGTTAGAGCCCAGAATCAGGGAAGAGGAGCCACATCAGGCAATAGTAAAGAGAAAAAGTTCCTCTGCATGTTCTGTAACAAAGGCTTCAGCTGCCCCAAAAAGGTGGAGATTCACCAGAGGGTTCACACAGGGGTGAAACCCTTTAGCTGTACCCAGTGGCATATGTGCTTTGCCCAGGCTGGCGACATGAAAAGGCACCAGAGGGTCCACACAGGGGAGAAACCCCACAGCTGTACACAGTGTGAGAAGAGGTTCTCCCGCCAGGACCACATGAAGGTCCACACAGGAGAAAGGCTGTTCGCCTGTACGCACTGCGAAAAAAGGTTCTCTGAGAGGAGATATCTCAGGATACACCAGCAGAAAAACCATTCCACTCTATAACATAGAAAGTAACCATTCCACTCGACAGCTTAGATCTAACCCTGAGACAAAGATTCATTTTCATTGTCAGTAGAGAAGATCCACAGATGCATTTGGAATAACGAGAGTAACAAATTTCAGTGTTGAATATTCCTGGGTAGAAATTGCATCCAGACATTGTGTGATATATAAGCCTAAAAAGTCTGTTACATATTGTGTTTGTACTGTGTAGGCTATATTATGTTTTCAAATGGTTTATTTAACACTTGTTTATGTTTAATAAACATAAAATGGGACTTTTCATTCCTAGACTGTAATTAACAAGGTTTCAATCCAATCCAATCTTTTTATGTGAGAAAAGTACATGTCGGCCTGATGAAAACAGAAACATTTTCGGTAAACTTTCCAAATGTCGACAAAACAAAGTACGCTAGACAAGATGGGATCTTTTTGTGACTGATTAAAGTCAATTATGCGAGAAATGTCGGTGGAAACATTTATGTTGTGTGGTCCTCCCACTACAGCTTGTCAGAAACAGTTTAGGCAAAATATGAAATAAATAATGATGGATTTCACAGGGTGGTGAAAGTGCATGGTGATGAACTAGATGGTCCTTTCCGATAAATATTGAGGGTCTTATTCTGGTGACATGATGATTGATGCTTGGCTGCCGTTTGACAAATACAAATAATATCGCTCTTTTGTCCATAATAATAATCTCATCTATGTAGGCTATATGTGCGATCTAGCCAACAGTGTGCAGATAGCACTGTTGGCTAGAGTGCACTGCCAATACCAGAGTAGGCATACTGCCTACATAATTATTTTGAGAAAAACATCAATAGAGTTGAAAATGTGATGGAAACCCATTTAACTTGTATTTTTTATTCGGTACATGGAATTTAACTGTAAAAGGTATTTTTATGTGCGCTACATCATCATCACACTCCCTTTCATCCGCAACAAGTCAATTTGGTGGAAACGCATCTCTGGTGGGAAATATGCGCATTTTGTTTTTCGAATATTCACATGAAAATATGTCGGTACCCGACGAGGCTTTATAACCAATTTACACTTACTAAATATACCTACACATACCCACACACTAACAAACACCTACTGTACACGTCAAAATAGTTTAGTCAGGTTTGTCTGATGACTTTTGACTTATCATAGCTGACTTGTTTTTATCCACATCATAGTAATGTCCACCATGATGGGTTTAACAACAATGAAGTCATTCTCTAACTACAGTATAGGACTCAAAAATAGTGGGGATGGATAAACACTCCATGTTGAAAGTGTGTTTATCTGTGTGTACGTAAATGAGGGAGTGTATGTCTGTGCAACCTGTATCACCTGTCTCTTCCCAAGGAGGGTCCAGAGGTGCTGCTGGGGAAGGAGGAGGGTCTGGGGAACCCTGAGGAGAACATGGTCATGGAGGACAACCAGACTACACCTCCTGAACCCACAGAGGAACCAGCTGAGCAGCACAGGACCACACACAGTCTCACGGAGGTAAACCCACTGTGAACTGCTGTCTGAATGGTATTAGGTCAGGGCCTGTATCCACAAATCCCCTCAGAGTAGGAGTGCTTATCTAAGATCAGTTTTGCCTTTTAGATAATAATGAATAAGACTATATAGACAGGTGGGGACCTGATACACGATCAGCCATTTTACTATTTTACGCTTTGTGGATACGGGCCCAGGTCTTGACCATGCATTTGAATTATAAAACTAAAGAGTGTAAGTAATCAAATCAACTAATATGTTTGCATAGTACTCATAGCAATCCCTCATTGCCCAATCAGAAGATGCTCCATAGAAGGGTGCTCATATCAGATTTCTTGATCCAACATCCTCTCACTCTGTATCTCTCACAGTCAGTAGACATGGAGGATGGGAAGCCTGATCTGCTGCTAGTCAAAGAGGAAACAATAGAAGATGAACCAGAGAGCATTGATCTGCTGAGTGGACTAAAGGTGGGGGAACAAGGTAAGGGATACATACATGGGTCTTTCTATAAATAATGGGGCCAATGTGTGACATTAGGATCAACATTTCTAAATGGTTTGAAGCTAAATGAAAATGATTTTCATGCAGTTCCACATACCTGTACTTAGAGGAATATATGCAAATTGTCCCTTAACACCACCTATACAACATAGGCCCGAGACTGCACATCCTTTAAGCAGGGTTCATACAGACATTGGCAAGCCAAAATGAAGGACTTTCAGGGATATATTCATGCACGTAATTGAAATTGAAACTCGACACCAAAGGCACATCCAACAAGTATTATGTAATTATTGAAGAACCACGTTAATGACAGTATCGACTTAGGTTTTAAGTATCAAGGTGACTCATTCGGTTGGAAGCATTCGATTTTGCAATAGCATACATTTTTGGGGATTTATGTTCCCATAAAAACGGGTTTCACCCCGTAACATACACTGAGTGTACAAAACATTAGGAACACCTTCCTAATATTGAGTTGCACCCCCCTTTGCCTCAATTCGGGAGGGCATGGCCTCTACAAGGTGTTGAAAGCGTTACACAGGGATGCTGGCCCATGTTGACTCCAATGCTTCCCACAGTTGTGTCAAGTTGGCTGGATTACATTTGGGTGGTGGGATCATTGTTGATACACACGGGAAACTTGCAGTTCTTGACACACTCAAACCAGTGTGCCTGGCTAGGGCTTTTACGGTGACCGTATTACCGAGTCATGACCACAGTCAAATTCCATGTGACGGTAACTAGGCTTCTCCAAAACTGCGCTTTGTCGCTGATGGTCATTAGTAGCATACCAAACTTGCTAACTGCCAGTCGCCTATGGCCTGGTACTTAGCGCTCTATTGTCACTCTATTCCAAGGGGTCTCCAACCCTGTTCCTGGTGAGCTACCGTCCTGTAGGTTTTTGCGCCAACCCCAGTTAACTAAACTGGTTCAGTTTAAGCACAACAAAGTCAAGGTATTGGAATGGCCATCACAAAGCCCTGACCTCAATCCTATAGAAAATGTGTGGGCAGAACTGAAAAAGTGTGTGCGAGCAAGGAGGCCTACAAACCTGACTCAGTTACACCAGCTCTGTCAGGAGGAATGGGCCAAAATTCACCCAACTTATTGTGGGAAGCTTGTGGAAGGCTACCTGAAACGTTTGACCCAAGTTAAACAATTTAAAGGCCATGCTACCAAATACTAATTGATTGTATGTAAACTTCTGTCCCACTGGGAATGTGATGAAAGAAAGAAAAGCTGGAATAAATCATTCTCTCTACTATTATTCTGACATTTCACATTCTTAAAACAAAGTGGTGATCCTAACTGACCTAAGACAGTGAATTTTTACTAGGATTAAATGCCAGGAATTGTGAAAATCCGAGTTTAAATGTATTTGGCTAAGGTGTATGTAAACTTCCGACTTCAACTGTAGGTGTTCTTTTTGTCCAGGTGGGAAAGGTCAGTGTTGAGTGCGATTTGCATCATCTGTGGATCTGTTGGGGCAGTATGCGAATTGGAATGGGTCTAGGGTTTCCGTGATGATGGTGTTAATGCCATGACCAGCCTTTCAAAGCACTTCATGGCTACCGACGTGAGTGCTACGGGTCGGTAGTCATTTAGGCAGGTTACCTTTGCTTTCTTTGGCACCGGGACTATGGTGGTCTGCTTGAAACATGTAAGTATTATAGACTATATCAGGGAGAGGTTGAAAATGTCGGTGAAGACACTTGACAGTTGGTCCGTGCATGCTCTGAGTACACGTCCTGGTAATCCGTCTGGCCCTGTTGCCTTGTGAATGTTGATCTGTTTAAAGGTCTTGCTCACATCGGCTGTGGAGAGAGCGTGATCACACAGTCGCCCGGAACAGCTGGTGCTCTCATGCATGCTTCAGTGTTGCTAGCCTTGAAGCAAGCATAAAAGGCATTAAGCCTGTCTGGCAGCTCGCGGCTGGGTTTCCCTTTGTTGTCCGTAATAGTTTTCAAGCCCTGCCGCATCCGACGAGCGTCAGAGCCGGTGTAGTAGAATTCAATCTTAGTCCTTTATTGACGCTTTGCCTGTTTGATGGTTCGTCTGAGGGCATAGCGGGATTTCTTATAAGCATCCGGATTAGTGTTCCGCTCCTTGAAAGCGGCAGCTCTACCCTTTAGCTCAGTGTTAATGTTGCCTGTAATCCATGGCTTCTGGTTGGGATATGTATGTACAGTCACTATGGGGATGACGTCGTCAATGCACTTATTGATGAAGCCAGTGACTGAGGTGGCATACTCCTCAATGCCATTGGATGAGTCCCAGAACATATTCCAGTCTGTGCTGGCAAAACAGTCTTGTAGCGTAGCATCCGTGTCACCTGACCACTTCCGTATTGAGTGAGTCACTGGTACTTCCTGCTTTAGTTTTTTCTTGTAAGCAGGAATCGGGAGGATAGCATTATGGTCAAGTTTGCCAAATGGAGGGCATGAGAGAGCTTTGTATGCATCTCTGTGTGTGGAGTAAAGGTGTCCTACAGTTTTTTCCCCCTCTGGTTGTACATGCTGTTAGAAATAAAAACGGATTTAAGTTTACCTGCATCAAAGTCCCCAGCCACTAGGAGCGCCACTTCTGGATGAGCATTTTCTTGTTTGCTTCTGGCACACAGCTCCTTGAGTGTAGTCTTCATGCCAAAATCGGTTTGTGGTTGGAAAATAGATGGCTACAGAAGATATAGATAGTGTGGACTACAGCTTATCATGAGGTACTCTACCTCAGGTGAGCAAAACCTAGAGACTTCCTTAATATTAGACATCACGCACTAGCTAGCTGTTATTGACAAATAGACACACACCAAAACCCCTCGTCTTACCGGATGTAGCTGTTCTGTCCTGCCGATGCACGGAAAACCCAGCCAACTGTATATTATCCGTGTGGTTGTTCAGCCACGACTCTGTGAATCATAAGATATTACAGTTTTTAATGTCCCGTTGGTAGGATAGTCTCAAACGGAGCTCATCCAGTTTATTCTCCAGTGATTGCACGTTGGCCAATAGAATGGATGTTAGAGGCGGGTTACCCACTCGCCGACAAATTCTCACCAGGCATCTGCTCCCCCCTGTATCTCCGTCTTTTCTTCATGTAAATATTGGGATTTGGGCCTGGTCCGGGAGCGCAATCACTTGTGAAAACAGAGTTTTGACTGGCAACTATTTAAAAGAGGATCCCAGCTTTCTTCTGCTGCTATATTTATTGCCAAATTCTTCAAATGAAGCACATTAATCCTCTTTACAACCAGTGTAGCCTACCTGGCATACATAAGCGGTAAGTGTGTCAAGTTTGGGAAAGCTCATTTTCACCATAAAAATGCAATCCATGCATCATCGCATTTGCAGACTTATGTGAGAGAGCCTACTATTCGTTATGTGATGAGTAGATTGGATAGTCATAATTTAGGTTAACAATATAACTCAACCACTGTTCTCAAAAAAGACCGCTCAATGCCTGGCTGAGCGCGTAGAGTAGGACTAGACTATACGCTATATCAGATACGTTTCTTTCTTTGCACGGGAAACATAAAGCTTGATACTGACAAACAGATCAAAAAAACAAAGAATTGTCAATATAATAAGCATACGAGAAGGGGAGACTCAAAGGAGGAAATTATTGTCCAAAAACAAACTTAAGTAGCACTGACCCAACAATGATAAATAGTGAATATGCGCAGTGAGCACTCACCAGGGATATTGCCGATTCTAGCGGTTGGTGCCAATAAGATATACTGTTGTTCGTTCAATGAAATTGAGAATTTTAATAACTGAAAGACAGATTAGTCTTTTCATTGTCTTCTCTTTACAGCAATAACCATTTGCTTTCCAAACTATGTTTTCCCGCGATTGTATTTTGAAATATTGAGATATGTCTGGCGTGGCCTCTACTTTTCACAGACTCGACAATATATGTAAAGACCAGATTAAATTAAGAATAGTCTGATGGGTGAGAATATGATCAAGTGCTTGTCAAATAGTGAATGAGAGATGATGAAGTGTACAGCCTGCGCAAGAAACGGAGCAGAGCTCATGCCTTTTCATGCAACTTTTTTCAAATCGTCATTAGTCACATCATGCAGCTAGAAATTTATAAAATATGTTAACGTATAGCCTAATTTTTGTATCACAAGTAAAGTTGCATAAATGTCTCTAAATTAAGCAGATAGGAGGACCTATTTCTTTGTTAACCACTCAACACAGAAGCCGCATGTGCGCACTCCATCGGAAATCGTTTGGGGAAAATATCCTTTCTATTCTATTCAGCTATGTTCATTGTATTCTTCATACTATTAAATGATATGAAATAATGCCATGGAATTCTAAGAAAATCTTGTCTGCTAAATTAACTAGTGTAGCCCACAGCCATATGGCATAGACCTAACATAAAGACAACTCGGAATATGCTCTTCTGTTCTTCTGAAATAGGCTACATTTTCTTCACATCATGTTTATTTAGACCCGACTAAAATAAATAATGGATGTATTGTGGTGTAGGCTATATTAAATGGATCAGTGGAAGCCAGGAGATGCTAAAGGTGTTTGTTACTTAACGGTCAATTGCCGTGAGACCGGCAGTTATTTGCATGACAATCGCCGGCTGACAAAATTTCATGACCGACACAGCCCTAGGCCTGGCACCTACTACTATACCCTGTTCAAAGGCACTTAAATCTTTTGACTTGCCCATTCACCATCTGAATTGCACACATACACAATCCATGTCCCAATTGTCGCAAGGTTTAAAAATCCTCGTTTAACCTGTCTCCTCTCTTTCATCTACACTGATTTGAAGTGGATTTAGCAAGTGACATCAACAAGGGATCATAGGTCTTTCACCTGGTCAGTCTGTCATGGAAAGACAATGTTCCTAACACTATACTCAGTGTAAGGAGGCACAAAATGTTATGTAGTTGCACTGAATTTCTGAGATCTCTGTACAAAAAAACTGTCCGACAGCTAGAGGTAGAAGGTAGATTTTACAGGGTTCAAGTTTAAAGTATAATTGAACTGATTAATGCTTATTATATGATACAAAACTTACACAGCCATAAATGCAAGGACAGAAAAGTAATGTCACCTGAATTTGGACAAATCCATTAAGACACCCACCATGAGAATGGTTAAACAGGTTTTAAATTAACTTGTGAATTGTATTGAATATAGAGCTCCCCCCCTTATATTAATGTAATGACATGGTCTGATTATTATCAGGGACTTAACAACTGTAACAAGTAGTTAATAGAAAGACCCACATATAGCCTACATACAGTATTAGATCTTCAATGGGAATAGTGGCTATTGGTTTTTCTTTAATGAAATCAATATAACTTATGTTTACATACAAAAACACATTGTAATTGACAACAACAAAAACTCCATATGTAGAGTTCTCTCTGCCGTGTTTGTAAAGTCTATTTTCTAAACTCTTCCTGTAGGTGGTTGGCTGGAGGCTAACAGAGGAGAATGGGTGGCCATTTTGGATTCCCAGACGGGTGCAGCCAAGGGCCCAGTGAACAACATCACCGATCAGGCCTGGCCCAGAGGTGACATAGTGGAGGTCAGGGGATGGGACAGCGTCCTCAACTCTGGGCTGGGGAACAACACTGTTAACCACAACCAGAAACAGACAGTCGAACCCAAAACAACATCTGAACATAGTCTCCATGACAACAGACTGGCTGAGACCAGGGCGAGGCGTAGATTTGGTCTGCGGGGACAGGAAAGGGAACGTATGCGGCGGGAGAGTACAGACTTGGCTTACGATGCTCCGTCCTGCTCCTATAATTGTGATTCAGAGAGACTGATCGCGCCTCATGTTGACCCCCTAACAGGTGCTTCCTTCAGTCTGCCTTCTATAGGATCTATCAACTGTAATATGGATCCTGCGATAACACAGACACTCCCTGGCCTTAATCCTCCTCACACTCTCCTTATGTTAAACCAGACCTCAGACAATGCCAATGCCTCAACACTAAATAGCTACACAAGCCCATTGACAAATGACAGTAGTGGAGATAGAATCAGTAAAGGTGGTGGCGCCAAAGAGAAGCGCTTCCCGTGTTCGTTCTGTGGGAAAGCCTTCAGTTTCCCCCAACAGGTGGAGATTCACCAGAGGGTGCACACGGGGGAGAAACAATTCAGCTGCCACCTGTGCCAGGCTAGTTTCTCTCACTCCTTCAGCCTGAAGAGGCACCTGAGAGTCCACACAGGGGTGAAACCCTTCAGCTGTACCCAGTGTCACATGCGCTTCGCCCAGGCTGGTCACCTGAAGAGGCACCAGAGGGTCCACACAGGGGAGAAACCCTACAGCTGTACGCAGTGTGAGAAGAGGTTCTCCCGCCAGGACCAGCTGAAGATGCACCTGAAGGTCCACACAGGAGAGCGGCCATTCGCCAGTACTCACTGTGGGAAGAGGTTATCAGAGAGGAGTTACCTCAGGATGCACCAGCAGAAAAAACATTCCACTCTAACATAATAGTAACCGTTCCCCTGGATAGCTTCTGACATTTAGATCAAACCCAGCATTAAAGACAAATATACATTTTCATTGTTGTCAGCAGAAAAGACCCACAGATGACCCACAGATTTCAGTGTTTAATATTCCTGGGTAGAATATTTCATCCAGACATTGTGTGACATATATGCCGTAAGTCTAAAAAGTATGTTACATATTGAGAGTTTAGGACTATAAGGTTCTATCTGTAAAAAGATGATTCTGAGATAATTGGCTTTATATTTCTGAACCCTCATTGGTTTTAATGGTGTCATCTATTTTTATCTTGTATTCTGTTTAACTAAACATGAATTGGGTTATTAAGAGTACTACATTGGTAGAGAACAGAACAAGGCTATATCAATAACACAATTTTGAAAAAACATTCAGATAGAACCAAAGCTCGTGATTTTGTTTGTATCCGGGGCAAATCTGGTGCTTTTAGATAGAATGCAAGCTATATTAGATCAAATCCAGCCAGGAACTTTTTTTAGGGCAGGTGACCCACATTACAAGTTCGATAAGATTGACAGACATAGTAATAAAGAGGCTGGAATGAGTCATCGTTACAAATCATTTACAGTACACCTAGAGATTACTATTCCCAACTATTCCCTTTTCCCTTTTTTCTCTCTCAAAGTAAGAAAAGCTATTCAATTGACCATTTTTATTCCCAAAAATGCACGATATAGTGATATCGGATCGTTGTCCGGTATCATGCCTAATTACACCAACAGAAAATACACTTAGCGACAGAATCTGTAGAATGAACATAGTGCATCTTCTGGACCCGGAATGTATTAAATACCTAAATGAAACCATAAAAAAAAACATGACAAATTTAGACATAGCAGACAAAGAAAAGCCGACCCCCAATATAATTTGGGATGCCTTTAAGGCGTACATTAGGGGAATGATAATCTCATACTCGGCAAAAGTTAAATCTGATTTAGTGACTTATTTTTCTTTCATTTTAATTTCTAAGAAAAAGCCCATAGAAGTCTTTACAAGGTAAACAAGAAAGACATTTCTGAACTTAATTAGGAATACGATCTTTTACTTTTGAAGAGAGCCAACAACTACAGGTTAAACTCAAATAAAGCATACTACTTAATGGCAAATAAATATGGTAACTATCTGGCAGCTCTCACAAAACACTACATTTATGTTTTAAAAGATACAAATGCGGTCATTAGAAACAGTGCGATTAATGACCATTTTAAAAGCTTCTATGAAAATGTATATAAATCCGAATTAAAAAATAGTTGGACGGATCCTCTAGCCTTAGACTCAAGAACCCTGAAGCAATTATCAGCAGTCAAAACAATCACTAAAAACCGATCACCCAAAAATAAATATTGGATACTATTAAAACATTAGCATGGAGAAAAGCACAATTTTAGGGCAAAGTACACCTATTTACACAAATGACAACACTCGTCGCTCAGTACGTCCTAGTTCCATGTATCAAACTGTTATTTCAGTTATATTAAAACCAGGAAAATCTGGAGAGTCCCCTGCTGATTATAGACCCAAAAGCTTAATAAATTGTGACAATACAATAAGTGCAAATGCTTATAAGCATTAGCATGGCAAAAGTCTTACCAGACTTGATACATATCAAACAGGGTTTATTAAAAATAGACAAACAAATACAAGGACATGTTTAATGCAATACGCAAAAAAACTAGATAAATATTTATCAATAATGGCTGTTGAAGCCGAAAAGGCTTTCGACCGTCTTAAATTGCATATTCTATTCAAAACTTTGGAAGCTTTCAATTTTCCAGCTGAGATAATACATTTAAATAAATTATATCAATGTCATCAAAATACATTACCTGATGAAATTGCTTTAGAAAGGGGCACAATACCCAGATCAGACTGGCTTCATAATTAATAGATTGTCCTCCAATAATCTCAGAAGGTTCTTTGATATAACTCACCTTGCTAACAAAAACAAAATACGTAGTGTCGCAGTCTCCCTCGACGCTGAAAAGGCCTTTGATAGGGTTGAGAGGCCATATCTCTTTCGTGTCTTGGAAAAGTTCGGTTTAGGTACCGTGTTTGTAAATTTGATAAAATCACTCTACAAATCTCCTAAAGCTAGGATTGCTACCAATGGGATTACTTCCTCCTCTTTCCCTCTTTATAGGGGGAACAGACAAGGTTGCCCAATTAGCCCCCACCTCTTTGCCCTCGCCATCGAACCGTTGCCTGAGGCTATTAGAACGTGCCCTGATATACATGGCTTTGAGGTGGGCCCCCATACCCATAAATTATCACTCTTTGCGGACGACCTTATCTTATTTCTAACAAACCCAGAACACTCCCTGTCTCACTTGCAGATCCTACTACAGTGTTATAGTTCTTTCTTTGGATATAAGGTCAATTTTGATAAAAGCGAAATCATACCATTGTCTGTCTTTGACCATCATACCATCAAGCACAAGTTTCCTTTTAGATGGTCGCCTATGGGCTTCACATATTTGGGCATAATGGTGGATGGTAATCTGAACAACCTCTATAAACTAAATCTGTCCAGTTTGTTGCAAAAGGTGGAGGGTGACCTTTGTAAATGGATGGACTTACCTCTCACTCTACTGGGTAGAATCAATGTAATTAAAACATTTTTTTCCTCTCTCGACAAGCTGACCAGACGGTTTATCTGGCACGGCAAAACCCCTAGGGTTGGCCTGGATAAACTGACCCTTAATTACAGTCAAGGGGGCTTAAACCTCTCCAATTTTAGAATGTACTACTGGGCTGCACAGTCTAGGTTTCTGGCTCAGAGGTTTGACAATGGTCCCTCTCCCTCATGGGTGAACATTGAAAAGATTGAGGTAAATGATGACACTGGGCCAGAATTGTTTTACTAATGGGACAGAAAATCTATAAAAACCATCACAGACAACTCTTTAATCATACATTCTGTCCTGGCATGGTGCAAACTGCATGAGCTGTTCGGACGAGGGGGATTCCTTTCCCCTAAAACCCCTTTATGGAACAATAGATTGATTCCTATGTTTTTCCAGAATAGTAACTTTAGACCATGGTCTGATAAGGGGATCACTCTTTCTGGAACATTGTTACGAGGAGGGAGTTCTTATGTCTTTTGATCAGCTGAAACAGAAATACCACTTGCCTAACAGGGACTTCTTTAGCTACCTACAACTACGAAACTTTATTAGGGTGACTCTCAAGGGACAATGGAACCTACCTAAGATGTCACCTATTGAACAACTCTGCCACGCAGACCAACCACTGTTCAAGACCATTTCCCGTGTATATGATGCTCTTATGTCAGGACTAACACTGCCTGGGCTAGATAAACCCCGACTTAGATGGGAAAAAGATCTAGGTATTGATCTTGATGAGGGTCTATGGAGTGACCTATGCAGGGATGGTGTTACATCCACATTGAACTCCAGATACAGACTGATCCAGTTTAATTTCCTCCATCAGCTCTATATCACCCCGTCTAGACTGCACAAGTTCAACCCAGATATCTCCTCCCTATGTTTTAGATGTGGCTCAGATGAAGGAACATTCCTCCATTCCACTTGGCAGTGTTCAAAACTACACGGTTTCTGGCAGGGGGTATGTGATACCATATCCTCAATTCACGGGGTTGTATTCCCTTTAGACCCGGAGGTCTGTCTACTGGGTAACTTTACTAACCCCAATCTTAGGCAAAGCCATACTATAAAGCTAACAGAAATATTGCTAGCGATTGCCAAGAAATGTATTGCCAAGAAATGGAAATTGGATTTCTCCTTGGCAGTTGCAATGTGGTTATCTGAAGTTAATAGTTGTATGCCTTTGGAGAAAATCACTTACTGCTTGAGGAATAAGTTAAAGACATTTTACAGAATTTGGCAACCTTTTATTGACCTATATGGAGAATCTCCCCCCACATCTCATTGATTGAATCTCTATATAATCCTCACATAATGTTTCACACGTAATGTATAATATGTAGCCTACGGCAGGTGATCCAATGTCTCATTATTTTTTTCTTATTGTATGTTTGTATATATAATTATTTTTATTTTTTTGTTACGCCCGTCTGTTACTGTCACTTTGTCCTATCGTTGTCTAATATCTTTTCACTTTTGTTTTGAATGTTCTTAATTGGAAAATGCAAAAATAAAATATATAAAAAAGAAAGGGGCACAATATCTCCCCCATCCTGTTGACGGAATTAAAAATAAACTTAAGTTACATATCACACTAATGTTTGGGACATCAGAGAAACCTTGGGGGAATCTTATTTGAGTCAGAAAAGGGTGTTCATATGATACACAAAACCTTGCAGAGAACATATCCAGCTGACAATCTCTTAGAAACAAATATAAACTATGGGAACCTAGACTTAAAAATAACTGATGTTGGCACAAGATGGAGGGAATGTTGGTGCATAACTAATGAAAATACAGTCAACAAATGTACACTTAATCCAGTATAAACTAATGGATAAAATGTACTATGCAAGAGACAAAATTCACAAATGACTCAATAATCCATGCTTTCTGGGAATGCTATGACGTCCAAAAGTTATGGTCTGAGTTAGAAAGTTGGCTGTCAGAAGTATTACAATGGTAATTAAATTTTTATCTGTCAAATTTCAAGACATGGGATATGGGGGTGTAGTGAGATACCCAATGGGCTGGACGATTCTCCTCTCATCACTCATCTTGAAAAAATATATACGAAAAAAACCTGGAAATCAATCAATCTGCCATCATTACACATTGAAATAGTATGGGTGACCTAGAAAAACAAATTGGTACAATTTAAGGCCAATGTAGCAAACAACAGTGCAGGCACTAGGGATGGGGGTGTGAGCATGTGCGTCTCGGCAGATGAGCTGTAGTCATTTTTGGGTGCGTCTGTAAGTTGTTAATATGTGTATGTTTGTATTTGGTGTTGGGGGAAATACACAAATATACAGTACCCTCAAAGTATTCACACCCCTTGACTTTTTCCACATTTTTATTGTGTTAAAGCATGAATTAAAAATGGATTACATTGAGATGTTTTTGTCACTGGCCTACACACACAATATGCCATAATGTTATGTTTTTTTAAATGTTACAAATTAATAAAATATACGTATTCAAACCCTTTATGGCAAGCCTAAATAAGTTCAGGAGTAAAAATGTGCTTAAGTAACAATACATTGCATGGACTCTGTGTGCAATAATACTATTTAATGTGTTTTTTTATGACTGCCTCATCTCTGTACCCCACACATACAATTATCTGTAAGTTCCCTCAATTTTCAAACACAGATTCAACCATAAAAACCAGGGAGGTTTTCCAATGCCTCGCAAAGAAGGGCACCTATTTTACCCATCTATTGGTAGATCTATCTATTTTCCCCCTCAATCTACACACAATACCCCATAATGACAAAGCAAAAACAGGTTGAATTTTTTTTTTGCTAATTTATTAAAAATACACTACTGTTCAAAAGTTTGGGGTCACTTAGAAATGTCCTTGTTTTGAAAGAAATGTTTTGTCCATTAAAATAACATCAAATTGATCATAACTTGGATTAGCTAACACAACGTTCCATTGGAACACATGAGTGATGGTTGCTGATAATGGGCCTCTGTACGCCTATGTAGATATTCCATAGAAAATCTGCCATTTCCAGCTACAATATTAATTTACAACATTAAAAATGTCTACACTGTATTTCAGATCAATTTGGTGTTATTTTAATGGACAAAAATGTGCTTTTCTTTCAATAACAAGGACCTTTCTAAGAGACCCCAAACTTTTGAACGGTAGGGTGTATTGTGTGTAGATCAGTGACAAAAATCGGTCAATTTAGTCAATTTTAAATTCAGGCTGTAACAACAACATTTCCTGGCTGCAGTTGTCCTTGCAGTTGTCCTTGCAGTGCTTCTGCTGTTAAGTCTTGGAGGCCCAAAATCGTCTTGGCTACAGATATAATGATGTCCAGCTTATTGGACACTTGTGCAGTACAGTTAATAACTGTAGCTATAAATGCTACAAAATACACCTTATTCACAATAAGTGTATCCAGATCACTTGATTGACGTATAACATTTGCATCCACTGCCATATCTTCTTCAGAACTGTGGCCTCTTCCCCTTCAACTTTCTTCACCGCCTCCACATAGGAGATTTGCTGTACAGCCCCGATCCTTTACACCTCAACCTCTTTCACCCTAACAGGGCACTCAGGGAATTCGGAAATATGATCCCCACCAGAAAGTGTTTAGCTTGTCTGGGAGCAAGACGTTGGTGTCCGCGACGTGGCTGGTTTTCCCTTTGTAATCCGTGATTGTCTGTAGATCCTGTCACATATGTCTCGTGTCTGAGCCGTTGAATTTCGGGCCCCGCCATCTATCACCGGATATCAGCAAATCCTCATGGACTGCAGACTGTAAACACAAATTGCACAGAAAGAATATGAAGGTTTTTATAAGAAATTCTTTGCTGTAAACACAGAAACATGATATTATAACCACAGTCAAGCCAATCTATCACAGTGATTTAAGTACCTAACATTGGAGTTTATTTTCAAGTTAGTGTTTTTAAAACCAGTTGCACTTAGCCATCCCGGATCCGGGATCGTGAATACAGCCTGAAGCTCATTACCATAACGCAACGTTAACTATTCATGAAAATCGCAAATGAAATGAAAAAAATATGCTAGCTCTCAAGCTTAGCCTTTTGTTAACAACACTGTCATCTCAGATTTTCTAAATATGCTTCTCAACCATAGGAAAACAATCATTTGTGTAACAGTAGCTAGCTAGCGTAGCATTTAGCGTTAGCATTAGCGTTAGCATTCAGCAGGCAACATTTTCACAAAAAACAGAAAAGCATTCAAATAAAATCATTTACCTTTGAAGAACTTCAGATGTTTTCAATGAGGAGACTCTGTTAGATAGCAAATGTTCAGTTTTTCCTGAAAGATTATTTGTTTAGGAGAAATCGCTCCGTTTGGTGCGTCATGTTTGGCTACCATAAAAAAACAAAAATCCAGTCATCAAAACGCAGAACTTGTTTCCAAATTAACTCCATAATATCGACTGAAACATGGCAAACGTTGTTTAGAACCAATCCTCAAGGTGTTTTTCACATATCTCTTCGATGATGTATCGTTAGTGGAAGTGTGCTTTCTGTCCTGAATCCCCAGGAGAAAATGCCCGCAACTGAAGATTACGCACCAATTTAGACAAAGGACACCGGGCGGACCCCTGGAAAATGTAGTCTCTTATGGCCAATCTTCCAATGATATGCCTACAAATACGTCACAATGCTGCAGACATCTTGAAGAAACGACAGAAAGCGCAGGCTCGTTCCTGGTGCATTCACAGCCATATAAGGAGACATTGGAAAACAGAGCTTCAGAAATTCTGCTCATTTCCTGTTTGAAGTTTCATCTTGGTTTCGCCTGTAGCACGAGTTCTGTGGCACTCACAGATAATATCTTTGCAGTTTTGGAAACGTTAGACTGTTTTCTTTCCAAAGCTGTCAATTATATGCATAGTCAAGCATCTTTTCGTGACAAAATATTGCGCTTAAAACGGGCACGTTTTTTTATCCAATAATGAAATAGCGCCCCCATAGACTCAAACTCGGGAGAGGCGAAGGTCCTCTGAAACCCAGCCAAGCCGCACAATGCCCGCTTAACCAGTCGCACCAATGTGTCCGAGGAAACACCGTACGTACACCTGGCGGGCCGGGCGCACCTGTGGCGGGCCGGGCACATGTCAGCGTGCATGCACCCGGCCCGCCACTGGAGTCGCTAGTGCGCGATGGGACAAGAACGTCCCTGCCGGCCAAACCCTCCCCTAACATGGACGACGCTGGGCCAATTGTGCGCCGCCCCATGGGTCTCCCGGTCGCGGACGGCTGCGACAGAGCCTGAACTTGAACCAGGATCTCTAGTGGCACACTGCGCCATAACCAGGATCTCTTAGACCACTGCGCCACTCAGGAGACCTATTTTTAAGTTTTGATTCAAGAATTAAGTATAATGTTTTGTTTCGACTGTAATAAGTCAAACTCAGTCCCTGCAAAGACAAACAAAAAACTAGTCAGTTAGTACAGTCAATTTTGTATTTAATTTAAACAAAATGGTCAAAGAGTCAACTGTGAACTACATTACTTTTATTGCACAAAACGATAAATGAAAACATTAATTTTAGAATACTTTGGAAAAGGTTCAACATTACATTACACACAGCTTCAAGACATCACGTCAAGTAAACATTAATTAAGGCACTGTCATTATCTTACTATAAAACAGTATCAACCTAAAGGGACAAAGCATTTTTACAGACACCATCACACCAACCATCACCATAATCATCTACTCTGCCTCATCATCCTCAGTTCACCTCATCCACTTTCCTATACATCCAAATCCAACAGAATTCATTACAATCTAACTAGTTCTACATTATACACGCACTGTGTGTATTTTCTGTATTTTCAGTGCGTACAGGCAAACGGCCTCTCTCTCGTGTGGACCTTCTGGTGCCTCTTCAGGTGGTGCTGGTGGGAGAACCTCTTATCACACTGGGGGCAGCTGTATGGTTTCTCCCCTGTGTGGACTCTCTGGTGCCTCTTCAGCTTGGAGGAGTGGGAGAAACTGGCCCGACACAGGTGGCAGCTGAACGGTTTCTCCCCTGTGTGCATCATCTGGTGGATCTCCACCTGTTGGGGGAAACTGAAGGCTTTCCCACAGAACGAACACAGGAAGCGTTTCTCTTTGCCACAAGATCTGTTGATAGCGTTACTACTACTGTCATTTGTCAATAGGCTTGTGTAGCCATTTAGTGTTGAGGCACTGGCATTGTCTGAGGTTTGGTTTAACATAAGGAGAGTGTGAGGAGGTTTAAGGCCAGGGAGTGTCTGTGTTGTCGCAGGGTCCATGTTCCAATTGATAGATCCTATAGAAGGCAGGCTGAAGGCAGCATCTGTTAGGGGGTTAACCTGAGGTGCCATCAGTCTCTCTGAATCACAACTATAGGAGCAGGACGGAGCATCGCTAGCCGAGTCTGTGTCTGTTCTCTCCAGCTGCATACGAACACTTCCCCGCAGACCAAATCTAAGTCTCGCCCTCGTCTCAGCCAGTCTGTTGTCATGGAGACTGAGTTTGGATGTTGTTTTGTGTTCAACTGTCTGTTTCTGGTAGTGGTCAACAATGTTGTTCCCCAGCCCAGAGTTGAGGACGCAGTCCCATCCGCTGACCTCCACTATGTCACCTCTGGTCCTTGCCTGCACAGTGATGTTGTCCACTGGGCCCTTGGCTGCACCAGTCTGGGTCTGGGAATCCAAGATGGCTCCCCAGTCTCCTCTGTTAGCCTCCAGCCAACCACCTGCAGGAAGAGTTTAGAAAAGTACTTTACAAACATGGCAGAGAATTCGACATATTACCTGCTGAAATGAATACATTATGTTTGTGTGGTTTTTTTGTATGTAAACACAAGTTGTTTCATTTTATGAATGAAGAAAAAAGTATAGCCAGGCGCATCACTATTCCCATTGAAAATCTATTATTGTATGTAGGCCATATGTATTTCTCCCTTACTTTGCTCCCCCATCTTTAGTCCACTCAGCAGATTAATGCTTTCTGGTCCGTCTTCTACTGTCTCCTCTTTTACCAGCAGCAGATCAAGCTTCCCATCCTCCATGTCTACTGACTGTAAGAGATACAGAGTGAGAGGATGTTGGATCAAGAAATCTGATATGAGCACCCTGCTATGGAGCATCTCCTGATTGGGCAATGAAGGATTGCTATGAGTATTATTAGTTGATTTGATCATTCAAAGACATGTTCCCACACTTAAAAAATCAATCAAGACCTTCGAATCAAATGTTATTGGTTGAGTACACATATTTTGCAGATGTTATCGCAGGTGCAGCGAAATGCTTATGTTTCTAGCTCCAACAATACCTAACAATACACACAATAAAAAAATTATAATAATTAAGAAGGATCAGAACGTGTTATGTCAGAATCCGGAAAACAGTGTGATGGTTTGGGGAAGTTTTTCCGCCTCAGGACCTGGACGGCTTGCCTTAATAGAAAGGAACCATGAATTCTGCTCTGTATCAGAGAATTCTACAGGAGAATGTCAGGCTATCCGTCTGTGAGCTGAAGCTGAAGAACAGCTGGGTCATGCAGCAAGACAGTGATCCAAAACACACAATCAAGCCTCGATGAAAATGTTTAAAAAGCAACAAATATGAAGCTTTGGAATGGCCTAGTCAAAGTCCAGACCTAATCCCAATTGAGATGTTGTGGTCGGACTTGAAACGAGCAGTACATGTTTGAAAACCCACAAATGTTGCTGAGTAAAAGCAGTTCTGCATGCAAGAGTGGGCAAAAATTCCTCCACAGCGACATGAGAGACTGATCAACAACTACAGGAACAATTTGCTTGCAGTCATTGCAGCTAAAGGTGGCACAACCAGTTATTGAGTGTAAGGGGGCAATTACTTTTTCACACAGTGGAATTGGGTGTTGTATAACTTTGTTCATTAAATTAAATATATATTTTGGGGGGTTATTTGTAAACTCAGGTTCTCTTTATCTAATATTAGTTTTTGTTGAAGATCTGATGACATTAAATATCAAACATATGTGGAAATAGAAAATCCAAAAAGGGGCACATACTTTTTCACGGCACAAAAATATGTAAAACATTTAAAAAAAAAATGAAAACAGATTAAAATATATATATATATATATCAGAACGAGCCTATCAGAATGTCCCTTGTTTCATTAGCTGTTATAAAAGTTCCCAGAAAATGCTCCATACACACAAAATGTTTATTTCTCTAAATTGTGCAGTTTTGTCACACAACGTCCAACCGGCCTCACAAATGCAGACCATGTGTAACCACGCCAGCCCAGGACCTCCACATCCGGCTTCTTCACCTGCCGGATCGTCTGAGCCACACAGACAGCTGATGAAACTGGGGGTTTGCACAACCGAAGAATTTTTGCACAAACTGTCAGAAACCACCTTGTCGCCCTCAACAGGGTCTTGACCTGCCTGCAGTTTGTCGTTGTAACCGACTTCAGTGGGAAAATGCTCACCTTGGATGGCCACTGGTCTGCTTGGGAAGTGTGCTCTTCACAAATGAATTCCAGTTTCAACTGTACCGGGCAGATGACAGACAGTGTGTATGGCATCTTGTCTGCAAGAGGTTTGCTGACGTCAAGGTTGTGGAGTTATCGTTTGGGCAGGCATAAGCTATAGATAACGAACACAATTGCATTTTATTGATGGCAATTTGAATGCACAAAGATACCGTGACGAGATCCTGAGTCCCATTGTTGTGCCATTCATCCGCCACTATCACCTCATGTTTCAGCATGATAATGCATAGCCCCATGTCACAAGGATCTGTACACGATTCCTGGAAGCTGAACATTTCCCACTTCTTCCATGGCCTGCATACTCACCAGACATCATTGAGCATGTTTGGGATGCTCTGGATTGATGTGTAAGACCGTGTGTTACAGTTCCCGCCAATATCCAGAAACTTTGCACAGCCATTGAAGAGGAGTGGGACAACATTCCACAGGCCACAATCAACAGCCTGATCAACTCTATACGAAGGAGATGTGTCGTACTGCATGAGGCAAATGGTGGTTCTCATCCACGCGCGTACCTTTTTTTTAAAAAGGTATCTGTGACCAACATATCCCCGAGCTGACAAGGTACAAATCTGTCGTTCTGCCCCTGAACAGGCCAACCCACTGTTCCTAGGCCGTCATTGAAAATAAGAATTTGTTCTTAACTGACTTGCCTAGTTAAATAAAGATAAAATAAATAAAAAAACAGCCTCAATTCGTTGGGGCATGGACTCTACAGGGTTTTGAAAGCGTTCCACAGGGATGCTGGCCCATGTTGACTCCAAGGCTTCCCACAGTTGTGTCAAGTTGGCTGGATGTAATTTGGGTGGTGGACCATTCTTCATACACACAGGAAAATGTTGAGCGTGAAAAACCCAGCAGCATTGCAGTTCTTGATACACACAAACCTGTGTGCCTGGCACCTACTACCATACCCCTTTCAAAGGCACTTAAATATTTTGTCTTGCCCAGTCACCCTCCAAATGGCACACATACAGTATCCATGTCTCATTTTTCTCAAGGCTTAAAAATCCTTATTTAACCTGTCTCCTCCCCTTCATCTACACAGATTGAAGAGGATTTAATAAGTGACATCAATAAGGGATCATATAATTCACCTGGTTAGTCTATTTAATGGAAAAAGCCATGTAAATGGGAGTGTGTTGTGACATTTGGATGTCTCTAAGCTTCCATGTAGTTTAAGAAGTCACTAGTGTTGCCCTCTGAGTGTCCTTTTCCTAAGTGAGTCTCGTCTGAATTCCATGTCAGAGAAACATCACCCTCCACTTTCACAGTCGCCTCATCTACGACCAGACCCTCCCCTTTCTTTCCCCTTCAGAGTATACACTACTACTGTACCGGTTCCAGTCCCCTCTCAATGGATTAGACTACAGTGCCTTCAGAAAGTATTCATACTCCTTGACTTATTCCACATGTTGTTGTGTTACTACCTGAATTCAAAATGTATAAAAAATAAATGCTTACCTATCCACACGCAATACCCCATAATGACAAAGTGAAAACATGTTTTTATTTTATTTATTTTATTGAAAATAAAGTACAGAAATGTCTTATTTACAAAAGTATTCACACCCGAGACAATACTTTGTAGAAACACTTTTGGCAGCGATTAAACCTGTGAATCTTTCTGGGTAAGTCTCCAAGAGCTTTCTAAACCTGCATGTAAACTGTATCAAGCTCGGTCAAATTGTTTGTTAATCAATGCTAGATAACCATTTTCAGGTCTTGCCATAGATTCTCAAGTAGATGTAGGTCAAAACTGTAACTCGGCCACTCAGGAAAATTCACTGTCTTCTTGGTAAGGAACTCGTGTAGATTTGGCCTTGTGTTTTAGGTTACTGTCCTGCAAAGGTGAATTCATCTCCCAGTGTCTGGTGGAAAGCAGACTGAACCAGGTTTTATGCTAGGATTTTGCTTAGCTCCATTCCGTTTTTTTTTTATCCTAAAAAACACTGCAATCCTTAACGATTACAAGCATACCCATAACATGATGCAGCCACCACTATGCTTGAAAATGTGGAGAGTTTTACTCAGTAATGTCTTGTATTGTTTTTAATCCAAACATAACACTTTATATTCTGGACAAAAAGTTAATTGCTTTGCTACATTTCTTACAGTATTACTTTAGTGTATTGATACACCATCCAAAGTGATATTCAATGTCTGCTTTTTTCTACCCATCTACCAACAGGGGCCCTTCTTTACGAGGCATTGGAAAACCTCCCTGGTCTTTGTGGTTGAAATTCATCGCTCACATGCGGGACCCTTACAGATAATTGTTTGTGTGGGGTATTCATTCATAAATCATGTTAAACACAATTGTTGCACACAGAGTCCATGCAACTTATTATGTGACTTGTTAAGCTCATTTTTACTCCTGAACGTGTTTAGGGCTTGAATACTTATTGACTGCTTTTAATTTTTTTGAAAACATTTCTAAAAACATTATTCCACTTTGACATTATGGGGCATTGTGTGTAGACCAGTGACAAAAAAAAGACATTTTAAATTCAGTCAGGAACACAACAAAATTAGGAAAAAGTCAAGAGGTGTGAATACTTTCTGAAGGCACTGTATATGCCTGACATATTACTGTCTGGATACATATAGACTACCCAGGAATATTCAACACATCTGTTACTCTCGTAATTCCAAATGCATCTGTGTAACACTCACCACTGCATAAACATGTTGGCTGGTCCTCATTAACGTCCCTTTTTTGTTTAGAAAGCTTTACTACACAAGTTTCCAACTTACCTAACTTTGTTGGTTAACTCAAGGTTCCTCGGGTCTCCACCAAACTAGGTAAATCCACTTTTAGTTATAAATGCACCTGCATTGCTGGAACCAACTACATAATACATTACAATTGGATGTTCTGGTGCCATTCGTGCAATTCTTATTGAGGAATGTAACTGTTTATCTTGGATATTTGTGTTGTGCTATTTCTTTGTTTTACATTGTCCTATTCATTGTATATGCAGAGCTCCCTTGTGAAAGAGACCCTGGTCTCATTGTTAACTCCCTGTTTAAATAAAAGTCAAATCAAAAATATATTTTCTGCTGACAATAATGACCATTCATGTTTGTCTTTAATGCAGGGTTTAATCTAAACCGCAGACGCTATTAAGTGGAATGGTTACGTTCTATGTTATAGAGTGGAATGTTTTTTCTGCAGGTGTATCCTGAGGTAGCTCCTTTCTGAGAACCTCCTCCTGCAGTGCAAACAACCTCTCTCCAGTGTGGACCTTCAGCTGGTTCTAGCAGGAGAATATTTTCTCACTCTGGGGTCAGCTGTATTGTTTCTCTCCTGTGTGGACCCTCTGGTGTCTCTTCAGGTTGCCAGCATGGGCAAAGCGCATGTTACACTGGGTACAGCTGAAGGGTTTCTCCCCTGTGTGGACTCTTTGGTGCCTATTCAGGCTGGACGATTGGGAGAAAGTGGCCCGGCACAGGTGGCAGCCGTATGGTTTCTCCCCCGTGTGCATCCTCTGGTGGATCTCCACCTGTTGGGGGAAACTGAAGGCTTTCCCACAGAACGAACACGTGAACCGCTTCTCTGTGGCACTGCCACCTTTACTGATTCTGTCATTTGTCAATGGTCTTGTGTAGCCATTTAGTGTTGATGAACTGGCATTGTCTGAGGTTTGGTTTAACATAAGGAGATTGTGAGGAGGACGAAGGCTAGGGAGGGTCTGTGATGTCACAGGATCAATGTTCCAGTTGATAGATCCTATAGAAGGCAAGCTGAAGGCAGCATCTGTTAGGGGGGTAACCTGAGGCGCCATCAGTCTCTCTGAATCACAACTATAGGAGCAGGACGGAGCATCACTAGCCGAGTCTGTGTGTGTTCTCTCCCGCGGCATACCGACACCTCCCCGTCCCCGCAGACCAAAGCTATGCCTCGCCCTGGTCGTAGCCAGTCTGTTGTCATGGAGACTATGTTCAGATGTTGTTTTGGATTCGACTGTCTGTTTCTGGTTGTGGTTAACAGTGTTGTTCCCCGGCCCAGAGTTGAGGACGCTGTCCCATCCACTGACCTCCACTATGTCACCTCTGGTCCTGGCCTGCTCAGTGATGTTATCCACTGGGCCCTTGGCACCCGTCTGGGTCTGGTAATCCAAGATGGTTGCCCAGTCTTCTCTGTTAGCCTCCAGCCAACTAACTGCAGGAAGAGGTTAGAAAATAAACGTTAAAAACATTTTTGAGTCAAGTTCAGACATTATAATGTCTGTTTTTCTATGCAAACATAAGTTCTATTGATTTCCTTTGATGTATTGAATGAAGAAAAAAAATAGGCACATCACTTCAATGTGCTGTATGTATTACTATTCCCATTGAAGATCTATTAATGTACGGAGGCTATATTGTATTATATGTATTATATGTATTTCTACCTTACCTTGCTCCCCCATCTTTAATCCAGTCAGCAGGTCAATGCTCTCTGGTCCGTCTTCTATTGTCTCCTCTTTGACCAGCAGCAGATCAGGCTTCCCATCCTCCATGTCTACTGACTGTTAGAGATACAGAGTGAAAGGATGTTGGATCAAGAAATCTGATATGAGCACCCTGCTATGGAGCATCTTCTGATTGGACAATGAGGGATTGCTATGAGTACTATGCAAACATGTTAGTTGATTTGATCACTTCATACTATTTAATGGTTTGATCATTCAAAAGCATGGTCCCACACAAAATTAATCAAGACATGGGCCTGTATCCACAAAGAGTATTAGAGTTGAAGTGCTGATCGAAGATCAGGTCCCCATATGTCTGCATAGTCATTCATTATTATCTAAAAGGAAAACTGATCCTAAATCAGCACTCCTACTCTGAGGCTTTGTGGATATAGACCATGATCTAATACCATACAGACAGTAGTTTACAGTGGGCTCACCTCAGTGAGACTGTGTGTGGTCCTGTGCTGCTCAGCTGGTTCCTCTGTGGATTCAGGAGGAGGTGTAGTCTGGTTGTCCTCCATGAACATGGTCCCCTCCGGTTTCCCTAAACCCTCCTCACACCTCTCCTCCTTCACCAGCAGCACCTCTAGACCCTCCTCCTGGAAGAGACAGGTGATACAGATTACAAAGACATACACTCCATCAGGTACGTACACACAGATAATAAACACACTTTCAACATGGAGTGTTTACCCATCTCCACTACGTTTGAGGCCTATACTGTAGTTACAGAATTACTGTTGTTGTTAAGCCCATCATGGTGGACATAAATATGTTGTTGGTAAATAATTCAAAAGTCGTCATCAGCCAAACCCAGCTAAACTATACTAAACAAAAATAAACGCAACACGCAACATTTTCAAAGATTTCACAGAGCTACAGTTCATTTAAGGAAATCAATCAATTAAAATGAATTCATTAGGCCCTAATCTATGGATTTCAAATGCCTGGACAGGGGTGGAGCCATGGGTGGGCCTTGGAGGGCATAGGCCCACCCACTTGGCAGCCAGGCCCACCCACTTGGCAGCCAGGCCCATCCCATCATAATGAGTTTTTTCCCCACAAAAGGGCTTTATTACAGACAGAAACACTCCTGGGCTGACGTGGTCTATAGTTGTAAGGCCAATTGGACATACTACCAAGTTCTCTAAAACGAAGTTGGAGTCGGTTTATGGTAAAGAAATTAACATTAGATTCTCTAGCAATAGCTATGGTGGACATTCCTGCAGTCAGCATGCCAATTGCACGCTCCCTCAAAACTTGAGACATCTGTGGCATTGTGTTGTGACAAAACAGCACATTTATAGTGGCCTTTTATTGTCCCCAGCACAAGGTGCACCTGTGTAATGACCATGCTGTTTATTCACCTTCTTGATATGCCCCACCGTTCAGGTGGATGGATTATCTTGGCAAATGAGAAATGTTCACTAACAGGGATGTAAACAAATTTGTGCATATGGAAAACATCTGGGATTTTTTTTGAGCTCATGAAACATGGGACCAACACTTTACACTATATTTTTGTTCAGTGTGTTTTGACTTGTACAGTAGGTGTTTATGAGTGTGTGGGTTTGTGTAGGTATATTCAGTAAGTCTATAATGGTTATAAAGCACTGTTGTGTGTATGCAGAACAGGGTTTAGATCAGATGTGATGTGAACTAAAGAAAGTCTCAATGAAAGTCTTAAAAACAAAAAGGGACTTTTTGTTCTATTAAACATAAACAAGTTTTAAAGCTGCAATATGTAACTTTTTGGGCAACCTGACCAAATACCCATAGAAATGTGAGTTATAGGTCTGTCTATAAGTCTAAAAAGTGGTAGATCTGTTCTATGTGTGGTAGATCTGTTCCATGCTTCCCCTTCTTAAGTTTAATTTTTGTGTCATTTACTTTCGGTTTTGTACACCAGCTTTTTGCAGCTGAAAACAGCTGTAAAACATATTTCACAGCGGTTTAGATGGTACAATGATTCTCTATACAATGACTGCTTGTTTTACAAACTGAAAATAGGCTTTTAAAATAGAATTTTAGCAACCAGGAAATGGCAGAGTGATTTCTGCATATTGCATCTTTAAAATACACCATATGAAAACCACACATACAAAAATCTGCATGAACTTGATCAACTGCATTAACTTTATTTTTAAAAGTGTCTTAGAAAAAATGTTAAGCAGTTGAACAGAAGTAATGAAAATAGGCATTTGGGAACATCATATAGCTTACACAGTACAAACACAATAGGTAACAGTATTATTAGGCTTATATATAAAGTGCCTGCTGAAAGTCTCCACACCTCTTGCACAGTGTATACACACAGTATTAAATTGAACGTTTTCCCTAGCGATCTGCACAAGCTACTTCACATTTTCAAAGTGAATGAAAGATTATAGATCATAGTGTGACAGCGTTATGTTATGGGTATGCTTGTCACGGGCAGGGACTTTGTCAGGATCAAAATAAATATGAAAGGAGCAAAGCCCAGCTAAAAAGTTAAAGGAAATCTCCCCTCAGTCTTCTAAAAACCCTGGGATAGTGTTTTATTTTTCAGCATTACAATTACACACATGTAATGCCAAAGACACGCCAGAATAGCTTTCCAAGAGGTGTTGAGTATTTGAGTAGTCCAGTCTTGAAAATCAGAGACAAGGTTTGAATATTGCTCACCATCAATGATTTCCAACCAAATTTACTGAGCTAGAGCAATTTTGACAAAAACAATGGATATATGTTGCCCTAAGAGTTGGTGCAAAGTTGGTAGAATCTTATTCAAAATTATTCACAGCTGTACTGGCTGCCAAAAGTGCTTCTGCCAAGTATTAACTCTGGTTAGTGAAGAAATAGGCAATCAAGACATGGTTGTTTTACATTTTTTGATCTATAATAAAATGATTTTCACTTTGAAAATGTGGAGTAGGTTGTGTAGATAGGTAGGAAAGAAACGAATTTAATCCCTTTTTAGATTTAATTTGAAGGCAGCAAAATGTGAAGACTGTGCAAGGGGTGTGTAGACTTTCATTAGAGACTGCATATCTCACAATGTCTGGATGCAATATTCCACCCAGGAATATTCAACAATGAAATCTGTTAAACTCAGTTCAGATGCTGATATTTATCTGACAAGTTTCTAAGGCCCCGATTTAAGCGTGCGTAAATGGAACGTAATTCACTTTTTATGTGCTTTTCTCTCTATTCGTATTCTGACCTTGAACTTAAGCATTTGAATAGCATACTATTCACCCACTATTTGTTTGAGGTTGAACTAGAATAAATGAAGGTGTGGCGGTGCGGTGTCCAGACACGCCGTATTCTAAACTTGACTTAATTCCCATCAAAATTCAAAAAAAAAAAAAAGCCATATGGAAGCAAACTGAAAATTATATCAACATGACATGTATTGCGGCCCCTTTTCCACAGTGAAATAAGATGTAAATAGCTCTGCCGTTATTCCGAATTTTAATTGTGTGCCCTCATAATTTGCGTGGATGAAATTTGGAGACCCAAACTATAGGCTTCTGTGGGCTGAACCTGCCGAGTTGATGTACTTTAGAATGTTTTGATTATATGCCCGGGCTTTTCTACATTTTATTTTACCATTTTTATCATGTTAAATATTAGCCAATATCGAGAGCCAACGTCAGTAATAACCACATACATTTATTTTGCATCATTCCATTCTGTTTACCTTTCTTTCCTTAGACCTGTCACACACTTGTTGTATTCGGCGCATGTGACAAATCAATGTTGATTTGATTTGTAAATTGTTCCTGAGGGTCGCTAGCATTAGTGGCTCATAACAGCCTAACGTGGTGCAATAATTTGGGACATGTAGCCTAATTGAATCATTATGGAACTCAGGCCCCACGTAGCAGTTTAAACTTGGAGCATGGTTCACGATGACTGGACTGTTGTCATACAGCTCCACGATTAGTAAGACATTTGGGTACATTTATAGGATTACTGTTCAATCCCTATTGTACACTTTTTTCCCCACCTTCCAATATTGTATAGATTGAACCTGAATATGACAACTGTCAGGATGAATCGAACCACCATTTTTTTATTTAGCAATATATTTTGTGCGTAAAGGCTCTGGGTAAGTGTGTCTGCTAAATGACATGTAAAGATGAATGTGCTGAAAACACCATTGAATGAAAACTCCACGAGAAAATTTGTTTGGGCAGCAAGTGGGAAGGTTTTCAGCAGTTGAATTAAATTTATTCAGAGCGTGCAAGGTAGCCACGCCTGCAGAGAGCATTATGCGACTGAATTAGGTAAGTCTGAATACCAAATACTGAGAAGTGCGTAGGAAAGGCATACATTCCTAAGTCGGGATCAGGCCCAAAGTGTACCCTGTTTCTGGAGCATGTACAGTTGAAGTCTGAAGTTTACATACACCTTATCCAAATACATTTAAACTCAGTTTTTCACAATTCCTGCCATTTAATCCTAGTAAAAAGGAGGTCAGTTAGGATCACCACTTTATTTTAAGAATGTGAAATGTCAGAATAATAGTAGAGGGAATTATTTATTTCAGCTTTTATTTCTTTCATCACATTCCCAGTGGGTCAGAAGTTTACATACACTCAATTAGTATTTGGTAGCATTGCCTTTAAATTGTTTAACCTGGGTCAAACGTTTCAGGTAGCCTTCCACAAGCTTCCATCAATAAGTTGGGTGATTTTTGGGCCATTCCTCCTGACAGAGCTGGTGTAACTGAGTCAGGTTTGTAGGCCTCCTTGCTCGCACACACTTTCAGTTCTGCCCACAAATGTTCTATAGGTTTGAGGTCAGGGCTTTGTGATGGCCACTCCAATACCTTAACTCTGTTGTCCTTAAGCCATTTTGCCACAACTTTGGAAGTATGCTTGGGGTCATTGTCCATTTGGAAGACCCATTTGCGATCAAGCATTAACTTCCTGACTGATGTCTTGAGATGTTGCTTCAATATATCCACAATTTTCCATCCTCATGATGCCATCTATTTTGTGAAGTGCACCAGTCCCTCCTGCAGCAAAGCACCACCACAAAATGATGCTGCCACGTGGAAATGGTCTCAACTGTCTTCTTGATCTGAATACCCCGTCTTTGGTCAGCAGTTGTACAACACTAGAGTTTTATCTTGTCTCATGTCGGCTGTTGTATCTGAATTTGGCTTAACTCTCGTTATTCCAAATGCATCTGTAGATCTTTTCTGCTAACAACAATACAAAAACAATCTTTGTCTTTAATGCAGGGTTTTGTTCTATAAGCTATCCAGTGGAATGGTTCATTTCTATGTTATAGAGTGGAATGGTTTTTCTGCTGGTGTATCCTGAGGTATCTCCTCTCTGAGAACCTCTTCCCGCAGTGCGTACAGGCGAACGGCCTCTCTCCTGTGTGGACCTTCAGGTGCATTTTCAGATGGTCCTGGCGGGAGAACCTCTTCTCACACTGGGGGCAGCTGTAGGGTTTCACCCCTGTGTGGACCCTCTGGTGCCTCTTCAGGTCACGAGCCTGAGCAAAGCGCATATGACACTGGGTACAGCTGAAGGGTTTTCCCCCTGTGTGGACCCTCTGGTGGATCTCCACCTTCTGTGGGCAGCTGAAGCCTTTGTTACAGAACATGCAGAAGAACCATTTATCTTTACTACCACCTGATGTGGCTCCCCCTCCCTGAGACTGGGCTCTAGCCCTGTCGTTTGAATTCGATAAAAGGACGCGGCCGTGTGAATCGGAAGGTGCCATTGATGTGGACATTGGGTCAAGATCCCTGAACACGTGCAAAGGGGAGTGGGTCGCAACATTTACATTTGTCTCTATGCTTTCCCTGTAGTCTAAAAAGTCACTGGTGTTGCCCTGAGAGTGTCCTTCCCCTACGTGAGTCTCGTCTGCATCCCATGTCAGAGGAGCGTCGCTCTCCACTTTCACAGTCACCTCATCTACGACTATAACCTCCCCTTTCTTATCTAGGGACCCTTCAGCGTATAGACTACTACTGTACCGGTTCCAGTCCCCTTTAGACAGATGAGTCTGTGTCTCTAAACCCAAGGGCATGTTGCCAGGGTCCATCTCTGTAGTGTAAGAGCAAGACGGCTCATCACCGACAGTGTCTAACGCGTCACCATAGCCATCCCCACCGGAATGAACCATCCTCTGGCTCTGGTGAAATACCGGTAAATACTCTGAGCCAGGAGCAGGAGGACAGACCAGTCTTCCCAGCACTAGTCTCTCTGGGTCTGATCTGGGGTCTGATCCTGTGTGTAAGAGCCTGTGTGTTACAGTTAAAGTCTTGGTGTCTGTCTCTGACTTGAGGACGGAGTCGGGCCTTCCACTGACCTCCGTGACGCTACGTCGGGTCCTTGGCTGGGGCGCAGAGGTGGTGGGGTCCTCCATGGCTTCATAGGGCGCTCCAGCCACTCCAGTCTGGATGTCTCCGCTTTGCCTCAGGCCCTCCTCTCCTTCAGACCTGTGCTGCTTGACCCCAAGACCTGCAGCCTCTGCATCTGCAGACTGACACAAGCATTGGATAACAATGTTGTAGGGAAGTCTCACAAGCTCCCCTACGGCAGATCAATTAGGATTTAAGCAAATTAATAGCGGAGGGGAGCCTTTCTGAAATAAACTGGTCACATTTGATGTACTGTAATTTTAATGTAACACTATTACACTAACCTCTATCACGATAACATGCTGGGTTGACTCTCCATTCCCCTCATCAACAGTATCTGGTTGGTCATCTCTCCATGTATTGTGTCCCACTGGCTTCACAAAGCTCCTATTGCCTCCAGTGAGCTGTCCTTCACCCGAGAGAGTAATTGGGGTAAAAGAGGTGTTTATGTTAGCTACCGTGAATGCTCAAAGCTATACTGTACACTATTGACAGTTGGAAAAAAGTATAGAATTGACAAGGATGTAAGGTAACAATTTGCATAACTTCTTGATATACTATTTACAGACTGATTGATTATGTTCCGGGCATCGCATTGTTTTTACTGAGTAAATAATAGGACATGCAGTAAATCAAGAACATGGTTAGAATATGATAGTGTCATTATGCAATATAGGTAAGTAATTTGGGGAATTATTGAATATTATCCAAAAACTGACCATGACCCAATTCTGGGTAACACATCAGAACACATGTGCAGAAGGGGCGACAGGCACTTAGCTATATATGAACAGCCACAGGCCGCTCAGCCTCGGCCTTCTGCTAAATGTACCTCTTGCCATTCCTCTGTATCGGTCGAGGATCTTGACACTACTGGGACGACTGGCGAGGACGCGCTCCCGTGCCATCTTCAGTTCGAATAGCTGTAGTTTCCTTCGCAATGCCCTGTTTTCTTTCTGGCTTTGAGAAATTTCCAAACGAAACACTGCATAGTCGTCGTCTACGAGTTTACAGATGTCTGCCACGGCTGCATTCGCTAGCACCTCCATAATGGAGGCTATTTGAGTGTGAAAAACCATACAGTTAGCCATTGTTAGCAACTAGCTAGCGCTACCTAGATAACATCTATCAAACATGCCCTGTCTTCAACGCGAATTAAACACTACCTTGTAAGTATGTGATGCTGTGCAGTTAAATTAGTCATAGTTTGAGTTCCAGGGTTTTAATAAACGTCTAAATAACAACGCGAACGTGGTAATTGTTCTAGGTCACTTTTCATTTCCGTTAACACTGAAGAGAAAGGATGTTATTGGGTGGAGTCATAGCTCATAGGTTGTGGTTAAATAAAAAACTGTATGTGCGCTGTTTTTTTTTAAATACGGTACTATCAGTCAGTATTTTTTAAATCTGAGAGCAGACTTGTTTAGAAATAAATGTGTTAGCAAGAACAGAGTAGAATCAAATACAATACAATTCCATCTACATCACCTCAGTAAGGTAAATGGTCAACGGTCTTAGCTTTAGATTACCCAAAAATTGCTACATTCCTACACAATCTAATATGACCCTTTTGGTGCCACTTATTGTAAATAAGAATAGACTGTTTCTAAACACTTCTATATGAATGTGGATGCTACCATGATTACGGATAATCCTGAATGAACCGTTAATAACTTGATTACACACAGGTGGATTGTATTTATCATCATTAGTCATTTAGGTCAACATTGGATCATTCAGAGATCCTCACTGAACTTCTGGAGAGAGTTTGCTGCACTGAAAGTAAAGGGGCTGAATAATTTTGCACGCCCAATTTTTCAGTTTTGATTTGTTAAAAAAAGTTTGAAATATCCAATAAATGTCGTTCCACTTCATGATTGTGTCCCACTTGTTGTTGATTCTTCACAAAAAAATACAGTTTTATATCTTTATGTTTGAAGCCTGAAATGTGGCAAAAGGTCGCAAAGTTCAAGGGGGCCGAATACTTTCGCAAGGCACTGTATATGCAATGCAGGACAAGCTAGTTTACCTAGTAATATCATCAACCATGTGTAGTTAACTAGTGATTATGTTAAGATTTGTTTTTTATAAGTTTAATGCTAGCTAGCAACTAACCTTGGCTCCTTGCAGCCACAGGTCCTTTTGATGCTGCACTCGCGTAACAGGTGGTCAAGCTTGCCACGCAGTCTCCTCGTGGATTTCAATGTAATCGGCCATAAGCGGCGTCCAATTACCAATTGTTATGAAAACATGCCGATTAATCAGTCGACCTCTACTGCAGTGGAGCAGGTTGAGAGCTTCAAGTTCCTTGGAATCCACATCACCAACAAACTAACATGGTCCAAGCACACCAAGACAGTTGTGAAGAGGGCACAACGAAACCTATTCCCCCTCAGGAGACTGAAAATATTTGGCATGGGTCCTCAGATCCTCAAACGGTTCCTCAGCTGCACCATTGAGAGCATTAACTGATTGCATCATTGCCTGGAATGGCAACTGCTCAGCCTCCGACCACAAGGCACTACAGAGGGTAGTGCAAATGGCCCAGAACATCCAGGACCTCTATACCAGGCAGACTCCAGCCACCCACAGATGAAGCAATCTCAATCGCATTCCACACTGCCTTCCACCTGAACAAAAGGATCCCCTATGTAAGAATGCTGTTCATTGACTATATCTTAGCGTTCAATACCATAGCACCCACAAAGCTCATCACTAAGCTAAGGACCATGGGACTAAACACCTCCCTCTGCAACTGGATCCTGGACTTCCTGACAGGCCGCCCCCGGGTGGTAAGGGTAGGCAACAACACATCTGCCACGCTGATCCTCAACATGGGGGCCCCACAGGGGTTTGTGCTTAGTCCCCTCCTGTACTCCCTGTTCACCCATAACTGCGTCGCCAAGCACGACTCCAACACCCTTGTTAAGTTTGCTGACGACACAACAGTAGGCCTGATCACCGACAAGAATGAGACCGCTGTAGGTAGGAGGTCATATACCTGCCATAGTGCACAGTCACTTTACCCCCACCTACATGTACAAATTACCTCGACTAACCTGTACCCCCGCACATTGACACGGTACCGTTACCCCCCATATATAGCCTCAGTAGCCTTTTCTTAGCTCTATTTCTTGAACTGCATTGTTGGTTAAGGGTTTTATGTAAGTATTTCAAGGAAAGGTTGTTGTATTTGGTGCATGTGACAAATAAAATTTGATTAAATTTGAACAGGTCTGGTAGGCATTCCTGCAGTCAGCAAGCCACTTGCACGCTCCCTAAAAAATATAAACTTGAGACATCTGTGGCATTGTGTTGTGACAAAACTGCACATTTTAGAGTGGCTTTTTATTGCCACCAGCACAAGGTTTACCTGTGTAATGATCATGCTGTTTAATCAGCTTCTTGATATGCCACACCTGTCAGGTGGATGGATTATTGCCAAAGGAGAAATGCTCACTAATAGGGATGTAAACAAATTTGTGCCAAATATTTGTGAGAAATACACTTTGTGCATATGGAACATTTCTGGGTTATTTTATTTCAGCTCATGAAGCCAACACTTTACATGTTGCGGAGACGCGTTCTGACTCCTGTGACAATGCTGGAGGAAACAGGTACAAAAGTATCTATATACACAGTAAAACTAGTCCTATATTGACATAACCTGAAAGGCTGCTCAGCAAGGAAGAAGCCACTGCTCCAAAACCTCTATAACAAAGTCAGACTACGGTTTGCAACCGCACACGGGGACAAAGATTGTACTTTTTGGAGAAATGTCCTCTGGTCTGATGAAACAAATATAGAACTGTTTGGCCATAATGACCATCCTTATGTTTGGAGGAAAAATGGGGAGGCTTGCAAGCCAAAGAACACCAACCCAACAGTGAAGCACGGGGGTGGCAGCATCATGTTGTGGGGGTGCTTTGCTACCGTAGGAATTGGTGCACTTCACAATATAGATGGCGTCATGAGGAAGGACAATTATGTGGATATATTGAAGCAACATCTCAAGACATCAGTCTGGGCGCAAATGGGTCTTCCAAATAGACAATGACCCCAAACATACTTCCAAAGTTGTGGCAAAATGGCTTAAGGACAACAAAGTCAAGGTATTGGAATGGCCATCACAAAGCCCTGACCTCAATCCTATAGAAGATTTGTGGGCAGAACTGAAAAAGCGTGTGCGAGTAGGGAGGCCTACAAACCTGACTCAGTTACACCAGCTCTGTCAGAAGGAATGGGCCAAAATTCACCCAACTTATTGTGGGAAGCTTGTGGCTACCCAAAATGTTTGACCCAGGTTAAACAATTTAAAGGCAATGCTACCAAATACTAATTGAGTGTATGTAAACTTCTGACCCACTGGGAATGTGATGAAAGAAATACAAGTTGAAATAAATAATTCCCTCTACTATTATTCTGACATTTCACATTCTTAAAATAAAGTGGTGATCCTAACTGACCTAAGACAGGGAATTTTTACTAGGATTAAATGTCAAGATTTGTGGAAAAACTGAGTTTAAATGTATTTGGCTAAGGTGTATGTAAACTTCTGACTTCAACTGTATTTCATAAACAAAGTTATGCAACATTCTGTGTAAAAAAGTAATTTCCTCCTTACTCTAACTGATTGTGGCACCTTTAGCTGCAAAGACTCCAACCAAACGCTTTGTGTAGTTGTTGATCAGTCTCTCATGTCGTTGTAAAGGAATGTTGTCTCATTCTTGCATGCAGAACTACTGTAACTCAGTATTAAAGGAATTAAATTACTCTGTTTTAATACCCAATTGAAATTAAACACTGTCAATTCATAAGGATTTTATGAATTGAGAGCCCAGTCTTAAAGTCAATCAGCAGAGTTTATTCACGAGAGTACTGAACACGATACAGTTTACCACAGGTTATAAACTGAAAATGACGTCATTAGTTTCAGCACCAACCCGTGCCATCTCCGTTCCAGTACAAAGGCTGTATGGTTCTCACATCGTCTCTCCCTATTAAGATAATATACGACCGGGCTTAAGACAGCTTGTGTAGATAAGCCCTCTAGCCAGACTGGAGATATAATTAATTCATTTCTACCAAGGAACAGACAGTCATTGTTCTAACTCTTGACCACATTTACACCCATTATATTCAGCACTGGGATCAAGAAAGAAAACTCATACATATACAACAACATAATAGTATTCTGATTAGTACATATACAGTAACATAATAGTATTCGGATTAGTACATATACAGTAACATAATAGTATTCGGATTAGTCAGTCCTGATTGAAATGTAAACATAATTAGTCATCATTGATAAAAATTCCCTTAACACTCAGTGACATTTGTGGGTTTTCAAGCATGAACTGCTCGTTTCAAGTCCTGCCTCAACATCTCAGTTGGGATTAGGTCAGGACATTGACTTGGCCATTCCAAAACTTCACATTTGTTGCTTTTTAACCATTTTCATACAGACTTGATTGGGTGTTTTGGGATCATTGTCTTGCTGCATGACTCAGCTGCGCTTCAGCTCACAGACAGATGCCCTGACATTCTTCTGTAGAATTCTCTGATACAGAGGAGAATTCATGGTTCCTTATATTATGGCAAGTCGTCCAGATCCTGAGGCAGCAAAGCATCCCCAAACCATCACACTTCCACCACCATGCTTGACCGTTGGTATGAGGTTCTTACTGTGGAATGCAGTGTTTGGTTTTCGCAAGGCATAATGGGACCTATTTAGTCCAAAAAATTATACTTTTGAATCATCTGTCCATTGAACATTCTTCCAAAAGTCTTGATGATCATTCAGGTGCTTTTTGGCAAACTTGAGTACAGTTTTGTCCTGAAAACAAAGTTATGTTTGGGGCAAACCCAACACGTCACTGAGTACCACTCTCCACATTTTCAAGCATAGTGGTGGCTGCATCATATTATAGGTATGCTTGTAATCGCTAAGGACTGGGGAGTTTTTCAGGATAAAAAAGAAACGGAATGGAGCTAAGCACAGGCAAAATCCTAGATGAAAACCTGGTTCAGACTGCTTTTCACCAGACACTGGGAGATTAATTCACCTTTCAGCAGGTCAATAACCTAAAAAACAAGGCCAAATCTACACCGGAGTTGCTGAACAAGATAACAGTGAATGTTTCTGAGTGGCGAGTTACAGTTTTGACTTAAATCTACGGCAAGACCTGAAAATGGTTGTCTAGCAATGACCAACCAATTTGACAGAACCTGAAGAATTTTGAAAATAACAATGGACAAATGTTGAACAATACAGGTGTGAAAAGCTCTTACAGGCTTACCCAGAAAGACTCACAGCTGTAATTGCTGCCAAAGGTGCTGCTACTAAGTATTGACGTTATTTAGATTGTGTATTTAATTTTCAATAAATTTGCAAACATTTCTAAAAACACGTTTTCATTTTGTCGTTATGGGCTATTGTGTGTAGATGGGTGAAAAAGGAAGAAGGGGGTAGCTGCATCCCAATATGGCGACTGGAGTATGGGCGAGTGGGTGTGTTGAGATTGGGGTCCTTAGTGGTAATTTCCACGACAAAGTCAAGCTTAAATTAATTTGTTTATTCACGCCAGCGAAGCGATTACAGACAAACAGCACAAGTTCGTCAGAAGCTCGGAGGGGGTACTTCCCCCTCAGCATATTTATACTATCAGTACGGATCACACAAAGATAGCCAAGTTAATTCTATCTCAGCAAAGCCTGAGCTTTGATTGAGCAGTGTTTTTTTCTCCTTCTGTTTCTTACCATGCAACTATCGTACAATGAGCTACTGTACCACGAGAGTTTGGTCTTCTGTTTTGAAGCCAGGGAATGAGTTGTATTTCACTGTTTTACACAAATAATTTTTTAATGTTAAGTTATAAAACTGACGATTGATGGGTGTACTGTTGCTTCATGCGTTGTATGCGTGTACTACTAGGTAGCTACTTCCCACACAGTTTCTGGACAGTAGTGCTTGTCAAGCAGGAGAGAAGGGCATTGTGTCCCGGTGTTGTTGCAGTTCAAGATTAGGGAGGACAATTTTATTTTACGACCATGGCCTTATTTCTATAACAGCATATTGGATGACTGTCATTCATCTTCCATTCACCCAGCTCAATCCAACATCGATAGGTTTAGGCTACTACATGAAACTAGAAATATTCCCTATACCCATCATGGAGGTTGCTACAACCTAGCCTACGAATAAAAGTTTATAACGTAGTTGCACAGGTCGAGACACAAATTGGAGTAATCAAGGTGACACAGTGCCACATTCAATACCACCTTGCACACTCTTGCCTGCATCTAGCCGATCTAGGTTGTAATCATTAGTCCAACCATTTTTTTTCTTATTTTCTTCATTAGTCCAAACAGTTGCAAACAAGAGTTTCTATTGGACAAATTCAGGTAGGTTTATCCCTGTTTCGTTCTGTTTAAGAAATGTTTTTCAACAAAATCGACAGAATGAATACACCCCTGATCACTTGCACACACAGTTCACCTTCATAGCAGCCACATACAAACAGCATAATCATTTTGGTCATTGTATAATTCCTTCTCACATCTACACGCTCTCCTCCTCTCACCTTTTCCCTTCACTTGTGGACTTCAGTGCACAACACAACAGCGGTCTGTGACCAGATTAAAAACCCTTTCCAAGCCAAACAATCATACCATAACCGCTACACAGCCCACATCGTTGTCAATGTCACAATATTAGCAAACGTCATAGTCAACATAGCTACTAGAACTAACGCGTAAGTAAACCCTTAACAATCCCGCAGTACAGTGTACAGCAAGCAGTTTAGCAGTTTCACAGGCGGGCCGCGTGGCAATAAATTACTTAAACCGAAGCTTACCTTGACTTGGAAGAGTTCTGTTGGATAGCCTTAGCCAGCTAGCTAACATAATAGCATTCTTCTCTGTTTGAGTAGGCTAAATTAGCTAGCTGCATTAGCAGGCTAAGTTAGTGAAAGTTTAAAAAAAGACAACAAAATATAGCCAGCTCTCGCTCTGCTGCTTCTCCTTAATTTAAGAGATTTATTTGTTCAAAACTGTTCAACTACTGTTTTTGGGTCAACTACTCACCACATTTTATGCACTGAAGCACTAGATTCATTCTCTGATCCTTTGATTGGGTCGACAACATGCAAAAGCTCTGATAGGTTGGAGGACGTCCTCCAACCTAAGTCGCCATAATTACTGTGTTAAGTCTATGGAAAGGGGTGAGAACCATGAGCCTCCAAGGTTTTGTATTGAAGTCAATGCACCCAGAGGAGGGCGAAAAATAGTTGTCCTCCGGCTACACCATGGTGCTACCCCAGAGTGTGCTGTTGAGGTTACCGTAGACCTTCACTACAAAAGTGTTTTAAATCAGTTATTTGGTGACGTTAATATATTTAGCATAGTTTTATCTAAAAAGGACAACTTTTGAAATGTTTCCCTATTTTTTTATGAAATTGACTGAGTAGGATGGTCCTCCCCTGAGGAGCCCCCACTGGACTGTACGTATGTATGTATCACGGTGACATCTAGATGGTTATCAGTATTGGTTATTTATTTTGTAGGCTGCAATCCTACGTTGATATAAAGTAATGGGAGGGATATTGAGCATTAGCATTACATACAGTGGGGCAAAAAAGTATTTAGTCAGCCACCAATTGTGCAAGTTCCCCCACTTAAAAAGATGAGGCCTGTAATTTTCATCATAGGTACACTTCAACTATGACAGACAAAATTAGAAAATAAATCCAGAAAATCACATTGTAGGGTTTCTAATTAATTTATTTGCAAATTATGGTGGAAAATAAGTATTTGGTCACCTACAAACAAGCAAGATGTCTGGCTCTCACAGACCTGTAACTTCTTCTTTAAGAGGCTCCTCTGGCCTCCACTCGTTACCTGTATTAATGGCACCTGTTTGAACTTGTTATCAGTATAAAATACACCTGTCCACAACCTCAAACAGTCACACTCCAAACTCCACTATGGCCAAGACCAAAGAGCTGTCAAAGGACACCAGAAACAAAATTGTAGACCTGCACCAGGCTGGGAAGACTGAATCTGCAATAGGTAAGCAGCTTGGTTTGAAGAAATCAACTGTGGGAGCAATTATTAGGAAATGGAAGACATACAAGACCACTGATAATCTCCCTCGATCTGGGGCTCCACGCAAGATCTCACCCCGTGGGGTCAAAATGATCACAAGAACGGTGAGCAAAAATCCCAGAACCACACGGGGGGACCTAGTGAATGACCCGCAGAGAGCTAGCACCAAAGTAACAAAGCCTACCATCAGTAACACACTACGCCGCCAGGGACTCAAATCCTGCAGTGCCAGACGTGTCCCCCTGCTTAAGCCAGTACATGTCCAGGCCCGTCTGAAGTTTGATAGAGAGCATTTGGATGATCCAGAAGAAGACTGGGAGAATGTCATATGGTCAGATGAAACCAAAATATAACTTTTTGGTAAAAACTCAACTCGTCGTGTTTGGAGGACAAAGAATGCTGAGTTGCATCCAAAGAACACCATACCTACTGTGAAGCATGGGGGTGGAAACATCATGCTCTGGGGCTGTTTTTCTGCAAAGGGACCAGGACGACTGATCCGTGTAAAGGAAAGAATGAATGGGGCCATGTATCGTGAGATTTTGAGTGAAAAACTCCTTCCATCAGCATGTGCATTGAAGATTAAACGTGGCTGGGTCTTTCAGCATGACAATGATCCCAAACACACCACCCGGGCAACGAAGGAGTGGCTTCGTAAGAAGCATTTCAAGGTCCTGGAGTGTCCTAGCCAGTCTCCAGATCTCAACCCCATAGAAAATCTTTGGAGGGAGTTGAAAGTCCGTGTTGCCCAGCAACAGCCCCAAAACATCACTGCTCTAGAGGAGATCTGCATGGAGGAATGGGCCAAAATATCAGCAACAGTGTGTGAAAACCTTGTGAAGACTTACAGAAAACATTTGACCTCTGTCATTGCCAACAAAGGGTATATAACAAAGTATTGAGATAAACTTTTGTTATTGACCAAATACTTATTTTCCACCATAATTTGCAAATAAATTAATAAAAAATCCTACAATGTGATTTTTTATGGATTTCTTTTCCTCATTGTGTCTGTCTTAGTTGAAGTGAACCTATGATGAAAATTACAGGCCTCTCATCTTTTTAAGTGGGAGAACTTGCACAATTGGTGGCTGACTAAATACTTTTTTGCCCCATTGTATGCAAAGATTTGGTAATATTTTCCTAGTTTACATTTTTCCATCAATACCAAGTTCAGTATGGTTTATCTTAGGGACGTCCATGATAGTGATTACAATTCAAGTTATTAGACCATTGTGGAGTGGATTTACAGTTGTTTAAATAGACACGTAAAATCAGATTAGTATATGTGCATCTACTGGTATAGTGTGGCCATCTTTGAATGCGCCAACATTTTCTCAAACTCTATAGGAACCAAATTTGTTGTGAATCTGGCTTAGTCAATGAGAAAAAATTGATTATTTTAGGCATTAGCGTTATAGTTAAAAAATATATCAATGCCAAACTTAACATGGTTCATCATGGTAAAAAGTTGAAAGTTGATAAGCTATTGTGTGGTAGGTTTACAAATAATTTAAAAAGAGACATGTAAAATCTGATTTCCTGATTTATTAATAATTCAGCCATTTCTTAACATATCCTTTAGCTTTTCTTAAACTAAGTCAAGGGATGGGCCCTACATACCAAATTTGTTGTTATGGTTCATGAGAAGACGTTTTCCAAAATGTCCAAGATGGAGGAAAATCTATCCTGACAGATCTTATGGATCATTGAGGCAAATTTGTTCAGCATCAGGAAAGACACCTACATACCAAGTCTCAAGGTCAAACAGGGTCGAAGGATGAGGTTCTAAAATCCTTAAGAGTCTAAGCTGGTTCATGCATAAAAGCTGTGAAAAAATAAATAAAAGGAAGTTTGTCTGAGGTATATATCTGAGGATATGCCTTTTTCCACATTTTGTTAGGTTACAGCCTTATTCTAAAATGTATTTGAAAAGTTTGCTAATTTATTAAAAATAAAAAACAGAAATATCACATTTACATAATTATTCAGACCCTTAACTCAGTACTTTCTTGAAGCACCTTTGGCAGCAATTACAGCCTTGAGTCTTCTTGGGTATACTGTAACGCTACAAGCTTGGCACACCTGTATTTGGGAGATTTCTCCCATTCTTCTCAAGCACTGTCAGGTTGGATCGGGAGCGTCACTGCACAGCTATTTTTAGGTCTCTCCAGAGATGTTTAAATCGGGTTCAAGTCTGGGCTTTGGCTGGACCACTCAAGGACATTCGGAGACTTGTCCCGAGCCACTCCTGCATTGTCTTGGCTCTGTCCTTAGGGTCATTGTCCTGTTGGAAGGTGAATCTTCACCCCATTCTGAGGTCCTGAGCCATCTGGATCAGGATTTCATCAAGGATCTCACAGTACTTTGCTTCGTTCATCTTTACCTCGATCCTGACTAGTCTCCCAGTCCCTGCCGCTGAAAAACATTGCCACAGCATGCTGCTGCCACCACCATGCTTCACTGTAGGTGAAGTTTCCTCCAGATGTGACACTTGGTATTCAGGCTAAAGAGTTCAATCTTGGTTTCATCAGACCAAAGACCATCTTGTTTCTCATGGTCTGAGAGTCCTTAGGTGCCTTTGTAGAAACATCAAGGATGATCAATTGAAACAGGATTAATCTGAGCTCAATTTCTAGTCCCATAGGAAAGGGTCTGAATACTTACGTAAATAAGTTGTTTTTTATTTGTAATAAATTAGCAAAAATGTCCAAATACCTGTTTTTGCTTCGTCATTATTGGGTATTGTGTGTAGATTGCTGAGGAATTTGTTTTATTTAATCCATTTTAGATTAAGGCTGTAACGTAACAAAATGTGGAAAAAGTCAAAGGGTCTGAATACTTTCCGAATGCACTGAATTTGCCCATTTTAAGCACATGTTTTAAATCAGCAAGGGATTCCTGCATAGCTATAAAGTTTGACCGTAGTTTTGACACAGCCAGATCGACAGTTGGGGCAATAGCATAAACAGTATCATCTGCATGTAGATGAAGTTGACCATTTTTAACAGATTGGCCAATGGTGTTTACATAAATAGTGAAGAATACAGGTCCCAAAATCGACTCCTGTGGTACACCTTATGTACCTCAAGAAATTCAGACTTAACCCCATCAATCACAATGGCCTGAGTTCTGTCACTAAGATAACCAGGCGTCAGAAATCAGGCCTATCGATGACAACTTATTCAATAAAATGACATGTCCAACAATATCAAAAGCGTTTGACAGGTCCACAAAGCAGCACATTCATTTTAGTGTCTAAAGCATTGACAAGATCCATAACTAAAGTGGTTGCTGTAATAGTGCTCTGCCCAGGCCTAAAACCTGATTGGTTTACATTCAAAATACATTTCTCAGATAGAAAATAGCAAAGTTGTACATTTACCAACGATTCAAGAAGCTTGAAATGGGGTGATATTAAGATAACTATTATCCTGGCCTTATGGAGAGGCAGCACAAGAGCTGATTTCCATAATTGTGTAATATTTCTTGATAAACGTTAAATAAAAACGGTGGGTTATTGAGCCAACCATGATGGGTGCTGCAAACCTAAGTAGACCTGGATCCAATTGGTTGGCCCCTGTGGATTTCTTGTTGTCGATTGCCAGCAAAGCATCCAGGACTTATTTTTCTGTAAATAGTCTAAAAGAAAAGCTTTGACTATCCTTTCTCTGATCATTCAGCAAGTTTCCCCTATCAGCATTCAGCCCAATATTATTGTGAATAGGCTGAGAAGTTATTTCAAAGAGATAGCCCACTGAAATAAAATTGTGATTAAATGCAACAAAGGCACTTTTTACTCCATACATTTTCCTTGACACCCAAAAGTACTCGTTACATTTTGAATTCTTAGCAGGACAGGAACATAGTCGGTCAAATTCACGCACTTATCAACTGAACATCCCTACTGCCTCTGATCTGGCGAACTCACTAAACACACATGGTTCGTTTGTAAACTATGTCTGAATGTTGGAGTGTTCCCGTGGCTTTCCGTAAATTAAAAAAGCAAGAAAATTGTGCCATCTGTTTAGCTTAATATAAGGAATTTGAAATGATGTATACTCAAGTATATTTTAAACCAAATACCTTTATACTTTCACTCAAGTAGAATGTTACCTTTTAGTAGAATGTGCCTTTTACTTGAGTCATTTTCTATTAGGGTATCTTTACTTTTACTCAAGTATGATTTTTGGGTACTTTTTCCACCACTGATTACACACATAAATCTCCTATGATCAGTATCTTTGAAGCTGAGAGCAGATTTGTTTAGAACAAACAGTGTGTTAGCAAGAATAGAGTAGAATGACTATTCCATCTACATCACCTCACTAAGGTAAATATGTAACTGTCCTTGTTCTAGCCTAGGTTTACAGTCACTAAAAACAGGTATTTACACAAGCACGTTTCATATTTTTTTAAATTATTATAATTTATTGAACTAGGCAAGTCAGTTAAGAACAAATTATTATTTACAATGACGGCCTATCCCAGCCAACGCTGGACCAATTGTGCGTCGCCCTATGGGACTCCCAATCACGGCCGGATGTGAAACAGCCTGGATATGTCCTGTTCCAAGAAGAACCCCAAGAGGCTGGACCGTCCCCCTAAGAACAGAGACGCTGGACACGGAGGGGCAGGGGTGAGCACCAATCCAATAGGTCCCCCTCAGCTGGCCCTCGTCTCCCCCTCGGCAGAGGGAAAGACCCCGCAGCTCCAGCTCCGAGAGCGAGTGACATCAGCGATCTCCTCCCGAGCATGCCCATTGGTCCTCTCATGCATGCAACTAACACTTCCTGCTAGTCTTTCAGAGTTGACTTCACGTTTCCTTCAGGCACCTTCAACACGTTGCTCCAGAACATGACATGTTAATAAAGGGTTAATGAGGGGTATGTGGTTAATTACCTTCTTATCCCAAGACACTTCACATGATAACTATAATATGTCAGGTGAAGAATAATTCCCAGACATCCCCTGTGTACATCTCAAACCACACTGCTACAAATTTTTTCCGTTGTGGACACTCTTATGTCTGGTAAGGTTAGTCAGGAAGGAGAAGCTCTTGTAACATAGTTTGCACTTGAAGGGCTTCTCCTTGGTGTGAACGGTCTGGTGCTCCTTCAAATAGTTTGCCCTAGCGAAGCACTTCCCACACGTGGGGCAGGAGTAGGGCTTGTCAGCATCGGTACTAATGCTCGGCCTCTCACCTTGTGACCCAATGACACCAGAGGAGATAGAAGCAGGAGCCACCGTCCTCAGGTGGTTAGTCTTTGAGCTCCCTCCGTGACCTCTAGCCATTGTTTGGGTGTTGTTGGGATTGTTTGCCATGTTATAGGCTAGGTACCTCTTGTGAGGTACACCCATCCTGACCCTGTCTGTATTTGTGGGGTAACCATCACCAGGAAGGCTAGACCCAGGTCCAGGTTGTCTATGAACCCAGTCACCAGGCATTAGACGAGACCCTGAAGGAGAAGACAGACTTGCTGATAGACTACCACCAGGGGGGTCTCCCACCACTCTCTGTGAAGGCTGAAGCCCAGGGTAGCCTGCTCTGTTCATCATGGATACAGTGGTGTTTGTTTCATAGGAACAGGAGGGTCCATCTCTATCAGGCCCAGGTCCTGCTCCATCCCTGCACTGAGACTGTGACGAGAAGGGTCTGGGCTGCTGACTGGAGCCTCTGTCTCTCTGATGACCACCAGGATTGAGGTTGTTCAGTCCACCTGTCCACTGGTTGTGTTCTGTGTGATGGTGGAGTCTCTGTCCCTCGCGGTTGGGACCTGGTTCTGATTCAAGAAGAAACCGTGACGGCTCCTGATCCAGTGTCCTGATCCGCGGCCAGGGTTTGTGACCAGCCACCTCAGATATCCAGTCTCTCCTTCCAGCAACACCGGACATCAGCAGGTCCTCATGGACTGCAGACTGTAAACACACATTGAACAGAAGAGCATATAAAGATGTATAACAAACTCCTTGCTGTACACACAGAAACATGACATATATAATATGCTAACCACAGTCAAGCCCATCTTTAACACTGTGATTCAAGTACCTAACAATATGGAGTTTATTATGTGTTGATTTGGTATTTGGTATTTTATTAGGATCCCCATTAGCTGTTGCAAAAGCAGCAGCTACTCTTCCTGGGGTCCACACAAAACATGTAAAAATGACTTAAAATTTGTATTTTTTATTTTTTACAAAAGGCAGATATAAGCCTACATATCAATACAGAAACACAAACTATCTAGGTCAAATACGGGAGAGGCGTTGTGCCATGAGGTGTTGCTTTATCTGTTTTAGGAAACCAGGTTTGCTGTTCACTTGAGCAATATGAGATGGAACGGAGTTCCATGCAATAATGGCTCTATATAATACTGTACACTTTCTTGAATTTGTTCTGGATTTGGGGACTGTGAAAAGCCCCTTTTGGCATGTCTGGTGTGGTAAGTGTGTGTGTCAGTTGACTATGCAAACTATTTGGGATTTAACACATTGTTTCTTATAAACAAAAAGTGATGCAGTCAAGTCTCTCCTCAACTCTTAACCACTGACATGCATAGTAGTTATATCAGTCCTCTGATTACAATGAAGAGCAAGAAGTGCCGCTCTGTTCTGGGCCAGCTGCAGCTGAACTAGGTCTTTCCTTGCAGGACACGACCACACAACTGGACAATAATCAAGATAAGACAAAACTAGAGCCTGCAGGACTTGCTTTTTGAATTGTGTCAAAAAAGCAGAGAATCTCTTTATTACAGACAGACAGACCTCTCCCCATCTTTACAACCATTGAATCATGACAGTTTACAAATCTAAGGTGGTGCCAAGTAATTTAGTCTCCTGAACTTGTTCAACAGCCATACCATTCATTACCAGATTCAGCTGAGGATTATAACTTATGGAATGATTTGTACCAAATACAATGCTCTTAGTTTTAGAGATGTTCAGGACCAGTGTATTACTGGCCACCCATCCAAAACAGACTGCATCTCTTTGTTATGGGTTTCATTAGCTGTGGTTTTTTATTTTTTTATTTTACCTTTATTTAACCAGGCAAGTCAGTTAAGAACAAATTCTTATTTTCAATGACGGCCTGGTAACAGTGGGTTAACTGCCTGTTCAGGGGCAGAACGACAGATTTGTACCTTGTCAGCTCGGGGGTTTGAACTCGCAACCTTCCGGTTACTAGTCCAACGCTCTAACCACTAGGCTACCCTGCCGCCCCGGTTTGCTGGTTGAATCATCAGAATACATGGACACACATGCTTTGTTTAATGCAGATCATTGGTAAAAAAAAAAAAAAAAAAAGAGTAGAGGGCCTAGAGAGCTGACCTGCGGTACACCACACTTTACATGTTTGACATTAGAGAAGCTTTCATTAAAGAAAAACCTTTGATTTCTATTAGATAGGTAGCTTTGAATCCACAATATTGCAGATACAATATGGCACATACATTTTTCAACAACAGCTTTTGGTCAATAATATCAAAGGCTGCACTGAAATCTAACAGTACAGTTCCCACAATCTTCTTATTATCAATTTCTTTTAACCAATCATCAGTCATTTGTGTCAGTGCAGTACATGTTGAGTGCCCTCCTCCATAAGCACGCTGAAAGTCTGTTTTTAATTTGTTTAAAGATAAATAGCATTGTATTTGGTCAAACATGTCTTCCAACAGTTTTCTAAGAGCTGGCAGAAAGCTTATAGGTCTGCTGTTAGAACCAGTAAAGGCCGCTTTACCACTCTTGGGTAGCGGAATTACTTTGGCTTCCCTCCAGGCCTGAGAACAAAGACGTTTCTCCAGTCTTAAAGATATGACAGATAGCTGACTCAATAGCCACTCCCACCATCCTCAGTAGCTTTACATCTAAGTTGTCAATGCCAGGAGCTTTGTCATTAATGATCGATAACAATAATTTTTCCACCTCTCCCACACTATCTATACAGCATTCAAACTTGCAATGCTTTTTTTATTATTCGTTTTTTGATTTTGATGCATGAATACGATGGCTCACTGTTTGTTTGTTGTTTGACCACTTTGCCAATTAAGTAATCCAGAGCCAGAACACACGTGGGTAAAGCGGAGGTTTGACAATTATTCATTGGCTTTGATACTCTAAACCCTAAACTTCAACTAAATATTGTAATAAATAATGTGGAAAGTTGAGGTGAATAAACTGCTTGGAGTAAACCTGGATTGTAAACTGTCATGGTCAAAACATGTTGATGCAACAGTAGCTAAAATGGGGAGAAGTCTGTCCATAATAAAGCACTGCTCTGCCTTCTTAACAACACTATCAACAAGGCAGGTCCTACAGGCCATAGTTTTGCCACACCTGGACTACGTTGCAGGTGCCACAAATAGGAAAATTACAATTGGCTCACAACAGGGCAGCACGGCTGGCCCTTAAATGTACATGGAGAGCTAACATTAATAATATGCATGTCAATCTCTCATGGCTCAAAGTAGAGCAGGGATTCACTACTTGCTTTTGTAAGAAGTGAGAAGTGTTGACATGTGGAACGCACCGAGCTGTCTGTTTCAACCAATAGCAAACAGCTCGGACACCCATTCATACCCCACAAGACATGCCACCAGGTCTCGTCACAATCCCCAAGTCAAGAACAGACTATGGGAGGTGCACAGTAATCCACTCTGAGGCACATTAATCTGCAGGTTGAACATGGTGAGATTGATACTGCAGTTTGTTTCGGTGATTTTACAGCTAACTAGCTACTTTACATACTGATATTGTATTTGGTATTATTGTGTGCAGCAATGTTTGCTAGCTAGCCAGCCAGCCAGCCAATAGAAGAGCACTGCATTGCGTAGCCGACTTGAGCGGCAACAGATTTCCACAACGATTTCCTTCATAAATACAAATACAAAATACTTTGATTGGTTAGAGTCGATACAATCGCCGATGACTTTGTGTTGTACAACGCCACTCGTCACCACAAACGACTTCAACTATGGCAGCCTCAGACTAAAGTATGTATCGAATGACAAAGAAGCAAAATCATCAGGCTAATAGATCAGGCTAATAAGATGATAATAAAGTCATCAGGCTAATAGAACGCAGGCTAAAGGCAGCACCTGTTAGGGGGTTAACCTGATGTGCCATCAGTCTCTGTGAATCACAACTATAGGAGCATCCCTAACCAAAAGTCTGTGTCTGTTCTTTCCATTCCCGTAGACCAAATCTACACCTCGCCCTGGTCTCAGCCAGTCTGTTGTCATGGAGATGTTGTTTTGACTGTTTCTGGTTGTGGTTAACAGTGTTGTTCCCCAGCCCAGAGTTTTACCTTTTTTATATATATATATATTTCTTTCTTCTTTGTGATATCCAAATTGGTAGTTACAGTCTTGTCCCATATCTGGCGAAGGTCGAGAGCCGTGTGTCCTCCAAAACACGACCCCACCAAGCCGCACTGCTTCTTGACACAATGCTTGCTTAACCCAGAAGCACCAATGTATTGGAGGAAACACCATACACCTGGCGACCATATCAAAGTGCATTGCTCCCAGCCCGCCACAGGAGTCGCAGGAGCACAGGAGTAACTAGAGCCCCCCCCCCCCCCCCCCCCCCCAGAGTTGAGGACACTTTCCCATCCACTGACCTCCACCAAGTCACCTCTGGTTGTGGCCTGCTCAGTGATGATGTCCCCTGGTGCCTTGGCTGCATCCGTCTGGGAATCCAAGATGGTTGCCCAGTCTCCTCTATTAGCCTCTAGCCAACCACCTGCAGGAAGAGGTTACAAAATAGACTTTCCAAACATGGCAGAGAACTCCCCATATTGAGTTATTTTTTTGTCTATTACCTGGTGGAGTTCATACATTACATGTGTTTTTGTATGTAAACACAAGTTGTAATGTTTTAATTTTATGAATGAAGAAAAAACAAAAGCCAGGAATATCACTATTACCACTGTAGATGTATTACTGTATGGAGGCTATATGTATTACTATTCCCATTGAAGATGTATTACTGTATGGAGGCTATATGTATTACTATTCCCATTGAAGATGTATTACTGTATGGAGGCTATATGTATTACTATTCCCATTGAAGATGTATTACTGTATGGAGGCTATATGTATTACTATTCCCATTGAAGATGTATTACTGTATGGAGGCTATATGTATTTCTACCTTACCTTGCTCCCCCATCTTTATTCCACTCAGCAGGTCAATGCTCTCTGGTTCGTCTTCTATCGTCTCCTCTTTGACCAGCAGCAGATCAGGCTTCCCATCCTCCATGTCTACTGACTGTAAGAGATACAGAGTGAGAGGATGTTGGATCAAGAAATCTGATATGAGCACCCTGCTATGGCGCACCTTCTGATGTATTGCTATGAGTACTATGCAAACATGTTATTTGATACTATGCACACGTTAGTTGATTTGATTGACACTTGACACTTTAATGGTCTGATAATTTAAAGGCATGGTCCCACACTTAATACAACATGCATCAAGACCTGGGCCCGTATCCACGAAGAGTCTCAGAGTAAAAGTGCTGATCGCTATAAAGTCTTATTCATTATGATCTAAAAGGCAAAACTGATCCTATATCAGTACTCCTACTCAGAGAGGCGTTGTGGATACGGCCCCCAATACCACAGTAGTTTACATTGGGCTCACCTCATTGAGACTGTGTGTGGTCCTGTGCTGCTCAGCTGGTTTCTCTGTGAGTTCAGGAGGAGGTGTAGTCTGGTTGTCCTCCATGTCCATGGGCCCCTCAGGGTTCCCCAGACTGTCCTCACACCCCTCCTCCTTCACCAGCAGCACCTCTGGACCCTCCTCCTCTTGGAAGAGACAGGTGATACAGATCACACAGACATACACTCAGAGTGTTTACCCATCCTCACTACATTTGAGTCCTATACTGTAGTTACAGAAGTATTTAATCGTTGCAAATGCAAATGAATTACTTAAAAATCATACAATGTGATTTTCTGGGTTTTTGTTTTAGATTCCGTCTCTCACAGTTGAAGTGTACCTATGATAAAAATGACAGACATGCTTTGTAAGTAGGAAAACCTGCAAAATCGGCAGTGTATCAAATACTTGTTCTCCCCACTGTATATGTATATTAAAAACATAAATTAAACAGATTTTGGTTTATTATTTTTTTTCTCAGAAATATCACACTTACTTAAGTATTCAGACCTTTTACGCAGTCAAAGCACCTATCGCAGCGATTACAGCCTGGAGTCTTCTTGGCGCTACAAGCTTGGCACACCTGTATGTGGGGAGTTTCTCCTATTTTCTCTGCAGATCCTCTCAAGCTCTGTCAGGTTGGATGGGGAGCATCGCTGCACAGCTATTTTCATGTTCGATCAGGTTCAAGTCCGGGCTCTGGCTGGGCCACTCAAGGACATTCAGAGACTTGTCCCAAAGCCACTCCTGCGTTGTCTTGGCTCTGTGCTTAGGACCATTGTTCTGTTGGAAGGTGAACCCCAGTCTGAGGTCCTGAGCCATCTGAAGGTTTTCATCAAGGATCTCTCTGTACTTTGCTCCGTTCATCTTTCCCTCGATCCTGACAAGTTTCCCAATCCTGGCCGCTGAACAACATCTTCACAACATGTTGCCACCACCATGCTTCACCGTAGGGACGGTGCCAAGTTTCCTCCAGACGTGACGCTTGGCATTCAGGCCTGTTCTTGGGGGGACCTTCAATGGTTGGGTTCCATGGCTGAGCCGCACACAAGCCTAAGATCACTATGTGCAATGCCAAGCGTCGGCTGGAGTGGTGTAAAGCTCGTAGCCATTGGACTCTGGAGCAGCGGAAATGGTCTGGGGCAATTTTTCATGGTTCAGGCTAGGCCCCTTAGTTCCAGTGAAGGGAAATCTAAACGCTACAGCATAGACATTCTTTGCTTCCAACTTTGTGGCAACAGTTTGGGGAAGGACTTTTCCTGTTTCAGCATGACAATGCCCCAGTGCACAAAGCGAGGTCCATACAGAAATGGTTTGTTGAGATTGGTGTGGAAGAACTTGACTGGCCTGCACAGAGCCCTGACCTCAACCTCATTGAACACCTTTGGGATTAATTGGAATGCCGAATGCAAGCCAGGCCTAATCGCACCAACATCAGTGCAAGACCTCACTAACGCTCATGGCTGAATGGAAGCAAGTCCCTGCAGCAATGCTCTAACATCTAGTGGAAAGCCTTCCCAGAATAGCGGAAGATGAATAGCAGCAAAGTGGGGACTAACTCCATATTAATGCCCATGATTGTGGAATGAGATGTTCGACGGGCAGGTGTCTACATACACTGCATGGCCAAAAGTAAGTCTCAACTAAATATCTGCATGATAAACTACACTGTACAAAAATATAAAAGCAACATGTAACGTGTTGGTCCCATTTTTCATGAGCTGAAATAAAGGATCCCTCATTCGCACAAACAGCTTATTTCCCAAATATTTTGAGCACAAATTAGTTTTCATCCCTGTTAGTTAGCATTTCTCCTTTGCCAAGATAATCCATCCAACTGACAGGTGTGGCATATCGCATAGGTGCAACTTGTGCTGCTGACAATAAAAGGCCACTTTAAAATGTGCAGTTGTCAGACAACACAATGACACACGTTTTGTGGGAGCATGCAATTGGCATGCTGACTGCAAGCATGTCCACCAGAGCTGTTGCCAGATAATTGAATGTTCATTTCTCTACCATAAGCCGCCTCCAACGTAGCTTTAGAGAATTTGGCAGTACGTCCAACCGGCATCATAACCGCAGACCACATGTAACCATACCAGCCCAGGACCTCCACATCCGGCTTCTTCACCTTCAGCATCATCTAAGACCAGCCAATCGGACAGCTAATGAAACTTTGGGTTTGCACAACTGAAGAATTTCTGCACAAACTGTCTCCGGGAAGCTCATCTGCGTGCTCGTTGTCCTCACCAGGGTCTTGACCTGACTGCATGTTGCATTTATATTTTTATTCCATGTACAATGCTTTTCTCATAAAAAGTGTCTTGAGGAACAAAAGTAGTTGAATGGAAGTAATGAAATAGGCATTTCTGAACATCATATAGCCGTGTGAATCGGAAGGTGCCATAGTCATGGACACTGTGTCGCGATCCCTAAGCATGCGTAAAGCGACATTTGTATTTGTCTCTAAGCTTTCCCTGTAATCCCAGAAGTCCCTGGTGTTGACCTGCGAGTGTCCTAAATTAAACTCTGCATTCCATGTCAGAGGAGCGTGGCCCTCCACTTTCACAGTCACCTTATCGACAACCAGGCCCTCTCCTTTCTTATCTAGGCACCCTTCAGAATATACACTAGTACTGTACCGGTTCCAGTCCCCTCTCATTGGATTAGTCTGTGTATCTAAACCCACATGCAGGTCACCATGTATCATCTCGGTCTTTGTAGCACATCAACAGGACGGATCATTTACAATCAGTAACGAGTCACTTAAATCCCAATGGGACAGAACCGCGCTCGGGCTACTGTAAAGTAAATACTCTGAGAAGGGAGGATAGCCCAGTTGCCTCAGCCCCGTTATAGTCTCTGTCTTGAGGATGGCGTTCAGCGTTCCACTGACCTCTGTGATGCTGTGTCGAGTTCTGGGCAGTGCTGGGGTGGTGACGGGGTCTTCTGTGGATACAGGGGGCACTCCAGTCTGGATATCTCTGCAGTACCTTGGGTCCTCCTCTCCTGCAGACTTCTCCTGCTTGACCCCAGGACCTGCAGCCTCTGCATCTGCAGACTGACACAAGAAGAGAGGTTATTATCAGTACATGAGTTGAATTGGATAACAATGTTGTATGGAAGTCTCACAAGTTCCACTATGGCAGATACACAAGGATGTACAAGTAAGCAAGTAAATAGCTGAGGGGAGACTTCCTGAAATAAACAAGCCACATTAGATGTACTGTAATTCATATGTTACACTATGACACTAACCTCTATCACCATAACATGCTGGGATGAGGTTCCACTTCCCTCAACAACCGTGATTGGTTGGTCATCTCTCCATGTATTGTGTCCCGCTGGCTTCACAAAACCTCTGTGGCCTCCAGTGAGATGTCCTTCACCTAAGAGAGTGGTTGGGGGGAAATAGGTGGTTAGGTTAGGTACTGTGTTGTCAATGCTCAACACTATATTGTCAAGTAAAGTATTTGACACTGTCTTCAATTGGCAAGGATATAAGGTAACATATCACACAAATATTCATAAATAGATTGTTTTCAATGAGTAAGTAATAGGAAATGTAGTAAGTCAAGAATATGATAGTGCCTTTGTGCAAGACTGCTAAGTAATCAGGGGAATTATTGCATACAATCCAAAATGACCAAGACCCAACTCTGATTAACCATACAATATGTGCTTAACACATGCGCAGAGGGGAACGGGCCTTCTGCAAAATGTACCTCTTGCCATTCCTCTGTATCGGTCGAGGATCTTGACACTACTGGCGAGTGCGCGCTCCCGTGATACCTTCAGTTCCAGTAGCTGTAGTTTCCTTCGCAATCCCCTGTTTTCTTTCTGTCTTTGAGAAATTTCCAAACGAAACACTGCATAGTCGTCGTCTACGAGTTTACAGATCTCTTCCACGGCTGTATTCGCTAGCACCTCCATTATGGAGGCTATTTGAGTGTGAGAAACCATTACGTTACAGTTAGCCATTCTTAGCGGCTAGCTAGTTAGCATTACCTAGATAACATCCATCAACCAAGTCTTGTCTCCAACGCTAGTTAGCATTACCTAGATAACATCCATCAACTAAGTCTGGTCTCCAACGCGAATTAAACGCTACATAGAGGAAGTATGTGATATTTGGAGTTCCAGGGTTTTAATTTACGTCTAAATAAAAACGCAAACGTTGTAACTGTTATTGGTCACGGTTCACTTCCGTTTACTACTTTGTTAATTTCCGGCAGACGAGACGATGTGTTGCCCATTGCTGCCTTTCACAGGTCGGAATGCGGATTGCACATTTTGGTCACAAAAAAAAACAGTGAAATAGTAATGGACCAACCCCGGGACCTATATACTATCCCCCAAAACCACCACCCCATCCCACTACTTTGGCCCTGAACGATCCTACACCAGGCCTGGGAGGATCGAACCCCATCTCTCAAAACTCCCCATAGATCTACAGCACTAAAATCTCTCACACACAAATATTTATCTGCTGTTGCGACTATCACATCTATCTAATGTGATTTCTGCTCCATCGGTGCAGTTGAACACCATGGCCATAAACGCAAGAAATCCAACCTTATTAAAACTCATCCTCTCTGGATCTCTCTCTTCAGGCCTACTCACTTGAGGGGTGACCTGATTACAAACCTTTTAAAAGAGAGAAACAGACAACTTGTATATCTCCCTGTTGTGGACACTCCTATGTCTAAGGCTACTCAGGAAGGAAAAGCTTGTAACATAGTTTGGACTTAAATGGCCTTTCCTTGGTATGAACGGTCTGGTGTTCCTTCAAATAGTTTGCGTTGGCGAACCGGTTCCCACACGTAGGGCAAGAGTACAACTTGTCGCCATCCGTCCTAACACTCGCCCTCCCACGTTGTGACCCAATGACACTAGAGGAGGTAGAAGCAGGAGCCACCAGCCTCAGGTGGTTAGTCTTTGAACTCCCTCCTTGACCTCTAGCCGTTGTTGGGATTGTGTGCTGTGTTATAGGCTAGGCACCTCGCGCGGTGAAAGCCCATCCTGACCCATCTGTATTGGTGGGGTAACCATGAGGTAACTGAGGAAGGCTAGACCCAGGTCCAGGCCTTCTATGAACCCAGTCACCAGGCATTAGACGAGACCCTGAGGGAGAAGACAGACTTCCTGTTAGACTCCCACCAGGGGGGTCTCCCACTACTCTCTGTGAAGGCTGAAGCCCAGTGCGACCTGCTCTGTTCATCATGGATACTGTGGTGTTTGTATCATAGGAATAGGAGGGTCTATCTCTATCAGCTCTAGGCCCTGCTTCATCCCTGCACTGAGACTGTGAAGAGAAGGGTCTGGGCTGCAGACTGGATCACTGACTGCAGCCTCTGTCTCTCTGATGGCCACCAGGACTGAGGTTTTTCAGTCCACTGGTTGTGTTCTGTGTGGTGGTGGAGTCTCTGTCCCTCCCGGTTCAGTCCAGGTTCCGATTCGGGAAGGAAAAGTGATGGCTACTGATCCATGGTCCTGATCCGGGACAGGATATGTGACCAGCCAACTCAGAGGTCATCTCTCCCACCAGTAACACTGGATATCAGCAGGCCTTGATGGACTACAGACTGCAAACAAAGATTGTACAGAAAAGCATAAAGGTTCATTTAAGAAACGCTTTGCTGTTCACACAAAAACATGACTTTATAAAATGTTAACCAGTCAAGCCCATCTCTAACACTGTGATGCAAGTACCTAACAATATGGAGCCATTGGAGTTTATTATTAAAAAAAATCCATGTTGGTTGATTCAAGAATGAAGTATAATGTTTTGGTTTGACTGAGATAAGAGAAACTCAGTCCCTTGCAACAACAATAACCAAGTCAGTCAGCACAGACTCAATTTTATATTTAATTTTAATAAAATGGTCAAACACTCACATAGTGAAGTACTGAACTTTTATTGCACAAAATGATACATGACAAGTAGAATAACTTTGGTAACACTTGACCTTTTCTGTACATCTGACACCCTTGCTTTTATAAATTATTTTAGAATACTTTGGAAAAGGTTCATTACATTACAAACAGCTTCATTGTTTTATATCAAGTAAACATGAATCAAGGCACTATCCTTACCTCACTATAAAACACCAGCATCAACCTAAAGGGACTAAGTTGGTCACTCTTCATCAGTGAAGCATGTTTACAGACACCATCACACCAACCATCACCATATAATCTACTCTGCCTCATCATACTTATTATTTTGTCAGTTTCCTTTACATCCAAAACCAACAGAATTAACTACAAACTAACTAGTACTACATTACATGTCACTATACTCTATACATGTGCCGTGTGCATTTTCTGCTGGTGTATCCTGAGGTAGCTCCTCTCTGAGAACCTCTTCCCACAGTGTGTACAGGCGAATGGCCTCTCTCCTGTGTGCATCTTCAGGTGCATCTTCAGCTGGTGCTTGTGGGAGAACCTCTTCTCACACTGGGGGCAGTTGTAGGGTTTCTCTCCTGTGTGGACCCTCTGGTGCCTCTTCAGCTTGGACGAGTGTGAGAAACTGGCCCGGCACAGGTGGCAGCCGAATAGTTTCTCCTCCGTGTGTATCCTCTGGTGGATCTCCACCTGTTTGGGGAAACTGAAGGCTTTCCCACAGAATGAACACAGGAAGTGCTTCTCTTTGCCACCGGAGCTACTGACAGCGTTACTACTACTGTCATTTGTCAATGGGCTTGTGTAGCCATTTAGTGTTGAGGCACTGGCATTGTCTGATGTCTGGTTTAACATTAGGAGAGTGTGAGGAGGATGAAGGCCAGGGAGTGTCTGTGTTGTCGCAGGGTCCATGTTCCAGTTGATAGATCCTATAGAAGGCAGGCTGAAGGAAGCATCTGTTAGGGGGTTAACCTGAGGCGCCATCAGTCCCTCTGAATCACAACTATAGGAGCAGGATGGAGCCTCGCTAGCCGAGACTATGCCTGTTCGTTCCTGCTGCATACGAACCTGGCCTCTCCGTCCCCGCAGACCAAATCTACACCTCGCCCTGGTCTCAGCCATCCTGTTGTCTTGGAAACTAAATTCAGTTGTTGTTTTGTGTTCCAATGTCTGTTTCTGGTTGTGGTTAACATTGTTGTTCCCCAGCCCAGAGTTGAGGACGCTGTCCCATCCACTGACCTCCACTCTGTCACCTCTGGTCCTGACCTGCTCAGTGATGTTGTCCCCTGGGCCCTTGTCTGCACCCATCTGGGATTGGGAATCCAAGATGGCCACCCAGTCTCCACTGTTAGCCTCCAGCCAACAACCTGCAGGAAGACTTTAGACTTTAAAAACACAACAGAAAACTCTACATATGGAGTTTTTTTGTCCATTACCTGGTGAAGTTTTTGTATGTAAACATAAGTTGCTGTAGGCTGTATTGCTCCCTTACCTTGCTCCCCCATCTTTAGTCCACTCAGCAGATCAATGCTCTCTGGTCCATCTTCTATTGTCTCCTCTTTGACTAGCAGCAGATCAGGCTTCCCATCCTCCATGTCTACTGACTGTAAGAGATACAGAGTGAGAGGATGTTGGATCTGATATGAGCACCCTTCTATGGAGAATCTTCTGATTGGGCAATGAGAGATTGCTATGAGTACTATACACTATTTAATGGTGTGATAATTGAAAGGCATGGTCCCACACTTGTGACAAAATTCATCAAGACCTGGGCCCGTATCCACAAAGAGTAGAAGTGCTGATAGAGGATCAGGTCCCCACCCGTCTACATGGTCTCATTATTATATAAATCTTAGATCAGCACTCCTTCTAGGACAGACTTTGTGGATAGGGGCTCTGACCGAATACCATTCAACCAATAGTTTACAGTGGGCTCACCTCAGTGAGACTGTGTGTAGTCCTGTGCTGCTCAGATGGTCCCTCTGTGGGTTCAGGAGGTGTAGTCTGGTTGTCCTCCATGACCATGGTCCCCTTACGGTTCCCCAGACCCTCCTCCTCCTTTACCAGCAGCACCTCCAGACCCTCCTCCTCCTTGAAAAGAGAGATGTTACAGATTCCACAGACATATACTCCCTCAGGTATGTACACACAGATAAACACACTTTCAGAGTCTTTACCCATCCCCACTCCGTTTGAATCCTATACTGTAGTTACAGAATTACTTCATTGTTGTTAAACCCATCATGGCGGACATAAAACTGTTGTGGGTAAAATATGTGTCAGCTATGAAAAATCAAGTCATCAGACAAACCTGACTAAATTAGTTTGACGTAAACTATAATGACGTGTACAGTAGGTGTTTGTTAGTGTGTGGGTTTGTGTACGTATATATAGTAAGTGTATAATGGTTATAACGTGCTTTAAGGTGTATGCAGAATAGGGTGAAATCAGATGCTGTATACTAAAGAGAGTCTCAATGAAAGTCTTAGAATGAAAAGTCAAAGTCTTAGAATGAAAAGTAAAATGGTGGTGTTTATTGAACATAAACAAGTTTTAAATACTCCATATGAAAACCACACATCCATGTCTCAACTAAAAATGAGCATAAACTTGATAAACTGCAATAATATTCTCGGGAAAAATGTATTGGGGGGGGGGGGGAAATTAAGTAGTTTATTGGAAGTAATGAAATAGGAATTTGTGAACATCATATATCCTACACAGTACAAACACAATATGTAACGGACTTTAGGCTTATATATCACATGTCTGGATGGATTTTTTTTACCCAGGAATATTCAACACAGAAATCTGTTACTCTCATTATTCGAAATTCATCTGTGGATATTTTCTACTGACAACAATGAAAATGAATCTTTGTCTTTAATGCAGGGTTTGTCTAAACGTCAGAAGCGATCGAGTGGAATGTTTACTTCCTATGTTATAGAGTGGAATGGTTTTTCTGCAGGTGTATCCTGAGGTAGCTCCTTTCTGAGAACCTCTTCCTGCAGTGTGTACAGGTGAACGGCCTCTCTCCCGTGTGGACCTTCATGTGCATCTTCAGGTTGCCAGACTGGGCGAAACGCATGTGACACTGTGGGCAGCTGTAGGGTTTCTCACCTGTGTGGACCCTCTGGTGCCTCTTCAGGTTGCCAGCCTCAGCAAATCGCATGTGACACTGGGAGCAGCTGAATGGTTTCTCCCCTGTGTGGACCCTCTGGTGGATCTCCACCTTCTGGATGCAGCTAAAGCCTTTGTTACAGAACATGCAGAGGAACCGTTTCACTTTACTACCGCCTGATTTTGGTCCCCCTCCCTGAACCTTTGCCCTTTGGTCGTTTGAGTTCAATACCTGATCGGTAGGCCCAATCGACGTGTTCACTGGTTTGTGATCCCTGAGCGTGTGTAAAGGGGAGTGGGTCATGACATCTGGATTAGTCTCTAAGCTTTCCCTGTAATCTAAGAAATCTCCCCCTTGTGAGTGTCCTTCTCCTAAGTGAGTTTCATTCCATATCAGAGGAGCATCGCCCTCCAATTTCACAGTCACCTCATCTACGACAATAACCTCCTCTTTCTTATCTAGGCACCCTTCAGCGTATAGACTACTACTGTACTGGTTCCAGTCCCCTCTAGACAGATCAGTCTGTGTCTCTAAATCCAATGGAATGTTGCCAGGGTCCATCTCTGTAGTGTAAGAACAAGACGGATAATTGACCGTCTCTAACACGTCACCTGAGTCCCGATGGGAATGAACCGTCCTCGGGCTACCATAAAGAAAATACTCTGAACCGGGAGCAGGAGGACAGCCCAGTCTCTCTGGGTCTGACCTATGGTCAGATCCTGTGTGTAAGAGCCTTTGTGTTACAGTTAAAGTCTCTGACTTGAGGACGGCATTCGACATTCCACTGACCTCCGTGATGCTGCGTCGGGTCCTGTGCTGGGGCGTCGTGGCGTTGACGAGGTCTGCTGTGGCTACAGGGAGTGCCACTCCAGCTGCTGCTCCAGTCTGGATGTTTCTGCTGTGTTGTGGGTCGTCTTCTTCAGTCCTCTCCTGCTTGACCAGAGACGATCCTCCAGAACCTGCCGCCTCTGCATCTGCAGACTGACAAGAAGACACTAGGTTATTATCGGTACATTAGTTTAATTGGATAACAATCAGGGAATTTAATAACAATGGGAAGTCTCACGTGCTCTCATATGGCAGATAATTATGGATGACCATGTAAGCAAATTAATGGCTAAGGGGAGCCTTTCTGAAATAAATGAGCCACATTCTACATACTTTAATTTTGAATGTTACACTATGACACTAACCTCTATCACAATAACATGCTGGGTTGAGGTTCCACTCCCCTCATCTACAGCTATGGGTTGGTCATCTCTCCACGCATTGTGTCCCGTTGGCTTCACAAAGCTCCTGTGGCCTCCAGTGAAATGTCCTTCACCTGAGAGTGTGATTGGGGAAAAAGTGGTGGTTAAGTAAGTTACGGTCAATGCTATATTGTACACTATTGACACTGTCTATAATTGGCAAGATGTAAGGTAACACTTATTAAATTCTAGATATACCATTTATTGATCAATGTCTTGTATTCACATTGTTTTCATTGAGTAGATAATAGGAAATTCAGTTAATAAAGAATCTGGTTAGAATATGATAGTGTCTTTGCACAAGTGCTTGCTATCCTAAAATTGACCAAGACCCAATTCTGGTTAACACATCTGAAGACATGTGCAGAAGGTAACGGAGCGACAGGCACTGAGCTATTAAATTAACCGCGACAGTTCGTGGAGCCTCAGCCTTCTGCAAAATGTACCTCTTGCCATTCCTCTGTATCGGTCGAGGATCTTGACACTACTGGGACGACTGGCGGGGACGCGCTCTCGTATTGTCCTCTCTGCGCGCTCCCGTGCCACCTTCAAGTCCATTAGTTGTAGTTTCCTCCGCAACCCCCTGTTTTCTTTCTGGCTTTGAGAAATTTCTAAACGAAACACAGCATAGTCGTTGTCGACGACTTTACATATCTCTGCCACGGCTGCATTCGCTAGCACCTCCATAATGGAGGCTATTTGTGTGTGGAAAACCATACAGTTAGCCATTGTTAGCAATTAGCTAGCGTTACGTAGCTCTATCAACCAAGTCCTTTCTCCAACGTGAATTAAAGACCACCTGCGGTAAGTATGTGATGCTGTACAGTTAAATTAGTCATATTTTGAGTTCCATGGTGTTAATAAACGTCTAAATTACAACAAAAAAACCGCTAACGTTGAAATTGAAAAAATGCACGATTACTGTTCACTTCCGTTTTCTACTTCTTCTTTGGTATCATGGTGTACGTACATTTTGTTCGTGCATGTCGCCACCTACTGTGTGATCGGCCACGTTACATTTACAAAAATAAAAAACGGGCAAAAGGGAGAAAAAAACACCACCAACTAACCCAACACCTATAGAACACGATTTCATAACACAAATAAAAATCACCACCCAATTCCACTACTTTAACTGTTTGGGTTGATGGGGCTCTTTCGTTCAGCAGACCATGTAACTCTTCAATATCTCTATATCTCTATATAACAATATATCTCTCATCATCACTCAATACCTAGGTTTACCTCCACTGTATTTACATCCTACCATACCCTTATCTGTACATTATACCTTGAAGCTATTTCATCGCCCCCAGAAACCTCCTTTTACTCTCTGTTCCAGACGTTCTAGACGACCAATTCTCATTGCTTTTAGCAGTACCCTTATCCTACTCCTCCTCTTTTCCTCTGGTGATGTAGAGGTGAATCCAGGCCCTGCAGTGCCTAGCTCCACTCCTATTCCCCAGGTGCTCTCTTTTGATTACTTCTGTAACCGTAATAGCCTTGGTTTCATGCATGTTAACATTAGAAGCCTCCTCCCTAAGTTTGTTTTATTCACTGCTTTATCACACTCTGCCAACCAGGATGTTCTAGCTGTGTTTGAATCCTGGCTTAGGAAGACCACCAAAAATTCTGAAATTTTCATCCCTAACTACAACATTTTCAGACAAGATAGAACTGCCAAAAGGGGCGGTGTTGCAATCTACGGCAAATATAGCCTACAGAGTTCTGTCCTACTATCCAGGTCTGTACCCAAACAATTTGAACTTCTACTTTTAAAAATCCACCTCTCTAAAAACAAGTCTCTCACCGTTGCCGCCTGCTATAGACCACCCTCTGCCCCCAGCTGTGCTCTGGACACCATATGTGAACTGATTGCCCCCCATCTATCTTCAGAGCTCGTGCTGCTAGGCGACCTAAACTGGAACATGCTTAACACCCCAGCCATTCTACAATCTAAACTTGATGCCCTCAATCTCACACAAATTATCAATGAACCTACCAGGTACCTCCCCAAAGCCATAAACACGGGCACCCTCATAGATATCATCCTAACCAACTTGCCCTCTAAATACACCTCTGCTGTCTTCAACCAAGATCTCAGCGATCACTGCCTCATTGCCTGCATCCGTAATGGGTCAGCGATCAAACGACCTCCACTCATCACTGTCAAATGCTCCCTGAAACACTTCAGCGAGCAGGCCTTTCTAATCGACCTGGCCGGGGTATCCTGGAAGGATATTGATTTCATCCCGTCAGTAGAGGATGCCTGGTTATTTTTTGAAGTGCCTTCCTAACCATCTTAAATAAGCATGCCTCATTCAATAAATTTAGAACCAGGAACTCGCCCAAGCCTTCCCCATTTCTCCTCCCAAATCCAGTCAGCTGATGTTCTGAAAAAGCTGCAAAATCTGGACCCCTACAAATCAGCCAGGCTAGACAATCTGGACCCTATATTTCTAAAATGATCTGCCAAAATTATTGCAACCCCGATTACTAGCCTGTTCAACCTCTCATATCATCTGAGATTCCCATAGATTGCAAAGCTGCCGCGGTCATCCCCCTCTTCAAAGGGGGAGACACTCTAGACCCAAACTGCTACAGACCTATATCTATTCTACCCTGCCTTTCTAAGGTCTTCGAAAGCCAAGTCAACAAACAGATTACCGACCATTTCGAATCTCACCATACCCTCTCTGCTATGCAATCTGGTTTCAGAGCTGGTCATGGGTGCACCTCAGCCACGCTCAAAGTCCTAAACGATATCTTAACCGCCATCGATAAAAAACATTACTGTGCAGCCGTATTCATTGATCTGGCCAAGGCTTTCGACTCTGTCAATCGCCACATCCTCATCGGCAGACTCGACAGCCTTGGTTTCTCAAATGATTGCCTCGCCTGGTTCACCAACTACTTCTCTGATAGAGTTCAGTGTGTCAAATCGGAGGGTCTGTTGTCCGGACCTCTGGCAGTCTCTATGGGGGTGCCACAGGGTTCAATTCTTGGACCGACTCTCTTCTCTGTATACATCAATGATGTCGCTCTTGCTGCTGGTGAGTCTCTGATCCATCTCTACGCAGATGACACCATTCTGTATACTTCTGGCCCTTCTTTGGACACTGTTAACAACCCTCCAGGCAAGCTTCAATGCCATACAACTCTCCTTCCGTGGCCTCCAATTGCTCTTAAATACAAGTAAAACTAAATGCATGCTTTTCAACCGATCACTGCCTGCACCTGCCCGCCTGTCCAACATCACTACTCTGGACGGCTCTGACTTAGAATACGTGGACAACTACAAATACCTAGGTGTCTGGTTAGACTGTAAACTCTCCTTCCAGACCAACATCAAACATCTCCAATCCAAAGTTAAATCTAGAATTGGCTTCCTATTCGCAACAAAGCATCCTTCACTCATGCTGCCAAACATACCCTTGTAAAACTGACCATCCTACCAATCCGCGACTTCGGCGATGTCATTTACAAAATAGCCTCCAATACCCTACTCAACAAATTGGATGCAGTCTATCACAGTGCCATCCGTTTTGTCACCAAAGCCCCATATACTACACACCATTGCGACCTGTACGCTCTCGTTGGCTGGCCCTCGCTTCATACTCGTCGCCAAACCTACTGGCTCCAGGTCATCTACAAGACCCTGCAAGGTAAAGTCCCCCCTTATTTCAGCTCGCCGGTCACCATAGCATCACCCACCTGTAGCACGCGCTCCAGCAGGTATATCTCTCTGGTCACCCCCAAAACCAATTCTTTCTTTGGCCGCCTCTCCTTCCAGTTCTCTGCTGCCAATGACTGGAACGTACTACAAAAATCTCTGAAACTGGAAACACATCTCCCTCACTAGCTTTAAGCACCAGCTGTCAGAGCAGCTCACAGATTACTGCACCTGTACATAGCCCATCTATAATTTAGACCAAACAACTACCTCTTTCCCTACTGTATTTATTTTATTTTGCTCCTTTGCACCCCATTATTTCCTTTGCACATTCTTCCACTGCAAATCTACCATTCCAGTGTTTTACTTGCTATATTGTATTTACTTTGCCACCATGGCCTTTTTTTGCCTTTACCTCCCTTATCTCACCTCATTTGCTCACATCGTATGTCGACTTGTTTCTACTGTATTATTGACTGTATGTTTGTTTTACTCCATGTGTAACTCTGTGTTGTTGTATGTGTCGAACTGCTTTGCTTTATCTTGGCCAGGTCGCAATTGTAAATGAGAACTTGTTCTCAACTTGCCTACCTGGTTAAATAAAGGTGAAATAAAATAAAATAAATAAAATTCTCCAGTAAAACCTGGTAAATTTAAGTACTTACCGTAGCAGCTGCCACCACAACATATATTGTCTGTGATTTACATTCTATTTCTGCAGTACAGTTGATAACCATGGCAATGAATGCTAAGAAGCCAATCTTACTGAAGATCATATTCGTATCACTCTATTGGCCAAGGCCCTTGACCCATCATCCTCTGCTCTCCCTGGCAACCTCAACCTGTCTCTTGCACCGGGCACTTCTGATCCCCAGCAACATGGGCACCCCCACAATTTACACAATGTTTTTTTCCACCTATACTACACATTCCTTTGTCCCATGCCCTCCTGCACACTTTTCACATTTTGAACTCTCCCTCCTACAACATGACCATAAGCTTGACTTCTGAAACACCTTAGTGGGTTCGGCACAAAAGCTCTCACGGGTCAACTGACATATCCCAACCTGACTATCAGGAAAAGACTGCTTCAAAACTCAAAAAGGACAGACCGTTTCTAATCAGTTTCACCACGCTCGCCACGGGGTCTGCTTCGAATCCAAAACAGCGGGCGTCACAGACACAGGGAATATTCTATTTTAGTTTCTCAACCTGATAAGATAATTATGTTCTCCAGGTACATCACCCAATTTAATTATATTATTCTCAGTCTGCCAACCAGAATTTGTAAGATCCTGGTCGAATGAAACAGACGGAGGCCCAGCTAAAATAGTCAAAAAGGTTTATTCACGGGAACGTTCTAAAGTCAAGAATACAAATCAATTCATTTTATACTGACTTCTCACGCCCACACATTCACACAGCCATACACGCGCGCACACACACAAACACACAAACAGACGCACACACATGTCCTGCTACATACACACTGTCTGTCTCACTACCCAGCCGACAGAGATAGTGACCTTGTCCTTGAGACGTACTCCCCGTTCTCTCCCAAATCTCTAGTCAGGTCGGCACCAAGCTCAGACAGTCTGTGTTTAAAATACCATAAAGACATATTGTTTTACCCTAATTCTGACTAGGACTACACATTTATTGATTATGATTTTATACATTCTAATCAATTCCATACAATTATATGTTTCAGGGCGGGATATTCAAATCATTCAATTAACAGACATATTTCACCTATCACAACCTCAACACTTAACAGCAACCCAGTAATCACTCCTTTCAAAGGCAAGCCACAGGTCTTTTCCCTAGGCACATAACGCAAAGAAACACAGACAGAAGAAACACAGAAAATCACCACAAGTCCATTTCGAGGTACCTACACCAATTTATTTTCTACCCAGCCTGAGACGACTTATGAATCAGCCAAAAGGCAGGGATCCACTTTCTCCAAAAATGTCACCACCACTGTACCCAAATCATCCTTTGCTTGAACTTGGAGGTCTTCACCACACCTGCCACCAGAGGTAATTCCTCCTCACTCTCGTCAGGTAAAATTCCTGAGCCATCAGACAGCAGAATACGGTTTGTACTTGGAGCCATTCTTCCTCAACACACGTCTTCCCATTGCACTTCGCTCTTCTACTTCTTCCTTGCTATCCATGACCAAGTCTTTCCGTTTACCATGCTCATGCCGCGCCTAAACCTGCTGTACTGCTTGCAGCAGACACACTGATGGCCTTCGTCCAAGAAACCTTCTGTTTCTTATCCCAATTTATCTCTGGCCTCTCCACTCCCAAAACATGCCACAGTTGTCAGTCAGGTTTCCTCCTCCTCATCCATCTTAACTTCTTCTTCTACTGTGGGTTTTATGGCAGATTACATCCCAAAAAGGTGTATTGCCGCCACCAACTGGACAGGGTTGAAAAAAAAAACATTTAAATAGTAAATTCATATGTGGTGTCGACAAACTTAATCCACACAACTAAAAATAATACATTTACAATACTCCCAATTCTTCTGTCCTTCAAAGCTCCATGTCTCCCTTCTTAGGCTCTGGGGCCTGAGAGGGTGGTACGGCTCGTGACAATACTCGCTGCAACTCCTCCGCTGAGAAGTCTTCCAGTCCCAGGAACCAAAATACAAGTCTGTATCATGTGAGAATGTGAGCATACCGCATACCTAGATGCGCAACTGAGGGACTAAGTAATACATTGAAAAAAAACTCTTACCCCAGGACACTTCACAGAATGCTAATAAAATAATCAGCTAAAGATTTGTTCCCCTGCGTACATCTCAACCCACAATTTCTCCCTGTTGTGGACACTCATATGTCTGATAAGGTTACTCAGGAAAGAGAAGCTCTTGTAACACAGCTTACACTTGAAGGGCCTCTCCTTGATGTGAATGGTCTGGTGCTTCACCACATAGTTCACCACACACACCCAGCCATAAAACTGCCCCTCTCAGTTTTCCCTACCTCACGATCCTCTGACACACAAATACCTTCTTGCATAAACACACACACATTATCCCCCATCTACTGGTCGGGTGCCTAGAGCAGAAGACTGCGGTGCACCAGTGGGGCTCCTGCTCTGGCTAGAGCAGGTCTGCCTCCAACTCTTCGGGACCAGTCAGAAGACCACCACGACAAGACTCCACCTACATTATTCTATGTATAAAAACTGTTGTAACCTTTGTTTAGGCCCCCTTTTTCACCTAACTTATGCGAATAGGTCCGTGTACGGTAAAACGGCAGGACAAGATATCTTTGACCTTAATAAACTGCCTTTTGTTACAACTGAAATCCACTCTGTCCAGCGTCCGTGATTTGGTCTCAACTCTCCTGTAATTCAATCATCAACAGGTGACACCCATCCTGACCCATCTGTATTGGTGGGGTAACCCTGAGGTAACTGAGGAAGGCTAGACCCAGGTCCAGGCCTTCTATGAACCCAGTCACCAGGCATTAGACAAGACCCTGAAGGAGAAGACAGACTTCCTGATAGACTACCACCAGGGAGATCTCCCACCACGATCTGAAGGCTGAAGCCCAGCGTGACCTGCTCTGTTCGTCATGGATACTGAGGTGTTTGTTTGTTCGTATCATAGGAACGGGAGGGACTATTTCTAGCGAACTGTTACTGTAGAACCTAAGCCTTCAGAGGGACCAAAAATCTTCCAAAAGCCTACATTGTATCCCCTGGAGCCGGACCATTCAAGTTATAGCCAAGGAGGAACAATGCATTTTGGTGACATTATGAATGAATCAAACAGCCCTGGCTGCGCTTCGGGCTGCCGCTTACACAGAGACAGAACCAGCACAGACACAAATGTAACACACAGCATAAAATAATGCAACCAGCAAAACAAAAACCACTGTTTACACAACCTACGGTAGCCCAACACCACTATCACACCATCACCAAAATTGACAACAGTGACACATCAAAGGTGAGGCTCGTGGTGCTGAAAGGACAGCGACCGTAATACATAGCACTCCATGGCTAAAAGAGAGCGCGGTTTTGGTCAAACACAGACACGGCAGATAGACAGCATCAAATAGTGTCAAATAAATAGCAGGCTATTCACAAAAACATTCAAATCAATCTATATATCCTCTCTGAAGGCTTAGAAGGCCTTCAAGGTTCGCCACTGGTTCCCAGGATGACCTGCTCTGATCATCATGGATATGGTGGTGTTTGTGTCATAGAAACAGGAGGGTCTATCTCTATCAGCTCCGGGACCTGCTCCATCCCTGCACTGAGACTGTGAAGAGAAGGGTCTGTTCTGCAGACTGGATCCCTGACTGGAACCTCTGTCTCTCTGATGACGACCAAGACTGAAGATGTTCAGTCTACCTGTCCACTGGTTGTGTTCTGTGCGGTGGTGATGGAGAGTCTCTGTATCTCGTAGTTCGGTAATGGTTCCGACTCCGGAAGGAACAGCGACGACTCCTGATCCATGGTCCTGATCCGGGGCCATTGTTTGTCACCAGCCGCTTCAGAGATCCTGTCACTGCCCTAAAAACTAATTGTACTGAAGAGCATATAAAGGTTTCTAAGTCTTTGCTGAACATGACATATTATAAAATGTCAAGCCCATCTCTAACAATGTGATTAAAGTACCTAGCAATATGGAGTCAATGGAGTTTATTATAAAAAATGTCCATATGTGTTGATTCAGGAATTAAGTATAATGTTTTGGTTCGACTGAGAGAAGGGAAATTTAGTATCTGCAATGATACAAAAATAACCAAGTCAGACAGCACAGAGTCAATTATGTATTTCATTTGAACAAAATGGTCATACATTCACATAACCTGGTGTACAGTACTTTTACTGTACAAAACAATACATAACAAGTAGTAACTTTTCTCAGTATGGTAACACTTGACCTTTTAAGTAAATCTCGCTTTGATGAAAAACTTTTTAGAATAGTTTTTGAAAAGATTCAACATTACACACATCTTCACTACTTTATGTCAAGTAAACATGAATTAAGGCACTATAATTTCCTCATAAAACACCAACGTCAAACAACATGACAGGTTGTCACTTTTCATCAGTGAAGCATTTTTACAGACATCCTCACCACCATATCATCTACTCTGCCTTATCATACTCATTCTTTCCTCAGTTCACCTCATCCAGTTCCATACTACAACCCAAACCAGCAGAATTAACTACAAACAAACTAAATAGTACTACAGTGCCTTCAGAAAGTATTCACATACCTTGCATTTTTCCACATTGTTGTGTTACAAAGTGGGAAAATTGGATTTGTAATTTTTTTGTCAATGATCTTACTAAAAATACTATCAAACATCAGTAAAAAAGTAAATAATTAGAAAACACTAATATACTGTTTCTACATCATATAAGTATTCAACCCCCCCGAGTCAATACATGTTAGAATCACTTTTGGCAGCGATTACAGCTGTGAGTTTCTCTGGGTAAGTCTCTAAGAGCTTTCCACACCTGGATTGTTCAACATTTGCCCATTATTCTTAAAACAAAATTCTTCAAGCTCTGTCAAATTGATTGTTGACCATTGCTAGACAACCATTTTCAGGTCTTGCCATAGATTTAAGCAGATTTAAGTCAAAACTGTAACTCGGCCACTCAAGAACATTTATTTTCTTCTTGGTAAGCAACTCCCGTGTAGATTTGGCCTTGTGTTTTAGGTTATTGTCCTAATGAAAGGTGAATTAATCTCCCAGTGTCTGGTGGAAAGCAGACTGAACCAGGTTTTCCTCTAGGATTTTGCCTGTGCTTAGCTCCATTCCGTTTCTTTTTTTATCCTGAAAAACATCCCATTCCTTAACAATTCCAAGCATACCCATAACATGATGTAGCCAGCACTATGCTTGAAAATATAGAGAGTGGTACTCAGTAATGTGTTTTATTGGATTTGCCCCAAACATAACACTTCGTTTTCAAGACAAAAAGTGAATTGCTTTGTCAATTTTTTGGAAAACAGGATGTATGTTTTGGAATGTTTAGGCTTCCTTTTTTTCACTCTGTCAATTAGGTTAGTATTGTGGAGTAACTACAATGTTGTTGATCCATCCTCAGTTCTCACATCACAACCATTCAACTCAAACTATTTCTAACTATTTAAGTCACCATTGTCCTCATGGTGAAATCCCCGAGTGGTTTCCTTCCTCTCCGGAAACTGAGTTAGGAAGGACGCCTGTATTTTTGTAGTGACTGGGTGTATTGATCCTTCATTCAAAGTGTAATTCATAACTTCACCATTCTCAGAAGGATATTCAATGTCTGCTTTTTTAAATTTGTACCCATCTACAAATAGGTGCCCTTCTTTGCGGAGCATTGGAAAACCTCCCTGGTCTTTGTGGTTGAATCTGTTTGAAATTCACTGCTCGATTGAAGGACTTTAAAGATAATTGTATGTGTGGGGTACAGAGATGAGGTAGTCATAAAAAAAGTATGTTAAACACTATCATTGCACACAGAGTGAGTCCATGAAACTTATGAGACTTGTTAAGCACATGTTTACTCCTGACCTTATTTAGGCTTGCCATAACAAAGGGGTTTCAGCTTTTCATTTTTTATTAATTTGGGATATTGTGTGTAGGCCAGTGACCAAAACATCTAAATGTAATCCATTTTAAATTCAGTCTGTAACAACAAAATGTGGAAAAATCAAGGGGTGTGAAAACCTTGTGAAGGCACTGTACATTTTACTATATATGCGCTGTGTGCATTTTCTGTTGTGTCCTCAGAAAGCTCCTCTCTGAGAACCACTTCCTGCAGTGCGTACAGGCGAACGACATCTATCCCGTGTGGACCTTCAGGTGCATCTTCATATTGTGCTGGCGGGAGAACCTCTTCTCACACTGGGGGCAGCTGTAGGGTTTCTCCCCTGTGTGGACCCTCAGGTGCCTCTTCAGGTTGGACGAGTCTGAAAAACTGACCCGGCACAGATGGCAGCCGAAAGGTTTCCCCCCTGTGTGCATCCTCTGGTGGAGCTCCACCTGTTCGGGGAAACTGAAGACTTTCCCACAGAATGAAGACGGGAAGCGCTTTTCTTTGGTGCTGACACCTTTACTGATTCCGTCTCTATTACCATCATTTGTCAATGGGTTTGTGTAGCCATTTAGTGTTTTGGCATTGTCTGAGGTCTGGTTTAACATTAGGAGAGTGTGAGGAGGATGAAGGCCAGGGAGTGTCTGTGTTGTCGCAGGGTCCATGTTCCAGTTGATAGATCCTATAGAAGGCAGGCTGAAGGCAGCACCTGTTAGGGGGTTAACCTGAGGCGCCGTCAGTCTCTCTGAATCACAACTATAGGAGCAGGCCGGAGCATCACTCGAGGAGTCTGTGTCTGTTCTCTCCCGCGGCATACCGACACCTCCCCGTCCCCGCAGACAAAATCTACGCCTCGCCCTGGTCTCAGCCAGTCTGTTGTCATGGAGACTATGTTCAGTTGTTGTTTTGTGTTCAACTGTCTGTTTCTGGTTGTGGTAAACAGTGTTGTTCCCCAGTCCAGAGTTGAAGATGCTGTCCCATCCACTGACCTCCACTATGTCGCCTCTGGTCCTGGCCTGCTCAGTGATGTTATCCACTGGGCCCTTGGCACCCGTCTGGGTCTGGGAATCCAAGATGGCCGACCAGTCTTCTCTGTTATCCTCCAGCCAACCACCTGCAGGATGCGTTTAGAAAACAGACTTTAAAAACATGGCAGAGAACTTTACCTGTAGAGTTTTTTTTAGTTAGTTACCTGGGCCCAGTTTCCCAAAAGCATCTTAAGGCTATGTTCATCGTTAGAACCTTCGTATGAGCATCGTTAATCGGTTTCCCAAAACCATCATTACTAAAGTTGCTCTTGAAAACGCTTGTTGTTTAACGACTGCCTCAGACCACATGTAGAACAGCTAAGTACGTCGTTAGATGCTTTTTTGCCCAATTTTGGCCTCAATATATGTAATGATGTGTAACATGTGCGCAACGATGTTCCAAACCTTGATCTAGTGCATTATTATAGGGTAAGCATTAGAATAAGCCACCTCAGTATTTGTAGCCATAGGTGATACTATCTCTAGGAGCTGATCCGTCGTCAGTATCGTGGAATAATTCAAATGTTAAAGGTAAGATTGGAAAGGGAGAACGCTGATCTGAGAGCAGGGCTGCCGTTCTTTCGATCCTATCAGTATCGACACATGCCTCAACAACGCACTTAGCGAACGTTCTCTCTGCTTGGTGTTTTGGGAAACGCATGTTACATTTTAGGACGTTGTAAGAAAGAAGCATCTGTAAAAAAAAACTTGTACGCCTAAGTTCCATCGCTATAGGGAAATCAGGCCCTGGTCATGTTCATACGTTATAATGTGTGTTTTTGTATGTAAACATGTTGTATTAACTTAATTTTATGAAAAAAACGTTTTTTCAAAATTATAATAGCCAGGCGCATCACTATTCCCATTGAAGATATATTACTGTATGGAGGCTATATGTATTTCTCCCTTACCTTGCTCCCCCATCTTTATTCCACTCAGCAGGTCAATGCTCTCTGGTCCATCTTCTATTGTCTCCTCTTTGACCAGCAGCAGATCAGGCTTCCCATCCTCCATGTCTACTGGCTGTAAGAGATACAGAGGGAGAGGATGTTGGATCAAGAAATCTTATATGAGCACCCTGCTATGAGCATCTTCTGATTGGGCAATGAGGGATTGCTATGAGTACTATACAAACATGCTAGTTGATATGACACTATGCAAACATGTTAGTTGATTTGATACTATACAAATGTACACTGAAAAAAACATAAAAACGCTACATGGAGCAATTTCAAAGATTTTACATTGTTACAGTTCATATAAGGAAATCAGTAAATTTAAATAAATACATTTGGCCCTAATCTATGGATTTCACATGACTGGGAATACAGATATGCATCTGTTGGTCACAGATACCTTAAAAACAAGTAGGGGCGTGGATCAGAAATCCAGTCAGTATCTGGTGTGACCACCATTTGCCTCGTGCAGCGCGACACATCTCCTTCACATAGAGTTGATCAGGCTGTTGACTGTGGCCTGTGGAATGTTGTCCCACTCTTCTTCAATGGCTGTTCAAAGTTGTTGGATATTGGCGGGAACTGGAACACTTTCGTACACAACGATCCAGAGCATCACAAACATGCTCTATGGGTGACATGTCTGGTAAGTATGCAGGCCATGGAAGAACTGGAAAAGAACAGGAACTGTGTACAGATCCTTGAGACATGGGGCCGTGCATTATCATGCTGAAACATGAGGTGATGAGGCGGATGAATGGCACGACAATGGGCCTCAGGATCTCGTCACGGCAACTCTGTGCATTCAAATTGCCATTGATAAAATGCAATTGTGTTCATTGTATGTAGCTTATGCCTGCCCATACCATAACCCCATCGCCATCATGAGGCACTCCGTTCAGAACGTTGACATCAGCAAACCGCTCGCCCACACGATGCCATCTGCCCAGTACAGTGGAAACCGGGATTCATGCGTGAAGAGCAAACTTCTCCAGCGTGCCAGTGGCCATCAAAGGTGAGAATTTGCCCACTGAAGTTGGTTATGATGCCGAACTGCAGTCAGGTCAAGACCCTGGTGAGGAGGATGAGCATGCAGATGAGCTTCCCTAAAACAGTTTGACAGTTTTTGCAGAAACACTGATGCAAACCCAGTTTCATCAGTTGTCCAGGTGGCTGGTCTCAGACGATCCCTCAGATGAAGAAGCCAGGTGTGGAGGTCCTTGGCTGGCGTGGTTACACATGGTCTGCGGTTGTGAGGCCAGTTGGACGTAATGCCAAATTTTCTAAAATGGAGGTGGCTGATAGTAAATGAATGAACATTCAATTCTCTGGCAACAGCTCTAATGGACTATCCTGCAATCACATTTAAGAGTGGCATTTTGTCCCCAGCACAAGGTGCACCTGTGTAATGAGCATGCTGTTTAATCGTTTTCTTGATATGCCACACCTGTTAGGTGGATGGATTATCTTGGCAAAGGAGAAATGCTCACTAACAGGGATGTAAAGAAATGTATGGACAACATGAGAGAATTACGTTTTGTTGTGCATATGGAACATTTCAGGGATATTTTATTTCAGCTCATGAAACATGGCATCAACACGAAGCTTACTTAGGTCCCCAGCACAGTTGAGCCAGTCACGTGTTTGTTTGTAAATAGCACTACAGGGGAAAGCGGGAGCAGTTAAATCCAGCTGTGTATTGACAGGGGTCGCGTTTTATATTTAAAGCAAACTGGGAGTTTTTTTTCTTCAATAGAGTGATCAAGGACGTGCAACTATAGTTTTTCCTCACATATAATACATTATTGCAACACAGGCAGAAAATAGCTTAATTTTCATAAGATGACAACAGAAGTGCAACCTAATTTGGCTGGCAGCCACACAAGTAAATTAACTTACAATGAAAAAGCTGTCTTTTTTTTTTCGACCAAAAACGATGGATGGCCAATATCTTTCTAATGTTTAGACCTATCATAGAAACAAGGTAGCTAGCTACTTGTCCTAATATAAATGCTTAAAGTGAATCTAGCACTTTACCATTGAAAATAGACTGGCTACACCAAGAAATGTACCGGAGAAAAAAAGCTACACATCACTCAGAGTACTGTCTGCCTGTTCGTGAATTCTCATTCAAGATGAGTTGCAACTGAAGTACAAAATTGCTCTGATGCCGAGCAGAATTTACAATAAGAAGCATTTTAGATCTGCGTTTACAAAATAATTATTTTCCACCATAATTTGCAAATAAATCCATTAAAAATCCTACAATGTGATTTTCTGGATGTTTATTCCTCATTTTGTCTGTCATAGTTGAAGTGTATCTATGAGGAAAATTACAGGCCTCAACTTTTTAAGTGGGAGAACTTGCACAATTGGTGGCTGACTAAATACTTTTTTTGCCCCACTGTATGTTTAACTTCATGAGCTGGATTGCCTGTCTTTGCAATTCGTTTATTTTCTTTTGTGCTTGTTAACATATTTAGCTATCAGCCTCCATGGAAATTCGCTATTAATTGTGACAATTTTGTGAGAATTCTGGTAATAGACACCCAATGGGCTTTTATTTGTTTGTTTCCTGGGTTGAGAGGACAGTATGACAATCTGGATACCGCCCAACCCTATCTAAGTGTAGAGAATCGTTGTACCATCTAAACCGCTGTGAAATATATTTTCAATAACCAAAAAGTATTTCCAGCTGGTGTACAAAACTGGAAGTTAAAGTCGCAAAAATTAAACTTACGAACGCGAAGCATAAAAATAGTGCACATAGAACAGATCTACCGCTTATTAGACTTGCTTTCAATAAGAATGACAGATCTACAACTGTCATTTCTATGTGAATTTGGTGGGGTCGCCCAAAAAGGTACATAATGCAGCATTGATGGTTTGATGATTGAAAGGCATGGACTTTCAACGTGGTGTGTTTACCCATCCCCACTGTAGTTACAGAATGACTTCATTGTTGTTAAACCCATCATGGTGGACATAAATATGTGGGTAAAAACAAGCCAGCTATGATAAGTAAAAAAATAAAAAGACAAACCTGACTAAACTATAATGATGGGTACAGTAGGTGTTTGTTAGTGTGTGGGTATGTGTAGGTATATTTAGTAAGTGTATATTGGTTATAAAGTGCTGTTGTATGTATGCAGAATAGGGTGAGATCAGATGTGATGTATACCAAAGAGAGTCTCAATGAAAGTCTTAGAATGAAAAGTCCCATTTTGTGTATATTAACCCTTTCCACTCACACCCCGTCATTCCGTGTACAGGTTGAAAATACAAGATTTTGACATTGATAAGCGCCTAAATTGGAATGCAGTGGCTGTACAATAACATGCTATATATGATGTCAGAGCTCCGCTTCCCATCACTGTATGAGATTTGACTGACAGCCGTTATAAACTTGAGCAACAAGATGTCCCCATCCCACCTGTTAATTGGGTTACTTTAGCACATTTGTTGTTGTCTGAGTGAGGGGAATGCTGGAAATTTAGTCAATGCGTTCTGAAAGATGAGACGTTGAGGATTATAATAACTACCACTGATGTCATACAAGCAAACCACACACCTGTGAGTCCAAATGTGCACTTCACATTTCCATATCGGAAAACATGTCATTTAGAGTATCAACGTTTACGATCGCCATGTTTGATCCACAGTTACAAGGATGACATGCGTTAAACCCTGGGTTGTCCTGAACACAATGAGACTGTGTTTGTCGTATTGTGTAGAACCTTAGCCGAGGAACACGCACTTGAATACACTCATGACTCCATTCTATGTGCACCAAAATTACAGTCTGTTTGTCTGAAGTACCTTTTGAAAGCCTACCACTGTATTAGCTAGTCATGTTGACAATAGGATACGCTGTCAAATGATGCCCACCTGACCCAGATTGCGATTTCTAATAGAAAAATGTGAGATTACGTAAACAGCAACAGTAATTCGTGACCTTGGGAGTTCAAAGTTCTATCTGCGCAAAGCATAGTTCTGAGATATTGAGCATCAAAGTTCTCATCCCAGATCTCAGAACTGTTTTGTAATGAATTCTTCTTTCATAACCCAATAAAGTCCTCACTTTAAAAGGTACCTGAAGTGCAGGGTATAAAAATGTTGAGATTTGCAAAACAATTTTTTGGGGGGGGTGGGTCATTCACAGATAGAACCTTATGGCTCTGAAATGTCAACCTGGGTTTCAAAGATGTTTGCGAAGATATCACTTTTTCTTTTACCATCGTAAGTTGTCTTTATCACAAATCTGACATCACACGTGTAGTACCAACTAAAGAGCAACTATGTGAATAACACATTTTTGACCAAAATGTGAGAGCCTTTATAGTCCCAAGGTCTCAAATTGTGTGATGGTGGGGACGCAGGGTTGTGTTCCAAACAAAACACTGCAAGTGTGCTTGCTTCAGTTCCTCAATGGCAATGCAAGCAGAGCTCAAATAAGCCATAAAGTCATAAAAGTGCACTGAAATTACTTCGGAACAATGCACACCTCTTTAACCAGTTAGACCTCTCACTGGGTTGGCGCCCCCCATTGGGTTGTGCCGTGGCGGAGAGCTTTGTGGGCTATACTCAGCCTTGTCTCAGGATGGTAAGTTGGTGGTTGAAGATATCCCTCTAGTGGTGTGGGGGCTGTGCTTTGGAAAAGTGGGTGGGGTTATATCCTGCCTTTTGGCCCTGTCCGGGGGTATCATTGGATGGGGCAGCAGTGTCTCCTGACCGCTCCTGTCTCAGCCTCCAGTATTTATGCTGCAGTAGTTTATGTGTCGGGGGGCTAGGGTCAGTCTGTTATATCTGGTACTCCTTCGGTCTTATCCCGTGTCCTGTGTGAATTTAAGTATGCTCTCTCTCTAATTCTCTCTTTCTCTCGGAGGACCTGAGCCCTAGGACCATGCCTCAGGACTACCTGGCATGATGACTCCTTGCTGTCCCCAGTCCACCTGGCCGTGCTGCTGCTCCAGTTTCAACTGTTCTGCCTGCGGCTATGGAACCCTGAGTTGGACGTGCTACCTGTCCCAGACCTGCTGTTTTCAACTCTCTAGAGACAGCAGGAGCGGTAGAGATACTCTTAATGATCGGCTATGAAAAGCCAACTGACATTTACTCCTGAGGTGCTGACTTGTTGCACCCTCAACAACTACTGTGATTATTATTATTTGACCATGCTGGTTATTTATGAACATTTGAACATCTTGGCCATGTTCTGTTATAATCTCCACCCGGCACAGCCAGAAGAGGACTGGCCACCCCTCATAGCCTGGTTCCTCTCTAGGTTTCTTCCTAGGTTTTGGCCTTTCTAGGGAGTTTTTCCAGCCACCGTGCTTCTACACCTGCATTGCTTGCTGTTTGGGGTTTTAGGCTGGGTTTCTGTACAGCACTTTGATATATCAGCTGATGTAAGAAGGGCTATATAAATAAATTTGACTCAAAACATTTTTTACTTTTACTGTTGCTCCCACTCCAAAATTACAATGAATATTCATATTTTGTTACTGAATGTTTCCAGAGTATTTTCAGATTTTGTTATTGACAAATGCCATGAAAAGTACAGTAAATGTCCAATGCACATAAAATCAACCGTGTAATGTTTGGATTCAGTCTTGTGTCAGGTGAACTGTTGTCTTCACCTTTGGTCAAATAATTTCCCCATCAACTCTAGTGTTCTCCTTCAATTTCTACCATGGTAATGCATATGCCTTTAATAGTTAATCTGTTAGAAATTTCAATTTGGCCTAATCCATATTGACCAATTTCCACAAGTGGAAGGGGCTAAACATAAACAAGTGTTAAATATACCACATGAAAACCACACATACACATCAAAGAAATCTGCATGATCTTCATAAACTATTCATTTTCTCATTAAAAGTGTTTTGGGTTCATTTGTGAACATCATATATCCTACACAGCACAAACACAATATGAAACAGATTTCTCAGGTGTGAATGTGCCTTATACACTGAGTGTACAAAACATAAGGAACACCTTCCTAATACTGAGTTGCACCCCCTTTTGCCCTCAGAACAGACTTAATTCGTCAGGACATGGACTCAACAATGTTGACTCCAATGCTTCCAAAGTTGTGTTAAGTTGGCTGGATGTCCTTTGGGTGGTGGACCATTCTTGATACACACAGGAAAATGTTGAGTGAAACACCCAGCAGCATTGCGGTTCTTGACACACTCAAACCAGTACGCCTGGCACCTACAATCATACCCCATTCAAAGGCACTTTAGTCTGTCTTGCCCAGTCACCCTCTAAATGGCACACACACACTATCCATGTCTCAAGGCTTTAAAATCCTTCTTTAACCTGCCTCCTCCCCTTCATTTACAGACTGAAGTTGATTTAACAGGTGACATCAATAAGGGATCATAGCTTTCACCTGGATTCACCTGGTCAGTCTGTCATAGAAAGAGAAGGTGTTCCTAATGTTTTATACATTCAGTGTATATCACAATGTCTGGATGCAATATTCTGCCCAGGAATATTCAACACTGAAATCTGTTACTCTGGTTATTCCAAATGCATACTTTCTGTTGACAACAATGTAAATTAGTATTTGTCTTTAATGCAGGGTTTGATCTAAATGCCAGAAGCTATTGAGTGGAATGGTTACTTTCTATGTTAGAGTGGAATGGTTTTTCTGCTGGTGTATCCTGAGGTATCTCCTTTCTGAGAACTTCTTCCCGCAGTGCGTACAGGCGAATGGCCTCTCTCCCGTGTGAACCTTCAGGTGCATCTTCAGGTTGCCAGCCTGGGTAAAGCGCATGTGACACTGGGGGCAGCTGTAGGGTTTCTCCCCTGTGTGGACCTTCTGGTGCAACTTCAAGTGGTCCTGGCGGGAGAACCTTTTCTCACACTGGGGGCAGCTGTAGGGTTTCTCACCTGTGTGGATCCTCTGGTGCCTCTCCACCTTCTGGGGGCAGCTGAAGCCTTTGTTACAGAACATGCAGAGGAACCGTTTCTCTTTAGTATTGCCTGATGTTTCTCCACCTCCCCAAGCCTTTGCCCTTTGGTCGTTTGAGTTCAAGACCTGATCGAAAAGGACGGGGCCCTGTGAATCAGAAAGCCCCATCGACGCGGACACTGGGTCGCGATCCCTGAACGCGTGTAAAGGGGAGTGGGTTGCGACATTTGGATTAGTCTCTAAGCTTCCTCTGTAATCTAAGAATTCTCTGCCCTGTGAGTGTCGGTCTCCTAGGTGACTATCCGCATTCCATGTGGGAGGAGTATCGCCCTCCACTTTCACATCTACGACCAGACCCTCCCTTTTCTTATCTAGGCACCCTTCAGAGTATACACTACTACTGTACTGGTTCCAGTACCCTCTAGACAGATCAGTCTGTGTCTCTAAACCCAAGGATATGTTGCCAGGTTCCATCTCTGTAGCGTAAGAGGAAGACAGATCATCACTGCCAGTGTCTAATGTGTCACCTTCACCATCTCCACGGGAATGAACCGTCCTCTGGGTCTGGTGAAATACTGGTAAGTACCCTGAGCTGGGAGCAGGAGGACAGCCCAGTCTCCCCAGCCCCAGTCTCTCTGGGTCTGATCTGTGGTCAAATCCTGTGTGTAAGAGCCTGCGTGTTACAGTTAAAGTCTTTGTGTCTGTCTCGGACTTGAGGACGGCGTTCGGCGTTCCACTGACCTCCGTGATGCTGCGTTGGGTCCTGGGCTGCGCTGGAGCGGTGGTGTTGTCCTCCGTGGCTATAGGGGGCACTCCAGCCGCTGCTCCAGTTTGGATGTCTCTGTTGTGCCGTGGGTCCTCCTCTCCTTCAGACTTCTCCTGCTTCACCAGAGGCGATCCTCCGGGCCCTGCAGCATCTGCATCTACAGACTGACAAGAAGAGAGGAGCTTATTATTGGTACATGACTTGAAAAACAACGCCGTGGAGAAGATTCACAAGCTCCCCTATCCTCCTGAGACTCAGCAATTAATTTGCCCTATCTAATGGACATTCCTTTTTGATCCGTATCTCTAATTAAGGCCATACATGCCACTGTGTCAGGTCCTGTTGTACCTTTGAGAAGACAGTCTGGGCTTTTCAATTATATTACGTGTGGTGGTATCACCGTCATAATTCTTTTTTTTCTTCCTGGTTCTCCAAATGGCTACAATCACAATTACCATCACAATTAGTAATTGTATAATTATCATTTTTGTGAGTTTGATATTCAAATTGTTTCTAATTGGTAAATCTCAGTTGTAGTTTGGTCATCATTTATTCAGATTAAATAAGAGCTTGTTGTGATGCTGAGTTATTTACCAAAATGTTGGTTTGTAAATAACTAATTGATGGACTCAATTATTTGAATTCCATTTAGTTTGTTGTTGGTTTGTTGTTGCTCTCAACGCGTTGTTTGCACCGTTTTTCTAGAGATATCTCTCTCTGGGATATGTTGCCAACTCATCATAGTTAATCACAGAACATGTGGTAATTAACTACAATGACCAGAATCAATTGCATCTTCATCTGCCGGTTCTCATTGGCTGGCAGACAGACATGGAGAGGAAGAGCGATAGAGAGATGCAGTTGCTTAGGTATCTCTACATGACAATACATTAATTGATTTAATGTTTTTATTTAGCAGTCTTAAAAGTATGGCTTATCTACTTTGATGAACTACTGAAATGGTGATTTCGTCAAACATCTAGGCTAACCTACATGCCTGGAGGGTGACTCTTTGGGGAGCACAGAGATCGATGGCTGCAGTGTTCATTTTCTCACCTATTTTAGATTGAGTTTTTATGACTAAAATACCCATTTTAGTAATTTCATCCTTCTTAGTTTTAGTTATTATCAGTTGACTACAACTCTGGACAATTTTTGTCTAGTTATAGTCACAATCATTTTAATCATTGTAGTTATTTTTGTTTTACTGAAGAGTTCATACAAACCTCCAACTTAACTTCCATCATGCACATAATAGCTTCCACTTCCTTATTCACAGCTATTTTAGTCACGTAAGTCAGTGCATTATTTTCTATTAAATAATCAAATATTTAGGTGACGTCTAACTTCCATCGTGTTCCCATTCAGATAGCCTTGTACATCTAGTTCTACTATCCCCTCTTATACCTTAGCTGGCAACATTGATATTGTGGCAGATTGTAACCAATGCCAGCCATACTTAACCATATACTATAAAGCCTTGGCTACAGGTTAAACAATTTATAGCTCTGATTTTTCTCCCCATCATAACTGTCAAGAGGATAAATACGTGTTTTCCTTAAAAAGGGGAGAATGAACTTTCCAGAAATGCCAGAAGTATTACTGTACTCCTAATAATCAACAAATAGCAACTCACAATAATCAACAAACCGCAACTCACATTTGCAGATCGTGAGAGACTGCATCCAACACAGATTAATGAATAACAGCACACATGGGAAAATAGAGCTGCTGATGAAATCAAAGCAAAAATAGCCTACATGAAAGTAAGGGAGAGAGAGTAAACATTATTGTTTAAAGAGTGACTGAAGAGACTGTTTTTTATGCAATGCTATTGAGCTCGCCAGCTTGTAGTCCCAAAAAAATATGAAATTAGTTAGCATTTTTTACCTCTGGTTCGTTGGGCATTCCTCTGGGGGGAAATCATCAGGTAGGGGTATAAACCAAAAGTAAGACCCGAGGTTAACACACAAGGCTTCGGAGATCTTATAGGTTTTGTTCTATGAGATAAATGTAATGTTAACTGACTGATATTATGAAGCCTTTATGTGCTCAAAATATGTAAGTTGCTAACGAGTCCCAAACGGTAATACAAATTGAACTACAACATAAATCCGATTTTTTTTCTTTACATCTCTACGCCGACTACGTAATCTAGTCTAAACTACAGTCCGCCAACATTCTAGTTAGCTTTTTTTTTTTTTTGCTTTATACGTAGCTCTACGTACATTTGTGCGGCTGAATTTTTGGAATGCAACTCAAAAACTGACCTTCCTTCATGTTACAAAAATATTTATCAACCTGGCCAGATTGTATAATAGGGATCATTTCTGTCGTCACATTCTGCGACTGCAGCGGTGTATCTTATCTACGCATGTGCCAGCACCAGCAGCACAAGTCTCACTCTATGCTTATGTACAAGTGAAGTGAGTTCGGAAAAACTGAAAACTATGCATCTTAGAAATAGTTTTCACATACAAACTTTATATGTCTGAACTCAGAATAAAATAGGCTTACCCAAAATAACATGGATGCTGTGGTAGAATGTTTATTTTGATTGGGGATTTTGATAAATGCACATTATCGCCTGATTTCAGATGTGTCATGAAAAATATTATTAGGGAAATAGTTACTCTTGCAAAGCATGTAACCGTTTAAATCAAACTATTATATTGTGTTCTTATGGGCCAGTCCCCCGGATCAGCTCTTAACACCAGCCACTCTCTACGATAAAGGCTAAACATTTCTAAACCTGACAAAGTCAGAGTCTACGAACGCACGTAGTGGTACTTAATCGGCCGACCTAGACCGTCACACTGAACAAGCCAAGGCTTCCTATAAATCGTTTACGACCTAAGAATTTGCCCACATAAGGCGGCTAAAATCATACAGTCTGTGGAGGCCTTTACCAGATCGAATAAAACTCAAGGATGGTATATTGTTTTGCTACAGGCTGCAAACATATCTCTACAGCGGGAAGGTTATCGTTTTGAGAACGAGGTTGTAATCAAGAAACTTTGGGTCCGTTTGATAAGGTAAGCTAAATCTGTTAGCGAGACTTCAATGGCAGATGTGGTTTTATTTTTTGTGTTAGCACATCTTTTCACTTGTTTTGATTACATAAATGCTTCAAAATTCACAGTTATGTAATCTGATGATTTTCATATTACACAACGTATAAGATCTAAGCCTGTGTTTACCAGACCTTATTTTCGGCATTTATAAAAAACAAATAATAATTTCCCCATAAGCTTTGGCCAACGAGCCATGGCGTTGTAAGCCTCCGTTAGTGCCTACAAAAATACGCCTTTAATATTGCTCTCTATTACACTAACCTCTATCACAATAATGTTCTGAATTGAGGTTCGAGTGCCCTCGTCAACGGTGATTGGTTGGTCATCGCTCCATGTATTGTGACCCACTGGCTTCACAAAGCTCCTGTGGCCTCCAGTGAGATGTCCACCTGAGTGTGAGATTGGGAGAAAATAGGCGTAGGTTAGCTACTGTCAATGCTCAACCGTATATTTATCAAACACGGTCTAGAATTTACAAGGATGTAAGATAACTAATCAAATTATTGATATACTATTTACTGATCGATGTATTATTATGTAACATGCATCACATTGCTTTCATTGAGTAGATAATAGGAAATGCAGTAAATCAAGAATCTTGTTAGAATATGAGTGTCTTCGCGCAAGTGTTACTATCCTGCTTAACAAGACCCAATTCTAACACACGTGCAGAAGGGAACAGGGCGACAGGCACTGAGATATGAACGTCGACAGGCCGCGCATCCTCAGCCTTATGCAAAAATATACCTCTTGTCATTCCTTTGTATCGGTCGAGGACCTTGACACTACTGGGACGACTGGCGAGGACGCGCTCTCGTATTGTCCTCTCTGCGCGCTCCCGTGCCACCTTTAGTTCCAATAGCTGTAGTTTCCTCCGCAAGGCCCCGTTTTCTTTCTGGCTTTGAGTTATTTCCAAACGAAACACTGCATAGTCGTCGTCTACGAGTTTACAGATCTCTGCCACGGCTGCATTCGCTAGCACCTCCATGACGGAGGCTATTTGAGTGTGAAAAACCATACAGTTAGCCATTGTTAGCTAAGCAGCTAGCTAGCGTTACCTAGATAACATCTATTAACCAAGTCCCGTCTCCAACGCGAATTAAACACTACCTGAGGTAAGTATGTAATGCGGTGTAGTTCAATTAGTTTTTTTTCAGTCTAGGGTGTTGTTACACGTCTAAACAATAACGCTAACGTGGAATTTGTATTTGGTCGCTTGACTTCCGTTTACTTCTTCTTCAATAATATTATGGCGGTCCTCAAACGTTAGAGGTGCATGCCGCCTCTACTGTACTGGAGTGTGTAGTCAAGCACAGCTAAATGAATAGACTAAACGAATAAAGAAACTAAACCTTCCTATCGAATCCTCTATTACTAAGAAAATAAAAAGAGCCCTGTACTTACAACAATCCATCAACACATGCATGACTGTTTCATCAACCATACACTCTGTACACAAACCATTTGCATACTTGCCAACCAGACATAATGACGAGTTCGACGTACAATGTCCTAAACGCAACCACCACCTCTTCCTCTTCCTTCATTATCAGACCCTTGAATCTTGGTCCACCACCTTTCTTTGGCGGGCATGTAAATGCTGGCCTTTGGGCTCTGAGTCCCACCTCTTCTGCCGCACATCTATCATAATTGCTCTAATCTTACATTTGGCCTCACCTCGTGGAGCATGATTATCAATTAAATATATTTGTAATACCCTTTTAAAGCCCATAACACAGCACACAATCCCAACAACACCCAAACAATGGCTAGAGGTCCAGGATGGAGCTCAAAGACCAACCACCTGAGGGTTGTGGCTCCTGCATCTACCGCTTGTTACAATAGCCGTTCTACGTTGCAGAATGGCTCTTGTAACATAGTTTACACTTGAAGGGCCTCTCCTTGGTGTGAACGGTCTGGTGCTCCTTCACATAGTTCGCTTCAGCGAAACACTTCCCACATGTAGGGCAGGCGTGTGGCTTGTCAGCGTCAGCCCTAATGCTCAGCCTCCCGCAGGAGCCACAACCCTCAGGTGGTTAGTCTTTGAGCTCCCTCTTTGACCTATAGCCATTGTTTGGGTGTTGTTGGGATTGTGTGCTGTGTTAAAGGCTAGATACCCTGATGAAGACAGCTTGCCTGTTGAAACATTGGACATAAATATTTTTGCATCTGAGCTACTAGAGTGTGCGGCTCTCCTTTATTTTTTTATAGGCTAGGTACCTCTCATGGTGAACCCCCATTGTGACCATGTCTGTATTCGTGGGGTAACCATGAGGTAACTGAGGAAGGCTACACCCAGTTCCAGGCCTTCTATGAACCCAGTCACCAGGCATTAGATGAGACCATGAAGGAGAAGACAGATTACCACCAGGGTTGTCTTCTGTCACTCCCTGTGAAGGCTGAAGCCCAGGGTGATCATGGATACTGTGGTGGTTGTATCATAGGAACAGCAGGGTCTATCTCTATCATCCCCAAGCCCTGCTCCATCCCTGCACTGAGACTGTGAAGAGAAGAGTCTGGGCTGCCGGCTGGAGCCTCTGTCTCTCTGATGACCACCAGGACTGTTGTTCAGTCCACCTGTCCACTGGTTGTGTTCTGTTTGGTGGTTGTGGTGGAGTCTCTGTCCGTAGTGGATCATTCCTGGTTCTGACTCGGGAAGGAACAGCGACGGCTCCTGATTCAGCGTCCTGATCCGGGGCCATGATTTGTGGCCAGCTGTTTCAGAGGTTCAGTCTCTCCCTCCAGCAACTCCTGAGGTGCGTTCAGTTTGCTTGAACATTTGCTACGTTGCAGAACGGTTTGTACTGAACAACACGTTTCCTCAAAACATTCTTGTGAGTTCTTGAATAGACTTTGAGGTACGTTTGCTCCCATTTGGTGGGTGTGGCTTGAAACAATAAGTGACATACTGCACAGCTGACAGCGTTCCCCAACCAACAAGCCCTCCCCGTTTTGTAACTGGTTGAGTACAGCACCATCTGTTCAATTGAACATTCCAAAACATAAAAATGTACTGAACGCAGCCCTGATATTACCAGGTCCTCAGACTGCAGACTGTAAAGGGCAATTCCACAGTAACAGAATAACGCTGAGACTCAGACTTTTCACTTTAGAATGTATGCCAAGTTAAAAAAAGAAAAGATAACTCTATGCACAAGGACTACGTTTAACAATTGACACAGAAAATTTGACCAAAAACACATTTACTTGATGAACATTGTTCTTCAAGTAAATTAGTTTTGGTCAACATTTCTGTGCTTAGAGTTGTATGGTTCGACTGACATAAGGGAAGCTCAGTCCCTGCAATGAATAAAAAATAACCAAGTCAGTCAGCACAGAGTCGATTTTGTGTATTTAATTTCATAACGTAAAGTACAGTAATTTTATTGCACAAAACATTACATTTTACAAGTAGAATAACTTTGATTACTATGGTAACCCTTCAGCTTTTCTATAAATCTGGAACCCTCACTATTGTAACATTTATTTTAGAATACTTTGGAAAAGGTTCAATATAACATTACAGACATCTTCATTTCATCATTATAAAACACATGCGTGAAACAACAGGACAAGGCTGTCACTTTTCATCAGTAACAACGTTTCCAACCACAGTTTTTATGCAAGTAAAGTCATACAATATAAAAAAAGGTTACGACAGCTGTGATGGAAACAGGATGTTTTGATACAATTTTATAAATGCCGACAGATCATTTGTTCGTTCGACATGATGGGATCTTTTTGTGTCTGTAAAATGAATGATGTGAGAAATTGCGGTGGAAACACATTTATGAGCACATATTGATATAATAAGCATCATATCGAAGTAAACTTGGAGTCACGCGATGATATGGTGTGTGGCCCTCCCATTACGACTTGGGAAAACATGCAGTTTATTAGGCTACAGATCAAATAAGTTATGATGAACTTCACAGGGTGGTAAAAATGCACGGTATGAGCTTGATGCTCCTGTCCAATAAATAGGTCTTATTCTAGTTACATGATAATCGATGCTTGACTGCTGTCATGCCTTTATCATTAATGTGATGATGATTATTTTATCAAATTGATGAACTATGTTTAATTATTATGATGATTACATTAATCCTGTAACAGTTAACTCATTAGGAATCTTGGGGCACCACGGAAAAAGTTTTTAAGTAAGTAATCGTTTTACGAATGAACTCTTAAAGATATAAAGATCTCTTACATTTCAGTCATCAATCAGTCATTCATTATTTGTTACCTTCTATCAGTCTCATTCTGAATGTTGCAAAATCCTTGGATATCTGCACGAACCCTAGCATAAATGATGAATCAGCGATATACAAATTGGCTTAAATATTTATTTTCTAACTAACTAATGACACAGAATTACATAAACTCAAACAGAATAGCTTACACATTGATTACTACAAAATGCAATGAAAAGGCCCTAGTGGACTAAACCGATATGACGGCTTGATAGACAATGGAAAGGGGTGTGGACAGAGAGTGGGAAAGACAGAATGGACCCACTACATACAGTTGATAACTATGCTCTTGGAAATTCTAATACTTTGCACATGAACGGCCGCTCATTCGAAAATAATTGCAATGTACATATTTACGGTTATATGTCTTGTCGTCTCTCTCTGTTGAAGTTGCTCGGTCCATTTTCTGTGGAGAGTAATTTGTCAGAAGTCTCTGGTTGTGTTCCCCAAAGGTCTGCGAGACAGGTACAGGATGGCAACAACAATTGCCGACTAACACCAGGAACGCACAATCCCTCAATCAGTGCTGTCATGATGTTGGCCTGGTGGGTAGGTTTATGACAGTCATAAATACCTCTTTCCCCCTTTTTCCTCTCTCTACCCTACTGAGGTAATATTTGCAAATCCCTTGGTTAACATAGAGATTCGGGGAACATCAGAAGGTGGGGGGAAATTAACTATATTCTGGTAATCCGAACAATTGAACATATGGGGTGGTACTTAATGAATATGATGTCATATCAGATGACATAAACTCTACAGTGGAAAGTCTTCACATCAGAGTTATCGGATTCACATGGAATTGTTGTTCAATTTAAATGTTTGAATATGAAATTATTTGTGATGGGATGAAATGTGATTTTATCTTCTAAAATGTGACATTTGGCTTTCCATAAGATAGGGCTCTGCTCAATCAGTGGCCCGCCCCTATGAAGGGACATGGGCTATAAAACTTTTCAAACACACCCTCCTCTCCCTTCCTATATAAAGCCTTGACGACAACATAACTTGCTGTTCCGAGGATATGAGGACGACGGTCCTATGTCAGAATGGTTCAGATAATAACTACAGAACGAAGCCAACATCAGCGTGAGCTTTGGTTGCGAATGGTATGAACTTTGAACTCTTATTCACTACAGAAGTGATACCTCCACAGCTGCAAATGCAGGTTAGGAAGGAACAGACAGAGTATCCCGTCTACCACACAACAACGTTACTACAACGCATCCAATTGACCACCAGAGACATTCTTCAAAGGACTCGGTTTGGCAAAACGGTCTTCCATCTACCACCAACCAACTGAAGCACAGCTCAGAGTAAATATTTATTGCATTTTCCTTTTCCAAATGGGCGGTAATTTAAAATGCATAAGATACTGTATTTACGATAGCACAGCTTTGCCTTTGTTCCTGTCTTCCCGCTCTTTCACTGAACCCAGCCCCTTTTCCTTTGTGTAACAAGCTGTCATATCTGTTCCGCCCGCTAGGGACGTTTTCCTTTATGACGCAATTTGTAATCAAGTTATGATTAATTGTGTGTATGTGTGATTCTGTGTGATTAGTTAGGTATTTAGTAAATCAATAATTAAACCCAATTTTGTATTGCTGATTCAACTTGTTAGCCAGAGTTTGTGCATATAAAAGAATTTACAACTTTCAGTTGAGACTGAATTAAGACGATAATTGATATTGACCGCTATTGATGTAAAATATTACTAGGTCTTTCAGAGTTTATTCGGAAGATAACAGCTCTATAAATATTATTTAGTGGTGCCTGACTCTCTAGTTAATTACATTTACATGATTAGCTGAATAAGGTGACATTAATAACGGAGAAATTATTTTATAGAATAGCATGTCATATCACTGAATCCGGCATAGCCAAAGACATGACAGTGCTCAGACTGTCCGTTATAGGCTTAGAGAGGCTGGACTGAGGACTTGTAGGCCTGTTGTAAGGCAGGTCCTCACCAGACATCACCGGCAACAACGTCGCCTATGGGAACAAACCCACCTTCGCTGGCCCAGACAGGACTGGCAAAAAGTGCTCTTCACTGACTAGTCACGGTTTTGTCTCACCAGAGGTGATGGTCGGATTCTCGTTTATCGTCGAAGGAATGAGCGTTACACCTATGCCTGTTGTACTCTTGAGCGTGATCGATTTGGAGGTGGAGGGTCCATCATGGTCTGGGGCGATGTGTCACAGCATCATCAGACTGAGCTTGTTGTTATTGCAGGAAATCTCAACGATGTGCGTTACAGGGAAGACATCCTCCTCCCTCATGTGGTACCCTTCCTGCAGGCTCATCCTGACATGAACCTCCAGCATGACAAAGCCACCAGCCATAATTCTTGTTCTGTGCGTGATTTCCTGCAAGACAGGAATGTCAGTGTTCTGCCATGGCCAGCGGAGAGCCCTTGATCTCAATCCCATTGGGCACGTCTGGGACCTGTTTGATCTGAGCGTGAGGGCTAGGGCCATTCCCCCCAGAAATGTCGGGGAACTTGCAGGTGCCTTGGTGGAAGAGTGGGGTAACATCTCATAACAAGAACAGTCCATGAGGAGGAGATGCACTGCAATACTTAATGCAGCTGGTGGCCACACCAGATACTGACTGTTACTTTTGACCGCCCTTTGATCAGGGACACATTATTCAATTTCTGTTAGTCACATGTCTGTGGAACTTGTTCAGTTTATGTCTCAGTTGTTGAATCTTATGTTCATAAAAATATTTACACATGTTATGTTTGCTGAAAATAAACACAGTTGACAGTGAAAGGACATTTTTTTTCTAAGTTTAGTACCGTTCAAAAGTTTGGACACCTACTCATTCAAGGGTTTTTCTTAATTTTGTGTAATTTTCTACCATTGTAGAATAATAGTGAACACATCAAAACTATGAAATAACACATGGAATCATGTAGTAACCAAAAAAGTATTAAACAAATCAAAATATATTTTATATCTGAGATTCTTCAAAGTAGTCACCCTTTGCCTTGATGACAGCTTTGCACACACTTGGAATTCTCTCAACCAGCTTCATGAGGCAGGTAGTCACCTGGAATGCATTTCAATTAACAGGTGTGCCTTGTAAAAAAGCTCATTTGTGGAATTTCTTTCCTTCTTAATGCGGTTGAGCCAATCAGTTGTGTTGTGACAAGGTAGGGGTGGTATACAGAAGATAGCCCTATTTGGTAAAAGACTAAGTTCATATTATGTCAAGAACAGCTCAAATAAGCAAAGACAAAACAACACATCATCATTACTTTAAGACATGAAGGTCAGTCAATCCGGGAAAATTTCAAGAATTTAAAAAATAATAATCTAATGCAGTACAAAAAAAAACATCCAGCTTCATGAGGACCACCACAGGTAAGGAAGAGCCAGAGTTATCTCCGCATGTGTAGTTCCCACCGTGCAACAGGGAGGAGGTGGTGTGATGGTGTGGGGGGGCTTTGCTGGTGACACTGTCTGATTTATTTAGAATTCGAGGCACACTAAACCAGCATGGCTTCCACAGCATTCTGCAGAGATATGCCATCCCATCTGGTTTGTGCTTAGTCCCACTATCATTTGCTTTTCAACAGGACAATGACCCAAAACACACCTCCAGGCTGTGTAAGGGCTATTTTACCAAGAAGGAAAGTGACAGAGTGCTGCATCAGATGACCTGGCCTCCACATCACCTGACCTCAAACCAATTGAGATGGTTTGGGATGAGTTGGTCCGCAGAGTCCAAGACTGTTGGAAAAGCATTCCTCATGAAGCTGGTTGAGAGAATGCCAAGAGTGTGCAAAGCTGTCATCAAGGCAAAGCGTGGCAACTTTGAAGAATCTCAAATATAAAATATATTTAGATTTGTTCAACACTTTTTTGGTTACTAAATGATTCCATATGTGTTATTTCATAGTTTTGATGTGTTCACTATTATTCTACAATGTAGAACTAGTAAAAATAAAGAACCTGGAATGAGTACGTGTGAACCTATGGGCACAAACCCATATATAGAGATAGATATTTATAGCTTACACACTGTTCTTTTTAAACAAGTCTGTTCTGAGTGTAACGGATACTGATCATGAAACGTCGTGATTTGTGTTTATTTTGTATTTATGTATATTTCAGTGGTGGATACAATATGGCTGTGATTTTTAAAAATTCATTTGCAACGTAGCTAGCAATAGCATATTTCAAAGAGCAGCTCAGAGCACTCCTTTTTTCATTTAATCACGCCCCATGACGCCAACCAATGAAATCCTTTCTCTTCACTGTAAAAGGGAAGTAAACAGTGACCGAGAACAACTTTCACGTTAGTGTTTTTATTTAGACATTTATTAATATAATGGAACTACAGATATGACTAATTGAACTCCTAAGCATCAGATACTTTCCCCAAGTAGTCTTTAGTTCGCGTTGGAGACAGGACTTGGTTGATAGACGTTATCTAGCTGACGCTAGCAAGCTGCTAACAATGGCTAACTGTATGGTTTTTCACACTCAAATAGCCTCCATCATGGAGGTGCTAGCGAATGCAGCCGTGTCAGAGATCTGTAAACTCGTAGACGACGACTATGCAGTGTTTCGTTTGGAAATTTCTCAAAGTCATAAAGAAAACAGGGGATTGCGGAGGAAACTACAGCTACTGGAACTGAAGGTGGCACGGGAGCGCGCCCTCCCCAGTCGTCCCAGTAGTGTAAAGGTCCTCGACCGATACAGAGAAATGGCAAGAGGTACATTTTGCCACGTTCCCTTCCCATATGTGTTTAGATAGTATGCAATAATTCCAATATTTGCTTAGTTATCTTGCAAGAAGTTATGAGAAGTGTTGCTTACATCCTTGCCAATTCAAGACTGTGTCAATAGTGTACAATAGTCAATATAGCGTTGAGCACCCAAGCTAACCACCTCTTTATACCCAATCACTCTCTCAGGTGAAGGAAATCTCACTGGAGGTCACAGGAACGTTGTGAAGCCAGTGGGCCGCAATACATGGAGAAATGACCAACCCGTAGCTGTAGATGAAGGGAGTGGAACATCAACCCAGCACGTTATCGTAATAGAGGTATGTGTGATTAAAATTACCGTACATCAAAATATGACAGGTTTCAGAAAGGCTCCCCTTCGCTATTCACTTGCTTACATGTACATCCTAATTTATCTGCCATAGGGGAGACTTCCCTATGACGTTGTTATCAAATTCCTTCTTGTGTCAGTCTGGAGATGCAGAGGCTGCAGGTTCTGAGGCCGAGCAGGAGAGATCTGAAGGAGAGGAGAACCCACGGCACAGCAGAGACATCCAGACTGGAGCAGCTGGAGTGCCCTATGAAGCCACAGAGGACCCCGCTGCTCACGAGCCAAGGAACCGGTGCAGCATCACGGAGGTCAGTGGAAGCCCGGACACCGTACTCAAGTCAGAGACCGACACTAAGAATTTAATTGTAACACAAAGGCTCTTACACACAGGATCTGACCAATTATCAGATCCAGAGAGACTGGGGCTGGGGCCACTGAACTGTCCTCCTGCTCCCAGCTCAGAGTATTTACCGGTATTTAACCAGAGCCAGAGGCCTGTTCATTCCCGTGGGGATGGTGAAACATTAGACACTGGTGGTGATGATCCGTCTTGTTCTTACACTACAGAGATGGACCCTGGCAACATATCCTTGGGTTTAGAGACACAGACTGATCTGTCTAGAGGGGACTGGAACCGGTATAGTAGTAGTGTATACTCTGAAGGGTGCCTAGATAAGAAAGGGGAGGTTATAGTCGTAGATGAGGTGACTGTGAAAGTGGAGGGCGACACATCTCTGACATGGAATGCAGACGAGACTCGCTTTTTTGAAGGACACTCACAGGGCAACACCAATGACTTCTTAGACTACAGGGAAAGCTTAGAGACAAATCTAAATGTTGCAACCCACTCCCCTTTACACGCATTCAGGGATCGCAACTCAGTGTCTACGTCAATGGCACCTCCCGATTCAGACGGCCGCATCATTTTCGATCAGGTATTGAACTCCAATGACAGGGCTAGAGCCCAGGCCCAGGGAAGGGGAGCAATATCAGGCGGTAGTAAAGAAAAACGGTTCCTCTGCATGTTCTGTAACAAAGGTTTCAGCTGCTCCCAGAAGGTTGAGATCCACCAGAGGGTCCACACAGGGGAGAAACCCTACAGCTGTACACAGTGTCACATGCGCTTCACCCAGGCTGGTGACCTGAAGAGGCATCAGAGGGTCCACACAGGGGAGAAACCTTACAGCTGCCCCCAGTGTGAGAAGAGGTTCTCTCGCCACCACCATTTGAAGATGCACTTGAAGGTCCACACGGGAGAGAGGCTGTTCGCCTGAACGCACTGCAGGTAGAGGTTCTCAGAAAGGAGTTACCTCAGGACACACCAGCAGAAAAACCATTCCACTCTATAACGTAGCTTATGACGTTTAGATCAAACGCTGTATTTAAAGGAAAATTACATTTTCTTTGTATCTGTGGGTCTTTTCTGCAGAAAACAAAGAAAATTTAATTTTCCTTTAAATACAGCGTTTGATCTAAACGTCATAAGTGATCAAGTGGAATGTTTACTTCCTATGTTATAGAGTGGAATGGTTTTCCTGCTGATGCACTATTCTACCAAGGAATACTAAACACTGAAATCTGTTACTCTCGTAATTTCAAATGCATCTGTGGGTCTTTTCTGCAGAAAACATTTGTAATAATGAGAGGAATAGATTTCAGTGTTGAATATTCCTTGGTAGAATATTGCATCAGCAGGAAAACCATTTCACTCTATAACATAGGAAGTAAACATTCCACTTGATCGCTTCTGACGTTTTGACAAACCTTGCATTATAGACAAAGATTCATTTTAATTGTTGTCAGTAGAAAAGATCCACAGATGAATTTGGAATAATGAGAGTAACAGATTTCAGTGTTGAATATTCCTGGGTAGAATTGTCATCCAGACAATGTGTAATTTTTAGGCAATAATAAGCCTAACAAGTCTGTTACTTATTGTGTTTGTACTGTGTAGGCTATATTTCATTACATCCAACTACTTAATTCTTTCCCAAAGACTATTTTTAAAGAGAAAATGTATGCAGTTTATCAAGTAGTTGAGACAGTGTATGTGTGGTTTTCATATGGTGTATTTAAAACTTGTTTGTTTAATAAACACAAAATGGGACTTTTCATTCTTAGACTTTCATTGAAATTCCCTTTAATATACAGTGCATTCGGAAAGTATTCAGACCACTTGACTTTTTCACATTGTTACTTTTGTGTCTTTTTCTAAAATGTTTTAAAAAAAAATTCCCCTCATCTACCCCATAAGGACAAAGTGGAAACAGGTTTTTAGAAAGAAAAAAAACAACTCATTTACATAAGTATTCAGACCCTTTGCTATGAGACTCGAAATTGAGCTCAGGTGCATCCTGTTTCCATTGATCATCCTTGAGAGGTTTCAACATCTTGATTTGAGTCCACCTGTGGTAAATTAAATTGATTGGACATGATTTGGAAAGGCACACACCTTTCTATATAAGGTCTCACAGTTGACAGTTAATGTCAGAGCAAAAACCACGCCATTAGGTAGAAGGAATTGACCGTAAAAGCTCGGAGACAGGATTGTGTCGAGGCACAGATCTGGGGAAGGGTACCAAAAAATGTCTTCAGGATTGAAGGGCCCCAAGAACACAGTGGCCTTCATTCTTCTTAAATGGAATAAGTTTGGAACCACCAAGACTCTTCCTAGAGCTGGTCGCCTGGCCAAGCTGAGCAATCGGGGGAGAAGGGCCTTGGTCAGGGAGGTGACCAAGAACCTGATGGTCACTCTGCCAGAGTTCATCTGTGGAGATGGGAGAACCTTCCAGAAGGACATACATCTCTGCAGCACTCCACCAATCAAGCCTTTATGGTAGAGTGGCCAGACGGAAGCCACTCCTCAGTAAAATGTACATGACATCCTGCTTGTAGTTTGCCAAAATGCACCTAAAGGACTCTCAGACCATGAGAAACAAGATTCTTTGGTCTGTTGAAACCAAGATGGAACTCTTTGTTCTGAATGCCAAGCATCAAGTTTGGCGGAAACCTGGCACCATCACTACGGTGAAGCATGGTGGTGGCAGCATCATGCTGTGGGGATGTTTTTCAGAGGCAGGTACTGGGAGACTTAACAGGATTGAGGGAAAAATGAACGGAGCACAGTAAAGAGATCCTTGATGAAATCCTGCTCCAGACCGCTCAGGACCTCAGACTGGGGGTGAAGGTTCACCTTCCAACCGGACAACGACCCTAAGCACACAGCCAAGACAACGCAGGAGTGGCTTTGGGACAAATCTCTGAATATCCTTGAGTGGCCCAGCTAGAGCCCGGACTTGAACCCGATCGAACATCTCTGGAAAGACCTGAAAATAGCTTTTCAGCTATGCTCCCCATCCAACATGACCGAGCTTGAGAGGATCTACAGAGAAGAATGGGAGAAACTCCCCAAATACAGGTGTGCCAAGCTTGTAGCGTTATACCCAAGAAGACTCCAGGCTGGCAAAGTTGCTTCAACAAAGTATTGAGGAAAGGGTTGAATACTTATGTAAATGTGATTTATTTTATGTTTAATAAATTAGCAAAAATGTCTAACCATGTTTTTGCTTTGTCCTTATGGGGTATTGTGTATAGATTGAAGAGGGGGGGAATGATTTAAAACATTTTAGAATAAATCTAATGTAACAAAATGTGGAAAAAGTCAGGCGGTCTGAATACTTTCTGAATTAACTGTACATTAGATCTGAGCTCACCCTATACTGCATACACACGACAGCGCTTTATAACAAATATACACTTACTAAATATACCTACACATACCCACACACTAACAAACACATACTGTACACGTCAAAATAGTTTAGTCAGGTTTGTCTGATGATGACTTTTGACTTATCATAGCTGACTTATTTACCCACAACAACCTATTTATGTCCACCATGATGGGTTTAACAACAATTAAGTAATTCTATAACTACAGTATAGGACTCAAACCTAGTTGGGATGGGTAAACACTCCATGTTGAAGGTGTGTTTATCTGTGTGTGTACATACCTGAGGAAGTGTATGTCTGTGTAATCTGTATTACCTGTCTCTTCCAGGAGGAGGAGGGTCCAGAGGTGCTGCTGGTGAAGGAGGAGGGTCTGGGGAACCCTGAGGGGACCATGGTCACAGAAGACAACCAGACTACACCTCCTGAACCCACAGAGGAACCAGCTGAGCAGCACAGGAACACACACAGTCTCACTGAGGTGAGCCCAGTGTGAACTACTGTCTGAATGGTATTAGGTCAGGGCCCATATCCACAAAGCCTCTTACATTAGGTGTGCTGATCTAGGATCAGTTTAGCCTTTTTAGACTGTAATGAATAAGACCTGATCCTCAATCAGCACTTCTACTCAGGGTATCTATCCCGAGAATTATGTAAGAGTAGGAGTGCTGAACTTAGTTCATAATAAATAAGATTGTATGGACAGATCCTATATCAGCACTCCTACTCCAAGACACTTTGTAGATATGGGCCTGGGTCTTGATTAAGTTTGTCTAAGTCTGGGACCATGCCTTTGAATTATCAAACCATTAAAGGGATAAGTCAGATTAACTTGTGGATACCATTTTTTTCTCTGCGTCCAGTATACAGGAAGTTAGAGGTAATTTTACACACCAGTGCTAACTCTCTTAGCACAAAAACTGGATTAGGTGTAACCACATACTTCCATTCTTTGTTAGCAAAGCTAGTTGCCAAAATCCCGAACTAAAGAGTGTCAAGTAATCAAATCAACGACAATGTTTGCATCGTACTCATGGCAATCCCTCATTGCCCAATCAGAAGATGCTCCAAGGCAGGGTGCTCAAATCACATTTCTTGATCCAACATCCTCTCACTCTGTATCTCTTACAGTCAGTAGACATGGAGGATGGGAAGCCTGATCTGCAGCTGGTCAAAGTGGAGACAATAGAGGACAGACCAGAGAGTGGACTAAAGATGTGGGATCAAGGTAAGGGAGAAATGCATATAGAGAACATATCTGTGTGTGTCTTCAGGATTATACCGTGTGTATATATGCATCAATAGGAAGATATTCACCTGCATAAAATGAAATAAATACAACTTATGTTTATATACTAAAACAAACATAATGTTTGAACTTGACCGGGTAATGGACTCCATATGTAGAGTTCTCTGCCATGTTTGTAAAGTTTATTTTGTAACCTCTTCCTGCAGGTGGTTGGCTGAAGGCAAACAGAGGAGACTGGGCGGCCGTCTTGGATTCCCAGACCCAGACTGTTGCAGCCAAGGTCCCTGGGGACGGAATCACTGAGCAGGCCAGGACCAGAGGCGACATATCGGAGGTCAGTGGAAGGGAAATTGTCCTCAACTCTGGGCTGGGGAACAACACTGTTAACCAGAAGCAGACAGTCAAACACAAAACAACATCTCCATGACAACAGATTGGCTGAGACCAGGGCGAGGTGTAGATTTGGTCACCAGGGACGGGGAGTTGTCTATATGCGGTTGGAAAGAACAGACACAGACTCGGCTAGTGATGCTCCTATAGTTGTGATTCGCAGAGACTGATGGCGCATCAGGTTAACCCCCTAACAGGTGCTGCCTTTAGCCTGCCTTCTATTAGCCTGATGACTCACACCAAATGATTTTGCTTCTTTGTCATTCACTACATACTTTAGTCTGAGACTCCCATCATTGAAGTCGCTTGTGATGACAAGGGGCGTTGTACAACACAAAGTCATCAGCGATTGTATCGTCTCTAACCAATCAAAGTATTTTGTATTTGAATTTATGAAGGAAATCGTTGTGGAAATCTGTTGCCACTCAAGTCTGCTACACAATGCAATGCTTTTTCTATTAGCTGGCTAGCTAGCAAGCTAGCAAACATAGCTAGAAAACAGGAATAACAAATATAATATCAGCATGTAACGTAGCTAGTTAGCTGTAAAATCGCCTAAACAAACTGCAGTATCAAAATCACCACATTCAACCTGCTGATTGTGCCTCACAGGGTGGAGTCTAACATTCGCAACGACAGATATACTTTTGAGGAGATGGGAAACATTGCCCATGCTATGTCATTGGGACGCACGGTGCATTCTGGGCAATTCAAAAACCCAACATTAGCACAAATTTTGTCAACAAGAAGTACAACATTACAAAAATTTTCAGAGATTTGACATAATTAACTTGCTACCTGTAATATCATATAGCTTTGGAATTGTGACATGATGTACTTTAGAGAAATATTGTCATGTTTCTCGACATATACACTGACTTTGAGAAGGGATTGCCTGACGATTAGCTTAGCAACCTCGTGACGCAGTATGACGACATGAATGCGATTGGTTGACAGTCTGCTGGGTGAGGCGTTATACGTTGCTTCATTCATTGGATTCCGATCTCCTTTCTGTAACATCTCTGTCAACGGCACCATGCAATGCACCCTGGACTAAAGAGGCAGACAAATAGGAAAAATGTGCTAGGCCCTCTGTTAAATGACACATTTCTTGAGGTAGGAATATCGCAAAAATATGTTCAATGGCTCATTCGAGAGAAGACATCCTCCCGAGTTATGACATCGGCCAGAATTTAAATCTGACATGTATGATAGACGTTTTCGCGATCTTAAAGTCGTATTCCTATTAACTTCCAGTGTAGTGAGCGAGACTTCATCACAGCTCTACGTCATACCGGACAGATTTCTGCCTGCTTGAATGCCAATAACTCAGATGCACATAAAAACATGACATGGCCCAGGGAATTGCGAGAACATTACTCAGAGATGCACAAAAACAGTATAACATTCAAAATGGGTGAACCTTTCCTTTAAGGCAGCTACTGTATATACAAATAAAAATATTAATGACATTACATTTCATAAGCACTTTTCACAACACATTAATTATGTGCCCTCAGGCCACTACTCCACTGCCACATATCTACAACACAAAATCCATGTATACGTGTGTGTAGAGTGTGTCTTTTAGCATATGTATGCTTGTGTTTGTGCCTGTGTGTCTCTTCACAGTCCTCACTGTTCCAGAAGGTGTATTTATCTGTTTTTAAAATCTGATTCTACTGCTTGCATCAGTTACCTGATGTGGAATAGAGTTCCATGTAGTCATGGCTCTATGTAGTACTGTGTGCCTCCCATATTCTGTTCTGGACTTTGGAACTGTGAAGAGGTCTCTGGTGGCATGTCTTGTGTGGTATGCATGGGTGTCCGGGCTGTTTGCTAGTAGTTTAACCAGACAGCTCAGTGCATTCAACATTTCAACACTTCTTACAAAACAAGTAGTGATGAAGTGATGAAGGACACTGTGTTAACAACCCTCCAGGCAAGCTTCAATGCCATACAACTCTCCTTCCGTGGCCTCCAATTGTTCTTAAATACAAGTAAAACTAAATGCATGCTCTTCAACTGATCGCTGCCTGCACCTGCCCGCCTGTCCAACATCACTACTCTGGAGGGCTCTGACTTAGAATACGTGGACAACTACAAATACCCAGGAGTCTGGTTAGACTGTAAACTCTCCTTCCAGACCCACATCAAACATCTCCAATCCAAAGTTAAATCTAGAATTGGCTTCCTATTTCACAACAAATCATCCTTCACTCATGCTGCCAAACATACCCTTGTAAAACTGACCATCCTACCAATCCTCGACTTCGGCGATGTCATTTACAAAATAGCCTCCAATACCCTACTCAACAAATTGGATGCAGAGTGCCATCCGTTTTGTCACCAAAGCCCCATATACTACCCACCATTGCGACCTGTACTCTCTCGTTGGCTGGCCCTCGCTTCATACTCGTCGCCAAACCCACTGGATCCATGTCATCTACAAGACCCTGCTAGGTAAAGTCCCCCCTTATCTCAGCTCGCTGGTCACCATAGCATCACCCACCTGTAGCACGCGCTCCAGCAGGTATATCTCTAGTCACCCCAAAACCAATTCTTTCTTTGGCCGCCTCTCCTTCCAGTTCTCTGCTGCCAATGACTGGAACGAACTACAAAAATCTCTGAAACTGGAAACACATCTCCCTCACTAGCTTTAAGCACCAGCTGTCAGAGCAGCTCACAGATTACTGCTGCTGTACATAGCCCATCTATAATTTAGCCCAAACAACTACCTCTTTCCCTACTGTATTTATTTATTCATTTATTTTGCTCCTTTGCACCCCATTATTTGTATTTCTACTTTGCACATTCTTCCACTGCAAATCTACCATTCCAGTGTTTTACTTGCTATATTGTAATTACTTTGCCACCATGGCCTTTTTTTTGCCTTTACCTCCCTTATCTCACCTCATTTGCTCACATCATATATAGACTTGTTCATACTGTATTATTGACTGTATGTTTGTTTTACTCCATGTGTAACTCTGTGTCGTTGTATGTGTCGAACTGCTTTGCATTATCTTGGCCAGGTCGCAATTGTAAATGAGAACTTCTTCTCAACTTGCCTACCTGGTTAAATAAAGGTTAAATAAAAATAAGTAAAATAAAGTCAATCTCTCCTCTACTTTGAGCCATGAGAGATTGACATGCATATTATTAATGTTAGCTCTCCGTGTACATTTAAGGGCCAGCCGTGCTGCCCTGTTCTTAGCCAATTGTAATTTTCCTATTTGTGGCACCTGGAAAGTAGTCCAGGTGTGACAAAACAATGGCCTGTAGGACCTGCCTTGTTGATAGTGTTGTTAAGAAGTCAGAGCAGTGCTTTATTATGGACAGACTTCTCCCCATCTTAGCTACTGTTGCATCAACATGTTTTGACCATGACAGTATACAATCCAGGGTTACTCCAAGCAGTTTATTCACCTCAACTTTCCACAAGATTTATTACAATATTTAGTTGAAGTTTAGGGTTTAGAGTATCAAAGCCATAGAAGAATTTTCAAACCTCCGCTTTACCCACGTGTGTTCTGGCTCTGGCCCAACCCATCGGTTTCTGGACCAATCAGACGGCCTTGAATGTGTTAGCATTCCGTAAAGGGTCGGGGAGGTACTCATTGTGGAGAAGAAAATTGTGTCCGTGGGTGTGGCATAGTGTTTGGCAGGAGCAAGGATCTATCAACTGGAACATGAACCCTGCGACAAGACAGACATTAATGTTAAACAAGACCTCACACAATGCCAGTGCCTCAACATTAAATGGCTACAAATGACAGTAGTTGTAACGCAATCAGTAGATACGGTGGGAATAAGAATGGTGGCAGTGTTCGTTTTGTGGGAAAGTCTTAAGTTTCCCTTAACAGGTGGAGATCCACCAGAGGATGCACATGGGGGAGAAACCGTTTGGCTGCCCCCTGTGCTGGGCCCGTTATACCTCTCGTCCAGCCTGAAGAGGCACCAGAGGGTCCACACGGGAGAAACCCTACAGCTTTCCCCAAAATGAGAAGAGGTTCTCTCACCAGCACCATCTGAAGATGCACCTGAAGGTCCACACGGAATAATGGCTGTTTGCTTGTACTCACTGCTGGAAGAGTTTCTCATAGAGGATCAAACTCAGGATACTCCAGCAGAGTGTACACGGCCTTTGTATAGAGTATAGTGACATGTAATGTAGTACTAGTTAGTTTGTTTATAGTTCATTCTGTTGGTTTTGGATGTAGGAGGGAACTGGATGAGGTGAACTGAGGAAAGAATGAGTATGATGAGGCAGAGGAGATGCTATGATGGTGTTTGGAACAATGCTTCACTGATGAAAAGTGACAACTACAACAAAACATTATGAACACCTGCTCTTTCCATGACAGACTGACCAGGTGAATCCAGGTGAAATCAAAGATTCCTTATTGATGTCACTTGTTAAATCCACTTCAATCAGTATAGTTGAAGGGAATGATTTTTAAGCCTTGAGACAATTGAGACATGGATTGTGTATGTGTGCCATTCAGAGGTTGAATGGGCAAGACAAAAGATTTAAGTGACTTTAAATTGGGTATGGTAGTAGGTGCCAGTTACACCGGTTTGTGTCAAGAATGCTGCAAGGTTTTTCACGCTCAAGAGTTTCCCGTGTGTATCAAGAATGGTCCACCACCCAAAGGACATCCAGCCAACTTGACACAACTGTGGGAAGCATTGGAGTCAACATGGGCCAGCATCCCTGTGAAATGCTGTCAACACCTTCTGGAGTCCTTGCCGCAACAAATTGAGTATGTGCTGAGGGCGGGGGGCACAGCAGCGAGGATAGCAGATTTACCGAAAATGTAAAGCGTTAACATAGTGAGAAAAGTTATTATCGTTTTGTGCAATAAAAGTACTGTACTTCATTTTGTAGTCCCTCACGGGAATGACATTTCAGTGTCCATGCCCCACCCCTCGGGGATGGGTGTAAAAATCGCTCAAAATCTGCCATTGGGGCCCATGCAAATTAGAACCAAGGTTGCCTTGTTAAATCTTGTTCATTCTCTTACTTTAAATACTATGACTGTTTTCTCATTAGCTGGGAATTTTTATTTGAAATGTCCCATACTTTGTTGATATCATTATCAACCTACTGCATACCCCTAATAATATACATTTCAGGGTGCAGGGAGTGCTATTAGCATGCTAACACTAATTTAAACAGACTGGTAGGATAGTTAGCATAGTTAGCCATCGCTAGCATTCACTGTTTGAAGTTACTAATGACTTGTTAGTTGACTAATGACTATATGACATGAATATATATATATATATATATATATACAGTGGGGCAAAAAAGTATTTAGTCAGCCACCAATTGTGCAAGTTCTCCCACTTAAAAAGATGAGAGGCCTGTACTTTTCATCAAATGTACACTTCAACTATGACAGACAAAATGAGGGAAAAACATCCAGAAAATCACATTGTAGGATTTTTAATGAATTTATTTGCAAATTATGGTGGAAAATAAGTATTTGGTCAATAACAAAAGTTTCTCAATACTGTTATATACCCTTTGTTGGCAATGACAGAGGTCAAACGTTTTCTGTAAGTCTTCACAAGGTTTTCACACACTGTTGCTGGTATTTTGGCCCATTCCTCCACGCAGATCTCCTCTAGAGCAGTGATGTTTTGGGGCTGTTGCTGGACAACACTTTCAACTCCCTCCAAAGATTTTCTATGGGGTTGAGATCTGGAGACTGGCTAGGCCACTCCAGGACCTTGAAATGCTTCTGACGAAGCCACTCCTTCGTTGCCCGGGCGGTGTGTTTGGGATCATTGTCATGCTGAAAGACCCGGCCACGTTTCATCTTCAATGCCCTTGCTGATGGAAGGAGGTTTTCACTCAAAATCTCACGATACATGGCCCCATTCATTATTTCCTTTACACAGATCAGTCGTCCTGGTCCCTTTGCAGAAAAACAGCCCCAAAGCATGATGTTTCCACCCCCATGCTTCACAGTAGCTCTCTGCAGGTCATTCACTAGGTCCTCCCGTGTGGTTCTGGGATTTTTGCTCAGCGTTTTTGTGATCATTTTGACCCCATGGGGTGAGATCTTGCGTGGAGCCCCAGATCGAGGGAGATTATCAGTGGTCTTGTATGTCTTCCATTTCCTAATAATTGCTCCCACAGTTGATTTCTTCAAACCAAGCTGCTTACCTATTGCGGATTCAGTCTTCCCAGCCTGATGCAGGTCTACAATTTTGTTTCTGGTGTCCTTTGACAGCTCTTTGGTCTTGGCTATAGTGGAGTTTGGAGTGTGACTGTTTGAGGTTGTGGACAGGTGTCTTTTTATACTGCTAACAAGTTCAAACAGGTACCATTAATACAGGTAACGAGTGGAGGCCAGAGGAGCCTCTTAAAGAAGAAGTTAAAGGTCTGTGAGAGCCAGATATCTTGCTTGTTTGTAGGTGACCAAATGCTTATTTTCCACCATAATTTGCAAATAAATTCATAAAAAATCCTACAATGTGATTTTCTGGATTTTTTTTCTAATTTTGTCTGTCATAGTTGAAGTGTACCTATGATGGAAATTACAGGCCTCTCATATCTTTTTAAGTGGGAGAACTTGCACAATTGGTGGCTGACTGAATACTTTTTTGCCCCACTGTACATGTTGCGTTTATATTTTTGTTCAGTATATTTACCCTCTGAATTTTCCCTCTCTTTTTTTATAACACCTTTATGACAAGCCAGGTCTGCTGAGATTATGTAAACCTGAGGTCATGCTTTCATTGGGGATCAAGTCCAAAAAACATCCCTTACTGTGACCTTTCCCCTAGCCCTCCCATGGCACTAGGTAGTAGGTAAGAGTTGTCGGTAAATATATATATTTTTCCTCCCCTGTATCAACTTTAATCTCCCATATCGGTTATTATCTGTATTATTGTTATGAATCTCCCCTGGCTGTAGCAAACGTCGCCACTCAATAGTTGACTTACTCAGCAACACAAGTCACACACTCAAAGTTGGCTTTATTTATACTGATGTACGTCACTGTGTTCCTCAATGCAACAACGACCAAAACATCCTCAAGCCAAGTCCCTCTTAACTGTTTCTTTCATGAAAAACCCCAGAACTCACAAGTTTATCGATCTATCATCTGTGGTATGGGATCTTTACAAATAGTCCTTGACCTCAAGCTGTTTGCAGTAAATGGCCTGAAGGCTTCAGGTCTTGTGATGACTGAGGTGAAATATTAAACAAATGTGCACCTTTACTTGACATTCCAGACTGACTGGTCTCCTCAAACTGGTGTACATCCTTTTAACTCCTGTTCAGGAGGGTAATTAACCACATACCCCTCATTAACCCTTTGTTAACTTGTCATTTGAAACAGGCATGTGTAAGTACCGTTTTTTAGAGAGACAGTAAACCTGGGCTAGAACAAGGACAGTTGAATATTTACCTTTCTTATGTGATGTATCTGGAATAAAGTAATTATAATATTTTCTACTCTATTCTTGCTAAACACACTGTTCTTTCTAAACAAGTCTGGTCTGAGCTTGAAATATAGTGATCATGAATAGGAGATTTGATGTGTAATGTACTTCGAAGAACCGTGTGCATACTTTTTTCATTCAACAACACCCTTTGAGCTATGATGTGAACCAACAAGATCCTATTGTAAACAGAAGTGAACCGTGGCAAGAACATTGAAGCAAGGCAGTAAGTCACAGAACAGTAATTTTCCAGTCACTTCTGGGAAACTGGAATGCTTACGGACCATGCTCTCAGATGCAGAGTAGCCCACGTTTGGCCAGCATGGAGAGGCCAGAGAAAGCCAGACTATTGGACTAAGGAACAGATGTTGGGTATTGGAGAAAGGCCATCAGTGCATGTTCTGCAAACAATACAGTGGGTGAAGGTGCGGCATAAGGGAGGTGAACGAAGAGATGTGGATATGGACAGCGAGGAAGAAGAACCTAGTGCAGTGGGAAGTTGTGTGTTGAGGAATAATGGCGCCAAGTACAAACCATACTCTGCTGTTTCTGATGGCTCAGAAATTTAACCTGATGAGCGTGAGGATGAATTACCTGCGGTGGCAAGTGTGGTGAAGACCTCAGAGTCCAACCTCACTCCGATGGTCATGCAAAGGATGGTTCTGTCCCAATGAGAGTGGAATTTTTGGGGTAAGTAGAGCCCTGCATATGGCTTCCCCATATGTAGTCTCAAGCTGGGTACAAAAGTATGTGGATACTGTTAAATTGGTGAAGGTAGCTCGAAGTGGACTTGTGATGATTTCTGGTTTTCTTCTGCCCAGAGGGAGCGGGCGCTTCGCACCACATGCCTCGGGACAAGACCTGTGACTTGAACGGAGTGATTACTGGGGTGACGTTGAAGTGGAGCAATGGAAATGGAAGCTTCCCTGTGTCTGTGATGCCCGCCGTTTGGTGTGACGCAGACCCGGTGGCAAGCGTGGTGAAACTGAGAAGACACGGTCTATCCTTTTGAGTTTTGAAGCAGTCTTTACCTGCTGAAGTCATGTTAGGATATGTCAGTTGTCCCATTAGAGCTTTTGTGCTGAACCCACTAAGGTGTTTCAGATGCCAAGCTTATGGTCATATTGCAGAAGTGTGTAGGAGTGAGATTCCAAAATGTGATAAGAGGGCATAGGACAACAGAATGTGTAGTATCGGTGGAAAAAAGTGTCAATTGTGGGGGTGCCCATGTTGCTGGGGATCAGAAGTGCCCAGTGCGAGAGAGGCTGGGTCAAGTGTGAGTAGTAGGCCTAGGCCAATACATAGTGATACGAATTTGTGCTTTGGTAAGGTTGGCTTCTTAGCATTCATTGTCATGGTTATCAACTGTACCACAGTAATGGCATGTAAAGTCACAGAAAATAGCTGTTGTGGTGGCAGCTGCAGAGAAGTACTTGGATGTACAAGGTTTTACAGCAAAAGAGACTAGGTGTGTTAAATTAAAGAGTCTAGGTGTGTTAAATTAAAGAGTCATGTCCTCCCCAGGCCATCAGCCTATTGTAGGATCAGTTGGGGTCAAAGTAGTGAAATGGGGTGATGTTAATTTATTGTTTTATTAAATAGTGGTGTATATAGGTGTAGGGTTAATTGGTGGTGCATTTTTAAAGTCCCACTTTTTTATTTTTGTCATGATCGACCACACACTCCTGTACAGTAGGTGGCGGCATGCAAACAAATAAATATGGAACGCCATGATAACAAAGAAGACCAAGAACCATTTCCACGTCAGCTTTTTTATTGTTATTTAGACGTTCATTAACACCCTGGAACTCATACTTAAACCATGTAGTCTTTAATTCACGTTTGATACAAGACTTGGTTTATAGATGTTATCGAGGTAAAGATAGCTAGCTGCTAACAATGGCTAACTGTGTGGGTTTTCACACTCAAATAGCCTCCATCATGGAGGTACTAGCGAATGCTGCCGTGGCAGAGATCTGTAAACTCGTAGACGACGACTATGCAGTGTTTCGTTTGGAAGTAACTCAAAGCCAGAAAGAAAACAGGGGATTGCGGAGGAAACTACAGCAACTGGAACTGAAGGTGTCACGGGAGCGCGCAGAGAGGACAATGCGAGAGCGCGTCATCGCCAGTCGTCCCAGTAGTGTCAAGATCCTCGACCGATACAGAGGAATGGCAAGAGGTACATTTTGCAGGCCGAGGCGGCAACGGCCTGTCGCCCGGTTCCCCTCTGCACATATGTTTAGATGTATTACCCAGATTTGGGTCAGTTTTTGGATAGCATGCAATAATTCCCCTGATTTACTTGGCTATCTTATGAAAAGAAGAGCCAATATCATAGTGTAGCTATTGTACAGTCATTGCACCTCAAACCACAGGGATTCTATTTTGCTCACCATGTGTTGGCACGTCACCTATAATCCTATTGGCTACTGTTGTTCATGGGAATTTCATATATAGTGGGCATGCGTCTGGTGATTGTCTTTTGCTTGATGTTTTAACGAAACTTAAAACACTGCTCATCTTGTGCCAAAGCTAAGCATCCCAACACATACTAACGAACCGATATAGCTAGTTGCTACAAAACTCCCACAGCACAGTGTGAATATCTTACTTGTGGAAGGTAATAAACAGCATCAACAAGAGTACTCCTTGTTGTGGCATCATCGTAACCCACGCACCATATAAAAGATGACCCACAACAGAATTCTTACCAGATTCTTGATTTACTGCATTTCCTATAATTTACTAAAATAAAAACGTGATGCATGGAACATAAGACATTAATCAAAAATAGTATATCAAGAAGTTATGAGAAGTGTTATCTTACTTCCTGGCCAATTCTAGACAGTGTCTGTAGTGTACAATATACCGTTCCATTGACCGTAGCTAACCGAACCACCTCTTTCACCCCCAATCATTCTCTCAGGTGAAGGACATCTCACTGGAGGCCACAGGAGCTTTGTGAAGCCAGCGGGACACAATACATGGAGAGATGACCAACCAATCACTGTTGATGAGGGGAGTGGAACCTCAACCCAGAACATTATCATGATAGAGGTTAGTGTAATAGTGTAAATAGTAGTGTTATGTAAAAAAAATTCAGTTACTTTGTAAATCAAATGTGGACGGTTTATTTCAAAGGCTCCCCTCAGCTATTCACTTGCTTACATTTACATGCTAATTTATCTGCCATAGGAGAGCTTGTGAGACTTCCCTTTGACATTGTTATCCAATTCAACCAATGTACTGATAGTAATGTCCTCTCTTCTTGTGTCAGCCTGCAGATGCAGAGGCTGCAGATCCTGGGGTCAAGCAGGAGAGGTCTGAAGGAGAGGAGGACCCACGGCACAGCAGAGACAACCCGACTCGTGCGGCAGGTGATCCCCCTGTAGCCACAGAGGACACCGCCCCAGCGCCGCTCAGGTCCCAACGCAGCATCACGGAGGTCAGTGGAATGCCGAACACCGCCCTCAAGTCAGAGACCGACACAGAGACTTTAACTGTAACACACAGGCTCTTACACACAGAATCTGACCACAGATCAGACCCAGAGAGACAGGGCCTGGGGAGACTGGGCTGTCCTCCTGCCCCTGGCTCGGAGTATTTACCGGTATTTCATCAGAGCCACAGGATGGTTCATACCCGTGGGGATGGCTATGGTGATGAGTTAAACATTGGTGGTGATGATCCCTCTTGTTCTTATGCTACAGAGATGGACCCTGGCAACATGCCCTTGGGTTTAGAGATACAGACTGATCTGTCTAGAGGGGACTGGAACCGGTACAGTAGTAGTGTACACTCTGAAGGCTGCCTAGATAAGAAAGGAGAGGTTATAGTCGTAGATGAAGTGACTGTGAAAGTGGAGGGTGACGTTCCTCCCACATGGAATGCAGAAAGTCCCCTCGTAGAGGGACACTCACAGGGCAGAGATTTCTTAGATTACAGGGGAAGCTTAGAGACTAATCTAAATATTGCCACCCCCTCCTCTTTACATGCGTTCAGGGATCTAGACCCAGTGTCCGCATCGATGGGGCCTTCCGATTCACATGGAAGCGTCCGTTTCGATCAGGTATTTAACTCAAACGACAGGGCTAAAGCCCTGGCTCCGGGTGGGGGAGCCACATCAGGCAATGTTAAAGAGAAACGGTTCCTCTGCATGTTCTGTAACAAAGGCTTCAGCTGCCCCCAGAAGGTGGAGATCCACCAGAGGGTCCACACAGGGGTGAAATGCTTCAGTTGTACCCAGTGTCAGATGCGCTTTGTCCAGGCTGGTGACCTGAAAAGGCACCAGAGAGTCCACACAGGGGAGAAACCCTACAGCTGCCCACAGTGTGAGAAGAGGTTCTCCCGCCAGGACCACCTGAAGATGCACATGAAGGTCCACACAGGAGAGAGGCCGTTCGCCTGTACGCACTGCGGGAAGAGGTTCTCAGAAAGGAGATGCCTCAGGATACACCAGCAGAAAAACCATTCCACTCTATAACATAGAAAGGAACCATTCCGCTCGATAGCTTCTCACATTTAGATCAAACCCTGCATTAAAGACAAAGATGAATTTTCGTTGTCAGCAGAATGGATCCACAGATGAATTTGGAATAACGAGAAAAACAGATTTCAGTGTTGAATATTCCTGGATAGAATATGCATCCAGACATTGTGTAATATACACTACCGCTCAAAAGTTTGGGGTCACTTAGAAATGTCCTTGTTTTTGAAAGAAAAGCACATTTTTTTTGTCCATTAAAATAACATCAAATTGAGCAGAAATACAGTGTAGACATTGTTAATGTTGTAAATGATTATTGTAGCTGGAAACGGCTGATAAAAAAAAAGAAGGAATATCTACATAGGCCCATTATCAGCAACCATCACTCCTGTCATTCTTAGACTAGTTGAATATCTGGAGCATCAGCGTTTGTGGTTTCGATTACAGGCTCAAAATGGCCAGAAACAATGGATTTTCTTCTGAAACTCGTCAGTGTATTCTTATGAGAAATGAAGGCTATTCCTTGCAAGAAATTGCCAAGAAACTGAAGATCTCGTACAACGCTGTGTACTACTCCCGTCACAGAACAGCGCAAACTGTCTCTAACCAGAATAGAAAGAGGAGTGGGAGGCTCCGGTGTTGACGTTGAGATTGGTGTTTTGCGGGAACTACTATTTAATGAAGCTGCCAGTTGAGGACTTGTGAGGTGTCTGTTTCTCAAACTAGACACTCTAATGTACTTGTCCTCTTGCTCAGTTGTGCACCGGGCCCTCCCACTCCTCTTTCTATTCTGGTTAGGGCCAGTTTGCACTGTTCTGTGAAGTACACGCCGTTGTACGAGATCTTTAGTTTCTTGGCAAGTTCTCGCATAGAATAGCCTTAATTTCTCAGAACAAGAATAGATCGACAAGTTTCAGAAGAAACTTTGTTTCTGGCCATTTTGAGCCTGAATATAAAGGCATATAAGCCTGAAAAGTCTGTTACATATTGTTTGTACTGTAGGATATATGATGTTCACACAATTTCCCAAGACACCTTTTGAGAAAATGAATGCAGTTTATCAAGTTCATGCTGACTTTTTTGTTGTTGAGATGTGTATGTGTGGTTTTCATATGGTGTATTTTACTCTTGTTTAATGAACACAAAATGGGACTTTTCATTCTGAAGACTCTATAATAACAAACCTAATGCAATGATAAATCTTAGCACTGGCAGTAATGCAATAGGTCCAGGGTTGTCTGAAATATGTTTGCTATTTTCACAGCGATAATTGTGGGTGCAGTAGCTAGTGGTGGCGAGCAAGGGCTGGAGTTGATGACCATGAGACATCCCAAAAATCGGTTTTCTCACGAGAACAAACCTTACCATAACCAAACACTCCAGTACAATCAGGTTGCTTCTCAACCAAATTTGTGGCAACTTTTGTGAAAAAGGTATTGAATTTATCAGTTACCACTTCCTTGTCAAATGTTATTTCCCCAATGACCTCCAGACCAACTATTTTACAATTTGCCTTCTGCCCATCACTGTTTAGTGAATGCCACAACTTCTTAGGATTATTCTTATTTTCATTATTTTTGTTATTTAAATGTTTTGTTGACTTCTTCAATCATCTGACTAGATTTCTTCCTTAGGATTATGTGTCTATTGAGAGGCTCTTCATCTTTGGGACTGTTATATTCTTGAAAAGTAGTGTTCCTTGATTTAATGGCCTCAAGGATTTCCTGATTCATCCAAGGTTCCGTTCTTTGTTTAATTCTTAACAGTTTTCCATGGAGCCATAGTATCCACAATGCTTAAGAAACATTTGGTGAAATAGTTTCAACCTGTTTTTTTTTGTGTGTTTTTGTTAAAAAAATAATATTTTATTTAAGTGTTTCACAGTTCTTATCCATATCTAGACATTGAAGTTACGGGTCCCAGTTAACTTTACTCAATTGATCAATAAATGCATCTTTGTTATCATGGTTCAGTGGTCTCACAGTTATTGTGTTGTGACAGTGAGAGCTTTTTTGTTTTACCTTTATTGTGCAGTAAATCATAGAATGATCATTAATCCCCAAGGGAATGACACCACTTTTAGAAATCTTAGATTTATCAGACGCCAAGATCAAATATATGAATGTTTGGTTGGGGTTACATACTCTAGTGGGCTCCTTTTTTAATCAGTTGATGCAAATCAAATATCCTGCAAAAATTCCTGAAAGCTTTAAATAACCGTTATATCCAATGTTCCAATATAGACAAGTTTGTTCAGTAGCTTACAGAAACGAAATAACAAAATCTAGGCCCATCTATTGCTAAATATGTTGAACATGTTTGCAGTCCACATTGTTCTAAGTAATGCATGGCTTCAATATGGAAATACAGTGCATTCATACCCAGAATCGTTTCACTTGTCTATTTTCAAAAAAGGAAGCTAAGAACATTAACAGCTTCATAGTTAAGAACACCATAACAATATGGAATAAAATGAAACGTATTCTACAAAAACCAATATCATTCACATTCCAAGTAAATGTTGCATTTGTTCAACTCTTTCTGAACCTGCAAACAAAAACAAGCTACATATGGGTAGTACCAAAACAAGGGATCTAATGATTCTGTCTCTTTACAGCAAAATCTGCAGAGCTGGGATGGTTGTATCCCCCATATATATACAGTGCCTTGCAAAAGTATTCATCCCCCTTGGCGTTTTTCCTATTTTGTTGCATTACAACCTGTAATTTAAATTGATTTTTATTTGGATTTCATGTAATGGACATACACAAAATATCCCAAATTGGTGAAGTGAAATGATAACATTTTACTTGTTAAAAAAAGTAAAAAACAAAAGTGGTGCGTGCATACTGTATGTATTCACCCCTTTGCTATGAAGCCTAAATAAGATCTGGTGCAACCAATTACCTTCAGAAGTCACAAAGTTAGTTAGATTTCACACAGGTGGACTTTATTTAAGTGTCACATGATCTGTCACATGATCTCAGTATATATACACCTGTTCTGAAAGACCCTAGAGTCTGCAACACCACTAAGCAAGTGCCACCATGAAGACCAAGGAGCTCTCCAAATAGATCAGGGACAGAATTGTGGAGAAGTACAGATCAGGGTTGGGTTATAAAAAACTATCAGAAACTTTGAACATCCCACGGAGCACCATTAAATCCATTATTAAAAAATTGAAAGAATATGGCACCACAACAAACCAGCCAAGAGAGGGCTCCCCACCAAAACTCATGGACCAGGCAAGGAGGGCATTAATCAGAGAGTCAACAAAGAGACCAACGATAACGCTGAAGGATCTGCAAAGCTCCACAGTGGAGATTGGAGTAGTCATGCCCAACTATTGTCCTCATACGATTGAATAATTTCTTACATTTAGTCTCAATACATGTAATATGACGCCTCCATGTAAGCTTTTTATCAAACCACAGCCCCAAATACTTCAATTATGTTACCCTTTCCAATCATTGTCCATATAATCGAACACTGACATCTTCCTTTATCTTTTTGTTTCGCGAACATGGTTTAGATACAGATAACTTGAAACCCCATGATAAGGATCATTCCTCTGCTGCTAAAACAGCTCCTTGCCTTTTATCTATTACAATGGCACCATCATCTGCATATAAGGCCGCTCCATACCCTGTCCGATATTCCCTAAGATATCATCAATGTGAATAAGGTGGGACTAATGGTGCTACCCTGTGGAGTTCCATTTTCCACCTCATATTCTCTTGATAACTCCGATTCCAACCTGACCTGGAAGGTTCGATCAAGCAAATCCATAATCCAGTTGTACATTCTCCCACTTATACACATGCCATTCAATGTAATCAGTAGACCTTCCCCCCCACATTGTGTCATATGCTTTTTATGTGTCAAAATATACTATTGACATCACTTCCTTCATTGCCAAAGCTTTGGTCACCTAGGCAAACTATAACCAATGCATCAAAGGGCAGTCCTTCTTTTTCTGAATCCACTCTGAGATGGACCTAATAGACCCTTATGTTCCAGATAATGCAGCAATCTACCCACAATCTACTTCTCTATTAGTTTACAGAGATTAATTGTAAGTGCAATAGGTCTATAACTAGCAGGACTGGATGGATCTTTACCAGGCTTCAGCTGATTTATTTTTATCCACAACACAATGATGGGTTTACAAATAACAAAGTAATTATATAACTACAGTATAGGACTTAAGCGTAGTGGGGATGGGTAAACATTCCATGTTGAAAGTGTGTTTATTATCTGTGTGTGTGCGTGTACATACCTGAGGCAGTGTATGTCTAATCTGTATCACCTCTCTTTTCCAGGAAGAGGAGGGTCCAGAGGTGCTGCTGGTGAAAGAGGAGGGGTGTGAGGAGGGTCTGGGAAAGCCTCAGGGGAACATGGTCATGGAGGACAACCAGACTACATCTCCTCCTGAACCCACAGAGGATCCAGCTAAGCAGCACAGGACCACACACAGTCTTATTGAGGTGAGCCTATTGTGAACTACTGGCTGAATGGTATTCGGTAAGGGCCTCTTTTCAAAAACCCTCTCTGAGTAAGATTGCCTTTTAGATCATAATGAATAAGACTATATAGACAGGTAGGGAACTGATCATCGATTAGCATTTCTACTCTGAGACTTTTTGTGGATACGGGCCCAGATCTTGATACATTTTATCCTAAGTGTGAGACTATGCCTTTCAATTATCACACCATTAAAGAGTGTCAAGTAATCAAATCAACTAACATGTTTGCATAGTACTCATAGCAATCCTTTATTGCCCAATCAGAAGATGCTCCATAGCAGGGTGCTCATATCATATTTCTTGATCAAACATCCTCTCACTCTGTATCTGCATTTTTTTCTACACTCACATTAACATCTGCTAACCATGTGTATGTGACCAATAAAATGTGAATTGACATGTAGGATAGGAAGCCTGAACTCCTGCTAATCAAATAAGAGACCATAAAAGATGGACCAGAGAGCATTGATCTGCTGAGTGGACTAAAGATCGGGGTGCAAGGTAAGGGAGAAATACATATAGCCTACAGACAGTAATAGATCTTCAATGGGAATTTTCTTCATTCATAAAATGAAATCAATACAACTCATGTTTACATACATAAACACAATGTATGAACTTGACCAGGTAATTGACAAAAACTCCAGAGTAGAGTTCTCTGCCATGTTTTTAAAGTCTATTTTTTAAACTCTTCCTGTAGGTGGTTGGCTGGAGGCTAACAGAGGAGACTGGGCGGCCGTCTTGGATTCCCATAGATGGAGAGGACATCACTGAGCGGGCCAGGACCAGCGGCGACATAGTGGAGGTCAGTGGATGGGACAGTGTCTTCAACTCTGGGCTGGGGAACAACACTGTTAACTGTCGGGGTAGGTTCCTTGTCAATCATTGGCTTATTGGTGAAATCAGCAGTCAGACAATATCTTCTTTGAGTAAATCAATCAAACCTTTATTAATGCAATTTCAGACAGAAGTTGACAATGGAAACACAGCATGTGTGTTTCAGAGTAAGTTCTGCATCCCACCTAAGGGCGCAGCTGATTTTATACATGTGATCACTCCCTGGTGGTATGATCACCTACGTCAATGTATGTATACAGCAATAGAGTGTGTCTGGTCAATTGCTTATTGAATCAGGTTAGAGTGGGTCTGGTACACTAGCTTCTCTGAATTCATTAGCATTGTCCACTGTCACACAAGATCAAAATGTCAAAACCAGACAGTGGTTACTTCTCTTTATCTAGTTTCGGTCTGACTCAGACCTAGCCTGCAAGCACACTCTTAAACAGCTAGGGCTTAACCACAAAGACCAATATATATGTATTGTGCAACGTATAGTGGCAGAGTTTTAGGCACATAACAGTATCTTATAAGGCCTGCAGCAAAACATATGACTTTTAAGGTCCCCTTAATCAATAATGGGGAGGGTCTTTGGGACCCTAACCCCTTCATAACCACAATCAGAAACAGACAGTCGAACACAGAACAACAAACAAACTTAGTCTCCATGACAACAGACTGGCAGAGACGAGGGCAAGGTGTAGATTTGGTCTACGGGGAGGTGTCCATATGCGGCGGGAGAGAACAGACACAGACTTGGCTAGCGATGCTCCGTCCTGCTGCTATAGTTGTGATTCAGAGAGACTGACGCCTCAGGTTAACCCCCTAACCCCCTAACAGGTGCTGCCTTCAGCCTGCCTTCTATAGGATCTATCAACTGGAACATGGACCCTACAACAACACAAACACTACCTGACCTTTGTCCTCCTCTCCTTATGTTAAACCAGACCTCAGACAATGTCAGTCCCTCAACACTAAATGGCTACACAAGCCCATTGAGAAATGACAGTAATAGTAGTAATGCTATCAGCAGATCTAATGGCAAAGATAAGCGTTTCCCCAAACAGGTTGAGATCCACAAGAGGATGCACACGGTGGTTGTACACTTTTGGCTGTACCCAGTGTCAGATGCGCTTTGCCAATGCTTGTCACCTAAAGAGGCACCAGAGGGTCCACACGGGATAAATCTATTAGCTGCCCCCAGTGTGACAAAAGGTTCTTCCACCAGCATCATCTGAAGATGTTACTTGAAGGTCCACACGGGAGAGAGGCCGCTCGCCGGTACGCAATGAGTTTCTCAGAGAGGAGCTATCTCAGGAATGACCCGCAGAAAATGCACATGGCCCATGTATAGAGTATTGTGACATGTAATGTAGTCCTAGTTACTTAGTTTGTAGTTAATTATGTTGGTTTTGGATTTAGTAGGGAACCGGATGAGGCGAACTTAGGAAAGAATGCGTATGATGAGGCAGGGTTGGTGTAATGGCGTCTGTAAAAATGCTTCTCTGATAAAGTGACAACCTTGTCCTGTTTGATGCCTGTGTTTTATAATGTGGAAATGATAGTGCCTTAATTGTTTTCTAGTGCCTGTGTAATGTTGAACCTTTTCCAAAGTATTCTCAAATAAATGCGAGGGTACCAAATGTACAGAAAGGCTACGAATAGAGTTGTCATCCCCTCTTCCTCAAATCTATGGATCCAAATCGCATTCTGCGCTTGTGTTATTTATGCATGTTCAAGTTTCTCCATTTACTCACCCTCTTCTGAACCCAAAAGCAATTTGATCTATATGATGATATAGCCGATGTCTCTGCCTCATATGTCTGAATAGCTGCGATTTTAATGAAAGTTCTAAAAATATGTATGAAGGCTACAACCTTCTCTGTCTGGTGTAACTGATATTGCTGTAACAATAGTCTCAAACAAGACAGACGGTCTACACATTGGGACAAAACAATTAGCGTTTTGTGTGATGATATAATCTTTATAGTTATGCTGCCATATAGCCAGTTTTCTGCCTCCTGTTTAGCCCATGTTTGCAATGACGATGAAAAAATAACATTAGACAACTGTTAGAAAAAACCTAGTTATGTCTCTTGTAACTGTTTTGTGTACAGTTGAAGTCAGAAGTTTACATACACCGAGGTTAGAGTCATTAAATATAGTTTTTCAACCACTCTACAAATTTATTTTTATTTTTATAGTTTAGGCAAGTCGGTTAGGACATCTGCTTTGTGCATGACACAAGTGATTTTTCCAACAATTGTTTACAGACAGATTATTTCACTTATAATTCCCTTTATCACAATTCCGGTGGGTCAGAAGTTTACATACACTAAGTTGACTGTGCCTTTAAACAGCTTGGAAAATTCCAGAAAATTATGTAATGGCTTTAGAAGCTTCTAATAGGAAAATGGACATAATTTGAGTAAATTTGAGGTGTACCTGTGGATGTATTTTAAGGCCTACCTTCAGACTCAGTGCCTCTTTCCTTGACATCATGGGAAAATCAAAAGAAATCAGCCCAAATTTGTAGACCTCCACAAGTCTGGTTCATCCTTGGGAGCAATTTCCAAACGCCTGAAGGTACCATGTTCATCTGTACAAACAATAGTACGCAAGTATAAACACCATGGGACCACAGAACCGTCATACCGCTCAGGAAGGAGACATGTTCTGTCTCCTACAGATGAACATACTTTGTTGCGAAAAGTACAAATCAATCCCAGAACAACATCAAAGGACCCTGTGAAGATGCTGGAGGAAACAGGTACAAATGTATCTATATCCACAGTAAAACGAGTCCTATATCGACACAACCTGAAAGGCCGCTCAGCAAGGAAGAAGCCACTGCTTCAAAACCACCATAAAAAAAGAGACTTCACCACCACAACACAACCAGTGGACAAGTGGACTGAACAACCTCAGTCCTGGTGGTCATCAGAGAGACAGAGGCTCCAGTCAGGGATCCAGTCTGCAGCCCAAACCCTTCTCTCCACAGTCTCAGTGCAGGGATGGAGCAGGACCTGGGGCTGATAGGGATATACCCTCCTGTTCCTATGATAAAAACACCACATTATCAATAATTAACAGAACAGGGCACCCTGGGCTTCAGCCTTCACAGAGAGTAGTGGGAGACCCCTCTGGTGGGAGTCTATCAGGAGGTCTGTCTTTCCCTTCAGGGTCTCATCTTTAATATAAATCCTTTCTGTTCAGTGTAAACACAAGTGGTCCGAGTATGGATAGCAATGAGGTGAGGAACATAGCAGAAACTGATATTTTGTTTGAAACTGCTGGCGAGTGAAGATGACAGTGAGAATGAGTGGGTTTCAGTGGCGAAAAAGGAAGGAAACAACAGAAGTAAAGTTGTCGATTTAATGAAGAAATACACTTAATCCACAATCTCTCCCTCATGTAAATATGTGGGATACCCTTTAAGAGCCTACATGCTAAATATTTGGTGTCAAGTGTTTGCAGACAGGAAGAGTATCGAATGCTAGTGGAGGTTAGATGCTGTAATTGAGGTGGCAAACATGCACCCGGATTGCCCTGTTAGATTGAATTGGACTGGATTGCCCTGTTAGATAGAATTGATAGAATTGGACTGTCCAGCATGTGTCCTACCTGGAGGTGGTGAGAAGAGTTGAAGGAACGAATAGAGCTGTAGATGCAATGGTAGTAGAGCCTACATCAGTGAATGTGTGTGTAAAAATGTGTGCTTTGTAGCATTTATTGCAATGGTCATCAACTGCACAGCACAAACGGAGAAGAAATCAGACTAAATTGGCATCATTTTAAGTGCAGCTGAACGTTTTTTGGGGGGCTCAGTGATTTGACAGAAGAGGCAGTACAAGTAACCCTATCAACGAAGATACTGCCCTAACAGACTCCTGAGCCTGTGTCGGGATGTGATTTAAATTGGAATGTGACTGAAGGAGGGGGAGTTTTTTTACTTTTTACTTTGTATAATGTCGGTTTCAACCCGTAGTTTACCACCCATACAGTAGGTGGCGGCATGCACCTCTAACAGTTGTTTGCGAACCGTCATATCAAAGAAGTTAACGGAAGTGACCAGTTACCCAGAACAATTTCCTCTTTTGAATTTGTATGGGTTATTGAGATGTTTATTAACATCATTGAACTCACAATATTACTCATTTAACTGGACAGTAACACATACTAACCTCAGGTAGTCTTTAATTCGCGTTGGAGACGGGACTTGGTTGATTTATGTTATCTAAGTAATGCTTGCTAGCTGCTAACAATAATGGCTAACATTAATTGTATGGTTTTTCACACTCAAATAGCCTCCGTCATGGAGGTGCTAGCGAATGCAGCTGTGGCAGAGATCTGTAAACTCGTAGACGACGACTATGCAGTGTTTCGTTTGGAAATAACTCAAAGCCAGAAAGAAAACAGGGGATTGCGGAGGAAACTACAGCTACTGGAACTGAAGGTGGCACGGGAGCGCGCAGAGAGGACAATTCGAGAGCGTGTCCTCGCCAGTCGTCCCAGTAGTGTCAAAGTCGTCGACCGATACAGAATAGCAAGAGGTACATTTGGCAAAATATCGCCCGTTCATGCCTGTAGCCGCATTACTCTCTGCATTAGCCAGCAGATCCGACCAGCTTGCTTGCAGCTGCACTAGGTCTAGGTCAGCCATATTTTCTGAGTAGATTAAAACAGAACCGGGGCGAAACATGGCTCAGAAAGCATACCTCAATCCAGGGATTAAAAAAGGCTTTGTATTCTGAATTGTCCAATTATCCCAATTGTTACACTGAGATCATTGAAAGACTGCTAGTTTTTCTGGAAAACTGGACTGTTCATTATTATGCTAGGTAGCAGAAGCAACAGCGGCCATTTTGGGAATGGCAGTGTCAGCCAATCAGCTCCTTTGTTGTTCAACGCCATTCCATAATGGCTACTGTTAGCTAGCATGAGGACAAACATGGCAGTTTACTTAACTAGCACTCTTCAATATTCTCTTTGTAACAATGGGACAAGAGTGTCCAAAGCACTACTCAATTGAAGTACATTTTCTAAACCATATCTCACTCTGGCTCCACATGTCTTAATCTACACAGGAAGTCTGTCAAATCCTAGTGCAGCTGTAAACAAGCAGATAGGATCTGCTGGCTACCCTCTGCACGTGTTCAGATGTGTTAGCCAGAATTATGTATTGGTCAGTTTTTGAATAATAAGCAATAATTCCCCCTATTAATTAGCTATCTTGAGCAAAGACACATGATCATATTCGAACCAGTCTCTTATCTGATTCTTGATTTACTGCATTTCCTATTTTTTACTAAATGAAAACATTCTAGACAGTGACAAAACTGTCAATAGTGTACAATATAGCACTGACAGTAGCTAACCTAACCACCTCTTTTCCCCAATCACTCTCTCAGGTGAAGGACATCTCACTGAAGGCTACAGAAGCATTGTGAAGCCAGCGGGACATAATACATGGGGAGATGATCAACCAATCACTGTTGATGAGGGGAGTGGAACCTCAACCCAGCATGTTATCGTGATAGAGGTTAGTGTAATAGTATTACATCAAATGTGTCCAGTTTATTTCAGGAAGGCTCCCCTCAGCTGTTCACTTGCTTACATCTTCATTTATCTGTGAGACTTCATAATTACATTGTTATCCAATTCTACTCATGTACCGGCAATAACTGGGGATGGGCATTTTAAATATTTATACTATTCAAACAATTATAATTGTATTTAATTGAGACAAAGCCTTTTCATAGTTAAAATAGACCTATGATTTTTTTTATCCCAAATTAATACTGTTGTAAGTATTTTGAATACTAACCTCCTTTCAGATATTCAAATAACCTCCCCCATTCCTGGTAATAACCTTCTCTCTTCTTGTGTCAGTCTGCAGACACAGAGGATGCAGGTCCTGGGGTCAAGCAGGAGAGGACTGGAGGAGAGGAGGACCCACGACACAGCAGAGACATCCAGACTGGAGCAGCGTCTGGAGTGGCGCCCCCTGTAGCCACAGAGGACCTATCCACCGCCATGGCGCCCCAGGCCAAGACACGGCACAGCACCACGGAGGTCAGTGGAACGTGGAATGCCGTCCTTAAGTCAGAGACCACAGATCAGACCCATAAAGACCGAGTCTGTTGCCACTAGGCTGTCCTGTTCCCAGCTCAGAGTATTTACCAGTATTTTACCAGAGCCAGAGGACGGTTCATTCCCTTGGAGATGGTGAGGCGTTAGACACTTGTGTTGATGATCTCTTGTTCTTACACTACAGAGATGGACCCTGGCAACATGCCCGTGGGGTTTAGACACACAGAATGATCTGTCTAGAGGGGAATGGAACCGGTACAATAGTACTCTGAAGGGTGCCTAGATAAGAAAGGGGAGGTTGTAGTCTTTGGTAGATGAGATGACTTTGAAAGTGGAGGGTGGCTCTCCTCCCACATGGAATGCAGATAGTCACCTAGGAGACAGACACTCTGCAAATATTTCTTAGATTACAGGGGAAGCTTTGAGATAAGGGATTGCGATACAGTGTTCATGTCGATGGCACTTTCCGATTCACACGGCCGTGCCCTTTTCAATCAGGTTTTGAACTTAAATGACAGGGCTAGAGCCCAGGCTCAGGGAGGTCGCGCAACATCAGGGGGTAGTAAAGAGAAACGGTTCCTCTGCATGTTCTGTAACAAAGGCTTTAGCTGCCTTCATTGGGTGGAGATCTACCAGAGGGTCCACACAGGGGTGAAACCCATCAGCTGCATCCAGTGTGAGAAGAGGTTCTCCCACCAGCAGAAGAGGCACCTGAAGGTCCACACAGGAGAAAGGCCGTTCGCCTGTAAGCACTGCGGGAAGAAGTTCTCAAAGAGGAGCTCTCAGGATACACCAGCAGAAAAATACATTCCAGTCTATAACATAGAAAGTAACCATTCTACTCGATAGCTTCTGAGGTTTAGATCAAACCCTGCATTAAAGACAAAGATGGATTCTTTGTTGTCGGCAAAACATATCCACCAATGCATTTGGAGTAACAGATTTCAGTGTAGAATATTGCATCTATACATTGTGTGATATACAGTGCCTAGTGAAAGTCTACACGTACCTTGCACAGTCTTCACATTTTTCTTCCTTAAAATTAAGTCTAAAGGGGATTAAATTGGACTTAGAAAGTTAAAGTATTGTGGTGGCAACACCTAATCCTGGAATAGTTGCATTCTTCACACATTACACACATTCTAATGCCAAATACACACCAGAATGACTTTCCAAGAGGTGTTGAGTGATCCTGACTTAAATCTGAGACAATGTTTGAATATTGCTGTCCATCAATTATTCCCAATCAAAAGTACTGAATTTGAGCAATATTGACCGGAACAATTAATATAATTAATATACAAGTAAAATAATATAAATACTTGATAGTGAAGACATCAAAACTATGAAATTACACACAAGAAATCATGTAGTAACCAGAAAAGTGTTATACAAATCTAAATATATTAAAGAATCTTCAAATTGGTCACCCTTTGCCTTGATGACAACTTTGTACAGTCTTGCCATTTTCAACCAGTTTCATGAGGTAGTCACCTGGAATGCATTTCAAAAAAGTGAATTTGTGGACTCCGTCTGTCCTGAGTGGTGCAGCGGTCTAAGGCATTGCATCTCAGTGCAAGAGGTGTCACTGCAGTCCCTGGTTCAAGGCCAGGCTGTATCACATCTGGCTGGGATTGGGAGTCCCATAGGGCAGCGCACAATTGGCCCAGCATCGTCCGGGTTTGGCCGGAGTAGGCAGTCATTGTAAATAAGAATTTGTTATTAACGGACTTTTCTAGTTAAATAAAAAATGTTTTGGAAAATTGCCTTGACGACAACTTTGCACACTCTTGGCATTCTCTCAACCAGCTTCATGAGGAATGCGTTTCCAACGGTCTTGAAGGAGTCCCCACATATGCTGAGCACTTGTTGGCTACTTTTCATTCACTATGCGGTCCAACTCATCCCAAACCAACTCAACGGAGTTGAGGTCAGGTGATTGTAGCAGCCAGGACATCTGATGCAGCACTCCATCACTCTCCTTGGTCAAATAGCTCTTACACAGCCTGTAGGTGTATTTTGGGTCATTGTCTTGTTGAAAAACAAATGATAGTCCCACTAAGCACAAACCAGATGGGGTGGCATATCGCTGCAGAATGCTGTGGTAGCCATGCTGGTTAATTTAGCCTTGAATTCTAAATAAATCAGACAGTGTCACCAGCAAAGCACCATCACATCTACTACTCCATGCTTCACGGTGGGAACCACACATGCAAAAATCATCCATTCACCTACTCTGCGTCTCACAGACACGGCGGTTGGAACCAAAAATCTCAAATTTGGAATCCTTAGACCAATGGACAGATTTCCAACGGTCTAATGTCCATTCTCGTGTTTCTTGGCCCAAGCAAGTCTTCTTCTTATTGGTGTCCTTTAGCATTGGTTTCTTTGCAGCAATTCAACCATGAAGGCCTGATTCACAGTCTCCTCTGAACAGTTGATGTTGAGCTGTGTCTGTTACTTGAACTCTGTGAAGCATTTATTTGGGCTGCAATTTCTGAGGCTGGTAACTCTAATGAACTTATCCTCTGCGGCAGAGGAGACTCTGGGTCTTCTATTCCTGTGGCGGTCCTCATGAGAGCCAGTTTCATGATGGTACTTGATGGTTTTTGCAACTGCACGTGAAGGAACTTTAAAAGTTTTACGGATTGACTGACCTTTGTCTTAAAAGTAATGATGGACTGTCGTTTCTTTTTGCTTATTTGAGTTGTTCATGCCATAATATGCACTTGGTCTTTTACCAAATAGGGCTATCTTCTGTATAACACCACTACCTTGTCACAACACATCTGACTGGCTCAAACTCATTAAGAAGAAAGGAAATTCCACAAATCAACTTATTAATTGAAATGCATTCCAGGTTACCTCATGAAGCTGATTGAGACAATGTCAAGAGTGTGCGAAGAGGTTGCTACTTTGAAGAATCTAAAATATATTTTGATTTGTTTAACACTTTTTGGGTTATTTCATAGATGTGATGTCTTCTATTATTCTACAATGTAGAAAATAGTACAAATAAAGAAAAACCCTTGAATGAGTAGGTGTCCAAACTTTTGACTGGAACTGTATACGCCAAAAAAGTATTTTACACATTGTTTGTACTGTGTAGGCTATGATGTTAAAAAAGCCTATTTCATTACTTCCATTAAACTACCTAATTTTTTTTCACCAGATACTTTTAATTCGAAAATTAATTCAGTTCATCAGGTTCATGCAGATTTTTAGTTGAGACGTTGTGTGGTTATCATGTTGTGTATTAACGTTTTAATAAACACAAAACGGGACTTTATTTTCAGACTTTCATTGAGACTTATTTTAACATACATTACATGTGATCCGCATACACACACAGTGCTTTATAACCAATACACTTTATAACCAATACACTCCACAAACAGTGAGAGAGAGTTTTTTTTCCTCTAATAAAAACTTTCTCCCAAGGGGGGATCGAAGCTCACGGCCGTCATCTCTCTCCGTCTCTGGGTTTATCACGCCACCATTTAGTGATGGCAGACGAGGATATTACAGCAATTTGACAAGACCACGAGCATCTTCCAAAAAAAAAATTACGATCTACGCGAACTTGTTGTATAATCCTCCTACATCTTTAGTGCTATGCACATTAATATATGTGAAACGGATAGTCAAACTTTTTGGTCATATATGGGAGGTAGTAGCCTAGTCAAGGATGCATCATCATGCAATATTGGGACACAACACTTTACAGACCTAAACCTAGTGGAACAAAATAACCTTGAATTTGTAGGTTTTAAAATAATCCCTCTGGTGGCCAAATTTACCTATTTTAATTAATACCATTGGTTTGTGGATAAAAAGTCTTAAGGTCTTTGATAGGATGATGTGGAATTTGTTGCAGGAAATAATCACTGCCACCTTGTGAGATTAGCCTAAGGATAACATGTGCCAGGTTCTGATCGGACCAGCTAGAATGTAAAGAAAGAGAAAAGGGTGGATACCTAGTCAGTTGTACAACTAAATGCATTCAACCCAACCCCTCTGAATCAGAGAGGGGCAGGGGGCTGCCTTAAACAACATCCGCGTCATCAGCGCCCGAGGAGCAGTTGTGTAGCTTTTTATCATGTGCAAGTAAATCAACCATTTTATTTGGCTGATGCACATTTTGAGACTGAGAAACTGTTTATAATGTTAGCAAGTATGGCCCATCCATGTTGAAAGTGTGTTTATTATCTTTGTGTATGTACCCGAGGGAGTGTACTTCTGTGTAATCTGTATCACCTCTCTCTTCCAGGAGGAGGAGGGTCCAGAGGTGCTGCTGGTGAAGGAGGAGGGGTGTGAGGAGGGTCTGGGGAACCCTGAGGGGAACATGGTCATGGAGGACAACCAGACTACACCTCCTCCTGAACCGGCAGAGGAACCAGCTGAGCAGCACAGAACCACACACAGCCTCACTGAGGTGAGCCCACTGTGAACTACTGTCTGAATGGTATTAGTTCAGGGCCTGTATCCACAAAGTCTCTCGAGTAGGAGTGCTGATCTAGGATCACTTTAGCCTTTTAGATCATAATGAATAGGATTATATGGAAAGATCAGCACTCCTACGCTGAGACTTTTTGTGGATACGGGCCCAGCTCTTGATAAATGTTGTCTTTAAGTGTGGGAACATGCCTTTGAATTTAAAACCATGTAAAACAATCAAATCAACTAACAAGTTTCCATAGTACTCATAGCAATCCCTCATTGCCCAATCAGAAGATGCTCCATAGCAGGGTGTTGATATCAGATTTCTTGATCCAACATCCTCTCACTCTGTATCTCTTACAGTCAGTAGACATGGAGGATGGGAAGCCTGATCTGCTACTAGTCAAAGAGGAGACTATAGAAGACGGAGCAGAGAGCATTGACCTGCTGAGTGGACTAAAGATGGGGGAGCAAGGTAAGGGAGAAATCCATCTGGGTCTTTTTTTATAAATGATGAGCTCAAAATTGGGATCAAAATTTCAAAAATGGTTTGAAACAAAAATAATGATTTTCTTGCAGTTCCACAGTGTACTTAAAGGAATATTTGCAAATTGTCCATTAACGTCACCTATACAACAACATAGCCCCAATACTATACATCTTTTAAGAAGGGTTCATACAGACATTGGAAAGTCAAATTCAAGGACCTTCAGGGACTTTTTTTCGGGCACTTAGTCATTTTCAAGGGCCTCAATATTGTATAATTTATATCATTGGAAATATAGGGCCTAATATAGAAGCCCCCACCACCACCAAATAGTGTCCCCCCCAAAAAAGTAAACCATTACCACTTTTTTTTTAGGCCTTGTCAATGCATTGATATTCAAATTAGTCTTACATTCTAAAATACGAGAATAATGTGGAGTTGCCTGACTAAATAGATTGGTTGCATGCATGGCGGTTTTCCTGTAGCCGACGCAGCCACACATAAAGCAGTGAATAGCGGTAGCATCAAACTCACCGTTTTGAATCTCACCATCAGTTGTTTTTTTATAATGAGAAAGCCACCAAAAACCAGGTTCCTTTTGTACTGGAAGGATTTTTCTGGAAAGACAGGTTGAAGCCAACATTAGATGTTGTCGTCCTCATAATAACCACACATGGTTTTACAGAAACAGAGTAGCACAACACCCTTCAATTGAAGCAGCGGGAAACAAATGAAAGTGGCCATATTTCTCACAAATGAAATTGCAGATAATTATAAGGGAGCAGGAGGACTTATAAATTGGCTACAATAATTACAAGGACTTTTCAAGCACCAAATTGAGGAAATATCTTATTTTCAAGGTAGGCCAATTCCAGTATTTGAATTTCCGAGCTCCAAATGAAAGTTCAAGTAGGCTACTTCAAGCCCCCTGTATTGTTTAAAATTACAGGTGTAACATGGAAACCAAAATGTATTTGTCAATGTCATTTCATTACCAGATCAAATTGTGATGAAGCCCACTAGGCTGTGTAATGTGTTGTCATTATATCCAGAATAATTCATAGGAATAGCTTGGGTGGGTGTTGCGCAATAGTCTATCCTTCACAATTGTGCACAGTAGACTCAGTGTAATAGTCTATCCTTCACAATTGTGCACAGTAGACTCAGTGTAATAGTCTATCCTATACAATTGTGCACAGTAGACGGTGTCCAATCTGAGGCACAAAAACATGAAAACATCAACTCATTGCCTTGATGCTTTCTATGTTAAATCTTACGAGACCCTGCTGTAAATCAAGCCGACGACAACCGATCAACATCAATTCACTAGGGACATTAGATCCAACGTGGATCCAGGCACAACTGTCTTCACGGGCATAACAAATGAGACAAATTCTGGACATTCCTCGCAAACACCTTTTTTTCCCAGCACTTGTGCCGATGTTTTATCGCATTTGCTCTCAGTAACAGCTGTTCATCACTTGAATGTAATTCAAAAAATTCAGATGACGATGTGTGAAAATATCACAGCATAATTAAACAGCTCGACATCAAATGCGCATCCAACAAGTATTATGTAATTATTGAACAACCACGTTAATGACAGTATCGATTTAGGTTTTAAGTATCAAGGTGACTCATTCGGTTGGAAGCATTAGATTTTGCAATCTTTTTGGGGATTTGTGCCCATAAACTGTTTCCACCCCGTAACACACGGACACACAAAATGTTACATCGTTGCACTGTATTTCTGAGATCTCTATACAAAAAAAAAAAACTGTCCGACAGCTTGATCGAGGATTCTTACAGGGTTAAAGTTAGTCTAATTTAACTGATTAATGCCTAATGTATGATCTAATGGCAACACTGCCATAAATTAATGTTTTATGTCAGACAAATCCATCAAGACACAAACCATGAAAGGGTTAACAGGTTTTAAATCAACTCAGCAATTTTTGAATATATACAAAAGTATTTGGACACCCCTTCGGCTATTTCATCAACATCCATATAAAATCGAGCACACTGGCATTCAATCTCCTACCGAGATCCAAACTCCCTCTAGGAGCAAAGTCAACATAAGAACTATTCGGCAGGAGCTTCATGAAATGGTTTCAATGGCGGGCAGCTGCACACAAGCCTAAGATTACCATGCGCAGTGCCAAGCGTTGGCTGGAGTGGTGTAAAGCTTGCCGCCATTGGATTCTGGAGCAGTGGAAACGCGTTCTCTGGAGTGATGAATCATGCTTCACCCTCTGGATGTCCGATGGATGAATCTGGGTTTGGCGGATGCCAGGAGAACACTACCTGCCCCAATGCATAGTGCCAACTGTAAAGTTTGGTGGAGGAGGAATAATGGGCTGGGGCTGTTTTTCATGGTTTGGGCTAGGCCCCTTAGTTCCAGTGAAGGGAAATCTAAATGCTACAGCATACAATGACATTCTAGATGATTATGTGCTTCCAACTTTGTGGCAACAGTTTGGGGAAGGACTTTTCCTGTTTCAGCATGACAATGCTCCTGTGCACAAAGCGAGGTCCATACAGAAATCGTTTGTCGGTCGGTAAGGAAGAATTGACTGGCCTGCACAGTGCCTTAACCTCAACCCCATCGAACACCTTTGGGATGAATTGGAACGCTGCCAGGCCTAATCGCCCAACATCAGTGCCCGACCTCACTAATGCTTGTGGCTGAATGGAAACAAGTCCTTGCAGAAATGTTCCAGCATCTTCTTAGCAGCCAAGGGGGACCAACGCCATATTAATGCCCATGATTTGGGAATAAGATGTTCGAGGAGCAGGTGTCCACATACTTTTGGTCTTATGGTGTATCTATGCCCCCCCCTTATACCTTAATGTAATGACACAAAGTTGTCCAGCGTAGGAAATCCTCACTGGTACCATAGTTTATAGAAAGACCCACATACAGAACATAATAGATATACTTCAATGGAAATAGTGATGCACCTGTCTATTTAATCAATACAACTTATGTTTACATACAAAAACATGCATATTGTATTGTATGAACTTCACCAGATAATTGACTCAAACTCCATGTGTAGAGTTCTCTGCCAAGTTTGTAAAGTCTACTTTGAAACCTCTTCCTACAGATGGTTGGCTGGAGGCTAACAGAAGAGACTGGGCGGCCATCTTGGAATCCCAGACCCAGATGGGTGCAGTCAAGGGCCCGGGGGACAACATCACTGAGCAGGCCAGGACCAGAGGAGAAATAGTGGAGGTCAGTGGATGGGACAGCATCTTCAACTCTGGGCTGGGGAACAACACTGTTAACTACAACCAGAAACAGACAGTCGAACACAAAACAACAACCGAACTTAGTCTCCATGACAACAGACTGGCTGAGACCAGAGCGGGGCGTAGATTTGGTCTGCAGGGATGGGGATGTGTCGGTTCGCGGCGGGAGAGAATAGACACAGACTCGACTAGTGATGCTCCGTCCTGCTCCTATAGTTGTGATTCAGAGAGACTGATGGCACCTCAAGTTAACCCCCTAAAAGGTGCTGCCTTCAGCATACCTTCTATAGGATCTATCAACTGGAACATGGACCCTGCGACATCACAGACCCTCCCTGGCCTTCGTCCTCCTCACACTCTCCTAATGTTAAACCAGACCTCAGACAATGCCAGTGCCTCAACACTAAATGGCTACACAAGCCCATTGACAAATGACAGTAGTAGTAACGCTATCAATAGATCTGGTGGCAAAGAGAAGCGCTTCCCGTGTTCATTCTGTGGGAAAGCCTTCAGTTTTCCCAAACAGGTGAAGATCCACCAGAGGATGCACACAGGGGAGAAACCTTTCAGCTGCCACCTGTGCCGGGCCAGTTTTTCAGACTCATCCAACCTGAAGAGGCACCAGAGGGTCCACACAGGGGAGAAACCATACAGCTGCCCTCAGTGTGAGAAGAGGTTCTCCCACCAGCACCAGCTGAAGAGGCACCTGATGGTCCACACAGGAGAGAGGCCGTTCTCCTGTATGCACTGCGGGAAGAGATTCTCAGAGAGGAGCTACCTCAGAATACACCAACAGAAAATGCACACAACCCATGTAATGTAGTATTAGCTAGTTTGTAGTTAATTCTGTTGGTTTTCGATGTAGTACAGAACTGGATGAGGTAAAATGAGTGTGATGAGGAAGAGTAGATGATATGGTGATAGTTGGTGTCTGGAAAAATGCTTCCCTGATGAAAAGTGACAGCCTTGTCCCGTTTGATGCCAGTGTTTTATAATGAGGCACTGATTTTGCCTTCATGTTTATTAATTTAGTGAAGCTGTGTGTAATGTTGAACCTATTTCAAGGCATTCTAAAATTCATTTTATCAAAGTGAGGGTACCTGATTTACACAAAGGATAAAGTGTTACCATAGGGAGAAAAGTTTTTCTAGTCACATGTATCACTTTATGCAATAAATACTGTACTTCACAATATTACAATTTTGTTGAAATTAAATAAAAAATTGACTCTGTGCTGACTGACTTGGTTATTTTTTTTATCATGGTAGGGACTGAGTTTCCCTTCTGTCGAAACAAAACATTAAACTTAATTCTTGAATCAACACAGACAATTTTTATGAACTACCAATGACTCCTTATTATTGGGGATTTGAATCACAATATTAGAGATTGGCTTGACTGTGGTTAACATTTTATAATGTCTACAGTAAAGAGATTCTTATATAAACCTTTTATATGCTCTTCTGTACATTTTGTGTTTACAGTCTGCAGTCCATGAGGACCTGCTGATATCCGGTGTTGCTGGCGAGAGAGACTGGATCTCTGAAGTGGCTGGTCACAAACCCTGGCCCCGGATCAGAAACCTGGATCAGGAGCCGTCACTCTTCCTTCGCGAGTCGGAACCAGGACCGAACCACCACCACACAGAACAAAACCAGTGGACAGGTGGAAGTCCTGTTGGTCATCAAAAAGACAGAGGCCCCAAACAGGGATCCAGTCTGCAGCCCAGACCCTTCTCCTCACAGTCTCAGTGCAGGGATGGAGCAGGACCTGGGGCTGATAGAGATAGACCCTCCTGTTCTCATGATACAAACACCACAGTATCCATGATGAACAGAGTAGGTCACCCTGGGCTTCAGCCTTCACAGAGAGTGGTGGGAGACCCCCCTGGTAGGAGTCTAACAGGAAGTCTGTCTTCTCCAGGATCTTGTCTAATGCCTGGTGAATGGGTTCATAGAGGGCATGGACCTCGGCCTAGCCTTCCTCAGCTGCCTCATGGGTACCCCATGAATACAGACAGTGTCAGGATGGCCGTTAACAACGAGAGTTACCTAGCCTATAACACAGCACCCAATCCCAACAACACCCAAACAATGGCTTCAGGTCAAGGAGGGAGCTCAAAGACTTCTGCTTCTACCTCCTCTGGTGTCATTGGGTCACAACGTGGGAGGCCGAGCGTTAGGACAGACGCGGACAAGCCGTACGCCTGCCCCACGTGTGGGAAGCGCTTCGCTAGGGCACACTATTTGAGGGAGCACCAGACCGTTCACACCAAGGAGAAGCCCTTCAAGTGTAAACTATGCTACAAGAGCTTCTCCTTCTTGAGTAACCTTACCAGACATCGGAGTGTCCACAACCGGGAGAAATCGTAGCACTGTGGCTTGAGATGTATGTCTGGGATAGTTATCATGTTAAGTGTCTTGGGTTAAGAGGGTAATTGAACCACATACCCTTCATTAACCCTTTAACTGGTCATTTGAAACAGGCTTGTGTAAACTGTTTTCAGGGGGAGTAAACCTGGGCTAGAACAAGGAAAGTTTAATATTTACCTTACTGAGGTGATTGATGGAATAAAGTCCTATTATTTTACTCTTTTTGCTAACATATTCTTTCTAAACAAGTCTGCTCTCAGCTTAAAAGATACTGATCATAGGAGATATGTGTAATGTAATAAGCAGTACCTTATTTCAAATAACAGTGCATATACACTTTTTTCATTTAACCACACCCTTTGGTGACTATTTAACAGTCGTATGGCCTGGAGATAGAAGCTGGTTCTCAGTCTCTCGGTTCCAGCTTTGATGCGCCTGTACTGTCGCCACCTTCTACATGGTAGCGGGGTGAACAGGCGTCGTTGATGATCTTCCTGTGACATTGGGTGCTGTAGATGTCCTGGAGGGCAGGCAGTGTGCCACTGGTGATGCGTTGGGGCTAACTGCACCACCCTCTAGAGAGCTCTGCGGTTGTGGACGGAGCAATTGCCGTACCAGGCAGTGATACTGGATACTCTTATTGGTGCATCTTTGGGGCCAAGCCACATTTCTTCCGCCTCATGAGGTTGAAGAAGTGCAACACCACACTGTATATTTCAGATTGTCAGTGATCTGTATGCCGAAGAACAGTTTTTTTTATGGGTCTAATTTTTGTGTTTTTGTATGGATGTCTTTTTTTCTCCCTCTTTCCAAAATGTTTTTTTTTTCTATGGTTTACCACCCTGTACAGTAGGTTGCGGTAGTTTGCAAACTGCCGTAATACCGAAGAAAAAGTGAAGTGTCCGGGAACATTTTCCACGTTAAGCGTTTTTTTGATATTATTTAAACGTTTATTAACACAATTTAACTGCACAGCATCACATACTTACCTCATTATTCGCGTTGGAGACAGGACTTGGTTTATATATGTTGTGTTGGTAACGCTAGCTAGCTGCTAACTGTATGGTTTTTCATACTAGCCTCTAACATGAAGGTTCTAGCGAATGCAGCCGTGGCAGAGATCTGTTAACTCGTAGACGACGACTGTGCAGTGTTTCGTTTGGAAATAACTCAAAGACAGAAAGAAAACAGGGCATTGCGGAGGAAATTACAGCTGCTGGAACTAAAGGGAACGCGTCCTTCCCAGAAATGTCAAGATTCTAAACCGATACAGAGGAATGGCAAGAGGTACGTTTTATAGAAGGCCAAGGCTGTTGGGCCTGTCGACCCCTTTCTCTCTGCGCATGTGTGACTTTACATATGTTAACCATAATTTGGTCTTGGTCCGTTTTTGGACAGTAGGCTATAATTCCACTGATTATTTAGGTATTTTGCAAAGACTATCATATTCTAACCAGAATTGATTAGCAGCATTTCCTATTATTTACTAATTGAAAACAATATGACGCATGGAACATAATCAATCGATCTATAAATAGTACATCAATAAGTTATGTTTAGTGATACATCCTTGCCAATTCCAGACAGTGAGTACGTTGACATGCACAGTAATAATTCGATATTAAACCGATTATGGCAGTAGGCCGATTATGCAATAATCATGTAAACACACACTGCTTATCTTAATCGGCATAATGTCCAAATCGAATTAAGCATACGCCAATTAAATCACTTAGATATTACGGGGTATTGTGTGTCGGCCGGTGACAAAAAAAAAAATAATTGAATCAATTTTAAATTCAGGCTGTAGAAACAAAATGTGGAAAAAGTCAAGGGGTGTGAAGGCACTGTAACTTGTCAAGAAGGCTTGCATCCTGGAGTCGCCTCTTCACTGTTGATGTTGAGACTGGTGTTTTGCGGGTACTATTTAATAAAGCTGCCAGTTGAGGACTTGTGAGGTCCACAGCCCTACATCTGCCCCCAGTGTGAGAAGAGGTTCTCCCACCAGAACCAAGTGAAAATGCATCTGAAGGTCCACACGGGAGAGAGGCCATTCACCTGTACCCACTGCAGGATTAGATTTTCAGAGAGGCGCTACTAGGATACCAGCAGAGTAACCATTCCATCCGATAGCTTCTGACGTTTAGCTCAAACCCTGCATTAAAGACAAGGATTCATTTTTATTGTTGTCAGCAGAAAAGACCCACAGATGCATTTGGAATCAAGAGAGGAACAGATTTCAGTGTTGAATATTCCTGGGTAGAGTATTTCATCAAGACATTGTGTGATATATAAGCCTAAACAGTCTGTTGCATATTGTGTTTGTACTGTGTAGGCTAAATGATGTTCACAAATGCCTTTTTCATTACTTCCATTCAACTACTTTCCCAAGACACTTAATGTAAATATGATTGCTGTTTATCAAAATAATGGAGATGTTTAGTTTAGACATGTGTGGTTTTCATATGGTGTATTTAACACTTGTTTATTTAATAAACACAACATCGGCCTTTTCGTTCTTAGACGTTCATTGCGACTCGTTTTGGCCCTGTACTCCAGCACTTTGGATTTGAAAATCACTGAGATTAAGATGTAGACTGTCAGCTTTAATTTGAGCGTGTGTATTTTCATCCATATAACTTTAGAATTTTCAGCAATTTTTGTACATAGTCTCCCCTTTTTAGAGGACCAATTGTATTGTAAATTCACTTAAGTGTATTGAAGTAGTCAAGTTTAGTATTTGGTCCCATATTCAATGATTACATCAAGCTTGTGACTCTGCAAAATGATTGGATGCATTTACTCTTTGTTTTGTTTGTTTCAGATGATTTGATGCGTCTTTCACTCATTCAAGATTCATTCAGGATTATCCGTAATCATGGTAGCATCCACATTAATGTTTTTAGAAACATTCTATTCTTATTTACAATAAAAGTGACTCCAAAATGACGCACTACATTATTTACCATTCATTTCTATTGGGCGCAAAATAATTTGAAACACAACCATAACAAACAACAAATACATCCAAGTTTGTAGAGTCACAAGCTTGATGGAGTCATTGCGTGCTAGGAATATGGGACCAAATACAAAAGTGAATTTGTCTCAATACTTTTGGTCCCCTAAAATGGGGGGGACTATGTACAAACAGTGCTGTCATTTCTAAACGGTTCGCCCGATATGGATGAACATACCCTCAAATGAAATCTGTTGGTCTGCACACTCATTCTCATTTAAAATCCAAAGTGCTGGAGAACAGAGCCATAACAACAGAATTGTCACTGTCCCAATACTTTTGGAGCTCTGTGTACATCACATCTAATCTCTGCCTATTCTGCACACACCAAACAGCGCTTTAGAACCAATATACAGTCGTGGCCAAACGTTTTGAGAATGACACAAATATTAATTTTCGCAAAGTTTGCTGCTTCAGTGTCTTTAGATATTTTTTGTCAGTTGTTACTATGGAATACTGAAGTATGATTACAAACATTTCATAAGTGTCAAAGGCTTTTATTGACAATTACATGAAGTTGATGCAAAGAGTCAATATTTGCAGTGTTGATTCTTGTTTTTCAAGACCTCTACAATATGCCCTGGCATGCTGTCAATTAACTTCTGGGCCACATCCTGACCGGTGGAAGCCCATTCTTGCATAATCAATACTTGGAGTTTGTCAGAATTTGTGGGATTTTGTTTGTCCACCCACCTCTTGAGGATTGACCACAAGTTCTCAATGCGATTAAGGTCTGGGGAGTTTCCTGGCCATGGACCCAAAATATTGATGTTTTGTTCCCCAAGCCACTTAGTTATCACTTTTGCCTTATGGGAAGGTGCTCCATCATGCTGGAAAAGGCCTTGTTTGTCACCAAACTGTTCCTGGATGGTTGGGAGAAGTTGCTCTTGGAGGATGTGTTGGTACCATTCTTTATTCATGGCTGTGTTCTTAGGCAAAATCGTGAGTGAGCCCACTCCCTTGCCTGAGAAGACACCCCACACATAAATGGTCTCAGGATGATTTACTGTTGGCATGACACAGGACTGATGGTAGCGCTCACCTTGTCTTCTCCAGACAAGCTTTTTTCCGGATGCCCCAAACAATCAGAAAGGGCATTCATCAGAGGAAATTACTTTACCCCAGTCCTCAGCAGTCCAATCCCTGTACCTTTTGCAGATTATCAGTCTGTCCCTGATGTTTTTCCTGGAGAGAAATGGTTTCTTTGCTGCCCTTCTTGACACCAGGCCATCCTCCAAAAGTCTTCGCCTCACTGTGCATGCAGATGCACTCATACCTGCCTGCTGCCATTCCTGAGCAAGTCTGTACTGATGGTGCCCCGATCCTGCAGCTGAATCAACTTTAGGAGACGGTCCTGGCGCTTGCTGGACTTTCTTGGGCGCCCTGAAGCCTTCTTCACAACAATTGAACCGTTCTCCTTGAAGTTCTTGATGATCCGATAAATGTTTGATTTAGGTGCAATCTTACTGGCAGCAATATCCTTGCCTGTGAAGCCCTTTTTGTGCAAAGCAATGATGACGGCACATGTTTCCTTGCAGATAACCATGGTTGACAGAGGAAGAACAATGATTCCAAGCACCACCCTCCTTTTGAAGCTTCCAGTCTGTCATTCAAACTCAATCAGCATGACAGAGTGATCTCCAGCCTTGTCCTCGTCAACACTCACACCTGTGTTAACGAGAGAATCACTGACATGATGTCAGCTGGTCCTTTTGTGGCAGGGCTGAAATGCAGTGGAAATGTTTTTGGGGGATTCAGTTAATTTGCATGGCAAAAAGGTACTTTGCAATTAATTGCAATTAATCTGATCACTCTTCATAACATTCTGGAGTATATGCAAAATTGATATTTGTGTCATTTTCAAAACTTTTGGCCACGACTGTGCACAAAATGGGACCTTTTTTTAATAGTACAAAAATGTTCTCCCCAATTTGTATCTTGTCTCATCGTTGCAGCTCCCCAACTGGTTCAGGAGACGAAGGTAGATTCATGCGTCCTCCGAAACGTGACCTGCCAAACTGCGCTTCTTAACACCCGCCCGCTTAACCCGGAAGCCAGCTGCACCAATGTGTTGGAGGAAACACAGTTCAACTGACAACCGAGATCAGCCTGCAGGCACCCTGCCACAAGGAGTTGCTAGAGCGCAATGAACCAAGTAAAGCCCCCTCGGCCAAACCCTCCCCTAACCCGGACGACACTGGGCCAATTGTGCGCCGCCCTATGGAACTCATGATCACGGCCGGTTGTGATACGCCTCTAGCACTGCGCCACTCGGGAGGCTAAAATGGGACTTTTCATTCGAAGACTTACATTGAGACTCTTTTAGACCCACACACTAACAAACACCTACTGTACACGTCAAAATAGTTTTGTCAGGCTTGTCTGACAATCTGATGATTACTTGACTTATCATATTTACTCATATTTACCCACATCATATTTATGTCCACCATGATGGGTTTAACAACAATTAAGTCATTCTGTAACTACAGTATAGGACTCAGATGTCGTGGGGATGGGTAAACACGGTGTTGAAAGTGTGTTTATTATCTGGGAGTGTACGTCTGTGTAATCTCTTACCTCTCTTCCAGGAGGAGAATGAGGGGTGTGAGGAGGGTCTGGGGAACCCTGAGGGGAACATGGTCATGGAGGACAACCAGACTACACCTCCTGAACCTCCAGAGTATAGGACCACACAGTATTACTGAGGTGAGCCTACCCAGGTCTTGATTACATTTGTCTTCAGTGTGGGACCATGCTTTTGAATCATCAAATCATTAGTGTCAAGTAATCAAATCAAATTGTATTTGTCACATGTTTCGTAAACAAGCATGTGTCGTAAACAAACAGTGAAATGCTTACTTACTTCCCAACAATGCAGAGAGAAAAATAAAAAAATAACTAGCATGTTAGCAATCAGAAGATGCTCCATAGCAGGTGGTTGCTCATATCAGATTTCTTGATCCAACATCCTCTCACTCTGTATCTCTTATAGTCAGTAGACATGGTGGATGGGAAGCCTGATCTGCTGCTAGTCAAAGAGGAGACAATAGAAGATGGACCAGAGAGCACTGACCTGCTGAGTGGACTAAAGATGGGGGAGCAAGGTAAGGGAGAAATACATATAGCCTCCATACAGTAATAGATCTTCAGTGGGAATAGTGATGCGCTTGGTTGTTTTTTTGTTCATTTTCTTCATTGATGAAATTAAATTAATACAACTTATGTTAAAATATAAAAACACACAATGTATGAACTTGACCAGGTAATTTATTTTTGGGGCGGCAGGGTAGCCTAGTGGTTAGAGTGTTGGACTAGTAACCGGAAAGTTGTAAGTTAAAACCCCCGAGCTGACAAGGTACAAATCTGTCGTTCTGCCCCTGAACAGGCAGTTAACCCACTGTTCCTAGGCCGTCATTGAAAATAAGAATTTGTTCTTAACTGACTTGCCTAGTTAAATAAAGGTAAAATAAAATAACAATTTTAAAATAATTCCCTCTACAATGTTTGTAATGTCTATTTTGTCATTTCTTCCTGCAGGAGGCTAACAGAGGAGACTGGGCGGCCATCTTTGATTCCCAGACCCAAGAACTTGGGGGACGACCGAGCAGGCCAGGACCAGAGGCAGCATAGTGGAAGTCAGTGGATTGGATATCATCCACAACTCTGGTCTGGGAAACAATACTATTAACCACAACCAGAAACAGACAGTCAAACACAAAGCAACAACCGAACTTAGTCTCCATGACAACAGACTGGCTGAGACCATTGCGAGACGTAGATTTGGTCTCCATGGATAGGGAGGTGTTCGTAAGACAACAGGTACAGTCTCGGCTAGCGATGCTCCTTCCTGCTCCTGTAGTTGTGATTCAGAGAGACTGATGGCTCCTCAGGTTAACCCCCTAACAGGTGCTGACTTCAGCCTGCCTTCTATAGGATCTATCAACTGGAACATGTAGCCTGTAGATCCAAACGGGACAAATCCCGACACTGCCCCAGTGTGAGAAGAGGTTCTCCCACCATTACCAGCTGAAAATGCACCTGAAGGTCAACACAGAGAGTGGTGGGAGACCTTCCTGGTGGTAGTCTATCAGCAAGTATGTCTTCTTCTTTAGGGTCTCGTCTAAAGCTTAGTGACTGGGTTCATAGAAGGTTCTGGACCTGGGTCTAACATTTCTCACCAATACAGACAAGTTCAGTATGGGTGTTCACCACAAGAGGTACCTAGCCTATAACACAGCACACAATCCCAACAACACCCAAGCAGTGGGTAGAGGTCAAGGAGGGAGCTCAAATACCTGAGGATGGCTCCTGCTTCTACCTCCTCTGGTGTCATTGGGTCACAACGTGAGCATTGGAACGGATGCAGATAGGCCGTATGCCTGCACCACGTGTGGTAAAGTAGCACCAGACTGTTCACACCAAGGAGAGGCCCTTCAGGTGCAAACTATGTTACAATAACTTCTCCTTCCTGAGTATCCTTATCAGACATAGGAGTGTCCACAACAGAGAGAAATCGTAGCAGTGTGGCTTGAGATACACACAGGGGATATCTGGGAACCATTTTTTTACCTGACATATTATAGTTATCATGTCCTGTCTTGGGGTAAGACTTATGTTGTTGATTACTAAGGCCCTCACTTGAGCAGCTGGGCTTGCTCACATTTTCACATAAAACAGACTTGTTTGATGTTCTGGCACATCCAAAACGCTTTAATTGTATTCCAATTTAACACTATTTACTAATGGAAGGGGGGCTTCATTCCAAAATGTACCTGGGGCTTACCAACACGAACCCACCAACCTGAACCCGATATACATAAACATGTATAGATACAGGGCTTGACTTGGGCCGGAGCTGGCCGGAATGCTGTACCAGCACTTCACATTTTTGCGGATTTGTGTTCAGCAACTCTACAAAAACAAATTAGCCTATCTGTGCCAGGATTCACACACTGAGGCAAAAAAGGTTGATCAAAGCGGAATAAAGGCGGATTTTCATTGAATAGCAATGGAGAGCACGCCTACACTTCCTGATTCCGCGTTGTTTAAGTTTATTTGCCGCTAGTCTGTGAATCTGTGCCTAGAAGGTCAGCATCCCGGAGTCCCCTCTTCATTGTTGACGTTGAGACTGGTGTTTTGTGGGTACTATTTAATGAAGCTGCCAGTTGAGGACTTGTGAGGAGTCTGTTTCTCAAACTAGACACTACTGTACTTGTCCTCTTGTTCAGTTGTGCAGTGAGGCCTCCCACTCCTCTTTCTATTCTGGTTAGAGACACTTTGCACTGTTCTGTGAAGGGAATACACAGCGTTGTACAAGATCTTCATTTTCTTGGCAATTTCTTGCATGGAATAGCCTTCATTTCTCAGAACAAGAATAGACTGACGAGTTTCAGAAGAAAGTACTTTGTTTCTGGCCATTTTGAGCCTGTAACCTAACCCACAAATGCTGATGCTCCAGATACCTAACTTGTCTAAAGAAGGCCTGTTTTATTGCTTCTTTAATCAGGACAACAGTTTTCAGCTGTGCTAACATAATTTCAAAAAGCTTTTCTAATGATGAATTAGCTTTTTACAATGATAAACCCGGATTAGCTAACACAACGTGCCATTGGAACACAGGAGTGATGATTGTTGATAATGGGCCTCTGTACGTCTCTGTACGCTTATGTAGATATTCCATATAAAATCAGCCATTTCCAGCTACAATAGTACTTGCAGCTCTTTCAGCCTAGCTCAGTGCTTTCTGTGGTGTTGGGGCGATCCAGCAAAAAATAGGAGCATTGCGCCATGATTGGCTCAGTGTTCTGTCACTGTTATGTTCCCCAGTTTATGTGTTGTAGTTTGTGTATTTGCATGTGTGTATTTCAGGAAATGGCTTCCTGAAATCCCTCAAGCAGCTGATTGGTCGACTCCATGGCCAATTGGAGAGCTGACCCCGCCCGCTTGTCAAGACACAGCTGTCTCCAATTACCCATTCCTTCTGAAGCCATATAAAAGCCAGTGTTCTGTTCAGACGAGAGATTATGGCTGGGAGGATATTGCAGAAAGATTGATTGTGACATAGAGAAGTCAATTGCTGTGTTGGTTGTTTCTCAGAAAGCGATTTGGTATGTACTATGTTAGTTGTTGCTGAGGGAGCTGATTGGTTATGTCTGTTATGCGTCAATAGGACGCACTGTTTTGATGATTGAAATTGTTTGTTATCCTGTTTCATTTGTTCCCAGGGGGGGAAGGGGAAGGCACCTAGGGAGTGCTTAGGCAAGAGGCCCGCGGGCATACATATACCCGTAGTATATTCACTGTCTAGGCACACTAGGTAAGACCTGGGGGGGCCACCCCCTGTATTTTGGTTAGCTCACCAGGTGATGCTAAGTTAGGTAGGCAGGTTAGATAGGAGAGGGGGGGCTTTGATATTTACTTTCTTTGGTTCCGTCCAGACCCTTTTCCCCAAATTACCGTGTGAAGGAATAAATTCATAGTAAATGGTCAATTCTGTCTTTTTGTCATCCTTACTTGCACCTACAGTCCGTACCTCTTTCACTTCACGGGGAGTTGAGTTGTAGCAGGGTGTTGCGTTCCTTCTTCATAGGGGCGTGTGTAACAGTCACTAATGGGGACAGTACGTCATCGCCAAGTTTAAGTCCTTAGTAAGGGTAGACATCCAAAATGAATCCCTTTGGGCCCTGACATAAAGTTATAGTACCAGTACCCTTCCAAGAAGGCTCAATGTTATTGGCCACAGATAAAATTACATCAAATCACATATGTACTGTAGCTTTGTTTGGACTGATCATGTCAACATCTTACTTTCAAAGTATTAGCTGGCAGTCATCATGAATCAAGTCGACAATCTACTGGCAAATCCTTTTCAACCCTTGTCATATGAAGAGAAATAACGAAGAGAAATTCTAGATAAAACATCAGTGCTCATCGGCCATTAGACATAAAAATTACACAAGTTGGAAAATTACACAATGAGTCGTTTGGAAGGAATCAGTGGCTAACTGCAAGCATTGAAAAGCAACTAATGTTAGCCTGCTATTCAATGGAGTGGCTGTGAATGCCAGACTTTGATGACAAAGTTTGACAAAATTTGCCCACAAAGGACTGCCGCGCCAGCTTCACAAGATGAGTCCAAAAATGTATTGTATGCTGCTACATAGATTATGTAATATGCAAGGGAGTTATGTATACTGTAGTTAAGAAAGTATTACTAAGTGTATATTGTGTAGTAAGCTGTTAGTAGCCCATTTGCCTCACCCTAAAAATGTGGTATATTTTCACCAATGAGGTATTGTACACACATTGTTCGTGGCCTGTGTGCTTGTTTTGTACAGCTTTGACAGTGCTACTGATATTAGTGGTGGCGCTTAGCTTGCACGTGCAAATTCAGCACACACACAATTCTATAATAGAATTGTGCTATTTGACCCCTCAAATTAAAAGCTTAACGCTGTTATGACGTATCTTTTTTGACACGCAGAGACCCAAATGGCGTTCAATGTGCCTCACCCTAATAATTTAGTCTATTTTCACCGCTTAATTTCGCCTACTGTTCTAATTTGGTGTTGCACATGTAGCCTATAACCTGTTTTAGCCTATTTGTAAAATATTTAGCCTATTTTAGCCTATTGTCTGTTTATATGCCCATTTATTTATCCTAAGGTTCTGACTTGATGAACAAGGAGTACTTTGTAATAACGGCCCATGTTCTGAATTCTGTCGCTGTACATTTCAAAAGAGCTGAACAAATAGTTATATTGACTACGTCCGTCGTCGCTCATTATTGTCTTAATCGAAATTACGGATTGCCTCTTATCCGCTTGTCTTCCCTTATGCCATAGTTTGTACATCTCAATTGTCAGTAGAAACCACATTTGTTTAATCAAGTCAGCCATATCAGCTATGTTTTTTTAAATGCAGTAAATGAGGCTGAATGAACTGTTTCACTGTTAGACAAGGCTCCACTGAAATGAAGGTGTAGCAGTGTTAAGGTGTTGGAACTGCTGTTGGGACAGCTTTATGTAGTCCCTAACAATTTGTGGGCACTGTTTGTCACCGTTATTGTGCAATGAATGTATTGTTTAGTGTTGTGTTCTGTAGTAACTTTGCTGGTGTAACAGGTGTAAAATATACTTTATGTATTTCACCGAAAATCCCTCATGTATTTTTATTGATTATTTTCAAGTTATTTTGAGATGTATTACACTACTTACAAGAGTGAATTATTTATTTTCTGAATTGTGTTGATGCTGTGATGTCATCAACAGGAGCCATGTTTTTACTCAGTTTGCTCAGAGCGTGATGAGGAGAGGTAGTGTTGAAGTCTGAAGTTTACATACACTTAGGTTGTAAACTTTCTAATTTCAATAGGTCCTTGGTCATGTGACCTACTGACTCAAACAAACTTCAGAATGTCCACGGACTAGCCTTATATATTGCACAAGGGTAGTCAGTGGACACTCTGAACTTTGTTTGAGTCAAGTAGGTCACATGACCAAGGAGCTATTGAAATTCGAATGTAAAAAAAGTTTGTACTTTGTTTACGCTTCCCAACTCATTCAACTAGGAATGCAAAATGCTACTCACATTTACACATTTTTATTAGCTTTGGAACGCGAATTAATGTGAAAATAATACCCATTTTTCCAACATCATGACACTTTATTTGGCTCAGGTGGTTTGAAAGCGCGAATATCCGTCGAATATCCAACTTGAAACTGTCTTTACCTCGGTCGATAGCTTTGTTGCTGGAGAGGGTCTCAGGTGCAGACAGCATGAGTTTTCTGATTTTCTTACGGGTATTCTGCACAGTCTTTTGTCAGACATATATACTTGTATGGGAGTACAGACAGCAGTATTATCTTTAGCCTTATATTGTTTACCCATTCCATGCATGTATGTTGTGAAATGTGAAAAATGGCGTTGTTGCTTCATTAGTATGCCTCGGGTATAATGGTACAATAGTACACTCTAATACATATTGAGCACTTATTAGCAGATTATTATTGTATTGGTGTACAACATTTACAAAAACGAAATGTGAGTATTTTGAAAATATGAACATTTATTGTATAATGTATCCTGAATTTGCTCAGAGCATGATGAGGAGAAGCAAATATACTTGTATGGGAGTCCAGACGGCAGCATTAACTTTTGCCTTGTATTTGTACCCATTCCACGCAGTCGTTAAAAGAGAGACAACCGGCAGAATTGTGTCAAGAGCCTTGTCTTCCATTTACACCTTACCAGAACACAACGCAGAAAGGTACCGGTACAGAGCCGGTTACACTGTGTTGGATTCTGTATTTTACATTATAGCCATTAGCATATATATGATTAAGTATTATCTGATGTGGGTTGTGTGAGGTGTCTGCATTTGTGCACTGGAGCATCATTATGAGATTAAACAACTGCTTGCTACTTGCCTGTTTGTGTGTGACAAGAACTGAGTAACATGGTGTGACCTGCATGTTGCAAAACTGTAGATAACAGCCCAGCAGATGCTTTGTCATTGTGTTTGTATGTAACAATATTGAGCACATGGTGTGACTTGCTGTATCTTACAAAGTTGTGATAGGGAGGGGTGGTCATCGCGAGGTTTAACCGAGATGGAAAAATACTGAACAACACAATAGCAGGAACTGGCCAGAACAGTAAGGATCTATACATCGACGGAGGGAGGACTCCAAAGAGCGCCAAGAGGCGGGGACCCGCCTGAGCGCCTTCAATAGGCTGAGCAAGTTTAAACCACGCTCAGCCTCTACTGTGATAGTTCCAACCCGTCACAGTATAAAGAATACTGTTTACATACATCCCGTCAGTTCTCTGTTCTGCCCTGCGTGGTGTTACAGAGAGCCCATATATACGAAAGTTGCATTTGCCATGTATTACTTAGCTAATAAAAAATACATAGTATACAATCGGTGACTTATTGTTATATTTATCCTGATACCAGATTCGAATTTACGCAACCCTAACAACTGGCATGCATCTAACATGTTTTGTTTTGTTTGCCACACCAAGATTTACATGCTAAAATCGCCACTGCCCAAGGGTGATTTCACTGGGAGGCCCCTGTAATATTCATATGTGTAAACATACTGAAATATAATTGGATGCATTTTACCGCCGTATCATACTGTGCTATGATTGGTTAAGACCACCCAGATGGTTAGGTCATGGTCAGTTGATCATGGTTGGAGATAAGTGAACATGCAGTTATAACTAGCTAATAAAGAGCTACGTTAAAAATGTCCTGTAGTACTGCATTTTATTATTTGGTACAAAGCGTGCAAAACAAGACACAGGTCAGTGAGCAAGTCTGAAGAGAAAGATCCAGAGAGGATGAGTTTTAGTAAGGTGGGATTTAGTGCTTTTATTGCTATGGTTATTAATTGTCTGCACTGATGGAGTGTAAATCCCAGAAAATAGATGTGGTAGTGGCAGCAGCTGTTGGCCTGTAGTAGGATCTAGTAGGGCTAAAGTATTGGTATAAAGTTGTATATGTGTAGCGTTAGATAGTGGTGAGATTTATTTCCCCCTTCTTTTGTGACATATTGTGCAATTCACACTCCGACCTGTAAAAGTCAGCAACACAGCGTCAAGTCTGCCGAAAACTCACAGGAAGATGAAGTAAACGGAAGCAGAGAGGATGAGTCGAAGCGAAAGGATTTACATCGCCCAAAATCGGTCCTCGTGAGATAAGGTTTAGTAGTGTCGAAATACGTGAAACTTATTCAATCGAATATAAGTTTCGTTATGTTTAGGCTATTATAAATGTACGGATATAAGTGGACGCACGTGGAATTCAGGCAACTGATAAATACGACTTAGTTGTGTATAATCTTTACGGAAATGAAGTGTCCAAGAACAATTTCCACGTTCGCGTTTTTATTGTTATTTAGGCGTGTATTAACACCCAACTAAAAATATTACTAATTTGACTGCATAGCATCACATACCTAATTCGCATTGGAGACATAACTTGGTTGATAGATGTTATCTAGGTAACACTGGCTAGCTGCTAACAATGGCTAACTGTATGGTTTTTCACACTCAAATAGCCTCCATCATGGAGGTGTTAGCGAATGCAGCCGTGGCCGAGATCTGTAAACTCGTAGACGACGACTATGCAGTGTTTCGTTTGGAAATAACTCAAAGCCAGAAAGAAAACAGGGCATTGCGGAGGAAACTACTGGAACTGAAGGTGGCACGGGAGCGCGCAGAGAGGACAATGCGAGAGCGCGTCCTCGCCACTCGGCCAAGTATCAAGATCCTTGACAGATACAGAGGAATAGCAAGAGGTAGGTCAGTTTTTGGATGGTATGCAATAATTCCCCTGATTACTTAGCTATCTTGCGCAAAGACAAAATATATTATTCTTGATTTACTGCATTTCCTATTTACTCATTTAAAACAATGTGATGCATCAAACATAATACATTGATCAATAAATAGTATATCAAGAAGTTATGCAAAGTGTTAGCTTACATCCTTGCCAACTCTAGACAGTGTCAATAGTGTACAACATACCAAAAACTGTCAACGGTGTACAATATAGTGTTGACAGTAGCTAAACAAACTGTTTATTTTCCTCCAATCACTCTCTCAGGTGAAGGACATCTCACTGGAGGCCACAGGAACTTTGTGAAGCCATCGGGACCCAATACATTGAGAGATGACCAACCAATCACTGTTGATGAGGGGAATGGAGCCTCAACCCAGCACATTATCGTGATCGAGGTTAGTGTAATAGTGTTGCATAAAACATGAGTTACTTGGCTGCCCCTTTATTTCAGAAAGGCTCCTCCCAGCTATTCACTTGCTTACATTCTCATAGGGGCGCTTGTAAGACTTCCGAACGACATTGTTATCCAATTCAACTCATGTACCGGTAATAACCACCTCTCTTCTTGTCAGTCTGCAGAGGCTGCAGGTCCTGGGGTCAAGCAGGAGAGGTCTGAAGGAGAGGAAGACACACTGCACATTAGGGACATCCAGACTGGATTGGCTGGAGCTCCCCCTGTAGCCACGGATGAACCCGACACCACCCCAGCGCAGCCCAAGACCCGACGCAGTGTGACGGAGGTCAGTGGAACGCTGAACGCCGTCCTCAAGTCAGAGACAGACACCGAGACTTTAACTGTAACACATAGGCTTTTACACACAGGATCTGACCAAATGTCGGACCCAGAGAGACTGGGGCTGGGGAGACTGGGCTGCACTCCTGCTCCCGCCTCAGAGTATTTACTTTATGGAAACCCGAGCCCGAGGACGGTTCATTCCCATCCGGACTCAGGTGGCGCGTCAGAGACTGGTAATGATCCGTCTTGTTCTTACACTTCAGAGACGTTGGGTTTAGAGGCACAGACTGATCTGTCTAGACGGGACTGGAACCGGTGCAGTAGAAGTGTATACTCTGAAGGGTGCCTATATAAAGCAGGGGAGGGTATGGCCGTAGATGAAGTGACTGTGAAAGTGGAGGGCGACATTCCTCCCACATGGAATGCAGATAGTCTCCTAGGAGATGGACACTCACAGGGCAGATATTTCTTAGATTACAGGGAAAGCTTGGAGACAAATCCAAATGTCGCTACCCACTACCCTTCACACACGCTCAGGGATCGCGACCCTTTGTCCACGTCGATGGGGCCTTCTGATTCACATGGCAGCGTCCTCTTCGATCAGGTATTGAACTCAAACGACAGGACTAGAGCCCAGGATCAGAGAGGGGAAGCTACATCAAGCAATAGTAAAGATAAACGGTTCCTCTGCATGTTCTGTAACAAAGGCTTCAGCTGCCCCCAGAAGGTGGAGATCCACCAGAGGGTACACACGGGGGAGAAACCCTACAGCTGTACCCAGTGTCACATGCGCTTCACCCAGGCTGGCAACCTGAAGAGGCACCAGAGGGTCCACACTGGGGAGAAACCCTATGGCTGTACCCAGTGCCACATGCGCTTCGCCCAGGCCGGTCACTTGAAGATGCACCTGAAGGTCCACACGGGAGAGCGGCCGTTCACCTGTACACACTGTGGGAAGAGGTTTTCAGAGAGGAGCTACCTCAGGATACACCAGCAGAAAAAACACTCCACTCTATAACATAGAAAGTAACATTCCACCTGATAGCTTCTGAGGTTTAGAATAACAGGAGTAACAGATTTCGGGTGTTGAATATTCCTGGGTAGAATGTTGCATCCAGACATTTGGCATATTTAAGCCTACAAAGCTGTTACATAGTGTGTTTGTACTGGGCTATATGATGTTCACAAATGCCCATTTGATTACTTCCATTAGACTACTTAATTTTTTTCCCAAGACACTTTTAATGAGAAAATGAGTGCAGTTTATCAAGTTCATGCCTAATGTTTTGTGGGGCAAAAAAGTATTTTCTGTCTCTCACAGACCTGTAACTTCTTCTTTAAGAGGCTCCTCTGTCCTCCACTCGTTACCTGTATTAATGTAACCTGTTTGAACTTGTTATCAGTATAAAAGACACCTGTCCACAACCTCAAACAGTCACACTCCAAACTCCACTATGGCCAAGACCAAAGAGCTGTCAAAGGACACCAGAAACAAAATTGTAGACCTGCACCAGGCTGGGAAGACTGAATCTGCAAAAGGTAAGCAGCTTGGTTTGAAGAAATCAACTGTGGGAGCAATTATTAGGAAATGGAAGACATACAAGACCACTGATAATCTCCCTCGATCTGGGGCTCCACGCAAGATCTCACCCCGTGGGGTCAAAATGATCACAAGAACGGTGAGCAAAAATCCCAGAACCACACGGGGGGACCTAGTGAATGACCTGCAGAGAGCTGGGACCAAAGTAACAAAGCCTACCATCAGTAACACACTACGCCGCCAGGGACTCAAATCCTGCAGTGTCAGACTTGTCCCCCTGCTTAAGCCAGTACATGTCTGAAGTTTGCTAGAGAGCATTTGGATGACCCACAAGAAGATTGGGAGAATGTCATATGGTCAGATGAAACCAAAATATAACTTTTTGGTAAACTCAACTCGTCGTGTTTGGAGGATAAAGAATGCTGAGTTGCATCCAAAGAACACCATACCTACTGTGAAGCATGGAGGTGGAAACATCATGCTTTGGGGCTGTTTTTCTGCAAAGGGACCAGGACGACTGATCCGTGTAAAGGAAAGAATGAATGGGGCCATGTATCGTGAGATTTTGAGTGAAAACCTCCTTCCATCAGCAAGGGCATTGAAGATGAAATGTGGCTGGGTCTTTCAGCATGACAATGATCCCAAACACACCGAAGGAGTGGCTTCGTAAGAAGCATGTCAAGGTCCTGGAGTGGCCTAGCCAGTCTCCAGATCTCAACCCCATAGAAAATCTTTGAAGGGAGTTGAAAGTCTGTGTTGCCCAGCAACAGCACCAAAACATCACTGCTCTAGAGGAGATCTGCATGGAGGAATGGGCCAAAATACCAGCAACAGTGTGTGTGAACCTTGTGAAGACTTACAGAAAACTTTGACCTCTGTCATTGCCAACAAAGGGTATATATCAAAGTATTGCGAAACTTTTACTATTGGCCAAATACTTATTTTCCCCCATAATTTGCAAATAAATTCATTAAAAATCCTACCATGTGATTTTCTGGATTTTTTCTCTCATTTTGTCTGTCATAGTTGAAGTGTACCTATGATGAAAATTACAGGCCTCATCTTTTTAAGTGGGAGAACTTGCACAATTGGTGGCTGACTAAATACTTTTTTTGCCCCACTGTATGTGTGGTTTTCTTATGGTGTATTTAAGTTGTTTGTTTTAATAAACACAAAATTTGACTTTTCATTTTAAGACTTTCATTGAAACTCTTTAGTATACGTCACATCTGTATTCACCTGACAGCGCTTTATAACCATGTACTTACTAAATATACCCGCACACTTGCAAATAGCTACTGTACACGTCAAAATAGTTTAGTCAGGTTTGTCTGATGACTTTTGACTTATTATAGCTGACTTATATTTTCCCACAACATCACATTTATGTCCACCATGGTCGGTTTAACAACAATGAAGTCATTCTATAACTACAGTGTAGGCTCTCATGACGTGGGGATGGAGGACGGTCCAGAGGTGCTGCTGGTGAAGGAGGAGGGGTGTGAGGTAGGTCTGGGGAACTCTGAGGGGACCATGGTCATGGAGGACTACCAGACTACACCTCCTGAACCAACAGAGGAACCAGCTGAGCAGCACAGGACCACACCCAGTCTTACTGAGGTGAGTCCACTGTGAACTACTGTCTGCATGCTATTAGGTCAGGGACTGTATCCACAAAGCCTATCAGAGTAGGAATGCTGATCTAGGATCAGTTTTGTCCTTTAGATCGTAATGAATAAGACCCGATCCTCAATCAGCACTTTTACTCAGACTCTTTGAGCTGGGCCCGTATCCACAAAGCATATCAGAAAAGGTCCTAAGAATCCTATAATAACCTTTTTTAAGATTAAAAAACTCCCTGCACAGAGTATTTAAAAAAAAAAAATGTACCCCTTTTTCGTGGTATCCAATTGGTAGTTACAGTCTTGTCTCATCGCTGCAACTCCCGTACGGATTCGGGAGAGGCGAAGGTGGAGAGCTGTGCTTCCTCCAAAACCCGTCCCAACGAAGCCACATTGCTTCTTGACGCAATGCCCGCTTAACCCGGAAGGCAGCCGCACCAATGTGTCGGTGACACGCTGACGGTGTCAGCATGCACTACGCCCGGCCCGCCACAGGAGTCGCTAGTGCACGATGGGACAAGAACATTCCTGCCGGACAAACCCTCCCCTATCCTGGACGACGTTGGGCCAATTGTGCGCCGCCCCATGGGTCTCCCGGCCGCGGCCGGCTGTGACAGAGCCTGGACTCTAACCCCGAATCTCTAGAGGCACAGCTAGCACTGCGAAGTAGTACCTTAGACCACTGTGCCACTCGGGAGGCCTAAGAGTAGGTTTTAAGGTTATGTTAAAACACTGCCCAGGCAAACTCTTGAGCCAGGAGTAAAATCAACTCATAAAAGCTTCTCAGCTGGTAATAGTGACAGTTTGAGGTACCGCAAAGGAAAGATAGTGATGATGCTCATTGAAATTGTTGCAAATGATGGGGAATAACCAATCGCGATGATGTCAGCTCGGGCATTCGTTCTTGCAACCTTTCGGTTACTAGTCCAATGCTCTAACCACTAGGCAACACTGCTGCCACCTTTTTAAACTTTGTATTTTATTTTTACAATTACTGTTATATCAACACACTCGTCACTCCTGTTTGACAATTGTAAATTGCTTTGGCACAGTAGGAATCAAGTCACTTGCCGATAATGTTGTATACACCAATTAAGGTCTATTAAAAGTCTATTTTAATTTAACCACAACCAAAGTTAACATAAGCCCTAGATGCCTTCAATTGCCCAATTTATGAGCATGCTCAATTTAGGCAGATGTTTTTACCAACGTGATATTGCGCTCCAAAGGGATAACTTGAAATAACAATGTAGGTATTTAAATAATAATAACACTGCTACATTAATGTGGATGCTACCATGATGAGTGAAAAATTTAGAGGCATAAATACCCCCCTCCCCCCACAAAAAAAAATGCTAACCTCTGTTATTGGTAATGGTAAGAGGTTGCATATCGTGGGGGTAACTTTCTCACTCATCATTATTCACGATTCATTCAGGACTATCCGTAATCATGGCAGCATCCACATTAATGTAACAGTGTTCATAAACATATTATTATAACAAAAGTGACTCCAAAATTACACAATACATGATTTACCATTCATTTCTATTGGGCACATCTTAATCTGTCTGTTGACTCATAAATCATTTGATTTCAAATCCAAAATGCTGGAGTAGGCTAAACACCCCACGTTTTAGCTTCACTGTCCAAATAAATTCATAGGTGAGTGGACGTCACCATGTCACTGTGATAAGGCCAATTTATGCTTGATCTGAAAATGTGGGTTGGAGGTGCCGTATGGATGGTGTGACGTAATTGTGGAGCCTCCGGAGGCACGCAGAAGCCAAATTGATCTCTGTACCACATCGACGTGCGCCTCTCAAATTGTGTAACAGTGTGGAGGGCTCCATATTGCGCCGCATTGTCATGATTGGTTGACGGTAGGTGAGGGCGGGAGGTCTAAAATAAACACAAACTCACAACAGCTCTATGCTGCTTGGTGAAGTGCAAGTATGAATGCCCTGACTTCTGCAGAGGCCATATCACTGTAAATGCTGGATACAGCACCTTTTAGTCTACAGTCCTTGACCTCAAACTGTTTGCAGAAAATGGTTTATAAGCTACCTTCAAGTCATGTGATGAATGAGGTGAAATATTATTAACTAAAGTGCACATATACTTATTATTCCAGACTGACTTGTCTCTACAAACTGGGTCAGAGTATACCATCTGTTTACTTCTGTTTAGGAGTGTAATTAACCACATACCCACATTAACTTGTCATTTGAAACAGGCTTGTGTAAATAACTGTTTTTAGAGAGACAGTAAACATAATATTTACCTTGTAGAAATAGGAGGAAGGGAAAGCGCTACTAAGGTACACAATAGTACATTTTGGTAGAAGGTGCTCTTTGGTAAAAGGGGTAAATTGGTAATCAAAAATAAAGGAGGACCAAGGCACTTCATATAATTGATTAAAAGGCCTTTATTAGTATGGCATGTTCAGTAGAAACAAAGTTTTTAAAAACTGAGTACAAAAAAAAAGGAATACAATGTGCTTTTGAAAAGCTTTTCAATTAGCCCTAATTGGAACAGGGAGTGGTTACACAGTTGATTGGACACACCTAGTAAGCAATACTATACACATTAAAACCTTTTGTGACTAGGGGGCAGTATTTTCATTTTTGGAAAAATAACGTTCCCGTAGTAAATGGGATATTTTGTCAGGACAAGATGCTAGAATATGCATATAATTAACAGCTTATGATAGAAAACACTCTAAAGTTTCCATAACTGTACAAATATTGTCTGTGAGTATAACAGAACTGATATTGCAGGCGAAAGCCTGAGAAAAATCCAATCCGGAAGTGCCTCATGTTTTGAAAGTGCTGGGTTCCAATGCTTCCCTATTGAGCAGTGAATGGGCTATCAACCAGATTACTTTTTCTCCGTATTCCCCAAGGTGTCTACAGCATTGTGACATAGTTTTACGCATTTATGTTGAAGAATACTCGTAAGCGGCTACATTGCGCAACTGGTCACCTGATGGCTCCCAGAGTGATTCTCGCGTAAAATACAGAGGTAGCCACTATTCCAATCGGTCCTACTGAAAAACCAATTGTCCCGGTGGATATATTATCGAATAGATATTTGTAAAACACCTTGAGGATTGATTATAAACAACGTTTGCCAAGTTTCTGTCGATATTATGGAGCTAATTTGGAATATTATTCTATGTTTTCGTGACTGCAATTTCCGGGCGATTTCTCAGCCAAATGTGAAGAACAAGCTATTTCGCCTAAAAAATAATATTTTTGGAAAAAAGGAACATTGGCTATCTAACTGGGAGTCTCGTGAGTGAAAACATCCGAAGCTCATCAAAGGTAAACGATTTCATTTTATTGCTTTTCTGATTTCCGTGACCAAGTTACCTGCTGCTAGCTGGACAAAATGCTATGCTAGGCTATCGATAAACTTACACAAATGCTTGTCTAGCTTTGGCTGTAAAGCATATTTTGAAAATCTGAGATGACAGGGTGATTAACAAAAGGCTAAGCTGTGTCTCAATATATTTCACTTGTGATTTTCATGAATAGGAATATTTATGTCCGTTGCGTTATGATAATTAGTGTCAGTCGATGATTATGCTCCCTCATGCGGGCTGGGGAGTCATTAGAGGTTAAAAGGTGAAATACTGTAGCTATGTTATCAAAAAAATACAACTCCAAGCTAGAAGTATCAGAAGTATCAGTAACCAATATTTTATCACAGCACTGGCAAGGCATGGTTGACCAACTCCCTGACAGAAATGGCTGACCTTTATCCCATCACAGGCAAATTCAAAATGGGCTATATCGTAAAGATTCATGAAAACAAAAATGTTATTTTTTGTTTTCATTTAAGGTTAGACATAACCTTAACCCCACTGCAAAATGTAAGTTTAAAATCGCATTTTAATCAAATACATTGTAGAAATGGGCGGGGTTTATGACTTTGTGGCTGTGGTAACGACCCCATAAGAAGGTTTAAGTCCTTTCTAGTACCGGTATTCTAATTCCCAATTCTATCTAACATCCTTTCTCGCCAGTGTAAACGGAAGTGAACAGTGTCGAAGAACATTTTACACGTTAGCGTTTTTATTGTTGTTATTTAGACGTTTATTTACCCGCACAGCATCACATATGTACCCCATGCAGTCTTTAATTCGAGTATCTAGGCAACACTAGCTAGCTGCTAACGTTAGTTAACAATGGCTAACTGTATGGTTTTTCAAACTCAAATAGCCTCCATCATGGAGGTGCTAGCGAATGCAGCTGTGACAGATATATGTAAACTCGTAGACGACGACTATGCAGTGTTTCGTTTGGAAATAACTCAAAGCCAGAAAGAAAACAGGGCATTGCGTAGGAAACTACAGCTACTGGAACTGAAGGTGGCACGGGAGCGCGCAGAGAGGACAATGCGAGAGCGCGTTCTCGCCAGTCGTCCCATTAGTGTCAAGATCCTCGACCGATGCAGAGGAATTGCAAGAGGTACATTTAGCAGAAGGCTGATGCTGCGCGGCCTAAACTGTTCATGTACAGTAGCTCCACTGGTGGAAAAAGTACCCCGTTGTCATACTTGAGTAAAAGTAAAGATACTTAATAGAAAATTACTCAAGTAAAAGTCACCCAGTAAAATACTACTTGAGTAAAAGTCATAAAGTATTTGGTTTTAAATATACTTAAGTATCAAAAGTAAATATAATTGTTAAAATATACTTAAGTATCAAAAGTAAACGTATAAATCATTTAAAATTCCTTATATTAAGCAAACCAGACTGCACCGTTTTCTTGTTTTTTTAATGTACAGATAGACAAACGAAGCATGTGTGTTTGAGTTCGCTAGATCAGAGGCAGTAGGATGATCAGGGGTGTTCTCTTGATAAGTGCTTGAATTGGACCATTTTCCTGTCCCGCTAAGCATTCAAAATGTAACCAGTACTTTTGGGTGTCAGGGAAAATGTATGGAATAAAGAGTACATCATTTTCTTTAGGTATGTAGTGAATTAAAAGTTGTCAAAAATATAAATAGTAAAGTACAGATACCCCCAAAAACTACTTAAGTTCTTTACACCACTGAGTGGCTGTCGTCTGTCGTCTGGTTCGCCTCTGACACATTTTCTAAATTCAAATGAACCTCCTGCAACTGGACACTGACATTTTATTACACTCTGTCCACAAATTGAGAAGGAAGACAGTATTACCAATACCAGCTTAGTTAAAACATCTCTGCAGATGTTTTGCATAGCCAGACCTGTAACTCCCAGTACAATGGATACCAAAATGTTTGGGTTAAATCACATTATCTGGTGTTAAAATCTGTAGCTAATAATTCCCCTGACTACTTAGCCATCTTGGGCAAAGACACCACATTCTAACCAGCGTCTTGATTTACTGCATTTCCTATTATTTACTCAAAGAAAAAAATGTGATGCATGGAACATAATACATTTATCACGGAGTTATGAGAAGTGTTACCTTACATTCTGGCCAATTCTACACAGTGTCAAAACTGTCAATAGTGTACAATTGACAGTAGCTAACCTAACCACCTCTTTTTCCCTAATTACTCTCTCAGGTGAAGGACATCCTACTGGAGGCCACAGGAGCTTTGTGAAGCCAGCAAGACACAATACATGGAAAGATGATCAACCAATCACTGTTGATGAGGGGAATGGAACCTCAACCCAGCACGTTATCGTGATAGAGGTTAGTGTAATAGTGTTGCATAAACAATGTGGCCTGTTTATTTCAGAAAGGCTACCCTCAGCTATTCACTTGCTTACATGTACATTTTAATTTGTCTGCCATAGAGCTTGTCAGACCTTCCTATGACATTATCAAATTCTCATGTACCGCAGGTGCAATGCCGTTGGGGGTACGCCAAATAAAAATGTGATTCATATTTAAAAAATAATATGTATATAATTCTTATTCTTATCATTTTCAAACAGACCATTTATATGTTTCAACGGGGCTATACATTTGGCTGAGGTTTTTTTCTCGCCTGAGTAGCCTTGTTTCACAGACAAAAATAAAATGAAACCATCTAGTGTTCAGTGAAATAATGAGTCAACAGATGTGGCGGGCCTGGCACAGTTCCTGGTATATGTCCGTTATGTTTATGGGGGGTCAATTAAGGAAGACATCCTCTTCTGGAAACCAGGACAACAGGATAATATATTTTTTAAGTACTGGACTGCTTTGTGACATCAAATGAACTTTGGTGGTCAAGTTGTGTTGGTGTCTGTACTGATGGCGCAAAAGCCATGACAGGGAGACATAGTGGAGTGGTAACGCGTGCAAGCAGTTGCACCCGACGCCACTTGGGCACACTGCAGCATCAACCAAGAGGCTCTTGCTGTCAAGGGAATGCCTGACCGTTTCAAAGACATTTTGGACACTACAGTGAAAATTGTTAACTTTGTTAAAGCAAGGCCCTGAACTCTTGTGTATTTTCTGCACTATGCAATGATATGGGCAGCGACCATGTAACGCATTTACAACATACAGAAGTGCGCTGGTTATCAATGGGTAAAGTATTGACATATTTTTTTTAATTGAGATGAGCTTAAACTTTTCTTTCCTGACCATAATTCTCACTTGTCTGACCGCTTGCATGATGACGAGTTTCTCACATGACTGGCCTATCTGGGTGATGTTTTTTCTCGCCTGAATGATCTGAATCTAGGATTACAGGAACTCTCCGCAACTATATTCAATGTGCGGGACAAAATTGAGGCTATGATTAAGAAGTTGGGACAACAACACACAGGTCTTTCCATCATTGTATGATTTTTTTTTGTGTGCAAATGAACTCAAGCTTACAGACAATGTCAAATGTGATATAGCGAAGCACCTGAGTGTGTTGGGTGCGCAATTACGCAGGTACTTTCCCGAAACGGATTCCATAATCAACTGGATTTGTTGTCCCTTTCATGCCCTGCCTCCAGTCCACTTACCGATATCTGAACAAGAGTGCCTCATCAAAATTGCAACAAGCAGTTCTGTGAAAAATTCAATTAATCAGAAGCCACTGACAGATTTCTGGATTGGGCTGCGCTCAGAGTATCCTGCCTTGGCAAATTGCACTGTTAAGACACTGATGCCCTTTGCAACCACATACCTATGTGAGAGTGGATTCTTGGCCCTCACTAACATGAAAACGAAATAGAGGTACAGACTGTGTGTGGAAAATGATTTAAGACTGAGACTCTCTCCAATACAACCCAACATTGTAGTTATGTGCATCCTTTCAAGCACGCCCTTCTCATTAAACTGTGGTGAGTTATTCACAATTTTCAATTAACAAGTAAAGTTTTATATGTAAAATGGCTAAATAAAGAGCAAAATTATAAATTATTATTATATTATTATTTGTGCACTGGTCCTATAAGAGCTCTTTGTCACTTCCCATGAGCCGGGTTGTGGCAAAAACTCACACTCATTCTTATGTTTAATAAATGTATTGTATAGTGTGTGTGTTGTAGGCTTACAATGATGGCAAAAAACAACATTTGAGAGTGCGCTGACCCTGGTGCTAGAAGGGGGTACGCAATTGGATGTTGAATGTTTGAAGAGGTTTGGGACTATAAAGGTATGGGTATAACTGATGTCCCGGTAATAACATCCTATCTTATTGTGTCAGTCTGCAGATACAGAGGCTGCAGGTCCTGGGGTGAAGCAAGAGAGGTCTGAAAGAGAGGAGGACCTACAGCACAGCAGAAACATCCAGACTGGAGCGGCTGGAGCGTCCTCTGTAGCCACGAAGGACCCCACCACGGCCCCAGCGCAGACCAGTGCCAGCTCAGAGTATTTACCGCTATTTCATCAGAGCCAGGGGACTGTTCATTCCTGTGGAGATGGTGATGCATTAGTCACTGGTGGTGATGATCCGTCATGTTATTACACTACAGAGATGGACCCTGGCAACATATCCTTGGGTTTAGCGACACAGACTGATCTGTCTAGAGGGGACTGGAACCAGTACAGTAGTAATGTGTACTCTGAAGGGTGCCTAGATAAGAAAGGGGAGGTTATAGTGGTAGATGAGGTGACTGTGAAAGTGGAGGGTGATGCTCCTCCCACATGGAATGCAGATAGCCACCTAGGAGACGGACACTCACAGGGCAGAGATTTCTTAGATTACAGGGAAAGCTTAGAGACAAATCCAAATGTTGGGACACACTCCCCTTTACACATTCTTAGGGATCGCGACCCAGTGTCCACGTCGATGGGGCCTTCTGATTCACACGGCCATGTACTTTTCAATCCGGTATTGAGCGCAAACGACAGGGCTAGAGCTCAGGGAGGGGGAGCCACATCAGGCAATAGTAAAGAGAAACGGTTCCTCTGCATGTTCTGTAACAAAGGCTTCAGCTGCCCCCAGAAGGTGGAGATCCACCAGAGGGTCCACACAGGGGAGAAACCCTTCAGTTGTACCCAATGTCACATGCGCTTCGCTGAGGCTGGCAGCCTGAAGAGGCACCAGAGGGTCCACACAGGGGAGAAACCCTACAGCTGCCCCCAGTGTGAGAAGAGGTTCTCCCACCAGCACCATCTGAAGAGGCACTTGAAGGTCCACACGGAATAGAGGTCGTTCGCCTGTAAGCACTGTCGGAAGAGGTTCTCGGAGAGGAGTTACCTCAGGATACATCAGCAGAAAAACCATCCCACTCAAAAACATAGAAAGTAACCATTCCATTCAATGGCTTCTGACGTTTAGATCAAACTCTGCCCTAAAGATAGACTCAGCGAGATGACGTAGATCAATTTCCACACCAACAAGGCCAAGACATTTTGGGATATATAGTTCTTAATTTAGCCTACACAGTACAAACGGTATGTTCACAAATGCCTATTTCATTACTTCCATTCAACTATTTTTAAAATCTTTTTAAATAAACACTTATTTGTATTTTTTGTACCCCTTTTTTCTCCCCAGTGGTGGTTACAGTTTTGTCCCATGCTGCAACTCACGTACGGACTCGGGAAAGGTGAAGGTGGAGAGCCGTGCATCCTCCGAAACACAACCCAACCAAGCCGCACTGCTTCTTGACTCAATGCCGGCTTAACCCGGAAGGAAGCCGCACCTATGTGTCAGAGGAAACACTGTACACCTGGTGACCATTTCAGTGTGCATCGCGCCCGGCACGCCACAGGAGTTGCTAGTGCGCGATGGGACAAGAACGTCCCTGCCGGCCAAACCCTCCCCTAACCCGGAAGACGCTGGGCTAATTGTGCGCCGCCCCATGGGTCTCCCGGTCGCGGTCAGCTGCGACAGAGCCTGGACTCGAACCAGGATCTCTAGTGGCACAGCTAGCAATGCCTTAGACCACTGCGCCACTCGGGAGGCCATCAAACGCTTTTAATGAGAAAATTAATGCAGTTCATCAAGTTCATGCAGATTTGTAGTTGAGACGTGTATATGTGGTTTTCATATGGTGATTTAAAACGTGTTTATGTTTAATAAACAGAAAATGGGACTTTTCATTCAAAGACTTTCTCTGCTGGCATATGTTGACGACAGTTATGTCAAGTTGGCTGGATGGCCTTTGGGTAGTGGAGCGTGAAAAACCCAGCAGGGTTGCAGTTCTTGACACAAACCGGTGCGCATGGCACCTACTACCATACCCAGTTCAAAGGAACTGAAATCTTTTGTGTTGCCCATTCACCCTCTGAATGGCACACATACACAATCCATGTCTCAAGGCTTAAAAATCCTTAATGAACCTGTCTCCTCCCCTTCATCTACCCTGATTTGAAGTGGATTTAACAAGTGACATTAATCATAGCTTTCACCTGTTCAGTCTGTCAATTAGTACACTTAGTGTATATGCTCTTCTGTACAATTTGTGTTTACAGTCTGTAGGTCATGAGGACCTGCTGATAACCAGTCTTGTTGGCGGGAGAGTGGCACCTCTGAGGTGGCTGGTCATAAGCCCTGGCCCCGGATCAGAACCCTGGATCAGGAGCCGTCGCTCTTCCTTCCTGTGTCGGAACCAGGACAGAGACTCCACCACCATGCACCACACAGCACACAATCCCACCAACACCAAAACAATGGCTAGAGGTCAAGGAGTTCAGACTAACCTGCTTCTACCTCCTCTGGTGTCATTGGGTCACAATGTGGGAGGCCGAGTATTAGGATGGACGCCGACAAGCCATACGCCTGCTCCACGTGTGGTAAGAGCTTCGCTAAGGCAAAATATGTGAAGCAGCACCAGACTGTTCACACCAAGGACCTGCAGACTGTTACAAAAGCTTCTTCCCGAGTAGCTTTATAAGACAGAAATGTGCACAATGGGGAGAAATACGATTCAAGGAAAAAGTCAACCATGGGGTTTGTCTGACCCGTATGACGTCTTGGAGTGGGTGGAGAGAAAGCTAGGGAAAGTGCAGTCAGTCAAAGTAGCGTGGAGTGGGTTCATTATCATACGGTGTACCACCATCTGTCAGAGGGACTGAGCTTTGCACTTGGTTCGACTGGGGTCACGAGAAGTAACGTGCTTTAGCCTACAGAACAGAGCTCTCAAAGGGTTGTCTTTGGCTTTAAAGACAATTACAATTGTAGTCTATAACAAATGTGCATTGTCATGAAGTAACAGAATGATACAGTAATTGAGATATTTGCAAATCATTTGATTATTTACACTGAACAAAATATAAATGCAACATGTAACAATTTCAAAGATGTTACTGAGTTACAGTTCATATAAGGAAATCAGTTAATTGAAATAAATTCATTAGGCCCTAATCTTTTCACATGACTTGGAATATAGATATGCATCTAGTAGAAAGAGGAGGAAGGGAAGCGCTACTAAGGGACACAATAGTACATTTTGGTAGATAGGTGCTCTTTGGTAAAAGGGGTAAATTGGTCATCAAAAAGAAAGGAGGACCAAGGCACTCTTCATATAATTGATGAAAATGCCTTTATTAGTATGGCATGTTCAATAGAAACAATATTTTTTAATTTTTTAACCGACACATTTTGGCTGCATGGCCTTCCTCAGACCTCTCTTGCTTCACCCCAGGACCTGCAGCCTCTGTATCTGCAGACTGACACAATAAGATAGGATGTTATTACCGGGACATCAGTTATACCCATACCTTTATAGTCCCAAACCTCTTCAAACATTCAACATCCAATTGCGTACCCCCTTCTAGCACCAGGGTCAGCGCACTCTCAAATGTTGTTTTTTGCCATCATTGTAAGCCTACAACACACACACTATACAATACATTTATTAAACATAAGAATGAGTGTGAGTTTTTGCCACAACCCGGCTCATGGGAAGTGACAAAGAGCTCTTATAGGACCAGTGCACAAATAATAATATAATAATAATTTATAATTTTGCTCTTTATTTAGCCATTTTACATATAAAACTTTATTTGTTAATTGAAAATTGTGAATAACTCACCACAGTTTAATGAGAAGGGCGTGCTTGAAAGGATGCACATAACTACAATGTTGGGTTGTATTGGAGAGAGTCTCAGTCTTAAATCATTTTACACACACAGTCTGTACCTCTATTTCGTTTTCATGTTAGTGAGGGCCAAGAATCCACTCTCACATAGGTATGTGGTTGCAAAGGGCATCAGTGTCTTAACAGTGCAATTTGCCAAGGCAGGATACTCTGAGCGCAGCTCAATCCAGAAATCTGTCAGTGGCTTCTGATTAATTGAATTTTTCACAGAACTGCTTGTTGCAATTTTGATGAGGCTCTCTTGTTCAGATATAGGTAAGTGGACTGGAGGCAGGGCATGAAAGGGACAACAAATCCAGTTGATTATGGAATCCGTTTCGGGAAAGTACCTGCATAATTGCGCACTAGATGACAGCAAATGGACCCATCACGACCCTACAGGAAGGGTGAGAAATCCATATCTTCATTTAAACCAGGGTATTTAGTGGCCTGTAGTTTGTAAATCCCAAAACTTTCCCTTTGGCTTAACGGTTTAAGACGGTCCCCTTTTCTAATAGAGGCCGGAATATGATCAATACCCATAGCTTGTAGGGAGGCAGGGTTGCCATGGTGTAGGGACTTGTAGGGACTTGCTCTATTGCCCTCAGCTATGGTTAGACTGTTGTTGTTTATGTTTTGCTGTGTTCTAGTGTACTATGGAATATTTAGCTTTCTTATTCTTGACACTTCTCCCAGTCATATTTAAGGTTAGAACTACCTTTTAGTGTTCCTATACTTCTAGTTTGGAGTTGTATTTTTATGATAACATAGCTACAGTATTTCAATGTGTATAGTATTGCTTACTAGGTGTGTCCAATCAATTGTGTAACCACTCCCTCTTCCAATTAGGGCTAATTGATAAGCTGTTTAAAAGAGGACCTTGTATTCCATTTTTTTTTGTACTCCCTGACGAAGGCCATGCAGCCGAAACGCGTTGGTTTAAAAAAAAAACTTTGTTTCTATTGAACGTGCCATACTAATAAAGGCATTGTAATCAATTATATGAAGAGTGCATTGGTTCTCCTTTCTTTTCTTTTTGATAGATATGCATCTGTTGGTCACAGATACCTAAAACAAAGGGCAGGGCCACCTGAGTGGCGCAGCAGTCTAAGGCACTGCAGTGCTTGAGGAGTCACTACAGATCCGGGTTTGATCCTGGGCTGTGTTGCTGCCGGCTGTGACTGGGAGACCCTTGAGGCGACACACAATTGGCCCAGAGTCGTTAGAGAAGGGTTTGGTCGGCCGGGATGGCCTTGTCCCATCGCTCTCTAGCAACTCCTATGGCAGGTTGGGCGTATGCACGCTGACACTATCGCCAGTTGTACTGCGTTTCCTCCGTCACATTGGTGTGGCTGGCTTCTAAGTTAAGCGAGCAGTGTGGCTTGACGGGGTCGTGTTTCGGGGGACACATGGCTCCCGACCTTTGCCTCTCCCTAGTCTTTACGGGAGTTGAGGCTAAGGGACAAGACTTTAACTACCAATTGGATATCACAAAATTTGGAAGACAAAGGGGGTAAAAAATACGATTTTTTTAAAAGTAGGGCGTGGATCAGAAAAACAGTCAATATCTGGTTTGACTACCATTTGCCTCATGGAGTGTGACATTCCTTCTTCTAGAGTTGATCAGGCTGTTGATTTTGGCCTGTGGTATGTTTTCCCACTCTTCAATGGCTGTGTGAAGTTGCTGAATATTGGCGGGAACTGGAACACACTGTCGTACATGTCGATCCAGAGCATCCCACACATGCTCAATGAGTGACATGTCTGGTACAGGCCATGGAAGAACGGGGACATTTTCAGCTTCCAGGAATTGTGTACAGATCCTTGCTTTCATGGGGCCGTGCATTATCATGCTGAAACATGAGGTGATGGAGGCAGATGAATGTCATGACAGTGGGCCTCATGGTCACTGTGTCTCTTGAGTATTCAAATTGCCATCAATAAAATGCAATTGTGTTCATTGTCCGTAGCTTATGCCTGCCCATACCATAACCCCACCACCACCATTGGTCAATCTGTTCACAACGTTTGACATCAGCAAACAGCTCGCCCACACGACGCCATTAGCCTCTCATCTGCCTGGTAGAGTTGAAATCGGGATTCATCTGTGAAGAGCACACTTCTCCAGTGGCCATTGAAGGTGAGCATTTGCCCACTGAAGTTGGTTACAACTCCGAACTGCAGTCAGGTCAAGACCCTGGTGAGGACAACAGCACTCAGATGAGCTTCCCTGAGATGGTGTCTGACTGTGCAGAAATTATTCTGTTGTGAAAACCCACAGTTTCATCAGCTGTCCGGGTAGCTGGTCAACACCTTAACCATTACACTAAGAGGTCATAAGTCTAGAGCAAAACCTGTTACATGTGCGTGAGTCTCAGCTTTCAATAATTTGCTCAAACCCCTCTACATAAGTTTTTGTTAAAAAAAGACCTGGCCCCAAGCCCCTTCGGGATCTGCCCTTCCCTCACAAACACCTCTCTAGCTCTGCCCGTGTTAATCACACAGACGAATAGTTGGTACCAGCAGATGCAAAAGAGATAGAATCCAATGGTAAAATCCAGAAGTAAGTAGCTCAAACACAGTGGGCATGTCCGAATACCTGTACTTGCATCCTAAAGAGTAGATAGACTGTTTGAGTATGCGGGGAAAAAAAGTATTTTTATAATATGACATTTTGAAAATGTACTGTACTTTTAAGGTCATACTCATTTTGGCTTTGACAGCAGCTGACAATCAGATATGGGGATGTGCTACCGAAATTAACCAATAATGCGAAAAACAACCCAATCGCGCATGACGCATTCTCAGTATGCGAAAATAGAACGTTTTATTGAATGTGAATGAGAAAATCGAGCATGGTTTAAATGTTAGCACGTTATACTAATATCAGCTCTTAATCTATAATGAAACAAAAAAATACAACGCAACATGCAACAATTTCAAAGAATTTGCTGAGTTACAGGGAAAACAGTGAACTACAGTGAACACCAATGATCCCGGATGTGGAGGTCCTGGGCTGGTGTCACACGTGGTCTGCAGTTGTGAGGCCAGTTGGATGTACTGCCAAATTCTCTAAAATTATGGAGGCGTACCAATGTCAGCATACCAATTGCACGCTCCCTCAACATGAGACATCTGTGGAATTGTGTTGTGTGACAAAACTGCACATTTTACAATGGTATTTTATTGTCCCCAGCACAAGGTGCACCTGTGTAATGATCATTCTGTTCAATCAGCTTCTTGAAATGCCACTCAGGTGGATGGATTATCTTGACAAAGGATTAATTGCTCACTAACAGAGATGTAAACATTTGGGCACAAAATTTGACAGAAATAAGATTGTGTATGGAGCATTTCTAGAATCTTTTATATTAGTTAATGAAACATGCACTTTACATTTTGCGTTTATATTTTTGTTCAGTGTAGTATAATTTGAAGCACACTTTTCCACAATGCAATGGAAATTCTGACTTATCCCTACAGTTTTCTGGCTCATGTGAACTACAATCCCGACTGTGTTTGAATGTAAATAATCATTGCTTGTGATACGGCCATAGAAACATATGGCCCTTAGCATGAAAGAATCCTTTAAAATAAAAAATATACACTTACAGTAGTTAGCAGTTTTGCACAGATCCATACAACTATGTGACTTTATGACCAACATTATCCTATTTATACTTTGTAGTAAATAACACTAGAATTAATGTTTCTGGCTCATATCGATGCCACAGGCTGTTTAAAACCAGATCATTTGGTTTTAAGGGGCAGCTGACCTTTAATTTAACCACATACTCTTTAAGCTAAGCAACCAATAAGATCCTTTCTCTTCAGTAAAGGAGAGGCCAAGGTCTTAATAAGAAGTTGTTTTTTAATTGAAGGACTTGTGGAACAGCAAGGGAAAGGGAAGACCCCTGTTTTAAGATCCAGGAAAGGGTGGGGGAGGACTTCAGGTCAAGAGAGAAGAGAGGGAAGTCTAATCACAAGGCTGAGACTCATAAGGCTCAACAGCACTTTGAAATCAGAAGGGAAACATTCAACTGGAAAGTGTGATCACTGCCAGAAGATGGAGACAGTGGAACACATTCCATTTCAGTGCCAGCAATGTGGGAGGGAAAAATACAATTTGTTATTACGATTAAGGAATAATGGTATTGAGGAGTTAAATTGAATTTAAGAAAACCTTAAGCTGATATTGTATTTAATTCTGTATTTCGTTTCCTAAGAGAAGGCAGGGTTTAATTGGGTAGAGCTCAACTTTAGACCTCCCATGTCGCTGGTTCACACTCCAGTCCAGTTGGTGGCGGTAATGCATCACTAATGTTGATTGCCAACCGCGATTTAAAAACCACAGAAGTGTAAACGGAACTGAACGGTGACCAAGAAAAAAATGTAAATGTTAGCGATTTTATTAGTTATTTAGAAACTTATTAACACACGAACTCAAAACATGACTCTTAACTAAACAGCATCACCTACTTACCCCCCAGGTAGTATTTCATTCGTGTTGGAGACAGGACTTGGGTGATACATCTGTTATCTAGGTAACGCTAACGTTAGCTGCTAACAATGGCTAACTGTATGGTTTTTCACACTCAAATAGCCTCCATTATGGAGGTGCTAGCAAATGCAGCCGTGGCAGACATCTGTAAAATCGTAGACGACGACTATGCAGTGTTTCGTTTGGAAATAACTCAAAGCCAGAAAGAAAACAGGGTATTGCAGAGGAAACTACAGCAACTCGAATTGAAGATGGCACGGGAGCGTGTAGAGAGGACAACGCGAGACCGCGTCGTCGCCAGTCGTCCCAGTAACGTTAGCGCTAAGATCCTCGACCGATACAGAGGGATGGCAAGAGGTACATTTTTGCAGAGGTCGAGGGGCCTGTCGCCCCGTTCACATCTGCACGTTTGACTTTAGATGTGTTAATCACATATAGTAGGCTATAGTTCCCCTGATTACTTAGCAAACTTGCTGAAAGACACTATCACATTCTATCCTGATAATATATTTCCTATTATTTGCTCTTTGAAAAAATGAGCAGTGACGACTCAGTACCTAACCACCTCTTTTCCCCCAATCACTCTTTAAGGTGAAGGACATCTCACTGGAGGCCACAGAAGCTTTGTGAAGCCAGCGGAACACAATACATGGAGACATGACCAACCAATCAATGTTGATGAGGGGAATGGAACCTCAACCCAGGATGTTATTGTGATAGAGGTTAGTGTCATAGTATTACATCAAATATGGCCAGTTTATTTCAGAAAGACTCCCATCAGCTATTCACTTAATTATATTTACATCCACATGTATCTGCCATGGGGGAGCTTGTGAGACTTCCCTATGACATTGTTATCCAATGCTACTCATGTACCAGTAATAACCTCTCTTGTGTCAGTCTGCAGAGGCTGCAGGTCCTGGGGTGAAGCAGGAGACATCTGAAAGAGAGGAGGACCTACGGCACAGCAGAGACATCCAGACTGGAGCAGCGCCTGGAGTGGTGCCCCCTGTAGCTACTGGGTCACCTGCCAACGTGCCCCAGGACAGGTCCCGATGCAGCATCACGGAGGTCAGTTTAACGCCGAACGCGGTCTTCAACACTACAGCGATGGACCCTGGCAACATATCCTTGGCTTTAGAGACCCAGACTGATCTCTCTAGAGGGGACTGGAACCAGTACAGTAGTAGTGTATACTCTGAAGGGTGCCTGGATAAGAAAGGGGAGGCTCTAGTGGTAGATGGCAACTGTGAAAGTTGAAGGTGATGTTCCTCTGACATGGAATGCAGACGAGACTCACTTACGGGAGGACACTCACAAGGCAGAGATTTCTTAGACTACAGGGAAAGCTTAGAGACAAATCCAAATGTTGCAACCCACTCCCTTTTACACACGCTCAGGGGTCGCGACCCAGTGTCCTCGTCAATAGGGCCTTCCAATTCACATGACTGCTATCAGTTATTGAACTCAAAGGGCCAAGGCTCGGGGAGGGGGAGCAACATCAGGCAGTAGTAAAGAGAAACGGTTCCTCTGTATGTTCTGTAACAAAGGCTTCAGCAGCCCCCAGAAGGTGGAGATCCATCAGAGGGTCTACAGCTGTCCGTAGTGTGAGATGAGGTTCTCCTACCAGCCCCAGCTGAAGATGCACTTGAAGGTCCATGTTGGAGAAAGGCCGTTTGCCTGTACGCACTGCAGTTAGAGGTTCTCTAAGAGGAGCTACCTCAGGATACACCAGCACCACTGTATAACATAGAAAGTAACCATTCCACTCGATAGCTTCTGACGTTAAATCAAACCCTGCATTGAAGACAAAGATTACTTTTCATTTTTGTCAGCATAAAAGATCCACAGATGCATTTGTAATAACAGGAGTAACAGATTTTAGTGTTGAATATTCCTTGGTAGAATGTTTCATCCAGAAATTGTAGGCTGTGATGTTCACAAATACCTATTTCATTACTTACATTCAACAACTTAATTTTAATGACAATTTATGTAGTTTATCAAGTTAATGCAGATTTTTAGTTGAGACATTACATTTTTTTTGGGGGGGGGGGGGGATTCATTTTAAGATACTCTTTGAAGTGGTAGGGTCTCAGACGTCTTTGGAAGATGGGCAGAGACTTTGCTGTCCTAGCTTCAGCGCTAAGCTCGTTCCACCATTGTGGTGCCTTGACAGAGAAGAGCTTAGACTGGGTTGGGCAGATGCAGCCAAGAGACCAGAGGTGACAGAACGGAGTGCTCGGGTTGGGGTGTAGGGTTTGAGCATAGCCTGAAGGTATGGAGGGGCAGTTCCCCTTGCTGCTCCATAGGCAACCAAAATGGTCTTGTAGTGGATGCGAGCCACGACTGGAAGTCAGTGGAGTGTGTCAAGGAGCGGGGTGACATATGGAAGAACTTGGGAAGGTTAAATACCGGACTGGCTGCAGCGTTCTGGATAAGTTGCAGGGGTTTGATGGCACAAATAGGGAGCCCAGCCAACAGAGAGTTGCTGTAGTCTAGATGGGAGAAGACCATAGCCTGGATTAGGACCTGGGCTGCTTCCTGTGTGAGGAAGGCTCGTACTCTATGGCTTTTGTAGACCATGAACCTGCAAGAGCGAGTCACTGATTTGATTTTAGCAGAGAATGACAGGGTGTTGTCAAGGGTCTCACCAAGGTTCTTTGCACTCTGGGAGAGGGACACCATGGAGTTGTCAACAATGATGGCGAGGTCTTGGAGCGGGCAGGCCTTCCCCGGGAAGATGGGCAGCTCTGTATTGTCGAGATTGAGCTTGAGATGGTGGGCTGACATCCAAGCTGAGATGTCTGCCAGGCAGGCAAACATACATATCTATGTGTGGTTTTCATATGGTGTATATAATTTTTTTTATGTTTAATGAACACAAAATGGGACTTTTCATTATAAGACTTTCATTGAGACTCTCTTTAGTATACGTCACATCTAATCTCACCCTATTCTGCATAAACACGACAGCGCGTGTCTAAATAGACCTACACATACCCACACACTAACAAACACCTACTGTACACGTGAAAATAGTTTAGTCAGGTTTGTCTGATGACTTTTTACCTATCATAGCTGACTTGTTTTTATCCACAACAACATGTTTATGTCCACCATGATGGGTTTAACAACAATGAGGTAATTCTGTAACTACATTATAGGACTCAAACCTAGTGGGGATGGGTAAAGACTCCATGTTGAAAGTGTGTTTATTATCTGTGTGTATGTACCTGAGGGAGTGTATGTTTGTGTAATCTGTATCACCTGTCTCTTCCAGGAGGAGGAGGGTCCAGAGGTGCTGCTGGTGAAGGAGGAGGGGTGTGAGGAGGGTCTGTGGAACCCAGAAGGGACCATGGTCATAGAGGACAACCAGACTACACCTCCTCCTGAACCCGCAGAGGAACCAGCTGAGCAGCACAGGACCACACACAATCTCACTGAGGTGAGCCCACTGTAAACTACTGTCTGAATGGTATTAGGTCAGGGCATGTATCCACAGAGCGGGAGTGCTGATCTGGATCAGTTTTGCCTTTTTAGATCATAATGAGTGACTATGTAGGCAGGTGGGAACCTGATCATAGGTCAGCACTCTTACTCTGATGCTTTGTGAATACGGGCCCAGGTCTTGACATGCCTTTGAATTTATAAAACTATTAAAGAGTGACAAGTAATCAAATTAACTAACATGTTTGCATAGTACTCATAGCAATCCCTCATTGTCCAATCAGAAGATGCTCCACAGCAGGGTGCTCATATCAGATTTCTTAATCCAACATCCTCTCACTCTGTATCTCTTACAGCCAGTAGACATGGAGGATGGGAAGCCTGATCTGCTGCTGGTCAAAGAAGAGACAATAGAAGACGAACCAGAGAGCATTGACCTGAGTCAACTAAAGATGGGGGAGCAAGGTAAGGGAGAAATACACACACTGCCTTCAGAAAGTATTCATACCCCTTGACTTATTCCACATTTGGTGTTACAACCTGAATTCAAAATGTATTAAATAACAAATCCTCATCCATTTACACAAACTACCCCATAATGACAAAGTAAAAACATGTTTTTATATATAAAAAAAAAAATGAAATTCAGAAATATCTAAGTCACAAATATTCACACCGCTGTGTCAATACATCCTAGAATTACCTTTGTCAGCTATTACTGCTGTGAGCCTTTCTGGGTAAGTCCTGCTAAAAGGTGATTTTGTCTCCCAATGGAAAGCAGACTGAACCAGGTTTTCCTCTATTATTTTGACTGTGCTTAGCTCTATTCCATTTATTTTCATTACCAAAAACTCCCTAGTCCTTGCTGATGACCAGCATACCCATAACATGATGCAGCCACCACCATGCTTGAATATATGAAGAGTGGTTCTCAGTGATGCGTTGTGTTGGATCTGCCCCAAACATAACCCTTTGTATTCAGGATGTAGTTAATAAAATTTCTTTGCCATATTTTTTGCAGTTTTAGTTTAGTGCCTTATTGCAAACAGGATTTTTTTAAATATTTTTTTTTAGGGGGGGGGGGTACTTTTTACCCCATTTCTCACCAATTTTGTGATATCAAATTGGTAGTTATAGTTTTGTCCTATCGCTGCAACTCCTGTATGGACTCGGGAGAGGCGAAGGTCGAGAACAATGCATCCTCCGAAACACAACCCCTCCACGCCGCACTGCTTCTTGACACACTGCTCACTTAATCCGGAAGCACCAATGTGTCGGAGGACCGAAGTCAGTGCATGCGCCCATGTAGTCGCTCGAGCGCAGACAAGGACATCCCAGCTGGCCAAACCCTCCGCTAACCCGGACTACACTGGGCCAATTGTGCGCCGCCTCATGGGCCTCCCAGTCGTGGCCCGGCTTGAACCTGGGATTGAACCTGAATCTGTACTGACGCCTCTAGCACTGCGAAGCAGTGCCTTAGACTGCTGCACCACTCGGGAGGCCCTACAGGAAGCATGTTTTGAAATAGTTTTTTTCTGTACAGGCTTCCTTCTTCTCACTCTGTCATTTAGGTTAGTATTGCGGAGTAACTACAATGTTGTTGATCCATACTCAGTTTTCTCGTGTCACAGCCGTTTAACTAAACAAACTATTTTAAAGTCACCATTGGCATCATGGTGGAAATCTGAGTGGTTTCCTTCCTCTCCGCTACTGATTTAGGAAGGACGCCTGTATCTTTGTAGTGACTGGGTGTATTGATACACCATCCAATGTGTAGTTAATAACTTCACCAGGGCTCCCGAGTGGCACAGCGGTCTAAGGCACTGCATCTCAGTGCAAGGGGTGTCACTGCAGTCCCTGGTTTGAATCCAGGCTGCATCACATCCGGCTGTGATTGGGAGTTCCTTAGGGCGGCGCACAATTGGCCCGGGGTAGGCCGTCATAGTTAAGAACAAATTCTTATTTACAGACTTGCCGAGTTAAATATAGGGTAAATTAATTCGTTAATTTATTTTTATTTTAAAAAATGCTCAAAGGGATATTCAATGTCTGCTTTTTTGTTTATCCATCTACCAATAGATGCCTTTCTTTGTGAGGCATTGGAAACCTTCCTGGTCTTTGGTTGAATCTGTGTTTGAAATTCACTGCTTGACTGAGACCTTACAGATAATTGAATGTGTGGGGTACAGAGATGAGTCATGTTAAACACTATTATTTCACACAGTGAGTCCAAGCATCTTATTATGTGACTTGTTAAGCACTGTATAGCCTACATACTGTACAGTAATAGATATTACATTTTCTTCATTCATGAAATCAATAGAACTTATGTTTACATAGAAAAGCACACACATTATAATGCATGAACTTGACTCAAAAAACATTGACTTATCAATGACCCAAGTCCAGCTCAGATAATCCCTACCATTGTGTCGCTGAGTTTTCGTAGTACTGCCTAAAATGTACATTGTCCCAGGGGTGTTGTCAGTCATCAGTAACTTAATTCATGTCCCTCTAACTGCCCTGAGTGCCTCTGTTCATCTTACAGCTATTGTATGCTGTAATGTGCCTATGAACTAGAGTTCTACTCTTAGCACTGAGGTGGTGTGCCCTAGTAGGAATTCCACTGTGTGCAGCTCACCCTGCACTATCAACTCAAACATAAATAACATTGTCATGTCTACTTATAAGCTTCCCAGAAAAGTGCTGAAAATAGCCTACATTAAGAAGCAAGGTTCATGAAATAAATGACTTGCTAGTAACAGATGAAATTCATATTTTGACTCTGAAAAGCACTTAGATAATACCTTTGATAATACAGTGGTATCAATACATGGTTATAACATCTACAGGAAAGACAGAAATGCCGATGGGGGCGGTGTTGCGGTCTATATTCAGAAGCACACTCCTTTAGAGCTTAGAGAGGATCTCATGTTAAATACTGTTGAAGTAATATGGCTACAGGTTAATCTGCCTCACCTAAAGCCCTTCTTGTGGGAAGCTTCTATAGACCCCCCATCTGCTAACAGTCAATATCTGGATAATATGTGTGATGCTTGATAATATATGTGATATCAACAGAGAAGTGTATTTTCTGGGTAATTTCAATATTGATTGGCTCTCATCAAGCTACCCACTCAAGAAAAAGCTTCAAACTGTAACCAGTGCCTTCCATCAGTCAACCTACCAGGGTAGTTACAAACAGCACAGGAATGTAATCATCAACATGTATTGATCACATCTTTACAAATGTTGCCGAAATATGTTTTAAAGCCGTATTCAAATCCATTGGATGTAGTGATCACAATATAGTAGCTATATCTAGGAAAACCAAAGTTCCAAAGGCTTGGCCTAATATAGTGTATAAGAGTCTTGTAGTGATGTGTATGTTGTTGATGTAAAGAATATTTGCTGGTCTGTAGTGTGTAATGAGGAGCAACCAGACACTGTACTTGACACATTTATGAAATTGCTTATTCATGTTACTAATAAGCATGCACCCATTAAGAAAATGACTGTAAAAACTGTTAAATCCCCTTGGATTGATGAGGAATTGAAACATTTTATGGTTTTGAGGGATGAGGCAAAGGAATGGCAAATAAGTTTGGCTGTACAATCGATTGGCGAACATACTGCAAATGTGACTAAACTAAATAAAAATAAGAAACTGTACTATGAAACAAAGATAAATTATATAAAGAATGATCGTAAAAAGCTTTGGAGCACCTTAAATAAAATGTTGGGCAAAAAGGAAAACTCAGCTCCATCATTCACTGAAACAGACATTCATTTAATTGCCAACTACTTGAATATTTTTGTAAAAATTGGCAAGATTTGCAAGCTTAGGCATGACATGCCAGCAACAAACTCCGACACTACACATCCAAGTATAACCAAGTTATGACAAGCATTGTCATTTTGAATTCCCTAAAGTGAGTGTGGAAGTGGTGAAAATATTGTGTTCTATCAACAATGACAAGCCCCCGGGGTATGACAACTTGGAGGTAAAATGACTGAGAATAATAATGGATGATATTGCCACTCCTATTTGCCACGTCTTCAATTTAAGCCTACTAGAAAGTGTGTGCCCTCAAGCCTGGAAGGAAGCTAAATTCATTCATCTACCAAATAATAATAAAGCCCCCTTTACTGGCTCAAATAGCTGACCAATCAGCCTGTTACCAACCCATAGTAAACTTTTTTATTTTTGGGGGTGGGGGGGCAGAAACAATGCTATTTTACAGTAAACAAATTGGCAAGACTTTCAGCACACTTCTTGGGAAGGACATTCAACAAGCATAGCATTTACACAAATTACTGATGATTGGCTGTGAGAAATTTATGATCAAAATATTGTGGGAGCTCTCTTGTTAGACTTCAGTGTGGCTTTTGACATTATCGATCATAGTGGCTGGAAAAGCATGTGTGTTATGGCTTTACACCTGCTATATTGTGGATAAAGAGTTATCTGTCTGAGGGTGCTCTTTAATGGAAGCCTCTACAACATAAACTAGGTAGAATCAGGAATTCCCCAGGGCAGCTGTTTCGGCCCCTTACTTTTCTATATTTAGTAATGACATGCCACGTGTTGATACAACAGTGGGGAGAAGTCTGTCCATAATAAAGTGCTGCTCTGCCTTAGCACTATCAACAAGGCAAGTCCACCTGGACTACTGTTCAGTCGTATGATCAGGTGCCACAGAAGGACTTAGGAAAGTTACAATTGGCTCAGAACAGGGACGCTTGGCTGGCCCTTAAATGTACATAGAGAGCTAGCATTAATAATATGCATGTCAATTTCTAATGGCTCAAAGTGGAGGAGAGGTTGATTTCATCACTACTTGTTTTTGTAAGAAGTGTTGTCAAGCTGAATGCACCGAGCTGCCTATTTAAACTACTATACCACAGCTAGGACACCCATGCATACCCCACAAGACATACCAGCAGAGGTCTCTTCACAGTCCCCAAGTCCAGAATAAACTATGGGAGGTGCACATTACTACATAGAGCCATGACTACATGGAACTCTATTCCACATCAGGTTACTGATGCAAGCAGTAGAATTAGATTTTAAAAAACAGATAAATACACCTTATGGAATAGTGAGGACTGTGAAGAGACACACACAGACACACGCACACGCACTCTACACACAAATATATTGTCGTATGGTGGTATTATACATTTTGTATTGTAGATATGTAGTGGTGTAATAATGCTATATGATGTACTGTTTTAGCTTTTGTTTTATGTGTGATGTAAGTGCCTTAATGTGTTTGGGCCCCAGGAAGTGCAGCAGCTAATGGGGATCCCTAATAAATACATATGTAGAGTTCTCTACCATGTTTGTAAAGTCTACTTTGTAACCTCTTCCTGCAGGTGGTTGGCTGGAGGCTAACAGAGGAGACTGGGCAGCCATATTGGATTCCCAGATCCAGACGGATGCAGCCAAGGGCCCAGGGATCAACATCACTGAGCAGGTCAGGAACAGAGGCGACATAGTGGAGGTCAGTGGATGGGACAGCATCCTCAACTCTGGGCTGGGGAACAACACTGTTAACTACAACCAGAAACAGACAGTGGAACACAAAACGACAACCAAAATTAGTCTCCATGACAACAGACTGGCTGAGACCAGGGCGAGGCTTAGATTTGGTCTGCGGGGACAGGGAGGTGTCCGTAAGACAACAGACACACACTCGGCTAGCGATGCTCCATCCTGCTCCTATAGTTGTGATTCAGAGAGACTGATGACGCCTCAGGTTAACCCCCTACCAGGTGCTGCCTTCAGCCTGCCTTCTATAGGATCTATCAACTGGAACATGGACCCTGCGACGACACAGACACTCCCTGGCCTTAATCCTCCTCACACTCTCCTAATGTTAAACCAGACCTCGGACAATGCCAGTGCCTCAACACTAAATGGCTACACAAACCTATTGACAAATGACAGTAGTAGTAACACTATCAGTCGGTCCAGTGGCAAAGAGAAGCGCTTCCCTTGTTCATTCTGTGGGAAAACTTTCAGTTTTCCTAAACAGGTGGAGATCCACCAGAGGATGCACATAGCAGAGACATCGTTCAGCTGCCACCTGTGCCGGGCCTGTTTTTCACACTTGTCCAGCCTAAAGAGGCACCAGAGGGTCCACACAGGGGAGAAACCATTTGGCTGCCACCTGTGCAAGGCCAGTTTTTCACACTCATCCAACCTGACAAGGCACCAGAGAGTCCACACAAGGGAGAAATCCTAGAGCTGCCCCAGTGTGAGAAGAGGTTCTCGCACCAGCTGAAGATGCACCTGAAGATCCACACAAAAGAGCCCGTTCGCCTGTACGCACTGCGAGAAGAGGTTCTCAGAGAGGAGCTACCTCAGGATACACCAGCAGAAAATGCACACAGCCCATGTGTAGTGACATGTAATTTAGTACTAGTTAGTTTGTAGTCAATTCTGTTTGTTTTGGATGTAAGTAGGGAAACTGAATGAGGTGAATTGAGGAAAGAATGAGTATGATGAGACAGAGTTGATGATATGGTGATCGTTGGTGTGATGGTGTCTCTAAAAATGCTTCACTGATGTAAAGTGAACCTTGTCCTGTTTTGATGCTGGTGTTTTATAATGAGGAAATGATAGTGCCTTAATTCATGTTTACTTGACTTGAAGTAGTGATGTGTCTAATGTTGAACCTTTTCCAAAGTATTCTAAAATTAATTTTCTCAAAGCGAGTGTCCAAGAGTTACAGAAAAAGTCAAGTGTTACCATAATGAAGTTATTCTACTTGTTACATGTTTTGTACAATTATAAAGTACTGTACTTCACTGTGTGAGTGTATGACCATTTTGTTGAAATTAAATACAACATTGACTCTGTTCTGACTGACTTGGTTATTTTTGTGTCATTGCAGGGACTGAGTTTTCCTTATCTCAGTTAAGCCAAAACATTATACTTCACTTTTTTAATCAACACATGGACATTTTTTATAATGAACTCCAAGGCTCCATATTGTTAGCTACTTGAATCACAGTGATAGAGATGGGCTTGACTGTGGTTATTTTTACTATCATGTCATGCTTCTGTGTGTACAGCAGAGAGTTTCTTATATAAACCGTTATGCTTTTCTGTTCAATTTGTGTTTACAGTCTGCAGTCCATGAGGACCTGCTGATATCCGGTGTTACTGGTGGGAGAGACTGGACCTCTGAAGCGGCTGGTCACAAACTCTGGCCCCGGATCAGGACCCTGGATCAGGAGCCGCCACTCTTCCTTCGTGAGTCGGAACCAGGACCCAACCACGAAGGACAGAGACCCCACCACCACACAGAACACAACCAGTGGACAGGTGGACTCAAGACCCTCAGTCCTGGTGGTCATCAGAGAGACCGAGGATCCAGTCAGCAATTGAGGCTCTTGTCTTCACAGTCTCAGTGCAGGGAAGGAACAGGGCCTGGGGCTGATAGAGATAGACCCTCCTGTTCCTATGATACAAACACCACAGTATCCATGATGAACAGAGCGGGTCACCCTGGGCTTCAGCCTTCACAGAGAGTGGTGGGAGACCCGCCTAGTGGGAGTCTAACTGGAAGTCTTTCTCCTTCAATATCTCCTCTAATGCCTGGTGACTGGGTTCATAGAAAGCCTGGACCTGGGTCTAGCCTTTCTCAGCTGCCTCATAGTTATCCCACCAATACAGACAGGGTCAGGATGGGCTTTCACCATGAGAGGTACCTAGCCTATAACACTGCAGACAATCCCAACAACACCGAAACCATGGCTAGAGGTCAAGGAGGGAGCTCAAAGACTAACCACATGAGGGTGGTGGCTCCTGCTTCTACCTCCTCTGGTGTCATTGGGTCACAACGTGGGAGACCTAGTTTTAGGACGGACGCCGACAAGCCGTACGCCTGCCCCACATGTGGGAAGCGCTTTGCTGAGGCGAACTATGTGAAGAAGCACCAGACCGTTCACACCAAGGAGAGGCCCTTCAAGTGCAAACTATGTTACAAGAGCTTTTCCTTCCAGAGTAACCTTATCAAACATAGGAGTGTCCACAACGGGGAGAAATCGTAGCAGTGTGGCCATTCTTTTTTAGGTCAATTAGGGTAATGTCTGTACTGAGCTTGAAAGAGACTCATCATGGCCTTTTCTCATTTGGATTATCTCAACTTCTGCGTCCTCTGTCTTCCGTCCTCTCTCGCCTCCTTTTGAAAAAGGTAATCGAGGAGAGGGAACGTGGATGAAAATGCGCTTGTTTTAAAATCGACTCACCTTCTCCACTTGTGCGTCATCAGGCAAGTGACGTTTACAGGGGTGGATCCCAAAATAAATGTGTAAAGTGATAAAAACAAATTTAGTTGTGTGAGACAAGTAGCATACAGATCTGGGATAACTATAGTTTTAACTGTGCTTTGTGGAAAGTAACTATTTGTTCCCCGAAAGTAACTATTTGTCAGAGGGAAAAAGTTACTTTGGAGATGACTACAATTATTTGAATATAGATCCCAAAAAATCACTACTTTTTAAAACTATTTTGAAAATATAGATCTCAGAAAGCAACTACTTTTTAATTTTTTTTAATACAGATCTCAGGAAGTGACTACTTTTCTGAAACTGTTGGATTGGCTGTCTTCAACTAATGGCAGGGTTGTGCAGTGCCTAATTAGAAAGTATTCACACCCCTCGACTTTTTCCACATTTTGTTGTTACAGCCTGAATATAAAATTGATTTAATTGTGATTTTGTGTCACTGGCCTTCACACAATACCCCATGTCAAAGTGGAACATTTTTTTATTTTTACATATTAAAAGTGAAAAGCTGACATTTCTTGTCAGGTATTCAACCCATTTTGTTATGGCAAGCCTAAATAAGTAGAGTAGTAAATGTTTGGATTGTACCTTTTTTCAATTTTAGCCTAAAATGACACACAAATCAAACTGCCTGTAGCTCTTAACATAAGTTGCATGCAATATTAGTGTAACATTAATTTTCAATTACTACCTCTCTGTACCCCGCACATACAATTATCTGTAAGGTTCCTCAGTCGAGCATTGGGTTTTTAACACTGATTCAACCACAAGGACCAGTTTTTTTCCCCCAATGCCTCACAAAGAAGTGCACCTATTGTTTTACATTAAAAAAAAAAAAACATTTTTTACTGACGTTCAAAATCCCTTTGAGCATGGTGAAGTTATTAATTACACTTTGGATGGTGTGTCAATACACCCAGTTGCCGGAGAGGAAGGAAACCACTCAGGGATTTCACCATGAGTCCAATGGTGACTTTAATACAGTTACAGAAATGAATGGCTGTGATAGGAGAAAACTGTGGATGGAGCAACAACATTGTAGTTACTCCACAATACTAACCTAAATGACAGAGTGAAATGAAGGAAGCCTGTACAATATAAAAAAAGTTCTAAAACATGCAGCGTGTTTGCAATAAGCCATTAAAGTATAACTGTCTCTGGAACTGCATGTTGAAGGTAGAATGAATAGAGCACACACAATCTCCTATAATCTCCTATATATTCCAATATACTTGACAGTCATTTGATCTACACGATACATTTCTATCTGAACATTTTGTAAATGACCATTCTCCTGAATGTCCATTGCCCTTGGTCAGGGCTGCCCAACCCTCTTCCAGGAGATCTACTGTCCTGTGAGTTTTCAGTCAAACCCTAATTTAACACACCTGATTCTACTGATTAGCTGATCAACAAGACCTTAACTAGCTGAATCTGATATGCTAAATTAGGGTTGGACTGAAAACCTACAGGACAGGAGATCTCCAGGAAGAGGGTAGGGCAGCCCTGTCCTAGGGGTACAAAATCAAGTCATACCAATTAACCAATGATATTTTGTACAGATAAGGATAAATACATTGACACTCAACATGCCACTGAAATGTTCAAAGCTCCAATACATTTTATGATACCTGAAAATACTGCAGAGTAATTCAAACCCATTTGCAAACGGCAAGTTGAATGCTTAGCAAAAACAACTTAGAACCTCCGTTCATCTGAAGGTAAGTGTTCTTGTTTTGAGCACAATATACCATCTTTAAATAGACAGTTTACTCAGAATACAAACTAAAATGATTTTCCACCTACCTTTTGCCATAGTTGATTCAAGAAGGCAGTTTTGTGATATCTAGTTTACTTTTCAATGCTAAATACACATATTTTGTTACTGTTAGCATTCTCAGTAATACTCTACGTTAAACTGTCATTGTGCCTGTGTAATAAAACAAACTACTTTTGGAGCAACATTTTACATTTACTTTTGTAAATGGATTTTAATTGCATGGCAATGAGCTTAGCGTTTTTAGCTACTGTACCTGAGGAATGGGGACTTCCTTATTCCACTTATGTAATAACTCCATTATTATGCTATTATAAAGCCATTTCCAAAGGCCTATGTAACAATGTTGCTATTGTAATAAGTTACTACACATGTATAAGAACTTGTCAAGTGTTACTGTATTACCTTATGTCTCACTCATGAAAACATATGTGTTAGTCATTTTTGAAGTTGCAAAAGTAGTCTAGTGTAATGTTGAGGTGATTCCATGTTCCTCTATTTAATTCTAGGCTATAGGCTATATTAAGATTCATATCTGAGAGCCCTCTAAACCATATGCTTGTGATCATCTATTTAGACTAATTCAACTAACTTTTTTATTTTCAAATGATTTGCCTAGATTCAAATACCTCCAAGTATGATTTGGTTTTCTGAGAGGTATTCAAAATACTTTAAAATATGATTTGGTTTTCTGAGACCTTTATTTGAATGTCAAACAACATAGTTGCCTTTTAGTTGAAACTCCATATAAACTATATTTGACTACTTCGACTTGGTATTTTCAAATAAACGACACAATACAACTACTTTCTGCCGAGGACTGGTAGCATATTGTTTTTAAACGTGTGCATTCTTTTCCCCCGACAAAAAAGCTAAATTCAATAAACATGACTATCGTCAACGAAAGGTGGCTGTCGAGGAGGGGAGGACACTGCAGGCAATACGTTAGTAATTGAACATCTCCTCGACCACGTCGGTTTCCCGGTGTTGTGCCGAAAATCTCCCTCCTGACAGAATCCCCCACCCCCGCGTGAACGCGCACACACTCAATTCTTCATTGCTGCGACTTGTTTCTTGCTAGTTGAGAATTCTGCTCTTCACTCCGTTGTCAGTTTAGCCTACAATTATCTGATCTTAGTAGCAGAAAGCATTTTTGGTTTGGCTATTACCCTTAATCTTGTAATAAATCAAATCTAGTGATACGTAACTTGACATTTCTTCCATCCATTGTGATATTGTGGGAGCAATACCAACCTTCCAATTAATGGCCATGCTTTTCTTAGCCGCTATAAATGCTAGGTTACACAGTTTCTTCTGATAACTGTAGTGTCTACATTTCCAAGCAAACAAAAACAGGGTGAAGGGAGGATCTGTAGACGTGCTGAGAAAAATAACATATTATTTGCCGGAATTCAGCGAGCCTTCACAAGATCATAGCATATGCAAATATGTCCCCTTTTGTTTTGAGAGCATATATTCAGTTTTACTGGTATAGGATCTTCTGTGGATGGTCTTAAACTGCATTAATTTGTCTGAGATTATATGCACATGATTTGGCATTCAGACATACACTACATGACCAAAAGTATGTGGAACCTGCTTGCCGAACATCTGATTCCAAAATCATGGGCATTAATATGGAGTTGGTCACCCCTTCGCTGCTATAATAGCCTCCTCTCTTCTTGGAAGGCTTTCCACTAGATGTTGGAACATTGCTGCGGGGACTTTGCTCACTTTCAGCCACGAGCATTAGTGAGATTAGGCTTGGCTTGCAGTCGGCTATCAAATCAAATGTTATTGGTCACACACACATGGTTAGCAGATGTTAATGCGAGTGTTGCGAAATGCTTGTGCTTCTAGTAACGTCAGTGCAGTAATATCTAACAAGTACTCTAACAATTCCACATCAACTACTTGTACACACAAATCTAAGTAAAGGGATGGAATAAGAATATGTACAAATAAATATGGATGAGCGATGCCCGAGCGGCATAAGCAAGATGGCATAGAATACAGTAATGCAAGATATGTAAACATTATTAAAGTGGCATTATTAAAGTGACTAGTGATCCATTTATTAAAGTGACCAATGATTTTGAGTATGTACAGTGGGGCAAAAAAGTATTTAGTCAGCCACCAATTGTGCAAGTTCTCCCACTTAAAAAGATGAGAGGCCTGTAATTTTCATCATAGGTACACTTCAACTATGACAGACAAAATGAGAGAAAAAATCCAGAAAATCACATTGTAGGATTTTTTATGAATTTATTTGCAAATTATGGTGGAAAATAAGTATTTGGTCAAACAAACATACAAACAAGCAAGATTTCTGGCTCTCACAGACCTGTAGCTTCTTCTTTAAGAGGCTCCTCTGTCCTCCACTCGTTACCTGTATTAATGGCACCTGTTTGAACTTGTTATCAGTATAAAAGACACTTGTCCACAACCTCAAACAGTCACACTCCAAACTCCACTATGGTCAAGACCAAAGAGCTGTCAAAGGACACCAGAAACACAATTGTAGACCTGCACCAGGCTGGGGAAGACTCAATCTGCAATAGGTAAGCAGCTTGGTTTGAAGAAATCAACTGTGGGAGCAATTATTAGGAAATGGAAGACATACAAGACCACTGATAATCTCCCTCGATCTGGGGCTCCACGCAAGATCTCACCCCGTGGGGTCAAAAGGATCACAAGAACGGAGAGCAAAAATTCCAGAACCACACGGGGGGACCTAGTGAATGACCTGCAGAGAGCTGGGACCAAAGTAACAAAGCCTACCATCAGCAAGGGCATTGAAGATGAAACGTGGCTGGGTCTTTCAGCATGACAATGATCCCAAACACACCGCCTGGGGCAACGAAGGAGTGGCTTCGTAAGAAGCATTTCAAGGTCCTGGAGTGGCCTAGCCAGTCTCCAGATCTCAACCCCATAGAAAATCTTTGGAGGGAGTTGAAAGTCTGTGTTGGCCAGCAACAGCCCCAAAACATCACTGCTTTAGAGGAGATCTGCATGGAGGAATGGGCCAAAATACCAGCAACCGTGTGTGAAAACCTTGTGAAGACTTAGAGAAAACGTTTGATCTCTGTCATTGCCAACAAAGGGTATATAACAAAGTATTGAGAACAACTTTTGTTATTGACCAAATACTTATTTTCCACCATCATTTGCAAATAAATTCATTAAAAATCCTACAATGTGATGTTCTGGATTTTTTTTCTCATTTTGTCTGTCATAGTTGAAGTGTACCTATGATGAAAATACAGGCCTCTCATCTTTTTAAGTGGGAGAACTTGCACAATTGGTGGCTGACTAAATACTTTTTTGCCCCACTGTATGTGGTAGTAGAGTAGGAGCCTGAGGGCACACACTTAATGTGTTATACAAATCTATTGTGAATGTATGGGGATCCATAATAAATACAAATTCAAAATGCACCACAACCTGTAGTAAATGTTTATTGGCAGTCAAAATATGCAGTTAAAAATCGGATTATTTTTTGCATCATTGCTACATTTATAAACTGTAAGGGACTGAACGATTTTACATCTGATGACTTGTGCTGGTGCAAGAAGACCGCCCACCATTCCAGGCTCCCCTTGAGAGTGTGTAGGGATCAGATATGTTTTATTTTAACAGAAAAGTCGTTTGATTTAGTTTAGGTTATTCATTTTTGGAGGTTTGTATGAATATACCCGTTTCCATCCCGCACTGTAGGTGGCAGCATGCACAATACATTCTGCGAACTCAACATGCCAAGGAATAAGAAAATCACACGAAGAAGAGATAAGCGGATGTGAACAGTGACCAATAACAATTTCCACTTTGGCGTATTGTAATTTGTATTGTTGTTATTTAGACGTTTATGAACACACTGGAACTCGACATATCACTACTTCAACTGCACAGCATCACTTAATCTAGTTCCCAAATTTGTGTTGGAGAAAGGACTTGGTGGATAGATTTGATATAGGTAAGGCTAGCCTAGATGCTAACGTTGGCTAACAATGGCTAATTGCATGGTTTTTCACACTCAAATAGCCTCCGTCATGGAGGTGCTGGCGAATGCAGCAGTGGCAGACATCTGTAAACTCGTAGACGACGACTATGCAGTGTTTCGTTTGGAAATAACTCAAAGCCAGAAAGAAAACAGGGCATTGCGGAGGAAACTACAGCTACTAGAACTGAAGGTGTCACGGGAGCGCGCAGAGAGGACAATACGAGAGCGCGTCCTCGCCAGTCGTCCCAGAAGTGTCAACATTCTTGACCGATACAGAGGAATGGCAAGAGGTACATTTAGCTTCGTCCCCCACTGCACATGTGTTCAGATTCTAGCTATGTGTACATGACCAATAAATGTGATTTGATGTGTTACCCAGAATTGGGTCTTGATCAGTTTTTGGATAGTATGCAATAATTCCTCTGATTACCTAACTATCTTGCGCAAAGAGCCAATGTCATATTCTAACCAGATAATTGATTACTGTATTCCCTATTATTTAGTCCTTGAAAACAATGTGTTGCATGGAACATAATACATTAATCAATAAATAATATATCAATAAGTTATGCTTAGTGTTACCTTACATCATTGCCAATTCTACACAGTATCAAAGCTGCCAATAGTGTACAATATAGCGTTAACCATTGACTTTAGCTAACCTAACCACCTCTTTTACCCCAATCACACTCTCAGGTGAAGGACATCTCACTGGAGGCTACAGGAGCTTTGTGAAGCCAGCGGGACACAAAACATGGAGCGATGACCAACCAATCACTGTTGATGAGGGGAGTGGAACCTCAACCCAGCACATTATCATGATAGAGGTTAGTGTAATGGTATTACATAAAAATGACAGTACATCAAATGTGGCCATTTTATTTCAGAAAGGCTCCCCTCAGCTATTCACTTGCTTACATGTACACCCTCATTTATCTGCCATAGGAGAGCTTGTGAGACTTCCCTATGGTATTGTTATGCAATTCTACACATGTACCGGAAATTACCTATGCTCTTCTTGTCTCAGTCTGAAGATGCAGAGGCTGCAGGTCCTGGGGTCAAGCAGGAGATGACCAAAGGAGAGCACCCACGACACAGCAGAGACAACCAGACTGGAGCGCCCCCTGTAGCCACAGAGGATCTCAACACTGCCACCACTCCCCACGCCAGGACCCAACACAGCATCACGGAGGTCAGTGGAATGCCGAACACCGTCCTCAAGTCAGAGACTGACACAGAGACTTTAACTGTAACACACAGGCTCTTACACACAGGATCTGACCACAGATCAGCCCCAGTGGACACTGGGCTGTCCTCTTGTCCCTGGCTCATAGTATTTACTTTGACCCGTTAGAGACCGGTAATGATCTGTGTTGTTCTTACACTACAGAGATGGACCCTGGCAACATGCCCTTGGCTTTAGAGACACAGACTGATCTGTCTAGAGCGGACTGTAACCGGTATAGTAGTAGTGTATACTTTGAAGGGTACCTAGATAAGAAAAGGGAGGGTCTGGTCGTAGATGAAGTGACTGGGAACGTTTTCGGGCGACGTTCCTCCCACACGGAATGCAGATAGTCACAGAGGAGATGGACACTCATAGGGGAAGAGAGTTCTTAGATTACAGGGAAAGCTTAGAGACAAATCTCGCGACCCACTCCCCTTTACATGCGCTTAGGGATCGCGATCCAGTGTCCATGTCAATGGGGCCTTCCGATTCACACAGCTGCATTCTTTTCGATCGGTTATTGAACTCAAACCACAGGGCTAGAGACCACTCGCAGGGAGGGGGAGCAACATCGGGCAATAGTCAAGAGAAATGGTTCCTCTGCATGTTCTGTTACAAAGGCTTCAGCTGCCCCCGAGGGTGGCGATCCACCAGAGGTTCCACACAGGGGAGAAATACTTCAGCGGTACCCATTGTCAGATGTGCTTCCCCAAAAGTGGCAACCTGAAGATGCACCTGAAGGTCCACACAGGGAGAAATCATTTGGCTGCCACCTATGCCTGGTCAGTTTCACCCATTCGTCCAGCCTGAAGCGGCACCAAAGGGTTCACACAGGGAAGATATCATACAGCTGAGAAGAGGTTCTCCCCCCAGCACCTTCTCAAGATACACCTGGAGAGAGGCGATTCAACTGTATGCACTGCGGGAAGAGGAGCTACCTCAGGATACACTAGCAGAAAAAACATTCCACTCAATAACATAGAAAGTAACCGTTAAACTCGATTGCATTCAATATTTATATCAAATCCTTCATTAAAGTAAAAAAATGAATTCATTATGGTCAATAGAAAAGATCCACAGAAGCATTTGGAATAACGAGAGTAACAGATTTCAGTGTTGAATATTCCTGGGTAGAATGTTGAATCCAGACATTGTGTGATACTCTGAGTGTACAAAACTTTAAGAACACCTGACTAATATTGATTTACACCCCCCTTTGCCCTCAGAACAGCCTCAATTCATCGGCATGGACTCTACAAGGGTCAAGTGTTCCACAGGGATGCTGGCCCATGTTAACGCCAATGCTTCCCACAGTTGTGTCAAGTTTGCTGGATGGGTGTTGGACCATTCTTGACACTAGAGGTCGACCGATTATGATTTTTCAACGCCGATGCCGATTATTGGAGGACCAAAAAAAGCCGATACCGATTAATCAGACATTTATTTATTTTTTCCCCTCTTTTTTTATTTGTAATAATGACAATTACAACAATACTGAATTAACACTTATTTTAACTTAATATAATACATCAATAAAATCAATTTAGCCTCAAATAAATAATGAAACATGTTCAATTTGGTTTAAATAATGCAAAAACAAAGTGTTGGAGAAGAAAGTAAAAGTGCAATATGTGCCATGTAAGAAAGCTAACGTTTCAGTTCCTTGCTCAAAACATGAGAACATATGAAAGCTGGTGGTTCCTTTTAACATGAGTCTTCAATATTCCCAGTTAAGAAGTTTTAGGTTGTAGTTATTATAGGAATTATAGGACTATTTCTCACTATACCATTTGTATTTCATATATTTGACTATTGGATGTTATTATAGGCACTTTAGTATTGCCAGTGTAACAGTATAGCTTCCATCACTCTCCTCACCGCTACCTGGGCTCGAACCAGGAATACATCGACAACAGCCACCCTCGAAGCATCGTTACCCATCGCTCCACAAAAGCCGCGGCCCTTGCAGAGCAAGGGGAACAACTACTCCAAGTCTCAGAGAGAGTGACGTTTGAAACGCTATTAGCGCGCACGCCGCTAACTAGCTAGCCATTTTACATTGGTTACACCAGCCTAATCTCTGGAGATGATAGGCTTGAAGTCATAAACAGCACAATGCTTGAAGCATTGCGAAGAGCTGCTGGCAAAGCGCACGAAAGTGCTGTTTGAATGAATGCTTATGAGCCTGCTGGTGCCTACCATCGCTCAGTCAGACTGCTCTATCAAATCATAGACTTAATTATAACATAATAACACACAGAAATACGAGCCTTAGGTCATTAATATGGTCGAATCCGGAAACTATCATTTCGAAAACAAAACGTTTATTCTTTCAGTGAAATACGGAACCGTTCCGTATTTTATCTAACAGATGGCAACCCTAAGTCTAAATATTGCTGTTACATTGTACAACCTTTAATGTTATGTCATAGTTACGTAAAATTCTGGCAAATTAGTTCCCAATGAGCCAGGCGGCCCAAACTGTTGCATATACCCTGATTCTGCGTGCAATGAACTCAAGAGAAGTGACACAATTTCACCTGGTTAATATTGCCTACTAACCTGGATTTCTTTTAGCTAAATATGCAGGTTAAAAAATATATACAGTGGGGCAAAAAAAGTATTTAGTCAGCCACCAATTTTGCAATTTCTCCCACTTAAAAAAATTAGGCCTGTAATTTTCATCATAGGTACACTTCAACTATGACAGACAAAATGAGAAAAAAAATCCAGAAAATCACATTGTATGATTTTTAATGAATTTATTTGCAAATGATGGTGGAAAATAAGTATCACCTACTGTAAAATAGTTTAGTAAGGTTTGACTGACTTTTGAGTTATCATAGCTGACTCATATTTACCCACAACATCATATTTATGTCCACAATGATGGGCTTAACAACAATGATATAATTCTGTAATTACAGTATAGGTAACACTTCATGTTGAAAGTGTGTTTATTATCTGTGTGTATGTACTTGAGGGAGTGTATGTCTGTACTCTGTATCACCTGTCTCTTCCAGGAGGAGGAGGGTCCAGAGGTGCTGCTGGTGAAGGAGGAGGGGTGTGAGGAGGGTCTGGGGAACCCTGAGGGGACCATGGTCTTGGAGGACAGCCAGACTATACCTCCTCCTGAACCCACAGAGGAACCAGCTGTGCAGCACAGGACCACACACAGCCTCACTGAGGTGAGCCCACTGTGAACTACTGTCTGTATGGTATTAGGTCAGGGTCCACAAAGCCTCTCAGAGTAGGAGTGCTGATCTAGGATCAGTTTGCATTTTAGATCATATTGAATAAGACTATTTAGACGGGTGGGAACCTGATCCTCGATCAGTACTCCTACTCTGATTCTCTTTGTGGATACGGACCCAGGTCTTGATTAATTTGGTCTTAAGTGTGGGACCATGCCTTTTGAATTATCAAACCATTTAAGAGTGTTAAATAATCAAATTAACTAACACGTTTGTATAGTACTCCTAGCAATCCCTCATTGCCCAATCAGCAGATGCCCCATAGCAGGTTGCTTATATCAGATTTCTTGATCCAACATCCTCTCACTCTGTATCTCTTACAGTCAGTAGACATGGAGGATGGGAAGCCTGATCTGCTGCTGGTCAAAGAGGAGACGATAGAAGACGAACCAGAGAGCATTGATCTGCTGAGTGGATTAAAGATGGGGGAGCAAGGTAAGGGACAAATACATATAGCCTACATACAGTACAGATATTCAATGGGAATAGTGATGCGCCTGATTTATTTTTGTATGAAACAATATGAGTACTTCATTTATAAATCAACATCAATACAATTTGTATGAAATACAAATAAACAATATGATGCAACATAAGTCATAAGCTAGATTTCCATCCAATTGGTGAAAGATTTTAATTAGAATATTATCAAATCTGCATTTTCCCACCAGTGTGTTTCCAACAAACTGACTTGAGGGTAAAAAGCAGTGCGTAATGACGTAGTGCACATAAAGGGTACTTATTCCACTTTCAAAAATTAAATGTTTCTGCATCACATTTTGAACTCTACTGATAGTAAACTGTTGCGTTATACGCGAATATGCCCACTCTGGTCTTGAGGAGTGCGTTCTAGCCAACAGCTCGCAGATACAGTGCTGGTAAACCAGCCTACATGATGAGATAATTATGGATAAGAGCAGGATTTTTATTTGTCAAATGGCAGCCAAGCATCGATCATGTCACCAGAATAAGTAGCTTCAAGCTGAACACTGTGCACGTTCACCACCCTGTGAAGTCCATCGTAACTTATTTGTATCTGTAATAAACTGGATGCTTTCCCAAGTGGTAGTGGGAGAACCACAAAACATCACGTGACTCCATGTTTATATCAATACTTTCGTATAAAACATTTTACTGACAAAAAAGATCCCACCATGTCTAGCATATTTACTTTTGTCAACTTTTGGAAAGTTTAACAACAAAATTGCTGTTTCCATCAGGCCCTTTTTTTTATCGTAAACGTACGTTACTCGTATAAGCGGTTGGATGGAAACCTGGCTATAGACATCACCAGGCCATGTCTATGATTTTTTTTGGTTGTGTCATGTTTAAGTCTGGATTGTAACATTTGCCTATAGGTGTTTGGTTGGAAGCTAACAGAGGCGACTGGGCTGCCATCTTAGATTCCCAGACCCAGACGGGTGCAGCCATGGGCCCAGGGGATGACATCACTGAGCAGGCCAAGACCAGAGGCAACATTGTGGAAGTCAGTGGATGGGACAGCGTCCTCAACTCTGGACTGGGGGACAACAGTGTTAAGCACAACCAGAAACAGACAGTTGAACACAAAACAACAACCGAGCAAAGTCTCCATGACAACAGACTTGCTGAGACCAGGGCGAGGCATAGATTTGGTCTGCGGGGACTGGAAGGTGTCCCTATGCGGCGGGAGAGAACAGACACAGACTCAGCTAGCGATGATCCATCCTGCTCCTATAGTTGTGATTCAGAGAGACTGATGGTGCCTCAGGTTAACCCCCTAACGGGTGCTTCCTTCAGCATACCTTCTATAGGATCTATCGACTGGAACATGGACCCTGCGACAACACAGACACTCCCTGGCCTTCATCCTCCTCACACTCTCCTAATGTTAAACCAGACCTCAGACAATGCCAGTGCCTCAACACTAAATGGCTACACAAGCCCATTGGCAAATGACTGTAGTAGTAGCACTATCAGCAGATCCGGTGGCAAAAATAAGTGCTTCCCGTGTTCGTTCTGTGGGAAAGCCTTCAATTTCCCTAAACAGGTGGAGATCCACCAGAGGATGCACACGGGGGAGAAACCGTTCGGCTGCCACCTGTGTGAGAAAAGGTTCTCCCACCAGCACCACCTGAAGAGGCACCTGAAGGTCCACACAGGAGAGAGGCCATTCGCCTGTACGCACTGCGGGAAGAGGTTCTCAGAGAGGAGCAATCTCAGGATACACCAACAGAAAATGCACACAGCGCATGTGTAGTGTCGTGACATGTAATGTAGTACTAGCTAGTTTGTTTGCAGTTAATTCTGTTGGTTTTGGATGTATTTATTTATTTTACTAGGCAAGTCAGGAACAAATGTAGTAGGGAACTGAGGAAAGAAAGAGTATGATGAGACAGTGTAGATGATATGCTGATGGTGTCTATAAAAATGCTTCACTGATGAAATGTGACTATCACCATTTAGTTTGATACTGGTGTTTTATAGTGCCTTAATTCATGTTTACTTGACATAAAGATCTGTGTAATGTTGTTCATTTTAGTATTCTAAAAATATATTTTATCAGAGGGTCCCAGATTTACAGGAAAGGTTAAGTGTTACCATAGTGGGAAGTTATTATTTTGTACAATAAAAGTGCTGCACTTCATGTTATGTGAGTGTATGACCATTTTGTTGAAATAAACGTGCTGATTGACTTGGTTATTTTTGTATCATTGCAGGGACTGAATTTCCCTTCTCAGTCGAACCAAAACATACTTAATTCTTGAATCAACATATGGAATAGTTTTTATAATATACTCCAATCACTCCATATGGTTAGGTACTTGAATCACAGTGTTAGAAATGGGCTTGGCTATGATTAACATTGTATGATGTCATGTTTTTGTGTACAGCAATGAGTTTCTTATATAAACATTTATGCTCTTCTGTACAATTTGTGTTTTACAGTCTGCAGTCCATGAGGACCTGCTGATATCCAGTGTTGCTGGTGGGAGAGATTGGACCTGTGTAGCGGCTGATCACAAACCCTGGCAACGGATCAGGACCCTGGATCAGGGGCCATTGCTCTTCCTTCCCGAGTCAGAACCAGGACCCAACCGCAAGGGACAGCGACTCCACCACCACACAGAACACAACCAGTGGACAGGTGGACTGAACAATCTCGGTCCTGGTGGTCATCCGAGAGATGTATACTCCATTCAGGGATCATCTCTGCAGCCTAAAAACATTGTTTTTATGGGCAGAGGCAACTCATTCCATTCTGAGGCTCAAGTATACAAGAAAGTACATTTCCGACCATTACTCCTGAACCTGTATAAAAACACATTAGCAACACCTGATCTGGTGCTGGGATTATGTGCATCCCTAAAACGGCGAAAGTAATCAGTTAGATATCTGGGCGCAGAACCATATATACTTCTGTAAACCAAACCTAGCCTCAACAGGCAGCCAGTTTAGTTCCAGAAAGCAGCTCCTGCCTATGTGAGTACATGGACTCACCTTCAATACTACCCTGATCAGCTTATACTGGACTATCTGGAGCTTCCCCTTCGTAAGTGTAGATAAGCCCCCAAACCAGGAAGTACTAGCGTAGTCAAAATGGCATTGAATGAGGGCAGTGGCTAGCACTTACATGGAGTCCTTATCAAGCAGCTTGGACTTTCTAGCCAAAAACTTAGTCCTGGCATTTACCTTCCCTAGCACTTTATTGGCCACCCTCTCACCTCCCAAACTTCCATCTAGAATGCATCCCAGGTAGCTAACAGAGGTTTTAGTAGTCACCCCCTAACTCCACTCTGCTTTCAGAAAACCTACTCAATTTAGGTCTGGATCCAAAAATAATTGCCTCAGTTTTCCCTAAGTGCAGAGGGAGCTTATTATCTCCAAGCCATTTGCTATTGTTAGTATGCTCTCCAATATAGTTGTACTTTTGTGAGACTCCAGAAGTCATTTGCATAAAGGAAAATTATCTTTCATAACGTTAATATACACTAAAAACAGTAGAGGCCCAAGCACGCTCCCCTGCGGAAGGCCACAACTCATTCGTTTTGCCTGAGACAGTGTACCATTAACCTCTACTACTTGCTCCCTACCTGATAAATAGGACTTTACCCAGCCTAGCGGGATGCTGCATTACCCCAGTGCCTCCATTTCGAGATTACTGTGTCAAAAGCCTTTTGTAGGTCAAGCAGTACCATTCCACAGAGATTTCCTTCAATCTCTTTCCTGATGAAGTCAGTCAAGTAAAGTAGACATGAATCGGTGGAGTATGTTTTTCTAAAACCTGACTGAAAATCATACATTAGACTATGTTGACATATTCATACATTTGCTCATGTACAACTCTCTCCAGGATCTTTGATGTTACACTGGGGATAGATACAGGCCAAATAATTCCCAGGTTCAGACTTTATCCCCTTCTTATACAGAGGTATACCTTTAGCTTGTTTCATATCCCTGGGAAAGATGCCTTGTTCAAGAGAGAGATTAACGATATGCCTAATACAAGGGCCAATTTGCTCAACAGAATCTCTAAGAAACCTTGCAGGAATGTTATCCAGGCCTGTGGCTTTGGAGCTAGCATACTGACTATTTTGGCTGTTGCTACCTTTGCAAAAGAAAGAGTTTGGCTGAACCCCTAACTCTGCATAATAATTCTTGACTTAGTTGTTTCCATGCTCGCCAGCTTGCCAGTCAGGATGGGCGTTCAACACCAGGTGCCTAGCCTATAACACAGCACACAATCCCAACAACACCCAAGCAATGGCAAGAGTTCAAGGAGGGAGCTCAAAGACTAACCACCTGAGAGGGTGGTGGCTCCTGCTTCTACCTCCTCTGGTGTCATTGGGTCACGACGTGGGAGGCTGAGGATTAGGACAGACACAGACAAGCCGTACACCTGCTGCACGTGTTGAAGTGGTTCGTTAGGGCAAAATATTTGAAAGAACACCAGACAGTTCACAACAAGGAGAGGCTCTTCAAGTGCAAACTATGAGCTTCACCTTCTTGACTAACCTTATCAGACATAGGAGTGTCCACAATGGGCGAAATAGGAGCAGTGTGGCTTGAGCTGTGCACAGGGGCTATCTGGGAACCATTCTGTAGCTGACATACTTAATCCTATAAAACCGTTTTTCCAGGTTTCCTTTTTTGCAGGTTCTCTCTCGAAATCACTTTTTTTTTAAATAGAAAAACAACATTTGATAAGTCCACCTGAGGTCTGGGAAAAATAGAAGATATTTAGTTTGTGTAGTTACCCTTTAATGCAAATGTGCACCAGCAAGAGACTATCTTTTGGTCGTGATGTTTCTGTAGCGCTCATGTGATTGCATAGTTTGCTAAACAAATGGCCACTGGATTGATGCAAATAATCAAGCCAGGTCGTCATAGGCTACATTGTAGTTAACATTTAAATTAGTTTTTTGGGAAAGGCTTTCCATCTCTATCAGAAGAAGGTTATCATTAGCATCCTCGCTAACCGCTACACAAAGTGTAAACACAGGCACACACACACGGGCGTTCATGTTTCAGGAAGTTGTAGGAAAATACGAATCACATGCATTCTTTATGTCTTATGATTCATATTTTAAATATCGTTGAATTACGTTTTAATGTATAGATTATGTGATTCCGTCCGATTTTATAGGGCTCTACATATCATGTGAAGTGTCTTGGTAAGAGGATAATTAACACATTAATCACTTTTTACAACTTTTTATTTGAAACATCCTTGTCTGATTACCTGTTTTTAGAGACAGTAAACCTAGGCTAGAACAATGACAGTTTAATATTTACCTTACGGAGGATTAAATAAAGTAATTATATTTTCTACTCTATTCTTGCTGACACACTGTTCTAAAGAAGTCTGGGTTGAGCTTGGAAGATCATGAATAGAATAGTTAGTACCGTAATTCAACAAACAGCGCGCATTCCTATTCCATTTCACCACAGCATTTTAGCTATGACGCCAACCAATAAGATGCCTTCTCTTTAGTGCGAAGTTAAGCTAACGTAACCAGGCTTAGTGAACGGATGTGCAGTAACCAAGAACAAATTCCACGTTAGCGTTTTTGTTATTTAGACGTTTATTGACACCGTGGAACTCAAAATATGACAGTAGCAGCACACACTTGCCTCAGGTAGTCTTTAATTCGCGTTGGAGACGGAACTTGGTTGATAGATATCTAGCTAGCTGCCTGCTAACAACAATGGCGGACTGTATGGTTTTTCACACTCAAATAGCCTCCGTCATGGAGATGCTAGCAAATGCAGCCGTGGCAGAGATCTGTAAACTCGTAGACGACGACTATGCAGTGTTTCGATTGGAAATAACTCAAAGCCAGAAAGAAAACAGGGGATTGCGGAGGAAACTACAGCTCCTGGAACTGAAGGTGGCACGGGAGCGCGCAGAAAGGACAATTAGAGAGCGCGTCCTCGCCAGTCGTCCCAATAGTGTCAAGATCCTCGACCGATACAGAGGAATTGCAAGAGGTACATTTAACATTCGGCTGAGGGGAGTGTCGCCTCTGCACATGTGTTACTCAGAATTGGGTATTGGTCAGTTTTTGGATAGTTTTGTAAAGAAACAGGCAGGGAGTGCAGCTCTAACCCTTAACATTCAGGTCCATTGCCCCACGGAAATCGATACATGCTCAAGTGGCAGTGGCAGAGTAGATATCCGCTACTTTAAACCAGGGTCCGCCACACAACTCCCCTGTCTTGCTAGTTATTGTTTATGACCCTCTCTTGATAAATTACTTTTAGTTACATTTGAACATAGACTGCACAAATTGACTGACTGGACTCAGCCATACCTTTTTTTACCCCCTTTTCCTGGTATCCAATTGGTAGCAGTTACAGTCTTGTCTCATGGCTGCAACTCCTGTACGGACTCGGGAGAGGCAAAGGTCGAGAGCCATGCATCCTCTGAAACACAACCAAGCCACACTGCTTCTTGACACAATGCACATCCAAGCTGGAAGCCAGCCGCACCAATGTCTCGGAGGAAACACCTTACACCTGGCGACCTGGTCAGCGTGCACTGCGCCCGGCCTGCCACAGGAGTCGCTAGTGTGCAATGAGACAAGGTGGGATGGCGTATCGCTGCAGAATGCTGTGGTAGCCATGCTGGTTAAGTGTGCCTTGAATTCTAAATAAATCATGGACAGTGGCACCAGCAAAGTGCCCCACACCATCACACCACCTTGTCCATGCTTCACAGTGGGAACCACACATGCGGAGATATCCGTTCACCTACTCTGCATTACAAAGACATGTCGTTTGGACCTGAAAATCTCAAATTTGGACTCATCAGACCAAAGGACAGATTACCACTGGTCTAATGTCCATTGCTTGTGTTTCTTGGTCCAAGCAAGTCTCTTCTTATTATTGGTATCCTTTAGAAGTGGTTTCTTTGCAGCAATTCGACCATGAAGGCCTGATTCACAAAGTCTCTTCTGAACCGCTGATGTTGAGATGTGTCTGTTACTTGGAACTCTGTGAAGCATTTATTTGGGCTGCAATTTCTGAGGCTGGCAACTTAACTTATCCTCAGCAGCAGAGGCGGTCCTCATGAGAGCCAGTTTCATCATAGCATTTGATGGTTTTTGCAACTGCACTTGAAGAAACTTTAAAAGTTCTTGAAATATTCCAGATTGACTGACATTCTTGTCTTGGTGGACTTCATGTCTTGGTGGACCAAGTAATGGTGGACTGTTGTTTCCTTTACCAAGTAGGGCTATATTCTGTATACCACTCCTACCTTGACACAACACAACTGATTGGCTCAAATGCATTAAGAAGAAAATACATTTCACAAATTAACTTTTAAGAAGGCACACCTGTTAATTGAAATGCATTCCAGGTGACTACCTCATGAAGCTGGTTGAGAGAATGCCAAGAGTGTGCGAAGATGTCATCAAGGCAAAGGGTGGCTACTTTGAAGAATCTCAAATAAACAAATCAAAATATATTTTATAACACTTCTTTTGGTTACTACATGATTCCATGTGTTATTTCATAGTTTTGATGTCTTCACTATTATTCTACAATGTAGAAAATAGTAAAAATAAAGAAAAACCCTTGAATGAGTAGGTGTGTCCAAACTTTTGACTGGTACTGTAGGCAAGAGGAGTAGTGGTGCACATGCTCATACACGCACTGTTGTGGATGCGATGTCCGACTCGTATCACTTCTGACACCAGTGTAATGAAACAGGCAGGTAGTGCGGCGCGAACCATCAACCTTCTGGCCTGTAGCCCTGCGGAAATCGACTGTGCCCCAAAAGCATGCTCAAGTGGCAGTCTATCCACGCTTATAAATCCAGGGTAGCTACAGTATGCAACAATACTTCCCCTGATTTCTGAGCTATCTTGCACAATTTATTTTACCTTTACTTTACCAGGCAGGTCAGTTAAGAACAACTTCTTGCACAAAGAAACAATATCATATTCTATCCAAATTCTTGATTTACTGAATTTCCTATTTTCATACTCAATTAAAACAATGTGATGCATGGAATGGAACAATAAATAGTATATCAAGAAGTTATGAGAAGTGTTAGCTTACATCCTTGCCAATTGTAGACATTGTACAATATAACTTAACCATCCCCTTTCCCTCAATCACTCTCTTAGGTGAAGGACATCTCGCTGGAGGCCACAGGAGCTTTGTGAAGCCAGTGGGACACAATACATGGAGAGATGACCAACCCATAGCTATAGGTGAAGAAAATGGAACCTCAACCCAGGACGTTATTGTGATAGAGGTTTGTGTCACAGTAAAACATTAAAAATGACAGTACATCAGCTGTGGCCCATTTTATTTCAGAAAGGCTCCCTTCAGCTTTTAATTGGCTTACATTTACATCCTTATTTATCTGCCATAGGGGAGCTTGTGAGACTTCCCTACGGCATTGTTATCCAATTCAACTCATGTACCGATAATAACCTCCTCTCTTCTTGTTTTAGTCTGCAGAAGCTGCAGGTCCTGGGGTCAAGCTGGAGAGGTCTGAAGGAGAGGAGGACCCACAGCACAGCAGAGACATCCAGTCTGGAGCAGTGGCTGGAGTGGCGCACCCTGTAGTCACGGAAGACCTCGCCACCGCTGCAGTGCCCCAGACCAGGACTGAACGCAGCATCACGGAGGTCAGTGGAACGCTGAACGCCGTCCTCAAGTTGGAGACTTTAACTGTAACACAAAGGCTCTTACACACAGGATCTGACAACAGGTCAGACCCAGAGACACTGGGGCAGGAAATGCTGGGCTGTCCTCCTCCTCACGACTCAGAGTATTTACTTTATGGTAACCCGAGTTTGAGGAAGGTTCATTCCTATCGGGACTCAGATGACACATTAGAGACTGGCAATGATTCGTCTTCTTCTTACACTCCAGAGATGGGTTTAGAGAGACAGGCTGATCTATCTAGAGGGGCCTGGAACCGGTACAGTAGTAGTGTATACTCTGAAGGTTGCCTCGATAAGCAAGGGGAGGTTATAGATGAGGTAACTGTGAAAGTGGAGGGCGATGCTCCTCTGACATGGAATGTAGACGAGACTCACTTAGTAGAAGGACACTCGCAAGGAAGATATTTCTTAGATTACAGGGAAAGCTTAGAGACAAATCCAAATGTCATGACCCACTCCCCTTTACAGGCGGTCAGGAATCGCAACCCAGTGTCCACGTCGATGGGGCCTTCCGATTCACACAGCAGTGTCCTTTTCGATCAGGTATTGAACTCAAACGACAGGGCTAGAGCCCAGGCTCAGGAAGGGGGAGACACATCAGGCAATACTAAAGAGAAACGGTTCCTCTGCATGTTCTCTAATAAAGGCTTCAGCTGCCCCCAGAAGGGGGTGATCAACAAGAGTGTTCACACAGGTGTGAAATCTTTCAGCTGTACCCAGTGTCATATGCGCTTTGCACAGTCCGGCAACCTGAAGAGGCACCAAAGGGTCCACACAGGGGAGAAACCATTCAGCTGTACCCAGTGTCAAATGCGCTTTGCTCAGGCTGGCCACCTGAAGAGGCACCAGAGGGTCCACACAGGGGAGAAACCCTACAGCTGCCCCCAGTGTGAGAAGAGGTTCTCCCACCAACACCATCTGAAGATGCACCTCAATGTCCACACGGGAGAGAGGCCATTCAGAGAGGAGATACCTCAGGATACACCAGCAGAAAAACCATTCCACTCTAACATAGAAAGTAATCATTCCACTCGATAGGTTCTGATGTTTAGATCAAACACTGCATTAAAGAGAAATATACATGTTCATTGTCAGCATAAAAATATCCACAGATGCATTTGGAATAACGAGAGTAACAGATTTCAGTGTTGAATATTCCTGCGTAGAATATTGCTTCCAGGCATTGTGTGATTTATAAGGCATATAGAAGCCTAAAAAGTCTTACATATTGTGTTTTACTCTGTAGGCAATATGATGTTCACAAATGCCTATTTCATTACTTCAATTTAACTACTTTCCCAAGACATTTTTAATGAGAAAATGAATGCAGTTTATCACATTATCATGCCGATTGAGAGGTGTCTGTGTGTTTATCATATGGTGTATTTAAAACTTGTTTGTTTAAATAATAAACACAAAATGGGACTTTTTTTTTCTAAGACTTTCATTGAGACTCTCTTTAGTATATATTACATCTGATCTTACACTATTCTCTATATACCGACAGCGATTTATAACCAATATACTCTTAAGGCCTACTAAATATACCTACACATACCAACACACTAACAAACACCTGCTGTACACATCAAAATAGTTTAGTCAGGTTTGTCTGATGATGGCTTTTGCCATAAGTCATAGCTGACTTGTTTCTACCCACAACATCATATTTATGTCCACCATGATGGTTTTAACAACAACTAAGTAATTCTCTAACTATCTAAAATATGATGGGGTCATTGCTGTGAGCCGGCATCCTTCTGTGAGCCGGATGGCACCGCAAACGTTTCTCCTTCTTCCTCCAAGACACTCCGAATCAGAATCACTTTTATTTGCCAAATATAAACTCAGCAAAAAAATGAAACGTCCCTTTTTCAGGACCCTGTCTTTCAAAGATAATTCGTAAAAATACAAATAACTTCACAGATCTTCACTGTAAAGAGTTTAAACACTGTTTCCCATGCATGTTCAATGAACCATAAACAATTAATGAACATTCACCTGTGGAACGGTCATTAAGACACTAACAGCTTACAGACGGTAGTCAATTAAGTTTCATTGTGACATTTTAGTATCTCTTCATTTTATTTTGGTGATTGAATGTATTTTTTCCTGTTATTGTTAACTGTAGGCTATAACAATTTAATTGAAGGCCTATCACAAACCTTTTTGGCCTGAATGCCAAGCATCACATCTGGAGGAAATCTGGCACCATCCCTACGGTGATGCATGGTGGTGGCAGCATCATGATGTGGGGATGTTTTTCATCAGCAGGGACTGGGACCCTAGTCAGAATCAAGGGAAAGATGAACAAAGCAAAGTACAGAGAGATCCTTCATGAAAACCTGCTCCAGAGCACTCAGGACCTCAGACTGGGGCAAAGGTTCACCTTCCAACAGGACAACGACCCTAAGCAGACAGCCAAGACAATGTCGGAGTGGCTTCGGGACAAGATTCTGAATGTCCTTTAGTGGCCCAGCCAGAGCCCGGACTTGAATCCGATAGAACATTTCTAGAAAGACCCCAAAATAGCTGTGCAGCGACGATCCCCATCCAACCTGACAGAGCTTGAGAGGATTTGCAGAGAAGAATGGGAGAAACCATTTTTGCTTTGTCATTATGGGGTATTGTGTGTAGAGTGATGAAGAAAAAAACTGGTTTAATCAATTTTAGAATATGGCTGTAATGTAACGACGTGGAAAAAGTCAAGGGGTCTGAATACTTTCCAAATGCACTGTTGCCATCCACACACTGGATGTATTTTTCAAATTTTTCGAATTCTATTCTCCTTTGTCGTTGTCTATATTATGGCTATATTCAGTCTAATATTCCTTTATGTAGTTAAGGTCTTACCCACTCTCACTCTCAATGCACATGTGAAGCTTGTTGGGGCTTACTTCTGTGCTCAAATCATTTCACTGGCTTTTATCATTTACGATTTATTTCTGATATTTTAGATTAATTCAATTGATTTATATTATGGTGTTTGAAAATACATGAAATACATTGTGCTGCCACAATTTACATAAGTTTTCACACCCCTAAGTCAACACAAGTCAATGCAGCACCTTTGGCACTAATCACAGTTGTGAGTCTTTCTGAGTAAGTCTCTAAGAGTTTTCCAAACCTGGATTGTGCAACATTTGCCCATTTTTCTTTTCAAAATTCTTCAAAAATCATGTTAAACACTATTATGTGACTCCTGAACTTATTTAGGCTTGCCATAACGAAGGAGTTGAATAATTATTGAGAAAAGACATTTCAGCTTTTCATTTTGAATTCATTTGTAAAAATTGTTTACAAAAAAAACATATTTCCAGTTTGACATTATGGGGTATTGTGTGTAGGTCAGTGACAAATACATATACATTTAATACATTTTAAATTCAGGCTGTAGCACAATTTATATATATTTTTTAAGTTAAGTGGTGTGAATACTTTCTGAAGGCACTGTATCGACACAGAATTTACTCAACCCACATACAGTATGTACATACCAGGCAAAGAAAACTACAGAGTACACTATAAACAGTCTAAACTACAGACTACACTATATGCCGCGACACCTTAGTGGGGCTTGACGGCAGAACTGGCATCCTGGAACTACCCCATCGATCCACCACTCATCTCTGCCCTGCCTCCTTACTGCCTCCTTGGCGCTGACACCGCTCATTCCACTTCAGGCAGATCCAACAGGATGTTCACTTCTGCCTGCTTGCTTACGTCAGCCACTAGCTTCTTCCTTGCCACTCCTTCATTGCTTAGTAGCCTCAGGGCTCTCCAGAGTGATTGGCCTGCGAAGCCCCTGTAGCCGAGCAAAATGAGGACCACCTGCTTGGTGCCTCTAGACTAGAGAACGATAACCATTGGTCAGACCTGCTTTGCAGTAGGAGAGCACATACTTGAGATAGGCTTGTCATCCACATATTGTGCAGCTGTGCTCCACATGTGGAGATTTTTGGTGTGGGCAAAACATTGTACACAGAGCAAGCCAGAAACTTATTCTGCTGTCCTTTCATGTTCTAGAAGTGTTGCCAGGTGAATGCCCTGTCTCGCATACTCTCTCGACGTGTCCAGCTGCCCTATTTTTTCATGGCTACAGCTCTGACATGCCTGCTTTCTTCCTCAGCCATTGTGATCTCCCTCTGCACCATGCCTCAGCACTCTGCTTTCTTCCAGCTTGACCTGGTTCTGCATACCAGACCCAGTCTGCCTTGGTTTACCGACCCAACAATGTCAGTCTGTTGTTGCCGTTGCTCCGCCTGTATGAGCGCTCTGCTGGCTGACCACTTGTGACCCGATCTGACCTCAATCTCTCACCTCCGTTCTGACCTCTCAAATAAAATCAAATGTATTTGTCACATGCTTTGTAAACAACAGGTGTGAACTAATAGTGAAATGTTTACATACGGGCCCTTGCCAACAATGCAGAGAAAATTGAGAAGTAATATAAAAATAAAATGCATAATAATTAAAGTAATAATAGATTCACAATGAGTAACAATAACTTGGCTATATACAAGTGGTACCAGTACCGAGTCAATGTGCAGGGGTACAAGGTAATTAAGGTAGATATGTACATAACTAGGAATAAAGTGACAGACAGTAAGCCGTAACAGAGATGTATGTGATGAGTCAAAAAAGTTAGTGTAAAAAGGGTCAATGCAGATAGTTAAATGGTTAAACAAATAGCTACCTGGACTAACTATTTAGCAGTCTTATTGCTTGGGGGTAGAAGCTGTTCAGGGTCCTGTTGTTTTCAGACTTGGTGCATTGGTACCGCTTGCTGTGCAGTAGCAGAGAGAACAGTCTACGACTTTGGTGGCTGGAAGACTTTAAAAAAATGTATGGCCTTCCTCTGACACAGCCTGTTATTGAGGTCCTGGTTGGCAGGGAGCTCGGCCCCAGTGATGTACTGGGCCGTACGCAATACCTTCTGTAGCGCCTTGCGATCAGATGCCATGCAGTTGCCGTACCAAGCTGTGATGCAGCCAGTCAAGATGCTCTCCATGGTGCAGCTGTAGAACCTTTTGAGGATCTGAGGACCCATGCCAAACCTTTTCAGCCTCCTGAGGGGAAGAGGCGGTGTCGTGCCTTCTTCATGACTGTGTTAGTGTGTTTTGACCATGATAGATCCTTAGTGATGTGGACACAGAGGAACTTGCAGGTCTTGACCCGCTCCACTACAGCCCCGCCGATGTGAATGGGGGCGTGCTCGGCCCTCCGTTTCCTGTAGTCTACGATCAGCTCCTTTGTCTTGCTGACGTTGAGGAAGAGATTGTTTTCCTGGCACCAGACTGGCAGGTCTCTGAATTCCTTTTATGCTGTCTGATCATCGTCGGTGATCAGGCCTACCACGTCATGTCATCGGTAACTTAATGATGGTGTTTGGAGTCGTGGTTGGCCACGCAGTCGTGGGTTTTTTATTTATTTTTTATTTCACCTTTATTTAACCAGGTAGGCCAGTTGAGAACAAGTTCTCATTTACAACTGCAACCTGGTGTCGTGTCTTTGGCTATGCCGGATTAAGTGATATGACATGCTATTCTATAAAATAATTTATCCGTAATTAATATCACCTGATTGAGCTAATCATGTAAATGTAATTAACTAGAGAGTCGGGCATCACAACATAATATGTATAGAGCTGTTATCTTCCGAATAAACTCTTAACGACCTAGTAATATTTTACATCAATAGCAGTCAATATCAATCGTCATCTTAATTCAGTCTCATCTGAAAGTTATAAATTCTTGGTTATCTGCACGAACCCTGGCTAACAATTTGAATCAGCAATACAAAATTGGGTTTAATTATTTATTTACTATATACCTAACTAATCACACAGAATTACACATACACATAATTAAATCAGTTATATTGATTACGAATTACGTCATAAAGGAAAACGTCCCTAGCGGGCGGAACAGATATGACAGCTTGTTACACAAAAGAAAAGGGGCTGGGTTTGAGTGAAGGAGCGGGAAGACTGAGGAACAAAGGCCGAAGCTGTGCTATTGTAAATACAGTATCTTGTGCATTCTAAATTTCCGCCCATTTGGAAAAGGAAAATGCAATAAATATTTACTCTGAGCTGCGCTTCGGTAGGTTGGTGGTAGATGGAAGGCTGTGTTGCCCAACCGAGTCCTTTGAAGAATGTCTCTGGTTGTCAATTGGATACGTTGTAGTAACATTGTTGTGTGGGTGGACCGGATACTCTGTCTGTTCCTTCCTAACCTGCATTTGCAGTTGCTGTTGCTAACTCAATGGCTAGGAGGTATCACCTCTGTAGTGAATAAGAGTTCAAAGTTCATACCATTCGCAACCAAAGCTCACGCTGATGTTGGCTTCATTCTGTAGTTATTATCTGAACCATTCTGACATCGGACCGTCGTCCTACATCCTCGGAACAGGAAGTTATATTGTCGTCAAGGGCTTATATAGGAAGGGAGAGGAGGGCGTGTTTGAAAAGTTTTATAGCCCATGTCCCTTCACAGGGGCGGGCCACTGATTGAGCAGAGCCCTATTTTATGAAAACCCAAATCTCACATCTTAGAAGATAAAATCACATTTCATCCCATCACAAATAATTTCATATTCAAACATTTATATTGAACAAGAATTCCATGTGAATCCGATAACTCTGATGTGTAGACTTTCCACTGTCGAGTTTATGTCATCTTATCATTGATGAGAATGTCTCGGATGACAACCGAACTGACATCATATTCATTAAGTACCACCGCATCTGTTCAATTGTTCGGATTACCAGAATATAGTTCATTTCCCCCCACCTTCTGATGTTCCCAGAATCTCTATGTTAACCAAGGGTTTTGCAAATGTAACCTCAGTAGAGTAGAGAGAGGAAAAAGGGGGGAAGAGGTATTTATGACTGTCATAAACCTATCCCCCAGGCCAACGTCATGACACTGGCCAAGATAAAGCAAAGCAGTGTGACAAAAACAACAACATAGAGTTACACATAAACAAACGTACAGTCAATAACACAAAAGAAAATAAAAAAACAGGGAGGATGAACAGGGAGTACAGGAGCGTACTAAGCACGCACCCCTGAGGGGCCCTGTGTTGAGGGTCAGAGTGGCGGATATGTTGTTGCCTATTCTCACCACCTGATGTTGAACGCTGAACTATAGTCAATAAATGGCAGTCTTACGTAGGTCTTCCTTTTGTCCAAGTGGGAAAGGGCAATGTGGAGTGCAATAGAGATTGCATCATCTGTGGATCTATTGTGGAGGTAGGCGAATTGGAGTGAGTCAAGGATGTCTGGTATGATTGTGTTGATGTGAGCCATGACCAGTCTTTCAAAACATTTTATGGCTACAGAAGTGAGTGCTAATTTAGACAGGTTTTTTTGGCGTTCTTGGGCACAGGGACTATGGTGTTCTGCTTGTAGGTGTTAGACTGGGGTCAGGAAGAGGTTGAAAATGTCAGTGAAGACACTTGCCAGCGGGTCATCTGCCCTGCGGCCCTGTGAATGTTAACCTTGTGACAGGCTTTGGTTTTTCCATTTATATTTTGAGGTTGGGCGTTAGCACTTTCGCACTGATTGGTGTCTCCTCGATAGTATGTATTCCACCTGTGCTGGCTTGTTCATCTCGTTAGTCGTAAGGTGTTTTACCTGTGCTGTCCCAGGTAATATTTAAGAGTGGCTGGTCCAGTGCTCAAGTTGTCTTGAGAGACATGGAAAGTTAACACCTTTAGTTGGCTCTCCCTATTTGATTTGTAGATAAACAATCCTTTATCTGATCTTCCCTGTTTTGCTCCACTTTTTGCTTTGCTTCCTGTCTTTAAGTTTGGTGTGGGTTTTTGTTTTGTTTGCCTCTTCTTGGGAAAATTTTGTGAACCCCTCCTAAAATCCCAACAGTTTTGTTTTGGTTGTGGTCAGTGACTCTTTGTTAGTTCCCCCTTCTGTTTGAGCAACATTTTGTTTTTCTTTCTGGGGAATGTAACCTGTTTAAAGGTCTTACTCGCATTGGTTACGAAGACCGTGATCACTGTCATCTAGAACAGCTGGTACTCTCACGCATGGTTCAGTGTTGCTTTCCTCAAAGCGAGTATAGAAGGCATTTAACTTGTCTGGTAGGTTAGTAGGCTCGTGTCACTTGGCAGCTCACGGCTGGGTCTCCCTTTGTAATTTGTGATGGTTTGCAAGCCCTGCCACATCCGATCAGCGTCAGAGCCGATGTAGTAGGATTTGATCTTAGTCTTGTAATGACACTTTGCCTTTTTGATGGTTTGAATGGTATAGCAGGATTTGTTATTTGCATCTGGGTTAGTGTCCCTCTCCTTGAAAGCGTCAACTCTAGCCTTTAGCTCAGTGTAGATGTTGCCTGTAATCCATGGCTTCTGTTGGGGATATGTACGTACAGTTGAAGTCGGAAGTTTACATACACCTTAGCCAAATACATTTAAACTCAGTTTTTCACAATTCCTGACATTTAATCCTAGTAAAGATTCCCTGTTTTAGGGCAGTTAGGATCACCACTTTCTTTTAAGAATGTGAAATGTCAGAATAATAGTAGAGAGAATTATTTATTTCAGCTTTTATTTCATCACATTCCCAGTGGGTCAGAAGTTTACATGCACTCAATAAGTATTTGGTAGCATTGCCTTTAAATTGTTTAACTTGGGTCACACGTTTCTGGTAGCCTTCCACAAGCTTCCAATAATAAGTTGGGTGAATTTTGGCCCATTCCTCCTGACAGAGCTAGTGTAACTGAGTCAGGTTTGTAGGCCTCCTTGCTCGCACATGCTTTTTCAGTTCTGCCCACAAATGTTCTATAGGATTGAGGTCAGGGCTTTGTGATGGCCACTCCAATACCTTGACTTTGTTGTCCTTAAGCCATTTTTGACTGATGTCTTGAGATGTTGCTTCAATATATCCACATAATTTTCCTACCTCATGATGCCATCTATTTTGTGAAGTGCACCAGTCCTTCCTGCAGCAAAGCACCCCTACAACATGATGCTGCCACCCGCCGTGCTTCACGGTTGGTATGGTGTTCTTCGGCTTGCAAGCCTCCCCCTTTTTCCTCCAAACATAACAATGGTCATTATGGCCAAACAGTTCTATTTTTGTTTCGTCAGACCAGAGGACATTTCTCCAAAAAGTATGATCTTTGTCCCCATGTGCAGTTGCAACCCGTAGTCTGGATTTTTATGGCGTTTCTGGAGCAGTGGCTTCTTCCTTGCTGAGCGGCCTTTCAGGTTATGTCGATATAGGACTAGTTTTACTTTAGATATACAGTGGGGCAAAAAAGTATTTAGTCAGCCACCAATTGTGCAAGTTCTCCCACTTAAAAAGGTGAGAGAGGCCTGTAATTTTCATCATAGGTACACTTCAACTATGACAGACAAAATTAGAAAAAAATCCAGAAAATCACATTGTAGGATTTTTAATGAATTTATTTGCAAATTATGGTGGAAAATAAGTATTTATTGGTTCCTGCACGTTGGCCTCTATATCACCGTCTCTTTCTTTCCGAGTGTTGGGGATTAGGGCCTGGTCTGGGGTGAGGAAATTGAAGAATCCGATGGCGACAACATTATGTAATTTTTTTATTTTTATATATCAGCGCAAAGAGTCACAACAAATATCAGAATTGGTCAGGAGCCCGTAAAACATCTGCAATACATTCCACCGCTATTCCTCATTTTTTTCTCATTCTAGCTGTCGATGGAGCAGAAAATTCTTGGGACGACCAGCCATCTCCTGAGGAAGTGGTTAATTTTCCTGTCTCGTGCCTCCACTGTTGAAATAGCTACTTCATAGACATGCAGTGGCCAGAGGAGTTTAGGAAGTACCCAGTGTTGGTAGCCCTATGCCTTAAACTTTCCTGTTAGGCCGCTCTTCTCCAGAGATGTCATCCACTTGTCGGCTTGAAAGAACATCACTTTCACACAATCTTTGTCATTGAGATCGGCACTGTACCACTTTCCCAGGCTCTTCACAGGCTTCTCTCTGATGGTGGGAATGGTCTCCTCTCTGATTTTGATTTTGAATTGTCGCTTTTTCAGGACTAGGCTTCTTGACTGCAGACTTGAACTCCATTCTGGCCCATTTGATGAGCTCTTCCAGATCCTCCAAAATCAGCCTTCTGGAGCTGACTTCATTTTCAGATCGTCCAAGAATGCTCTGATTGGTGCCTGCTGGACGCCGCTTGCCGGTACTGCACCCTGTCTGAGCTTCTCTGCTGATTTAACGAGGAAGTTCATAGCTGTAGAAAACAAAATGATTGAGAGTGCACCCGGCCACAATACCTACCTCCAGCCTCTCCACTTGTGAAGCGCATCTTGAAGTAGCATTGGAGGAGCTTCTGGAATCTTGCAGGTACATGAGTGGGGTTTGCACCAGCTTGTGGGGTATGGTTCTATAGGCATTGGTTAGGTCCAGCCACAGGACTGCCAGGCCTTCTTGGTTCCGCTTTGCATCCTCGATCTTTGAGATGAAGATTGTGTGTTCAAGGCAGCCGGACAGCTGGAACTCTGCCCTTTTGTATGGATGTGTCGATGTAGTTGTCCAACATGAATGTTGTCAACCTCTTTGCCTGGATTCCAAATAAGATTTTACCTTCCACATTGAGGAGTGAGATGGTTCGGAATTGCTTGATGTTTGTGGAGTTATCTTCTTTAGGAATGAAACAGCCCTCAGCAACTTGCCAGCTTTCTGCAAGATAATTTTTCCTCCATGCCACTTTCAGCAGCCTTGTACTGAATACCATTAGACCTTGGTGCTGATCTTCCCCTGGCCTTCTTGAGAAAGTAATCTCCTGCCAGCTGGGTTCGGACACCTCGAAGGGGATGGTGGCTTCATTGGTTTGACGAGTTTTGACATCTCTTCCAGCTCCTTTTCATGCCTGAGGTCACTGTGGACTCCACAAAGGTGCTCCTCCACCTCTTCCTTCGTTGCTTTGAGTTCTCCTGATCTTTTGTCCCCCATGGGTTTTGATAGATACTGGAAGGGTAAAGTCTGTCCTCTTCTTCATCCGCCTCCTTCTGTCCCTGCGATGGTATTCAGCTCGGCACAAGGTATTAATACGCTCCCTCAGATTGTCTCAGATGTCCTTCAATGCTGGTTTTGCTCCCTCCCTTGCTTGGTGAAAAGCCTTCTTCAGCCTCCGCAGGTCGCGTCTTAGGGTTGTTATGTTCTTTAGATGTCGGTTTTCTCTTGTCTTGATGTTTTCTTCCAAGGCTGCCAGCCCCTATGCTCCAGATGATAGTTGACATGGCTCAGATTTTCTTCCCTACATCTCCAGCACATCCAGCACATCCACGTCTCGGTCGAACATGTCCCATTCCTTCTTTGCTGACGCAGCAGACCATCTTAAGAACGATCGTGGCTTAATGATCGTGTACTCTGATAATCTCCAATCAGCACAGCACAGGTCCTCTGTCTCCCCTGGTGCATCAGTGATGTTGCGATCGCCACCCCTTTTGTCATGCGCACGGCGATTCTGGGGACTGTAGTTTGGCTCCTGCCATGGCCTCTCCTCCGTCTCACCAGGTTGCCCTATGCGTTGCACATCCCTATTGGGTAGTGTACACTATATCCCTGCCTAAAGTGTTTTCAGACCTCTCGTTTTTACAAATCTTTACACATCTGTAGACCCTAGATAAATTGTTTAGCTGTTCGGTTGTCCTTCATGGTCTGTCCTGTACGTCAATCATTCTCCTCCGCTTTCACCCGAGAGTGCTATCTTATTAGGTATCTTTCCATAGTGATTGATAGTGGGTACCTTCTTGGGAAGGTTGTGCTTAAGCCTGCCAAGAAAGAGCTTTACTGTTATGGGGCTATTTTGCTTCCACTGGTCCTGGGAATCTTAACTGCATCATGAACTTTACTACCAGGAAATTTTAGCTAAAAACCTGGTTGCTTCTGCCAGGAGACTGAAACTAACCCCAAGCACATATCAAAATCCACAAAATAAATGGTTATTTGACCACAAAATGTACATTTTGCAATGACTTGAACCTCATGAAAACCTGTTCTTTGAATTGAAGAGGCCAGTCCATAAGCGCAGACCAAGGATTTCAAGGACCTGGAAAGATTATGCATGGAGGAATGATCTAATATCCCTCCCAATTTGTTCTCCAATCTCATCAAATATTTTGGAAAAAGGCTCAGTGTCGTTTTCAAGGGTGCTGGAGTATTGGAATCATTTTATTTTAGAAGAAAAAAATCCTTGTTAAAAAAAAATCTTTCTCTGAGCAATTCTATTAGTATAAAATAATATAATTTTCCCAGTTTTGGGAGCATGTAATTTAGCTTAGTATTTTTTTTGCTCATATTTATTAAGGGTACCAATAATTTGAGGTGACTGTACATTTGCATGTTCAGGAATTTTACTTGGTGAAATGGTATAGGACTGAAAGGTATTGGGGGTGGGTAAACATTCCATGTTGAAAGTGTGCTTATTATAGTGATGGGGCAAAAATCAGTAGTTACATATTGGGATATTATTTTGGGCAATATATTGTATCGTTTTGACTATCACAATATTATTTTTGCACTGGTTGGCTGTACCTGCACCAAAACTCCAGTATGTTTCCTTCATAGCTTGTTCTCTATCTTTTTTTAAACAGGGAGCCAATTTGTTTTTCTCATGGTTCTCTCTGGTTCTCTCTGTTTGGAACATCAAAACGCAATATCGTATCGTGACATCCCTGGCAATTCCCAGCCCTAGTGTATTATCTGTGTGTGTACGTACTTGAGGGAGTATATGTCTGTGTAATTTGTATCACCTGTCTCTTCCAGGAGGAGGAGGGTCCAGAGGTGCTGCTGGTGAAGGAGGAGGGCTGTGAGGAGGGTCTGGGGAACCCTGAGGGGACCATGATCATAGGAGACAACCAGACTACACCTCCTGAACCCACAGAGGAACCAGCTGAGCAGCACAGGACCACACACAGTCTCACTGAGGTGAGCCCACTGTGAACTACTGTCTGAATGGTATTAGGTCAGGGCCCATATCCACAAAGCCTCTCAGAGTAGTGTAGAGTAGAGTGCTGATCTAGGATCAGTTTAGCCTTTTAGATCATAATGAATACAATCATATGGAAAGATCCTAGATCAGCACTCCTACTCTGAGATTTTTTCTGAATACAGGCCCAGGTGTTGATTCAGTTTGTCTTATGTGTGGGACCATGCATTTGAATTATCAAACCATTTTAATGAGTGTCAAGTAATCAAATCAACTAATATGGTTGCATAGTATCAAATTAACTAACATGTTTGCATAATACTCATAGAAATCCCTCATTGCCCAATCAGAAGATGCTTCATAGCAGGGTGCTCATCAGATTTCTTGATCCAACATCCTCTCACTCTGTATCTCTTACAGTCAGTAGACATGGAGGATGGGAAGCCTGATCTGCTGCTAGTCAAAGAGGAGACGATAGAAGACGGACCAGAGAGCATTGACCTGCTGAGTGGACTAAAGATGGGGGAGCAAGGTAAGAGAGAAATACATATAGCCAACATACAGTGTTTATAAAAGTATTCATAGTCCTTGACTTATTCCACATTGTGTTGTGTTACAGCCTGAATTCAAAGTATTATTTCTCCCTCATCTACATAATGACAAAGTGAAAACCGTGTTTTTAGACATTTTAGCTAATTTATTCACACCCCTGAGTCAATACATGTTAGAATCACCTTTGGCAGCGATTACAGCTGAGACGGAAGGTAGCCTAGTGGTTAGAGCTTTGGGCCAGTAACAGTTAACTGCCTTGTTCAGGGGCAGAACGAAATATTTTTATCTTGTCAGCTCGGGGATTCAATCCAGCAACCTTTCAGTTGCAACGCTCTAACAGCTAGGCCATCTGCCGCCCCAGCTGTAATCGCTGCCAAAGGTGATTCTAACATGTATTGACTCAGTGGTGTGAATAAATTTGCTAAAATGTCTAAAAACATGTTTTCACTTTATTATTATGGGGTATTGTGTGTAGATGGGTGAGAAAAAATATTTAGAATTCAGGCTGTAACACAACACCATTTCAGTTTAATCGTCACTTGTGTCAGGTACAACTTGTGTACCTAATACAGTGAATTGCTGTCATAGTATCTAGTATCTCTCATAGTAGAATAATAACAGAGTCATGATAATACAACATTAGATCAATAATAACACAAGGATAACCCTGATGAAAAAAGTTTCAAGACAAAGTTTCATACTTATAATTGGATGGAACTACATGAGTTTTCATAACCTACTGTTATATTACACCAAGACAAACCCAGTTGGTCAGATCATCATCAAGTATGCTAGACATTTATAGAATAAATCCAACCTAGTTTGATGTTTCTGTGACAAACGGTAAATTAGTTATTGATTTATACCACTTTAAAATGGCATTTGATAGATTTTGATGTATTTCTATCAAGTCAAAACTGGAATTTTTCATCAAAACAAAAGGTTTGTAAAAGTATGCTAGACATTTATAGAATAAATCATCCCTAGTTTGATGATTCTGTCATTAATCAGTGAAAACCAGTGAAACTGTTTCAGATGCAAAGTGTTAGCCATCCTGATCAGCTTACTTTAGCTAGCAGTAAAACTAACGTAACCGTCAAAAGGTGGCAGATGACGTGTGACGTCCACAGGCGAGCTCTGTCTATACTCCTGCCTATCGCAGGAAGCTCTCTGCCTGCCTTTTGGCGTCCGTTACCTGCCAGTATAAGGTAGAAAAGACGCACGCGCAAGTCATGTCAATGCCTTGCATTGAGTTTGCCGTTTTGAAGGGCTGGAAAAAGGGCTACAGCGAGTCTGCCTTTCTCCCTGGCCTGCTTGCTCATTTTGTACCAGATCACTACACACTTCCCAAATGAAGATGACAAGACACTGCCTACCCTGAATGCATGTCACTGCTACATACAGTAATATTTTTTCTTCATTCATAAAATTAAATCAGTGCATTTTATTTTTACATACAAAACACACACGTTATAATGTATGAACTTGACCAGGTAATTGACCAAATAAACTCCATGTATAGAGTTTTCTGACATATTTTTGAAGTCTATTTTCTAACCTGCAGGTTGTTGGCTGGAGGATAACAGAGGAAAATGGGCGGCCATCATGGATTCCCAGACCCAGACCGGTGCAGCCAAGGGCCCAGTGGACAACATCACCAAGCAGGCCAGGACCAGAGGTGACATAGTGGAGGTCAGTGGATGGGACAGCGTCCTCAACTCTGGGCTGGGGAACAACATTGTTAATCAGAAACAGACAGTTGAACACAAAACAACATCTGAACCTAGTCTCCATGACAACAGACTGGCTGAGACCAGGGCAAGGCGTAGATTTGGTCTCCATGGATGTGGAGGTGTCCGTATACGGCTGGAGAGAACAGACACTGACTCGGCTAGCAATGCTCCGTCCTGCTCCTATAGTTGTGATTCAGACAGACTGATGGCACCTCAGGTTAACCCCCTAACAGGTGCTGCCTTAAGCATGCCTTCTATAGGATCTATCAACTGGAACATGGACCCTGAGACAACACAGACACTCCCTGGCCTTCGTCCTCCTCACACTCTCCTAATGTTAAACCAGACCTCAGACAATGCCAGTGTCTCAACACTTAATGGCTACACAAGCCCATTGACAAATGATAGTAGTAGAGACGGAATCACTAAAGGTGGCAGCACTAAAGAGAAGCGCTTCCCGTGTTCGTTCTGTGGGAAAACCTTCAGTTTCCCCAATCAGGTGAAGATCCACCAGAGGATGCACACAGGGGAAAAACCATTCGGCTGCCACTTGTGCGGGGACAGCTTCTCCTATTTGTCGAGCCTGAAGAGGCACCAGAGAGTCCACACAGGGGAGAAACCATACAGCTGCCCCCAGTGTCAGAAACGGTTCTCCCACCAGCACCACTTGAAGATACACCTGAAGATCCACACAGGAGAGAGGCCGTTTGCCTGTACGCACTGTGGGAAGAGGTTTTCAGAGAGGAGCTACCTCAGGATACACCAGCAGAAAATGCACACTGTCCATGTATAGAGTATTGTGACATGTAATGTAGCTAGTTTGTTTGTAGTTAATAGCTAGTTTGTTTGTAGTTAATTATGTTGGTTGTGGATGTATAAGGAACTGGATGAGGTGAACTGAGGAAAGAATGAGTATGATAAGGCAGAGTAGATGATATGGTGATGGTTGGTGTGATGGTGTCTGTAAAAATGCTTCAATGATGAAAAGGTTGATATTGGTATGTTATTATGAAATAATGATAGTGCCTTAATTGATGTTTACTTGTCATGATGTAGTGAAGATGTGTAATGTGATGTTGAACCTTTTCCAAAGTCTTCTAAAATGTATTTGATCAAAGCGAGTCTACCAGATTTAAGGAAAAGGTCATGAGAAAAGTGATTATACTTGTCACATGTATTGTTTTGTGTAATAAAAGTACTGTACTTCATGTTTGGTGAGTATATGCCCATATTGAAATTATATACAACCTGACTCTGTGGTGACTGACTTAATTTTGTATCATTGCAGGGACTGATTTTCCCTCATCTCAGTTGAACCAAAACATTATACTTCATTCTTAAATCAACACATGGACATTTTTTTATAACTAACTCCAATGGCTCCATATTGTTAGATAAACTATACAGTGCATTCTGAAAGCATTTAGACCCCTGCCCTTTTTCCACATTTTGTGACGTTAGTCTTATTCTAAAATGTATAAAATATCATCAATCTACACAGAATACCCCATAATGACAAAGCAAAAACAGGTTTTTAGAAATGTTTGCTAATTTATTAAATATAAAAAACAGAAATACCTTATTTACATAAGTATTCAGACCCTTTGCTATGAGACTCGAAATTGAGTTCCGCTGCATCCTGTTTCCATTGATCGTCCTTGAGATGTTTCTACAACATGATTGGAGTCCACCTATGGTAAATTCAGTTGTTTTGACATGATTTGGAAAGGCACACACCTGTCTCTATAAGATCCCACAGTTGACAGTGCATGTCAGAGCAAAAACCATGCCATGAGGTTGAAGGAATTGTCCATAGAGCTCAGAGACAGGATTGTGTTGAGGCACAGATCTGGGGAAAGGTACCAAAACATTTTCTTAATTGGAAGAAGTTTGGAACCACCAAGCCTCTTCCTAGAGCTGGCCGCCCGGCCAAACTGGGCAATCGGGGGAGAAGGGCCTTGGTCAGGGAAGTGACCAAGAACTCGATGGTCACTGACAGAGCTCCAGAGTTCCTCTGTGGAGATGGGAGAACCTTTCAGAAGGACAACCATCTCTGCAGCACTCCACCAATCAGGCCTGAATGGTAGAGTGGCCAGACGGAAGCCAGTCCTCATGAAAAGGCAAATGACAGCTCGCTTGGAGTTTGCCAAAAGGCACCCAAAGGACTCTTGGATTAAACCAAGATTGAACTATTTGGCCTGACTGCTAAGCGTCACGTCTGGAGGAAACCTGGCACCATTCCTACGGTGATGCATGGTGGTGGCAGCATCATGCTGTGGGGATTTTTTTCAGTGGCAGAGATTGGAAGACTAGTCAGGATCGAGGGAAATACGAATGAGGCAGATTACAGAGAAATCCTTGATGAAAACCTGCTCCAGAGCGCTCAGGACTTCAGACTGGAGCGAAGGTTCTCTTTCCAACAGGACAATGACCCTAAGCACACAGCCAAGACAACGCAGGAGTGGCTTCGGGACAAGTCTTTGAACCTTATCGAACATCTCTGGAACATCTCTGGAACATCCAACCTGACAGAGCTTGAGAGGATCTGCAGAGAAGAATGGGAGAAACTCCCCAAATACAGGTGTGCCAAGCTTGTAGCATCATACCCAAGAAGACTCAAGGCTGTAATCGCTGCCAAAGGTGCTTCAACAAAGTGCTGAGTAAAGGATCTGAATACTAATGTAAATGTGATATTTCCCCAGAAAATACATTTGCAAAAAAATTTACAACTATTTATTTTTTGTCATTATGGGGTATTGTGTGTAGATTGAAGAGGGAAAAAGTGCCTTGCGAAAGTATTCGGTCCCCTTGAACTTTGCGACCTTTTGCCACATTTCAGGCTTCAAACATAAAGATATAAAACTGTATTTTTTTGTGAAGAATCAACAACAAGTGGGACACAATCATGAAGTGGAACGACATTTATTGGATATTTCAAACTTTTTTAACAAATCAAAAACTGAAAAATTGGGCGTGCAAAATTATTCAGCCCCTTTACTTTCTGTGCAGCAAACTCTCTCCAGAAGTTCAGTGAGGATCTCTGAATGATCCAATATTGACCTAAATGACTAATGATGATAAATACAATCCACCTGTGTGTAATCAAGTCTCCGTATGAATGTACATGCACTGTGATAGACTCAGAGGTCCGTTAAAAGCGCAGAGAGCATCATGAAGAACAAGGAACACACCAGGCAGGTCCGAGATACTGTTGTGAAGAAGTTTAAAGCCGGATTTGGATACAAAAAGATTTCCCAAGCTTTATACATCCCAAGGAGCACTGTGCAAGCGATAATATTGAAATGGAAGGAGTATCAGACCGCTGCAAATCTACCAAGACCTGGCCGTCCCTCTAAACTTTCAGCTCATACAAGGAGAAGACTGATCAGAGATGCAGCCAAGAGGCCCATGATCACTCTGGATGAACTGCAGAGATCTACAGCTGAGGTGGGAGACTCTGTCCATAGGACAACAATCAGTCGTATATTGCACAAATCTGGCCTTTATGGAAGAGTGGCAAGAAGAAAGCCATTTCTTAAAGATATCCATAAAAAGTGTTGTTTAAAGTTTGCCACAAGCCACCTGGGAGACACACCAAACATGTGGAAGAAGGAGCTCTGGTCAGATGAAACCAAAATTGAACTTTTTGGTAACAATGCAAAACGTTATGTTTGGCGTAAAAGCAACACAGCTCATCACCCTGAACACACCATCCCCACTGTCAAACATGGTGGTGGCAGCATCATGGTTTGGGCCTGCTTTTCTTCAGCAGGGACAGGGAAGATGGTTAAAATTGATGGGAAGATGGATGGAGCCAAATACAGGACCATTCTGGAAGAAAACCTGATGGAGTCTGCAAAAGACCTGAGACTGGGACGGAGATTTGTCTTCCAACAAGACAATGATCCAAAACATAAAGCAAAATCTACAATTGAATGGTTCAAAAATAAACATATCCAGGTGTTAGAATGGCCAAGTCAAAGTCCAGACCTGAATCCAATCGAGAATCTGTGGAAAGAACTGAAAACTGCTCTTCACAAATGCTCTCCATCCAACCTCACTGAGCTCGAGCTGTTTTGCAAGGAGGAATGGGAAAAAATTTCAGTCTCTCGATGTGCAAAACTGATAGAGACATACCCCAAGCGACTTACAGCTGTAATCGCAGCAAAAGGTACAAAGTATTAACTTAAGGGGGCTGAATAATTTTGCACGCCCAATTTTTCAGTTTTTGATTTGTTAAAAAAGTTTGAAATATCCAATAAATGTCGTTCCACTTCATGATTGTGTCCCACTTGTTGTTGATTCTTCACAAAAAAATACAGTTTTATATCTTTATGTTTGAAGCCTGAAATGTGGCAAAAGGTCGCAAAGTTCAAGGTGGCCGAATACTTTCGCAAGGCACTGTATATAATCCATTTTAGAATAAGAATGTAACGTAACAAAATGTGGAAAAAGTCAAGGGGTCTGAATACTTTCTGAATGCATTGTATATAGAAACATACACTACTGTTCAAAAGTTTGGGGTCACTTAGAAATGTCCTTGTTTTTGAAAGAAAAGCAAATTTTTGTCGATTAAAATACCATTGATCATAAACACAGTGTAGACCTTGTTAATGTTGTAAATGAATATTGTAGCTGGAAACTGCAGATTATTTATGGAATATCTACATAGGTGTACAGAGGCCCATTATCAGCAACCATCACTCCTGTGTTTCAATGGTACGTTGTGTTAGCTAATCCAAGTTTATCATTTTAAAAGGCTAATTGATCATTAGAAAACCCTTTTACAATTATTTTAGCACAGCTGAACACTGTTGTGCTAATTAAAGAAGCAATAAAACTGGCATTCTTTAGACTAGTTGAGTATCTGGAGCATCAGCATTTGTGGGTTCGATTACAGGCTCAACATGGCCAGAAATAAATAACTTTCTTCTGAAACTCGTCAGTCTATTCTTGTTCTGACAAATTATGGCTATTCCATGCGAGAAATTGCCAAGAAACTGAAGATCTCGTACAACACCGTTGTCACAATCGTCGTTGGAAGCATACTCGGACCAAATTGCAGCTTGATCTGGGTTCCACATATATTGGAGTGAAACGCACAAAAAAACAATAAAGAATACACGACACGTGAAGCTCATGCAGTGCTCACAGGCAACTACACAGAAACAAGATCCCACAAAACACAGTGGGGAAATGGCTGCCTAAATATGATCCCCAATCAGAGACAACGATAAACAGCTGCCTCTGATTGGGAACCATACCAGGCCAACATAGAAACAAAACAACCTAGATAGGAACAACCCCCCTAGTCACACCCCGACCTAACCAAAATAGACAATAAAAAAAGGCTCTCTATGGTCAGGGCGTGACAACTGTGTACTACTCCCTTCACAGAACAGTGCAAACTGGCTCTAACCAGAATAGAAAGAGGAGTGGGAGGCCCCGGTGCACAACTGAGCAAAAGGACAAGTACATTAGAGTGTCTCGTTTGAGAAGCGGATGGCTCACAAGTCCCCAACTGGCATCTTCATTAAATAGTACCTGCAAAACACCAGTCTCAACGTCAACAGTGAAGAGGCGACTCCGGGATGCGACTCTGGGATGCTGATAAACATGGATTAGCTAACACAACGTGCCATGGAATGATGGTTGCTGATAATGGGCCACTGTACGCTTATGTACAGTTGAAGTCGGAAGTTTACATATACAGTGGGGCAAAAAATTATTTAGTGAGCCACCAATTGTGCAAGTTCTCCCACTTAAAAGGATGAGAGAGGCCTGTAATTTTCATCATAGGTACACTTCAACTATGACATATAAAATTAGGAAGAAAAATCCAGAAAATCACATTGTAGGATTTTTTATTAATTTATTTGCAAGTTATGGTGGAAAATAAGTATTTGGTCAATAACAAACGTTTATCTCAATACTTTGTTATATACCCTTTGTTGGCAATGACAGAGGTCAAACGTTTTCTGTAAGTCTTCACAAGGTTTTCACACACTGTTGCTAGTATTTTGGCCCATTCCTCCATGCAGATCTCCTCTAGAGCAGTGATGTTTTGGGGCTGTTGCTGGGCAACACGGACTTTCAACTCCCTCCAAAGATTTTCTATGGGGTTGAGATCTGGAGACTGGCTAGGCCACTCCAGGACCTTTCCAACAAGTCAGTTCATCAAATGTCTGCCATGCTATATCTGCCCTGGTAGGCCACACAAGCTCACAGAACAGAACCTCCCGAGTTCCAAACTGCCTATGGAAGCAACACCAGCATGAAATGTGTTTCCATGGCCAACAGCCGCACACAAGCCTAAGATGGCCATGCGCAATGCCAGTGTCGGCTGGAGTGGTGTAAAGCTCGCCGCAAGTGGACTCTGGATCAGTGGAAACGCGTTCTCTGGAGTGATGATTCACGCTTCACCATCTGGCAGTCCGACTGACAAATCTGGGTTTGGCGGATGCCAGGAGAATTCTAACTGCCCCAATGCATGCTGCTGACTATAAAGTTTGGTGGAGGAGGAATAATGGCCTGGGGCTGTTTTTCATGGTTCGGGCTAGGCCCCTTAGTTCCAGTGAAGGGAAATCTTAATGCTACAGCATACAATGTGACATTCTAATCTAGACTAATCTGTTTCCAACTTTGTGGCAACAGTTTGGGGAAGGCCCTTTCCTGTTTCAGTATACAAAGCGAGGTCCATAAAGAAATGGTTTGTCAAGATCAGTGTGGAAGAACTTGACTGGCCTGCACAGACCCTGAACTCAACCCAATCAAACACCTTTGGGATGAATTGGAACGCTGACTGTGAGCCAGGCCTAATCGCCCAACATCAGTGCCCGACCTCACTAATCCTCTTCTGGCTGAATGGAACCAAGTCCCCGCAGCAATGTTCCAACATCTAGTGGAAAGCCTTCCCAGAAGAGTGGAGGCTGTTATAGCATCAAAGGGGGACCAACTCGATATTAATGCCCATAATTTCGAAATTAGATGTTCGATGAGCAGGTGTCCACATACTTTTGTCCATGTAGTTTACTTAAATCACAGTGTTAGAGATGGGCTTGACTATGGTTTGCATTTTATACTATCATGTCATGTTTCTGTGTGTACAGTAAATACTTTCTTATATACATATTTATATGCTCTTCTCTACTTTTTGTGTTTACAGTCTGCAGTCCATGAGGACCTGCTGATATCTGGTGTTGCTGGCGGGAGAGACTGGACCTCTGAAACAGATGGTCACAAACCTTGGCTCCGGATCAGGACACTGGATCAGGAGCCTTCGCTCTTACTTCCTGAGTTGGAACCAGGATCGAACCACGAGGAACAGAGACTCCACCACCACACAGAACACAACCAGTGGACAAGTAGACTGAACCACCTCAGTCCTGGTGGTCATCAGAGAGACAGAGGCTCCAGTCAGGGATCCAGTCTGCAGCCCAGACCCTTCTCTTTACAGTCTCAGTGCAGGGATGAAGCAGGGCCTGGGGATGATAGAGATAGACCCTCCTGTTCCTATGATACAAACACCACAGTATCCATGATGAACAGAGCAGGTCACCCTGGGCTTCAGCCTTCACAGAGAGTAGTGGGAGACCACCCTGGTGGTAGTCTATCAGCAAGTCTGTCTTCTCCTTCAGAGTCTCGTCTAATGCCTGGTGACTGGGTTCATAGAAAGCCTGGACCTGGGTCTAGCCTTCCTCAGTTACCTCATGGTTACCCCACCAATACAGACAGGGTCAGGATGGGCGTTCACCACGAGAGGTACCTTGCCTACAACACAGCAAATCCCAACAACACCCAAACAATGGCTAGAGGTCAAGGAGGGAGCTCAAATACCCCTGTTTCTACCTTCTCAGGTGTCATTGGGTCACAACGTGGGAGGCCGAGCGTTAGGACCGATGCCAACAAGCCGTACGCCTGCCCCACGTGTGGGAAGTGCTTCGCTGAAGCGTATTATGTGAAGATGCACCAGACTGTTCACACCAAGGAGAGACCCTTCAAGTGTAAACTATGTTACAAGAGCTTCTCCTTCCTGAGTAACCTTATCAGACATAGGAGTGTTCACAACGGGGAGAAATCGTAGCAGTGTGGCTTGAGATGTAAACAGTGGCTATCTGGGAACCATTCTTTAGCTGACATATTATAGTAAGAGGGTAATCAACCACATACCCTTCATTAACTTTTCATTTGAAACAGGCTTGTTTTTAGAGAAGTCGTATTATTTTCTATTCTATTTTCTATTCTGTTCTTGCTAACACCGCTCTTTCTTTCTCTCTGCTTGAAAGATACTGATCATAGGAGATCTGATGTGTAATGTCATAAGAAGTATTTGAAAGAACAGCGAGCATACCCTTTTCATTTAACCACACCCTTTGAGGTATGACGCAAACCTATAAGATCGGTAGGTGAAAACCGGAAGAGATGACTCTGGCACAATGTCGGAAACTGATGTTTTGTTTGAAACTGCTGGCGAGTGAAGATGACAGTGAGAATGAGTGGGTTTCACTGGCAAAAAAGAAAGGAAACAAGAGAAGTAAAATTGTGATGTAAAATAGGAAACTGGTTTTTGGTCGAGGTGAAGGTGAAGGTTTTGGACCAATGGAACCTGGGAGATCCGTTTGAAGTCTCCATAAATGTCATGGATGTGTTGGGTGTCAGTGAGTCAGAAGAAGTGGGCTTATTTCGATTTTTTGGTGTGTGTCGAGACATGATCAGGTGTCTCGGTCAATGAGAGAACACTTGAAATAGGCAAGATGGCGGCGTACACATTGTTGGATTACTTCATGGAGCGCAAAAAAAGTATTTATTTTAATAACAGATCATTTTCATCTGAATTCAAACGGACCCCTTGCAACTGCACACAAGACATTTTATGGGACTCCTGTTTCCACGAATCGAGGACGAAGGCAATATCACCAAACTAAAGTTGGTCGAAAATGATCTGTGCTACACCAAACAGTACTTATCCTGTAACACCCATTAATGGATACCAAAAGTTTTGGGATAAATCACATCTGGTGTAACAATCTGTAGCTTAGGCAGTACAAGGAATCCTGTACCCTGAACCTGTGTAGGGATTTGATTTGGATTGGACTGTGAGTGACTGAAGAAGTGGGATGGTTTTGATTGATCTATATTGCTATTTAGTGTATTGTCGTTTCTACCCCCCCTCCTTCTTTCCCGCAATAGCTTCTAGAGGGTTCACACAGGGGGAAAACCCTAAAGTTGCCACCAGCACCACCTTTAGATGTACCTGAAGGTCCACATGGGAGAGAGACTGTAAGCCTGTACGCACTGCAGGAAGAGGTTCTCAGAGAGGAGCTACCTCAGGATACACCAGCAGAAAAATCATCCCACTCTATATCGTAGAAAGTCACCATTCCACTCGATAGCTTCTGACGTTTAGATCAAACTCTTCATTAAAGACAAAGATTCATTTTCGTTGTTGTCAGCAGAAAATATCATTTGGTATAATAAGAGTAACAGATTTCAGTGTTGAACATTTCTGGGTAGGATATTGCATCCAGACACTTATTGTGTTTGTACTGTGTAGGCTGAATGATGTTCACAAATTCATTTTTACTACTTCCATTCAACTACTTAATTTTTTCCAAAAGACACTTTTAATGAGAAAATGAACGCAGTTTATCAAGTTCATGCAGTTGTTTTGTTTAGACTCGTGGATGTGTGGTTCTATTGCCAATACTCGTTTCAATGTGTCACTATGGGATTTGCTCGGGGGTGGATTATTTGTTTGAAATCTCCAATCACACAGCATTTGTTGGAGACAGAGAAGTCGAGTGGCGCCCACTGGTCAACAAGAATTATCCCTCACCTTGGTAGCCCCTCGATGACCAGGGAAACTCTGGTTAGCGGAGATCAGTCTCCTGCTTTACATCGAGCCCTGGCAACTACTGTTACGCAGGGATCTTTTGACCCAGGCGAACTGAGAGATTTTCCACCCTCACCCAGAAACCATGGCCCTCTGGGCCTGGCCTGTGAGAGGGTACATCTGAATGTGACAGGCTTGCCTCTCTGAGTCATTGAGGCTATCCAGAATGCAAGAGCCCCTTCTACACGTTCACTGTATGGAAACAAATTATGCGTTTTTGATGAATTGGTGAGACCAAAAACAGATTATTCCTTACCAATGCTCTGTATCCGAGGTTTTATGCTTCTCGCAGGACTTTTTGGACATAGACCTTGACAGTGGAGAACGCCTTCCCTATCTAGCCACTATCTCGGGCCGTGTCATATAGGCTTCGACAACAACACAGTAGGAAACACCCTCTGTTGTGTTGTTTCATGAAGGGAGCTCGTCGCTTATGCCCAGTCTCCAAGCCTTCAGCCCCGTCTTGGGGTCTGTCTTTTGTGCTTGAGGCGATTTCACAGCAACCTTTTGAGCCGACTTGAAAACTTAGTTGAAAAATCTCTCCTTCAAGATGGCTTTGCTGATTGCCCTTACATCCGAGCATTGTCAGTCCACCATTCGTGCCTACAGTTTGCCCCGGGGTTATCCAAGGTAACATTGTTACCCAACCCTGCCTTTATGCCGAAGGTCAGCAGCAATTACAATTGTCTCGCCCTGGAGCTTATGGCTTTCCGCCCGCCACCCTTCACTTATATGGAAGAAGAGCAGCTCCACCGTTTATGTCCAGTACGTGCTTTATGCATCTACTTAGATAGAACGAGAGCATGGAATAAGAGTGACCAACTCTTCATCTTGGGCATCCCCCTGTAAGTGCTGATCTAGAATCAGATTTGCCTTTTAAATCATAATGAATAAGACTATTTAGACAGGTGTGGACCTGATCCTCGATCAGCACTCCTACTTGGACTCTTTGTGGATACAGGCCAGGGTCTTCAATCATTTTAAGTGTGGGACCACACCTTTGAATTATCAAACCATTTAAAGTGTCAAGTAATCAAATCGACTTACATGTTTGCATAGTATCAAATGAACGAAGACGTTTTGCATAGTATCAAATCAACTAACATGATGTTCTCAGAGGGGAGTTACCTCAGGACACACCAGCAGAAAATGCACACGGCCCATGTATAGAGTGATATGTAGTACTAGTTTGTTTATTTGTAGTTCATTCTGGTGGATTTGGATGTGGTAGGGAACTGGAAGAGGTGAACTGAGGAAATAATGAGTATGATGAGGCAGAGTAGATGATATGGTGATGGTTGGTGTGATGGTGTCTGTACAAATGCTTCACTAATGAAGAGTGACAACTGTGTCCCTTTTGGTTGAGACTGGTGTTTTATAGTGAGATAATGATAGTGCCTTAATTCATGTTTACTTGACATGAAGTAGTGAAGCTGTGTGTAATGTAATGTTGAACCTTTTCCAAAGTATTCAAAAAGGAATTCTATCAAAGTGAGGGTACCAGATTTACAGAAAAGGTAGTGTTACCATAGTGTCACGTATCGGTTTGTGCAATAAAAGTACTGTACTTCATGTTATGTGAGTGTATGACCATTTTGTCTAAATTAAATCCAAAATTGACTCTGTGCTGACTGACTGCGTTTCCCTTCTCTCAGTCGAACCAAAACACTGTACTTAATTATTGAAACGACACATATGGAGAAAATATATCATAATAAACTCACCTGACTGTGGTTAACATTTTCTAATAGGTCATGTTTCTGTGAGTACAGCAACCACTTATTTAAACCTTTATATGCTCTTCTGTACAATTTGCGTTTACAGTCTGCAGTCCATGAGGGCCTGATGATATCTGGTGTTGCTCGCCACAGTCTCAGTGCAGGGTTGGAGCAAGGAATGGGACTGAAAGAGATAATCCCTCGTGTTCCTATGACACAAACACCACAGGGTCCACGATGAACAGAGCAGGTCAGAGCAGGTCACCCTGAGTGGTGGCAGACCCCCCCCCCTGGTGGTAGTCTTTCAGCAAGTCTGTCTTCTCCTTAAGCGTCTTGTCTAATGTGTAGTACCTAGTGTGTAATTCAGCCCGCAATCCCAACAACACCCAAACAATGACTAGAAATCAAGGAGGGAGCTCAAACACTGACCACCTGAGAGTGGTGGCTCCTGCTTCTACCTCCTCAGGGTGACGTGGGAGGCCGAGCATTACGACGGACTCCGACAAGCCGTATGCCTGCCCACGTGTGGGAAGCGCTTTGCTAAGACAAAATATGTGAAGCAGCACCAGACTGTCCCCACCAAGAAGAAGCCCTTCAAGTGTTTCTCCTTTCTGAGTATCCCTATGAGACATAGGAGTGTCCACAATGGGCACTGGGTAGTAGGTAGGAGTTGCCCTTAATCAGATATTTTGTCACCCTCCCCTCTATTAACTTTCACCATATCTGTTTATTATTGTTATGAATCTCCCATGGCTGTTGCAAACATTGTCACTTACTTACAATAATTTACTTACTCAGCCACACAAGTCACACACTCAAATTTGACTGTATTTATACTGATGTACATTCACATATTTATTTGGACAGTGAAGCTAAAACGTTTAATTTGGATCTATACTTGGGCATTTTGGATTTGAGATCAATGTTTCATTAGGCGACAATACAGAATGACACCTTTTATTTGAGGGTATTTTCATACATCTGTTTTACCGTTTAGAAAGGAATTACTTTATGTCTCTAAACCCCCATTTGAAGGTGTCATACAGTGCATTCGGAAAGTATGTTTGTCTGTGGAGATTGCATGGCTGTGTGCTCGATTGTATACACATGAAAGCAACGGGTGTGGCTGAAATAGCCGAATCCACTAATTTGAAAGGGTGTCCACATACGTTTGCATATAAAGTGCATTCAGACCCCTAGACTTTTTCAAAATGTTGTTACGTTACAGCCTTATTCTAAAGTGGATTATATCGTTTTTGACTCATCAATCTATACACAATACCCCATAATGACAAAACAGGTTTTTAGAAATGTTTGATAATTTATTACAAATATTACATTTACATAAGAATTCAAACCATCTACTCAGTACTTTGTTGAAGCACATTTGGTAGTGATTACAGCCTCAAGTCTTCTTAGGTATTACACTACAAGCTTGGCATACCTGTATTTGGGGAGTTTCTCCCATTCTTCTGTGCTCTGTCAAGTTGGATGGGGCTCGTCGTTGCACAGCTATTTTCAGGTCTCTTCAGAGATGTTCGAGCGGGTTTAAGTTATGGCTCTGGCTGGGCCACTCAAGGACATTCAGAGACTTGACCCAAAGCCACTCCTGTGTTGTCTTGGTTGTTTGCTCAAGGTTCTTGTCCTGTTGGAAGGTGAACCTTTGCCCTAGTCTGTCCTGAGAGCTCTGGAGCAGATTTTCATCAAGAATCTCTTTGTACTTTGCTCCGTTCATCTTTCCCTTGATCCTGACTAGTCTCCCAGTCCCTGCCTCTGAAAAACATCCCCACAGCATGATGCTGCCACCGCCATGCTTCACATAAGGATGGTGCCAGGTTTCCTCCAGGTGTGACGTTTGGCATTCAGGCCAAAGAGTTCAATCTTGGTTTCATCAGACCAGTAACCTTTAGGCACCTCTTGGCAAAATCCAAGCGGGCTGGCATGTGACTTTTACTGAGGAGTGTCTTCAGTTTGACCACTCTACCATAAAGGCCTGATTGGTGAAGTGCTGCAGAGATGGTTGTCCTTCTGGAAGGTTCTCCCGTCGCCACAGAGCAACTCTAGAGCTCTGCCAGAGTGGCCATCGGGTTCTTGGTCACCTCCCTGACCAAAGCCCTTCACCCCCGATTGCTCAGTTTGGCCTGGCGGCCAGCTCTTGAAAGAGTCTTGGTGGTTCCAAACTTCTTCCATTTAGGAATGATGGAGGTCATTGTGTTCTTGGGGATCATCAATGCTGCAAAAATGTTTTGGTACCCTTCCCCAGATATGTGCCTAGACACAACCCTGTCTCGGAGCTCGACGGACAATTCCTTCAAACTCAAGGTTTGGTTTTTGCTCTGACATGTACTGTCAACTGTGGGACCTCCTATAAACAGGTGTTTGCCTTTCCAAATCATGTCCAATCCATTGAATTTACTACAGGTGGACTCCAATCCAGTTGTAGAAATGTCTGAAGGAGGATCAATGGAAACAAAATGCACCTGAGCTCAATTTCGAGTCTCATAGCAAAGGGTCTGAATACTTAGGTAAATAAGGTATTTCTGTTTTATTTAAAAAAAAAATTTAGCCAAAATTTTTACAAATAAAATCTGTTTTTGCTTTGTCATTATGGGGTATTGTGTGTAGGTTGATGAGGATGTTTTATATTTTTCATACATTTTAAAATAAGGCTGTAACGTAAAAACAAAATGTGGAAAAAGTGAAGGGGTCTGAATACTTTTCCCGAATGCACTGTACATTTACAGAAAAGTGTTACCATAGTGAGAAGTTATTCTACATGTCACATGTATTGTTTTGTGCAATACGAGTGCTGTACTTCAAATTATCTGTGTATGACCATTTTGTTGAAATTAAATACTAAATTGACTCTGTGCTGCTGACTGACTATTTTTGTGTCATTACAGGGACTGAGTTTCCCTTTTGTCAGTCGAACCAAAATTCTTGAATCAACACATGGATTTTATGTAATAATAAACCCCAATGGCTCCATATTGTTAGGTACTTGAGTCAGTGTTAGAGATGGGCTTGACTGTGGTTAACATTTATAATATCCTGTCTCTCTGTGTACAGCAAAGAGTTTTTCATATAAACCTTTATGCTTTTCTGTTCAATTTGTGTTTACAGTCTGCAGTCCATGCAGAAAAAAGTAGTATTTGGTCAATTTCCACAAGCGCGTGGCTAAACTTCTCAGCTGTTTTGGTTCAACCAATCATTAGAGTGTTTTTGTTTGACCCAAGCGAACATGACCAAAGCCATGACTGAAACAGGAATTAATTTACCCTGGATATTTACAAATAAGTGTGATATTTGAGGCTCTCTGTCACTAAGTGATTGAACAATATACACCTGGGTTGGGCTCAATTCGAATTGAAGGCAATCATTTCAGGAAGTAACCTGAAATTCCAATTCAATGTTTGAAAAAACAGCATCCATTTTCCATTACTTCTCAAACTGAAAATGAGAAGCCATTTATGTCAAAAGTAACACAAAAAATATATATATTTTAAATTCAAATCCCTTCCTGAATTGACTGACTGCAATTCAAATTGAGCCCAACCCTGGTGTACACACACCATGTTATGATGTCAGTTTGTGAGTGTGTGACATGGGGATTAGAATAGATGTTTATTTCGACATTATAAAGAAAACCTTTCATAAACAATGGCAAAGCTGCCATGTTGATCTGAGCCTTGCTGTTGGAAAAACACATTAGTTCGCAGATACGCCTCCCCCTGACTTAACTCATCGACGTTCGTCAACTTATATCTGTGGTGCTGCTTGTGGCAACATCTCGCTGAATCTACCTTTAAAATATGAAGTCAATTTATACACCACCAAACTTAGTTGGAAGTGTTTTTGAGAAAATTGCGGCTTGCAGTGCAACCATCCATTTAAAGTCTCCCAGTTTTCACCCCACACAGTAGGTGGCAGCAATACAACTTTTTGGTGCAGTCCAACTTGAAGAAGGAAACAGAAGGGAAAATCTGTACTGGAGATAGTGTCATATAATGGAAACAGAAGGGAAAATCTGTACTGGAGATAGTGTCATATAATGGAAACAGAAGGGAGGCGGTTATGTTGTTTAGGGTGAGATTAGGGCGTCCTGGATTAAATTGATAGGGAAACATGGAAGAGGAAACGGTTGAACATGTATTATTATTTTGTGAAATGTATGATGTAAAAAAGGAGAGGTGTTTGACAGGGCCAATCAAATTTTATTGGTCACATACACATATTTCACGGATGTTGGTGCGGGTGTAGCGAAATGCTTGTGTTCTTAGCTCCAACAGTGCATCTAACAATTCACAACAATACAAAAAAATCTAAAAGTAAAGGAATGGAATTGAGAAATAAATATTAGGATGACCAGTGTCAGAGTGGCATTGACTAAAATACAGTAGAATAGAATACAGTATATACATATGAAATTAGTAAATCTGAACGTAAACATTATTAAAGAGACCAGTGATTCCATATATATATATATATATATATGAGCAGCAGCCTGAGTGACGCTATTTAACAGTGATGGCCTTGAGATAGAAGCTGGTTTTCAGTCATTCTGTCCCAGCTTTGATGCACCTGTACTGACCTCGCCTTCAGTAAGGTAGCGGGGTGAACAGGACGTGGCTCGGGTGGTTGATGTCCTTGATGATCTTTTTGCCCTTCCTGTGACATTGGGTGCGGCTGTTATTGTCCTGGAGGGCAGGCAGTGTGCCCCCCAGTGGTGCGTTGGGCAGACCGCACCACCCTCTGGAGAGCCCTGTGGTTGTGGGCGATGCAGTTGCAGTGCCAGACGGTGATACAGCCCGACAGCATGCTCTCAATTAGGCATCTGTAAAAGTTGAGGGTATTAGGTGTCAAGCCAAATTTCTTCAGCCTTCTGAGGTTGAAGAGGCGCTGTTGCGCCTTCTTCACCACACTGTCTGTGTGGGTGGACCATTTCAGATTGTCAGTGATGTGTACGCCGAAGAACTTGAAACTTTTCACCTTCTCCACTGCAGTCCCATTTTGGGTGGGGGTGATGGAAGTAGGAAGGTTTGTAGGGAATTATTTTATTTGATTATAAATGTAGGGTTAGTTAAGATAGTATAGTGGAATAGATATGTCGTAACGGTCTCACACTCCAGTACAGTAGGTGGCGGTGTATGCACATGGCAGTTGGTTGCGATTCTCGAATAAAACTTAAAATAAGAAAAAAAGAAAACAGAACTGAAAAGCCTTTTTTTGTTGTTATTATTTAGTTTATTAACTAACACCCTGGAATTCAAAATATGATCAATTTAAATTCACCGCATCGCGTTGGAAACAGGACTTGGTTGATAGATGTTATCTAGGTAACGCTAGCTAGTTGTTAACGGCTAACGTTAGCCAACAATGGATAACTGTATGGTTTTTCACACTCAAATAGCCTCCGTCGTGGAGGTGCTAGCGAATGCAGCCGTGGCAGAGATCTGTAAACTCGTAGACGACGACTATGCAGTGTTTCGTTTGGAAATAACTCAAAGCCAGAAAGAAAACAGGGCATTGCGTAGGAAACTACAGCTACTGGAACTGAAGGTGGCACGGGAGCGCGCAGAGAGGACAATGCAAGAACGCGTCCTCGGCAGTCGTCCCAGTAGTGTCAAGATCCTCGACCGATACAGAGCGATGGCAAGAGGTAAATGTAGCAGGAGACTGCGGGACCTGTCGCTCCCTTCCTCTCTGCGCTTGTGTGGCTTTAGATGTGTCAACCCCACCTATCTTGGTCAGTTTTAGGATAGTATGCAATAATTCCCCTGATTACTTAGCTATCTTGCCACAGACACAATATCATATTCTAACCAGATTCTTGATTTACTGCGTTTACTATTATTTACTCAATGAAAACATGCCTGGAACATAATACATTTATCAATAAATAGTATATCAATAAGTTATGAGAAGCATTACCTTACATCCTTGCCAATTTTAGACAGTGTCAAAACGGTCAATAGTATACAATATAGTGTTGAACATTAGCTAACCCGACCACCTCTTTCCCCCCAATCACTCTCTCAGGTGAAGGACATCTCACTGGAGGCCACAGGAGCTTTGTGAAGCCAGCGGGACACAATACAAGGAGTGATGACCAACCAATCACTGTTGATGAGGGGAGTGGAACCTCAACCCAGAACATTATCACGATAGAGGTTAGTGTAATAGTGTTATGTAAAAAATTACAGTTACTTTGTAAGTCAAATGTGGACGGTTTATTTCAAAGGCTCCCCTCAGCTATTCACTTGCTTACATTTACATCCTAATTTATCTGCCATAGGAGAGCTTGTGAGACTTCCCTTTGACATTGTTATCCAATTCAACCAATGTACTGATAGTAATGTCCTCTCTTCTTGTGTCAGTCTGCAGATGCAGAGGCTGCAGATCCTGGAGTCAAACTGGAGAGGTCTGGAGGAGAGGAGGACCTGCGGCACAGCAGAGACATCCAGACTGGAGCAGCATCTGGAGTGGCGCCCCCTGTAGCCACGGAGGACCTCACCACCGCCGCTGCGCTCCAGGCCAGGAACCGTTGCAGCATCACGGAGGTCAGTCGAATGCTCTCCGACACAAAGACTTTAACTGTAACACACAGGCTCTTACACACACGATATGAACACAGATCAGAGCCAAAGAGACGAGGGCCACCAGTCTGACCTCCTGATCCTGGTTTCTACTACTTACTGGTGATTCATCAGAGCCAGAGGATGGTTTATTTCCGTGGAGATGGTGATGCGTTAGACACTCGCGGTGATGATCTGTTTTGTTCTTACGCTACAGAGATGGTCCCTGGAAACATATCATTGGGTTTAGAGAGACAGACTGATCTGTCTAGAGGGGACTGGAACTGGTACATTTCTGTATGGACCTCGCTTAGTGCACGGGGGCATTGTCATTCTGAAACAGGAAAGGGCCTTCCCCAAACTGTTGCCACAAAGTTGGAAGCACAGAATCATCTTGAATGTCATTGCATGCTGTAGCGTTAAGATATCCCTTCACTGAAACTAAGGGGCCTAGCCCGAACCTTGAAAAAATAGCCCCAGACCATTATTCCTCCCCCACCAAACTTTACAGTTGGCACTATGCATTTGGGCAGGTAGCGTTCTCCTGGCATCCGCCAAACCCAAATTCGTCCGTCGGAGTGCCAGATGGTGAAGCGTGATTCATCACTCCAGAGAACGCGTTTCCACTGCTCTAGAGTCCAATGGCGGCGAGCTTTACACCACTCCAGCTGACGCTTGGCATTACCCATGGTGATCTTAGGCTTGTTTGCGGCTGCTCGGCCATGAAAACCCATTTCCAGACAAACAGTTCTTGGGTTCTGACCAGATTCTTGAGGCAGTTTGGAACTCGGTAGTGAGTGTTGCAACTCGCTGCTGAGCTGCTGTTGCTTGTAAACGTTTCTACTTCACAATAACAGCACTTACAGTTGACCGGGAGGCTCTAGCAGGGCACTCTTACGTAGGTGTCATAACCAGCCATAAAATAACGCAAAACATGTCTCAACAGGTCTAAAAATGTGTTATGACCATATTATAACAGGTTATGACCGTGTTATGACACTGGGTGTCAAGTGAAGTGTTACCAAAAATCCTTCTTTACCTTGTCTCCTCCACTTCATCTACACTGATTGAAGTGGATTTAACAAGTGACATCAACAAGGTATCATACCGTTCACCTGCATTCACCTGGTCAGTTTATGTCATGGAAAGAGCAGGTGTTCATAATGTTTGGTATACACTCAGTGTATAAGGCACGTAAAGCCTAAAAGTCTGTTTCATATTGTGTATCTGATGTTCGCAAATTTTCCAAAGACACTTTTTTTAATGAGAAAATGAAGGCAGTTCATTCACTTCAGGCAGATATTTTTGTTGAGACATGACAAGTATGTGTGGTTTTCATGTGGTGTATTTAAAACTTGTTTGTTCAATGAACACAAAATGGGACTTTTCATTCTAAGACTTTGATTGAGACTCGCGTTAGCATACATCACATCTGATCTCACCCTATTCTGCAAACACACAACAGTGCTTTATAACCAATATACACTTAGTCCACAAAACATTAGGAAAACCTGCTATTTCCATGGCATAGAATGACCAGGTGAATGCAGGTAAAAGCTATGATCCCTTATTGATGTCACCTATTAAATCCACTTCAATCGGTGTAAATGAAGGGGAGGAGACAGGTTAAAAAATATTTTTAAGCTTCGAGACAATTGAGACATGGATTGTGTATGTGTGGATGGGCAAGACAAAATATTTAAGTGCCTTTGTATGGGGTATGGTAGTAGGTGCCAGGTGCACCCGGTTTGATTGTGTCAAGAACTGCAACACTGCTTGATTTTTCACGCGTGTATCAAGAATGGAACACCACCCAAAAGGACATCCAGCCAACTTGACACAACTTTGGGAAGCATTGGAGTTAACATGGGCCAGCAACCCTGTGGAACGCTTGACACCTTGTAGAGTCCATGCCCCGATGAATTGTATTTGGAAGGTGTTCCTAATGGTTTGTACACTCACCAAATATACCTACAAATACCCATACACTATACACTAGTCAGGTTTGTCTGATGATTACTTGACTCATCATTGCTGACCTTTTACCCACAACATCATATTTATGTCCACCATGACGGGTTTAACATCAATTAAGTCATTCTCTAACTACAGTATAGGACTCAAACATAGTGGGGATGGGTAAACACTCCATGTTTAAAGTGTTTATTATCTGTGTGTGTACGTACCTGAGGGAGTGTATGTCTGTGTAATCTGTATCAGCTGTCTCTTCCAGGAGGAGGGTCTAGAGGTGTTGCTGGTGAAGGAGGAGGGGTGTGAGGAGGTTCTGGGGAACCCTGAGGGGAACATGGTCATGGAGGACAACCAGACTACACCTCCTCCTGAATCCACAGAGGAACCAGCTGAGCAGCACAGGACCACACACAGTCTCACTGAGGTGAGCCCACTGTGAACTACTGGCTGAATGGTATTAGGTCAGGGCCCATATCCACAAAGCCTCTCAGAGTAGGAGTGCTGATCTAGGATCAGTTTAGCCTTTTAGATCATAATGAATAACATATGTAAAGATCCTAGATCTGCATTCCTACTCTGAGAATCTTTGTGGATACGGGCCCAGGTCTTGACCATACCTTTGAATTATAAAACTATTAAAGAGTGTCAAGTAATCAAATGAACTAACATACTGTAGTTCTCATAGCAATCCATTATTGCCCAATCGTAATCACTCTTCTTTCACCCCAGCTGCCAAACTAACCCTGATTCAGATGACCATCCTACCCATGCTCCATAACAGGGTGCTGATATCAGATTTCTTGATCCAACATCCTCTCACTCTGTATCTCTTACAGTCAGTAGACATGGAGGATGGGAAGCCTGATCTGCTGCTGGTCAAAGAGGAGACGATAGAAGACGAACCAGAGAGCATTGATCTGCTGAGTGGACTAAAGATGGGGGAGCAAGGTAAGGGAGAAATACATATAGCCTCCATACAGTAATAGATCTTCAATGGGAATAGTGATGCATCTGGCTATGTGTTCTTATTTTTCTTCATTCATAAAATGAAATCATTACAACTTGTATTTCCATACAAAAACACACATTATAATGTATGAACTGGACCTGGTAATTGATGAAAGAAAATACATATGTAGAGTTCTCTGCCATGTTTATAAAGTCTATTTTGTAACCTCTTCCTGCAGGTGATTGGCTGGAGGCTAACAGAGGAGACTGGGCAGCCATCTTGGATTCCCAGACTCAGACGGGTGCAGCCAAGGGCCCCGGGGACGAAAACATTGAGCAGGCCAGGACCAGAGGCGACATGGCTGAGGTCAGTGGCTGGGACCGCATCCTCAACTCTGGGCTGGGGAATAAAACTGTTAACCAGAACCAGACAATGGAACACAAAACAACATCCTAATTTAGTCTCCATGACAACAGACTGGCTGAGACCAGAGTGAGGCGTAGAATTGGTCTGCAGGGTTGGGGAGGTGTCCGTATGTGGCGGGAGAGAACAGACACAGACTAGCCTAGCGATGCTCCGTCCTGCTCCTATAGTTGTGATTCAGAGAGACTGATGGCACCTCAGGTTAACCCCCTAACAGGTGCTGCCTTCAGCCTGCCTTCTATAGGATCTATCAACTGGAACATGGTCCCTGCGACAACACAGACACTCCCTGGCCTTCGTCCTCGTCACACCTTCCTAATGTTAAACCAGACCTCAGACAATGCCAGGGCCTCAACACTAAATGGCTACACAAGCCCATTGACAAATGAGAGTAGTTGAGACGGAACAGGTGGATATCCACCAGAGGATACACACGGAGGAGAAACCGTTCAGCTGCCACTTGTGCCGGGCCAGTTCCTCCCACTCATCCAGGCTGTAGAGGCACCAGAGGGTCCACACAGGGGAGAAATCCTACAGCTGCCCCCAGTGTGAGAATCAAATCAAATGTATTTATGAAACCTTTTTTACAGGGTGTGACTAAGTACTTATACAGAAACTCAGCCTAAAACCCCAGGGTTTAGAGCTTGAGGTAGTCACCTCATACAAGTACTTGGTAGTATGGCTAGACGGTGCACTGTCCTCCTCTCAGCACATATCAAAGCTGCAGGCTAAAGTTAAATATAGACTTGGTTTCCTTTATCGTAATCACAATTTTTTCACCCCAGCTGCCAAACTAACCCTGATTCAGATGACCATCCTACCCATGCTAGATTACGGAGACGTAATTTATAGATCGGTAGGTAAGGGTGCTCTCGAGCGGCTAGATGTTCTTTACCATTCGGCCATCAGATGTGCCACTAATGCTCCTTATAGGACACATCACTGTGTAAGCTAGTCATCTCTGTTTACCCGTCGCAAGACCCACTGGTTGATGCTTATTTTTAAAACCCTCTTAGGCCTCACGCCCCCCTATCTGAGGTATCTACTGCAGCCCTCATCCTCCACATACAACACCCGTTCTGCCAGCCATTCTGTTAAAGGTCCTCAAAGCACACACATCCCTGGGTCACTCCTCTTTTCAGTTCGCTGCAGCTAGCGTCTGGAACGAGCTACAACAAACACTCAAACGGGACAGTTTTATCTCAATCTCTTCATTCAAAGACTCAATCATGGACACTCTTACTGACAGTTGTGACTGCTTTGTGTGGTGTATTGTTGTCTTTACCTTCTTGCCCTTTGTGCTGTTGTCTGTGCCCAATAATGTTTGAACCATGTTTTGTGCTGCTACCATGTTGTGTTGCTACCATGTTGTTTTGTTGTGTTTCTACCATGCTGTGTTGTCATGTGTTGCTGCCTTGCTATGGTGTCGTCTTAGGTCTCTCTTTATTTAGTGTTGTTTCTCTTGTTGTGATGTGTGTTTTGTCGCATATTTATATACGCCTTTTGGTAGGTTGTCATTGTAAATAAGAATTTGTTCTTAACTGACTCGCTTAGTTAAATAAAGATTAAATACAAAATAATTAAATAAAAGCCAGGAACTTAGGAAGAAACCTAGAGAGGAACCAGGGCCTGAGGAGTAGGCAGTCCTCTTCAGGCTGTGCCAGGTGGAGATTATAAGAGTACACGGCCATTAAGGCCAGATTGTTCTTCAAGATGTTAAAACATTCAAATCAAAGTTTATTTGTCACGTGTGCCAAATACAACCTTACAGTGAAATGCTTCCTTACAGGCTCTAACCAATAGTGCAAAAAAGGTATTAGGTGAACAATAGGTAAGTAAAGAAATAAAAACAACAGTAAAAAGACAGTAGCGAGGCTATATACAGTAGCGAGGCTATAAAAGTAGCGAGGCTACGTACAGACATTGGTTAGTCAGGCTGATTGAGGTAATATGTACATGTAGATATGGTTAAAGTGACTATGCATATATGATGAACAGAGAGTAGCAGTAGCGTAAAGAGGGGTTGGCGGGTGGTTGGTGGCGGGACACAATGCAGATAGCCTGGTTAGGTAATGTGCGGGAGCACTGGTTGGTCGGGTCAATTGAGGCCATATGTACATGAATGTATAGTTAAAGTGACTGTGCATATATGATAAACAGAGAGTAGCAGCAGCATAAAAGAGGGGTTGGGGGGGGCACACAATGCAAATAGTCTGGGTAGCCATTTGATTACCTGTTCAGGAGTCTTATGGCTTGGGGGTAAAGACTGTTGAGAAGCTTTTTTGTCCTAGACTTGGCACTCCGGTACTGCTTGCCATGCGGTAGTAGAGAGAACAGTCTATGACTGGGGTGGCTGGGGTTTTTGACCATTTTTAGGGCCTTCCTCTGACACCGCCTGGTGTAGAGGTCCTGGATGGCAGGCGGGCTTAGCCCCATGTGATGTACTGGGCCGTACGCACTACCCTCTGTCGTGCCTTGCGGTCGGAAGCCGAGCAATTGCCGTACCAGGCAGTGATGCAACCAGTCAGGATCTCTCGATGTTGCAGCTGTGGAACCTTTTGAGAATCTCAGGACCCGTGCCAAATCTTTTTAGTTTCCTGAGGGGGAATAGGCTTTGTCGTGCCCCCTTCACAACGGTCTTGGTGTGCTTGGACCTTTCTAGTTTGTTGGTGATGTGGACACCAAGGAACTTGAAGCTCTCAACCTGCTCCACTACAGCCCCGTTAATGAGAATGGGGGCGTACTTGGTCCTCCTTTTCCTGTAGTCCACAATAATCTCCTTAGTCTTGGTTACGTTGAGGGATAGGTTGTTATTCTGGGCACCACCCGGCCAGGTCTCTGACCTACTCCCTATACGCTGTCTCGTTGTTGTCGGTGATCAGGCCTACCACTGTTGTGTCGTCTGCAAACTTAATGGTGTTGGAGTCGTGTCTGGCCATGCAGTTGTGGGTGAACAGGGAGTACAGGTGGGGACTGAGCACGCACCCCTGGGGGGCTCCAGTGTTGAGGATCAGCGCGGCAGATGTGTTGCTACCTACCCTTACCACCTGGGGGCGGCCCATCAGGAAGTCCAGGATCCAGTTGCAGAGGGAGGTGTTTAGTTCCAGGATCCTTAGCTTAGTGATGCGCTTTGAGGGTACTATGGTGTTGAACGCTGAGCTATAGTCAATGAATAGCATTCTCACATAAGTGTTCATTTTGTCCAGATGGGAAAGGGCAGTGTGGAGTGCAATAGAGACTGCATCATCTGTGGATCTGTTTTTGCGGTATGCAAATTGGAGTGGGTCTAGGGTTTCTGGGAAAATGGTGTTGATGTGAGGCATTACCAGCCTTTCAAAGCACTTCATGGCTACGGACGTGAGTGCTACGGGTCTATAGTCATTTAGGCAGATTGCCTTTGTGTTCTTGGGCACAGGGACTATGGTGGTCTGCTTGAAACATGTTGATATTACAGACTCAATCAGGGACATATTGAAAATGTCAGTGAAGACACCTGCCAGTTGGTCAGCACATGCCCGGAGCACATGTCCTGGTAATCCATCTGGCCCCGCAGCCTTGTGTATATTGACCTGTTTAAAGGTCTTACTCACGTTGGCTACGGAGAGCGTGATCACGCAGTCGTCCGGAACAGCTGATGCTCTGACCAGCAGGGTCAAATAATAATCACAGTGGTTGTGCAACAGGTCAGCACCTCAGGATAAAATGTCAGTTGGCTTTTCATAGCCGAGCATTCAGAGGTCGAGACAGCAGGTGCGGGGGATAGTGAGAGAGAGGGTCGAAAACAGCAGGTCCGGGACAGGTTAGCACGTCTGGTGAACAGGTCAGGGTTCCATAGCCACAGGCAAAACTGCATGACCAGGTGGACTGGGAAAGGGGACAGCCAGCAGTCATCAGGTGAGGTAGTCCTGAGGCATGGGAGAATTAGAGGGAGCATAATTCATACAGGACAAGACAGGATAATTTCACCAGACAGACTGACCCTAGCACCCCAGCACAGACTATTGCAGCATAGATACTGGAGGTTAAGGTGGGGCGGGGGGCTCAGGGGACACTGCGGCCCTGTCCAACGGTACCCCCGGACAGGGCCAACCAGGCAGGATAAAACCCTGACCACTTTTCCAAAGCACAGCCCCCACACCACTAGAGGGATATCAACAGACCACCAACTTACTACCCTGACACAAAGGCTGAGTATAGCCCACAAGATCTCCTCCACCGCAGAGGGGGCGCATAACCGGACAGAAAGATCACGTCAGTGACTCAACCCACTCAAGTGACGAACCCCTCCTTGGGGTGGCATGGAAGAGCACCAGTAAGCCAGTGACTCAGCCCCCGTAATAAGGTCAGAGGCAGAGGATCCCAGTGGAGAGAGCAAGGGCAGTTTGTCACTCAGGTGCCTTGCCATTCACCTTCGCTCCCCTGAGCCAGAGTCATTCGCAGTCATGTGAAATCCATAGAGTAGGGCCTAATTTATGTATTTACATTGACTGCTTTTTATATATGAACTGTAACTCTGTAAGTCTTTTAAAATGTTGCATGCTGCGTTTATGATTTTGTTCAGTGTATGTTCCTTTAGGATGATACTGTTTTTTTAATAGCGAGTTGAGGATATCGCCTTAATTTATGTTTACTTGACACAAAGTATGGAAGGTCTTTGTAATGTAATGTTTAACCTTGTACAACGTTTTCAAAAATATATTTTAACAAAGCGAGGGTACCAGATTTACAGAAAAATGTATTGTCACCAAAGTGAGAAAGTTATTCTTGTCACGCATCGTTTTGTGCAATGAAAGTACTGTACTTCACGTTATGCGAGTGTATATATACAATTTTGTTGAAATTCAATACAAAATTGACTGTCTGACTTGGTTATTTTTGTATCATTACAGGGACTGAGTTTCCCTTCTCTCAGTCAAACCTAAACATTATACTTAGTTCTTGAATCAACACATATGGACATTTTTTATAATGAACTCCAATGGATCCATATTGTTGGGTACTTGAATCACAGTGTTGGGGATGGGCTTGACTGTTGTTATTAAATTTTCATGTTTCTGTGTGTACAGCAAATATTTTCTTATATAAAACCTTTATGCTTTTCTGGCCAATTTGTGTTTACAGTCTGCAGTCCATGAGGAAATGTTGATATCCGGTGTTGCTGGCGGGAGAGACTGGACCTCTGATGCGGCCGGTCACAAACCCTGGCCCCAGATCAGGACCCTGGATCAGGAGCCGTCACTCTTCCTTCCTGAGTCAGAACCAAGACTGAACCATGAGGGACAGAGACTCCACCACCACACAGAAGACAACCAGTGGACAGGTGGACTGAACAACCTCAGCCCTGGTGGTCATCAGAGAGACAGAGGCTCCAGTCTGCAGCCCAGACCCTCTTCGCATTCTCGGTGCAGGGATGAAGCAGGGCCTGGGGCTGATAGAGATAGACCCTCCTGTTCCTATGATACAAACACCACAGTATCCATGATTAACAGAGCAGGTCACCCTGGGCTTCAGTCTTCACCGAGAGTAATGGGAGACCCCCCTGGTGGGAGTCGAACAGGAAGTCTGTCTTCTCCTTCAGGATCTCATCTAACGCCTGATGATTGGGTTCATAGAAAGCCTGGACCTGGGTCTAGCCTTCCTCAACTACCTCATGGTTACCCCACCAATACAGACAGGGTCAGGATGGGTGTTCACCACAATAAGTATCTAGCTGATAACACGGCACACAATCCCAACAACACCGAAACAATGGCTAGAGGTCAAGGAGGGAGCTCAAAGACTAACCAGATGAGGGTGGTGGCTCCTACTTCTACCTCCTCTGGTGTTATTTGGTCAAAACGTGGGAGGCCAAACATTAAGACCGACGCTAACAAGCCATACGCCTGCCCCACATGTGGGAAGTGCTTTGCTGAGGCGAACTATGTGAAGATCCACCAGAGGGTCCACACAGGGGAGAAACCGTTCAGCTGTACCCAGTGTCACATGCGCTTCTCAGAGGCTGGCACCCTGAAGAGGCACCAGAGGGTCCACACAGGGGAGAAACCCTACAGCTGCCCTCAGTGTGAGAAAAGGTTCTCCCACCAGCACCATCTGAAGAGGCACCTGAAGGTCCACACATGAGAAAGGCCATTCGCCTTCTCTGAGGTTCTCAGAGAGGAGCTACCTCAGGACACACCAGCAGAAAAACCATTACACTTCATAACATAAAAGGTAACCATTCCCTCCTCAGGGTACAGGAATCACTACTGTAACCCCCTAGTTCCTTAGGGCCACCCAATAGCACATTGTCTTCCCATCATTGGTGTTAGTGGCGTGACATACTGCCGACCTTCACTTTCTCTCATTAGCTTTAGTCCTGCCCTCTAACCTCTCATTCCCTATTTGTGTTTTTGATCTTCTCTTCCTCCAAGCTAACCCTTAAATATTTATACCTCACATTTAATAGTTCTCTCCTTTTGCCCACCTAACCATACATGTACTCTTTGAGGGTCTCTCTTTTTCTGAGTTCCTTTTATTTGTGTGTACAGAACATGATTCCTTTATCATCTTTATCTACCCTCTTATCTTCCTACTTCATGCTGCTCATTGATTAACTGTCACCATGGAAGCCCCCATTGGGCCCACCCCCAAGCCACGCAGCAAAGCTCTGGATAGGCTCAGTCAGGTGGACCAGATCCATAGAGCCAATCGGGATGTTTCTTAATCTTCTCTCAAGACAAATATTAATTTTCATTACTGTCAACAGAAAAGATCCACAGATGCATTTGGAATAACGATAGGGACAGTGTTGAGTATTCCTGAATAGAATATTGCATCCAGACTTTGTGTGATATAAACAGTATAATGCATATATAAGTCTAAAAGGTATATTATAGTGTTTGCACTGTGTAGGATATATGATGTTCACCAATCCCTATTTCATTACATCCATTTAACTACTTTATTTTTTACCAAGACACTTTTAATGATAATAAATGCAGTTCATCAAGTTAATGCAGATTATTTTGTTGAGACTTGTATGTGTGGTTTTCATATGGTGTATTTCATTTGTTTAAATGTTTAATAAACACAAACTTATATTGAGACTCTCTTTAGTATACTGATCTCACCCTATTCTACATACCGACAGCTTATATACACTTACTAAATATACCTACACAAACACCTATTGTACAAATAATTTAGTCAGGTTTGTCTGATGAATTTTGATGTATTATTACTTATATTTTACCCATATTTATGTCCACCATGATAGGTTTAACATGAATGAAGTCATTCTGTAACTACAGTATAGGACTCAAACAAAGTCAGCCTGGTCTCAGAGAAAAACATTATGTTTTACTAAAATCCATGCCACTCCATTTAGCATGATATGTTACTTTAGATTAGGGTTATGGTTAGGTTTAGGGGAAGGGTTATCTAACATGCTGAGTAGTTAAAGTAGCAAGTAGTTGCAAATGAGCTAAAAATGCTATATTTGTCCATGAAAACACTCAACCATTGGGTTGCTAGAAGTTTGCTTTATCCAACCACCCATCCCCCCCTGACCAACCACCTTCTTATCGTTTTTTTGCTTTAAGTAACCTACTGTCATACCAAGAGTAACATATACTAATTTGAGTGTCCCGGATTTATGTAGGCCAATGTAATGTAACCTAATCTAAAAAAGGTACAGAGGTTGTTCAGTCCACTGGTGGATGTAAATCATTTTCCTCATAATCCTGGACTATCGGACCAAAATCGTATTATGTTTGCAATCGTAACAGATAATCTGCTCAGACCACAACCAAGGATTATCAAAAGTTGCACTATAAATTCTCGGACAACCCAAAGATTCCTAGATGCCCTTCCAGACCCGCTCCACCTACTCAAGGATGTCAGAGTACAAAAATCACTTAACCACCTAACCGAGGATTTAACAATGAATAGATGGAGTCGCACCTCTTAAAATTAAAAACATTTGTCACAAGAAATCAGCTCCCTGGTATACACTAAATACACAAGCCCTGAAACAAACTTCCAGAAAATTGGAACAGAAATGGCGCTCCACCAAACTGGAAGTCTTCCGACTAACTTGGAAAGACATTACCATGCAATATCGAAGAGTCCTCACTGCTGCTCGATCACCCTACTTTTCCAACCTAATTGAGGAGAATAAAAACAATCCATATTTTATTTTTGATACTAAAAAGCAGCATTCCCCAAGAAATGATGGCCTTCACTTCAGCAGTGATGAATTGATGATCATAAAAAAATGTAAAATAGATTTCTCAAACTCAGTAGTCCAGAACTACTTAATCCTGTATCTCTCGACTCATTAACTAAAATAGTCATAGCCTCTAAACCTTCTAGCTGCCTACTGGACCCTATTCCAACTAAACTACTGAGAGAGCTACTTCCTGTGCTTGGCCCTCATATGTTGAACATAATAAACGGCTCCCTATACTCCAGATGTGTACCAAACTCACTGGAAGTGGCAGTAATAAAGCCAAACCTGAAAAATCCAAACCTTGACTCGAAAATGTAAAAAACGATCAGCCTATATTGAATATCCCATTCCTCTCTCAAAAGAAAAGCTGTTGCACATTGACTCATACAAATAATGTATACAAAACGCTCCAGTCTAATTTGACACCATCATAGTACTGAGACTGCACTTGTGAAGGAGGTAAATTACCTTTTAATGGCGTCAGACCAAGGCTCTGCATCTGTTCTCGTGCTCCTAGACCTTAGTGCCACTTTTGACACCAATCACCACATTCATTTGTAGAGATTGGAAATCCTAATGGGTAAACATGGTTTAGTTCTTGCCTGGGTTAGATCTTATTTGTCGGAATGATATCAGTTCATCTCTGTGGACTTAAGTTGATAAAAGTATCTAACACAACATTAGGTAATAATATATGCATTATCAAGGATTTATAATCATCTATAAATGGGGCGGTCATTTTGGACCAGGAACACATAATTAATTAACATGAAACGAACACAACAGGAGGGTTAACCAAACCCTTTGCGCTATGACCCCAACCAATAAGATCCTTTCTCAGTGTAAATGGAATGTGGGTGTCTTGATTTGGCTCATAGAGAATGATTTAAACATCTAGTGACCAAAAGGCCATATTAGCATGGGCAGCGCCATTGAGGGCTTCCACCATTTTAATGTAGTCAACATGGGACTTCCTGGCAACCCTGTTGGAGTCATGTCCAACCGGGACATCAGGAGGGATCAGCCAATCGTGAATAAGAAAATGTAAAAATTCAAAATGGAGATAGCATGGGCAGTGCCATTGAGGCAATCACTGAAGCTATAATGGCACAGATACAAATATGAGTCCTCTACCTATCTCTATGATTTGTCTAGTTCTCTCTGACTTATAACGCAGATGTGGAAGAATGGGAAGAAAGGCGCCAGGCCAAACCTACATCTCCTGAATATATACCTAGTAATGGTGTTAAAGAGTACAAAACAACTACTGAGTGTGAGACCCTGTCTCCTGTTACAAGTCACCAACGAGGGTGTGACATGGTGTTTGGAAGTGAGCCAGACCAGGATGAAGTACCTGAGGTGACAGGTGTGGTAGAGACTTCCAACGTTTGCCCTGAGAGGTGGATTCTGTTTTTTTGGCCAACCCGTACATTGTTTCAAGCGGAGTAAAGGACAAACTGGGAACTGTACATCTGTCAAAGTTTTGAGAAGTGGAATTGTTTAGCTTTTTTGTGCACCCTCCGCACAGAGGCAGCGGGGAAACTGTGTCAAATGTCTCTGGGATCGACATGTGTAGTGCTTTGTTCTTCAGAGCAGGGTGCCACTCAAAAGAGTGATCAATGGGGTAGCGTTGAGTGTAGAGGTGGATCAAATGAAAAATAATATTCCTGGTGTTTGTGACACCCGCTGTTTGGTGAGACGTAGACCCGGTGGCAATGGCAAGACAGAGAATACGGTCTGTCTCGTTGAGCTTTGACACAGAGTTTCTACCTGATACGGTCAGGTTAGGTTATATTTGCTAAACTGTGATGGCATCTGTTCAAAACCCGCTACGGTGCTTTATGTGCTAAGGACTCAGACATATTGCAGCAGTGTGTAGAAAGGAGATCCCGCGATGTGGGAAATGTACAGGAGGGCATAGTCGGAGATGGTGTAAAGTTGGGATAAAGAAAGCAGTCTCCACTGTGGGGGCACCCATGCAACTGGGGATCCAAAGTGCCCTTTGAAGGAGAGACAGGTTGAGATTGCCAGAGTTAGAGTGTCCTATTCTGAGGCAGTGAAGAGAGTATAGGATAGCCCAAGGGTGAGTGATTAGACTGGGAGCCCCCCTGTGAATAAGAGAGAGATCCAGAGAGGATGAGTTTTAGTAAGGTAGGATTTCTTGTGTTTATTGCTATGGTTAATTGTACTGCACTGATGAAGCGTGAATCCCAGAAAATACATGTGGTAGTGGAAGTAGCAGAGACATTTGTGGGTGCAAGAGATCTACAAGGGGTTTCGAAGAGTAGGGGTTCCATGCTCCTGGTCAGCTGGCCTGGAGTATGATCTGGTAGGGCTAAAGTAGTGGGATAGGGGGTGGTGCGTTTTTGAGGTATAGTGGTGTATATGTGTAGGGTTATCAGGAACAGGCAACTCCAGTCTTTAGGGACCAGAGTGGTGTCACACCTTTTCTCCATCCCAAACACAGCTGATTAAACTAATTGCATTCTAAACTGAAGGTCATAATTAGTTGATTATTGGAGTCATGTTTGTTAGCTGGGGCAAAAGTGTTACACCAATCAGGTCCCATCCCTGGATTAGATGGTGGTGACATTAATTCCCCTTTTTGTGTGACAATGTGCAATTCACCCTCCGACCTGTGAAAGGCAGCAATACTTGTATAGTTTGCCGGAAACTTACACAAAGAGTACACGGAAGTCAACAAGAACAATTTCCACGATAGCGTTTTTATTGTTGTTATTTCGACGTTTATAAACACCCTGGAACTTAAAATATGATTAATCTAACTGCACAGCATCACGTACTTACCATATGTAGTGTTTAATTGGCGTTGGAGACAGGACTTGGTTGATAGATGTTATCTAGGTAACGCTACCTAGCTATCTGCCAACGTCAGCTAAGCATGGCTAACTGTATGGTTTTCCACACTCAATTAGCCTCCATCATGGAGGTTCTAGCGAATGCAGCCGTGGCAGAGATCTGTAAACTCGTAGACGACTATGCAGTGTTTCGTTTGGAAATAACTCAAAGCCAGAAAGAAAACAGGGCATTGCGGAGGAAACTACTGGAACTGAAGGTGGCTCGGGAGCGCGCAGAGAGGACAGTGCGAGAGCGCGTCCTCGCCAGTCGACCCAGTAGTGTCAAGATCCTCGACCGATACAGAGGAATGGCAAGAGGTACATTTTGCAGAAGGCCGAGACTGGGTAGTATATCAGGAAGTTAGAGGTGTTACCTTACATCCTTGCCAATTGTAGACAATGTCAATATTGTACACTATAGTGTTGAGCATTGACAGTGCCTAACCTAACCACCTATTTCACCCCCAATCACTCTCTCAGGTGAAGGACATCTCACTGGAGGCCACAGGAGCTTTGTGAAGCCAGCAGGGCACAACACATGGAAAGACGACCAACAAATCACTGTTGATGAGAGGAGTGAAACTTCAACCCAGCATGTTATCGTGATAGAGGTTAGTGTAATAGTGTTGCATAAAAAAATGTGTTACTTGGTAAATTAAATGTGGCCCGTTTATTTCAGAAAGGGTACCCTCAGCTATGTACATCATTTATCTGTCAATGGGGAGCTTGTGAGACTTCCCTAGGACATTGTTATCCTGTTCAACTCATGTACCAGTAATAACCTCCTCTCTTCTTGTCAGTCTGCGGATGCAGAGGCTACAGGTCCTGGGGTCAAACAGGAGAGGTCTGAAGGAGAGGAAGACCTACAGCACAGCAGAGACATCCAGGCTGGAGCGCCCCCTGTAGCCACAGAGGACCCCGCCCCAGCGCAGCCCAGGACCCGACACAGCATCAGTGGACTGCAGAACGCTGTCCTCAAGTCAGAGTCCAGCACCGAGACTTTAACTGTAACACACAGGTTCTTACACACAGGATCTGACCACAGATCAGACCCAGAGAGACTAGGGCCACTGGCCTGTCCTCCTGCTCCCGGCTCAGAATATTTACCAGTATTTCACCAGAGCCAGAGGACGGTTAATTCCTGTGGGGATGTTGAGGGTGATGCGTTAGACACTGGCAGTGATGATCCATCTTGTTCTTACGCTACAGAAATAGATCCTGGCAAAATGCCCTTGGGTTTAGAGACACAGACTGATCTGTCTAGAGGTGACTGGAACCGGTACAGTAATAGGTTATACTCTGAAGGGTGCCTAGATAAGAAAGAGGAGGTTATAATGGTAGATGAGGTGAAAGTGGAGGGTGAAGCTCCTCCCACATGGAATGCAGATAGTCACCTAGGAGACAGACACTCACAGGGCAGAGATTTCTTAAATTACAGGGGAAGCTTAGAGAAAAATCTAAATGTCGCCACCCACTCCTCTTTACATGCGTTCAGGGGTCGTGACCCAGTGTTCACGTCGATGGCACCTTCCGATTCACATAGCGACGTCCTTTTCGATCAGTTATTGAACTCAAACAACATGGCTAGAGCCCAGGCTCAGGGGGAAGGAGCCACATCAGGCAATAGTAAAGAGAAAAGATTCCTCTGCATGTTCTGTCACAAAGGCTTCAGTTGTCCCCAGAAGGTGGAGAGGCACCAGAGGGTCCACACAGGGGAGAAACCCTTCAGCTGTACCCAGTGTGAGAAGAGGTTCTCCCGCCAGGACAACCTGAAGATGCACCAGAGGGTCCACACAGGGGAGAAACCCTTCAGCTGTACCCAGTGTCACATGCGCTTCGCCCTGGCAGGAAACCTGAAGATGCACTTGAAGGTCCACACGGGAGAAAGGCCATTCGCCTGTACGCACTGCGGGAAGAGATTCTCAGAGAGGAGATACCTCAGGATACACCAGCAGAAAAACCATGCCATTCTATGATATAGAAAGTAACCATTCCACTCGATAGCTTCTGACGTTTAGATCAAACCCTGCATTAAAGACAAAGATGAATGTCAGCAGAATAGATCCACTGATTACTTTTGACTTATCATAGCTGCCTTTTTTCAGTATAGGACTCAAATGTAATGGGGATGGGTAAACTCTCCATGTTGATAGTGTGTTTATTATCTATCTGTGTGTTCATATATGTCTGTGTCCTCTGGATCACCTCTCTTCCAGGAGGAGAATCCAGAGTGTCAATTTATATATTACACTAGATGACTGATAAGGGGCTCTGCTTTGAAACCGCGCCTCCATTTTGGCACTCCCCCACCCATGTAAAAAAAACATTTTGGAAGCTCCAGAAATGCATTTATTAATGTCTACATTTGTTTTTGCCATGTTTATTATAATACAGACATCTTAATGCATACTTTAAATTATATTATGTAAGCTAAACATAATTTTTTTGAAAGTAAAATGGAGAAAAAAAAATTATACTTAAGGAAAATGTTAAGGTTCTAATATTACTGTCCCTACTAGGAAAATAAATACTTAAAGCTGCAATATGTAACTTTTTGGTGACCTGACCAAATTCACATAGAAATGTGAGTTATAGATCTGTCATTCTGATTGAAATCAAGCAGAGGAGGTGTGGTATATGGCAAATATACCATGGCTAAGGGCTGTTCATATGTGCAACGCACATATGCACGCCTGGACACAGTCCTTAGCCATGGTATATTGGCCATATATCACAAACCCCCGAGGTGCCTTATTGCTATTATAAACTGGTTACCAACGTAATTAGAGCAGTAAAAATACATGTTTTGTCATACCTGTGGTATAGGGTCTGAAATACCATGGCTGTCAGCCAATCAGCATTCAGGGCTCGAACCACCCAGTTTATAATTGAATTTGAACAACCAGGAAATGGGGGAGCGATTTCTGCATAGTGCAGCTTTAAATACATGTCATTTTGTCCTTGAAACATTTTAATTGAAAAACTGTAGAACTCCATTCCTTCCTATGGAGGACATGCTCCTTCTGGGGAGTGCCAATATGGCTTACCGGTGGCTTCAAAGCCGCTCACTGGCCAATAGGTCGTTATCAATAAAACGTCACAATAAGATGCAGAGTGTTCGATTTGCCTGCTTGAGGGGCAAGGAGACCCCAGCTCCTCTAAAACCATTGACAACTGCATGCCGTTTTCAAGGGATTGTTAAATAAATGTTAACCTGTCTAGGACTGGGGTTCCGCTAGCGGAAAAGCAGTTACCTCTCGTGTGAATGCGCGTGACTGAGATCGAGGCTGCTGCCGGACCTCTGACTCAATGCCCTCTCATCCGGCCCCCCTTCACAGTAGAAGCCTGAAACAACGTTCTAAAGACGGTTGACATCTAGTGAAAGCCTTAGGAAGTGCAAAATGACCCATATCCCACTGTGTATTCGATAGGGGCTGAGTTCAAAAACTACAAACCTCAGATTTCCCACTTCCTGTTTGTATTTTTTCTTAGGTTTTTGCCTGCCATATGAGTTCTGTTATACTCACAGACATCATTTTTAGAAACGTCCAAGTGTTTTCTATCCAATACTAATAATGATATGCATATATTAGCATCTGGGACTGAGTAGGAGGCAGTTTACTCTGGGCACGCTTTTCATCCAAAAGTGAAAATGCTGCCCTCTATCCCAAAGAAGTTATTTGGTTGTAATATCATCACCTCGTCAGAACTATACATTTCCATGCAAAACAATTGTGCAGATTTAGCTACATCAAAGTTATACAGCCAATATACAGCATGCTTTTAATTATCAGTAAACATCAATTGATCATGTCATTTCAGATATTTGATGTTAGCCCACGACATCTCTCAGTAGTGGCCACTATTCATTTGATAATTGCATGATATAAAAGTGAACTATATCTGACAAGTATGAGTGGTTTAGATTAATATCCCATCCTTTGTGGGCTCTGCCAGTCAAGTGGCAGAAGGGCGCACTTGCCGTTGTAATGTTAGCAGATAATGTTTACTTTGCAAGTTTTTCAGTGTATAATCACGATTGCTGCTGACAGACATGATAGGCTATATTGATTGATGAACCAGGTGAAATTGGCTAGCTAGCTAGATAGCAAATAACAGATCACGTCAATATGGCTGGTTAACAAGCCAACTTTCAAATAATTAACTAGATGGCTATATCCAAATAATGTTTGATTTGCGGGCCATCTCTAATGGTGATGACAGTAGTCCGACTGACATCCTTACCAGGGTGAGGATTTGACGATGTCAAGTTAAATGACGCATGTTGTTTGCTTAATTGCCAAATTGGTTATCTGAAAATACAGTGCCTTTTTAAAAAACATTTATTTCACCTTTATTTAACCAGGTAGGCCAGTTGAGCACAAGTTCTCATTTACAACTGCAACCTAGCCAAGATAAAGCAAAGAAGTGCGACACAAACAACAACACAGTGTTACAAATGAAATAAACAAATGTACAGTCAATAACACAATAGAAAAAAATCCATATACAGTGTGTGCAAATGAGGTAAGATTAGGGAGGTAAGGCAATAAATAGGCCGTAGTGGAGGAATAATTACAATTTAGCAATTAACACTAGTGATAGATGTAGATATGCAGAAGATGAATGTGAAGTTTAGAAGCTTCTGGTGGGCTAATTGACATCATGAGTCAATTGGAGGTGTACTTGTGGATGAATTTCAAGGCCTACCTTCAAACTCGATGCCTCTTTGCGTGACATCATGGGAAAATCAAAAGAAATCAGCCAAGACCTCAGAAAAAAATGGTAGACCTCCACAAGTCTGGTACATCCTTGGGAGCAATTTCCAAATGCCTGAAGGTACCACGTTCATCTGTACAAACAATAGTACGCAAGTATAAACACCATGGGACCACGCATCCGTCATACCGCTCAGGAAGGAGACGTGTTCTGTCTCCTAGAGATGAACGTACTTTGGTGCGAAAAGTGCAAATCAATCCCAGAACAACAACAAAAGACCTTATGAAGATGCTGGAGGAAACAGGTACAAAAGTATCTATATCCATAGTAAAACGAGTCCTATATCGACATAACCTGAAATGCCGCTCAGCAAGGAAGAAGTCACTGCTCCAAAACTGCCATAAAAAAGCCAGACTACGGTTTGCAACTGCACATGGGGAAAAATATCGTACTTTTTGGAGAAATGTCCTCTGGTCTGATGAAAAAAAATTGGAACTGTTTGGCCACAATGACCATTGTTATGTTTGGAGGGAAAAGGGGGAGGCTTGCAAGCCGAAGAAGCACGGGATGGCAGCATGATGTTGTGTGGTTGCTTTGCTGCAGGAGGGGCTGGTGCACTTCACAAAATAGATGACATCATGAAGCAGGAAAATTATGTGAAGCAACATCTCAAGACATCAGTCAGGAAGTAAAAGCTTGGTCACAAATGGATCTTCCAAATGGACAATGACCCCAAGCATACATCCAAAGTTGTGGCAAAATGGCTTAAGGACAACAAAGTCAAGGTATTGGAGTGGCCATCACAAAGCCCTGACCTCAATCCTATAAAAAATGTGTGGGCAGAACTGAAAAAGTGTGTGTGAGCAACAAGGCCTACAAACCTGACTTAGTTACACCAGCTCTGTCAGGAGGAATGGGCCAAAATTCACCCAACTTATTGTGGATGGCTATCCAAAACGTTTGACCCAAGTTAAACAATTTAAAAGCACTGCTACCAAATACTAATTGAGTGTATGTAAACTTCTGAACAATTGGGAATGTGATGAAAGAAATCAAATCTGAAATAAATTATTATCTCTACTATTATTCTGACATTTCACATTCTTAAAATAAAGTGGTGATCCTAACTGACCTAAGACAGGGAATTGTGACTATGATTAAATGTCAGGAATTGTGAAAAACTGAGTGTAAATGTATTTGGCAAAGGTGTATGTAAACTTCCGACTTCACCTGTATGTGGCTAAATCTAGTGCGCCTACTGCGATGACCAATGAAATAGCTCAAATTACCAATCGAATAGCTCAAATCATGACCCGGCCAGAGCAAAGCTGATACTAGAGAATTAATAACTTTTAAAACCATTACCAGAGAGAGACTGTCAAAGAATTTAGCAAAGAGCTGCTGTTTTTATGTGTGTTCATGTCTAAGATTTTATTCAGAAACACAAAACGTGCTTCTCCCTACTTACACTCGCGCTGCAATGAATCAGTAGCGAAGTGTATCGATAGCATTTTTATTATTAGCAACAGCTAGTCATGTTTATTTTAATATCAAGGAATATTTCACTTTGTCTGGTCTTAGGAACAATATACATATGGGCACGAGGTAGATGCGGTGCGACTCGGCATCAAGTGGAATACAGTGTCCCCTCTCTCTGGTCAGTCTCACAGGAGGAACAGAAAGAGGGAGCTGGAAGAGAAGGAGAGAACTGGAACCGCAAGAGGCCGACCCTCTGCTACTCTCTCCCTCCCTTCGCTGAGACTAATGCCTTGTTCAAAACAACTAGGAAATCGGAAATCCCTCTGACTTCAGTGCATTCTATACAACTAGGAACTGAAAAAAACTAGATCCGACTAGGGAAAATCGTTTTGAACAGTCATCCTACTAGGTTTTCCAAGCCAGAAACTCGGGCATCTTCTAGAGCTCTGACTTTTAGACCTGAAGGTCACTGAAGTCATGATTTCATCTCTAGTTCCCAGTTGTCTTGAAAGCACCATGAGTACCATCAGTCCCGTAAAATAGTAAAGCAAATTATTTGCAAATTGTATCCACGATGAACAGTTTAATTAGGTATGGTTCAACTTTAGAACTACCCTGTCTCTGTTCCACACTCCAGTCGGTGGCGGTAATGCATCACTAAAGTTGGTTGCCAACCGCCATTTAAAAACCACTGAAGAAGTGTAAACGGAAGTGAACAGTGACAAAGACAAATTTCCACGTTAGCATTTATATTGTTATTTAGTCATGTATTACACCATGGAACTCAGAATATGAGTCATTTAACTGCAGAGTATCATAAACGTATCCCAGGTAGTCTTTAATTCTCGTTGTAGACGGGCCTTGGTTGATCGATCTGTTATCTAAGTAACGCTAACTATCTAGCTGCTAATGTTAGCTAACAATGGCTAACTGTATGGTTTTTCACACTCAAATAGCCTCCATCATGGAGGTGTTAGCGAATGCAGCTGTGGCAGAGGTCTGTAAACTGGTAGACGATGACTATGCAGTGTTTCGTTTGGAAATAACTCAAAGCCAGAAAGAAAACAGCGCATTGCGAAGGAAAGTACAGCTACTCGAACTGAAGATGGTACGGGAGCGCATCCTCGCCACTCGCCCCGGTAGTGTCAAAATCCTTGACCGATACAGAGGAATGGCAAGAGGTACAGTTTGCCGAGGTTGAGGGGCCTGTCGCCCAGTTCACATCTGCACATGTTTGACTTTAGATGTGTTAACCATTGTCCAGAAACCTGATGTTAAATTTCATGACATTGGAGACCACGCCAAATGAGCGTTTGAATCAGGAAAGTTCTCTCTCAGGACCTCGACAAGCCAGAATGCTGAATAAAATACTTTTATTTATTTTGCCTGATGTCTGTGCAGGTGGTCCTTTTGCAGGTAGGAATGTTAGACAATATATCCAAAGAAATTATGATTATGTCAACTTTTTAAAATATGAATGCACTTCCAGCACATTTATCACCCATAGCGGTAAAGTAACATAAAATAACTGTATTCAACATACTGGCTTGTGAAAGTCGTGAGAATAAACTTTCCTTATCCAAACGCTCATTTGTGCCTTTAGTAGAATTCAATGTAATTCGACATAGTTTCCAGGCTAAGTTAACTGGAATTGGGTCTTGGTCAGTTTTTTGTTAGTATGCAATAATTCTCCTTTAGTTCACTTGCAGAAAGACCCAATATCATATCATAATCAGAAAAAAATTACTGCATTAAAAAGCAATATAATGCATGGAACATAATAAATCAATCTATAAATGGTATATCAAGAAGTTGTGCGAAGCGTTACCTTACATTCTTGCCAATTCTACACACTGTCAAAACGGTCAATAGTGTAGTATAAGTATTAAGCATTGACAGTAGATAACCTAACCACCTCTTTTCCTCCCAATCACTCTCTCTGGTGAAGGAAATCTCACTGGAGGCCACAGGAGCTTTGTGAAGCCAGCGGGACACAACACATGGAGAGATGACCAACCAATCACTGTTGATGAGGGGAGTGGAACCTCAACCAAGAATGTTATCGTGATAGAGGTTAATGTAATAGTATTACAGTACATCAAATGTGGCCAGTTTATTTCAGAAAAACTCCTCAGATATTTGCTTGCTTACATGTACATCCTCATTTATCTGCCATATGGGAGCTTGTGAGACTTCCCTATGACATTATTATTCAATTCTACTCATTTACTGGTAACAACTTCCCCTCTTCTTGTGTCAGTCTGCAAATGCAGAGGCTGCAGGTTCTGGGGTCAAGCTGGAGAGATCTGAAGGAGATGAGGACCCGCTGCACAGCAGAGACATCCAGACTGGAGCAGCTCATGGAGTGGTGCTCCCTGTAGCCACCGAGGACCTCACCACTACTGCTGCGCCCCAGACCAGGACCCGATGCAGCATCACGGAGGTCAGTGGAACGCCGAACGCCGTCCTCAAGGCAGAGACGGAGACAGAAACAGAGACTTTAATTGTAACACAAAGGCTATTACACACAGGATCTAACCACCAATCAGACCCCGAGAGACTGGACTGTCTTCCTGCTCCACACTCAGAGCATTTAATGGTATTTCACCAGAGGCAGGGGACAGTTAATTCCCGTGGAGATGGTGATACATTAGACACTGGCGTTGATGATCTGTCTTGTTCTTACGCTACAGAGATGGACCCTGGCAACATGCCCTTGGGTTTAGAGACCCAGACTGATCTGTCTAGAGGGGACTGGAACCGGTACAGTAGTAGTGTATACTCTGAAGGGTGCCTAGATGAGAAAGGGGATGTTATAGTGGTAGATGAGGTGACTGTGAAAGTAGAGGGCGACGCTCCTCCCACATGGAATGCAAATAGTCACTTAGGAGATGAACACTCACAGGACAGAGATTTCTTAGATTACAGGGGAAATCTAAATGTCGCCACCCACTCCCCTTTACACACGTTCAGGGATCGCAACCCAGTGTCCACATCAATGGCACCTTCCGATTCACACGGCCATGTGATTTTTGATCAGGTATTACATTTAAACGATAGGGCTGTAGCCCAGGCTCGTGGAGGGGGAGCAACAACGGTCGGGAAAGAGAAACTGGCTAACTGGAATGCAGACGAGACTCACTTAGGAGAAGGACACTCGCAGGGCAACACTAGTGACTTCTTAGATTACAGGGAAAGTTTAGGGACAAATCTAAATGTCGCAACCCACTCCCCGTTACACACAGTGTCCATGTCGATGGAACCTTCCGATTTGCACGGCCGTGTTTTTTCCAATCAGGTATTGAACTCAAACGACGAAAGGGCCAAGGCGCGGAGAGGGGGAGCAACAATGGGCGGAAAAGAGAAGCGGTTCCTCTGCATGTTCTGTAACAAAGGCTTCAGCTGCTCCCAGAAGGTGGAGATCCACCAGAGGGTCCACACAGGGGAGAAACCCTTCAGCTGTACCCAGTGTCACATGTGCTTCACCCATGCTGGCAACCTGAAGAGGCACCAGAGGGTCCACACAGGGGAGAAACCTTTCAGCTGTGCCCAGTGTCATATGTGCTTCGCTCAGACTGGTGACCTGAAGAGGCACCAGAGAGTCCACACTGGAGAGAGGCCGTACGCCTGTACGCACTGTGGGAAGAAGTTCTCAGAGAGGAGCTACCTCAGGATACACCAGCAGAAAAACCATCCCACTCTATAACATAGAAAGTAACCATTCCACTCGATAGCTTCTGATGTTTAGATCAAATCCTGCATTAAAGACAAAAAATAATTTTAATTGTTGTCAGCAGAAAAGATCCACAGATGAATTTGGAGTAACGAGAGTAAGATTTCAGTGTTGAATATTCCTGGGTAGAATATTGCATCCAGACATTGTTTCAAATACAGTGAGGGAAATAAGTATTTTGATCCCCTGCTGATTTTGTATGTTTGCCCACTGACAAAGAAATGATCAGTCTATAATTTTAATGGTAGGTTTATTTGAACAGTGAGAGACAGAATAACAACAAAAAAATCCAGAAAAACGCAGGTCAAAAATGTTATAAATTGATTTGCATTTTAATGAGAGAAATAAGTATTTGACCCCTCTGCAAAACATGACTTAGTACTTGGTGGCAAAACCCTTGTTGGCAATCACAGAGGTCAGACGTTTCTTGTAGTTGGCCACCAGGTTTGCACACATCTCAGGAGGGATTTTGTCCCACTCCTCTTTGCAGATCTTCTCCAAGTCATTAAGATTTCGAGGCTGACGTTTGGCAACTCGAACCTTCAGCTCCCTCCACAGATTTTCTATGGGATTAAGGTCTGAAGACTGGCTAGGCCACACCAGGACCTTAATGTGCTTCTTCTTGAGCCACTCCTTTGTTGCCTTGGCCGTGTGTTTTGGGTCATTGTCATGCTGGAATATCCATCCACGACCCATTTTCAATGCCCTGGCTGAGGGAAGGAGGTTCTCACCCAAGATTTGACGGTCCATTGCCCTGTCCATCGTTCCTTTGATGCGGTGAAGTTGTCCTGTCCCCTTAGCAGAAAAACACCCCCAAAGCATAATGTTTCCACCTCCATGTCTGACGGTGGGGATGGTGTTCTTGGGGTCATAGGCAGCATCCCTCCTCCTCAAAACACGGCGAGTTGAGTTGATGCCAAAGAGCTCCATTTTGGTCTCATCTGATCACAACACTTTCACCCAGTTGTCCTCTGAATCATTCAGATGTTCATTGGCAAACTTCAGACGACCATGTATATGTGCTTTCTTGAGTAGGGGGAACTTGCGAGCGCTGCAGGATTTCAGTCCTTCACGGCGTAGTGTGTGACCAATTGTTTTCTTGGTGACTATGGTCCCAGCTGCCTTGAGATCATTGACAAGATCCTCCTGTGTAGTTCTGGGCTGATTCCTCACCGTTCTCATGATTATTGCAACTCCACGAGGTGAGATCTTGCATGGGGCCCCAGGCCGAGGGAGATTGACAGATCTTTTGTGTTTCTTCCATTTGCGAATAATCGCACCAACCGTTGTCACCTTCTCACCAAGCTGCTTGGCGATGGTCTTGTAGCCCATTCCAGCCTTGTGTAGGTCTACAATCTTGTCCCTGACATCCTTGGAGAGCTCTTTGGTCTTGGCCATGATGGAGAGTTTAGAATCGGATTGATTGCTTCTGTGGACAGGTGTCTTTTATACAGTTAACAAGCTGAGATTAGGAGCATTCCCTTTAAGAGTGTGCTCCTAATCTCAGCTCGTTACCTGTATAAAAGGCACCTGGGAGCCAGAAATCTTTCTGATTGAAAGGGGGTCAAATACTTTTTTCTCTCATTAAAATGCAAATCAATTTATATCATTTTTGACATGCTTTTTCTGGATTTTTTGTTATTCTGTCTCTCACTGTTCAAATAAACCTACCATTAAAATTATAGACTGATCATTTCTTTGTCAGTGGGCAAACGTGCAAAATCAGCAGGGAATCAAATACTTTTTTCCTCACTGTATAAGCCTAAAATGTCTGTTACATATTGTGTTTGTACTGCGTAGGTTATATAACTATGTAATTACTTCCATTCAACTTCTACTACTTTTTCCCAAGACACTTTTAATGAGAAAATGATTTCATTTATGCAGTTTATCAAGTTCATGATCATTTTTATTTGAGGTATGTGTATACTGTATGTTTTCATATGGTGTATTTACAACTTGTTCATCTTTAATAAACACAACATTTTCATTCTAAGACTTTCACGTCGCATCTGATCTCACCCTATTCTGCAAACACCGACAGCGCTTTTGAACCAATATACACTTACTAAATATACACTACAATTCAAAAGTTGTTGGTCACTTACAAATGTTTTTGGAAGAAAAGCACTTTTTTTGTCCACTGAAATAACATCAAATTGATCAGAAATACAGTGTAGACATAGTTAATGTTGTAAATGAATATTGTAGCTGGAAACTGATTTAATGGAATATCTACGTAGGTGTACAGAGGTCCATTATCAGCAACCATCAGTCCTGTGTTCCAATGGCACGTTGTGTTAGCTAATCCAAGTGTATCATTTAAAAGGCTAATTAATCATTAGAAAACACTTCTGCAATTGTTAGCACAGCTGAAAACTGTTTCGCTGATTAAATAAGCAATAAAACTAGCCGCCTTTAGACTAGTTTAGTATCTGGAGCATCAGCATTTGTCGGTTTGGTTACTGGCTCAAAATGGCCAGAAACAAAGCACTTTCTTCTGAAACTCGTCAGTCTATTCTTCTTCTGAGAAATGAAGGCAATTCCGTGTGAGAAATTGGCAAGAAACTAAAGATCCCATACAACGCTGTGTACTACTCCCTTCACAGAACAGCGCAAACAGGCTCTAACCAGAATAGAAAGAGTGGGAGGCCCGGGTTCACGACTGAGCAAGAGGACAAGTACAGTGCCTTGCGAAAGTATTCGGCCCCCTTGAACTTTGCGACCTTTTGCCACATTTCAGGCATCAAACATAAAGATATAAAACTGTATTTTTTTGTGAAGACTCAACAACAAGTGGGACACAATCATGAAGTGGAACGACATTTATTGGATATTTCAAACTTTTTTAACAAATCAAAAACGGAAAAATTGGGCGTGCAAAATTATTCAGCCCCCTTAAGTTAATACTTTGTAGCGCCACCTTTTGCTGCGATTACAGCTGTAAGTCGCTTGGGGTATGTCTCTATCAGTTTTGCACATCGAGAGACTGAAATTTTTTCCCATTCCTCCTTGCAAAACAGCTCGAGCTCAGTGAGGTTGGATGGAGAGCATTTGTGAACAGCAGTTTTCAGTTATTTCCACAGATTCTCGATTGGATTCAGGTCTGGACTTTGACTTGGCCATTCTAACACCTGGATATGTTTATTTTTGAACCATTCCATTGTAGATTTTGCTTTATGTTTTGGATCATTGTCTTGTTGGAAGACAAATCCCAGTCTCAGGTCTTTTGCAGACTCCATCAGGTTTTCTTCCAGAATGGTCCTGTATTTGGCTCCATCCATCTTCCCATCAATTCTAACCTTCTTCCCTGTCCCTGCTGAAGAAAAGCAGGCCCAAACCATGATGCTGCCACCACCATGTTTGACAGTGGGCATGGTGTGTTCAGGGTGATGAGCTGTGTTGCTTTTACGCCAAACATAACGTTTTGCATTGTTACCAAAAAGTTCAATTTTGGTTTCATCTGACCAGAGCACCTTCTTCCACATGTTTGGTGTGTCTCCCAGGTGGCTTGTGGCAAACTTTAAACGACACTTTTTATGGATATCTTTAAGAAATGGCTTTCTTCTTGCCACTCTTCCATAAAGGCCAGATTTGTGCAATATACGACTGATTGTTGTCCTATGGACAGAGTCTCCCACCTCAGCTGTAGATCTCTGCAGTTCATCCAGAGTGATCATGGGCCTCTTGGCTGCATCTCTGATCAGTCTTCTCCTTGTATGAGCTGAAAGTTTAGAGGGACGGCCAGGTTTTGGTAGATTTGCAGTGGTCTGATACTCCTTCCATTTCAATATTATCGCTTGCACAGTGCTCCTTGGGATGTTTAAAGCTTGGGAAATCTTTTTGTATCCAAATCCGGCTTTAAACTTCTTCACAACAGTATCTCGGACCTGCCTGGTGTGTTCCTTGTTCTTCATGATGCTCTCTGCGCTTTTAACGGACCTCTGAGACTATCACAGTGCAGGTGCATTTATACGGAGACTTGATTGCACACAGGTGGATTGTATTTATCATCATTAGTCATTTAGGTCAACATTGGATCATTCAGAGATCCTCACTGAACTTCTGGAGAGAGTTTGCTGCACTGAAAGTAAAGGGGCTGAATAATTTTGCACGCCCAATTTTTCAGTTTTTGATTTGTTAAAAAAGTTTGAAATATCCAATAAATGTCGTTCCACTTCATGATTGTGTCCCACTTGTTGTTGATTCTTCACAAAAGAATACAGTTTTATATCTTTATGTTTGAAGCCTGAAATGTGGCAAAAGGTCGCAAAGTTCAAGGGGGCCGAATACTTTCGCAAGGCACTGTACATTAGAGTGTCTAGTTTGAGAAACAGACGCCTCACAAGTCCTCAACTGGCATCTTCATTAAATAGCACCCGCAAAACACGAGTCTCAACGTCAACAGTGAAGAGGCGACTCCAGTATGCTGGCCTTCTAGGCAGAGTTCCTCTGTACAGTGTCTGTGTTCCCCAAGTCGCCTCTTCACTGTTGACGTTGAGACTGGTGTTTTGTGGGTACTATTTAATGAAGCTGCCAGTTGAGGAGTTGTGAGGCGTCTGTTTCTCAAACTAGACACTCTAATGTACTTGTCCTCGGCTAGCGATTCTCTGGTCCTGTAGCCCTATAGTTCTGATTCAGAGAGACTGATGGCGCCTGAGGTTGACCCCCTTACCGATGCTGCCTTTAGCCTGCCTTCTATAGGATCTATCAACTGGAACATGAACCCTGTGACAATTGACACTCCCTGGCCTTCATCCTCCTCACACTCTCCTTATGTTAAACCAGACCTCAGACAATGCCACAGTGCCTCATCACTAAATGGCTACACAAGCCCATTGACAAGTGACAGTAGTAGTAATGCTATCAGTAGATCCGGTGGCCATGATAAGCACTTCCTGTGTTTGTTGTGTGGGAAAGCCTTCTGTTTCCCCAAACAGGTGGAGATCCACCAGAGGATGCACATGGGGAAAAATCTTTTGGCCTGTGTGAGAATATGTTCTCCCACCAGCACCAGCTGAAGATGCACCTGTAAGTCCATAAGGGAGAGAGACCATTTGCCTGTACACACTGCTGGAAGAGGTTCTCAGAGAGGCGCTACCTCAGGATACACCAGCAGAAAATGCACACAGTCCATGTATAGAGTATAGTGACGTAACGTAGTACTAGTTAGTTTGTTTGTAGTTAATTCTGTTGGTTTAGGATGTAGTAGGGAACTGGATGAGATTAACTGAGGAAAGAATGAGTATGATGAGACAAAGTAGATGATTGTGATGGTTGGTGTGATGGTGTCTGTAAAAATGCTTCACTGATGAAGAGTGACAACCTTGTCCTGTTTGATGGTCATGTTTTATAATGAGGAATTGAGTGCCTATGTTTACTTGACATTAAGTAGTGTGTAATGTAATGACAGTGTTAAATATGAATTTGATCAAAAGCGAGGGTACCAGATTTATAGAAAAGGTAAAGTGTTACCATAGTGAGAATGGTTATTCTACTAGTCACGTATCGTTTTGTGCAATTAAAGTACGGTACTTCATGTTGTGAGCGTAGGACTATTTTGTTGAAATTAAGGTTTTCCTTATCTCAGTTGAACCAAAACATACTTAATTTGAGTCAACACATTGCCATTATTTTTTAGAATCTCCAATGACTCCATATTGTTTGGTACTTGAATCAGTGTTAGAGATGTGTTTGACTGTGGTTAACATTTTATCACGTCATGTTTCTGTGTGTACAGTGAAGAGTTTCTTATATAAACCTTCATGCTTTTCTGTTCAATTTGTCTTTACAGTCTGCAGTCCATGAGGACCTGCTGATATCCGGTGTTGCTGGCACTTGAGGAGCGGGACACTAATCTGGACCCCTATAAGAAATCCAGCTATGCCCTCAGACGAACCATCAAACAAGCAAAGTGTTGATACAGGATTAAGATTGAATCGTACTACACCTTCTCTGACGCTCGTTGGATGTGGCAGGGCTTGGAAACTATTACGGACTACAAAGGGAAACCCAGCCGCGAGCTGCCCAGTGACGCAAGCCTACCAGACGAGCTAAAAGCCTTTTATGCTTGCTTCAAGGCAAGCAATACATAAGCATGCACGAGATTACCAGCTGTTCTGGATGACTGTGTGATAATGCTCTCTGTAGCTGATGTGAGCAAGATCTTTAAACAGGTCAACGTTCACAAAGACACGGGGCCAGATGGATTACCAGGACGTGTACTCAAAGCATGCGCAGACCAACTGGCAAGTGTCTTCACTGACATTTTCAATCTCTCCCTGACTGAGTCTGTAATACCTACATGTTTCAAGCAGACCACCATGGTTCCTGTGCCCAAGGAAGTAAAGGTAACCTGCCTAAATGATTACCGCCCCGTAACAATCACGTCGGTAGCCATGATGTGCTTTGAAAGGCTGGTCATGGCTCCCATCAACAGCATCATCACGGATACCCTAGACCCACTCCAATTCGCATACTGCCCCAACAGATCCACAGATGATGCAATCTCAATCGTACTCCACACTGCCCTTTCCCACCTGGACAAAAGGAACACCTATGTAAGAATGCTATTCATTGACTCATTGTGCCCACGAAGCTCATCACTAAGCTAAGGACCCTGGGACTAAACACCTCCCTCTGCAACTGGATCCTGGACTTCCTGACGGGCCGCCCCCAGGTGGTAAGGGTAGGCAACAACACGTCTGCCGCGCTGATCCTCAACACTGGGGCCCCTCAGTGGTGTGTACTTAGTCCCCTCCTGTACTCCCTGTTCACCCACGACTGCGTGGCCAAACACTATCATTAAGTTTGCTGATGACACAACAGTGGAAGGCCTGATCACCGACAACAATGAGACAGCCTATAGGGACGAGGTCAGAGAACTGTCAGTGTGGTGCCAGGACAACAACCTCTCCCTCAATGTGAGCAAGACAAAGGAGCTGATCGTGGACTACAGGACAATTTGGGCCGAACAGGCTCCCGTTAACATCAATGGGGCTGTAGTGGAGCGGTTCAAGAGTTTCAAGTTCCTTGGTGTCCAAATCACCAATGATCTATTATGGTCCTAACACACCAAGACAGTCGTGAAGAGGGCATGACAAAACATTTTCCCTCTCAGGAGACTGAAAAGATTTGGTATGAGTCCCTAGATCTTCAAAAAGTTCTACAGCTGCACCATCGAGATCATCCTGACCGGTAGCATCACCGCCTGGTATGGCATCTGACCGTAAGGCGCTACAGAGGGTAGTGCGTACGGCCCAGTACATCACTGGGGTCAAGCTTCCTGCAATCCAGGACCTATATAATAGGTTGTTTCAGAGGAAAGCCCATAAAATGGTCAGAGACTCCAGTCACCCAAGTCATTGACTGTTTTCTTTGCTACAGAACGGCAAGATGTACCGGAGTGCCAAGCCTAGGACCAAAAGGCTCCTCAACAGCTTCTACCCCCAAGCCATAAGACTGCTGAACAATTAATCAAACAGCCACGCGATTATTACATTGACCCCCCCCCTCCATTTGTTTTATTGCTACTTGCTGTTTATTATCTATGCATAGTCACTTCACCCCTACCTACATGTACAAATTGCCTCTAACCTGTACCCCCGCACACTGACTCTGTACCGCTACCCCTTGTATATAGCCTTGTTATTGTTATGTTATTGTGTTACTTATTTTTTACTTTAGTTTGTTTGGTAAATGTTTGTTTTTTTAATTTAAAACTTGTTTACTCCTTTTTTCTCCCCAATTTTGTGGTATCCAATTGGTAGTAGTTACAGTCTTGTCTCATCGCGGCAACTCCTGTATGGACTCGTGAGAGGCGAAGGTCGTGAGCCAAGCATCCCCCGAAACACAACCCAACCTAGCCGCACTGCTTCTTGACACAACGCACATCCAACCCGGAAGCCAGTCGCACCAATGTGTTGGAGGAAACACTGTACACCTGGCGACCTGGTCAGCGTGCACTGTGCCCGGCCCACCACAGGAGTCGCTAGTGCGCGATGAGACAAGGATATCCCTGCTGGCCAAACCCTCCCTAACCCGGACGACGCTAGGCCAATTGTGTCGCGGCCAGCTGCGACAGAGCCTGGGCTCGAACCCAGATTCTCTAGTGGCACAGCTAGACCACTGCGCCACCCGGGAGGCCCTTGTAAATATTTTCTTAACTCTTCTTGAAATGCACTGTTGGTTAAGGGCTTGTAAGTAAGCATTTCAAGGTAACTTGTTGTATTTGGCGCATGTGACAAATAAAGTTTGATTTGATTTTCCTCTCCTGAAAACCCTGAGCAGTCGAGAGATGGTGAACTCTCAGAAATTGAACCTGAGAAAAATGATTTGTAAGATCCTGCGCTGAGAGGTGAGGTGAAGGCTTCCAAGCCTCAACCGAATCACCAGGAAAATACTAGAGATGACTTGGGCCCAGTGGGAGTACAATTATTGAAGAGCATGCTAACAGATACATTGTGATATAGCTAGTTAGCATTGGCTTGCGAAACTAGCTCTAACTTCCATACTGGACATAAAAATGGTATCCACTAGTTCATCTGCCTGGGGAAGTAGTATCCTGAAGTATCCCTTTAAATTGTACTGTACAGATGGAATGGAAATCCCAGAAGATTGATTTGGTAGAAGCAGCAGAGAAGTTTTTGGGTGTCATATTTGAATGTAGAAGGAACTACGGGGGTTTTGAGAGAAGGGGTTCCAGCCTCCCAGACTGATGGTGTTGATGTAGGACCTGTTAGGGCCAAAGTAGTGTGAAAGGGTGGTGGAGTGTGTTGGCGGATAATGCTATATAGAGAGCAATTTTAATGGTGTCTTTTCATAGGCACTAACACCCCCCATGGTTTGTTGTACAAAGCCTATAGGGAAATTAATGGAGTTTTTGTAGGGGTTTTGGATAAATGCCAGAAATAAGGTCTGTGGTAAACACAGGTTGTGTCTGAATACCCATACCAGTGTACTATATACTTAAACTGCGTGGTATGTACTCATCTCAGTGCTAGAGGCGTCACTACAGACCCTGGTTCGATTCCAGGTTGTATCACAACCAGCCGTGATTGGGAGTCCCAAAGGGCGGCGCACAATTGGCCCAGCGTCGTCCGGGTTAGGCCATCATTGTAAATAATAATTTGTTCTTAACAGACTTGCCTAGTTAAATAAAGGTATAAAACAAATTGTCTCATACTATTTATGACAATGTTTATTAAAAAGTATGTGTTATGCCACAGCCGTAGCGTACTCCTTTGATATGGCTTCACAGATATAAACCAGAAAGTGAATCCTCAAAAATCTCTGGATACACAGTTCTAAATCTAAATATCATCCCTATTTATAAATCTGTTTTCAAATATGTTCAATTCAATGGTCATGATAATTTTAAGGACAACAAAACACACATTACATTTTAACAGAGACTCTTTGCTCGTCTTCTTTGCCAACTTAAAAAAAATATTGTTTTACTTCCAGAGAACTATGATATCTCAATGTCCTCCTTTTTTTCCAGCGTGAATGCATTGTTGGTGTGAAATGTCCAAAAAGTTTACAATTCATCCATACTATGTGAGAAGCCGAAATGACTATGACATCCAGGCATTTCAAGCGTACAACATTTTCAAAATGTCACATACTATAAAACAAAACAAAAATCACATACTCAAACGGCCTTTCTATTTAGGATGTAGTATGGGTATTTGGATACAACCACTGGCTTAGATCTTAAACGTCTTGTTCTATGACAATCTTAATCAGCTAACATCAAGGCCTAAAATGTACTTTTTGGTCCACCAGCCACTGGCAGGTACAGGAAAAAATCTACCAGCCACTCAGATTTTTTTTATCAGTCAAATTATTTTGGGGCCATAATTACATACAAAAAAAATGTAACGGATGACCATGCTTTGTAATGTTTCTAATACAAATGTATTAGTAAGAAGTAACGTGGTATATTACTAAATTTCACAAAAACATGTGTGACTTAAGTCTTTTAACCAAAATATCAGATGATGTTTCCCTTTTTTTGAAAACAAATGTGCAATGCACTTTCCGAACAGTTAAAAGCAGCAATACCCAACAAAGCGTCTACCCGGCCGGAAAACTACACGAAGAAGTAGGAAACGGAAGTGAACAGTGATCAAGAACAATTTCCACGTTAGCGTTTTTTTTGTTATTTAGACATTTATTAACACCCTGGAACTCAAAATAGGATTAATTTAACTGCACAGCATAACTTATGTATCCCTGGTAGTGTTTAATTCGCGTTGAAGACAGTACTTGGTTGATATAGGTGATATAGTTCATGATAGTTAGCTGCTAACGTTAGCTAACAATGGCTACCTGTAACTCAAACGTTATGATCTTTCACACTCAAATAGCCTCCGTCATGGAGGTACTAGCGAATGCGGCAGTTGCAGAGATCTGTAAACTCGTAGACGACGACTATGCAGTGTTTCGTTTAGAAATAACTCAAAGCCAGAAAGAAAACAGGGCATTGCGGAGGAAACTACAGCTAATTGAATTGAAGGTGGCACGGGAGCGCGCCGAGAGGACAACGCGAGAGCGCGTCTTCGCCAGTCGTCCCAGTAGTGTCAAGATCCTCGACCGATACAGAGGAATGACAAGAGGTAAGCTACACCTGTTGTCCCGTTCCCCTCTGCGCATGTGTAACAGTATAACTTTAGACCGACCCCTCGCCCATACCCGGGCGCGAACCAGGGACCCTCTGCACACATCAACAACAGTTACCCGTCGCTCCACAAAAGCCGCGGCCCTTGCAGAGCAATGGGAACCATTACTTCAAGGTCTCAGAGCAAGTGACGTCACCGATTGAAACGCTATTTAGCGCGCACCGCTAACTAAGCTAGCCGTTTCACATCCGTTACACATGTGCTCAGATGTCTTACCCAGAGTTTGGTCTTGGTCAGTTTTTGGATAGTATGCCATACTTCCCCTATCGTGCATTTTTTTCCCCATGTTACCTTTATTTTACCAGGCAGGTTAATTAATAAGAAATACTTACTGCACAAGGACTATTCAAACCAGATTTTTTATTTACTATATTTACTATTGTTATGCTCAATTAAAATAATGTGATGGATGGAACTAAATCAATAAATGTCAAGAATGTATTATAAGTGTTACATGACATCCAGGGCTATATTACCAAACGGCACGCAACGCATGTGTCTTAACCTCCCGGGGCCCCCCACCAATATTTTGAGGGCCCCAATATTTTGCTTGGGGAGGATGGGCTCCCCCAGATAGCATATAAAAGCACCAGTTGTGGGCAAGGTTCCCTTAACATGCAGCTGGCCAAGAACAGAGCAGCACGTTTTGGTCTTCACTGTAGTCAGAGGGCTAATTTCAATACTATGTATGCCAGTCTTTCTTGGCTAAAAGTTGAGGAGAGACCGACTACATTGCTTCTCGTTTTTATAAGAAACAATGTGTTGAAAATTCCTAATTGTTTTCATTGTCAACTTACACACAACACTGACACACACACTTAACCCACCAGACATGTCACCAGGGGTATTTTCACAGTCCCCAGGTCCAGAACAAATTCAAGGAAATGTATAGTATTATACAGAGCCAGCATTGCATGGAACTCCCATCTCATATAGCGCAAGTGAACAGCAAATCTTTTTTTTTTTTTATGAATAATGCAACACCTCACGACTAATGTTACCTCATTTTATTGGGGCACTCAGCAAATGTTTGGTCTTTGTTTGGGAAACTTGAACGTTGTGAGTTGTACCCTGCAAACTAAAGGGATTTCTTCTGAGCAGCAGTCCTTCGATGAGGTTTAATGGCGTTTGGCATCCAATAAATGTTGCATTACCGCCACCTACTAGACTGAAGTACAACACCCTTATACTTTTGCTTAAATAAATAAATACCCTACCATCTAACACTACACAAAAGAAGAAAAAAAAGATCACCACTCTACTCCACTATTTAAAACTATTTAGTGCTACCTCAGGCCAACAACTTGAAAGGATGGGACACCACCACTTAACACACCCTGTAAATCTTTTGATGTCAAGTCTCGCACACCCAAATATCTCTCTGCAGTTTTCTGTGACCTACGTTCCATCCCTGCAGTACAGTTGATGACCATTTCTATAAATGCTAAAAATCCAGTCTTACTGAAACATATCACTTGTTGGCCTATCCCTCTGTATAGGTACAAATCTACTACTCACACCACTCCTATCAGGATCCATCCACCTTGACCCATCTTCCTCTACTTTCTTCACTTGCCTCAGCATATGGCAACTTCTTCACTACTCTAACCCTGGAAACCTCAGCCTGAGTCTCTCGAACGGGACATTTCTGATCCCCAGTCCCATGGGCACCCTACAATTAACACATACCACTACTTTCCCTAATGCTATACATTCCTTTGTCTCATGCCATTCTGTACACTTCTCACACCTAGGAACCTCCCTCCTATACACTGCTGCCACATGCCCAGAGCAGCAGTCCTGCAGGAGGTGGTTGTGGGTCACCTGGAGGTCAGGCCCCCCCAGATAGTACAATCAGGTCATAAACTATAGAAAATGTGTAGAATTGCAGGGAATTTGGTTAAAAACTCAAAAAGTTTCTCTCAGCCTCATGGCAAAATGTGTACAATATCATGAGATTAGCTATAAAACGGTACATTTTTCTCTCTGCCTCATGGCAAAATGTGTAGAATTGCAGGAAATGAGCTTGAAATGAGCTAAATGTGTAAAATGAGCTAAATATTGTAAAATAGATTATCTATAAAACTGCACATTTGCCCTGGAGGTACAGTGGGGTCCGATATTATTGACACCTTTTGATAAAGATGAGAAAAAATGACTGTAAAATATATTATTCAAATACTGAACTATATTGTATGACTTTTTTTGGGGGGGGGGGTGTATATTATTTTCACCACCACTGATGGTCATGTCATCTGACTAAAGCACCGCTTCTAATCCAAGTGACAATGCTGTTTAGCAAACTCCAGGTGTTTTCCTTTTTTGGATGACATTCAAATAGAGCTCTTTGGCCACACACACCAGTGGTGGGCTTGGTGTTGAAATGAGGATGCATGAGCAGAAAATAACCCCATACCTACTGTACTATATGGTGGCGTTATGGCCCAAGGACCAGTGGAAGTAGTCTATAAGCGCAGACGAAGGGTATCAATAATCTGGAAGGATTCTGTATGGAGGAATGGTCTATAGCCTTGTTCACATTGGCAGTTTGAAGTGACTACATTTTTTCCCCTTGCGTATCTGATTTGAATCTGATCTTTTACCTACATTCTGACAGCCAAAAAGCACATTGAATCAGATATTTCAAGCCATACAAATCTGATTCCTGGCCATGCGACTTGTCTGAACAGTCAAATCTGATTTATTTGCCCTCGAGTGGTTTTTAAGACTTATTTGGCATATCTTGTTGCTTGCTAGCTACTCTGCTGACAGTTTTGACAATATTATGTGGTAGCTAACTAGCTTGTTCATCGTTTACAAACAAATGAGTGAATATGCTAGAAAGCTAAATGGCTTCCCAGCCAGCTAGTTGACTGCTGTGACTAGCCAAAAAGGACTCATTTTGAATGTTGGATCTTTAAAAGCATTCATAGTAGGCATTGTTCTCACCTTAGCTTGCTACATAACTTCTGAGTGATAGGAAGCAGGTGCACCACCACCAATCAGCCTACACAACTGTGCACACACCCGCTGTTGCTATGACAACTAGCGTAGCCATGTCAGGAAATGACTGATTTGAGCGTCAAGGCCTTCAGCGTGAACAAGGCTTTACATCCTTCTCAATGTGTTCTCCAACTCAAAAAACATTAGGAAAAGGCTCCCTGCGATTATCCTCATAAGGTGACGTATTGAAAACAGTAGTGTCAATCATTTGGAACCCTACCCTTTTTGAGAATTGTATTTATTACTTGTTAAACAAAATCGATTTCTCAGAGCAATTGTATTATTATAATTCCCTCTTTTTGGAGCATACAATAAAGTTCAGTATTTTAAGGGTTTATTTTATACAGTCATTTTTGTTCATTGTTATTATTAAGGGTGTCAATAATTTCGGACCCCACTGTAGATGCCCCGGGGCCCCAGATGTGGTAGTCCAGCCCTGCTTACAGCTTTGCCAATTGTAGACAGTGTCATTAGTGTACAATATAGTGTTGAGCATTGACCGTACCTAATTTAACCACCCGTTTTCCCCCAATAACTCTCTTAGGTGAAGGACATCTCACTGGAGGCCACAGGAGCTTTGTGAAACCAACGGGACACGAAACATGGAGAGATGACCAACCCATAGCTATAGATGAGGGGAGTGGAACCTCAAACCAGCATGTTATCCTGATAGAGGTTTGTGTAACATGACAGTACATCAAATGTGTCCTGTTTATTTCAGAAAGACTCCCCTCAGCTATACACTTGCTTACATGGACATCCTTATTTATCTGCCATAGGGGAGCTTGTGAGACTTCTCTATTACATTGTTATCCAATTCAACTCATGTACCAATAATAACCTCCTCTCTTCTTGTGTCAGTCTGCAGATGCAAAGGCTGCTAGTCCTGGAAGATCGTCTCTGGTCAAACAGGAGAGGACTGAAGGAGAGGAGGACCCACGACACAGCAGAGACATCCAGATTGGAGCAGTTGGAGTGGCGCCCCCTGTAGCCACGGAGGACTTCGCCTCCGCGCCCCATCCTAGGGCCCAATGCAGCATCACGGAGGTCAGTGGAACGCCGAATGCCATCCTGAAGTCAGAGAAAGACACAGAGACTTTAGCTGTAACACAAAGGTTCTTACACACAGGACCTGACCAAATGTCAGCCCCAGAGAGACTGGAGTTGGGACCACTGGGCTGTCCTCCTGCTCCTGGCTCAGAGTATTTACTTTACGGTAACCCGAGCCTGAGGACGGTTCATTCCCATGGGGACTCAGACGACGTGTTGGAGACTGGCAATGATCCGTCTTGTTCTTACACAGCAGAGATGGACCCTGTCAACATGCCCTTGGGTTTAGAGACACAGACTGATCTGTCTAGAGGGGACTGGAAACAGTACAGTAGTAGCGTATACTCTGAAGGGTGCCTAGATAAGAAAGGGGAGGTTATAGTCATAGATGAGAGGACTGTGAAGGGCGAAGCTCCTCTGACATGGAATGTAGATGAGACTCACGTAGTAGTAGGACACTCACAAGGCAGAGATTTCTTAGATTACAGAGAAAGCTTAGAGACTAATCCAAATGTTGCTTCCCATTCCCCTTTACACACGCTCAGGGATCTCAACCCAGTGTCCACGTCGATGGGGCCTTCCGATTCACAGAGCCGGGACTTTTTCGATCAGGTATTGAACTCAAAGGATCAAAGGGCCAAGGCTCGGGGAGGGGGAGCAACATCAGGCAATAGTAAAGAGAAGCGGTTCTGTAATGAAGGCTTCAATTGCCCCCAGAAGGTAGAGATCCATCAGAGGGTCCACATAGGGGTGAAACCCTTCAGCTGTACCCAGTGTCATATGCACTTTGCTGAGGCTGGCAACCTGAAGAGGCACCAGAGGGTCCACACAGGGGAGAAACCCTTCAGCTGTGTCCAGTGTCACATGCACTTCGCCCGGACGGGTGACCTGAAGAGGCACCAGAGGGTCCACACAGGGGAGAAACCCTTCAGCTGTACCCAGTGTCACATGCGCTTCGCCCAGGCTGGCAACCTGAAGATGCACCTGAAGGTCCACACGGGAGAAAGGCCATTTGCCTGTCCTCACTGCGGGAAGAGGTTCTCAGAGAGGAGATGCCTCAGGATACACCAGCAGAAAAAACATTCCATTTTATAATAAAGAAACCATTCCACTCAATAGCTTCTGACACTTAGATCTAACCCTGCATTAAAGACAAAGATTAATTTACATTGTAGTCAGCAGATGTATTTGAAGTAACGAATGTAACAGATTTCAGTGTTGAATATTCCTGTGTAAATATTGCATCCAGACATTGTGTGATACAATGCATTCAGGAAGTATTTTTCAACATTTTGTTACTTTACATCCTTATTCTAATATTGATTTTATATATTTTCTTCATCAACCTACAGACAATACCCTATAATGACAAATCAAAAAGTTATATTTTTTTATTTTTGCAAATTTATAAAAAAATAACTGAAGTATGACGTTTACGTAAGTATTCAGACCCTTTATTCAGCACTTTGTTGAAGCACCTTTGGCCTCAATTACATCCTTGAGTCTTCTTGGGTATGACGCTACAAGCTTGGCATACCTGTATTTGGGGAGATTCTCCCATTCTTCTCTGCAGATCCTCTCAAGCTCTGTCAGGTTGGATGGGGAGTGTCGCGGCACAGCTATTTTCAGGTCTCTCCAGAGATGTTCGATCGGGTTCAAGTTCGGGCTCTGGCTGGGCCACTCAAGGACATTCAGAGACTTGCCCCGAAGTCACTCTTGGCTGTGTGCTTAGGGTCATTGACCCGTTGGAAGGTGAACCTTCACCCCAGTCTGAGGTCCTGAGCGCTCTGGAGCAGGTTTTCATCAAGAATCTCTCTGTACTTTGCTCCGTTCATCTGTCCCTCGATCCTGACTAGTCTCCCAGTCCCTGACGCTGAAAAACATATGCTGCCACCACCGTGCTTCACCGTAGGGATGATGCCAGGTTTCCTCCAGACGTGATGCTTGGCATTCAGGCCGAAGAGTTCAATCTTGGTTTTGTCAGACCAGTGAATCTTGTTTCTCATGGTCTGAGAGTTTTTCGGTGCCTTTTGGCAAACTCAAAGTGGGCTGTCATGCCTTTTACTGAGGATTGGCTTCAGTCTGGCCACTCTACCCTAAAAGCCTGGTTGGTGGAGTGCTGCAGAGATAGTTGTCCTTCTGGAACATTCTCCCATCTCCACAGAGGAACTCTGGAGCTCTGTCAGAGTGACCATCGATTTTTTTTTTTGGTCACCTCCCTGGCCAGTTTCGCTGGGCGGCCAGCTCTAGGAAGAGTCTTGGATGTTCCAAACTTCCTCCATTTAAGAATGATGGAGGCCACTGTGTTCTTGGGGACATGTCTCAGAGCTCTACGGACAATTCCTACGACCTCATGGCTTGGTTTTTGCTCTAACATGCACTGTCGACTGTGGGACCTTTATATAGACAGGTGTGTGCCTTTCCAAATCATGTCCAATCAATTGAATTTACCACAGGTGAACTCCAAGTTGTAAAAATGAGGATCAATAGAAACAGGATGCACCTGAGCTCAATTTCGAGTCTCATAGCAAAGGGTCTGAATTTGCAAACATTTCTAAAAACCTTTTTTCGCTTTGTCATTATGGTGTATTATATGTCAATTGATGAGGAAAAATAATTATTGAATCAATTTTAAAATAAGGCTATAACATAACAAAATGTGGATAAAGTCAAGTGGTCTCAATAGTTTCCGAATGCACTGTTTATAAGCATTATATACAATGAACAAAAAGCATAAATGTGAAGTGTTGGTCCCATGTTTCATGAGCTGAAATAAAAGATCACAGAACTTTACCACATGCACAAAAAGGTTATTTCTCTCAAATTATGTGCACTAATTTGTTTACATTCCTGTTAATGAGTTTCTCCTCTGACAAGATAGTCCATCCACCTGACAGGTGTGGCATTTCAAGAATCTGATTAAACAGCTTGATCATTACACAGGTGCACCTTGTACTGGGGACAATAAAAGGCCACTCTAAAATGTGCAGTTTTGTCACACAAGTTTTTCTACCTCCCTATTTCAATGTTGTCTCATCGATGAAACTCCCCAACAGGCTCGGAAGGCGAAGGTGGAGTTATGCGTCCTCCGAAACATGCCCCGCCTTTGAGGGAGCGTGCAATTGGTATGCTGACTGCAGGAATGTCCACCTGAGCTGTTACCGGAGAATTGAATGTTCACTTCTCTACCATAAGCCGCCTCAGCGGTTTGCTGATGTCAACGTTGTGAACAGAATGCTCCATGGTGGCAGTGGGCTGATGATATGGGCAAGCATAAGCTACGGACAACGAACACAAATGCATTTTATTCGTAGCTATTTGAATACAGAGATAGCATGACTAGATCCTGAGGCCCATTGTCTTGCCATTCATCTGCCGCCATCGTCTCATGTTTCAGCATGATAATGCACTGCCCCATGTCACAAGCATCTATACACAATTCCTGGAAGCTGAACATTTCCCAGTTCTTCCATGGCCTGCATACTCAGAAATGTCAACCAATGAGCATGTTTGGGATGTTCTGGATCGACGTGTACGACAGTGTTCCAGTTCCTGACAATATCCAGCAACTTCGCACAGCCATTGAAGAGGAGAGGGACAACATTCCACAGGCCACAATCAACAGCCTGATCAACGCTTTGCGAAGGAGATGTGTCGCGCTGCATGAGGCGAATGGTGGTCACACTAGATGGTGACTGGTTTTCTGATCCACGCTCCTGCTTTTTTTTGAAGATATCTGTGACCAACAGATGAATATCTGTGTTCTCAGTCATGTGAAATCCATAGATTAGGGCCTAATGAATTTATTTCATTTGACTGATTTCCTTACAGTGGCAAGAAAAAGTATGTGAACCCTTTGGAATTACCTGGATTTCTGCATAAATTGGTCATAAAATTTGATCTGATCCTCATCTAAGTCACAGCAATAGACCAACACAGTCTGTTTAAACTAATAACACACAAACAATTATACTTTTTCATGTCTTTATTGAACACACCATGTAGATATTCACAGTGCAGGGTGGAAAAAGTATGTGAACCCTTGGATTTAATTACTGGTTGACCCTCCTTTGGCAGCAATAACTTCAACCAAACATTTTCTGTAGTTGCGGATCAGACCTGCACAATGGTCAGGAGGAATTTTGGACCATTCTTTTTTGCAAAATTGTTTCAGTTCAGCAATATTCTTGGGATGACTGGTGTTAACTGCTCTCTTGATGTCATGCCACAGCATCTCAATCGGGTTGAGGTCAGGAATCTGACTGGGCCACTCCAGAAGGCGTATTTTCTTCTGTTGAAGCCATTTTGTTGTTGATTTTAGTTTTGGGTTGTTGTCCTGTTGCATCACCCAACTTCTGTTGAGCTTCAATTGGCAGACAGCCTTACATTCTCCTGCAAAATCTCTTGATACACTTGGGAATTCATATTTTCCTTCTGATGGCAAGCTGTCCAAGTACTGAGGCAGCAAAGGAGCCCCAAACCATGATGCTTCCTCCACCATACTTTACAGTTGGAATAAGGTTTTGATGTTGGTGTGCTGTACCTTTTTTTTCTCCACATATAGTGTTTTGTGTTCCTTGCAAAGAACCCAACTGTAGTTTCATCTGTCCACAGAATATTTTGCCAGTAGCACTGTGGAACATTCAGGTGCACTTTTGCAAACTTCAGAGGTGCAGCAATGTTTTTTTTGGACAGCAGCGGCTTCTTCCGTGGTGTCCTCCCATGAACGCAATTCTTGTTTAGTGTTTTACGTATCGAAAACTCGTCAGCAGAGATGTTAACATGTTCCAGAGATTTCTGGAAGACTTTAGCTGACACTCTAGGATTATTCTTAACCTCATTGAGCATTCTACGCTGTGCTCTTTCAGTATTCTTTCCCATAAGGCCACTCCTAGAGAGAGTAGCAACATTGCTGAACTTTCTCCATTTATAAACAATTTGTCTTACTGTGGACTGATGAACATCAATGCTTTTAGAGATACTTTTGTAACCCTTTCCAGCTTCATGCAAGTTAACAATTCTTAATCTTAGGTCTTGTGAGATCTATTTTGTTCAACGCATGGTTCACATCAGGCAATGCTTCTTGTGAATAGCAACCTCAAATTTTGTGAGTATTTTTTTATAGGGCAAGGCAGCTCTAAACAACATCTCCAATCTCATCTCATTGTTTGGACTCCAGGTTAGCTGACTCCTGACTCCCAATTAGCTTTTGGAGAAGTCATTAGCATAGGGGTTCACATACTTTTCTCAAACTACACTGTGAATGTGTAAAATTATGTATTCAATATAGACAGAAAAGGATGTGTGTGTTATTAGATTAAGCACAGTATCTTTGTCTATTGTTGTGATTTAGATGATCAGATTACATTTTATGACCAATTTATGCAGAAATCCAGGTAATTCTAAAGGGTTCACATACTTTTTCTTGCCACTGTATATGAACTGCTGCATGTTGCATTCATATTTTTGTCCAGTGTATATAATCCTAAAATGTCTGTTACATATTGTGTTTGTACTGTGTAGGCTATATGTTCACATGCCTATTTCATTCAATTACTTTATTTCTTTCCCAAGACACTTTTAATGAGAAAGTGAATGCAGTTGATCAAATTCATGCAGATTTTTTGTTGACGTGTGATTTTCATATGGTGTATGTCGTGGACTTATTGTCATCAAAAGGAGAGACTTTTACATTTCTTCAAAACAAGTAAACTTTGTTATTTAATTACTGCAGTAATGGAGCTTCTCAACGAGCCCCCGTGATTCTTTGAGAGCCCAACCAGCAGGACTAAGCCACAGCATTTTATAGCGAAGTCCATCCTCCTGGATGTTCATGACAAATCACAGATGTATAGAATGGGTCACAAGGTTAGGATTCGTATGAAAGATACTAATAATTCACAGCAAACAGTATCTGCTGTAAAGACTGATCTCATTGTGTAGAAACCAGAGTCTGGACCCCAGCTCCATACTGGAGCCATCTCCCCCTGGTACCCCAGTACAGAAACATTAACTCATGCTCTGGAATGCAGTATCACCCAAAAACATCGGAAATCATCTGTCAGTGTTAAATCTCCCAGAGGCCCATCCTCAGTAGAACACACACAGATGAACGTGTTTTCTTAGAACCCCCTATTCTGTTGCATAAAACAACCATTTGATGCATTAACAGTATTGTAACAATCTTGCGATATGTATTTAAAACTTGTTTAATAAACACAAAATGGGACTTTTCATTCTAACACTTTCATTGATTCTCTTTAGTATACATCACATCTGATCTCACCATATTTGGCATAAACCCAACAGTGCTTTATAACCAATATACCCACACAAACACCTACTGAATGTCAAAATAGGTTAGTTAGTTTTGTCTGACTTGACTTATCATAGCTGACTCATATTTACCCACAACATCATATTTATGTCCACCATGATGGGTTTAAAACCTCTTGATCCTACTTGAGACGCAGACGTCTCAACTAGGCACCTGGAAATGCAAATGCGCTACGCTAAATGCTAAATGTACTAGTTAAAACTCAAACGTTCATTAAAGCTACACTCGTTGTGAATCTAGCCAACAAGTCAGATTTTTAAAATGCTTTTCGGCAAAAGCATGAGAAGCTATTATCTGATAGCATGCAACACACCAATATACCTGAAGGGGACGTAAACAAAAGAATTAGCGTAGCCGGCGCTACACAAAAACGCAGAAATAAAATATAAAACATTCATTACCTTTGATGATATTCTTTGTTAGCACTCCTATATGTTCCATAAACATCACAAATTGGTCTTTTTCCCGATTAAATCCGTCCATGTATGCCCAAAATATCCATTTGTATAGCCTGTCTGGTTAAGGAAAAAAGCTCTCTTCCAACATGCAACGTAATTTTTTTAAATTATATAAGTTGCCTATATTCTTTGACAAAACACTTCAACCTACTTTTGTAACCCAACTTTAGGTATTTGTAAACGTTAATAAGCGATCAAATTGATCACTGGGCGATCTGTATTCAATAGCAGCTACTCAAAAAAACAATGTCCATTTTTCAATCTTCCAAAATCGATTGTTGTAGGCTGGATGGAATGACGGATCTATTGGTCATGTCTCAAAGGATTTTTGTCAATGAAAATGACGTTTTTGGCGACATCGTGTGGAAGCTGTAGGAATTGCATCCGTGTCCATATTACATTTGGTGTCCTTTAAACAATACATGAAAGTGGCGCATGGATACTTTTTTCAGCTTTCAGTGACCAGTTTTTCTTGCGCTTTTCGATGAAACACACGCTCTGTTATAGTCACAGCCGTGATTTAACCAGTTTTAGAAACTTCAGAGTGTTTTCTATCCACACATACTAATCATATGCATATACTATATTCCTGGCATGAGTAGCAGGACGCTGAAATGTTGCACGATTTTTAACAGAATGTTCGAAAAAGGAGGGGGTAGAATGAAGTGGTTTTAACAACAATGAAGTAATTCTGTAACTACAGTATAGGACTCAAACATATTGGGGATGGGTAAAGACTCCATTTTGAAAGTGTGTTTATTTGTGTGTATGTACCTGAGGAAGTGTATGTCTGTGTAATCTGTATCACCTCTCTTCCAGGAGGAGGAGGGTCCAGAGGTGCTGCTGGTGAAGGACGAGGGTCTGGGGAACCCTGAGGGGGAGGACAACCAGACTACACCTCCTCCTGAACCCACAGAGGAACCAGCTGAGCAGCACAGGACCACGCACAGTCTCACTGAGGTGAGCCCCATGTGAACTACTGTCTGTGTGGTATTAGGTCAGGGCCCATATCCTCAAAGCCTCAGAGTAGGAGTGCTGATCTAGGATCAGATTAGCCTTTTCGATCATACTGAATAAGACTACATAGACACGTGGGGACCTGATCCTCGATCAGCAATTCTATTCTGAGACTCTGTGGATACTGGCCCAGGTCTTGATTAATTTTATCTTAAGTGTGGGACCATTCCTTTCAATTATCAACCAATTAAAGAGTGTAATAGCATTACATTTACGCTACATAGCAATCCCTCATTGGCCAATCAGAAGATGCTTCATAGCAGGGTGCTGATATCAGATGTCTTGATCCAACATCCTCTCACTCTGTATCTCTTACAGTCAGTAGACATGGAGGATGGGAAGCCTGATCTGCTGCTGGTCAAAGAGGAGACAATAGAAGATGAACCAGAGAGCATTGACCTGCTGAGTGGACTAAAGATGGGGGAGCAAGGTAAGGGAGAAATACATATAGCCTCCATACAGTAATACATCTTCAATGGGAATAGTGATACTCCTGGCTGTTGTTTTTGCTTCATTCTAAATATAAAATCAAAATAAGTTATGTTTACCTTCAGAAGTTTCAAGTTTTATTTGTCGCATGCACAACAAGTACAGTGAAATTCTTAACTTGCAAGCCCAACCCAGAAGTACAGTATTCAATATCAAATAGTATAACTAATAAAAAATATATTGAAAAGGAGAAATAAGAGAGGAAGCTATATACAGGGTCAGTGCCAGTACCAAATGTGCACCGATACTGGAGTGTTTGAGGTAGATACAGTGCCTTCGGTAGGTATTCACACCAGTGGCGGTCGGTGCCATGTAAGATGAGGGAGGATTTTTGTTTTATGAGCATGGCCTTTTCTATTACAGCATATTGAATGACTGTCATTCGTATTTTATTCATCCAGCCCAATGTAACATCGACAGGTTTAGGATACTACACAATACTCAAATGTTCCCTATACTCATTATGAGGTTGCTACAAAAGGTCAAGAGAAAAATAAGAGTAATCCAGACAGTTGACACATTCAATACCGCTTACACACTCTTGCCTGCATCTAGCTGATCTAGGGTGTAGTCATTAGTCCAACAGTTGCAAATGAGAGTTTCTATTGGACAAATGTAGGTATGTTTATCCCCGTTTCGTTCCGTTTGCTTCCGTTTAAGAAATGTTTTTCAACAGAATCAGCAGAATGAATACACTCCTGATCACCACAAACACAGTTGACTTTCATAGCAGCCACATACAAAAATAATGATCATTTGCTCATTGTATAATTCGTTCTCGCATCTATGCGCTCTCCTCCTGGACAAAAAAAAAACTTCATTCCATAACTGCTAACCGCTACACACAGCCTACATCGTTGTCACCTAACGTCATAGTCAACATATATAGCTACTAGCATTAATAAATCGGCAACAAACGTTAGTTTTCAGCAAGCGGTTTAGTATTTACACCGGCGGTAATAAATTAATAAAACCAAAAGCTTACCTTGACTTGGAAGTGCTCCAGTGTTAGATGTGCTATGTTAGCTAGCTGGCTCTCTCTCTGTTTGAGTCGGGCGTACACTAGCTAGACAAGTGAAAGTGAAAGTTAAAAAAATAATATATACACCGTTAAAAAGTTTGGGGTCACTTAGAAATGTCCATTTTTTTTTTGTCCATTAAAATGACATACATTTTTATCAGAAATACAGTGTAGACATTGTTAATGTTGTAAATTACTATTGTTGCTGGAAACGGCTGATTTTTTAAATGGAATATCTACAGTTAAAGGGAAGTTTACATACACTTAGGTTGGAGTCATTAAAACTTGTTTTTCAACCACTCCACAAATGTCTTGTTAACAAACTATAGTTTTGGCAAGTTGGTTAGTACATCTCCTTTGTGCATGACACAAGTCATTTTTTCAACAACTGTTTACAGACAGATTATTTCACTTATAATTCACTGTATCACAATTCCAGTGGGTCAGATGTTTACATACACTAAGTTGACTGTGCCTTTAAACAGCTTGGAAAATTCCAGAAAATGATGTCATGGCTTTAGAAGCTTCTGACAAGCTAATTTACATAATTTGAGTCAATTGGAGGTGTACCTGTGGATGTATTTCAAGGCCTTCAAGGCCAATTTCCAAATGCCTGAAGGTACCACGTTCATCTGTACAAACAATAGTATGCAAGTATAAACATCATGGGACCACGCAGCCGTCATACCTCGCAGGAAGGAGAGCCGTCATACCGCTCAGGAAGGAGACGTGTTCTGTCTCCTAGAGATTAACGTACTTTAGTGCGAAAAGTGCAAATCAATCCCAGAACAACAGCAAAGGACCTTGTGAAGATGTTGGAGGAAACAGGTACAAAAGTATCTATATCCACAGTAAAACGGGTCCTATATCGACATAACCTGAAAGGGCGCTCAGCAAGGAAGAAGTCAATACTCCAAATCCGCCATAAAAAAGCCAGACTATGGTTTGAAACTGCACATGGGGACAAAGATCGTACTTTTTGGAGAAATGTCCTCTGGTCTGATAAAACAAAAATAGAACTGTTTGGCCATAATGACCATTGTTATGTTTGGAGGAAAAAGGGGGAGGCTTGCAAGCCGAAGAACACCATCCCAACCGTGAAGCACGGGGATGGCAGCATGATGTTGTGGGGGTACTTTGCTGCAGGAGGGCCTGGTGCACTTCACAAAATAGATGATATCATGAGGATATATTGAAGCAACATCTCAAGACATCAGTCAGGAAGTTAAAGCTTGGCCCCAAATGGGTCTTCCAACTGGACAATGACCCCAAGCATACTTCCAAAGTTGTGACAAAATGGCTTAAGGACAACAAAGTCAAGGTACTGGAGTGGCCATCACAAAGCCCTGACCTCAATCCTATAGAAAATGTGTGGGCAGAACTGAAAGTGTGTGCGAGCAAGGAGGCCTACAAACCTGACTCAGTTACATCAAATCAAATCAAATCAAATTTTATTTGTCACATACACATGGTTAGCAGATGTTAATGCGAGTGTAGCGAAATGCTTGTGCTTCTAGTTCCAACAATGCAGTAATAACAAGTAATCTAACTAACAATTCCAAAACTACTGTCTTGTACACAGTGTAAGGGGATAAAGAATATGTACATAAGGATATATGAATGAGTGATGGTACAGAGCAGCATAGGCAAGATACAGTAGATGGTATCGAGTACAGTATGTACAAATGAGATGAGTATGTAAACAAAGTGGCATAGTATAAAGTGGCTAGTGATACATGTATTACATAAGGATACCGTCGATGATATAGAGTACAGTATATACGTATGCAAATGAGATGAATAATGTAGGGTAAGTAACATTTATATAAGGTAGCATTGTTTAAAGTGGCTAGTGATATATTTACATCATTTCCCATCAATTCCCATTATTAAAGTGGCTGGAGTTGAGTCAGTGTCAGTGTGTTGGCAGCAGCCACTCAGTGTTAGTGGTGGCTGTTTAACAGTCTGATGGCCTTGAGATAGAAGCTGTTTTTCAGTCTCTCAGCAGTGGCTCGGGTGGTTGATGTCCTTGATGATCTTTATGGCCTTCCTGTGACATCGGGTGGTGTAGGTGTCCTGGAGGGCAGGTAGTTTGCCCCCGGTGATGCGTTGTGCGGACCTCACTACCCTCTGGAGAGCCTTACGGTTGAGGGCGGTGCAGTTGCCATACCAGGCGGTGATACAGCCCGCCAGGATGCTCTCGATTGTGCATCTGTAGAAGTTTGTGAGTGCTTTTGGTGACAAGCCGAATTTCTTCAGCCTCCTGAGGTTGAAGAGGCGCTGCTGCGCCTTCTTCATGATGCTGTCTGTGTGAGTGGACCAATTCAGTTTGTCTGTGATGTGTATGCCGAGGAACTTAAAACTTGCTACCCTCTCCACTACTGTTCCATCGATGTGGATAGGGGGGTGTTCCCTCTGCTGTTTCCTGAAGTCCACAATCATCTCCTTAGTTTTGTTGACGTTGAGTGTGAGGTTATTTTCCTGACACCACACTCCGAGGGCCCTCACCTCCTCCCTGTAGGCCGTCTCGTCGTTGTTGGTAATCAAGCCTACCACTGTTGTGTCGTCCGCAAACTTGATGATTGAGTTGGAGGCGTGCGTGGCCACGCAGTCGTGGGTGAACAGGGAGTACAGGAGAGGGCTCACAACGCACCCTTGTGGGGCCCCAGTGTTGAGGATCAGCGGGGAGGAGATGTTGTTGCCTACCCTCACCACCTGGGGGTGGTCTGTCAGGAGGAATGGGCCAAAATTCACCCAACTTATTGTGGGAAGATTGTAGAAGGCTACCCAAAACGTTTGACCCAAGTTAAACAATTTAAAGGCAATGCTACCAAATACTAATTGAGTGTATATAAACTTCTGACCCACTGGGAATGTGATGAAAGAAATCAAATCTGAAAGAAATCATTCTCTCTACTATTATTCTGACATTTCACATTTTTTAAATAAAGTGGTGATCCTAACTGACCTAAGACAGGGAATTGTTATTTGGATTAAATGTCAGGAATTGTGAAAAATGGAGTTTAAATGTATTTGGCTAAGGTGTATGTAAACTTCCGACTTCAACTGTACATAGGCGTACAGAGCCCATTATCAGCAACCATCAGTCCAGTGTTCCAATGGCACGTTGTGTTAGCTAATCCAAGTTTATCATTATAAAAGGCTAATTGATCATTAGAAAACCCTTTTGTAATTATGTTAGCACAGCTGAAAAGTGTTTAACACTTTCTTATCAATTCAATGTTATTTTAATGGACAAAAAATTTGCTTTTCTTTCAAAAACAAGGACATTTCTAAGTGACTCCAAAGTTTTGAACGTTAGTGTACATACCCCAACCAGAAGCCATGGATTACAGACAACATTTGCACTGAGCTCCAGGGTAGAGCTGCGGACTAACCCGGAAGCTTATAAGAAATCCCGCTATGCCTTCCGACGAACCATCAAACAGGCAAAGCATCAATACAGGACTAAGATCGAATCGTACTACACTGGCTCCGACGCTGGTCGGATCTGGCAGGTCTTGCAAACTATTACAGCCTACAAAGGGAAGCACAGCCGAGAGCTGCCCAGTTACACGAGCCTGCCAGACTAGCTAAATCATTTATATGCTCGCTTCGAGGCAAGTAACACTGAAACATGCATGAGAGCATCAGATGTTCCGGACGACTGTGTGATCACGCTCTCCGCAGCCGATGTGAGTAATACCTTTAAACAGGTCAATATACACAAGGCTGCGGGGCCAGATGGATTACCAGGACCTTACTCCGAGCATGTGCTGACCCACTGGCAAGTGTCTTCACTGACATTTTCAACATCTCCCTGTCTGAGTCTGTATTACCAACAAGTTTCAAGCAGACCACCATAGTCCCTGTGCCCGAGAACACTAAGGTAACCTGTTTAAATGACTACCGACCCGTAGTACTTACGTCTGTAGCCATGAAATGCTTTGAAATTCTGGTCATGACTTACATCAACACCATTATCCCAGAAACCCTAGACCCACTCCAATTTGCATACCGCCCCAACAGATCCATAGATGATGCAATCTCTATTGCACTCCATGCTGCCCTTTCCCACCTGGACAAAAGGAACACCTATGTGAGAATGCTATTCATTGACTACAGCTCAGAATTCAACACCATAGTGCCCACAAAGCTCACCACTAAGCTATAGACCCTAGGACTAAACACCTCCCTCTGTACTTGAATCCTGGACTTCCTGATGGGCCACCCCCAGGTGGTAAGGGTAGGTAAAAACACATCCGCCACGCTGATCCTCAACACTGGGGCCCCTCAGGGGTGCGAGCTCAGTCCCCTCCTGTACTCCCTGTTCTCTCATGACTGCACGGCCAGGCACGACTCCAACACCATCATTAAGTTTGCCGATGACACAACAGTGGTAGGCCTGATCACCGACAACGATGAGACAGCCTATAGGAAGGAGGTCAGATACCTGACCGCGTGGTGCCAGGACAACAACCTCTCCCTCAATGTGATCAAGACAATGGAGATGATTGTGGACTACAGGAAAAACGAGGACCAAGCACGCCCCCATTCTCATCGACGGGGCCGTAGTGGCGCAGGTTGAGAGCTTCAAGTTCCTTGGCGCCCACATCACCAACAAACTAACATTGTCCAAGCACACCAAGACAATCGTGAAAAGGGCACGACCAAACCTATTCCCCCTCAGCAGACTGGAAAGATTTGGCATGTGTCCTCAGATCCTCAAAATGTTTTACAGCTGCACCATCGAGAGCATCCTGACGGGTTGCATCACTGCCTGGTATGGCAACTGCTCGGCCTCCGACCACAAGGTACAAGCCACAAGGGTAGTGCGTATGGCCCAGTACATCACCGGGGTCAAGCTTCCTGCCATCCAGGACATTTATACCAGGCGGTGTCAGAGGAAGGCCCCACAAATTGTCAAAGACTCTAGCCACCCTAGTCATAGACTGTTCTCTCTGCTACCGCATGGCAAGCGGTACCAGAGCGCCAAGTCTATGTCCAAGAGGGTTCTAACCAGCTTATACCCCTAAGCCATAAGACTCCATTACATCTAATCAAATGGCTACCCATACTATTCTCACCCCTAGACCTTTTCCACGTTTTGTTGCCTGAATTTCTTTTTTTTTGTCACTGGCCTACACACAATACCCCATAATGTCAGGAGTAAACATTTGCTTAACATGTCACATAAGTTGCATGGACTCACTCTGTGTGCAACAATAGTGTTTAACGTGATTTTTTTTGACTACCTCATCTATGTACCCCACACATAGAATTATCTGTAACCCTCCGTCGAGAAGTGAATTTCAAACACAGATTCAACCAGGGAGGTTTTCCAATGCCTCGCAAAGAAGAGCACCTATTGGGTAAAAAAAAAAAAAAGTAGTCATTGAATATTCCTTTGAGCATGCGGAAGTTACTAATTACACCAGTCACTACAAAGTTGCGGAGAAAGAAACCTGAGGATGGATCAACAACATTGTAGTTACTCCACAATACTAACCTGAGCGAAAAGAAGGAAGTCTGTACAGAATAAAATATTCCAAAACATGCATCCTATTTGCAACAAGTTACTGAAGTAATACTGCAAAACAATTGGCAAGGCAATTAACTTTTTGTCCTTTATACAAAGTGTTATGTTTGGGGCAAATCCAATACAACACATTACTGAGTACCATTCTCCATATTTTTAAGCATAATGATGGCTGCATCATGTTATGGGCATGGGTTATCGTTAAGGACTGTAGTGTTTCGGGATAAAAAATAAATGTAATGGAGTTTAGCCCAGGCAAACCCCTAGAGGAAAACCTGGTTTAGTCTGCTTTGCATCAGACAATGGGAGATTCATTTGCCTTTCAGCAGGACATTGACCTAAAATCAATCAATCAATCAAATTTATTTTATATAGCCCTTCGTACATCAGCTGATATCTCAAAGTGCTGTACAGAAACCCAGCCTAAAACCCCAAACAGCAAGCAATGCAGGTGAAGAAGCACGGTGGCTAGGAAAAACTCCCTAGAAAGGCCAAAACCTAGGAAGAAACCTAGAGAGGAACCAGGCTATGTGGGGTGGCCAGTCCTCTTCTGGCTGTGCCGGGTGGAGATTATAACAAAACATGGTCAAGATGTTCAAATGTTCATAAATGACCAGCATGGTCGAATAATAATAAGGCAGAATAGTTGAAACTGGAGCAGCAGCACAGTCAGGTGGACTGGGGACAGCAAGGAGTCATCATGTCAGGTATTCCTGGGGCATGGTCCTAGGGCTCAGGTCCTCCGAGAGAGAGAAAGAAAGAGAGAATTAGAGAGAGCATATGTGGGATGGCCAGTCCTCTTCTGGCTGTGCCGGGTGGAGATTATAACAGAACATGGCCAAGATGTTCAAATGTTCATAAATGATCAGCATGGTCGAATAATAATAAGGCAGAACAGTTGAAACTGGAGCAGCAGCACAGCCAGGTGGACTGGGGACAGCAAGGAGTCATCATGTCAGGTAGTCCTGGGGCATGGTCCTAGGGCTCAGGTCCTCCGAGAGAGAGAAAGAGAGGAGAGAATTAGAGAACGCACACTTAGATTCACACAGGACACCGAATAGGACAGGAGAAGTACTCCAGATATAACAAACTGACCCTAGCCCCCCGACACATAACTACTGCAGCATAAATACTGGAGGCTGAGACAGGAGGGGTCAGGAGACACTGTGGCCCACTCCGAGGACACCCCCGGACAGGGCCAAACAGGAAGGATATAACCCCACCCACTTTGCCAAAGCACAGCCCCCACACCACTAGAGGGATATCTTCAACCACCAACTTACCATCCTGAGACAAGGCTGAGTATAGCCCACAAAGACCTCCGCCACGGCACAACTTAAGGGGGCTAAACAGGCTAAATCTACACTGGATTTTCTTACCAAGAAGACAGTGAATGTTCCTAAGTGGCCAAGTTAGTTTTGACTTCAACGTACTTTAAAATCGATGGCAAAACTTGAAAATGGTTGTCTAGCAATGATCAACAACCCATTTGATAGAGCTTGAGGAATTTTGCAAAAATGTTGCACAATCCAGGTGTGGAAAATTCTTAAGAGACTTACCCAGAAAGACTCGCCTTTAATCGTTGCCAAAGGTGCTTCTACAAAGTATTGACTCTGGGGTTAATAATTATATAAATTAGCTGTTTCTGTATTTCATTTTCAATAAATCTGCTAAAACATTTTTTAAACATGTTTTCACTTTGTCATTATACGATATTGTGTGTGGATGGGTGAGATTTTTGTTTATTTTTAAACCATTTTGAATTCAGGCTGTAACAACAAAATGTGTAATAAGGAAAGGGTTATGAATCCCTAATAATGTATGAATTTAACCAGGTAATTGACAAATAAAACAACCGTGTTTGTAAAGTCTATTTTCTAACTTCTCCCTGCAGGTGATTGGCTGGAGGCTAACAGAGGGGACTGGGCAGCCCTTTTGAATTCCCAGACCCAGACTGGTGTAGCCAAGGGCCCAGGGGACAACATCACTGAGCAGGGCAGAACCAGAGGCGACATGGTGGAGGTCAGTGGATGGGACAGCGTCTTCAACTCTGGACTTGGGAACAACACTGTTAACCAGAAACAGACATTCGAACACAAAGCAACAGCTGAACTTAGTCTCTATGACGACAGACTGTCTGAGACCAGGGAGAGGGGTAGATATGGTCTGCAAGGACGGGGGCGTGTCCGTATGCAGCGGGAGAGAACAGACACAGACTCGGCTAGCGATGCTCCGTCCTGCTCCTATAGTTGTGATTCAGAGAGACTGATGGCGCCTCAGGTTAACCCCCTAAAAGGTGCAGCCTTCAGCCTGCCTTCTATAGGATCTATCGACTGGAACATGGACCCTGCAAAAACACAGACACTCCCTGGCCTTCATCCTCCTCACACTCTCCTTATGTTAAACCAGACCTCAGACAATGCCAGTGCCTCAACACTAAATGGCTACATATGCCCATTGACAAATGACAGTAGTGGTGACACTATCATCAGATCAGGTGGCAAAGAGAAGCGCTTCCCATGTTCCTTTTGTGGGAAAGCCTTCAATTTCCGCAAACAGCTGGAGATCCACCAGAGGATGCACACAGGGGAGAAACCATTCGGTTGTCACCTATGCCGAGCAAGTTTCTCACACTCGTTCACCCTGAAAAGGCACCAGAGGGTCCACACAGGGGAGAAACCCTACACCTGCCCCCACTGTGAGAAGAGGTTCTCCCACCAGCACCATCTGAAGAGGCATTTGAAGGTCCATACGGGAGAGAGGCCGTTCGCCTGCACTAACTGTGGGAAGAGGTTCTCAGACAGGAGCTACCTCAGGATACACCAGCAGAAAAACCATTCCCATCTATAACATAGAAAGTAACTATTCCACTCGATAGCTTCTGATGTTTAGATCAGACCATGCATTAAAGACAAATGCATGTTTTGTTGTCAGCAGAAAAGATCCACAAATGCATTTGGAATAACAAGAGTAATAGATTTCAGTGCCTTCAGAAAGTATTCACACCCATTGAATTTTTTCACATTGTGTTGTGGGATTAAAATGGATTTAATTGTACTTTTTATGTTAACAATCTACACAAAATACTCTTTAATGTCAAAGTGTAAGAAGAATTCTAACATTTGTAAAACATTTATGAAACATAAAACACTAATATACTGTATCCTGATTAGTATTCATACAGTGCATTCGGAAAGTAATTCAAACCCCTTGACTTTTTCCACATTTTGTTATATTATAATCTTATTCTAAAAATGGATTCAATAGTTTTTTTCCCCTCATCAATCTACACACAATGCAAAAACAGGTTTTTTGAAATTTTAGCACATTTCATAAAATATTTCTTAACTGAAATATCACATTTACAAAAGTATTTGTTGGAAGTTGAACCTTTGCCTCAGTTGGAGGTCCTGAGCGCTCTGGAGCAGGTTTTCATCAAGGTTCTCTCTGTACTTTGCTCCGTACATCTTTCCCTCGATTCTGATTAGTCTCCCAGTCCCTGCTCGCTGAAAAACATCCCCACAGCATGATGCTGCCACCACCATGCTTCACTGTAGGGATGGCGGCAGGTTTCCTCCAGACATGATGCTTGGCAAATAGTTTCATCAGACCAGAGAATCTTATTTCTCGTGGTCTGAGAGTCCTTCAGGTGCCTTTTGGCAAACTCCAAGTGGGCTGTCATTAGGGCCGTGGCAGTCACCAATTTTTGTCAGCTGGTGATTGTCAAGCAAATAACTCTCTGTCTCACGGTAATTGACCGTTAATTAACATAGACACGTTTAGCATCTCCTGGCTTCCACACATAGCCTACAAGCCACTGATGCAGACCTTAGGAACATCTACATTTTAAAAAGCATAATAAATCCATGTAATAAAGCCTACACCTTCACAATAAATCTATGTATTTTAGACAGGTCTAAAGAAGCATGATATGAAGAAAATGTAGTCTATTTCACAAGAACAGAATAGCATACTCTGAGTTGTCCTTATGTTAGGTCCTGATCTGGCTATGCCAATTGGGTGTGGGCTACACTATTTCATTTAGCAGACAAGATTCGCTTAGAATTCCGTGGCATTATTTTATAGTATGAAGAATACAATGAACAAAGCTGAAAAAAATTACGGATATTTTCTCAATGATTTGAGGGAGTGCGCACATGCAGTTATTCTGTGTTGAGCGCTTAACAAAGAAATAGGTAGTCCTATATGCTTAATTTTGAGTTATTAATGTAACTTTAGTCGTCCTGCAAATGTTGGGCTATATGTTTTGATTTGTAATAAATTGTAAGGCTGCATGATGTGACTCTAATGATGATTTGAAAAAAGTAACTTGAAAGGCATGAGCTCTGCTTTGTTTTTTGATAAGCACTTGATAATGCATAGAATTTTAAGGGCGGCTTCCCCTTTGTGTGGCCGTAATGCACCTAAAAAATTCCATGCCTTTTGCGTCCTTTGGCCATTATGCCCTTCTCCCTGAGTGCTGTGTGCTCCGAATCACCACTCTCATGGTTCACCATCACGTGATCAGATCTTTCTCACAGGCTACAGGTGAAGATAGACACATCAGGGACGCAACTGCGAGGTGCATATGGAATATATTGGAAGAGCTGCCCACATTTACTTTTCGCCAGCAAGATGAGTAGCCCTAACAAACAGCAAAAGCTCTACAAAAGTCGACCTATTCTACTCTGTGTGGGAAATAAATATTCCTAACAGTCTGGGACAGTTGTGGAATGCGATAGATTCCAAAATAATACAGCCACTATCAACACAATGTGGTTTACGCAACAGATCAGAACGTTTAGCTTACAATGTTGATAAACTACTAGCTTATTTCTTCACCTTATACGTGCAGCAATGCGCACATGGTAGTAGGCTACAAGCGCAAATGTTCCATTAGCGGAAAACACCATTATCAAAAGTGACCATAATGCAATTATGTATGTAATGCTTTTATTATAAATTTGCATTTTTATGGTGAAAATTCTTTCCCAAACTTGAAACTCACAGGCTGCTTATGTATGCCAGTTAGGCGCTACACCCCTTGTAAAGTGAATTAATGTGCTTAATTTTAAGAAGTTATTTGGCCGCTTCAGTTGTAATACAAACCTTCTCAAAACATAAAGGCCTAGGGCCTCCCGCGCAGTGGTCTAAGGCACTGCATCACAGTGCTAGATGTGCCACTAGAGATCCTGGTTTGAGTCCGGGCTCTGTCGCAGCCGGCCATGACCGGGAGACCTATGGAGTGGCACACAATTGGCCCAGCGTTGTCTGGGTTAGGGGAGGGTTTGGCCGTCAGGGATGTCCTTGTCCCATCGCGCTCTAGCGACTCCTGTGAAAAGCTGGGCGACCTGTATGCTCGGCCTGCGACCTGTATGCTTTCGTTGGCTGGCCCTTGCTACATATTCATCGCCAAACCCACTGGCTCCAGGTCATCTATAAGTATTTTCTAGGTAAAGCCCCAGTCACTGGTCACCCGTAGCATATGCTCCAGCAGGTATATTTCACTGGTCACCCCCAAAGTCAACACCTCTTTGGCTGCCTTTCCTTACAGTTCTCTGCTGCCAATGACTGGAACGACATGCAAAAATCACTGAAGCTGGAGACTTATATCTCCCTCACTAACTTTAAGCATCAGCTGTCAGAGCAGCTTACTGATCACTGCACCTGTACACAGTCCATCTATAAATAGCCCATCCAACTACCTCATCCCCATATTGTTATTTATTTTTTGTTGCTCTTTTGCACCCCAGTATCTCTACTTGCACATCATCATCTGCACATCTATACCTCCAGTGTTAATGCTAAATTGTAATTATTTCGCCACTATGGCCTATTTATTGCCTTACCTCCCTAATCTTACCTCATTTGCACACACTGTACATAGATTTTTCTATTGTGTTATTGACTGTACGTTTGTTTATCCCATGTGTAACTCTGTTGTTGTTTTTGTCGCACTGCTTTGCTTTATCTTGGCCAGGTCGCAGTTGAGAACTTGTTCTCAACTGGCCTACCTGGTTAAGTAAAATAAAAAACATGTACTGTAGGCCTATGGGCTAGGCTACATGAGGTGTGTGAATAGGATTTTTTTAAAGTCGGGAAAAAAGGCATAGTTTCTTATGCTGGGCATCATTCACAAGTGATGATAATATATGAATCATGAAGTGTTTGATTTGCGCACCCTCGGGCTCGTGCAGTGGAGGAGATCTTCGTGTGTTATACTCAGCCAAGTCTCAGGGTAGTAAGTTGGTGGTCTGTTGATATCCCTCTAGTGGTGTGGGGGAAGTGCTTTGGCAAAGTGGGTGGGGTTATGTCCTGCCTGATTGGCCCTGTCCAGGGGTATTGTCGGACCGGGCCACAGTGTCCTCCGACCCACCCTTGTCTCAGTCTCCAGTATCTATTCTGCAATAGTCTTTGTGCCGGGGGGCTAGGGTCAGTCTGTTATATCTGGCGTAATTCTCCTATCTTATCTTGTGTCCTGTATGAATTTAAATATGCTCCCTCTAATTCTCTCTCTCCCTCTTTCTCTCCCCTCCCGAAGGTCCTGAGCCCTATGATCATGCCTAGGAATACTTGGCCTGATGACTCCTGGCTGTCCCCAGTCCACCTGGTCGTGCTGCTGCTCCTGTTTCAACTGTTCTGCCTGCGGCTAGGGAACCCTGACCTGTTCACCGGACGTGCTACCTTGTCCCGGACCTGCTATTTTCGACTCTCTCCCTCTCTTTACCGCACCTGCTGTCTCAACCTCAGAATGCGCCGATATGAAAACGCAACTGACATCTACTCCTGACCTGTTGTTGTTGCACCCTCTACAACCACTGGGATTATTATTTGACCCTGCTGGTCATCTTGAACGTTTGAACATCTTGAAGAACAATCTGGCCTTAATGGCCATGTTCTCTTATAATCTCCACCCGGCACAGCCAGAAGAGAACTGGTCAACCCTCAGAGCCTGGTTCCTCAAGGTTTCTTCCTAGTTTTCTGCCTTTCTAGGGGGGTTTTCCTAGCCACCGTGCTTCTACATCTGCATTGCTTGCTGTTTTATGATTTTAGGCTGGGTTTCTGATTAGCACTTTGTGACATCCGCTGATGTAAAAAGTGCTTCATAAATAAATGTGATTGATTGATTACATTTGTATTGATGTCAGAGGGATTAGAGGGACCATAGAGTGCGGAGTACCAGGCAATTAGCAAGTTTGGTAGGCTACTAACCAGCAGCAGCATCAGAACATGGAGAAGCTTAATTACCGTGACTCAAAAGTCACAATATAATTTGATGGCCTTCATGACTTGACCGGTGTGGCCGTAAAACTGTCACCGCAACATCCCTAGCTGTCATTTTCCTTTCACTAAGGAGTGGCTTCCGTCTGGACACTTTACCATAAAGGCCTGATTGGTGGAGTGCTGCAGAGATGGTTGTCCTTCTGGAAGGTTCTCCCATCTCTACAAAGGAATTCTGGAGCTCTGTCAGAGTGACAATCAGGTTTTTGGTTACCTCTCTGACCAAGGCCTTCTCCTCCGATTTCTCAGTAGGCCGGGCGGCCAGCTCTATAAAGAGTCTTGGTGATTCCAAACTTCTTCTATTTAAGAATGATGGAGGTCACAGTGTTTTTGGGGATCTTCAATGCTTCAAGAAATGTTTTGGTACCCTTCCCCAGATCTGGGGCTGTATGGACAATTCCTTCGACCTCATGGCTTGGTTTTTGCTCTGACATGCATTGTCAAATGTTGGTCCTTTATACAGTTTAAGCCGGAAGTTTACATACACTTAGTTGTGTTACTGCCTTATTCTAAAATGGATAAAGCAATAAAAAAAATCCTCAGCAATCTACACACAATACCCCATAACGACAACAGGTGTAGACATTTTTGCAAATGTATTTAAAATAAAGAACAGAAATACCTTATTTACATAAGTATTCAGACCCTTTGCTGTGAGACTTGAACTTGAGCTCAGGTGTATACTGTTTCTACAACTTGATTGGAGTCTACCAGTGGAAAATTCAATTGGTTGGACATGATTTGGAAAGGGACACACCTGTCTATATAAGGTCCCACAGTTGACAGTGCATGTCAGAGCAAAAACCAAGTCACGAGGTCGAAGGAATTGTCCGTAGAGCTCCAAGCCAAGATTGTGTCGAGGTACAGATCTGTGGAAGGGTATCAAAAAAAGTCTGCAGTGTTGAAGATCCCCAAGAACACAGCGGCCTCCATCATTCTTAAATAGAAAAAGTTTGTTACCACCAAGACTCTTCCTAGAGTCTGGGAGACTAGTCTGGATCGAGGGAAAGATGAACGGAGCAAAGTACAGAGAGATCCTTGATGAAAACCTGCTCCAGAGTGCTCAGGACCTCAGACGGGGGCGAAGGTTCATCTTCCAACAGAACAACGACCGTAAGCACATAGCCAAGACAATGCAGGATTGGCTTTGGGACAAGTCTCTGAATGTCCTTGAGTGGTCCAGCTAGAGCCCGGACTTAAACCCCCATCCAACCTGACAGACCTTGAGAAGGTCTGCAGACCATCCAGCTCCCCATCCAACCTGACAGAGCTTGAGAGGGTCTGCAGAGAAGAATGGGAGAAACTCCCCAAATACAGGTGTTCTAAGCTTGTAGCGTCATACCCAAGCAGACTCGAGAATGTAATCGCTGCCAAAGGTTCTTAGCAAAAATACAATTTAATCAATTTTAGAATAAGGCTGTAATGTACCAAAATGTGGAACAAGTCAAGGGGTCTGGATACTTTATGAAGGCGCTGTATGTGGTTCACAAATGCTGTTCTTCCTGGACCAGGCCAAAATCCACATAATTCGTAAGAAGAGGGGTTCCAGGGGTTGGCGAGCCGGATGTCTGGTGAGACAGCGTCGACGAGTGGATAATCCGCCTTTACCCTCTGTTATACTGGAGAACGTTAAATCACAGGAGAATAAAGTGGATGATCTCTGTTTGAGACTACTATCAACAGGACATTAAAAACTATAATATCCTGTTTCACAAAGTCGTAGCTGAACAAGGACATGGATAATATACAGTTAACTGGATTTTCTGTGCTTTGGCAAGACAGAACAGCAGATTGTGGGTGGAGATTGTCTCTTTTTATAAATAAAGAGAATTGCACAGTGTGTGATTTATTGGGCATTATTGTGCTTTATTAACAACAGCTGGTAGGCAATCTAATATTAAGGAAGTGTCCAGGTTTTGCTTGGCTAAATTTGAGTATCATGATAAGCTGTAGACAAAATATTCACCAAGAGAGTTTATCGACACTGAACAAAAATATAGTTACAGTTCATTATAAGGAAATCAGTCAATTAAAAAAAAATCAATTAGGCCCTAATCTATGGATTTCACATGAGTGGAAATAGAGATATGGTCACATATACCTTTTTTAAAAAGTAGGGGCGTGGACCAGAAAACCAGTTACTATCTGGTATAACCACCATTGCCTCATGCAGTGCGACACATCTCCTTCGCATAGAGTTGATCAGGCTGTTGATTGTGGCCTGTGGAATATTGTCTCACTCCTCTTCAGCGGCTGTGTGAAGTTGCTGGATATTGGCGGGAACTGGAACACGCTGTCGTACACGTCGACCCAGAGCATCCCAAATATCCTCAATAGGTGACATGTATGGTGAGTATGCAGGCCATGGAATATCTGGGACATTTTCAGCTTCCAGGAATTGTCCACAGTTCCTTGCGACATGGGGCCGTGCATTATCATGCTGATGCATGAGGTGATGACGGCGCATGAATGGCACGACAATGGGTCTCAGGATCTTGTCATGGCATCTCTCCTCGTGTTTGTCCCCGTGTTTGTCCTCGTGTTTGCAGTAAACATAAAATGTACTCTCTGAACGACTCGTTTTGAGGGAAGCGAACACAAACACATAATTGTCACTCACATCATTGTTTTCGTCAAGCGCAATACTAAAACACAGCGCCACGGAAATGTCAGTAATCAGTTGCTTACCGATGTCTTCTATGTTATGGTCGAGTCTGAGAGTTGCAGTCCCTTAATTTGCTTTAAAATAGCTTCCTTGTTTGTGAAATCGGCATACAATATTTCGGGTGAGGCCAAAAAAACATTGTCAAATAATCTCTGCGTCTGTGAAGACCTTCTTGTTACTCGCGAGTATCCAAGCAATCTCATATGTTGCCTCTGTCGTTTTCTCTGCAACAGTGCTGAACCTTTTCCAAAGTATTCTAAAATGTATTTTATCAAAGTGAGGGTACCAGATTTACAGAAAATGTAAAGTGTTACCATAGTGAGAAAAGTTATTCTAATTGTCACATGCATCTTTTGTGCAATAAAAGTAATGTACTTCACCTTATGCGAGTATGACCATTTTGTTGAGGTTAAATACAAAATTGACTGTGTTGAATGACATGGTTATTTTTGTATCATTGCAGGGACTGAGTTAGGAATGGGTACTGTTATTCAAATATCCATGGACATTTGTATTTAATTACTTGGGAGAGTATTCATTTGAGAGAAACATATATAGCCCTATCTGAACAACAAAGGCTTTTGTCTCGAATTAAATACAATGATCTATGTGACATTTTTACATAGCCTACAAGGATAGACCATTACATTCAAGATGTTAATACAATTTTATTACAGTTATGAGTGTGCCCCATAAAAAAAGTTGCACCGGTAACCTACACACATTTCACAGGTGTAGCTTTTTCTTATTGTCGTCAATCAACGCTGCGCTACATTGAGGCTCCATGTGTAGCAATTTAAGTGGGAGATGTCTAATAAAGGCAATTGAGGAATTTACTTGTCTAAATGAGAAGGAGTAGGCTACAACGATCAACCAACAGGTAGGCTGTTTCATATTAATGGGGTTATTGTAGACAAGTATTGAGTGCAAAGCTAAATAGCCTCAATTAGACTTGCTACTTTTGCTAGCTAGCTAGCTGGCTACTGTAGCTAAATAGCTTATTTAAAACGATTTAATGCAGTTAAGACAGGCACTACCAGATGATATGATAAGTAAGGCAGCAGCAAGTTTGTCTAACTAGCGCAAGTTGGTTTGGATACTTTCTCGGTCTCCCTCTGTGCCGCACATTGACTTGACTGTCTCACACACACCTGCTCCTCTCTCGCCCCTCCCCACCCTTCTGCCGAAACAAGCAGAGCACTGCGCACCCGTGAGCAAAGTTAAAAAAATATATAAAAAATATTTAAATACATGTAGTTCGACTGTACAGATATCATTTGTATAGTTAAATCATTTCAAATTCAACAAGTGCTCAGCATATGTGGGAACTCCTTGGAAAAGCATTCCAGGTGAAGCTGGTTAAGAGAATGCCAAGTGTGCAAAGCTGTCATCAAGGCAAAGGGTGGCTACTTTGAAGAATCTCAAATAAAATATATTTTTTATTTGTTTAAAATTGTTTTGGTTACTACATTATTCCATATCTGTTATTTCATAGTTTTGAAGTCTTCACTATTATTGTAGAAAATAAAAAAATAATTAGAAAAAACTTGGAATGAGTAGGTGTGTCCAAACTTGACTGGTACTGTACTTGTGTAAATACCTGTTTTTAGAGAGACAGTAAATCTAGGCTAAAACAAGGACAGTTTAATATTTATTTTACAGGCTCTGTTTTTGTCGCACCTGGACTACTGTTCAGCCGTGTGGTCAGGTGTCACAAAGAGGGACTTAGGAAAAATGCTACAGGCTCAGAACAGGGCAGCACGGCTGGCAATTGGATGTACACAGAGAGCAAACAATAACATGCACGTCAATCTTTCCTGGCTCAAGGTGGAGGAGAGATTGACTTCATCACTACTTGTATTTCTGAGAGGTATTGACATGTTGAATGTACTGAGCTGTCTGTTAAAACGATAAGCACACAGCTCAGACACCCATGCATACACCACAAGATAAGCCACCGGAGGTCTCTTCACAGTCCCCAAGTCCAGAACAGACTAAGGGAGGCGCACAGTACTATATAGAGCCATGACTACATGGAACTCTATTCTACATCAGGTAACTGATGCAAGCAGTAGAATCATATTTGTTATTTTTTTAAACACCTTATGCAACAGTGGGAACTCAGAAGCAACACAAACATAGGCACAGACATATGCATACACACACACAGTGTGGGCCTGAGGGCACACACTTGGTGTGTTGTGAAATCTGTTATGAATGTATTGTAATGTTTTTTAAATTGTATAATTGCCCTAAATTTGCCGGACCCCAGGAAGAGTAGCTGCTGCCAATGGGGATCCGTAATACATTCAAATACTGAGGTGATGTAAATGGAATTAAGTCAGTATTTTCTACTCTATTCTTTCTGCTCTCAGCTTGAAAGATAACGATCATCGGAGTTTTGATGTAATAAGCAGTACCGTATTTAAAAGAATGGAGCGCATGCTTTTTCAATTTAACCACACCCTTTGGGCTATGACGCCAACCAATAAGATCATTTCTCTTCAGTGTAAACGGAAGTGACCAGTGCCTAAGAACAGTTTCCACGTTAGCGTTTTTATTATTGTTATTTAGACATTTATTATTACCCTGGAACTCAAAATATGTCTCATTTAACTGCTCAGCATTATATTCTCACTCCAGGTAGTGTTTAATTCGCGTTGGAGACAGAATTTAGTTGATAGATGTTATCTGTTTAACGTTTGCTAACAATGGCTAACTGTAACAGTAACGTTATGGTTTTTCACACTCAAATAGCCTCCATTATGGAGGTGTTAGCGAATTCAGCCGTGGCAGACATATGTAAACTCGTAGACGACGACTATGCAGTGTTTCGTTTGGAAATTACTCAAAGCCAGAAAGAAAATAGGACATTGCGGAGGAAACTACAGCAACTGGAACTGAAGGTGGCACGGGAGCGCGCAGAGAGGACAACGCGAGAGCGCGTTCTCGCCAGTCCGAATAGTGTCAAGGTCCTCGACAGATACAGAGGAATGACAAGAGGTACATTTAGCAGATGGCCAAGGCTGCGGAACCTGTTGCCCTGTTACAAAATGCGCATGTGTTGAGATGTGTTACCCAGATATGGGTCTTGGTCAGTTTTTTGTTAGTAGTATGCAATACTTCCCCTGAATACTTAGTTAGGTAGCTAGCTATCGTGCAATTTTTATTTTACCAGGACGGTAATTTAAGAGCAAATTATTTTTGCACAAAGACACAATATACAATTCTAACCAGATTCTTGATTTACTGTTTTTCCTATTGTCACACTCAATTAAAAGAATGTGATGCATGGAACATAATAAATAAATAGTATATCAATAAGTAATGAGTAGTATTACCTTACATCCAAGGCCGATTACCGAACTGGCAACTGCCCTGGGCGCCCCCAACCCCCCCAAAAAACTTTTAAGATTGATGGCCTGTCATGACAAATACTGTCCACTTACCAAAATTTGTCCATCTCTGCGCCACAATAGGATTCAATTAGTTGTTAGCGTCCGTTGCTGTATCAATGGTGTGATGAACTAATGCGTCCCATGTTGGAGATCATTACAGCCAAAACCGGTATGTAAACAAAGCTGATTTCCCGTGACAATTTTGCTGCTAAAACGAGTTTCTACGATTCAAAATAGCAACAACAAAAAACGTGGAAACTGCACATTAACTTAGCTTTCAGATCACCAAGTGAGCGCCTATGCAGCTATTGTCAATTCATTCATGTGCAATTCAGTTCATACACTGGCTCATCTGGCTGGCATGTTTTTATTTTGAGCTTCCCTCGTCTTGTCTTGTCTTAAAAGTATGCTTTCATTAGTCATATTATTATTGTTATTCTTTTCCTGTCTCCCTTCCTCCACCACATGTCATAGCTCAGTACTACAGTAGTGCACTTGTGGTTGAATATAATACAGGACATAACAAACAGTTGAATAATGTTGAACTCACAAATACCAAAAAGGGATTTACAACAATGAATTAACCTAATTGATTAATTAAATGAACAACTTGTGAAAACCAACCTGTCAGTAATTAAGATTGAAAAATGTAAAAGGTTTCAATTTTTGTGGAACAGATGTGTCGTGCACTTGTTTATTTGATCTAATAGACCCACGTGGCAGTTATAGACTGAAATATATGGGTATAGGCTAACATCGAAACATAAACAATAAAACACCATTTAGTTGAGAAAACAAAGGTATGAATGAGAAGTAAAGTACATCATATGAGAAGAGGGAGATCCTCAGAGTTTGCAGAAATAGAGTATGGGAGATTTTTGTTGTTGTTGCTATCTCTCTATTCTGACATGTGGGATAGAAAGGAGGTGGGTGCTATGGGTGGTTCTTCCCGTCACTTGCCCTCGACAGGCAGCCAGTGACCAAAGGGGGACTTGAAGAAGGAGATTGCAAAATCCAGAAACACTGCTGCTCTCTTCACTCTTGGAGTGTTTGCAGTGGTAGTGTATGTAGCGCATCTGTGTATCTCACTGTGCCCAGGATGAAATGGCAAGCACAAGTTCTTTGCAGATTAGATTAACCAACATGACACTAACAGTAGGTGTAGATAATGTAATGAAAAGTGGGATCTTGGAGGGTGGTTCACACTACTGCGTGCGGTCATGTCATACCACTGAGTCTGCGTTCAAGTATATGCATTATGTACATAAACACATGCATTCACTCACTCATTTATCAGGAGATGCTGCATTACTCTTGATGTTGCATGTTACAAAATGTAACCTGAACTTAAATTTAATCAACATGAGCATGAGTAAATGTGTAGAAAAAAGAGGGAAGGGAAGCGCTGCTGGGATACTGTAGTATATAGATATGGAAACAACAGGCAGTCTTGTTTTACTTCTCTTAAAAGCTCAATACTTTTTGAGAAGTAGCCATTATTTACTATTTTACATCTGGGGTTGCTGTACATAACTTTAACCCATTGTATAAGAGATTCACCAAAATAAAGTAATCCAGGCATTTATATATAAATTATATTCGTGCTTTATCAAACGCCTTTTCAAAATCTGCTATGAAGACCAGGCCTGATATCTTTGATGTTTCATAATGTTCAATTGTTTCAAGTAATTGTCGTATATTATCTCCAATATATCGCCCATGTAAAAAAACATGTCTGATCAGGATGAACAATATCTGGTAAAATATTTTTTGTGCAATGCATTTGGGTAAGATTTTCGTGTAAGAGGCCTCCGGTTTTTTAAATGGACTGGATTTTTATACTTATCACCTGGGTCCTGTTTTAGTAGTAATAAAAGCAGACCTTGTTGAGTACCTGAAAGTCTACAATTTTTATAGGATGAATTAAAACACGCTAATAATGGATCTTTGAGTACATCAAAAAGGTCTGATGTACCTCTACTTGTATACCATCAAGCCCTGGTGTTTTTCCAGATTGAAAATATTTAATTGCCTTAAACAGTTCCTCCTTTGTACATTGGCCTTCGCACAGGTCTTTCTGTAAATGTGTTAATTTGACATTATTATTAGGAAAGAAATCCTTATAGTTAACATCATTCAGTGGAAATGGAGGAGACTGAAAATAAAACATATGTTTCAAATATTTTGCTTCTTTCAAAATATCATTTGATGACTCCATCATTTGTAATGAGTTTCTGTAAATTCTTTTTTGTAGCATTTCTCTGTTGAAGATTCAATAAAACGTTTGTACATTTTTCACAATTTTCCATCCAATTCGCTTTATTTTTTATAATACATTACTCTTGATTGTTCTTGAATAAGTACCTCCCATTCTTTTTGTTTTTCCTCTAACCTATTTTGTACCTCTATAATACAGTTTCCATTACCATCTACCTGCGCTGTTATTTCCACTATTTCCTTATTAGTCTAATCTGCTTTTGATTTGTATTGTATTGAATGGCCTCTAAAAGTACATTTAAAAGTGACCCATACAATAAGGGGATCTTCTGTTGTGCAGAAAAAAAGTCAATTATGAATTATTTTCTCTTAGTTAATTAAGAATAAATTGTCTTCCAATAGGCTTTGATTACATTTCCAATATCCCCGTCCACGTGGAAATTCTGTAAGAGTCATATGGAGGCCAATTAGATGGTGGTCCGATCGATCCTTTTAATACTTTTTAAAACTTTTGATGCCAGGATGAATAAGACCCGGAAGTAATCCAGACGGCTAGCTTTATTAAACCTCCACCGTGTATATCTCACAAAGTCAGGGTTTTTCAGCCTCCATATATCCACTAGTTCTAATTTAGCCATGATATTTGTGATCTCCTTAAGTGCTTGAGGGTGATAGTTTGTAGTGTGATTTCCTTTACATTGACGTACTTAAAACCGTATTATAATCTCCCACCATAATAATAGATGAATTTGTTGCTTGTGAGCTCAATAGATTATTATATATATATTCGATGAACTGTGGATCATCATTATTTGGCCCATATACATTAATTAGCCATATCTGTTTTTGGTCCAGTAGCATATTTAAAATAATCCATCTTTCCTGAAGATCTGTTTGCCCAGTGTGAACAATCGGATTACATTTTTTATTAATTAGTATAAACACCCCTTTTGAGTTTCTTTGCCCATGACGAAAATATTTCTCCCTCCCAGTCTCATCTATATTTGTAGTGAGTTTCCTGTAAACAATATATATAATATTCTTTCTCTTTTAGCCAGGTAGACATGTATCTTCTTTTTTTATGATCTGCTCAGCCATTGCAATTGTAACTGGCTATACTTATTTCTCCACTTACCATAACGATACCCACGTTTGTTTGTAAACTTACCATTCAAAAGCACCAGGTTGATTAAGTGTCCATATAGCTGTACCATAATATTTGCACTGTTAAGCATACTGTAGCTGCAACTTTGTAAACCTCCAATTGTCCTCATATTTCACCCACTAAAACCTCCCCCATATCTAGGCCCAAGACCATCAGACCATCTCCCTGACTCATGACGCACCAAGGCTAATCCTTGGCCACCAATTGGCGTAGGCCAGAGGGAAATATGGGCAGTCCCATGAAAACAATTCAGTACTGCCACCCTTCACTAACGCATTCAAAGCCCGGTAGGTCTATTGCATATCTATGAGGGTGCTTTAAGAGAACTAACCAAATAATATGGAAAGTCATAAAAAAATTATAAATAACAATAATAGATCATATTAATAGAAATAATAACAGTGCAATATTATACATTTATGCACATATTTATACATTCCTAGCAACGCTATAAGCATGTCAGCCCCATCTGCTCAGATTTTTGGATCCAATTGTTTGATATACAGTATCAGTCAAAAGTTTTGACACACTACTCATTCCAGGGTTTTTCTTTATTTTTGACTATTTTCTACATTGTAGAATAATAGTGAAGACATCAAAACTATGAAATAACACATGGAAACATGTAGTATCGAAAAAAGTAGCCACCCTTTGCCTTGATGACAGCTTTGCACACTCTTGGCATTCTCTCAACCAGCTTCACCTGGAATGCTTTTCCAACAGTCTTGAAGGAGTTCCCACATATTCTGAGCACTTGTTGGTTGCTTTTCCTTCACTCTGCAGTCCAACTCATCCCAAACCATCTCAATTGGGTAGAAGTCGGGTGATTGTGGAAGCCAGGTCAATCTGATGCAGCACTCCATCACTCTCCTTCTTGGTCAAATAGCCCTTACACAGCCTGGAGGTGTGTTGTCCTGTTTGTCCTGTTGAAAAACAAATGATAGTCCCACTAAGCGCAGACCAGATGGGATGGCGTATCGCTGCAGAATGCTGTGGTAGCCATGCTGGTTAAGTGGTGGATTTGGTGTTGAAATGAGCAGAAAACAACCCCATACCTACTGTAAAATATGGTGTTGGATCTTTAATGTTATGGGGCTATTTTGCTTCCAATGGTCCTGGGGCCCTTGTTAATATCAACGGCATCATGACCCAGTACCAGGATTTTAGTCCAAAATCCGGTTGCCTCTGCCAGGAGGCGGAAACTTGGCGGCAAGTGGATCATCCAGCACTCATCAAAATCCACCATCTCAGTCTCTGGATTTGAAACCCATTGAAAACCTTTGGTTTGAATTGAAGTTGGCAGTCCATAAGCGCAGACAAAGGATATCAAGGATCTGGAAGGATTCTGTATGGAGGAATGGTGTAAGATTCCTCCCAATGTGTTCTCCAACTCATAAAGCATTTTAGAAAAAGTATCGGTGCCGTTAAGGTATTGAAAGGATTTAAAAATGGGTGTAAAACAAAATATTGTTCTCTGAGCAATTGTATTAGTATAATATATAATTTCCCCAATGTTTTTTGCATACAATTTTGCTCAGTATTTGAATTATTTATTTTGCTAATCTTTATCAAGGGTGTCAATAATTTCAGAGCCCACTGTAGGTGCCCCAGATCCCCAGATGTGGTAGTCCAGCCCTGCTTACATCCTTGCCAATTGTAGACGGTGTCAATAGTGTACAATATATCATTGAGCATTGACAGTGGTACTTAACTTAAGCACCCTCTTTCCCCCAATCACTCTCTCAGGTGAAGAACATCTCACTGGAGGCCACAGGAGCTTTGTGAAGCCAGCGGGACAAAATACATGGAGAGATGACCAACCCATAGCTGTAGATGAGGAGAGTGGAACTTCAACCCAGCATGTTATTGTGATAGAGGTTAGTGTCATAGTGTAACGTAAACAATTTACTGTACATTTAATGTGGTCCGTTTATTTCAGAAAGGCTTCCCTCAGCTTTTTACTTGCTTACATGTACATCCTTATTTATCTGCCTTAGGGGAGCTTGTGAGACTTTGTTATCCAATTCATCTCATGTACCGATAATAACCTCCTCTCGTCTTGTGTCAGTCTACAGATGCAGAGACTGCAGGTCCTGGAGGATTGTCTCTGGTCAAGCAGAAGAGGATTGAAGGAGAGGAGGACCCACGACACAGCAGAGACATCCAGACTGGAGCAGCGGCGGGAGTGGCGTCCCCTGTAGCCACGGAGGACATCGCCACAGCGCCGCAGCCCAGGACCCAACGCTGCATCACGGAGGTCAGTGGAACGCCGAACGCCGTCCTCAAGTCAGAGACCGACACAAAGACTTTAACTGTAACACGCAGGCTCTTACACACAGGATCTGACCACAGATCAGCCCCAGAGAGACTAGAGCTGGAGCATCTGCGCTGTCCTCCTGCTTCCAGCTCAGAGTATTTACTTTACGGTAACCCGAGCCCTAGGATGGTTCATTCCCATCGGGACTCAGGTGACGTGTTAGAGACTGGCAATGATCCGTTTTGTTCTTACGCTACAGAGATGGACCCTGGCAACATGCCCTTGGGTTTAGAGGCACAGACTGATCTGTCTAGAGGGGACTGGAACCGGTATAGTAATAGTGTATACTCTGAAGGGTTCCTAGATAAGAAAGGGGAGGGTCTGGTCATAGATGAGGTGACTGTGAAAGTGGAGGACGACACTCCTCTGACATGGAATGTAGACGAGACTCACTTAGGAGAAGGACACTCACAGGGCAGAGATTTCTTAGTTTACATGGACAGTTTAGAGAAAAATGTAAATGTCGCCACCCAGTCCCATTTACACAGGCTCAGGGATCGGGACCCATTGTCCACGTCGATGGAGCCTTCCAATTCACACAGCCGTGTCCTTTTCGATCAGTTATTGAACTCAAAGGACCAAAGGGCCAAGGCTCGAGGAGGGGGAGCAACATCAGGTGATAATAAAGAAAAATGGTTCCTCTGCATGTTCTGTAACAAAGGCTTCAGCAGCTCCCAGAAGGTGGAGATCCACCAGAGGGTCCACACAGGAGAGAAATCCTTCAGCTGTACCCAGTGTCACATGCACTTCGCCCATGCTAGCAGCCTAAAGAGGCACCAAAGGGTCCATACAGGGGTGAAACCATTCAGCTGTACTCAGTGTCACATGCGCTTCGCCCAGACTGGTGACCTGAAGAGGCACCAGAGGGTCCACACAGGAGAGAAGCCCTACAGCTGCCCCCAGTGTGAGAAGAGATTCTCCCACCAGCACCATCTGAAGATGCACCTGAAGGTCCACACGGGAGAAAGGCCATTCAGAGAGTAACTAACTAAGGATACACCAGCAGAAAAAACACTCCACTATAACATAGAAAGTAACCATTCCTCTCGATAGCTTCTGACTTTTACATCAAACCCTGCATTAGACAACGATACATTTTCAATGTTGTCAGCAGAAAGATCTACAGATGCATTTTGAATAACGAGAGTAACAGTTTTCAGTGTAGAATATTCCTGGGTAAAATATTGCATCCAGACATTGTGTGAGATAAAAGGCATATACAGTGCCTTGCGAAAGTATTCGGCCCCCTTGAACTTTGCGACCTTTTGCCACATTTCAGGCTTCAAACATAAAGATATAAAACTGTATTTTTTGTGAAGAGTCAACAACAAGTGGGACACAATCATTTATTGGATATTTCAAATTTTTTTAACAAATCAAAAACTGAAAAATTGGGCGTGCAAAATTATTCAGCCCGTTTATTTTCAGTGCAGCAAACTCTCTCCAGAAGTTCAGTGAGGATCTCTGAATGATCCAATGTTGACCTAAATGACTAATGATGATAAATACAATCCACCTGTGTGTAATCAAGTCTCCGTATAAATGCACCTGCACTGTGATAGTCTCAGAGGTCCGTTAAAAGCGCAGAGAGCATCATGAAGAACAAGGAACACACCAGGCAGGTCCGAGATACTGTTGTGAAGAAGTTTAAAGCCGGATTTGGATACAAAAATATTTCCCAAGCTTTAAACATCCCAAGGAGCACTGTGCAAGCGATAATATTGAAATGGAAGGAGTATCAGACCACTGCAAATCTACCAAGACCTGGCCGTCCCTGACTATTTCATTAACCTTTGACTATTGGATGTTCTTATAGGCACTTTAGTATTGCCAGTGTAACAGTATAGCTTCCGTTCCTCTTCTCGCTCGAACCAGCAACACAACGACAACAGCCACCATCGAAGCACCGTTACCCATGCAGAGCAAGGGGAACAACTACTAGAAGGATCAGAGCAAGTGACGTTTGAAACGCTATTAGCGCGCGCTAACTAGCTAGCCATTTCACTTCGGTTACACCAGCCTCATCTCGGGAGTTGATAGGTTTGAAGTCATAAACAGCGCAATGCTTGACGCACAACGAAGAGCTGCTGACAAAACGCATGAAAGTGCTGTTTGAATGAATGTTTACTTGCCTGCTTCTGCCTACCACTGCTCAGTCAGATACTTGTATGCTCAGTCAGATTATATGCAACGCAGGACACGCTAGATAATATCTAGTAATATCATCAACCATGTGTAGTTAACTAGTGATTATGATTTATTCTTTTTTATAAGATAAGTTTAATGCTAGCTAGCAACTTACTTTGGCTTACTGCATTTGCGTACAGGCAGTCTCCTTGTGGAATGCAATGGGAGAGAGGCAGGTCGTTATTGCGTTGGACTAGTTAACTGAAAGGTTGCAAGATTGGATCCCCTGAGCTGACTAGCTGAAAATCTGTCGTTCTGCCCCTGAACAAGGCAGTTAACCCAATTTGAATGTGTTCTTAACTGACTTGCCTAGTTAAATAAAGGTCTAAAAAAAAAAAATGTAATCGGTCCCCAAAAATAAAGATTTCCGATTGTTATGAAAAGTTGAAATCGGCCCTAATTAATCGGCCATTCCGATTAATCGGCCGACCTCTACCTTTAATCTAACTTTAAGGTTGTGAAACTATTCACATGGTAATTGATGATTAAGAATTCCTAATGATTGCTGTTTTTTTCTATTTTAAAAACTGGTATGTGTTGCTGTTCATTAACATTATTGGACTGGTTTTTATGTCATGTTCTGAGTCGGATAATGTATTACACCCCACTCCTGAACTGGTCTCCTAATTAAAATGGCTTATTCTCTTGAATTTACAATAAATATTTTCTCAGTTAATATGGCTGTCTAATTACTTTCTTTAATACCACAATAGTAGCCTGTTGAGACAGTCTATTTTGCAAGTGAAGCCAGCCCAAGAAAACAAGTGGCAATACAACGTTACAGAATGTAATCATCAACAGTCCATAATATTGGGTCACGACTCAATTGTCATTGTAAAATGTTGGTCCCCAGGCAAAACCAGTTGAGAACCACTGGTGTAGGTAGGCAATAATGAAATAGGCATTTGTGAACATCATACTTTCATTCCACTACCACATTTTTTTCTGTAGAGACACTTTTAATGAGAAAATGAATGCAGTTTATCAAGTTTATTCAGATTTTTAGTTGAGACGTGTATGTGTGGTTTTCATATGGTGTATTTAAAACTTGTTCACGTTTAATAAACATAAAATATGACTTTTCATTTTAAGACTTATATTGTCACTCTCTTTAATATACCTCACATCTGATCTCACCCTATTCTGCATATACCCAGCAGCGCTTTATAACCAATATACACTTAACTATAAATAAATATACCCCCACACTAACAAACACCTACTGTACACAATATATTTGTTAACAAAAGTAGTGCACTGGTCCTTTAATAGTTCTGTATTAGTGGAAGGATTTGATATTTGTCCAGGACCCCCACCCCCACTTTGGCGAAAACAATTGCAGCACCCTCTCCCGGTTTTACTGATGATGACTTTTGTACGTATTTTTACCCACAACATCATATTTATGTCCACCATAATGGGTTTAACAACAATTCAGTAATCCTGTAACTACAGTGTAGGACTCAATAATCTGTATCATCTGTCTCTTCCAGGAGGACGAGGCTCCAAAGGTGCTGCTGGTCAAGGAGGAGGGGTGTGAGGAGGGTCTGGGGAACTCTGAGGGGAACATGGTCATGGAGGACAACCAGACTTCACCTCCTCTTGAACCCACAGAGGAACTAGCTGAGCAGCACAGGACCACACACAGTTTTACTGAGGTGAGCCCACTGAACTACTGTCTGAATGGTATTATGGGGGTGCCACAGGGTTCAATTCTCGGGCCGACTCTTTTCTCTGTATATATAAATGATGTCTCTCTTACTGCTGGTGATTCTCTGATCCACCTCTACGCAGACGACACCATTGTGAATACTTCTGGTCCTTCTTTGGACACTGTGTTAACAAACCTCCAGACGAGCTTCAATGCCATACAACACTCCTTCCGTGGCCTCCAACTGCTCTTAAATGCTAGTAAAATTAAATTCATACTCTTCAACCGATTGCTGCCCTCACCCGCCCGATTGACTAGTATCACTACTCTGGACGGTTCTGACGTAGAATATGTGGACAACTACAAATAGCTAGGTGTCTGGTTAGACCTTAAACTCTCCTTCCAGACTCACATTAAGCATCTCCAATCCAAGATTATTTCTAGAATCGGCTTCCTATTTCGCAACAAAGCCTCCTTTACTCATGCTGCTAAACATACCCTCGTAAAACTGACTATCCTACCGATCCTTGACTTTGGCGATGTCATTTGCAAAATAGTCTCCAACACTCTACTCAGCAAATTGGATGTAGTCTATCACAGTGCCATCTGTTTTGTCACCAAAGCCCCATATACTACCCACCACTGCGACCTGTATGCTCTCGTTGGCTGGCCCTCGCTTAATATTCGTCGCCAAACCCACTGGCTCCAGGTCATCTATAAGTCTTTGCTAGATAAAGCCCCGCCTTATCTCAGCTCACTGGTCACCATAGCAACACCCACCCGTAGCACATGCTCCAGAAGGTATATTTCACTGGTCATCCCCAAAGCCAATTCCTCCTTTGGCTGCCTTTCCTTCCACTTCTCTGCTGCCAATGACTGGAACTAATTGCAAAAATCACTGAAGCTGGAGACTTATTTCTCCCTCACTAACTTTAAGCATCAGCTGTCAGAGCAGCTTACCGATCACTGCACCTGTACACAGCCCATTTGTAAATAGCCCACCCAACTACCTCATTCCCCAAATTGTTATTTATTTTTTCACCCCAGTATCTCTACTTGCACATCATCATCTGCACATCTATCACTCCAGTGTTATTGCTAAATTGTAATTATTTTGCCACTATGGCCTATTTATTGCCTTACCTCCATAATCTTACTGCATTTGCACACACTGTATAAACATATTTCTATTTTTTTTTTGATATTGTGTTATTGGCTGTAATTTTGTTTATTCCATGTGTAACTCTGTGTTGTTGTTTTTGTTGCACTGCATTGCTTTATCTTGGCCAGGTCTCAGTTGTAAATGAGAACTTGTTCTCAACTAAATAAAGGTGAAATAAAAATAATACAAATTTAAGCCTCTCAGATTACGAGTGTTGATCTAGGATCAGTTTTCCCTTTTAGATCATGATGAATAACATTATATGGAAAGATCCTAGATCAGTACTCCTATTCTGAGGCTTTTTGTGGATCTGAGCCCAGGTCTTGATTGATTTAGTCAAAAAGGGCGACTGCACTTCCTGATTTTGCCTTGTTTTTCATCAATGCGCAATGCTAGCAGCCATGACTGAAGGCAACGAGAGTTGTCTTCGGGGTGTGTTTTGATCAGTGGAGGCTCCTCAGAGGGGGAAGGGAGAGGACCTTCCTCAGTGAACTTCATAAAAATACAAATAGTGAAACAATTCTCCTTTTTTAGATAACTATACTAAATATATTCACATATCACCAAATAATTGATTAAAACACACTGTTTTGCAATGAAGGTCTAGAGTAGCCTCAACAGCACTCTCTTGGGTAGCACCATGGTGTAGCCGGAGGACAGCTAGTTTCCGTCCTCCTCTGAACAGTTATTTATTTAAATCATTTTAACCTTTTTTCTCCCCAATTTCATGGGATCCAATTGGTAGTTACAGTTTTGTCTTACGGACTCGGGAGAGGCGTCCTCCGAAACACGACCCAAACAAGCCGCACTGCTTCTTGACATCATGCCCGCTTAAAACGGAAGCCAGCCACACCAATGTGTCGAGGAAACACCGTACACCTGGGGACCATGTCCGCGTGCATGCACCCCGCCTGCCACCGTAGTTGCTAGAGCGCGATGGGACAAGGACATCCCTGCCGGCCAAACCCTCCACTAACCCAGACGATGCTGGGCCAATTGTGCGCCACCCCATGCGCCTCGAGGTTGCGGCCGGCTGCGACAGAGGCTGGAGTCGAACTGGAGCATGGGCTCGAACTGCGATACAGTGCCTTAGACCATTGCGCCACTCCGGAGGCCCCTCTGAACAATTTTGAGCAAATTAATTTCTTAAAAAATGAGGGAGAAGTAAGAGAGAGAGAGCTAGTTATATTTAGTTGTATTTTTTTTCACTTTCACTTATCTAGCTAGCTAGCGAATGCAGCTAGCTAGCTAGTTTAGCCTACTCAAACACCCGACTCAAACAGCAAGGGATACTATGTTAGCTAGGCTATCACTGGAACTCTTCTGAGTCATGGTAAGCTTTTAGTTTCATAAATGTATTGCCACCCGGACCCGCCTGTGTAACTGCTAAACTGCTTGCTGTACGCTGTAACGTAGCTGGTTTAATAACGCATAAATTATAGTAGCTAGCTATGTTGACTATGACGTTAGGTGACAACTATGTAGGCTGTGTGTAGCGGTCTAGCAGTTATGGAATGAAGGTTTGGCTTGGAAAGGGTTGGATAATTTTTTGTTGTTGTCTGGTCACATACAGCTGTTGTGTTGTGCATTGAAGTCCACAAGCGAAGGGAAAAGTTGCGAGGACGAGAGCGCATAGATGCGTGTAGGTATTATAGTAGGAATTATACACTGAGCAAATTATCATGTTTTTTGTATGTAGCTGCTATGAAAGGGAACTGTGTTTGCAGTGATCAGGGGTGTATTCATTCCGCCGATTCTGTTGAAAAACATTTTTTAAACTGAAGCAAACGGAACGAAACGGGGATAATCATACCTTAATTTGTCCAATAGAAACTCTCATTTGCAACTGTAGGACTAATGACTACACCCTAGATCAGCTAGATGCAGGCAAGAGTGTGCAAGACGGTATTGAATGTGTCAACTGTCTGGATTACTCAGATTTTTATCTTGACCTTTTGTAGCAACCTCATGATGGGTATATGGACAATTTGAGTATCATGTAGTATCCTAAACCTGCCGATTGTTACATTGAGCTGGACGAATAAAATACGAATGACAGTCATTCAATATGCTGTAATAGAAGTAAGGCCATGCTCATAAAAAAAAAATCCTCTCAAATGGCACCAACTGTCACTGGATTTAATGTGGGTGTTTCTTTGCCATTAAATCACAACAAACAAGGGCAGTAGTGAGTACAGCGAGGTAAGCTAAGCTAGTTTTGCTATGAAGAGAACAAAGTTTTGAAGTTGAGGCCTTTCTCCCCCGACAGTCAGCTAATTGACCCTTCGCTTTGCCTCGCCCTAGGATTTTGGGTAACCAATCGCAGTGCTCCAATGGATTTCAACTGTTGTCAAGTCCTCGGACAAGCTCCTGCTTACATTGCATGAAAGCCAGTGAGGGCTATGGCAAAGTGGTCTTGTGATAATTGTTGATTTAATTGTTAATTGTTGATTTTGTTCTGCTGGTCAGAGGCAGCAGGCGCTCCACGTTAAACGAAGGGGGACAAGAGAGGTGAATTGTTTTGCTCTCGAGGAAGGGTGTCATTGAGAGGAGTGATTACTGGGGTAGGGGTAAATGGAAAGTTGACCAACTGAAGGGGAAGATTCCTGGTGTTTATAATGCTCATCATTTGGTGCGACACAAACAGGGAGGGTGAGTGGTGAAACAGAAGAGTCGCTGTCTGTCCTTTTGAGTTTTGATGTTGTGTCTTTGCCCGACAAAGGGATGTTAGAATATATAAGTTATCCCATACAAGCTTTTGTGCCAAATACGTTATGTTGTTACAGGTGTCAAGCTTAAGTGCAGTGGCAGCAGCGTCTAGGAGGGATGTTCCTAGATGTTAGAAGTGTGCAGAAGGGCATGAGACAAAGGAATGTGTAGCATTGGGGAAGGTAGTGGTATGTGTTAATTGTAGGGGTGCCCATGGGGCTGTGTTAAGAAGCAGTACGGCTGGCTGGGTTGTGTATCGGAGGACGCATGACTTTCAACCTTCGTCTCTCCCGAGCCCGTACGGAAGTTGTAGCGATGAGACAAGATAGTAGCTACTACAACAATTGGATACCACGAAAATGGGGTAAAAAAAATGTTTTTAAAAAGGGGGAGGGATCCTTAGAAGAGTGGTGTGAGTAGTAGATCTGTACCAGTACAGAGGGGTAGGGCAACAAGTGATATATGTTTCAGTAAGATTGGATTTTTGGCATTTACAGCAATGGTTATTAACTGTACTATAGGGATGGAAAGTCACAGAAAATGGAGGTGGTGGCAGATTCAGAGAGATATTTGGGTGTGCAAGACTTGACATCAGAAGAGTTACAGGGTGTATTAAGTGGTGGTGTCCCATCCTTTCAGGCTGTTGGCCTGAGGTAGCACTAAATTGTTTTAAATAGTGGAGTAGGGTGGTGGTTTTGTAGTGAGTGTAGCGTTAGATGGTATGGTATTTGTTGATTTAAATATTATATAAACTCAGCAAAAAAAGAAACTGCCCTTTTTCAGGACCTTGTCTTTCAAAGATAATTTGTAAAAATCCAAATAACTTCACATATCTTCATTGTAAAGGGTTTAAACACTGTTTCCCATGATTGTTCAATGAACCATAAACAATTAATGAACATGCACCTGTGGAATGGTCGTTAAGACACTAACAGCTTAGAGACGGTAGGCAATTAAGGTAACAGTTATGAAAACTTAGGACACTAAAGACGCCTTTCTACTGACTCTGAAAAACACTGAAAGAAAGATGCCCAGGGTCCCTGCTCATCTGCGTGAACATGCCTTAGACATGCTGCAAGGAGGCATGAGGACTGCAGATGTGGCCAGGGCAATAAATTGCAATGTCCGTACTGTGAGACGCCTAAGACAGCGCAACAGGGAGACAGGACGGACAGCTGATCGTCCTCGCAGTGGCAGACCACGTGTAACAAAACCTTCACAGGATCGGTACATCCGAAAATCACACCTGCGGGACAGGTACAGGATGGCAACAACAACTGCACCAAGTTACACCAGGAACGCACAATCCCTCCATCATTGCTCAGACTGTCCGCAATAGCCTGAGAGAGGCTAGACTGAGGGCTTGTAGGCCTGTTGTAAGCCAGGTCCTCACCAGACATCACCGGCAACAACGTTGTCTATGGGCACAAACCCACCATTGCTGGACCAGACAGGACTGGCAAAAAGTGCTCTACACTGACGAGTCGCGTTTTTCCCTCACCAGGGGTGATGGTCGGATTCGCATTTATCGTCGAAGGAATGAGCGTTACACCGAGGCCTGTACTCTGGAGTGGAATCGATTTGGAGGTGGAGGGTCTGTCATGGTCTGTGGCGGTGTGTCACAGCATCATCAGACTGAGCTTGTTGTCATTGCAGGCAATCTCAACGCTGTGCTTTACAGAGAAGACATCCTCCTCCCTCATGTGGCACCCTTCCTGCAGGCTCATCATGACATGACCCTCCAGCATGATAATGCCACCAGCCATACTACTCGTTCTGTGCGTGATTTCCTACAAGACAGGAATGTCAGTGTTCTGCCATGGCCAGCGAAAAGCCCGGATCTCAATCCCATTGAGCACGTCTTGGACCTGTTGGATCGGAGGGTGAGAGCTAGGGCCATTCCCCCCAGAAATGTCTGGGAACTTGCAGGTGCCTTGGTGGAAGAGTGGGGTAACATCTCACAGCAAGAACTGGGAAATCTGGTGCAGTCCACGAGGAAGAGATGCAATGCAGTACTTAATGCAGCTGGTGGCCACACCAGATACTGACTGTTACTTTTGATTTTGACCCTCCCTTTGTTCAGGGACACATAATTAGCAATGTTATGAATACAAATCCCATCTGCTGTCAACATCAGTATACGATTTGAGAGCACTAGTTCGCTCCAAAAGTGGTTATAGCTTTGACTGAATGGTGACAGTGAATTCAGAACCAGTCAGTGGCTACCTAGCTGCACTACAAACATAATTTTACCAGGTTCCCGGGAAGTGGTTGTAATGACAGTACACCAGAACATACCCAAGAGTTTCCTGATTAACCAGGGGTAGTCTGTGTTTAATTGCATTGTATTAGAAACACAGTTTGAGATCACCATGAGGGGATTTCGCCAGTGGTTGAATGGGGAATTGGACATCCAAGAGGGTTGCGTGGCTTAGCGAAGGTTCAATTCAGTTTTATATGTAGGCTAAAGCCTGCACAGACCTTGTGTTTATCCAAGCTGTCAGCAGCTAGCTAGCATAGCTTGGTGATAGCTGCAGCTGGCATCTTATCTAGCTGATATTTCTCTGTCAAATTAGTTATGGCAAGATAGCAAGAGCCAGTAAGTTTCCATCCAACCTTTTTATACGAATAAAGTACATGTCAGATCAGAAATGTCAGGACAGGCCTGATGGAAACCACACATTTGACGGTAAACGTTCCAAATGTGGACAAAACAACATTTGGTGAAAATGCCTTTATGCACAAATATTGATATAATAACCATCATATCAAAGTATACTTGGAGTCACACAATGATATATTGTGTGATCCTCCCACTACGACTCAGGAAACAATGCAGTTTATTAGGCTACAGATGAACCTCACAGGATGGTGAAAGTGCATGGTGATGAGCTAGATGGTCCTTTTCGATAAATATTGAGGGTCTTATTCTCATGACATGATGATTGATGCTTGGCTGCAATTTGACAAGTAAAAATACTCTTGCTCTTTTGTCCATAATAATCTCATGTAGGCTATTCCCGTACTTCATCTGCGAGCTGTTGGCTAGATGGCATGTGCCAAGACCTGAGTGGGCACATTCTCTATATAAAGCAACATATTTTGTGACAGAACCATCAGTGTATCTGAAAATGCAATGGAAACCCATTTAACTTGTATTTTTTTTATTCAGTACTTGGGAATTTGTCGCCAATCTGTCACCAATTGGATGGAACTTAGCTAGTGTCCGGAATGTGTTTCATAAGACACTCGTTTTACAACACCTTGCTACAAAAGTGTCTTGCAACTTAGTTTCAACGTTTCATCGCTTCATGTAAATACATGTTACCGTGGAAATGGTATCAACTGCAAGTTTAGCTGTCCTACAACACAATATTCTATAACTGGCTAGTTGTGTGTCATCTTGTCTATCCTTATAAGCGCTGTTAGATCTTTCCGGGGGACAAATCCCAGAGCTACTAATATTCCGACAACAGTTGTAGGCTACATGTGGACATGATGATGCTGATTCATGATTAAGACTGGCTGAGAAAATCTGCCTGCCTGTCTGTCTGTCTTGTCCCGACTCCCAACACGTTCATTACTATGGGACAGCTGGAGATCGCATTTGAATATTGAAACAATGTTGCAAATGTCAGAGAGACAGACAGCAAGATTTATACAAATCTCCGCTGTTGAAAACTAAATGTTAGTCTAAAAGAAATGTGAGATAATGTCAAGATGCCTTTTCATAGTGGAGATCAAGTTTATAAATTGCCTGGCTGGGCTGATGAGACAGTGGATTGCGCACTCAGATGGAACAGAATAAATAGGCATTTTAATGTCATATATTTAGCCGGTGGTAACTTGTGGAATAGACACCGGCTGGAATGCGGTTTTAACCAATCAGCATTCAGGATTAGAACCACCCGTTCGTTGTATAATTATCCCCTCAAAAATCCATGTGTGTTCATGTTACAAAGACATAACATTGTATGCTGTAAATATCATATTGGTGTACTTATAAAGACAGTATGCCTACACTTACCTAGCAAATCCCTTACAAAAAAAGATTGCGGTTTTGAAACTGCAGTAAAAGTGTAGTAACTGCATTTACACTGAAAAACTTCTGGTATTTTGGATGCAGTAATTGCAGAATAACTAACTAAGTTGTGTGTAGAGTGCAACTTCAGCTATCTAACCATTACTAGAATGTCATTATATTTGTCTATTTGGCCAAATCTAAGGATGTGGCTGTCAAACCACACACTGACATGCCCAGCTCTCTGGGTGAGGTTCTGTCTTCAAGTCTCCAATGGGTGATGAAGTCACTTCCATCTATGTAATGTATTACAGGTTATGGACAGGTGTAGTCAAGTGGCAGGAGGGGTGGAGTCCATCTTGGATATGACTGAGTTTGCCTCAACACATGAGTCAAACAGACAGAGTTCAATAACTACAGGATGAGGATGAGATGCAGCAGGATGGCACTCATCTCATACCACTCTGTAGGCTACTGACCAATTCAATGCTTCCTCCAGGAAGTACTAAACACTAAACACTTGCGATGTACTGTCTTATTAGTAATCAACTTTTGAGCTGTTTGCCAAAGCCTGATGGGCAGTTTTGGACGAGACTGACTTTATGACCAAAATTATCATATTTACACTCTGTAGTCAATTTTGACACTAGAATGACTGTCATATCGATGCCACATAGGCCTTTTAAAAACAGAGAAGTTGGTTCTAAGCTAAGGGGTTGACCTTCAAGTGTGGGGCCATGCCTTTAAATGATCAAACCATTAAAGAGTGTCAAGTAATCAAATCAACTAACATGTTTGCATATTATCAAATCAATTAATATCTTTGTATAGTACTTATTGAAATCCCTCATTGCTCAATCAGAAGATGCTCCATAGCAGGGTGCTCATATCAGATGTATTGATCCAACATCCTCTCACTCTATATCTCTTAGTCAGCAGACATGGAGGATGGGAAGACTGATCTGCTACTAGTCAAAGAGGAGACAATAGAAGACGGACCAGAGAGCATTGACCTGCTGAGTGGACTAAAGATGGGGGAGCAAGGTAAGGTTGACAGTGCATTCAGAAAGTACTCAGACTCCTTCACGTTTTCCACATTTTGTTACGTTACAGCCTTATATTAAAATTGATTACATTTTTTTCATCAATCAATACACAATACCCCATAATGGCAAAGCAAAAACACAATTAGACATTTTTGCAAATGTATTAAAAATAATAAAATATCTCACATTTACGTAAGTATTCAGACCCTTTACTCTGTACTTTGTTGAAGCACCTTTGGCAGCGATTACAGTCTTCTTGGGTATGACACTAAAATCTTGGCACACCTGTATTTGGGTAGTTTCTTCTGTTCTTCTCTGCAGATCCTCTCAAGCTCTTCCAGGTTGGATGGGGAGCCTCACTGCACAGCTATTTTCAGGTCTCCTTAGAGACGTTAGATTGGGTTCAAGTCCGGGCTCTGGCTGGGCCATTCAAGGACATTCAGAGACTTTTCCCGAAGCCACTCTTGCTTTGTCTTAGCTGTGTGCTTAGGGTCGATGTCCTGTTTGAAGGTAAACCTTCGCCCAAGTCTGAGGTCCTGGGCGCTCTGGAGCAGGTTTTCATCAAGGATCTCTGTACTTTTCTCCGTTCATTTTTCCCTCGATCCTGACTAGTCTCCCAGTCCATGCCACTGAAAAACATCCCACAGCATGATGCTGCCACCACCATGCTTCACCGTAGGGATGGTATTGGCCAGGTGATGAGAGGTGCTTAGTTTCCTCCAGACGTGACACTTGCATTCAGGCCAAATCGTTCAATCTTGGTTTCACCCGTCCAGAGAATCTTGTTTCTCATGGTTAGAGTCCTTTTGGCAAACTGCAAACGGGCTGACATGTGCCTTTTACTGAGGAATGGCTTCCGTCTGGCCACTCTACCATAAAGGCCTGATTGGAGTGAGGAGTGCTGCAGAGATGGTTGTCCTTCTGGAAGGTTCTCCCATCTCCACAGAGGAACTCTAGAGCTCTGTCAGAGTAACCATCGGGTTCTTGGTCACCTCCCTGACCAAGGCCCTTCTTCCCCGATTGCTCAGTTTGACCGGGTGGCCAGCTCTAGGAAGAGTCTTGGTGGTTCCAAACTTTTTCCATTTAAGAATGATGGAGACCACTGTGTCCTTGGAGACCTTCAATTCTGCAGACATTTTTTTGTACCCTTCCCCAGATCTGTGCCTCGACACAATCCTGTCTCGGAGCTCTATGGACAATTCCTTCGACCTCTTGGCTTGGTTTTTGCTCTGACATGCACTGTCAACTGTGGGACCTTATATAGACAGGTGTGTGCCTTTCCAAATCATGTTCAATCAACTGAATTTACCACAGGTGGAGTTGTAGAAGTTGTAGAAACATCTCAGGATGATCAATGGGAACCGGATGCACCTGAGCTCAATTTCAAGTCTCATAGCAAAGGGTCTGAATACTTTTAAAATATTTTTTTTTTATACATTTGCAAGAATTTATAAAAAACTGTTTTTGCTTTGTCATTATGGGGTATTGTATGTAGATTGATGAGGACATTTTTTATTTAATACATTTTAGAATACGGATGTAACGTAACAAAATGTGGAAAAAGTGAAGGGGTCTGAATACTTTCCAAATGCACTGTACATTTAGCCTACATACAGTAATAGATCTTCAATGGGAATAGTGATACACCTGGCTTTTTTATTTTTTCTTAATTTATCAAATGAAATCAATACAAGTTATCTTTACATACAAAAACACACATTATAATGTATGATTTAAAAAATCTTCATATGTAGAGTTCTCTGCCATGTTAGTAAAGTCTATTTTGTAACCTCTTCCTGCAGGTAGTTGGCTGGAGGCTAACAGAGAAGACTGGGCAGCCATCTTGGATTCCCAGAATCAGGCCGGTGCAGCCAGGGACCCGGGGGACAACATCACAGAGCAGGTCAGGACCAGAGGCAACATAGTGGAGGTCAGTGGATGGGACAGCATCCTCAACTCTGGGCTGGGGAACAACACTGTTAACCAGAAACAGACAGTCAAACACAAAACATCCAATCTTAGTTAGGGGTGGGCATTTGTCTGGCACGGAGGGAGAGAGAGAGAAAGTAGCCAAACCTGACTCGCTCTGGTTAGACAAACTTGTTGCTGCCATAGGTTATCTATCATACTATCTGGTAGTGCCAATCTTGACTTCATCAAATCGTTTGTAAAAAACTAGCTAAATACAGCAGTCAGCTAAGTTAGCTAAGTAGCAAGGCCAATTAAAGCTATTTTGCTACGCTCCTCGTACAACTCTAGTCATATGAAACAGCCTACCTGTTGGATGATCAGTGTAGCCTACTCCTCATTTAGCCAACGTAATTCTGTAATTTTTCTTACATTTTGCAACGATTAAACATCTCCCTCTCAATGTAGCGCTGCTTTGATTGATTACAATAGCAACAAGCTACACCTGTGAAACGTGTGTAGGCTACCGGTGCGTCTTTTTTTATGGGGCGCACTTATAAAAAAAATATAATAATGTATATAATGGTCTATCCTTGTAGGCTATGTAGAAACATCACAAAGATAATTGCATTTCATTTTAGACAAAGCCTTTTCATTGTTAAAATATACGTGAAATGAATACTTTCCCATGTAATCGAATATTAATGTCTGTTGATATTCAAATATTCTAATAACGTGCCCATCCCTAATATTAGTCTTCATGGCAACAGGCTGGCTGAGACCAGGGCGAGGCGTAGATTTGGTCTGAGGGGACGGGGATGTGTCTGTATGTGGCTAGAGAGAATGGACACAGACTCCGTCCTAGTTGTGATTCAGAGAGACTGATCGCACCTCAGGATAATCCCCTAACACAGTGGTGTTCAAAGTTGGGGTCACAACTGAAGTGGGGTTGCCAATATTTGTTTTTAAATGCATTTTATCAAAGCGAGGGTATCAGATTTACAGAAGATATAGTGTTACCATAGTTGGAAGTTATTCTGCCTGACACACGTATCGTTTTGTGCAATAAAAGTACTGTTCTTCACGTTATGTGAGTGTATGACCATTTTGTTGAAATGAAATACAAAAAGTCAGTACAGAGTAAATGTATCATTGCAAGGGCTGAATTTCCCTTATCCCAGTCAAACCAAAACATACTTCATTCTTGAATCAACACATTTGGATTAAAAAATAATAATAAACACCAATGGCTCCAGATTGTTAGGTACATGAATCACAGTGTTAGAGATGGGCTTGACTGTGGTTAACATTTTATAATGTAATGTTTTGTGTGTTTCTTACATAAACCTTTATTCTCTTCTGTACAATTTGTGTTTACAGTCTGCAGTCCACGAGGACCTGCTGATATCCGGTGTTGCTGGCGGGAGAGACTGGACCTCTGAGGCGGCCGGTCACAAACCTTGGCTCCGGATCAGGACCCTGGATCAGGAGCCGTCACTTTTCCATTCCGAGTCAGAAACAGAACCGAACAATGAGGGACAGAGACTCCACCACAACCACCACACAGAACACAACCAGTGGACAGGTGGACTAAACAACCTCAGTCCTGGTGGTCATCAGATAGACAGAGGCTCCAGTCATGGATCCAGTCTGCAGCCCAGACCCTTCTCTTCACAGTCTCAGTGCAGGGATGAAGCAGGGCCTGGGGCTGATAGAGATAGACCCTCCTGTTCCTATGATACAAACACCACAGTATCCATGATGAACAGAGCAGGTCACCCTGGGCTTCAGCCTTCACAGAGATTGGTGGGAGACCCCCCCGGTGAGAGTCTAACAGGAGGTCTGTGTTCTCCTTCAGGATCTTGTCTAATGCCTGGCGAATGGGTTCACAGAGGACCTGGACCTGGGTCTAGCCTTCCTCAATTACCTCATGGTTACCCCACCAATACAGACAGGGTCAGGATGGGCATCCATCACAAGAGGTACCTAGCCTACAACACAGCACACAACAACAACACCCAAACAACAATGGCTAGAGGTCAAGGAGGGAGCTTAAAGACTAACCACCTGAGGGTGGTGGCTCCTGCTTCTGCCTCGTCTGCTGTCATTGGGTCACAACGTGGGAGGCCATGTACTAGGCCGGACGCCGACAAGCCGTACGCCTGCCCCACATGTGGGAAGCGCTTCGCTAGGGCAGACTATTTGAGGGAGCACCAGGCCGTTCACACCAAGGACAAGCCCTTCAAGTGCAAACTATGTTACAAGAGCTTCTCCTTCCTGACTAACCTAATCAGACACAGGAGTGTCCACAACCGGGAGAAATTGTAGCAGTGTGGCTCGAGTTGTACACAGGGGATATCCGGGAACTATTCTTAAGTTGACATATAGTTGTGAAGTGCTTTGGGGTAAGAGGCTAATTAACCGCATACCCTTCATTAACCCTTTGTTAACTTGTCATTTGAAACAGGCTTGAGTAAATACTTGTTTTTAGAGAGACAGTGAACCTGGGCTAGAACAAGGACAGTTTAATATTTACCTTACTGAGGTGATATAGATGGAATAAAGTCATTCTAATATTTTCTACTGTATTCTTGCTGTATTCACACTGTTCTTTCTAAACACGTCTGCCCTCCACTTGATAGATACTGACATTGGGAGATTTGGTGTGTAATGTAATAAACAGTACCATAATTCAAAGAGCAGCATGCATACCTTTTTCATTTAAGCTCACCCATTCAGCTATGATGCCAACCAATAAGATAAGGTCTCTTTATTGTAGAACAATTTCAAAGTTTGTGTTTATGTTGTTATTTAGACAATAAAGTCCTGGAACTCAAAATGTGCCAAATTTAACTGCACACCATCACATACTTACTGCAGTAGTCTTTAAATTTGCATTGGAGACGGGACTTGGTTGATAGATGTTATCTGGATAACCCTAGCTGGCTGCTAATGTGGCTATCTGTATGGTTTTTCACACTCAAATAGCCTCCATCGTGGAGGTGCTAGCGAATACAGCCGTGGCAGAGATCTGTAAAGTCGTAGACGACGACTATGCAGTGTTTCGTTTGGAAATAACTCAAAGCCAGAAAGAAAACAGGGCATTGTGAAGGAAACTACAGCTACTGGAAACTAAAGGTGGCACGGGATCGAGCAGAGAGGACAACGTGAGAGCGTAGTGTTTAAGATCCTCAACAGATACAGAGGCATGTCAAGAGGTACAAATAGCAGAAGGCAGAGTCTGCGTGGCCTGTCGCCGTGCATATATAGCTCAGTGCCTTTCGCCTTGTTCACCTTTGCACGTGTTCAGATTCGTTACCGAGAATTGGGTCTTGGTCAGTTTTTGGATAGTATGCAATAATTCCCCTGATTACTTAGCTAGCACAAAGGCACAATATCATATTTTAACCAGATGCTTGATTAATGAATGCACTTCTTATTATTTAGTCAATAAAAACAATGTGATGCGTGGAACATAATATATCGCTCAATAAATAGTATAGAAGTTATGAGAAATGTTACCTTACATCCTTGCCAATTCTAGACAGCATCAATGGTATGGAATAGCTGTTGACACAATAGTATACCGTTGAGCATTGACAGTAGCTAAACTAACCACCTCTTTTCCTTCTATCACTTTCTCAGGTGAAGGAGATTTCACTGGAGGCCACAGGAGCTTTGTGAAGCCAGTGCGACACAATCACTGTTAATCACTGTTGTCAAGCTGGAGAGGTCAAGGACCCGACTCAGCATCACGGAGGTCAGTGGAACACTGAGCGCCGTCCTCAAGTCAGAGACAGACACCGAGACTTTAACAGGGCTGGGGCGACTGCGCTGTCCTCCTTTCCCCATTTAAAGTATTTACTTTATGGTAACCTGAGCCCGAGGACTGTCCTGTCCAATCGGGTCACAGATGATGCGTTAGAGTTGCAATGATCAGGTCCTGTTCATACGCTAGAGAGATGATACCTGGTGACGGGCCTGTGGGATTAGATACACAGACTAATCCAATGAGATACAGTAGTAGTGTACGGTATAAAAAAAAGTATATATATGTAGATACCACCTTTATTTAACCAGGTAGGCCAGTTGAGAACAACTCCTCATTTACAACTGCAACCTGGCCAAGATAAAGCAAAGCATTGCGACAAAAACAACAACACAGAATTACACATAAACAAACGTACAGTCAATAGAAAAGAAAAATTGAAAAATCTATGTACAGTGTGTGAAATGTAGAAGAGTAAGGAGGTAAGGCAATAAATAAGCCAGAGGTGAAATAATTACAATTTAGCATTAATACTAGAGTGATAGATGTGCAGATGATGGATACTCTGGTATTCTCTGAAGGGCGCCTAGATAAGAAAGGGGATGCCCTTTTTGTGTGTCTATTCTTGTCTTTGAAGCTGCATAGCCGGCTACCTACTATCTTGAAACTCACTGACAACCTTTTTCACTTACTTTACCAGCCTGTTATGGTTTGTGACCCTGTGTTACCCAGCACAGTGAGGGGCAAGAAGCAGGAGTGGACTGGGTCAGGCAGGAGTGGTTCTGAGCCAGGCGGCTAGTTGGTCCTGGCAGCAAGAAAGAAAGAAGAACATGAAGATACATCCAACAGTGGGACATACTTAAGAGGACATCAGTTTGTGCTTAACAATCCAATCTAATGTTATTTTGTGCATATCCCCACAATATGTGATAATGTTTACAGAAAAAAAAGTATACTGTTTTTGTTTTAAAGTAAGGTGATCTCTTTATGTCATAATTACTTTGACTAACTATCCTTGTTAGCTCATTGAATAGCATCTGAACCTATGTTGAAGTGTATTTAATTTACTGCCAATCTGGATATGCCTTGTTTGACACTCTTTCTGCATATGAATGAGGGAGTTTGATTAAGATGAACCAGCGTGCACCGGGATATGGCTCATGATTTGAACGGGCGAAAGCGGTGCGAGAGGAAAGCCCTGCTCAAATAGAACCGTAATCTGCGCCACCAGGTCATATTGCCAACAAGGCAGCATGGTGCGTTGTTCAGGAACATACAACATACATTTTCCATAAATAAATACTTTTCTGACTGGTTGAAGGCAGATAAAGTACGTATGCGTTTCGAACACTTTGCATGTGTTGTAATCATTATTCCACGTGCTTAGCGTACGTTACTTTGTTTTGAGATGACTTCGCCATGTCACCCTGTTCATGCCCAGGAGGCAGCCCGGTTTCACAACGAATGCAATCACTTTTCACCTGGTGAAATCTCCGCCTTCCTGGGCACCTGTGCCAGCTTAATCAAATCCCCTCATTGGGACTTAAAATCGGATCCTGGGGTCCGGCAAAATGAAGGCAGTTATACAATCATTACAATACATTCATTACAGAATTCACAACACACTAAGTGTGTGCCCTCAGGCCCATACTCCACTACCACATATCTACAATGCAAAATCCATGCGTATGTGTGTGTATAGTGGTTATGTTATCATGTGTGTGTATGCATGCGTCTGTGCCTATGTTTGTTTTACTTCACAGTCCCCGCTGTTCCATAAGGTGTATTTTTACCTGCTTTTTAAATCTGATTCTACCGCTTGCATCAGTTACCTGATGTGGAATAGAGTTCCATGTAGTGATGGCTCTATGTAGTACTGTGCGCCTCCCATTGTCTGTTCTGGACTTGGGGATTGTAAAAGAGACCTCTGGTGGCATGTCTTGTGGGGTATGCATGGGTGTCTGAGCTGTGTGCGAGTATTTTAAACAGACAGCTCTGTATCTTCAGCTTGTCAACACCTCTTACAAAAACAAGTAATGAGGAAGTCAATCTCTCTTCCTCTTTGAGCCAGGAGAGATTGACATGCATGTCATTAATGTTAGCTCTCCGTGTACTTTTAAGGGCCAGCTGTGCTGCCCTGTTCTGAGGACCTGCCTTGTAGATAGTGTTGTTAAGAAGGCAGAGCTGTGTGTTATTATGGAAAGACTTCTCCCCATCTTAGCTACTGTTGTATCAATATGTTTTGACCATGACAGTTTACAATCCAGGGTTACTCCAAGCAGTTTAGTCACCACAACTTGCTCAATGTCCACATTATTCATTACGAGATGTAGTTGAGGTTTAGGGTTTAGTGAATGATTTGTCCCAAATACAATGCTTTTAGTTTTGGAAATATTTAGGACTAACTTATTCCTTGCCACCCATTCCGAAACTAACTGCAGCTCTTTGTTAAGTGTTGCAGTCATTTCAGTCGCTGTAGTAGTTGACGTGTATAGTGTTGAGTCATCCGCATACATAGACACACTAGCCTTACTCAAAGGCAGTGGCATGTCGTTAGTAAAGATAAAGTTTAGATGGGCCATATAACCGTGTTTCTTCTCCAGAAAATCTGCAATCCAAATTAACCTATCCCAGCCACCATCTTTTTTGGGGAAGCCCAATTGGTTCTGAATTCAGGCATTTCAAATGTGTTGTTATGCTCAGACTTCATGATGTAAGGACTAAGGCAGGGGTGTCAAACTCAATTCTTGGAGGGGCGAGTGTCGGTTTATTAGCATCCTTCACTCATGCTGCCAAACATACCCTTGTAAAACTGACCATCCTACCAATCCTCGACTTCGGCGATGTAATTTACAAAATAGACTCCAATACCCTACTCAACAAATTGGATGCAGTCTATCACAGTGCCATCCGTTTTTTTCACCAAAGCCCCATATACTACCCACCATTGCGACCTATACGCTCTCGTTGGCTGGCCCTCGCTTCATACTCGTCGCCAAACCCACTGGCTCCATGTCATCTACAAGACCCTGCTAGGTAAAGTCCCCCCTTATCTCAGCTCGCTGGTCACCATAGCATCACCCACCTGTAGCACGCGCTCCAGCAGGTATATCTCTCTGGTCACCCCCAAAACCAATTCATTCTTTGGCCGCCTCTCCTTCCAGTTCTCTGGTGCCAATGACTGGAACGAACTACAAAAATCTCTGAAACTGGAAACACTTATCTCCCCCACTATCTTTAAGCACCAGCTGTCAGAGCAGCTCACAGATTACTGCACCTGTACATAGCCCACCTATAATTTAGCCCAAACAACTACCTCTTTCCCTACTGTATTTATTTAATTTATTTTGCTCCGTTGCACCCCATTATTTTTATTTCTACTTTGCACATTCTTCCACTGCAAATCTACCATTCCAGTGTTTTACTTGCTATATTGTATTTACTTTGCCACCATGGCCTTTTTTTGCCTTTACCTCCCATATCTCACCTCATTTGCTCACATCGTATATAGACTTGTTTCTATTGTATTATTGACTGTATGTTTGTTTTACTCCATGTGTAACTCTGTGTCGTTGTATGTGTCGAACTGCTTTGCTTTATCTTGGCCAGGTCGCAATTGTAAATGAGAACTTGTTCTCAACTTGCCTACCTGGTTAAATAAAGGTGAAATAATAAATAAATAAAATTAGTTTGGAACGTTCACCTGGTTTTCTAGGTCTTAAATTGAACATAAATTCAAAGGTAATAACCCAGTAGACACGCAGCTCTCCTGGAATTGAGTTTGACACTCCTGGACAAAGGTGTTGGACTGACTGCTCCAGGGAGTCCCAGCCTGGCTACCCATCAAATGTTATTTTGTAGGATATTATGCAGTTATACTGTAGATAGAATTATGGTAGACTGATGATATGCAGACATTATAAATTACCAGTAGGGTGGATTTCACCAGAATGTCATCTTGGGGGACATCACATCAAGGACAAAGAACACCTTATCCAGGTTTGCCAGCCTGGGGTGAGCACCACCCAAGATGGCTCTAGGTCTGGTGTGTCCTATCATGACCTATGAATGCAGACACAAAGAATGTGGCTGCAGAGCATAAATACAGTCATTGCAGGCACCTTCCTGATGCCAATTAATCATTTTATTTGACAAAAATAACTTTACATCATTCACACTATGAAAATAGATACTTGATAAGAATAGGCTATCCAATATCATAGCTTAGGCTACGTTTTATTGCATAATATGACTTTTTTAGGGAAGAAGGTGAGAGAAATATAAAACTACTTTCTTTGTTTCTTTGTTCTCTGGCAAAGAAACAAAGAAAGTATCATGGGGATTTTGCCTCCCTCTCCCTTGTCACTCACTGCCTTGGGTGTGATGGAAGAAACCGCCAGTTGACACCTGAGGTGGTTGACCTCTTCTTCCAATGGGATAGTTTGTCCAATGTGCAGACTTTTTAAAGGGGCAATCAGCAGTTCCTACATACATTTTTTGACTTATAAATTAATTATATGTATCCATTGATTCTTGAATAATATAAATTATAAATGCCTCATGAGCTTAGTTCAATTGTCGCACCCCATCAGAACCCAAAATACAAGTTTGTTTAACTCCAATATTTGTTTACAGTGTTTGTAAACAAAGAAAATATCACCTCAAAACATGGTTAAAACTGTGGATGGTCGGTCCTTGCATCCATAGCTCTGTCTATGAATTTGAGTGTTTACATTTCTCCAGGTCCATCTCTCAGCTTTTCACTGTACCAGGGGCAGGGAAACCGCATTGTTATTGTTTCTACTGCTGATTGCCATATCTTAGAATGATGGAAACATAAATTTGAAAGTGGCATTAATATTATAACTTTAATAATTTTAAATGCATGCCTTGCTAGACATGACAATAATTCAGAGTTTGCATTTACCATAAGGTCAATTATCTATTATTACCTTACAAGTGTACAGACATCTTGTAAATTTAGTTGACATTCTAGAAGGGATCAGATTAACAGATAATAGCCTGATAGATACATTATAGTAACCAGTGGTGTAAAGTACTTCAGTAAAAATACTTTAATTTAAAGTACTACTTAAGTCGTTATTTACTTCACTACATACCTAAAGAACGTAATGTCGTTTTTTCTCCATACATTTTCCCTGACACCCAAAAGTACTAGTTACATAGTGAATGCTTAGCAGGACAGCAAAATTGTCGCACATATCAAGAGAACACGTGGTCATCCCTACTGCCTCTGATCTGGCAGACTCACTAAATACAAATGCATCATTTGTAAATTATATCTAAGTGTTGGAGTGTATCCCTGGCTATTCATAAAATGTAAAAACAAGAAAATGGTGCAGTCTGCTTTGCTGAATAAGGAATTTGAAATTATTTATACTTTTACTTTTTATAGTTAAGTATATTTAGAACCAAATACTTTTAGACTTATACTCAAGTAGTATTTTACTGGGTGACTTTTACTTGATTAAGGTATCTATACTTTTACTCAAGTATGACAATTGGATACTTTTTCCCACCACTGATCGTAATTAGCTAACGTTACCTTACTGAGTAACGTTAGTTGTCTTCACTTTCTTCCAGCGGTAGTCTGTCAAACTCGCCAACTTTTTATTGATTCCATGAAGTGCAACGCAGCATACCAACTTCAATGATGCTACTTTAGCTCTATTTTCTGTAGCTGAAAATAAGCAATTCTACTCGTAACCATATCTAATTCGTTAGCTAGCTTGCTTAGTTCACATATAGCGTGGCATTTAGCTTGTTATCTGTCAGTCAATCGTAATAGCTGGATGGACACGGGAATGCGAAAAGTAGACTGTCTCCTCGAAAGCGGCGGTGAAAGGGATGCTGAGAGCCCATTGGCTATCGAACGGCCAATGTCGTGAGGCGTGGGTCTTGAATATTTCGGTTCACTACCGTAATTAAAAGAATAGCGCGCATTCCTTTTCATTTAACACCCTTTGAGCTATGACGCCGACCAATAAGATCCCTTTCTCGTCAGTGTAACCGGAAGTGAACAGCGACAAAGTACAATTTACACGTTAGCATTTTTATTTGTTATTTGGACGTTTATTAACACACTGGAACTCAAAATATGACAAATTAGCTGCACACACGTACACCCTATAGTATTTAATTCGCAGGGCTTGGTTGATAAACGTTATATAGTTAACGCCAGTTTAGCTAGCAGTGAACATTAGCCAACATGGCTAACTGTGTGGTTTTTCACACTCAAATAGCCTCCATCATGGAGGTACTAGCGAACGCAGCCGTGGCAGATATCTGTAAACTCGTAGACGACGACTATGCAGTGTTTCGTTTGGAAATAACTCGAAGCCAGAAAGAAAACAGGGCATTGCGGAGGAAACTACACCTATTGGAACCAAAGGTTGCACGGGAGCGCGCAGATAGAACAACGCGAGAGCGCGTCCTCGCCAGTCGTCCCAGTAGTGTCAAGATCCTCGACCGAAACAGAGGAATGGCAAGAGGTACATTTTTCAGAACGAAGAGCAGGGCCTGTCGCTTTTTCCACGCTGTGATTTTAGATGTCTTAACCACATATGGTTAACCAGAATTGGGTCTTGGTCAGTTTGTTGGCTAGTATGCAATAATCGCTTGGCTATTTTGCACAAAGACAAAATATAATGTTCTAACCAGATAATTTATTTACGGAATGTCCTATTATTTACTTATTGAAAACAATATACTGCATGGAACATAGTCAATCAATCTATAAATTGTATATCAAGAAGTTATGCAAAGTGTTACCTTACATCCTTGTCAGTTCTAGACAGTGTCAAAACGGTCAATAGTGTACATTATAGTGTTGATCATTGACAGTGGCTAACCTAACCATCTCTTTTCCCCCAATCACTCTCTCAGGTGAAGGACATCTCACTGGAGGCTACAGGAGCTTTGTGAAGCAAGCGGGACACAAAACATGTAGAGATGACCAACCAATCACTGTTGACGAGGGGAGTGGAACCTCAACCCAGCACGTTATCGTGATAGAAGTTAGTGTAATAGTATTACATAAAAATTACAGTACATCAAATGTATCCCGTTTATTTCAGAAAGGATCCCCTCGGCTATTCACTTGCTTACATGTACATACTCATTTATCTGCCATAGGGGAGCTTGTGAGACTTCCCTATGACATTATTATTTAATCCTACTCATGTACCGGTAATAACCTCCTCCTTGTCAGCCTGCAGATGCAGAGACTGCAGGTCCTGGGGTCAAGCTGGAGAGGTCTGAAGGAGGGGAGGATCCACAACACAGCAGAAACATCCAGACTGGAGCGGCTGGAGTGCCTCCTGTAGCCACAGAGGACCCCTCCACCACCCTAGTGTCGCCCAGGATCCGACGCAGCATCACAGAGGACAGTGGAACGCAGAACACCGTCCTCAAGTCAGAGACAGACACTTTAACTGTAACACAAAGGATTTTACACACCGGATCTGACCCAGAGATACTGGGGCTGGGGGGACTGGGCTGTCGTTCTTCTCCCAGCTCAGAGTATTTACTTTACGGTAACCCGAGGACGGTTCTGTCCCATCAGGACTCAGGTAACTCATTACAGACTGGCAATGATCCATCTTGTTCTTACACTGCTGAGACAGGGATGATACCTGGTGACATGCCTGTGGGCTTAGATACACAGACTAATCCAATGAGAGGAGACTGGAACCGGTACAGTAGTAGTGTATATTCTGAAGAGTGCCTAGATGAGAAAGGGGATGGTCTGGCCTTAGATGATGTGACTGTGAAAGTGGAGGGCGATGCTCCTCTGACATGGAATGAAGTTGAGACTCATTTAGGAGAAGGACACTCGCAGGGCAACAGCAGTGACTTCTTAGACTACAGGGAAAACTTAGAGACAAATCTAAATGTCACAACCAATTCCTCTTTACACTCCGTGTCCATGTCGATGGCACCTTCCGATTCACAAGGCCTATTCGATCAGGTATTGAACTCAAACGACCAAAGGTCCAAGGCTCGGGGAGGGGGAGCAAAAACAGGCGGTAAAGAGAAGCGGTTCCTCTGCATGTTCTGTAACAAAGGCTTCAGCTGCCCTCAGAAGGTGGAGATCCACCAGAGGGTCCACACAGGGGAAAAACCCTACAGCTGTACCCAGTGTCACATGCGGTTCGCCCATGCTGGCAACCTAAAGAGGCACCAGAGGGTCCACACAGGGGAGAAACCCTACAGCTGCCAACAGTGTGAGAAGAGGTTCTCCCACCAGCACCATCTGAAGATGCACCTGAAGGTCCACACGGGAGAGAGGCCATTCAGAGAGTAACTACCTGAGGATACAGCAGCAGAAAAACCATTCCACTCTATAACATAGAAAGTAACCATTCCACTTGATAGCTTCTGACTTTGACATTGAACCCTGCATTAAATACAAAGATTAATGTTGTCAACAGAAAAGATCCACAGATGCATTTGGAATAATGAGAGTAACAGATTTCAGTGCTAAATTTTACTGGGTAGAATATTGCATCCAGACATAATGATATAAAATGCATATATAAGCCTAATGAGTCTGTTACATATTGTATTTGTACTGTGTAGGCGATATGATGTTCACAAATTCCTATTTCATTACTTCCATTCAATACTTGATATTAATGCAGTTTATCAAGTTCATGCAGATGTATGTGTGGTTTAAAATGTGTATGTTTAATAAATAAACATTTTAACTTTGTTCTCCTTATTTGAGACTCTCTTTAATATATATCACATCTGATCTCACCCTATTCTACATACACACAACAGAGATTTATAACCAATATACACTTACTAAATATACCCACACTAACAAACACCTACTGTACACGTCAAAATAGTTTAGTCAGGTTTGTCTAATGGCTTTTGACTTATCATAGCTGACTCACATTTATCCACAACATCATGTGTCCACCATGATGGGTTTAACAACAATGAAGTCATTCTGTAACTACAGTATAGGACTCAGATGTGGTGGGCATGGGTAAACACTCCATGTTGAAAGTGTGTTTATTATCTGTGTGTACGTACTTGAGGGAGTGTACGTCAGTGTAATATGTATCACCTCTCTCTTCCAGGAATAGGAGGTGCTGCTGATAAAGGAGTAGGGGTGTGAGGAGGGTCTGGGGAACCCTGAGGGGACCATGGTCATGGAGGTCAACCAGACTTCACGTACTCCTGAACCCACAGAGGAACCAGCTGAGCAGCATAGGACCACAAAATATCACTGAGGTGAGCCCAATGTTAACTATTGTCTGCATGTTACACTATATATACAAAAGTACGTCGACACCCCTTTGGCTATATCAGCCACACCCGTTGCTGACAGGTGTATAAAATCGAGCACACAGCCATGCAATCTCCATAGAGAAACATTGGCAGTAGAATGGCCTTACTGAAGAGCTCAATGACTTTTAACGTGGCACAGTCAGGATGCAAGCTCTCCAACAAGTCAGTTCGAAAATTGTCTGCCCTGCTAGAGCTGCCCTGGTCAACTGTAAGTGCTGTTATTGTTAAGTGGAAACGTCTAGGAGCAACAACTGCTCAGCCGCTAAGTGGTAGGCCCCACAAACTCACAGAACGGGACTGTCAATTGCTGAAGCGAGTAACGCATAAAAATGGTCTGCGTCAGCAGGAGTGGTGTAATTTTCGAAGCCATTGGACTCTGGAGCAGTGGAAACGCGTTCTCTGGAGTGATGAATCACACTTCTCCATCTGGCAGTCCGATGGACAAATCTGGGTTTGGTGGATGCCAAGAGAACATTACCTGCCCAATGCATAATGCCAACTGTAAAGTTTGGTGGAGAAGGAATAATGGTCTGGTGCCGTTTTTCATGGATCGGGCTAGGCCCCTTAGTTCCAGTGAAGGGAAATATTAACGCTACAGCATACAATGACATTCTAGACGATTCTGTGCATCCAACTTTGTGGCAACAGTTTAGGGAAGGCCCTTTCTTGTTTCAGCATGACAATGCTCCTGTGCACAAAGCGAGGTCCATACAGAAATGGTTTGTTGAGTTCGGTGTGGAACAACATGACTGGCCTGCACAGAGCCCTGACCTTAACCCTATCGAACACCTTTGGGATCAATTGGAATGCCGACTGCGAGCCAGGCCTAATCGTCCAACATCAGTCAAAATGTTATTTGTCACATACACACGTTTAGCAGATGTTATTGTGGGTGTAGCGAAATGCTTCCATTCAGTCACGCTCTTGTGACTGAATGGAAGCAAGTCCCTGCAGCAATGTTCCAACATCTGGTGGAAAGCCTTCCCAGAAGAGTGGAGGCTGTTATTTCAGCAAAGGGGGGACCAACTGCGTATTAATGCCCATGATTTTGGAAAGAGATGTTCAACGAGCATGTAGTGGTCATGTAGTGTATTAGGTCAGGGCCCGTATCCACAAAGCATCTCAGAGTAGGAGTGATGATCTATGATCAGTTTAGTCTTTTAGATCATAATGAATAATTCTATGATGGGGGCCTGATCCTCTCGATGAGCACTTCTACTCTGAGACTCTTTGTGGCTACAGGCCCAGGTTTTGATAAACGTTGTCTTAAACATGTACTATGCAGAAATCGCTTCACCATTTCCTGGTAGGTAAAATTCTAAAAGTTTGCTTAATTTCAGTAAACAAGCAAATATTCGACTTAATATTAACAACATTTGAAATGTAGATTTTGATAGACCAATGTATCAGCTATTACACCATGTAAAGGTTTGTTGAATTTGTTGAAATTAGGACAGGGATTGAGGGGTTTTACTCTGAGCCAAAACTAACTGGAAAATGCTCAAGTTATCCTTTGAAACGTTTAACTCCAATCAAGAGCCAACCCACAACTTTCAATAAAAAAACACACTTGCAAATTAAACATCTATTCAATCCGATTTAATCAAAGAGCACTTGAACAAGAGTTAGAAAAGTTTAAAATGAGGGGGATGAAGTAGTTGATGTTGTTTGGCAGCGTGGGATTGGTGCCAACAGCAAAGCAACTTCCCTTAATGTATCCTGGAGAGAAAGAGAGAGAGCACTCGACGTGACATTCAAATTCTGTGAAAGGGACACAGTCTAACAAATAGGTAGCAAGTCAATAGCCTGATGTGGACACCAGTCCAGAGGCAAACTATGGATGAAGTTCATGATATGCTGAGATGCCATACTGTGCCCTTCTCCTACAGGCACATTCTGAATCCACACCCGCCCATACAAAAACACAGTATTAGCATTGGCTGTAGTTTGACTGGATATTGTTGTATTGAATGTGTAAGCAATAGCTATGCAAAGTGCCAGATATGTAACGATTTACAGTAACTTCAGTTCATTATTACTCAGCCAATGAGCACCAGCATTAGTCAGCCAGAAGATCTAACTAAGTTAGCTACAGAATGTAATGGAGAAATGTCACCTTTCTGCATCAAGTACCTCTGACTGGGCAGCTTCATCTTAGCAGGTTGAGGGACTAATTTACTTCCACTAGCTACTTCTAGCTAACATGACTATAGCCAGACGTTAGCCAGCTTACTAGCTTGCAAGCATTAACATTAGCTAGCTAGCCACCTAGTGCAAGCCAATTTCAGTTGTTGATTTTGTTCTATTGGCATGCTAATTTCATGGTAAATTCAGCATTTTAGCTAACATTACTATTTTTAACTTCCTGTCACACAAAGGTCTAATCTTTTCTGTGTGATGCCGACAGTGCAGATCAACCCAGACTGTAAACAAACCCCCCATGCACTCTGAATAACTAACGTGTACTTCTGGGTGAGAACGAAACAAAAAATGGGATACATTTTGTTTTCTGTTCCTCGACGCACAATTTTGAAACCATAAACGAGAAATTAGTTTATATTCAATTTTCGTTCTTAAAATGATGAAACCAAACACAATAAATTTGCCATTTCCCAGCAAAGCTGTCATCAAGGCAAAGGGTGGCCACTGAAGAATCTCAAATATAAAATGTATTTTGATTTGTTTAACACTTTTTTTGGTTACTACATGATTCCATGTGTTATTTCATAGTTTTGATGTCTTCACTGTTATTATACAATGTAGAAAATAGTAAAAATAAAGAAACCCCTGGAATGAATAGGTGTGTCCAAACTTTTGAGGGTACTGTGTATATATAATTATTTTTTTGTCAAGTGCCAGTTTCATCAGAATAACCCAGGTAAGCTTGTGTTGTGAGCTCTGTTGAGGGACAGTTAAGAGGGACGTGACTTTAGCATGTTTTGGTTGTTGTTGCATTGATATACACAGTGACGTACATCAGTATAAATACAGCCAACTTTGAGTGTGTGACTTGTGTGGCTGAGTAAGTGAGTGGCATTGTTTGCTTCAGCCATGGGAGATTTTTGTCACCATGGTGCCGTAATAGCAGCCAGAGAGGTTGATCCCTTATGTACAATTTTTTAATATTTATAATCATAAGTTGTTGTGTTTTTTTTTGTAATGGAATTGTTTCAATTGACTTCCTGTTTTCTTTTTAATTCATATTTTTTTATCATAATCTGATCATTTTGATGATTCAAATCAGTTAGTTGGCTTGAGGGGAAAAGAGGAGAGAGGACTGCGTTGGCTCGTAGAAGTGGCAACTGAAGTGTGATAAACTATTCTGACCTTTGTGGCTGCTTTTGAGTAGCATCACCCAAGTGGGTGCTACACGGTGCAATGCCGTGTACACACCGGTTGCGTCTAACTGTATGCTTTCAGGCAGAAGTCTATTCATTTCATTGGGAGGCAATCCGCACTGCTGCAACTCAATTCAATTTAAATGCCAATATAAGGGCTTTATTGGCATGGGACACATATGATAACATTGCCAAAGAAAGTGAAGTAGATAATAAACAAAAGTGAAATAAACAATACAAATTAACAGTAAACATTACTCACAGAAGTTCCAAAAGAATAAAGACATTTCAAATGTCATATTATGTACATACAGTGTTGTAATGATGTGAAAATAGTACAAAAGGGAAAATAGTAAACCACCGAAGAAGTTGCTAATGTGTGATTATTTTTGATGTGATGCGCCTAGCCAGTACTAGCCAGCTAAGTAGCTTGACTTGCTGGAAAGTTCTAGAAACAAGTTTTGGAAAATGTAAGTAACCAAAACATGTTTTATTATAAACTGAAACAATGATTCTCCTGTCCTGAATGAAATTGTCATATTTTGCAACTTCACAAAATAAATGCGATCTCTGACGAGAATCTACGCTCTCCTCATCTATGCTCTCCGTCCAGTAGCGGAACGAGAATTTATGAAGATAATTTATGGCGTAATGAAATACAGTACCAGTCAGAAGTTTGGCCACACCTACCCATTCCAGTGTTTTTTCTTTATTTGGACTATTTTTCTACATTGTACCTGTGAACCCATACAAACATAGTCACTCTTCTATTACCAATGTCAGTTAGAACGGGTGATATCTCACACACAAACAGATACTATGTTGAAGTTTGAACAGGTCAGACTAAACCTACCGGAGCGATGTGGATGGGTAGTCAGGCATGAAGTGAACAGTGAATTACATTCGGAGGTTTAACCCACTGCAATCATATTGATTCACATGTTACAATACCAATCTTTGCTCCTTCTGGTAGGTCCTGGCGTCCATTCATGACAAGTGGATCAGTCTTTCTGGTTAAGTCTCTTAGAGCTTTCCACACCTGGATTGTGCAACACTGGCCCATTATTCTTTAAGCTCTGTCAAATTGTTTGTTGATCATTGCTAGACAACCATTTTCAGGTCTTGCCATAGTTTCGACTTAAATCTGCTTGAAAACCTGTAACTCGGCCACTCAAGAACATTCACTGTCTTCTTGGTAAGCAGGCTGTATCACATCCGGCCATGATTGTGAGTCCCAGAGGGCGGCATACAAATGGCCCAGCGTCGTCCAGGTTTGGCCCGGGGTAGGCCATCATTGTAAATAAGAATTTGTTCTTAACTGACTTTTGTAGTTAAATATAGGTTAAATGAGAAAAAAAAGCAACTCCAGTGTAGATTTGGACTTGTGTTTTAAGTTATTGCGCAGCTGAAAAGTAAATTAATCTCCCAGTGTCTGGTGGAAAGTAGACTGAACCAGGTTTTCCTCTAGGATTTTACCTGTGCTTAGCTCTATTCTGTTTATTTTTTTAATGCTGAAAAACTCCCCCAGTCCTTAATGATTATAAGCAAACCCATAACATGATGCAGCCACCACTATGCTTGAAAATATGGAGAGTGATGTTTTCTATTGGATTTGCCCCAAACATAACACTTTGTATTCAGGACAAAAAGTGAATTGCTTTGCCACCATTTTTGCAGTATTACTTTAGTGCCTTATTCTGTACAGGATTCCTCCTTTTCACTTGGTCAATTAGGTAAGTATTGTGGAATAACTGCAATGTTGTTGACCATGCTTAGTTTGCTCCTATCACAGCCATTACTCTGTAACTGGTTTAAAGTCACCATTGGCCTCATGGTGAAATCCCTGAGCAGTTTCCTTCCACTCCGGCAACTGAGTTAGGAAGGATGCCTGTATCTTTGTAGTGACTGAGTGTATTGATGCACCATCCAAAGTGTAATTATATAATAACTTCACCATTTTGAAAGGGATATTCAATGTCTGCTTTTTTCATTTAATCTACCAATAGGTATCCTTTGTGATGAATTGGAAAATGTCTCTGGTCTTTGTTGTTGAATCTGTGTTTGAAACGCACTGCTCAACTGAGGGACCTTACAGATAACTGTGTGTATGTGTGGGGTACAGAGTTGAGGTAGTCATGCAAAAAAATCATGATAAACACAATTATTGCACACAGTGAGTCCATGCAACTTATTATGTGAGTTGTTAAGCAAATTTGTACTCCTGAACTGTTACTTGCCATAACAAAGGGGTTGAATACTTACTGATTCAAGATATTTCAGCTTTTCTTTTTAAAATTAATTTGTAAAAACATAATTCCACTGTAGATCAGTGACAAAAAAAATAAATCTGAACCTTTTTCAAATTTGTGCAAGTACGGCCCCAGAGTGTTTACCCATCCCCACTACATTTGAGTCCTATAATGTAGTTACAGAATGACTTAATTGTTGTTAAACCCATCATGGTGGACATACATATTATGTTGTGGGTAAAAATAAGTCAGCTACGATAAGTTAAAAGTCAGACAAACATGACTAAACTATTTTGACGTGTTACAGTAAGTGTTTGTTAGTGTGTGGGTATATTTAGCAAGTGTATATTGTGGTTATAAAGTTCTGTTTATGCAGAATAGGGTGAAATCAGATGTGATGTATACTAAAGAGTCTCAATGATCGCCTTAGAAAAATATCATTTTATGTTCATTAAACATAAGTGTTAAATACACCATATGAAAACCACATATACACATCTCAACTAAAAATCTGCATGAACTTGATAAATTCTATTCATTAAAAGTGTCTTGGGAAAGCAGTTCAATGGATGTAATGTAATAGGCATTTGTAAACATCATATAGCCTACACAGTACACATACAATATGTAGACTTTTTAGGCTTATGTTCTTTATACACTGAGTGTACAAAACATTAAGATCACCTGCTCATTCCATGACAGACTGACCAGGTGAAAGCTGTCTTATTGATGTTAGCTGTTAAATCCACTTCAATCAGTGTATATGAAGGGGAGGAGACAGGTTAAAGAAGGATTTTTAAGCCTGGAGACAATTGAGAAATGGATTGTGTATGTGTGCCATTCAGAGGGTGAATGGGAAAGACAATATGTAAGTGCCATTAAAGGAGGTATGGTAGTAGGTGCCAGGCGCACCGGTTTGTGTCAAGAACTGCAACGCAGCTGTGTTTTTCACGGTCAACAGTTATCCGTGTGTGTATCAAGAATGGTCCACCACCTAGAGGACATACAGCCAACTTGATAACTGTCTGACGCATTAGAGTCAGCATGGGCCGACATCCCTGTGGAACGCTTTCGAGTCCATGTCCGACTAATTGAGGTTGTTTTGAGGGCAAAAGGGGGGGTGCAACTCGATATTAGCAATGTGTTCTTAATGTTTTGTACACTCAGTGTATATCACACAATGTCTGGATACAATATACTTCCCAGGAATATTCAACAATGAAATATTTGACTCTCGTTATTCGAAATGCATCTGTGGATCTTTTCTGCTCACTACAATGAAAATTAATCTTTGTCTTTAATGCAGGGTTTGATCTAAACGTAATAAGCTATGGAAGTAGAATAGTTTTTCTGCTAGGGTATCCTGAGGTAGCTCCTCTCTGAGAACCTCAGGCAAACAGCCTTTCTCCCATGTGGACCTTCAGGTGCCTCTTCAGGCTGCCAGCCTGGGTGAAGCGCATGTGACACTGGGTACAGCTGTAGGGTTTCTCCCCTGTGTGGACCCTCTGGTGTCTCTTCAGGCTGCCAGCCTCAGCAAAGCGCATGTCACATTGGGTACAGCTGAAGGGTTTCACACCTGTGTGGACCCTCTGGTGGATCTCCACCTTCTGGAGGCAGCTGAAGCCTTTGTTACAGAACATGCAGAGGAACCGTTTCTCTTTACTACTGCCTGATGTTGCTCCCCTTCCATGAGACTGGGCTCTAGCCCTGTTGTTTGAGTTCAATACCTGATCGAAAAGGATGCCATGTGAATCGGAAGGCCCCTTCGACGTGGACACTGGGGCACGATCACTGAGCGTGTGTAAAGGGGAGATGCTTGAGACATTTGGATTTGTCTCTAAGCTTTCCCTGTAATCTAAGAAATCTCTGCCTTGTGAGTGTCCTTCTCCTAAGGTAGTCTCATCTGCATTCCATGTAAGAGGAGCGTCGCCCTCCACTTTCACTTCATCTAACGCTATAACCTCTCCTTTCTTATCTAGGCACCCTTCAGAGTATACACTACTACTGTATCGGTTCCAGTCCCCTCTAGAAAGATCAGTCTGTCTCTCTAAACCCAAGGATATGTTGCCAGGGTCCATCTCTGTCGTGTAAAAACAAGACAGATCATCACCGCCAGTGTCTAACGCATCACCATCAGTATTTCCACAGGAATTAACAGTCTTCTGGCTGTGGTGAAATACTGGTAAGTACTCTGAGCCAGGAGCAGGAGGACAGTCCAGTGGCCCCACACCCAGTCTCTCTGGATCTGATCTGTGGTCAGATCCTGTTTGTAAAAGCCTTTGTGCTACAGTTATGGTCTCAGTGTCTGTCTCGGACTTGAGGACAGCGGCCGGCGTTCCATTGACCGCCGTGATGCTGCGTCGGGTTCTGGGCGGCGTGGTGGTGGGGTCCTCTGTGGCTACAGGGAGCACACCAGTCTGGATGTCTCTGCTTTGCCCTGGGTCCTCTCCCTCAGACCTCTCCAGCTTGACCCCAGGCCCTGCAGCCTCTGCATCTACAGACTGACACAAGAAGAGGAGGTTATTACCGTTACATGATTTGTAAAGGATAACAATGTTGTAGGGAAGTCTCACAAGCTCCCCTATGGCAGATAAATAAGGATGTACATGTAAGGAAGTGAATAGCTGAGGGGAGCCTTTCTGAAATAAACTGCCCACATTTGATATGCTGTTCAAAGTAACATTTTATATGCAACAATTACACTAACCTCTATCACAATAACGTGCTGGGTTGAGGTTCCACTCCCCTCATCAACAGTGATTGGTTGGTCATCTCTCCATGTATTGCGTCCTGCTGGCTTCACAAAGCTCCTCTGGCCTCCAGTTTGATGTCCTTCACCTGACAGTGTGATTGGGGGAAAAAGAGGTGGTTAGGTTAGCTACTGTCAATGCTCAACGGTATATTGTACACTATTGACTAGGGATGCACGATATATCGGTGAACGTCGACCGGTATTAGCTAAAAATGGCAACATCGGTATTAGCCCGATGTCTAGTTTAACGGCGATGTTAAAAGCCGATGTCAAAGCTACCGTGCATACCAATATAACGTAGGTACATGACATAATGACGCCACGTCGAGCAGTCATTTGAAAGAGTAATACAATTTCAGCTCGACAACTCAAAGGCGAAATCCATTAAAGCCAAGATAATGGAATTCATTGCCCTTGACAATCAACCATTCCCTGTCGTGGGCGATGTTGGCTTTCGCCGACTGGTCAAGCACCAGTACACACTACCAAGTACTCTATTTTTCAGATGTTACCGGAGTTACACAGTAATAGTGTCACTGCTATTAGCTTCATAACATGCATACTGTGTAAAGCTGTTTGGGTATTTGCGTGTCAAAAAAGATAAAGTAGCACTGTCAAAGCTGTACAAAAAAAGTCTGCAAACAAGAAAACACCGACCACGAACGATATGTTTACAATACCGCGTTGGTAATAAAGCATCATTTGTTCGACCGCAACTTCTGGGGTAGCTAGCTTTAGCTTTGTACCAATACAACCAGCCTGAAAACAATGACCAGAAGAAACTGCAGTCATTTTCATTATTCTTAGCAATGATTTAGGAATCCTTGTGAGTAAGTATTAGCTAGGTTGCCACTTGTTGTTCACCTATTGAAATTGAACTTGTAAGCATGAGCACTTAGCTGTGTTCATTATAACCAGGCCTTTTGCTATAACATATTAACTTCAGCATACTAACTTCATCTGTCTACCAAGTATTACTCAATAGGAAACAGCACTCAATAACGCTGACACAAGCAGGCTGATGTCTCCACTCACAGCACATAAACAGGAACTGGCCCAACCACAATGCCTTAGTCTCAGTATCGGCCAACGGCTGGATATGGGAAAACAGGAACTACACATACATTAAGACACACAAACTCAAGACACACACATGCTGCACAAGATTATAACTTATCTAGGACACACACACACACACACCCACCCTGGACTCAAGAAGACAACAAGGACATTGAGCAACGACTGAAGCGATGGACTGCAGGAGCCAATCATCGGAGACTACGCCTGGACCTGAACCAACCATAGAACCAGAACTTCAAGACTCAACCTACTTTCTGTGCTGTATAAAATATGTAAACAAACTGTATTAGGGGCTCTCTCTTTTAGCTCACTCGGAGTTACTTGACAGAGCCCATGCATGCTGTACCAGATATCTTTACTCTGAATAAACTGTCACTTGTCATACAATAGATCACTTTGTCCGAATCGATCCTTGACCGACTCGTCCGCCTGCACATCTCATTTTATCAACAGAATTTATGGTAGCAGAGGATGGTTAACTAACGACCCAGTCCTGAGTGGTTGATGTGAGTGTGAGGGGGCGAATTGGTGAAAGGACGGTTCGTGGAGGACGGGTGAAACCATTCGGGGGTGGACAACAATTCTGCTCAACTCGGGAAACTGATCTCTGGTCGACCACAAAATAAGGTAAGCAAAACCTGTTATATCAAACTTTGCATATTGTCGAATAGTCATACCAAATTACGATCAGTAGTACCGAGTGTGGGTAAGAATTTTTGTGTAAATTTTATATAAATAATGGACTTGAAATTGACAGTGAAGTAAACATATGTGGTAATTAGAATATCCCGATAGTCCGGCATGAGAACGGTCCGGTGGCAGACACCGGTAAGGGATAAGTAGTTAGAATATTCCGATAGTCCGGCATGAGAACGGTCCGGTGGCAGACACCGGTAAGGGATATGTAGTAGTAGACCTAATATTAATAGAATATTCTGATAGTCCGGCTGTGAACGGTCTGGTGGCAGACACCAGTAAGGAATAAATAATATAGTCTAGGATAGATTTTCACCGATAGTCCGGCTAGTGACCGGTCCAGCTGTGTCTGGTAAGGTGGTCTATTATTGAGTATTGATGTGACCAGGATTATATTCTATGTATAAGTGATATTCGTTCGGGCGTCTGAAAAAGGGCGTGATCAGTTTTATCATTAACATCTGAGTATGATTCGATCATTCATCTGCAAAAGATAAATCCAATTAGTGTTTTAGATAGAACCAATAGCCGGTAGTGTCCGGTGAGGTTAAAATCCAATAGCTGGTAGTGTCCGGTGAGGTGTCTACAATAGATTAATGTATGATTAAGGTATGTTGGACTGAAAAGTCCGCTTTGTGTTGTGGCCAGAATTAATGTGATAAATGTACTAATGTGTAATGTCATAGAATGAGATGTTCAAATTGATCAATTGTGTTTAAAACTATGTCCATGTAATAATATTTGTGTGTTGACTATAGACTAAATGTAAACGGCGTTTCACAAGTCCCTGATATTATTACCATTATTTAAAATTATTGTGAGCAAAGTATTTCCTAAATTCAAAAAAAAAAAAAAAAATCTGTGTTGATAATAATTTCCTGAATTGGGGGCTCGTGTTTAATCATTAAAACATTATTGTTTAAAATTCTGGATATATGACGGAGAGGCTCTGAGTTAAGACAGAGTACGAGTAATAGTGTCTCCTAAGAATACATCACTGGCACGAGCCAGTGACGGGCTAAGTATATCCAAAGAGTGTACAAAATATTTCTAAAAAAACACGTAATTATTATTAAACTAAAATGGCGACTCCGCAACCTCCAAAATTAAAATTCAATGATTTTCTAGATCAACGTATGCAAGATAGGTCAGGAGGAAAGGAACAGTGGAAGTCAATAAAGAAGGTTTGGGAAGGGTTGAAGTTGAAGTGGACACAGGCAGGTTATTTAGTAGGGGGAACTCCAAATAGGGTTCAGCTTAGCACAATGGAAGGCGAGTTGCGTGAAGCATTACAGGAACCTAAAGACAGGGAGATAGAACAGAACAAGTTGCATGTATTCAAGAAGGAAGGGACTAAACAGAGAGAGAAAGCAGAAGCTGAATTGAAAATAGGCACTTGGGCTATCGAGGAGACCCGTAGAGCACAACTGAACAAAAAAACGGAAGTGATGGGGGTAGTGGCTGGGGCAGAGGCGGAGCCATCAATGGAGGCGAAACAGAGGAGTGACGAAGTCAAATTGGCCCCTGCAGCAGTCTCCCCCACTCCTGTGCCACGTTTATACCCGAAGCTACCAGAAGATGTCACTCACCCACCACCATATTCATTGACAACCCAAGCTCCCTCAGCCCCCTCCATCCAGGCACCAGTTCTCCACATCGAGGAAGGCCTGCTACAGGGACAGGTGTCAATGCATTTGACTGGAGGCTATATAGACTGTGAGGAGGTAGGACAACCCTCCACCCCCTGCTCTCTAGAAGGCGAATTGGTGTCCACACTCCATGAGGGACGAAGCCTACAAGAATGTGGAGAAGGACGGAGACCTATGGGAGAAAGGAGCCGTGACTCATGTAAGTCACTCAAATTTTCCCAAGAACCCTTAATGAACACCAGCCTACTGCAGCCATCAAGTTATCAGACACTCACGTCTCACTCCTTTCAGTCAAAACCTTCCATTCAGTTCAGAGAGCTACCAGACTCCATCAGATCCCCTGCATCTCGAAGTGTTGGGTCAGCCAGATCCCACCTGAACGAAAGAACCAGGGGAACTACTGTCTACAGTGGGGAGCATGAGCATTCCTGCCCTGAAGTGGATGTCCAACGTGAATATACCCATTCACACAACGAGCCTGAGGAAGAGGACGAAGATGAGCTACAAAGAGTGACAACTGATGAAGTATGGCAAGCTGCCCTACAACTTAATGCGGAACACAGACCCTGATGAACTGTGGCGATGCCATGATGGCAGACTAGTGGCCCCTGCAAACCTCTGCCCTGAACTAATCAGAGAAGCACATGGACTAACACACGAAGGGAAACTGAAGACTCTACAGAGAGTCTCTTACGTGTGGTGGCATCCTTACATGAAAGAAATGACAGATTTGTTCTGTGACAGTTGTGACATCTGTGGAAGTCACAATCCAAAGAAACCTTACCAAACACCAATGGGTCACTATCCGGTACCTAATGCCTGTTTTCAAGACATCAGCATAGATTTTACAGACATGGGAGCAGATCAAGTGAAGGGAGGAAAGAGATATTTGCTAGTAATGGTAGACAGATTCTCTAAGTGGGTAGAGGCCATTCCTACAGCAAAGGAGGATGCGAAGTCAGTCATTAAGTGGCTACAAAAGGAACTTATACCCAGGTATGGGGTTCCTCGACAAATCAGGTCCGACAATGGGTCCCACTTCTCAAATCAGCACCTGAGACAGGTGGAGGAGAGGTTTGGCATTATTCACAAGTTTGGCTCTGTGTATAGGCCGCAATCGCAGGGCCTTGTGGAACGCTGTAATCAGACTCTGAAAGCTAAAATAGCTAAAGTATGTGCAGGAACCAAATTGACCTGGGTGGAAGCCCTGCCCCTGGCACTGATGGCCATGAGGTCCTCACCAGGTGCAGGGACACATCTCTCACCCCATGAAATAATGACAGGTAGAGTAATGCCAGGGCCACCAAGAGAGGGAGGTCATATGCCCCCTCTTGATGTGCACCAGATAGGGATGTCTGACTATGTGAAGAAATTGACGGAATTGTCTGCAGCTCTCTCCAAACAGATACACCGTGTCGCAGAGGGGGAGCTGACTGACGTACCGGAACAACCAAGGGTAAAAGTTGGAGACTGGGTAAGGATCAAGGTCCACAAGAGAAAGTGGGCTGATCCCAGGTGGACTGGACCGTACGAAGTGAAGGAGGTTACTTCACACTCAGTCCAGGTCAAAGGTAAATCAGGCGCACCTTGGCACCACCTGACACATTGTACACCAGCCCCAACCCCTGCCAGACCTCTGGCTGAAGTAAGAAGTGATTTAATCACATCCAATTCGAATTCAAATTCTGACATCCCTCCCGTCTGATCATGTGGAGGATACTCCCATCTTCAGATGATAGGGACTCTAGAGTAGCACCATGGGCTAGGAGAAGTAGGAGACCATGGGAAAGACTGGGTTGTTCTGGCCCATTGTTTGTCCTAATTGTAGTCAATGTTGTGTTGACATTGGGAGTAATGTTATGGGCAGCCCAGCGTGTAATTACCGACCAGAAACAGACTACTCGGTTAAATATGACCAATGCTTCTATATTCTCGGATACGCATGTTCTGTCTAAACGTCACGTTCAGAATAATGACTTTGAATGTACTGCAGAATTGATTAGGTCAGCTACTCTGTGTATCCCGCCTATCCCGTGGATGATTCCATCCTGATGGCTTCTGGAGTCTCAGGTTTCTCCAATAATTGGTTACTACTGACTGAAGAAGCTGGAAAGGCGGCCCGTACTGACTGTGTGGTATGTATGGGAGCTAGGCCTCTCCTTCGTATTGTGCCTGCAGCCTTACCTGTCAATTGTGTTTTCCCTGTTATGAGATTTAATAACCCACCCCAGAATTGTTCTTCCTGGGATAAGGTTTATCCACTAGTAAAGGGCAGACAGGCACCGATCTTCTCCTCAGATGTTGCTGAAGGGAATTTCACATGTGTGAACATGACCCGAGGACCTCCAGATTTAGGTACTGTCCCACCCCACTGGTGTAATGCTACTTACTTTCCTAATTCTCCCCTTACAGTTGTCGCCAGAGCAGATGTCTGGTGGTGGTGCGGTGGTAAGCGGTTGTTTGGGCAGTTCCCAAAGAATTCTACTGGCCTTTGTGCTCTTGTCTCTCTGCTTCTTCCCATTTCAGTATACCCAATAGGTGTGACTGAGTTGGTGGCTCAATTTCAAAAGGATGCCTTCCCGTCCAGGAAAAAGAGGACGGCTAGATCTGATGGTGGTGACCCTACGTATATAGACGCCATAGGAGTTCCCAGAGGGGTCCCGGATGAGTATAAACTTGTTAACCAGATTTCTGCTGGGTTTGAATCCTCTATTTGCTGGTGGTGTACCATCAACAAAAATATAGATCGAATTAACTATATACATTTTAATGTTCAGAAATTGGGCAACTGGACACAGCAAGGTTTTGAAGCCGTCCATGGTCAACTGGCTGCAACCAGCCTTATGGCCTTCCAGAATCGTATTGCAGTTGACATGCTCCTAGCTGAGAAAGGAGGTGTCTGTTCTATGTTTGGAGAACAATGCTGTACTTTTATCCCTAATAACACTGCTAGTGATGGAAGCTTGACTGTGGCTCTAAAGGGTCTTAGGACTCTTAATGGTAAAATGAAATCTCACTCTGGTATTGACAACTCTATGTGGGACTCCTGGATGGATGCCTTTGGTAAATACAAGACTCTCGTTTCCTCTATTTTAGTTTCTATTTCTGTTTTTTCGGCTATTCTGGTTTTGTGTGGGTGCTGTTGCATTCCATGTATTCGCTCGCTTACCAATAAGGTGATAATTAAGGCTATTGACCCTAGCGCTCCGGCTCAGATGTATCCTCTCTTGGCAGAGGATGACTATGTTGATCTGGTCCCGGAGGATGGGATTGTGTATCAGACCATTGACCACACCGCTGTCTAGAGAGGGAATCTACTTTTTCTATTTTTGCTACCATATTCCTTTTTGAGGCGTTGTTCCCCAGTCTGTTAATAAGGGTTGGAATTTCCTAGGTGGCTGGTAGCCAACTTAGTACATGTTGAGATGTGGATGGAGAACATGATGGTATTATCCGCTTATGCTTCTGCTTGTGCCTTATTGATTTGTCACGTCTCTTGGGAGACGTGAAGAGAGGGACTACCAAACTTTCTCCCTGAGAAAGTTTCTAGTACATTGTCACGTCTTTGTAGACGTGAAGAGAGGGATTTGTAAGCATGAGCACTTAGCTGTGTTCATTATAACCAGGCCTTTTGCTATAACATATTAACTTCAGCATACTAACTTCATCTGTCTACCAAGTATTACTCAATAGGAAACAGCACTCAATAACGCTGACACAAGCAGGCTGATGTCTCCACTCACAGCACATAAACAGGAACTGGCCCAACCACAATGCCTTAGTCTCAGTATCGGCCAACGGCTGGATATGGGAAAACAGGAACTACACATACATTAAGACACACAAACTCAAGACACACACATGCTGCACAAGATTATAACTTATCTAGGACACACACACACACACACCCACCCTGGACTCAAGAAGACAACAAGGACATTGAGCAACGGCTGAAGCGATGGACTGCAGGAGCCAATCATCGGAGACTACGCCTGGACCTGAACCAACCATAGAACCAGAACTTCAAGACTCAACCTACTTTCTGTGCTGTATAAAATATGTAAACAAACTGTATTAGGGGCTCTCTCTTTTAGCTCACTCGGAGTTACTTGACAGAGCCCATGCATGCTGTACCAGATATCTTTACTCTGAATAAACTGTCACTTGTCATACAATAGATCACTTTGTCCGAATCGATCCTTGACCGACTCGTCCGCCTGCACATCTCATTTTACCAACAAACTTCAGTTTATGAAAATAAATAGCTATCCAGCTACTTAACCCTGTTACCCAAAGCTAATGTTATAAGCAGCCAGCTAGCTTCATCTGGCAAGTGATGCTCAACCGGACCAGGTTATGTGTTGTGAAGCTAGCCACAATAAGAATTAAACACAATAGTGGAATTTGCGGTTTGCCTTAAAAAAAAAAGTATGTAATTGACAGTGATGCAAAGTAATACAAACAGTAGAATTATGCAATACTTTTATTTTGAAGGATAAAAGTCCACTAAGTCCACTATTGTGGCTAATCCTTATTGTGGCTAGCTTCACCTAGATGGGTCCGACCACCATTAATCAAATAAGAACTGTCTTATAAATTAGGGTTATTTTAGATGATGACACCTAGCTATATAAACTCAGCAAAAAAGAAACGTCTCCTTTTCAGGACGTCTTTCAAAGATAATTTGTAAAAATCCAAATAACTTCACAGATCTTCATTGTAAATGGTTTAAACACTGTTTCCCATTCTTGTTCAATGAACCATAAATAATTAATGAACATGCACCTGTGGAACGGTCATTAAGACACTAACAGCTTACAGAGGGTTGGCAATTAAGGTCACAGTTATGAAAACTTAGGACACTAAAGAGGCCTTTCTACTGACTCTGAAAAACACCAAAAGAAAGATGCCCAGGGTCCCTGTTCATCTGCGTGAACGTGCCTTAGGCATGCTGCAAGGAGGCATGAGGACTGCAAATGTGGCCAGGGCAATACATTGCAATGTCCGTACTCTGAGACGCCTAAGACAGCGCTACAGGGAGAAAGGACGGACAGCTGATTGTCCTCGCAGTGGCAGGCCACATGTAACAACACCAGTACAGGATCGGTACATCCGAACATCACACCTGCAGGACAGGTACAGGATGGCAACAACAACTGCCTGAGTTACACCAGGAACGCACAATCTCTCCATCAGTGCTCAGACTGTCCGCAATAGGCTGAGAGAGGCTGGACTGAGGGGTTGTAGGCCTGTTGTAAGCCAGGTCCTCACCAGACATCACCGGCAACAACGTCGCCTATGGGGACAAACCCAGCGTCGCTGGACCAAACAGGACTGGCAAAAAGTACTCTTCACAGATGAGTCGCGTTTATCGTCGAAGGAATGAGCGTTACACCTATGCCTGTTGTACTCTGTAGCGGGATTGATTTGGAGGTGGAGGGTCCATCATGGTCTGGGGCAGTGTCACAGCATCATCGGACTGAGCTTGTTGTCATTGCAGGCAATCTCAACGCTGTGCGTTAACAGTGAAGACATCCTCCTCCCTCATGTGGTACCCTTCCTGCAGGCTCATCATGACATGACCCTCCAGCATGACAATGCCACCAGCCATACTGCTCGTTCTGTGCGTGATTTCCTGAAAGACAGGAATGTCAGTGTTTTGCCATGGCCAGCAAAGAGCCCGGATCTCAATCCCATTGAGCACGTCTCGGACCTGTTGGATCGGAGGGTGAGGGCTAGGGCCATTCCCCCCAGAAATGTCCGGGAACTTGCAGGTGCCTTGGTGGAAGAGTGGGGTAACATCTCACAGCAAGAACTGGGAAATATGGTGCAGTCCATGAGGAGATGCTCTGCAGTACTTAATGCAGCTGGTGGCCACACCAGATACTGACTGTTACTTTGGATTTTGTTCCCTTTGTTCAGGGACACATTATTCAATTTCTGTTAGTCACATGTCTGTGGAACTTGTTCAGTTTATGTCTCAGTTGTTGAATCTTGTTATGTTCATACAAATATTTACACATGTTAAGTTTGCTGGAAATAAACGTAGTTGACAGTGAGGACGTTTCTTTTTTTGCTGAGTTTAGTTAGCTAGCTAACTATAGCTACTGAAACAGATTGTCATTTTGCTATGTTTTTGAGCTTGCTAGCTTTTTTTTTTTTATGACCAGTACTGTAGGTGTGTGAGACAACTTTACCAGCATCATTAGCATACGTATCGATGAATCGTTGTGACATATGAAATATAAGTGATATTGTAATAACTACGTAAAAAACGAATTAACGTGTTAAATTATGTGACGTGCAGTCATATTCAGGTCCTGATTGGTCAAATAGTGTTATTTGACATATCTTTTTTGACTCGCAAAGACCCAAACGGCGTTCCATAGAAATCCTGGTTGAGAATAAAACGACGACTCAACAAATGAACAACGAAACAGCACAGCAAGTAAGTTAAATAAATAGGTTTTGATTATGTTTTACTGGTAATGGGGACATCCGTAAATGCCAACAAAATAACATTTGAACAGTGTGGTGTGTGTGTAACCTTTATTTAACTAGGCAAGTCAGTTAAGAACTCTTATTTACAATGACGGCCCGGACAACAGTGGGCCAATTGTGCGCCGCCCTATGGGACTCCCAATCATGTGATATACAGCCTGGATTCGAACCAGGGACTGTTGTTACGCCTCTTGCAATGAGATGAAGTGCCTTAGACCGCTGTGTACGTGTGTGTAACTGTTTACCTGTACTAGAATGCTTAAAAGGATGCAAATATTTTAAATATCGGGTTATCTGCATTTATTTTTTTGTCAAGGAAAATATCTGTGTCAGCCAAAAATGTCATATCGGTCATTACTACTATTGACATACTGAAATTGTATACTTATTTCGCCGTTTTATCTAGTACAATTCACTCCTCTTTTCTAACTCGAGTGTTTGACAACAGCTGATAATCAGAAAAATTGTTGCGTTGTACCAATACAAACGAATGGCGGGAGTCAATCGCACATTAGATGACGCATTCGGAATACTCTTTTTTTGCATACTATTTAGTACAAAAATATAGGTATACGGAAAGTGTCTAGAATTGGCAGGGATGTAAGATAACACGCATACCTCCTTGATATATTAATTAGAGATTGATTATGTCCCATGCATTTTTTTTTCGATGAGTAAATAAATGTACTTGCAGTAAATAAATAATCTGATTAGATCTGGCTAATTAATCATGGGAATTATTGCAACTATCCAAAAACTGAACAAGACCGAATGCTGGTTAATAACGCATCTAAGGTCACACATGCGCAGAGAAAAACGGGGCGAGAGGCCCGCAGCCTCCTGCAAAACGTACCTCTTGCCATTCCTCTGTGTTTGTCGAGGATCTTGACACTACTGGGACGACTGGCGAGGACGCGCTCCCGTGCCACCTTCAGTTCCAGTAGCTGTAGTTTCCTCCGCAATGCCCTGTTTTCTTTCTGGCTTTGAGTTATTTCCAAACGAAACACTGCATAGTCGTCGTCTACGAGTTTACAGATATCTGCCACGGCTGCATTCGCTAGCACCTCCATGATGGAGGCGATTTGAGTGTGAAAAATCATACAGGTCGCCATTGTTAGCTAACATTAGCATCTAGATAACGTAGATCAACCAAGTCCTGTCTCCAACGTGAATTAAAGACTACCTGAGGTAAACGTGTGATGCTGTACAGTTAAATTAATAATATTTTGAGTTCCAGAGTGTTAATAAACGTCTAAATAACAACAAAAATGGTAACGTGGAAATTATTCTTGGTCACCGCTCACTTCCGTTTACGCACAGAAGATAAATTATTGGCGGATCGCAACCGTGAGGTGCATACAACGCCACCTACTGTACTGGAGTGTGGGGCCATTCACAGCCTCCCCTTCGAAGAGGTTTAACGGGGTTGGCATTCAATATGTTGTGTTACTGAAACCTACTCGACTGGAGTACAACTCCATTATACTTTGCTTGAAATTATTTTTACAAATACCCTACCATCTAACACTAAAATCACAACAACAAAACATAATAAATAAACACCACCCTACTCCACTTAAATCTAATTAGTCCTACCTCATGCCAACAATCTGAAAGGATGGAACATCACCACTCAACACACCCTGTAACTCTTCTGATGTCAAGTCTCGCACACCCAAATACCTCTCTGCAGCTGCCACCACAACCTCAATTTTCTGAGACTTATGTTCCATCCCTGCAGTACAGTTGATAACCATTGCTAAAAAATTCACCACACCTACCACCTCAGATACTCAACCCGCATTCTCTTCAGCTCACTCTGCTTACACTTTCTTCCATTCTTCTTTAACAAACCATCTCCCTTTTTTCCGCCATTTTTAACCGACTCAAGCTCACCATCTTCCTTCCTCTCTCAGACCTCCTCTGCCTCTCTTTTTCCCCTCCATTCCTCCTCCATATTGCAAGTAAACGTCTCCTTGTGATAATACTGTACTGCTCCAGACATACATCTTGTTCTAGCTTTCTAAAGGGACGTCATAAAACCGGCTGTCACAATCTCCGTACAATCAGCGCTCAACAGTGCATCCCACTTATAAAGCAGCTGCTTCGTCTTGATGTTAATCTTCATCAAAATCTACCGAAACAATTTTCAATTTCAAACAAGTGCGCTCTTCCAACCACCATCCCATCTCTGCAAAAGCTCTCCCCAAAATGTTACGTCCGTTGGTCACGGCCTCCGCTATTCATGTATTCCTCTTATCTAGCTCCGTGTTTCCACCTACTGTTTTGGAATGCGAGTTCATTACACATCGTTGAAAAATTGCCATACTAATCCAACACCCATTAAAAAAACTCATCAATATTCCACTAGCTACTTGACCCCATTTGATCCTACACCAGGCTGGGAGGATGGGACACTATTCAATTCAATGGGCTTTATTGGCATGGGAAACATGTTTACATTGTCAAAGCAAGTGAAATGGATAAACAAAAGTGAAATAAACAATAAAAAGTGAACAGTAAATGTTACAATCACACAAGTTCCAAAAGAATAAAGTCATTTCAAATGTCATATGTCTATATACAGTGTTGTAATGATGTTTAACTAGTTACAATAAAAAAAAGGGAAAATAAACTCATCTGGGTTGTATTTACAATGATGTTTGTTTTTCACTGGTTGCCCTTTCCTTTTGGCAACAGGTCACAAATATTGCTGCTGTGATTGCACACTGGTATGTCACCCAATAGATATGGGAGTTTATAAAAATTGGATTTGGTTTTCAAATTCTTTGTGGGTCTGTGTAATCTGAGGGAAATATGTGTCTCTAATATGGTCATACATTTGGCAGAAGGTTAGGAAATGCAACTTAGTTTCCACCTCATTTTGTAGGCAGTGTGCACATAGCCTGTCTTCTCCTGAGAGCCAGGTCTGCCTATGGTGACCTCTCAATAGCAAGGCTATACTCACTGAGTCTGTACATAGTCAAAGCTTTCCTTAATTTTGGGTCAGTCACAGTGGTCAGATATTCTGCCACTGTGTTCTCTCTGTTTCGTGCCAAATAGCATTCTAGTTTGCTCTGTTTTTTTGTTAATTATTTTCAATGTGTCACATAATTATCTTTTTCTTGTCTCATGATTTGGTTGGGTATAATTGTGTTGCTGTCCTGGGGCTCTGTGGGGTCTGTTTATGAACAGAGCCCCAGGACCAGCTTGGTTTGGGGACTCTTCTCCAGGTTCATCTCTCTGTAGGTGATGACTTTGTTATGGAAGATTTGGGAATCGCTTCCTTTTAAGGGGTTGTAGAATTTAACAGTTATTTTCTGGATTTTGATCATTAGCGGATATTGGCCTAATTCTGCTCAGCATGCATTATTTGGTGTTTTACGTTGTACGCAGGGGATATTTTTTCAGAATTCTGCATGCAGAGTCTCAATTTGGTGTTTGTCCCATTTTGTGAATTATTGGTTGGTGAGTGGACACCAGACCTCACAACCATAAAGGCCAATGAGTTCTATAACTGATTCAAGTATTTGAATGGCAGCTTCATTAAATAGTACCCGCAAAACACCAGTCTCAACGTCAACAGTGAAGAGGCGACTCCGGGATGCTGGCCTTCTAGGCAGAGTTCCTCTGTCCAGTGTCTGTGTTATTTTGCCCATCTTAATCTTTATTTTTTTATTGGCCAGTTTGAGATAGGGCTTTTTCTTTGTAACTCTGCCTAGAAGGCAAGCATCCCGGAGCCTCTTCATTGTTGACGTTGAGACTGGTGTTCTGTGGGTACTATGTAATGAAGTTGCCAGTTGAGGACTTGTGAGGCATCTGTTTCTCAAACTAGACACTCTAATATACTTGTCCTCTTGCTCAGTTGTGCACCGGGGCCTCCCACTCTTTATATTCTGGTTAGGGCCAGTTTGCGCTGTTCTGTGAAGGGAGCGTTGTACACAGCGTTGTACGAGATCTTCAGTTTCTTGGCTATTTCTCGCATGGAATAGCCTTCATTTTTCAGACCAAGAATAGACTGACGAGTTTCAGAAGAAAGATCTTTGTTTCTGGCCATTTTGAGCCTGTAATCAAACCCACAAATGCTGATGCTCCAGATACTCAACTCAGTTTTATTGCTTCTTTAATCAGCAAAATAGTTTTCAGCTGTGCTACCATAATTGCAAAAGGGTTTTCTAATGATCAATTAGCCTTTTAAAAGAATCAACTTGGATTGGCTAACACAGCGTGCTATTGGAACACAGGAGTGATGGTTGCTGATAAGGGCCTCTGTATGCCTATGTAGATATTCCATTAACAATCTGCTGTTTCCAGCTACAATAGTATTTTATAACATTATCAATGTCTACACTGTATTTCTGATCAATTTGATTTATTTTAATGGACAAAAAATAGCTTTTCTTTCAAAAACAAGTACATTTCTAAGTGAACAGTAGTGTATGTTTCTATATACATCACCACCTACTGTACTGGAGTGTGAGCTAGAGGTCTTCACAGAGCCACCTCTACCTGAATACCAGATCCGGGACCGAGCGGGTCCAGATCATGAATTCGAAATAATGTCACAGGTCTGGGTCGGATCTGATTGTCAAGGGTCTGGGGTATGTGTAATTTTTTTCTGACTTGTCCGGAAGGGCCGTACATATCTGATTGCGACTGCTGCAGTAGAGCATTTTTATAATTTATGCTGCTGCGTTTGCTTTTCACGAGAGTGGAGCGTGGCACATATAGGTTGTTGTTGTTGGCCAATCATAAGTAATCAAAGCTGCAATAGGCTACAGTCATGGAGCCTCTGTCTGGCAAAAGTTAAAATATCTAAATCAATGGAAGATGGAATTAAAATGATGGAATTAAAAGTTAAAGAACAAGGATAGGCTACAACGGCCAAGAGCCAACAGGTAGGTTGCTTCTTAATATTCTGAATGGAGTTATTTGTAATTGTAGGATGAGAAAGCACGCACTGGAGCCTCAATTAGCCTAGCTAGCTTAACTAGCTTCTCCCAGTTTGATGCAGTCAAGACAGGTATTACGTAATCATATTTGATGATAAATAACCTAGCTATAATGCCACGTTCAAAACAACTAGGAACTTGGAAATCAGAGACTTCCGACTTCAGTGTGTTCAAGACAACTGGGAATTCTGGAAGAAAACTATCTCCGACTGGGAAAAATAGTTTTCGAACTCGGGCCTCTTTCAAGAGCTCCAACTTTCTGACCTGAAGATCACCGACGTCATGACTTGACCACGTATTTTTCATAGTTCCCAGTTGTCCTGAACGCACCTTTAGCGCAAATCGGCTTGGTTGCCATCCCTCCCTCCCTGCTCCCAATGTCACTTGCCCACAGTAATCTCCCCTCTCTCTAGAGCGGCACCTCTCTCTCCCTTCTCGCACGCGTTATCAGTCGGTTAATAAAGTAGCATAAAAATAAATACATATCGGCTGCTTCCCTCACTCATATTGGACCGGGTCAGGATCCGAGCAGTTCCGAATGGGGTTAGTTGTCCTTGGGTCCGTTTGGAACGGGTTTTAAAACATGTATTATTTAAAAAAAATATGTATAAATATGGATCCAGGTGGGAAAGCCCCAGGTCCATTTTGGGACGGGTCCAACTCGAGTGTTCCCTACCAAGTGTTCCCCCCCTACCAGACTGGGCACACATGGGATGAATCAACGTGGTTTCCACGTAGTTTCAATGGAATTACGTTGAACCGACATCTGTGCCCAGTGGGATGCTACTATATTATCTTAAAGAGCGACTGCCTTTAAAAAGCAACGGATCCCTTTGAAAAACGGCCTATGTGGCATCTATATAAATCAGAAACAGTTATTCTAGTGTCAAAATTGACTACAAAGTGTAAATATGATAATTTTGGTGACAAAGTCAGTCTTGACTAAAACGGAGTATGGAACATCCATTTGTCACAAGGGGTGAACTGCCCAGCAGCTCCGACTTTGTTTACATACTACAACACCTTGCGCTTTTTTTTACTTGAGAAATACTGCACCAAACACCTTAGTGAGACGTAAAATTGCGCAACCAAAAACGTCCAAAAATATTACAGATTTATTGAGTTATCTTCGATTATTTTGGGAGATTTTGAGGAAGTGAAATCGGCTTCGTTGTCTGCAGTGTTTCATGGGGGACAAACGTTAACAAAATGCGGAATCGGTCAATAAACACATTTCTAAGACTGAAATCAAATTTTTCTAATGAGCAACAGAAAAACACTTGCCAATCGGCGTTTTGAGTCGCTTTTAAACTAAACATGGATTTATAATAAAAGAAAGTACAAACCTCACTGCTCCCATCCACTCACCCAAAATACCACCCAATCCCCATCCAACCTCTATGACCCTATCCATTTTTAAAAAAAATATTCCTTTCTATGTCAGAAATTCACTAAATAATACATGTTCAACCGTTTCCTCTACCATTCACACATTCCAGTAGCATGTTCCACTATCAATTTCAAAGAAGAATTCAAGCCTGTATGCCCTAATCTCATCCTACACTCACATAACTCCCTTCTGTTCCCATAGCATTGCTTTGCTTATGCCATGCTTGCTTTTCTTCACTTTGAGTTGCTTTGCCTTGCATGCAACCTCAGTGACGCCCCATTTACTTTGTGATTTATTTCATTACGGCGTACCTCATCTTCATGGAGTCTTGCACTGCTACTGAACGGACCTGTGTAGTGTTAGTTACGCAAGATGGAGAAGAGCCTGTCTCTCGTCAGTGATCGCATTTATTTTGGGAGATTGTAAATGTCACATTTTGTTTCAGGTGATAATAAAACATTTTTTGTTTAGTTATTTTTCCTCAACTTCTTAGGATAGCCTGGGCTCTCAAATCCTGACGGCCAGCCTTACCTATTCATGTAAAGCTTGGTAATGCGAGACACGCTGTAAGATATTTCATCTCCAAACCACTGCAATGTAAAGAATTGTCATGGATTTGGCCAAGTTTCAAGTGTGTACAGACGACCAGAGTATACTGAAGAACGTTGTGTACAAGGATGACGTTGATGCAATTGTGGTGACAGGATGCACATTAAATTGTGTGATCGCCAATATACCATAGAAGACGATACAGTAAACCTAGGCTATAATAAGGACCGTTTAATATTTAACTTACTGAGGTGATGTAGATTGAAAAGTCGTTCTATACATACCTACTCTATTCTTGCTAACACATTGTTCTTAATAAACAAATATGCTCTCAGCTTGAAAGATACGAATCATAATACTGATGTGTAATGTAATAAACAGTACCGTAATTCAAAGAACAGCGCGCAATCCTTTTCATTTAACCACACCCTTTGAGCAATGACGCCAACCAAAAATAATTTATCTTCAGTGCGTAACCGGAAGTGAACGTTGACCAAGAACAATTTACACGTTAGCATTGTTGTTATTTAGACGTTTATTAACACATTGGAACTCAAAATATGACTCATTTAACGGCACAACATCACATACTTCAGGTATTCTTTAATTCACGTTAGAGATAGGACTTGGTTGATAGACGTTATCTAAGTAACGTTAGCTAACAATGGTTTTTCACACTCAAATAGCCTCCATCATGGAGGTTCTAGCGAATGCAGCTGTGGCAGAGATCTGTAAAGTCGTAGACGACGACTATGCAGTGTTTCGTTTGGAAATAACTCAAAACCAGAAAGAAAACAGGACATTGCGGAGGAAACTACAGCTATTGGAACTGAAGGTGGTACGGGAGCGCGCAGAGAGGACAATTAGAGAGCGCGTCCGCGCCAGTCGTCCCAGTAGTGTGAAGATCCTCGACCAATACAGAGGAATGGCAAGAGGTACATTTTGCAGAAGGCCGAGACTGTGTGGTCAGTCGGCCAGTTTCCCCTCTGTGCATGTGTTCAGATTTGTTACCTAGAATTGGGTCTTGGTCAGTTTTTGGATAGTATGCAATACAGGGCCGGTCGTAGATTTTTGGTGGCCCTAAAAAAATAATATTCGTTTTAGAATCAAGTTTGTTACATATTTTGCCATGACTTGTGCCATGTTAATATCAGTGTTTAGTTTGAGCTGATTCCTGCACGAGCAGGATCTGGCACCTTGCTGTTTCGGACTGTTTCATGTCGGAACCTATTTGGTTGGATCTGGTGCCTCTCGTGGCATAAAAAAAACATTTAGACTTTTTGCAATGTAAACATTTTGAATAAAAGCGATCAAAGTTCATACAAGTAGCCTCTTTGTTGATTCTCCTGTCCACCTCCACAAACAAACAACATACTGTGAAAAAGTAGATTTTCAGCCCGGGCCTGATATTCTAAGTATGTATTCAGGTTAGGCCGGCCCAGGCTTATGGTTTGCGCAACATTGTAACCTATGTTGGAGACCAATGTGTGACCGCAGCTGTGTGACAAGCGTGCCTGTATCTCTCTCAGAACTAGAATGTGATTAACTTTTTATGATCTCCCTCCCTCTTCTGATAGACATGAGTCTGCAACTCTTATCTCTCCAGAGTTGCGCCTCTTTATTTCCTTGTAGAAGCATAGTCACGCGAAGGGTTCTGGAGGAGCTGCAGCACCCCTGATATATTGAAATACATTTTCCAAGGTTACTGCTGTCTGTTCAGAAAAAAATACAAAATTCAGAATAGCTTACTACACAAATGTAGTCAGAGGACCAATATCTTCTTTTAAATAATAGCTGTGGAGTGTAGCCTAATAACAAGGCGGGAACGCACGGCAAATCTGTCAGTGAACAAACAGCATGCAGACAAAACAGGTCTTTAGCAATATTTCAAATACAATCACGGGAAAACACAGGTTGAAAAGCAAATAGCTCCTGCTGAACATAGAATGATCTGTATGCTACCAACATTTTTGATCAACTTTCAAATATTGTTTTACAAAGTAAATCGAGAGAGAAAGGCTTTTGGCACGATTGCATCGGCCATCACCAGCGAGTGAGCTGCGCATCATTGGACAAATCAGTTTAACTGGAAAGCATTTTAGGACTAATTTCCTCATATTGTAGCCAACAATATGCGGCTCCACACACCTAGGCTATTGATGGATTCAAGTTATGGTCGTTTTTATTGATTTCAGATTCTCAGTTAGTCCGTATCAAAGTAGCCTGTCATTTAAGATCATTTGTGCGGTATTAAAACATATTCTGCCAAAGTCTCCAGTCAAGTAAAATGATGTAGAATTGCCTGAAATCCGTTTTTATAAAAGGCCACTTTTCTGACAGTTTGTGCAGAAATTCTTCGGTTGCTGGTCTCAGTCCGGGTGGCTGGTCTCAGACAATCTCGCAGGTGAAGAAGACTGATGTGGAGATCCTGGGCTGGCGTGGTTACGCATGGTCTGTGGTTGTGAGGCCGGTTAGACGTGGATGGATTATCTTGGCAAAGGAGAAATACTCATTAACAGGGATGTAAACAAATGTGTCCACAATTTGAGATAAGCTTTTTTGTGTTTATTTCAGCTCATGAAACATGGGACCACAACACTTTTCATGTTGCGTTTTACATTTTTGTTCAGTGTAGATAGTCTAGCTGCCGGCAGAGACTGCTATTTCAGTAACGTTGAAGGGGGTCTGTCTAGTATTAGGGGCGGCAGGGTAGCCTAGTGGTTAGAGCGTTGGACAAGTCAGTTAATTAAGAACAAATTCTTATTTTCAATGACGGCCTAGCTGACGAGTTACAAATCGAGGTACACATCTGTCGTCCTGCCCCAGCCTAGTAACCGGAAGGTTGCAAGTTCAAAACCCTGAGCTGACAAGTTACAAATCGAGGTGATGTGTTTAACTGACTTGCCTAGTTAAATAAAGGTAAAATAAAAATTACTGGATGAAGCTAAAGTTAAATGGAGCCTACTTTAGGCTACAAAGTTCTCATAACTTTACAGAGAGTAGGCTACTGAGACATAGTGATGTGGAGAGGCTGAGGCAGGTTTCGATGCATGCAGAGGAGCTCTGACGAAGGCCAAGAGACCCCCTTTTTCTCCCCAATTAATTGTAGTTGCGGTCTCTGCAATTCCCCTACAGACTCGGCAAAGGTCGAGAGCAATGCGTCCACCGAAACACGACCCTGCCAAGCCGCACTGCTCCTTGACACAATGCCTTCACCAATCTGTCGGAGGAAACACCGTCCAACTGGCGCCCGGCCCGCCACAAGGAGTTGCTAGAGCACGATGAGACAGAGCTGTTAGAGAATTGAATGGTAATTTCTCTACCATAAGCTGCCTCCATCGTTTTAGAGAAATCTCAGCCTGCCAAACCCTCCCCTTACCCGGGTGATGCTGTGACACAGCCTTGGATCGAACCCGACGCTGTAGGGGCACGTCAGCACTATGATGCAGTGCCTTAAACCACTACACCACTCGGGAGGCCTTATTTTTTACTTATCTAATTGTTACCATGCACCTGCAACAAGATAGCTCTGATGTGCAAGTGTATTTTTGAACGTTGAAAGTAAAACACAAGTCACCTCCTTCTCCCGCCCCCACATCTGGACCCTTCTGGGAGAGAGAGGAGCCCACAGATGCACCTTAGGAGGATGAGGAGATGATGACTGGTAGGTTGATGGAGTGGCAACCCCTGCAGCGTCTCATCCATCACAGCATACCACTTCCAGAATGCGGCTATGGCCTCCCTCTCCCTCGGTGCTGAGTCCGGTGGGGGCAGCTTTCAACTCCTTAAAAATATGGAAAAGGATAGCTTTCAGCATCAAAGTAGGGATATTCGAACACGGCCAGTGTCAATCGTGTACAATATAGTGTTGAGCATTTACAGTACCTAACTTTAACCACCTCTTTTCCCCCAATCACTCTCTCAGGTGAAGGTCATCTCACTGGAGGCCACATGAGCTTTGAGAAGCCAGCGAGACACAATACATGGAGAGATGACCAACCAATCACTGTTGATGAGGGAAGTGGATCTTCAACCCAGCATGTTATTGTGATAGAGGTTAGTGTCATAATGTAACATAAAAATGTACAGTACATCAATTGTGGCCCGTTTATTTCAGAAAGGCTTCCCTCAACTATTGATTTGATTACATGTACATCCTTATTTATCTGCCATAGGGGAGCTTGTGAAACTTCCCGATGACATTGTTATCCAATGCTAGTCTTGAATCGGTAATAACCTCATCTCTTCATGTGTCAGTCTGCAGATGCAGAGGCTTCTGGTTCTGGAGGATCATCTCTGGTCAAACAGGACAGGACTGAAGGAGACCACCCACGGCACAGCAGAGATATGAAGCTGGAGACTGGAGCAGCGGCTGGCGTGGCGCCCCTTGTAGCCACGGAGGACCTCGCCACCATGCCCCATCCAAGGAACCGACGCAGCATCACGGAGGTCAATGGAATGCTGGACGCTGTCCTCAAGTCAGAGACAGACACCAAGACTTTAACTGTAACACACAGGCTCTTACACACTAGATCTGACCACAGGTCAGACCCAGAGAGACTGGGGCTGAGGCAACTAAGCTGTCCTCTTGCTCCCGGCTCAGAGTATTTACTTTACGGTAACCCGAGCCCGAGGACGGTTCATTCCCATCGGGACTCAGGTTACGCGTTAGAGACGGGAAATGATCCGTCTTGTTCCTACACAACAGAGATGGACCCTGACAACATGCCCTTGGATTTAGAAACACAGATTGATCAGTCTAGAGGGGACTGGAATCGGTACAGTAGTAGTGTATACTCTGAAGGGTGCCTAGATAAGAAAGGGGAGGTTATAGTGGTAGATGAGGTGAAAGTGGAGGGCGACGCTCCTCTGACATGGAACGTAGACGATACTCACTTAGGGGAAGGACACTCACAGGGCAGAGATTTGTTAGATTACAGGGAAAGCTTAGAGACAAATCCAAGCATCGAGACCCACTCCCCTTTACATGCGCTCAGGGATCGCGACCCAGTGTCCAAGTCGATGGACCATTCCGGTTCACACATTCTTTTTGATCAGGTTTTGAACTCAAATGACCAAGGGGCCAAGGTTTTGGGAGGTGAAGCAAGCAGTAGTAAAGAGAAGCGGTTCCTCTGCATGTTCTGTAACAAAGGCTTCAGCTGCCTCCAGAAGGTGGAGATCCACCAGAGGGTCCACACAGGAGTGAAACCCTTCAGCTGTACCCAGTGTCACATGCGTTTCACAGAGGCTGGTAAACTGAAGAGGCACCAGAGGGTCCACACAGGGGAGAAACCCTTCAGCTGTACCCAGTGTCAGATGCGCTTCGCCCAGGCTGGGCACCTGAAGAGGCACCAGAGGGTCCACACAGGGGAGAAACCCTACAGCTGCCCCCAGTGTCACATGCGCTTCGCCCAGGCTAGCAACCTGAAGATGCACCTGAAGGTCCACACCGGAGAACGGCCATTTGCCTGTACACACTGCGGGAAGAAGTTCTCAGAGAGGAGCTACCTCAGGATACACCAGCAGAAAAACCATTCCACTCTGTAACATAGAAAGTAACCATTCCACTTGATCGCTTCTGACGTGTAGATCAAATGCTGCATTAAAGTCAAAGATTAATTTTCATTGTTGTCAGCAGAAAATATCTGCAGATGCATTTGGAATAACAGTAATACAGAGGGGTTGGGTTAAATGCGGAAGACATTTCAGTTGAAGGCAATCATTTGTACAACTGACTAGGTATTCCCTTTCCATAATATATTTCAGTGTTGTATATTCCTGGGTTGAATAATGCATCCAGGCATTTTGTGATCTACAAGCCTTAAAAGTCTGTTGTATATTGTGTTTGTGCTGTGTAAGCGATGTGTTTAGAAATGCCTATTTCATTACTTCCAACTACTTAATGAGAAAATGAATGCAGTTTTATCAAGTTCATACAGATTTTTTGTTGACATGCATGTGTGGTTTTTATATGGAGTATTTAACACTTAAATACACGTAACCATATACAGTTTGAAAATGGCATAGTTGGGCACTAATAAGCAGACACTGGAACGTGGTAGCTGTATAACACTGAATGGGTAAGTGCTGTATGGGTTTTGACTGAGAGAAATGCAGTAAATTAAGATGACTCAATGTTTATGATCACTATGTTTGATGTACAGTTACAAGATGTCATGTCGTCATACCCTGGCTTCTTCTGAACAGACTGAGCCTATGTTTGTTTATTGTGAAGAAAACTCACCGCTGAACATGCACCTGAATGCAATCATGACTCCTTTCGATGCGCACCAAAATTACGATCCATTTCTCTGAATTACCTTGTGAAAGCCTAACATTGTAAGATCGTATTTTATAACTTAGCTAGTCATGTTTGCAAAAGAACAAGCTTTCAGATTATGCCCACTTTACCCAGATTGCGATTTCTAATGGACTGTTTTTGGTAACCTTCTATCTTATGTTACCATACCAACATAACATATCATACTAATTTGAGTGACCTGGATTTACTTTAACTCTGTTATGTCTGATCTATGAGGCCAGTCTGGAGATTGATACCATTTCAAAGGTTACAAACATGGTTGTCAAACTATTTTATAATTTCTTGAAAAAAAGTTATGAAAATTGTAATTTTCTTAATCTTTAACGTCAATTATCTAAAATGCGTATAAACCAATTTTTAAAATTATATTCGCATTTGCTGCTTGGACTCTTTTACATCATCTGTGTGGTGTTTTGTCCACCATCGGTTGAATATAGGGTGAGTGTCATGTCAATCATATAAATAAAAGATAGATGTGGTAGTTGCTGCAGCAGAGAAATATTGGGGTGAGAGATTTTAGTGCAGAACATCTGCAGGGAGTTTTGAGAGAAGGGGCCAAAGTAGTGGGATGGGGTGGTGGATCTTTGGGGATAGTGTATAGGTGCAGGATTAGATCATGGTGTAATATTCCCTTTTTTTGTGACCAAATGTGAAAACTGCACTCTGTTCTGTGAAAAACAGCAATACGCAACACAGCATCTAGTCTGTGGTAAGCATATCGGAATCGGCCTCTATTAGCTAAAAATGCCAACATCGTCATTGGCCCGATGTCTAGTTTAAAGCCGATGTGCAAAACCGATGTCAAAACTGACGTTCATACTTATATAACGTAGGTAGATTATGTAAAATGACGTAAAATATAGCGCAACACAGCATTCCTAACCTAGCCCACAATGTCTGCTGTGTGGATCGAGCAGGTAACAAGATGAGCAGTCATTTGAAAGAGTAAGAACATTTCAGGTGATTTCAAGGTGAAATCCAATAACGCCAAGATAATGGAATTCATTGTCCTTGACAATCAACCGTTCTCTGTCGTGGATGATGTTGACTTTCGCAGACTGGTCGAGCACCGGGACACACCACCAAGTAGGCACTATTTTTCAGATGTTGCCCTAGCGGAGTAACACAGTATTGTTGAAACTCACCTCCATGAGCTACTTGCACTGCTATTAGCTTCACGACTGACATTTGGACCAGCGATGTCAGCCACATTATGAGTCTAACAGCACAGAGGAAAGCCGTATTGCATGCTCAAGAATGTGCTGGTTCTCATACTGCTGCTGCCATTTCAATGGCATTTGAGAACTTGTGTTTGAAACTTGGAAACATGAACACTCCGAGCTCCATTCGAACAACTGACTCGAGAAATAAGCTCAACTGCATCTGCAGCAGGCGTGATACCCTGTCATGGCATTGAAACACCTGCTCAACAAAAATGCCAACACAGATCGTCGGGTTAACTTGGAAAAGTACTCTACTAGAGGCTGTGAACAAGAGATTCGGTGGCATTCTCTCTGAGCCTCTACTGTGTCACCACCATGCTCGATGCTAGGTACAAGGACCGCTACTTTGATGCAGACAAGAAACAGGGTTTATGTGAAATGTTAGACAGCTGGATAAGATAGAAACGGACACGGTGACAGTGCGCGCCGAGGAAGAGAGGCCACGGACAGACAGAGCTGAAACAGCTTGACATGTATGATGAAATCCTGGTTGAGAATGAAACGACTGAACAAATGAACAACGAAACAACACAGCAAGTATGTGAAAGAAATAGGTTTTGATTATGTTTTACTGGTAATGGGGACACATGTAAATGCCAACAAAATAACTATTTGGCCAGTGTGTGTGTTTCAACTGTTTAACAGTACTAGAATGCACAAAATGCAGCTAAAATGTTTATCAGTTATCGGTATCGTTTTTTTGGAGCAAGGAAAATATTGGGTATCGGCCAAAAATGTCATCAGTGCATCCCTAATTGTAATCTTTAAAAAAATATTAAATTAGGATTGCATTCAATGGAGAGAGATGCTATGCTACTAGCCTCATTCCATGAATATGCATAGCCATCTCGGGACAACTCTAATATAGACGTATACTATGATTCGGTGAGTGAGTTTATAAGGAAGTGTATAGGAGATGTTGTACCCACTGTGACTATTAAAATATACCCTAACCAGAAACTGGATAGATGGCAGCATTCGCGCGAAGCTGAAAGAGAGTACCACCGCATTTAACCAGGGCAAGGCAACTGGGAATATGGCAGAAAATAAACAGAGTAGTCATAGCCTCCGCAAGGAAATCAAACAAGAAAAATGTCAGTATAGAGACAAAGTAGTCAATTCAACGGCTCAAACACGAGATGTATGTGTCTACAGATTTATTTAACCTTTATTTACCTAGGCAAGTCAGTTAAGAACAAATTCTTATTTACAATGACGGCCTAGGAACAGTGGGTTAACTGCCTTGTTCAGGGGCAGAACGACAGATTCTTACCTTGTCAGCTCGGGGATTCGATCTAGCAACCTTTAGGTACACTGGCCCAACACTTTAACCACTAGGATACCTGCTGCCCCAATCACAGACTACAAAAGGAAAACCAGCCACGTCTTGCTTCCAGACAAACTTAACACCTTCTTTGCCCACTTTGAGGATAATACAGTGCCACCGACGTGACCTGCTACCAAGGACTGTGAGCTCTCCTTCTCCGTGGCCGACGTGAGTAAGACATTTAAACGTGTTAACCCTCGCAAGGCTGCCGGCCCAGACGGCATCCCTAGCTGCGTCCTCAGAGCACCAACTGGCTGGTGTGTTTACGGACATGTGTTTACCGACATTTTCATTCCCTATCCCAGTCTACTGTCCCCACATGCTTAAAGATGGCCACCATTGCTCCTGTACCCAAGAATGCAAAGGTAACTGAACTAAATGACTACTCACTTCTGTCATCATGAAGTGCTTTGAGAGACTAGTCAAGGATTATATCACCTCTACCTTACCTGACACCCTAGATCCACTTCAATTTGCTTACCGCCCCAGTTGGTCCACAGACGATGCAATTTCCATAACACTGCCGTATCCCATCTGGACAAGAGGAATACCTATGTAAGAATGCTGTTTATTGACTACAGCTCAGCATTCAACACCATAGTACCCTCCAAGCTCATCATTAAGCTTAAGGCCCTGGGTCTCAACCCCGCCCTGTGCAATTGGGTCCTGGACTTCCTGACAGGCCGCCCAAAGGTGGTGAAGATAGGAAAAAATATCTCCACTTCGCTGATCCTCAACACTGGGGCCCCACAAGGGTGCATGCTCAGCCCCCTCCTGTACTCCCTGTTCACCCATGACTGCGTGGTCATGCACGCCTCCAACTCAATCATCAAGTTTGCAGATGACACAACAGTAGTAGGCTTGATTACCAACAACGACAAGACAGCCTACAGGGAGGAGGTGAGGGCTCTTGGAGTGTGGTGTCAAGAAAACAACCTCTCACTTAACGTCAAGAAAACAAAGAAGATGATCGTGGACTTCAGGAAACAGCAGAGGAAGCACCCCCCTATCCACATCGACGGGACAGTAGTGGAGAAGGTGGAAAGTTCCTCTGCGTACATATCACTTACAAACTGAAATGGTCCACCCACACAGACAGTGTGGCGAAGAAGGTGCAACACCGCCTCTTCAACGAAATTTGGCTTGTCACCTAAAACCCTCACAAACTTTTACAGATGCACAATTGAGAACATCCTGTCTGGCTGTATCACTGCCTGGTACAGCAACTGCACCGCCCACAACCGCAGGGCTCTCCAGAGGGTGGGGGTGGGGGGGGGGGTCTGCACAACGCATCACCGGGGCAAACTACCTGCCCTCCAAGACACCTACAGCACCCGATGTCACAGGAAGGCCAAAAAGATCAAGGATAACAACCACCCGAGCCCCTGCCTGTTCACCCCACTACCATTCAGAAGACGAGGTCAGTACAGGTGCATCAAAGCTGAGACCAAGAGACTGAAAAACAGCTTCTATCTCAAGACCATCAGACTGTTAAACAGCCATCACTAACACAGAGAGGCTGCTGGATACATAAGACTTGAAATCATTGGCCACTTTAATAAATGGAACACTAGTCACTTTAATAATCCATTGTAATAATATGGACATATCGTGTATTACTCATCTCATATGTTTATACTGTATTCTATCTATTGCATCTTAGCCCATGCCGCTCTGACATTGCTCATCCATATAAACTGGACAGTTTTATCTCCATCTCTTCATGGACACTCCTACCGACAGTTGTGGATGCTTTGTGTGATGTATCGTTGTCTCTACCTTCTTGCCCTTTGTGCTGTTGTTTGTGGCCAATAATGTTTGTACCATGTTGTTGTCATGTTGTGTTGCTGCCTTGCTATGTTGTTGTCTTAGGTCTCTCTTTATGTAGTGTTGTCTCTTTTGTCATGTGTGCTTTGTCCTATTTGCATTTTATAATAAGAATGTTATCCCAGCCCCCGTCCCCGCATGAGGCTTTTTGGTAGGCCGTCATTGTAAATAAGAATTTGTTCTTAACTGTCTTACCTAGATGTTAAATTTAAACATAAAAATAATTTCCTTTACTTAGATTCGTGTGTATTAGGTATTTGTTGTGGAATTGTTAGATATTACTTGTTAGACATTGCTGCACTGTCGGAACTAGAAGCACAATCATTTAGCTACACTCACAATAACATCTGCTAACCATGTGTATGTGACCCATACAATTTGATTTTATATAAAGTGGTTTTTCTCCGAATTGCCGGGACGTCACGTGTCCTACTTATATCAGTACATTCGTAACAACTTAAACATTACGAAACTTATATTCGATCAAATAAACACACATAGTCATAACATTTTTTGTTGACCAAATTCGACTCTCATTGACCATATCTAACCACTCCTTGCTTGATTGGCGAAACAACGAAAAAACGCCACGTGCTGGAAGGAGACAGACTTTCTGCCGAGTTGGGCCTGTCTCTTCCTCTATGGTATTAGAAACTGTGAAACTGAAGAAAACGGAAGTGAACAGTGACGAAGAACAATTTCCACATTAGCGTTTTTATTGTCATTTAGACGTTTATGAACACCCTGGAACTCAAAATATGACTCATTTAACGGCACAGCATCATATACTTACCAAAGGTAGTGTTTAATTCGCATTGCAGACAGGATTTGTTTGATAGATTGTATCTAGGTAACGCTAGCTAGCTGCTAACAATGGCTAACTGTATGGCTTTTCATTCTCAAATAGCCTCCATTATGGAGGTGCTAGCGAATACAGCCGTGGCAGACATATGTAAACTCGTAGACGACGATTATGCAGTGTTTCGTTTGGAAATAACTCAAAGCCAGAAAGAAAACAGGACATTGCGGAGGAAATTACAGCTATTGGAACAGAAGGTGACACGGGAGCGCGCAGAGAGGACAATGCGAGAGCGCGTCCTCGCCAGTCGTCCCAGTAGTGTCAAGATCCTCGACCGATACAGAGGAATGCCCAGAGGTACATTTTGCACACATTTTGCCTGTCGCCCCGTTCCCGTCTGCGTATGTGTTCAGATGTATTACCCAGAATTTTGTCTTTGTCAGTTTTTGGATAGTTTGCAATACTTCCCCTGATTACTTACTTAGCTGTCTTGAACAAAGACACAATATTTCCCGGAAGGCCGAGGCTGCGCAGTTTGTCGCGGTTCATATATAGCTTTGTGCCTGTCTTGCACATGTTTTTTTACATGTGTTACCCAGAATTGGGTGATGGTCAGTTTTTGAATAGTATGCAATAATTCCTATGATTACTTATCTAGTGCAAAGACACTATCATATTCATACCAGATTCTTGATTTACTGCATTTCCTATTTACTCAATGAAAACAATATGATGATTATGTTTCATGCAATCAACCTATAAATAGTATATCAATAAGTTATGAGGTGTTACCTTATATCCTTGCCAATTCTAGATATTGTCAATAGTGTACAATATACCATTGAGCATTGACATTAGCTTATCGAACCACCTTTTTTCCCCCAATTAATCTCCGGTGAAGGACATCTCACTGGAGGCCACAGGAGCTTTGTGAAGCCAACAGGACACAATACATGGAGAGATGACCAACCAATCACTGTTGAGGGGAGTGGAACCTCAACCCAGCATGTTATCGTGATAGAGGTTTGTGTAATAGTATTACATACAGTACAGGGTAGCCTAGTGGTTAGAGTGATGGACTAGTAACTGGAAGGTTGCAAGTTCAAACCCCCGAGCTGACAAATATGTCGTTCTGCCCCTGAACAGGCAGTTTACCCACTGTTCCTAGGCCGTCATTGAAAATAAGAATTTGTTCTTAACTGACTTGCCTAGTTAAATAAAGGTAAAATTAAATGAAAACATCAAATGTGGCAGGTTTATTTCAGAAAGGCTCCCATCAAACTATTTATTTGTTTACATGTACAGTACCAGTCAAAAGTTTGGACACACCTACTCATTCAAGGGTTTTTCTTTATTTTTACTATTTTATACATTGTAGAATAATCAAACTATAAAATAACACATATGGAATCGTATAGTAACCAAAAAAGTGTTAAACAAATCAAAATATATTTTATATTTGAGATTCTTCAAACTAGCCAACCTTTGCCTTGATGACAGCTTTGCACACGCTTGGCATTTTCTCAACCAGCTTCAGCTGGAATGCTTTTCCAACAGTTTTGAAGGAGTTCCCACATATGCTGAACACTTGTTGGATGCTTTTCCTTTACTCTGCGGTCCAACTCATCCCATACCATCTCAATTGGGTTGAGGTCAGGTGATTGTGGAGGCCAGGTCGTCTGATGCAGCACTCAATCTCTCTCCTTCTTGTTCAAATAGCCCTTACTCAGCCTGGAGGTGTGTTGGGTCATTGTCCCACTAAACGCAAACCAGATGGGATGGCAATTCGCTGCAGAATGCTGTGGTAGCCATGCTGGTTAAGTGTGCCTTGAATTCTAAATAAATCACTGAGTGTCATCAGCAAAGCACCCCCAAACATCACACCTCCTCCATGCTTCACGGTGGGAACCACACATGCGGTGATCATCCGTTCACCTACTCTGCGTCTCACAAAGATACGGCAGTTGGAACCAAAAATCTAAAATTTGGACTCATCAGACCAAAGGACAGATTTCCACCAGTCTAATGTCCATTTCCTGTGTTTCTTGGCCCAAGCAAGTCTCTTCTTCTTGTTGGTGTCCTTTAATTGTGGTTTCTTTGCAGCAATTCGACCATGAAGGCCTGATTCATGGGGCGGCAGGTAGCCTAGTGGTTAGAGCGTTGGACTAGTAACCGGAAGGTTGCAAGCTGACAAGGTACAAAATCTGTCGTTCAGCCCCTGAACAAGGCAGTTTACTCACTGTTCCTAGGCTGTCATTGAAAATAAGAATTTGTTCTTAACTGACATGCCTAGTTAAATAAAGGAAAAATACAAATTCACGCAGTCTCCTCTGAACAGTTGATGTTGAGATGTCTGTTACTTGTGAAGCATTTATTTGGGCTCCAATTTCTGAAGCTGGTAACTAATGAACTTATCCTCTGCAGCAAAGGTAACTCTGTCTTCCTATTCTGTGGCGGTCCTCATGAAAGCCAATTTCATCATAGCGCTGGATGGTTTTTGCAACTGCACTTGAAAGAAACTTTAAAAGCTCTTTAAATGTTCCGCATTGACTGACCTTCATATCTTAAAGTAATGATGGACTGTCGTTTCTCTGCTTATTTGAGCTGTTCTTGCCATAATATGGACTTGGTCTTCTACCAAAAAGGTCTATCTTCTGTATACCCCCTACCTTGTCACAACACAACTGATTGGCTCAAACGCATTAAGGAAAGAAATTCCACAAATTAACTTTTAACAAGGAACACATGTTAATTGAAATGTATTCTAGGTGACTACCTCATGAAGCTGGTTGAGAGAATGCCAAGCTTGTGCAAAGCTGTCATCAAGGCTACTTTGAAGACTCTCAAATATAAAATATATTTTAATTTAACACTTTTTGGTTACTACATGATTCCATATGTGTTATTTCATAGTTTTGGTGTCTTCACTATTATTCTACAATGTATAAAATAGTAAAAATAAAGAAAAACCCTTGAATGAGTAGGCGTGTCCAAACTTTTGACTGGTACTGTACATCTGTATTTATCTGCAATAGGGGAGCTTGTGAGACTTCCCTACAACATTGTTATCCAATTCCACTCATGTACCAGTAACCTCCACTCTTTTTGTGTCAGTCTGCAGATACAGAGGTTTCAGGTCCTGGGGTCAAGCAAGAGAGAACTGAAAGAACTGACACAAGACACAGAAGAGACATCCAGACTGGATTGACTGGAGCGCCCCCTGTATCCAGGGAGGACCCTGCCGCCTCGCCCCAGCCCAGGACACGACACAGCATCACGGAGGTCAGTGGAACGCCGAACAACGTCCTCAAGTCAGAGACAGACACCAAGACTTTAACTGTAACACACAGGCTCTTACCCACAGAATCTGACCACAGATCAGACTCCGAGACGCTGGGGCCACTGGGCTGTCCTCCTGCTTCCAGCTCAGAGTACTTACCGGTATTTCACCAGAGCCAGAGAACGGTTCTTTCCTGTGGAGATGGTGACGCTTTAGACACTGGTGTTGATGACCTGTCTTGTTCTTACGCTACAGAGATGGACCCTGGCAACATATCCTTGAGTTTAGAGACACAGACTCATCTGTTTAGAGGGGACTGTAACCAGTACAGTAGTAGTGTATACTCTGAAGGGTGCCTAGATAAGAAACGGGAGGTTGTAGTGGTAGACGAGGTAAAAGTGGAGGGCGACGCTCTTCCCACATGGAATGCAGATAGTCACCTAGGAGACGGACACTCACAGGGCAGAGATTTCTTAGATTACAGAGAAAGCTTAGACACAAATATAAATGTTGTCACCCACTCCCCTTTACACGCATTCAGGGATCGTGACCCAGTGTCCATGTCGATGGCACCTTCCGATTCACACGGCTGCGTCGTTTTCGATCAGGTGTTGAACTCAAATGACCAAAGGGCCATGGCTCGTGGAGGGGGAGCAATATCAGGCAATAGTAAAGAGAAACGGTTCCTCTGCATGTTCTGTAACAAAGGCTTCCGCTGCCCCCAGAAGGTGGCGATCCACCAGAGGGTCCACACAGGGGAGAAACCCTTCAGCTGTACCCAGTGTCATATGTGCTTTTCCCAGGCTTGTCACCTGAAGAGGCACCAGAGGGTCCACACAGGGGAGAAACCCTACAGCTGCCCCCATTGTGAAAAGAGGTTCTCCCGCCAGGACCAGCTGAGGATGCACCTGAAGGTCCACACTGGAGAGAGGCCATTTGCCTGTACGCACTGCAAGAAAAGGTTCTCAGAGAAGAGCAACCTCAGCATACACCAGCAGAAACACCATTCCACTATGTAACATAGAAAATAACCATTCCACTCTATAGCGTCTGGCGTTTAGATCAAACCCAGCATTAAAAACATAGATTCATTTTCAGTGTTATCAGCAGAAAAGATCCACAGATGCATTTAGAATAATGATAGAAACAGATTTCAGTGTTGAATATTTGTGGGTAAAATATTGCATCTAGATATTGTGTGATATACAGTGCCTTGCGAAAGTATTCGGCCCCCTTGAACTTTGCGACCTTTTGCCACATTTCAGGCTTCAAACATAAAGATATAAAACTGTATTTTTTTGTGAAGAATCAACAACAAGTGGGACACAATCATGAAGTGGAACGACATTTATTGGATATTTCAAACTTTTTTAACAAATCAAAAACTGAAAAATTGGGCGTGCAAAATTATTCAGCCCCTTTACTTTCAGTGCAGCAAACTCTTTCCAGAAGTTCAGTGAGGATCTCTGAATTATCCAATGTTGACCTAAATGACTAATGATGATAAATACAATCCACCTGTGTGTAATCAAGTCTCCGTATAAATGCACCTGCACTGTGATAGTCTCAGAGGTCCGTTAAAAGCGCAGAGAGCATCATGAAGAACAAGGAACACACCAGGCAGGTCCGAGATACTGTTGTGAAAAAGTTTAAAGCCGGATTTGGATACAAAAAGATTTCCCAAGCTTTAAACATCCCAAGGAGCACTGTGCAAGCGATAATATTGAAATGGAAGGAGTATCAGACCACTGCAAATCTACCAAGACCTGGCCGTCCCTCTAAACTTTCAGCTCATACAAGGAGAAGACTGATCAGAGATGCAGCCAAGAGGCCCATGATCACTCTGGATGAACTGCAGAGATCTACAGCTGAGGTGGGAGACTCTGTCCATAGGACAACAATCAGTCGTATATTCCACAAATCTGGCCTTTATGGAAGAGTGGCAAGAAGAAGGCCATTTCTTAAAGATATCCATAAAAAGTGTTGTTTAAAGTTTGCCACAAGCCATCTGGGAGACACACCAAACATGTGGAAGAAGGTGCTCTGGTCAGATGAAACCAAAATTGAACTTTTTGGCAACAATGCAAAACGTTATGTTTGGCGTAAAAGCAACACAGCTGAACACACCATCCCCACTGTCAAACATGGTGGTGGCAGCATCATGGTTTGGGCCTGCTTTTCTTCAGCAGGGACAGGGAAGATGGTTAAAATTGATGGGAAGATGGATGGAGCCAAATACAGGACCATTCTGGAAGAAAACCTGATGGAGTCTGCAAAAGACCTGAGACTGGGACGGAGATTTGTCTTCCAACAAGACAATGATCCAAAACATAAAGCAAAATCTACAATGGAATGGTTCAAAAATAAACATATCCAGGTGTTAGAATGGCCAAGTCAAAGTCCAGACCTGAATCCAATCGAGAATCTGTGGAAAGAACTGAAAACTGCTGTTCACAAATGCTCTCCATCCAACCTCACTGAGCTCGAGCTGTTTTGCAAGGAGGAATGGGAAAAAATTTCAGTCTCTCGATGTGCAAAACTGATAGAGACATACCCCAAGCGACTTACAGCTGTAATCGCAGCAAAAGGTGGCGCTACAAAGTATTAACTTAAGGGGGCTGAATAATTTTGCACGCCCAATTTTTCAGTTTTTGATTTGTTAAAAAAGTTTGAAATATCCAATAAATGTCGTTCCACTTCATGATTGTGTCACACTTGTTGTTGATTCTTCACAAAAAAAATACAGTTTTATATCTTTATGTTTGAAGCCTGAAATGTGGCAAAAGGTTGCAAAGTTCAAGGGGGCCGAATACTTTCGCAAGGCACTGTATATAAGCCTAAAAATAAGTGCTTTAGGTGTTCCGGAAGACTGTTCTAAAAAATGGACCTCTGTAGGAGATAAAAAAATGGCCTAGTTTGGGCCAGTTCTTGTGGAGTAGTGGTGGACCTGAGTATTAAATGTGAATAGTGATTGAAAAGAAACAGGGAGTACGTATTTTTTTTCGTTGAAAAGAAACGGGGAGTACATTTTTTTAAAATTGAAATGCATACAGATTTTAAGTTGATTGATGTCATGAATATTAAGAACTTGAAAGCAATGGAAAGGTGGAGAGAAACTGGCACGACGGTCTGAAATGAGTTGCAGGCATCACAAAATATTTTCGGAGACTTAATATGTTAAGGTTACTTTTGTAAGTATTGGCCTAGACCAGGGCTATTCAACTCTTACCCTACGAGGTCCAGAGCCTGCTGATTTTCTGTTCTACCTGATAATTAATTGCACCCACCTGTTGTTCCAGGTCTAAATCTGTACGTGAGTAGAGGGGAACAATGGAGAAAGAAATACAGCACAACTGGCTCCAGAGTTGAGTTTGAGGGGCCTAGACTATATTGCAACATAAGGATGCATTAAGGTGTATTACAGATTTAATATTATTTTACTTGAGATGAGATGTTGAATTCATCTGATGACACCAATATCTCTCGCAATTTTATTGCAGACAAATGAAGTGGGATTTGCCCAGTTTATTTTTTTGTCAATAAAAACACCTAGGAATTTGTTAGTTTTAACACTGGGTAGTAAAGGAAATTTATAATTTTTTTATTCAACTGTTGGACCGAGGACAGACACTGGTTACAATATGCAATTTGATTATATTCCAATCGTCTAAATTCTGTAGGCTACCCGTAAAAGGCGCTGCATGGTCAATCCGCATTGGCCGTGTAGCATTTATGGTGATACGGCCTCTGCAGAAGTCAGGGAATTCATACTTTTTGTGCTTCGCGGAGCAGAGCTGTTATGAAGGAACTTGTCAAGGAAGTGAGTTTGTGTTTATACAGGACCTTCCGCCGCCCACCTACCATCAGCCAATCATGTCAATGCGGAGATATACGGAGCCCTCTGCATTGTTACAAAATTTGGGAGGCGCAAGGCGATGCGGTACAGAGCTCAATTTGGCCTCTGCATGCTTCCGTAGGCGCCGCAATTGCGTCACACCTTCCATACGGAGCCTCCGACCACATTTTCAGATCGAGCATAAATAGGCTTTTAGCCTATCCATTGTCATATTATGAAAGGTGTGAAAACAGATAATAGGCTGCATTTTGTGTCCCTGGCTGAGTTGATGAGCTGATTTGGGCAATCAGTTGATTGACATGTAGAACCTACTGTAGAATGATACATTTTCCTCCAGTGTGGAGGCTCGCCTACGTTTTATAGCTAGGCTGTGTATAATTTGTCAATTTAGTTATTGTCTTTGGTGTGGATTGAAAGTGTGTATTGTGTGGACTTAATAGTTCATTTTGTAAAGCTGTCAAGATGTTTGAGCCTATCCCAAGATGATTTTGATGAGCTGAGACACTTTTCTCTGGATAGTCAATTATCAGACTATTTGTTTTACTTCTTGAAAACATTGAAATAAATGCAATTCACTTGTGGGCCTAATGTAGGCTCAGGCTTGCCACTAGATCACCCAGCACTGGGCGAGAACTCATGAGGCTCGGAGCCAAAGCACACTGCTTAGACCTCTGCGCTACTGCAGGTCACAATGCTGTAGCAAGCTGTAAGAATGCTATGAATACCAGTGGCAGTCAATGTCGTTTAAGATGAGGGAGGTCAATTATATTTTTTTACGAGCATGGCCTTATTTATATTACAGCATATTGGATGACTGTCATTCATATTCCATTCACCCAGTTCAATGTAACATCGATAGGTTTAGGCTACAACGTGTTACTCTATACCCATCATGAGGTTGCTACAACCTAGCCTATGAATGAAAGTTTACAACGTAGGTGCACACAGATCGAGAGAAAGATTTGAGGTGACAGACAGTGACACCGTCGTAGAAACTTTTACACAGGGAGACTCAAAGTCAATCTTAAATTAATCATTGTTTATTTTCATGCATGTGACAGACCAATACCTCATGAGACTTCTTCTCTCTAAACTGAAACCTTGAAACTGAGAGATCCCTTTCTCTAAACAAGGTTCTGGGGGTACTGCCAAATTCAGATACTGATAGTGAGGATTCGTTCAACCAGTCACTTGCTTGAACCAAGAAATTGGTTATTAGAAAAGCACACACTTAAAATGTCTATCACATTATCACTTGTGGGACAATAATCGTTACATTTTAAGATAAGCATTAGATTTTAGCTTCTATATCATATTTATAATAAAGTAAGGGAAATCAACACATTAAACCAGACACGTCATCATTTCAAACCCATCTTTCTGGGTTGTACTTTTAAAACCATTGCAGTAGAATGTTTTAACTTAACCTTTGCTTCATACAGTTGAAGTCGGAAGTTTATTTACACTTAGGTTGGAGTCATTAAAACTTCACACATTTCTTGTTAGCAAACTATAGTTTTGGCAAGTCGGTTAGGACATCTACTTTGTGCATGACACAAGTAATTTTTCCAACAATTGTTTACAGACGGATTATTTCACTTTTAATTCACTGTATCATAATTCCAGTGGGTCAGATATTTACATACACTAAGTTGACTGTGCCTTTAAACGGCGTGTAACATTTCAGAAAATGATGTCATGCTTTAGAAGCGTCTAATAGACTAATTGACATAATTTGAGTCAATTGGAGGTGTACCTGTGGATGTATTTCAAGGCCTACCTTCAAACTCAGTGCCTATTTGTTTGACATCATGGGAAAATCAAAATAAATCAGCCAAGACCTCGAAAATAAATTGTAAACCTCCACAATTCTGGTTCATCCTTGGGAGCAATTTCTAAACGCCTGAAGGTACCACGTTCATCTGTACAAGCAATAGTACGCAAGTATAAACGCCATGGGACCACGCAGCCGTCATACCGCTCAGGAAGGAGACGCGTTCTGTCTCCTAGAGATGAATGTAATTTGGTGCGAAAAGTGCTAATCAATCCCAGAACAGCAGCAAAGGACCATGTGAAGATGCTGGAGGAAACAGGTACAAAAGTATCTATATCCACAGTAAAACAAGTCCTATATCGACATAGCCTGAATGGCCACTCAGCAAGGAAGAAGCCACTGCTCCAAAACCACCATAAAAAAGCCAGACTACGGTTTGCAACTGAACATAGGGACAAAGATCGTACTTTTTGTAGAAATGTCCTTTGGTCTGATAAAACAAAAATAGAACTGTTTGGCCATAATGACCATCAATATGTTTGGAGGAAAAAGGGGGATGCTTGCAAGCTGAAGAACACCATCCCAACCGTGAAGCACGGGGGTAGCAGCATCATGTTGTGGGGGTGCTTTGCTGCAGGAGGGACTTGCGCACTTCACAAAATAGATGGCATTATGAGGAAGGAATATTATGTGGATATATTGAAGCAACATCTCAAGACATCAGTCAGGAAGTTAAAGCTGGGTCACAAATGGATCTTCCAAATGGACAATGACCCCAAGTATACTTCCAAAGTTGTGGCAAAATGGCTTAAGGACAACAAAGTCAAGGTATTGGAGTGGCCCTCACAAAGCCCTGACTTCAATCCTATAGAAAATGTGTGGGCAGAACTGAAAAAGTGTGTGTGAGCAAGGAGGCCGACAAACCTGACTCAGTTACACCAGCTCTGTCAGGAGGAATGGGCCACAATTCACCCAACGTATTGTGGAAGGCTACCCAAAACGTTTGACCCAAGTTAAGCAATTTAAAGGCAATGCTACCAAATACGAATTGAGTGTCAAATGTCAAAGAAAATAACTCAGTTTTACTTTTTTCCCCCCAAATTGGTTTATACTCCCTTATCTTGGCGATCTCACTACAGAGTTACAGGGTCAGAGAGTTGAGGGCTAATCCTTAGGCAGAAATCCCGACCATCCAGCAGACCCAATCTGGTGAAATCTGTTATTGAAGCAAGACAAAAAACAAAGAAAACAAAAACAACAGCAATATACATATCACTTGATGTGGGGAAAACTTCAATCCATTTGAGTAACTGTCAACCATTACCAACACATTTTTTCCTTTTACAAGCAGGCATGTGAAGAAAATCTATTTGCATATTTACCAAAGGGCCACAGGGGACTGGTAATTCCCCCTTTGGACACGACTCACATCGTGATTCATGCGCCCAAAAAAACCAACACTGCCTTTTCCCTTTGACTCCATCTTAACTTAATTAAAAATAGACTAGAGAAAGATGTCCCTCATTCAGGGGCAGCACACTCTCTCTCCTTCTCGTGTTCTGAATCATACACAGGACTGTTGATGATAAATTATAAAACTTCCTCTTAATTATTATTGTTTCCATAGTACATTTAAATGTCACCCAATGTCTCCAGTCTTTCTAGTGAGGGTGATCAGGCTTCACCAGAAAGTTAGGTCAGAGGTCATTCAACCCCATTAAGTGAGTGTTTGTTTCCCCTGTACCTCAGACATTATTTAAAGATAAAGATATTTCAAACATTCTGTGTACCAGGTTTAGTTTTTCAGTACATTTCATATCAAGATAATTTAAGTGTGCAACCAGAACTCTGAAAAGTTTAACTTCCAAAATGTTTTATTTGTGTACCCTTTAAGTTGCATAATTTCTAACCTGTGAAAAACCACTAAAACAAAAATAAAAAGACCCCACACAATAAATCAGAGTACAAACCACTAACAAATATTCATTAACAAGTGGGTTGTGTGGGTGCTGGCTTGTGTGTGGTAAAACTTGTAGGGTAAAAACAAACAAAATGGCCAGGCCTTAGCTAGCAGTCAAGCTGAATAGGCCTCTTCTAAAGTTAAAAATCTCAGAGCCTGTCTCTTGTAACCATTGTCATTTTGACCTGTTGCGTTGACATACAGTTCTGTACAAACTGTCCCTAGGACATAAAATAGTCAAAATAAGGAACCTGTTGTTTAACAAATTTACTAGGACCTTCAAAAAGTTGGTGCTGACTTATCAGCTCAATATTCGTGACTAAAAACATTTACTTGGATCTACTTCAATTCTGGGCACAGTTCCACGTAATGGAAACAGGCTGTTTTAAAGGATATTAGCTTCTTACTTAAATCACTGGTGCTACCCAAACTATAGAATAATAATTGGAAATTGTCATAAACGTGTCATTTCAATTATTCCCAGATTTTCCCACTGTGTCCCTTACAGACAGGTTTATTTTCAGTGAGTACTGGCGGCTAGCTGTTCCACAGGAAGCTTATCTCTAACCCAAACACTAGATATCGGCCTCCCTCTGCAAACACTAGATATCGGCCTCCCTCTGTTCATAATGTGACCTTGTATTGAAACATTTACTTCTTCAAATTACTAAGATATTGCATTATTAGAGTGCTATCTGAAAGCCACTTACCATTCACTTTGTTCCTTCACACTTATTAAATGTCTATTTAAAGATTCATATGTAATGCTTTGGCGGGATCAATATGTATTAACTGGGCTGGCACTGTCTCATGCTCTGTCCATATTAACCTATTTGGGCTAGGGGGCAGCATTTTCAGGTTTAGATGAAAAGCATGCCCAGAGTAAACTGCCTACTACAGTCCCAGTTGCTAATATATGCATATTATTAGTAGATTTTGATAGAAAACACTCGGAAGTTTCTAAAACTGTTTGAATGATGTATGTGAGTATAACATAACTCATATGACAGTCAAAAACCTGAGAAAAATCCAACCAGGAAGTGGGAAATCTGAGGTTTGTAGTTTTTCAACTCTTGGCCTATCGAATATACAGTGTCTATGGGGTCATTTTGCACTTCATAAGGCTTCCACTAGATGTCAACAGTCTTTAGAACCTTGTTTGAGGCTTCTACTGTGAAAGAGCGGGGAATGAGAGGGGATTGAGCCAGGTGTCTGGCAGAGTGCCATGGGCTCGTGATTCGCGTTCATGTTCACCTCGCGTTCCATTGCTTTTCTACAGACAAAGGAATTTTCCGGTTGGAACATTATTGAAGATTTATGTTAAAAACATCCTAAAGATTGATTTTATACTTCGTTTGACATGTTTCCACAAACTGTAATATGACTTTTTGTCTGAACTTTTTCCTGGACCTGCCTGCATGTCGTGAGTTTAGATTGTGTACTGAACGCGCGAACCAAAAGGAGTTATTTGGACATAAATTATGGACTTTATGGAACAAATCAAACATTTATTGTGGAACTGGGATTCCTGGGAATGCATTCTGATGAAGATCATCAAAGGTAAGTGAATATTTATTATGCTAATTCTGACTTCTGTTGACTCCAACATGGCAGATATCTTTTTGGGTTGTGTTGGTCTCTGAGCGCCGTGCTCAGATTATTGCATGGTTTGCTTTTTCCGTAATTTTTTTGTAATCTGACAGCGGTTGCATTAAAGAGAAGTACACTGCTCAAAAAAATAAAGGGAACACTAAAATAACACATCCTAGATCTGAATTAATGAAATATTCTTATTAAATATTTTTTTCTTTACATAGTTGAATGTGCTGACAACAAAATCACACAAAAATTATCAATGGAAATCAAATTTATCAACCCACGGAGGTCTGGATTTGGAGTGACACTCAAAATTAAAGTGGAAAACCCCACTACAGGCTGATCCAACTTTGATGTAATGTCCTTAAAACAAGTCAAAATGAGGCTCAGTAGTGTGTGTGTGGCATCCACGTGCCTGTATGACCTCCCTACAATGCCTGGGCATGCTCCTGATGAGGTGGCGGATGGTCTCCTGAGGGATCTCCTCGAGACATGATGTGCTCAATTGGATTCAGGTCTGGGGAACAGGCGGGCCAGTCCATAGCATCAATGCCTTCCTCTTGCAGGAACTGCTGACACACTCCAGCCACATGAGGTCTAGCATTGTCTTGCATTAGGAAGAACCCAGGGTCAACCGCACCAGCATATGGTCTCACAAGGGATCTGAGGATCTCATCCCGGTACCTAATGGCAGTCAGGCTACCTCTGGCGAGCACATGGAGGGCTGTGCGGCCCCCCAAAGAAATGCCACCCCACACCATGACTGACCCACCGCCAAACCGGTCATGCTGGAAGATGTTGCAGGCAGCAGAACGTTCTCCACAGCGTCTCCAGACTCTGTCACATGTGCTCAGTGTAAACCTGCTTTGCGAATTTGCCACTCTTGGTGTTCTCTGGCAAATGCCAAACGTCCTGCACGGTGTTGGGCTGTAAGCACAACCCCACCTGTGGACGTCGGGCCCTCATACCACCCTCATGGAGTCTGTTTCTGACCGTTTGAGCAGACACAAACACATTTTTGGCCTGCTGGAGGTCATTTTGCAGGGCTCTGGCAGTGCTCCTCCTGCTCCTCCTTGCACAAAGGCGGAGGTAGCGGTCCTGTTGCTGGGTTGTTGCCCCCCTACGGCCTCCTCCACGTCTCCTGATGTACTGGCCTGTCTCCTGGTAGCGCCTCCATGCTGACAGACAAAGCAAACCTTCTTGCCACAGCTCGCATTGACGTTCCATCCTGGATGAGCTGCACTACCTGAGCCCCTTGTGTGGGTTGTAGACTCCGTTTCATGCTACCACTAGAGTGAAAGTTGTACAAGTTGTATATATATTTTTTTCTATTGTTACTTCGTCAGATCTCTGGTAACCCATTATACATTTGTGTTACATCACAAATTCCTCCTCTACACCAGTGTTCTATTCATACAAGGGTTTGCATATTCCCTCTAGTGTTCTATTTAAAAGCATATTCGGGAATAATACTCTATCTCCATACAGAACCCCTATATAAAGTTATAAATCTTTAGTTTTTCATGTCCACACCACAGCAGCCCGAGAGGTACGCATATCTTTCATATCGAGGAAATCAGTGTCCGGGGGCTGTTACCCTCTCAAATATTTTATTGGCATCTCCTGTCAGTGTTCACTAACTGTAGATCGATGGGCAGTGGTGGACCGAACCCCTAGATAACGTTATAGATCTGAAAATTCAGCTCACACAAAACTGGTTGGGGTATTCATTATTTTCCTTATATAACTATACTTAGGTATTCACATTCACAACACGTGCATCTTCATCGATTATAAATTCCTACAATAAGACCTTGTGCTATTATCAGTGGTTCTCAGACCACTTAGACTTTTCTATTGTTACATCCTATGCACCATATGTATCTTCAATGGTTCTCTTGCCACTACTTCCTATACACTTGTAGTCCCAGACTACGATGGGCGGTGGTGGATGGAAGCCCTAGATTGAACAACTCTAACACAGAACTGGAAAACTCGGCTCACATTCACTCCAAAGTCACACTGGAGCTAGTCCCCAGACTCAGTACGTTATAGCTACATTTCAATCTCTTATTATCCAATTTTCTATCAGCTTATTATCCACATTTCAATCAGCTTAATGTCATATTTTACAATCACACAACTTTCACATCCACATTCACTTAGTACTAGTCCCAAACACACTTAAAATCTCCATTATTACCCCATGTGCATCTTCAATGATTCTCTTGTCGTTACTTCCTATGCACCATATGTATCCTATATACAGTGCATTCGGAAAGTATTCAAACCCCTTGACTTTTTCCACATTGTTAGGTTACAGCCTTATTCTAAAATTGATTAAATAGGTTTTTCCCACATCAAGCTACACACAATACAAAACAGGTTTTTAGAAATGTTTGCTAATTTATAAAAAATACTAAACTGAAATATCACATTTACATAACTTTTCAAACCCTTGTCCCAAAGCCACTCCTGCATAGTATTGGCTTTGTGCGTAGGGTTGTTGCCCTGTTGGAAGGTGAACTTTTGCCACAGTCGGAGATCCTGAGCGCTCTGGAGCAGGGTTTCGATCTCTCTGTACTGCTCTGGTCATCTTTGCCTTGATCCTGGCTAGGGTGGCACATTTTGGGGAATATTCAGAGGTGGAAACATTCCTGTTGGGAATTAACAGAAATATATGGGAATTGACGGAAATATATGCAAATTTACATTAACACCATTTAAGTGTAGCTGTTTTTTTGCATTGGATATATTTACCATATCATATGGAGACAAACATAATCTTTTTACCTTATGATAAGTAGACATAATTGCAAATTATTAAATCCTTCCAATAGAAATAAAAACAATTTAGATACGAATTGAACTTTAAGTGAGTTGACTCTTCACATGTGATGATTTCACAGAACAACAAAAGAAAGGTAATATTTAATGATCCCCAATGATCCATCGCATCTCCCAAAAACTTTTAACATAAAATGATAGTCTAGAAACTAAAGCTTTGGTTGTCTTCCTCTCAGGCTTTCATGTCTTCTGCCTAAACCTCCTCAATGTCCACCTCCTGAACTTCAGACTCTGAGGCCTCATCTTCACTGTCACTTTCCAACCTTGTTGAGGATGGCTCGTTGTCAGGCTCAAAAAGCCTCAAATTTGCCCGGATGGCCACCAATTTTTCAATTGGTCAGCCTGTTATGTGCTTTGGTGTGTGTGTTCCCAAACAAGGACCAGTTGCGCTCTGAGGCGGCTGATGTTGGTGGGATGTGGAGGATGATGGAGGCAACAGGGAAAAGAGCCTCAGATCCACAAAGTCCCTTCCACCAGGTGGCTGATGAGATACACTACCGTTCAAAAGTTTGGGGTTACCCAGAAATGCCCTTGTTTTTGAAAGAAAAGCACATTTTTTTGTCCGTTGAAATAACATCCAATTGATCAGAAATACAGTGTAGACATTGTTAATGTTGTAAATTACTATTGTAGCTGGAAATATCTACAGCAGCCATGTGTTCCAATGGCACATTGTGTTAGCTAATCCAAGTTTATAATTTTAAAAAGCTAATTGATCATTAGAAAACCCTTTTGCAATTATGTTAGCACAGCTGAAAACTGTTGTTCTGATTTAAAGAAGCAATAAAACTGGCCTTCTTTAGACTAGTTGATTATCTGGAGCATCAGTATTTATGGGTTTGATTACAGGCTCAAAATGGCCAGAAACAAATTACTTTCTGATGAAACTCATCAGTCTATTCTTGTTCTGAGAAATGAAGGCTATTCCATGCGATAAATTGCCAAGAAACTGAAGATCTCGTACAACGCTGTGTACTACTCCCTTCACAGAACAGTGCAAAGTGTCTCTACTCCCTTCACAGAACAGTGCAAACTGGCTCTAACCAGAATAGAAAGAGTGGGAGGCCCCGGTGCTGGCCTTCTAGGCAGAGTTCCTCTGTCCAGTGTCTGTGTTCTTTTGCCCATCTTTTATTTGTATTGGCCAGTCTGAGATATGGCTTTTTCTTTGCAACTCTGCCTAGAAGGCCAGCAACACGGTGTCACCTCTTCATTGTTGACGTTGAGACTGGTGTTTTGCGGATACTTTTTAATGAAGCTGCCAGTTGAGGACTTGTCTGTTGGTATTTATTTTTAGGTGGGGGGTAGGATTCATTTAAGAGGTAGGGTTTAACTCTGAGACCATGAGAAACCAGATTCTCTGGTCTGATGAAACCAAGAGTCACATCTGGAGGAAACCTGGCACCATCCCTACGGTGAAGCATGTTGGTGGCAGCATCATGCCTTGGGGATGTTTTTCAGCAGCCGGGACTGGGAGACTATTCAGGATCGAGGGAAAGATGAACGGAGCACAGAGATCCTTGATGAAAACCTGTTCCAGACCGCTCAGGACCTCGGACTGAGGCGAAGGTTCACCTTCCAACAGGACAATGACCCTAAGCACACAGCCAAGACAACGCAGGAGTGGCTTCGGGACAAGTCTCTGAATATCCTTGAGTGGCCCAGCCAGAGCCCGGACTTGAAGCCGATCGAACATCTCTGGAGAGACCTGAAAATAACCGTGCAGGGATGCTCCCCATCTAACCTGACAGAGCTTGAGAGGATCTGCAGAGAAGAAACTCCCCAAGTATAGGTGCGCTAAGCTTGTAGCGTCATACCCAAGAAGACGCAAGGCTGTAATTGCTGCAAAAGGTGCTTCAACAAAGTACTGAGTAAAGGGTCTGAAAACTTATGTAAAACATTTGTTTATACATTTGCAAAAATGTCTAAACCTCGTTTTGCTTTGTCATTATGGGGTATTGTGTGGAGATTGAAGGGAAAAAACAATTGAATACATTTGAGAATAAAACTAACGTAACAAAATGTGGAAAAAGTCAAGGAATCTGGATACTTTCCAAATGCACTGTGTAGTGTACACACATACTAACGAACACGTCAATATAGTTTAGTCAGGTTTGTATGATGTTGACTTGACCTAATAGCTGACTCATATTTACCCACAACCTCATATTTACAGTGGGGCAAAAAAGTATTTAGTCAGCCACCAATTGTGCAAGTTCTCCCACTTAAAAATATGAGAGGCCTGCAATTTTAATCATAGGTACACTTCAACTATGACAGACAAAATGAGGGGGAGAAATCCAGAAAATCACATTGTATAGGATTTTTTATGAATTTATTTGCAAATTATGGTGGAAAATAAGTATTTAGTGCCCTACAAACAAGCAAGATTTCTGGCTCTCACAGACCTGTAACTTCTTTAAGAGTCTCCTCTGTCCTCCACTCGTTATCTGTATTAATGGCACCTGTTTGAACTTGTTATCAGTATAAAAGACACCTGTCCACAACCTCACAGTCACACTCCAAACTCCACTATGGCCAAGAACAAAGAGCTGTCAAAGGACACCAGAAACAAAATTGTAGACCTGCACCAGGCTGGGAAGACTGAATCTGCAATAGGTAAGCAACTTGGTTTGAAGAAATCAACTGTGGGAGCAATTATTAGGAAATTGAAGACCTACAAGAACATTGATAATCTCCCTCGATCTGGGGCTCCACGCAAGATCTCACCCCGTGGGGTCAAAATGATCACAAGAACGGTGAGCAAAAATCCCAGAACCACACGGGTGAACCTAGTGAATGACCTGCAGAGAGCTGGGACCAAAGTAACAAAGCCTACCATCAGTAACACATCCTGCAGTGCCAGACGTGTCCCCCTGCTTAAGCCAGTACATGTCCAGGCCCGTCTGAAGTTTGCTAGAGAGCATTTGGATGATTCAGAAGAAGATTGGGAGAATGTCGTATGATCAGATGAAACCAAAATATAACTTTTTTGGTAAAAACTCAACACGTCGTGTTTGGAGGACAAAGAATGCTGAGTTGCATCCAAAGAACACCATACCTACTGTGAAGCATGAGGGTGGAAACATCATGCTTTGGGGCTGTTTTTCTGCAAAGGGACCTGATACGTGTAAAGAATGAATGGGGCCATATATCGTGAGATTTTGAGCGAAAACCTCCTTCCATCAGCAAGGGCATTGAAGATGAAACGTGGCTGGGTCTTTCAGCATGACAATAAACCCAAACACACCGCCCAGGCAACGAAGGAGTGGCTTCCTAAGAAGCATTTCAAGGTCCTGGAGTGGCCTAGCCAGTCTCCAGATCTCAACCCCATAGAAAATCTTTGGAGGGAGTTGAAAGTCCGTGTTGCCCAGCAACAGCCCCAAAACATCACTGCTCTAGAGGAGATCTACATGGAGGAATGGGCCAAAATACCAGCAACAGTGTGTGAAAACCTTGTGAAGACTTACAGAAAATGTTTGACCTCTGTCATTGCCAACAAAGGGTATATAACAAAAGTATTGAGAAACTTTTGTTATTGACCAAATACTTATTTTCCATCATAATTTGCAAATAAATTCATTAAAAATCCTACAATGTGATTTTCTGGATTTTTTTTTCTAATTTTGTCTGTCATAGTTGAAGTGTACCTATGATGAATATTACAGGCCTCATCTTTTTAAGTGGGAGAACTTGCACAATTGGTGGCTGACTAAATACTTTTTTGCACCACTGTATGTCCATCATGATGGGTTTAACAACAATGAAGTAATTCTGTAACTACAGTATAGGACTCAAATGTCGTTGGAATGGGTAAACACTCCATGTTGAAAGTATGTTTATTATCTGTGTGTGTACGTACCTGAGGGGAGTGTACGTCTGTGTAATCTGAATCACCCGTCTCTCCCAGGAGGAGGAGGGTCCAGAGGTGCTGCTGGTGAAGGAGGAGGGGTATGATGAGGGTCTATGGAACCCAGAGGGGACCATGGTCATGGAGGACAACAAGACTACACCTCCTCTTGAACCCACAGAGGAACCAGCTGAGCAGCACAGGACCACACACAGTCTCACTGAGGTGAGCCCACTGTGAACTACTGTCTGAATGGTATTAGTTTGGGCCGTATTCCACTAAGCCTCTCAGAGTAGGAGTGCTGAAGTAGGATCAGTTTTGTAATTTTAGATCACAAGACTATGTAGACAAGTGCGGGACCTGATCCTCGATCACCACTTCTACTCTGAGACTCAGGTCTTGATATATTGTCTGGTAGTGTGAGACCATGCCTTTGAATTATCAAACCATTCATTAAAGAAGGTCAAGTAATCAAATCAACTAACACGTTTGCATAGTACTCACAGCAATCCCTCAATGCCCAATCAGAAGATGCTCCATAGAAGGGTGCTCATTTCAGATTTCTTGATCCAACATCCTCTCACTCTGTATATCTTACAGTCAGTAGACATGGAGGATGGGAAGCCTGATCTGCTGATTGTCAAAGAAGAGACAATCGAAGACGAACCAGAGAGTATTGATCTGCTGAGTGGACTAAAGCTGGGGGAGGAAGGTAAGTGAGAAATAATAGTCTACATACAGTAATAGATCTTCAATGGAAATAGTGATGCACCTGGCTATTATTTTTCCTTCATTTTCTTCATTCATATAATGAAATTTGTTTACATACAAAAAAACACAATGTATGAAAATGCTCAGGTAATTGACAATAAAAATCCATATGTAGAATGTTCTCTGCCATGTTTGTGAAGTCTATTTTGTAACCTCTTCCAGCAGGTGGTTGGCTGGAGGCTAACAGAGGAGACTGGGCAACCATCTTGGATTCCCAGACCCAGACCGGTGCAGCCAAAGGCCAAAGAGACAACATCACTGATCAGGCCAGGACCAGAGGCGATATAATGGAGGTCAGTGGATGGGACAGCATCCTCAACTCTCAGCGGGGGAACGTTAACCACAACCAGAAACTGACAGTCGAACACAAAACAACAACCAAACTTAGTCTCCATGACAACAGACTGGCTGAGACCAGGGCGAGGCGTAGATTTGGTCTGCAGGGTCGGGGAGGTGTCCGTATGCGGTTGGAGAGAACAGACACAGACTCTGCTGGCGATGCTCCGTCCTGTTCCTATAGTGGTGATTCAGAGAGACTGATGGCACCTCAGGTTAACCCCCTAACAGGTGCTGCCTTCAGCCTGCCTTCTATAGGATCTATCAACTGGAACATGGACCCTGCGACAACACAGACACTCCCTGGCATTCATCCTCCTCACACTCTCCTAATGTTAAACCAGACCTCAGACAATGCCAGTGACTCAACACTAAATGGCTACACAAGCCCATTGACAAATGACAGTAGTAGAGACGTAATCTGTAAATCTGGCAGCGCCAAAGAGAAGCGCTTCCCATGTTCATTCTGTGGGAAAGCCTTCAGTTTTCCCAAACAGGTGGAGATCCACCAGAGGACTCACACAGGGGAGAAACCATTCAACTGTACACAGTGTTATATGCGTTTCGCCCGGGCTGGCCACCTGAAGAGCCATCAGAGGGTCCACACAGGGGAGAAACCCTTCAGCTGCTCCCAGTGTGAGAAGAGGTTCTCCCACCAGCACCAGCTGAAGAGGCACCTGAAGGTCCACACGGGAGAGAGGCCGTTTGCCTGTACGCACTGCGAGAAGAGGTTCTCAGAGAGGAGCTACCTCAGGATACACCAGCAGAAAATGCACATGGTCCATGTATAGACATGTAATGTAGTACTCGTTCGTTTGTTTGTAGTTAATTATGTTAGTTTTGGATGTAGTAGGGAACTGGATGAGGTGACCTGAGGAAAGAATGAGTATGATGAGGCAGAGTAGATGATATGGTGATCGTTGGTGTGATGGTGTCTGTAAAAATGCTTCACTGATGTAAAGTGATTGTTTGATGCTGGTGTTTTATAATGAGGAAATTATATTATCTTAATTCATGTTTACTTGACATGAAGTAGTGAAGATGCGTCTAATGTTGAACCTTTTCCAAAGTATTCTATCAAAGCGATGCTACCAGATTTATATAAAAGGTAGTGTTACCATAGTGAAGTTATTCTACTTGTGATTGCTATTTTGTTTAAATTAAATTCTAAATTGACTCTGCTGACTGACTTGGTTATTTTGTATCATTTTTTATATATATATTTTAGAATACTCTAATGGCTCCATATTGTTAGGTACTTCAGTTTTGAAGATGGGCTTGACTGTGGTTGAGATTTTATAATGTCATGTTTCTGTGTATACAGGAAAGAGTTTTTAAATTAAGTTTTCTGCTTTTCAGTACAATCTTTGTTTGCAGTCTGTAGTCAATGAAGACCTGCCGATCCGGTGTTACTGGCGACTGGGCCTATGAAGTGACTGGTCAGGATCATGGATCAGGAGCTGTCGCTCTTCCTTCCTGAGTCAGAACAAAGGCCCCAACCACGAGGGACAGAGACTCCACCACAACCACTACATAGAACACAACCAGTGGACAGGTGGATTGAACAACCTCAGTCCTGGTGGTCATCAGAGAGACAGAGGCTCCAGTCAGGGATCCAGTCTGCAGCCCAGACAGACCCTTCTCTTCACAGTCTCATCGCAGGGATGGAGCAGGACCTGGGGCTGATAGAGACAGACCCTCCTGTTCCTATGATTCCAAACACCACAGTATCCATGATGAGAAGAGCAGGTCACCCTGGGCTTCAGCCTTCACAGAGTGTAGTGGGAGACTCCCTGGTGGAAGTCTATCAGGAAGTTTGTCTAATGCCTGGTGAATGGGTTTTTCCACCTGAGGGTGCTAGCTCCTGCTTCTACCTTCTCTGATGTCACTCGGTCACAACGTATTAGGACGGATGCGGACAAGCCGAACACCTGCCCCACCTGTACAGCGCGTCACTAATGCGAACTATGTGAAGGCACACCAGACCGTTCTCACCAAGGAGAGGCCCTTAAAGTTGCAAGCTGTGTTAAAAGAGCTTCTCCTTCCGGAGTAACCTTACCAGACATAGGAGTGACGACAATGGGGAGAAATTGTAGATGTATGCACTTCTGGGAACAATTCTTTACCGGAAATATTATAGTTATCATGTGAAGTGTCTTGTCGTAAGAGGGTAATTAACCGCATACCCCTCATTAACCCTTTGTTAACTTATCATTTGAAACAGCGACAGTAAGCCTAGACTAGAACAAGCACTTAAATATTTACCTTACTGAGTAGATGGAATAAAGTCATATTATTATATTTTATCACACTGTTCGTTCTTAACAAGTCTGCTCTGAACTTGAAAGATAGTGATCATGAATAGGAGATTTGATATGTAACGTAATAAGCAGTACCGTATTTCAAAAAACAAAGCGCACACCTTTTTCAGTTACCAGCCTTTGAGCTATGACGCCAACCAATAAGATCCTTTCTCTTCAGTGTAAACGGAAGTGAGCAGTTACCAAAAACAATTATCACCATAGCGTTGTTAGTATTGTTATTTAGACGTTTATTAACACCTTTGAACTCAAAATATGCTTAACTGCACAGCATTACATACTTACATCAGGTAGTGTTTATTTCGCGTTGGAGACAGGGCTTTGTTGCTAGATGTTCTAGGTAAGGCTAGCTAGCTGCTAACAATGGCTAACTGTATTGTTTTTCATACTCAAATAGCCTCCGTCTTGGAGGTGCTAGCGAATGCAGCCGTGGCAGACATCTGTAAACTCGTAGATGACGACTATGCAGTATTTCGTTTGGAAATAACCCAAAGCCAGAAAGAAAACAGGACATTGCGGAGAAAACTACAGCTGCTGGAACTGAAGGTGGCACGGGAGCGCGCAGAGAGGACCATTCGTCCGAGTAGTGTCAAGATCCTCGACCGATACAGAGGAATGGCAAGAGGTACATTTTGCAGAAGGCCGAGGTTGCGCTGCCTATCGCCCCATTCCCCTCTGCGCATGTGTGACCTTAGATGTGTTAAACACATACTGTAGAATAGATGGTTAAAACGTCTTAGGGATAGCCCCCTTTCAATTTACGCCTAAATAACATACCCAAATCTAACTGCCTGTAGCTCAGGCCCTGAAGCAAGGGTATGCATATTCTTGGTACGATTTGAAAGGAAACACTTTGAAGTTTGAGGAAAATTTGAATTGAATGTAGGATAAAATAACACAATAGATCTGTTCTTTGAAATGCAACAGAAAGGGCCCTTTTCCAGCCATTACTCACTCTGGTTGTAATTCCGATGGTGCCCACAAGAGGGCAGCAGTGTATGTGTGGATAATTTGAAGCATGAGCGAACTACATGACATTTGGTGTGGTACATTTGGGCAAATCGTGAAGGAGACATTTGCATTCATATTACATTTTTCTGCAAGAATATCATCAAATCTGTATACTTGGACTTTGATTGAGCTTTTCCAGTATTAGTAGCCATATTATAAGTTCAACATTTGCAAAACAACCAGTTTTCATAACTTCATAACTCTGAATATTTGTATAATTTTTGTCCAAAAGGAAAAGGCATGCTGTCGTACAAGGTTAGTAGATACATTTTACGACAGATACAAGGTTTACTCTCGTAAAGCCCAGCTCATTAGCTATCTAGCTAGCTTTGTTTGACCCCGATTGGTGCTTATTTGACAACGTTAGAGTTGTTCAAGTGAAGTCCGCCCGCGTCAGTAGCGTGCCATGAAGGAGTTGCTCTCTGACCAAATATGGTGTCCTATAGGATATACAACACCCCAAATGATATAATGAAGTCTCGTTACGTTCTAGGATCTCTAAGGAATACATACGAACATGATTAGACTGGTTGAAACAATGTTTCGGGTTAGATTTTCACAGATGAATTTTTTTGCTAATTGAATGAGTGGAAATACAAAATCGATCGTGCATGCTATATGGACCTTTTTAGGATATGAACAAGGATTTGATCTAACAAAACAACACTTCATGTTATCTCTGTGACCCTTTGGATAATAAATCGGAGCACAATTTCAGAATGTAAGTCCACATTTCACCTTCAGGGATGAATTTATCAAACCTATCGCGGCGAAAAAACTGTTTTGTTAGGAGCTTTCCTCAAACAATAGCATGGCATTTTGTTGCAGTAATAGCTACTGTAAATTGGACAGTGCAGTTATATTAACAATAATTTAAGCTTTCAGTCGATATAAGACATGGTGACACAAGGCGCTGCATGATTTACAACTGTCCAGTTGACGGAACTTGGGTGTTGGTCAGTTTTTTTAATAGTATGCAATAACTCCCCTGATTACTTGGTTGTCTTGCCCAAAGACGCTCATATTATAACCAGATTCTTGTTTTCTGCACTTCATATTATTTACCCAATGAAAACAATGTGATGCATGGAACATAATACATCAATCAATAAATAGTATATCAAGAAGTGTTACCTTACATCCTTGCCAATTCTAGACATTATTAATTGTGTACAATATACCATTGTAAAGTAGCTAACCTAACCACCTCTTTTCCCCCAATCACACTCTCAGGTGAAGGACATCTCACTGGAGGACACAGGAGGGTTGTGAAGCCAGCTGGACACAATACATGGAGAGATGACCAACCAACCACTGTTGATGAGGAGAGTGGAACCTCAACCCAGCAAGTTATCGTGATAGAGGTTAGTGTAATAGTATAACATCAAAATTACAGTTCCTTTGTTAATCAAATGTGGCCCATTTATTTCAGAAAGGCTGCCTTCAGCTATTCACTTGCTTACATGTATCTGCCATAGGGGAGCTTGTGAGACTTCTCTGACACAGTGTTTTTGCTGCAGTCATTTATCTGTGGCGCTGCGCCACGGCAAAGAAATATGGAACTTGAAAAGAATATGTCTGCCGAGGCACACTTTTAAGATTCTAGAACAGTGCACATTTACTCTGCAAGCAACACGAGTAATGCATGACAACCCCATAATAAAATAGTTTCTCTTTACCAAGTTGACTTGTTGTTGTGTGTTCTATGCGAGAGAGATATTCCTCTGAAGGTGCATTCAAGTTATGAGTGCCTTAGGGAGGGAAACATGAATTCTGATAAGCAGTCAATGCATAACAATTCTTGCAATCACCGGGAAAACAGACGTTTTAATGGCCTTTGTTAAATATAGGGGATCCCAGTTTTCCATTCCTACTTTATTTATTTCTCAACTCCTTAGCGAACTGCACCATTTTAAACCCGTTGTTTTTAGCAGTGGCATGGTTAAGCACATTCCCACTCCAATTCCCTGTGAGTTTATCGGGGAGAGTGGGGGAAAATGTAACACGGGTCAATTGTATAGTAACTTGGGGTAAAACACAACCCTTCCTCAAACATTTTTGGGGGAGTGACTCAAAAACCATTGTGATGAGACGGATAGCATTTTTAGTTGAGCAAGAGTAGTGGCAACCAGGGAAAGTGTTGGGGGTGAAATGGTGACATGAAATGGTTTCTGGGGGGGGGGTGACTCCAAGTTACAATAACAGGGAGAGCTACATCATATTCGCTGTGTTTATTCAAGTTTTTGGGGATACAAAATTCAGCAATAGGATGCTAACTAGTTAAAAGATCATATTTGGGATCTAGCTAATGATTAGCCCAATAGGGTAAATGCAGATAGGCAACCCCGTGCTTCAGCCTATTTGTTTATAGCCACTATGCTCCATCAGTTGGGCTACAGGTGATAATGCTTATTACTAATAGCACATTTGATAACATGGACAATGCATAGGCTATATTTATGTTCAAATAAAAAAAATTGTCAACCCGAGAGTCGTCCTGTTATTTCGACCAATCAATTGGTTGAAATGTTGAAACTGGTTTTTCCATATATAGACAGACATGTGTTTGAATCCAATTAACTACTGAGCTTGTCTAATACTTTAAGCACACTGTTTGATTAAATAATTAGGACACACAAATTACTTAAGAAAGAGCCCGATGATCACACTGTGCTAAAACAAATGACAGCGAGTGCCTGTGTGACTGGCTTACGTTGTCTCACTTTCCTCCCTATTGCAGTGAAAAGGTACCACAGCACAGCATGTTTTTATTGCAGTGTCCGTGCTGATGCTGCGATCTCATTTCAGGCATTTAGTTTCTTACTGAAAAGTTATTTTACCGAAATCCCTAATTTGTTTAGGAAAAACATTCCCTCAACCCTTGCTCTCTTTACATGAAACATGTAAGCATCGCATGCAACCAATATGGCCTGACCTATAGCCTACCATAATGACGTCAATAAATTGGTTATAACAAACTACGAACACAGTAACACGTGACAGCAAAATGGATACAGAGGATGTGAAAAATAAACTTGAAATGGGTGAATGTTTACTGGTTTCTTAGGAGGTAAAGGGGAAGTCAGATCTGTGGAAGACATTTTACCTATTTGTGGAAACGACTAGGGATCAAGAAAAATGAGGGTCTGGGAGCAAGCATTGCGTAAATATTGTGTGCCAAACAGGTGTTGTTCGATTACATAAACATTCATTAATAAACATCACTAAATAACAACACTAAAGATTTATAAAGCCTTTATTACAGCAGACTAAAAACAGTTGCATGCATTCGTGAATTGCGGTTTATTTATTGTTTAGGCTAATTATTCAAAGCTCCCTTTGTTATTTAATTTAAAGCTAAAATGCTTGATTGCTTTTCAAAGCATTAATGTCTAATATGCTGTGTGATGGCATGAACAAAGGAATCATTGATTGATTCATATAGTAGGCTGTATATTGAAATAAATATATATATATATATATATATATATAGTAAGTAAGTTATGGTATTATGACTAAACAGGACGCGCTCTTAAGCCTATAGCTCGATGGTGGTTATACAAGGCTATACAAAGCCTACTAATGATAATATCATTACGTATAATAATGATGATCATAATATTAAATGCAATAATAACAATTAGAAGATCAAGAAAATGTAGGGTATAGGAGCGAGAGCTGCATGCATATTATGTGACAAACAGGTGTTGTTAGATTACAATATTTGTTTCTGCCTGTTTGGAACAGTATAAACAATACTAAATACATTATAAGTAATACCAGTCTGTTATAACGAAAACATTTTTGGAAGCTTTTATTACAGCATAGCAAAGATTAAAAACAGCAGAATCTGTGAAATTGCTTTTATGCAACATTTTGCCGTTGCACGAGACTTTTGTGCCAAAGGAATCAGTAGGCTATTAAACAAACACTCAAACAGGCAACAGAAGCTAAATCTGTCTTATTTCTGTAGATATATGGATGATTTATAAAGCCAGGCACATTTAACATTTAATGGAACGAATTGCAAAAATCGCTGAAGTTGGAGACTTTTATCTCCCTCACCAACTTCAAACATCTGCTATCTGAGCAGCTAACCGATCGCTGCAGCTGTACATAGTCTATTGGTAAATAGCCCACCCATTTTCACCTACCTCACCCCCATACTGTTTTTATTTATTTATTTTTCTGCTCTTTTGCACACCAATATCTCTACCTGTACATAACCATCTGATCATTTATCACTCCAGTGTTAATCTGGATAATTGTAATTATTTGCCTACCTTCTCATGCCTTTTGCACACAATGTATATATAGACTCCCCTTTTTTCTACTATGTTATTGACTTGTTAATTGTTTACTCCATGTGTAACTCTGTGTTGTCTGTTCACACTGCTATGCCTTATCTTGGCCAGGTCGCAGTTGCAAATGAGAACTTGTTCTCAACTAGCCTACCTGGTTAAATAAAGGTGAAATAAAATAAAAATAAAAATAAAACAACAGCTATTGATTATAGACCTAATTAAATTGGGGTTTCCTCTCTCCTCAACTTTCTTAGACAATTAGGCTCAAGGCAAGGGATGTTTCCTTGTCTCTGCTGCTCCTGCCTCCGCAGCATGGGTTCTCAATCCCAATATGCTGGTCAACTTTGCTATTATGCACATAACAACATAGGGAAAGGCGCCAATTCTACAGCGCACTGAAGATTATGTCGACAGCGACCTTATCCAACACGGAGAGAGTGCATTTGTTATAAAATATTAGATTTTTTAGTCTTGCTCCATTATTTTTTACATACAGTTGAAGTCGAAAGTGTACATACACTTAGGTTGGAGTCATTAAAACTCGTTTTTCAACCACTCCAGAAATGTCTTGTTAACGAACTATAGTTTTGGCAAGTCGGTTAGGACATCTACTTTGTGCATGACACAAGTAATTTTTCCAACAATTGTTTATAGACAGATTATTTCACTTTTAATTCACTGAATCATAATTCCAGTGGGTCAGAAGTTTACATACACTAAGTTGACTGTGCCTTTAAAGAACTTGGAAAATTCCAGAAAATGATGTCATGGCTTTAGAAGCTTCTGATAGGCTAATTGACATTATTAGAGTCAATTGGAGGTGTACCTGTGGATGTATTTCAAGGCCTACCTTCAAGCTCAGTGCCTCTAGTTGACATGATGGGAAAATAAAAAGAAATCAGCCAAGACCTCAGAAAAAAATGTGTAGACCTCCACAATTCTGGTTTATCCTTGGGAGCAATTTTCGCCTGAAGGTACCACGTTCATCTGTACAAACAATAGTACGCAAGTATAAACACCATGGGACCACGTTGCCGTCATACCGCTCAGGAAGGAGACGCGTTCTGTCTCCTAGAGATTAATGTACTTTAGTGCGAAACGTGCAAATCAATCCCAGAACAACAGCAAAGGACCTTGTGAAGATGCTGGAGGAAACAGGTACAAAAGTATCTATATCCACAGTAAAACGAGTCCTATATCGACATAACCTGAAAGGTCACTAAGCAAGGAAGAAGCCACTGCTTCAAAACCGCCATAAAAAAGCCAGACTACGGTTTGCAACTGCACATGGGGACAAAGATCATACTTTTTGGAGAAATGTCCTCTGGTCTGATGAAACAAAAATATAACTGTTTGGCCATAACGACCATCGTTATGTTTGGAGGAAAAAGGGGGAGGCTTGGAAGCCGAAGAAACCATCCCAACCGTGGAGCACGGGGGGTGGGGGGGTGGCAGCATCATGTTGTGGGGGTGCTTTGCTGCAGGAGGGACTGGTGCACTAAACAAAATTGATGGCATCATGAGGTAGGCAAATTATGTGGATATATTGAAGCAACATCTCAAGACATGAATCAGTCAGGAAGTTAAAGCTTGTTCGCAATTGGGTCTTCCAAATGGACATTGACCCCAAGCATACTTCCAAAGTTCTGGCAGAATGGCTTAAGGACAACAAAGTCAAGGTATTGGAGTGGCCATCACAAAGACCTGACCTCAATCCTATAGAAAATGTGTGGGCAGAACTGAAAAAGCGTGTGTGAGCAAGGAGGCCTACAAACCTGACTCGGTTACACCAGCTCTGTCAGGAATGGGCCAAAATTCACCCAACTTATTGTGGGAAGCTTGTGGAAGGCTACCCGAAATGTTTGACCCAAGTTAATACATTTAAAGGATTAAATGTCAGGAATTGTGAAAAACTGAGTTTAAATGTATTTGGCTACGGTGCATGTAAACTTCCGACTCCAACTGTAATATAACCATATACAACTTCAGGATCACGTCTTAGAGTAATGGACTGTGCCATCCCCGTGGCCTCCGCAATGGATTAGTCCACTGAAACAGGTGCGAATCAGACAGGTGTCTTGTGCACCATGGAAAAAACCCTCTACATTTAGACTGCTCGACTAAAGAAATCTCGATCACCAACAGCCTATCCACCAAACAATCTAACAGTTGACTAAATGGGGTTAGCCCTAAAATCATTTTAACAAATCATTTTACGAATATGTTATTGGAGCAAATTTCTGGAGGTATAAATTATATTTTAGATGGTGTCAGCATCATTTTATTTTCCTTCATTTTGGATAAGAATTCAACCTTTTCCCCCCCACTGCTACGACATTGTTATCAATTCTACTCATGTACCTTTAATAAACTCCTTCTTCTTGTCAGTCTGAAGATGCAGAAGTTGCAGGTCCTGGAGGATCGTCTCTGGTCAAGCAGGAGAGGACTGAAGGAGAGGATCCACTACACAGCAGAGACATCCAGGCTGGAGCAGCGGCACCTCCTGAATACACGGAGGACCTCACCGCCAAACCCCAGCCCAGGGCCCGACACAGCATTGCGGAGGTCAGTGGAAAGCCGAACGGCGTCCTCAAGACAGAGACGAACACAGAGAATTTAACTGTAACACAAAGGCTCTTACACACAGGATCTGACCTCAAGTCAGACCCAGAGAGACTGGGGTTGGGGAGACTGGGCTGTCCTCCTGCTCCTGCCTCAGAGTATTTACTTTACGGTGACTCGGGGACAGTTAATTCCCATCTGGACTCAGGTGACGAGTTTGAGACTGGCAATGATCCGTCTTGTTCTTACACTACAGAAATGAACCCTGCCAACATGCCCTTGGGTTTAGAGACACAGACTGATCTGTCTAGAGGGGACATGAAACGGTATAGTAGTAGTGTATACTCTGAAGGGTGCCTAGATAAGAAAGGGGAGGTTATAGTCGTAGATGAGGTGGCTGTGAAAGTAGAGGGTGACGCTCCTCCCACATGGAATGCAGATAGTCACCTAGGAGACGGATACTCACAGGGCAGAGATATCTTAGATTACAGGGAAAGCTTAGAGACAAATCTCAATGTCGACACCCACTCCCCTTTACACACGCTCAGTGGAGCAACATCTGGCGGTAGTAAAAAGAAATGTTTCCTCTGCATGTTCTGTAACAAAGGCTTTAGCAGCCCCCAGAAGGTGGAGATCCACCAGAGGGTCCACACAGGGGAGAAACCCTTCAGCTGTACCCAGTGTCACATGCGCTTCGCAGAGGCTGGCACACTGAAGAGGCACCAGAGGGTCCACACTGGGGAGAAACCGTTCGTCTGCCACGTGTGCCATGCTAGTTTCTCACACTCGTTCAACCTGAAGAGGCACCAGAGGGTCCACACAGGGGAGAATCTTACAGCTGCCCCCAGTGTGAGAAATCCTCCCACCAGCTGAAGATGCACCTAAAGGTCCACATGGGAGAGAGGCCGTTCGCCTGTACGCACTGCGGGAAGAGGTTCTCAGAGAGGAGCTACCTCAGGATACACCAGCAAAAAAAACATTCTACTCTATAACATAGAAAGTAACCATTTGATTCCATTGCTTCTGATGTTTAGATCAAACCCTGCGTTAAAGACAAAGATGGATTTTCCTTGTTCTGTACAGAAAAGATCCACAGATGCATTTGGATTAACGACAGTAACAGATTTGAATATATCTGAGTGGAATATTTTATCCAGACATTGTGTGATATATAAGCCTAAAAAGTCTGTTACATATTGTGTTTGTACTGTGTAGCCTATATGATGTTCACAAATGCCTGTTTCATTACTTTCATTTAACTACTTAAATGTTTTCCAAGACACTTTTAATGAGTATATTAATGCAGTTTATTCATCAAGTCCATGCAGATTTTTAGTTGAGACATGATGTGTGTGTGGATTTCATATGGTGTCATTTAAAACGTGTTCATGTTTTAATAAACACAAAATGGGACTTATCGTTACAACACTTTCATTGAGACTCTCTTTAGTATACATCACATCTGATCTCACCATATTCTGCATACATCCACCAGTGCTATACACTCACTAAATATACCTACACATAACCACACACTAACAAACACCTACTGTACACGTCAAAATAATTTAGTCAGGTTTGACTGATGACTTGACTTATCATAGCTGACATATTTTTACCCACAACATATTTGTCCACCATGATGAGTTTAACAACAATGCCATTCTGTAACTTCAGTATAGGACTCAAACGTAGTGGAGATGGGTAAACACTCCATGTTAAAAGTGTGTTTATCTGTCTGTGCGTGTGTACGTACCTGAGGGAGTGTATGTATGTCTGTTAGTGATGCGCGGCTTGACTCACTGAGCAGTTCCCCTATGGTTATATCTGCAGGGAATGTTTAAGGGTCATGAAATATTGTGTGGTTGGTGGCGAGCGGATTGAATAAAGAGAAACGATAGCTTTCAAAAAAATCCATAAATGTTTAATTATTGTGTCATTTATATCTATAGGGTACATTTAGCCTAAAATAATGAAAGAAAAACCTTTTAGTGGCTTTAGTGCATAAGCCCAAGTTTTAGCCTACACGCCAAATTCACATAGAAATACAGTGCCTTGCGAAAGTATTCGGCCCCCTTGAACTTTGCGACCTTTTGCCACATTTCAGGCTTCAAACATAAAGATATAAAACTGTATTTTTTGGTGAAGAATCAACAACAAGTGGGACACAATCATGAAGTGGAACGACATTTATTGGATATTTCAAACTTTTTTAACAAATCAAAAACTGAAAAATTGGGCGTGCAAAATTATTCAGACCCTTTACTTTCAGTGCAGCAAACTCTCTCCAGAAGTTCAGTGAGGATCTCTGAATGATCCAATGTTGACCTAAATGACTAATGATGATAAATACAATCCACCTGTGTGTAATCAAGTCTCCGTATAAATGCACCTGCACTGTGATAGTCTCAGAGGTCCGTTAAAAGCGCAGAGAGCATCATGAAGAACAAGGAACAGACCAGGCAGGTCCGAGATACTGTTGTGAAGAAGTTTAAAGCTGGATTTGGATACAAAAATATTTCCCAAGCTTTAAACATCCCAAGGAGCACTGTGCAAGCGATAATATTGAAATGGAAGGAGTATCAGACCACTGCAAATCTACCAAGACCTGGCCGTCCCTCTAAACTTTCAGCTCATACAAGGAGAAGATTGATCAGAGATGCAGCCAAGAGGCCCATGATCACTCTGGATGAACTGCAGAGATCTACAGCTGAGGTGGGAGACTCTATCCATAGGACAACAATCAGTTGTATATTGCACAAATCTGGCCTTTATGGAAGAGTGGCAAGAAGAAAGCCATTTCTCAAAGATATCCATAAAGAGTGTCGTTTAAAGTTTGCCACAAGCCACCTGGGAGACACACCAAACATGTGGAAGAAGGTACTCTGGTCAGATGAAACCAAAATTGAACTTTTTGGCAACAATGCAAGACGTTATGTTTGGCGTAAAAGCAACACAGCTCATCACCCTGAACACACCATCCCCACTGTCAAACATGGTGGTGGCAGCATCATGGTTTGGGCCTGCTTTTCTTCAGCAGGGACAGGGAAGATGGTTAAAATTGATGGGAAGATGGATGGAGCCAAATACAGGACCATTCTGGAAGAAAACCTGATGGAGTCTGCAAAAGACCTGAGACTGGGACGGAGATTTGTCTTCCAACAAGACAATGATCCAAAACATAAAGCAAAATCTACAATGGAATGGTTCAAAAATAAACATATCCAGGTGTTAGAATGGCCAAGTCAAAGTCCAGACCTGAATCCAATCGAGAATCTGTGGAAAGAACTGAAAACTGCTGTTCACAAATGCTCTCCATCCAACCTCACTGAGCTCGAGCTGTTTTGCAAGGAGGAATGGGAAAAAAAATTCAGTCTCTCCATGTGCAAAACTGATAGAGACATACCCCAAGCGACTTACAGCTGTAATCTCAGCAAAAGGTGGCGCTACAAAGTATTAACTTAAGGGGGCTGAATAATTTTGCACGCCCAATTTTTCAGTTTTTGATTTGTTAAAAAAGTTTGAAATATCCAATAAATGTCATTCCACTTCATGATTGTGTCCCACTTGTTGTTGAATCTTCACAAAAAAATACAGTTTTATATCTTTATGTTTGAAGCCTGAAATGTGGCAAAAGGTCGCAGAGTTCAAGGGGGCCGAATACTTTCGCAAGGCACTGTATGTTATCGAGCTGTCATTCTCATTTAAATCAAGTTTAAGAAGCCCGAGTCTGAGGTCCTGAGTGCTCTGGAGCAGGTTTTCATCAAGGATCACTCTGTACATTGCTCCGTTCATCTTTCCCTCGATCCTGACTAGTCTCCCAGTCCCTGCTGCTGAAAAACATCTCCACCGCATGATGTTGTAACCACCATGCTTCACTGTAGGGATGGTGCAGGTTTCCTCTAGACTTGGCATTCAGGCCGAAGAGTTCAATCTTGGTTTCATCAGACCAGAGAATCTTGTTTCTCATGGTCAAAGTCCTTTAGGTGCCTTTTGGCAAACTCCAAGTGGGCTGTCATGTGCCTTTTACTGAGGAGTGGCTTCCATCTGGCCACTCTACCATAAAGGCCTGATTGGTGGAGTGCTGCAGAGATGTCCTTCTGGAAGTTTCTCCACATAGGAACTCTAGAGCTCAATCAGAGTGACTATTGGGTTCTTGGTCACCTCCCTGACCAAGGCTTTTCTCCCCCAATTGCTTAGTTTGGAACTAAACTAAGCAATCTGGCCAAACTTCTTCCATTTAGGAATGATGGCCACTGTGTTCTTGGGGACCTTCAATGCTACAGAAATGTTTTGGTACCCTTCCCCAGATCTGTGCCTCGTCACAATCCTGTCTCTGAGCATCTTAAATTCTTTGAAGTACAAAATTCAAAAGGCACTCGCACATCTGAGCCATCTTTTTTTGCAGGTGCATGGTAACAGTTGAACAAGATGAAGGAAACCGCACACTGCTCTTGATAGTATCACTGATCTTTAATAATCTCACGGCCTTCGTCAGAGCTTTTGTGAGTAAAAAAAAAAATTGGCACCCTTATGTAGACCTAGCCCCGCCCACATCCGTTCCACTCATCGAAAGGGGTTGGAGGGGAAGGAAAAACAAATAAGTGCTACCAAATATAACAATATGCTTTTCATAAATATTTGAGTATGTAAATTAGACGTATTAAACACGTCTATAAAACCACAATGAGGACATAGCAAGTTTTCATTAATCATTGGGTACGTCGTACGAAAAATGATGTCCCTATCTTAAATAAATAAATTCATGTTCAAATTCACAACATACCATACATAGGCATTTAATCATTAAGTCCTTTAGGAAATAATGTCTGGAGGGTGAAAATCCCAAAACATTCTCTTTTACTCAGAGTATTATTAATATCACCACCCCCTGTCTGATATCTTAACTTTTTCTATACCACAAAATCTAAAGGTAGAAATGTCATTAAAATGTACTGCGACTGGATAATCCGTCGTTTCTCCTGATTTGAACTTTTATGTTCACTAATCCTCTGTTTGTGAAAACGAGAGGTTTTACCGACATTGCAGAGCCCACATGGACATTTAATAATGTAAATAACATGGGTGGTGGAACACGTAATAATGTCATTTATTTGGAACCGTTTTCCTGTGTGGGTGGCAAAAATATTCACACTTCATCATATTGTTGCACTGTGCGCATCCTCTGTATTTATAGCTACCATTTGGAAGAGGGCGTAACAATTCTTATTTATTTTGACTATTTTCTGATGTCTTCACTATTATTCTACAATGTAGAAAATAGTAAATATAAAGAAAAACCCTAGAATGTGGTGTGTCCAAACCTTTGACTGGTACTTTATGTAAATAAGGTATCTGTTTTTAAACTATTTGTTAACGGTTTTTGCTTTGTCATTATGTGGTATTGTGTGTAGATTGCTAAGGATTTGTATGTATTTAATACCTTTTAGAATAAGGCTGTAACGTAACAAAATGTGGAACAAGTCAAGGGGTCTGAATACTTTCCGAATCCACTGTAAGTATTTCTTGCATTAATATGACACAGCAAATGTAGGTAAAAAAAACGTATAATAATTTGACTTCGAAACAGGTTTGAATACAAATTTCTTTCAGCATCTTGAGAGAATGCGAATGCAGTTCGATACTGTCTGGAGAGGTGCTATCTTTTTCAGCATCATAAAAGCTGATAGTATTTCAATCACATAAAATATGCAACCAAGCCAAACTGAAATCTTATCAGAAACTTCTTGGGTCGTTGTCACAGCTTTCAATTTCCTTACAACCGGTCAAACTAATGTCATTTGGAAATTTTGCTGAGAAATTCATTCCCGTTTTGTATTTTTTTTATTGCATTTTCTCCCCGGTCCCTAAACGGCTTGTGAAAGAAACAGAGATGACAGAGAACTTCATCAATGTCAATTAGATTGAAGCATTGGTTCTATCGATTTGTGACATTCTGGTGAGCAAGGGTTTATTTAGTCTTCTACGGCAACATGTAATGACAGAAGAGAAGCCTCATGTACTGTATCTACACTGAAGAAAATATAAACGCAACAAATAAAGTGTTGGTCCCATGTTTCATGAGCTGGAATTAAAACTCCCAGAAATGTTTCATAAGTACAAAAATATTATTTATCTCATTTTGTTTACAAATTTGTTTGCATCCCTCTTAGTGATCATTTCTCATTTGCCAAGATAATCCATCCACCTGACAGAAGTGGCATATCAAGAAGCTGATTAAACAGCATGATCATTACACAGGTGCACCTTGTGCTGGGCACAATAAAAGGCCACTAAAATGTGCAATTTTATCACACAACACAATGCCACAGAGGTCTCATGTTTTGAGGAAGCGTGCAATTTGCTGTTGCCAGATAATTTTATGTTCATTTCTCTACCATAAGCCACCTCCGTTGTTTTAGAGAATTTGGCAGTAAGTCCAACCAGCCTCTCAACCTCAGACCACCGGGGGGGGGCTCATTCTGATTGGCTACCATGTGGGTGGGCCTATGCCTTCCAAGGCCCTGTGCCCTTGCCGTCATGTGCAATCCATAGTTTAGGGCCCAATTTATTTCAGTTGACTGATTTCCTTATATGAACTGTAACTCAGCAAAATCTTTGAAATTGTTGCATTTTGCGTTTATATTTTTGTTAAGTATAATTACAGATAAGTTGACTATCAAGTAGCACACCACAATGTAGGAAATTATAAGCAAAATCAGGCAAAAAACAAAAACACCCCCTGTCAATTTTTTTTGTTGCCATCTCTGATTGTAGCCTATAGCGCATTTTCTATATTTACGTGTTATGGTTGGGTGCGGGGCCTCTGATTTTCACTTTATTACACATGGTCAGGAGGATGGGGTGGGTTGTTAGCAATTGCTTGCTGGTGCAGGTGAACAAACCCATACACCAATGTCTGTGTAATTTGTACCACCTCTCTCTTCCAGGAGGAGGGTCCGAAGGTGCTGCTGGGGAAGGAGGAGGGGTGTGAGGAGGGTCTGGGGAACCCTGAGTGGACCATGGTCATGGAGGACAACCAGACTTCACCTCCTCCTGAACCCACAGAGGAACCAGCTGAGCAGCACAGGACCACACACAGTCTCACTGAGGTGAGCCCACTGTGAGCTACTGTCTGCATGGTATTAGTTCAGGGCCTGTATCCACAAAGCCTCTCAGAGTAGGAGTGCTGATCTAGGATCCTTTTAGATCATAATGAATAAGATTATATGGCAAGATCCTAGATCAGCACTCCTACTCTGATTCTCTTTGTGGATACGGGCCTAGGTCTTCATACATGTTGTCTTAAGTGTGGGACCATGCCTTTGAGTTATCAAACCATTAAAGAGTGTCAAGTAATCAAATCAACTAACACATTTGCATAGTACTCATAGCAATCCCTCATTACCCAATCAGAAGATGCTCCATAGCAAGGTGCTCATCAGATTTCTTGATCCAACATCCTCTCACGCTGTATCTCTTACAGTCAGTAGACATGGAGGATGGGAAGCCTGATCTGCTGCTGGTCAAAGAGGAGACAATAGAAGACGGACCAGAGAGCATTGACCTGCTGAGTGGACTAAAGATGGGGGAGCAAGGTAAGGTAGAAATACATATAGCCTGCATACAGTAATATACAATATCGTCAATGAGAATAGATGAACCGCTTGGCTATTTTTGAAATCAATACAACTTATGTTTACATACATAAACACACATTATCACGTATGAACTGGACCAGGTAATTGACAACAAAAAAACTCCATATGTAGAGTTCTCTTCCATGTTTGTAAAGTCTATTTTATAACCTCTTCCTGCAGTTGGTTGGCTGGAGTGTAACAGAGGAGACTGGGCGGCCATCTTGGATTCCCAGACCCAGACGGGTGCAGCTATGGGCCCAGGGGACAACATCACCGAGCAGGGCTTGACCAGAGGCGACATAGTGGAGGTCAGTGGATGGGACAGCATCCTCAACTCTGGGCTGGGGAACAACACTGTTAACCACAACCAGAAGCACAAAACAACATATCCATGACAACAGACTGGCTGAGACCAGGGCAAGGCGTAGATTTGGTCTGCAGGGACTGGGAGGTATCCGTATACGGCTGGAAAGAACAGACACAGACTCTGCTAGCGATGCTCCATCCTGCTCCTATAGTTGTCATTCAGAGAGACTGACGGAGCCTCAGGTTAACCCCCTAACAGGTGCTGCCTTCAGCCTGCCTTCTATAGGATCTATCAACTGGAACATGGACCCTGTGACAACACAGAGAGGAGCTACCTCAGGATACACCAGCAGAAAATGATTAGTCTATGCTGATATGTAGTAATAATAATAAATGTATTTCATTATTTTAAATAGCGCTTTTCATACAGAATGTCAGTCTCTTTTAAAAAACGAACTAAAACAAGTTCAGGGAGCTGGCAGTTCATGGGAGAGGGTCTTCCACAGCTGGATGATGATGCAGTTCAGTAAAGGAGTAGCGTGATTGGAGGCAGCGTCGATGGTACAGCCAGGGAGGGAGACACATCAGTCAGACAAGCCTGGAGCTTTTCATCAAGCACCTCTGTCTCTACAGTTCACAGGTCCTCCTCCTCTGTGGGTAGGCTGGAACCTCCACCACCGAATGTGTAGCCTCCCATCTGGGTGATGCATCGGCAGCAATAAGTGCCTGGAGGCCACCACACCTGGGCAGTAATCAGCAACAGTCTCCTACGAGGCCAGCCTGTGTCATCCCCTCACACCACAGTCTACATCTTTCCATGTAGTACTAGTTAGTTAGTTTGTAGTTAATTCTGCTGGTTTTGGATGTAGTAGAGAACTGGATGAGGTGAACTGAGGAAAGAATGAGTATGATGAGGCAGAGTAGATGATATGGTGATGGTTGGTGTGATGGTGTCTTACAATGCTTCACTGAGGAAGAGTGACAAAAGTTGACCCTTTAGGTTGATGCTTGTGTTTTATAGTGAGGTAAGGATAGTGCCTTAATTTATGTTTACTTGACATGAAATAGTGAAGCTGTGTGTGTAATGTAATGTTGAACCTTTTCCGAAGTCCTCAAAATTTCATTTTATCAATGCGAGGGATTTACAGAAAAATGTATATTACCATAGTGAGAAAAGTTATTATTCTTGTCTACTTGACTGTGCTGACAATCTTTTTAAATAATTGCAGGGACTGAGTTTCCTTTATCTCAGTCGAAACAAAACATTACATTTAATTCTTGAATCAACACAAATGGAAATGTTTGATAAACTCCAATCGCTACATATTGTTAGGTACTTGAATTACTGTTAGAGATGGGCTTGACTGTGGTTTTATAATATCATGTCATGTTTCTGTGTACAGCAAAGAGTTTCTCATATAAACCTTAATGCTTTTCTGTTCAATTTGTTATTACAGTCTGCAGTCCATGAGGACCTGCTGATATCCGGTGTTCCTGGCGGGAGAGACTGGACCTGTGAAAGGGCTGGTGTCAAACCCTGGGCCCGGATCTGGACCCTGGATCAGGAGCCTTCACTCTTCCATCCCAAGTCGGAACCAGGACCGAACCACGAGGGACAGAGACTCCACCACCACACAGAACACAACCAGTGGACAGGTGGACTGAACAACCTCAGTCCTGGTAGTCATCAGATAAACAGAGGCTCCAGTCTGCAGCCCAGGCCCTTCTCTTTACAGTCTCATTGCAGGGATGAAACAGGGCCTGGGGCTGATAGAGATAGACCCTCCTGTTCCTATGATACAAACACCACAGTATCCATAAAGAACAGAGCAGGTCACCCTGGGCTTCAGCCTTTACAGAGAGCGGTGGGAGACCCCCCTGGTGGGAGTCTAACAGGAAGTCTGTCTTCTCCTTCAGGGTCTCATCTAATGCCTGGTGAATGGGTCCATATAAGGCCTGGGTCAAGCCTTCCTCAGGTACCTCATGGTTACCCCACCAATACAGACAGGGTCAGGATGGGCGTTCACCACAAGATGTACTTAACCTATAACACAGGGCACCATCCAAACAACACCCAAACAATGGCTAGAGGTCAAGGAGGGAGCTCAAAGACTAACCACATGAGGGTGGTGGCTCCCGCTTCTACCTCCTCTGGTGTCATTGGGTCACAACGTGGGAGGCAGAGCATTAAGACAGACGCCGACAAGCCGTACGCCTGCCCCACGTGTGGGAAGTGCTTCTCTGAGGCAAACTATGTGAAGGAGCACCAGACCGTTCACACCAAGGAGAGACCCTTCAAGTGTAAACTATGTTACAAGAGCTTCTCCTTCCGGAGTAACCTTGTCAGACATAGGAGTGTCCACAATGGGAAGAAACCTTTCAGCTGTACTCAATGTCATATGCGCTTCTCCCACTCGTCCAACTTGAAGAGGCACCAGAGGGTCCACACAGGGGAGAAACTCTAAAGCTGCCCCCAGTGTGAGAACAGGTTCTCACACCAAAACCAGCTGAAGATGCACCTGAAGGACCACACTGGAGAAAGGCTGTTTGTCAGGAAGAGTTTCTCAGAAAGGAGCTACTTCGGGATACACCAGCAGAAAAACAATTCCACTCTATAACATAGAAAGTAACCATTCCCCTCGATAGCTTCTGAAGTTTAGATCAAACCCTGCATTAAAGACAAAGATTAATTTTCATCGTCAGCTGAAAAGATTATTCCTGGGTAAACTACTGCATCCAGACATTGTGTGATATATAAGCCGAAAAATACTATTACGTATTGATTTTTGTACTGTGTAGGCTATATATGATGTTCACAAATGCCTTTCTTTTGAGACATTACACTAACATTTTTGTCAATTAGAAGACTTAAAATTAGTGCATTCATCTTAAGAAACCTGGGTAAGACAACCACAGCACAGTTATAGGAAGTACATTTTTCCTCAAAGTACTTTGTGCCTTCAGAAAGTATTCACACCCCTTGACTTTTTTCCACATTTTGTTCTGTTACAGCCTAAATTTTAAATGTATTAAAATGGATTCATTGTCAAAGTGGAAATGTGTTTTTCGCAATTGTCTTTTAAGTCAATGAGTATTCATGCCATCTATTATGGCAAGCCTAAGTAAGTTCAGGAGTTAAACTGTATTTAACAAATCACAAGTTTTATAGACTCATTCTGTGTTCAATAATAGTGATTAGCATGATTTTTCAATGACTACCTCATCTCTGTACCCCACACATATAAATTACATGTAAGGTCCTTCAGTTGAGCTGTGAATTTCAAACACAGATTCACACACAAACACCAGGGAGATGTTCCAATGCCTCACAATGAAGGCCACCTGTTGGTAGATGGATTTTTAAAAAGCAGCCATTGAATATCCGTTTGAGCATGGTGAATTTATTAATTACATTTTGGATGGTTTATCAGTACACCCAGTCACTACAAAGATACAGGCGTCCTTCCTAACTCAGTTGCCGGAGAAGAAGGAAACCGCTCAGGGATTTCACCATGAGGCCAATGGTAACTTGAAAACAGTTACAAAGTGTAATGGTTGTGATAGGAGAACCGAAGATGGATCAACACCACTGTAGTTACTCCACAATACCAACCTAATTAACAAAGTGAAAGAAGGAAGCCTGTACAGAATAAAACTATTCCGAAACATGCATCCAATTCACATGTGTTGGGGGCAAATCCAATAAAACACCTTACTGAGTACCACTCTCCATATTTTCAAGCATAATGGTTGCTGAATCATGTTATGAGTATGCTTGGAATCGTTAAGGACTGGGGAGTTTTTCAGGATAAAAAAAAAGAATGGAGCTAAGCACAGGAAAAACCCTAGTTCAGGTCTGCTTTCCACCAGACACAGAGATTAATTCACATTTCAGCAGGACAATAACCCAAAACACGAGGCCAAATCTACACTGAAGTTGATTACCAAGAAGACCGTGAATGTTCCTGAGTGGTCGAGTTACAGTTTTGACTTAAATCTACTTGAAAATCAGGCAAGACCTGAAAATAGTTGTCTAGAAATTATCAACAACCAATCTGACAGAGCTTGAAGAATTCTGAAAAGAATAATGGTCAAATGTTGCACAAGCCAGGTGTGCAAAGCTCTTAGAGATGTACTCAGAAAGACTCACAGCTGTAATCACTACCAAAGGTGATTCTAACACATTGACTCAAGGGTGTGAATACTTATGTAAATTAAATATTTCTGTATTTTATTAATACATTTGCAAACACTTCTAAAAAATGTTTTCACTTTGCCATTATGAGATATTGTCACGTTCATCATAATGATGAGACCAAGGTGCAGTGTGAGTATTGTTCCACATAGTTTTAATAAACCGAAACTCACTGAACAAAAACAACAAACAAAATGTGACGCTACTGTTGTGCACTCAGGCAACTTAATGGAGACAAGATCCCACAACACAAATGAGGAAAATGGCTACAACGATAAACAGCTGTCTCTGATTGGGAACCATATCAGGCCAACATAGACATACAAAAACCCCTAGACATACAAAAACTAGAGTACCCACTCTAGTCACACCCTGACCAAACCAAAATATATAGAAAAACAGGGATATCTAAGGTCAGGGCGTGGCAGATATTGTGTTTAGATGGGTGAAAAACAAATCCATTTAATCCATTTTGAATTAAGTTTGTAACAACAAAATGTGGAATACTTCAAGGTGTATTAAGGCTTTCTAAAGGCGCTGTATCAGCAAAATCTGTGCTAGTAGGAAGAAACATGTAAACGTTATGGTGGTGGCGGGAAGGGGCACCATGGGATTCATTTAAGGTACTCTGTGAAGAGGTAGATTGGAGGTGTTTTTGGAAGATGGGCAAGAACTGCTGTCCTAGCTTCAAGGGTATGCTTGTTCCACCATTGAGCTGCCAGGATAGAGAAGAGCTTTGACTTGGCTGAGTGGGGAGCTGATCTCCATTAGGGGTGGGACGGCCAAGAAACCAGTGGCAGAGCAGAGTGCTCAGGTTGGGGTGTTGGGTTTTAGCATAGCCTGAAGGTAGGGAGGGGCAGTTCACCTTGCTGCTCTGCAGGCAACCATCATGGTCTTGTAGTGGATACGAACTTCAACTGGAAGCCAGTGGAATGTGCGGAGGAGCAGGGTGACATGGGAGAACTTGGGAAGGTTGAACACCAGGCAGACTGCGGTGTTCTGGATAAATTGCAGGGGTTTGATGGTACAAGCAGGGATTCCAGCCAACAGAGAGTTGCAGTAGTCTAGACGGGAGATGACAAGAGCCTGGATTAGGAACTGTACTGCTTCCTGTGTGAGGAAGGGTCGTACTCTATGGATGTCGAGCATGAACCTGCAGGTGAGAGTCACTGCTTTGATGTTTGCAGAGAATGTCAGAGTGTTGTCCACAAGGTTCTTTGCACTCTGGGAGGTGGACACCGTGGAGTTGTCAACCATGATAGTTGTGTCACGAACTGCAACGCTGCTAGGTTTTTCCCTCTCAACAGTTTCCCGTGTGTATCAAGAATGGTCCACCACCCAAAGGACATCCAGCCAACTTGACACAACTGTGGGAAGTATTGGTGTCAACATGGGCCAGCATCCCTTGTGGAACGTTTCGACCCCTTGTAAAGTCCATGCCCCGACGAATTGAGGCTGTTCCGAGGCCAATGTTTTGTACACTCAGTGTATACTTAAATATACCTGCACATACCCACACACGAACAAACACCTGCTGTACACATCAAAATAGTTTAGTCAGGTTTGTCTGACTTTTGACGTTGTATAGCTGACTCATTTACCCACATCATTATAAGTATTTACCATGATGGATTTCATACAGATACAGCAAAGCCCCTGAGTCCCTTTGGGAGGTGACAAAACCTTTTTTGGGAGGAAACTCTCGTTTGCCTCACATCTTAATTAAACTCGCAAATAAAAAAAAAATAGTAGACTTGGAAAAGCATTACTCTAGTCGAAAATTTGCAGAAACAAACATTTACAGAGCAAAAAGGGAAGATTTCAACAGCATTAAAACATGAGTATAACAGCTTACTACGATCTCATTTATAAATGCATTGCACAAGAGTAACATACTACTCTCAGGGGGAGATTGCTAGTAGACTTTTGGCTGCAAGGCTTAAGCTAAATTCGAAGGCCCCAAACTCAATAGAGGGCCATATGAATTCCATGATTCCCCACTTAGTCATGAAGGTACTCAGGAGTGCATTAACATCTATAAGAAGAGGCGAATCACCAGGGCTTGATGGTTTTCCTCCTGAGACGTTTCATGGAATATTGTGGGGCAATAGTTTTTCAATGTATTTGAAAAATATTTCCAGCTCTCTCCCTTTCGATAACTCCCTCTTTTTGGGCTTCCGAGTGGTGCAGCGGTTTAAGGCACTGCATCTCAGTGCTAGCGGCGTCACTACAGATCCTGGTTTCGATTTCAGGGTGTATCATAACCGGCCGTCATTGGGAGTCCCACAGAGCAGAGCACAATTGGCCCAGCATCGTCCGGTTAGGGTTTGGCCGTGGTCGGCCCTCATTGTAAATCATAATTTGTTCTTAACTGACTTGACTAGTTAAATAAAGGTTACATAAAATGTAAATGACTAATTAGACACTCAGCGTGAAAGGTTATGTCAGTCTCTGATCAAGTGGGAACGTCATAAAATAGGCCTACCTGATTACTTCTTATCCCTTGCTCAAATAGCCTACAGCGGTGTCTGTCTCGAGCTCACTGGTGCAAGAGACTCTGAGGGCCCCAAACATTTTATACAATGTTGCAAGTTTGATATTGGGGCTTCGGGCTGGACCCAAGTTAATATACTGAACAATTTCTAAGATTTTACTGAGTTACAGTTCATATAAGGAAATCAGTCAATTGAAATATATTCATTAATCCCACAGAGAGAGAACTACTCCTTAAAATAGTGCACTTATTTCTCATTTGCCTGAACGAGAGCCAGTCAGCCGGAGTATGCGTGTGCCGAGCCTTTTGCCAAATACAATTCTTGAGGTGGAGTAACTCTGCAAGATCAACGGGCTGACCCGGTTTTTAATTCTCATTTTCTTTATGGGAGCTTGTTTGTTAAACAATACCACTGAAAATAAAATTAAAATAAGGACCAAGCGTCTTTGACGGAGGGGATCAAGCTGATTCTATACCATTTTACAGAGGCCAGTTCATGAAGGAAGGATTGCTCATTAAAGTTTTTTAGCAGGTGTCTATGACAAATCAGGACAGGTTGTTTCATTGAGCCGCCATTACGAACACAGGCTGTAAAACAGTGACCATTACAGAAAACACCAGACTGATACCAATTAGGATTATTTGTGAGGATAACATCAAGGAGAGTAGCTTTTTCTGGCTGTTTGGAGTTATACCTTGTGGGATTGGTAATAATCTGAGAAAGAGTTAGGGAGTCCCATTGCTTTAGGACTTGGTCAGGTGGTTTAAAACATGTCCCAGTTTAGGTCACCAAGCAGGATCAGCGAAGCAGATATCAGAGCACAAGTCAGAACTGGGGCTAGCAACAGTAGATGGGCCAGGCTGTACATGCACATTTCAAGATATCATCAGCAATAATACAATCAAGGCACGGCATAGGACAGGGAGAGCTCTGCAGTGCTGATTTATGACATCTGAATGCATCAGATGGCAACAAGATCATATTGAACAGCAATTTCAATATGTAACATGAATATAAAGCCGGCGAGAGGTGGTTAGAATAGGATGGGAGACCAAAAGTCTGTGTAACCAATAGAGAGTCAGAGTCCCGAGTGTGGGAACAAACAAAGTCTGTCCCACGGATGGGTAAAGAGAGTTTTTAATCAACAAAGTATGCAGGAATCATGAGGCAAATAGCTAAATACACAAGAAAAAAATATATATACAACGACTTGGGGCTAGCCATTGTAAGTTCAGAGTCACTCGCCCCAACAGTGAGTGAGTGCTGGAGGCGAGCGAAAGCTCGGGAGAGAGGGGTGAGTGTGGTAGGGATACCTGTACCAGACAGGGGGAGACAGGCCAGGGAAGACAGTGAACAGATTTCCTCTCCGTAGCCGATGTGAGTAAGACCTTTAAACAGGTCAACATTCACAAGGCCGAGGCCTCCCGGGTGGCGCAGTGGTTAAGGGCGCTGTACTGCAGCGCCAGCTGTGCCATCAGAGTCCCTGGGTTCGCGCCCAGGCTCTGTCGTAACCGGCCGCGACCGGGAGGTCCGTGGGGCTACGCACAATTGGCCTAGCGTCGTCCGGGTTAGGGAGGGATTGGTCGGTAGGGATCTCCTTGTCTCATCGCGCACCAGCCACTCCTGTGGCGGGCCGGGCACAGTGCGCGCTAGCCAAGATTGCCAGGTGCACGGTGTAGCCTCCGACACATTGGTGCGGCTGGCTTCCGGGTTGGATGCGCGCTGTGTTAAGAAGCAGTACGGCTGGTTGGGTTGTGTATCGGAGGACACATGACATTCAGCCTTCGTCTCTCCCGAGCCCGTACGGGAGTTGTAGCAATGAGACAAGATAGTAGCTACTACAACAATTGGATACCACGAAATTGGGGAGAAAAAGGGGTAAAAATTAAAAAAAATAAAAAAAACATTCACAAGGCCGCAGGGCCATACGGATTACCAGGACGTGTAATCCGAGCATGCTCTGACCAACTGGCAAGTGTCTTCACTGACATTTTTAACCTCTCCCTGTCCAAGTCTGTAATACCAACATGTTTTAAGCAGAACACCAAGTGCCTGTGCTCAAGAACACTAAGGTAACCTGCCTAAATGACTACCGACCCGTGGCACTCACGTCTGTAGCCATGAAGTGCTTTGAAGGGCTAGTCATTGCTCACATCAATACCATCATCCCAGAAACCCTAGACCCACTCCAATTTGCATACCGCCCCAACAGATCCACAGATGATGCACTCTCTATTGCACTCCACACTGCCCTTTCCCACCTGGACAAAAGGAACACCTATGTGAGAATGCTATTCATTGACTACAGCTCAGCGTTCAACACCACAGTACCCTCAAAGCTCATCACTAAGCCAAGGACCCCGGGACTAAACACCTCCCTCTGCAACTGGATCCTGGACTTCCTGATGGGCCGCCCAAAGGTGGTAAGGGTAGGTAACAACACATCTGCCACGTTGATCCTCAACACAGGGACCCCTCAGGGGTGGGTTCTCAGCCCCCTCCTGTACTCCCTGTTCACTCATGACTGCACGGCAAGACAGGATTCCAACACCATCATTACATGACACAACAGTGGTAGGCCTGATCACCGACAACAATGAGACAGCCTATAGGGAGGAGGTTAGAGATTTGGCCGTGTGGTGCCAGGACAACAACCTCTCCCTCAACGTGATCAAGACAAAGGAGATGATTGTGGACTACAGGAAAAAGAGGACAGAGCAGAGGGTAGTGCGAACGGCCCAGTACATCACTGGGGCCAAGCTTCCTGCCATCCAGGACCTCTATACCAGGCGGTGTCGGAGGAAGGCATTCAGTCCCCCTAAAATAAAATATCATTGTAATGTACTTTTGTTTTCTTTTTTTCTTCTTGGCTTTGAAAATAGCATCAGACCAAACACGAATCACCCAGTTCCAGGTTGGATGGTGTCCTCAGGTCTTTGCTCTTGCAAACAAACAGCACCCTCCGTATAGCTTGGAAAAAGAAAACCTTTTGTAAAAGACACTGTTAAAAAAATATGTGAGCTCACATGCAGCTGTGTCTCTCTCAATGGGGGGGGGGGGGGGGGGGGGGGCGTGTCCTACTTCTATGTATGTACTGACATGTATGTGTAACTGACAGATGCACACACACACACACACTACATGTTCATGTTTTTAAACTTATGTAAACTGTCGGACACCAGTGGAACTAGCCGTTGCCATTTGCATCGGCTAATGGGGATCCTAATAAATCTAATCAAATATGCTTCCAAGCCCAACTGAAATCTTACAGAAACATGTTAGGTCGATTTCACAGGTTTCTATTTCCTTACAACCGATCAAACGGACATTTTGCACAGAACATATTTTGGATTTTGCATTTTCTCCCTGGTCCCTAAACGAAAGAAGCAGAAATGCAGGTGAAAAATTCACCCATTGAAACATTCATTCAATAATTTATGACATTCTGTTGAGCAAGGGTTTATTTCATCTTCTAGGGCAACATATCAAAATCAAATGTTATAGGTCACGTACACATTTTTAGCAGATGTTATTGTGGGTGTAGCGAAATGATTGTAATATAATAACAGGAGACAAGCTACATGTATATAAGTATATGTTGACTAACAAATAGCCTACCAAAATGTCGGAAATGATAAGCAGAAACATATCTAAATTAGGCAGCAACAAAAAAATCATGCGGCCTCTGTCAAAATTTCGTTCCGACATATTTGACAGTAGCCTACATCGGATTTTCTATATTTGCGGGTAAGGGTCGGGTGCATGACTTAAATGTTCACTTTATCACGTTTAGTCGGGCGGTTGCGGATAAGTTATTAGCAATTGCGTGTGAACAAAAAACTGACCCGCACATGACTAGCGAGCGTACCGTTTTCATTTAACCACACCCTTTGAGCTATGACGCCAACCAATAACGTCGTTTCTCTTCTGTGTAAACGGAAGTGAACAGTGACCAAGAACAATTTCCACATTTGCGTTTTTATTTGGACGTTAACACCATGAAAATCAAAATATGACAAATTTAACCGCACAGCATCACACACTTAGCCCATATAGTCTTTAATTCTCGTTGGATATAGGACTTAGTTGATAGATGTTATCTACCTAGCTGCTAACAATGGCTAACTGTTTGGTTTTTCACACTCAAATAGCCTCCATTATGGAGGTGCTTGCGAATGCAGCCGTGGCAGACATTTGTAAACTCGTAGACGACGACTATGCAGTGTTTCGTTTGGAAATTTCTCAAAGCCAGAAAGAAAACAGGGCATTACGGAGGAAACTACAGCTGCTTGAACTGAAGGTGGCACGGGAGCGCGTCCCCGCCAGTCATCCCAGTAGTGTCAAGATCCTCGACCGACACCGAAGCATAGCAAGAGGTACATTTCCTGGAAGGCAGAGGATGCGCAGCCTGTCGATGTTTATATGGTTTAGCGCCTGTCCCCCCCCTGCACGTGTTCATATGTGTTACCCAGAATTGGGTCTTGGTCAGTTTTTGAATAGTGTGCAGTAATTCCTCTAATTACTTATTTTGCGCAAAGACACATCATATTCTAACCAGATTATTGATTAACTGCATTTCCTATTATTTACTCAATGAAAACAATGTGATAAATGGAACACAATACATATGAATAATAGTATATTAAGAAGTTATGATAAGTGTTACCTTACATTCTTTCCAAATCTTGTCAAAACTGCCAATAGTTTACAAAAACCACTGAACATTGACAATAGCTAACCATCCACCTCTTCTCCCCCAATCACTCTCTCAGGTGAAGGACATCTCACTGGAGGCCACAGGAGGGTTGTGAAGCCAGCACGACACAATACATGGAGAGATGACCAACCAATCACTGTTGATGAGAGTGGAACCTCAACCCAGCATGTTATCATGATAGAGGTCAGCTATTAATTTGTACATCCTTATTTATCTGCCATAGGGGAGCTTGTGAGACTTCCCTATGACATTGTTATCGAATTCTTAAGGGTCAGTAGCAAACTGCTCGCCCACAGGACGCCATACACATGGTCTGCGGTTGTGAGGCTGGTTGGACGTACTGCCAAATTCTCTAAAACAACATTGGAGGTGGCTTACGGTAGAGAAATGAACACTAAATTATCTGGCAACAGCTCTGGTGGACATTCCTGTAGTCAGTATACTAGTCGCATGCTCCCTCAAACATCTGTGGCATTCTGTTGTGTGACAAAACTGCACATTTTAGAGTGTCCTTTTTATTGTCCCCGGCACAAGGTGAACCTGTGCAATGACACCTGTCATGTGGATGGATTATTTTGGCCAAGCAGAAATGCTCACTAACAGAGATGTAAACACATTTGTGCACCACATTTGAGAGAAATACGTTTTTTTGTGCGTATAGGGAAAATGTCTGGGATCTTTTATATCAGCTCATGAAACATTGGTCCAACTCTTTACATGTTGCTTTTATATTTTTGTACAGTGTAGCTAAAATTGTCTGTGATGAGATTCTAAATCGCAACCTTTGGTTTGTTTTTGTATTAAGTAACCATCTGTCTTAAGTACACTCAAAACAACCTAATTATTATAAATTCTATTCAGTCAATTAAGTCACATGTAGCAAATAAGTCATAACATTTGTTAACCAAATTTGACACTCATTGAACTCCATATAAAAACTACACACTTAGTGAGCAAAAAAAACAACAAATGCCACCTTCTGGAGAAGACAGATTTTAGGCCCAGATCTCCCTTTGAGACATCTCTCTAATTGTATACGCGTTACGTTTGCAGTTTGTAAGTGTGGGATATAGGAGTATAGAATAGTTCATTTTGATATTCATACAGACAAACTTTTATAAACAATACAAGGTATTTGGACACTACCATGTTAATCTGAGCCTTGCTGTTGGAAAACCACTACAGAGCCTGACGTTTGGCTTTGGAAGATGCACCTCCAGACTTCACTCCTCGACTTCCGTCTAGTGGGTTGCTTACCACTCAAACAAGCCCATTGTTGTTCAATGCACCATGAAAGTTGTACTTTCTTGTTTTGTAGGTTAATAATTTGCATCGTAAAATTCATTAAACACGGTCATATAAGACATATCAAAATGTATGTGTTTCCGAGTGAATTTTCCCACCATATACCGGTTTTCACCTTATTTGACAGCCAAGAAGAAGCACAAAGCCGAAACGTTAGAACTGTTTCATTAGAACTACAACTCCCACCAGCTGAACAAGTCTTTGTCTTTCGACAGTTTGTCGGTCTACAGAAAACATATATTTTTAGCCTTTATAAAAAAGTACTGTCTGGCAATGTTCAGACAAAAGCTCCAGTGTAATCTAATATAAAACGCAGAACGGACGGTCACTATCAGGTTTTTATTGTCCTGTCCAGGCTGCTGAGTTGTAGTTCAAATTAGACTTTAACTTTCACCAATGTGTCTTACTTTTTAAGAGTCGAATGTTTTCAGGTATCTTATATGACTGCGTTGTGAATTTGATGATATAAGGTTGAAGCCCATGCAAGAACCATATGGGACTGGAAACAGGAAGTATATGGGACTGGAAACAGGAAGTAGGCAGGACTTTCATAATAACCTCCTCTCTTGTGTCAGTCTGCAGATGCAGAAGCTGCAGGTCCTGGGGTTAAGCAGGAGAGGTCTGAAGGAGAGGATGACCCACGGCACAGTAGAGACATCCAGACTGGAGCGCCCCCTGTAGCCACAGAGGACCCCACCACTGCCCCAGCACAGCCCATGAGCCGACACAGCATCACGGAGGTCAGTGGAAAGCCGAACACCGTCCTCAAGTCAGAGACCGATACAAAGACTTTAACGGTGCTGGAGCGACTGGGCTGTACTCCTGCTCCCCGCTCAGAGTATTTACTTCGCGGTAACCTGAGCCCGAGGACGGTTCTGTCCCATCAGGACTCAGGTGACACGCTACAGACTGGCAATGATCTGTCCTGTTCATATGCTACAGAGACAGAGATGATACCTGGTGACATGCTTGTGGGCTTTGATACACAGACTAATCCAATGAGAGAGGACTGGAACCGGTACAGTACAAGTGTATACTCTGAAGGGTGCCTAGATAAGAAAGGGGCGGGTCTGGTCGAAGATGAGGTGACTGTGAAAGGGGAGGGAGACACTCCTCTGAAATGGAATCCAGACGAAACTCACTTAGGAGAACAACACTCGCAGGGCAACAACAGTGACTTCTTAGATTACAGGAAAAGTTTAGAGACAAATCTAAATGTCGCAACGCACTCCCCTTTACACGTGTTCAGGGAATGCGACCCAGTGTCCATGTCAATGGGGCCTTCTGATTCACACGGCCACGTCCTTTTTGATCAGGTATTGAACTCAAACGACAGGGTTAGAGCCCAGGTACAGGGAGGGGGCGCAACATCAGGCAATAGTAAAGACAAACCGTTCCTCTGCATGTTCTGTAACAAAGGCTTCAGCTGCCTCCAGAAGGTGGAGATTCACCAGAGGGTCCACACAGGGGAGAAACCCTTCAACTGTACCCAGTGTCATATGCGCTTCGCTGAGGCTGGCAACCTGAAGAGACACCAGAGGGTCCACACAGGGGAGAAACCGTTCGTCTGCCACCTTTGCCGGGCCAGTTTCTCCCACTCGTTCAACCTGAAAAGGCATCAGAGGGTCCACACAGGGGAGAACTCTACAGCGGCCCCCAGTGTGAGAAGAGATTCTCCCACCAGCACCAGCAGAAAATGCACCTGAAGGTCCACACGGGGGAAAGAGTTTCTCGGAGAGGAGCTACCTCAGGATACACCAGCAGAACAACCATTCAACTGGATAGCTGCTGACATTTAGATCAAACCCTGCATGAAAGACAAAGTTGAATTTTCATTGTTGTCAGCAGAAAATATCCACAGATGCATCTGGAATAACGAGTGACAGATTTCAGTGTTCAATATTTCTGGGTAGAATATTGCATCCAGACATTGTGTGATATATATACAGTGGGGAGAACAAGTATGTGATACACTGCCGATGTTGCAAGTTTTCCTACTTACAAAGCATGTAGAGGTCTGTAATTTTTATCATATCACTTCAACTGTGAGAGGCGGAATCTAAAATCAAAAATCCAGAAAATCACATTGTATGATTTTTAAGTAATTAATTTGCATTTTATTGCATGACATAAGTATTTGATACCAGATATTAAGTTCTGCTTTTCTGATGTACAGAAACCTTTGTAATTGCAAACAGAGATCATACATTTCCTGTAGTTCTTGACCAGGTTTGCACACACTGCAGCAGGGATTTTGTTCCACTCCTCCATACAGACCTTCTCCAGATCCTTCAAGTTTTGGGGCTGTCGCTGGGCAATACGGACTTTCAGCTCCCTCCAAAGATTTTCTATTGGGTTCAGGTCTGGAGACTGGCTAGGCCACTCCAGGACCTTGAGATGCTTCTTATGGAGCCACTCCTTAGTTGCCCTGGCTGTATGTTTTGGGTCGTTGTCATGCTGGAAGACCCAGCCACGACCCATCTTCAATGCTTCACGGTTGGGATGGTGTTCTTGGGGTTGTACTCATCCTTCTTCTTCCTCCAAACACGGCGAGTGGAGGTTAGACCAAAAAGCTATATTTTTGTCTCATCAGACCACATGGCCTTCTCCCATTCCTCCTCTGGATCCTCCAGAGGGTCATTGGCAAACTTCAGATGAGCCTGGACATGCGCTGGCTTGAGCAGGGGGACCTTGCGTGCGCTGCAGGATTTTAATCCATGGCGGCGTAGTGTGTTACTAATGCTTTTCTTTGAGACTGGTCCCAGCTCTCTTCAGGTCATTGACCAGGTCCTGCCGTGTAGTTCTGAGCTGACCCCTCACCTTCCTCATGATCATTGATGCCCCACGAGGTGAGACCTTGCATGGAGCCCCAGACCGAGGGTGATTGACCGTCATCTTGAACTTCTTCCATTTTCCAATAATTGCGCCAACAGTTGTTGCCTTCTCACCAAGCTGCTTGCCTATTGTCCTGTAGCCCATTCCAGCCTTGTGCAGGTCTACAATTTTATCCCTGATGTTCTTACATAGCTCTCTGGTCTTGGCCATTGTGGAGAGGTTGGAGTCTGTTTGATTGAGTGTGTGGACAGGTGTATTTTATACAGGTAACGAGTTCAAACAGGTGCAGTTAATACAGGTAATGAGTGGAGAACAGGAGGGCTTCTCAAAGAAAAACTAACAGGTCTGTGAGAACCGAAATTCTTACTGGTTGGTAGGTGATCAAATACTTATGCCATGCAATAAAATGCAAATTAATTACTTAAAAATTATACAGTGTGATTTTCTGTTTTTTTTGTTTTAGATTCCGTCTCTCACAGTTGAAGTGTACTATGATAAAAATGACAGACCTCTACATGCTTTGTAAGTAGGAACCCTGCAAAATCAGCAGTGTTATCACATACTTGTTCTCCCCACTGTATGTGTGTATGTGTATGTATATATATATATATATATATATATATATATATATATATATATATATATATATATATATATATATATATATACACACACAGTTGAAGTCGGAAGTTTACATACACTTAGGTTGGAGTCATTAAAACTTGTTTTTCAACCACTTCACATATTTCTTGTTAACAAACTATAGTTTTGGCAAGTCGGTTAGGACATCTAGTTTTTCCAACAATTGTTTATAGACACATTATTTTACTTAATTCATTGTGATTCCAGTGGGTCAGAAGTTTACATGCACTAAGTTGACTGTGCCTCTAAACAGCTTGGAAAATTACAGAAAATTATCTCATGGCCTGAGAAGCTTTTGTTAGGCTAATTGACATAATTTGAATCAATTGAAGGTGTACCTGTGGATGTATTTCAAGGCCTACCTTCAAACTCAGTGGCTCTTTGCTTGACATCATGGGAAAATCAAAAGAAATCAGCCAAGACCTCAGGAAAAAAATATGTAGACCTCCACAAGTCTGGTTCATCCTTGGGAGCAATTTCCAATTTTTTTTAATTTTTTAATTTTTTATTTCACCTTTATTTAACCAGGTAGGCTAGTTGAGAACAAGTTCTCATTTGCAACTGCGACCTGGCCAAGATAAAGCATAGCAGTGTGAACAGACAACACAGAGTTACACATGGAGTAAACAATTAACAAGTCAGTAACACAGTAGAAAAAAAGGGGAGTCTATATACATTGTGTGCAAAAGGCATGAGGAGGTAGGCGAATAATTACAATTTTGCAGATTTACACTGGAGTGATAAATGATCAGATGGTCATGTACAGGTAGAGATATTGGTGTGCAAAAGAGCAGAAAAGTAAATAAATAAAAACAGTATGGGGATGAGGTAGGTAAAAATGGGTGGGCTGTTAACCGATAGACTATGTACAGCTGCAGCGCTCGGTTAGCTGCTCAGATAGCAGATGTTTGAAGTTGGTGAGGGAGATAAAAGTCTCCAACTTCAGCGATTTTTGCAATTCGTTCCAGTCACAGGCAGCAGAGAACTGGAACGAAAGGCGGCCAAATGAGGTGTTGGCTTTAGGGATGATCAGTGAGATACACCTGCTGGAGCGCGTGCTACGGTGTTGCCATCGTGACCAGTGAACTGAGATAAGGCGGACCTTTACCTAGCATGGACTTGTAGATGACCTGGAGCCAGTGGGTCTGGCGACGAATATGTAGCGAGGGCCAGCCGACTAGAGCATACAAGTCGCAGTGGTGGGTGGTATAAGGTGCTTTAGTGACAAAACGGATGGCACTGTGATAAACTGCATCCAGTTTGCTGAGTAGAGTGTTGGAAGCAATTTTGTAGATGACATCGCCAAAGTCGAGGATCGGTAGGATAGTCAGTTTTACTAGGGTAAGTTTGGCGGCATGAGTGAAGGAGGCTTTGTTGCGGAATAGAAAGCCGACTCTTGATTTGATTTTCGATTGGAGATGTTTGATATGAGTCTGGAAGGAGAGTTTACAGTCTAGCCAGACACCTAGGTACTTATAGGTGTCCACATATTCAAGGTCGGAACCATCCAGGGTGGTGATGCTGGTCAGGCATGCGGGTGCAGGCAGCGAACGGTTGAAAAGCATGCATTTGGTTTTACTAGTGTTTAAGAGCAGTTGGAGGCCACGGAAGGAGTGTTGTATGGCATTGAAGCTCGTTTGGAGGTTAGATAGCACAGTGTCCAAGGACGGGCCGGAAGTATTTAGAATGGTGTCATCTGCGTAGAGGTGGATCAGGGAATCACCCGCAGCAAGAGCAACATCATTGATATATACAGAGAAAAGAGTCGGCCCGAGGATTGAACCCTGTGGCACCCCCATAGAGACTGCCAGAGGACCGGACAGCATGCCCTCCGATTTGACACACTGAACTCTGTCTGCAAAGTAATTGGTGAACCAGGCAAGGCAGTCATCCGAAAAACCGAGGCTACTGAGTCTGCCGATGAGAATATGGTGATTGACAGAGTCGAAAGCCTTGGCAAGGTCGATGAAGACGGCTGCACAGTACTGTCTTTTATCGATGGCGGTTATGATATCGTTTAGTACCTTGAGCGTGGCTGAGGTGCACCCGTGACCGGCTCGGAAACCAGATTGCACAGCGGAGAAGGTACGGCGGGATTCGAGATGGTCAGTGACCTGTTTGTTGACTTGGCTTTCGAAGACCTTAGATAGGCAGGGCAGGATGGATATAGGTCTGTAACAGTTTGGGTCCAGGGTGTCTCCCCCTTTGAAGAGGGGGATGACTGCGGCAGCTTTCCAATCCTTGGGGATCTCAGACGATATGAAAGAGAGGTTGAACAGGCTGGTAATAGGGGTTGCGACAATGGCGGCGGATAGTTTCAGAAATAGAGGGTCCAGATTGTTAAGCCCAGCTGATTTGTACGGGTCCAGGTTTTGCAGCTCTTTCAGAACATCTGCTATCTGGATTTGGGTAAAGGAGAACCTGGAGAGGCTTGAGCGAGTAGCTGCGGGGGGGGCGGAGCTGTTGGCCGAGGTTGGAGTAGCCAGGCGGAAGGCATGGCCAGCCGTTGAGAAATGCTTGTTGAAGTTTTCGATAATCATGGATTTATCGGTGGTGACCGTGTTACCTAGCCTCAGTGCAGTGGGCAGCTGGGAGGAGGTGCTCTTGTTCTCCATGGACTTCACAGTGTCCCAGAACTTTTTGGAGTTGGAGCTACAGGATGCAAACTTCTGCCTGAAGAAGCTGGCCTTAGCTTTCCTGACTGACTGCGTGTATTGGTTCCTGACTTCCCTGAACAGTTGCATATCGCGGGGACTATTCGATGCTATTGCAGTCCGCCACAAGATGTTTTTGTGCTGGTCGAGGGCAGTCAGGTCTGGAGTGAACCAAGGGCTATATCTGTTCTTAGTTCTGCATTTTTTGAACGGAGCATGCTTATCTAAAATGGTGAGGAAGTTACTTTTAAAGAATGACCAGGCATCCTCAACTGACGGGATGAGGTCAATGTCCTTCCAGGATACCCAGGCCAGGTCGATTAGAAAGGCCTGCTCACAGAAGTGTTTTAGGGAGCGTTTGACAGTGATGAGGGGTGGTCGTTTGACTGCGGCTCCGTAGCGGATACAGGCAATGAGGCAGTGATCGCTGAGATCCTGGTTGAAGACAGCGGAGGTGTATTTGGAGGGCCAGTTGGTCAGGATGACGTCTATGAGGGTGCCCTTGTTTACATATTTAGGGTTGTACCTGGTGGGTTCCTTGATGATTTGTGTGAGATTGAGGGCATCTAGCTTAGATTATAGGACTGCCGGTGTTAAGCATATCCCAGTTTAGGTCACCTAACAGAACAAACTCTGAAGCTAGATGGGGGGCGATCAATTCACAAATGGTGTCCAGGGCACAGCTGGGAGCTGTATGACATTACTTTGCAGGCTATCTCTGCAGTGGACTGCAACTCCTCCCCCTTTGGCAGTTCTATCTTGACGGAAAATGTTATTGGTGGCCTTCCTGAGCAAGGATTCAGACACGGCAAGGACATCAGGGTTAGCAGAGTGTGCTAAAGCAGTGAGTAAAACAAACTTAGGGAGGAGGCTTCTGATGTTGACATGCATGAAACCAAGGCTTTTTCGATCACAGAAGTCAACAAATGAGGGTGCCTGGGGACATGCAGGGCCTGGGTTTACCTCCACATCACCTGCGGAACAGAGGAGGAGTAGAATGAGGGTGCGGCTAAAGGCTATCAAAACTGGTCGCCTAGGGCGTTGGGGACAGAGAATAAAAGGAGCAGATTTCTGGGCATGGTAGAATATATTCAGGGCATAATGTGCAGACAGGGGTATGGTGGGGTGCGGGTACAGCGGAGGTAAGCCCAGACACTGGGTGATGATGAGAGAGGTTGTATCAGGTACCAGGTTCATCTGTACAAACAATAGTACGCAAATATAAACACCATGGGACCACACAGCCGTCATACCGCTCAGGAAGGAGACGCGTTCTGTCTCCTAGAGATGAACGTACTTTAGTGCGAAAAGTGCAAATCAATCCCAGAACAACAGCAAAGGACCTTGTGAAGATGCTGGAGGAAACGGGTACAAAAGTATCTATATCCAGAGTAAAAGGAGTCCTATATCAACATAGCCTGAAAGGCCGCTCGGCAAGGAAGAAGCCACAAGCCTGACTCAGTTACACCAGCTCTGTCAGGAGGAATAGGCAGCATGTGGAAGGCTACCCGAAACATTTGACCCAAGATAAACAATTTAAAGGCAATGCTACCAAATACTAATTGAGTGTATGTAAACTTCTGACCCACTGGGAATGTGATGAAAGAAATACAAGCTGAAATAAATCATTCTCTCTAGTATTATTCTGACATTTCACATTCTTAAAATAAAGTGGTGATCCTAACTGACCTAAGACAATGAATTTTGTACTAGGATTAAATGTCAGGAATTGTGAAAAACTGAGTTTAAATGTATTTGGCTTAGGTGTATGTAAACTTCTGACTTCAACTGTATATACACTAAGTGTACAAAACATTAGAAACACCTGCTCTTTCCATGACATAGACTGACCAGGTGAAAGCTACAATCCCTTGTTAATATCATTTGTTAAATCCACTTCAATTAGTTTCGATGAAGGGGAGGAGACAGGTTAAAGAAGGATTTTTAAGCCTTGAGACAATTGAGGCATGGATTGTGCATGTTTGCCATTCAGAGGGTAAATGAGCAAGACAATAGATTTAAATGCCTTTGAACGGGGTATGGTAGTAGGTGCCAGGTGCACAGGGTTGAGTGTGTCAAGAACTGCAACACTGCTGGGGTTTTTATGCTCATGTATCAAGAATGGTCCACCACCCAAAGGACATCCAGCCAACTTGACACAACTTTTGGGAAGCCTTGGGGTCAACATGGACCAGCATCCCTGTGGCACTCTTTCAACACCTTGTGGAGTACATGCCCTGACAAATTGAGGCTGTTCTAGTTTAAGTTATATTTGTTGTTGTTGACACATGTATGTGTGGTTTTCATGTGGTGTATTTTAAAACTTTGTTTAATAAATACAAAATGGGACTATTCATTCTAAGACTTTCATTGACACTCTCTTTAGTATACATCACATCTGATCTCACCCTATTTTGCAAACACCCAACAGCGCTTTATAACTAATATACACATCAAAATAGTTTAGTCAGGTTTGTCTGACTTTTGACTTATCATAGCTGACTCATATTTATCTACAGCATCATATTTATGTCCACCATGATGGGTTTAACATCAATGAAATCATTTTGTAACTACAGTATAGGAATCAAATGTAGTGTGGATGGGTAAACACTATGTTTAAAGTGTGTTTATCTGTGTACGTACCTGAGGGAGTGTATGTCTGTATCACCTGTCTCTTCCAGGAGGGACTAGAGGTGCTGCTGGTAAAGGAGGAGGCTCTGGGGAACCCTGAGGGGACCATGATCATGGCAGACAACCAGACTACACCTCCTCCTGAACTCACAGAGGAACCAGCTGAGCAGCACAGGACCACACACAATCTCACTGAGGTGAGCCCACTGTGAACTACTGTCTGAATGGTATTCGGTCAGGGCCTGTATCCACAAAGCCTCTCCATAGCAGGGTGCTCATATCAGCTTTCTTGATCCAACATCCTCTCACTCTGTATCTCTTACAGTCAGTAGACATGGAGGATGGGAAGCCTGATCTGCTGCTGGTCAAAGAGGAGACAATAGAAGACGGACCAGAGAGCATCGATCTGCTGAGTGGACTAAAGATGGGGGAGCAAGGTAAGAGAGACCTACATATAGCACATTGTCTTCCGACAGGTGGTGTCACTCCTACAAGACGCTAGCTCCTCATTGTACTGGTTTCAATCCAAGTACCAATCCCATTTAGAAAACTCCAGAAGGTGCTCTGGTCAATTGACAGGAAAATGGAGCTCTTTGGCCATGCACACCAGTGGTGGGTTTGGTGTCGAAAAACGGAAGCATATGGTGATGGATCTTTGACGTTATGGGGGTATTTAGCTTCCTTTGGTCCTGGGGCCCTTGTTAAGGTCAACGGCATCATGAACTTTACCCAGTACCAGGACATTTTAGCCAAAAGCCTAGTTGCCTCTGCCAGGAGGGTGAAACTAGTCCGCAAGTGGATCTTCCAGCAAGACAATAACCCCAAGCACACATCAACATCCACAAAGAAATGGTTAATTGACCGCAAAAATCAACATTTTGCAAAGGCCATTTCAGTCTCCGGACATCAACCCCATTGAAAACCTGTGGTTTGAAGAGGACAGTCCATAAGCACAAACGAAGGATATCAAGGATCTGGAAAGATTATGTATGGAGGAATGGTGTAAATTCATTCCCAATGTGTTCTCCAATCTCATAAAACATTTTAGAAAACGTCTCTGTGTTGTTGTCCTCGCAAAGGGTGTGTGCTGGAGTATTGAATACAGGGGTGCCAATAACTTTGACACCGATCTTTGAGATGTATTTTTATGGTTTGTTAAACAAAATCTCTGACCAATTGTGTTATTATAAAATAATATAATTTGAGCATACAATATATCTCAGCATTTGAATTATTTATTGTATACGGTCTTTTATGCTCATCTTTATCAAGGGTGTCAATAATTTGAGGTGACTGTACATATTAGAACATAACATTGGATATTCACCAGTAACAATTTTTTTCATTCAAGGTTCATACAAATATGTCCATTCAATAGTAAATGACATCAGAAAAACTAGTATCACAACAGACGTTTGGTTCATTACGTAGGCCGGTCAAAATGTTGGAAGTTCGACCAACAACCCTAGCAACGGAAGCTAGAACTCATCGAATCCCATTGTGATGCTGCGGGATACATGACATGTTCACCCATACAATAATTTTTTTCTTTCATGGTTTTAATAAAATATGTCAATTCAATAATGGTTTACAGCAGGAAAACAATAGTCCACGCCCCATGTCTCTACCGTATACGGTTCAAATGTTAGACGATTTACTCAGAGAATTTAGCATAATTAGAGTGAATAGAATGCCATCACGGCCATAGTCAAAAAGTAGTCACTGCTAATAGATATACCTCAATGTGAATAGTGATGTGCCTGGCTATTATTTTTTCTTCATTCATAAAATGAAATCAATACAACTTATGTTTACATACAAAAACACTTTATAATGTATGAACTTGACCAGGTAATTGACTTAAAATCTCAACATGTAGAGTTCTCTGCCATGTTTTTTAAAGTGTATTTTGTAACGTCTTCCTGCAGGTGGTTGGGTGGAGGCTATCAGAGGAGACTGGGTGGCCATCTTGGATTCCCAGACTCAGACGGGTGCAGCCAAGAGCCTGGGGGAAGGCATCACTGAGCAGGCCAGGACCAGAGGCGACATAGTGGACGTCAGCGGCTGGGATAGCGTCTTCAACTCTGGACTGGGGAACAACACTGTTGACCACAACCAGGAACAGACAGTGGAACACAAAACAACGTACGAATTTAGTCTCCATGACAACAGACTGGCTGAGACCAGGGTGAGGTGTAGATTTAGTCCACGGGGACAGAGAGGTGTCCGTATGCAGCGGGAGAGAACAGAAACAGACTCTGTTAACGATGCTCCGTCCTGCTCCTATAGTTGTGATTCAGAGAGACTGATGGCGCCTCAGGTTAACTCCCTAACAGATGCTGCCTTCAGCCTGCCTTCTATACGATCTATCAACTGGAACATGGACCCTGCGACAACACAGACACTCCCTGGCCTTCATCCTCCTCACACTCTCCTAATGTTAAACCAAACCTCAGAAAATGCCAGTGCCTCAACACTAAATGGCTACACAAGCCCATTGACAAATTACAGTATTAGGATTAATGCTGTCAGTCGATCTGGTGGCAAAGAGAAGCGCTTCCCGTGTTCGTTCTGTGGGAAGGCCTTCAGTTTCCCAAAACAGGTGCAGATCCACCAGAGGGTCCACACAGGGGTAAAACCCTTCAGCTGTACCCAGTGTCACATGTGCTTCGCTCAGACTGGTGACCTGAAGAGGCATCAAAGGGTCCACACAGGGGAGAAACCTTACAGCTGCCCCCAGTGTGAGAAGAGGTTCTCCCGCAAGCACCAGCTGAATAGGCACCTGAAGGTTCACACGGGAGAGAGGCCGTTCGCCTGTACACACTGCAGGAAGAGGTTCTCAGAGAGGAGCTGCCTCAGGATACACCAGCAGAATGACCATTCCACTCTATAACATAGAGGAACCGTATCACTCAATACCTTCTGAGGTATAGATTAAACCTAGCAGTAAAGAGAAAGAATAATTGTCAATGTTGTCAGCAGGAAAGATCCACAGATGCATTTGGAATAGCGGGAGTAACAGACATTCTTTGGTAGAATATTGCATCCAGACATTGTGTGATATACACTGAATGTACAAAACATTAAGAACACCTTCCTAATATTTAGTTGCACCCCCATTTTTGCCCTCAGAACAGCTTCAATTTGTTGGGGCATTGACTCTACAAGGTGTCAAGTGTTCCACAGGGATGCTGGCTCATATTGCCTCCAATGCTTCCCACAGTTGTCAAATTGTCTGGATGTCCTTTGGCTGGTGGACCATTCTTGATACATACGGGAAACTGTTGGGTGTGAAAAACCCAGGAGCATTGCAGTTCTTGACACAAACTGTTGCGCCTGGCACCTACTATGATACCCCATTCAAAGACACTTAAATCTTTTGTCTTGCCCATTCACCCTCTGAATGGCACACATACACAATCCGTGTCTAAATTGTCCCATCTCCTCCCCTTCATCTACACGGATTGAAGTGGATTTAACAAGTGACAACAATAAGAGATATATTATATTTCTTCATGTCATGGAAAGAGCAGGTGTTCATAACGTTTTGTACACTCACTGTATAAGGCATACATGAACATAATACATAATACAATGAACAAAAATATAAACGCTACATGCAACCATTTTAAAGATTTTACCGAGTTACAGAAATTAGTCAATTGAAATAAATTAATTAGGCCCTATTGATATCACATGACTGGGCAGGGGTGCAGCCATGGGGGGCCTTGGAGGGCATAGGCCCACCCACTTGGAAGCCAAGTTTTTTGTTCAGTGTATTTATGATGTTCACAAATGCCTGTTACATTACTTCCATTCAACAACTTAATATTTTCCCCAAGACACTTTTAATGAGAAAATGTTTATCAAGTTCATTCTTATTTTTAGTTGAGATATGTGTATTTGTAGTTTTCATATGGTGTATTTAACACTGTTTAATAAACACAAAATGTTGATTTTTTCATTCTAATACTTTCATTGAGAATCTCTTTAATATACATCCTATCTGATCTCACCCTATTCTGCATACATCCAACATAGCTTTATAACCAATATACACTTACTAAATATACCTACACACTAACAAACACCTACTGTACACGTCAAAATAGTTTAGTCAGGTTTGTCTGACGTTTGACTCATCATAGCTGACTCATATTTATCCACAACATAATTTATGTCCACCATGATGGGTTTCACAACAATGAAGTCATTCTGTAACTACACTATAGGACTCAAACGTAGTGGGGATGGGTAAATACTCCATGTTGAAAGTGTGTTTATTATCTGTGTGTACGTACCTGAGGGAGTGTATGTCTGTGAAATCTCTATCACCTCTCTCTTCCAAGCAGAAGAGGGTCCAGGCTTGTAAATACATGTGTTTAGAGAGACAGTAAACCAAGGATAGATAAAGCACAGTTGCATATTTACCTTAGAGGGGATGTAGATGGAATAAAGTAATTATATTCTACTCTGTTCTTGCTAAGACACTGCTCTTTCTAAACAAGTCTGCACTGAGTTTGAAAGATACTGATCACGAATAGGAGATTTGACATGTAACATAATAAGCTTTACCGTGTTTCAAAAAACAGTGCGCATCACCTTTTCATTTAGCCACACGCTTTGCGCTATGACGCCAACCAATAAGATCCTTTCTCTTCAGTGTAAACGGAAGTGAACAGTGACCAACAACAATTACCAGGTTTACGCTTTTATTGTTGTTATTTAAACGTTTATTAACATAATGTTGGAACTCAAATATGACAAATTTAACAGCACAGCATCACATACTTACCCCGTGTAGACTTTAGTTCGCGTTGGAGACAGGACTTGGTTGATCGATGTTATGTAGGTAACGCTAGGTAGCTAGCTGCTAACAATCATGTCTAACTGCATGGTTTATCACACTCAAATACCCTCCATCGTGGAGGTGCTAGCGAATGCAGTCGTGGCAGACAGATATCTGTAAACTCGAAGACGACTATGTCGTGTTTAATTTAGAAATGTCTCAAAGCCAGAAAGAAAATGTTGAAGGAGGTGGAGGCTGCGTCGCATTTCATATATAGCTCAGTGCCTGTCGCCCCGTTCCCCTCTGTACATGTGTTCAGATGTGTTTCCTAGAATTACATTTTGGTCAGTTTTTGATACAAAGTAATAATTCCACTGATTTACTTAGCTATCTTGTGCAAAGACACAAAATATTATATTCTAACTAGATTCTTGATTTACTGATTTTACTATTATTTAGTCAAGATGCATGTTACATAATACATCATTCAATAATAAGTATATCAAGAAATTGATAAGTGTTACATTACATCCTCGCCAATTCTAGATAGTGTAAATAAATATACAGCTGAGCATTGACAATACCTAACCTAACCACCTCTTTCCCCCCAATCACTCTCTCAGGTGAAGGACATCTCACTGGAGGCCACAGGATCTCTGTGAAGACAGCGGGACACAATACATGGAGAGATGACCAACCAATCACTATTGATGAGCGGAGTGGAACCTCAACCCAGCATGTTATCATGATAGAGGTTAGTGTCATATTGCTGCATAAAAAATTACAGTTACTTTGTAAATAAAATGTGAGCATTTATTTCAGAAAGACTACCCTCCGGTATTAACTTGCCTACGCGTAAGTTCTAATTTATCTGCCATAGCCACCTGAGAGTCAACAAAAAAAAAGGGTTTGAAATTTTTATATTTTTTGGGGTGAACAGAAGCATGTTACAAAGAAACAAATGTGAACAAATATTTGTATAGATTTGTTGTATTATATTTGCACTGTAGTGGAAATTATGACTCAGTTAACAGTAAATATGAACAGAGAACTTTTATTAACAAGCTCTTATTTAATCTGGAAATGCCCAGAATGTCCTCTCAAATGACACTGACACAGTGGCATGTATGGCATGAGGGCAAAAATGAATTGCTGGTTCTCAGGAGGATAGGGGAGCTTGTGAGACTTCCCTATGACGTTGTTATCCAATTCAACTCATATGCCGGAAATAACCTCCTCTCTTCTTGTGTCAGTCTGTAGATGCAGTGGCTGCAGGTCCTGGAGGATCGTCTGGTCAAGCAGAAGAGGACTGAAGGAGAGGAGGACCCACGACACAGCAGAGACATCCAGACTGGAGCAGCGTCTGGAGCACCCCCTGTAGCCACGGAGCACCTCGCCTCAGAGGAACGCAGAACACCTTCCTTAAGTCAGAGACAGACACCAACAGTTTAACTGTAACACAAAGGCTCTTACACACAGCATCAGACCCAGAGAGACTGGGGCTGGGGACACTGGGCTGTCTTCCTGGCTCAGAGTATTTACCGGTATGTCACCAGAGCCAGAGGATGGTTCATTCCCTTGGAGATGGTGACACGTTACACACTGGTGTTGATGATCTGTCTTGTTCTTACACTACAGCGATGGATCCTGGCAACATGCCCTTGGGTTTAGAGACACAGACTGATCTGTCTAGAGGGGACTGGAACCGGTACAGTAGTAGTGTATACTCTGAAGGGTGCCTAGATAAGGAAAGGGAGGGTCTCATCGTAGATAAAGTGACTGTGAAAGTGAAGGGCTACGTTCCTCCCACATGGAATGCAGATAGTCACCTAGGAGACGGACACTTAGATTACAGGGAAAGCTTAGAGACAAATCCAGATCGCGACCCAGTGTGCACGTCCATGGGGCCTTCCGATTCACACGACCGCGTCCTTTTCGATCAGGTATTGCACTCTTTGCGAGACGCAGAGTTGGTGAAGCATGGAGGAGGAGGTGTGATGGTTTCGGGGTGCTTTGCTGTTGACACTGTCTGTCATTTATTTAGAATTCAAGGCAAACTTAACCAGCATGTCTACCACAGCATTCTGCAGCGATACGCCGTCCCATCTGGTTTGCGCTTAGGACTATCATTTGTTTTTCAACAGGACAATGACCCAACACACCTCCAGGCTGTGTAAGGGATATTTGATCAAGAAGGAGAGTGATGGAGTGCTGCATCAGATCACCTGGCCTCCACAATCACCAATTACAATCACCCAATCTCGAACCAATTGAGATGGTTTGGGATGAGTTGGACCACAGAGTGAAGGAAAAGCAGTGCTCAGCATATATGGGAACTCCTTCAGGCATTCCTCATGGAGCTGGTTGAGAGAATGCCAAGAGTGTGCATAGCTGTCATCAAGGCAAAGGGTGGCTACTTTGAAGAATCTCAAATATAAAATATATTTTGATTTGTTTAACACTTGTTTTGTTACTACATGATTCCCTATGTGTTATTTCATCATTTTGATGTCTTCACTATTATTCTACAATGTAGAAAAATAAAGAAAACCCTTAAATGAGTAGATGTGTCCAAACTTTTGACTGGTACTGCATATATACCACTATCCCCAACACGCCCCAGCACCCCTTCCCACTACTTTTGCCCTAACAGTTCCTACAAAAGGCCGTCGGCCTGGGAGGCTGGAAATCCTTCTCTCAAAACCACCTGTAGTTTTTGTGCACGAAATCTCTGATACGCCAAAACATCTCTGCTGCTGTTACTACCAATTCAATCTTCTGGGATTTCCTTTCCATCTGTGCAGTACAATTAATGACCATAGCAATAAACACCAAGAAGGTCACTCTGTCCTGGCCTACTACTCACAGGGATCCTCTCAGGCTCCCTCACCCTTAACCCACCATCTTCTACTTTCCTCACTGCCTCAGCATATGACACTTTATGCACTGCTCTCACCCTAGCAACCTCACCCTGTCTCACTCGCACAGGACATTTCTGATCCCCAGCAGCATAGCCATCCCCACAATTGACACACACCACTTTTTCCACTGAAACTACTCACTCTTTTGTCCCCTCCCCTCCTGTACACTTCTCATACATGACCATAAACTTGACACCTGAAACACCGTACTGGGTTCGTAACAAAAGCTCTCACGGGATAAGTTCTATGACTTTATGACTTTATCCGGCAAACACACTGAATCATTCACCACCAAACGGCATGCAACACAGACAACTGGGATCCCCAACTTCAGTTGACCCACCTTAACACTCAACCTCACCCCAGTTATCACTCCTTTCAGTGGCGCTGTGCTCCGGAGAGCAAAGCAGGACACCGCTTTCATGGGCCAGAGAAATCTATGGCATTTTCATAATCAATCAATCAAATGTATTTATAAAGCCATTTTACATCAGTCGATGTCACAAAGTGCTATACAGAAACACAGCCTAAAACCCCAAACAGCAAGCAATGCAAATGTAGAAGCACGGAGGCTAGGAAAAACTCCCTAGAAAGGCAGGAACCTAGGAAGAAACCTATAGAGGAACCAGGCTGTGAGGGGTGGCCAGTCCTCTTCTGGCTGTGCCGGGTGGAGATTATAACAGTACATGGCCAAGATGTTCATACCTTCATAGATGACCAGCAGTGTAAAATAATAATAATCACTGTGGTTGTAGAGGTTGCAACAGGTCAGCACCTCAGGAGTAAATGTCAATTGGCTTTTCATAGCCGATCATTCGGAGTTAGAGACAGCAGGTGCGGTAAAGAGAGAGAGAGTCGAAAACAGCAGGTCCGGGACAAGATAGCATATCCGGTGAACAGGTCAGGTGCCATAGCCGCAGGCAGAATAGTTGAAACTGGAGCAGCAGCACGACCAGGTGGACTGGGGACTGCAAGGAGTCAGTCCAGGTCCTCTGCTCAGGTCCTCTGAGAAAAGAGAGAGAGAGTTAGAGAGAGCATACTTAAATTTACACAGGACTCCAGATATAACAGACTGATCCTAGCCCCCTGACACAAACTACTGCAGCATAAATACTAGAGGCTGAGAGAGGAGGGGTCGGGAGACACTGTGGCCAGGATATAACCCCACTCACTTTGCCAAAGCACAGCCCCCCACACCACTAGAGGGATGTCTTCAAACCACCAACTTACTCTTCTGAGACAAGGCTGAGAATAACCCATGAAGATCTCTCCCATTGCACAAACCATTGGGGAGCACCAACCCGGACAGGAAGATCTCGTCAGTGACTCAACCCACTCAAGTGACGTACCCCTCCTAGGGACAGCATGGAAGAGTGCCAGTGACTCAGCCCCCGTAATAGGGTTAGAGGCAGAGAAACCCAGTGGAGAGAGGGGACCTGGCAAGGCAGAGACAGAAAGGGCGGTTTGTCGCTCCAGTGCCTTTCCGTTCACCTTCACACCCCTGGGCAAGACTACACTCAATCATAGGACCTACTGAAGAGATGAGTCTTCAACAAAGACTTAAAGGTTGAGACCGAGTCTGCGTCTCTCACATGGATAGGCAGACTATTCCATAAAAATGGAGCTCTATAGGAGAAAGCCCTGCCTACAGCTGTTTGCTTAGAAATTCTACGGACAATAAGGAGGCCTGCGTCTTGTGACCGTAGCGTACGTGTAGGTATGTAGGGCAGGACCAAAGCGGAAAGATAGGTAGGGGCAAGCCCATGTAATGCTTTGTAGGTTAGCAGTAGAACCTTGAAATCAGCCGTAGCCTTAACAGGAAGCCAGTGTAGAGAGGCTAAACACTGGAGTAATATGATACATTTTTTTGGTTCTAGTCAAGATTCTAGCAGCCGTGTTTAGCACTAACTGAAGTTAATTTAGAGCTTTATCCGGGTAGCCAGAAAGTAGAGCATTGCAGTAGTCTAATCTAGAATTGACAAACGCATGGATTCATTTTTCTGCATCATTTTTGGACAGAAAGTTTCAGATTTTTGCAATGTTACGTAAATTGAAAAAAGCTATCCTTGAAACAGTCCTGATATGTTCGTCAAAAGAGAGATCAGGGTCCATGGTAACGCCGAGGTCCTTCACAGTTTTATTTGAGACGACTGTACAACCATCAAGATTGTCAGATCCAACAGAAGATCTCTTTGTTTCTTGGGACTTAGAACTAGCATCTCCGAGTTTAAAAGTAAAACATTTTCCGCCATCCACTTCCTTATGTCTGAAACACAGGCTTCCAGGGAGGGCAATTTTGGGGCTTCACCATGTTTCATTGAAATGTACAGCAGTGTATCGTCCGCATAGCAGTGAAAGCTAACATTATGTTTCCGAATTACATCACCAAGAGGTAAAATATATAGTGAAAACAATATTGGTCCTAAAACGGAACCTTGAGGAACACCGAAATGTACAGTTGATTTGTCAGAGGACAAACCATCCACAGAGACAAACTGAAATCTTTCCGACAGATAAGATCTACACCAGGCCAGAACTTGTCAGTGTAGACATATTTGGGTTTCCAATCTCTCCAAAAGAATGTGGTGATCGATGGTATCAAAGCAGCACTAAGGTCTAGGAGCATGAGGACAGATGCAGAGCCTTGGTCTGACGCCATTAAGAGGTAATTTACCACCTTCACGAGTGCAGTCTCAGTGCTATGATGGGGTCTAAAACCAGACTGAAGCATTTTGTATACATTGTTTGTCTTCAGGAAGGCAGTGAGTTGCTGTGCAACATATTTTCAAAAATGTTTGAGAGGAATGGGAGATTCAATATAGGCCGATTGATTTTTTAAATATTTTCAGGGTCAAGATTTGACTTTTTCAAGAGAGGCTTTATTACTTCCACTTTTAGTGAGTTTGGTACACATCCGGTGGATAAGGAGGCGTTTATTGTGTTCAAAATAGGAAGGCCAAGCACAGGAAGCAGCTCTTTCAGTAGTTTAGTTGGAATAGGGTCCAGTATGCAGCTTGAAGGTTTAGAGGCCATGACTATTTTCATCAATGTGTCGAGAAATAGTATGAAAATCTTGATCCTAGGTCCTGGCAGTGTTGTGCAGACTCAGGACAACTGAGCTTTGAGGAAATACGCAGATTTAAAGAGGAGTCCATCGTTTGCTTTCTAATGATCATGATATTTTTGTCAAAGAAGTTTATGAATGTATTACTGCTGAAGTGAAAGCCATACTCTCTTGGGGAATGCTGCATTTTAGTTAGCTTTGCGACAGCATCAAAAATAAATACAAAAAATTCTATTGTTATTTTTCTCCTCCATTAAGTTGGAAAAATAGAACGATCGAGCAGCAGTGAGGGCTCTTCGATACAGCACGGGATTGAAGACTTCCAGTTTGGTATAAGTCCATTTCCGTTCCAATTTTCTGGAAGCTTGCAACAGGGCTCTGGTATTTTCTGTACAGAGAGCTAGTTTCTTATGACAAATAGTTTTTTGTTTTTAGGGGTGCGACTGCAACTACGGTATTACGCAAGGTTAAATTTACTTCCTTAGTTAGGTGTTTAACCGATTTTTGTACTCTGACGTCCTTGGGTACGCGGAGGGAGTCTGGAAGGGCATCTAGGAATCTTTGGGTTGTCCGAGAATTTATAGTGAGGCTTTTGATGATCCTTGGTTGGGGTCTGAGCAGATTATTTGTTGCGATTGTGAACATAATAAAATGGTGGTCCAATAGTCCAGGATTATGAGGAAAAACATTAAGATTCACAATATTTATTCCACGGGACATAACTAGGGGTAGAACTGTGGCAGTGAATAGGTCCGGAGACATGTTGGACAAAACCAAGAGTCGGTGATGGTTCCGAAAGCCTTTTGAAGTGGGTCTGTGGACATTTCCATTTGAATATTAAAGTCACCAAAAATGTGAATTTTATCTGCCATTATTACAAGGTCCGATAGGAATTCAGGGAACTCAGTGAGGAACGCTGTATACGGCCCAGGAGGCCTGTAAACAGTAGCTATAAAAAGTGATTGAGTAGGCTGCATAGATTTCATGACTAGAAGCTCAAAAGACGAAAATGCAGTCCTTTTTTTTGTAAATTGAAATTTGCTATCGTAAATGTTTGGAACACCTCCGCCTTTACGGGATGCACAGGGGATATGGTCACTAGTGTAAACAGGAGAAGAGGCTTCATTTAACACTCATCAGGCTTAAGCCATGTTTCAGTCAGGCCAATCACATGAAGATTATGATCAGTGATTAGTGATTAGTTCATTGACTATAACTGCCTTGGACGTGAGGGATCTAACATTAAGTACCTCTATTTTGAGATGTGAGATATCACAACCTCTTTCAATAATGACAGGAATGGAGGAGGTCTTTATTCCAGTGAGATTGCTAAGGCGAACACCACCATGTTTAGTTTTTCCCAACCTAGGTTGAGGCACAGATGGGGATAGCTCAATGGGGATAGCTGAACTGACCACACTGACTGTGCTAGTGGCAGACTCCACTAAGCTGGCAGGCTGGCTAACAGCCTGCTGCCTGGCCTGCATCCTATCTCATTGTGGAGCTAGAGGAGTTAGAGCCCTGTCTATGATCAAAGATAAGATAAGAGCACCCCCAGCTAGGATGGAGTCAATCACTCCTCAGCAGTCCAGGCTTGATCATTAGGGTGAGGCTCGGAAGCCTTCACCTCAACTGACGACCCAAGTTATTTCTCCTCACTTTTGTCAGGATCAATTTCAAGTTCACTATCCATGACTACTCAGGGTCTTCAGCATTTTTCTCTTCTGTGCTTGACCCAAAGGAGAAAGTACTCAGCTTATATTTCGCAGTTGGTTAGGGTTTGCACCTCGTGCCATTCTTGCTGCTTCAATTCTTCTTGCCATCCACCCTCTTCCTCGCCCGGTCCTCCAACATGATGACTTCCATCTCCGTGTGAGACTTCAGGAACGTCTACAGGTTGCGTGCACACATACCATTTGAGATGCAAAAATACCATCGGAGACGCAAATGCATGTGCTTTGAGGTTCGCAGACCTTGTGGTATCAGCGTGCATAATCTGCAGCATTAGTGGGTACTCACACTGCTTTCAGGGCAGGTCTACCGGTGACTAAGTTCATTTTCATAGCAGGTTAGGAGAATTTACGCAGCAGGTTAGGAGAGTTATGTTAAGGTTAAAACCTCTTAAGGATCCAACCTTTTTTTTCAATTTTCCTCTAAAATGACACCCAAATCTAACTGCCCGTAGCTCAGGACCTGAAGCAAGGATATGCATATTCTTGATACCATTTGAAAGGAAAAACGGAAGTTTGTGGAAATGTTAACTTAATGTAGGATAACATAACACATTAGATCTGATAAAAGATAATACAAAGAAAAAAACATGTTTTTTTTGTATTTTTTTGTACCATCATATTTGAAATGCAAGAGAAAGGCCATAATGTATTATTCCAGCCCAGGCACAATTTATATTTTGTTTTAGACTGATCCAATGAACCATTTCATATCTGTTCAAAATGTTGTATCAAGACTGCCCTAATAGCTACTGTAAATTGGACATTCCAGTTAGATTAACACAAATTTAAGCTTTCTGCCCATATCAGATGTCTATGTCCTGGGATTTTTTTTGTTACTTACAACCTCATGCTAATCACATTAGCCTACGTTAGCTCAACTGTCCCGTTGCGGGGGACACTGGTCGCACAGTTAAGGAAGGGGTTAGCTAAAATGCTCAAATTATCCTAGACCCTACTCGAAAATATCAACCAGGCCTGCCCTGAGAACAGTCTTGTTTTCCACTTATACAATTATGCGCTGAATGTTTCTCTTTTCTTGTGACCAATGTGCAGTCCCCACTCCGACCTGCAAAGGGCAGCAATACGCAACACAGCGTTAAGTCTGACGGAAATCCACACGAAGAAGAAGTAAACTGAAGTGAACAGTGACTGAACCATTTCCACGTTGGCGTTTTTATTGTTATTTAGACGTTTATTAACACCCTGGAACTCAACATATTACTAATTTAACTGCACAGCATCACATACTTACAAGGTAGTGTTTAATTCGAGTTGGAGACCGGACTTGGTTGATAAATGTTATTTAGGTGACGCTAGCTAGCTGCTAACAATGGCTAACTGTATGGTTTTTCACACTCAAATAGCCTCCATCATGGAGGTACTAGCAAATGCAGCCGTGGCAGACATCTGTAAACTCGTAGACGACGACTATGCAGTGTTCCGTTTGGAAATAACTCAAAGCCAGAAAGAAAACAGGGCATTGCGGAGGAAACTACAGCTACTGGAACTGAAGGTGGCACGGGAGCGCGCAGAAGGGACCAATAGTGTGAAGATCCTCGACCGATACAGAGGAATGCCAAGAGGTACAATTTGCAATAGGCGGGGACTGTCTCCCTGTTACCTAGAATTAGGCTCAGGGATAGATTTAGAACATGATTTTTTTATATTGTTATAGACACCAACCCCTTCGGCACACCATATGTTTTTGTAAACAAATCCGTGCACCAACACGTGTTAAGTTATGTGGAAGTAAAAGCCCCATTATAATAAAGCCATAATAACATTTGTGATGTGGCATAGGCTACAGTTTTCAGGATTACCACACATTTGTAAGCAGGGTCCTTTTAAAAACAAGCCTTTTTAAATACTAATTTCTACGCAATTCTACTTCATTTACATGCCAAAATACATGAACTAAATCGTTTTTGATATCACATAAATGAGTGGCTACACTGACAAACAAAGATAAATCTGGTCTTGAATTCGAACCAAAAAATTGCCCAGGCTCACCTAATGATGAAGAGGAAGCCATAGGCTACTACTCCCAGTGATGGCCGATGTGCTCCTCTTGGCAATAGCCTATCTCAAGATGAGCTACTTAGAAAAACAGTGCTACTGTTAGCAAGAAATTGGGAGCCACAGCCAACCATAGAAATATAATCATAGATGGCAGTTCCCATTCAAGTCATGGGTGGTTTAAATCCACTTGTTGAATCTATGCCAAGGTGCATTGAAGCCGTTCTGGCCGCTCGTGATGGCCCAACACCCTTTTTAAGACACTTTATGCTGGTGTTTCCTTTGTTTATGTGCTTGTGATCAAATGTAATCCTGTTGTTTTTTTTTTAGAAGCTATTGAGCCTCTGGTTAAATTATGCTCTCTGTTGTATTTTGAACATTGAGGGTGGGCTCCTGTGGTTGGATAAAAAATAAATCTATTTGCCTCTTGGGCCCAGTCCCTGACTCACACAATTGGCCAGTCACATTTCTTTATTATGCAGTTTATTTTATTAATCAGTTACCCAATCAAGGTGCCCCCCCCCCCCCATCTGATGATTAGCAGAGTGGCAGCAGCAGGCTGTCTACACTCATTGAGAGTGGGCCCCTGAATCCTCCTGTAGTTGACGGTTGCAGTAAAAAAACATTTTTGCTGTCTGTTGGTCCGCCACGGATCTGAGCCTAGGTGCTTCATCCTCAGTAAAGCCCCTGCATTAATCTGTCCCTGACTGGGGTTGTTCAGTTTTTGGATCGTATGCAATAATGCCCCAGATTACTTAGCTAGCTATCTTGCACAAAGACTTTATCATATTCTAATTAGATTCCTGATTTACTGAATTATCTATTATTTACTATGGAAAGAATAATGCAAGGAACATAATCAATCAATCTATAAATCGGATATCAAGAAGTTATGCAAAGTCATCCTGACCAATTCTAGACAGTGTTAAAACTGCCAATATTGTACAATATAGCATTCAGCATTGACAGTACCTAACCACCTCTTTTTCCCCAATCACTCTCTTAGGTGAAGGACATCTCACTGGAGGCCACAGGAGCTTTGTGAAGCCAACAGGACACAATACATGGAGAGATGACCAACCAATCACTGTTGGTGAGGGGAGTGGAACCTCAACCCAGCATGTTACCATGATAGAGGTTAGTGTAATAGTATTACATCAAAATGACAGTACATCAAATGTGTTTAGTTTTATTTCAGAAAGGCTCCTCAGCTATTCATATGATTACATGTACATCCTTATTTATCTGCCATAGGAGAGTTTGAGACTTCACTGTGACATTGTTATCCAATTTCAGTCATGTATCGGTAATAACCTCCGCTCTTCATGTGTCAGTCTGCAGATGCAGAGGCTGCAGGTCCTGGAGTCAAGCAGGATAGCCCTGGAGTAGAGGACCCACAACACAGTAGAGATATCCAGACTGGAGTGACTGGAGCACCCCCTGTAGCCACGGAGGTCACCACCGCCGTCGCCCGACGCAGCATCACGGAGGTCAGTGGAACGCCGAACGCCATCCTCAAGTCAGAGACAGACACTGAGACTTTAACTGTAACACACAAGCTCTTACACACAGCAACTGACCACAGATCAGACCCAGACAGACTGGGGCTTGGGATACTGGGCTGTCCTGCTCCAGACTCAGAGTACTTACCGGTATTTCACCAGAGCCAGAGGATGGTTCATTCCTGTGGGGATGGGGATGGTGACACATTAGACACGGGTGTTGATGATCTGTCTTGTTCTTACACTTCAGAGATGGACCCAGGCAACATATCCTTGGGTTTAGAGAGACAGACTGATCTGTCTAGAGGGGACTGGAACCGGTACAGTAGTAGTGTATACTCTGAAGGGTACCTAGATGAGAAAGGGGAGGTTATAGTCGTAGATGAGGTGACTGTGAAAGTGGAGGGCGACGCTCCTCCTACATGGAATGCAGATAGTCACCAAGGAGACAGACACTCACAGGGCAGAGATTTCTTACATTACAGAGAAAGCTTAGAGACAAATACAAATATTGTCACCCACTCCCCTTTACACAAGTTCAAGGATCGCGACCCAGTATCCACGACGATGGCGCCTTCCGATTCACTCGACCGTGTCCTTTTCGATCAGGTATTGAACTCAAACGACCAAAGAGCCAACGCTCGGGGAGGGGGAACAACATCAAGCAATAGTAAAGAGAAACGGTTCCTCTGCATGTTCTGTAACAAAGGCTTCAGCAGCCCCCAGAAGGTGAAGATCCACCAGAGGGTCCACACAGGGGAGAAACCCTTCAGCTGTACCCAGTGTCAAATGCGCTTTGCCCAGGCTGGTCACCTGAAGAGGCACCAGATGGTCCATACAGGGGAGAAACCCTACAACTGCCCCCAGTGTGAGAAGAGATTCTCCCGCCAGGAACAGCTGAAGATGCACCTGAAGGTCCACATGGGATAGAGGCTGTTCGCCTGTACTCGCTGATGGAAGAGATTCTCAGAGCGAAGCTACCTCAGGATACACCAGCAAAAAAACCATTCCACTCTTTAACATGGAAAGTAACCATTCCACTCAATAGCTTCTGACGTTTAGATCAAGCCCTGCAGTAAAGACGAAGATGCAATTTCATTGTTGTCATCAGAAAACATCCACATATACATTTGGAATAATGAGATTTAGACTAACAGTGTTGAGTATTCCTGGATAGAATATTTTATCCAGACTTTGTGTGATATATAAGCCTAAAAAGTCTGTTACATATTGTGTTTGTACTGTGTAGGCTATATGATGTTCACAAATGCCTGTTTCATTACTTATGTTCAAGTATTTTTTTCCCCAACATATTTTTAATGAGAAAATGTATGCAGTTTATCAAGTTCATGCAGATTTTTAGTTGAGACTAGTAATGTTTCAGCATGACAATGCCCCTGTGCATAAAGCGAGGGTCATACAGAAATGGCTTGTCAAGATCAGTGTGGAAGAATTTGACTGGCCTGCACAGAGCCCTGACCTCAACCCCATCGAACACCTTTGGGATTAATTGAAACGCCGGCTGCGAGCCAGGCCTAATCGCCCAACATCAGTGCCCGACCTCACTAATGCTCTTGTGGCTGAATGGAAGCAAGTCCCTTCAGAAATGTTCCATCATCTAGTGGAAAGCCTTCCCAGAAGACTGGAGGCTGTTATAGCAGGAAAGGGGGACCATATTAATGCCCATGATTTTGGAATGAGATGTTTGACGAACAGGTGCCACATATTTTTGGTGATGTAGTGTATTTAAGTAGAGCAAATTGATATATATAATCTTAAAATCAGCTAACTGTCAACAGTAGAACAAAGCTTAAAATGATGTTTGAGTGAAAATGAATGGTGAATTTTCTTCAGGACCATCAGTTGATTGACAGATGTAGGCCTACTGTAGAATGATAAACTTTCCTCCAGTGTGGATGCTGACCCACGTTTTACAGTTGGGCTATTGTCAACTGAGTTATGGTCTTTGGTGTGGATATTATTTTGTAAATCTGTCGAGATGCTTATGCATTTCAACCTACCCAAAGACGATTTAGTTGAGCCGAGACACTTTTCTCTGATGTGTAAATTATCAGACTATTCGTTTTACTTCTTGAAAACCATTGAAATAAATGCAACTCGTGAGGCTTGGAGCGGGAGCGAGCTGCTTAGACCACTGCGCTACGGCAGGTCACAATGCTCTAGTAAACACTTAGAATGTTATGGATACTCACTCCCCAGTAGGAGCAGTCCTCCATAGGATTGAATGGAATTCTACTGTATTTCAATAAAGGACAAAATGACATGTATTGAATATTTTTGTTGTTGTAGTAGGGACAGTAACATTAGTGATCTCAAAGTATACTTTAAGGAAAATGTCTTTACATATTCTTTTTTTTGTTTAGTGCACATAATATAATAACACATTTCGCATGAATGTGTCTGTAATTAAATACATGTGGAAAAAAAATGAATGTGGACATTAATAAATGCATTTATATAGCTTCCAAATTATTTTTTTTACAATCTGGTGGTGGAGTTCCAAGATGGAGGCACAGTAGCTTCATCACAGTGCCCCCAAACAGTCGTCTAGTGTACAGTGGGGAGAACAAGTATTTGATACACTGCCGATTTTGCAGGTTTTCCTACTTACAAAGCATGTAGAGGTCTGTCATTTTTATCATAGGTACTCTTCAACTGTGAAAAAATCCAGAAAATCACATTGTATGATTTTTAAGCAATTAATTAGCATTTTATTGCATGACATAAGTATTTGATACATCAGAAAAGCAGAACTTAATATTTGGTACAGAAACCTTTGTTTGCAATTACAGAGATGATACGTTTCCTGTAGTTCTTGACCATGTTTGCACACACTGCAGCAGGGATTTTGGCCCACTCCTCCATACAGACCCTTTCCAGATCCTTCAGGTTTCGGGGCTGTCGCTGGCAATACGGACTTTCAGCTCCCTCCAAAGATTTTCTATTGGGTTCAGGTCTGGAGACTGGCTAGGCCACTCCAGGACCATGAGATGCAACTCCTTAGTTGCCCTGGCTGTATGTCGTTGTCATGCTGGAAGACCAAGCCACGACCCATCTTCAATGCTCTTACTGAGGGAAGGAGGTTGTTGGCCAAGATCTCGCGATACATGGCCCCATCCATCCTCCCCTCAATACGGTGCAGTCATCCTGTCCCCTTTGCAGAAAAGCATCCCCAAAGAATAATGTTTCCACCTCCATGCTTCACGGTTGGGATGGTGTTCTTGGGGTTGTACTCATCCTTGTTCTTCCTCCAAACACGGCGAGTGGAGTTTAGACCAAAAAGCTATTTTTGTCTCATCAGACCACAACCTTCTCCCATTCCTCCTCTGGATCATCCAGATGGTCATTGGCAAACTTCAGACGGGCCTGGACATGCGCTGGCTTGAGCAGGGGGACCTTGCGTGGGCTGCAGGATTTTAATCCATGACGGTGTAGTGTGTTACTAATGGTTTTCTTTGAGACTGTGGTCCCAGCTCTCTTCAGGTCATTGACCAGGTCCTGCCGTGTAGTTCTGGGCTGATCCCTCACCTTCCTCATGATCATTGATTCCCCACGAGGTGAGATCTTGCATGGAGCCCCAGACCAAGGGTGATTGACCATCATCTTGAACTTCTTCCATTTTCCAATAATTGCTCCAACAGTTGTTGCCTTCTCACCAAGCTGCTTGCCTATTTTCCTGTAGCCCATTCCAGCCTTGTGCAGGTTTACAATTTTATCCCTGATGTCCTTACACAGCTCTCTGGTCTTGGCCATTGTGGAGAGGTTGGAGTCTGTTTGATTGAGTGTGTGGACAGGTGTCTTTTATACAGGTAACGAGTTCAAACAGGTGCAGTTAATACAGGTAATGAGTGGAGAACAGGAGGGCTTCTTAAAGAAAAACTAACAGGTCTGTGAGAGCCGTAATTCTTACTAGAGAGTTGCTAGAGCGCGATGGGACAAGGACATCCCAGCCAAACCCTCCACTAACCCGGACAATGCTGGGCCAATTGTGCGTCCCCTCATGAGCCTCCCGGTCGCGGCCGGCTGCTACACAGACCGGGATCGAACCGGATCTGTAGTGAACTCTCAAGCACTGCAGTACCTTAGACCTCTGCGCCACTCGGGAGGCCCCAAGATTCAACATCTGTAGTGTCAGTCAGTGTCAACGAAGTGCAATTGGTGCTCCCAGTTCAGGAGACCACCATGTTCAACAGCTAAAATTGTATTGGAGCTGTTCATGGCAAGTTGGGGAGAAAGATTTTTTTTAAATAAAGGGGTGGGAAAAAAAGGTCAAATGAATTAAAGGAATCGATCAGTGGTCTACAGCCGGAGCACGCTACTTAGACCGCTGTGCTACAGCAAGTCATGATGCTCTAACAAGCACTAAGAATGCTATGAATACTGATGAGACATAGGCATTTGTTTTAAACCCTCCCTAAACCACCGTAAAATTGTGTTTGAGCTGTCCATGGTGGGTTGGGAAGAAATATACAGTACCGGTCAAAAGTTTTAGACACACCTACACATTCAAGGGTTTTTCTTTTCTTTTTAACTATTTTCTACATTGTAGAATAATAGTGAAGAGATCACAACTCTGAAATAACATCTGGAATCATGTTGTAACCAAAAGAGAGTTAAACAATTCTTCAAAGTAGCCACCCTTGGTCTTGATGACAGCTTTGCACACACTTGGCATTCTCTCAGTGGGCTTCAGTCGCTTGCAGTAGGCCTACTAAGGGCGGAGGGGGTGAAAGACCAGCTGGTCGTACTTCAGGTATGCAATGTTGCCTCTCTTGTGCTGTTCAATGAGTCATGGCAGCTGATCCTTTCTTTTGAGGCGTACCTTTTCGGAGAAGTCTTCATTGATGAAGAACAGAGAAGAACTGAGCTCTTTGGCCATGCACACCAGTGGTGGGTTTGGCGTTAAAATGAAAATGCATAAGCAGATGAGAACCCCATGCCCACTGTAATATATGGTGGTAGATCTTTGATGTTATGGGGTAGTTTTGCTTCCACTGGTCCTGTGGCCCTTGTTAAGGTCAATGGTATCATGAACTTTACTCAGAACCAGGACATTTTAGCCAATAACCTGGTTGCCTTTGCCAGAAAGCTGATAGTTCAAATGGATCTTCCAGAAAGACAATAACCCAAAGCACACATCAACATCCACAAAGATTGACCACAGAATCTCCAAACTCTCCAAACTCAAATCCCATCAGATACCTGTGGTTTGAATTGAAGCACAAAAGAAGGATGTCAAGGATCTGGAAAGATTCTGTACGGAGGAATGGTCTAAGATCATTCCCAATGTGTTCTCCAATCTCATAAAACGTTTTAGAAAAAGTCTCAGTACCGTTATCCTCGCAATGTGAGGTATTGAAGACGGGGATGTCAATCATTTGACCCCTATATTTTGAGCAATTGTATTAGTATAAAATAACATACACTTCCTATTTTTTGCATACAATATAGCTCAGTAAATTAATTATGTACTGTATTTGTTTATAGTCATTTTTGCTCATTTTTATCAATGTGTCAATAATTTCGTACACCACTGTGTCTTCCCTCAGATGCATTATGATGCAACAAGCGCAAAACATTTGAACAGAAATGACAATTATGACAATAACTGTTTCCATTTGTGTGACAAATAATCGTTACCCCAAATTCCATAATAGTCAGCCCTGCGTGCAACCATTGGTCGATGCTTGCAACGTCTGAGCAGGGGAGCTCGACCATGATGTGGTTAGCTGATACGTCAAATGCCTATCCAGGTGTTGTAAGGTATCAGCAACCTATGAGCAGAGAAACGCACCCATTGAGATACATCGATTTCTGTCATACCTTGTCCAGAGACTGGTTTCCTTGCCCTGTAAGCAATGTTTAATTGTGTAATTTGGGTGAACTATCCCTTTAAACCTAACCTATGACCTGACTCATCACTTTATGTATTACTGCCCTATAGTGGCAAGAAGTGGCATAAAAAAATAACTATAAAACTTCAACTAAATAAAAACTAGTAAATCAGATCTGAAAAACAATTTCAAATAAAAATCTTAAAATGAATAGAAATATAAAGTAATATAAAACCCACAAACTATAACATTGGTAGGAAGACAATTTATTTATTTAAGGGGATTTATTTAAGATGCTCTTTCAAGTGGTAGGGTTTCAGACGTTTTTGAAAGATGAGCATGGACTGGTACCACCATTGGGGTGTCAGGACAGAGAAGAGCTTTGACTGGGCTGAGCGGGATCTGATCCCCCATAGTGGTGGGATGGCCAAGAGACCAGTGGCAGAACGGAGTCCTCAGGTGGGGTGTAGGGTTTGAGCACAGTCTGAAGGTAGGGAGGGGCACTTCCCCTTGCTGCTATGTAGGCAATCACCATGGACATGTCGTGGATGGGAGCTTCGACTGGAAGCCAGTGGATTGTGCGGAGGAGCGGGGCGACATGGGGGTCATTCCACCTCAAAAAGCACAAGATAGAGGATTTCGACACCCACCATCTCAGATTGTTCTGAAAGCGTTTCTGTTGGATACAGATAATATTAGCTTTCCTGCAACATTATTTTGTTGAAATACAATTAGATCTCTGAGAAATTCAACTAATTGATTGCACCCCAACAATGAGTATCTAGTATCAGTTCTCTGTCTGACAAGTAGCATGTGTCATGACTGTCCTGCTCGGCTCAGGTTACCAACGACCACAATCCTGCAGAGAGATTTCATCCCCAGCAGAGGAGAAGGGATCTCAAGGGATAGGAGGATGTGGGGGTTTTATGACCCCTCACGCCCATGGTAAATCTTGGGCCACAGACAAATTCCTATGGAGAACCAGCCTCAGAACATTAAACATTAAATAAAGGGACTTTGGAACAATGGTTTCCGTCAGTCACAATGGTGGTCATGACGATAGATGGAATATGAAAATGTATGTCATTTTTGTTTCGTTATTAAAGGTTCATAGATGACGTTATTACGAAAACATTGTAACCTTAAGAGTTTTCCTATTATATGTTTGATGTTTATACATTGTACGTTGTATGGAAAATGTCCAAATCAAAGAGAATGTTTTGGTAAAGATGAAATGTGAAGTCGGTTGTCTAAAATTGGATTTGAGTAAACTCTAGACCTCTTAAGACCAAGAGAAATGCCCTAAATGAGGTTACGCCCACTTCTGACCCGAGGGTATAAAACCTGTGAGTGAAGCATTAACAGATTAACAGACTAAGTGACCCAAGCTGCAGCCGAGGCCTAAAAAAGTAAACGAACCCAAAACTCAACCCAAGGTTGAAGACAGAAACCTTTTTCTACCCAAGCTACGGATGAGTAGCTGTGTCTAAGCGGGTGAATTCAAGCCAGACCACCTAGCCTCCACTCTCCATTGAATCGTGATATCTACACTGTTTCATTCCTATGCTGTGAGCTCTGAGCTACAGAGCTGTATTTCCTCATAAGACCCCTTCCAGAGCAAGGGCTAGGAAACAGACCACTAAGCCAAAAGGACACTGACAACGTGAGGACAACCAGAGAGTTGCGCCAGAGAAGTGCGTCATTGACCAGCCTAAACGGTCCAAGCGGACCTTCCCATCTGAGACCTCCCACGTAATTACATCATTATATTTTGACCCATAAAGGCGGCAGTTTGGGGCAAGGTTTAAAATAAGCATAGCTGACAAATTCACCCAAATATATGTCTCTCGTGTACTTTCTCCTTTTCTCTCTCTTTTAAATCCCCATTTTGGGTAACGCGCCATAGTGTGTTGGCCTGTTATACTAAGTTCTAATCAATAGCCTAGAATGTGTTTTTGTGTATGTGTATCTTTTATCATCATTTTAGCTTTTTAGTAAATAAATACTCAACTAAGATTAGTGTGGTACGAACTCATTGGTGAGACCCGGGTCTGTGCAGATTCCCGGATTATGCGGCGTTCAGAATGAGACTGTAGAGGAAACTGATTAATTAGCGACTGTTGTAAAATCGATATTCTGATATTCTTTGATTTAATTTGGGAAATAGAAACTCAATAAAACTAATTTTCCCATGGTGCCCCAGGTTAATGAGTTACTAATTGCTTGATTCAGTTAATCACAATTAGAAACCTTTAATAATTTGTTGCGCAACAGTCGTCACATTAACTAATACAATGTCACGACACATGGTTGGAGCTGCGGCTTGGAGTATTGTTTCATTGTCCTATGTAATCTCAGTGAATTGTTATTTTTTGGGGGGGGGGTCTTTTTTATCATCTAATAGCAGGAACAGCACAATCTAGTGGTCAGGACCTAGTAATATCAGGATGTAGAATGGGACATAAACAACTAAAATTACTAATTTCCCTGAACAGGGAAAAAAACATACATTTCAAAAATAATACATTACATAGGATGAAGAAACCATACTCTAAGCCGCAGCTCCATACTACATGTCAGATAGAGAACTGATACTATATACTCATTGTTGGGGTGGGATTGGTGTGGAGTATGGGTGGCTTTTGACCAGTACATTTCTTCATGTCTTACTCATTGTTAGAAATGTTTTTGTCCCAAATCAAATGATAGGTACTGTATTTATTGAATTTTATATGAATCCTATAAATTAAAATGGGCAATTTGGGTGCAATCAATTAGCTTAAATTCTCGGGATTCAATTATATTTCAACAAAATAATGTTGCAGGAATGCTAATCTTGATTCTAACTACAGAAATGATGGTGGGTGTCATGGCTTGCAGAAATGACATAGAACAACCCATGGGAGAACTTGGGAAGGTTGAACACCTGGCGGGCTGCGGCATTCTAGATAAATTGCAGAGGTTTGATGGCACAAACAGGGAGCCCAGCCAACAGAGTTGCAATAGTCTAGATGGGAGACAAGAGCCTGGATTAGGAACGGTTGTACTCTACTGATGTTGTAAAGCATGAACCGGCAGGAGAGAGTCACTGATTTGATGTTTGCAGAGAATGACAGGGTGTTGTCCAGGGTCACGCCAAGGTTCTTTGCACTGTGGAGTTGTCAACCATGATGGAGAGGTCTTGGAGTGGGCAGGCCTTCCCCGGGAGGAAGAGCAGCTTCGTCTTGTTGAGCTTGAGTTGATGGACCGACATCCCAGCAGAGATGTCTGCAAGTTACACAGAGATACACGTGTATGTGTGGTTTTCATATGGTGTATTACACACACTAACAAACACCTAATGTTCACGTCAAAATAGTTTAGTCGGGTATGTCTGATGATGACTTTTGACTTATCATATCTAACTCATGTTTACCAACATCATATTTATGTCCACCATGATGGGTTTCACAACAAAGTAATTATGTGACTACAGTATAGGACTCAAACGTAGTGGGGATGGGTAAACACTCCATGTTGAAAGTGTGTTTATCTCTGTGTGTGTGTGTGTGTGTGTACATACAGTGGGGCAAAAAAGTATTTAGTCAGCCACCAATTTTCATCATAGGTACACTTCAACTATGACAGACAAAAATCACATTGTAGTATTTTTTATGAATTTATTTGCAAATTATGGTGGAAAATAAGTATTTGGTCACCTACCAACAAGCAAGATTTCTGGCTCTCACAGACCTTCTTCTTTGAGGCTCCTCTGTCCTCCACTCGTTACCTGTATTAATGGCACCTGTTTGAACTTGTTATCAGTATAAAAGACACCTGTCCACAACCTCAAACAGTCACACTCCAAACTCCACTATGGCCAAGACCAAAGAGCTGTCAAAGGACACCAGAAACAAAATTGTAGATCTGCAACAGGCTGGGAAGACTGAATCTGCAATAGGTAAGCAGCTTGGTTTGAGGAAATCAACTGTGGGAGCAATTATTAGGAAATGGAAGACATATAAGACCACTGATAATCTCCCTCTATCTGGGGCTCCACGCAAGATCTCACCCCGTGGGGTCAAAATGATCACAAGAACAGTGAGCAAAAATCCCAGAACCACACGGGGGGACCTAGTGAATGACCTGCAGAGAGCTGGGACCAAAGTAACAAAGCCTACCATCAGTAACACACTACGCCGCCAGGGACTCAAATCCTGCAGTGCCAGACGTGTCCCCCTGCTTAAGCCAGTACATGTCCAGGCCTGTCTGAAGTTTGCTAGAGAGCATTTGGATGATCCAGAAGAAGATTAGGAGAATGTCATATAGTCAGATGAAACCAAAATATAACTTTTTGGTTAAAACTCAACTCGTCATGTTTGGAGGACAAAGAATGCTGAGTTGCATCCAAAGAACACCATACCTACTGTGAAGCATGGGGGTGGAAACATAATGCTTTGGAGCTGTTTTTCTGCAATGGGACCAGGACGACTGATCCGTGTAAAGGAAAGAATGAATGGGGCCATGTATCGTGAGATTTTGAGTGAAAACCACCTTCCATCAGCAAGGGCATTGAAGATGAAATGTGGCTGGGTCTTTCAGCATGACAATGATCCCAAACACACCGCCCGGGCAACGAAGGAGTGGCTTCGTAAGAAGCATTTCAAGGTCCTGGAGTGGTCTAGCTAGTCTCCAGATCTCAACCCGATAGAAAATCTTTGGAGGGAGTTGAAAGTTTTTGTTGCCCAGCAACAGCCCCAAAACATCACTGCTCTAGAGGAGATCTGCATGGAGGAATGGGCCATATATACCAGCAACAGTGTGTGAAAACCTTGTGAAGACTTACAGAAAACGTTTGACCTCTGTCCTTGCCAACAAGGGTATATAACAAAGTATTGAGATAAACTTTTGTTATTGACCAAATACTTATTTTCCACCATAATTTGCAAATAAATTCATTAAAAATCCTACAATGTGATTTTCTGGATTTTTTTTCTCTCATTTTGTCTGTCATAGTTGAAGTGTACCTATGATGAAAATTACAGGCCTCTCTCATCTTTTTAAGTGGGAGAACTTTCACAATTGGTGGCTGACTAAATACTTTTTTGCCCCACTCTACCTGAGGGAGTGTATGTCTGTGTAATCTGTATCACCTCTCACTTCCAGGAGGATGGTCCAGAGGTGCTGCTGGTGAAGGAGGAGAGGTGTGAGGAGGGTCTGGCGAACGCTGAGGGGCCCATGGACATGGAGGACAACCAGACTACAACTCCTCCTGAACCCACAGAGGAACCAGCTGAGCAGCACAGGACCACATACAGTCTCACTGAGGTGAGCCCACTGTAAACTACTGGCTGAATGGTATTAGGTAGGGGCGTATTCCAATAAGCCTCTTAGAGTAGAAAATCGGTTGTAAGTGCTGAGAATAGAGAGATTTCACTCCAATTCTAATGGGTCAAAATATGAGCTATGCATGAAGCCGCTTTAGTCATAAGAGTCACACCTGGTTGACAGATATTTAGGAGACCTCTTGAGCTGTCCTAACCAGTTAAGAGTTACCAGCAGGTGTATTGATAATAGTAAAATACAGTGAGTCAGTGGTTCCTGAGCCACACGCAATTGCTTTGAAGTTGTAAGCTGACACATGGAATTGTTTTAAGAAGGTCATACCATGGATCATTTAACTATTTGATTTAGAATTTTAGGACCCCTTCTTAGGTATCAAACAAATGTTTAAAAAACATAAATCAGATAAATATAGAAATGATTCTTTACTACTATAGCCCATATAAATTGATTAACACATTCCTGAAAGGCAAAAAATGTAATCACACGGAATAAGGTTTTGAAGTGTCTGTCCTATATCTAGGAGATATAAGAAAGCTCAGGAAATATATATATGTTTTTGACAAATATTTAACCCCTTATTTTTTTTGGCACAAAACTACCTCTGTACTTCCGTTCATTTATATGGATTACCTTTAGAACAGTCCTGCGACAAGCGCATGCGATGGATTGAGCCGCTGATATCTCTGGCTTAAATTGACAGATGTTACTTAGATTGACGCATTGGTGCTCCAATACTCTCTAGGGCAGGAATGGGCGACTTTAATGGGGGTGAACTCATCATGAGGGGCTGCAGTGGCTCATGGGTCCCACATAAACACCCCCACCACCACCTTGCGAGCAAAACATTTTAAAATGTTGTTGTTTTAAAGCAAGTTTCCTGCAATTCTACACATTTTGCCATAGGGTGGTGGCAAATGTTTGCAGTTTTTAATATGATAACTGAAGATCAATGGGCCCCACCCGGTCGGTAATTCGACCTTGCTTACTACAAGTTTAGATAGTTGGCCTCTAGACTAATTTATCAATCTAAAAATGTTTAGCTGACATGGGTTAATTGAGTGACGACAGAGGCACAACTACATTTCGAAATTGCTCCTTGTGTATTCTATTATTCTAACTCTCAACAGTATGTTGAGACCCCGACTGAGTCCCTTCATTGCAGATAGATTGTGGGTTCTATCAATGTAATTGTCTGCATTATTTCCAATCCCCCATATTTTTGTTTAATTTTTTTTTTTTATTAAAAAATATTTTTTTATTTGACCCTAATCCTATCACCCCTCCCCTAATTTGAGTAAACTAATGGACAAGAACACTTAGGCCCAATATGTTTGCATGTGTAACAGTATAACTTTAGACCGTCCCCTCGCCCATACCCAGGCGCGAACCAGGGACCCTCTGCACATATCAACAACAGTCACCCTCGAAGCATCGTTACCTATCGCTCCACAAAAGCTGCGGCCCTTACAGAGCAAGGGGAACTACTACTTCAAGGTCTCAGAGCAAGTGACGTCACCAATTGAAACGCTATTTAGTGCGCACCACCGCTAACTAAGCTAGCGTTTCACATCCGTTACACATGCCTAACCTTTTCTTTACAAATTCTGATAGTTGTTGAAAGTGGAATTTCTACAATATTACCGTTGCGTCAAGACACTCGTCACTCCCGTTTTAACAACTCTAAATCCCTTTGGCACAGTAGCCTTAGGCATCAAGTCACCTGCTGCTGATAATGTTGCATACAACGTTGCATATAATGTTTGAAAGGTTTATCATTTTCATCGAACACAATCAAAGTTAACATAATGCCCTAAATGCCTTCAAATGTCCAATTTAGGCTTTTTTTAACAACATTTTGCGCTCTAAAGGAATTACTTGAAATAACATGTACAGTAGGTAATTAAATAATCCAAAGAAATAATCAGGGTTTGGGTCAATTCCAGTCCTCTTCAATGCTTTTCAATGAGAAAAATGTGGAATTGGAATTTGGTTTACTTTCTGAATTGACTGTTATTCATTAGCCTTGTGGTTATCAGTATTTGGGCATTTCATGTGAAATAGGGCTGACAAAGGGAAGGGGCCCTCCACAGAAACATAATATAGTCCTTCTCTAGGTTAAGATGATATAGCAACATCAACACATTCTTCTACCACCTCGAAAGTAATTGCATGTGGCACAGGAACCACTGACTCGCTGCGTTGTCCTATTATCAAGACAGCTGCTGGTAACTCTTAACTGGCTAGGACAGCTCATGAGGTCTCTTAAATATGTGTCGACTAGGTGGGACTCTTATGACTATAGAGGCTTAATGCATAGCTTCTATTTTGACCCATGAGTGTATGAGTAAAATGTATCTATTCTCAGCACGTCAAGTAATCAAATCAACTTTGCATGGTATAAAGTTAACTAACATGTTTGCGTAGTACTCTTAGCAATCCCTCATTGCCCAATCAGGAGATGCTCATATCAGATTTCTTGATCGAACATCTTCTCACTCTGTATCTCTTACAGTCAGTAGACATGGAGGATGGGAAGCCTGATCTGCTACTAGTCAAAGAGGAGACAATAGAAGACGAACCAGAGAGCATTGATCTGCTGAGTGGACTAAAGATGGGGGAGCAAGGTAAGGGAGAAATACATATAGCCTACATACAGTAATAGATCTTCAATGGGAATAGTGATGCATCTGGCTATCAACACAACGTATGTTTACATACAAAAACTACACATTGTAATGTATGAACTTGACCAGGTAATTGACCCCCCAAAATATTTTTTAAAGTCTATTTTGTAACCTCTTCCTATAGGTGGTTGGCAGGAGGCTAACAGAGGAGACTGGGTGGCCATCTTGGATTCCCAGACCCAGACGGGTGCAGCCAAGGGCTCACGGGACAACATCACGGAGCAGGCCAGGACCAGACACGACATAGTGGAGGTCAGTGGATGGGACAGCGACCTCAACTCTGGGCTGGGGAACAACACTGTTAACCACAAACAGACAGTGGAAGACAAAACAACATCTGAACTTAGTCTCCATGACAACAGAATGGTTGAGACCAGGGTGAGGCGTAGATTTGGTCTGCAGGGGCGAGGAGTTGTCTTTATGGGAACAGTTACAGACTCGGCTAGCAATGCTCCATCCTGCTCCTATAGTTGTGATTCAGACAGACTGGTGGGGCCTCAGGTTAACCCACTAACAGATGCTGCCTTCAGCCTGCCTTCTATAGGATCTGTCAACTGGAACATGGTCCCTGCGACAACACAGACACGCCCTGGCCTTCATCCTCCTCACACTCTCCTAATGTCAAACCAAACCTCAGACAATGCCAGTGCCTCAACACTAAATAGCTACACAAGCCCATTGACAAATGACAGTAGTAGTGACGCTATCAGTAGATCTGGTGGCAAAGAGAAGCGCTTCCCGTGTTCATTCTGTGGGAAAGCCTTCAGTTTCCGCAAACAGGTGGAGATCCACAAGAGGATGCACACAGGGGAGAAACCTTTCGGCTGCCAACTGTGCCAGGCCAGTTTTTCACAATCATCCAGCCTGAAGAGGCACCAGAGAGTCCACACAGGGGAGAAACCCTTCAGCTGTACCCAGTGTGAGAAGAGGTTCTCCCACCAGCACCATCTGAAGGTGCACCTGAAGATCCACACGGAGGAGAGGCCATTTGCCTGTACGCACTGCGGGAAGAGGTTCTCCGAGAGGAGATACCTCAGGATACACCAGCAGCAAATGCACACAGCCCATGTATAGAGTATAGTGACATGTGATGTAGTACTAGTTTGTTTGTACTTAATTCTGTTGGTTTTGGATGTAGTAGGGAGCTGGATGAGGTGAACTGAGGAAAGAATGAGTATGTTGAGTAGATATGCTGGTGGTTGGTGTGATGGTGTCTGTAAAAATGTTTCACTGATTAAGACTACCAACTTTTTTCCAGTTGTTTGATGATAATGTTTTATAATGAGAAAATTATTGGGCCTTAAGTTTACTTGACATGAAGTCGTGAAGCTGTGTGTAATGTTGAACCTTTTCCAAAGTATTCTAAAATTCATTTGAACAAAACAAGGGTACCAGATTTACAGAAAAGGTTGTGTTACCATAGTGAGAAAAGTTATTGTACATGTCACGTATCGTTTTGTACAATAAAAGTACTGTACTTCACGTTATGTGAGTGTTTGACCATTTGACTGTGTGCTGACTGACTCTGTATTTTTTTTTGTCATTGCAGGGACTGAGTTTTCCTTATCTCAGTCAAACCAAAACATTATACTTAATTCTTAAATTGACACTTTTGTATATTTTTTATAATAAACTCCAATAGCTTCATATTGTTAGGTTCTTGAATCACAGTGTTAGAGATGGGCTTGACTATGGTTTTAAAATATCATGTTTGTGTGTACAGCAAAGAATTTCTTATATAAAGCTTTATACTTTTCTGTACAATATGTGTTTACAGTCTGCAGTCCATGAGGACCTGCTGATATCTGGTGTTGCTTGCGGGAGAGACTGAGCCTCTGAAGTGGCTGGTCAAAATCCCTGGCCCTTGATCAGAAGCCTTCGCTTTTCCTTCCCGAGTCAGAACAAGGACACAACCACGATTGACAGAGACTCCACCACCACACGGAACACAACCAGTGGACAGGTGGACTGAACAACCTCAGTCCTGGTGGTCATCAGAGAGACAGAAGCTCCAGTCTAGTCTGCAGCCCAGAACATTATCTTCACAGTCTCAGTGCATGGTTACCCCACAAATACAGACAGGGTCAGGTTGAGCGTTCACCATGAGAGGTACCTAGCCTATAACACGGCACACAATCCCAACAACACCCAAACTATGGCTAGAGGTCAAGGAGGGAGGTCAAATACTAACCACCTGAGGGTGGGTGGTGGCTGCTGCTACCTCTGGTGTCATTGGGTCATAACGTGGGAGGCCGAGCATTTGGACAGATACTGTCAACCTGTACGCCTGCCCTAAGTGTGGGAAGCGCTTTGCTGAGGCAAACTATGTGAAGAGGCACCAGACCGTTCACACCAATGAGAAGCCCTTCAAGTGCAAACTATGTTACAAGAGCTTCTCCTTCCTGACTAACCTTACAAGACACAGGAGTGTCCACAACGGGGAGAAATTGTGGCAGTGTGGCTTGAGATGTACACAGTGGATATCTGGGAACTATTCTTTAGCGCTGACATATTATAGTTATCATGTGAAGTGTCTTAGGGTAAGGGGGTAATTAACCACATACCCCTCATTAACCCTTTGTTAACTTATCATTTGAAACAGTCTTGAAACATGTTTTTAGAGAGACAGTGAACCTAAGCTAGAACAAGTATAGTTGAATATTTACTTTACTGAGGTGATGTAAATGGAATAGTAATTTGATTATTTTCTACTTTATTCTTGCTAACACACTGTTCTTTCTAAACAAGCCTGCTCTGAGCTTGAAATATACTGATGAATAGGTTTGATGTGTAATGTAATAAGCGGCACCTTATTTCAAAGAACTGCGCGCAGACCTGTTTATTTAACCACACCCTTTGCGCTGCTATGAGGTAAACCAACAAGATCACTGAAGAAAGCCGTTGGTGAGACGCTGGAGAGCGAGCGCAAGTGCTATTTAAAGCGTCGAGTACAGTACAGTACTGAGAAGGATGAATGGACAACAGTGAAGTCTAAGAATGGAACGAAAAGAGCTCAAATTGTTGTGGAAAGTGAGTCTGATGAATCGTTTATTTTTGGATCAAGTCTTTGGGATGAGGATGTTCACTTTGGAAACCATTTTGGAGTCAGGATGGTGAAGAAGTGGATGCAGTCAGTAACCAGGAGTGGTATATCTAAAGGGCAAAAGGAGCGTGCATTGTGGCTCGCGAAATGATTTACCCATGAAGTGGACAGCTTTGATTTTTCAGAACAGGGCAACGGTAAAAGTATCATCTCTGGCATCGCGACATTAATATCTCAGGCTGAAAAGTCCAGGTGTAGTTCATGTACGTCTCTTGACCCGTATGGTGGATGGGGAAAACCGAACAAATTTGATCTGTATTACTGTTGTTTATTAAGAGTATCTCCCGACCATGTAAAGCTAGGATATATTAGCGGACTTAACTCCAGAAAACTTCCTTCACCGTGATGAACTTCACCACTAGTTGCCATCTTAGAGCAACAGCAATGAGCAAACAGTCAGTGGTTGTATTTGATTAGCATTTACTGAAAAAGTAAGGATTTCAGCAAACAAATAAAGTCACAGAACTACAGTGGACAAACACGTGCAATGTGGGCGTTTAATATATGTTGTTTTTGTTGAAAGTATTGACCTTGGGCGAATCGATGTAGTCGGAGCTAGATTCCACAAAGCCTGGTCTCGGCTCCACGCCTTTGAAGTTCATCAGCACTGGTGGAAAATATATGCAATTGTCATATTTCAGTAAAAGTAAAGATACCTTGATAGAAAATGACTCAAGTAAAAGTCACCCAGTAAAATCAAAAGCATTTGGTTTTAAATATACTTAAGTATCAAAAGTAAATGTAATGGCTAAAATGTACATAAGTATTGAAAGTGAACGTATAAATCATTTCAAATTCCATTTATTAAACAAACCAGATGGCACCATTTTTGTGTTTTTTTTTTTAAATGTACGGATAACCAGGGGCACACTCCAACATTAATTTACAAAATAAGCATGCGTTTAGACAGTCCGCCAGAATTGAGCAATTTCCTGTCATGCTAGCGATTCAAAATGCAACGAGTACTTTGACTGTCACGGAAAATCTATGGAGTAAAACGTACATTTTTTTTTTTTTTTAGTAATGTAGTAAAAGTAGTCAAATATAAATAGTAAAGTACAGACACCCCCCAAAATGACTTAAGTACTTTACGCCACTGTTCATCAGAAACTAACTTCACCTGGGAGTTTAGTCCCCTCGGATAAATAAAAGCTACACCATGAGAGCGTTCCAAGTGTTTGCAGACGGGAGGGTATGTTATTGAAGAGTCTGAATGTAAAATGTTGCAACTGCGGTGGGCATCATATTCCCGACTTCCATGAGTGCCCTGTTAGGGTGAAAGAGGTTGAGGTGTCAAGGGTCAGGGCTGTCCAGCAGATCTTCTATGTGGAGCTGGGGAGAGTCTAATGGGCCAGTGGAAATGGCAGTGGATGCACAACATTTACAACAGTAAATGTTCCTCGTCAGTCAAGAGATCTGGATACAGTCATTGTGTAGGTGGATTTTGTAACACTTATTGACACATGTATTCATTGTATTGTTCAAGTGTCCAATGAATCATTGTCTGTGGCTGAAAAGTATTAGGGGCATCAATATTTCATGGCAGAAGCACGGGCAAGGATACTGTCGTTGGGAGATGGCACGACCTCCCAGGCTCTTTTCTGAGCCTGTGTAGGGACCTGATTAGAATGTTTGATTTGAACAGAAAAGCAGGTTGATTTCGAAGTAGAATTTTTTTGTCGTTTGACTTATCCACCCATACAGTAGGTGGCGGCATGCACTTCAAATTGTTGCGAAAGCCATTAAACCAGAGAGGAAGAATAAAAAACGAATTCGTCAGTATAAACGGAAGTTAACATTGACCCAAGAACAATCTTACATTTAGCCTTTTTATTGTTATTTAGACGTTTATTAACACCCTTGAACTCAATATGAATCCCTCGACTGCACAGCATCAATTATTTACACCTGGTAGTCTTTAATTCGCGTTGTCGACAGGACGATATGTTTTCTAGCTAGCTACCTGCTAACGTTAGCTAACAATGGCTAACTGTATGGTTTTTCACACTCAAATAGCCTCCATTATGGAGGTTCTAGCGAATGCAGCTGTAGCAGAGATCTGTAAAATCGTGGACGACGACTATGCAGTGGTTCGTTTGGAAATAACTCAAAGCCATAAAGAAAACAGGGGATTGCGGAGGAAACTACAGCTGCTGGAATTGAAGATGGCACGGGAGCGCGCAGAGAAGACAGCGCGGGAGCGCGTCCTCGCCAGTCGTCCCAGTAGTGTGAAACTCCTCGACCGATATAGGGGATTGGCAAGAGGTACATTTTGGCCGAGGCTGTCGCCCCGTTCCTCTCTGCGCATGTGTTCAGATGTGTGACCCAGAATTGGATTTTGTTTAGTGTTTGGATAGTATGCAATATTTACCCTGTTTACCTAGCCATCTTGCAATTTTTTTTTGTTTTTTTTACAAAATATAATTCTATATAATATTGTAACCAGATTCTTGATTTACTGAATGTCGTGTTGTCAAACTCAATTAAAATAATATGCATGGAACAATCAATAGTTATAGAAGTTACAAGAAGTGTCACCTTCCATCCTAGACAGTTTCAATAGTGTACAATTGAGCATTGACAGTACCTAATTTAACCACTCATTTCCCCCAATCACGCTTTCAGGCGAAGGACATCTCACTCGAGGCCACAGGAGCTTTGCGAAGCCAGCAGGACATAACACGTTTAGAGATGACCAACCAATCACTGTTGATGAGGGGAGTGGAACCTCAACCCAGCATGTTATCGTGATAGAGGTTAGTGTCACAGTGTAACATAAGAAATTACAGGCCGTTTATTTCAGAAAGGCTCCCCTCGGCTATTAATTTGCTTACATGTACATTCTTATATCTAACATATGGGAACTTGTGAAACTTAGATATTGTTATCCAATTAAACAAATTTACTGGTAATAATAACCTCTCCTTGTGTCAGTCTGCAGAGGCTGCAGTCACTGGGGTCAAGCTGGAGAGGTCTGAAGGAGAGGAGGACCCACGGCACAGCAGAGACATCCAGACTGGAGCGTCCCATGTAGCCACGGAGGACCTCACCGCCACCGCGCCCAGGACCCGACGCAGCATCACGGAGGTCAGTGGAACTCCAAACGCAGTCCTCAAGTCAGAGACGGACACATAGACTTTAATTGTAACACAAATCATTTTACACACAGGATCTGACCACAGGTCAGACCCAGAGGGGCTGGGGCGACTGGGCTGTCCTATTCTCAGCTCAGATTATTTACTTTACGATAACCTGAGCTCGAGGACAGTTTAAGATAATTCCCATCGAGACTCAGGTGATGCTTTAGAGGCTGGCAGTGATCTGTCTTGTTCTTACACTACAGAGATGGACTCTGGCAACATATAGAGACACAGACTGATCTGTCTAGAGGAGACTGGAACCGCTACAGTAGTAGTGTGTACTATGAAGGGTGCCTAGATAAGAGGTTATAGTCATTGATGAAGTGACTGAAAGTGGAGAGTGATGCACCTCCCACATGGAATGTGGATGAGACTCACTTAGGAGAAGGACACTCACAAGGCAGAGATTTCTTAGAGTACAGGGAAAGCTTAGAGACAAATCCAAATGTCACGACCCACTCCCCTTTACAAACATTCAGGGATCGAGACCCAGTGTCCACGTTGATGGGGCCTTCCAATTCACATGGCCGCCATGTCCTTTTTGATGAGCTATTGAACTCAAACAACAGGGTTAGAGCCCAGGCTCAGGGAGGGGGAGCAACATCAGGCAGTAGTAAAGAGAAACGGTTCCTCTGCATGTTCTGTAACAAAGGCTTCAGCTGCCTCCAGAACGTAAAGACCCACCAGAGGGTTCACACGGGTGAAACCCTTCAGCTGTACCCAGTGTCATATGTCCTTCAGCCAGGCCTGCAACCTGAAGAGGCACCAGAGGGTCCACACAGGGGAGAAACCCTTCAGCTCTACCAAGTGTCAGATGAGGTTCACCCACTAGAACAAGCTAAAGATGCATCTGAAGGTCCACACAGGAAAAAGGCTGTTTGCCTGTTTGCACTGCAGGAATAGGTTCTCAGAGAAGAGATACCTCAGGATACACAGGCAGAAAAAACATTCCACTCTATAACATAGAAAGTAACCATTCCACTCCATAGCTTCTGACGTTTAGTTCAAATCCTGCATTAAAGATTAATTTTAATTTTCAGCAGAAAATATCCACAGGTGCATTTCGAATAGTGAGATGAACATATTTCAGTGAATATTCCTGGGTAGAATATTGCATCCAGACACTGTGAGATATATATATATATATATATAAAAGCCTAAAAAGTCTGTTACATATTGTGTTTGTACTGTGTAGGCTATATGATGTTCATACAGATTGAGACATATTTTAAATGTACATTTTAGTCATTTAGCAGGCACTCTTATCCACAGTGAATTACACAGTGAATTACAGTTAATGCATTCATTAATATTTAGCTGGGCTAAACAACCACGTAACACAGTCGTAGCAAGTACATTTCCTTAAAGTACTTACCAGCAAAGTCAGTGCTATTAGGAAGACCCATTCCTTTTTGGAAGGGACTCTGCTGTTCTAGCTTCAGGGGGAAGCTGGTTCCATCATTGGGGTGTCAGGACAGAGAAGAGCTTTGACTGGTCTGAGCAAGAGCTGACCACTCGTAAGGGTGGGGCGGTAAAGAAACCAGAGGTGGCAGAATGGAGTGCTTGGATTGGGGTGTAGGATTTGAGCATAGCCTGAAGGTAGGGAGGGGCAGTTCACTTTGCTGCTCTGTAGGCAACCATCATGGTCTTGTAGTGGATGCGAACTTCGACTGGAAGCCAGTGAAGTGTGCCGAGGAGTGGGGTGACATGGGAGAACTTGGCGGACTGCAGCGTTCTAGATAAGTTTCAGGGGTTTGATGTCACAGGAGGGGAGCCCATCCAACAGAGAGCTTCAGAAGTCTAGACGGGAAATGACAACTGCGTGGATTAAGGCCTGCTCCGCTTCTTGTGTGAGTAAGGGTCGTACTCTACGGATGTTGTAGAGCATGAACCTTGGAGCGGGGTAGGCCTTCCCCGGGAGGAAGAGCTGTTGTCAAGGTTGAGCTTGAGGTGGTGGGCAGACATCCAAGCTGAGATGTCTGCCAGGTACTCAGAGATACGTGTGTATGTGTGGTTTTCATATGGTGTTTTCATATGGTGTATTTAACAATTGTTAATATTTAATAAACAGACTTTTCTTGAGACTCTCTTTAGTATATATCACATCTGATCTCACCCTATTCTACATACACCCAAGAGCACTTTAACTAATATGCACTAAATATACCTACACACCCCAGACACTAACAAACACCTACTTACTGTACATGTCAAAATTGTTTAGTCAGGGTTTGTCTGACTTGATTTATGATAACTGACTTACAGTGGGGCAAAAAAGTATTTAGTCAGCCACCAATTGTGCAAGTTCTCCCACTTGATGAGAGAGGCCTGTAATTTTAATCATAGGTACACTTCAACTATGACAGACAAAATGAGAAGAAAAAAAATCCAGAAAATCACTTTGTAGGATTTTTAATTAATTTATTTGCAAATTATGTTGGAAAATAAGTATTTGGTCACCTACAAACAAGCAAGATTTCTGGATCTCACAAACCTGTAACTTCTTCTTTAAGAGGCTCCTCTGTCCTCCACTCGTTACCTGGATTAATGGCACCTGTTTGAACTTGTTATCAGTATAAAAGACACCTGTCCACAACCTCACAGTCACACTCCAAACTCCACTATGGTCAAGACCAAAGAGCTGTCAAAGGACACCAGAAACCAAAATTGTAGACCTGCACCAGGCTGGGAAGACTGAATCTGCAATGGGTAAGCAGCTTGGTTTGAAGAAATCAACTGTGGGAGCAATTATTAGGAAATGGAAGACATACAAACCACTGATAATCTCCCTCGATCTAGGGCTCCACGCAAGATAGCAACCCGTGGGGTCAAAATGATCACAAGAACGGTGAGCAAAAATCCCAGAACCACACTGGGGGACCCAGTGAATGCAGAGAGCTGGGACCAAAGTAACAAAGCCTACCATCAGTAACACACTACGCCACCAGGGACTCAAATCCTGCAGTGCCAGACGTGTCCCCCTGCTTAAGCCAGTACATGTCCAGGCCCGTCTGAAGTTTGCTAGAGAGCATTTGGATGATCCAGAATAAGATTGGGAGAATGTCATATGGTCAGATGAAACCAAAATATAACTTTTTGGTAAAAACTCAACACGTCGTGTTTGGAGGACAAAGAATGCTGAGTTGCATCCAAAGAACACCATACCTACTGTGAAGCATGATGTTTCCACACCCATGCTTTGGGGCTGTTTTTCTGCAAAGGGACCAGGACGACTGATCCGTGTAAAGGGAAGAATGAATGGGGCCATGTATCGTGAGATTTTGAGTGAAAACCTCCTTCCATCAGCAAGGGCATTGAAGATGAAACATGGCTGGGTCTTTCAACATGACAATGATCCCAAACACACCGCCCGGCAACGGAGTGGCTTCGTAAGAAGCATTTCAAGGTCCTGGAGCGGCCTAGCTAGTCTCCAGATCTCAACCCCATAGAAAATCTTTGGAGGGAGTTGAAAGTCCGTGTTGCCCAGCAATAGCCCCAAAACATTACTGCTCTAGAGATCTGCATGGAGGAATGGGCCAAAATACCATCAAAGGTGTGTGAACCTTGTGAAGACTTACAGAAAACGTTTGACCTCTGTCATTGCCAACAAAGGGTATATAACAAAGTATTGAGAAACTTTTGTTATTGACCAAATATTTATTTTCCACCATAATTTGCAAATAAATTCATTAAAAATCTTACAATGTGATTTTCTGGGGGAAAAAATGGGGCTGGGTAAACACTCCTGAGCCATACTTGTGAACATTAGAAACCGTTTAAATGTAAACAGTTACTCTTTCTGTGTGTTAGCCAATTAAACTAATTGATTTACTTGCACGTGATAGTAGGTTATTGTTTATTTATTTAACTAGGCAAGTCCATTAAGAACAAATTCTTAATTTTACAATGACTGTCTACCCCGGCCAAACCCTCCCCTAACCTGCCCTACGGGACTCCCGATCACTGCCGGTTGTGATACCGGGATCGGGCCTGTAGTGATGCCTCTAGCACTGAGATGCAGTGCCTTAGACCACTGCGCAACTCGGGAGACAAATTGTAGCTGGTCCCATCAGATAACCTTCAACACGTTAGTCCGATGCGAACCTCACCAGATGACAGTGATTATTTCCTGGAACAAGTTCTGCATCAGCCAATTATAAATGTTGACGTAGATTGAGGTGAACAAACACTAGCATAAGAGCGACCTTAAAGTCAAACACTCATTATTTTCCTACAGATGGCAGTATTGCAGTAACGGTGTTAGTTATTTTTTTTAAGTTGATCACGATTCCGGACTCAAACCCACGTTGGCGAGCATCCACACTAGAGGAAAGTTTATTGTTTATCTTCTAAAGCAGGCCAGGTCCTAGCTTTTGGGGGATTTGGTTGGGGGGCCCACCACCCCACGGCAAATCATTTTGGCCCTTTGACGGCAGAGAGAATTTCAGTTTTGAAGTTGCTGTAATTCTACACATTTTGCCATGGGGTTCAGGCCGTTTATACCTTGGACCGGCCCTGTTCTACAATACACCTGTCAATCAACTAATCAACGCATCCTACTGCACGCTGTAGGCCTATTCATAAGGTGGGAACACAAGACCATTCACTGCTTTCAGGGTGTGTTCATAGTCATAGAGACAACTGAAAGTAAGAAGCTAGATATTAGGCTTACACTAATTGTGTGAAGAGGAAGTGCAGGCGAAACCCTGTAAATTAAGATTACCAATACATTTTATGAGTAGGTTCTTCCTGTTGCTGACCGACACACAGGCTACTGGCACTGCTACATAAATCATCGTTGCTACTATAGGCTATATTACATAGAATTGAAGGCTTACATTTACAATGTTTTAGGTGCATTTTTATAGTCTACTTTTTCACATATGCTATGCTACGTTATTTGAGTCGAGGGCCCACAGTGGAGTGCTTTTTCCGTAAATGCAATCCTTGCCCCAAGGGGGATTCGAACTCGCAGCCATCGTACCTTGCCGTCTCTGGGCTTACTGTCTTAGTGGATTACACCACCAATTAGTGATGGCAGTAAGGGTCAATTACAACTATTTGACAAGACCACGAGCATCTTCAACCTTTTTTAAAACGATGAATGAATATTAACTTACATGTTGTACAACCTACATCTTTATTGCTGAACATTGTCTAACATTAGTACTAACAGCAAGTAGCCTTGTCAAGGATGCATCAATGCAAGATTGGCATATGTTGTTACAGACCAACGAAACAAAAGGCAACCTTGAATTTGTTTGTTTAAAATATCCCTTGTGTCCAGGGTTGACCTATTTTAAGAAATACAATTTGTTGGTGGATATAAAGTCTAAGATCTTTGATAGGCTGATGTGGAATTTTGTTCCAGGAAATAATCAGTCATCTGGTGAGGTTAGCAAAGGGCTAACGTGTACCAGGTTATCTGATGGGACCAGCTACAATGCAGCGTTCTATCACGTGCAAGTAAATTGGCAATTTTAACTGGCTGATGCACTTTTTGTGACAGAGCAACTGTTTGAATTTAATGTTAGTTTCTAATGTTCACAAGTATGGCTCATCCATCATTAAAGTGTGTGTTTATCTGTGTGTACGTACCTGAGGGAGTGTATGTTTGTGTAATCTGTATCACCTGTCTTTTCCAGGAGGAGGAGGGTCCAGAGGTGCTGCTGGTGAAGGAGGAGGGGTGTGAGGAGGGTCTGGGGAATCCAGAGGGGACCATGGTCATGGAGGACAACCAGACTACACCTCCTCCTGAACCCACAGAGGAGCCAGCTGAGCAGCACAGGACCACACACAGTCTCACTGAGGTGAGCCCACTAAACTACTGTCTGAATGGTATTAGTTCGGGGCCTGTATCCACAAAGCCTCTGAGTAGGAGTGCTGATCTAGGATCAGTTTAGCCTTTTAGATCATAATGAATAAGATCATATGGAAAGATCTTAGATCAGCACTCCTACTCTGAGACTCTTTGTGGATACGGGCCGAGGTCTTCATACATATTGTCTTAAGTGTGGGACCATGCCTTTGAATTATCAAACCATTAAAGAGTGACAAGTAATCAAATCAACTAACATGTTTGTATAGTACTCATAGCAATCCCTCATTATCCAATCAGAAGATGCTCCATAGCAGGGTGCTCATATCAGATTTCTTGATCCAACATCCTCTCACTCTGTATCTCTTACAGTCAGTAGACATGGAGGATGGGAAGCCTGATCTGCTACTAGTCAAAGAGGAGACAATAGAAGACGGACCAGAGAGCATTGATCTGCTGAGTGGACTAAAGATGGGGGAGCAAGGTAAGGGAGAAATACATATAGCCTCCATACAGTAATAGATGTTCAATAGGAATAGTGATGCGCCTGGATTTTTTATTTTTCTTCATTCATTAAATCAAATCAATATAACTGTAACGTATGAACTTGACTAAAAAAAAACTCCATATGTAGAGTTCTCTGCCATGTTCGTAAAGTCGAACCTCTTCCTGCAGGTGGTTGGCTGGAGGTTAACAGAGGAGACTGGGCGGCCATCTTGGATTCCCAGAACCAGACTGGTGCAGCCAAGGGCCCAGGGGACAATGTCACTGAGCAGGACAGGACTAGAGGCAACATAGTGGAGGTCAGTGGATGGGACAGCGTCCTCAACTCTGGGCTAGGGAACAACACTGTTAAGCACAACCAGAAACAGACAGTCGAATACAAAACAACAACCAAACTTAGTCTCCATGACAGCAGACTGGCTGAGACCAGGGCAAGGTGTAGATTTGGTATGTGGCGAGAGAGAACAGACACAGACTCGGCTAGCGATGCTCCATCCTGCTCCTATAGTTGTGATTCAGAGAGACTGATGGCGCCTCAGGTTAACCCCCTAACAGATGCTGTCTTCAGCCTGCCTTCTATAGGATCTATCAACTGGAACATGGACCCTGCAACAACACAGATGCTCCCTGGCCTTCATCCTCCTCACACTCTCATAATGTTAAACCAAACCACAGACAATGCCAGTTCCTCAACACTAAATGGCTACACAAGCCCATTGACAAATGACAGTAGTAGTAATGCTATGAGCAGATCCAGTAGTAAAGAGAAGCGCTTCCCGTGTTCATTCTGTGGGAAAGCCTTCAGTTTCCCTAAACAGGTGGAGATCCACCAGAGGATGCACACAGGGGAGAAACCCTTTGGCTGCCACCTTTGCCGGGCTAGTTTCTCCCATTCGTCCAACCTGAAGAGGCACCAGAGAGTCCACACAGGGGAGAAACCCTACAGCTGTCCCCAGTGTGAGAAGAGGTTCTCACGCCAGCACGATCTCAAGATGCACCTGAAGGTCCACACTTGAGAGAGTCCGTTCAACTGCACGCACTGCGGAAAAAGGTTCTCAGAGAGGAGCAACCTCAGGATACACCAGCAGAAAATGCACATGACCCATGAATAGTGTATACCCACTGGGTACACCACGTCATTTCAACATATAGAACTGGTTAATATTTGGTAGATACATTGATCAATGAGATTCCAATCTATTTTCACCTACTCAAAATGACAGCTAATAGTTTGTTGAATTCCCAATGTGTTATCACAGATTTCAACCATCAAAAATTAAACCAAATTCCAATGGAAAAATCTGTCAGATTTTTTGGTTTAGTTGTCACTTGTGTTATCACTGAGCTTTCCCACCATAGGAATACAATGTCAGATATTGTTATTTATATACAACTTAATGTGTTATGACTGTGATTGATCTAATAGCACTACCAAATTACCACTATTTTTGGACAACTTAAGATGTTGTCTACCGCTGTCTGATAAGTGGTGGAAAATGTTGTATTATTGAGTCAGTACACATACCCCCCCGCAGCTCACCATTTAAAGCTAGTTAAGGAGGAAAATTATGCCTTTGCAGCCTGAATGGGGGACGCTTTATGTACGAGCCGGTTCACAGGGGAAACAAGTTTATTACCGGGAATGCACATCAATCCTAGACAATAGTGCAGATCTAGCGGCCACTATAGACTGGCTGTCTTGTAGTGGTGCACTATAGTGGTGCAATTGCCATCATACTTGAGACACTGGCGATCTCATAAAACAACTATCTTAACTTGAAATTGGTGCTGACTATTCGTATATCTCTCTTAGCAACCTAGATGTTGTTTCAGCAATAAGGCATGAGAGCCCGGGAATTATCGTGTGATAATTCCCAACTAAGGGCTGTTCTTATGCCCAAGGTAAAGCGAAGGGCTGGGGAAACAGCCCTTAGGAGGGAGTTATCACACAATAATTCCCAGGTTCTCATGCCTTATTTCTTTCATAAAACATTTGTCAACATATACATACAGTTGAAGTTGGTAGTTTATATACACTTAGGTTGGAGTCATTAAACCTTGTTTTTCAACTACTCCACAAATGTCTTGTTAACAAACTATAGTTTTGGCAAGTCGGATAGGACATCTACTTTGTGCATGACAAAGTAATTTTTCCAACAATTGTTTACAGACAGATTATTTCACTTACAATGAATTATATCACAATTCCAGTGGGTCAGAAGTTTACATACACTAAGTTGACTGTGCCTTTAAACAGCTTGGAAAATTCCAGAAAATGTCATGGCTTTAGAAGCTTCTGATAGGCTAATTGACATCATTTGAGTCGTCAATTGGAGGTGTACCTGTGGATGTATTTCAAGGCCTACCTTCAAACTCAGTGCCTCTTTGCTTGACATCATGGGAAAATCAAAAGAAATCAGCCAAGACCTCGGAAAAAAATGTGGAGACCTCCACAAGTCTGGTTCATCCTTGGGAGATCAGCAAGGAAGAAGCCACTGCTCCAAAATTACCATAAAAAAAACCAGACTACGGTTTGCAACTGCACATGGGGATAAAGATTGTAATTTTGGGAGAAATGTCCTCCGGTCAAAAAAATAGAACTGTTTGGCCATAATGACCATCGTTATGTTTGGAGGAAAAAGGGGGAGGCTTGCAGGCCGAAGAACACCATCCCAACTGTGAAGCATGGGGGTGGCAGAATCATGCTGTGGGGCTGCTTTGCTGCAGGAGGGACTGGTGCACTTCACAAAATAGATGGCATGATGAGGCAGGAAAAGTATGGATATATTGAAGTAACATCAAGACATCAGTCAGGAAGTTAAAGCTTGGTCGCAAATAGGTCTTCCAAATGGACAACGACCCCAATCATACTACCAAAGTTGATTCAAAATGGCTTAAGGACAACAAAGTCAAGGTATTAGAGTGGCCATCACAAAGCCCTGACATCAATCCTATAGAAAATTTGTGGGCAGAACTGAAAAAGCGTGTGTGAGCAAGGAGGCCTACAAACCTGACCCAATTACACCAGCTCTGTCAGGAGGAATGGGCTAAAATTCACCCAACTTATTGTGGGAAGCTTATGGAAGGCTACCCAAAACATTTGACCCAAGTTAAACAATTTAAAGGCAATGCTACCGAATACTAATTGAGTGTATGGGAATTTCTGACCCACTGGGAATGTGATGAAAGAAATAAAAGCTGAAATAAATCACTCTACTATTATTCTGACATTTCACATTCTTAAAATAAAGTGGTGATCGTAACTGACTAAGACAGGGAATTTCTACTAGTAATAGTCAATCATGAATATCAAGCTAAGTAGGGCTGAGCTTGTAGATAGATCAACTCTCTAGTAGTAGGTGCTGCCCAGACTATTGTTTAAAAATGTTTTTTTTATAGTGGATATTACGTTGAAGATGTCTTTGTTTCAAAGGTAAAAATAAAAACAATTATACATTCACGACTTGTTTCAAATCCAATGTATTTTCCACGTAGATTCCATGTCACAATACTTTGACAAATTATGTTGAAACAACGTTGAATTAACCAGTTTGTGCCCAGTGGGTAGTGATGTGTAATATAGTACTAGTTAGTTTCTTGTAGTTCATTCTGTTGGTGTTGGACGTAGCTGGGAACTGGATGAACAGAGGAAAGAATGAGTATATTGAGGCAGAGTAGATGTGATGTCTGTCACTTTTCATCACTTTAGCATTTTTACACATTTTGTCCCATTTTAGGTGTTTTAGACAATCATAGTGCCTTAATTCATGTTTATTTGACATGAAGCTGTGTGTAATGTTGAACCTTTTCCAAAGTATTCTCAAATTAATTTGATCAAAGCGAGGTTACCATAGTGAGAAGTTATTCTACTTGTCATGTATCGTTTTATGCAATCATAAAAATGATTCTAATGCCATTTTGTTTAAAAGAAATACTAAATTGACTCTGCTGACTAACTTGGTTATTTTGTATCATTTGCAGACTGTTTGGACTTATGTCTGTCTGTCTCTGTATATTACTCAGCAAAAAAATAAACGTCCCTTTTCAGGACCCTGTCTTTCAAAGATAATTCATAAAAATCCAAATAACTTCACAGATCTTCATTGTAAAGGGTTTAAACACTGTTTCCCATGCTTGTTCAATGAACCATAAACAATTAATGAACCTGCACCTGTGGAACAGTCGTTAAGACACTAACAGCTTACAGACGGTAGACAATTAAGGTCACAGTTCTGAAAACTTAGGACACTAAAGAGGCCTTCCTACTGACTCTGAAAAACACAAAAAGAAAGATGCCCAGGGTCCCTGCTCATCTACGTGAATGTGCCTTAGGCATGAGGATTGCAGATGTGGCCTGGGTAATAAATTGTAATGTCCGTATTGTGAGACGCCTAAGACAGCACTACAGGGAGACCGGATGGACAGCTGATCGCCCTCGCAGACCACGTGTAACAACACCTGCACAGGATCAGCACATCCAAATATCACACCTGCGGGACAGGTACAGGATGGCAACAACAACTGCCCGAGTTACACCGGGAACGCACAATCTCTCCATCAGTGCTCAGACTGTCCGCAATAGGCTGAGCGAGGCTGGACTGAGGCAGGTAAGGCAGGTCCTCACCAGCCCTCACCGGTAACAACGCCGCCTATGGGCACAAACCCACCGTAGCTGGACCTGACAGGACTGGCAAAAAGTGCTCTTTTTCAGATTCGCGTTTATCGTTGAAGGAATGAGCGTTACACCGAGGCCTGTACTCTGGAGCGGGAGCGATTTGGAGGGAGGGTCCATCATGGTCTGGGGCGGTGTGTCACAGCATCATCGGACTGAGCTTGTTGTCATTGCAGGCAATCTCAACGCTGTACGTTACAGGGAAGACATCCTCCTCCCTCGTGGTACCCTTCCTGCGAGCTTATCCTGACATGACCCTCCAGCATGACAATGCCACCAGCCATACTGCTCGTTCTGTGCGTGATTTCCTACAAGACAGGAATGTCAGTGTTCTGCCATGGCCAGCAAAGAGCCCGGATCTCAATCCCATTGAGCATGTCTCGGACCTGTCTTGGATCAGAGGGTGAGGGCTAGGGCCATTTCCCCCCCCTAGAAATGTCTGGGAACTTGCAGATGCCTTGGTGGAAGAGTGGGGTAACATCTCACAGCAAGAACAGGCAAATCTGGTGCAGTCCATGAGGAGATGCACTGCAGTACTTAATGTAGCTGGTGGCCAGACCAGATACTGACTTTTACTTTTTATTTTGACCCCCCCTTTGTTCAGGGACACAATATTCCATTTGTTAGTCACATGTTTGTGGAACTTGTTCAGTTTATGTCTGTTAAATCTTATGTTCATACAAATATTTACACATGTTAAGTTTGCTGACAATAAACACAGTTGACCGTGAGAGGACGTTTCTTTTTTTGCTGAGTTATTTATATAATAAACTCCCAATAGCTCCATATTGTTAGGTTCTTAAATCACAGTGTTAGAGATGGGCTTGACTGTGGTTAACATTTTGTATCTTGCCATGTTTGTGTGGACAGGAAAGAGTTTCTTGTATAAACCTTTTTATATGCTCTTCTGAACCATCTTTGTTTACAGTCTCCAGTTCACGAGGACCTACTGATATCTGATGTTACTGGCAGGAGAGACTGGACCTATGAAGGGACTGGTCACAAACCCTGGCACCAGATCAGGACCATGGATCAGGAACCGTTGCTCTTCCTTTCCGAGTCAGAACCCAACCGCGAGGGACAGAGACTCCACTACGTAGAACACAAGCAGTGGACAGGTGGTCTAAGCCACCCCAGTCCTGCTGGTCATCAGAGAGACGGAGCTGATAGAGAGAGACCCTCCTGTTCCTATGATACAGTATCCATGATGAACAGAGCAGGTCACCCTGGGCCTTCACAGAGAGTGGTGGGAGACCCCCTTGGTGGTAGTCTATCAGCAAATCTGTCTTCTCCTTCAGGGTCTCATCTAATGCCTAGTGACTGGGTTCATAGGAGACCTGGGTCTAGCCTTCCTCAGTTACCTCATGGTTACCCCACAAATACAGACAGGGTCACGATGGGCGTTCACCACGAGAGGTTCCTAGCCTATAACACAGCACACAATACCAACAACACACAAACAATGACTAGAGGTCAAGGAGGGAGCTCAAAGACTAACCACCTGAGTGTGGTGGATCCTGCTTCTACCTCCTCTGGTGTCAATGCGTCACAATGTGGGAAGTCGAGCATTACGACTGACTCCGACAAGCCGTACGCCTGCCCCACATGTGGAAAACGCTTCGCTCATGCGTACTATGTGAAGACTCATCAAACCGTTCACACCAAGGACAAGCCCTTCAAGTGCAAACTATGTTACAAGAGCTTCTCCTTCCTGACTAGCCTTATCAGACACAGGAGTGTCCACAACGGGGAGAAATTGTAGCAGTTGAGATGTACGCAGGGGATATCCGGGAACTATTCTTTAGCTAAAATATTATAGTTCTCATTTGAAGTGTATTGGGGTAATTAACCACATACCCCTGATTAATCCTTTGTTAACTTGTCATTTGAAACAGGCTTGTGTAAATCTGTTTTTAGAGAGACTGTAAACCTAGGCTATTTCAAGCACAACTGAATAGTTACCTTACTTAGTAGACGTAATAAAGTCATTATTTTCAACTCTATTCTTGCTAACACACTTATTTCTAAAGTCTGGTCTTACCTTGAAATATAGTGATCATGAATAGGAGATTGGATGTATAACGTAATAAGCAGTACCGTATTTCAAAAAACAGCGCGCATAACTTTTTCAATTAACCACACCCTTTGCACTATGACGCCAACCCATAAGATCCTTTTACTTCAGTGTAAACGGACGTGAACAGTGACCAAGAACATTTTCCACGAAAGCGTTTTTGTTGTTATTTAGACGCTTATTACCAACCTGGAACTCAAAATATGACTAATTTAACTACACATCATTACATTAGTTACCTCAGGTAGTGTCTAATTCGCGCTGGAGACAGGACTTGGTTGATAGCTAGCAAGCGTTACCTAAAACTGCTAACAATGGCTAACTGTATGATTTTTCACACTCAAATCGCCTCCATCATGGAGGTACTAGCAAATGCAGCCGTGGCAGATATCTGTAAACTCGTAGACGACGACTATGCAGTGTTTCGTTTGGAAATAACTCAAAGCCAGAAAGAAAACAGGGGATTGCGGAGGAAACTACAGCTACTGGAACTGAAGATGGCGCGGGAGCGCGTCCTCGCTAGTCGTCACAGTAGTGTCAAGATCCTCGACCGATATAGAGGAGTGGCAAGAGGTACATTTTGAGGTTGCAGAGGCTGTCGCCCCGTTCCTCTCTGCGCATGTGTTCAGATGTGTGAACCAGAATTGGATCTTGGTCAGTGTTTGGATAGTATGCAATACTTACCCTGTTTACCTAGCCATCTTGCAACAACAACAAAAATAGTTTGGGACCAGGCTTCTTGCACTAGGACAAAATATTATATTCTAACCAGATTCTGGATTTACTACGTGTCCTGTTGTCAAACTCAATTAAAATAACATGATATATGGAACAATAAATAGTATATCAAGAAGTTATAAGAAGTGTTGCCTTACATCCTAGACAGTTTCAATAGTGTACAATATAGCATTGAGCATTGACAGTACCTAATTTAAGCACCTCTTTTCCCCCAATCACTCTCTTAGATGGAGGACATCTCACTCGAGGCCACAGGAGCTTTGTGAAGCAAGCGGCACATAATGCGTGTAGAGATGACCAACCAATTACTGTTGATGAGGGGAGTGGAACCTCAACCCAGCATGTTATCGTGATCGAGGTTACTGTCTTAGTGTAACATTAGAATTTACAGTACATCAAATGGCTCCCCTTGGCTATTAATTTGCTTACGTGTTCACCCTTACATATCTAACATATTGTGAAACTTCCCTGACATTGTTATCCAATTAAACTAATTAACTGGTAATAACCTCCTCTCTTCTTGTGTCAGTCTGCAGATGCAGAGTCTGCTGGTCCTGGGGTCAAGCTGGAAAGGTCTGAAGGAGAGGAGGACCCACGGAACAGCAGAGACATCCAGACTGGAGCGTCCCATGTAGCCACGGAGGACCTCACCGCCACCGCGCCCAGGACCCGATGCAGAATCACGGAGGTCAGTGGAACGCCGAACGCCGTCCTCAAGTCAGAGACGGACACAGAGACTTTAACTGAAACACAAAGACTTTTACACACAGGATCTGACCACAGGTCAGACCCAGAGGGGCTGGGGCGACTGGGCTGTCCTCCTGTTCCCAGCTCAGATTATTTACTTTACGATAACCTGAGCTCGAGGGTGGTTCAAGTTAATTCCCATCGAGGCTTGGGTGACGTGTTAGAGGCTGGCAGTGATCTGTCTTGTTCTTACACTACAGAGATGGACCCTGGCAACATATCATTGGGTTTAGAGAGACAAACTGATCTGTCTAGAGGGGACTGGAACCTGTACAGTAGTAGTGCATACTCTGAAGGGTGCCTAGATAAGAAAGGGGAGGTTATAGTCTTAGATGAGGTGACTGTAAAAGTGGAGGGCGATGTTCCTCTGACATGGAATGTAGACGAGACTCCCTCAGGAGAAGGACACTCACAAGGTAGAGATTTCTTAGATTATAGGGAAAGCTTAGAGACAAATCCAAATGTCACAACCGACTCCCCTTTACACACACTCAGGGATCGAGACCCAGTGTCCACGTTGATGGGGCCTTCCAATTCACACGGCCGTGTCCTTTTTGATCAGGTATTGAACTCAAACAACAGATCTAGAGCCCAGGCTCAGGGAGAGGGAGCAACATCAAGCAGTAGTAAAGAGAAACGATTCCTCTGCATGTTCTGTAACAAAGGCTTCAGCTGCATCCAGAAGGTGGAAATCCACCAGAGGGTCCACACAGGAGAGAAACCCTTCAGCTGTACACAGTGTCACATGCGCTTCACCCAGGCTGGTGACTTAAAGAGGCACCAGAGGGTCCACACAGGGGAGAAACCCTTCAGCTGTACCCAGTGTCAGATGCGCTTCTCCCACTCGTCTAGCCTGAAGAGGCACCAGAGGGTCCACACAAGGGAAAACCCTAAAGGTACCCCCAGTGTAAGAAGAGTTTCACCAACTAGAACAAGCTAAAGATGCATCTGAAGGTCCACACAGGAAAAAGTCTGTTCGCCTGTACGCACTGCAGGAAGAGGTTCTCAGAGAGGAGCTACCTCAGGATACACCAGCAGAGAAAACATTCCACTCTATAACATTGAAAGTAACCATTCCACTCAATAGCCTCTGATGTTTAGATCAAATCCTGCATTATAGACAAAGATTAATTTTCATTGTTAGCAGAAAATATCCACAGATGCATTTAGAATAGTGAGAGTAACATATTTCAGTGTTGAATATTCCTGGGTAGAATATTGCATCCAGACACTGTGAGATATATATATATATATATATAAAAGCCTAAAAAGTCTGTTACATATTGTGTTTGTACTGTGTAGGCTATATGATGTTCATACAGATTGAGACATATTTTAAATGTACATTTTAGTCATTTAGCAGGCACACTTATCCACAGTGAATTACAGTTAATGCATTCATTTTAAGAAAGCTGGGCTGAACAACCACGTAACACAGTCGTAGCAAGTACATTTCCTTAGAGTACTTACCAGCAAAGTCCGTGCTAGTAGGAAGACTCATTCCTTTTTGGAAGGGACTCTGCTGTTCTAGCTTCAGGGGGAAGCTGGTTCCATCATTGGGGTGTCAGGACAGAGAAGAGCTTTGACTGGTCTGAGCAAGAGCTGACCACTTGTAAGGGTGGGGCGGTAAAGAGACCAGAGGTGGCAGAATGGAGTGCTTGGATTGGGGTGTAGGATTTGAGCATAGCCTGAAGGTAGGGAGGGGCAGTTCACTTTGCTGCTCTGTAGGCAACCATCATGGTCTTGTAGTGGATGCGAATTTCGACTGGAAGCCAGTGAAGTGTGCCGAGGAGCGGGGTGACATGGGAAAACTTGGCGGACTGCAGCGTTCCAGATAAGTTTCAGGGGTTTGATGGCACAGGAGGGGAGCCCATCCAACAGCGAGCTTCAGAAGTCTAGACGGGAAATGACAACTGCGTGAGTCTTAGACAACTTGTGTGAGTAAGGGTCGTACTCTACGGATGTTGTAGAGCATGAACCTTGGAGCGGGGTAGGCCTTCGCCGGGAGGAAGAGTGAGCTTGAGGTGGTGGGCAGACATCCAAGCTGAGATACGTGTGTATGTGTGGTTTTCATATGGTGTATTTAACAATTGTTTGTTTAATAAACACAATGGGACTTTTCTAAGACTTTTATTGACTCGCTTTAGTATACATCACATCTGATCTCACTCTATTCTGCAGACACACAACAGCGCTTTATATGCATTATACACTTCAATATAAATACTGCACACTAACACCTACTGTTCAAGGTAGTTTAGTCATGTTTGTCTGACTTTTGACATGATAACTGACTTATATTTACCCACAACATCATATTTATGTCCACCATGATGGGTTTAAAAACAATCAAGTCCTTCTGAAACTACAGTATAAGACTCAAACATAGTGGGGCTGGGTAAACACTCCTGAGCCATACTTGTGAACATTAGAAACCGTTTAAATGTAAACAGTTACTCTGTTTCACTCATTAATTTACTTGCACGCAATAGTAGACTACATTGTAGCTGGTCCCATCAGATAACCTACACGTTAGTCCGATGTGAACCTCACCAGATGACAGTGATTATTTCCTGGAACAAGTTCTGCATTAGCCAATTATAAATGTTGACATAGATTGAGGAGAACAAACACGAGCCAAGGAGCGACCTTAAAGTCAAACGCTCATTATTCTCCTACAGATGGCAGTATTGCAGTAACAGTGTTAGTTATTTTTTTAAAGTTGATCAAACCCACATTGGCGAGCATCCACACTCGAGGAAAGTTTATCGTTTATCTCCTAAAGCAGGGCCGGTCCTAGCTTTTGGGGGCCCTAAGCGAGATTTGATTGGGGGGGGCCACCACCTCACAGCAAAACATTTTGGCCCTTTGACGGCAGAGAGAATTTCAGTTTTGAAGTTGCTGTAATTCTACACATTTTGCCATGGGGCTCAGGCCGCTTATGCCTTGGACCTGCCCTGTTCTACAATACACCTGTCAATCAACTGATCAACGCATCCTACTGCACGCTGTAGGCCTATTCATAAGGTGGTAACAAATCAAATGTATTTATATAGCCCTTCGTACATCAGCTGATATCTCAAAGTGCTGTACAGAAACCCAGCCTAAAACCCCAAACAGCAAGCAATGCAGGTGTTGAAGCACGTTGGCTAGGAAAAACTCCCTAGAAAGGCCAAAACCTAGGAAGAAACCTAGAGAGGAACCAGGCTATGAGGGGTGGCCAGTCCTCTTCTGGCTGTGCCGGGTGGAGATTACAACAGAACATGGCCGAGATGTTCATAAATGACCAGCATGTTCAAATAATAGGTCTGGGACAGGTAGCACGTCCAGTGAACAGGTCAGGATTCCATAGCAGCAGTCAAAACAGTTAACTGGAGCAGCAGCACGACCAGGTGGACTGGGGACAGCAAGGAGTCATCATGCCAGGTAGTCCTGAGGCATGGTCCTAGGGCTCATGTCCTCCGAGAGAAAGAAAGAAAGAATTAGAGAGAGCATACTTAAATTCACACAGGACACAGGATAAGACAGGAGAAGTACTCCAGATATAACGAACTGACCCTAGCCCCCCGACACATAAACTACTGCAGCATAAATACTGGAGGCTGAGACAGGAGGGGTCAGGAGACACTGTGGCCCCATCCGATGATACCCCCGGACAGGACCAAACAGGAAGGATATAACCCCACCCACTTTGCCAAAGCACAGCCCCCACACCACTAGAGGGATATCTTCAACCACCAACTTACCATCCTGAAACAAGGCAGAGTTTCCCCCACAAACATCTCCGCCACGGCACAACCCAAGGGGGGGCTCCAACCCAGACAGGAAGATCACATCAGTGACTCAACCCACTCAAGTGACGCACCCCTCCTAGGGACGGCATGAAAGAGCACCAGTAAGCCAGTGACTCAGCCCCTGTAATAGGGTTAGAGGCAGAGAATCCCAGTGGAAAGAGGGGAACCGGCCAGGCAGAGACAGCAAGGGTGGTTCGTTGCTCCCGAGTCTTTCCGTTCACCTTCACACTCCTGGGCCAGACTACACTCAATCATATGACCCACTGAAGAGATGATTCTTCAGTAAAGACTTAAAGGTTGAGACCGAGTTTGCGTCTCTCACATGGGTAGGCAGACCATTCCATAAAAATGGAGCTCTATAGGAGAAAGCCCTGCCTCCAGCTGTTTGCTTAGAAATTCTAGGGACAATTAGGAGGCCTGCGTCTTGTGACCGTAGTGTACGTGTAGGTATGTACGGCAGGACCAAATCAGAGAGATAGGTAGGAGCAAGCCCATGTAATGCTTTGTAGGTTAGCAGTAAAACCTTGAAATCAGCCCTTGCCTTGACAGGAAGCCAGTGTAGGGAGGCTAGCACAGGAGTAATATGATACATTTTTGGGGTTCTAGTCAGGATTCTAGCAGCCGTATTTACCACTAACTGAAGTTAGTACTAAATACTACTTTCCGGGTAGCCGGAAAGTAGAGCATTGCAGTAGTCTAACCTAGAAGTAACAAAAGCTTGAATTAATTTTTCTACATCATTTTTGGACAGAAAGTTTCTGATTTTTGCAATGTTACGTAGATGGAAAAAAGCTGTCCTTGAAACAGTCTTGATATGTTCGTCAAAAGAGAGATCAGGGTCCAGAGTAACGCCGAGGTTCTTCACAGTTTTATTTGAGACGAATGTACAACCATTAAGATTAATTGTCAGATTCATCAGAAGATCTCTTTGTTTCTTGGGACCTAGAACAAGCATCTCTGTTTTGTCCGAGTTTAAAAGTAGAAAGTTTGCAGCCATCCACTTCCTTATGTCTGAAACACAGGCTTCTAGCGAGGGCAATTTTGGGGCTTCACCATGTTTCATTGAAATGGACAGCTGTGTGTCATCCGCATATCAGTGAAAGTTTAGGCTAATCTGAAGATGGTGCTGGCTAAAACTAAAACTGGTGAGTGTAGAGAGTATAGAGATATTGTTATCCACGTCGGCACCAACGATGTTAGGATGAAACAGAGGTCACCAAGTGCAACATAGCTTCAGCGTGTAAATCAGCTAGAAAGATGTGTCGGCATCGAGTAATTGTCTCTGGCCCCCTCCCAGTTAGGGGGAGTGATGAGCTCTACAGCAGAGCCTCACAAGTCAATCGCTGGTTGAAAACTGTTTTCTGCCCCTCACAAAATATAGAATTTGTAGATAATTGGCCCTCTTTCTGGGACTCACCCACAAACAGGACCAAGCCTGGCCTGCTGAGGAGTGACAGACTCCATCCTAGCTGGAGGGGTGCTCTTATTTTATCTACCAACATAGACAGGGCTCTAACTCCTCCAGCTCCACAATGAAATAGGGTGCAGGCCAGGCAGCAGGCTGTTAGCCAGCCTGCCAGCATAGTGGAGTCTGCCACTAGCACAGTCAGTGTAGTCAGCTCAGCTATCTCCATTGAGACCATGTCTGTTCCTCGACCTGGGTTGGGCAAAACTAAACATGGCGGTGTTCGCCTTAGCAATCTCACTAGGATAAAGACCTCCTCCATTCCTGTCATTATTGAAAGAGATCGTGATACCTCACATCTCAAAGTAGGGCTACTTAATGTTAGATCCCTTACTTCAAAGGCAATTATACTCAATGAACTAAGACCATTCACTGCTTTCAGGGTGTGTTCATAGTCATAGAGACAACAAAGTAAGAAGCTAGATATTAGGCTTACACTAATTGTGTGAAGAGGAGAAGTGCAGGCAAAACCCTGTAAATGAAGATTACCAATACATTTTATGAGTAGCTTCTTGTTCCTGTTGCTGACCGACACACAGGCTACTGGCACTGCTACATAAATAATCATTGCTACTATAGGCTATATTACATAGAATTGTAGGCTTACATTTACAATGTTTTATATGCATTTTTATAATCTACTTTTTCACATATCCATTGTTTCAGTCGAGGGCCCACAGTGGAGCGCTTTTTCCTCAAATTAAATCCTTGCCCAGAGGAGGATTCGAACTCGCGGCCATCGTACCTTGCCGTCTCTGGGTTTACTGCCTTAGTGGATTACACCACCAATTAGTGATGGCAGTAAGGGTAAATTACAACTATTTGACAGGACCACGAGCGTCGTCAACTTTTTTTAAAACAATGTACAGTACCAGTGAAAAGTTTGGACACACCTACTCATTCAAGGGTTTTAATTTGTTTTTACTATTTTCTACATTGTAGAATAATAGTGAAGACATCAAAACTATGAAATCATGTAGTAACCAAAAAAGTGTTAAACAAATCAAAATATATTTTATATTTGAGATTCTTCAAAGTTGCCACCCTTTGCCTTGATGACAGCTTTGCACACTCTTGGCATTCTCTCAACCAGCTTCAACTGGAATGCTTTTCCAACAGTCTTGAAGGAGTTCCCACATATGCTGAGCACTTTTTGGCTGTTTTTCCTTCACTCTGCGGTCCAACTCATCCCAAACCATCTCAATTGGGTTGAGGTTGGGTGATTGTGGAGGCCAGGTCATCTGATGCAGCACTCCATCACTCTCCTTCATGGTCAAATAACCCTTTCACAGCCTGGAGGTGTGTTGGGTCATTGTCCTGTTGAAAAACAAATGATAGTCCCACTAAGCACAAACCAGATGGGATGGTGTATCGCTGCACAATGCTGTGGTAGCCATGCTGGTTAAGTGTGCCTTGAATTCTAAATAAATCACTGACAGTGTCACCAGCAAAGCACCATCACACCACCACCACCTCCATGCTTCACGATGGGTACCACACATGCGGACATCATCCGTTCACCTACTCTGCGTCTCACAAAGACATGGCGGTTGAAACCAAAAATCTCAGATTTGGACTCATCAGACCAAAGGACAGATTTCCACCGGTCTAATGCCCAATGCTCGTGTTTCTTGACCCAAGCAAGTCTCTTCTCATTGGTGTCCTTTAGTTGTGGTTTCTAAGCATAAATTCGACCATGAAGGCCTGATTCACGCAGTCTTCTCTGAACAGTTGATGTTGAGATGTGTCTGTTACTTGAACTCTGAAGCATTTATTTGGGCTGCAATTTGAGGTGTAGTTACATCTAATGAACTTATCCTCCGCAGCAGAGGTAACTTTGGGTTTTCCTTTCCTGTGGCAGTCCTCATGAGAGCCAGTTACATCATAGCGCTTGATGGTTTTTGCGACTGCACTTGAAGAAACTTTCAAAGTTCTTAATTTTCCGGGATTGACTGGCCTTTGTGTCTTAAAGTAATGATGCTGTCATTTCTCTTTGCTTATTTGAGCTGTTCTTGTCATAATATGGACTTGGTCTTTTACCAAATAGGGCTATCTTCTGAATACCACCCCTACCTTGTCACAACACAACTGATTGGCACAAACACATTAAGAAGGAAAGAAATTCCACAAATTTAAGAAGGCACACCTGTTAATTGAAATGCATTCCAGGTGACTACTTCATGAAGCTGGTTGAGAGTGCCAAGAATGTGCAAAGCTGTCATCAAGGCAAAGGTTGGCTTCTTTAAATAATCTCAAATATTCAATATATTATGATTTGGTAACTACATGATTCCATGTGTCATTTTATAGTTTGATATCTTTACGGTTATTCTATAATGTAGAGAAAAAAAACGAAGAAAAACCCAAGAATGAGTAGGTGTCAAAACTTTTGACTGGTACTGTATGAATATAAACATACATGTTGTATAATCCTCCTACAGCTTTATTGCTGAACATTGTCTAACATTAGTACTAACAGCAAGTAGCCTTGTCAAGGATGCATCAATACAATATTGGCATATGTTGTTACAGACCAACAAAACAAAAAGCAACCTGGAATTTGTAGGTTTAAAATATCCCTCTGGTGGCCAGGGTTGACCTATTTTAAGAAATACAATTTGTTGGTGGATATAAAGTCTAAGATCTTTGATAGGCTGATGTGGAATTTTGTTCCAGGAAATAATTAGTAATCTGGTAAGGTTAGCATAGGGCTAACGTGTACCAGGTTATCTGATGGGACCAGCTACAATCCAGCTACAAATCATGTGCAAGTAAATTTATGATTTTAATTGGCTGATGCACTTTTTGTGACAGAGCAACTGTTTGAATTTAATGTTAGTTTCAAATGTTCACAAGTATGGCCCATCCATCATTAAAGTGGTTTATTATCTGTGTGTACGTACCTGAGGGAGTGTATGTCTGTGTAATCTGTATCACCTGTCTTTTCCAGGAGGAGGAGGGTCCAGAGGTGCTGCTGGTGAAGGAGGAGGGGTGTGAGGAGGGTCTGGGGAACCCTGAGGGGAACATGGTCATGGAGGACAATCAGACTACACCTCCTCCTGAACCCACAGAAGAACCAGCTGAGCAGCACAGGACCACACACAGTCTCACTGAGGTGAGCCTACTGTGAACTACTGTCTGAATGGTATTTGTTCAGGGCCTGTATCCACAAAGCCTCTGAGTAGGAGTGCTGATCTAGGATCAGTTTAGCCTTTTAGATCATAATGAATAAGATTATATGGCAAGATCCTAGACCAGCACTCCTACTCTGATTCTCTTTGTTGATACGGGCCTAGGTCTTCATACATGTTGTCTTAAGTGTGGGACCATGCCTTTGAATTATCAAACCAAGTAATCAAATGAACTAACATGTTTGTATAGTACTCATAGCAATCCCTCATTGCCCAATCAGAAGTTGCTCCATAGCAAGGTGCTCATCAGATTTCTTGATCCAACATCCTCTCACTCTGTATCTTACAGTCAGCAGGCATGGAGGATGGGAAGCCTGATCTGCTGCTGGTCAAAGAGGAGACAGTAGAAGATGCGCCAGAGAGCATTGATCTGTTGAGTGGACTAAGGATGGGGGAGCAAGGTAAGGGAGAAATGCATATAGCCTACGTACAGTAATGACTGCTTTATACACTCTTGGCATTCTCTCAACCAGCTTCACCTAGAATGCTTTTTGCCTGGATTGTTTTTTCTTAAATCAATGTAACTTATGTTTGAATACATAGAGTTTTCTCTGCCATGTTCGTAAAGTCTATTTTCTAACCTCTTCCTGCAGGTGGATGGCTGGAGGCTAACAGAGGAGACTGGGTGGCCATCTTGGATTCCCAGACTCAGATGGGTGCAGCCAAGGGCCCAGGGGATAATGTCACTGAGCAGGACAGGACTAGAGGCGACATAGTGGAGGTCAGTGGATGGGACAGTGTCCTCAACTCTGGGCTGGGGAACAACACTGTTAACCACAACCAGAAAAAGACAGTCGAACACAAAACAACAACCAAACTTAGTCTCCACAACAGACTTGCTGAGACCAGGGCGAGGCATAGATTTGGTCTGCAGGTACGGGGAGGTGTCCGTATGTGGCGGAAGAGAACAGACGCAGACTCGGCTAGCGATGTTCCGTCCTGCTCCTATAGTTGTGATTCAGAGAGACTGATGGTACCTCAGGTTAACCCCCTAACAGATGCTGCCTTCAGCCTGCCTTCTATAGGATCTATCAACTGGACAATGGACCCCGAGACATCACAGACACGCCCAGGCCTTTGTCCTCCTCGCACTCTCCTGTTAAACCAGACCTCAGACAATGCCAGTTCCTCAACGCTAAATGGCTACACAAGCTCATTGACAAATGACAATAGTAGTAACACTGTCAGTAGATCCGGTGGCAAAGAGAAGCGCTTCCCGTGTTCATTCTGTGGGAAAGCCTTCAGTTTCCCTAAACAGATGGAGATCCACCAGAGGATGCACACAGGGGAGAAACCCTTTGGCTGCCACTTGTGCAGGGCTAGTTTCTCCCAATCGTCCAACCTGAAGAGGCACCAGAGAGTCCACACAGGGGAGAAACCCTACAGCTGTCCCCAGTGTGAGAAGAGGTTCTCACGCCAGCATGATCTCAAGATGCACCTGAAGGTCCACACTTGAGAGAGGCCGTTCACCTGTACGCACTGCGGGAAAAGGTTTTCAGAGAGGAGCTACCTCAGGATACACCAGCAGAAAATGCAAATGGTCCATGAATAGTGTATACCCACTGGGTTCACCACGTCATTTCAACATGTAGAATTGGGTAATACTTGGTATTTGGTAGATACATTGATCTATTTTCACCTACTCAAAATGACAGCTAAAAGTTTGCTGAATTCCCAATGTGTTATCACTATGCTTTCAACCATCTAAAAGTGAAACCAAATTCCAAAGGAAAAATCGGTCAGATTTTTGGTTTCGTTTTCACCTATGTGTTGTCACTGAGCTTTCAAAAATGTAAAATCACACTAAAGTTCAAAGTTAAAATCACACATTGTCAGATATTGTTAATTTATACAACAACTTAATGTGTTATGACTGTGATTGATCTAATAGCACTACCAAATGTCTACTATTTTTGGACAACTTAAGATGTTGTACACCGCATTCAGCCAAGTGTGTAACATCCTAAGGTGCCTGCGGCTCACCATTTAGTTAAGGAGGGAAATTATGCCTTTGCAGCCTGAATGAAGGACGTTATATGTACGAGCCGGTCCACAGGGGAAACGAGTGTATTACCGGGAATGCACATCAATCCTAGACGATAGTGCAGATCTAGCGGCCACTATAGGCTGGCTGTCCTGTAGTGGTGCACTATAGTGGTGCAATTGCCATCATACTTGAGACACTGGCGATCTCATAAAACAACTATCTTAACTTGAAATTGGTGCTCTATTCGGATATCTCTCTTAGCAACCTAGATGTTGTTTCAGCAATAAGGCATGAGAATCCAGGATTTATCCTGTGATAACTCCCGACTAAGCGCTGTTCTTATGACCAAGGTAAAGCCAAGGGCTGGGGAAACAGCCCTTAAGAGCTTGTTATCACACAATAATTCCCTGGTTCTCATACCTTATTTATTTGATAAAACGTTTGCCAACATACACTACCTTTCAAAAGTTTTGGGTCACTTAGAAATGACCCTGTTTTTGAAAGAAACCACCTTTTTATTCATTAAAATAACATCAAATTGATCAGAAATACAGTGTAGACATTGTTAATGTTGTAAATGACTATTGTAGCTGGAAACTGATTTTTTTATTTTTTTTTAATGGAATATCTACATAGGCGTACAGACGCCCAATATCTGCAACCATCACTCCTGTGTTCCAATTGCACTTTGTGTTAGCTAATCCAAGTTTATAATTTTAAAAGGCTAATTGATCATTAGAAAACCCTTTTGCAAGTATGTTAACACAGCTGAAAACTGTTGTCCTGATTAAAGAAGCAATACAACTGGCCTTCTTTAGACTTGTTGAGTATCTGGAGCGTCAGAATTTGTGGGTTCGATTACAGGCTCAAAATTGCCAGAAACAAAGAACTTTCTTCTGAAACTCGTCAGTCTATTCTTGTTCTGAGAAATGAAGGCTATTTCTTGCGAGAAATTGCCAAGAAACTGAAGATCTCATACAACGCTGTGTACTAGTCCCTTCACAGAACAGCGCAAACTGGCTCTAACCAGAATAGAAAGAGGAGTGGGAGGGCCCTAGTGCACAACTGAGCAAGAGGACATGTACATTAGAGTATCTAGTTTGAGCAATAGATGCCTCACAAGTCATAAACTGGCAGCTTCATTAAATAGTACCCACAAAACACCAGTCTCAATGTCAACAGTAAAGAGGTGACTCCGGGATGCTGGCCTTCTAGGCAGAGTTCGTCTGTCCAGTGTCTGTGTTCTTTTACCCATCTTAATCTTTTCTTTTTATTGGCCATTCTGGGATGTGGCTTTTTCTTTGCAACTCTGCCTAGAAGGCCAGTATCCCGGAGTCGTCTCTTCACTGTTGATCCAACATATGTATTATGAACTTCTAGATTCCATTTGAGACCAACCAAAGCTTGAAAACTACAGGCCTATATGTATTGTCTCTTTTTACTTTTACACTGGGCTGAATTGAAACAATAGCTGTTGATGATGTTCCAAATGCAATATAGGCCTAAATAGCATCATTGATGATATATGATTCATGAAGAAGGGTTACATTTAATTTTCTCTGTTTAACCTACCCTTTAGAATGACTTCCATAGCAACAGTGAATCTATTAAGTGGACGTTTCTCAACAATCATTCTAACGATAGCACGTTGGTAATGGTCAATGACGAATAGCTAAGCAGGGCTGGACTTGTAGATAGATCCACTCTCTAGCCTATTGTTTGTGTTTTCGTTAAGTGGATAATACGTTTTTTGTTTCAAAAGTATAAATAAAAAATGTCATGTTTGACTTTTTTCTAATCCAATGTATTTTCCACGTCACAATACGTTGAAATAACGTTGCTTTAACCAGTTCTTATCCCGTGGGTAGTGATGTGTAATATAGTACTAGTTAGTTTGTTTGTAGTTCATTCTGTTGGTATTGGACGTAGCTGGGAATTGGGTGAGATGAACTGAGGAAAGAATGAGTATGGTGAGGCAGAGTAGATGATGGTTGGTGTGATGATGTCTGTAAAATGCTAAAGTGATAAAGTGACAAACTTTGTCCCTTTAGGTGTATTAGATAGTCATAGTGCCTTAATTCATGTTTATTTGACATGAAGTTGTGTGTAATGTAATGTTGAACCTTTTCCAAAGTATTCTAAAATGAATATGATCAAAGCGAGCGTACCAGATTTACAGAAATGGTCAAGTGTTACCATAGTGAGAAGTTATTCTACTTGTCACGTATGGTTTTGTACAATAAAAATGATCCTAATGCCATTTTGTTGAAAACCTACATTGATTCTGCTGACTAACTTGGTTATTTTGTATCATTTGCAGACTGTTTGGACCTTTTTATATATATATAAAAATAATAAACTCCAATAGCTCCATATGGCTAGGTTCTTGAATCAGTGTTAGTTACACTTCATTGTGGTTAACATTTTATAATATGTCATGTTTCTGTGTGTACAGCAAAGGGTTTCTTATATATACCTTTATATGCTCTTCTGAACAATCTTTGTTTACAGTCTGCAGTCCATGAGAACCTGCTGATATCCAGTGTTACTGGCAGGAGAGACTGGGCCTCTGAAGTGGCTGGTCACAAACCCTGGCCCCAGATCAGAACCCCGGATCAGGGCCATGGATCAGGAGCCGGCGCTCTTCATTTCCGAGTCAGAACCAGGACCCAACCGTGAGGGACAGAGACTCCACCACCACACAGAACACAACCAGTGGACAGGTGGACTGAACAACCTCAGTCCTGGTGGTCATCAGAGAGACAGAGGCTCCAGTCAGGGATCCAGTCTGCAGCCCAGACCCTTCTCTTCACAGTCTCAGTGCAGGGATGATACAGGGCCTGGGGCTGATAGAGATAGACCTTCCTAATCCTATGATACAAACACTACAATATCCATGATGAACAGAGCAGGTCACCCTGGGCATCAGCTTTCACAGAGAGCGGTGGGAGACCCCCTGGTGGAAGTCTATCAGCAAATTGGTCTTCTCCTTCAGGGTCTCATCTAATGCCTGGTGACTGGGTTCATAGAAGGCCTGGGTCTAGCCTTCCTCAGCTGGCTAATCCAACTCCACGAATACAGACAGGGTCACGATGGGTGTTCCCCACGAGAGGTACCTAGCCTATAACACAGCAGACAATCCTAACAACACCCAAACAATGACTAGAGGTCAAGGAGGGAGCTCAAAGACTAACCACCTGAGTGTGGTGGATCCTGCTTCTACCACCTCTGGTGTCATTGCGTCACAATGTGGGAAGTTGAGCATTAGGACTGACACAGACAAGCCTTACGCGTGGGAAGTGCTTCGCCTATGCAAACTATGTGAAGTCGCATCAAACCATTCACACCAATGAGAGGCCCTTCAAGTGCAAACTATGTTACAAGAGCTTCTCCTTCCTGAGTAACCTTATCAGACATAGGAGTGTCCACAATGGGGAGAAATCATAGCAGTGGATATCTGGGGACCATTCTTTAGCTAAAATATTATAGTTATCATGTGAAGTGTCTTGGGGTTAAGAGGGTAATTAACCACATGCCCTTCATTAACTTGTCATTTGAAACTGGCTTGTGTAAATACCTGTTTTTAGAGAGACTGTAATCCTAGGCTCGTTCAAAGATAGTGATTATGAATAGGATGTGTGATAAGCAGTATTTCAAAAGAACAGCGCGCATAACTTTTTCAATTAACCACACCCTTTGCACTATGACGCCAACCCATAAGATCCTTTTACTTCAGTGTAAACGGAAGTGAACAGTGACCAAGAACATTTTCCACGAAAGCGTTTTTGTTGTTATTTAGACGTTTATTAACACCCTGGAACTTAAAAGATGACGAATTTAACTGCACAGCATTACATTAGTTACCTCAGGTAGTGTTTAATTCGCGTTGGAGACCGGACTTGGTTGATAGCTAGCAAGCGTTACCTAGAACGTCTAGCTATTAACAATGGCTAACGGTATGATTTTTCACACTCAAATAGTCTCCATTATGGAGGTGCTAGCGAATGCAGCCGTGGCAGATATATGTAAACTCGTAGACGACGACTATGCAGTGTTTCGTTTGGAAATAACTCAAAGCCAAAAAGAAAACAGGGCTTTGCGGAGGAAACTACAGCTACTGGAAATGAAGGTGGCACGGGAGCGCGCAGAGAGGACAATGCGAGAGCGCGTCCTCGCCAGTCGTCCCAGTAGTGTCAAGATCCTCGACCGATACAGAGCGATGGCAAGAGGTACATTTAGCAGGCAGGGTGTTAATGTTAGATTTAATCTAGTCTTAGTCATTTTGACAAACATATCATTCAGTCATATAAAATATAAATAAGTCACATTTTGTCGTTTGAGTAATGATTTAGTCTAGTTATTGTCAAAACGACGAAAACAGTGGGCCATTTTAGTCAATTAAATGCCCTTTCATTTTAGTCACATCACATTTGTATTGCCTCATTAACCTACAATAAACATAAATCACACATATACAGTGTACAAAACATTAGGAACCCCTTCCAAATGTTTACTCTCAGAACAGCCTCAATTTGTTGGGGCATGGACTCAAGGTGTCAAGCATTCCTCTGGGAGGCTTCCCCATGTTTACTCCAATGCTTCCCACAGATGTGTCAAGATGGCTGGATGTTCATTGGGTGGTGGACCATTCTTGATACACATGGGAAACTGTTGAGCATTGCCTTATTTATTTTATAGCATACTGGGTGACTGTCATTCATATTCCTTTCACCCTGCTTAAATGTAACTTCGATAGGTTTTAGGTTACTACATGATACTCAAATTTTCCCTACACCCATCATGAGGTTGCTACAACCTTGCCTATGAATGAAAGTTTACAATGTAGAGGTCGAAAGAAACATTTGAGTAATCAAGGTGACAGACAGTGACACATTCAATACCACCTTGCACACTCTTGCCTGCATCTAGCTGATCTTGCGTGTAATCATTAATCCAACAGTTGCAAACGAGAGTTTCTATTGTACAAATTCAGCTATGTTTATCCCCGTTCTGTTTGCTTCCATTGAATAAACGTTTTTCTAACGGAATCGGCGGAACGAATACACCCCTGATCACACGCAAACACAGTTCACTTTCATTGCAGCTGCATACAAACGGCATGATCACTGCTCGTTAATTCCTTGCAGTCTTTAGTGTACAATACATCAGCTGTCTGTGACCGGACAACAAAACCTTTCCAAGCCAAACCTTCATATCATAACCGCTACACACAGCCTACTTCGTTGTCAACATAGCTACTAGAACTAACGTGTTAAACCCGCTGCAATCATGCAGTACAGTTAGCAAGAAGTTAAGTAGTTACACTGGCGGGCCTCGTGGCATTAAATTAAAACCAAAAGTTGACCTTGACTTGGGAATGTTAGTGTTGGCTAGCCATAGCCAGCTAGCTAACATGGCATCCCTCGCTGTTTGAGCTGAGTGTTTGAGTAGACTAAACTAGCTAGCTGCATTCGCTAGCAAAGTGAAAATCGGGGAAAAAATACAAAATATCTCTCGCTTTCTTGCTTCTCCTTAATTTTTGAAGAAATGTATTTATTCAAAACTATCCAACTATTGTCTTTCTCTCTTTGAGTCAACTACTCACCACATTTTATGCACTGCCGTGCTAGCTAGCTGTAGCTTATGCTTTCAGTACTAGATTCATTCTCTGATCCTTTGATTGGGTGGACATGCCAGTTCATGCTGCAAGAGCTCTGATAGGTAGGAGAATGTCCTCTGGAAGTTTTCATAATTACTGTGAAAATCTATGGAAGGGGGTGAGAACCATGAGCTTTCTAGGTTTTGTATTGAAGAGGAGGACGGAAACTAGCTGTCCTCTGGCTACACCATGGTGCTACCTTAGAGTGCTGTTGAGGCTACTGTAGACCTTCGTTGCAAAACAGTGTTTTATAATCAATTATTTGGTAAGATGTGAATATACTTAGTGTAGTTTTATCTTAAAAGGTTAACTTTTTTCAGGTTTTAATTATTTTTTTATTAAATTCACTGTGGAGGATGGTCCTCCCCTTCCTCCTGATGAGCCTCTACTGATCAGATGAAAACATGACTGGTTGTGTTTATACCACAATAAAATGTAATACATTTTAAAAGTTAAATAACAGATCTTTACGACTACGCCCACAGAGATCCTATTGAATTAACAGAGATTGTATATTTAATTCTATGACTAAGCTCGTCCATACCGGGAATAAATTAAATCTACTTTCACCCCTGCTTATATAAGAATTATCTGGCCATGTAAATTCCTAATTCGGGCTACATAGATAATACACATTACATACAAAACAAAAATACACACAGAAGCGCAGAGCAGTGTTTCGCCCAGTGATGTAGTAGAGTGACTAAACCTTGATTCCCCTGTGCTCGAGTCACGAGTTGCTGTGGCTGAAGTCGGACCAAGACTCGGGCACTGGGACTCAAAGTGCTCAAGTCTGAGTTACTGGGTCCACATGAACTCATAATAAAGTTATTTACCCAGTCAAATATAGTGTAGTGGCAAGAGGAATTTAGCAACTAGTGTCTTCTAATCAGCCAATCCCATTCCAGCCATCACTTACCTGCTTCTCTCCATCTGCTCTTAATTATGAATGCTCATCTTTTCCTCCATTTAAAAAAAAATTGAATTTAGCTGTGATGCAGTCCCTGATCAGTTGTATGTTGTTACATTTGTACATTTGATACATTGGAGCAGCTCAGAAAGTGAGCCATGTTGATACATTGTATATAATTTCATCCTTGGTATAACCAGTGCATAGGCCAGTCTGGGTAGGCTTTGCAAGTTCTGTGTCACACAGCAGTGCCAGAGAAGAAAAACAGTTTTGCAACAGGCATGTGTGCAGGTTTACAGCAAAGAAAACTGTAAAAATCCAATATGTGTTGAGTAGGAAGTGTGAATATCAGTGACAGGTTTTTTTTGTGTAGCACGTGCATAACGTTTAGAAAACGGGAACAAGCATTGGAGGGGACGGGCGAACAGGACTCTAGGCCACTGAATTTTTCTGCCGTGGTATTGCGATACTTGGCCTGGTATCGTTTGTAAAATGTGACAACACTACAGCCTATAGGGATGAGGTCAGTGACCTGGAAACCTCTCCCTTGACGTCAGCAAGACAAAGGACCAAAACGCTCCCATTCTCATTGACAGGGCTGTAGTGGAGTTTCAAGTTCTTCGGTGTCCACATCACTAAGGAAGTATCATGGTCCACAAACACCAACCCAGTTGTGAAGATGGCACGACAATGCCTCTTCTCCCTCAGGAGACTGAAAAGATTTGGCATGGGCCCTCAGATCCTCAAAGTTCTACAGCTGCGCTATTGAGAGCATCTTGACTGGCTGCATCACCGTTTAGTATGGCAACTGCTTGGCATCTGACACAGAGGCCCAACTCGGAGGAAAATCTGTCTCCCTCCAGTAGGTGGCGTTTGATCATTTTCGCCCACCAAGCAATGAGTTTTTATAGGGAGGTCAATGATAGTGTTGAATTTTGCCAACAAAAAATGTTATGCCTTATTTGCTACGTGAGTTTTCTTTGGTCGAATAGAAGCTTCGTAATGCTTAATGTGTTACGAGTGTAAGTACGACGTGACATCCCGGCAACTTTGGGGGAAAAAACATTTTATATCGTAATTGCTTCGAGATGGCTATTATAAATGTAATGAGGCTAGTAGCGTAGCTTCTTTCTCCATTGAATATTGGCGGTTGACGTCAACAACCCTCATCGAATATAAAAAAAAAGGATTACAATAATGAGACGTATCCACCAATCCAAAGAAAGGATAGTTGGGAGCTAGACAGCCCTCCGTGCCGCTTTGTGGACAACAACTCCCATTGTTAGGGCGGAGAGATGTGTAGTATCTTGTCAGTATATCCATGATCGTTGTCTCTTCTCCCCTGTGATCCGGAAACCGATAAGTGGTCGAGGAGCGTGTCAATCACTGACGTATAATAAGAACTGGAGACTGTATCTAAAATGTCTGACCGTAGTTTTTCCGGTTTATACAGACTAACATCACATGCGCACTAGCACATAGGGAGCAGCGACGACGTCATCCCAAAACATGGCAGACATTGGGTGAATATAAAATGTTAATATCTTTGGCTGTGAGTGATTATATATTAAATATAATTCAATTGGTGTTTTGTGCACAAAGGTGAGGACTAAAGTGTTTTAGGAATTGTCTAATCGCACTTCTCTATGTGATTGCCTATAGAAATTGCCTTTATCTGCCACACCCCCTTTGAAACAGCTATTGTATTTTCAGAGGAGAAAAGCATGCACACATTTAACAACGATATGCTACTTAACCTTTTATCTATAAAATGTCTTGCACAGTTAACTTAATTTGTTTTGTTTTTTATCATATTACACATTTATTTTGGGATGCACCTGTAAACCTCATTTGCCTGTTTGAAATTGCGGAGAAAAAGCCATTGTCTCAGTCCAGTAGTGTAGTGGAACGAGATTGCGTGAAGATGATGTACGGCGTAGTAAAATACGTCACGATGTGAGTGCGGATTCACAGCTCAGGGCATTTCGCCCGCTTCCCCTCTGCTCATGTGTCCCCTCTGCGCGCATGTGTTCAAATGTGTTAACCAGAATTGGGTCTTGGTCAGTTTTTGGATAGTGTGCAATAAATCCCCTGATTACTTAGCTATCTTGGCGCAAAGACACAATGATATTATAACCAGATTCTTCATGTACTGCATTTCCGATTATTTACTCAATGAAAACAATGTGATGCATGGATCATAATACATCAATCAATAAATAGTATATCAAGAAGTTATGAGAAGTGTTAACTTACATCCTTGCCAATTCTAGACAGTGTCAATAAATATATTGTTGAGCATTGACAGTAGCTAAACTAACCACCTCTTTCCCCCCAATCACTCTCTCAGGTGAAGGACATCTCACTGGAGGCCACAGGAGCTTTGTGAAGCCAGTGGGACACCATACATGGAGAGATGACCAACCAATCACTGTTGATGAGGGGAGTGGAACCTCAACCCAGCACGTTATCGTGATAGAGGTTAGAGCACATTCCCTACGACATTGTTATCCAATTCAACTCATGTACCGGTAATAAACTCCTCTCTTCATGTGTCAGTCTGAAGATGCAGAGGCTGCAGGTCCTGGGGTCAAGCTGGAGGGGTCTGAAGGAGAGGAGGACCCATGGCACAGCAGAGACATCCAGACTGGAGCAGCATCTGGTGCGCCCCATGTAGCCACGGAGGACCCCACCTCCCCTGCCCAGCCCAGGATCCGACACTGCATCACGGAGGTCAGTGGAATGCCGAACTTCGCCCTCAAGTCAGAGACCAACACCAAGACATTAACTGAAACACACAGGCTATTACACACAGGAACTGACCACAGATCAGACCCAGAGAGACTGGGGCCACTCAGCTGTCCTCCTGCTCCCGGTTCCGAATACTTACCGGTGTTTCACCAGAGCCAGAAGACGGTTCATTCCCGTGGAGATGGTGATGCGTTAGAGACTGGTGTTGATGATCCGTCTTGTTCTTACTCTACAGAGATGGACTCTGGCAACATGCCCTTGTGTTTAGAGACACAGAATGATCTGTCTAGGGGGGGGTGGAACCGGTACACTAGTAGTGTATACTCTGAAGGGTGCCTAGATAAGAAAGGGGAGGTTATAGTCATTGATGAAGTGACTGTGAAAATGGAGGGCGACATTTCTCTCACATGGAATGCAGATAGTCACCTAGGTGACGGACACTCACAAGGCAGAGACTTCTTAGATTACAGGGAAAGTCTAGAGACAAATCCAAATGTCGTGACCCACTCCCCTTTACACACACTCAAGGATCGGGACCCAGGGTCCACATCAATGGGGCCTTCCGATTCACACAGCCTTTTCGGTCAGGTATTGACCTCAAACGACAGCGCTAGAGCCAAGGCTCGAGAAGGGGGAGCAACATCAGACAGTAGTAAAGAGAAACGGTTCCTCTGCATGTTCTGTAACAAAGGCTTCAGCTGCCTCCAGAAGGTGGAGATTCATCAGAGGTTCCATACAGGGGTGAAACCCTTCAGCTGTAACCAGTGTCACATGTGCTTCGCCCAGGCTGGTGACCTGAAGAGGCACCAGAGGGTCCACACAGGGGAGAAACCCTACAGCTGCCCCCAGTGTGAGAAGAGGTTCTCCCGCCTGGACAAACTGAAGATGCACCTGAAAGTCCACACGGGAGAGAGGCCGTTCGCCTGTACACACTGCAGGAAGAGGTTCTCAGAGAGGAGCTACCTCAAGATACACCAGCAGAAAAAACATTCCACTCTATAACATAGAAAGTAACATTGCACTCCATAGCTTCTGAGGTTTAGATCAAATATTGAATTAAAGAGAAATATGAAATTGTATTGTCAGCAGAAAAGATCCACAGATGAATTTGGAATAACGAGAGTAACAGATTTCATTGTTGAATATTCCTGGGTAGAATATTGCATCCAGACATTGTGTGATATATAAGGCGCATATATATATATATATATATATATATATATATATAAATATATATATATAAACCTAAAAAGTCTGATACATAGTGTTTGTACTGTGTAGGATATATGTTCACAAATGCCTATTTGATTACTTCCATTAAACTATTTAATTTTTTAAAGTTCATGCATATTTTTAGTTGAGATGTGTATGTGTGGTTTTCATATGGTGTATTTAACACTTGTTTATGTTTAATAAACACAAAATGGGACTTTTCACTCTGACTTTCATTGAATCTGTCTTTAGTATACATCACATCTGATCTCACCCTAGTCTACATACACCCAAGAGCACTTTATAACCAATATACACTTACTAAATATACCTACACATACCCACACACTAACAAACACCTACTGTACACGTCATTATAGTTTAGTCAGGTTTGTCTGACTTTTGACAATTTTTACTAACATATTTATGTCCACCATGATGCGTTTAACAGTGAAGTCATTCTATTACTACAGTATAGGACTCAAATGTAGTAGAGATGGGGAAACACATTTTAAAAGTGTGTTTATTATATGTGTGTGTGTGTACTTGAGGGAGTGTATGTCTGTGTAATCTGTATTACAACTCTCTTCCAGGAGGAGGAGGGTCCAGCGGTGCTGCTGGTGAAGGAGGGGTGTGAGGAGCGTCTGGGGAACCCTGAGGGGACCATGGTCATGGAGGACAACCAGACTAAACCTCCTCCTGAACCCACAGAGTAACCAGCTGAGCAGCACAGGACCACACACAGTCTCACTAAGGTGAGCCTACTGTGAACTACTGTCTGAATGGTATTAGGTCAGGGCCTGTATCCACAAAGCTTCTGAGTAGGAGTTCTGAAAGGAGTTCCTTTTAGATCATAATGAATAAGACTACGCAGGTGGGGACCTGATCTTAGATCAGCACTCATACTCTGAGATGCTTTGTGGATACAAGCCCAGGTCTTGATTCTTTTTGTCTTAAAGGGCCCCACTTAAAGGGCAATGCTGCCCCTATTTCGATGTAATTCCTGTCTGTCCTGGAGTGGAAATGCTTGTTTAGTTTCCACCTCTGAAGAATGACGCAGTGGTGATTTCCAGGCTGAGTGGAGAAACAACAACAAATAGGCCACTGACAGCCGTCAGTGTAGCTAGCTAGCATGCTAACCTTATCTAGCTAGCTAATGTTATCTTCCAAAAATTGTGGCCGCGAGTTCGCACTAGAAATCATTTTTAAGAATACATTTAAGCTCCGGTTATATGGATAACTGTAGAACAGTTCAAGACGCGTTTTTCTACACCGTAATGGACACGGTGCAACCTTTGTTAGGCTGCGGGCAGGCGATTCGGCTGCGGTACAGCAAAGTAAAATCCAATGATCATGGTTCTCACAGGGGAAGTGAAATTATGGGCTACAATGACTTTGCTCATGATGCACGCCCAAATGACAAGTAACAACACCCTGAGCGTATCGGACATGAAACACCAATACAAATGTAACAACAGCACAACAAAATAAATAAACAGGTTCCTTGAATTTTCGTGGGTGCCTTTTCATTATAGGATAGACACTTGTGTTTTTTAGCTGCACCAATCAAAGCATTGGAGCGTGTAGTGAAGCACAACTTTAGTGGTCAAAACCATTTATCTCGGGGGAGCGGGGTTGCAAAATGCAATCATATCACGCAATTACAACATTTCTAAAATGGTCAGATAGTTTTAAAAAAAATACAAAATAGACACATGTGATAATTTCTCAATGGATTATGATAATTTTCTGTTGAATTGTTTGGCCCAGCTCAGTCGCGAGTCGCGGATTGGTAGAATTTTGCAGGTGTTTCTAATTAATAAACAATGCCATGCTGGTCGGTGGTAACGTTCAAATAAAACCCAGGCCTGAAAAGAAACATATCCTGAAAATAATTTTCATTTCATCTCATAGGAAAGACACAGAATTGTCACGGATTTCGAGGAATGGCCCCCTTCAGAATTTCTATTTCAAGCACAAATATGTCATACTTTGACAAAAAAAATTGGACCTATTTAGGTAAATCGTTGTACAACATCATGGTAAACATGACGCTCTGGCCATCATATTTCAGCATATTAAAAGTGAACTTCTGCTTTTGTGGTTTTGTAAGTGTGGGACCATGTCTTTGAATTATCAAACCATTAGAGTTTCAAGTAATCAAGTCAACTAATATGTTTGCATAGTACTCATAGCAATCCTTCACTGCCCAATCAGAAGATGCTCCATAGCAGGGTGTTCATATCAGATTTCTGGATCCAACATCCTCTCACAGTCAGTAGACATGGAGGATGGGAAGCCTGTTCTGCTACTAGTCAAAGAGGAGACAGACCAGAGAGCATTGACTAAAGATGGGGGAAATACATATTTATCTGTTATTTCACCAGGTAAGTTGACTGAGAACACATTCTCATTTACAGCAACAACCTGGGGAATAGTTACAGGGGAGAGGAGGGGGCTGAATGAGCCAATTGTAAACTGAGGATTATTAGGTGACCGTAATGGTTTGAGGGCCAGATTTGGAATTTAGCCAGGACACCAGGGTAAACACCCCTACTTTTACGATAAGTGCCATGGGATCTTTAATGACCTCAGAGTGTCAGGACACCCATTTAACATCCCCCTACACAGGGCAGTGTCAATCACTGCCCTGGGGCATTGGGATATTGTTTTAATTTTTTTTATTTTGACCAGAGGAAAGAGTGCCTCCTACACCACTTCCAGCAGCATCTGGTCTCCCATCCAGGGACTGACCAGGACCAACCCTGCTTAGCTTCAGAAGCAAGCAAGCAGTGGTATGCAGGGTGGTATGCTGCTGGCTACATACAGTAATATCTGCATTCATAAAATGAAATCAACACAACTTATGTTTACATAAAAAAACACACATTATAATGGATGAACTTCACCAGGTACTTGACTCAAAAATCTCCACATGTAGAATGTTCTCTGCCATGTTTGTAAAGTCTATTTTCGAACCTCTTCCTGCAGGTGGTTGGCTGGAGGCTAACAGAGGAGACTGGGAGGCCATCTTGGATTCCCAGACCGGTGAAGCCAAGGGCCTGGGGGACGGCATCACTGAGCAGGCCAGTACCAGAGGCGACATAGTGGAGGTCAGTGGGTGGGGCAGCCTCCTCAACTCTGGGCTGGGGAACAACACTGTTAACCACAACCAGAAACACAGTTGATTACAAAACAACAACCAAACTTAGTGTCCATGACAACAGACTGGCTGAGACCAGAGTGAGGCGTAGGTTTGGTCGATGGAGAAGTGTCTTATTTGGTGGGAGAGAACAGTCACAGACTAGCCTAGCGATGCTCCGTCCTGCTCCTATTGTTGTGATTCAGAGAGACTGATGGCGCCTCAGGTTAACCCCCTAACAGGTGCTGCCTTCAGCCTGCCTTCTATAGGATCTATCAACTGGAACATGAACCCTGCGACAACACAGACACTCCCTGGCCTTCATCCTCCTCACACTCTCCTAATGTTAAACCAGACATCAGACAATGCCAGTGCCTCATCACTAAATAGCTACACAAGCCCATTGACAAATGACAGTAGTAGTAACGCAATCAGCAGATCCTGTGGCAAAGAGAAGTGCTTCCTGTGTTTGTTCTGTGGGAAAACCTTCCGTTTCCCCAAACAGCTGGAGAACCACCAGAGGATGCACACAGGGGAGAAAGAATTTGGCGGCCCCCTGTGTGAGAACAGGCTCTCCAACCAGTAGTACTGCGCAATTAACAGAAATGTAGATTATTTTTCCAATTTTAAACCACTAATTGACTGATGTTGGTTCAATTATTTGAATTCCATTCATTTTTTTCTGTGACCGCAATGCAGCAGTGTCTCTAGAGAAGTCAGATCAAGCCCAAATTGTGCAATGTAGTAGAGAGTTGTAGTTTCCAACAGGACAATATTCTCTGTAGTTTAGCACAGAAAACGTGGTAATTAACTACAATGACCATAATCCATTGCGTGCCTACTTGTCCGGTCTGAGACAGAGAGAGAGAGAGAGAGACCAAAGAAGGCGCGACGAGAGGGATAGAGAGTAGTTGCTTTACCTGAAAATACACGATCTAAGATTGATATTTGGTATTCAGTCATAAAAGTATGCCTTATTTACTTTGAAGAAATAAGAACACAATTAAGATTGTGATTTTTTTCACCAGCACCACCTGAAGGGGCACCACAGAGTCCACTCAGGGGGAAAACCCTACAGCTGCCAACAGTGGGAGAAGAGGATCTCTCACCAGGACCAGCTGAAGATGCACCTGAAGGTCCACATGGGAGAGGGGAGCTACCTCAGGATACACCAGCAGAAAATGCACAAGACCCATGTATAGAGTATTTGACATGTAATGTAGTACTAGCTAGTTTGTAGTTAATTCTGTTGGTTTTGGATGTATAGGGAACTGGATGAGGTGAACTGAGGAAAGAATGAGTATGATGAGACAGTCGATATGGTTGGTGTGATGGTGTCTGTAAAAAATGCTTCACTGATGAAGAGTTGACAACCTGTCATGTTTGATGCTGATGTTTTATAATGAGGAAATGATCGTGTCTTATTTCATGTTTACGTGACAGGAAGTTAAGAATAAAAAAGATTGAGATAAGAACATAAAGATGAGTGTAATGTAGAACCTTTTCCAAAGTATTCTAAATTGTATTTTATCAAAGCAAGGGTATTTTTTATAATAAACTCCAATGGCTCCATATTGTTAGGTAATTGAATCACAGTCATAGAGATAGAGAAGTCAGAATCAGGACCGAACTACGAGGGACAGAGACTCCACCTCCACACAGAACACAACCAGTGGACAGGTGGACTGAACAACCTCAGTCCTGGTGGTCATCAGAGAGACAGAGGCTCCAGTCAGGGATCCAGTCTGCAGCCCAGACTCTTCTCTTCACAGTATCAGTGCAGGGATGGAGCTGGGGCTGATAGAGATAGACCCTCCTGTTCCTATGATACAAACACCACAGTATCCATGATGAACAGAGCAGGTCACCCTGGGCTTCAGCCTTCACAGAGAGTGGTGGGAGACCCCCCTGGTGATAGTATAACAGGAAGTCTGTCTTCTCCTTCAGGGTCTCGTCTAATGCCTGGTGACTGGGTTCATAGAAAGCCTGGTTCTGGGTCTAGCCTTCCTCAGTTACCTCATGGTTACCCCACCAATACAGACAGGGTCAGGATGGGCTTTCATCACAAGTGGTACCTAGCCTATAACACAGCACACAATCCCAACAACACCCAAACAATGGCTAGAGGTCAAGGAGGGAGCTCTAGTGTCATTGGGTCACAACGTAAGACACCGAGCATTAGGACGGACGCTGACAAGCCGTAACCCTGCCACACGTGTGGGAAGCGCTGTGCTGAGGGTGAACTATGTAAAGAGGCACCAGACCGTTCACACCAAGGACTTTCAAGTGCAAACTATGTTACAAGAGCTTCTCCTTCCTGAGTAGCTTTTTCAGACACAGGAGTGTCCACAATGGGGAGAAATCATAGTAGTGTGGCTTGAGATGTACGCAGGGGATATCTGGGAACCATTTTTTAGCTGACATATTATAGTTATTATGTGAAGTGTCTTGAGGTAAGCGTTTTCTTTCTGTGTCCTTTCACATTCTCAGATGACACAGACTTGTTGTTTGGTGTGCTAGCATAACAGAAACACTGTCATTGAAGTGTAGCACTGCATTTTTTTTGTTTTTTTCCGATGTTCTATTCATAACAGATATACCCCAACATTATGTGGTACCTGTTTCTTTATGTACCAAACATTTTTAAATAGGTGATAAAACCTGTTGATACGTTGACTCTGCCTGTTTATCATTTAGAATTTAAATTGGCCTTGGTTTTATTGGCTTCCTTCAAACCTATATAGGTTTCTGTCCTTACCACTGATGGGATTTAGCCAGCCATTCTTTTCAGGTCATTTCCGGTCATTTGTCCACCTCACGTGTAGTGAAAGATCGTGGGATGGCAATCGGCAGATCTATCACAGAGACCAACTGGCTGTATACACGGGAGAGCTGTGTTAAGGGTTGCGTCAATCGAATCTAGTATCAGGATAAAATTGTGAACCAGAGTCACTGATTTAAGTATATTACTTTAAGTATTTTTATTTAACACAAGCGATAAATGGCAAATGCAATTTTCGTATATTCGTATATAACACCGCTGTAACACCACGCAGGGTAGAACAGAGAACTAGCCAACACACTAATATTATCTTCTAAAATACTCTGACAGAAGTAGTTCCTGCTTCCGAGCTGGCCTGTCAGAGTAGAGATTGGGCGTGGTTTAAACTCACTCAGCCTATCGTTGATTGTTGGCGCATGAACTGGTCCCAGCCCCTAGGCGCTTCAGCGGTCAGGCGTTGTTGCTGTGTAGAATATCTATGCGCTCATACTCTCGATACAGTTATCACACACCTGGCTCCTGTTATCTAACAAAAGACTGTTTGTTCTCGCAACACTATGTTCTGCATGTGCCCCCAACAACTCATGATAACTGCCTACACCCAAGGCCAGCCACAGCCTTCTAACATACACAAACACCCTCATGATAGGCCAAGCATATTTTCAATCCTCACAGCTGATGGCAGTACTGTTGTCCTTGCAATGGGGAGGGTTGCTGTGTGTTCGGACGCAGTATTGATAAGTGAAGTCATTCAGATCACGGAGGAGACAAGACATGATATATGAGGTACTCCAAATTCATTCCCGGTGAGGCAGATGGCCATGTGGGGGTGGAAGAGACTGAGGAAGTAGATGTGCTAGCTAGACAGGCCCTTAGGAGAGAGGCGGTGCCCATGAGCAAGGCAGAGGCTAAGGGTGGGACGCAGCCGGTTGAATAAGACATTAAGGGCGCTATTGCTCATTGGCAATTTCAACTTGTTGAAATTGGCACTCTGCTATTTTCCAACCCTTGCGCCAGGGTTGCTAATTTACCTGTTTAACATCAACTCGCTTTCGCTGAGATGGGAGGAAATATTTGAGATGTGTCCTTAAAAACGTGAACCAAACTGGAGATATGTAAGAGTGAGAAGGTTACAGAGGCATAAATATCATACCCCCACTCAAAATAAAATGGCTAACCTCCCCTGTTATTGGTAATGGTGAGAGGTTAGCATGTCGTAGGGGTATGGTTTTTGTGCCTTTGACTTTCTCACTCATCATTATTCACGATTCGTTCATGATTATCCGCAATCGTTGTAGCATCCACATTAATGTAGCAGTGTTCAGAAACAAATTATATTCTTATTTACAATAAAAGTGACACCAAAATAATACAATACATTATTTACCATTAATTTATATTGGGCACAACATTATCCCCTCATATGAAACATTTGATCTCAAATCCAAAATGCTTGAGTATAGAGTCAAATTAAAAGTTTTAGCTTCAATGTTCAAATAAATATGTAGGGGAGTGTACATCAGTGTTTTTAGTCTACAGTCCTTGACCTCAAGCTGTTTGCAGTAAACGGTCAATTACAGTGGTCACCAACCGGTCGATCACGACTGACTGGGCGATCTTTAAGGCAATCCTAGTCCATTACCAAACATTTCTGTAGAACAGCCAACTATTAAGGCTTGTGCTCCGTTTGTTTTCGTGTTGAGCTGTTGGCGCACTAGATTCAGAAGCCATGTGCGCCGGGTAGGCAAGGTGATAGGCCTACGTTTTTATTAGTAGTAGCTCGTCGTGTCTATTTTAATATCGAGGAATATTTAACTTTCTATGGTCATAGGAGTTTTGCCATCATCATCTGAGTTTTTAATCGAGTTTCGCCATCAGGTGGAAGACAGTCTCACCAGAGAAAAGGAGAGATCAGGGACCATGAGAGGCAGACACCCTCTGCTGAACTATCCTTCCCTCAGCTCAGACTAATGCTGTATTCAAAACAACTGGGAACTTGGAAATCTCAGACTTCAGTTTGTGGGAACTTAGACTGTGAAAAATAGTTTTGAACGGTAATTTCACCTGGTGAGAAGGTGGAAAGCTGAAATGGTGATCCACCCACACAGACAGTGTGGTGAAGAAGGCGCAACAGTGCCTCTTCAACCTCAGGAGGCTGAAGAAAATCGGTTTGGCCCCTGAGACCTTCACAAACTTTTACAGATGCACAATTGAGAGCATCCTGTCTGGCTGTATCACCGCCTGGCACGGCAACTGCACCGCCCGCAACCACAGTGCTCTCCCGAGGGTGGTGCGGTCTGCCCAACGTATCACCGGGACACACTGCCTGCCCTCCAGGACACCTACAGCACCCGATGTCACAGGAAGGCCAAAAAGATAATCAAGGACATCAACCACCTGAGCCATGGCCTGTTCACCACGCTATCATCCAGAAGGCAAGGTCAGTGCATGTGCATCCAAGCTGGGGCCGAGAGATTGAAAAACAGCTTCTATCTCAAGGCCATCAGACTGTTAAATAGCCATCACTAGCTAGCTATCACCCTGCTACTCAACCCTGCACCTTAGAGGCTGCTGCCCTATATACATAGACATGGAATCACTGGCCACTTTAATAATGGAACACTAGTCACTTTAATAATGTTTACATACTCATCATTTGTATATATTGTATTCTATTCTACTGTATTTTAGTCAATGCCACTCCTACATTGCTCATCCTAATATTTATATATTTCTTAACTCCGTTCTTTTACTTTAGATTTGTGTATTGTTGTCAATTGTTTGATACTACTGCACTGTTGGAGCTAGGAACACAAGCATTTCGCTACACCCGCAACAACATCAACTAAATACAGTGTGGCAAAAAAGTATTTAGTCGGCCACCAATTGTGCAAGTTCTCCGACTTAAAAAGATGAGAGAGGCCTGTAATTTTCATCATAGGTACACTTCAACTATGACAGACAAAATGAGAAAAAAAAATCCAGAAAATCACATTGTAGGATTTTTTATGAATTTATTTGCATATTATGGTGGAAATAAGTATTAATACGTATCACATATAGGTTTGCAAATTATGTAAAAACATGGTCTCTTTTTTTGCTTTCTTGAGTCATCACAAAATCGACAGGTTGAGCTTGAAAATTCAAGCCCCTTGGGTAATGCCATAGTATAGAGTTACATTAGAAGTGCCCTTCCAAGAAGGCTTTCACTCTATAGCTACTCCTTGTTGCATGCTGGGCACCTGCAGTGTTTCCTCAGACCCATTGGTGCGGCTGGTTTCCGGGTTATGCAAGTGGGTGTTCAAAAGTGCGGTTTGGCAGGTCATGTTTCAGAGGACGCATGACTTGACCTTCGCCTCTGCCAAGCCTGTTGGGGAGTTGCAGCGATGAGACAAGATCGTCATCATGAAATTGGGGAGAAAAGGTGGGTAGAAATTACCATCGGCCATTGGACATAAACATTACACAACAAGTTGGAAATCGCAAATTCAACAATGAGTGTTTTTGAAGGAATCAGTTGCCAACTGCAAGCATTGCAAAGCAATCACTAGCCTGATATTCAGTGTGCGGTCCAAGTCTGGGTTTTAGGGTGTCTTTTCCCAAGCTTAAAAGGAGAAACATTCAACACAATGGGCCAGAAAAAGTTGAATAAATTGGCCATGCTGTCAATCCAGCATGACTTCTGCCATGTTCAAAACAACTGGAAACTCAGAGAAGTGGAAATCTCAAACTTCATTGAGTTCAAGACAACTGGGAAAATGAGCTCTGACTGGAAAAATACATTTTGAACGGTCATCCAACTCGGAATTCCAAGTCGGGAACTCGGGCCTCTTTCTAGAGCTCCGACCTGAAGATCACCGACGTCATCATGATTACAACCTTATTTTTTTTCCAGAGTTCCCAGTTGTGTTAAATGTACCATAAATCCAGACAATGTCAGAATTTGATAACAAAATTGGCCCACAACGACCGCCGCGCCACCTTCCTTTTCAATGGAGCACAACAGGTGGGGCTCAAAACTGCCCTGAATGATGGGATGCCACTGAGAGGGGGCAGAGTGGTTGAAGCCAAAATGCTGTAAAGTAAGAAAGAGGGGCAGAGAAGTGAAAGCCTGTCAGTACTATTAATGTTTGAGAAGGTTTTGCCTAAGAAAGTACAGATGGTCTTCCTGACTTTCACTGTTAGAGAGTTGGTCCCACCTTCATTAAGGTGTTTTGAATGCCAAAGAATGGGACATGTAACAGCTCTGTGCAAAGTAAAGAAAAGATGTGCCAAGTGAGGACATGATTATGGTGAATGTGTGAACAACGTCAAAGTTAACTGTGGTGGTGGGGGCATGGTGCAGCATTTGGTGGATGCCAGGTGCAAAAAGAGGCTAGAGAAGCCCAAAGATATAAAATCACTCATAATGTATCTTATGCAGAGGTTGCAAGGCAGATTGGTGGAACTATTAGGCAGAATGATGTAGATAATCGGGTTACTCCTGGAATAAGTGGACCTACTGTAGGAAATATTGCTTATGTTGGTCCTGACATGGATACGAGACCTGTTCAGAAATCTTGCTCTCACAAATGTGTTGTGTCAAAGGACACTTTGATAGTTCTATCAGATTGACTTCATAGCCGTCATTGGAAAGGTGATCAACCTGGCGGCGTTTGTGGAAGGAAGAACTGCCAGGTTGAAGATCACTGTGGAAGCAGCAATGGTTTTTAGGAGTAACAGATGTTAATGTCGCCATGATTGTTGATATGTTGATTCCCAATAATACTAATGATGTAACGTCTCAGTGTGATGATAGTTATTGTCATCCTTTAGTGGAATTCCAGAAGCCTTATTGCTAACGGTCAGCATTTTAAGGAATGTGTAATTGATTTAGAGATCAAACCTGATGTGATATGTGTTCAAGAAATGTGGCTTAGACCACGTCTTGTTTTTATTATTCCTGGTTATTGATCAATCCGTTCTGATAGATCAACTGGACAGTGTGGTGGCTGTGCTACGTTCATAAGGGAAGGTCTTGTATATCGTAATACACCTGTCCCATCTGAATATGTGAAAATCTACAGTGCAGGTAGTACTATTAAATGTTTTTTTTTAAATGTACAACACTTGTCATCAAATACCTGTAGAGATGTTTGATGAAATATATGTCGAATTGGGCTCTAGAGAGATAGTGCTGTGACTTTAATGCACATAACTAGTTTATGAGGAAGAACAGATGCTGGTGGTACTATTGTGGAAGATGTGATGGAAACGAGCATCAGTATGTCTTAACGATGGATGTGGTACAAGAGTTGATGTTGTTAGAGGGGTTACATCCTGCCTGGACCTCACAATGGCTTCTAACTCTATTGCATCTAAGTGTGAATGTAATGTAATGAATGATTCTAGTGTTGGAGGTGATCATTTCCTGATTTGGTGTACCATGATTTGTTCCTGATTTGGTGTACCATGAACTGTGATGTTACTATTCCAGGTAGAGTACCATTCAGAAGATGGGGCTTTCATAAAGCAGACTGGTAAAAGTTTGGGGATCATTGCTTAAAGTCTGTTGGAGAGTTGTCTTTAGAGAGGCCGGTTGATGTATGTTCTGCCTCTGTGACCTCTCTGATTTTGAGTGCTACAAATGTATACAGTGCCCTCGGAAAGTACTCAGACCCCTTGACTTTTTCCACATTTTCTTACGTTACAGCCTTGCTCTAAAATTGATTAAATCGTCCCCCCTCATCAATCTACACACAATACCCTATAATGACAAAACAAAAACAGGTTTTTAGAAATGTTTCATTTACATAAGCATTCAGACCCTTTACTCAGTACTTTGTTGAAGCACGGTAGCGATTACAGCATTGAGTCTTCTTGGGTATGACGCTACATGCTTGGCACATCTGTATTTGGGGAGTTTCTCCCATTCCTCTCTGCAGATCCTCTCAAGATCTGTCATGTTGGATGGGGAGTGTTGCTGCACAGCTACTTTCAGGACTCTCCAGAGATGTTCGATCGGGTTCAAGTACGGGCCACTCAAGGACATTCAGAGACTTGTCCCGAAGCCACTCCTGCGTTGTCTTGGCTGTGTGCTTAGGGTCATTGTGCTGTTGGAAGGTGAACCTTCACCCCAGTCTGAGGTCCTGAGCACTCTGGAGCAGGTTTTCATCAAGGATCTCTCTGTACTTTGCTCTGTTCATCTTTGCCTCTCCCAACCCCTGCTGCTGAAAAACATCCCCACAGTATGATGCTGCCACCACCATGCTTCACCGTAGGGATGGTGCCAGGTTTCCTCCAGACGTGACACTCAGGCCAAAGAGTTCAATCTTGGTTTCATCAGACCAGAGAATCTTGTTTCTCATGGTCTGAGGTGCCTTTTGGCAAACTCCAAGCGGGCTGTCATGTGCCTTTGACTGAGGAGTGGCTTCTGTCTGGCCACTCTACCATAAAGGCCTGATCGGTGGAGTGCTGCAGAGATGGTGTCTTTCTGGAAGTTTCTCCCATCTCCACAGAGGAACTCTAGAGCTCTGAGTGACCATCTGGTTCTTGATCACCTCCCTGATCAAGGCCCTTCTCTGCCCAGCTCTAGGAAGAGCCTTGGTGGTTCCAAACTTCTTCCATTTAAGAATGATGGAGGCCACTGTGTTCTTGGGGATCTTCAATGCTGCAGTAATTTTTGGTACCCTTCCCCAGATCTGTTCCTCGACACAATCCTGTCTTGGAACTCTACGGACAATTCCTTTAACCTCATGGATTGGTTTTTGCTCTGACATGCAATTTCAATGTGGGACCTTATATAGACAGGTGTGTGCCTTTCCAAATCATGTCAAATCAATTGAATTTACCAGAGGTGGACTCCAATCAAATTGTAGAAACATCTCAAGAGTGATAAATGGAAACAGGATGCACCAGAGCTCAATTTAGAGTCTCATCGCAATACTTATGTAAATAATGTATTTCTGTTTTTTATTTGTAATACATTTGCAAAATTTCTAAAACATGTTTTCAATTTGTCCTTATGGGGTATTGTGTGTAGATTGATGAGGGTTTGTTTAATTTAATCAATTTTAGAACAAGGCTGTAATGTAACAAAATGTGGAAAAAGTCAAGGGGTCTGAATACTTTCCGAAGGCATGTGCCAGTGAGTGAAGTGGATGAGTGGACGCTTCATGTGCAGATAGTTACAGACCAATAGCACTGATCTCTAAATTGTGTGAACTGATGGAAAAGATGATTGTCAGATTTCCTGGAACATAGATTTTTATTGAGTCAATGGCAAAGTGGATTCCATAAAGGTAGATCTACTTTGGATGTTTTAGTAAAGGTGAACAATGAAGTTGAAAAACCTCTGGTCATGAAATAATGGCTACTGTCTTTTTTGACATTGAAAAGGCATACAATACAATGTGATTAAGATGGATAGACTTGGTATTGGTGGGAGAATATACAACTGAGTTTTGGTGTTCTTATTTAATCGCTCTTTTTGAGTTAAAATAGGATCCATTTTATCTGATGCCTGTGGAGTTGACAATGGTATTCCTCAAGGCAGTGTGATCAGTCCTATTTTGTTCAATATTATGATTAACAATGTGTTTTTGAATGTAGGTTGGAGTATTGGGGCTTACCTATATGCTGATGATAGAGCTATTTGAAAGGGGACAAGGAATATCTCTCATGTGACAATCTATTCAACAAGCTATAGTGGATTTTGAAAGATGGTCAATTGACTGGGGTTTTGAATTGTCAGTGGCGAAAGTCTTGCTGTATGTTCTTCTCTAAGAAGAAAGTTGCTGATAATATACAGTTGTTTCTGTAAGGTCAGCCTATGGGGAGGGTTTCTAAGTACAAATATTTGGGTCTATGGTTCAATGAGCGATATACATGGAAATATCATGTCAAATGTTGAAAAAAAGTGTTAGAAGGTGGTGAATCTTATGTGCTTGGTCTTTGGTTATGAATGGGGTGCTGATAGACAATCGTTGATGGATATTTATAGAGCTCTGATCAGAACGACAATTGATTACGGGTGTATAGTTTATGGAACAGCGGCAAAGACTTGTCTTCAGCAGCTGGACAGAATCCAGTATATAGCTTTAAGGATATGTATTGGTGCATTTAAATCAACATCTGTATGTGCCTTACTAGTGGAGATAGGTGAGATGCTTTTGGATTTTCAGTGTAAAAATGGTAATTAGCTTATTGGGTTAGGCTGAAAGGCTGTGAGGTTGACCATCCCACTGCTACTGTTCTAGATGACTGTTGGGAATATATTAGTAGACAGGGCAGTGGTTTTGGTTGGACAGTTGGAAAGCTTGCTGATGAGTGGTCTGAGGGAATTGGAGGTTGGCCCTTCTGTGGTGATAGGGGATGTTCCTCAGTGGTTACTCCAAGATCCTGTTGTTGATCTAACCTTGGTAGAGAAAAGAAAAGATAGGTCAGAAGTCAGTGATATAGGGAAACTGGTTGACAATTACATTGGTATTAGTTTTTATGCATTTTTACGGCTTTTCACAGATGGATCCAAGGACCCAGCTAGTAGGCGCACAGGAGCAGGTGATTACGTTCCTGAATTTGATGTGCAGATATGTAGAAGACTAACAGATGAACTTTCCGTATACTCAGTTGAACTGTGGAGGATGTACAACCTGTCAGAATTATAGTATACTCAGATTCCCTGTCTGTATTGAATAGTTTATCATCTGGCAAATCGAATAGGAGTGATGTACTATTGGAGGCATTAATATTATTATGGAGAATTGAGAACCTAGGTATATTAGTGAGATTCTGCTTGGTCCCAGCTCATTCGGTCATGGAAGGGAATGAAATTGTAGACCAGATAGCCAAAAGTGATTTGAAACAAGATGTAATTGATATTAATGTTCCACTGGGTAGAGGTGAGGCCAAATGTAAGATCAAAGCCATTTTGATTGATGTGTGGCAGAAGAGATGGAAAAATGAGACCAAGGGTCTGCATTGATATGCCCTCCGAAGAAAGTCAGATTAGGAAGGAAGAGGTGGTTTTTGCCCGATTGTACCTAGTACATTACATCTGGTTGCCAAGCATGTGAATGGTTTGTGTCTGAAGTCTATGGTCGATGTATAGGGTTATTGAGGCTTAATGGGGTTTGGAAGGGATTTGGAGGATGGGGGGGTAGCCGTCGGTGATGGCAGAAGTGAATACCGAGTTTGAGTTGAGTTGAAGGAGAGGAATGGACAACAGTAGTGTCGAAGAATGGAATGAAACATTTTAAAAGTGTCAATAATTACAGGGGATGATAATATATCCGACAAGGATTCGTTTCTTGTTGGGGATGAGATTTTTTGATGATGATGTTTTTCTGGCATATCCGTTCGGGGTCTCGAAGAGGGTGAATCGTATGTTGATAAAAGTTCAATCAGAGTGACCAGGAGTGGGCTAAATTCATTTTGTGTCTGAGGAACAGAGGAAGAGGGCAGTGGGTCTCACAAGAATCGAGTCACCCGAAGTATCGTGCTTTGAACTCCGGAGTAGGGTGTCTCCAGGGTGTCGATGGAAGTTAGGGAGGAAAACCTTGTGACAGGAATCCCAGGTGTGGTTCGTGCCCGTCGCTTGACCTGCATGGTGGAAAGAAGATTGGAAGAAAGTTAGTCGGTTCTATTGTTTTTTGATGATGAGCACCTCCCTACGCATGTGAAGCTAGGGTATATGAGTTACGCAGCAAGAGCTTTTATCACCAAAACAGTGTACAAATTGTATAGGATATGGCCATGTTTCAAGTGTGTGCAGACGGGTGGAGTATACAGATCGGAGTGAAGAATGGCCTTGTTGCAATTGTGGTTGGGATCATGGCCCAGAGTTCGTGGAGTGCCCTGTAAGGGTGAAGGAGGTTGAGGTGGCAAAAGTTAGGAGCTCAGATGTACCGCTCTATGCGGAGGCAATCAAAATAATTGAGTGAGCAAGTGAAGTTGAAGAAATGGTACTGTAGTTGATACATCAATGCTCATAGTCACTAGGCCCATTTGACAACCAACAGAAGCAGACTTGCTGTATGTAAAGAAAGTGGATTTTGTGGCTTTCATTGCAGCTGTGAAGCTGCACAGCTCAAGTAGAAAGGAACTAATTGTAGCTGCAGCAGGAAAAGTATCTGGGTCTTCAGTAATTCACAGCGGAAGATTTACCAGGGTTATTGCAGATGGAAGAGGTGCTATCCTCCCAGGCTCCTGAGCCGGTGTAGGGATCAGACATGGATTATTGATTTAAACAGATGAAGACAGGATCATGTTGATGGGAGATTTCGGGTAGTCAGTATTTTTATCGACATTAATTTAGTATTTTGGGATCTTTTATTTCATTCCGCACAGTTGGTGGCGACAATACATATTTTTGCTTGTAGTTCGACATAAAACCCAAAGAAGAAGTGTAACCGGAAAAGAACAGCGACCAAGAACAATTTCCACGTTAGAGTTGTTGTTATTTATACGTTTATTAACACCATGGAACTCAAAATGAACAATTTAACTGCACAACATCACATACTTACATCACTTGGTTGACAGATGTTATCGATTGTCGAGGTAACGCTAGCCAGCTAGTTAGCGGATAACGTTAGCTAACGATGGCTAACAGTATGGTTTTTCACACTCAAATAGCCTCCATCATGGAGGTGCTAGCGAATGCAGCCGTGGCAGAGATCTGTAAACTCGTAGACGACGACTATGCAGTGTTTCGTTTGGAAATAACTCAAAGCCAGAAAGAAAACAGGGCATTGCGAAGGAAACTACAGCTTTTCGAACTGAAGGTGGCACGGGAGCGCGTCCTCGCCAGTCGTCCCAGTAGTGTCAAGCTCGTCGACAGACACAGAGGAATGGCAAGAGGTACTGTACATGTTGCAGAAGGCCGAGCTTGTGCGGCCTGTCGCGGTTCATATATAGCTCAGTGCCTGTCGCACCGTCCACCTCTGCACATGTGTTCAGATGTGTTCCTCAGAATTGGGTCTTGGTCATATTTTGGATAGTATGCAATAATTCGCCTGATTACTTAGTTATCTTGAGCAAAGACACAATATGATATTTTAACCATATTCTTATCAAATTCTTGATTTACTGCATGTCCTATTATTAACTCAATGAAAACATTGTGATGCATCAAACATAATACATTTCTCAATAAATAGTTTATCAATTTATGAGAAGTGTTATCTTACATCCTTACCAATTATAGCCAGTTTCAAAACTGTCAATAGAGTACAATACAGCGTTGAGCATTAGCTAACCTAACCATCTCTTTTCCCCCAATCACTCAGGTGAAGGACATCTCACTGGAGGCCACAGGAGTTTTGCGAAACCAGTGGGACACAATACATGGAGAGATGACCAACCAATCACTGTTGATGAGGGGAGTGGAACCTCAACACAGCCCGTTATCGTGATAGAGGTTTGTGTAATAGTGTTACATTAAAAAACTACAGTTACTTTGTGAATCAAATGTGGCCGGCTATTCACTTGCTTACATGTACATCCTTATTTATCTGCCATAAGGGAGCTTGTGAAACTTTCTTCCCTACAACATTTATCCAATTTTACTAATTTAATGGTAACAACCTCTTCTTGAGTCAGTCTGCAGATGCAGAGGCTGCTGGTCCTGGGGTCAAGCAGGAGAAGACTGAAAGAGAGGAGGACCCACAGCAAAGCAGAGACATCCAGACTGGACCGACTGAAATGCCCCCTGTAGCCACGGAGGACACCGCCCCAGCGCAGTCCAGTTACCAACGCATTGTCACTGAGGTCTGTGGAACACCAAACGCTGTCCTAAAGTCAGAGACGGACACTGAAACTTTAACTGTAACACACAGGCTCTTACACACAGGACCTGACCACGAATCAGACCCAGAGAGACTTGGGCTGGGGCCATTGGGCTGTCCTCCTGTTCCTAGCTCAGAATACTTACCGATATTTCACCAGGTCCAGAGGACGGTTCATTCTCGTGGAGATGGTGAGGTGTTATACACAGGCATTGATGACCTGTCTTGTACTTACGCTACAGAGATGGACCCTGGCAACGTATCCTTGGATTTAGAGACACAGAATGATCTGTCTAGAGGGGACTGGAACCGGTACAGTAGTAGTGTATACTCTGAAGGGTGCCTAGATAAGAAAGGAGAGGTTATAGTCGTCGACGAAGTGACTGTGAAAGTGGAGGGTGACGCTCCTCCCACATGGAATGCAAATAGTCACCTAGGAGACAGACACTCACAAGGCAGAGATTTCTTAGATTACAGGGAAAGCTTAGAGACAAATCCAAATGTCGTCCACCCGTTCCGGGATCGCGACCCAGTGTCCACGTCAATGGGGCCTTCCGATTCACACGGCTGTGCCCTTTTGGATCAGGCATTGAACTCAAAAGACAGGGCTAGAGCCCAGGCTCTGGGAGGGGAAGCAACATCTGGCAAAAAACAGGGGGTGAAACCCTTTAGCTGTACCCAGTGTTCTATGCGCTTCGCCCAGGCTGGCAACCTGAAGAGGCACCAGAGGGTCCACACAGGGGAGAAACCATTCAGCTGTACCCAGTGTCACATGTGTTTCGCCCAGGCTGGTGACCTAAAGAGGCACCAGAGGGTCCACACAGGAGAGAGACCTTACAGCTGCCCCCAGTGTGAGAAGAGGTTCTCCCACCAGCACCATCTGAAGATGCACTTGAAGATCCACACTGAAGCGAGGCTGTTTGCCTGTACGCCCTGTGGGAAGAGATTTTCAGATAGGAGCTACCTCAGGATACACCAGCAGAAAAACCATTCCACTCTATAACATAGAAAGTAACCATTTGACTCGATAGCTTCTGACTTTTAGATCAAACCCTGCATTAAAAGATTAACTTTCATTGTTGTCAGCAGCACATTTGGATTAACAAGAGTCACAGATTTCAGTGTTGAATATTCCTGGGTAGAATAATGCATCCTACAATACTGTGTAGGCCAGTGGTCACCAACCTATTCAAGATCACTTTCATTGATCTATCGCTCAGAATTTTAAAAAAACATTACTTAACAGTTTTGTAGGAATGAGGTTTGGGCAGTAGGACTAATACATTATCACAGCATTATCACAGCATGCCTGGCCTGCCAATATTTTTTCTTCTCAGACCTCTCAGACATATTTCAAAACTCAAGCTTTGTTTACAAAATAGATCAGTTGGTGTAGCAACTTGCTTAGCATAAATTGAAATCATTTGCTTTTTTATTTTACTGGACTGATGGTACCTGCATCTGATTGTCATGGTGCTTTCAATACAAATGAGAGCTCGGGGAAAAAACTAGGTCAAATCATGATGTCAGTAATCTTCAGGTTGGAAAGTCTGAGATCTAGAAAGATGCCAGAATTTCTGACTTGGAATTCAAAGCAATTCTTTCCAGTTGGATCTCGATTTTTTCAGAGTTCCCAGTTGTTTCGAACACAGCATTAGTCTCAGTGGAGGGAGGGAAAGAACAGCAGAGGGTCCACTTCTCACAGTCACTGCTCTCTCCTACTTTTCCTCTGGTGAGACTGAACAGAGAGAGGGGACATCGTCTTCCACCTGATGGCGAAACTCGAGTCGGAAGTGAAATATTCCTCTTAAAGTAGACACGACGATGGACTAATAATAATAAAAACCGCAGGGCTAGCAATACACTTGGCTACTCATTCATTGCAGCTGCATCGTGAGTGGAAGTAGTATTGAAGAGCATTTTATGTATTGCAATGGTGCTGAATCATTTTTATTTTTGACATGAACTCACTCATAAAAACAGCAGCTCTTTACTGTATTCTTTGACAGTCTCTGTGGTCATGGTTTTAAAAGTTATTAAGTCTTACGTAGGCTAGTATCAAACTTTACTGTGGAAGCTCTGTAGGCACAGTGATTTGAGCTACCTGATTGGCCAGTGCAGTAGGCGCACTCACTCGGTCCGCCTGGTAGGTTTGTCTTTTCAAACAAATGGAATGGTTCAAAATGGGAAGACTTTGCTTAACCGGTGACGGCACCTACCGCCAACAGCGCAACACAAATCAAATTTAAAAAGGAGCGCAAGCCTTTATCACAACCTTTATCGTCGTTCTTTTCTACAGAAATGTTTGGTGTGGAATGTCTTGAAGATTGACTGGTTGGTGATCACTGGTGTAGGCTATATGATGTTCACAAATGCCTATTTTATACATCCATTAACCAACTACATTTTTTTTCCAAGACACTTAATGAGGAAATGAATGCAGTTTATCAAGTTAATGCAGTTTCTTAGTTGAGGTCTGTGTGTGTGTGTGTGGTTTTCACCCTGTTCTGCATTCACCCGACAGCGCTTTAACAAATCTAATCAAGTTCACTGGTCACATACACAGATTTGCAGATGATATCACAGGTGCAGCCAAGTGCTTGTGTTTCTAGCTCCAACAGTTCAGTAATTAATGCCAGGTAACATAAAACAATACACACATAATCCCGAGTGGCGCAGCGGTCTAAGGCACTGAATCTCAGTGCTAAAGGCGTCACTACAGACACCCTGGTTCAAATCCAGGCTGTATCACAACCGGACGTGATTTGGAGTCCTATAGGGCGGTGCACAATTGGCCCAGTGTTGTCTGGGTTTGGCCGGTGTAGGCCGTCATTGTAAATACGAATTTGTTCTTAACTGACTTGCCTAGTTAAATGTTAACAAATATATATTTTATATATATGTAGAAATTAAGAAATATTAGAACGAGCCTTGTCAGAGTCCGGAATATACAGTGAAAGTATTCATACCCTTTGACTTATTCCATATTGTGTTGTGTTACAGCCTGAATTCAAAAACGTGTTTTTAGACATTTTTGCAAATGTATTAATAACGAAATACAGAAATATCTAATTTACGTAAGTGTTCACACCCCTGAGTCAATACTTTGTAGAAGCACCTTTTGGCAGTAATTACAACTGTGAGTCTGTAAGTCTCTAAGAGCTTTCCACACCTGGATTGTGCAACATTTGCCCATTTATTATTTTCAAAATTCTTCTATCTCTTTCAAAGTGGTTGTTGGACATTGCTAGACAACTGTTTTAAGGTTAGATTTTCAAGTAGATTTTAGTCAAAACTGTAACTCGGCCACTCAGGAACATTCAATGTCTTCTTGGTAAGAAACCCCAGTGTCGATTTGGCCTTGTGTTTTAGGTTGTCATGCTGAAAGGGGAATTCATCTCCCAGTGTCTGGTGGAAAGCAGACTGAACCAGGTTTTCCTCTTGGATTTTGCCTGTGGTTAGCTCCATTCCAATTATTTTTTTTATCCTGAAAAACTCCCCAGTCCCTAAAGATTACAAGCATACCCACAACATGATGCAGCCATCACTATGATTGAAAATATGGAGAGTGGTGCTCAGTGATGTATTGGATTTGCCCCAAACATAACACTTTGTATTCAGAGCAAAAAGTTAATTGCTTTGCCACATGTTTTGCAGTATTACGTTAGTGCCTTGTTGCAAACAGAATGCATGTTTTGGAATATTTTTATTCTGTACAGGCTTCCTTTTCACTCTGTAATTTATGTTAGTATTGTGGAGTAACTACAATGTTGTTGATCCATCCTCAATTTTCTCCTATCACAGCCATTAAACAATGTAACTGTTTTAAAGTCACCATTGGCTTCATGGTGAAATCCCTGAGCGGCTTCCTTCCTCTCCGGCAACTGAGATAGGTAGGATGCCTGTTTCTTTGTAGTGACTAGGTGTATTGATACATCATCCAAAGTGTAATTAATAACATCACCATGCTCAAAGGGATATTCAATGTTTGCTTTTTTTTATTTGTACCAATCTACCAATAGGTGACCTTCTTTGCGAGGCATTGGAAATCCCTTTCATGGGATTTCTACAACATTCTAAAGGGTCCATTGTGACATCTTGACTTCCAACAATCTATTATATTCACTGTAAACAACAATATAACATTTGACACAAATCTGCTACTTTGACAACTTTCACAAAGTGTGTGTTTGAACTCTTCCTCTACTTTTCTGCTATTCAAATCTGAAATCAGATTCTAACGATAGAGCTGTTTTGGTAACCTCATAAAAAAAATTCTAACAACTGCAATTCTAACCACTTTCCCAAGAAGTGAGACAAAAAGTTAGTGTAGGAAATCTTCCTCTGCTTTTCAAATATTAAATCAGAACAGGAATAGTTTCTAACAATCAAAGGTTAGAGATGTTTTAGTAACCTCATCGACTGCTTTCATTGAGCTAACGTCCCACTCATGTAACTTCGTTGGTGACATTTCCCTGGTTAGCATAGCAACATTTGGTCTCACTTTGCATTTAATAGCCCTCTTGACTCAGTCTGTTAGATGTGCCACAATTTTTGTTTTCTACAGTTAAGAAGTCACAAAAACATTGAGACCAGTACACACACTCCTTCCACAAGGATCTGCTGTCCAGATTGACAAGCCCATCTTGACGTTGTTGTACGAGAGAGGGTACGCACAGTTGATACAAGCTACGACCACAGAAAATAATACCCTGCTGGATCCAGTGTTCATTTCACAACCACAAACTTGCTTCCATTCAGATGTGCTGCAGAGATACTGAAGCTATCACAACCCAGTGTATTGCATTTTCACTTCAGACATCTCCCAGGTATGAATCTTGACCAAAACATTGGTATCACATTTCACTGCTTGCATTAGTTCTGTCTTCATTAGCATTAAAAAAAAGTCTACATTTGCATTTCAAATAATGAATTTTCACATGTACATTATGCTATACTCAGTTAATGTGTGTCCACGCCGGGGTCAGAGGTGCTCTGAGAGAAAGGGGTTCCCCGTTCCAGGCAGAGAGTCCCTCTACCCACTGATCCTCCTCCAGCCCAGAGAGGACTTCATGAACATCCCTCTGTTGTCCAAATACGTTGTGAAATATATATATTTTTAATTTACTTAACTTCAGTGCCTCATTGTCTTCTGTTCTCTATTATTACAGTTGTCATATACTTATGACAAGTGTTTGATATACTTCATACTTTATAAAATATTGTAACGACCCTGGGGTTGTAAGTGCGGAAATCGACTCTGCCGCACGAGAATGCTTTTGCGGCACGGTCGATAACGCGCCGGGGCTCGAAGGTCGAGGGTTCGAGACCTGCTCCCTGCCTGTTTCGTTACACTATGAAGCTTTTTGTCCATCTACTTTCATGGGATTTCCTCAGCATTCTAAACGGCCCATTGTGACATGACTTCCAAACTTTCAACTTTTGACACAAATCAGCTACTTTGACCACTTTCCCAACAAGTTAGACAATAACTTAGAGCAAATGAAAGAGATCCAGAGAGGATACATTTTAGAAAGGTTGGATTTCTTGTGTGTATAGCCATGGTGATCAACTGCACTGCACTGATGGAGCAGAAATCACATAAATCAAAGATAGATGTGGTAGTTGCAGCAGCAGAGAAATATTTGGGTATGAGGGATTTTAGTACAGAAGACCTACAGGGTGTTCCTCCCAGACCGGCGGCCTGATGTAGGATCTCTTGGGGCCAAAGTAGTGGGATGGGGTGGTGGGTTTGGGGGGATAGCATATAGGTGCAGGGTTAGATAGTGCTGCAATTTAAATGTTTCCCCTTTTCTCTTTTTTTTGGGACCAAAATGTAAAATTCACACTCCGACTTGTCAACAGCAGCTATACGCATCAAAGCGTCCAGTCTGCCGGAAAATCACATGAAGAAGAAGTAAACAACCCAGATAGTGGTCGCACAGGAACAGGCGTATACATTCCTGAATTAGATGTTCAAAATACTGTATGTAGAAGACAAACCGATGAACTCTGCCACTGGGTAGAGGTGAGGCCAAATGTAAGATCAGAGCCTATTTGATAGATGTGTGGCAGAAGAGGTGGGACTCTGAGCCCAAGGGCCAGGATTTATATGCCCTCTAAAGAAAGGTTGGTGGACCAAGATTCAAAGGTCAGATTAGGAAGTTATAGTTGGTGTTCGGTAAGCATAATGCTTTGCGTCTGGAGTGCATGGTTGATGTAACAGTGGAGCATGTGTTGTATTGTTACAGGTATGTTGAGGAGAGGGTGATATTCAAGTGTAGGGTCATTAAGGTTGGGGGGGGGTTGGAAGGGATTTGGGGGATGGGAGGTCTGTTGGAAGTTAATATGGCTATTTTTTATTTTCTTAGTAGTATGAGGATTTAGTTTTAAGGGTTTTTCTTTTCTATCAAAGTAGAGCTTTGAGAATCGTGATTGACCACGCACTCCAGCACAGTAGGTGGCGGCATGCACCTTAGACGTTTAAGACCGCCAATCTACCAAAGAAGAAGTCAACGGAATCAAGAACGACCAAGATCAATTTCCACGTTAAGCGTTTTTGTTGTTATTTAGACATGTATTAACCCTAGAACTCAAAATATTAATATATATTATCTAGGTAACGCTAACTAGCTACTAACAATGGCTAACTGTGTGGTTTTTCACACTCAAATAGCCTCCGTTATGGAGGTGCTAGCGAATGCTGCCGTGGCAGAGATCTGTAAACTCGTAGACGACGACTATGCAGTGTTTCGTTTGGAAATAACTCAAAGCCAGAAAGAAAACCGGGGATTGCGGAGGAAACTACAGCTACTGGAACTGAAGGTATCACGGGAGCGCGCAGAGAGAACAATGCGAGAGCGCGTCCTCGCCAGTCGTCCCAGTAGTGTCAAGATCCTCGACCAATACAGAGGGATGGCAAGAGGTACATTTTGCAGGACGAGGCTTCTGGGCCTGTTGCCCCGTTCCCCTCTGCGCATGTGTGACTTTAGATGCGTTATTAACCACATAGTTAACCAGAATTGGGTCTTTGACAGTTTTGGAATAGTATGCAATAATTCCCCTGATTACTTAGCAATCTTGCACAAAGACACAATATCATATTCTAACCATATTTGATTTATTTACTGCATTTATTTACTCAATGAAAATAAGATGCATGGAACATAATCTATAAATAGTATATCAAGATGTTTTGCGAAGTGTTACCTTACATCCGTGCCAAATCTAGACAGTGTTGTGTCCGAATACCCATACTTAAACTGCTTACTGTGTACTCATCGTCGCATACTATTTAGCAAGTACCATTAGTAAAAAAGTATGCAGTATGCAACGACCGCAACGCAGTAGCTACTCCTGACTGGCTGAGTAGGTGGGGCAGGACTGAGTGCGGGTGGATTTTTACAAATTCAGCAGACATTACATTAACCAACTTGATAATGATTAATTTCTCTAAATAGAATAGGCCTACTCAGGCTGGTTATAGTTAACTTGTCACATTCGACCTGCACTGTAGCCCAGGGGTCAGCCTGGTCTTATAGACTAGATGTAACATAGTAAAATGTAAATCCGGGAGACCAAATGAGTATGGTAGGTTATGTTTGGTATGGTTACATAAGGCAGATGGTTACTTAAGGCAAAAAATTTAGTCGGATAACTCGAACATCTAGCAACCCGAAGGTTGCGAGTTTGAATCTCATTACGGACAACTTTAGCATTTTTAGCTAATTGGCAACTTTAACTACTTACTTTTTTTTAGGTACTTTGCAACTACATAGCATGTTATCTAACCCTTCCCCTAACCTTAACCCCTAGCCTAGCTAATGTTAGCCAGCTAGCATTCATAGCATATGTTCTGCAAATTCGTAACATATCATAGGAAATGGGTGATTCAAATCAAATGTATTTATAAAGCCCTTCTTACATCAGCTGATGTTACAAAGTGCTATACAGAAACCCAGCCTAAAACCCCAAACAGCAAGCAATGCAGGTGTAGAAGCACGGTGGCAAGGAAAAACTCCCTAGAAAGGCCAGAACCTATGAAGAAACCTAGAGGAACCAGGCTATGAGGGGTTGTGCCGGGTGGTTGTGCCGGGTGGAGATTATAACAGAACATGGCCAAGATGTTCAAATGTTCATAGATGACCCGCAGGGTCAAATAATAACAATCACAGTGGTTGTTGAGGGTGCAACAGGTCAGCACCTCAGGAGTAAATGTCGGTTGGCTTTTCAAAGCCAATCATTCAGAGTATCTCTACCGCTCCTCCTGTCTCTAGAGAGTTGAAAACAGCAGGTCTGGGACAAGTAGCACATCCGGTGAACAGGTCAGGGTTCCATAGCCGCAGGCAGAACAGTTGAAACTCGAGCAGCAGCACGGCCAGGTGGACTGGGGACAGCAAGGAGTCATCAGGCCAGGTAGTCCTGAGGCATGGTCCTAGGGCTCAGGTCCTCCTCCGAGAGAGAATACTTAAATTCACACAGGACACCGGATAAGACAGGAGAAATACTCCAGATATAACAGACTGACCCTAGCCCCCCGACACAAACTACTGCAGCATAAATACTGGAGGCTGAGACCGGAGGGGTCGGGAGACACTGTGGCCCCGTCTGACGATACCCCCGGACAGGGCCAAACAGGCAGGATATAACCCCACCCACTTTACCAAAGCACAGCGCCCACACCACTAGGGGGATATATTCAAACCACCAACTTATCATCCTGAGACAAGGCCGAGTATAGCCCACAAAGATCTCCGCCACGGCACATCCCAAGGGGGACACCAACCCGGACAGGAACATCACGTCAGTGACTCTACCCACTCAAGTGACGCACCCCTCCTAGGGACGGCATGGAAGAGCACCTGTAATAGGGTTAGAGGCAGAGAATCCCAGTGGAGAGAGGGGAACTGGCCAGACAGAGACAGCAAGGGCGGTTCGTTGCTCCAGTGCCTTTCTGTTCACCTTCATACTCCTGGGCCAGACTACAGTCAATCATAGGACCTACTGAAGAGATGAGTCTTCAACAAAGACTTAAAGGTTGAGACCGAATCTGCGTCTCTCACATGGATAGGCAGACCATTCCATAAAAATTGAGCTCTATAGGAGAAATCCCTGCCTCCAGCTGTTTGCTCCCATGCTTTTCTAGGGACAGTAAGGGAGCCTGTGTCTTGTGACCGTAGGTATGTACGGCAGGACCAAACCGGAAAGATAGGTAGGAGCAAGCCCATGTAATGCTTTGTAGGTTAGCAGTAAAACCTTGAAATCAGCCCTTGCCTTAACAGGAAGCCAGTGTAGAGAGGCTAGCACTGGAGTAATATGATCAATAGTCAAGATTCTAGCAGTCATGTTTAGCACTAACTAAAGTTTATTTAGTGCTTTATCCGGGTAGCCGGAAAATAGAGCATTGCAGTAGTCTAACCTAGAAGTGACAAAAACATGGATGAATTTTTCTGCATTATTTTTGGACAGAACGTTTCTGATTTTCTAATGTTACGTAGATGGAAAAAAGCTTTCCTTGAAACAGTCTTGATATGTTCGTCAAAAGAGAGATCAGGGTCCAGAGTAATGCCGAGGTCCTTCACAGTTTTATTTGAGACGAATGTACAACCATCAAGATTAATTGTCAGATTCAACAGAAGATCTCTTTGTTTCTTGGGACCTAGAACAAGCATCTCTGTTTTGTCCGAGTTTAAAAGTAGAACATTTGCCCTCCATCCTCTTCCCTATGTCTGAAACACAGGCTTCCAGGGAGGACAATTTTGGGGCTTCACCAGGTTTCATTGAAATGTACAGCTGTGTGTCATCTGCATAGCAGTGAAAGTTAACATTATGTTTCCTAATGACATCACCAAGAGGTAAAATATATAGTGAAAACAATAGTGGTCCTAAAACGGAGCCTTGAGGAACACTGCAATTTACAGTTGATTTGTCAGAGGACAAACCATCCACAGAGACAAACTGATATCTTTCCGACAAATAAGATCTAAACCAGGCCAGAACTTGTCCGTGTAGACCAATTTGGGTTTCCAATCTCTCCAAAAGAATATGGTGATCGATGGTATCAAAAGCAGCACTAAGGTCTAGGAGCACGAGGACAGATGCAGAGCCTCAGTCTGACGCCATTAAAAGATTTACCACCTTCACAAGTGCAGTCTCACTGCTATGATATGGTCTAAAACCAGACTGAAGCGTTTCGTATACATTGTCTTCAGGAAGGCAGTGAGTTTCTGCGCAACAGCTTTTTCTAAAATTGTTGAGAGGAATGGCAGATTCGATATAGGCCGATAGTTTTTAAAATATTTTCTGGGTACACATCCGGTGGATAGAGAGCCCTTTATTATGTTCAACATAGGAGGGCCAAGCACAGGAAGCAGCTCTTTCAGTGGTTTAGTTGGAATAGGGTCCAGTATGCAGCTTGAAGGTTTAGAAGCCATGATTATTTTCATCAATGTGTCAAGAGATATAGTACTAAAAAACTTGAGTGACTCCCTTGATCCTTGGTCCTGAAAGAGTTGTGCAGACAGGACAACTGAGCTTTGGAGGAATACGCAGATGTAAAGAGGAGTCGGTAATTTGCTTTCTAATGATCATGATCTTTTCCTCAAAGAAGTTCATAAAATGTATCACTGCTGAAGTGAAAGCCATCCTCTCTTAGGGAATGCTGCTTTTTAGTTAGCTTTGCGACAGTATCAAATGTTTTTTTGGATTGTTCTTATTTTCCTCAATTAAGTTGGAAAATAGGATGATCAAGCAGCAGTGAGGGCTCTTCGATACTGCATGGTACTGTCTTTCCAATCTAGTCGGAAGACTTCCAGTTTGGTGTAGAGCCATTTCCTTTCCAATTTTCTGGAGGCTTGCTTCAGAGCTCAGGTATTTTCTGTATACCAGGGAGCTAGTTTCTTAAGACAAATGTTTTTGGTTTTTAGGGGTGCGACTGCATCTAGGGTATTGCACAAGGTTAAAATTAGTTCCTCAGTTGGGTGGTTAACTGATTTTTGTCCTCTGACGTCCTTGGGTAGGCGGAGGGAGTCTGGAGAGGCATCTTGGAAGCTTTGGGTTGTCCGAGAATTTATAGCACAACTTTTGATGATCCTTGGTTGGGGTCTGAGCAGATTATTTGTTGCGATTGCAAACGTAATAAAATGGTGGTCCGATAGTCCAGGATTATGAGAAAAAACATTTAAGATCCACACAACTACCTCTTTCCCTACTGTATTTGTTTTATTTATTTATTTTGCTCCTTTGCACCCCATTATTTTTATTTCTACTTTGCACATTCTTCCACTGCAAATCTACCATTCCAGTGTTTTACTTGCTATATTGTATTTACTTTGCCACCATGGCCTTTTTTTGCCTTTACCTCCCTTATCTCACCTCATTTGCTCACATCGTATATAGACTTGTTTATACTGTATAATTGACTGTATGTTTGTTTTACTCCATGTGTAACTCTGTGTCGTTGTATGTGTCGAACTGCTTTGCTTTATCTTGGCCAGGTCGCAATTGTAAATGAGAACTTGTTCTCAACTTGCCTACCTGGTTAAATAAAGGTTAAATAAATAAAAATTTGTTACACTAGGTCCAGAGTATGACTGTGGCAGTGAATAGGTCCGGAGACATGTTGGACAAAACCAAGAGTCGATGATGGCTCCGAAAGCCTTTTGGAGTGAGTCTGTGGACTTTTCCATGTGAATATTAAAGTCACCAAAAATGTGAATATTATCTGCTATTATTACAAGGTCCGATAGAAATTCAGGGAACTCAGTGAGGAACGCTGTATATGGCCCAGGAGGCCTGTAAACAGTAGCTATAAAAAAGTGATTGAGTAGGCTGCATAGATTTCATGACTAGAAGCTCAAAAGACAAAAACGTAGTTTATTTTTTTGTGAATTGAAATTTGCTATTATAAATGTTAGCAACACCTCCGCCTTTGCGGGATGCGCGGGGGATATGGTCACTAGTGTAACCAGGAGGTAAGGCCGCATTTAACACAGTCAATTTATCAGGCTTAAACCATGTTTCAGTCAGGCCAGTCACATCAAGATTATGATCAGTGATTCATTCATTCATTGACTATAACTGCCTTGGAAGTGAGGGATCTAACATTATGTAGCCGTATTTTGAGATGTGAGGTATCACAATCTCTTTCAATAATGGCAGGAATGGAGGTGGTCTTTATTCCAGTGAGATTGCTAAAGCGAACACCACCATGTTTAACCTAGGTCGAGTCACAGACACGGTCTCAATGGGGATAGCTGAACTGACTACACTGACTGTGCTAGTGGCAGACTCCACTAAGCTGGCAGGCTGGCTAACAGCCTGCTACCTGGCCTATACTCTATCTCATTGTGGAGCTAGGAGAGTTAGAGCCCTGTCTATGTTTGTAGATAAGATGAGAGCACCCCTCCAGCTAGGATGGAGTCCGTCACTCCTCAACAGGCCAGGCGTGGTCCTGTTTGTTGGTGAGTCCCAGAAAGAGGTCTAATTATCTACAAATTCTATCTTTTGGGAGGGGCAGAAAACAGTTTTCAACCAGCGATTGAGTTGTGAGACTGCTGTAGAGCTCATCACTCCCCCTAACTGGGAAGGGGCCAGAGACAATTACTCGACGCCGACACATCTTTCTAGCTGATTTACACGCTGAAGCTCTGACTGTTTCATCCTAACATCATTGGTTTCGAAGTAGATAACAATATCCCTATACTCTCGCCAGTTTTATCTTTAGCCAGCACCATCTTCAGATTAGCCTTAATGTAGGATGATTCCTTTTAAGTCTAATACTGCGGGTAATGGAGTCGCCAATGACTAGGGTTTTCAATTTGTCAGAGCTAATGGTGGGAGCCTTCGGCGTCTCAGATCCCGTAACGGGAGGAGTAGAGACCAGAGAAGGCTCGGCCTCTGACTCCGACTCGCTGCTTAATTAATGGGGAAAACCGGTTGAAAGTTTCTGTCGGCTGAATGAGCGACACCGGTTGAGCATTCCTACAGCATTTCCTTTCAGAAGCCATGAGAAAGTTGTCCGGCTGCGGGGACTGTGCGAGGAGATTTATACTACTATCTGTACTTACTGGGGGCATCCGTACCTATGTAGGACATGCAAGGGTTAGGTTAATAAACAGGCTGGAGCTAGAACCTCGTTGTCGCGCGTCTTTATTTTAGATCATACTACATCCTACACTGAAATTACCATTGCCTAACGATTGCGTCTGAAGCTGGGCTTGCAGCACATCTATCCTCGCCGTAAAGCGATCGTTCTCCTGTATATTATGAGAACAGCGACTGCAATTAGAAGGCATAATGTTAATGTTACTACTTTTAGCTTCGGCTGGTGGAGGTCCTGACGAACCATGTCCAGATAAAAACTGTCAATGGTGTACTATATGGCGTTGAGCATTGACAGTAGCTAACCTAACCACCTCTTTTCCCTCAATCGCTCTCTCTGGTGAAGGACATCTCTCTGGAGGCCACAAGAGCTTTGTGAAGCCAGCAAGAGACAATACATGGAGAGATGACCAACCAATCACTGTTGATGAGGGGAGTGGAACCTCATCCCAGCACATTATGGTGATAGAGGTTAGTGTAATAGTGTAACATAAAAAAATTACAGTACATCAAATAGGCCGTCATTGTAAATAAGAATTTGTTCTTAACTGACTTGCTTATAAATAAAGGTTTTTAAAAAAACAAACAATTAACTTGCTAACATGTACATCCTAATTTATAGCTTGTTAGACTTCACTATGACGTTGTTATCCAATTCAACTCATGTACCAATAATAACCTCCTCTCTTCTTGTGTCAGTCTGTAGATGTAGAGGCTGCAGGTCCTGGAGGATCGTCTCTGGTCAAGCAGGAGAGGACTGAAGAAGACGACCCACAACAAAACAGAAACATCCAGACTGAAGCAGCGGCTGGAGTGGCATCCCCTTTAGCCACAAAGTACCTCACCGCCTCACCCCAGCCCAGGACCAAAACCAACATCACAGAGGACAGTGGAACGCTGAACGCTGTCCTCAAGTCAGAGACCGACACAGAGACTTTAATTGTAACACAAAGGCTTTTACACACAGGATCTGACCACAGGTCAGACCCAGAGAGACTGGGGCTGGGGCCAATTGGCTGTCCTCCTGCTCCTGGCTCAGAGTATTTACTTTACAGTAACCCGAGCCCAAGGACAGTTCATTCCCATCGAGATGCAGGTGACGCGTTAGAGACGGGCAATGATCCGTCTTGTTCTTACAATACAGAGGTGGACCCTGGCAACATGCCCTTGGGTTTAGAGACACATAATGATCTGTCTAGAGGGGACTGGAACCGGTACAGTAGTAGCGTATACTCTGAAGGGTGCCTAGATAAGAAAGAGGAGGTTATAGTGGTAGATGAGGTGACTGTGAAAGTGGAGGGCGATGCTCCTCCCACATGGAATGCAGATAGTCATCTAGGAGACAGACACTCACAGGGCAGAGATTTGTTAGATTACAGTGGAAGCTTAGGGACAAATCAAAATGTCGCCACCCACTCCCCTTTACACGCGTTCAGGGATCGCGACCCAGTGTCCACGACAATGGGGCCTTCCGATTCACACGGCAACATCCTTTTCAATCAGGTATTGAACTCAAAGGACCAAAGGACCAAGGCCCAGGCAGGGGGAGCAACATCAGACAATAGTAATGAGAAACGGTTCCTCTGCATGTTCTGTAACAAAGGGTTCAGCTGCCTCCAGAAGTTGGAGATCCACCAGAGGGTCCACACAGGGGTGAAACCCTTCAGCTGTACCCAGTGTCATATGCGCTTCTCCCACTCGTCCAGCCTTAAGAGGCACCAGAGGGTCCACACAGGGGTGAAACCATTCAGCTGTACCCAGTGTCACATGCGCTTCGCCCAGGCTGGTGACTTGAAGAGGCACCAGAGGGTCCACACGGGGGAGAAACCCTATAGCTGTACCCAATGTCACATGCGCTTCGCCCAGGCTGGCAACCTGAAGATGCACCTGAAGGTCCACACGGGAGAGAGGCCGTTTGCCTGTACGGACTGCGGGAAGAGGTTCTCTGAGAGGAGCTACCTCATGATACACCAGCAGAAAAACCATTCCACTCTAGAACATAGAAAGTAACCTTTCCACTCGTTAGACATTTAGATCAAACTCCGCATTAAAGACAAAGATACAATTTCATTGTTATCAGCAGAAAAGATCCAGAGATCCATTTGGAATAACAAGAGTAACAGATTTCAGTGTTGAATATTCCTGGGTAGAATATTGCATCCAGACATAGTAGATATATAAGCCGAAAAAGTGTTATATATTGTGTTTGTACTGTGTAGACTATATAATGTTCACAAATGCCTATTTCATTACTTCCATTCAACTACTTTAGTTTTTTCCCCAAGACACTTTTAATGAGAATGTATGCAGTTTATTAAAATCATGCAGATTTTTTGTTGAGACGTGGTTTTCATATGGTGTATTTCAAACGTGTTTATGTTTAATAAACACAAAATGGGACTTTTAAATTCTAAGACTTTCATTGAGACTCCCTTTAACATACATCATATCTGATCTCACCCTATTCTGCATACACAAAACAGTGCTTATAAGCAAATAACTTACTAAATAATACTAACAAACCTACTGTACACGTCAAAATAGTTAGTCAGGTCGGTCTGACTTTTGACTTATCACAGCTGACTTATTTTTACCCACAGCAATGTTTATGTCCACCATGATGGGTTTAACAACAATGAAGTCATTGTGTAACTACAGTATAGGACTGAAACGTATCTGTGCGTGTGTACGTACCCTAGGGAGTGTATGTCTGTGTAATCTGTATCACCTGTCTCTTCCAGGAGGAGGAGGGTCCAGAGGTGCTGCTTGTGAAGAGGGAGGGATGTGAGGAGGGTCTGGGGAACCATGGTCATGGAATTTCTATAACATTTAAGCTTATTTACTGCATTTCTACACAATTTAAAACTCTAAAATACAATTTGGAGAACAGCAAAAACAAATTGACATCTTGTTGCTGTAGCTTCAAATTGAGGAGCAATTAGGGTTCAGTGCCTGGGTCAAGGGCAGATGAAGTAGACATGGAGGATGGGAAGCCTGATCTGCACTGGTGAAAGAGGAAACAATAGAAGACTGACCAGAGAGTATTGATCTGCTGAGTGGACAAAAGATGGGAGGAGCAAGGTAAGGGAGACATACAGTTAATTAGGTACACCCATTAGGTACACCCATCTAGTACCAGGTCAGGCCCCCTTTTGCCTCCAGAATAGCCTGAATTCTTCAGGGCGCAGATTCTATAAGTTGGAAATGTTCCACATGGATATTGGTCCATGCTGACGCGATGGCATCGCGCAGCTGTTGCAAATTGGCCGGCATTACACCACCGCTACCAGCCTATACCGTTGACACCAGGAAGGATGGGTCCATGGACTCATACTGCTTGTGCAAAATCCTGACTCTGCTATCAGCATGATTTAACAGGAACCGGGATTAGTCAGACCAGGCAATGCTTTTCCCTCCTCCAGTGTTGGTGATCGCGTGCCCACTGGAGCCTCATTTCTAGCTGATAGGAGTGGAACCCGGTGCTGCAATAGCCACTCTGTGACAAGGATCGACGAGTTATGCATTGCATTGTAAGATGTCGTTCTGCACACCACTGTTGTACTGCGCTGTTATTACTTTATTTGTGGCCGCCTGTTTGCTTGCACGATTCTTGCCATCTGGGTGGCCATCTTGGATTTCCAGACCCAGACGGGTGCAGCCAAGGGCCCAGGGAACGGCATCACCGAGCGGACCAGAACTGGAGGTTAGTGGCGACATAGTGGAGGTCAGTGGATGGGACAGCGTCCTCAACTCTGGGCTGGGGAACAACACTGTTAACCACAACCAGAAACAGACAGTCAAACACAAAACTTCCAAACTTAGTCTCCATGACAACAGACTGGTAGAGACCATGGCCAGCCTGCCTTCTATAGGTTCTATCAACTGGAACATGGACCCTGCAACAACACAGACACTTCCTGGCCTTCGTCCTCTTCACACTCTCCTTATGTTAAACCAGACCTGACAATGCCAGTGCCTCAACGCCGAATGGCTACACAAGCACATTGGCAAATGACAGTAGTTGAGAAAGAATCAGTAAAGGTGGCAGCGCCAAAGATAAATTATTCCTGTGTTCATTCTGTGGGAAAGTCTTCCATTTCCCCAAACAGGTGTAGATCCACCAGAGGATGCACACGATGGAAAAACCATTCGGTTGCCACTTGTGCCCGGACTGTTTCACCCACTCGTCCAGTCTGAAGAGGCACCAGAGGTTCCACACAGGACAGAAACCCTACAGCTGACCCCGGTGTGAGAAGAGGTTCTAAATAAACACATGAAGATCCACACGGGAGAGGCCGTTGCCTGTACCCACTGTTGGAAGAGGTTCTCAGAGAAGATCAACCTCAGGATTCACTAACATAAAATGCACACAGCCCATGTGTAGAGTATAGTAATGTAATGTAGTACTAGGTAGTTTGTTTGTAGTTAATTCTGTTGGTTTTGGATGTATAGGGAACTGGATGAGGTGAACTGAGGAAAGAATGAATATGATGAGGCAGAGTAGATTATATGGGGATGGTTGGTGTGATGGTGTCTGTAAAAGTTTAATACAAAATTGACTCTGTGCTGACTGACATGGTCATTTTTGTATCATTGCAGGGACTGAGCTCAGACGAATCAGAACCCTAGATCACTGTTCTGTTCCGGAACACTAGAGATCACTTTTGTTCCCGGTTCTGTTTCGTTCTTTTCCGGTTTTCGGTTCTGTTCTCTGAACTGGTTCCAAACCTCTTGAATGTTTTGTCATTCAGGTCCAAAAAGTCACTTTCTGAGCACTTCTACATTGGGCAAATATGTATGAAAGGTTTCATTTCAATCAAAAAGGGTGCAGTCAAAAAGGGATTGAATTCCAATAGATATACCCAGAGGCATAAATCAGGGATCTAGTCTGCAGCCCAGACCCTTCTCTTCACGGTCAGTGGAGGGAGGAAGCTGATAGAGATAGACCCTCCTGATACTACGATATTAACACCACAGTATCCATAATGAACAGAGCAGGTCACTCTGGGCTTCAGGATTCACAGAGAGTGGTGGGAGACTTAACAGGAAGTCTGTCTTCTCTTTCAGGATCTCACCTCATGCCTGGTGAATGGGTTCATACAAAGACTGGGCCTGGTTCAAGCCTTCCTCAGCTACCTCAGAGTTACCCAACCAATACAGACAAGCTAAGGACGGGCGTTCACCACAAGCGGTACCTAGCCTATAACACAGCACACAATCCCAACAACACCCAAACAATGGCTAGAGGTCAAGGAGGGAGCTCAAAGACTAACTACTTGAGGGTGGTGGCTCGTGCTTCTACCTCCTCTGGTGTCATTTGGTCACAACATGGGAGGGCGAGTATTGGGACGGACGCCGATAAGCCTGCCACATGTGTGGGAAGTGCTTCACTGATGAGAACTATATGAAGAAACACCAGACCATTCACACCAAGGAGAGGCCCTTCAAGTACAAACTATGTACACAATAACTTTTCCTTCCTGAGTACCCTTATCAGACATAGGCGTATCCACAACAGGGAGAAATTGTTGCAGTGTGGCTTGAGATGTACACAGGGGATATGTGGTAACCATTCTTTATCTGACATATTATAGTTATCATGTGAAGTGTCTTGGGGTAAGAGGATATTTAACCACATACCCCTTATCGACCCTTTGTTACATTGTCATTTGAAACAGGCTTGTATAAATACCTGTTTTTAGAGTGACAGTAAACCTAGGCTAGAACAAGGACAGTTTAATATTGACCTTACTGAGGTGTAGATGGAATAAAGTAATATTATTTTCTACTATATTATTGCTAACACACTGTTATTTTTTTAACAAGTCGGCTCTCATCTTGAAAGCTAGTGATCTTAGGAGATTTGATGTGTAATGTAATAGATGGGTTGGTTGTTTAGCACCAAAACCGACATGTACAATAATGGAGCAAAACAGATTTTAGCCATATTTAGCCACAGATTTTAGCCATATTAGTATCGACATGAAATCAATCAAAACACCTCAAAACAAGGCATGGTATTTAGAACAAGCTGAAACGAGCCACTTATGATTCCACAATTAGCAGTTTCTTGTCATTCTTGCTAGCAATCTGGCCATCCTGAATCACAACAGGATGACTTTTGCCCCATGGAAACGCGCATTTTTCATGACGGCGTCACGGTCTATATGCAGCACTGTAAGTCAAAGAACAGGGCGCGTAACTTTCTCATTTAACCACACCATTTGAGCTATGACGCCAACCAATAAGATCACTTCTCTTTAGTTTAAACGGAAGTGAACATTGACCATGAACAATTTCCACGTTAGCGGTTTTTTGGTTATTATTTCGACGTTTATTGAAACCATGTAACTCCAAATATGACTAATTTAGCGGCACGGCATCACATACTTTTCCCAGGTAGTGTTTAGTTCGTGTTGGAGACAGGACTTGGTTGATAGATGGTATCTTGGTAACGCTATCTAGCTGCTAACGTTAGCTAACAATGGCTAACTGTATGGTTTTTCACACTCAAATAACTTCCATCATGGAGGTGCTAGCGAATGCAGCCGTGGCAGAGATCTGTAAACTCGTAGACGACGACTATGCAGTGTTTCGTTTGGAAATGTCTCAAAGCCAGAAAGAAAACACGGCATTGCGGAGGAAACTACAGCTACTAGAACTGAAGGTGGCACGGGAGCGCGTCCTCGGCAGTCGTCCCAGTAGTGTCAAGATCCTCGACCGAAGCAGAGGAATGGCAAGAGGTACATTTTTCAGAGGGCCTAGCTGCGGGGCCTCTCGCCCACTTCCCCTCTGCGCATTTGTGACTTAAGATGAGTTAACCAATATTGTGTCTTGGTCAGTTTTTGGATAATTCCCCTGATTAATTAAATATCTTGCGCAAAGACACTCATATTCTTACGACTTTCTTGATTTACTTCATTCCCTGTTATTTACTAATTGAAAACAATATGATGCATGGAACATAAATCGATCTATAAATAGTATATCAAGAAGTTATACAAAGTGTTACCTTACATCCTTGCCAATTCTAGACAATGTCAATAGTGTACAAATATAGTGTTGAGCATTGACAGTAGTTAACCTAAACACCTCTCTTCCCCCAATCACACTCTCTCGGGTGAAGGACATCTCACTGGAGGGCACAGAAGCTTTGTTAAGCCAGCGGGACGCAATAGATGGAGAGATGACCAATCAATCACTGTTGATGAGGAGAGTGGAACCTTAACCAAGGATGTTATCGTGATAGAGGTTAGTGTAAAAGTGTTGCATAAAAAATATTCCAGTTATTTGTAAATCAAGTATGGCCTGTTTATTTCAGAAATGTTTCCATCAGCTATTCACTTGCTTACATGTACATCCTAATTTATCTACCATAGGGAGGCTTGTGAGACTTCCCTGCAACATTGTTATCCAATTAAACTCATGTGCCGGTAATAACCTCCTCTCTTCTTGTCAGTCTGCAGATGCAGAGGCTGCAGGTCCTAGAGTCAAGCTGGAGAAGGCTGAAGGAGAGGAGGACCCACGGCTCATCAGAAACATTCAGACTGGAGCGGTTGGAGAGTCCCCTATAGCTACGGAGGACTCCACCACCGCCCCAGCACCTTCTAGGACCCAACCCAGCATCACGGAGGTCAGTGGAATGCCGAACGCCGTCCTCAAGTCAGAGACAGACAAGGAGACTTTAACTGTAACACACAGGCTCTTACATACAGGATCTGACCACGGATCAGACTCAGAAAGGCTGGGGCCACTGGGCTGTCCTCCTGCTCCCGGCCTAGAGTACTTTCCGGTATTTCACCAGAGCCAGGTTCATTCCCGTGGTGATGGTGACACGTTAGACACTGGTGGTGATGATCCGTCTTGTTCTTACTCTACAGAGATGGACCCTGGCAATATGCTCTTGTCTTTAGAGACACAGACTGATCTGTCTAGTGGGGACTGGAACCAGTATAGTAGTAGTGTATACTCTGAAGGGTGCCTAGATAAGAAAAGGGAGGTTATAGTCGTAGATGAAGTGGATGGAGATGTTCCTCTGACATGGAATGCAGACCAGACTCAATTAGGAGAAGGACACTCACAAGGCAGAGATTTCATAGATTATAAGGAAAGCGTAGAGATGAATCCAAATGTCGCCACCCACTCCCCTATACACGCGTTCAGGGATCGCGATACAATGTCCACATCAATGGGGTCTTCGGATTCCCACAGACGCGTCCTTTTCGATCAGGTATTGAACTCAAAGGACCAAAGGGCCATGGCTCAGGGAGGGGGAGCAACATCAGGCAATAGTAAAGAGAAACGGTTCCTCTGCATGTTCTGTAACAAAGGCTTCAGCTGCCTCCAGAAGGTGGAAATCCACCAGAGGGTCCACACAGGGGTGAAACCCTTCAGCTGTACCCAGTGTCACATGAGCTTTGCCCAGGCTGGCAACCTAAAGATCCACCAGAGGGTCCACACAGGGGTGAAACCCTTCAGCTGTACCCAGTGTCATATGCACTTCTCTCATTCATCCAGCCTGAAGAGGCACCAGAGGATCCACGCAGGAGAGAAATCCTTCAGCTGCCCCCCAGTGTGAAAATGCGTTTTCCCTCCAGAACCAGCTGAAGAAGGACCTGAAGGTCCACACGGGAGAAAGGCTGTTTGTGTGTACGCACTGCGGGAAGAGGTTCATAGAGGAGCTACCTCAGTATACACCAGCTGAAAAACCATTCCACTCTATACCTGAAACCCTACATTAAAGTCAAAGATTCATTTTAATTTCATTCAGCGGAAAGGTCCACAGATACCTTTTGTAATAACAAAAGTAACACATTTCAGTGATGAATATTCCTGGGTACAATATTGCATTCAGCCATTGTCTGATATATACGGCATATATAAACATATACAGTACCAGTCAAAAGTTTGGACACACCAAATCATTCAAGATTTTTATTTTTTACTATTCTCTACAGTATTCGAACAATAGTGAAGACATCAAAACTATGAAATAACACATGGAATCATGAAGTAACCAAAAAAGTGTTAAACAAATCGAACCATATGAGATTCTTCAAAGTAGCCACCTTTTGCCTTGACAGCTTTGCACACTCTTGGCATTCTCTCAACCAGCTCCATGAGGAATGCATATGTGGGAAGGAGTTCCCACATATGCTGAGCACTTGTTGGCTGCTATTCCTTCACTCTGTGGTCCAACTCATCCCAAACCATCTCAATTGGGTTGAGGTTGGGGGATTGTGGAGGCCAGGTCATCTGACACAGCACTCATCACTCTCATTCTTGGTCAAATAGCCCTTACACGGCCTGGAGGTGTGTTTTGGGTCATTGTCCCGTTGAAAAATAAATGATAGTCCCACTAAGCCCAAACCAGATGGGATGGCATATCGCTGCACAATGCTGTGGTAGCCATGCTGGTTAAGTGTGCCTTGAATTAAAAAAAAAATCATCGACAGTGTCACCAGCAAAGCACCATCACACCACCTCTTCCATTTTTCACGGTGGGAACCACACATGCGGAGATCATCCGTTCACCTACTCTGCGTCTCACAAAGACGCGGCAGTTGGAACCAAAAATCTCAAATTTGGGCTCAGACCAAAGGACAGATTTACACCGGTTTAATGTCCATTACTCATGTTTCTTCTTCTTATTGGTGTCCTATTAGTAGTGGTTTCTTTGCAGCAATTAGACCATGAAGGCCTGATTCATGCAGTCTCCTCTGAACAGTTGTTGAGATGTATCTGTTACTTGAACTCTGAAGCATTTATTTAGGCTGCAATCTGAAGTGCAGTTAACTCTAATGAACTTCTTCTATGCAGCAGAGGTAACTCTTGGTCCTCATGAGAGCCAGTTTCATCATAGTGCTTGATGGTTTTTGCGACTGCACTTGAAATAAACTTTCTTAATATTTTCCAGCACTTGAAGAAAAAGTTATTGACATTTTCCAGATCAACTAATCTTCGTCTTTCAAGTAATGATGGACTGTCATTTCTCTTTGCTTAGTTGAGCTGTTCTTGCAATAATATACTTTAAAAACATTTTTTAAACCAAATATACCCTCCCCTACCTTGTCACAACACAACTGATTGGCTTAAACGCATCAAAGAAAGAAATTCCACAAATTAACTTTTAAGAAGGCACAACTGTTAATTGAAATGCATTCAAGGTGACTACCTCGTGAAGCTGGTTGAGAGAAGGCCAAAAGTGTGCAAAGCTGTCATCAAGGCAAAGGGTGGCTACTTTGAAGAATGTCAAATATAAAATAAATGTTGATATGTTAAACACTTAATTTAAGATGGGATTCATTTATGATACTCTTTGAAGAGGTAGGGTTTCAGAAATTTTCAGAAGATGGGCAGGGACTCTGCTGTTCTAGCTTCAGGGGGAAGCTGGTTCCATCATTGGGGTGCCAGGACAGAAATTAGCTTTGATTGGGCTGAGCGGGAGCTGATCCCTCGTAGGTGTGGGACGGCCAAGAGATAAGATGTGGCAGAACAGAGTGGTCAGGTTGGGATGTAAAGTTTGAGCAGTTCCCCTTGCTGCTCCGTAGGCAAGCACCATAGTCTTAGTGGATGCAAGTTTTTACAGGATGCCACTGGAGGAGCAGGGTGACATGGGAGAACTTGGGAAGGTTGAACACAGGCAGGCTACAGTGTTCTGGATAAATAGCAGGGGTTTGATGGCACAAGCAGGGAGCCCAGCCAAAAGAGTTGTAGTAGTCTAGACGGGAGATGACGAGCCTGGATTAGGACCTGCACCGTGTGAGGAAGGGTCGTACTCTACAGATGTTGTAGAGCATGAACCTGCGAGGAGCGAGTCACGGCCTTGCAGAGAATGACAGAGTGTTGTCCATGATCACACAAAGGTTCTTTGCACTCTAGGAGGACACTGTGGTGTTGTCAACCGTGATGGAGAGGTCTTGGAGCGGGCAGGCCTTCCTCAGCTCCTTCTTGTTGCGCTTGATGTGCTGCGCCGACATTAAGCTAAGATGTCTCTCTGCGTGCCTGGCAGACATGTATTTGTAGTTTTCATATTGTGCATTTAACACTTATGTTTAATAAAGACAAAATGGGACTTTTCATTCTAATACTTTCATTGAGACTCTCTTTATACATCACATCTGATCTCACCCTATTCTGCATACACACAACAGAGCTTTATAACCAATATACACTTACTAAATATACCTACACATACCCACACACACTAACAAACACCTACTGTAAACATTAAAATGATTTAAGGTTTGTCTGATTTTGACATATCATAGCTGACTCATATTTACCCACAACATATTTATGTCCACCATGATGGGTTTAACAACAATGAAGTCATTATGTGACTACAGTATAGGACTCAAACGTAGTGGAGATGGGTAAACACTCCATGTTGAAAGTGTGTTTTATCTGTGTGTACGTACCTGAAGGAGTGTATGTCTGTGTAATCTTTATCACCTGTCTCTTCCAGGAGGAGGGTCCAGAGGTGCTGCTGGTCAATGAGGGGTGTGAGGAGGGTCTTGGGAACACCTCCTCCTGAACCTACAGAGGAACCAGCTGAACAGCACTGAGGTGAGCCCACTGAACTAGTGTCTTAATGGTGTTAGGTTAGGGCCCGTATCCACCAAGCCTCTGAGTGCTGATCTAGTATCAGTTTAGCCTTTTAGATTATAATGAATATAATAGGCTAGTAGCAAACCCCCACATTTTTTAGATAGTAGTTCTACCTACATACAAACAGCATTAGGATATCTTAATGCATCTAGGAAATATAGACCTGTAAACACAGAGATACAATAGATGGAAATGTCAACTATGAATATGTATCATGAATGTAAGCTTTACTTTTTTGTAGCTGATTAATAGACTTTACAAGTCATATGTGCTCTCGTTCATGTATGGTCCTGCCTGACAAAAAGACAGTTACGTTTTTAATTCTTATATTTCTTAAATGTTTGGGCTATTGTAATCTGCTCAAAACAATTGGGCTCAGACATTGGAAATATATTTTTTGGGGTGTGAGGTTGCTTGAAGGATTTTGTATCTTTAGCTCCTAGTCTTGTAATTAAGTCAAGCCACCAAAGATTATCTTTGGGGCCTCCATAGATTTAGCTTCAAATCCAATATGGTGTCCAAAATCCAATATGGCTGCCGTAATAACATTTGCATATAAAATTGCCCTTGTTTATTTTGGATTGTGTTATTCTGTCTTTAAAAGGGTTTCATAGGGCTGTTAGTATATAGTTGAAGTCAGAAGATTACATACACCTTAGCCAAATACATTTCAACTTAGTTTTTCACAATTCCTGACATTTAATCCTCGTAAAAAATCCCTGTCTTAGGTCAGTCAGGATCACCACTTTATTGTAATAAACAGTACCGTATTTCAAAGAACAGCATGCTTTACTTTTTATTTAGCCACACCCTTTGAGCAATGAGGCCAACCCATAAGAGCCTTTCTCTTCAGTGTAAAAGGAGTTGGGTGCAGTTGAATCAGTGAAGGTAACCTGTAGTGAACTTGTGATATTTGTTTGTGTTTCTTCTGATCAGAGGGAGCAGGCACTCCGTATCACGCAACTTGGGTCAAGATCAGTTTCTTGCTTTGCTCTTAGGAAGAGGGCATCATAGAAAGGAGAGATTTCTGGGGTAGCGTTAAGTGTGGCGCTGGAGCAATTGAAGTTTGTGTTTGTGATGCCCCCCATTTGGTGTGTCGCAGACCCGGTGGGGAGGGTGGTGAAAGAGGAGTCACCGTCAGTCCATTTTTGAGTGTTGAGTCAGTCTACCCGGCAGTCATGTTAGGATATATCAGTTATCCTGTTAGAGCTTTTGTGCCAAATCCACTGCATTGTTTCAGGTGCAGCAGTGTGTAGGAGGGAGATTCCAAGATGTGGGAAGTATGCAGGAGGGCATGGGACAGAGGATTGTGAAGTTGTGTGTGTTAACTGTAGGAGTGCCCATCTTGCTGGGGTTTGGATGTGTCCGGTGCGAGAGGCAAATTGAAGTGGCCAGAGTCAGACTAATGCAGAGGGTGTAGTATGCTGAGGCCATTTTGAAAGTGGAGGAGGATGGGTCACAGGTGAGGGTCCTGAGAGGATCCCAGTGGGTAATCGAGTTGTACCAGTACAGAGGGATAGGGTAACGAGTTATGTTTCAGTAAGGTTGGCTTCTTAGCAATGGTTATCAACTGTACCGCAGAAATGGAAAGTAAATCACATAAAATGGATGTGGTGGCAGCTGCAGAGATGTATTTGGGTATACGATTTGACTTCATAAGAGTTTTACTGGGTGTGTTGAGGGGTGGTGTCCCATCCTTCCAGTCCGTTGGTATGGTGCAGGAGATGATAGGGTAAAAGTAGTGGAATGGGGTAATGGGTTTTTAATGAGTGTAGGTGTCTACGGCTATATGTAACTTTCTTATAGGACCAGAACTAATTAAGATAATTTTATGTAGGTAGGCTGTGATTGGCCTCACACTCCAGGACTGTAGGTGGCGGTGTATGCGCCTACAATTTGGATGCGATCCGCCAACCAAATTCCAAGGACTAAGTAAACGGAAGTAAACATGGTCAAGAACAATTTTCACGTTTGTGTTTTTGTCATTTAGACATTTTAACAACCATGGAATTCAAAATATGACGAATTTAACTGCACAGCACTAAACACTTACCCCAGATAATCGTTAATTCGCGTTGGCGACAGGACTTGGATGATAGATGTTAACGTTATCTAGTAAGTAACGCTAACTTAGCTGCTAACAATGGCCATGGTTTTTCACACTCAAATAGCGTCCATCATGGAGGTGCTAGCGAATGCAGCCGTGGCAGAGATCTGTAAACTCGTAGACGACGACTATGCAGTGGTTCGTTTGGAAATAACTCAAAGCCAGAAAGAAATCACTGCATTGCGGAGGAAACTTCAGCTAATCGAACTGAAGGTGGCACGGGAGCGCGCAGAGAAGACAATGCGAGAGCGCGTCCTCGCCAGTCGTCCCAGTAGTGACAAGATCCTCAACCGATACAGAGGAATGGCAAGAGGTACATTTTGCGCAAGGGAGGAGGGGGGGAGTTAACCAGAATTTGGTCTTGGTCAGTTTTGAGATGGTATGCAATAATTCTCTTGATTACTTAGCTTGCACAAAGACACTTTCAAATGTACTGCATTTCATATTATTTACTAATTGAAAGCAATGATGCATGGAACATAATCACTCGATCTATAAATATTATCTCCAGTTGTGTAGTGGTGCTTGGAGAAGTGGGTATACTTCAATTTTGCCCAAACATTTCCAAACGGCCCACCCAGCGAAGGAAAGGCGCCCTTGTGTGAAAAATTGAGAAACCGTGACACACTCTGAATGACCTAAAATCATGAAAACCATATTGGTCTTTCAATATCAGGCCAACCCAAGCTGTACTGTGCACTTAGAAGGCCAGCATCCCGGAGTCGCCTCTTCACTGTTGACGTTGAGACTGGTATTTTTCCGGTACTATTTAATGAAGGTGCCATTTGAGGACTTGTGAGGCGTCTGTCTCAAACTAGACACTCTAATGTACTTGTCCTCTTGCTCAGTTGTGCACCGTAGTTCTGTGAAGGGAGTAGTACACAGCGTTGTACGAGATTTTCAGTTTCTTGGCAATTTCTCGAATATCCTTAATATCTCAGAACAAGAATAGACTTGACAGGATTCAGAAGAAAGCCCTTTGTTTCTGGCCATTTTGGGCCTGTAATCAAACCCACAAATGCTGATGCTCCAGATACTTACCTAGTCTAAAGAAGGCCAGTTTTATTGCTTCTTTAATCAGAACAACACTTTTCAGCTGTGCTAACATAATTGCAAAAGGGTTTTCTAATGATCAATTCGCTTTTTAAAATGATAAACTTGGATTAGCTAACATAACATGCCATTGGAACACAGGAGTGATGGTTGCTGATAATGGGCCTCTGTACGCCTATGTAGATATCCCATTAAAAGTATGCTGTTTCCAGCTACAATTGTTAATGTTGTAAGTGACTGTCTACACTGTTTCTGATAAATTTGATATTTTAATGTACAAAAAAATTGCGTTTCTTTCAAAAACAAGGATATTTCTAAGTGACCCCAAACGTTTGAATGGTAGTATATGTGATTATTGTACAAATCTTGAGTTTGCTTCATTTAGTATCATCTTAAATTAAGATATTACATTTTTATCTAATTAATAATTGAGTCAGTTGACACACCGTGCAAGAATGGTCCACCACCCAAAGGACATCTAGCCAACTTGACACAATTGTGGGAAGCATTGGAGTCAACATGGACCAGCATCCCTGTGGAATGCTTTCAACACCTTGTAGAGTCAATACCCCAATGAATTGAGGCTGTTCTGAGGGCAAAAGGGGGTGAAACTCATTATTAGGAAGGTCTTCTTAATATATTGTACATTCAGTGTATAATATAGCGTTGAGCATTTACAGTAGCTAACCTAACCACCTCTTTTCCCCCAATCACACTCTCAGGTGAAGGACATCTCACTGGAGGCCACAGAAGCTTTGTGAAGCCAGCAGGACACAATACATGGAGAGATGACCAGCCAATCACTGTTGATGATGGGAGTGGAACCTCAACCCAGCACGTTATCGTGATAGAGGTTAGTGTAATACTATTACACCCAGGGCTTTAAACATACTATTTTTTGTATACCAGGCACTGTGGCAGGCAGGTAAAAAAATATATTAAAAAAATATCATAATTAAAGCTATAATCTAACAGCCACTCAGATTTTTTTTTTACCAGACAAAATATTTTTGCCGCCATAATAAATAAAAAACATGAGCATGCATAGTAGAGGCAAAAAAAATTAGCTGCCCCTTTAAGGTTACCTTAGTAACAGGGACACTTGCCTGTGACGATACCATATCTCTTTTTGCTAGCAGTGGAAGCAAACTCAAACATTGAAAGCAACCTAGCTTGTGAACAAAGCAATGTAAATAGACAAGAAACACAAGAACAAAGTCTCATTTTAGTAGACTTTTGAGAAAATTAGACCAACATTTAAGGCTGAGCGCATTGCTTCTAAAAAACAAATCCTTCAAGACTTCGCCCACAGCACAGGCAGTGTTGCTTTGCAAGGTGGGGTAGCTATAACATTTTAATTCTGATTTCTTTGCGCATTACCAGATATGAAACAAAACTGCAGAAATACTTTCAAAACAGCTGCTGCAGCATTTATTTAGCTATATATCACAACTTGCACTTGTGCCCATACTTCACTAGACTATTTTTATGAAATGCTTGCACTGTAGAGCCCTGAGTGTGACCACCCACAAACGTAGCAGGTGAATTAGGCATTCTTACCCGCCAATGTCAATCTACACGCAATTGGTGGGTGTTAATTTTAGACCGTGATTACATCAAAATTACAGTATATCAAATGTGGGCAGTTTATTTCATAAAGGCTCCCCTCGGCTATTCACTTGCTTACATGCACATCCTCATTTATCTGCCATAAGGGAGCTTGTGAGACTTCCCTACGGCATTATTATCCAATTCTACTCATGTATCGGTAATTACCTCCTTTTTTCTTGTGTCAGTCTGAAGATGCAAGTCCTGGTGTCAAGCTGGAGAAGTCTGAACGGGAGGAGGACCCACGGCACAGCAGAGACATCCAGACTGGAGTAGCCTCCCCTGTAGCCACGGAGGACCCCACCACTGCCCCAGAGCTGCCCAGGACCCGACGCAGAATCACGGAGGTCAGTGGAACGCTGAACGCCATCCTCAAGTCAGAGACAGATACAGAGACTTTAACGGGGCTGGGGCGACTGGGCTGTCCACCTGCTCCCCGCTCAGAGTATTTACTTCGCGGTAACCTGAGCCCGAGGACGGTTCTGTCCCATCAGGACTCAGGTGACACGTTACAAACTGGCAATGAGCCGTCCTGTTCATATGCTACAGGGACAGAGATGATACCTGGTGACATGACTGTGGGCTTAGATACACAGACTAATCCAATGGGAGCGGACTGGAACCAGTACAGTAGTAGTGTATACTCTGAAGGGTTCCTAGATAAGAAAGGCGAGGGTCTGGTCATAGATGAGGTGACTGTGAAAGTGGAGGGCGATGCTCCTCTGACATGGAATGCAGACGAGACTCACTTAGGAAAACAGGGAAACACCAGTGACTTCTTAGACTACAGGGAAAGCTTAGAGACAAATCTAAATGTCGCCACCCACTCACCTTTACACGCACTCAGGGATTGCGACCCAGTGTCCACGTCCTTGGCACCATCCGATTCACACAGCAGCGTCTTTTTCGATCAGGTATTGAACTCAAAGGACCAAAGGGCTAAGGCTCAGGGAGGGGGAGCAACAACAGGCGGGAAAGAGAAGCGGTTTCTCTGCATGTTCTGTAACAAAGGCTTCAGCTGCCCCCAGAAGGTGGAGATCCACCAGAGGGTCCACACAGGGGTGAAACCCTTCAATTGTACCCAGTGTCACATGCGCTTTGCCCAGGCCTGCAACCTGAAGAGGCACCAGAGGGTCCACACAGGGGAGAAACCTTACAGCTGCCCCCAGTGTGAGAAGAGGTTCTCCCACCAGCACCATCTGAAGATGCACCTAAATGTCCATACGGGAGAAAGGCCATTTGCCTGTACGTACTGCGGAAAGAGGTTCTCAGATAGGAGCTACCTCAGGATACATCAGCAGAAAAACCATTCCACTCTATAACATAGGAAGTAACCATTCCACTCATTAGCTTCTGACATTTAGATCAACCCCTACATTAAAGACAGATTAATTTTCAGTGTTGTCAGCAGGAAAGATCCACAGAAACCTTTGGAATAATGAGAGTAACAGATTTCAGTGTTGAATATTCCTGGGTATAATATTTTATCCAGACATTGTGTGATATATTTAAGCATAACAAGTCTGTTACATGTTGTGTTTGTACTGTGTAGGCTATATGTTGTTCACAAATGCTTATTTATTTGATCCATTCAACTACTTACACTGAACAAAAATACAAGGGCAACAATTTCCAAGATTTTACTGACTTACAGTTCATATAAGGAAATCTGTCAATTTTAAATAAATAAATTAGTCTATGGATTTCACATAACTGGGCAGGGGCGCAGCCATGGATTGGTCTGGGAGGGCATAGGCTCACCCACTGGGGAGCCAGGCCCAGGTAATCAGAATGAGTTTTCCCCCACAAAAGGGCTTTATTACAGACTGAAACACTCATCAGTTTCATCAGCTTTCCAGGTGGCTGTTCTCAGACTATCCCGCATGTGAAGAAGCCAGATGCGGAGGTCCTGGGCTGGCAATGTTTGTGGTTGTGAGGCCAGTTGGATGGACTGCTAAATTCTCTAAAACAACGTTGGAGGCGGCTTATGGTAGAGAAATTAACATTAAATTATCTGGCAACAGCTCTGGTTGACATTCCTGCAGTCAGCATGCCAATCGCACTCTCCCTCAAAAATGTAGACATCTGTGGCATTGTGTTGTGTGACAAAACTGCACATTTTAGTGGCCTTTTTATTGTCCCCAGCAAAAGGTGCACCTTTGTAATGATCATTCTGTGTCATCAAATTATTGATTTGCCACACCTGGATTATCTTGGCAAAGGAAAAATGCTCACTAACGGGATGTAATCACATTTGTGCACAAAATTTGAGACAAATAAGCTTTGTGTGCATATGAAACATTTCAGGGATCTTTTATTTCAGGTCATGAACCACGGGACCAACACAAGTTGAGTTTATATTTTTGTTCGGTGTGCCAAAATGGCCTCCAGAGACTCTATATGTATGGTTTTCATATGGTGTATTCAAAATGTTTATTTTTAATGAACACAAAATGGGACTTTTTGTTATAAGAGTTTCAATGAGGCTCTCTTTAGCGGGAGGCCCCAAATGTCATACTTGAGTAAAAGTAAAGATAGCTTTATAGAAAATGGCTCAAGTGAAAGTCACCCACTACTTGAGTGAAAGTATTTGGTTTTAAATATACTTATGTTTCAAAAGTAATTTACAAACAAAGCATGTATTTAGTGCGTCCACCAGATCAAAGGCAGTAGGGATGACCAGGGACGTTCTCTTGATAAATGTAGGAATTTGGCTATTTTCCTGTCCTGCTAACGAGTACTTTTGGGTGTCAGGGAAAATGCATGGAGTTAAAGTACATTATTTTCTTCAGGAATGTTGTAGAGTTAAAGTAAAAGATGTCAAATATAAATGGTAAAGTGCAGATAAGCAAAAAATCGCCCGCGCAGTCATGGCTGAACAGGGAGTATAGGAGGGAACTAAGCACACACCCCTGAGGGGCCCCCGTGTTGAGGGTCAGCGTGGCGGATGTGCCTACCCTCACCACCTGGGGACTGTCCGTCAGGAAGTCCAGGAGAGATGTTCACAATATACAGTGCATTCGGAAAGTATGTTTTCTTAAGTACTTTACACCACTGTTCATTAGTATACATCACATATTCTGCATACACCCAACAGCGCTTTATAACCATTACACATAAGGCCTACTATATATACCTACAAATCAAATGTTATTTGTCACATTAAATGTGCTTCGTAAATAAAAGGTGTAGACTAACAGTAAATTGCTTACTTATGGGCCCTTCCCATGCAGAAAGAAACATTTACAAATAATAGAAAGATGATAACATGAGGAATAAATTCACAATGAGTAGGGATAACTTTGCTATATACAGGGGTACCAGTACCGAGTCAATGTGCTTGGGGGTAGAAGCTGTTCAGGGTCCTGTTGGTTCCATACTTCGTGCATCAGTACCACTTGCCGTGCGGTAGCAGAGAGAACAGTCCTGGGTGGCTGGAGCCTTTGACAAGTTTTAGGGCCTTCTTCGGATACCACCTGGTATAGAGGTCCTGGATGGCAGAGAGCTCGGGTCCAGCGATGTGATGGGCCGTACGCACTACCCTCTTTGGCGCCTTGCGCTTGGATGCCAAGCAGTTGCCTAACCAAGGGTTGATGCAGCCAGTCAAGATGCTTTCAATGGTGCAGCTGTATAACTTTTTGAGGATCTGAGGGCCCATTACAAATCTTTTCAGCCTCCTGAGGGGGAAATGGTGTTGTGCCCACTTCACGCCTGTTTTGGTGTGTGTGTGGACCATGTTAGTTCCTTAGTGATGTGAACACCAAGATTGAGACTCTCTTGACTCGCTCCACTAAAGCCCTGTCGATGTGAATGGGGGTGTGCTCGGCCCTCCGTTTCCTGTGGTCCACGATCAGCTCCTTTGTCTTGTTGACATTGAGGGAAAGGCTGTTGTCCTGGCACCACACTGCCAGGTCACTGACCTTCTGCCTATAGGCTGTCTCGTCGTCGGTGATCAGGCCTACCACCGTCATGTCGTCAGCAAACTTAATGGTGGTGTTGGAGTAGTTCACGCCCGCGCCATCGTGGGTGAACAGGGAGTATGGGAGGGGACTAAGCATGCACCCCCGAGAGGCCCTGTGTGAGGTTCAGCGTGGCGGATGTGCATACCCTCGCCACCTGGGGACTGCTCGTCAGGAAGTTCACAATGTAGAGTGCATTCAGAAAGTATTCAGACCCCTTTGCGTTTTCCACATTTTGTTATTTACAGCTTTAATCTAAAATGGATTTAAAAAAAATGAAAACTCTTCAATCAACACACAATAGCCCACAATGACAAAGCGAACACAGGTTTTTAGAAATTGTGGCCAATTTATTAAAAATAGAAAAACATGAATGCCTTATTCACGTGTTATGTGTTCAGACCCTTTGCTATGAGACTTGAAATTGAGCTCCGGTGCATCCTGTTTCCATTTGGTCATCCTTGAGCTGTTTCTACAACTTGATTGGAGTCCACCTCTGGTAAATTCAATTGATTGGACATAATTTGGAAAGGCACACACCTGTCTATATAAGGTCCCACAGTTGACAGTGCATGTCAGAGCAAAAATCAAGCCATGAGGTCAAAGGAATTGTCCGTAGAGCTCAGAGACAGGATTGTGTCAAGGCACAGATCTGGGGAAGGGTACCAAAAAATGTCTGCAGGATAGAAAGTCCCCAAGAACACAGTGGCCTCCATCATTCTTAAATGGAAGAAGTTGGGAACCACCAAGACTCTTCCTAGAACTGGCCGTCTGACCAAATTGAGCAATAAGGGGAGAAGGGCCTTGGTCAGGAAAGTGACCAAGAAGCTGATGGCTACTCTGACAGAGCTCTAGAGTTCCTCTGTGGAGATGGGAGAACCTTCCAGAAGGACAACTACCTCTGCAACACTCCACCATTCAGGCCTTTATGGTAGAGTGGCCAGACGGAAGCCGCTCCTCAGTATAAGGTGCATCACAACCCGCTTGGAGTTTGCCAAAAGGCACCTAAAGGACTCTCAAACCATGAGCAACCAGATTCTCTGGTCAGATGATTCTCTGGTCAGATGAACCAAGATTTGAACTATTTGACCTGAATGCCAAGCGTCACATCTGGAGGAAACCTGGCACCATCCCTACGGTGAAGCATGGTAGTGGCAGCATCACGCTGTGTGGATGTTTTTCAGAGAAAGGGACTGAGAGACTAGTCAGGATCGAGGGAAAGATGAACGGAGCAAAGTACAGAAAGATCCTTGATGAAAACCTGCTCCAGAGCGCTCAGGACCTCAGACTGGGGCGAAGGTTCACCTTCCAACAGGTGAACGACCATAAGCACACAGCCAAGACAACGCAGGAGTGGCTTCGACATGAGTCTCTGAATGTCCTTGAGTGGCCCAGCCAGAGCCCAGACTTGAACTCGATCGAACATCTCTGGAGACACCTGAAAATAGCTGTACAGCGACGCTCCCCAGCCAACCTGACAGAGCTTGAGAGGGTCTGCAGAGAAGAATGGGAGAAACTCCCAAAAATTTTGTAGCATCATACAAGAAGACTTGAGGCTGTAATCGCTGCCAAAGGTGCTTCAATAACGTACTGAGTAAAGGGTCTGATTACTTATGTAAATGTGATTTCAGTTTTTTATTTTTAATACATTTGCAAGGGATCTGAAACACCTACTGTACACTTCAAAATAGTTTAGTCAGGTTTGTCTGATGAATTTTAACTTATCATAGCTGACTTACTTTTACCCACGACATATTTATGTCCACCATGATGGGTTTAACAACAATTATGTAATTCTGTAACTACAGTATAGGACTCAAAAATAATGGGGCTGGGTAAACACTCCATGTTGAAAGCGTGTTTATTATCTGTGTGTGTGTTCAATCACTTGCAAGTAAATTGATGATTTTAATTGGCTGATGAGCATTTTTTTAATTGTATTTATTTTTTTGACTGTTTCTAATGTTCACAAGTATGGCCCATCCATCATTAAAGTGTGTATTTTCTGTGCGTGTGTGTACCTAAGAGAGTGTATGTCTGTAATCTGTATCATGGCTCTCTTTCAGGAGGAGGAGGGTCCAGAGGTGCTGCTGGTGAAGGAGGAGGGTTTGGGGAACCCTGAGGGGAACATGGTCATGGAGGACAACCAGACTAAACCTCCTCCTGAACCCACAGAGGAACCAGCTGAGCAGCACAGGACCACACACAGTCTCACTGAGGTGAGCCCACTGTAAACTACTGTCTGAATGGTATTAGATCAAATCAAATTATATTTGTCACATACACCGAATACAACAGTGAAATGCTTACTTACAAGCCCTTAACCAACAATGCAGTTTTAAGAAACAAGAAGTTAAAGTATTTGCTAAATAAACTGAAGTAAACAATAAATAAATAAAAATGATGACATTTTTTTGGAAAACTAACATAAATAAAGAGCAACAATTAAATAACAGTAACAAGGCTATATACAGGGGGTAACGGTACAGAGTCGATGCGTGGGGGCACAGGTTAGTAGAGGTAATTGAGGTAATATGTACATGTAGGTAGAGGTAAAGTGACTGCATAGATAATAAACACAGAGTAGCAGCAGCGTAAAGCGGGGGGGGGGGGGGGGGGTCAATGCCAACAGTCCTGTTAGCTGTTAAGGAGTCTTATGGCTTGGGGGTAGAAACTGTTAAGCCTTTTGGACCTATACTATCCAGTACCGCTTGCAGTACGGTAGCAGAGAGAACAGTCTATGACTAGGGTGGCTGGAGTCTTTGGCAACTTTTAGGCCTTCCTACACCGCCTGGTATAGAGGTCCTGGATGGCAGGAAGCTTGGCCCTAGTGATGTACTGGGCCGTGCGCACTACTCTCCGCATCCACAAAGCCTCTCAGAGTACAAGTGCTGATCTAAGATCAGTTTTGCTTTTTAGATTATAATGAATAAGACTATGTAGACAGGAGGGGACCTGATCTTGGATCAGCACTTCTATTCTGAGACTCTCTTCGGATATGGCCCCAGGTCTTGATTCATTTTGTTGTGTGGGACAAAATTAGTGTGGGACTATGCCTTTGAATTATCAAACCATTTTAATGAGCGTCATGTAATTAAATTAACTAATACATTTGCATAGTGTCAAATCAACTAACATGTTTGCATAATACTCATAGCAATCCCTCATTGCCCAATCAGAAGATGCTCCATAGCAGGGTGCGCATATCAGATTTCTTGATCCAACATCCTCTCACTCTGTATCTCTTACAGTCAGTAGACATGGAGGATGGGAAGCCTGATCTGCTGCTGGTCAAAGAGGAGACGATAGAAGATGGACCAGAGAGCGTTGATCTGCTGACTGGATTAAAGATGGGGGAGCAAGGTAAGGGAGAATTACATATAGCCAACATATAGATCTTCAATGGGAATAGTGATACATATAGCCTAGATACAAAATAGAATAGTGATGCAACTGGGTACTATTCTTTTATCAAATGAAATTAATACAACTTGTTTTTGTATACAAACATCACATTATAATGTATGAACTTGACCAGTTAATTGACTCAAATTATGTATGAGTTTCCCTTCAGTCAGTCAACTTCGACACAACATACTATGTGGAGTCGCACTCTCGCGACTTTGGTTGAAAGATCTCACCTGACAAGGCTAATGAAATCCGTGCCTCGCTGGAAGCCCCGCCTTCCACAGGTGATAAGCATGAGGCACAGATTCCATCCTTCAATTATTCTGCTCTTCACCTCGGTGTGAACAGGAACGATTCACGCTAATAAAACAAAGAGAGAATTTCGTTGCGCCAACTAAACTGTCCCATAGTGGTAGAGCGTGCTCACCCTCTGTATGTTGTGTGCTTAGTTTGTATTTGTTCTCACAAGTTTCCTAATCACAAACAATTAGTTCATCTTCAATTTGCTGGAAGAAAATTATTAAAACGGTTAAGAAAGAGACCGAGACGACGATGTGTTCATTCCCCCAGTCATGCAGTTATACTATTTCTCTGAAAGATGCTCACGATTTATGTGTATTTTGTCTCGGCTTTGAACACGCTCAGGCGGCCCTCGCTTGAATCAGTCTGTGTGAGCATTGCCACATACTGCGTGCAAACTCCCTGGCAAGACGTCTCGCATTCTTGATGGCAACTTTCCTTTCCCGGATGCCGGTATCTCGCCTGGGACTGAGGTGCAGGAAACAGAGAGAGATTCGGATGACAACATGGTGTTCTGGACGCTCCAGGAGTTTCTCGGAAGAGGACTTAGTTCCCGGACAGCCACCCCCTAACACTATGTGAGTAGCGGAGTAAACCCTTGTATCCAACGCATTGTTCATAGAATTGTGCCGCAGGGTGGCTATACATTTTGGAGTTGAAGAGGCCATGTTCACACCCGTGGCAAAGTCCAGGTTCGGTGGGAAGTATCAGCCCCCTGTGGTTGCCACAGTCAAGCACCACCTATCCCTGTTTCTGGATTTTGTCGAAGAATTGATGACAACCTGGTCCAACCCGCATTCAGCTCAGCTGATGTTGCATTGGTGTGCCCCCTTCATGGATCTGGAGGGGATGGATTGGGCGGGGCTGGTGCACACACCTCCAGTCTATAGCAAGTTACCTGGCTACCTAGCCTGTTGGTTAACAAGGGTGTGGCTAATGCGGATCCTATGCTCCCTAACAAGCACTGTCGCTTTTCAGCTGCTCAGCTGGATAAGGTGTATTGCACAGAGGGGATGGCTGATCCCTGTTGTCTTTAACTGTATTGCAGGTCTACTAGACAGAGTTGCTGCCGGAGCTTGGCATGGCTTTGGCTGCAGGAGAGTCCCACACAGAGCTCCTGGATGAGATTCGTGTTACGGCCAACTTCATTCTGTTCACGTCCCGGTGTACCGTTCTGGCACTCGGCAAGAGCAGGGGTGCTACTGTGGTGGCACACTGCCATCTTTGACGTTTTCAGAGAGAGCGGGACAGACAAATGTACCTCTGATGCTGGGCAGGCTAAGCGGGCTGTCCCAGGGGCCCGGCCCAGCACCAGGTCCAACCGGCCTGATTGACAGGCGCAACGCAAATCTGCCTGGCACAAGCGCCGCACCGCTTCCAGGGGCGACATGGTCCTGCTACGGCACAGGAAAGGAGACTTCGGGCAAACGTTTCCACCTAAACATATTGTTTCAACCCCATTGTTTGCAGATGTTAAGAGTGTTGTGTATTCCACATGTGAGATCACTAAAACATGTCCCTCCACATTCAGATATCAAATCAAATGTATTTATATAGCCCTTCGTACATCAGCTGATATCTCAAAGTGCTGTACAGAAACCCAGCCTAAAACCCCAAACAGCAAGCAATGCAGGTGTAGAAGCACGTACAAGTTTGTTGAGTGTGGTTGAAACATATTTTTCCCAGGCCACTACTGGGGGTGTCATGCCTTCTCAGATGGCCCTTTACAGGAGACTCACTGCCTGATCTGCCCTGGATCATGCGAACAGTGATGTCAGGCTACAATTCATTGTACGAATCCCCCCCACGTTTTTGCGGCATCATCACGTCAACTGTTCCCCTGGCCTCTGCCAGTATTAACTGAGGAAATATCCTCCCTGCTCCAGAAACAGGCAGAACGAATGGTTCCTCGGTTGGAAGCCCAGGACAGCTGGTACAGTCTGTATTTACTGGTTCCGAAAAGGGACGGTGGTTTAAGTCCTATTCTAGACATGCTTGCCCTGAACAAGCATCTCAGAGTTCGCAAGTTCAAAATGCTCACAAACCAGCGGCTGTTTGTGTCCAGGCAATTGGTTCACCCACTATCGGCCTAAAGGATGCGTACTTTCGTGTGCCCATGTACCCCAGTCACATAAAGTTCCTGAGGTTCCATTACAAGGCGATAGCCTACACGTTTTTGGTACTCCCATTCGGCTTGTCTCTCTCGCCTCTCGTCTTTTCACAGGTGATGGAGGCGGCTCTGGCACCCATCAGGAGCTGAGGGTGTTGGCCTACCTAGACAGTTGGCTGATAGCAGTCAAAGGAACAAGCAGTGTTTCACACCACGGCTAGTGCCCCATGTTCATTCTCTAGGTTTTATTGTAAACCAGAAAAAGAGCTTCCAGCTCTGCTTGACCCAATTTCGGTTGAGCAGCACAGTACGTTTTCACCAGTTCCTGCGCCTACTGGGGATGATGGCTTCTATTAGGGTGGTCAATCCCCTGGAACTATTATTAATGTGGCTGTTCCAGTGCTGGGTGCTAGCAACGCGCTTGGAAGCATCTCGCCACCTAAACCAGTCAATTCCAGTGTCCCCGACATATCTTCGGGCACTGGCCCAGTGGAGGGATCCCCAGCTACTGTCGCAAGGGGTTCTCATGGCCCAGGTGTTGTCCCGCAAGGTGGTCACAACAGACTCATCCCCCCAGGGGTGGGGGCACGCTGTGCGATGGGTTACTCAATTCGGAAAGAACGGACGGTGTCATAGTGGGGCGCAGGGCGCTCTCTAAACACTCTCTCTCCCACTGGGTTGTGGTGGCTATCTCCCTGGCATATAGCGGCAAGGGTTACCTAGCTGTGGCAGCTCCTACTTCACAAGGGGTCTGGCAGCATATTGGGCATTGTTTAAAAGGTTGACTAGAGGAGATATTTGTGCCGTGGCGAGTTGGGCATCACCACACATTTTCTTCAAAGGTTTTAATCGCTTGGATGTCACTGCTCCAGTGTAGCCCACAATGTGCTTATGGCTGGGATGGGAAATAACCACTGTCGGTGGTCTGCCATGGGCTGTTTTATTTAGTATCCGTTGGGGTCGGCTTAGGGCGTGATTATTGTTCCCCATAGTATGCTATTCTGAATTGGACTGACTGAAAGGGAATGTAATGTTATGTCTATAATACTGTTCCCTGAAGGAGAGAAATTAGGTACAACACCCATTTGGCCCTGCGCTGCCCATTCCTGGACTTGGTGAAGAGCGGTGTTACATTTATGGAATAAATCCAGTTTCACTCCTTCAGGGAACAGTAGTTCTAGTCATACCGTTATGTTTTCTCTGGCATGTTTGTAAAGTCTTGTTAGCAGTTGATGTTATTCTTCAATAACACAAACTCCAAAGCAAATCAGTAAGAAAAATAGGTTTAGTCAAAGAGGACCAATCATAGATGTTATGCTGGGAGGTAGATGTTCAGTCTCTCCTGTCCTCAGCTTTTCTCCACAGAACAAAGGAACAGGATGCCATTCATAACCCTCCACCCTAGCATGCGGTTGACCAATCAGAAGCCCTTGCAGTACAACTGGGCCAATGGCCAAATAACAAGTATCCTGCTCCAGACACAATGTACAGACCAATGAAAACGTGGCACTCGTAGCACTGAGTGCAGGACTGCCATTCCACAGATTCTAGACAGCTGTTGAACTGAAGACCAACTATTTACTCTCGTCCTCGCTTCCTCTGCGTTGTGTATTTATCTTCTAAATATTCTTATAGTCTGTTTTGTTACCTCTTCCTGCAGGTGGTTGGCTGGAGGTTAACAGAGGAGACTGGGTGGCCATTTTGGATTGCCAGACCGGTGCAGTGAAGGGCCCAGGGGAGAACGTCACTGAGCAGGCCAGATCCAGTAGCGACATAGTCGAGGTCTGTGGATGGGACAGCGTCCTCAACTCCGGGCCTGGGATCAACACTGTTAACCACAACCAGAAACAAACTGCCGAACACAAAACCACAACTGAACTTAGTCTCCATGACAACAGACTGACTGAGACGACAGCGAGGCGTAGATTTGGTCTGCAGGGACGGGGAGGTGTCCGTATGCGGTTGGAGAGAACAGACACAGACTCGGCTAGCGATGCTCCGTCCTGCTTCTATAGTTGTGATTCAGAGAGACTGATGGCGCCTCCGGTTAACCCCCTAACAGATGCTGCCTTCAGCCTGCCTTCTATAGGATCTATCAACTGGAACATGGACCCTGTGAGAACACAGACACTCCCTGGCCTTCATCCTCCTCACACTCTCCTTATGTTAAACCAGACCTCAGACAATTCTTCAACACTAAATGGCTACACAAGCCCATTGACAAATGACAGTAGTAGAGACGGAATCAGTAAAGAGAAGCGCTTCCCGTGTTCGTTCTGTGGGAAAGCTTTCAGTTTCCCAAAACAGGTGGAGATCCACCAGAGGATACACACGGGGGAGAAGCCATTCGGCTGTCACCTGTGCCGTGCCCGTTTCTCCCGATCGACCCACCTGAAGAGGCATCAGAGGGTCCACACAGGAGAGAAACCCTACAGCTGCCCCCAGTGTGAGAAGAGGTTCTCCCACCAGCACAATATGAAAGTGCACCTGAAGGTCCACACGGGAGAGGCCGTTCGCATGTACGCACTGCGGGAAGAGGTTCTCAGAGAGGAGACACATCAGGATACACCAGCAGAAAATGCACAAGACCCATGTCTACCGTATAGGGACATGTAATGTATTATAAGCATTTTGCTACACCTGCAATAACATTGCTAAACACGTATGTGACAATATAATTTAATTTGATTATTTAGTGCTAGTTAGTTTGGGATGTAGTAGGGAACCGGATGAGGAAATGAGTGTGATGAGGCAGAGTAGATGATATGGTGTCTGTAAAAGTGCTTCGCTGATGTAAAGTGATAACCTTGTCCTGTTTTTGTGCAATGTAATGTTTTATCCTTTTCCAAAGTGTTCTAAAATGTATTTTATTAAAGTGAGAGTTCTAGATGTACGGTAAGTTTTACCATAGTGAGAACAGTTATTAAACTTGTCACACGTATCATTTTGTATAAAAAGTACTGAACTTCGTTATGAGTGTAGGACTATTTGGTTTACGTTAAATACAACATTAACTCTGTGCTGACTTACTTGGTTATTTTTGTATCATTGTAGGGACTGAGTTTTCCTTCTCTCAGTCGAACCGAAACATACACTGCTCAAAAAATAAAGGGAACACTTAAACAACACAATGTAACTTCAAGTCAATCACACTTCTGTGAAATCAAACTGTCCACTTAGGAAGCAACACTGATTGACAATACATTTCACATGCTGTTGTGCAAATGGAATAGACAACAGGATGAAATTATAGGCAATTAGCAAGACACCCCCAATAAAGGAGTGGTTCTGCAGGTGGGGACCACAGACCACTTCTCAGTTCCTATGCTTCCTGGCTGATGTTTTGGTCACTTTTGAATGCTGGCGGTGCTTTCACTCTTGTGGTAGCATGAGACGGAGTCTACAACCCACACAAGTGGCTCAGGTAGTGCAGCTCATCCAGGATGGCACATCATTGCGAGCTGTGGCAAGAAGGTTTTCTGTGTCTGTCAGCGTAGTGTCCAGAGCATGGAGGCGCTACCAGGAGACAGGCCAGTACATCAGGAGACATGGAGGAGGCCGTAGGAGGGCAACAACCCAGCAGCAGGACTGCTACCTCCGCCTTTGTGCAAGGAGGAGCAGGAGGAGCACTGCCAGAGCCCTGCAAAATGACCTCCAGCAGGCCACAAATGTGCATGTCTGCTCAAACGGTGAGAAACAGACTCCATGAGGGTGGCCCGACGTCCACAGGTGGGGGTTGTGCTTACAGCCCAACACCGTGCAGGACGTTTTTCATTTGCCAGAGAACACCAAGATTGGCAAATTCGCCACTGGCGCCCTGTGCTCTTCACAGATGAAAGCAGGTTCACACTGAGCACATGTGACAGACATGACAGTCTCGAGACGCCGTGGAGATCGTTCTGCTGCCTGCAACATCCTCCAGCATGACCGGTTTGGCGGTGGGTCAGTCATGGTGTGGGGTGGCATTTCTTTGGGGGGCCGCACAGCCCTCCATGTGCTTGCCAGAGGTAGCCTGACTGCCATTCGGTACCGAGATGAGATCCTCAGACCCCTTGTGAGACCATATGCTGGTGCGGTTGGCCCTGGGTTCCTCCTAATGCAAGACAATGCTAGACCTCATGTGGCTGGAGTGTGTCAGCAGTTCCTGCAAGAGGAAGGCATTGGTGCTATGGACTGGCCCGCCTGTTCCCCAGACCTGAATCCAATTGAGCACATCTGGGACATCATGTCTTGCTCCATCCACCAACGCCACGTTGCACCACAGACTGTCCAGGAGTTGGCGGATGCTTTAGTCCAGGTCTGGGAGGAGATCCCTCAGGAGACCATCCGCCACCTCATCAGGAGCATGCCCAGGCGTTGTAGGGAGGTCATACAGGCACATGGAGGCCACACACACTACTGAGCCTCATTTTGACTTGTTTTAAGGACATTACATCAAAGTTGGATCAGCCTGTAGTGTGGTTTTCCACTTTAATTTTGTGTGACTCCAAATCCAGACCTCCATGGGTTGATAAATTTGATTTCCATTGATCATTTTTGTGTGATTTTGTTGTCAGCACATTCAACTATGTAAAGAAAAAAGTATTTAATAAGAATATTTCATTCATTCAGATCTAGGATGTGTTATTTTAGTGTTCCCTTTATTTTTTTTGAGCAGTGTATTTAATTCATATGGACACGAAAGTTACCTAGCCTCCAACACAGCACACAATCCCAACAACACCCACAACGATGTCTAGAGGGAGCTCCTGCTTCTCCCTCTGGTGTCATTGGGTCACAACGTGGGAGGTCGCGCATTAGGATGGACGCCGACAAGCTGTGCGCCTACCCCTCGTTTGTTAAGCACTTTACTGAGGTGTACTGCAAATAAGCACCAGACCGTTCACACCAAGGAGAGTTCCTTCAAGTGCAAACTATGTTACAAGAGCTTCTCCTTCCTGAGTAACCTTATCAGACATAGGAGAGTCCACAATGGGGATAAATTGTAGCAGTGTGGCTTCAGATGTACAGTGGGGCAAAAAAGTATTTAGTCAGCCACCAATTGTGCAAGTTCTCCCACTTAAAAAGATGAGAGGCTTGTAATTTTCATCATAGGTACACTTCAACTATGACAGACAAAATGAGAAAAAAAATCCTGAATATTCATTAAAAATCCTACAATGCGATTTTCTTCACAAAGTTTTCACACACTGCTGCTGGTATTTTGGCCCATTCCTCCATGCAGCTCTCCTCTAGAGCAGTGATGTTTTGGGGCTGTTGCTGGGCAACACGGACTGTCAACTCCCTCCAAAGATTTTCTATGGGGTTGAGATCTGGAGTCTGGCTAGGCCACTCCAGTACCTTGAAATGCTTCTTACGAAGCCACTCCTCCGTTGCCCGGGCGGTGTGTTTGGGCCATGCTGAAAGACCCAGCCACGTTTCATCTTCAATGCCCTTGCTGATGGAAGGAGGTTTTCACTCAAAATCTCACGATACATGGCCCCATTCATTCTTTCCTTTACACGGATCAGTCGTCCTGGTCCCTTTGCAGAAAAACAGTGTGACTGTTTGAGGTTGTGGACAGGTGTCTTTTATACTGATAGCAAGTTCGAACAGGTGCCATTAATACAGGTAATGAGTGGAGGACAGAGGAGCCTCTTAAAGAAGAAGTTACAGGTCTGTGAGAGCCAGAAATCTTGCTTGTTTGTAGGTGACCAAATACTTATTTTCCACCATAATTTGCAAATAAATTCATTAAAAATCATACAATGTGATTTTCTGGTTTTTTTTCTCATTTTGTCTGTCATAGTTGAAATGTACCTATGATGAAAATTACAGGCCTCTCTCATCTTTTTAAGTGGGAGAACTTGCACAATTGGTGGCTGACTAAATACTTTTTTGCCCCACTGTACATGTGAAGTGTCTTTGGGTAATTAACCACATACCCCTTATTAACACTTTGTTAGCTTGTCATTTGAAACAGGCCTAAACAAATACCTGTTTTTACAGAGACAGTAAACCTAGTATAGAACAAAGACTGTTGAATATTTACCTTACTGAGGTGATGTTGATGAAGACTTTTACTCAAGTAATTGTGAGAACAACACAACATATCGCATGACTCCAAGTTTACTTCGATATATTATTATATCAATATTTGCGCATAAAGGCGTTTCCACCGCCATTTCTCCCATTTATTTACCTGACACAAAAAGATCCCACCATGTTGAACAAATAAATTGTCTGTCAGCATTAATAAAATTGTATCAGCATTTCATGTTCCCATCAGCCCTGTCGTTTCCTTTTTCATGCGTCAGGTACTTAATCTGCATGAAATGGTTGGATGGAAACGTGGTTATTGATTAATTTCTCAGAAGAGGGGGAGAAAAACATCAACAAATTCAGTAATACATTACATAGGATGAAGAAACAATACTCCATGCCGTAACTCCATACTACTTCTAAGACATAGAGAACTGATAATGTATACCTGGTCTCAAGAGCATTTTGTATTATTCTGTAAGTAAATCCGAGACACTCCATTTAGTATGATATGTTACGTTTGGTATGGTTACATACGACAGATGGTTACTTAAGACAATGGGTGGGCATATAACCAGAACGTCTAGCAACCCAAAGGTTGTGAATTCGAATATTATCACAGACAACTTTAGCATTTTAGCTAATTAGCAACTTTTCAACTATTTAATATTTTTTAGCTACTTTTCAACTACTTAGCATGTTAGCAAACCCTTTCCCTAACCTTTTAACCTAACTCATAAACGTAACCCTAACCCCTCGCCTAGCTAACATTACCTAACGTAATACAGCTAGCCAAAATTTGTAACAGAGCGTATCATACATTTTGCAAATTCGTAACATATTGTACGTTTAGGAAATTCGTAACATGTACACTACTGGTCAAAAGTTTTAGAACACCTACTCATTGAAGGGTTTTTCTTTATTTTTAGTATTTTCTACATTGTAGAATAATAGTGAAGACATTAAAACTATTATATAACACATATGGAATCATGTAGTAAACAAAAAAGTGTTAAACAAATCAAAACATATTTTATATTTGAGATTCTTCAAAGTAGCTACCCTTTGCCTTGATGACAGCTTTGCACACTCTTGGCATTCTCTCAACCAGCTTCACCTGGAATGCTTTTCCAATAGTCTTGAAGGAGTTCCCACATATGCTGAGCACTTGTTGACTGCTTTTCCTTCACTCTGCGATCCGACTCATCCCAAACCATCTCAATTTGGTTGAGGTTGGGGGATTGTGGAGGCCAGGTCATCTGATGCAGCACTCCATTATTCTCCTTCTTGGTCAAATAGCCCTTACACAGATTGGAGGTGTGTTTTGGGTCATTGTCCTGTTGAAAAAAAAATGATAGTCCCACCAAGCCCAAACCAGATGGGATGGCATATCACTGCAGAATGCTGTGGTAGCCATGCTGATTAAGTGTGCCTTGAATTCTAAATAAATCACAGACACTGTCACCAGCAAAGCACCCCCACACCATAACACCTCCTCCTCCATGCTTTACGGTGGGAAATACACATGCGGAGAACATCCGTTCACCCACACTGCATCTCACATAGACACGGCAGTTGGAACCAAAAAATCTTACATTATGACTCCATACCAAATGACAAATTTCCACCAGTCTAATGTCCATTGCTTGTGTTTCTTGGCCCAAGCAAGTCTCTTCTTATTATTGGTGTCCTTTAGTAGTGGTTTCTTTGCAGCAATTCGACCATGAAGGCCTGATTCACACAGTCTCCTCTGAACAGTTGATGTTGAGATGTGTCGGTTACTTGAACTCTGTGAAGCATTTATTTGGGCTGCAATGTCTGAGGCTGGTAACTCTAAAGAACCTATCCTCTGCAGCAGAGGTAACTCTGGGTCTTCCATTCCTGTGGCGGTCCTCATGAGAGCCAGTTTCATCATAGCGCTTGATGGTTTTTGTGACTGCACTTGAAGAAACTTTCAAAGTTCTTGAAATTGTCCGTATTGACTGACCTTCATGTCTTAAAGTAATGATAGACTGTCATTTCTCTTTGCTTATTTGAGCTGTTCTTGCCATAATATGTATTTTACCAAATAGGGCTATCTTCTGTATATCCCCCTACCTTGTCACAACACAACTGATTGGCTCAAACGCAATTAAGAAGGAAAGAAATTCCACAAATGAACTTTTAATTAAACACACCTGTTACTTGAAATGCATTCCAGGTGACTACCTCATGAAGCTGGTTGAGAGAATGCCAAAAGTGTGCAAAGCTGTCATCAAGGCAAAGGGTGGCTATTTGAAGAATATCAAATATAAAATCTATTTTGATTTGATTAACACTTTTTTGGTTACTACATGAGTCCATATGTGTTATTTCATAGTTTTGATGTCTTCACTGTTATTCTACAATGTAGAAAATAGTACAAATAAAGAAAAACCCTTGAATTAATGTGTTTTAAAACTCTTGACCGGTAGTGTACGTTTTTGCAAATTCATAACATGTCATTCATAACATATCATACGAAATGGGTGATGGAAATCCACACATGAATACATACCATAAGAAACGTAACGTTTCATACTAATTGGAGTGTCTCCGATTTACGTACAGTGCGAGTAGGCTAGTGAGTCTACATGATGAGATTATTATGGATAAGAGCCAGAATATTTGTATTTGTTATTCAAATTTACTGTGTATTTTCACCACCCTGTGAAGTTCAGTATAATTTATTTAATCTGTAGTTTAATAAACTGCATGGTTTCCCGAGTCGTAGTGGGAAGACCACACACCATATCATCGCGTGACTCCAAATTTACTTCGTTAAGATAGTTATTATATTAATATTTGCGCATAAAGTTGTTTCCACCGCATTTCCTAGTATAATTAATGTTAATGACACAAAAATATACCATGTTAAACGAACAAATGATCTGTCGGTAATTATAAAATTGTACCGAAACTTCCTGTTTCCATCACAGCTGTTGTGATTTTTTTTATATGGTAGGATTTTACTCGCATACAACTGTGAAGGGAAACGTTGTTAGAGTTACAAAAAAGTTTGGTTCAAATTGGATGTTAGGTACTATGTTTATTGAATATTATATGAGTCCTATAAATTAAAATGGCCAATTTGGGTGCCATCAATTGCTTTAATTTCAAATGATATTTCATCAAAATAATGTTTCTAACTACAGAAACGATTTCAGGACAGCCTAAAATGGCTTGCTGAAATGACATGGAACGACCCCTGAGATCATATCAGTCAGTTAATATGACCTTTATGAATTATGAAGTCTTTATGTGCGTGCATTGATTACATAAATGTTTTAACGTCTCAAATGCTTCAGAATTCACAAAAAGTTACGTTGGCTGATGAAGAATATCTCATAGAAGACGTATAAGATCTCCCAAACCTGTGTTTACCACGAACATGATGTTTTTTTTCGCGTTTATCCAAAACTCTTACACTTTCACCTTGGGCTTTGACCAACATGGCTGAATGTGTGCTTGCAGAAAGACGCCATTAGGTAATAACCAGTACAGTACTTCAAAGAACAGCGAGCGTACGTTTCACTTTAACCACACCCTTTCAGCTATTACGCTAACCAATAAGATCCTTTCTCTTTAGTGTAAACGGAAGAGAACAGTAACCAAGAACAATTTCCACGTTAGCGTTTTTACTGTTGTTATTTAGACCTGTATTAACACCCTGGAACTCAAAATATGATTAATAATTTCCCCAGGTAATGTTTGATTCGCGTTGGAAATAGGACTTGGTGGATAGATGTTATCTAGGTAACGCTAGCTAGTAGCTGTTAACAATGGCTAACTGTATGGTTTTTCACACCCAATTAGCCTCCATCATGGAGGTGCTAGCGAATTCAGCCGTTGCAGAGATCTGTAAACTCGTAGACGACGACTATGCAGTGTTTCGTTTGGAAATAACTCAAAGCCAGAAAGAAAACAGGTCATTGCGGAGAAAACTGCAGCTACTGGAAATTAAGGTGGCACGGGATCGCGCAGAGAGGACAATGCGAGAGCGCGTTCTCGCCAGTCGTCCCAGTAGTGACAAGTCCCTCGACCGATACAGAGGAATGGCAAGAGGTACATTTTGCAGATGGCAGGGGTTATCGCCCCTTTCCCCTCAGTGCATGTGTTCAGATGTGTTACCTAGAATTGGGTCTTGTAACATTTTTCGATAGTATCCAATACTTCCCTTGATTATCTCGCTTTTATTTTACCAGGTAGGTCAATGAAGAACAAATTATTCTTGCACAAAGACAATATCATATTCTAACCAGATTCTTGATTTACTGAGTTTCCAATTATCATACTCAATTAAAATAATGTGATGCATAATCAATCCATCAATAGTATATCTTGACTTTATGAGAAGTGTTACTTTACATCCTTGCCAATTGTAGACAGTCTTCAATATAGTGTTGAGCATTGACAGTACCTAACTTAACCACCCCTTTTTCACCAATCACTCTCTCTTAGGTGAAGGACATCTTACTGGAGGCCACAAGAGCTTTGTGAAGCCAGCGGAACACAACGCATGTAGAGATGGCCAACCCATAGCTATAGATGAGGGGAGTGGATCCTCAACCCAGCATGTTATCGTGATAGAGGTTTGTGTCATAGTGTGACATTGAAAATGACAGTTCCTCAAACATTGCCCGTTTATTTCAGAAAGGCTCCCTCAACTATTAATTTGCTTACATGTACATCCTCAGGATGTGAGAGCCCTACGACATTGTTATCCAATTCCACTGTACCGGTAATAACCTTCTCTCTTTTTGTGTCAGTCAGCAGAGGCTGCAGGACCTGGGGTCAAGCAGGAGAAGACTGAAGGAGAGGAGAACTCAAGACACAGCAGAGACATCCAGACTGGCACAGCAGCAGGAGTGGCGCTCCCTGTAGCCACGGAGGACCTCACCACCTCTGTCGCACCGCAGGTCAGGACCCGACACAGCATCATGGAGGTCAGTGGAACGCCGAACGCCATCCTCAAGTCAGCGACAGACACACAGACTTTAACTGTAACACACAGGCTCTTACGCACAGGATCTGACCACAGATCAGACCCAGAGAGACTGGGGCTGGGGCCACTGGGTTGTCCTCCTGCTCCTGGCTCAGAATACCTACCAGTATTTTACCAGAGCCAGAGAATGGTTCATTCTTGTGGAGATGGCGACACGTTAGACACTGGCAGTGATGATCTGTCTTGTTCTTACACAACAGAGATGGACCCTGGCAACATGCCCTTGGGTTTAGAGACACAGACTGATCTGTCTAGTAGGGACTGGAACCAGTACAGTAGTAGCGTATACTCTGAAGGGTGCCTAGATAAGAAAGGGGAGGTTATAGTCGTAGATGAGGTGACTGTGAAAGTGGAGGGCGACACTCCTCTGACATGGAATGTAGACGAGACTCCCTCAGGAGAAGGACACTCACAAGGTAGAGATTTCTTAGATTATAGGGAAAGCTTAGAGACAAATCCAAATGTCACGACCCACTCCCCTTGCTCCCAGAAGGTGGAGATCCACCAGAGGGTCCACACAGGGGTGAAATCCTTCAGTTGTACCCAGTGTCACATGCGCTTCGCCCAGGCTGGTGACCTGAAGAGGCACCAGAGGGTCCACACAGGGGTGAAACCCTTCAGCTGTACCCAGTGTCACATGAGCTTCGCCCAGGCTGGCAACCTGAAGAGGCACCAGAGGGTCCACACAGGGGAGAAACCCTACAGCTGCCCCCAGTGTGAGAAAAGGTTCTCCCGCCAGCACCAGCTGAAGATGCACCTGAAGGTCCACACGGGAGAAAGGCCATTTGCTTGTACGCATTGTAGTAAGAGTTTTTCAGAGAGGAGCTACCTCAGGATACACCAGCAAAAAAACCATTCTACTCTATAGTATAGAAAGTAACCATTCCACTCGATAGCTTCTGACGTTTAGATCAAACTCTTCATTAAAGACAAAGATTAATTTTCATTGTTGTCAGCAGAAAATATCCATAGATGGGTTTGGAAAAACAAAAGTAACACATTTCAGTGTTGAATATTTCTGGGTAGAATATTGCATCCAGACATTGTGTGATTATATAAGGCATACAGTTTATAACCCTAAAAAGTATGTTACATATTGTGTTTGTACTGTGTAGGCCAGGGGTCTCTTGTAGGTTTTCGCTCCAACCCTACTTATATCGAGCCTGGGTCAGCTTATCAACCAGCTAATTATTAGAATCAGTTGTGCTAGATTAGGGTTGGAGTGAACCTACAGGACGATAGCTCTCCAGGAACAGGGTTGGAGAGTCCTGGTGTAGGCTGTATGATGTTCAAAAATGCAGATTTCATGACTTCCATTCAACTACTTCATTTTTTCCCCAAGACACTTTTAATGAGAAAATGTATGCAGTTTATCAAGTTCATGCAGATTTTTAGTTGAGACGTGTATGTGTGGTTTTCATATGGATTATTTAGAACTTGTTTGTTTAATAAACACAAAATGGGACTTTTAATTCTAAGACTTTCATTATTATTTTTAGCCAGTTCTTCTGAAAGTAGCCCACGAGCCAAAAATGGTCCCCGAAAATTGCGTACTACCTCACATCACCTAAATTACGTGGACACCTGTTCGTCGAACATCTCATTCCAAAATCATGGGCATTAATATGGAGTTGGTCCCGTCTTTGCTACTATAACAGCCTCCACTCTTCTGGGAAGGCTTTCCATGTTGGAACATTGCTGCGGGGACTTAATTCCATTCAGCCGCAAGCATTAGTGAAGTCAGGCACTGATGTTGGGTGATTAGTCTTGGCTCGCAGTCTGTGTTCCAATTCATCCCAAAGGTGTTCTATGTGGTTGAGGTCAGGGCTCTGTGCAGGCCAGTCAAGTTCTTCCACACCGATCTTAACAAACCATTTCTGTATGGATCTCGCTTTGTCATGCTGAAATAGGGAAGGGCCTTTCCCAAACTGTTGCCACAAATTTGGAAGCGTCTAGAATGTTATTGTATGCTGTAGCATTAAGATTTCCCTTCACCGGAACTAAGGGGCCTAGCCCGAACCATGAACAACAGCCCCAGGCCAGTATTCCTCCACCAAATTTTACAGTTGGCACTATGCATTGGGGCAGGTAGCGTTCTCCTGGCATCCGCCAAAACACAGATTAGTTCGTTCGACTGCCAGATGGTGAAGCGTGATTCATCACTCCAGAGAACGCATTTCCACTGCTCCAGAGTCTAATGGCGGCAAGCTTTACACCACTGTGTGTGGCTGCTCGGCCATGGGAACCCATTTCACGAAGCTCCCAACAAACAGTTATTGTGCTGATGTTGCTTCCAGAGGCAGTTTGGAACTCATTAGTGAGTGTTTGCAACCGAGTACAGACAATGTTTACGTGCTTCGGCGTTCCCGTTCTGTGAGCTTGTGTGGCCTACAACTTCTCGGCTGAGCCGTTGTTGCTCCTAGACGTTTCCATTTCACAATAACAGCACTTACAGTTGACAGGGGAAGCTCTAACAGGGCAGACATTTGACGAACTGACTGGTTGGAAAAGTGGCATCCTATGATGGTGCCACAATAAAAGTCACTGAGCTCTTCAGTAACGCCATTCCACTGCCAATGTTTGTTTATGGAGATTGCATGGCTGCGTGCTTGATTTTATACACCTGTCAGCAATGGGTGTGGCTGAAATAGCCAAATCCACTAATTTGAAGATGTGTCCACATACTTTTGTATATATAGTGTATGTTCAATTCATGTCATTGCTCTCTCTCTTGCTCTGCTGTGTGTGATTCTTGCTAGCTATCACTCAAACGTCGAGGGGGTGAATGTCATTGGCTGGAATTCGAATTGCTAGGGGGCTGGTCCACGTGGGGAGAAATGTAGGGAAAATGGCGCAGCACAGCTTCCAGAAAACTGTTTGTCGCTTTCAAACTAGGGATTTCGTGGCTAATTGAGGTAAGACAGTAACTGATCTCACCCTATTCTGCATCCTGACAGCGCTTTATAACCAATATACACTAAATATGCCTACCTGCTCACACACACTGACAAACACCTACTGTATAGTTTAGTCAGGTTTGTCTGACTTATCATAGCTGACTTATTATTCCCAACATATTTATGTCCACCATGATGGATTTAACAACAATTATGTCATCCTGTAACTACAGTATAGGACTCAAACGTAGTGGAGATGGGTAAACACTCCATGTTGAAAGTGTGTTTTATCTGTGTGTGTGTATGTACCTGAGGGAGTGTATGTCGTGTAATCTGTATCACCTGTCTCTTCCAGGTGGAGGAGGGTCCAGAGGTGCTGCGGGTGAAGGAGGAGGGGTGTGAGGAGGGTCTGGGGAACCCTGTGGGGACCATGGTCATGGAGGACAGACTACACCTCCTTCTGAACCCACAGAGGAACCAGCTGAGCAGCACAGTCTCACTGAGGTGAGCCCAATGTAAACTATTGGTTGAATGGTATTCGTTCAGAGCCCGTATCCACAAAGTCTCTCCAAAGTAGGAGTGCTGATCTAGGATAGATGTAGCCTTTTAGATCATAATGAATAAGACTATAGACAGGTGGGGAACTGATCCTCGATCAGCACTTTGTGGATATGGGCCCAGTTTATCTTAAGTGTGGGACCATGCCCTTGAATTATCAATCCATTAAAGAGTGTCAAGTAATCAAATCAACTAACATGTTTGCATAGTATCACATCAACTAACACATTTGCATATTATCAAAACAACTATACATTTGCATAATACTCATAGCAATCCCTCATTGCCCAATCAGAAGATGCTCCATAGCAGGGTGCTCATATCAGATGTCTTGATCCAACATCCTCTCACTCTGTATCTCTTACAGTCAGTAGACATGGAGGATGGGAAGATTGATCTGCTGCTGGTCAAAGAGGAGACGATAGAAGATGAACCAGAGGGCATTGACCTGCTGAGTGGACTAAAGATGGGGGAGCAAGGTAAGGGATAAATACATATACAGAACATAATATACAGTGTCTTCAGAAAGTATTCATACCACTTGACTTATTCCACATCTACACACAATACCCCATAATGATCAAGTGAAAATATGTTTTTAGTATTTTTTCACATTCATTTAAAGTGAAATACAGAAATATCTCATTTACATAAGTATTCACACCCATTTGCTATGACACTCCAAATTGAGCTCAGGTGCATCCAATTTCCTTCAATTGTGGCCAATTCAATTGTTTGGACATGATTTAAAAAGAAACACACCTGTCTATATACACTGAGTGTACAAAACAGTTTAACTTCCTAATACTGAGTTGCACCCCCTTTTGCCCTCAGAACAGCCTCAATTCGTCAGGGCATGGACTTACAAGGTGTCAAAAGCGTTCCACAGGGATGCTGGCCCATGTTGACTCCAATGCTTCCCACAGTTGTGTCAAGTTGGCTGGTAGTGGATCTCTACTCTGAATAGCTCGTTCCATCTCATCCCACAGATCCTCACTTGGATTGAGAACTGGTGACTGTGCAGGCCACTGCAGTAAGCTGAATTCACTGTCATGTTTGTGGAACCATTCCTGGACAATCCTAGCCTTGTGGCATGGGACATTATCCTGCTGGAAAAAAATGTATTCACAGATGGATACACTGCTGCCATGAAGGGATGCACCTGATTGGCGACGATGTTCAGATATCCTGTGGCATTCAAACGTTGCTCCACTTTTATCAAGTGCCTAAATGTGTGCCATGAAAACACACCATCACACCACCACCAGTCTGCAATGTTGACACGTGGCATGATGGATGCATGTTTTCTCCGTACCCCAGTCCTCCCATCAGTGTAAAACAGCTGGAACCAGGGACGCACAATTGGCCTAGCGTCGTCCTGGTTAGGGAGGGTTTGGCCGGTAGGGATATCCTTGTCTCATCGCGCACCAGCGACTCCTGTGGCGGGCCGGGCGCGACTCTAAGCTGTAATCGCCACCAAAGGTGCTTGGGTGTAAATTTGATTTTTGCATTTCATTTTCAATATAATTGCAAACAGTTTTCACTTTGTCATTCATTATGAGGTATTGTGTGTAGATGGGTGAGAAAATAAATATATTAAAACATTTTGAATTCAGGCTATAACACAATAAGTCAAGCGGTATGAATACTTTCTGAAGGTTCAGTTGGTAGAGCATGGCACTTGCACAGTCATGGTTGTGGGTTCAATTCCCAGGACCACCCGTACATAAAATGTATGCACGAATGACTAAGTCACTTTGGATAAAAGTGTCTGCTAAATGGCATGTTATTACTATTATATTACTAATGGGCATACAATGAAATTGAAAAAACTTGTTTAGATACTAAAACAAACATTGACTCAAAACTGTATATGTAGAGTTCTCTAATGGTGGTTGGCTGGAGGCTAAAAGAGGAGACTGGGCGGCCATCTTGGATTCCCAGACCCAGATGGGTGCAGCCAAGGGCCTGGGGGAGGACATCACTGAGCATGCCAGGACCAGAAGCGACATAGTGGGAGTCAGTGGATAAGACAGCGTCCTCAACTCTGGTCTGGGTATCAACACCACAACCAGAAACAGTCGAACACAAAACAACAACTGAACTTAGTCTCCATGACAAAAGACGGGCTGAGTACCAGGGCGAGGAGTAGATTTGGTCTGCGGGACGGGGAGGTGTCCGTATGCAGGGGGAGAGAACAGATACTGACTTGGCTAAAGATGCTCCATCCTGCTCCTAATAGTTGTGATTCAGAGAGACTGGTGGCGCCTCAGGTTAACCCACTAAACGGTGCTGCCTTCAGCCTGCCGCCTTAAGGATCCATCAACTGGAACATGGCCCCTGCGACAATACAGACATTCACTGGCCTTTGTCCTCCTCACACTCTCCTAATGTTAAACCAGACCTCAGACAATGCCAGTGCCTCAACACCAATTTGTTACACAAATTACAGTAGTAGTAATGCTATCAGTAGATCCGGTGGCAAAGAGAAGCGCTTCCCATGTTCATTCTGTGAGAAAGCCTTCAGTTTCACCAAACAGGTGGAGATGTACCAGAGGATGCACACGGGGGAGAAATCATTCTGCTGCCATCTGTGCAGGGCCAATTCCTCCCACTTTTCCAACCGGAAGAGGCACCAGACAGTCCACACAGGGGAGAAATCCTACAGTGTGAAAACAGGTTCTCCCACCAGCTGAAGATGAACCTGGAGAGAGGCCGTTCATCTGAACGCACTGCGGGAAGGGGTTCTCAGAGAGGAGATACCTCAGGATACACCAGCAGAAAAGCCCATGTATAACGTTAGTTCCATAAAGTTTTCAGTCACTGCCATGGATTTCAGTCATATGGATTCTGGTTTAGAGATGACATAGCCTAATACAGCATGTCTGTTCTACGAAATATATTCCCAAACATTGTATTTTCTCTGTTAAACTGTGTGCACTGAACTGACATGCAGGATTGTTGATGACACGTCAATGTTCAGATGGAAGGGATGAAATGGTCTGTAAAGGGCACCTCAGCAGCGCTCTCAACTCAGACAGTGGTGTGTAGCTTACTGTAGCTGCTGGCAAAGTAATTCAAAGCCTCTAATTTATCACTCAGGATGTTACTTTCCAGTGCTACTATTTTTTTCCATGTAATGTTATTATTAAAACAAAATAAGACAGCCCAATAGTAGAATAGTGTTCAGTGCTTACTTTGTAAATTGGGAGGTACCAGAACAAAGTGAGCCCGAGAGGGGGGTGACCTGGGGAGTTCTAAGGTACCAGAATACATGAGAAAAAAGCAGGAGAGTAGAAGCACTTAGAAGTTGCACACACGGGGAACATTTTTAGTAGACTAGGGTCCAAGAAAATGTTGGCCTTTTATAAACGCATCTCATGCAATTCTAGGTCATTTACATGACTGGAGACTTTGGCAGAATCTTTTTTTTTTTACATTTTAAAAATTCTGCACAAATTATCTAAATGGCAGGTTACTTTCTCACGTTCAAACCGAGAATCTGAGATCAATAAAAAACCACCGTGTCTTGAATCCATCAATAGTCTAGGTGTGTATATAGGCTCGCTGGTGATTGTCGATGCGCTCATGCCAAAAGCCTCTCTCTCTTTTTGTAAAACAATATTTGGAAGTTGATCAAATATTTTGGTAGCATACAGAAAAGTCTTCTCTTTTCAGCAGGAGCCATTGCTTTCCAACCTGTGTTTTTCCCTCGATTGTATTTGAAATATTGCTTAGGGCCTGTTTGGTCTGCGTGCTGATTTTTCACTGACGGATTTGCCGGGCGTTCCCGACTATAGGCTATCCCTTGTTATTGGGGTACAATCCAAAGCTAGGCTATTTAAAAAAAGAAGCCAATGATCCTCTGTTGCTAAATTATAGTAATTGTCATGGTGTAGTAGGCTATTCAGAATGATTTCGGTTATTTTTGAACAAACATCAGTAATTCTATAACTTAGGCAAATGTGTTTCAATTTATCAGGGCTGCTGCAGTTCCTCCAGAACCCTTCGCGTAGCTATGATTCTATAAGGAAATAAATGATGAAGTGCAACGCTGGAAAGATAAGTTGCAGGCTCATGTCTATCAGAGCAGAGAGCGAAAGATCATAGAAAGTGAATCTCATTCTAGTTAGATACAGGCGCGCTTCTCACAGCCACCGCCAAGCGTTGGTCTCAAACATAGGTTACAATGTTACACAAACTCTAAACCCGGTCCGGCCCAACCCAAATCAAATCTTAGAACTGAAATCCTCTCCTGAAAATGTACTTTTTCACATTAGCTTTTTTTGTGGGGGAAGGAGAATAAACAGAGGCAATTGAGAGAGAAATCCATGTCAAAAGAGTTACCGGATCCTGACAAATAGGTTCCGGGACAAAACAGTCTTAAACCGAGAGGTTCCAGATCCGCCTCAAATGAAGCACTGTACCTGTTTACCTTGTTGTGTGTTATGATTCAGAGGGGTTGGGTTAAATGCCACATTTTCAGTTCATTCACTTCATTCATTTAGTTGTACAACTGACTGTCATGTACCTTTTACCGAGGAGTGGCTTCTGTCTGGCCACTCTACCATAAAGACCTGATTGGTGGAGTGCTTCAGAGATGGTTGTCCTTCTGGAAGGTTCTCCCATCTCCACAGAGGAACTCTAGAGATTTGCCAGCGTGACCATCGGGTTCTTGGTCACCTCGCTGACCAAGGCACTTCTCCCCAATGATGAGGCAGAGTAGATGATATGGTGATCATCAGCCAACAAGATGAGTAGACCCAACGAACAGCCTATGTCAATCTCCTATCCCCCATAGTACTAAAGTATTATATTGGTCAGCTTGTCCTTCTGTGCGAGAAAGATATATTCCGAACATGTTGTGGGACATGATCGATCCAAAATTAATACAACCCCTGTACATCAAAAACCCCTTTAAAAGCAATGAGGCTGATGCAACAGATCAAAAAGTTTAGTTTAAAATCTTGCTAAACTATTAGGCTATTTCTTTACATTATGAACGCAGCAATGTGTAGGCTATAAGCATGAATGTTCCAAAATGCAATTAGCAGGGAAACACCATTCTCAAAAGTACACTGCAAATGCGAGCGGTTTCATATGGCAGAAATGAAAATATCCTTCAAAAATCCTTTAGAAAGAGGGAAGATCTAAAGATGCAACAACAAGCATGGGTTGTTCATATGACTAGGATTGTGTTTTTGGCTGTAGGACAAGGAAAGAAAGTTGAGAACATGAGAAGAATAGACCCTACTGGTTTCAGTGGGATATGAGGCAGTGTTTAGAAAATAATCCCCCTTACCATTTTCCAACCATAGGAATGTTAAGACATGCCTCATAAACTGACAAAAAATGTCCAGGTTTTAAACAGTTCCATTTACAGTTAAATAGTTTCAAAATAAAATACAGATTGCAAGTTGGGTAATGTTGCAGTGCACTGGCACTGGCCTTTCTCTCCTGTCGGAATGAACAATGCCTCAAGTATTTGACAGAATCAAGCCTTTAGATAGTAATAATGATGCTACATTGTATTTGTCAAACATGACTGGTGTTTAGCCTAATAAATATATATATATATATATATATATATATATATATATATATATATATATATATATATAGTGCCTTGCGAAAGTATTCGGCCCCCTTGAACTTTGCGACCTTTTGCCACATTTCAGGCTTCAAACATAAAGATATAAAACTGTATTTTTTTGTGAAGAATCAACAACAAGTGGGACACAATCATGAAGTGGAACGACATTTATTGGATATTTCAAACTTTTTTAACAAATCAAAAACTGAAACATTGGGCGTGCAAAATTATTCAGCCCCTTTACTTTCAGTGCAGCAAACTCTCTCCAGAAGTTCAGTGAGGATCTCTGAATGATCCAATGTTGACCTAAATGACTAATGATGATAAATACAATCCACCTGTGTGTAATCAAGTCTCTGTATAAATGCACCTGCACTGTGATAGTCTCAGAGGTCCGTTAAAAGCGCAGAGAGCATCATGAAGAACAAGGAACACACCAGGCAGGTCCGAGATACTGTTGTGAAGAAGTTTAAAGCCGGATTTGGATACAAAAAGATTTCCCAAGCTTTAAACATCCCAAGGAGCACTGTGCAAGCGATAATATTGAAATGGAAGGAGTATCAGACCACTGCAAATCTACCAAGACCTGGCCGTCCCTCTAAACTTTCAGCTCATACAAGGAGAAGACTGATCAGAGGACAACAATCAGTCGTATATTGCACAAATCTGGCCTTTATGGAAGAGTGGCAAGAAGAAAGCCATTTCTTAAAGATATCCATAAAAAGTGTTGTTTAAAGTTTGCCACAAGCCACCTGGGAGACACACCAAACATGTGGAAGAAGGTGTTCTGGTCAGATGAAACCAAAATTGAACTTTTTGGCAACAATGCAAAACGTTATTTTTGGCGTAAAAGCAACACAGCTGAACACACCATCCCCACTGTCAAACATGGTGGTGGCAGCATCATGGTTTGGGCCTGCTTTTCTTCAGCAGGGACAGGGAAGATGGTTAAAATTGATGGGAAGATGGATGGAGCCAAATACAGGACCATTCTGGAAGAAAACCTGATGGAGTCTGCAAAAGTCCTGAGACTGGGACGGAGATTTGTCTTCCAACAAGACAATGATCCAAAACATAAAGCAAAATCTACAATGGAATGGTTCAAAAATAAACATATCCAGGTGTTAGAATGGCCAAGTCAAAGTCCAGACCTGAATCCAATCGAGAATCTGTGGAAAGAACTGAAAACTGCTGTTCACAAATGCTCTCCATCCAACCTCACTGAGCTCGAGCTGTTTTGCAAGGAGGAATGGGAAAAAATGTCAGTCTCTCGATGTGCAAAACTGATAGAGACATACCCCAAGCGACTTACAGCTGTAATCTCAGCAAAAGGTGGAGCTACAAAGTATTAACTTAAGGGGGCTGAATAATTTTGCACGCCCAATTTTTCAGTTTTTGATTTGTTAAAAAAGTTTGAAATATCCAATAAATGTTGTTCTACTTCATGATTGTGTCCCACTTGTTGTTGATTCTAAACAAAAAAATACAGTTTTATATCTTTATGTTTGAAGCCTGAAATGTGGCAAAAGGTCGCAAAGTTCAAGGGGGCCGAATACTTTCGCAAGGCACTGTATATACACACAGTATATAATGCGCAATTAAAAGTCTCATTACAGTTTGGCTACATTTTCAGGTGCCTCCCTCATGTCAGCATCGGTCTGGACATGACAGGCTGTAGCCAATAGGCATAGGCTATCACTTACACTTTGACTTGTAGGCAAATTATTTATGTACATTTACACCCACGTATGTTTTCTTAACAGAATAGCTAGTGTTTTTTGGTTTTCAAATCAATTTAATTGGCTATTTTTGTATATGGCCTTGGTGCCCTAGCAGATGGCCTTGGTGCCCTAGCAGATGGCCTTGGTGCCCTAGCAGATGGCCTTGGTGCCCTAGCAGATGACCTTGGTGCCCTGGAAGATTTGGCACCTCTTGAAGTTCAAATGGCCTTGCCACTAAAATCACGAAATTCCAGCATCCCCTGTGGGGAGTCTATCAGGAAGTCTGTCTTCTAATGCTTGGTGAACGGCTTCGTAGAAGGCCTGGACCTAGGTCTAGCCTTCCTCACCTACCTCATGGTTGCCCTATGAATACAGACAGCGTCTGGATGGGCATTCACCAGAAGAGGTACCTAGCCTATTACACAGCACACAATCACAACAATACCAAAAAAATGGCTAGAGGTCAAGGAGGGAGCTCAAACACTAACCACATGAGGGTGGTGACTCCTGCTTCTACCTCTGGTGTCATTGGGTCACAACATGGGAGGCCGAGTATTAGGACGAGCGCCAATTAGCTGTACGCCTGCCCCACGTGTGGGAAACGCTTCGCTGTGGCGAACTACGTAAAAAGGCACCAGACTGTTTACACCAAGGAGAGTTCCTTGTAGTGCAAACTATGTTACAAGAGCTTCTCCTTCCTGACTAACCTTATCAGACATAGGAGTGTCCACAATGGGGAGAAATCATAGCAGTGTGGCTTGAAATGTACACAGGGGATATCTGGGAACCATTCCTTAGCTGACATATTATAGTTGTGAAGTGTCTTGAGGTAAGAGGGTAATTAACCACATAACCCTCATTAACCCTTTGTTAATCATTTGAAACAGTCTTGTAAATACCTGTTTTTAGAGAGACAGTAATCCTTGGCTAGATAAAGGAGAGTTGACTATTTACCTTACTGAGGTGATGTAGATGGAATAATGTCTTTCTATTGTATTGTATTTTATTCTATTTCTACTCCATTCTTGCGAACACACTTTTTCACATTTTCATACAGTCCATTTATATTTTCCAACAGGGCTATACATTTGTTGAGGTTTTTTTCTCACCCGTGTAACCTCGTTTCACTGCCAAAAATAAAATCTAGTGTTCAGCAAAATAACAACACCATGTCAAATACAGGTAGACTAGACTAAATTCAGGTAGACTACACTAAATACAGGTAGACTAGACTAAATACAGGTAGACTAGACAAATAATTAACATCCAGTCACATTAACCGTTACTCTCTCGTGGGAATTCCACCAACGGTCCGTATGTAGCCAAACTGATAAAATTGATAAATGGTTTTAAAAAAGTAAGGCCCACGTCCAAAGAGACACATACCTGCTCTACTGGTAGTACTGCTAGTTGACACAAGTTGTTCTGCTTCCACGAGCACATCCAATGCTAGCATCAGTAATTCCACATTTGTTGTTAGACGAGTTATCATGGACACTGACAGTTGTGAATCTGATGCAGCCGAAGAGCTACTACCCCCTTACAAGAAAAGACTGACGAGTTTCAGAAGAAAGTCCTTTGTTTCTGGCCATTTTGAGACTGTAATCGAACCCACAAATGCTGATGCTCCAGATACTCAACTAGTCTAAAGAAGGCCAGTTTTAACAGTTTTCAGCTGTGCTAACATAATTGCAAAAGGGTTTTCTAATGATCAATTAGCCTTTTAAAATGATAAACTTGAATTAGCTAACACAACGTGCCATTGGAACACAGGAGTGACGGTTGCTGATAATGGGCCTCTGTATGCCTGTGTAGATATTCCATTACAAATCAGCCTTTTCCAGCTACAATAGTAATTTACAACATTAACAATGTCTACACTGTATTTCTGATGAATTTGATTTACTTTAATGGTCAGAAAATGTGCTTTTCTTTCAAAAACAATGATATTTTTAAGTGACCCCAAACTTTTGAACGGTAGTGTATGTGCAAAAGTACTATCCCATCTCGATGAAACCTTCACTCTTCACAAACATTTAGAAAGAAAACATGCCAATTTGAAAAATAAGCCACAGGAGTTTTTTGAGCAAGAATTAAGACAACTTTACAGTAGTAAGGTGTGTATAAAAGCAACAGATACCATTAATGAGAAGGGGCTAGAAGCGTCTTATATGGTGAGCTACGGAGTGGCTAGGACAGGCAAGCCCCATACTATTGTGGAGGACTTAATTATTCCTGCTGCTGCTGATATGGCTGGGACAATGCTGGGGGAAAAGGCCATAAAAAACTATAGACAATGCCTTCATCAAGCAACACTGTTTCACGACGCATCAGTGACATAGCAGGATATGTTTTAAAACAATTACTGCTTCGCATACAAGCGAGTCAACAGACGTGGCGGGCCTGGCACAGCTCCTGGTATATGTCCGTTACTTTTATGGGGGGTCAATTAAGGAAGACATCCTCTTCTGCAAACCAGGACAAGTACTGGACAGCTTTGTGATATCAAATGGACTTTGGTAGTCAAGATGTGTTGGTATTTGTACTGATGGCGCAAAAGCCATGACAGAGAGACGTAGTGGAGTAGTAACACGTGTGCAAGCAGTTGCTCCCGATGCCACTTGGGTACACTGCAGCATCCACCGAGAGGCTCTTGCTGCCAAGGGAATGCCTGACAGCTTGAAAGACGTTTTGGACACTACAGTGAAAATGGTTAACTTCATTAAAGCAAGGCCCCTGAACTCTTATATTTTCTGAACTATGCAATGATATGGGCAGCGACCATGTAACGCGTTTACAACATACAGAAGTGCGCTAATTATCAAGGGGAAAAGTATTGACACATTTCTTTGAATTGAGATGAGCTTAAACTTTTCTTTACTGACCATCATTTTCACTTGTCTGACCGCTTGCATGATGACGAGTTTCTCACATGACTGGCCTATCTGGGTGATGTTTTTTCTCGCCTGAATGATCTGAATCTACAATTACAGGGACTCTCCGCAACTATATTCAATGAGCGGGACAAAAATTAGGCTATGATTGAGAAGTTGGAGCTCTTCTCTGTCCTCATTAACAAAGACAACACACAGGTCTTTCCATCATTGTATGATTTTTTTGTGTGCAAATGAACGCAAGCTTACGGATAATGTAAAATGTGATATAGCGAAGCACCTGAGTGAGTTGGTTGCACAATTACTGTGGTGAAATTATTGTCATCAAAAGGAGAGACTTTTAGATTTCTTCAAAACAATCCAACTTTATTATTTAATTACTGCAGTAATGGAGCTGGTCGGTAATCACCCCTGGAGGTGATCACTGCGAACTCAACGAGCTGGTTTGAGCCACAGCATTTTATAGCAAAGTCCATCCTCCTTCAGTCTACATGACAAACAACAGATGTATGGAATTGGTCACAAGGTTAAGATCTGTATGAAAGATACTTATAATTCACAGCAGACAGTATCTGCTGTAAAAACAGTTATCATTGTGTAGAGAACAGTGTCTGGCCCCCCAACTCCATACTGAAGCCATCTCCCCCTGGTACCCCAGTACAGAAACATTAACTCATGTTCTGGAATGCCGTATCACCCAAATACATTGTAAATCTCTAGAGTCCCATCCTCGGTAGAACACACACAAATGAGTGTTCTAACAACCCCTTATTCTGTTGCATTAAACAACCATTTGATGCAATAACAGCATTATAACATAATCTTGTAATTTCCACCATATTATGCAGGTACTTTCCTGAAACGAATGACACAAACAACTGGATTCGTTATCCCTTTCATGTCCTGCCTCCAGTCCACTTACCGATATCTGAACAAGAGAGCCTCATCGAAATTGCAACAAGCAGTTCTGTTGAAAATTTTATTTAATCAGAAGCCACTGCCAGATTTCTGGATTGGGCTGCAATCAGAGTATCCTGCCTTGGAAAATCGTGCTTTTTAAGATACTGATGCCCTTTGTAACCACGTACCTATGTGAGAGTGGATTCTCAGCACTCACTAGCATGAAAACTAAATACAGGCACAGACTGTGTGTGGAAAATGATTTAAGACTGAGACTCTCCAATACAACCCAACATTGCAGAGTTTTGTGCGTCCTTTCAAGCACACCCTTCTCATTAACCTGTGGTGAGTTGTTCACAATTTTTGATGAACTAATACGGTTTTATATGTAAAATGGCTAAGTAAAGAGCAAAATGCCCTGGTCCTTTGTAAATTCCCACAATCTTGATTGTGACCAACTCACACTCATTCTAATGTATTGTAAAGTGTGTGTGTGGCAGACTTACAATGATGGCAAAAAAACAACATTTGAGAGTGCGATGACCCTAGTACTAGAGGGGGTACAGCTGGAGGTTGAATGTTTGAAGGGGTGCGGAACTATAAAAAGTTTGGGAACCACTGCTCTACCGGATGCTCGAAAAGAACAAGGTGAATGCTTCTCCTTTCAGGGTTTTTATTCATTTTCTTCATCACCACCACACATTTAGCACACACACACACTTTGGTTATTTACAATGGATCTTGGAATAACTGTTACTCTGAATGACTAGTGTGTATAGCCTATTTATATTGCATATTTATAACGCTTTAACTAATACCGTTTACATGTTGTGCACACTCTTGCCTAAAAGAACCACAACAGTTCAACTGCTGTCCATTCCTAATTGTAACCATGACGATCACTTTTAGTCTGTGCTTGTGTGGTAATGTGTTGTTGTGGCCAAGAGCCAATAAAACATCTGCCTTGTTCTTGCCGGACAGCCTGTAGTGAGTCAGATCCTTAATCAGTATTAAGTACTAGCGGATGAGGGCATTCACAGCTAACTGCTCAGATTTCTTTTTTTTTTTCAGACCATTTTTTTTTTCCTGGTCCTTCGTATTGCCTGATACTGACCTGGCTACAGTGAAGATGTTCCAGTATCCAAAAGAGTGTTATCAATGTGCGAAGGAAGAAGACATGTTTTTCTGAGGAGTTTTTATTGTGGACATTAACCCGAATACCTGAATGTCGTGTGTACGTCGAAATGTAAGTTGTATGAATTCTTATTAGGGGGTTTGACGTGCTGTGTAATAATAATAATAATTACCACTAATTACTTAAAGTTATTTTGATAAGCTTGCAGACATATTTTCTACTATACTACCAAACTGTAATGTAAGTGTGTTGCGAATACTGCTATGCATATTGTCTATATATACACTGAACAAAAATATAAAACACAACATGCAACAATTTCAAAGATTTTAATGAGTTCCAGTTCATATAAGGAAAAGAGTACATTTAAATACATTCATTAGGCCCTAATCTATGGATTTCACATGACTGGGAATAAAGACATGCATCCGTTGGTCACAGATACCTTACAAAAAAAGGTAGGGGCATGGATTAGAAAACCAGTCAATTCCCAGTTAATGCCGGGAAGAGCACACTCATCCAGCGTGCCAGTGGCCATTGAAGGTGACCGTTTGCCCACTGAAGTCTGTTATGGTGCCAAACTGCAGTCAGGTCAAGACCCTGGTGAGGACGACGGGCACACAGATGAGCTTCCCTGAGACAGTTTCTGCAAAAATGATTTGGTTGTGTGAAACCACAGTTTCATCAGCTGTCCGTGTTTCTGGTCTCAGACAATCCCGCAGGTGAAGAAGCCAGATGTTGAGGTCCTGGTCTGGCGTGGTTACACGAGGTCTGCGGTTGTGTGGCCAGTTGGACATACTGCAAGATTCTCTAAATCTATGTTGGAGGCGGCTTATGGTAGAGAAATTAACATTAAATTATCTGGTAACAGCTCTGGTGGACATTCCTGCAGTCAGCATGCCAATTGCATGCTCCCTCAAAACTTGAGACATCTGTGGTATTGTGTTGTGTGAAAAAACTGCACATTTTAGAGTGGTGTTTTATTGTCCCAGAACAAGGTGCACCTGTGAAATGATCATGCTGTTTAATCAGCTTCTTGATATGCCACACCTGTCAGGTGGATCTTGGCAAAGGAGAAATGCTCACTAACAGGAATGTAAACAAATTTCTGCACAAAATTTGAGAGAAATAAGATTTTTGTGCGCACATCGAAAATTTCTGTGATCTTATTTCAGCTCATGAAACATGGGACCAACACTTTACATGTTGCCTTTATGTATTTGTTCAGTGTAAGTGCCTGCTACTGCATTGGTTGCACAGGGGGTTATGCACAAGTGCACTGTTATTGCTTGTACTAGTAAATAGAGTGTCATATGAGCATGCTACCGTGACGCTTCTCATAGCCACTTACTGTTGTTGTTGTGCACTGTAATTTACGACTCTGTGGCGCCAGGCAGATCAGATCTTTAACCTAGCAGATTCAGAAGACAGCTTCACCAGGCTGGAGAGAATGCCAGAAATCTTTCTCTTGTCTGTCTTAGTAATTGGTTTCTCTCTCCTAGTGATTATTATTTAGGTTAATGTCATACTGCTATGTTTATAGCCCTGTTTATAGTTGTTATAATAGTGTAATGCTATGGTTATTCATTCATGTGTATATATCCTATTTATATTGCATATTTGTAACACTTTAACTACTGTTCACAAGTTGTGCATATTCTTGTCTTGTAAAACCACAACAGTTCAACTGCTATTCACATCCATTCCTAATTGTAACCATGAAGATCACTTCCTAATGTTTTAAAAGGCTGGTCATTGCTCACATCATCATCCCAGGCACCATGGAGCCACTCTGATTTACATACCGCCCAAGCAACCTCTTGGCATCCGACCTACAGAGGGTAGTGGGTACGGCCTAGTACATCACTGCCATCCAGAACCTTTATACCAAGCGATGTCAGAGGAAAGCCCTGCTGAACAGTTAATCAAATGGCTACCCTGACAGTTTTTATTGCAGCACGAGTATTTCGGGTATGAGCCCTTCTTCAGTAACGATGTCATTACCCAAATGTTTGGCCTATTTATATACTACTACAAAAACATACAACGAAAAATAACTTTCTTCATTCAGGCCTGCTGGGGCAAGAGTGCCCAAGTGGACTATCCAATATGTCTCTCTTTGGAGAGGTAATTGAGCACCATCTCCTCTCCTATGTGGCGTTAAGTTTATTTACCGGAGTGCTGTCCTATTTCTGTTCATTGGATTATATACGAGGATCGAGCACTTAGTTTATCTTTCCATATCCTGACTATTTGCATTGACACCTTTTTATTTGCACTGAGTCACTGACTCTCTTGCACCAGCTCTATGTTCACTCACTGGACTCTACCCACACACTGACACATACTACACTGACACTCCAACACAGAATAACACTTTTACACTCTTCACATACGCTGCTGCTACTCTGTTTATGATCTATCCTTGTCCATCTAGCCTAGTCCTTTTTACCCCTACCTACATATTACCTCAACTACCTCATATCCCTGCACATTGACTCAGTAGCGGTACTCCTTGTATATAGTCTCGCTGTTGTTTTATTGTGTTGCCATTTCCTTTTTTTCTAAATGTTCTCCATTTTTATCTCATTGTTCCCATTGTTGGGAAAGGGCTCGTAAGGTAAGCATTTCACAGTAAAGTCTACACCTGTTGTATTCGACACGTGACAAATAAAATGCTATTTGATATTATGTAAAGGCTTATTTATTCTACATGGACCTGATACTACATTTGAAAGCTATCAAAACACTTAGTTTAGAATATCTTGTTACTCATTTTGTATTTATTCCAAATACTTTTTATATTATTCTCTCTGCAATGTTGGGAAGGGCCTGAAAGTAATCATTTCACAAACATGTTTTTATTAAATGTTTTGATCTACATACATTTAGCAATTCCCCTTAAAAGAAAAAATATTTTGCATTGTTGTCACCAGAATCAATCAACCAAATGTATTTATAAAGCCCTTTTTTACATCAACAGATGTCATAAAGTGCTATACAGATTCACAGATGCATTTGGAATATTGGATTAACAGATTTTACTGTTGAAAATTCCTGGGTAGAATGTTGCATTTAGGAATTGTATATGAACCTAAAAAGTCTGTTAAATATTGTGTTTGTACTGTGTAGGCTATATGATGTTCACAAATGCCTATATTTTCAGATTTCATGCCTATTAATGCAGTTTAACAAGTTCATGCAGATTTTAAGTTGAGATGTGTATGTGTGGTTTTCATATGGTGTATTTAACACTTGTTTATGTTTAATAATCACAAAATGGTACTTTTAATTCTAAGACTAAATTGAGACTATTTAGTATACATCATCTGATCTCACCCTATTCTGTATGAACCCATCAACCATTATACACTTACTAAATGTACCTACACATATCCACACATTAACAAACACCTACTGTATACATAAATAGTCAGGTTTGTCTGATGACTTTTGACTTATCATTAGCTGACTCATATTTACCCACAACATCATATTTATGTCCACCATGATAGTTTAACAACAATGAAGTCTGTCACAGTATAGGACTCAAAACTAGTGGGGATGGGTAAACACTCCATGTTGAAAGTGTGGTTATTATCTGTGTATGTGTGTACGTACCTGAGGGAGTGTTGTCCTGTGTAATCTGTATCATCTGTCTCTTCCAGGAGGAAGAGGTGCTGCTGGTGAAGGAGGAGGGGAGTGAGGAGGGTCTGGGGAACCCTGAGAGGACCATGGTCATGGAGGACAACCAGATTACACCTCCTCCTGAACCCACAGAGGAACCAGCTGAGCATCACATCACAGGGCCACACACTGAGGTGAGTCCACTATGAACTCAAAATAAAATAAAATATAATTTGTCACATGCTTCATAAACAGTAGGTGTAGACTAATAGAGAAACAACTCTGAGCAGGAGTGCCTTTAGATAATAATAAATAAGACTATGCAGACAGATGGGGAACCTGATCCAAGATCAGCACTTCTACGCTGAGATACTTTGTGGATATGGGCCCAGGTCGTGATGAAATGTGTCTTAAGTCTGTACATGCCTTTGAATGATCAAACCATTAAAGAGTGTCAAGTAATCAAATCAACTAACACATTTGCAAAGTATCAAATCAATTAACATGTTTGCATAGTAATCATAGCAGTCCCTCATTGCCCAATCAGAAGATGCTCCATAGCAGGATGCTCATATCAGATTTCTTGATCCAACATCCTCTCACTCTGTATCTCTTACAGTCAGTAGACATGGAGGATGGGAAGTCTGATCTGCTGCTAGTGAAAGAGGAGACAATAGAAGACTGACCAGAGAGCATTGATCTGCTGAGTGGACAAAAGATGGGGGAACAAGGTCAGGTAGAAATAGACTACATTCAGTAATATATATTCGATGGGAGTAGTGATGCACACGCCTATATTTTTTTATTATTGTTCTTCATTCATAAAATGAAATCAATACAACTTTAGTACTAGTGGGTGCGGGCATTCATTACCGACCGCTCAGACGAGTTCCAGCTAGTCATTTTTTTCTGTTCTGAGCTTTAAAGATACTGATCATGAATAGGAGATTTAATGTGTAATGTAAAACATTTCCGTAATTCAAAGAACAGCACGCACATCATTTTCATTTAGCCACACCCTTTGAGCTATGACGCCAACCAATAACATCCTTTCTCTTCAGTGTTAACGGAAGTAAACCATGACCAAGAACTATTTCCACGTTAGCGTTTTTCTTGTTGTTATTTAGACGTTTATTAACACCATGGAATTCAAAATATGACTAATTTATCTGCACAGCATCACATACGTACCCCATGTAGTATTTAATTTGCGTTGGAGACAGGATTTGGTTGATAGATAGTATATAGGTGACGCTAGCTAGCTGCTAAGGTTAGCTATGGCTAACTGTATGGTTTTCCACACTCAAATAGCCTCCATCATGGAGGTGCTAGCGAATGCAGCCGTGGCAGAGATCTGTAAACTCGTAGACGACGACTATGCTGTGTTTCGTTTGGAAATAACTCAAAGCCAGAAAGAAAACAGGGCATTGCGAAGGAAACTACAGCTACAAGAACTGAAGGTGGCACGGGAGCGCGTCCTCGCCAGTCGTCCCAGTAGTGTCAAGCTCGTCGACCGATACAGAGGAATGGCAAGAGGTACATTTCGCAAAGGCACATTTTGCAGAAGGCCGATGCTGCGGGGCTTGTCACTCCGCTCCCTACTACACATGTGTTCAGATGTGTTACCCAGAATTTAGTTTTGGTCAGTTTTTGGAAAGTATGCAATAATTCCCCCAGTCCCCTGATTACTATCTAACTTGCGCAAAGACAAAATATCATATTCTAACCAGATTCTTGATTTACTGTTTTCCCCATTATTTACTCAATGAAAAATATATGATGCATGGAACATAATACATATATCAATAAATAGTAGGCCTATATCAAGAACTTATGAGAAGTGTAACATTACATCCACCAAATAGTGTTGAGCATTAACATTAAGTAGCCTGACCACCTCTTTTCCTCCCAACCACTCTCTCTCAGGTGACGGAAATCTCACTGGAGGCCACAGGAGCTTTGTGAAGCCAGCGAGACACAATACATGGAGAGGTGACCAACCAATCAATGTTGATGAGGGGAGTGGAACCTCAGCTCAGAACGTTATTGTGATAGAGGTTAGTGAAATAATGTTGAATTGAAAATGAGTCAATTAAATGTGGCCTGTTTATTTCAGGAAGGCTCCCCTTGGCTATTCACTTGCTTACATGTACATCCTCATGTATCTGCCATAAGCAGGCACGTGCACAGATAGACAACTATGCAGTGTTTCGTTTGGAAATAACTCAAAGCCAGAAAGAAAACAGGGCTGCCCTTCCAGTCTCCAAGGTGTCCTTTTGGGTGGTCGTATAATTTCCTCCAAAATATTTTTTTGTCATTGTTGTTCGGGAACCCATTGACCGCAAGTTGTTGTCAGGCTCACCACCCCCCTCCCCACGCCCTGTTGGTTGCGCCTGTTGATCTGCCCTGTACGGAGCTTGCGCACGCCCGGTTGCGTCTTTTTCCCAGTCTGCCCTGTACGGAGATTGCTATTAAATATCAACAGTGCTGCCATAGCAGCATAACATTTTATTAACACTTGATTAACACTTGATCACACATGATTTAGCCTACATCATCGTCAATATTTGGTTGGCTGATACGAGCAGCAGAGAGAGGCAGAAATACAGAGGTTAATCACAATCAGTAAAATAAATCGAGCTAGCTAACTAGCAGATTTACATCAATCATCAACACCAATAATCAGCTGATAGCCCAACCTCTTTTCCCGATGCCAGTCATCTCTTTAGGAGTTACTGTAACTAGCTTGCTTACAATTTGTGATGATTCAGTTGTTGCAGAAATAAATAGGCTTATGTTCATTATTTATTTATTTTTGCTACAGAGGCATTTTGGGGGGTCTGTGCACGGCCCTGTCCATAGGAGCTTATGAGACTTCCCTATGACATTTTTATCTAATTCAACTCATGTAACGATAATAGCCTCTCCTATTGTGTCAGTCTGCAGATACAGAGGCTGCAGGTCCTGGAGTCAAGCAGGAGAGGTCTGAAGGAGAGGAGGATCCACAACACAGCAGCGACATCCAGACTGGAGCGCCCCATATAGTCACAGAGGACCTCACCACCACCCCAGCGCAGCCCAGGGACATCAGTAGGACGCCGAACGCCGTCCTCAAGTCTGAGACAGAGACTCTAACGAGGCTGAGGAGACTGGGCTGTCCTCCTACTCCCCGCTCAGAGTATTTACTTTACGGTAACCAGAGCCATAGGACGGTTCTGTCCCATCGGGATTCAGGTGATGCGTTACAGACTGGCAATGATCCGACCTGTTCATACGCTACAGAGACAGAGAAGATACCTGGTGACGTGCCTGTGGGCTTAGATACTAATCCAATAAGAGGGGACTGGAACCTGTACAGTAGTAGTGTATACTCTGAAGGGTTCCTAGATAAGAAAGGGGATGGTCTGGTTGTAGATGAGGTGACTGTGAAAGAGGAGGGTGACGATCCTCTGACATGGAATGCAGACCAGACTCACTTAGGAGAAGGACAGTCGCAGGGCAACACTAGTGACTTCTTAGACTACAGGGAAAGTTTAGAGCCAAATCCAAATATCGCAACCCACTCCCCTTTACACGCGCTCAGGGATCGCAACCCAGTGTCCACGTCGATGGCACCTTCCGATTCACACGGCCGCATCCTTTTCGATCAGGTATTGAACTCAAACGACAAGGCTAGAGTCCAGGCTGGGGAAGGGGGAGCAACATCAGGCGGTACTAAAGAGAAACGGTTCTTCTGCATGTTCTGTAACAAAGGCTTCAACTGCCCCCAGAAGGTGGAGATCCACCAGAGGGTCCACGTAGGGGTGAAACCCTTCAGCTGTAGTCAGTGTCAAATGCGCTTCTCCCAGGCTTGGAACCTGAAGATCCACCAGAGGGTCCACACAGGGGAGAAACCCTACAGCTGTAGCCAGTGTCACATGAGCTTTGCCCAGACTTGCAACCTGAAGAGGCACCAAAGGGTCCACACAGGGGAGAAACCCTACAGCTGCCCCCAGTGTGAGAAGAGGTTCTCCCACCAGCACCAGCTGAAGATGCACCTAAAGGTCCACACGGGAGAGAGGGCCCAGTATTACCCCCAGACGAGCGGTCACGAGTCATGACCTTAGTTTAATTCCACGTGACTCACGGTAACTTGGCTACTCCAAAACTGCGCTCTGTAAATGAATGGCGCTGATGGGCGTTATAAGCCTGCCAAACTTGCTAACGGCCTTCAATTCGCTAATAACCTGATACTCGGCGCTCTAGTTAAAATTATAAAGTGTTGCATTCTGAAAACGCAGGTGTATTGACCATGACACTCAATTTCAAGTTCCACATTTTTATATTTAAATAGACTCGCTGCTATTATTCGAAACATCTCATCCATCCTCCAAACCACACTCTCTCTCTCTGGACTCTGAGTGAATGGGAGAGGAGAGTGAAATGCAAATCAAATTGCAATTGCGGAAAAATGACAGTTTGAAAAGCCAACAGGCCCACTGTTGTGACTGTTGGAGAGATGAGGGTCTCAGCTTTCCGTAGGTATTACATTTATTTCTCAACTCTCAATATGAATTGCTGGATCACTGTTTTTTAACCAAACTATCTGGTAGGCTATGGCTTTGAGATATAGCTTATACGGAATGGTGCCTCCTGTAGCGCACATCTGCCATTTGCAGTGATTGCGTAAGCCTATAGACATCATTGGGTATGCTGCAAAGTTTAAGACATTACATTAACTGTTAGATTAATGTTAGATTAGCTTGGTGACCCAAGCTATAGGCTTCTGAGCGCCGAACCTACCAAGTCGATTTATGCGCTATAGAAGGTTTTAATTATATGCCTAGGCTTTTCTCTATTTTTAATTTTTACAGTTTATAATGTTAAATAGTATCCATTCAATTGGGAGCCACTGCCAGTAATACCCACATTAATTTATAACTGTCACTTTAGTGTTAGTTTCTTTCAATTTGTAGCCTACGTTTCACATCCTTCCATTGCCATTCTATTTACCTTTCTTTCCTCTGTCACGTCCTTGTAAATGGTTCCAGAGAGTCACTAGCATTAGTGGCTCATATTAGGCTTACATTCTGCAATCATTTGGATCATGTAGCCTATTTAAATCATTATGGAACTGAGACCACACTTAGCAGTTTAAACCTGGAGCCTGGTTCATGATTACTGGACCAGTCATTAGGCTACAATTCCATGATTAGTGAGGGATAATGTATTTATAGGAATATTCTTGAACCCCTATTGTACAATTTTCTCACCTTCCAATATCTCATAGATTGAACTTGAATATGGCAACTTTCAGGATCAATATTTTGCGTGTAAAAGCTCTCCAAACCAATTTTTTTTGTGATTCATAAATACTTTCCTTACCCTAAATAATCTACAAGAGCAGAGTATTTTTTAAATCTACCAATTGGTGCTGAAACGGAGGCAAATATGCATATATTTAGATAACTTTCTTTCATTGATCCCTAATATTCTGAACCCGTTCTGTCGATATATTCTAGTGAGTCTGTTGACAAAGTTCTAACTGAAAAGGTACAGCGTATTTAAAGGGATTGCTTAAAATACATGTACTGAAAACCCTGTTGAATGGAAACTCCACAAGAAAATCTGTTGGACAGCAAGTGGGAGGGTTTTCAGCGGTTGAATGAAATGTATTTAGAGCATGCAAGGTAACCGCACCTGCAGAGCACGTTACACGACTGAGCAAGGTAACTCTGAATACCAAATACAGACATCGACAGCATCATTGCGTTTCGGTACATCAGAAGTACATTCATTTCCAATGGACTGCTGCGTTTGCCTTGCAGTTTCAGTGCGTTCTGTGTGGTACAAACCAATGTATGCATCAAATGGTATGCTAGACTTCACAGAAATAGTAGGAAAAGGTGAAGGTTGAATTTTTGATGCACACATCCGCTAAAGATGTTGGATTACATATTGAAAAATGTTTGACTGCAGAATGTATTACGCTGCATTGATGTAATTAGCTGTCAGTCTGATTTGAGGCTTCAGAAGTGCATAGGAAAGTCATACATTTCCAAGACTGAATCTGCCCCTTTGAGTTTCCACTTCATCAGATGGTGAATTAGCCCAAGTACATTTGTTGTATATTTTATCAATAAGATGTCCCTACTGTTGGTGAGTGCATCTGTCATTTCAACTGAACATTGTGGTTACATTAATGAAGAATTAAATCAAATAAATCGTATTCATAATGAATGAATGATGAGTGTCAGGAGCTTTTCATTTTTCCAACACACCTATTATAGCGCTCGTATTTCATTAACACTGTCCAGTACAAGCATATTAAGGCTATACTATCGATGGCAATTTGAATGCACAGAATAAGAGACTAATGAACAGTGTACACAGTCTAGGCAAGAAACTGAGAGCATTACCTTTTTTTTTTGCGACTTTCAAATCATCAGACTAAAGTTGCATCATGCAGCCAATATGTTTTGATTTGTAAGAGGTTTGTATCACAACTAAAGTAGCCAAATAACTTTAAATTAAGTGTATAGGACCTGTTTTAAATGATCACTTTTTACATTCAACACAGAATAGCTGCTCCATGTGAGCACTGGCTAGGGAATCATTAGATAGCTGAATAAAATAGAAAGGATATTTCTATGTTCATTTATTCTTCTTACTATAAAGTTATATAATATACACTACCGGTCAAACGTTTTACAACAGCTAATTATTCAAGGTTTGTTATTTCATTTGTTTTACTATTTTCTACATTGTAGAATAATAATGAAGACAAACTATGAAATAACACATATGGAATCATGTAGTAACCAAAAAAGTGTTAAACAAATCAAAATATATTTAAATTTGAGATTCTTCAAAGTAGCCACCCTTTGCCTTGATGCCAGCTTTGCACGCTCTTGGCATTCTCTCAACCAGCTTCATGAGGTCGTCACCTAGAATGCATCTCAATTAACAGGTGTGCCTTGTTAAAAGTTAATGTGTGTAAGTTCTTTCCTTGTGTTGTGACAAGGTAGGAGTGGTATACAGAAGATAGCCCTATTTGGTAAAAGGCCAAGTCCATATTATGGCAAAACAGCTCAAATAAGCAAAGAGAAATGACAGTCCATCATTACTTTAAGACATGAAGGTCAGTCAATCCGGAAGATTTCAAGAACTTCTAAAGTTCCTTCAAGTGGAGTCGCAAAAACCATCAAGCGCTATGTTGAAACTGGCTCTCGTGAGGACCACCACAGGAATGGAAGACCCAGAGTTACCTCTGTTGCAGAGGATAAGTTCATTAGAGTTAACTGCACCTCAGATTGCAGCCCAAATAAATGCTTCACAGGGTTCAAGTAATCAACATCTCATCATCAACTGTTCAGAGGAGACTGGGTGAATCAGGCCTTCATGGTTGAATTGCTGCCAAGAAACCACTACTAAAGGACACCAATAATAAGAAGAGACTTGCTTGGGCCAAGAAACATGAGCAATGGACATTAGACCGTTGGAAATCTGTCCATTGGGCTAAGGATTCCAAATTGGAGATTTTTGGTTCCAACCACCGTGTCATTGTGAGACGCAGAGGAGGTGAACAGATGTTCTTCGCATGTGTGTTTCCATGAAGCATGGAAGAGGATGTGTGGGGGGTGCTTTGCTGGTGACACTGTCAGGGACACTGTCAGGGATTTATTCAGAATTCATGGCACACTTAACCAACATGGCTACCACAGCATTCTGCAAAAATACACCATCCCATCTGGTTTGCGCTTAGTGGGATTATCATTTTTTTTCAACAGAACAATGAACCAAAACACACCTCCAGGTTATGTAAGGGCTATTTGACCAAGAAGGAGAGTGGTGGAGTGCTGCATCAGATGGCCTGGCCTCCAATTTCACCCGACCTCAACCCAATTGATATAGTTTGGGATGAGTTGGACTGCAGACTGAAGGAAAATCCGCCAACAGGTGCTCAGCATATGTGGGAACTCCTTCAAGACTGTTGGAAAAGCATTCCTCATGAAGCTGGTTGAGAGAATGCCAAGAGTGTGTAAAGCTGTCAAGGCAAAGGGTGGCTACTTTGAAGAATCTAAATCTAAAATATATTTATATTTGTTTAACTCTTTTTTGGTTACTACATGATTCCATATGTTTAAAAAAAACAGTTTTAATGTCTTCACTATTATTCTACAATGTAGAACATAGCAAAAATAAAGAAAAACACTTGAATGAGTAGGTGTATCTAAACTTTTGACTGGTACTGTATATCGTGAATTGGTTTGGAAAAAACAGAGAGATGATTTTTAGGCCATATCGTCCAACCCTGGTCCTGCTGGTTGCAGACTTGGTGCACTGGTACCGCTTGCTGTATACTGATACTGATACTCTGCTTTTTTTTTTGGGGGGGGGGGGGTGTATCTGTACTTTACTTTACTATTTATATTTTTACTTCACCACATTTCTAAAGAAAATAATTGAATTTTTACTTCGTACATTTTACCTGACACCCAAAAGTACTTGTTACATTTTGAATGCTTAGCAAGACAGGAAAATGGTCCACTTCACGCACTTATCAAGACAACACATGGTCATCCCTGCTGCCTCTGATCTAGCGGACTCACTAAAAACATGCATCTTTTGTAAATTATGTCTGAGTGTTGGAGTCTGCCCCTGGCTATTCATACCTTTTAAAAACAAGACAATGTCTTGTTTTGCTTAAAAGAAGGAATTTCAAATTATTTCTTCTTCTACTTTACTTTTGATACTTAAGTATATTTAGAACCAAATACAATACAACAAGACAACGTCTGCTTTGCTTAAAAGAAGGAATTTCAAATGATTTATTCTTCTACTTTACTTTTGATACTTAAGTATATTTTAGCACTTACATTTACTTTTGATACTTAAGTATATTTTAGCAATTACATTTACTTTTGATACTTAAGTATATTTAGAACCAAATACTTTTAGACTTTTACTCAAGGAGTATTTTACTGTGTGACTTTTACTTTTACTTGAGCAACTTTCTATTAAGGTATCTATACTTTTACTCAAGTATGACAATTGGGTACTTTTTCCACCACTGGCCGTTCGGCAGCAGAGAGAACTGTCAATGTCTTGGGTGGCTGGAGTGTTTGAAAAGTTTCTGGAACTCCAGACATCACTTTTTCAGTTACCTGATACATCCCCTGTGTGTGATAAATGTCAGGCTGCGCAGGGTACACTATTCCACTGCTTTGCCCTATGCTCTAGCTTGTATGGTCATTGGTGTGGAATTTTTAGGATCCTCTGAAGTTCTGGAGACTTCAATAGGCCCAGACCCGCTTCTGATCCTCCTTGGAGTGTCTGATTCCCTAAACAGATTAACCAGCCCCCAAAAACAACTCATCTCTTAGTCTCAAAAATAATCTTTAATGTTTTGGAAAGGAGGGAAGTGCCCTCTACCAAAATATGGCTCAGCGAATTGGCAAACACTGTACACTTAGAAATAATTATATATATTCTGAACAATAAATTATCAACATTTGATCAAATCTGGCAACCTTTCCTCTCTTACTTGGACCAGTCGGCGCTGTGAATTTGTACATTTTAACGCACTCTCAATTGTAATATTTGAATCTACCTTTGGGCAGCATGTGCTGGCCCCGCCACCCGAGCAGTTGGGGGGGATAAGGGGGGAATAAGGGGGGGACTAAATGGGGGGGATGTATGTATAAATGTATGTCATGTTCTGTATGATTTTTTTTGTACCCAGAACTCTGGGTCTTGTAGTTTCTGTCTGCTCTTTTATGTTTAGATAATAATTGTATACTTGTCTTTTATACCTATACACCATTATTGTGTGTTCAAGAAAAAATATTTGAACGAGAAAAGTTTTTGGACCTTTCCCTGACACCACCTGATATAGAGGTCATGGATGGCAGCGAGCTCGGTCCCAGTGTTATACAGCTGTAGAACCTTTTTAGGATCTGAGTGCCTCCTGAAAATCTTTTCATCCTCCTGGGGGGAATAGGTGCTGTCGTGCCCGCTTCACAACTGTGTGGGTGTGTGTGGACCATGTTAATTCCTTAGTTTCTTAGATCAGCACTCCTAATCTGAGACTCTTTGTGGATATGGGCCCAGGTCTTGATTAATTTAGTTTTACGTGTGGGACCATGCATTTGAATTATCAAACCATTAAAAGAGTGTCTAGTAATCAAATCAACTAACACGTTTTCATTGTATCAAATCAACTAACATCTTTGCGTAGTACACATAGCAATCCCTCATTGCCCAATCAGAAGATGCTCCATAGCAGGATGCTCATATCAGATTTCTTGATCCAACATCCTCTCACTCTGTATCTCTTACAGTCAGTAGACATGGAGGATGGGAAGCTTGATCTGCTACTAGTCAAAGAGGGGACAATAGAAGACATATCAGAGAGCACTGACCTGCTGAGTGGACTAAAGATGGGTGAGCAAGGTAATGGAGAAATCATATAGCCCATATAGTCTTCCGATGCTCATTCCCCCTCATAGCACCAGTTTCAATCCAACTACCAATACCGTTCCGCAAACTCCAGGCGGTGCTATGGTGAGATGACTTGAAAATAAAGCATATGTAGAAGACAACCTAATCTCATACCTACTGTAAAATATGATGGTGGATCTTTGATGTTATGGGGCTAATTTGCTTGGTTTCCACTGGTCCTGGGGCCCTTGTTAAGGTCCACGGAATCATGAACTTCCCTAAGTACCAGGACATTTTAGCCAAAAACATGGTTGCATCTGCCAGGAGGCTGAAACTTGCCCGCAAGTGGATCTTCCAGCAAGATAATAACCCCAAGCACACATCACAATCCACAAAGTAATGGTAAATTGACCACAAAATCATTTTGCAATGTCCATCTCAGTCTCCCGACCATTGAAAACCTATAGTTTAATTGAAGAAGGCAGTCCATAAGCGCAGACAAAGGATTTCAAGGATCTGGAAAGATTATTTATGGAATGGTCTAAGATCCCTCCCAATGTGTTCTCCAGTCTCATAAAACATTTTAGAAAAAGGCCCAGTGTCATTGTCCTTGCAAGGGGAGGGTGCTGGAGTATTGAAAACAGGGGTGACAATAATTTTGGCACCTATCTTTTTTTAGTATTTTTCATTCTCTGACCAGTTGTGTTAATATAAAATAATATAATTTGCCATTTAAAAAAAAAAGATGTTCATTTTTACTTCCACAATTCCACAACTTCCACAATTCCACTTTGACATTATGGGGTATTGTGTGCAGACCAGTGACACAATCTCAATGGTTTGCAAAGAAGGGCACCTATTGGTAGAAGGATTTTTTTTAAAGTAGACAGTGAATATTGTTTGAGCATGGTGCAGTTATTAATTACTCTTTGGATGGTGTATCAATACACCCAGTCACTTTGAAGATACAGGCGCCCTTCCTAACTCAGTTGCCAGAGAGGAAGGAAACCACACCGGGATTTCATCATGAGGCCAATGATGATTTTAAAACAGTTACAGAGTTAAATGGCTGTGATAGGAGATAACTGAGGATGGATCAATGACATTGTAGTTACTCCACAATATTAACATAAATGACAGTGAAAATAAGTTAGCTTGTACAGAATAAAACATATTCCAAAACATGTATCCTGTTTGCAATAGGCACTTAAGTAATACTGAAAAAAATATGGCAAATTAATGTACTTTTTGTCCTGAATACAAATCATTGTGTTTGGGGCAAATCCAACACAACACATCACTGAGTACCATTCTTCATATTTTCAAGCATGGTGGTGGCTGCATCATATTATGGGTATGCTTGTCATCAGCAAGGACTAGGGAGTTTTTTAGGATAAAAATAAACAGAATAGAGCTAACCACAGGCAAAATCTTAGAGGAAAACTTGATTTAGTTGTTTTACAACAGACACTGGGAGACAAATTCACCTTTCTGCAAGACAATTACCTAAATCACAAGGCCAACTATACACCGGAGTTGCTTACCAAGACGACATTAACTGTTCCTGAGTTTTGACTTAAATCAGCTTGAAAATCTATGGCAAGACTTGACAATGGCTATCTAGCAATGATCAACAACCAACTTGACAGAGCTTGAAGAATTTTAAAAAGAATGATGAGCAAGTATTGTACAATCGCGGAGTGCAAAGTTCTTAAGAGACTTACCCAGAAAGACTCACAGCTGTGAGGTGATTCTACCATGCATTGACTCAGGGGGTTGAATACTTATCTAATCAAGATATATTATTGTTTTTTTTCTTCATTTATTTAAAAAGGTTTGCATTTTTATTCCACTTTGACAGTATTTTGTGTAGATCTTTGACACAAAAAATTATGACTTTGTAACACACAAAAAAAGTAAAAAGTCAAGGAGTGTGAATACTTTATGAATTCACTGTAGCTCAATATTTTATTTATTTTAATTATTAACTAGAGTCTTTTTTGCTCATCTTAATCAAGGGTGATGATAATTATGGAGGTGACTGTACATATACAGAACATAATATAGGGCCTTCAAACTCAAGTCTGGACCTCGAAGCCAGTTCCAATGTGCTTTTCATTGTTACCCTCTAAATCAGGGACTAATTTAGACCTGGGACACCAAGTGTGTGCAATTAATTATCAGGTAAAACAGAAAACCAGCAGGCTCCAGACCACATATGGTAAGAGTTAAAGAGCGACTGCCATTAAAAAGCAATGACTCCATTTGAAAACGGCCTATGTGGCATCGATATTGTCAAAATGGACTACAAGGTCATAAAGTCCGTCTCTTCTAAAACGGCATTTGGAACATCAGTGCATCACAACAGGTAAATGAAGGTTGGGTTTTGATTTGACAAGGTCCATTTGCCCACTAACATGGGGTTTACAGCTGCAGTGGCTGTGTTCTATCCAATAGCATAGATAGACAGTGAGACAGACATGCCCAGTAGCTCCTTAGATTATGTAAAATTGTGCAACTAAAACGTCAAAATTAATTAAAGATTTTTTTGTTATCTTAGTTAGATTCATTCTGGGGATTTTGAGGACGTGAAATAGGATTCCGCGTCTACAATGTTTCATGGGGGACATTTATTAACCAAATGCGGAATCAGTCAGGAAACACACCTCAAAGACTGAAATCTCAGCTCCATTCCAAACACTTAAAAGACACACCCTATCCCCTCAGCCACCAAATTAAGTGGACATTTCTGATAACGTCTGACGAGTATACACTTGCAGGGCAAGGGAGGAAGAATGATTTTTAATTTGATGATTGTGTTTTCAGCCACGGTAGCTAGTGGTTGCTTTATATGCGCTACAGTCAATTATGATTGTATTTCAATTTCTACTCATTAACTATATCATTATTAATATACGCCTACTGTATGATAGCTAGCAAATTAATTAGCTAACTGACGTTAGCCTGCCCAGCTGGAACTTCTTAAGAAGGAAAATGTTTTCTTTATACAATTTCCAAAAATTAACCAAACAAAAACATTTTTACTTTTTACGAGACGTGTTTGTGCGGTCGTGTGCATTAGTAGCGCAATTTCTAAATGATTTGAATTTGTTTTTACTTACACTTGTACGTTGACTTATCCATCTTTTTTTATGTATTGCAACACTAATAACAATATTACACATCAATACAGGGACATTCCGGTGAATACAATAAAACATTAAAAATAGAACACCAGGCAACGCCCGGTGAAAAAATAAATATATATACACTGCTCAAAAAAAATAAAGGGAAAACTAAAATAACACATCCTAGATCTGAATGAATGAAATATTCTTATTAAATACTTTTTTCTTTACATAGTTGAATGTGCTGACAACAAAATCACACAAATTATCCATGGAAATCACATTTATCAACCCATGGAGGTCTGGATTTGGAGTCACACTCAAAATTAAAGTGGAAAACCACACTACAGGCTGATCTAACTTTGATGTAATGTCCTTAAAACAAGTCAAAATGAGAGTCAGTAGTGTGTGGCCTCCACGTGCCTGTATGACCTCCCTACAACGCCTGGGCATGCTCCTGATGAGGTGGCGGATGGTCTCCTGAGGATCTCCTCCCAGACCTGGACTAAAGCATCTGCCAACTCCTGGACAGTCTGTGGTGCAACGTGGCATTGGTGGATGGAGCGAGACATGATGTCCCAGATGTGCTCAATTGGATTCAGGTCTGGGGAACGGGCGGGCCAGTCCATAGCATCAATGCCTTCCTCTTGCAGGAACTGCTGACACACTCCAGCCACATGAGGTCTAGCATTGTCTTGCATTAGGAGGAACCCAGGGCCAACCGCACCAGCATATGGTCTCACTAGGGGTCTGAGGATCTCATCTCGGTACCTAATTGCGGCCCCGCAAAGAAATGCCACCCCACACCATGACTGACCCACTGCCAAACCGGTCATGCTGGAGGATGTTGCAGGCAGCAGAACGTTCTCCACGGCGTCTCCAGACTCTGTCACGTCTGTCACATGTGCTCAGTGTGAACCTGCTTTCATCTGTGAAGAGCACAGGGGGCCAGTGGCGAATTTGCCAATCTTGGTGTTCTCTGGCAAATGCCAAACGTCCTGCACGGTGTTGGGCTGTAAGCACAACCCCCACCTGTGGACGTCGGGCCCTCATACCACCCTCATGGAGTCTGTTTCTGACCGTTTGAGCAGACACATGCACATTTGTGGCCTGCTGGAGGTCATTTTGCAGGGCTCTGGCAGTGCTCCTCCTGCTCCTCCTTGCACAAAGGCGGAGGTAGCGGTCCTGCTGCTGGGTTGTTGCCCTCCTACGGCCTCCTCCACGTCTCCTGGTGTACTGGCCTATCTCCTGGTAGCATCTCCATGCTCTGGACACTACGCTGACAGACACAACAAACCTTCTTGCCACAGCTCGCATTGATGTGCCATCCTGGATGAGCTGCACTACCTGAGCCACTTGTGTGGGTTGTAGACTCCGTCTCATGCTACCACTAGAGTGAAAGCACCGCCAGCATTCAAAAGTGACCAAAACATCAGCCAGGAAGCATAGGAACTGAGAAGTGGTCTGTGGTCACCACCTGCAGAACCACTCCTTTATTGGGGGTGTCTTGCTAATTGCCTATAATTTCCACCTGTTGTCTATTCCATTTGCACAACAGCATGTGAAATTTATTGTCAATCAGTGTTGCTTCCTAAGTGGACAGTTTGATTTCACAGAAGTGTGATTGACTTGAAGTTACATTGTGTTGTTTAAGTGTTCCCATTATTTTTTTGAGCAGTGTATATATAATAATGGACATCATTAATATATGACAAGGCAATGAGACATTAACAGACATTCAGAGACATGACTTCTAATAATTTTTCCAACTTTTTACGTTTCACAAGTTTGAGGGATTCATAAAATTGTAACAGTTCAATGGAAAAAAAATGACAAAAAAGGGGATTTTTCCACCACATTTACATTTGTGAATATAATATTTGGACAAGAGAATAATAATGTTAATAAAATAGTTATGTTCAGAATTACAAGGATATGCATAATGCCATTCAACATCATCAAAGGTAAACATAGGTATTTCTGGAGATTTTATACACAACCATTCATGAACTTCAATCCATAGTTTACTAGAATGGTGGCATGAAAAAAAATAAATGCTCTATTAATTCTGAATCAGAGGAACAAAAAACACAAGGCATTTTGTCAAAATGGAATCTTTTGTGCAATAAATCATTAAGAGGGTAGATGGAAGAAAATATTTTGAAATTAGTTTCTTTAACTTTTGGGATAACTGGACAAGTGAGGAAAAAGGTAGTCGCTTTTGACCATAGCATGGGTTGGTCACATTCATAGCAATATATTGAATTATAATCACCAAAAAATGACTTAATTAACCGCCAATCATATCCACTTATTGTTGCATTTTTTATCCAATAGATTCAAGTTATTAATTTGTAAACTTGGAAAAGAGAGAACAACCTCACAATATAACAGTGTTCTTAATAAATCCAAGTAAAGGAAGTGGAATTGCTTTGCAAAACCTTCATATATTCTCTGAGTAATATTAACCTGAAATTTACCAATGAACTCAAACTCCCCAGTGTTGTCTACCAAATCACATACAAAATGAATACCCTTGTCAAACCAAAGGCATTTGAAAATGGATTTCCTATTCATTTTAATAACTCTATTATTCCAAATCAATGTTTTGTAGGGGAAAAATTGTGCTTGAATATCATTTTCTAGAAAAATAACATTTGCTGGTGAAACTTAAACAATTTCGCAGGTAATTTTGGAGGGTCAAAATCACATTTCATTAGGAATTCAAGTCCACATTCAAGTTTATTAAACAGACTGTTAGGGATATGATGCCACATAGAAGTAGGATTAGACAGACATAATTTCAACCATTTAATTCTAACGACTCAAAATCAATAGCCTGTAAATGTTACGGTGCGTGAATGAGGACCCAAAAGCGAATCAACTTAAACAGAGCTTCTTTAATTACCAAACATAGGTAGGCTCAGATGGACCGGCAGATTCCGACAGGACAGGACAAGGTTACAGCAAACATGACGACAGTCTGGTTCAGGCATGAATGACACAAACAAACAAGAATCCGACAAGGACAGGAGCAGAAACAGAGAGAGATATTGGGACCTAATCAGAGGGAAAAAAGGGAACAGGTGGGGAACGGGGTGAATGGGTAGTTAGAGGAGACAAGGGACAGCTGGGGGAAAGCGGGGGAGAAAAGGTAACCTAACACGACCAGCAGAGGGAGACAGGGTGAAGGGAAAGGACAGAGACAAGACAACATGACAGTACATGACAGTACCCCCCCACTCACCGAGCGCCTCCTGGCGCACTCGAGGAGGAAACCTGGCGGCAACGGAGGAAATCATCAATCAGCGCACGGTCCAGCACGTCCCGAGAGGGAACCCAACTCCTCTCCTCAGGACCGTACCCCTCCCAGTCAACTAGGTACTGATGACCACGGCCCCGAGGACGCATGTCCAAGATTTTACGGACCCTGTAGATAGGTGCGCCCTCGACAAGGATGGGGGGGGGGGGGGGGGGGAAGACGAGCGGGGGCGCGAAGAACGGGCTTAACACAGGAGACATGGAAGACCGGGTGGACGCGACGAAGATATCGCGGAAGAAGAAGTCGCACTGCGACAGGATTAATGACCTGAGAGATACGGAATGGACCAATGAACCGCGGGGTCAACTTGCGAGAAGCCGTCTTAAGGGGAAGGTTCTGAGTGGAGAGCCAAACTCTCTGACCGCGACAATATCTAGGGCTCTTAGTTCTACGCTTATTAGCAGCTCTCACAGTCTGCGCCCTATAACGGCAAAGTGCAGACCTGACCCTCTTCCAGGTGCGCTCGCAACGTTGGACAAAAGCCTGAGCGGAGGGGACGCTGGACTCGGCGAACTGAGATGAGAACAACGGAGGCTGGTACCCGAGGCTACTCTGAAAAGGAGATAGCCCGGTCGCAGACGAAGGAAGCGAGTTGTGGGCGTATTCTGCCCAGGGGAGCTGTTCTGACCAAGACGCAGGGTTGCGAAAAGAAAGACTGCGTAAGATGCGACCAATAGTCTGATTGGCCCGTTCTGCTTGACCGTTAGACTGGGGGTGAAAGCCGGAAGAGAGACTGACGGAAGCCCCAATCAAACGGCAAAACTCCCTCCAAAATTGAGACGTGAATTGCGGACCTCTGTCCGAAACGACGTCTGACGGAAGGCCATGAATTCTGAAAACATTCTCGATGATGATTTGTGCCGTCTCTTTAGCAGAAGGAAGCTTAGCAAGGGGAATGAAATGAGCCGCCTTAGAGAACCTATCGACAACCGTAAGAATAACAGTCTTCCCCGCTGACGAAGGCAGTCCGGTGACAAAATCTAAGGCGATGTGAGACCACGGTCGAGAGGGAATAGGAAGCGGCCTGAGACGGCCGGCAGGAGGAGAGTTACCGGACTTAGTCTGCGCGCAGACCGAACAAGCAGCCACGAAACGACGCGTGTCATGCTCCCGGGTGGGCCACCAGAAACGCTGGCGAATGGAAGCAAGCGTACCCCGAACGCCAGGGTGGCCGGCTAACTTGACAGAGTGAGCCCACTGAAGAACGGCCAGACGAGTAGGAACGGGAACGAAAAGAAGGTTCCTAGGACAAGCGCGCGGCGACGGAGTTTGAGTGAGTGCTTGCTTTACCTGCCTCTCAATTCCCCAGACAGTCAACCCGACAACACGCCCCTCAGGGAGAATCCCCTCGGGGTCAGTGGAGGCTACTGAAGAACTGAAGAGACGAGACAAAGCATCAGGCTTGGTGTTCTTAGAGCCCGGACGATAAGAAATCACGAACTCGAAACGAGCGAAAAACAGCGCCCAACGCGCCTGACGCGCATTAAGTCGTTTGGCAGAACGGATGTACTCAAGGTTCCTATGGTCAGTCCAAACGACAAAAGGAACGGTCGCCCCCTCCAACCACTGTCGCCATTCGCCTAGGGCTAACCGGATGGCGAGCAGTTCGCGGTTACCCACATCATAGTTACGTTCCGACGGCGACAGGCGATGAGAAAAATACGCGCATGGGTGGACCTTGTCGTCAGAGAGGGAGCGCTGAGAAAGGATGGCTCCCACTCCCACCTCTGACGCGTCAACCTCGACAACGAACTGTCTAGAGACGTCAGGTGTAACAAGGATAGGAGCGGATGTAAAACGATTCTTGAGGAGATCAAAAGCTCCCTGGGCGGAAACGGACCACTTAAAGCACGTCTTGACAGAAGTAAGGGCTGTGAGAGGAGCTGCCACCTGACCAAAATTACGGATGAAACGACGATAGAAGTTCGCGAAGCCGAGAAAGCGCTGCAGCTCGACGCGTGACTTAGGGACGGGCCAATCAATGACAGCTTGGACCTTAGCGGGATCCATCTTAATGCCTTCAGCGGAAATAACAGAACCGAGAAATGTGACGGAGGAGGCATGAAAAGTGCACTTCTCAGCCTTCACAAAAAGACAATTCTCTAAAAGGCGCTGGAGGACACGTCGAACGTGCTGAACATGAATCTGGAGTGACGGTGAAAAAAATCAGGATATCGTCAAGGTAAACGAAAACAAAGATGTTCAGCATGTCTCTCAGGACATCATTGACTAATGCCTGAAAGACAGCTGGAGCGTTAGCGAGGCCGAAAGGAAGAACCCGGTATTCAAAGTGCCCTAACGGAGTGTTAAACGCCGTCTTCCACTCGTCCCCCTCCCTGATGCGCACAAGATGGTAAGCGTTACGAAGGTCCAACTTAGTGAAAAACCTGGCTCCCTGCAGGATCTCGAAGGCTGAAGACATAAGAGGAAGCGGATAACGATTCTTCACTGTTATGTCATTCAGCCCTCGATAATCTATGCAGGGGCGCAGAGACCCGTCCTTCTTCTTGACAAAAAAAAACCCCGCTCCGGCGGGAGAGGAGGAGGGGACTATGGTACCGGCGTCAAGAGCTACAGACAAATAATCTTCGAGAGCCTTACGTTCGGGAGCCGACAGAGAGTATAGTCTACCCCGGGGGGGGGTGGTTCCCGGAAGGAGATCAATACTACAATCATACGACCGGTGTGGAGGAAGAGAGGTGGCCCTGGACCGACTGAACACCGTGCGCAGATCGTGATATTCCTCCGGCACCCCTGTCAAATCACCAGGCTCCTCCTGTGAAGAAGAGACAGAGGAAACAGGAGGGATAGCAGACATTAAACATTTCACATGACAAGAGACGTTCCAGGAGAGGATAGAATTACTAGACCAATTAATGGAAGGATTATGACAAACTAGCCAGGGATGGCCCAAAACAACAGGTGTAAAAGGTGAACGAAAAATTAAAAAAGAAATGGTTTCACTATGATTACCAGAAACAGTGAGGGTTAAAGGTAGCGTCTCACGCTGAATCCTGGGGAGAGGACTACCATCCAGGGCGAACAAGGCCGTGGGCTCCTTTAACTGTCTGAGAGGAATGTCATGTTCCCGAGCCCAGGTCTCGTCCATAAAACAGCCCTCCGCCCCAGAGTCTATTAAGGCACTGCAGGAAGCTGACGAACCGGTCCAGCGTAGATGGACCGACAAGGTAGTGCAGGATCTTGAAGGAGAGACAGGAGTAGTAGCGCTCACCAGTAGCCCTCCGCTTACTGACGAGCTCTGGCCTTTTACTGGACATGAAGTGACAAAATGACCAGCGGAACCGCAATAGAGACAGAGGCGGTTGGTGATTCTCCGTTCCCTCTCCTTAGTCGAGATGCGGATACCTCCCAGCTGCATGGGCTCAGCACCCGAGCCGGCAGAGGAAGATGGTAGTGATGCGGAGAGGGAGGCGACGGAGAGCGCGAGCTCCTTTCCACGAGCTCGGTGACGAAGATCAACCCGTCGCTCAATGCGAATAGCGAGTTCAATCAAGGAATCCACGCTGGAAGGAACCTCCCGGGAGAGAATCTCATCCTTTACCTCTGCGCGGAAACCCTCCAGAAGACGAGCGAGCAAGGCCGGCTCGTTCCAGCCACTGGAGACAGCAAGAGTGCGAAACTCAATAGAGTAGTCTGTTATGGATCGATTGCCTTGACATAGGGAAGACAGGGCCCTGGAAGCCTCCTCCCCAAAAACAGATCGATCAAAAACCCGTATCATCTCCTCCTTAAAGTCTTGATACTGGTTAGTACACTCAGCCCTTGCCTCCCAGATTGCCGTGCCCCACTCACGAGCCCGTCCAATAAGGAGAGATATGACGTAGGCGACACGAGCAGTGCTCCTGGAGTAAGTGTTGGGCTGGAGAGAAAACACAATATCACACTGGGTGAGGAACGAGCGGCATTCAGTGGGCTCCCCAGAGTAACACGGCGGGTTATTGATTCTGGGCTCCGGAGATTCGAAAGCCCTGGAAGTGGCCGGTGGATCGAGGCGGAGATGGTGAACCTGTTCTGTGAGGTTGGAGACTTGGGTGGCCAGGGTCTCAACGGCATGTCGAGCAGCAGACAATTCCTGCTTGTGTCTGCCTAGCATCGCTCCCTGGATCTCGACGGCTGAGTGGAGAGGATCCGAAGTCGCTGGGTCCATTCTTGGTCGGATTCTTCTGTTACGGTGCGTGAATGAGGACCCAAAAGCGAATCAACTTAAACAGAGCTTCTTTAATTACCAAACATAGGTAGGCTCAGATGGACCGGCAGATTCCGACAGGACAGGACAAGGTTACAGCAAACATGACGACAGTCTGGTTCAGGCATGAATGACACAAACAAACAAGAATCCGACAAGGACAGGAGCAGAAACAGAGAGAGATATTGGGACCTAATCAGAGGGAAAAAAGGGAACAGGTGGGGAACGGGGTGAATGGGTAGTTAGAGGAGACAAGGGACAGCTGGGGGAAAGCGGGGGAGAAAAGGTAACCTAACACGACCAGCAGAGGGAGACAGGGTGAAGGGAAAGGACAGAGACAAGACAACATGACAGTACATGACAGTAAACCTGTCATGAGAATTATGTTCTCAGTGTTCATAACACAATTCAATTAAACTACTGTCTGCAACCCAGAATCTGTAAGATACTGGTTGAATGAAACAGACGGAGGCCCAGCTACGATAGTCAGAAAGTTTATTTACGAGAGCGCTGGTTCGTTGTACAAAACCATTCATTTGATACTGGCTCTTACGCACATACTTTCACACACAAACAGACTCCTTATGCACATACTTTCACACACAAACAGAAGGTATCCTACGCACATACTGTCTCACTACCCAGCCGACAGAGATTAGGGAGACCTTGGGACCTTGAGACGTACTCCCTGTCCTCTCACAAATCTCTAGTCAAGTCGGCACCGAATTTTGCTCAGACAGTCTGTGTTTAAGATACTATAAAGACATATTGTACAGATATATTGTTTTACCCTAATTCTGACTAAAACTACACTCACAGATATATAATTTTACTGACTACTCAATTTCATACAATTATATGGTTTCAGGGTGGAATATTCTAATCATTCATTTAAACATATAAATTGCATTAACAAAACCTCCACGATTAAAGCCTTTCACTAATTGTGATTCTGAATATAATATGTTTTACTCCTCCAAACAAATCTAAACATAACATAATTGACTTTTTTAATGTTATTTTTTTATGTTAATGAAGGCTGATTGAGTTTCACTGATTATATCATCAAGGTCTTTTTCAGCCTATTGGCATAGACATTGGCTAGTAATTTATAGTCAGTTGCCAACAATGTGATTGGTCTCCAATTGTCCAGGTAAAGAGTGTCCTTCTTTGGTTTGGGTATAATAACTATTAATCCCTGTCTCAAAGAAGGAAGTAAGATAGCATTAGCAATACCCTCTTTGTAGACCAAAAGCAATAACTCTCAGGCCAAAAATGTCGATAGAATTGAGGAGTCAGGCCATCCAGTCCAGGAGATTTACCTATAGGCATTTGTTTAATGGCTTGGTCCAACTCAGTAATATCTATATCAGAAACACCAAAAACACAAGAAAACACATTGTAGAATGGATAGATCACTACATCAACAAATAAATAGCATCCAAACTCAGAACAGTAAATAAATGTAAATTAAATTCACTACCCATTTAACAAGCATTACAGCATTACACTACCCATTTTTCAAAAACATTACAGGCTATGTAGACAGGCTCCTTCTCTTCAGCAAGATCACCCTTGATCCAGCACTCTATGTGGGGAAGCTGTGCGAGCTGTCCATCCCAGGACCCATCTGCCCAGTGTGAGAGGCCTGACAAGGAGGAGGGCATGGCTGGATTTGTCTCCCGCTTTAATCTTGGGGGTGTCTGAAGCATGCTTGATTGAAGCGGGGTACATGGGTCACCCACCTCTCCCGCTGCCCTCCCCATCAATCTCGGCAGTTGTTTGCATTTCCTAAAGCATAACTTATTCACTTTTAGGTGATATCACATGTTACTTTGTATTGTTTTTTCAAGCATTTGGACAGGAGATTAGTGTTACAATTTGCACGAGTCAATGGGTTCCTGCACACTGTTTGTCAGTTGTCTCACCATTATTTTTCACCTTTATTTCTCATGAGTGTTCATGTTGCTCAACATATCAGCTATGCTGGCCTATTGTAAATGATCAAATAATTGTCTGATCAATACATACAATTCTGAACACATTGTCATTGATACTGCTAATGCAGGGCAAGCAATAAATTGTCCAGTACACTTATTGTATGCTGTTTTCATGTACATTCTCTTATGTCTAAGCTTCTAAGGTGACTCAGCCTTTACTAATTATTGTGAAGTGTATCAGTGACTTGTATTCTGTAATTAGTTACAAAACAATAGATTTGCAATTATGTATCGCTGCTGTTTGTCTGATATCCAACAGTCCATGATCAGCTCTGTTGACCATGAGAGCATTTTGCGGAGAATATGGGTTGCGGGCGCATACTTACAACATGTCTAAAGATTACTTTTCAACATTGCCTGCTTCCAAGCGTTCTCAATACTTAGAAAAAAATCATATTGTTGGGCGTCCCTCATGACAGCACACAAGTTAGCCAGGTGAGTGCTAGCCAGCTACCTGGGTAGGTACTTTAAAATCATAATTTAACTATTCCAAATGTCGTGTATATTTTGTGGTAACTTGTAGAGATAGAAGCAGTCAACTAAACAGAACTCGGACAGATTAATATTTACCTTACTGAGGTGATTCTATTATTTTCTACTCTATCTTTGCTAACACAATGCTCTTTCTAAACAAGTCTGCTCTCAGCTTGAAAGATACTTTTTTTTTAAGCTAATTTTTTATTATTCATTATACAAAAATCAACTTACATTGCTACATCAAACATGTCTAGCATACTAAACACAGGTATTAAAAGATACTCGATCATTTGAGATTTGATGGGTAACGTAAAACAGGACCGTTATTCAAACCACACCCTTTGAGCTATGACGCCACCCAATAAGATCATTTCTCTTCAGTTTAAACGGAAGTGAACATTGACTAAGAACAATTTCCACGTTAGCGTTTTTATTAAGACGTTTATTAACGCAGTGGAACTCATGACATTTAAATGAACAGCATCACATACTTTTCCCAGGTAGTGTTTAATTCTCGTTGGAGACAGGACTTGGTTGATCGATGTTATCTAGTTAACGCTAGCTAGCTGCTAACAATGGCTAACTGTATGGTTTTTCACACTCAGATAGCCTCCATCATGGAGGTGCTAGCAAATGCAGCCGTTGCAGAGATCTGTAAACTCGTAGACGACGACTATGCAGTGTTTCGTTTGGAAATAACTCAAAGTCGGAAAGAAAACAGCTCATTGCGGAGGAAACTACAGCTACTCGATCTGAAAGTCGCACGGGAGCGCGCAGAAAGGACAATGCGAGAGCGCGTCCTCGCCAGTCGTCCCAGTAGTGTTAAGATCCTCAACCGAAACAGAGGAATGACCAGAGGTACGTTTTGCAGAAGAGGGAGGCTGCGGGGCCTGTCGCCCCGTTATCCTATGCGCATGTGTGACTTTAGATGTGTTAACTCAGCATTTCCCAAACTCGGTCCTCCAGACCCTAAAGGGTGTAGTTTTTTTTGTTATTGCCCTAGCACTACACATCTGATACAAATAGTAAACTAATCATCAAGATTTGATCATTTAAATCAGCTTTGCAGTGTTGGTGGGGGGAAAAAAGTGCATCTCTTAGGACCAAGTTTTGACACTGTGTTAACTAGAATTGGGTCTTGGTCAGTTTTTGGATAGTATGCAAGAGTTCCCCCGGATTACTTAGCTATCTTGCATAAAGACAGAATATAATATTCTAACTAAATATTTGATGTACTGCATTTCCTATTATTTACTCATTAAAAACAATTTGATGCATCAAACTTAACCTATTTAATCCCATTTTGTGACCGGAAAAAACGTTTTCAGTTATAAGGCTCTAAAACTTTTACTGAATGATCTATCAATGCATTTACAGCAAATATTGAAATAATAGAGGGTCTCAATGAATGATGTGCAGTGTCACATGTTTATTGTAAATTGTCACATGACCAGAGCTGTTTACTTCCTGGTTGCACCATGAGAAATGAGAAGAGGATGGCTGCATCAAAGCTCCCGAACAACAGGTTAGTAAAGTATGTTAACATAAAGATAGCACAAAGATTTTTGGTACACATCATTTTAAGGTGTCTAGTATTGATATATGCATTTGCAATTACTCAACTTTGTTCAGTGTGGCCATAGAATGTGTAAACATGTTGACGGCAACAATAGTGACCGGGGGGATAACACAGTGCATCTAGGTATACACATAGGCAAAACAAGAACTATGTATGTGTATAACTAACTTTCTACTCTGTTCTTTCTTTTCGTATCACTTTGAGTCAAGTTCTGGATATGTTGGATCTAGGTGACTGCCCAGACAAGGCATGCAACATTGCAGTTATCCCTCAAAATGAGAAAGATGCTGTCCTGAGTGATTGTGATAGCGATGGGTCAGATATGGACTATGGACAGGCCATTCGCCAGCCAGGCTGTTGAATGCATATACTGAACCTATGCAAACAGATCACGACAGAAACAACGTTATCAGTGATTATTCCCCCCCCCCGATCCACAACCTCCCCCACCCCCCTCCATTGTTGATAATGAAGGGCCAAGGGCCTCTACCAGCCAGAGGGGTCAGCCAGAAGAGCCAAGGGGAAAGTTGCAGGTGGTCAAAAATAAAGATTGAGTTCAAACGATCGAAGAGGCCTGCCACCGATGTGATTCCAAAACACATAGTATACAGCCCAAAAATGCAAAAGTTTGGCACGAAACCACTGAGCCACGGAAGGAGATCTTTACTGGCCACCACTGTTGAAGATCAGGCAAGATATAACAAAGCTTCTCACTGGCCAATCAACACGATGCTCCGGTTCAGGAGAAGCCATCATTGTGACAAACGTACTACCTATGCATGTGAGAAATACAAAGCGCCACGGCACATTGATTGCTTCAAGATATACCATGGATCGTAGAAAAGGAGATGAGAGCGAATGAAAAAGGGCTGAAAAAGACAATAAAAGGAAAACAGAAAAGTCGATAAAGGGTGAGGAGAAGCAGCACAACGGACTAGGAAGAAAAGAAAAGTCGATAAAGGGTGAGGAGAAGCAGCACAACGGACTAGGAAGAAAAGAAAAGTCGATAAAGGGTGAGGAGAAGCAGCACAACGGACTAGGAAGAAAAGAAAAGTCGATAAAGGGTGAGGAGAAGCAGCACAACGGACTAGGAAGAAAAGAAAAGTCGATAAAGGGTGAGGAGAAGCAGCACAACGGACTAGGAAGAAAAGAAAAGTCGATAAAGGGTGAGGAGAAGCAGCACAACGGACTAGGAAGAAAAGAAAAGTCGATAAAGGGTGAGGAGAAGCAGCACAACGGACTAGGAAGAAAAGAAAAGTCGATAAAGGGTGAGGAGAAGCAGCACAACGGACTAGGAAGAAAAGAAAAGTCGATAAAGGGTGAGGAGAAGCAGCACAACGGACTAGGAAGAAAAGAAAAGTCGATAAAGGGTGAGGAGAAGCAGCACAACGGACTAGGAAGAAAAGAAAAGTCGATAAAGGGTGAGGAGAAGCAGCACAACGGACTAGGAAGAATAGAAAAGTCGATAAAGGGTGAGGAGAAGCAGCACAACGGACTAGGAAGAAAAGAAAAGTCGATAAAGGGTGAGGAGAAGCAGCACAACGGACTAGGAAGAAAAGAAAAGTCGACGATCAAGACAATCAAAATGACTGAAATGTTTTTGGAAAAGAAAGGTCAATTGATTCAAGACATACTGTATGACAGTAGATGTACCAGGACTGACTGATCATAGTTCAAAACAGTGAAGCACAAACTAATGCACTTGGTTCTGAAGCGTACCTCTATGATATATATATATTTATATATTTTGTATTTTGTTCAGTGTAGGCCTCTACTTGAATGTATATTCTTCAGGCTACCTCTATCCTAAATGTTACCTTTATGTTCAGTGGGAATGAATCACACGAATGCTATACAGTTGTTAGTGAATGTTCGACTAAAATGTCACAATGACAGTTACAATGAATATTGCACTAAAGTACAATTTGAAATGTTACAATAAAGTTACAATATTAATGTTTCAATACATGTTTAACTAAAGTAACAATGTTGAAATACGTTGATGGTTGTTTTTTTTTGTCTGTCTTTGCTCTCAGTATTCATATCGTGTTGTATAAGGGTTTTTGATGTGTAAAATAGTCACACTAGAATGTGACGGGGCATTCTAGTGGCAATGCTGGGGACTGCCAGTGACAGAGTTTTAAATGTGTGAATAACTGGGTTGGGATTTATAAGAACTTTGATAACTGCATAGGAGAAATATGTTAATTTAGTATACCTAACATTATCCCACCGGTCACAATTGTGACCGACCATAAAACAGACCTTTTCAACCTACTTTTCCATTCAAATGTAATAAAATAATGATGGATTACTTCAAAGGGTTACTAATGACACTTGATTTGGATATTTTCATGTCTGGGGAAAATATGGGATTAAATAGGTTAATACATTGATCAATAAATAGTATATCAAGAAGTTATGAGAAGTGTTGCCTTACATCCTTGCCAATTCTAGACAGTAACAATAGTGTACAATATACCATTGAGCATTGACAGTAACTAACCTAATCCATTATTTTCCCCCAATCACTCTCAGGTGAAGGACATTTCTCTGGAGGCCACAGGAGCTTTGTGAAGCCAGTGACAGACAATACATGGAGAGATGACCAACCAATCACTGTTGATGAGGGGAGTGGAACCTCAACCCAGCACGTTATCGTGATAGAAGTTAGTGTAATAGTATTACATAAAAATTACAGTCCAACAAATGTGACCAGTATATTTCAGAAAGGCTCCCCTTGGCTATTCACATGCTTACAAGTACATCCTCATTTATCTGCCATAGGGGAGCTTGTGAGACTTTCCTACAACATTGTTATCCAATTAGACTACCGGTAATAACCTCCTCTCTTCTTGTGTCAGCCTGCAGATGCCTGGTCTGAAAGAGAGGAGGACCCACGGCACAGCAGACACATCCAGACTGGAGTGGCTGGAGTGCCCCATGAAGCCACTGAAGACCCCACCATCGTCCCAGCACCGCCCAGGCCCAGGACCCAACGCAGCATCACGGAGGTCAGTGGAACGCCGAACACCGTCCTCAAGTCAGAGACAGACATAGATTTTAACACACAGGCTCTTACATACAGGATCTGACCACGGATCAGACTCAGAGAGGCTGGGGCCACTGGTCTGTCCTCCTGATCCGGGCCCAGAGTACTTTCCAGTATTTAACCAACGCCAGAGAATGGTTCATTACCGTGGAGATGGTGAGACATTAGACACTGGTGGTGATGATCCATCGGGTTTTAACTCTACAGAGATGGACCCTGGCAACATGCCCTTGGGTTTAGAGACAGACTGATCTGTCTAGAGGGGACTGGAACCAATACAGTAGTAGTGTATACTCTGAAGGGTGCCTAGATAAGAAAGGGGAGGATCTGATTCTAGATGAGGTGACTGTGAAAGTCAAATACTTATTGTACACTTCAAAATAGTTTAAGGTTTATCTGATGACCTTTGACTTATCATAGCTGACTGATTTATCCACAACATATTTATTTATGTCCACCGTGATGGGTTTAACAACAATGAAGTCATTCTGTAACTACAGTATAGGACTCAAACGTAGTGGAGATGGGTAAACACTCCATGTTGAAAGTGGGTTTATTATCTGTGTGTGTGTGTACGTACCCGAGGGAGTGTATGTCTGTGTAATCTGTATCACCTCTCTTCCAGGAGGAGGAGGGTCCAGAGGTGCTGCTGGTGAAGGAGGAGGGTCTGGGGAACACTGAGGGGAACATGGTCATAGAGGACAACCAGACTACACCTCCTCCTGAACCCACAGAGGAACCAGCTGAGCAGCACAGGACCACACACAGTCTCACTGAGGTGAGCCCACTGTAAACAACTGTCTGAATGGTATTAGGTCAGGGCTCGTATCCACATAGCCTATCAGAGTAGGAGTTCTGATCCTCGATCAGCACTCCTACTAAGACTGTGGAAACTGGCCCAGGTCTTGATTAATTTTGTCAAAAGGGTGGGACCATGCCTGAATTATCAAACCATTTTAAAGAGTGTCAAGTAATCAAATCAACTAACATGTTTGCATAGTACTCATAGCAATCCCTCATTGCCCAATCAGAAGATGCTCCATAGCAGGGTGCTCATATCAGATTTCTTGATCCAACATCCTCTCACTCTGTATCTCTTACAGCCAGTAGACATGGAGGATGGGAAGCCTGATCTGCTGCTGGTCAAAGAGGAGACAATAGAAGACGGACCCGAGAGCATTGATCTGCTGAGTGGACTAAAGATGGGGGAGCAAGGTAAGGGAGAAATACATTTAACCTATAGATTACATACTCCTTGTAAAAATAAAAGTAAAAAGTCAGCATAGAGCCTTCTTCAATGGTAGTAGTGATGCGCCTGTATATGATTCTTTCTTCATTTTCTTCATTCATAAAATGAAATGAATACAACTTATGTTGACATACAAAAACATGAACTTCCCCAGGTAATTGACAGAAAAATGTATTGGAGTTCCTCTTCAGTCAGTCAGTCAACTTCGGTACAACATACTATGGGGAGTCGCACTCTCGTGACTGGTTGAAGGATCCACAATCACGCCTGACAAGGCCAATGAAATCTGTACCTCGCTGGAAGCCCCGTCCTTCCACAGGTGATAATCGCGAGGCTCGGATTTATTCCGTCAACTATTCCACTCTTCACCTTGGTGTGAACAGGAACAATTAACCCTACTAAAACAAACAATTGGAAAACGAGACTGTGGTAGAGTGTGCTCACCCCCCTGGACGTTGTGTGCTGAAGTTTGTATTTGGTATCGTTAGTTTCCTAATCCCAAACAGTTAATTATTCATCAGTTTTCTGGAGCAATGAGTAAGATGGCTCAGAAAGCGACCGAGACGACGATGGCTAAGCCGGGTTCAGGGTCACGATCACGCCCCCAGTCATGCGGTTATACTATGCGAACCAGTCCGTGTGCGCATTGCCACATAATGTGTGAAAACTCCCTGGAAAGACGTTGTAGCATTCTTTGTGACTTTCCTTTCCAAGAATCCGGCAACTTGGCTGGGACCGTGGTGCAGGAAGCGGAGAGGGGCTTGAGGCTGTTGTCGGAAAAGGTGGAACTAGCCTCCCAGCAGGGAGGTGGTGAGCCGGTGGGTTCGGTGACATACAGGGCCCATGTTCGGATGACGCCATGGTGTCCCTGGACACTTCCGGGGGTTTCCTCAGGTGATGAAGAGGACTTAGTTTGGGGACAGCCACCTCCTCACGCTATGAAAGTAGCATCATTTTTTGGTAGTCCATGAGGGGCCAGGGGCTGAGTGTGTTGACCTATCAGGATGATTGGCTGATGGCAGTCAAAGGAACAAGCAGTGTTACACACCGAGGCTAATGCCCCATGTTCATTCTCTAGGTTTTATTGTAAACCAGAAAAAAGAGTTGTCTCAGCACATTCCATTCCTGGGTCTCGAGTTAGACTCATCCTTAAATTGCACTTTTCTATCCCCGGAGAGGTTGTTGGGTTTCCAGCTCTGCTTGGCCCAAATTTGTTTTTCACCAGTTCCTGTATGTTTTCACCAGTTCCTGCGTCTACTGGGGATGATGCTTCTATGGATGGTGGTCAGGCTGTTGAGGCTGTTCCAGTGTTGGGGGCTAGCGACACGCTTGGATGCATCTCGCCACCTAAACCGGTCAATTCCAGTGTCCCAGACATGACTTCAGGCACTGGCCCAGTGGAGGGATCCCCGGCTACTGTCGCAAGAGGTTCTCATGGGCCAGGTGTTGTCCCGCAAGGTGATCACGACAGACGGGCGCGGTGTGCGAGGGTTACTGAATTCGAGAAGTATGGACGGTGTCGCAGAGAGCCTGGCATATCAATTACCTGGAACTTCTGATTGTCAGACATGTGCGGGCAGTGGTGTTAAAAGTACTAAATTGTCATACTTGAGGAAAAGTAAAGATGCCTTCATAGAAAATGACTCAAGTAAAAAAAGTCACCCAGTAAAATACTACTTGAGTAAAAGTTTAAATGTATTTGCTTTTAAATATACTTAAGTATCAAAAGTAAAAGTATAAACCATTTCAAATTTCTTATTGAGTAAACCAGACGGCAGAATTTAATTTTTTATTTTGATTGACGAGAGCCAGGGGCACACTCCCAATACTCAGACATGATTTACAAACTAAGTATTTGTGTTTAGTGAGTCCGCCAGATCAGACTCAGTAGGGATAACAAGCGATGTTCTCTTGATAAGTGTGTGAATTTGACACATTTCCTGTACTTTTGGGTGTCAAGGAAAATGTATGGAGTAAAAAGTACATTATTTTATTTTGGAATGTAGTAAAGTAAAAGTAGGCACAAATATTAATAGTAAAGTACAGATACCCCAAAAAACTACTTAAGCAGTACTTTCAAGTATTTGTACTTAAGTACTTTACACCACTGTGTGCTGGTCGTATCTAACGATAGTGGCTGAGTTGGTAGAGCATGGTGCTTGCAATGCCAGGGTTGTTGGTTCGGTTCCCACGGGGAACCAGTATGAAAATGGTACACAAATGTGCGCTCTCACTCTTGTAAGTCATGCTGGATAAGAGCGTGTGCTAAATGACTTAAATGTATATATAATACATCAACAGGCAAAGCGGACCCTCCCCCTCCTCACCTTGGCTCGCTCCCTGTTGTGGTGGAGCAGTGCACATCACACATCAGGTGATGCATGTTCTTGGTTACCTCAACTCGGGTGGATCTGCTATCCAGGGGGGCCCCTTTTCGTCAAGGGCGGAGACTACACCCCTGGGTGGTTGCCCAGATATGGGAGAGGTTCGGCAATGCCGACATAGATCTTTACGCATTTCAAGAAAATGCGCATTGTCGTCTTTTTTTCTGCACGAAGGACCCAAGCGCCCCGTTGGGAAAGACTCTCTGGCGCACCAGTGACCTTTTGACCTTCCTTTATGCATTTCCACCAGTGGTGGAACTTGTGCTTGTGCTTTCGAACAAGTAAAAAAATCTGCACTACTTGTGGCTAAAAAATTTTGTCAAACCTTGAGAGAGATATTAACTTGAAGGAAGGAATGAATCCTGTTGACGGCGGGGTGTCCAGCGTCACGCGGATTTCATTGGCCTTGTCAGGCGTGATTGTAGATCCTTCAATCGAAGTGGCGAGTGTGCGACTCCCCATAGTATGTTGTACCTTGTTTCCCTCCTTCAGGGAACAGTATTTATAGTCATAACGTTACATTTTATCTTCCATGTTTGGAAAGTATTTTGTAACCTCTTGCAGGTGGTTGGCTGGAGGCTAACAGAGGAGACTGGGCGGACAACTTGGATTCCCAAGACGGTGCAGCCAAGGGCCCAGGGGACAACATCACTGAGCAGGCCAGGACTAGAGATGACATAGTGGAGGTCAGTGGATGGGACAGTGTCCTCAACTCTGGGCTGGGGAGCAACACTGTTAATAACAACCAGAAACAGACAGTGGAACACAAAACAACAACTGAACTGAGACCAGGACTGGCTGAGACCAGGGCGAGGCGTAGAATTGGTCTGCGGGGACTGGGAGGTGTCCGTATACGGCTGGAGAGAACAGACACTGACTCGCCTAGCGATGCTCCATCCTGCTCCTATAGTGGTGATTCAGAGAGACTGATGGCGCCTCAGGTTAACCCCCTAACAGATGCTGCCTTTAGCATACCTTCTATAGGATCTATCAACTGGAACATGGACCCTGCGACACCACAGACACTTCCTGGCCTTCATCCTCCTCACACTCTCCTAATGTTAAACCAGACCTCAGACAATGCCAGTGCCTCAACACTAAATGGCTACACAAGCCCATTGACACATGACCCTAGTAGAGACGGAATCAGTAAAGGTGGCAGCTCCAAAGAGAAGTGCTTTCCGTCTTCATTCTGTGGGAAAGCCTTCAGTTCCCCCAAACAGGTGGAGATCCACCAGAGGATGCACACGGGGGAGAAAGCGTTCAGCTGCCACCTGTGCCCGGCCAGTTTCTCCCGATCGTCCAACCTGAAGAGGCATCAGAGGGTCCACACAGGGGAGAAACCCTACAGCTGCCCCCAGTGTGCGAAGAGGTTCTCCCACCACCACAATATGAAGGTGCACCAGAAGGTCCATACGGGAGAGGCAGTGTCCCTGAGTAGCCTTATCAGACATAGTTGTGTCTAATAATTGAGAGAAATCGTATCACTTGAAATGTACAATGGGGATGTCTTGGAACTGTTATTTAGTTGAAATATTATAGTTATCATGTGAAGTGTCTTAGGATAAGGGGGTAATTAACCACATACCCCTCATTAATCCTTTGTTAACTTATTTGAAACAGGCTTGTGTAAATACCTATTTTTAGAGAGACAGTAAACCTAGCTGGGGGGGTGGAATGCATCGCTACTAGCATTAGCGCAAATACATGCTAACTGTTCCCGTAAACTTCCAGGCATTAGGCCAACAACTATCCATTTAAAAGCTTGTCTCTGCAAAAATATAAAAACTAAATGTACATATCTTTTGCGGAGGTGGCTAAATTAATATAGAGGAAAAACTCAATTCCCCTTTAAAAAAAACAGCCCCCTCCCACAATGGCACCATGTTCAGGAAGTATCATTTGTTGGTGGGGGGAAAAAACGGTGTAAAGCAAAATGATTCCACTCTAAGGTTCCACCCTGTTAGGATTATGCACCTAACGGTTGTTAAATGTTTGAGAAAATGGCAAATAAATGACTAATGTCAATATTCATTTCTCTTTGAATAATATATTTTATACAATTCTTAATTAGTTACATAGTCTAATGTAAGTAATGAAATGTGCATATATAATTGTAATTAGTAATGTAATTGGCTAGCAACAATAAATCTGTTCATGTTTTACAAACTCAGGTTGACGATGTTTAAAAAGTATTTTTATTTTATTTGATCAAATAAATAGAAAGTAAACTAATGCACAATATTCATTATTATTATAGGCGTAATGGTTTTCAGCCATTTCATTCATTTAACAAAAAATATAAAATGCAACATGTAAAGTGTTTGTCCCATATTTCATCTGCTGAAATAAAAGATCCCAGAAATGTTACATATACACAAAAACCTTATTTCGCAAAAAAGTTGTGCACAAATTTGTTTACATCCCAGTTAGTGAGCATTTCTCCTTTGTCAAGGTAATCAGCATGATCATTACACAGTTGCACCTTGTGCTGGGGACAATAAAAGGCTACTCTGAAATGTGCAGTTTTGTCACTCAACACAATGTCTCAAATTTTGAGGGCGTGTGCAATTGGCATGCGGACTGCAGGAATGTCCACAAGAGCTTTTGTCACATAATTGAATGTTAATTTCTCTACCATAAGCCGCCTCCAACATTGTTTTTGAGAATTTGGAAGTATTTCCAACCGGCCTCACAACCGCCGACCACTTTTATGGCGTCGCGTGTCAATGTTGTGAACAGAGTGCCCCATTGTGGCGGTGGGGTTATGGTATGGGCAGGCATAAGCTACGGACAATGAACACAATTGCATTTTATCGATGGAAATTTGAATGCACAGATATACCGTGATGAGATCCTGTCGGGCCCATTCATCTACCGCCTTTACGTCATGTTTCAGCATAATAATGCAAGGCCCCACATCGCAAGGATCTGTACACAATTCTTGGAACCTGAAAATGCCCCAGTTCTTCCATGGCCTGCATACTCACCAGACAAGTCACCCATTGAGCATGTTTGGGATGCTCGGGATCAACATGTACCACAGCGTGTTCCAGTTCCCGCCAATATCCAGGAACTTCTCACAGCCATTGAGTGGGACAACATGCCACAGGCCACAATCAGTCTGATCAACTCTATGTGAAGGAGATATGTCGCGCTGCACGAGGCAAATGGTGGTCACACCAGATACTGACTGGTTTTCCGATCCACGCCCCTACCTTATTTTAAGGTATCTGTGACTGATGCATATCGGTATTCCCAGGCATGTGAAATCCATAGATTAGGGCCTAATGAATTTATTTCAATTGACTGATTTCCTGATATGAACTGTAACTCAGTAAAATCTTTGAAACTATTTTTGTTCAGACCTTAAATCAAATATGTCATTGTTTAAATCTATTCATTATTGCTGTTTGTTCCCTCCCTATTGCTTTCATTTTCTATAAATGTATGTAGTTCTGTTCTTGAGCTGTTCTTGTCTATTGATGTTCGCTATTATGTCATTCTGGATTATGTTTCATCTTGACCCCAGGAAGAGTAGGTGCTGCTTTTGCAAGAGCTAATGGGGATCCTAATAAAATACCAAGTACCCTGTTGTGCTTCATTCTACCCTGTTGTGCTTCATTCTACCCTGTTGGGTTGGTATTTTAAAATCAGAATATAACAATACAATCAAATGTTCTGCATATTTTTGTGGTAACTTATAGCGATATAAGTGGTAAACTAAACATTCATCCCCCTTTTAGACTTTTCCTAATTTTGTTATGAACTGGAGTTAAAATGGATTTAATTGTATTTTTTTTCGTCAACAATTTAATCAAAATACTCTGTCAAAGTGGAAGATTTTTTTTAAATATAAAAATTGGATAACTAAAATATACAGTAATCATTGCATAAGTATTCCCCTTTTTTGTTTAGGCAAGCCTAAATGAGTTCAGGAGTACATTTCTCTAGACAAATCACATATGTTACAAGGAATCACTGTGACATGATTATACCCAGACACATCTAAGATAGTCATCCTTCTGAACTGAGCTTCAGGACAAGAATGCAACTGTTCAGGGATGTTACCATGAGGCCATTGGTGATTTTTAAAACTCATTGGTGAGTTTAATGGCTGAGATGGAAGAATTGAGGATGGATCAACACTGTAGGTAATGACAGAATGACAAGAATACAAATATTCAAAAACATCCATCCTGTAAGCAACAAAGCACTAAAGTAATACTACAAAATAAACACAGCAAAGGACGTTTTGGCCTAAATGCAAAGCCTTCTGTTTGGGGGAAACAGAACACATCACTGAGTAACTGCCTCCTTATTTTCAAGCATGTTGGTGGCTGCATTATGGGTATGCTTGACATCAGCAAATACTGGGATTTTTCAGGATGAAAAGAAACAGGATGTAGCTAAGCACAGGCAAAATCCCAGAGGAAAACCTGCTTCAGTCTGCTTTACACCAGACACTCAGAGGAATTCACCTTTCAGCAGGACAATGACTTACAACACAAGGCCAAATATACACTGGAGTTGCTTATCAAGAAGACCGTGAACGTTCCTGAATGGCCAAGTTACATTTTTGACTTAAATCTGCTTGAAAATCTAGGGCAAGACATAAAATTGCTGTCTAGCCATGATCCCCAACACCTTGACAGAGGTTGAAGAATTTCAAATGATATTGGGCAAATATTGCACAATAGCATACAGGTGTGCAAAGCTCTCAAGAGACTTACCCAAGAAGATTCAACGCTGTAATCACTACCAAAGTATTTACTCAGGGGGGTGAATACTTATGTAATCAAGGTATAATAATGTTGTAGTTGTCATAAATCTTCAAACAATGTTAGAATTTTTGTTCCACTTTGACAGAGTATTTTCAATAAATTGTTGACAAATTACAATTAAATCCATTTAAATTCCAGGTTGTAACACAATCAAATGGAGAAGTTTAAGGTGGGCGAAGACTTACGCAACGCACTGTATTGTAATAATTATCATAAGAAGGACCGAAGCACAAGGACAGTTGAATATTTACCTTACTGAGGTGCCGTAGATGGACTCTACATTCTATTATTGTCTCGCTGTCACACTGTTCTTTCTAAGCTAATCTGCTGTCATCTTGAAAGGTATTGATCAAAGGAGATGTGATGTAATAAGCTGTACCGTAATTCAAAGAACAATACACATAAATACTTAATTTAACCACACCCTTTGAGCTATGACGCCAACCAATAAGAGCCTTTCTCTTCAGTCGATACGGAAGTGAACAGGAACCAATAACAATTTCCACGTTAGCGTTTTTGTTGTTGTTTAGACGTTTGTTAACACTGTGTAACTCAAAATATGACTAATTTAACTGCACAGCATCACATTATTTCCCCCGGGCAGTGTTTACTTTGCGTTGTGTTGGAAATTTTCCAGTACATGTGTGCACATTATACATCTTATAGTAGTAGTAAGCAGAATAAGTGCACTCTATATGTGTCTAGGTCATTAGGCTAAGGGAAGCCATGACCTAGTCCAGTGAGGTACATTAGACACGTGCATTAGGAGCATTTGTTTATATTACTTAAGCACCATTAGACATGCACCTGCCTTGGGAGTGTGCATGTCTGTTTATTTTTGTACCATTGCTATGGCCTAATGTTTACTATTGCTATGGGTACGTGAATTATATGAAAAGCACGAAAGGATTACATGTAGTGTATATCTGTGGACACCTGCTTGTCGAACATCTCATTCCAAAATCATGGGCATTAATATGAAGTTGGTCCCCCCTTTTCTGCTATAAGAGCCTCCACTCTTCTGGGAAGGCTTTCCATTAGATGTTGGAACATTGGCTGAATGGAAGCAAGTCCCCGCAGCACAAGAGCATTAGTGAGGTCGGGCACTGATGTTGGGCGATTAGGCCTGGCTCGCAGCTTTGCGTTCTAGTTCATCTCAAAGGTGTAAGATGGGGTTGAGGTCAGGGCTCTGTGCATGCCAGTCAAGTTCTTCCACACCGATCTCAAACCATTTCTGTATAGACCACACTTTGTGCACAGGGGCATTTTCATGCTGAATCAGGAATGGGCCTACCCCAAATTGTTGCCACAAAGTTGGAAGTGTAGAATAATCTAGAATATCACATTGTATGCTGTAGCATTAAGATTTCCCTTTGCCGGAACTAAGGGGCCAAGCCCGAACCATGATAAACAGCCCCAGACCATTATTACTCCTCCATGAACCTTTACAGTTGGCACTATGCATTCGGGCAGGTAGCGTTCTGCTGGCATCCGCCAAACCCGGATTCGTCCATTGGACTGCCAGATGGTGAAGCGTGATTCGTCACTCCAGAGAACGCGTTTCCACTGCTCCAGAGTCCAATGGTGGTGAGCTTTACACCACTCCAGCTGACACTTGACATTGTGATCTTAGGCTTGTGTGCGGCTACTCAGCCATGGAAACCCATTTCATGAAGCTCCCGACAAACAGTTCTTGTGCCGATGCTGCTTCCAGAGGCAGTTTGGAACCTGGTAGTGAGTGTTGCAACCAAGGACAGACGATTATTATGCGCTACAGCACTCGGCGGTCCAGTTCTGTGAGCTTGTGTGGCTTACCACTTTGCGGCTGAGCCGTTGTTGCTCCTAGAGGTTTCCACTTCACAATAACAGCACTCACAGTTGACCGCGGCAGCTCTAGTAGGGCAGAAATTTGACGAACTGACTTGTTGGAAAGGTGGTATCCTATGACGGTGCCACATTGAAAGTCACTCAGCTCTTCTGTACGGTCCATTCTACTGCCAATGTTTGCCTATAGAGATTGCATGGCTGTGTGCTTGATTGTATACACCTGTCAGCTACGAGTGTGGCTGAAATAGCCAAATCACTAATTTGAAGAGGTGCTATACAAAAGTATAGCTTGTGAGACTTCCCTACGACATTGTTATCCAATTAGTCTCATGTGCCGGTAATAACCTCTTCTCTTCTTATGTCAGTCTGCAGATGCAGAGGCTGCAAGTCCTGGGGTCAAGCTGGAGAGGACTGGAGGAGAGGAGGACCAACGACACAGCAGAGACATCCAGACTGGAGCTCCCCATGTAGCCACAGAGGTCCCCACCACCTCCGCCCCAGCGCCGCCCAGTACCCGACGTAGCATCACGGAGTTCAGTGGAACCTCGAACGCATTCCTCAAGTCAGAGACCAACACAGAGACTGTAAAACACAGGCTCTTACACCCAGGATATGACCACGGATCAGACCCAGAGAGACTGGAGCGACTGGTCTGTCCTCCTGCTCCTGGCTCTGAATACTTAACGGTATTTCACCAGAGCCAGAGGACAGTTCATTCCTGTTGTGACACGTTAGATACTGGTGTTGATGATCTGCCTTGCACTTACACAACAGAGATGGACCCTGGCAACATGCCCTTGGGTTTAGAGACACAGACTGATCTGTCTAAAGGGGGCTGGAACCGGTATAGTAGTAGTGTATACTCTGAAGGGTGCCTAGATAAGAAAGGGGAGGTTATAGTCGTAGACGAAGTGACTGTGAAAATGGAGGGCGACGTTCCTCTGACACTGAATGCAGACAAGACTCACTTAGGACTTGGACACTCACAAGGTAGAGATGTCTTAGATTACAGGGAAAGTTTAGAGACTAATCCAAATGTTGCGACCCACTCCCCTTTACACATTCTCAGGGATCGCGACACAGTGTCCACGTCGATGGGGCCTTCCGATTCACACGGCCGCATCCTTTTCTATCAAGTATTGAACTCAAAGGACCAAAGGGCCCAGGCTCAGGAAGGGGGAGCAACATCAGGCAATAGTAAAGAGAAACGGTTCATCTGCATGTCCTGTAACAAAGGCTTCAGCTGCCTCCAGAACGTAAAGACTCACCAGAGGGTCCACACAGGGGTGAAACCCTTCAGCTGTACCCAGTGTCAGATGCGCTTCTCCCACTCGTACAGCCTGAAGAGGCACCAGAGGGTCCACACAGGGGAGAACTCTACAGCTGCCAGTAGAGTGAGAAGCGGTTCTCCCACCAGAACCCGCTGAAGATGCACCTTTGCCTCGCAAAGAAGGGCGCCTATTGGTAGATAGGTCAACAACAAAAAAACAGTGAATATTGCTTTGAGCATGGTGAAGTTATTAATTACAGTTTGGATGGTGTATCAATACACCCAGGTACTGCAAAGATACATGCGTCCTTCCTAACTCAGTTGCCGGAGAGGAAGGAAACCGCTCAAGGATTTCAACATGAGGCCAATGGTGACTTTAATACAGTTATAGTTTAATGGCTGTGATTGGAGAATTGAGGATGGATCAACAACATTGTAGTTACTCCACAAAACTAACCTAAATGACAGAGTAAAAAAGAAGAAATGTACAGAATACAACATATTCCAAAACATGCATCCTGTTTGCAATTAGGGACTAAATTAAAACAGCAAAAAAATGTGGCATTTCTAAAAACTTTGTCCTCAATACAAAGCGTTATGTTTGGGGCAAATCCAACAACACATCACTGAGTACCTACCACTCTTCATATTTTCAATGTTCTTATCCCTTGCTTGCTAGCTATCCAACTATGGCTAACTTAGTCACATCAAACAATGCAGGCCGAATAACAACAAAGTAGCTGCATTTACAGAAGCAGTCTTTTAGTGACATTTATTTGGATACATCCATAACAATGAGCTAAATGAGGCGCGATTTCACCTGGCATAGAAAATGTGCTCTCATGAGGACACTTGTTCAGAGGAGCTAGCTAACAACACAGCTAACACAATCACTTCAAACTGAAGCTGGAAAGACTGAAAACTAGCTGCACTTCGTTTTCGTTTTACCTGTTTTCTTTTGACATTTCTTTGTACAGTGGAGATCAAGTTTATAAATTGTCTGGCTGGGCTGTTGAGACAGTGGATTGCGCAGTGAGATGGAACAGAGTAGATAGGCATTTCAACGTCATAGTTTTAGCCGGTGGTAGCTAAAACCTGGAATGCAGATTTAAACAGCTTCCAGGATTAGTCCCACCCATTGTTTAATGATCAACAACTAACTTGACAGAGCTTGAAGACATTTTAAAAGAATAATATGGAAGTATTGTACAGTCCAGGTGTGTAAAGCTCTGAGAGACTTACTCAGAAAGACTCAGCTGTAATTGCTGCCAAAGGTTATTTTAACATGTATTGACTCAGGGATGTGAATACTTATGTAAATTACATATTTCTGTATTTAATTTTCAATAAATGTGCTAAAATTTCTAAAAACATGTTTTCAGTTTGTCATTATGTCATTCAGTGTTGTCACGATACCAGAATTTTGACTTCGATATCGATACCAGGTTTAGTATCACGATACTTGATACCAAAACGATACCACAAAAAAAAGGCGTATTTGCCAAAGTCACAGAATGGCACTTGATCCAGTCAGATCAACTCAGATACTGCTCTGTTCAATCGTTGGGCATCTTTTGAGTTCAATATCATTATATTTTAACAATTATATTCAAATGTACTTTTTTTTTTACCAATCTAACTAGAAAACAACATAATGGTAATCCTTTATTTGAATGGAAAATCTGTATTGATACACTGGGTAAATCAAGATGTAGCCTAGATCTATTCACTATACAGGTGAATGCATATTATTCAATAGGAGTGTGTGCATGCATTGAGTAATTGAGCTTGTTTTCCTTTCCATTTAGGACATACTTTATTGGCAAGTGCTAAGAGAATATTATTTTGTTGTACTGATTAACAACATTTGCATAGAAGAAACAATCTCTTCTTTTATAATAGCGTGCACTGTCTACGAAATTAATGTCATTCGTAGGCAGAATGTGGCTAGAATCTGAGTTTGTTGAAATAGAATCGAATGGAAACCAGATGGGAGGCAAAGGAAGGAAGACAAGTTCATTTTTTTTTTTTCTCGAAGGAGACGAAGTGAATTAATAACGTTTTTGGTGACAATCGTCTTTGAAATCAGCATATTTTGCATTATGGTTTGCATATTATCACAAACAAAGAACTAGGGTAGTAATTTCAGCTGTAAGCAAGGAGGAAAGTTAGCTAGCAAGGAAAGTTAGCTTAATTAAAGCTGGAAGCTACCTTGTCTTACCATGGTTACTGCATGGCTTTTTCGGTCTGACTGAAGTCACCCTACAAAAGATGCAGTAGTCTCTACAAGCCAGAATGTTGAGTAAAATGATATTTACTTACTTTAGCAGTTGTACATGTTGTTGGTCCTTTTGGTGGTTGGAGGTTGTTTACCTGACTTTTTGCTGTGCTGGTAGGTTCGGCCATCAGTATTTTCAATCTCTCCATTGCACCTGATGAACAATATGTCAACCTGATTCACCAACTACTTCTCAGATAGAGTTCAGTGTGTCAAATCAGAGGGCCTGTTGTCCGGACCTCTGGCAGTCTATGGGGATACCACAGGGTTCAATTCTCGGGCTGACTCTTTTCTCTGTATATATCAACAATGTCGCTCTTGCTGCGGGTGATTGCAGGAACGCACTATTTGCATTTGAGACTAACTGACCGAGTTCGCTATCCATCCCAGCTGGCAGCAGAGGAAGAATTCACTGCAGAAGAGCTCTCATAGACTTTAGTTTCCTGGACTGAGAACTGAAAGGGAGAAAGAGTCTTGGACAACACACCTTTTCCGTCTCTATCCCGGCTTCATCCTATCCTAACGGAATCCTACTGGGCAGGCAACATACAAGTAAATTACCCCATTGCATTATTAATTTCCTCTGAAAGTGGTGCTTTGTATGTTTAAAGTGGTGGAAGTCATTGGGTGTTGTAAGACTGCAGATCTAATTTACAAACCCATGGTCAATACTATCCCGGGACTGTCCACATCAGCTGCTAATCGGTAGCCTAGTTCATGTCTATTCCTGGTTGGGGAGCTCTAGAGTTTCACAGTTGCGAAAGCCTATGTCGACATTTTCTCCTTCAATGAGTAAGATCATGCCATTCTCAAAAGTCCTGTGAATGTCCTGTTGTATTTGTCTGAGTTGAGTACAGAAACCTATTTCATATTGACCTGTGGGGCTTCTCACCTCAATAACTGTTGTACCCCATTGTACCCTGTCTTACATTGTGTCTTTAACTACCTAATTTTCCAATTAATTTAGTCTAGCAAATAAAACCTTGACTTATTTGTAACATTGAGTTAATTTGTAAGCGATTTGGTTCTTGAGGTTTCAGAGCTCGACAACTGTTGAGAATGAGAATATAGTAAATTGACAAATGATTAGTAAATTAAACGGTGTCTCTATATCCAAAACTTAATGGTGTCCCTCTTAGATTATTTGGATAACCAAATTCATCAAATAAACCTGATCAATTAATTAAATCAGTAAATTATCTTGAATATTAATTAGCCAAAAGTCACAACACCACCTAAACTGGTAATTTCAGGTGTCCCCGACATGCCTTCAGGCACTGGCCCAGCGGAGGGATCCCCAGCTACTGTCGCAAGGAGTTCTCATGCGCCAGGTGTTGTCCCGCAAGGTGGTCACGGCATGAGTGGAGACTACAGGGCAGACGTAGATCTTTACACATCGTGAGAAAAAGCGCAGTGTCGACTATTTTTCGCAATGAGTGACCCGAGTGCCCCGTTGGGAACGGACCCTCTGGCACACCAGTGGCCTCGGACCCTCCTTTAAATGTTTCCGCCAGTGGTTCTGATTCAGCCCACATTGGAGAAGGTGTGCCGGGAGGGACCTGTTGTACCAGGCACGCATGGCTGGAGATTTGGTTCCTATGGGCCTTGCCCCTGAGAGGGCCAATCTGATGGCTAGAGGTTTACCGCTGAATGTTATTAATCCATTCAGTCTGCTACCTTCCACAAGAGGTCTATATGGTATAAGTGGCAAGTGTTTGATCTCTGGTACCAAGATAAAGGACTTGTTCCTTTTCAGTGCTCTGTGAGGGACATCCTTATGTTCCTACTGGAGATTTTTGAGCAGAAGCAGGCATTCTCCACAATAAATATGTACATGGCTGCTATCTCAGTGTGTCGTGGGAATTGTTGTTGGGGACTTCCACGTGTTATCTGTACACCCTCCCTGTACTCAGTTCGCCTTGGGGAACTCTAAGGTGATATTGCGTCCAAATGTGACCTTTGCCCCAAAAGTCATGGCTATGTCCTACAGTTTTTTTTTAAAGCTATTTCCCTCTTCACATCCTCCTTTTGCTTCTGAATAGCAACAGCGGTTATGTGCCCTGTGTCCTCTGAGAGCTTTACGCACATACATTGAACGGTCCAGGGATATCCGGTTGTATAACCAGCTTTTTTCCCCCCCAGGGCATATAGCAGCAAGGGGCTAGGTTTACCTAGCGGTGTATGCGATCACTTGGGCATTGTTTAAAGGGTTGACTATAGGAGATATTTGTGCTGTGGCGAGTTGGGCATCTCCAAACACGTGATATTTTATTGCTTGGATGTCACAGCTCCCAGTGTAGCCCACAGTGTGCTTACGGCTGTGACAGGGGAAGTAACCAGGCAGGACACTGTGTGCTACATCTGGACTGCCCCATCTAGCGTGGTCAGGTCTGGGGGGTCTGTCTTGGGCCATTTAATTTAGTGTCCGTTGGGGTGGCTTGGGGCGTGATTATATTTCCCCACAGTATGTTGTACCAAAGTTGACTGACTGAAAGGAAACGTAGCGTTAAGACTATAACTATTGTTCCCTGAAGGAGCGAAACGAGGTAGAACACCTGTTTGGCCCCGTGCCGCCCGTTCCAGGGCTTGGTGAAAAGCATTATTCAATTGAAGTAATGAATCTGAGTCTCACGCTTATCATCTGTGGAAGGCAGGGCTTCCAGCTAGGCACGGATTTCATTGGCCTTCTCAGGCGTGATTGTAGATCCTTCAACCGACTCCCCGTAGTATGATGTACCTCATATCCCTCCTTCAGTGAACAGTAGTTAGTCATAACGTTAAGTTTTCTCTGCCATGTTTGTAAAGTCTATTTTGTAAACTCTTCCTGCAGGTGGTTGGCTGGAGGCCAACCAGAGGCGACATAGTGGAGGTCAGTGGATGGGACAGCGTCCACAACTCTGGGCTGGGGATCAACACTGTTAACCACAACCAGAAACAGACAGTCGAACACAAAACAACAACTGAATTTAGTCTCCATGACAACAGACTAGCTGAGATCAGGGCGATGCGTAGAGTTGGTCTGCGTGGACAGGGAGGTGTCCTTATGCGGCTAGAGAGAACAGACACTGACTCGGCTAGCAATGTGCCATCCTGCTCCTATAGTTGTAATTCAGACAGACAGATGGTATAGAATAACTACCTTCAAAGTAATGACTCGGGATGTCGGGTTTGAAATGAAAACTTATTTTAGTAGTATCACTTGTTCATGTCACATTTAACAACTTTAGATTCTACAAAACAATAAAAGAAAGTTGCTAGCGAAAGTCAGGATAATCACTTGTACTTAACTGGCGAGTTCTCTCTCTCTCTCTCTCTCTCTCTCTCTGGCCTGTTGCAAGGTATTCTGGAACATGCAGTCAATAGCATAATCCAATACTAACCAATACAACAGAAATTTGTATGTAGTTCTCTCAATCTCCAACACACGAATTCTAATACAATTACATATTACATATGTAAATAATATCTGTAGATACAGCTCAATTAATTAACCGTAAACAGTAACTCTGTAACCCATTAAAGTTACAACAGATGGTGACACAGGTTAATGAGTGGTATGTGGTTAATTACCCTCTTAATTAAACTCTTACTCAAAGACACTTCACATAACCATAATGTCAGCTAAAGAATGGTTCCCAGATATCCCGTGTACATCTCAAGCCACACTGCTAAGATTTCTCCCCATTGTGGACACTCGTATGTCTGATAAAGCTACTCAGGAAGGAGAAGCTCTTGTAACATAGTTTGCACTTGAAGGGCTTCTCCTTGGTGTGAACGGTCTGGTGCTTCTTCACATAGTTTGCTTCATTAAAGAGCTTTCTATATGTGGGGCAGGCGTACAGCTTGTTGGCGTCCGTCGTAATGCTCAGCCTCCCACGTTGTGCCCTAATGACACCAGAGGAGGTAGAAGCAGGGGCCACCGCCCTCAGGTGGTTAGTCTTTGAGCTCCATACTCTAACCATTGCTTGGGTGTTGTTGGGGTTGTCTGCTGTGTTATAGGCTAGGTACCTCTTGTTGTGAACGTCCATCCTGACCCTGTCTGTATTGGTGGGGTAACCCAGAGGCAGCTGAGGAAGGCTAGACCCAGGCTTTCCATGAACCCAGTCACCAGGCATTAGACCAGTGGTCACCAACCTTTTATTTTTTTTATATTTTTTTTATTTTATTTTAATTTTTACCCCTTTTTCTCCCCAATTTCGTAGTATCCAATTGTTGTAGTAGCTACTATCTTGTCTCATCGCTACAACTCCCGTACGGGCTCGGGAGAGACGAAGGTTGAAAGTCATGCATCCTCCGATACACAACCAACCAAGCCGCTGCTTCTTTAACACAGCGCACATCCAACTCGGAAGCCAGCCGCACCAATGCGCCGGAGGAAACACCGTGCACCTGGCCACCTTGTCTAGCGTACACTGCGCCCAGCCCGCCACAGGAGTCGCTGGTGCGCGATGAGACAAGGACACCCCTACCGACCAAGCCCTCTTTTGTTTGAATTTTTGGTCTTCATTTAAGGTTAGGCGTAGGGTTATCAATGTGGTTAATGTTAGATTTTAAGAAGATACATTGTAGAAGTGTGCAACTGCAGCCCGCAATTCGGGTCATTTCTACATGTGCCATTTTTGATTGGCATGGACCTGAAAAGACAGTGAATAATTCTAATCAAATTTTTATAAAACGAAACAGGAACTTGTTTTAAATAGGCTGTCTAAATAGTTACAGGCACCATAATTGCTCCCCTTGGGCATATATTATTAAGATAACAAAGACTATGGAGGATTTTACGCACATGCAAACTTTTCACAGGAGCTGGAAAAAGATCCCGTATAAAGAGAATACACACACACATATATATATATATATATATATATATATATATATCCAGCTCCTGTGAAAAGTTTGCATGTGATATATATATATATATATATCCTACCATTGCCGTTGATATGGCCAGTAGTGACTTGCCACATTAAAGGTAAATAAATAAACATTCTAATATAGCCTTCAAGCGGATTCAGAACCCCGGACAGCGATCAAAATTCCTATGATTTGACAGTTTGGTCCAACAGGGGAAAGTGGAGGATGTTTTTTTTTTTACAAAATGATAAACAAAAAACAAGCAGTCATTTTAAATAACTTGATGTTCCTGAACAGGCCACTGACACCTTTCATGCAATGGGCATCGCACGTGTCCAAACTTTTCACAGAAGCAGGACAAAAATAATGTCCAAAATATTTAAAAGCCTTAGACTAGATGTAACATAGTAAACATAAATCCGGGACACTCAAATTATACTGAACAAAAATGTAAACGCAACAATCAACAATTTCAATGAGTTACAGTTCATATCAAGAAATCAGTCAATTTAAATAAATTCATTAGGACCTAATCCATGGATTTACATGACTGGGCAGGGGCGCAGCCATGGGTGGGCCTAGGACAGCATAGGCCCACCCACTTGGGAGACTGGCCCACCCACTGTGGCGCAAGGCCAAGCCAATCAGAAGTTTGCAAGAGCGTAAAATCCTCCATAGTCTATGTTATCTTAATAATATAGGTTAAAAAAAAAGTGTTATCCCCGCAAAAGGGCTTTATTAAAGACAGAAATACTCCTCAGTTTCATCAGGTGTCTTATCTCAAACGACACACAGGTGAATATGCCGGATGTGGAGGTCCTGGGCTGGCGTGGTTGCATGTGGTCTGCGGTTGTTTGGCCAGTTGGACGTACTGCCAAATGCGCTAAAACGACATTGGAGGATTATCGTACAGAAATTAACATTAAATTCTATGGCAACAGCTCCGGTGGACATTTCTGCAGTCAGCATGCCAATTACACATTCCCTCAAAACTTGAGACATCTGTGGCATAGTGTTTTGTGTCAAAACTGTACATTTTAGAGTAGCCTTTTATTGTCCCCAGAACAAGGTGCACCTGTGAAATGGTCATGCTGTTTAATCAGCTTCTTGATATGCCACACCTGTTAGGTGGATGGATTGTCTTGGCAAAGGAGAAATGCTCATTAACAGGGATGTAATCAAATTTGTACACAACATTTTAGAGAAAAAAGCTTTTTGTGCATATAGAACATTTCAGGGATCTTTTCTTTTATCTCATGAAACCAACACTTTACATGTTGCGTTCTTATTTTTTGTTCAATGTAGTATGTTAATTTGGTATGTTACATAAGACAGAAGGTTACTTATGGCTAAAAACTAAAGATGGGTTGGAGTATAAAACAAACATTAGCAACCCAAAGGTTGGGTGTTCGAATCTCATCACGGACAACGACATACTACTTTTGAGCTACTTTGCAACTACTTAGCTAACCCTTCACCCTTTAACAAAACTCCTGACCCCTAGCCTAGCTAACATTAGCGACAACAAATTGGAATTTGTAACATATCATACGTTTTGCAAATTCATTACATGTACAAATAGCAATACGTGCCGAGTTTGGGAAACCCTACGTTAGCCCATACCCAAGTAATGTTGTTGACTCATCCTATAGTCGTTAGAGATGGGGGTTTGAAATAATTTCACTATTCGAATAGTATGAATTTTGGACGGATATCCAGACATTTTTTAACTTGTCGTTAACCAGAGTACTGCTGAATGAGGAAGAGACGCTGGCTCTCCATTGCAGCTGCGGAGGGGCCGGTGAGATGGTAGTGAGCAGAGGGAGAGAGAGATGATCAAAATCCAGAAAAGACCGTTAAATTCTACAACCACCTAAAAGGAAGCGATTCCCAAACCTTGCATAACAAAGCCATCACCAACAGAGAGATGAACCTGGAGAAGAGTCCCCTAAGTAAGCTGATCCTGGGGCTCTGTTCAAACAGACCCCCAGGACAGGAACACAATTAAACCCAACCAAATCATGAGAAAACTAAAATATATTTACTTGACACAGGATTTTTATTTTTTAAACAGAGCAAACTAGAATGCTATTTGGCCCTAAACAGAGAGTACACAGTGCCAGAATACATAACCACTGTGACTGACCCAAACGTAAGGAAAGCTTTGACTATGTACAGACTCAGTGAGCATAGCCTTGCTATTGAGAAGGGTCGCTGTAGGCAGGCCTGGCTCTCAAGAGGACACAGACTATGTGCACACTGCTCACAAAATGAGGTGGAAACTGAGCAGCACTTCCTAACCTACCAAATGTATGACCATATTAGAGACACATATTTCCCTCAGAATACACAGATCCACAAAGTATTCAAAAACAAACCCAATTTTGATAAACTCCCATATCTACTGGGTGAAATACCACAGTGTGCCATCACAGGAGCAAGATTTGTGACCTGTTGCCACAAGAAAAGGGCAACCAGTGAAGAACAAACACCACCCATATTTGCCTGTCTTCACTGGAGTATCCTAGACAGCTTGGCAAGGTAGGTTAATTGAGGCGCTATCTTCAACCCCATTCTGTAAGCAACAGCTGGTTGTAGCCAACTCCTAATCGTTTCAAAAACGTTTAATTACGTAATTGTATTCCATTGAACATTGCAGTAGTGAATGAACTGTCACGTACTTGAGACACATTGAGCCTATTTGCCAGTTTGATTGGCCAACATAAACAAGCTACACGTGAAGTCTACCGGTTGGCTACTAGTCTTTACGGGGCGCACGTCATAACTACATTGAAAAGTTTGTTTTATTAAATGAATAATTTAAAATGATTGTCAGAGGGTGGGTATAATTTTGGCAACGTTACAACAGAAACATCGTAAACAAGGTTGCCAACAAACAACGCATACAAAGTTGCTATTTAATTTTTCACTCACCATGTTTATTACGAAAAATGTCTGTCCTCACTCTGGTAGCCTATGGACAAACATTAAGAATAAGCTACGTAGTGATTTGATGCCTATTCGGCAGCTAGTTGCGACGTGAATTGGCAAATCTACTCTGTGTTTGTTGGCAACCTTGTACATTACGAAGTTTTTGGAACACATTCCCGTTGAACGTTCAACAAATTATACCCACCCATTGTCAGACGGATGTTTTAATTAATGTATTTATACTCACAACTATTCGCATACTGTGGATATTCGAATAACCGTGCACATCCCTAATAATCGTATTTGTGGCCAAAACATACATTTGAGAAAACACTTAAAACCCCACCTTAAACTTTTCTCAATCAAAGGTTTAAAAAAGCTTGCTATTTCCTTATAGAGGATGAACTACTCGCGTAAATGTTTACGACCGGTATATGTTCACACCATTCCAACACAAAAAAAAATGATTTTTAACATAATAATTACAATTTTAAGCAGTACCGTATTTCAAAGCAGGGTACGCATATTTTTTATTTATTTAACCACACCCTTTGAGCTATGACGCCACCCAATAAGATCCTTTCTCTTCAGTGTAAACGGAAGCGACCTGTAACCAAGAACCATTTCTACGTTAGCGGTTTTATTTAGACGTTTATTAACACCCTGGAACTCAGAATATGACTAATGTAACTGCACAGCATCACATACGTACCCCATGTACTGTTTAATTCGCGTTCGACTTGGTTGATATATGTTATCTCGATAACGCTAGCTAGTAGCTGCTAACAATGGCTAACTGTATGGTTTTTCACACTCAAATAGCCTCCATCATGGAGATTCTAGCGAATTCAGCTGTGGCAGAGATTTGTAAACTCGTAGACGACGACTATGCAGTGTTTCGTTTGGAAATAACTCAAAGCCAGAAAGAAAACAGGGCATTGCGGAGGAAATTACAGCTACAAGAACTGAAGGTGGCACGGGAGCGCGTCCTCGCAAGTCGTCCCAATAGTGTCAAGATCCTCGAACGATACAAAGGAATGACAAGAGGTACATTTTGATTTTGCAGAAGTCGGGGGCTGTTGCCATGTTACCCTCACCACGTGTTCAGATGCGTTACCCAGAATTGGGTCTTGGTCAGTTTCTGGTCACTTCCCCTGATTACTTGGCCATCTTGCACATTTTATTTTATTTGATCAGGCAGAGGTCAATTAAGAACACTTTTATTATTGCACAAAGACACAATATAATATTCTAACAAGATTATTGATTTACTGAATTGCCTATTGTCATACTCAAAAGAATGTGAGCATGGAACATAGTAAGTCAATCAATAAATAGTGTATCAAGAAGTTATGAGGTGTTTCCTTACATCTTTGCCAATTGTAGACTGTACAATATAGCTTTGAGCATTGACCGTACCTAACTTAACCACTCCTTTTTCCTCAATCACTCTCTCAGGTGAAGGACATCTCACTGGAAGCCACAGGAGCTTTGTGAAACCAGCGTGGAGAGATGACCAACCCGTAGCTCCACATGAGAGGAGTGGAACCTCAACTCAGCAGGTTATCGTGATAGAGGTTAGTGTCATAGTGTGACATAAAAAATTACAGATAATCAAACATGGCCCGTTTATTTCAGAAATGCTCCCCTCAGCCATGGGCGCCTGACTTTTTCTGAAAGTGACAGTGCAAAAGCTTTGGCGTCTGGGGGATCTCTCCAAGAAATTCTTGCCATTTAAAAAAAAAAAAAATCCTGCCATTCTACTTTTTTTCTTAACAGGGGGAATACATATGAACAGAACATAACTATTTTTTTTAGGTTTTATATTGAAAATGTGTTTTAATTACTAGAGTACTCATCTTCTCCCTTCCCTGAAAATCCCACCCCTAATAATGAATTGACAGATCTGAAACCTAAACATGCCTGTGACTTTCAAATATTCTGCTCCTCCACTGACAATCCCACCCACCGTGATTGATTGACAGGCCAAACTGTCAAGGATAAAGCATAATAATGAAATCAAAAATGGGAGGAATGATATTGTTTTATTCAATAAGGATTTAAATGTTGTACTTGGCAGGTTAAAAAAAAAACATTGTCAAATTGCACATTAAATTTGCATTATTTGTGACAAAAAAAGATGACATCACCTTTTCATTCATAAATGCTACTTCATACGAAAAGAAATGTACTCGTATACAGACTGCATACTAGTAGCCTCCTACTCTAACAACGATACAACAGCACAACAAAATAGATAAACAATTTTATTTTGCAGATTCCTTTTCATGTTAAACACCAGTGGTGCAACTAGTGCTTTCTAACTGCACTGAACCAAAACAGTGGCACGTGGAAACGAAGCAAAAACTTTAGTGGTCAAAACCATTCATCTTGAAGAGACGGGAGGAGGGGGTGCAAAATGCCATCTGTGAGCTATCATATCCTATATATAACATGGACATGAACTACATAGCCTAAGGTATGTGGACACCTGCTTGTCGAACATCTCATTCCAAAATCATGGACATTAATATGGAGTTGGTCCCCCCCCGTTGCTGCTTTAACAGCCTCCACTCTTCTGGGGAGGCTTTCCACTTGATGTTGGAACATTGCTACAGGGACTTTCTTCCATTCAGCCATGAGCATTAGTGAGGTTGGACACTGATGTTGGGCGATTAGGCCTTGCTTGCAGTCGGCGTTGTAATTCATCCTAAATGTGTTAGATGGGGTTGAGGTCAGGGCTCTCTGCAGGCCAGTCCTACAAACCATTTCTGTATGGACCTCGCTTTGTGCATGGGGACATTGTCATGCTGAAACAGGAAAGGGCCTTCCCCAAACTGTTGCCACAAAGCTGGAAGCACAGAATCATCTAGAATGTCATTGTATGCTGTAGCGTTAAGATTTCCCTTCACCGGAACTAAGGGGCCTAGCTTGAACCATGAAAAACAGCCCCACACTATTATTCCTCCTCCACCAAACTTTACTGTTGGCACTATGCATTGGGGCATGTAGTGTTCTCCTGGCATCCGCCAAACACAGATATATCCATCAGACTGCCAGATGGTGAAGCATGATTCATCACTCCAGAGAACGAGTTTCCACTGCTCCAGAGTCCAATGGTGGCGAGCTTTACACCACTCCAGCCGACGCTTGGCATTGTGCATGGTGATCTTAGGCTGCTCGGCCATGGAAACCCATTTCATTAAGCTCCGACAAACAGTTCTTATGCTGACGTTGCTTCCAGAGGCAGTTTGGAACTCGGTAGTGAGTGTTGCAACCGAGGACAGACAATTTTTTTGCTCTTCAGCACTCGGGGGTCCCGTTCTGTAAGCTTGTGTGGCCTACCACTTTGCAGCTGAGCTGTTGTTGCTCCTAGACATTTCAATTTCACAATAACAGGACTTACAGTTGACTGGGGCAGCAGGGCAGACATTTGTCAAACTGACTTGTTGGAAAGGTGGCATCCTATGACGGTGCCACGTTGAAAGTCACTGAGCTCTTCAGTAGGGCCATTTTACTGCCAATGTTTGTCTATGGAGATTGCATGGCGATGTGCTCGATTTTAAACACCGGTAAGCTACGGGTGTGGCTGAATTGTCCGAATCCACTCATTTGAAGGGGTGTCCACATACTTTTGTATATTTAGTATATCTATTTTAATACAGACTAGCTCAAAACGTTACTAATCATTGAAAACAACATTCATTTTCTGGTATAAAAGTGGGTGCGCAACAACATCAGTTTGCACCCCTATTTTGAAAGTGGGGGTGCAGCTGCTCCATTGCTCAGGCACCTATACCTACAGCTATTAATTTGCTTACAAGTACACCGTTATTTATCTGCCATAGGGGAGCTTGTGAGTAGGGCTATGGCGGTCACAAAATTTCATCAGCCAGTGATTGTCAAGCAAACCTGGCTTCCACACAAAGCCTACAAAGCCACTGATGCAGACCTTTGGAACATCTACATTTAAAAAGTCTAATACATCCATGTAATATAGCCTACACCTTCACAATAAATCTTTATTTTAGACAGCCCTAAAGAAGCATGATATGATGAACATGTAGTCTATTTCACAAGAACAGAATAGCATACTCTGAGTTGTCCTGATGTTAGGCCCTGATCTGGCTATGCCAAATGGCTGTGGGCTACACTAGTTCATTTAGCAGACAAGATTTGCTTAGGATTCCGTGGCATCGTTTTATAGTATGAACAATACAATTGAACAAAGCTGAATAAAATCGAAAGGATATTTTCTCACCTATTTAATGGAGTGCGCACATGCGGCTATTCTGTGTTGAGCGGTTAACAAATAAGTAAGTAATCCTATATTCTTAATTTAGAGTTATTAATATAACTTTAGTTGTTCTACAAACGTTGGGCTATATGTTTTGGATTGTAATACATTGTAAGGCTAATGATTTTTTTTTTAAGTCGCTTGAAAGGCATGAGCTCTACTTAGTTTTTTTGCGCAGTACACACTTTATCAGTCTCATTTCACCGCGGCATCCCCTTTGTGTGGCCATAATACATCCTTGAAAAAAAGTCATACCTTTTGAGGCCAGTGGCGGTTGTGCCCTTGGCCTGGAGTGCTGCGTTGTGCCCTTCATATTGAGTGCTGCGCGATCCGAAGCACCTATCACTCGCATGGCTCTCTCCAACACGTGATTGGGTCTTTGTCATAGACTACAAATGAAGACGGACATCGTGAACGCAACTGCGTGCATTCTTATCCAATTCCAAGGTGCATATTAAAGATTTTGGAAGAACTGTCCACATTTACTTTGTCAGCCAACAAGATAAATAGGCCTAACGAACAGCAAAAGCACTAGCCTATGTCAATCTACTATCACCAATAGTGCAAAAGTTGACCTATTCTGTGCGAGAAATAAATATTCCAAACGTAGTCTGGGACAGTTGTGGGATGCGATAGATCCCAAATTAATACAACCACTAGCAATAAAATATATATTTTTTTACACAATGTGGCTGACGCAACAGCTTTAAATGTTGATAAACGATTAGGCTATTTCTTCACATAAGCGCAGCAATGCGCACACTGCAGCGGGCTATAAGCGCAAATGTTCCATTAGCGGGAAACACCATTATCAAAAGTGACCGCAAATGCGACAATGCTTTTATTATAAAGGTGCATTTTTATGGTGAAAAGGATCTTCCCCAAACTTGAAACTCACACGCGGCTTGTGTATGTCAGTTAGGCTCTACACCCCTTGTAAAGCAGATGAATGTGCTTCATTTTAAGACGTTATTTGGCACTCGTGATACGCTGACCAGGTCGCCAGGTGTTCGGTGTTTCCTCCGACACATTGGTGCGGCAGGCTTCCGGGTTGGATGTGCATTGTGTCAAGAAGCAGTGTGGCTTGGTTGGGTTGTGTTTCGGGGGACGAGTGGCTCTCGACCTTCGCCTCTCCTGAGTCCGTACGGGAGTTGCAGCGATGAGACAAGACTGTAACTACTACCACTTGGATACCACGAAATTGGGGTGAAAAATAAATAAATAAAACATGAGTTGTGCGACAATGATTAGAAAAAGTAGTTCAAGAAAAACATTGTTTCTTGCCTTATGCTGGGCATCATTCACAAGTGATAGGCTAATATTGTCACCCATCCCACTATTTTTGATTTTATCTTGTCTTTACATATACTAAATAATATACAGTGCATTTGGAAAGTATTCAGACCACTTGAATTTGTCAAAATGTTGTTACCTTAGCCTTATTCTAAACTGAATCCAATCAATACAAAATCATCAGCAATCTACACACATTACCCCATAGTGAAAACAGTTTTTTAGAATTTTTTGCAAATGTATTCAAAATAAAACACGGATACCTAATTTACATAAGTATTCAGATCCTTTGCTATGAGACTTGAAATTGAGCTCAGTTGCATTCTGTTTCCATTGATCATCCTTGAGTTGTTTCTTCAACTTGATTGGAGTCCACCTGTGGTAAATTCAATTGATTGGACATGATTTGGAAAAGCACACTGTTTATATAAGGTCCTCCACTTAACAGTGCATATCAGAGCAAAAACCAAGCAATGAGGTCGAAGGAATTGCCCGTAGAGCTCAGAGACAGGATTGTGTCAAGGCACAGATCTGGGGAAGGGTACCAAAACAATTCTGCAGCTGAAAAAATACATGTCATCTATGCACTTAAACAGCGAATGGAGGACGATTTTCCCGTGGTTCATTTTCATGCCAGCCAGGTAGATTATACTCCTGTTGTAAAGATAAACAATGTGCTTAATATTAGGAAACTTGAATTAAATATAGTAGGCCTAGCCAATCAAAAGCTGATGGGATCCTCTTTTTAATAGTGGCCATCGCTCTGTTTTTTCCCGCGCAGTTGCATAGCCTATAGAAATGTTGCGCAACATGAGCTCATGGGCTCTCATGACGTGTTTGATTTAGATTTCCAATTACATTTGCATTAATGTCAGAGTGATTAGAGGGACAATAGAGTGCTGAGCACCAGGCAGTTAGCAAGTTTGGTATTCTACTAATGACTATCAGCAGCATCGGAGCTTGGAGAAACGACCTGTGTGACTCGTAACCACCGGTGTGGCGGTAATACGCTCACCGCAACAGTCCTACTTGTGAGACTTACCTACTTCCCTGTTATCCAATTCAATAACCTCCTCTTTTTGTGTCAGTCTGCAGATGCAGAGGCTGCAGGTCTTGGGGTTAAGCAGGAGACGTTTGAAGGAGAGGAGGACCCACGGCACAGCAGAGACATCCAGACTGGATCGGCTGGAGCGCCCCCGATAGCCACAGAGGACACCGCAACTGCCACCGTGCCCCAGGCCAAGACTCAACGCAGCATCACGGAGGTCAGTGGAGCGCCGAACGCCGTCATCAAGTCAGAGACCGACACAGAGACTTTAACTGTAAAACACAGGCTCTTACATACAGGATCTGACCACAGATCAGACCCAGAGAGACTGGTGCTGGGAAGACTGGTCTGTCCTCCTGCTCCTGTCTCAGAATACTTACCAGTATTTCACCAGAGCCAGAGGACAGTTAATTCCCGTGGAGATGGTGACGCGTTAGACACTGGTGTTGATGATCTGTCTTGTTCTTACGCTACAGAGATGGACCCTGGCAACATGCCCTTTGGTTTAGAGACACAGACTGATCTGTCTAAAGGGGACTGGAACCAGTACAGTAGTAGTGTATACGCCAAAGCGTGTCTAGATAAGAAAGGGGAGGTTGTAGTGGTAGATGAGGTGAAAGTGGAGGGCGATGCTCCTCCCACATGGAATGCAGATTGTCACCAAGTAGAAGGACAATCACAGGGCAGAGGTTTATTAGATTACAGGGGAAGCTTAGAGACAAATACAAATGTTGTGACCCACTCCCCTGTACACATGTTCTGGGATCGCGACCCAGTGTCAACGTCGATGGCATCTTCTGATTCACATGGCCGTGTACTTTTTGATCAGGTATTGAATTCAAACGATGAGGCTCCGGGAGGAGGAGCCACATCAGGCAATAGTAAAGAGAAACGGTTCCTCTGCATGTTCTGTAACAAAGGCTTCAGCTGCCCCCAGAAGGTTGAGGTCCACCAGAGGGTCCACACAGGGGTGAAACCCTTCAGCTGTACCCAATGTGATATGCGCTTCGCCCAGGCTGGCAACCTGAAGAGGCACCAGAGGGTCCACACAGGGGAGAAACCCTACAGCTGCCCCCAGTGTGAGAAAAGGTTCTCCCGCCAGCACCAGCTGAAGATGCACCTGAAGGTCCACACAGGAGAGAGGCTGTTTCCCTGTACTCACTGCGGGAAGAGGTTCTCAGAGAGGAGCTACCTCAGGATACACCAGCAGAAAAACCATTCCACTCTGTAACATAGAAAGTAACCATTCCACTCAATAGCTTTTGACGTTTAGATCAAGCCCTGCAGTAAAGACAGATTAATTGTCATTGTTGTCAGCATAAAAGAGCCACAGATGCATTTGGAATAATGAGAGTAACATATTTGACTTTAGAATATTCCTGGGTAGAATATTGCATCCAGACATTGTGTGATATAAGGCATATATACTGAACAAAAATATAAACGCAACATATAAAGTGCTGGTCCCATGTTTCATGAGCTGAAATAAAAGATCCCAGAAAAGTTCCATACGCACAAAAATCTTATTTCTCTCAAATTTAGTTAGTGAACGTTCCTCCTTTGCCAAGATAATCCATCCACTTGGCAGGTATGGCTAATGGTTAGAGCGTTGGGCCAGTAACCGAAAGGTTGCTGAATCAAATCCCTGAGCTGACAAGGTAAAAAGTTGTCGTTCTGCTCCTGAACAAGGCAGTTAACCCACTGTTCCCCGGTAGGCCGTCACTACTGTAAATAAGTATTTTTTCTTAACTGACTTGCTTAATTAAATAAAGGTAAAATAAAATCAAGAAGCCGATTAAACGGCATGAACATTACAAATGTGCACCTTGTGCATTGGCATGCTGACTGCAGGAATGTCCACCAGAACTGTTGCTAGGGAATTAAATGTTCATTTCTCTACCATAAGCTGGCTCGAATGTCGTTTTAGAGAATTTGGCAGTACAACTGGCCTCACAACCACAGACGATGCGTAACCATGCCAGCCCAGGACCTCCACATCCGGCTAATTAATCTGCGAGATCGTCTGAGACCAGGCATCCGGAAAGCTGATGAAACTGAATATTTCTGTCTGTAATAAAGCCCTTTTGTTGGGTAAAAGTCAGTCTGATTGTCTGGGCCTGGCTCCCCTGGCACCCCATTCATTTGAAATCCATAGATTAGGGCATAATGCATTTATTTCAATAGGCTGATTTCCTTATGTTAACTGTAACTCAGTGAAATCGTTGAAATAGTTGCATGGTGCTTTTTTATTTTTTTGTTCAGTTTATAAGCATAAAATGTCTGTTCAACATTGTACTGTGTAGCCTATCAGATGTTCACAATGCCTGTTTCATTACTTCCATTCAACAACTTAATTTTTTTGCTTCATTTTTTCCCCCCAATACACTTTTTAATGAGAAAATGTATGTAGTTTATCAAGTTCATGCAGATTTTTTGTTGAGCTGTGTATGTGTGATTTTCATATGGATGGTTAATAAACACAAAATGGAACTTTTCATTCTAAGACTTTCATTGAGACTCTCTTCAGTATACGTCACATCTGATCTCACCCTATTTTGCATACACCAGACAGCTCAACGTCAACAGTGAAGAGGCAACTCCGGGATGCTGGCCTTCTAGGCAGAGTTGCAAAGAAAAAGCCATATCTCAGACTGGCCAATAAAAATAAAAGATTAAGATGGGCAAAAGAACACAGTCACTGGACAGAGGAACTCTGCCTAGAAGTACAGCATCCCGGAGTCGCCTCTTCACTGTTGACGTTGAGACTGGTGTTTTGCAGGTACTATTTAATGAAGCTGCCAGTTGAGGACTTGTGAGGCGTCTGTTTCTCAAACTATACACTCTAATGTACTTGTCCTCTTGCTCGGTTGTTTACCGGGCCCTCCCACTTCTCTTTCTATTCTGGTTAGAGCCAGTTTGCGATGTTCTGTGAAGGGAGTAGGACACAGCGCTTTATGAGATCTTTAGTTTCTTGGCAATTATTCGCATGGAATAGCCTTTATTTCTCAGAACAAGAATAGACTGACGCGTTTCAGAAGAAAGTACTTTGCTTCTGGCCATTTTGAGCCTGTAATCGAACCCACAAATGCTGATGCTCCAGATACTCAACTAGTCTGAAGAAGGCCAGTTTTATTGCTTCTTTAATCAGAACAACAGTTTTCAGCTGTGCTAACATACTTGCAAAGGGGTTTTTTAATGATCAATTAGCCTTTTAAAATGATACACTTGGATTAGCTGACACAACGTGCCATTGGAATACAGGAGTGATGGTTGCTGATATTGGGCCTCTGTACGCCTATGTTGAAAATCCATAAATCTTCCGTTTTCAGCTACAATAGTAATTTACTACATTAACAATGTCTACACTGTATTTCTGATAAATTTGATGTTATTTTAATGGACAAAAAAATGTGCTTTATTTTCTAAAACAAGGACATTTCTAAGTGACCCCAAACTTTTGAATGGTAGTGTGTTTATGTCCACCATGATGGATTTAACAACAATGAAGTCATTCTGTAACTACAGTATAGGACTCAAACGTAGTGGGGACGGGTAAACACTCCATGTTGAAAGTGTGTTTTATTATCTGTGTGTGTGTGTGTGTGTGTACGTACCCGAGGGAGTGTATGTCTGTGTAATCTGTATCACCTCTCTTCCAGGAGGAGGAGGGTCCAGAGGTGCTGCTGGTGAAGGAGGAGGGTCTGGGGAACACTGAGGGGATCATGGTCATGGAGGACAACCAGAATACACCTTCTCCTGAACCCACAGAGGAACCAGCTGAGCAGCACAGGACCACACACAGTCTCACTGAGGTGAGCCCACTGTAAACAACTGTCTGCATTGCATTAGGTCAGGGCCCGTATCCACAAAGGCTCTCAGAGTAGGAGTGCTGATCTAGGATCAGTTTTATCTTTTACATCATAATGAATAAGATTATATGGAAAGATATTCGATCGCCACGTTTGCATAGTATCAAATCAACTAACATGTTTGCATAGTACTCATCGCAATCCCTTATTGCCAAGTCAGCAGATGCTCCATAGCAGGGTGCTCATATCAGATTTCTTGATCCAACATCCTCTCACTCTGTATCTCTTACAGTCAGTAGACATGGAGGATGGAAAGCCTGATCTGCTACTAGTCAAAGAGGAGACGATTGAAGACGAACCAGAGAGCATTGATCTGCTGAGTGGAGTAAAGATGGGAGGGCAAGGTAAGGGAGAAATACATATAGCCTCCATACAGTAATACATCTTCAATGGGAATAGTAATACATATAGCCTCCATACAGTAATAGATCTTCAATGGGAATAGTAATACATATAGCCTCTATACAGTAATACATCTTCAATGGGAATAGTAATACATATAGCCTCCATACAGTAATATATCTTCAATGGGAATAGTAATACATATAGCCTCCATACAGTAATATATCTTCAATGGGAATAGTAATACATATAGCCTCCATACAGTAATATATCTTCAATGGGAATAGTAATACATATAGCCTCCATACAGTAATACATCTTCAATGGGAATAGTAATACATATAGCCTCCATACAGTAATACATCTTCAATGGGAATAGTAATACATATAGCCTCCATACAGTAATACATCTTCAATGGGAATAGTAATACATATAGCCTCCATACAGTAATACATCTTCAATGGGAATAGTAATACATATAGCCTCCATACAGTAATACATCTTCAATGGAAAAAGTAATACATATAGCCTCCATACAGTAATACATCTTCAATGGGAATAGTAATACATATAGCCTCCATACAGTAATACATCTTCAGTGGTAATAGTAATACATATAGCCTCCATACAGTAATACATCTTCAATGGGAATAGTAATACATATAGCCTCCATACAGTAATACATCTTCAATGGGAATAGTAATACATATAGCCTCCATACAGTAATACATCGTCAATGGGAATAGTAATACATATAGCCTCCATACAGTAATACATCTTCAATGGGAATAGTGATGCGCCTGGCTATTATAATTTCTTCGTTATCTCCCTCACCAACTTCAAACATCTGCTATCTGAGCAGCTAACCGATCGCTGCAGCTGTACATAGTCTATCGGTAAATAGCCCACCCAATTTTACCTACCTCATCCCCATACTGTTTATATTTATTTACTTTTCTGCTCTTTTGCACACCAATATCTCTACCTGTACATGACCATCTGATCATTTATCACTCCAGTGTTAATCTGCAAAATTGTAATTATTCGCCTACCTCCTCATGCCTTTTGCACACAATGTATATAGACTCTCTTTTTTTTCCTTCTGTGTTATTGACTTGTTAATTGTTTACTCCATGTGTAACTCTGTGTTGTCTGTTCACACTGCTATGCTTTATCTTGGCCAGGTCGCAGTTGCAAATGAGAACTTGTTCTCAACTAGCCTACCTGGTTAAATAAAGGTGAAATAAAAAAATTTAAATAAAATGAGATCAGAACAGTTTATGTTTACATACAAAAACACATATTATGATGTATGATCTTGACCAGGTAATTGACCCCCCAAAAATAGTTTTCTCTGCCATGTTTGTAAAGTCTATTTTGTAACCTCTTACTGCAGGGGGTTGGCTGGAGGCTAACAGAGGAGACTGGGCAGCCATCTTGCATTCCCAGACCCAGACGGGTGCAGCCAAGGGCCCGGGGAACAACATTACTGAGCAAGACAGGACCAGCGGCGATATAGTGGAGGTCAGTGGATGGGACAGCGTCCTCAACTCTGGGCTGGGGAACAACACTGTTAACCACAACCAGAAACAGACAGTGGAACACAAAACTACAACTGAACTTAGTCTCCACGACAACAGACTGGCCGAGACCAGGGCGAGGCGTAGATTTGATCTGCATGGACGGGGTGGTGTTGGTATGAGGCTGGAGAGAACAGACACTGACTCGGCTAGCAATGCTCCGTCCTGCTCCTATAGTTGTGATTCAGAGAGACTGATGGCGCCTCAGATTAACCCCCTAACAGATGCTGCCTTCAGCCTGCCTTCTATAGGATCTATCAACTGGAACATGGACCCTGCGACGACACAGACACTCCCTGGCCTTCGTCCTCCTCACACTCTTCTAATGTTAAACCAGACCTCAGACAATGCCTGTGTCTCAACACTAAATGGCTACACAAACCCATTGACACATGACAGTAGTAGTAACGCTATCAGTAGATCCGGTGGCAAAGAGAAGCGCTTCCCGTGTTCATTCTGTGGGAAATCTTTCAATTTCCCCAAACAGATGGAGATCCACCAGAGGATGCACACAGGGGAGAAACCTTTTGGCTGCCACCTGTGTGAGAAGAGATTCTCCCACCAGCACCACCTGAAGAGGCACAAGAGGGTCCACACAGGGGAGAAACCCTATAGCTGCCCCCAGTGTGAGAAGAGGTTCTCACGCCAGGACCAGCTGAAGATGCACCTGAAGGTCCACATGGGAGAGCACCTGTAACCACTGAGGGAAGAGATTCTCAGAGAGGAGCTACCTCAGGATGCACCAGCAGAAAATGCACATGTAGTACTAGTTAGTTTGTAATTCATTCTGCTGGTTTTGGATGTAGTAGGGAAGTGGATGAGGTGAACTGAGGAAAGAATGAGTATGATAAGGCAGAGTAGATAATATGCTGATGGTGTCTGTAAAAATGCTTAACTGATGAAAAGTGACAACTATGTCTTGTAGTTTGATGCTGGTGTTTTATAATGAGGAAATGATAGTGCCTTAATTCATGTTTACTTTACATGAAGTAGTGAAGATGTGTGTAATGTTGAACCTTTTCCAAAGTATTCTAAAATACATTTTATCAAAGCAAGGGTACCAGATTTACAGAAAGGGTGTTACCATAGTGAGAAGTGAAGTTTTTGTACTCGTCACGTATCATTTTGTGCAATAAACGTACTGTACTTCACGTTATGTGAGTGTTTGACCATTTTATTGAAATTAAATACAAAATTGACTGTGCTGACCCCCTTGTTATTTTTGTGTCATTGCGTGGACTTCCCTTATCTCAGTCGAACCAAAATGTATTTAATTCTGGAATCAACACGTGGGAATGTTTTTATAATATTCTCCAATCGCTCTATATTGTTGGGTACTTGAATCAGTGTTAGAGATGGGCTTGACTGTGGTTAAAACATTTTAATGTCATGTTTCTGTGTGTACAACAAAGGGTTTCTTATATAAACCTTTATACTTTCCTGTTCAATTTGTTATTACAGTGTGCAGTCCATGAGGACCTGCTGATATCCAGGGTTGCTGGAGGGAGAGACTGGACGTCTAAATCGTCTTGTCACAAACCCTGGTCACGGATCAGAACCCTGGATCAGGAGCCGTCGCACTTCCTTCCTGAGTCGGAACCAGGACCTAACCATGAGGGACAGAGACTCCACCACCACACAGAACACAACCAGTGGACAGGTGGACTGAACAACCTCAGTCCTGGTGGTCATCAGAGAGACAGAGGCTCCAGTCAGGGATCCAGTCTGCAGCCCAGACCCTTCTCTTCACAATCTCAGTGCAGGGATGATACAGGGCCTGGAGCTGATAGAGATGGACCCTCCTGTTCCTATGATTTAAACACCACAATATCAATGATGAACAGAGCAGGTCACCCTGGGCTTCAGCCTTCAGAGAGAGTGGTGGGAGACCCCCCTGGTGGGAGTCTAACAGGAAGTCTGTCTTCTCCCTCAGGGTCTCGTCTAATGCCTGGTGACTGGGTTCATAGAACGCCTGGTCCTGGGTCTAGCCTTCCTCAGTTACCTCATGGTTACCCCACCAATACAGACAGGGTCAGGATGGGCATTCACCACGAGAGGTACCTAGCCTATAACACAGCACACAATCCCAACAACACCCAAACAATGTTCAGAGGTCAAGGAGGGAGCTCAAAGACTAACCACCTGAGGGTGGTGGTTCCTGCTTCTACCTCCTCTGGTGTCATTGGGTCACAACGTGGGAGGCCGAGCTTAAGGTCGGACGCCGACAAGCCGTACGCCTGCCCAACCTGTGGAAAGCGCTTCGCTGAGGCAAACTATGTGAAGAGGCACCAGACCGTTCACACCAATGAGAAGCCCTTCAAGTGCAAACTATGTTACAAGAGCTTCTCCTTCCTGACTAACCTTATCAGACACAGGAGTGTCCACAACGGGAAGACATCGTAGCAGTGTGGCTTGAGATGTACACGGCATATCTGGGAACCATTTTTTAGCTGACATACTGAATTATAATTATCATGTGAAGTGTCTTGGAGTAAGAGGTTTTTGGTTTTATTACTAAGCCCCTCAGTTGAGCATCTGGGTTTGCTAACATTCTCAGATGATACAGACCTGTTGTTTGGTGTGCTGGCATAGCCAAAACACAGTCATTTTATTGAAATGTAACTATATCTCCCCTCTGAATTTGTTTTTTTCCTATGTCCTATACCCTCTTTTTTATAATATATTTATAACACCCCATAACATCATTGGGCATAATCAGGTTGTAGCTGTTCCTTTATGTACTAAAACAATGTGATCAAATCTGTTAATAAATTAGGAACCATTTTGTCCTTTTGATACACTACATGACCAAAAGTATGTGGATACCTGCTCGTCCAACATCTCATTCCAAAATCATGGGCATTAATATGGAGTTGGTCCTCCCTTTGCTGCTATAACGATTTACTCTTCTGGGAAGGCTTTTCCACTAGACGTTGGAACATTGCTGCAGGGACTTGCTTCAATTCAGACACGAGCATTCATGAGGTGAAGAGCACTGATGTTGGGTGATTAGGGCTGGCTCGCAGTCGGCATTCCAATTCATCCTAAAGGTGTTTGATGAGGTTGAAATCAGGGCTCTGTGCAGGCCAGTCAAGTTGTTCCACACCAATCTCAACAAATTGTGTTTGTACACAGGGGCATTGACATGCTGAAACAGGAAAGGGCCTTCCCCAAACTGTTGCCACAAAGTTGGAAGCACAAAATTGTCTAGAATGTCATTGTATGTTGTAGCGTTAAGATTTCCCTTTACTGGAACTAAGGGACCTAGCCCGAACCATGAAAAACAGCCCCAGACCATTATTCCTCCTCCACCAAACTTTACAGTTGGCACTGCATTCGGGCAGGTAGCGTTCTCCTGGCATCCGCCAAACCCAGATTTGTCCGTCGGACTGACAGATGTTGAAGCGCGATTCATCACTCCAAGGAACGAGTTTCCACTGCTCTAGAGTCCAATGCCGGCAAGCCTTATACAATTCCAGCTTGGCATTGTGCATGGGAATCTTAGGCTTCTGTGCGGCTGCTCGGTCATGGAAACGCATAGTAGCCTACTGGTAAAAAATGTAAATGGCAATATAGAAGAATAAATCATTACTTTGATGGTATGATTCTTGTTAATTTACTGGTGCGATTGTTCAAGGATGTAATTTTGAAATGTAATGTTTAAAAAAAGTCTTACAGTATTTTTGCACTGTACAAATTGCACTGTACAGGAAAAGCAAAGTCCATAAAACCAGGGTCCAGTCTATTCATTAGATCCTTTAACCATGTTGATAGGCTATAGGCATAATTGGGGTTATACTAACCTATAGCATCATCAGCTTACTAGGGTACTGCCTCAAAGAAATTTAAAATAAATGTGTTGTCTAGCCAAAACGCTTGACCTGATGCACGTTTTGACACATAAGGCTGGCCTTGGGCTGATTTAAATGTAAAGTCTGCAGCCTGCTCATCATCAAAAGGATAATGTAGGTAATTTACAGGTATGCCAGTCAGTTAACACCCCATCTACTGGTCACATTGTTTCCATTGGGTAAGAAGCTAACTGCTTCAAATAAACAATCACCTGCTCATACTAGTAGGAATTCTGTGCCTAAATTATAGTGCAAGTCTGGTATGGAATGGTGTTTTCTTTCACACTGGTATCAAACAAAGACTAAGCTAAATTAGTTCCTTTATTGTTTTGTTATTTGGAAATAGTCCTGAATTAGTCAGTCAGCAGAGTTAAAGTGCCAGTACAAAAATGCAGATCTATGATTTAGACTCAACCAACATGAGTTCACTGATCTCATAGCCTGTTTTGTATGTTATTTTGGCATTAATAATGGTCACATATCAGTTTGCAAACAATGCAAAACATATATATATATATATATACTTGAGTTAATAATCCCGCATACAAACAGGGACTCCCTTTTTTTGTTTTCTTGAGTAAGGGAACTCCAAAATGCAGGTGTTTCAATGGTTTCTGTGGTGGGGCAAACCAGCAAAAATACAGAGCGTTGTGCCGTGATTGGCTCAGTGTTCTGTCACTCATGGGGACACTACGTCACCGCCAAGTCTAAGGGTAGAGCTAAAAAATTCAAGCCTTTTGGGTGCTGCCATAGAGTTACATTAGAAGTACCCATCCAAGAAGGCTCGAGGTCATTAGGCACAGATAAAATGTCAAATCACATATCTACAGTAGCTTTGATTTGACTGATCATGTCAACATCATACTTTCAAACTCTTAGCTAGCAGTCATCATCATGAATAAAGTCAATAATCTACCGGCAAATCCTTTTTAATCCTTGTTATATGAAGAGAAATTATACATATAACATATCGGTGCTCATCGGCCATGGGACATTAACATTACACAACAAGTTGGAAATCGCAAATTCAACAATTAATTGTTTGGAAGGAATCAGTGGCAAACTGCAAGCATTGCGAAGCAATCATTAGCCTGCTATTCAGTGGAGTGTCTGTGTGGTCCCAAGTCTAATATTAAGGGTATTTTTTCCTAGTTTAAAATGATAGCATGACCAATGTTGAATGTTTGTCAATGAAACATGATTTGTGCCGCGCTCAAAACAACTTACCTCAGAACTGCAAAATCTGACTTTAGTGAAATCAAGACAACAGGGAACTCGGGGAAAAACAAGCTATGACTGGGAAAATACGTTTTGAACTTTCATCCAACTCAGAATTCTAAATCGGGAACTCTGGCCTCTTTCTAGAGCTACGACCTGAAGATCACTGACGTCATCATGATTCAACCTTTTTATCCCCCCAAGTTCCCAGTTGTCTTGAAAGCACCATACATTCTTAGAATGGCAGACTTTGATGACAAAGTTTGATGACAAAATTTGCCCACGAAGGACCACCACGCCACCTTCCTGTTCAAGTGAACACAGCACAACAAGGTGAGTCCAAAAATGTATTGTATGCTGCTGCATAAATGATCTAAGAAAGTAATAAGAAAGAAGAAAGTAATACTAAGTTTATGTTGTGCAGTAATTGGACCCCTCTGCTACTCGGAACCCTACTAATCCATCAAGACTGGTCTATTGACGTCACCGCACGAGGAGGCTAAAACAGACTTTCCTGCTAAAACAGACTTTCCTCCGTTGCGACGTCCCTCTAAGGCCCTTCTGCTAGCTTGCTAGCCCCGGCCTGCTAGCTGTCTGAATTGCCGTGTCTCCAGTCAGCCCAACCATTCACTGGACCCCTATGATCACTTGGCTACGCATGCCTCACCCTAATATCAATATGCCTTGTCCATTACTGTCCTGGTTAGTGATTATTGTCTTATTTCACTGTAGAGCCTCTAGCCCTGCTCAATATGCCTTAACCAACCATTTAGTTCCACCTCCCACATTTGCGGTAACACCACCTGGTTTAAACATCTCTAGAGACAATATCTCTCATCATTACTCAATGCCTAGGTTTACCTCCAATGTACTCACATCCTACCATACCTTTGACTGTACAGTATGCCTTGATTCTATTCTATTGCGCTCAGAAACCTGCTCCTTTTACTCTCTGTTCCAGACGTACTAGACGACCAGTTCTTATAGCTTTTAGCCGTACCCTTATCCTACTCCTCCTCTGTTCCTCTGGTAATGTAGAGGTTAATCCAGGCCCTGCAGTGCCTAGCTCCACTCCTATTCCCCAGGTTCTCTCATTTGTTGACTTCTGTAACCGTAAAAGCTTTGGTTTCATGCATGTTAACATTAGAAGCCTCCTCCCTAAGTTTGTTTAATTCACTGCTTTAGCACACTCTGCCAACCCGGATGTCGTAGCCGTGTCTGAATCCTGGCTTAGGAAGACCACCAAAAACCCAGACATTTCAATCTAAGCTTGATGCCCTCAATCTCACACAAATCATCAATGAACCCACCAGGTACAACCCCAAATCCATAAGCACGGGCACCCTCATAGGTATCACCCGAACCAACTTGCACTCCAAATACACCTTTGCTGTTTTCAACCAAGATCTCAGCGATCACTGCCTCATTGCCTGCATCTGTAATGGGTCTGCGGTCAAACGACCACCCCTCTTCACTGTCAAACGCTCCCTAAAACACTTCAGCGAGCAGGCCTTTCTAATCGACCTGGTCCGGGTATCCTGGAAGGATATTGACCTCATCCCGTCAATAGAGGATGACTGGTTATTCTTTAAAAGTGCCTTCCTCACCATCTTAAAAAATGTAGAACCACAAAAACATCCTGTGGTGTTCTGCATTAGCATCGAATAGCCCCCGTGATATGCAACCTTTCAGGGAAGTTAGGAACCAATATACACAGGCAGTCAGGAAAGTTAAGGCTAGCTTTTTCAAGCATTAATTTGCATCCTGTAGCACAACTCAAAAAGGTTCTGGTATACTGTAAAGTCCATGGAGAATAAGAGTACCTCCTCCCAACTGCCCACTGCACTGAGGCTAGGAAACCCTGTCACCACCGACAAATCCACAATAATTGAGAATTTCAATAAGCATTTTTCTACGGCTGGCCATGCTTTCCACCTGGCTACCCCTAACACGGTCAACAGCCTTGCACCCACCACAGCAACTCGCCCAAGCCTCCCCATTTCTCCTTCACCCAAATCCAGATAGCTGATGTTCTGAAAGAGCTGCAAAATCTGGGCCCCTACAAATCATCCAGGCTAGACAATCTGGACCTTTCTAAAATGATCTGCCGAAAATTGTTGTAACCCCTACTCCTAGCCTGTTCAACCTGTCTTTCGTATCGTCTTTCTAAGGTCTTCGAAGTTAACAAACAGATTACCAGCCATTTTGAATCCCACCGTACCTTCTCCCCTATGCAATCTGGTTTCTGAGCTGGTCATGGGTGCACCTCAGCCCCGCTCAAGGTCCTAAACGATATCATAACTGCCATCGATAAGAGACATTATTATGCAGCCGTATTCATCAACCTGGCCAAGGCTTTCGACTCTGTCAATCACCACATTCTTATCGGCAGACTCAACAGCCTTGGTTTTGCAAATGATTGCCATGCCTGGTTCACCAACTACTTCTCTGATAGAGTTTAGTGTGTCAAATTGGAGGGCCTGTTGTTCGGACCTCTGGCTGTCTCTATGGGGGTGCCACAGGGTGCAATTCTCGGGCCAACTCTCTTCTCTGTATACATCAATGATGTCGCTCTTGCTGCTGGTGATTCTCCGATCCATCTCTACGCAGATGACACCATTCTGTATACCTCTGGCCCTTCTTTGGACATTGTGTTAACTAACCTCCAGACGAGCTTCAATACCATACAACTCTCCTTCTGTGGCCGCCAATTGCTCTTAAATGCAAATAAAACTAAATGCATGCTCTTCAACGGATCGTTGACCACACCTGCCCGCCCGTCCAGTATCAATACTCTGGACGGTTCTGACTTAGAATATGTGGGCAACTACAAATACCTGGTTAGACTGTAAACTCATATTAAGCATCTCCAATCCAAAATTAAATCTAGAATCAGCTTCCTATTTCGCAACAATGCTGCCAAACATACCCTCGTGAGACTGACCATCCAACCTATCCTCGACTTTGTAAATGGCGATGTCATCTATAAAATAGCCTCCAACACTCTACTCAGCGAATTGGATGCAGTCTATCATAGTGCCATCCGTTTTGTCACCAAAGCCCCATATACTACCCACCACTGCGACCTGTATGCTCTCGTTGGCTGGTCCTCGTTTCATACTCATTGCCAAACCCACTGGCTCCAGGTCATCTACAAGTCTCTGCTAGGTAAAGCCCCGCCTTATCTCTGCTCACTGGTCACCATAGCAGCACCCATCCATAGCACGCGCTCCAGCAGGTATATTTCACTGGTCACCCCCAAAGCCAACTCTTCCTTTGGCCGCTTTTCCTTCCAGTTCTCTGATGCCAATGACTGGAACGAACTGCAAAAATCACTGAAGCTGGAGACTCATATCTCCCTCACTAGCTTTAAGCACCAGCTGTCAGAGCAGCTCACAGATCACTGCACCTGTACATAGCCCATCTGTAAATAGCCCATCCAACTACCTCATCCCCATACTGTATTTATTTATCTTGCTCCTTTGCACTCCAGTATCTCTACTTGCACATTCATCTTCTGCACATCTACCATTCCAGTGTTTAATTACTATATGGTAATTACTTCGCCACCATGTCCTATTTATTTCCTTACCTCCCTTATCCTACCTCATTTGCACTCACTGTACATAGACTTTTTCCACGGACTGTATGTGTAATGCTCCGGGTGTCGTGGGTGTGGAGTCAAATGCAGGAGACAGAGAGTTCAATGCTGCGCGTCTTTTAATCGCACCAACGCACCACAGGGTGCTCACAAAAAAGTTACGTGTCCCAAAACACAGGGAATCAAAATGTACAATGGGAAACAATCCCGACCGGACACTAACACGTGCCTATACCACAGAGCCGAAGGTTACATAGAAATAATCCCGCACAACAACCAGGCGGGCCGGCTGTCTAATGAAGACAAACTAATTAAACATCCACAGGTGCTACCACTCAACATACAAGGAGGGGAAGGAAAAACAATCAGTGGCAGCTAATAGGCCGGTGACGACGACCGCCGAGCGCCACCTGCCCGGGAAAGGGAAACACCCTCGGTCGGACTCGTGACAGTATGTTTGTTTATTCCATGTGTAACTCTGTTGTTGTATGTCAAATTTCAAATCAAATGTATTTATTAAGCCCTTCTTACATCAGCTGATATCTCAAAGTGCTGTACAGAAACTGTTAAGAGAATTATGTTCATAAACTGAACTTCAATTAACTACTCAGTCTGCAACCCAGAATTTGTAAGATACTGGTTGAAATGAAAACAGACAGGCCCGGCCCAGCCTACAATAGTCAAATGTAGGCAGCAAGCAATGCAGGTGTAGAAGCACGGTGGCTAGAAAAAACACCCTAGAAAGGCCAGAACCTAGGAAGAAACCTAGAGAGGAACCAGGCTATGAGGTGTGGCCAGTCCTCTTCTGGCTGTGCCAGGTGGAGATTATATCAGAACATGGCCAAGATGTTCAAATGTTCATAGATGACCAGCAGGGTCAAATAATAATAATAATCAGAGTGGATGTCGAGGGTGCAACAGGTCAGCACCTCAGGAGTAAATGTCAGTTGGCTTTTCATAGCCGATCATTCAGAGTATCTCTACCGCTCCTGCTGTCTCTAGAGAGTTGAAAACAGCAGGTCTGGGACAGGTAGCACGTCCGATGAACAGGTCAGGGTTCCATAGCCTCAGGCAGAACAGTTGAAACTGGAGCAGCAGCACGGCCAGGTGGACTGGGGACAGCAATGAGTCATCAGGCCAGGTAGTCCTGAGGCATGGGCCTAGTGCTCAGGTCCTGAGAGAGAGAGAGAGAGAGACAGAGAGACAGAGAGAGACAGAGAGAGTCAGAGAGAGATGTTAGTAACCCATGTGCCTCACCATAATAATTTGGTCTATTTTCACCTCTTAATTTTGCCTGCTGTTCTGACTGGGTGGTGCATATGTAGCCTATAACCTGTTTTTGAGAATTGTAATCATTGAATATTGTAAGAGCTTTCACTGTCTGCTTATATGCCCCCTTTCATTTATCCTACGGTTCAGACTTGGTGTACAGAGCGAACACTGTAAGAACGGCCCATGTTCTGAATTCTGTCACTGTACATTTCAAAAGTGCTGAACAAATAGTTATATTGACTACATCCGTCCTAGCTCGCTCATTAATGTCTTAATTGATATTACGGATTAGCCTCATATCCGCTTGTCGTCCCCTTATGCCATAGTTTGTACATCTCAATTGTCATTAGAAATCTCATTTGTTTACGCAAGTCAGCAATTTCAGCGTTGTTTTTTTTAAAGGCAGTAAATGAGGCTGAATGAACTGTTTCGCTGCCAGACAAGGCTCAGCTGATAGCCAGGTGTAGCAGTGGTACAAATATTAGATTTTATATTTGTATCTTATAGTGTCGAATGGCTCCATTTAAAGTACATTGAAGTTATTTGTCAGGCAGGCCATATGCATTTTTTTTTTGGCACAGGTCAAAGCTGTCCTTGGGCTGATTTACATGTGTAAAAGGCGCAAATGGCTCATCATCATTAGGTTAAACTATATAGGTTGTTTACAGCAGGATTTCCCAAACTTGGTCCGATTCTCCGGTTGGAACATTATTGAAGTTTTATTTTAAAAACATCCTAAAGATTGATTCTATACATCGTTTGACATGTTTCTGCGGACTGTAACGGAACTTTTGGACATTTCGTCTTCTCCTAGTGAGCACAATTCGTGACTTTGGATTTGTTTACAAAACGTGCTAACAAAAGTAGCTATTTGGACATAAATTATGGACATTATCGAACAAAACAAACATTTATTGTGGAACTGGGATTCCTGGGAGAGCATTTTGATGAAGATCATTAAAGGTTTGTGAATATTTATAATGTTATTTCTGACTTCTGTTGACTGCACAATATGGCGGATATCTTTTTGGTTTGTTGGGTCTCTGAGCGCCGTACTCAGATTATTGCATGGTTAGCTTTTTCCGTAAAGCTTTTTTGAAATCTGACACAGCGGTTGCATTAAGGAGAAGTTTATCTAAAGTTTCATGTATAATACTTGTATCTTCATCAACATTTATTATGAGTATTTCTGTAAATTGATGTGGCTTTCTGCAAAATCACTGGATGTTTTTGGATCTACTGAACATAACGCGCCAATGTATACAGAGATTTTTTTATATAAATATGAACTTTATCGAACAAAACATACATGTATTGTGTAACATGAAGTCCCATGAGTGTCATCTGATGAAGATCATCAAAGGCTAGTGATTAATTCTATCTCTATTTCTGATTTTTGTGACTCCCCTCTTTGACTGGAAAAAATGGCTGTGTTTTTCTGTGACTTGGCTCTGACCTAACATAATTGTTTGTGGTGCTTTCGCTGTAAAGCCTATTTGAAATTGGACACTGTGGTGGGATTAACAACAAGATTACCTTTAAAGTGGTATAAGATACTTGTATGTTTGAGGAATTTGGCGCCCTGCACTTTCACTGGCTGTTGTCATATCGATCCCGTTAACGGGATCTCAGCCCTAAGAATCTCTAATCTCACCTATAGGCCTGCAGTGAAGGGAGTGGGTGGAGTAGAAAGTGTTGCTGGGTATTTACACCTCAGTCCCCATAAAATAACACTATATATAGATTCTGCAGACCATGGAGAGTTATCCCAACCCCATTTTTACTTTGGCACATAGAATAGTTCTCTCTATTAGCCAATATGTAATTTATGGGCCTATAGTGTATTGCATTGCGACCAATGGAGTGGGTGGAGTAGAAAGTGTTGTTGGGCATATATAAATTACATCATATTCTACAGACACTGGTGAGTAATCCCAACCCCACTTTTATGTCGGCACGTAGTTCTCTCTATAAACCAATATGTATTTCACATACAATGTATTGTATCGGGGGCATTTATTTGACCTTGGAACATTTTTTAAAACCCACATTTATGGCAAATGTCCATAAATAGGAAAAATATGAATCATTATTAATGTTTAGACAATTATGTTTCATATATTGTGAATAAAAACAGGATAATTACACTTTTCTACTATTACGTAGGGAACTTTTATTTTGAAAATTTCCGAATTTCCGTGACCCGGAAATATTTTTTATTGTTGCTGACGAAAGACTGGTAGCACATAAGAAGAAACTGGAGCTACAGAGCTATCAAACTACTGGTTTTAGTCCACTATTTACGTTTAAACACTTTGTCGTTGGCGATATTTGAAGTGAGCGTGATCCAATATACATCGCATGAGACTGTATTTATCGACTTTTAGTGCTCGCGAGTCAGTCGTCCGAAAATGTCGAGTCGCCTTGCGTTCCAGACACAGCTAGCTTCCATTATGGAGGTATTGGCCAATGCAGCCGTGGCAGAAATCTGCAAACTGGTAGACGACGACTATGCGGTTGTAAGTTTGCAAATGTCACAATGCCAAAGGGAGAACAAAGGTTTGAAGCGAAAGCTGAATCTTCTCGAGCTGAAGATGGCCCGTGGTTACGCCGAACGAAGGCTACGGGAAAGCGCAATGAACAGCCGTCCCAACAGCAGAGTTCATATCAACACCAATGAAAAATTCAGAGGGTCGTCTTCATCAACTGGTAAGAAGACTGTAATATCATACCATGTCTGATACTAGTTTATTTGATTACCCCTGCTGATAAAGTAAATAAAAAAACACCACTGGAAAATAGGTCTGGGTGACATGGCCAAAATATCATCAATATAGTATTTATTTTGTATTTTTAACGGTATGACGGTTCTGAATAATACAAGTTATAAATATGCTTTCTGGGTAGTGCATAAAAAAACAACTGTTTTTAATGGACTTTTTCCATTCTGATTGATTTATACTGTTCTATCAAACTAGATCCAAAAATAATAGGACGACTGACAGTAGTCATTTTTGTAGAACATGACATAGGAATCAAAATCCTATTTTGTAGCCTCACTCTGGTACTCGACCAATTGTTACCATTTGCATAGTTATTTGTTAATTTCCAGTATTAATTTCCAGGATTTTAATCAATTTCCTACACTAATTTATAATTGTATATTTTCCACTCTAACGTTGTCTTAGTATGCCTCTATTTCGTAAAATCGAGGCATTTTGTCGGACGATTTTCGTGGGTTTATTGAAGTCAAAAGTTGATTTTTGTTTTTAGCAATTTAGCTAACCCTAACCGAGGGATCTCCAACAGGTAGATGACAGATCGCAAGCTACCAGTAGTAGTTCTCATCCCACCTATAAGTAGCTCGCTAAGCAATTCTGAAAGTACATGCATTTTTTCCCCCATGTTCCATCGCAAACTGCCAAACATAAAGCTCCTCCCTACAACTATCAAAGCTACGTTGACATTCTCACCCGTTTAGCCACTATTGGCATACAAATTCAAACCTAACATTATCTACCAATTCATTTCCATAAATATTGCCCGTCTGTCTGTTTGGTGCACGCTTTTGTCTATCACTCTGTATGTAGCCAGTTAGTGATCCTAGTAATGATAACCATCTTGTGGGTAGGCAGACTTTCCCCAAAAAAACTTCGTTTAATGTTAAATGCAAATTAGCCTTACCTGACAGAAATATATTACGGTTATTTGTATCAATCGGATGGCCGTTTTTTGCAAATTCTGCCATGACGTGCTGCTGCAGTAGGCATCGCGAGACTCACACATTCCTCTTTGTCTAAATGTGCAATTAAAAGGGTATTGCACTCAAATCAAAACCTGTTCGGTTTTTTTCCAGACCTAAAAATTGGTCTTCTGATGGGATTTAAGCATTGACATGGACTCAGAACATACATTTTCGTTGTTTCTCTATGAATAATTGTAATATTGAGAGTATAAACAAAACAATAAAAAAATAACAGAATTCTCGGAAAATACAAAACATAATTTTATGGGGCTTCTTAGGCCTTATTGCTTAAATAAACAACTGACAGTCTGTGGAATATGGCCAATGTACCACAGATAAGGGCTGTGCTTAAGCACGACACAAAGCAGAGTGCCTGGATACAGCCCTTAGCCGTGGCATAGTGGTCAAATACCACAAACCCCAGAGGTGCCTTATTGGTATTATAAACTGGTTACCAATGTAATTAGAAAAGTAAAAGAGTAAAAATAAATATTTTGTCATACCCGTGGAATACGGTCTGATATACCGCAGCTTTCAGTCAATCAGCATTCAGGGCTCGAACCGCCCAGTTTATAATAACCATTATTTTACAAGGTATATTGACAGAACACATCTCTTGTACACCAAGGATCTGGGGTTGCAGGGTAAAGAAGTGAAGACTGTGCCAATAAGAAAGCTATCAACAAAAAAAAGTAGCTCATGTTAAAAAAAAGTTGGAGACCCCTGCCCTAACTGTTTTCTTAACCTTAACCTAATTCTCCTAACCTGCTATGTTAATTCTCCTAACCTGCTGTTGACAAGCTGTATCCTTTCTAAACAAAACCCTTGACCACCCGTAGTTGTTGACTTGTGCTAGAAAGTTAGTTAGCTAGCAGTTTTCAGCTGTTATGCATTTTTATCGGCAGTTAGGAAACTGATGATTGCCATAATTTTTTTGTCATTACGGAATAATTTAATGTAACAAATCAAACATTAAAATAGCGTTATAGAGGTTAGTCAACATTTTTACGTTTTACGCCCAGCCCTACTGGAAAACCATCAACTTGTGTAATATTGACTTTTTCCCCCCATTCGGGCCACATATACAGTCATTGGGGTCACCTTCACTGAGTGTACAAAACAGGAACACCTTCCTGCAGTAAGCTGAATTCGCTGTCATGTTCGTGGAACCATTCCTGGACAATCCTAGCCTTGTGGCATGGGGCATTATCCTGCTGGAAAAAAATCTATTCACAGATGGATACACTGCTGCCATGAAGGGATGCATCTGATTGGCGACGATGTTCAGATATTCTGTGGCATTCAAACGTTGCTCCACTTTTATCAAGGGGCCCAATGTGTGCCATGAAAACACACCCCACACCATCATATCACCTCCAGCCTGTATTGTTGACACTTGGCATGATGGATGCATGTACTCGTGGTTTTCTCCATACCGTAGGCCTCTCCTCAGTGTGAAACAGCAGGAACCATGATTCATCCAACCAGGCAATGTTTTTCCAATTCTCCAGTGTTTTCGTTCCTTAGCCCACTGCAACCACAGTTTCTTTTATTTTGCTGAGAGAAGTGGAACTCTGTAAGGTCGTCAGCTGCCATACCCCATTCGTGTCACGGACCAACGAGTTGTACATTCTCTTATGGGTCTTTGGGCACCAATGTTGTAGTGAACTGTCTGTTTCTCTGCACAATTCGTGTCAACCTCCTTTGTCCTCTTTCATCAATGACCCGTTTTTGACCACTGGCATGTCGTTGGCTGGATATCCTTTTGGTGGTGGACCATTCTTGATACACACAGGAAACTGTTGAGTGTGAAAAACCCAGCAGCGTTGCAGTTCTTGACACACTCAAACCGTTGCGCCTGGCACCTACTACCATACCCTGTTCAAAGGCACTTCAATATTTTGTCTTGCCCATTCATCCTCTAAATGGCAAAATCCATGTCTCAATTGTCTGAAGGCTTACAAAAAAATCCTCCCTTTAACCTGTCTCCTCACCTTCATCTACACAGATTGAAGTGGGTTTAACAGGTGACATCAATAAGGGATCATAGCTTTCACCTGGATTCACCTGGTCAGCCTCATGAAAAGAGCATGTTCCTAATGTTTTGCACACTCACTGTATACAGTCATTGGGACCCACCTTTGTTTTGGTCATTCAAATCTGACAAAGCTCATCTAGGCCAATGTGGGCTCGAGTCAACCGGCAATTTCTTTTACAAGTAAGTTGATTTATTTATTTTTTAATCGTAGGTGGTGTCTACGACATACAACTAGATCACATGGGGATGTGGTCAGGAGGCCCTGGAGCCAGTAATGATCACAACAGTCCTCAGATGCATCCCAACCCCATCCGAGACAAGGTAAGTTCAAGAAACCAAAACTGTAATACTGGTTGTCAAGGTCTTACACACTTCAAGAAAAAATATATACTTGGTTGCTCACCATTATATTCCATTATAGCATAGTCCTACAGTACACAATGGCCCATTTGAACCATTTTGAGCACTTGGCAGCATCAGTCACCAGAAGGTCATTATCAACCATGTTGTGGTGTATATTTATGCGGTTAATTCCCGACTTTTCGATCTTCCAGTCGCCAGATCTGCAGCTTGTGGAGCCTGAGTCTCTGCTGGTCAAAGAGGAGAGGATGGAGGATCCCCTTGGAGACGCGGAGGCAGACGACGTACCACTGATTGGAGAGGACGGTGAGTGTGTTAGTCCGTCTCAACTTTGGTTGCTGTGTTGCAGATATTGCAATTACTCACCCCATGCATTTGCTCAACATCAACACTCCATTCTCACACTACTCAACCTGGCCATACCTTTGACTTGAGTTAACCATTAACTTGCTCTCATCAACCTTCCTCTCTCCTCCAGGAGTGGTGGAGTGTGGACCTCGTGGAGGCAGCGATAGAACTGGCCCTGGGGACTCCACATCCCATCCACCCACTTCAGCCCATGGCCCAGAGCAGCTCAGCCAGCCTCAGCACCCCGAGCAGCAGCAGGGCCCCAGGAACAGGCACCGTGTGGAGGTCAGTGGCTCGGCACCTCTCCTTAAGTCTGACTGTGAACCCCAACACGCAGGACTGCTGCACCAACCCCACCCTGCTGCGTTTGATATGTACAGTGCTGATGACGACAGAGGGGACGGTCTGGGGCAGCTGGGCTCGTTCTTTAATGAGCGTAACCAGGCAGAGGCGGCTGGGGCTGGGCAGCCATCTTGTTCGTACAGCACAGTCGCCGAGGCTGCTGCGTCTTTTCAGTCCGGGCACCGCCGTGCACTTCCTGCTTCGGTCACCGTCCACCGCCATCTCCCGGGGAGCCGAGAGGAGGTTCTGAACGTCGACTCGGAGGAGGAGGATGGAAAGGCGCCTCTGGAGAAGTGGGGTCGCGACAGTGGAATGTCTGCAATGTTTGGGGGAGGAGGCAGGTTCCAGGGTAACCATGGCAACATGACCGCCCCATCACAATCTCACTCCAATGACATTGCGATGCCGTCGACTTCTGACGCGAACGGGTGGACACACGGTGGCGGGGGCAGAAACACTGGCGGCGGCAACACTGGTTTCCCCCTGACGAGGGACGGCAAGGTCCCCCACAGGACCAGTGCCCGGGAGAAACTGTTCATCTGCAACTTCTGCGGCAAGGCGTTCAACCGGCCCAAGAAAGTAGAGATCCACCTGAGGACCCACACAGGGGAGAGGCCGTTCAGATGCAACACCTGTGGGAAGATGTTCTCCGAGGCTGGCAACCTGAAGAAGCACCAGAGGGTCCATACAGGGGAGAAACCCTTCCACTGTGAGCTCTGTGGGAAAGGATTCGCCTGGATTCGGAACCTCAAGACCCACCACGAGAGGAACCATCCAGACGTATATCCCCCGGACACGAGTCCTAGTTTTATCCCACCTGCACTACTGCCCACTCATATGGTCAGGTGCCACAAAGAAGAACATAGGCAAATTACAGTTGACCTAGAACCGAGCAGTACGGCTGGCCCTTAAATGTACGCTGAGCGTTAATATCAACAACATGCATGTCAATCTGTCCTGACTCAATGCCGAGGAGAGATTGACTGCATCCCTACTTGTCTTTTATGAGCGGTATTGACATGTTGAAGGCACCAAACTGTCCGTTCAGACAGCTGACTACATGGAACTCTCTTCCACATCAAAGTAACTCAAGCGAGCAGTTAAATCTTTTATTTTTTCTGTATCAGATAAAACAACACCTTATGGCACAGTGTGGACTGTGAAGAGACAAGCACATATGCTAACACGTTAACACACTCTAATATGCTAACACACTCTACTCACGTATGCATTGTAATATTGTGGATGTGTAGTGGTGTAATAATGTGTTGTGTGATGTATTGTTTTTTTATATTATAGTTTGTGATGTTAATTGTTTTAATCCTGTTTTGCCCTCCCTGGGCAGCAGCTAGTGGAGATCCTAATGAATACAAATTAGCATCACCTAGAGCAGGGTCGGGACCCTAACTTACTTATTAAGCAGTAAACTCATCACATAGAGCAGGGGTGGCAGGGTAGCCTAGTGGTTAGAGCGTTGGACTAGTAACCGGAAGTTCAAACCCCCGAGCTGACAAGGTACAAATCTGTTGTTCTGCCCCTGAACAGGCAGTTAACCCACTGTTCCTAGGCCGTCATTGAAAATAAGAATTTGTTCTTAACTGACTTGCCTAGTTAAATAAAGGTCAAATAAAATATATATTTTTTAGTTTTCCTTACTCCATTAAGCTAATCAAGTTTCCACTGTGTTTTAGAAACCAGACTGTTTCTAGCCAGGAGGTCTCAACCTTATGCTTAAAAATGAATCAGGGGTGACCTACCATTTGGCAGACAAAATGAACAATGATCTAGTGTCAGTCATCATGAATCACAACTCACAGGTGCCCCTGTGATAGGTGGGCACGCGTGGAAATGTTTTTGGGTATGAGAGGTGGTTTTGATTATGTACATAAGACATTTCATATCAGTGGACTAAGGAAGGGTGAATTTGGTCCAAAAGAAGCTACCGATTTAAGGTATTCATGGTAAATGTCAACCATAAAATGTAAATCTGGAGAGGATGATGCTGGTTCTTTGTGTACATATTTAAAATGGTTCTGTATATCTAAGTGGACAGATTCACTTTTTAATAAGTTATTTAATGCCAGTTTATGAATGAGTGGCAGTTTATTTACTATAACAATCTTTCCCCTAAATAATAATCATGTATTACAATGCCTCTGTTTTTTTGTTTTTTTCTACATATGGAACTATTATGAATAAAATACATTCCTTACACTGAGGTTCCTGTCATTATTGAAATGAATAGGCAAGACAAAGGAAAGCTGAAGTGATTCAAACAATTATCCAATAAGAAAAGCTCTTCTGGGGCTGCTTTACAAGTCTGTCACACACACATATCTCCCACCACCTGCAAGAACACTCATAAATAGCTAATATTTGATTAATCATTATTGAGCGAGACACACGTTTTGTTAATCTTCCAGTAAATTCTAGGTCACTTAATCTTTGTTAAATAATGTTATCACTCAAACCATAAGGTCACTATAGCCACTATATTTCATTGGAGATGTCCTGTATTAAGAGGTTCTGAGTAACAGACATCCATTCACCAGTCAAATGATGCAACAAGATGCATATAAACCTCTGTAGCTACATAAGATACTTGTTGCATGCATGTAAGATGTACACAATTTGTAATCCGTTGGTCCATAGATTTATTCAAGTCACACAGTTACGATTCTTTGCATAATAGTAATTGTGATGCCTAATTCCTGGTCCGTCCCTGTGTTTCCAGTCTGCAGCGGTGGAGGACAGAGACCCTGACATCCTGCTGATCAAGGTGGAGGATCTGGACCCACGGGGTGGAGGACTCAGCATCCAGGAGGGTGAGTGGAGACTACAGGGGTGGAGGGCTGTGTGTGTGGTTAAAGTGGGTAGTGGCGCTAACAGCAGGGCTTGATAATCAAGGGTTTAGACCTATGACACAAGGCTAGTTAGATCCCATGTGAAGACTACACTGTTGCATCCATCCCTGCCTGTTCCAGAGCATAAAGCTTTGAAAACATGTTCTAATGGCATTGACATTCCACAAGTTTAGTTCTCCCATTGATTTCAACAACAGCCAGTGGTGTGATTGTGACGCTGTGTTCTCTTCTCAAGGGCCGGAGGAGTCCAGTAGAGACGACTACAGAGGAGGAGCATTACCCCTGGAAGCCACCCACCACACCTCACCCCCAGACCACACCCACCACCACCCCGGGCCGACCAGGCACCACACCACGGAGGTCAGCTATGGCCGTGTGTCGTACGAGAGCCACCCCCTTCCGCTGTGGACCAATGGGGGCAGTGGTGGTAGTGGTGACGTTAGCGTCCCAGGGCCATCCTCCCTCAACCTGTCCTACCCAGCAGGCCCAGGCATGCTGATCATGGGAGGGAGGATGGGGCCTGCTGGCTCTGAGATGGGTCAGCACAGGGGTTTCACTGTAGAAGGCTCCGGAAGCTTCTCAGGTTCTATGGGTTCTAGAGAGGGGTCAGACATGGCTGGTTATGATGTCGGAATGGGGGGGTCGGATGAGGCACAGGGGGGTCAGGAGACGTACAAATGCGGGAGGAAGAAAGTGGTAAGGAAGAAAGCATACCTCTGCAAGTTCTGCGGTAAAGGGTTCTCCTCCCCGGCGAATCTAGAACCGCACCTTAGAACCCACACGGGCGAGCGGCCGTTTGGGTGCACGGTGTGCGGGAAGCACTTCTCTCAGTACTGGAACCTTAAGATCCACAAGAACGTTCACACGGGGGAGAGGCCGTACGCCTGCCCGCTCTGTGGGGAACGCTTTGCCGACCCTAGCAACCTGAAGAAACACCAGAAACGACATCATCCTCAGCAGTAGTACTACGACCTCATCCTCAGCAGTAGTACTACGACCTCATCCTCAGCAGTAGTACTATGACATCATCCTCAGCAGTAGTACTACGACCTCATCCTCAGCAGTAGTACTACGACATCATCCTCAGCAGTAGTACTACTAGATTGGACCGGGGTATTATATCAACCATCTATTTCAATATGAGAAGGGCCAGGTTTTTTTTCTCCTGAAAACTCAGATGGTAAAGAATTGATCTAGGGCCAGGAGTTGTCCCTAATCACTTGACCTGACCAGAAACAACTGATAGTTATAGGATAAAAATAGGACCCAGAGTTTTTCCTCTGGTCAGGTCACATGATCAGGAATAACTCTTGGTCAGTGATATAGACACTATGTTGATATTAGTAAAGGGGTTTAGGGAAGGGTTGTTAGTGAAATCTCTCGTGGACGCACAAGCAATATTTTAAATCTGAGTGTCCGAGATTAGTGTAGTCTGGGTAATTTTGTCTTTGTCTTTTCTTATCTGATCAAGACAAGTCCTTTTAGTAATTAGATTTTGTTCCGGGAGTCCTAAAGCTGGTGATAGTAATAAGCATATTTTTTTGTTTTCTACTCATAAAGCTGTATGAAAATGATAATATGTGGTGAGAATAGTGCATGTTTGATTCCCCTTGTAACACCAAGGTATATAGGTTCAACATACTCCATAAACCAGTAAATGGGTTGAAGTAACAATATTTGTTAGCAGTAAACGTGTAAAAATCTTGTTGGGTGATTTTTTTAAATATTTTGGGTCCAAAATGCTCTACGCTTATAAGGGATAAGTCTATTGTGTCACAATTCTGTGAAACTTTGATCGATGTCCTTCTCTTGTAATGTTAAAAGAAGATTAAAATGTTTCTTTGCAAAAACGATGAATGAATGAATGTGGTTATTGACATTACATTACTCCATCACAGGACATTCAATTTCCTCAACTGTGACACAATATCAATATGTTAAAGAGCATTCATCACAGCCACAATATTTGCCTGAAATGGAAGTCAAAATAATGATCACTTAAAAGATATTCTCTGTTTTTTTTGTATACTTTTTAGCCAGTAGTTCTGAAAGTAGCGCCCACGAGCCAAAAGTGGTCCCGGACAATTGCGTTCTACATCACAAATGTGCAGATGTGTGCACCACGTCATTGCTCTCTCTCGCTTTACTCTGAGACTGTCTTGCTAGCTGTCACTCAAATGGCGAGGGGCTGAAGCTTATTGGATGAAATTCAAATTGCTAGGGGGCTGGTCCGCGTGAGGGTAAATGTAGGGAAAATGGCGCCACACAGCTTCCAGAAAAGTAAGGATTTTGTGGATAATTGAGGTAAAACCGTTATTCTGCTCATAGATTATGCGTGTATGAACTACACATTGACACATCCAGCCCAAAGCGGAAGGGTTAAAAAATACTTACTATATACTCGCCAGTACCGGAACATGTCTTTAACAAATTTACTCACTTTAATGAATTATTATTTATTGCTACGGAAGTCAAAACGGTGAATTAGACTTTCCTAAATATATTTTTGATTTACAGTACACTGAGTATACAATCGGGCACATCCCGTTCATGGCAACAATGTATCAATCTGCGAATTGCCACAAGACTAGGATTGTCCAGGAATGGTTCCACAAACATGACAGTGAATTCAACTTATTGCAGTGGCCTGCCCAGTCACCAGATCTCAATCCAAGTGAGGATCTGTGGGATGAGATGGAGCGAGTAGAGATCCACTACCAGCCAACTTGACACAACTGTGGGAAGCATTGGAGTCAACATGGGCCAGCATCCCTGTGGAATGCTTTCCACACCTTGTAGAGTCCATGCCCTGACGAATTGAGGCTGTTCTGAGGGCAAAAGGGGGTGCAACAGAATATTACAGCAACACCTCTAAATTAAATCGAATTTCATTTGTCGCGTACAAATATTTAGAAGATGTTATCGCGGATGTAGCGCAATGCTTATGTTTCTAGCTCCAACAGTACAGTAATACCTAACAAAATACAAAGAAAAACGTGAATGTAAAATTCCCCAAAAGAAAAAGAAAGGGATTAAGAAATATACAAATATTAGAAGGAGCAATATCACAGTCCAGAATATAAATATATATATGTATATGATGGTGTGTATAGACATATGAAGTGGGTAAAACAGTATGTAAACATTATTCAAGTGACCAGTGTTCAATGACTATGCACATAGGGCAGCAGTCTCCAAGGTGCAGGGTTCTAGTACCGGGAGGTAGCCAGCTAGTAACAGTCACTAAGGTTCAGGGCATGGTACTGGGCGAAGGCCGGTTAGTGGTGACAGTTTAACAGTCTGATGGCCTGGAGATAGAAGCTAGTTTTCAGTCTCTCAGTCCCAGCTTTGATGCACCTGTACTGTCTCCGCCTTCTAGATGGTAGAGGGATGAACAGGGCGTGGCTCGGGTGGCTGAGGTCCTTGATGATCTTCTAGATGGTAGAGGGATGAACAGGGCGTGGCTCGGGTGGCTGAGGTCCTTGATGATCTTCTTGGCTTTTCTGTGACACCCTGTGCTGTAGGTGTCCTGGAGGGCAGGCAGTGATGCGTTTTGCTGATCGCTATCTATCTAGTGTTTAGTTTATCTCATAGGCTCTTTCTCCTCTCCTCTTCCTAGCCTGCAGCTCCTGAATCAACTCCATCAACACTAAGACTGGAACAGAACCTGGGAAGTATCACAGCAGCAGGAGGACCTGACCTGACAGCAGAGTGTAAGTGGAGAATGAAAATAAACCAGGAATGCATGACAACTGTGTCGGCGCCCACCAGACAGTGTCACTGAGCTACTCACTTATAACAGTTTACTAAAAGCTATTTTCTTAATGAGGGAAACGAGGCCAGTTCAGCCCCCCTTTAAGTTGAATGCACTAACTGTAAGTCGCCTTGGATAAGAGTGTCTGCTAAATCAGGGTTTTCCAAACTTGGGTCTTGGGGTCCCCCCTGGGTGCCCGTGTTGGTTTTTGCCAAAACATGCACCCAGGGGGGACCCCAGGACCGAGTTTGGGAAACCATTACCAAAGTGTACATGTAAAAGCCCTCTCTAGCTTATCATCATTTACCATGTCTTTTAACTCAGAATGAGCGTCTCAACTAGTATTTACAATAAACATGCACCTTTTCTATGATCTTTCTCCAGGTACTGGGGAGTCTTCCTCACAAAAAGGTATTGGAACCACCAGTCCCACAGCGAGCCTAGGTAATAAAGCCAATATACCCAAGGGAGCACCAGACAACACAACTCCAACCCAGACCACACAGCAGCTCAGCAAGCAGAGAGCAGCCAACACGCTAAGCTCTGAGTACTCACTGTTTGAGCTGGAGACCTTCTTCACGCGCTGGGCCCCAGACACATCGGCATCAACATCGCCCTCCGGTGGGCCCTCGTGCTCCTACACCGACGACACTACGGACACTGACCCAGACTGCCTCATAGTCGACCCAGAGCCTAAGCCCCAGCTCCTCTCAGCGAGGCCCACAGGGGAGGGTGTGCCTTTCTCTGGGCATCAGGGAGTACAAACAGCCACTCTGGATGTGGGTGGGGGCATCCAGGGGCATCCCACATGGAGCAGGGCAGCCATTTTGAGAGCGTCTCAACAAGCACATCAGCGGCAGCTTCAACGACGTCTCAGAGCACAGCAGCTACAACAGACTCACCCAGAAAACCCAACTACCTCCACCACCAACACTACTAGTACCGGTATGTCTTCCCAATCCCTTCACTCCCTGGTAGGTCTACCACCAGGAAGAGGGACCACGGCCAAAGGCTTTGCCCACATCGAGGTGACCCTGGCTGGGCAGCAGGCAGCCCAGCTGGCCCAGCAGCACTGCGATGCGGCCGGGAGGAGAAAGAGCTACGTGTGCCGAGCCTGCGGTAAGGCCTTCACCGGTCAGTCCAACCTGGAGGCTCACCAGAGGGTACACACAGGGGAGAAGCCGTTCAGGTGTGCCACCTGTGGGAAGATGTTCTCCGAGGCTGGCAACCTGAAGAAGCACCAGAGGGTCCACACGGGGGAGAAACCCTTTGCCTGTAGCCACTGTGGGAAGCGCTTCGCCTGGATATGCAACCTCAAGACACACCAGCAGTCAGTCTGTGGAGATGGGGGAGAAGGGGTGTGAGGCATAAAATTAGAATCAGTAGGCTGGACGGACATGGTTCTAAAATCTACGATAGAATATTGCTGACACAGACATCAACGGGAATTCATTCTAATCGTAATGATGTGAGACGGACAACCCCCCAAACCTCCAAAACAAACACTACAATATAAAGGAAATGTAGAAGGGATTAGCAGAAAGTTGTCTTTACAGGTGACACTTTTTTCCTCTGTTCAGCTCCAGATCGTTGTTACAGTAGTTAAAGTAACTATGTTAGGCGATTATTAGATAAAGTATCTTTATTTGAAAATGAAATGTGGAATTAATATCGAATATCATGTGCATATTATATGAACAAATGTGTTCCAAGACATGTATTTTTTTATATTATTAGGTAAACTTTTTTTAATTTGCAAGATTTGACGTCCTTAATAATTGCCAATCTGCGTCCGTCATGCAATAGCAAGTAATGTGGCCACAGACAGTGACATCAAAATAAACATATTTTCTTAACACAATAAGGTAGTACTAAATATTCGCATCGATTATGAACTATTCTGTTCTTTTGTGAGACCAGCAGGTTCGTTTGAAAATCAGCTTTTGTTATTGGGGCCAAGTCACTATGTAATACTAAATGCAACCGCAATGTGGCAACATTTTATTTTCAGACTTTCCCGCCCTGCTTTCAAAATCATCTGCAAATACAGTCTACTGATAGGCCCGGCTAGCTCAGTCGGTAGAGCATGAGACTCTTAATCTCAGGGTCGTGGGTTCGAGCCCCACGTTGGGCGCTGTTTTTTCTTTAAACCTTTGAAATGAAAAAAAGCATATTTTTAGCACTTTTGTTGTACTTTGTTGTACTGTATTTTTTGTACTTTTGTTTTAATTACGCTGCATTAGCTATCGCTTCGTACTCCATACATTCATCGTGGAAAATAAACGCTAGTGGGCGTGGCGTTTGGCCAGAGCGATGTGGATAGAGCAAGTCAGGTAGCTAGGTTCATTTTTCTATCGCTTCCCTTAAAAATATAATTAACATAACATAACATACGCCATTACATGATGAATAAATATACCACAATCCATGTTGGTGAAAAAGGTTAGCAGAGGATGGTTTCGATCCATCGACCTCTGGGTTATGGGCCCAGCACGCTTCCGCTGCGCCACTCTGCTCCGCAGCGTTGGAGTAAATAATTGTGTTAATAAACCTAAGGAGTCGCACACGTAACATTATCAACTGTAGTATTTCTTTGGTACTCTTTTTTTGTTTCGATATTATTAGTTTATATTTATTTTTGTACCCATCATTTGTCATCATTACAGTTCAATACATTCCTACACTTCCCTTTCAAAAACTAAACCTTTTCAGAAGGTAAACATGTATATTCAGATATACAATGCGCATAATATATAAAGCAAATGAATTTTACACGGGTGGTCGGTCCGAAAATTACTGAGAATGAAGAAAACATATTGTTCCCTGACCGGGAATCGAACCCGGGCCGCGGCGGTGAGAGCGCCGAATCCTAACCACTAGACCACCAGGGAAGGCTAGAAAACTTAGTACAGTTTGACTATTGATCTGTGTTACTACTCAAACCCGGTCTTTACAATTACTTGATCGTGGATGATGTTTCCAAAGTTAAAAAAATATTCACTTGAACTCGATTGACCAACTCGCGCAGCTCTCCTGCATTAATGTACATAAATGGCATCATTTTGGGTTACTGGAGTTAAGTTTTGTGGCACTCTAACTAGAACCTCGGTCCTCTTAGTAGAGTAACGGCCAACTAATTTTCAGGGTATGTTGCTAGAGGCAGGATGATTTGTTGCTAAAAGTTGCTAAATTACGTTGTGATGTCATTGCGTGATAACGTAAAACTGCGTTGTTCTGGTGCAGACTCCTATCCCACTTTTTTCTGTATTTCTGGCTGTACAATTTTGATTGAGACTTGTTGATTGATATTGTAAGTTCTGTTCAAGTTCAAACATTCGTGACCAACAGTATTCATTGGGTTTGCCTCGTCGAACCCGTACTACTGCGGCAGTCAGCCAACAATGATTTGCAATTTGCTGAAATTGCTGCTGGCCTGCTGCTGATGTCACTCACAATGCACTTTTGCAGCCAGGCACGTGTGTTGTGACTGAGTGTGTGACAGAGAAAATAGTATTTGTGTCATTTAGAGGGAAAATGCGTGCATTTTAGCATTTGAGTCACGTTTCAAAAGTTGCTAAAAGTTCCAAATACATTTTTAAAAGTAGCTAAATTTGTTGCTAGGTGTTGTTTGGAAACAAAGTTGCCAGGGTAGTCTGAAAAGTTGCAAAATCTAGCAACAAAATTGCTAAATTGGCATCACTGCCAAGGGGGTGTGGTATATGGTCAATATATCAAGGCTAAGGGGTATTATAAATGAGTTACCAACATAATTACAGCATTAAATATAAATACACCTCATGTAGCCTAGCCCATAGGCCTATAACGTGGCCAAATAACGTCTTAAAATAAAGCTCATTAATCTGCTTAAGCAGCGTGTGAGTTTCAAGTTTGGGGAAGATCATTTTCACCATAAAAATGCACCTTTATAATAAAAGCATTGTCGCATTTGCGGTCACTTTTGATAATGGTGTTTCCCGCTAATGGAACATTTGCGCTTACTGCTGCAGTGTGCGCATTGCTGCGTTTATCATGTGAAGAAATAGTCTAATAGTTTATCAAAATGTTAAGCTAATCGTTCTGATCTGGTGTGTCAGCCTCATTGCTTAAAAAAAGTGTTTTTGATGCTAGTGGTTGTATTAATTTGTCCCAGACCATGTTTTAAATATTTATTTCTCGCACAGAATAGAATAGGTCAACTTCTGTATTATGGGTGATAGTAGGTTCCAATATCTTCAATATGCACCTTGGAATTGGATAAGGATGCACGCAGTTGTGTCCCCATTGTGTCTGTCTTCACTTGTAGCCTGTGAGAAAGACCCAATCACGTGATGGAGAGCCATGAGAGTAACAAGTGCTTCGCAGCAATCAGGGAGAAGGGAATTCTAATTATTATATTTAGCCCAAGGGCACAACGGCCACTGGCCGCAAAAGGCATGGATTTCTTTTAGGGTGCATTACGGCCACACAAAAAATGATGCTGCCGGGAAATTCGAGGCATTATCAAGTGCTTGTCAAATTGTGAATGAGAGACTGATGAAGTGTGTACGCCTGGCACAAAAAAAACTAAGCAGAGCTCATGCCTTTCAAGTTCCTTTTTTCAAATCATCATTAGAGTCGCATCATGCAGCCTTACAATGTATTAAAAATCACATCATACTAAATGGAGTATCTCGGTTTTTCATAGAGAATAGTACGAAATGCTCTGAGAACAGGTTGAGAAAGCGCATGTGATTCTCCAACACACTTGGGTGAAGCAATAGCCAATAGAAAGGCAGTCTTGACTGAGAGCTCACATAGCTCAATTGAAGACAGGGGCTCAAATGGTGGGCTCATAAATGATCGTAGGACAACATCTAACTCCCATGAGGGTACTGAAGGTGCCCTGGGGGGCAGTAGCCTGCTGGCACCTTTCACGAATTGTGTGATTTTGTGTAAACAAAAGGTATTGCATTGTTTACCAGCATTTGTAACTTCAGTCTGAAAGTGATCTGTACAAAACAGTTAATCTGATAATACTTGTGGAATATAAAAAACTTGCTTGATATGCCTATATGTTTTACAGTTTCTTGAAATACTTTGCAAATGCAACTTTTTTCTAATGTTTCCAATGTTTTTCTAATGTTCTAATCGACCTGGCCGGGGTATCCTGGAATGACATTGACCTCATCCCGTCAATAGATGATGCCTGGCTATTATTTAAAAGTGCCTTCCTCACCATCTTGAATAAGCATGCCCCACTCAAAAAATGTTGAACTAGGAATAGATATAGTCCTTGGTTCACCTGTCTGCCCTTGACCAGCACAAAAACATCCTGTGGCGTTCTGCATTCGCATCGAATAGCCCCCGTGATATGCAACTTTTTAGGGAAATTAGGAACAAATATACACAGGCAGTTAGAAAAGCTAAGGCAAGCTTTTTCAAACAGAAATTTGCATCCTGTAGTACTAACTCAAAAAAGTTCTGGGACACTGTAAAGTCCATGGAGAATAAGAGCACCTCCTCCCAGCTGCTCACTGCTCTGAGGCTAGGAAACACTGTTACCACCGATAAATCCACTATAATTGAGAATTTCAATTTCAATAAAGCATTTCTCTACGGCTGGCCATGCTTTCCACCCTCTTTTATATCGTTTGAGATTCCCATAGATTGGAAAGCTGCCTCGGTCATCCCCCTCTTCAAAGGGGGAGACACTCTAGACCCAAACCGCTACAGACCTATATCTATCCTACCCTGTCTTTCTAAGGTCTAAAGCCAAGTTAACAGATTACCGCCCATTTCGAATCCCACCGCACCTTCTCCGCTATGCAATCTGGTTTCAGAGCTGGTCATGGGTGTACCTCAGCCACGCTCAAGGTCCTAAATGACATCATAACCGCCATCATTAAGAGACATTACTGTGCAGCCGTATTCATCGACCTGGCCAAGGCTTTCGACTCTGTCAATCACAACATTCTTATTGGCAGACTCGACAGCCTTGGTTTCTCAAATAATTGCCTCGCCTGGTTTACCAACTACTTCTCTGATAGAGTTCAGTGTGTCAAATGGGAGGGCCTGTTGTTCTCTTTTCTGTATACGCTTTATCTTGGCCAGGTCGCAGTTGCAAATGAGAACTTGTTCTCAACTAGCCTACCTGGTTAAATAAAGGTGAAAAATAAAAAATAACAATAATAAATGTGAAAACTAAAATGGTCTATTCATTATTTTTTAGTAGATGGTCTTATCCAGAGCAAGTCCATACATTTACATACTAGGTGCCCCATGGGAATCAAACCCACAACCCTAGTATTGCAAGCGCCATGCTCTACAAACTAAACCACATCATCACAAACCACTTGATGTCTCAATGTACTCAAAGACTGGATTGTACATTGTTTTTCTTCATGGTGATGTAAAGTCTACAGGTACAAACGTAGATGATCAGCTTATGTACAATACAGTAATGTGCATTTACATTAAGGGGTTTGTAAGAATGGTACGTTAATACTGCACAAAAAGTGTTTGTTTCCTTGTTATTTGATCAAGAAAAATATTGAATTTGATGTGGATGTTTTGTGTCTTTGGACATAACTTGGCACCTTTTGATGTAGATGTTTGAGGTCAGGGTTTTGTTCTTTCTGGATCCCATTAGAATGATGATCAACTCTTACAATTCCAGCTATTGAGTCCTGCAAGATACTCTTCTTAATTAGGTAACTACCTTTTTGCCAAAGCAGAGATGCTGAATTTTTGTTGCTTTCACTGTTGTTGCTTTCACTATATTTACTGCTAATACTAGTAAAGACCCAGTGCACTACTTTTGTGAACAAATCTTTTTTTATTAATCTTTTTTTTTTGTATTCTGATTTTTCAGGTGGTGCTGCAGCACCCTCAGCACCCCTACTTCCTGTGGCTATGCCTGCAATAGCTCAAGAAGTAGGCTAAACTGTTCTGTCGTAGCCAGCGAAGAGTCCAGATCTGAGTCACATCCCTAACCTATGGCGAGAACTGAAAACAGCAGTCGGTGGAGGGCAGCCCTAAAACATTGAAGAATTAGAGCAGTTTGCTGCTGAAAACTGGGCCAAATTGCCTGTAGAAAGGAGCAGCAAGCCTATTGATGTCTACAAGACGTATTTGTCAGAAGGTATCTTGGTCAACGGCTGTGCAACCAAGTACTAGCTCCTGGGTGCCAATCATTTTGCCAATGCCATTTGTCTTTATTTTCTAAATTAAAATTGTAAACCTATGTTTACAAAAATATATATATATTTGGCCGTAACTGTATGATTGAATTGTTGACAACACACTATATTATGCAACATAAATGGGTTAAACCCCATTTCATGCCCCATGGGGTTAATGATCAATATTCAGACTAAAGGTTGCCTAGAAAATAATCCCTGTAATAGTGATCAAAACTGCACTTGATGATTTATTATCTCAAAATGTGTTCGGAACATGTGGGAAACATGATGGAAAAACCTAGATCATTTGAAATTCAAGAGAAACATTTTGGGGGATACTGCACACTACACAACACCTGAATAAGCATTAATTTCAATGTAATTGAAAATGTATGTTTGGACACACAAAATTGCCATCGTTTTCTCAAATTCAACGTCAGTCCTCATTTAACAATGCTTACCTACCTATGAAAGCCATTGAAGCAGACCTAAAGTAATTTATGTAATATCATTTTTTACAAGCAAAAATGTTATGCAAATTGCAATTCTAATATGGCATTGCTAATATGAACCTCTTGACTTCTCAACCGTCTGGTAGAGCTCTGTAATTTCCTGATTAAACATAAAGTTGCATTTTTTTTATATTGGAAGTTCTGATTAGAGTTTACAGTGAAATAATTTGTTCAACATGTTTTTCTAGAAGTGACAGTTAAGGGTTAAGATGTGGTTTTGTTTTTGTGCAAAAGCACAGGTGGATTGCCACTCTAACAGCTGTGTACGGGCTAAAAAACATCTTTGCCCTCCTTTCAACCCTGCCAGCTGTCTTTCTGGTAAACATCTTCAATGTATTGCCATTTCCAAGACACTGGAGAGTGTAACAGCTAGCTAGCTCCAGTCCTGCGTTTTGGGATGGATCTGTTGGAGCTCCCCACGCCGATGAATGATCATGCTGCTTCTCCCCCTTCGGAGCCCAAAGCCAAGAGCTGCGATCTGTCCCCCGCTATGAGAGCCAAGATCGAACGGAACAGACAGCGGGCTGTGATGCTGAGGCAAGCCCGCCTGGCCAACAGACCATCGGCAGGAGAAGGGGGTGGAACATCGGCTAAAGTCGCCAAGACAGTCGACTCTGGTGGAGGGTTCTTCATTGAAGAAGAAGAGGAGAAGCAAAGGAAAGTGGTGCATCAACCAGGTATGTGGGTTTATAGTCAATTAAACATTTCCGGGGGCTTCAAGGTATCTGTTGCATTATGTCATCTCTCTCAACTGTCAAGATGTCAGATGTGTAACAGAGAAAGATGCATTTGGTGGTTCATGTGCGCTCTCTTGTGGATTCATGTCATACCACATGCCAGTTGCTGAGTGGAGTCGGTTTCTTTCAATCATTTCTAACTACCTACTACTGTAAATAATGGACATAATAAATTATTTACGGCACACGTGACGCAACCAACCACTATCCGAATGACTGGTGTTTGACGACTATAGCACCTTGGCTAAACTCTCCTCCTAGCACTCTTTCTAAACTGATTATAAGTTATATATACTGTGTGTGTGTGTGTGTGTGTGTGTGTGTGTGTGTGTGTGTGTGTGTGTGTGTGTGTGTGTGTGTGTGTGTGTGTGTGTGTGTGTGTGTGTGTGTGTGTGTGTGTACATTACCATTCAAAAGTTTGGGGTCACTTAGAAATGTCCTTGTTTTCCATGTACATGAAATGAGTAGCAAAATGAATAGGAAATATAGTCAAGATGTTGACAAGGTTATAAATAATGATTTTTAATTGGAAAAATAATTGTGTCCTTCAAACTTTTCTTTCATCAAAGAATCCTCCCTTTGCTGCAATTACAGCCTTGCAGACCTTTGGCATTCTAGTTGTCAATTTGTTGAGGTAATCTGAAGAAATTTCACCCCATGCTTCCTGAAGCACCTCTCACAAGTTGGATTGGCTTGATGGGCACTTCTTACGGTCAAGCTGCTCCCACAACAGCTTCAGTAGGGTTGAGATCCGGTGACTGTGCTGGCTACTCCATTATAGATAGAATACCAGCTGACTGCTTCTTCCCTAAATAGTTATTGCATGGTTTGGAGCTGTGCTTTGGGTCATTGTCCTGTTGTAGGAGGAAACTCCAATTAAGCGCCGTCCACAGGATATGGCACGGCGTCGTAAAATGGAGTCATAGCCTTCCTTCTTCAAGATCCCTTTTACTCTGTACAAATCTTCCACTTTACCACCACCAAAGCACCCCCAAACCGACATAACCTGAAAGGCCGCTCAGCAAGGAAGAAGCCACTGCTCCAGAACCGCCATAAAAATGCCAGACTACGGTTAGCTACTGCTCATGGGGACAAAGATTGTACTTTTTGGAGAAATGTCCTCTGGTCTGATGAAACTGTTTGGCCATAATGACCATCGTTATGTTTGAAGGAAAAAGGGGAAGGCTTGCAAGCCGAAGAACACCATCCCAACCCTTAAGCGCGGGGGTGGCAGAATCACGTTGTGGGGGTGCTTTGCTGCAGGAGGGACTGGTGCACCTCACAAAATAGACGGCATCAGGAGGAAGGGAAATTATGTTTATTGAAGCAACATCTCAAGACATCAGTCAGGAAGTTAAAGTTTGGTCGCAAATGGGTCTTCCAAATGGACAATGACCACAAGCATACTTCTTGTGGCAAAATGGCTTAAGGACAACAAAGTCAAGGTATTGGAGTGGCCATCACAAAGCCTTGACCTCAATCCCATAGAAAATTTGTGGGCAGAACTGAAAAAGCATGTGTGAGCAAGGAGACCTACAACCTGACGCAGTTACACCAGCTCTGTCAGGAGAAATGAGCCACAATTCACCCAACTTATTGTGGGAAGCTTGTGGAAGGCTACCCAAAACTTTGACCCAAGTTAAACCATTTAAAGGCAATGCTACCAAATACTAATTGAGAGTATGTAAACTTCTGACGCACTGGGAATGTGATGAAATAAATAAAAGCTGAAATAAACAATTCTCTACTATTATTCTGACATGTCACATTCTTTAAATAAAGTGGTGATTCTAACTGACCTAAGACAGGGACATTTTTACTAGGATTAAATGTCAGGAATTGTGAAAAACTGAGTTTATATGTATTTGGCTAAGGTGCATGTAAACTTCCGACTCCAACTGTGTTTATATATATAAATAAGAGCGTCTGCTAGCCTGCTGTATGTGATGTAGACAGTGTTGAGCTTTTACTGCTCTCTCTGACTGTCTCTGACTAGCCCCTGTGATAAAGGCAGACTACCTGGTGTGTGATGACTGTGACAAGACGTTTATGGATTCCTACCTCAGCAACGGCTTCGATCTGGCAGTCTGTGACAACTGCAGGTAAAACCAGTGCTCTTCCTTCTTGTGTCAATGACATCAGAACACGCAACTATACAGATATTGTGTTACTTATATTAGCCTTGTATTTCAGCTTGAAGGATATAAGAATAATAGCCTGGTCCAGATTTGTTTGTGCTGTCTTGCTAACCGGTCATTGTCACGCACACCACTATTACCATAGGAGTTGGCAAGACAGCACAAACTGATCTGGGACCAGGTTATAAGAATAGAGGCAGCAAATGAGCTAGTATTCCATATGATCTCTTTCCACTATGAATGTTCCCCACCAGAGACTACGAGGTTAAACACAAGCTGGTATCCCGTACGGAGGCTAAGCAGCTCTACCTACTGAAGGACTGTGACCTGGACCAGAGGGAGCCAGTGCTGAGGTTTGTCCTGAGGAAGAACCCACACAACCCTCACTGGGGAGACATCAAACTCTACCTCAGGCTGCAGGTAGGATGAGCTCACAGCCATTATTAATGCTTTTAACTCGCTGCTTTTCCTCATCTTGGCTGTGTCTGATGCCTCCTCCAACGTGCTTATAGAGGAAGATGAGGAAGCAAGTCTTTGGTGGCTAGTGATGTTTTCAGACACAGCCCTTGCCTTCACTTGCCACTGTAGTGTTCCCCTACTATTGTTTACAGCCACCCCATAATGTGTTAGTGGGTCATGGTAATTAGGCAACAAACAGAAGAAAGCATACAGAGATAGGGAAGGGATACCTAAACTTGTCTATAAGACATTTTTATTATCGTTTTCCGTTTCTAAACTTTTTCCGTTGCATGCCCCAATGAACATGACCCAGGTGCATTTAGGTTAGATCAGTAGACATGATGTTGTGCTCTGTTCCCAGGTGGAGAAGCGCTCCTTAGAGGTGTGGGGCTCCGAGGAGGCCCTGGAGGAGGCCAAGGAAGCAAGAGAGGAGAACAGGGAGGTGCAGAAGCAGAAGCGCTTCAACAAAAAAGTCAAAGGTCAGTAACACAGTAATTGCTTTATTTATTAAACATGAATTAAATCGTGGGATTGAGACAGACAATAGGCTTTACAGGCAACGGAACGACTGTGTTCGGATCCTCCCTCGGACACGAAGTCCCCTTTTTCTCTTTAAAAAAAACCTCTGTTTTATTTCTTTATTATTGACTTAAAAGAAAAACCTGCACACTGAGCTTGCCAGTATCACTTGAGATTATTCCGTTTATGTATTTTAAGTCAATAATACTGAAACAAACTACGTTAAAAAATACAAATTTACCAAATAATTCCCACAGACCTGCAACAAGTAACCTCAAAATGTGCGACTGCTTTCCTTATTTCTGTATTTACAATTTATTGTATTATCGATTGTCGCTGTGGTGGCCAGAGCTGCGTTGTGCGGTGAGGAGAAGCATGTGGACCAAGGGAACCAGTGCTCACCAGCACGAGTACAGCCCTGAGGAACTAGTGGATGAAGAGGAGGATCTCTACAGGAAGGTCTGTAACGCCTGTGGACACGAACTGACCTATGAGAAGATGTAGCCTTGTGTCCTTTAAACCTTATTCCCGGTGGCCCACAGGGGATTTTTTTGTGGACCACTGTACTTGACACAGGCCTTGAAGCAAGGAGGCCTACCTGAAATCATGTCTCAGCACATGCCATACACAACGCAGACATACATCAATATTTCTCTCTTACAATATGTTGTGCTCAGAAGCTGGTGATTGCTGTTATACTATAAAATATGAACTGTTATGCATATTAACTTCCCTTTTCTATAGACCATTTGTAAAATCATGTAATGCCAAAGGATTTGCATGTCTGAAATTACTTTTGAAATTGTAATGAAAAATGCATATTTTTCCATAATGTGATCACTTTTTTTTTGCAATAACTAGAACATTTAGTTGGATTACTGTGGATGGATAAAGACGGGATTCATTCTGGACCGCAGAAGATCCGCGTTGTAGCGGTAAAATGAACTTGCCTCATTATTCTGAGGTTGGTGGTTCAAACCCCATTTAATATTTTTCACAATTCTAAATATTTAAAGAGAACATTTAAATGTCAGATAGATTTGAGGGTCAGATAAGATCTGTGTTCTGTAAATCTGGGCCCATTTTTTCAGAAGCTATCTGATCGGATTTCAGCAATCGGATCGGATTAAATGCATAGAAATAGAATGACCCGATTGCTGAAAAATACGATCACATAGCTTTTGAAAAACTGGGCCCAGATGAGTCAAAGCTCAACTGCTTAGCCTTCCCTGAGTGTTAAGAAACAATGTGATGTTGGGTAAATGTGCAGGTGGCTCAGTGCTTAACTCAACTGTCTTAGTACTCGGAGGTTGTGGGTTCCTAATATAGTGTACAGTTAGTGCTTTTGACTGTACTTTACGATGTCAAATACACCAACCTGGTCTCAGAGCATTTCGTATTATTCTGTACGTAAACCCAAGACACTCCATTTACCATATGTTGTATGGTATGCATTAATTTGTTGATGTCCATCTATTTCGTATATGTTAAACCCCGTGATTCCAGAACAGTAACCAGCAGTGGTTATGGAGGGAAACCTTTGGGGAAAAAGTAGTCCCTAAGATTTTAAAAGCACTTTAAAATAATACTTTTTAGAGAGAGGTTTCCCTTTATAAAACACTGCTTTTTACAGGAGGGGGAACCTCAGGACTTAACCCCCATTAGTGATCACGGTCCACCAGCCATCAGCGAGCGTCAATGCAACCACACTCACAGGCTCTGCCTGGGGTAGAACATACAACCCTGTGCTTATACTCAGAAAGCCTCCTGAGTGGTCTAAGGCACTGCATTGCAGTGCTAGCTGTGCCACTAGAGATCCTGGTTTGGGTCCAGGCTCTGTCGCAGCTGACCGCGACCGGGAGACTCATGGGGCGGCGCACAATTGGCCCAGCGTCTTCCGGGTTAGGGGAGGGTTTGGCCGGCAGGGATGTTCCTGTCCCATTGTGCACTAGAGACTCCTGTGGCAGGCCAGACGCAATTCACGCTGACATGTTGCCAGGTGTACGATGTTTCCTCTGACACATTGGTGCAGCTTGGCTGGGTTGTGTTTCGGAGGATGCACGGCTCTCCCGAGTCCATAAAGGAGTTGCAGCGAAGGGACAAGACTAACTACCAACTGGATATCACAAAATTGGGGAGAAGTATCCTAAGAAGCCAATAAGTGGCAACATGGGAGCTGGAAATAGCAGTCTGTTAGTGACCTCTACTGGTCAGGGCTATAGTCCAAGAACACCTGGGGTGTATTCATTACAAAACGTTTTGTTTTTGCAATAGAAACCATTTACTCAAACGTTTAACAAATTCAGTTCGTTCCCTTTCCGTTTTTGTTACATTTGATTCTTAAACAGTTTCGCAAGACTTGAATACAACCTAGGTGTGGGAGCTTGAAGAGACAACAGGCCCTAAGACAACCGACATGGGTGGAACTAGCTGGAGAAGACTACCCAGAACAGAGTGCTCTGTGGGGAGAGGCGTCGTCGCTAGCCTATGCAAGAGCTAGATTCTACCAGATGCGCTAGCCGACACCCGCGTAGCGGTTGTTTTGCAGGTGTCGGAACTGTGTTAGACGTCAAATCCACAAGCTGCTCACGGCATTATACATATCACATTGCTATTGGCTGCATGGCAGTTTCGCGGGGTTCCTGACTCCTATTTTTACAGCTCATTTCCCACCTTGTGCGTGTGTATGTGGGGGCGCACGTGCGAACACGAATGTTGATGTCATCTACATTTCAGGCTGACACATTGAGCAAAATAATGCAGAGTTCTATGCGTCATTATTTCTATAGTCTACACTTTCTTTCTCGTTCTGAACTTTTAAAGTGAGTGGGACGGATGTGGCTTCGTGACAATGAATACACGAGCAGCGGCTTACCCATTTGACAGCTCCAACGCAGTTACACCTCCGACATACCGCGTAAATAAGTAATACGATCTGCTATGCAGGTTATCCCCGAATTGATTAACTCGAGCCCATAGTTGTCAAGCAGCTTCAGGTCGAGGTTGGATACATGGCCTTTCTAGCCTAGTCGTATGGGCCAGACGGCTCTCCCTCAGACACGGGTTAGAATCAAATCAGAATGCCAAACACAGCCAAACTCTGGACAGGTCAACTAGACAAAAAGGCCACACTTCTGATCTTTACCACAACTCACATTTAGCTTTCATCTAAATTGTGCAGAGGGATATTAATGTCCGAAACTTCTAAAATCGTCATGAATAAGAGAACATGATCAAACACAATCCTCAATATCAATACATTATCAAAATAAGTTCTACAGTAAACATGTTTTGTTTGTTTTTAATACAAGAAAGAAAAGCATTATACATACGACCAGCTGAGAAACTCCACAGAGGTTGTCCTACAATTTTAAAACAGTAACAGGTGACTGTACTCGTATCAACACTGCCATTGAAGAACACATTCACAGCAGTCTGATAAACAAACCAGAAAAACATTTATACATCCTTCCTTCTGAAGGAATTTTAGAAATGACCTTATCAACTAAGCATCAAGGAAATATGTGTTAAATTCAAAACAAGTTAAAAAACCATTGAAACATTTGCAGTTTCAGGACACGGGTGGCCATACAGGTAAGATGGATCAACTATTAGTCGATTACACATTCCTATCCCGCAGACACGGAACATTTAAGAGTTCTTGAGTCATTCATCTTTTAAATATCAATCATTGTAATATTGACAATTCCACAGCAACCCTACCAAATTAAGTACAGACCACCTATGCTTGTCCCAGATCCCCGATGACATCACTTGGCTTTCTTCTGGCATCATGGAAAGCTGCCAATGGCCTCCTGCCCATCTTCCACATCTATCTTCTCTTGGTCCCTCCAAAGCCTGACAAAAAAAAAGGAATCAGAAAGCCACCCTAAGAAAAACTCCCGTAGAGGCAGGACGTGGGACAGAGTAACTGTGTGGAACTGAGAATAACTTAATGAAGGAGTCATACAAACATATGATATACTGTATCCACACAAACGTTTATATTTTAGACATCTATGATTTTAGAGTAATTCACAATTTGTCAAGATGACTTGACTAAATTGGTTCAGTTTATAAAACCACACATCAGTAAGTACGTACATAGATGCTCTGGCTACATTAGTTATAGTAGTTGGGCAGCAGTACCTGAAGCCGCGCGTGTTCCGGTGCTAGGGGCTGGGGTCGGTGGTGATCTGGGTGCAGAGTAGTTGGAGTGGGTGTTTGTGTACGGCGTCTGGCTTCTACAATAAACAAGGACATGAAAAAAAACACGACCAACAACTTTAGCTGAAAATCTGAGTAAAAATATATATTTTTTAAATGTCTAGTGATTGTCATGTTGGGCTCCCGAGTGGCACAGCGGTCTAAGGCAGTGCATCTCAGTGCAAGGGGCGTCACTGCAGTCCCTGGTTCGAATCCAGGCTGCATCACAGCCGGCTGTAATTGGGAGACCCATAGGGCGGCGCACAATTGGCCCAGCGTCGTCCGGGTTTGGCCGACAATGTAAATAAGAATTTGTTCTTAACTGACTTACCTAGTTAAAAAAAATGAAATGTCCTACCCTTTCTCTAAGCCGACACTACCTGCCCATCCCTGTATAACCAATCCTTCCCCAAGATGGGTCAACGACACCGTATCATGCCAAACCAAAAGATATGCACACACCAGTGTTTCCCAACTCCAGTCGAGTGCCCCAAACAGCACACATTTTTTGTAGCCCCAGACAAGCACACCTGATTCAACTTGTCAACTAATCATCAAGCCCTCAATGAGTTGCGTCTGTCCAGGGCTACAACATAAATGTTTGCTGTTGGGAGGACTGGAGTTCAGAAATACTGGATTACACCACTGACCTTTGGCTCCCAAACAGATAACCGAGGACTCCTCCAGTCCCCATCCCAGTCCAGAAACTATTCCCAGTTCCTCTAGCAGCACGGGCCCCTGCAAAGTGCTGCTGTCCACTGTAGTCACTGCGGAACCCGTACCCAGGGTTGGCACCGTAGCCAGCAGAACCAGCATATCCTCCGGCAGAACCGGGGAACCCAGAAGCACCGGGGAACCCGGAAGCACCTGGGTAACCTGAAGAGGAACCTAGGATAGAGAAAGATACCATTTATGATCGGTGACAGCCTGGTCCCAGATCAGTTTGTGCCATCTTGCCAACTCCTATGGTCATGCCAATTGGCAATACAGCACAAACTGATCTAGGACCAGGCTACATACCTGAACCATAAATAAAAGCAAGGGTGTGTAAGCAGACAGCGTAGGTGTTTAAACTTTAGCCTACCTGTGAAGTCTGGCTTGAATCCAGGAGGTGGTGGCCCATGGGGATTGTGGGTATTGGAGCCGTTATCAGGGAACTGCCCGTCTTGTCCTAGATTTGTCGGTCCACTCAGGAAAAGCTTGTACACACCATAGGCCAGAAACAAGAGCAGAGCGACTACCACTAACCCACTGGAATTTCCTTCCCCTGTTGAACTCTGTTGTCTGTTGTTGCTATGGTGATGCTGGTTGTTGTTGTCTGAAGAACCCTTGAAGAAGCTGGAAGCGAAGTCACTGAAGCCACCTGAGAAATCATGGTTTTGTTCAATGGTATCAAACGGAAGAAAACGTACAGAAACAGGGAGGGAGCTTATCCAATAAGACAATCATTATCGTTTTCCGTCCCATAACGTTGTGAAACATTTCACAACGCTGTGTACTAACCACCCACCTGTTGAGCCATGTGAGCCCCCCTTGTGCCTCCTCTTGCCTTCCTCAGTCAGCTCCAGTGAGTACTCCAGTCCACACGAGCCCTTCAGTATGTAGGCATCATCTGGATGGCTGAATCCCTCACAGCTGACCTCTATCCGACCAAATTTGTAGGCGTTGTCCATGTCTGTTTTGCACTCCCACTGAAAGTGAAACAAGGATCTGTGCCATCTTGCCAACAGTAATTGGGCTAGATCTGGGAGCAGGCCTAATGTGTTACACCCTTTTCCTCTATCTGCAAGTGTTCAGTCTTACCTGCGCGTCGACTCCGTCCCAGCCTTTGTTTTTGCATTGAACCACTTCAGGAATGAAGGATCCACAGCCGGCTGAGCCTCCAACACACTGCAGCTGAGGTACAGCACTACTGCGTCTGGCAGTGGTGTACTTGCCCTTGTACAGGGTGAGTACCTGCACGTCTCGGAGCAAAACACTACCTGGAGCTGTATAGAGAGGAATCATTATTCTCCATTCCAGGCATTATAAGGCTAAGCAAATAGGCTGATGAAAAACGTATGGCAAATTGGCAATCTTCAACAATTTAGTTAGGTGTAGAATATGTTCATAATATAAATGTTGCCTGAGCCTCCCTTGTATGCATTCTGGATCTTTGATCTTTACGGCACAAAAGCAAAAGACCCGCAGCTATTCTTTATCATGAAAACTAATATCCACCTGCTTAGCTAGCCATTTCTGAAATTGGTACAACGAGCAAGAACCATAGATATTTTAGATATAATTTTGTAGCCTAAACGTTTTGCAAGAAAGAGAACTAGATTCTAGAAAGTGAAAAGCTATTATGCGGAAATAAACACTGGCCTTCATTCCAACTTCTGATGTGAGCTACAGAGAGGAAAAACAAAACGATTTGAAGCAATCCCTTCATCGTTGGTATTCTTCCACCAAATCCTTCAGGCGTCGTGGTGTGTAGTCAGTTGTAAATGCTAATTTGAACAATATCCTGGGAAGAAAAAATAGATAAATTTACTCGACTGATGAGACAACGTCCGGGTGTAACGTCATCTGTTTTGAGCAGGAATGAGCCAATCACGAGCAAGCACGACAGTGCTATTACGTTCATTGCTCCGTGGCGCCCTCTAGCGTACATATCTAGGTGGCTAATGATGGAAGAGAGGATTATAGTCATGTGATGTACTTTTAGGCCAGGCTAATGGAGATAGTTTTTATCCAGATTACTTTCCTTTTTTGTCCATATAGTCTTGCTCTATGGGTTCTTCAAAATTGGATGTGATATAAGCCCAATGTTCATATGATTGGAATTAATACCAAATATGTACTTGATAAATGTGAAATCAAAAATACTCTGACAAGGTTGTTTGTTTCAGTTATCAATATAATACATTGTCATGAATACAAAGTGTTACGTTTGGGGCAAATCCAATTAACACATTACTGAGTACCACACTCCATATTTTCGAGCTGCATCATGTTATGGGTATGCTTGTAATTGTTAAGGAAAAATTTACAGAATTGAGCTAAGCACAGGCAAAATAGAAGAAAAACTGGTTCAGTCTGCTTTCCACCAGACACTGGGAGATGTGTTTTAGGTAATACTTTAGTGCCCTGTTAGAAACAGGCTGCATGTTTTGGAATATTTCTATTCTGTACAGCAGTGGAGGCTGCTGAGGGGAGGGAGGAGGGTTCACAATAATGGCTGGAATGGCATCAAACACATCAGATATTTGGTTTCCATGTGGTTGATACCGCTCCATTCGAGCTATTATTATTTGGGGCGGCAGTCAGCCTAGTGGTTAGAGCGTTGGACCGAAAGGTTGCAAGATCGAATCCCCGAGCGGACAAGGTAAAAATCTGTTGTTCTGCCCCTGAACAGGCAGTTAACCCACTTTTCCTAGGCTGTCATTGAAAATAAGAATTTGTTTTAAATTTAAATAAAGGTAAAACATTTTTTTTTTAAAAGCCATCATGAGCCATCCTCCCGGCTTCCTTCTTTTCATTAGGACAACAATACTAACCTAATTGACATATCACACATCCTACCATTACTCACCATTGGCCTCATGGTGAAATCCTTGTGCGGTTTCCTTCCTCTCCGGCAACCAAGTTAGGCAAGACGCCAGTATCTTTGTAGTGACTGGGTGTATTGATACACCATCCAAAGGGTAATTAATAACTGCACCTTGCTCAAAGAGATATTCAATGTCTGCTTTTTGTTGTTGTAACCATCTACCAATAAGTGTCCTTCTTTGCGAGGCATTGGAAAACCTCCCAGGTCTCTGTGGTTGAATCGATGTTTGAAAATCACTGCTCGACTGAGGGACCTTACAGATAATTGTATGTGTGGGGTACAGAGATTAGGTAGTCATTCAACAATCATGTTAAACACTATTATTGCAAACAAAGTGAGTCCATGCAACTTGTGATTTATTAAGCACATACTCCTGAACTTATTTAGGCTTGCCATAACAAAAGGGGTTGAATACTTATTGACTCAAGACATCAGCTTTTCATCTTTAATTAATTTGTAAAAAATAAATCGAAAAACATAATTCCACTTTGACATTATGGGGTATTGCGTGTAGGCCAGTGAAAAACAATCTATTTAATCCATTTTAAAATCTGGCTGTAACACAATCAAATGTGGAAAAAGTCAAGGGGTGTGAATTCTTTCTGAAGGCACTGTAGGTCAGTTGTATAAAACATATTTGATATCAGTGTGTCTCTAAACTAGCTGATCATCAGCAGGGAAACAGTGAGTTAACATTTGAACCATCCATACATTGCTAATTAAAAAGGTTCGGAGGGGGGCATGTCTGTACAGAACCAAAACATAAATAATACAAACACAAAAAAATAAATAAAAACAGGAAAAATAAAGTCCAAACTTTTCCGCCTACCCACAATACAAATCCATGTTTATCTTCCTGGTTGATATTGTGAGGCAACATTGTATTGGTAAACTAAACGGACGTGAACACATTTGATTGGAAGTGCCATATATATGTTGAGTCCAGGTGTAGCTATGCAAACTAAGTACGATACCACAGATACTGTTTATGCTCACAGTTCAATCAGATGTTGGCTCCTGTTCAAGCGTTTCAGAGTAAGGGTGCTGACCTAGAATCAGGTCCCCCTTCTTATTCATTATGAATTAAAAGTCAAAACTGATCCTAGATCAGCACGCCTACTCTGAGAAGTGCTTTGAATACCAGCCTTGTTGTTCCTTAGCTATTAGCTGTTAAAGGCAAAGTAAAAACAATACTGTTTGTTCTCTGGTTTACAGACACACAAACAAAACATTAGATACAAAATAATGAGAAGAAACCACAAAGGTCAATCATTGTCCTATGATTTAGAAAAATAGAGCAGGAGACTCCTTGGAGAAATAATAAATATAATGAATTACTGGAGTACAACACATTATTATACAAAGAAACTGATGTATACTGAATATTATAGCTTTCGTGTCTATGATAAAATACAAAAAAAAGTATTGATTTGACTTTGTCTGAAATGCCACCCTGTTTTCTATATAGCCCATTGCTTTTGACCAGGGCCCATAGGGCTCTGTGCTTTTGACCAGGGCCCACAGGGCTCTGTGCTTTTGACCAGGGCCCACAGGGCTCTGTGCTTTTGACCAGGGCCCACAGGGCTCTGTGCTTTTGACCAGGGCCCACGGGGCTCTGTGCTTTTGACCAGGGCCCACGGGGCTCTGTGCTTTTGACCAAGGCCCCATAGGGCTCTGTGCTTTTGACCAGGGCCCACAGGGCTCTGTGCTTTTGACCAGGGCCCACAGGGCTCTGTGCTTTTGACCAAGGCCCCATAGGGCTCTGTGCTTTTGACCAGGGCCCACAGGGCTCTGTGCTTTTGACCAAGGCCCCATAGGGCTCTGGGTCAAAAGTAGTGGACCACATAGAGAATAAGGTGCTATTTCGAACCCTTAAACACTGGAAGGCTGGAAATGACATGATTTGGGTCCAGTATGTTTCCTGCATGGTATTTTCTCTAGTCCAGAGAACCTATCTGTAACAAAAGGCATTAACACAGAGGTTTTATGTTCATCCTTTGAATAAATACTTCATCCGTTGGGAAACAGGTGGGAAAGGAAAACCAATCTCACAAATGAAGTTGCAGAGTGAATTACAAAATAGCCTGGTCCCAGATCAGTTTGTGCAAAAACATATCCTGGACCAGGCTAGTAACTGACAAAACATTGAACTATAAAATTGAGACTAGAGCCCAGCGAACGCAGTAATAATTAGCGTTGCGGCGGGTCGGTGTAAAAAGCATGAAGCCACAGAACAGTATCAGTGCAGTATCTCAGAGATAGATAGAAGTGGAAAAGCGGTTACATTACATTCACAAGGTGTATGTTTGTTTTGTTCTGGTATGAGAGAGAGAAAAAAATAGCAGAGCACCAGCTTTGGACAGAAGACATTATATATGATATACTGTAGTAGGTCGCCTTCTCTCTCTCACATACGCACACTTAGCTAACACTGATGCCCAATAACAAATCAACCCATAGCCCCTACCCACTATACACCTCTGGAGATCAGAGAGGATTGGATACATGGAAGAAATACAGTGAACATGCCATCTAGACTAGCAGAAGGTAGTGTCGTTATTACCATATAACTTACACCTATCCCATCCTGTTAGATCTCCATAAATGTGTAGGGGATCGGGGGTTGATTTGGGACTTAGACTCGCTCAATCAACCCCGCACCCTGCCCTGTGATGTAGTTCCACCACAGGACACCAGAGGGCGACAAACACACACACACGCACACACTATAAAACTGTACAGAAAAATCACAAGCAGAATACAAGTACCAAAACAACTCTATTTTGGGTTTTCTCCTGATACAAGAAAGCCATTACTTAGTTTCTTTTTTCTTATTTTTTTTTACAAGACATTATTCAATTACAACTTATTATACAAATGCATAAACTATAGTGTACAAACTATTCGATTGTTTTCATTCAAAGTAACTACACCATTAAAACTCTGCTATAAAAAGTTTGAAAAATACTTCATTGTGTCACAATGTAATCATACATCGTCAGCTGGTAGGGATGGTATATTGATCTTAGCGCGTGTGAAGTAGGCCATCTTCTCCCTGCAAAGAGAGAAGAAATGGCTATCAATCAAGCTAATGTATTTATATAACCCTTTTTACACCAGCAGTTGTTCACAAAGTGCTTTTACAGTAACCTGACCATCAAGGCCTATCAGGATGGAGCATAACAAGTTCAGAGACTATAGCCTGTTTATACCTGATTCTAACATGATCTTGTTCACATTCTGATTGTGCCCACATTTTCTTCTGACAGGTGTAGACGATTAAAAGACGTAGTGGGATCAGATCTTAGAAGTGTAAACGAGATCGGGGTCACGATCGGGATATGAACAGGACAAAGGACGCATGTTAACGGAAGGTATAAATGGGGCTTATATGACCAGTAGGATCAGTTACCCAAGATGGCGAGACAAGATACAAAACAGTTCAAACCCTATGGTCAAATAGTTGTCCATAAAGGCATAAGGGCTGGACGGAGGGATCTGTGTCACCTGAAAGACTGGACCTGCAGGGGGACCTTCTGGCTCTGCTCTCTCAGCCGACACACGTCTTTGGAGGCCCTCCTCATCAGCTTCTCAGCCCGCTGCTCCTGACGCTGCTGCTCCTTAGACTGCTCCGCCTGGGACAGAGGGAGACAAGAGAAAGTTTTCATTGAAGGAGACTGGAGAGAGAATTCCATAAAAGTGAGCGCAACAAAGTATTTCACTTCAGTTGCTCTGAAATGCAGGATACTGTGTCTTCCGACTGATGTGGATTCTGCAAATTAATGGTTTCATTCTTTATGCAAAATCTTACTCATCAAGTTGCGACCTGGGCAACGTTTTATTTATTTTAAAAGGGTCACTTCAGGTGGAAGCGAACGGCACCAGATTATACAGCCATTAAGTCTCTTCAGTGCCTAATCAAGCTTGAGAGAGAACCTGGGGCCAGAGGCCTGGCATTAACTGCCGTTAGCTGCTATTAGCGAGAGTGGCTGATGATGGCATGGTAGAGTGCCTGGAGGGGCATAAGGGGGTATAAGGTATCCTTACACAAGCCATCAGATCCCGAGTGCCATTCAGACCATTGCAAAACATTGTGATGTCGAGTGGCCTAATCATCTCACAGCTGGAAATGAGCTGTGTGCATGCATGTGCATACTGTATCTATCACACGTTTATCCAGCCACGTGCCTGTCTCTCGGCCTGCTCCAGCAGCCTGTGAAACCGGTGGTCGTGCAGAACGGACCCAGGCAGCGCCGTCTCTCCCCGAGCCTTCAGGGCCTCCAGGTGGGCCCTCAGGTCCCTCAGGGCCTGGAGCTCGTCGTTCAGACGGCTCTGGCGCGTTCGCGAAGCCTGGAGGGCCAGCTCCAAGTCCAGGGAGGTCCGGGTGTTTGTCTCCCCGGCTCCGCCACGCCTCCGCACCACCACCGGCTGGCACAGGGTCTGAGGGAGGGAGAGAGAATGAAAGAGCAATGCAGAAATATTTGGTTCCTTATACTGCACATTGTTTATTTTTAATAATACTTTTATTATTTTCCAATAAAAAAAAATAAGACAAAGATACATTGACATTCATTGTAGTGTTGAATGGAATGGCATATCTAGAGGACATAACAAAACTTAACTCATAAATACAAAAAATGAAAAATCCTACTAGGTGGTATTATAAGAAGACAGTATATAGTCATTACAAGCAGTGTAGTTAAACCCCAAATAAGTATTGAGTGGAGTACAACACAGAGCAGCAGCAGACCATCAACCCAGTTATGAAGCGGGACGAGACCATTTATCCAGCATCGGCTGACATATTACCAGCAGCATACCACTGCTGGCTTGCTTCTGAAGCTAAGCAGGGTTGGTCTTGGTCAGTTCCTGGATGGGAGACCAGATGCTGCTGGAAGTGGTGTTGGAGGGCCAGTAGGAGGCACTCTTTCCTCTGGTCTAAAAAAAAATATCCCAATGCCCCAGGGCAGTGATTGGGGACACTGCCCTGTGTAGGGTGCCGTCTTTCGGATGGGATGTTAAACGGGTGTCCTGACTCTCTGAGGTCATTAAAGATCCCATGGCACTTATCGTAAGAGTAGGGGTGTTAACCCCGGTGTCCTGGCTAAATTCCCAATCTGGCCCTCAAACCATCATGGTCACCTAATAATCCCCAGTTTACAATTGGCTCATTAATCCCCTGTAACTATTCCCCAGGTCGTTGCTGCAAATGAGAATGTGTTCTCAGTCAACTTACCTGGTAAAATAACGAATAAATAAATAAAATAAATATTCTGTAAGACATTGGACTGGAATATACTGCACATTGTTGAAGAACATTCTCAACATTGCTCTTCAGATTATGATGAGTTTCATGCTACTTATTGCAACGATCTGGTGCTCCTTTGCCTGATGTAAATGTCCCCCTTTATTGGCCAAATCACCACCATGAAGTTAACCGAAACCAAATGCAAGATAAAGAGAGGACACATGTTAAACTCACCCTCTTAACCCTTAGGCTGCGTCTCTCCGAGGTGTTCCGGACAAACGGGCACTTTTTGGATAATGTGGAGCTGTCGCTATCGCTCCGGTTCAACTGTAAGAAGGAGAGATGGAGAGAGGGAAGAGAGGGGGAAGAATAGAGAATAGGAACATCCACTGGTGTTAAGTCTGGGAAAGCTCTGTGGTAGTTTGGTCTGGGATTGGGGTGTGTGTGTGTGTGTATTACAACCCACTCACCCTGCAGATGTACTGGTTGCGCTCCCCAGGGGAGAAGGTTTGAGACCTCATGATCATACTGTTCCGTACGAAGCCTCTCTGAGCGCTGCGTGGTCCTGGTCCCAGGCTGGGTCTGTCTTTAGGCCTCACCGCCATACCACACATCTCTGTGTTCGTCTCCGCATCCACCTGGAGAAGGTTTGAGTATATTACAGCTACAGAGATGTGGGTTCACCAAATAAAAGTGGACTTTTTGAAGTGTGTGTGTGTCTAGATCTAACGGCTCTGGGTTCCACATTAAACACACCTCTCGAGGCCAGATTTCTCCATTCAGCCGGGTGTGTGTGTGTGTGTGTCAGAGCTCACGCAGCTTACCAGCGTTGGTCCTTCATTTGCCTGAGGGATTCTCTCTTTATATCTCCTCTCCTCCTCTTCCTCTCTGGTTGGCTCTTCTCGACACTCCTCCTCCGGCTCTTCCCCTCTGTACGCCTGCCCAGAGCCAGCAAACTTCGTCTCCGCCTTGACAGAATCTTTCCTCTCCTCCTCTTCTTCCTCCTCCAGTCCGAGGACCAGTTGAGCGCTGTCCTCTCCCAGCATGCTCAGCCTGTCATGAGAGGAGAGGTCAGGGTCAGCCAGAGGTCAGGGTCAGCAACCTGTCCATTCAAAATGTTACGGTGTGTGCTCACAGCGAGAACATTTTTATGTTTGAGTAAAATGTTGATGTAGCCATGTTGCACGTCTTGAAAGCAAGAGTGACACGTCGTTTTGCGAGAGGAAAATGTCTCCCGAAGATGTTAAAAAAGAGAATTCAATTCATTTTAAATGTTTAATTGAATATTAAAACATACAATCTACCACCTGCAGTAAAGCCACTCAACATTTACATTCCATTCAGTCATCTTACCGTCTCCCATCCAGAGCGACCCGCAGGATCAACCAGGGCCAAGCGCCCTGCCCAAGGTCACGTCGACAGACCTCCCGCCAAGTCAAAAGGTGTTTGTAATGATTATAAAGTGTCATCTGTGAGGGACGGGTCAGTACCATTGGTCTCTGTCCATCCCCAGGTGGCTCCACCTCTCCACCTGTGGTGTGTGTGTGTGTGTGTGTGTGTGTATGTGTGTGTATTGAAAATAATGGTGTTTGTAATGGTAGTAAAGTGTCATCTGTGAGGGACAGTGGGTCAGTACCATTGTGTGTGTGTGTATTGAAAATAATGGTGTTTGTAATGGTAGTAAAGTGTCATCTGTGAGGGACAGTGGGTCAGTACCATTGTGTGTGTGTGTGTGTGTATTGAAAATAATGGTGTTTGTAATGGTAGTAAAGTGTCATCTGTGAGGGACGGGTCAGTACCATTGTGTGTGTGTGTGTGTATTGAAAATAATGGTGTTTGTAATGGTAGTAAAGTGTCATCTGTGAGGGACGGGTCAGTACCATTGGTGTCTGTCCATCCCCAGGTGGCTCTACCTCTCCACCTGTGGTGTGTGTGTGTGTGTGTGTGTGTGTTGTGTGTATTGAAAATAATGGTGTTTGTAATGGTAGTAAAGAGTAGGCTGTGAGGGACAGTGGGTCAGTACCATTGGTGTCCGTCCATGTCCAGCTGGCTCTCTCTCTCCTTCTCCTCCAAGGCCAGCTCCTGTTCCACAGCCTCCAACTCGCTGGAGGTCCTCTGCAGCAGGGCCGACACCGCATCCTGACAACATACACACAACACAATATTGGAACGAGGCACCACTACAGCCTGGGGTTCGATCCCATGCTGTGTCACAGCCAGCCGTGACCAGGAGCCCATTAGGTCGGCGCACAATTTGCCCAGCGGCGTGTGGGTTAGGGTAGGGTTTGGCCACGGGGGGGGGGGGGGGGGGGGGGGGTTCCTTGGCTCATCGCACTTTAGCGACTCCTTGAGCCGGGCCCCTATCAAGCTGACTTCAGTTGTCAGTTGAACGGTGTTTCCTCCGACACACTGGTGCGGCTGTGTTAAGTGAGCAGTGTGTTGAGAAGCAGCGTGGTTTGGCGGGTCCTGTTTCTGGGGACGCATGGCTCGACCGTCGCCTCTCCCGAGCCCGTTGGGGAGTTGCAGCGATGAGACCAGATCGTAACTACCAATTGGATATCACGAAATTAGGTAGAAAAAAAAGGGGGTAAAATTACAACAACAACTTTCCATTTGACTTTCGTGTGCTGCCATCTGAGGTCGATACAGCTATAGGTGCCTGCAGAGATTGAGGCCTCCACTAGTCATTTCCCCCTCAGTAGAATAGAATGCATATTCTGTATAACATAACCTGCATGCAGCAGTGAATTTGAACTGATCTCCAATCAGAGTGAAGTGGGCATATCCAGAAACATGTAGACTGAGGCAGGCAGTGTCAAGTGGTCTGAAGTGGTGGAGGAGGACTCACCATGTCCACGGGCCCTGCAGGGTGCTGCTCTGGCCCAGGGCCGGGTCTCTCCTGGCTGGCCTCCATCTCTCTGGTCCTCTCACTGGTCAACAGGTTGTACCACACACGGGTCATATCCCCACTCACTGGAAGCTCTCCCAGACTCACATGGGCTCCAGCCTAGCGAGAGAGAGAGGGTCAGGAGAAAGTTCATCGTGCCCATCTTTGGTCACATTCTATACCCTGTCCCAGTCGTAATGGTTGACGCTGTTATAAGCAAGCAATATGTTATTGTGCGGTAAATCTACAGTGGAGGTCCAGTATCAGCTCTGTATTTAGTTAACTGGGTGTTGGTAGGTGCTCAAAGCCTGTTGGTAAGTGCGTTTGTGCGGTGCGTTGTGAACGTACCAGGCAGTCCTCGGTGCCTCCGGGACCCACGGTGCAGGCGTCGACGCGGAGCGTCTTGTGCCGGAGGACGGCGTGCGGCGCGGCCGCCCTGAACACCTCGTTGAACGTCACGCTGTCGGGCAGCGCCACGGGCACCACACGGGTCCTGAACAGACTGCTGACGTCACTGGAAGACGGGAGGAGCGCCACCCGGATGTATCTGTTGGGGGGAAGAGAGTTACACAAAAAAAAATATATTCAATGACATTTCAATGTTGTTGAGGTCATGTCGTCCAATAACAACCTAATACTCCTAAACTCAGAGAGTTAATGTGGAGACCGAGGCAGTAGGTTGAAAAAGTGAACGTGGCCTGGGGACTGTTGGGATAAAGGCTGGTTACCTCTGGTGTGTTGTTTTATTGAGATGTGTGCTCTTCCCTTTCTGCCTGCTGTTCTGTAGCTTCCGGCCAGAGGCCCCAAGCATCTTTGAGGAGTTCTCTCTCTGCTCCAGTTAACATTGACTCAAACACTTCCTGGGAAAAAAAACCTCTCTGCAAGACTCCTCTCCTCTCACCCGCAAACGAACCCCCACACAGCAGACTCATCTGCATATGCATATTTCACAAACTACAAAGGAGCCCAAATTTTCACTCAAATGAGTTGAATGATAATAAGATGAAGGAAGTTTGGTTGAAGAAAGAATAAAACATTTTTTTTTAAACGCGTAGCTACCCCCTGCTAAGTTGCATCATATTTTGGGGGAGATATTCCAGCTAAATATTGAGCGAGGGATTCAAAGGCGTTTCCCCGCTGTTCGATTGGACACAAATGTCTTTTCAAGCCTGGGAACATGAGAGAATGGATTAACTTTTTAATTTTTGTCGGCCATAAAAGAAACAGGAAAAGGGGCTGCTGGTGGGAGAGAAAGCCGCGAGGGGTCTCAAATAATAACATGACAGAGCCCACCCACCCCTGCAGAGAGTAGACAAGACACACCTGTGTGATGTAAGGCCAAGTGTGTGTATGTCTGTGTGGGTATGGATGTGTAGGTGTGGATGTGTGTATGGACGTGTGTATGGATGTGTGGATGGATGTGGATGTGTGTATGGATGTGGGGGTGTGTGGATGGATGTGTGTATGGATGTGGGGGTGTGTGGATGGATGTATGGATGTGGATGTGTGTATGGATGTGTGTGTGGATGGATGTGTGTGTGTGTGTGTGGATGGATGTGTGGGTGTGGATGGATGTGGGGGTGTGTGTATGGATGTGGATGTGTGTATGGAAGTATGGATGTGTGGATGGATGTGGATGTGTGTATGGATGTGTGTATGGATGTGTGTATGGATGTGGGGGTGTGTGGATGGATGTGTGTATGGATGTGGGGGGGTGTGGATGGATGTATGGATGTGGATGTGTGTATGGATGTGTGTGTGGATGGATGTGTGGGTGTGGATGTGTGTATGGATGTGTGTATGGATGGATGTGGGGGTGTGTGGATGTGTGTATGGATGTGTGTATGGATGTGTGGGCGGATGTGGATGTGTGTATGGATGTGGATGTGTGGATGTGTGTATGGATGTGTGGGCGGATGTGGATGTGTGTATGGATGTGTGGATGTGTGTATGGATGTGTGGATGGATGGATGGATGCATGTATGGATGGATGCGTGTATGGATGGATGCGTGTGGGGATGGATGCGTGTATGGATGCGTGGGTGTGGATGCGTGGGTGTGGATGTGTGTGTGGATGCGTGGATTTGTGTATGGATGTGTGGATGGATGCGTGGGTGTGGATGTGTGTATGGATGTGTGGATGCGTGGGTGTGTGTATGGATGTGTGTATGGATGTGTGTGGATGTGTGTATGGATGTGTGTATGGGTGGATGGATGTGGATGTATATATGGTTGTGTGGATGGATGTGGGGGTGTGTGTATGGATGTGGATGTGTGTATGGAAGTATGGATGTGTGGATGGATGTGGATGTGTGGATGGATGTGTGGATGCGTGGGTGTGTGTATGGATGTGTGTATGGATGTGTGTGGATGTGTGTATGGATGTGTGTATGGGTGGATGGATGTGGATGTATATATGGTTGTGTGGATGTGTGTATGGATGTGTGTATGGATGTGGATGTGTGTATGGATGTGTGTATGGATGTGTGGATGTGTGTATGGATGTGGATGTGTGTATGGAAGTATGGATGTGTGGATGGATGTGGATGTGTAGGTGTGGATGTGTGTATGGATATGTGTATGGATGGATGTGTGTATGGATGTGGATGTGTGTATGGATGTGTGTATGGATGTGGGGGTGTGTGGATGGATGTATGGATGTGGATGTGTATATGGATGTGTGTGTGTATGGATGTGTGTGGGGGTGTGTGTATGGATGTGGATGTGTGTATGCGTGGGTGTGGATGTGTGTATGGATGTGTGTATGGGTGGATGGATGTGGATGTATGTATGGATGTGTGGATGGATGTGGGGGTGTGTGTATGGATGTGGATGTGTGTATGGAAGTATGGATGTGTGGATGGATGTGGATGTGTGGGTGTGGATGTGTGTATGGATATGTGTATGGATGTGTGTGTGGATGGATGTATGGATGTGGATGTGTGTATGGATGTGTGTGTGGATGGATGTGTGTGTGGATGGATGTGTGTGTGGATGGATGTGGGGGTGTGTGGATGGAAGTATGGATGTGTGGATGGATGTGGATGTGTGGATGTGTGGATGGATGTGGATGTGTGGGTGTGGATGTGTGTATGGATATGTGTATGGATGTGTGTATGGATGTGGATGTGTGTATGGATGTGTGTATGGATGTGTGGATGTGTGTATGGATGTGGATGTGTGTATGGAAGTATGGATGTGTGGATGGATGTGGATGTGTGGGTGTGGATGTGTGTATGGATGTGTGTATGGATGTGGGGGTGTGTGGATGGATGTATGGATGTGGATGTGTGTATGGATGTGTGTGTGTATGGATGTGTGTATGGATGGATGTGGGGGTGTGTGGATGTGTGTATGGATGTGTGGGCGGATGTGGATGTGTGTATGGATGCGTGTATGGATGTGTGGATGGATGCGTGTATGGATGGATGCGTGTATGGATGCGTGTATGAATGGATGCGTGTATGGATGCGTGGGTGTGGATGCGTGGGTGTGGATGCGTGGGTGTGGATGCGTGGGTGTGGATGCGTGGATTTGTGTATGGATGTGTGGATGGATGCGTGGGTGTGGATGTGTGTATGGATGTGTGGATGCGTGGGTGTGGATGTGTGTATGGATGTGTGTATGGGTGGATGTGTATGGATGTGTGTATGGATGTGTGGGTGTGGATGTGTGTATGGATGTGTGTATGTGGATGCGTGTATGGATGCGTGGATGTGGATGTGTGTATGGATGCGTGGGTGTGGATGTGTGGGTGTGGATGTGTGTATGGATGCGTGGGTGTGGATGTGTGTATGGGTGGATGTGTATGGATGTGTGGGTGTGGATGTGTGTATGGGTGGATGTGTATGGATGTGTGGGTGTGGATGTGTGTATGGATGTGTGTATGGATGTGTGTGTATGGATGTGTGTATGGATGTGTGCGTGTCTGTGTGGATGCGTGTCTGTGTGGATGCGTGTCTGTGTGGATGCGTGTCTGTGTGGATGCGTGTCTGTGTGGATGCGTGTCTGTGTGGATGCGTGTCTGTGTGGATGCGTGTCTGTGTGGATGCGTGTCTGTGTGGATGCGTGTCTGTGTGGATGCGTGTCTGTGTGGATGCGTGTCTGTGTGGACGCGTGTCTGTGTGGACGCGTGTCTGTGTGGACGCGTGTCTGTGTGGACGCGTGTCTGTGTGGACGCGTGTCTGTGTGGACGCGTGTCTGTGTGGACGCGTGTCTGTGTGGACGCGTGTCTGTGTGGACGCGTGTCTGTGTGGACGCGTGTCTGTGTGGACGTCTGTGTGGATGCGTGTGTGGATGTCTGTGTGGATGCGTGTATGGATGTCTGTGTGGATGCGTGTATGGATGTCTGTGTGGATGCGTGTATGGATGTCTGTGAGGATGCGTGTATGGATGTCTGTGAGGATGCGTGTATGGATGTGTCAACGCAACACTGACAGGCTGAGCACAGAGGCACTCTCAAAGTCAACATGGTCTGTAACACACTGCGATGCTGTCTGTGTCAATGCAACACTGACAGAGTCTAGTTAGTACACATATACGGATATACGAATGAATGAATGAATGAGTGAGTGGGTGAAAACTCACACTCTGGTAGTGGAGGGGACTGACAGGGCAGCAGGGTTTTGCAGCTGCATGATCACCATGACAAAACTGGAGTTGGCAGCATCATATCTGTAAACAACAACACTATCTTTCAGTTGTCCGACAACAGGGCAGGATGGAGTAATAGACATTGCATAGCTTAATGTGTGTGTGTGTGTGTGTGTGTGTGTGTGTGTGTGTGTGTGTGTGTGTGTGTGTGTGTGTGTGTGTGTGTACTCTTACTTCAGGCCTATCTGGACCTGGGCAGACTCAGGAAGGACAGGCTCGTCCTCCAGGTAGACCGCCGGTTCATCAGACTCCATTGACCTACTAACACAGCAGGTTCTTATTATTACCAATCAAAAAGAACGTCTGGAATATAAAACAGAGAACAGAGGTGGAGCAGAGGAGAGAGACAGGAGGGAGCAGAGGAGAGAGAGAGAGGAGGGAGCAGAGGAGAGAGAGAGACAGGAGGGATCAGAGGAGAGAGAGAGAGACAGGAGGGGGCAGAGGAGAGGGAGGGGGCAGAGGAGAGAGAGAGAGCAGAGGAGAGAGAGAGGAGGGGGCAGAGGAGAGAGAGAGGAGGGGGCAGAGGAGAGAGAGAGGAGGGGGCAGAGGAGAGAGAGAGAGGAGGGGGCAGAGAGAGAGAGAGAGAGGAGGGGGCAGAGGAGAGAGAGAGAGGAGGGAGCAGAGGAGAGAGAGAGAGGAGGGAGCAGAGGAGAGAGAGAGAGGAGGGAGCAGAGGAGAGAGACAGGAGGGAGCAGAGGAGATAGACAGGAGGGAGCAGAGGAGAGAGACAGGAGGGAGCAGAGGAGAGAGACAGGAGGGAGCAGAGGAGAGAGACAGGAGGGAGCAGAGGAGAGACAGGAGAGGGCAGAGGAGAGAGAGAGACAGGACGGGGCAGAGGAGAGACACAGGAGGGACACAAGCAGGAGGGAGCTGAGGAGAGAGACAGAAGAGACATTTCAGAGTGAGAGCAAGAAAGGGTGTCCTTGGCTCATCGTCTAATTTAAATCAAATCAAGGGGAGAGCAAGAGAGGACAGGAGGAGAAGAGGGTATGAAAGAGAGAAAGAAAGAGAAAAAAGAGAGCAAGCAGAGGGAAAGCAAGTGACAGAGGAGGAAAGAAAGAGAAAAAGGGAGCGAGAGAAGGAGGGAGAACGCTAGCTGAGAGAGAGTCCACACCACACTGGTTGAAGGGATCAGCATCAAACCCCCCCTTTAGGGGGCAAGAGATGATGAAAGAGTTTAACCATAGGAGCCGTTTTAGTGGGAAAAACAGACATCAATGAGGCCAGTCTAATCACGAAAAGCAAAACTGGGCAACCGAGCCCATGCACTAATTAGGAAGACAACTGGGCAACAGAACTCTGCGTGTCAGCATCTCAAACATCTCTCACGTTTGACAAACAGACAGGGCTTCTTCAATTCAGTCATTAAAGAGCAGATGCAGCTCTGTCTCCGACTGTGTAATACACGTGAGACGAAGCTAATTGTGTGTGTGTGTGTGTGTTGAGGAGCCTTCAGTTTGGTGGTCTGTTTTAAGTGAGGTCTTGTGGTTCTCTCATCACAGCTTGCGCCAAACATCGCAGGCGTTGGGTTAAATGGAAGAAGGGGAGAGGAAGAGGAGGTTAAAAGACCCATCGTGACCCTTTGAGTGGACCAACACTATTGGGAACAGCAGTACCGCAAGATAAATGAGAGAGGGATGGAGAGAGGGGAAGAGGTTGAGAACGAAGGGGGCAGAGGTTGAAAATGAAAGGCACGGGGCAAGGGAGGGATGGAGAGTACTGAAGAGCGAGAGAGTGTGTGCGACCGACCGATCGAAATAATGAAAAGAGCGGGAAGTGAGTGTGACCCACCGTTTGACATTAGAGGCCTCGTACACCCCACTGTCCCCGGCCACGGACTCGTCTGACACGGCTGCTGACACACAGGTGGGCCTGTCTTCCCCCGGCCTCTGGAGGTCCACGTCTGACAACAACACAGACGAAGACATGAAGTACAACTGAAATAAGACACCACAGTTGATATGCCGGGGGGGGGGGGGGGGGGTTCATTAATCCAGAAAAGTGTTTTGGTATATCTACGAGACACATCCAAAGGTGCGATGGGAGCCTCCAGTCCCTCCACTAGTACACCTTTTAGCTGGAACTCTGGACAAGCACACCTGACGCAACTTGTCGACTAATCATCAAGCCCTTGAGTTGAATGCAGAGTATCGGTTCGGGGCTACAATAGAAATGTGTGCTGTTCGGGGGAACTGGAGGACTGTTTCAGTGCAGCTCCATTTTGAGCTGCTAGGTGGCAGCGTTGCGCCATGCAGCGCAAGGCATTTCTAATCAGTGGTAAATTCCAATGAAGGGAGGAAGGAAGGAAGGAATCATTTCCCGTATGAATAAAGCCAGTCCTAGCTCTCTGGAAACACGGAAAGTAGCCACCTCAGAAATCTCTAAACTGATGGATAAGATGTAGGTGTGTGATGTCAAATGTTTATTTGACGGTGTTGCATCAGCAAATGACTGTGTGAATATTGTAGTGTAGTACAGGTTGTTTATTCTAATTTGATTCAAATAAATATATATTATGGGTTGTCCAAGGTTCGGGATAGGGTGGGATAGGGGTATGCTTGGAATTGTGTAAGTACAAAAAAAAAGGGGGAGGGGGGTGTGTAATATGATTGATTATATTGCCCTTGTGACCCAATAAATTAACCATTGTTCACAAAAAAAAGAAGAAGAATTTGAACAGAGCAAACGTCTCACCTGTGATACTCTCTCTGAGGGTAGCCAGTGCCCCTCTCCCTTCCCTCCCCCCCTCCCCTCCTCTGTCCCTCTCCCCCGTCTCTGGCTCAAACATCCCCATCCCCTGGCCGTCGTAGAATCCCAGGCTGAGACCGCCAAAGTCCGACACCACCAGACCGACGTCGCCGTCCCCAAAGTCCTGTGGGCCCACCGACGGGAACGCACCGACCCCCTCCTGCACCAGCGGCGAGCTCGGCGGCGAGAGAGAAGACAACGACGACCTCGAGGAAAGCGACGTCACTGACTTGGACGGCTCGGCCGGCTTCGAGGACACCGCAACCAGCGGCGCTAATGGGACCAGGTTGGTGGTACCGGTTCCGACGGCGTGTGTGTGAAGCGACGTGTTGTGTGGGTGTGGGTTCTCCACCTCGTGTTCGTGGATGGTGGTGATAGTTCCTGGGGGGTCTCCCCGTCTGTAGGTTATCCCAGAGGGGGTCAAGGGCTCCTGGAGGAGCAGGTCCAGTTTACACTGGTAGTCCAGGTCCAGGGGAGAGGGGGGTTCTGCAGGGGTGTAGTAGAGGTCTCCGGAGGAGAGGGAGTTGAGGGAGCCGCGGGAGGAGGATGCGTTGAGGGAGCCACGGCTGGAGGCCAGAGAACCCAGGCTGCTGCCTGATGAGACGGACAGGGTACTGGCCGACAAACTGTAAGGGAGAGAACACACATGACACACACAGCCAACACGCACCATGAACAAGCACCTCAACCAGCAACGTTTTACTTACTGTAGCTGTATGTATGTGTATTGGAGGAACACTTTGGCTGAGTTTAGACAGGCAGCCCAATTCTGATCTTTTTTTCCCACTAAATGGTCTTTGGACCAATCACATCAGATCTTTTCAAATCAGATCTTTTTCAGAGCTGATATGATTGGTCAAAAGGCAAATTAGTGAAAAAATATCAGAATTGGGCTGCCTGTATAACCGTAGCCTTAGCGCAAGAGTGCGTTTGTGTATAGGTATACAAGCTTGAAGTGCACGGATACACAGGCACACACACCTCTTGAGCTGAGAGTGGAGCTGTGTGGTCAGTCTGGTTGATTCCTCCAGTCTCTGCACCAGGACTCGTCTCCTCTCCTGCACCTTCAACCTAGAGAAACAAATCATTACTGGTACAACATGTCTGGGACAGAACACATATCCATGACTGGGACAGAACACATATCCATGTCTGGACCAGAACACATATCCATGTCTGGACCAGAACACATATCCATGTCTGGGACAGAACACATATCCATGACTGGGACAGAACACATATCCATGTCTGGACCAGAACACATATCCATATCTGGGACAGAACACATATCCATGACTGGGACAGAACACATATCCATGTCTGGACCAGAACACATATCCATGTCTGGGACAGAACACATATCCATGTCTGGACCAGAACACATATCCATATCTGGGACAGAACACATATCCATATCTGGGACAGAACACATATCCATATCTGGGACAGAACACATATCCATATCTGGGACAGAACACATATCCATATCTGGGACAGAACACATATCCATATCTGGGACAGAACACATATCCATATCTGGGACAGAACACATATCCATGTCTGGGACAGAACACATATCCATCCATATCTGGGACAGAACACATATCCATGTCTGGGACAGAACACATATCCATATCTGGGACAGAACACATATACATCCATATCTGGGACAGAACACATATCCATGTCTGGGACAGAACACATATCCATGTCTCCTTTGGGAAAGTGTTCTTCTGACCTCAATGAGACTTCTTGGTCTAATAAATACTAAATAGACAACAAGCCCCCTTCCCTCTGGTAGGAATCCCCTCTGTTCTGCTAACTAAGCTTCAAGAACACTAACCTTAATTACTGTCTTCATTGATCGAGCAATTACACAGAACCTAATTAGCTCAAGACACAATTATAGGGCTTCTTCAAATGTAGGGTGTGTGTGTGTGTGTGTCAATATGTAATTACAATTACAACCCATACAAGCGCCATGTTTCCAATTACGGCTGTCGCTCTGTCTAATGTGACGCGATGTTGCAGCGACACATTCTGCTTCCAAAACAAGACAATTACCACACAGTGTGTGTGTGTTCAGTGTGTGGGTGAGTAACAATTGGTATGCTAATGAACGGTAATTAAAGGCACCTTACAATGTTTACCCTTTGGAACGCTGGCGTCGTTCATTAGGAAAACAAAAGGCCGTAAACCGCGTGGGCGGGCAAATCAATTAGTTTGTTATCTGTTGGACGTCAACGAGGAACTCACGTAGGGAACTCACACAAACACGACATACACACAACCTCACGTATCGCCTACGTCCGGGGGACTTTTTAGACTTCCCTCTGTCTAAACGTCTGGAACTGCACGGCTACGACTAGCTGCGAGGCAACCACAGGGTTTTTAAAGGGAAGGTGCCGGGGATTGTGGGTCACACCTCTGGGCCAGGGCGTGGCTGGGGGTGTTCCTGACGGCCTGCAGGTCCTGCTCCAGCTGCAGCCTCTGGGCCTCCAGACGTTGGAGGTCCTGCGGGGTGCGTCGCCGTGGCGACACGAACTGCAGCTCCTTGAGGAGCTCCTCCTTCTCCGAGACCAGGAGGAGACGTTCCCGCTCCACGTCCACCGCCCCCGGCCACGCCTCGCTCTCCAGCTTGGCCAGCTCCACCTGCACGTTGGCCATACTGTGGGAGGAAGGAGAGAAACAGAAACAGAGGATAGTGATGCTGTGGACACCCTTTCAAATGAGTGGATTTGTCTATTTCAGCCAAAGTGAATAAAATCAAGTACACAGCCATGCAATCTCCATAGACCACTTGAGTGGCCTGCACAAAGCCCTGACCTCAACCCCATCGAACACCTTTGGGATGATTTGGAACGCCGACTGTGAGCCGGGCCTAATCGCCTAACATCAGTGCCCGACCTCACTAATGCGCTTGTGGCTGAATGGAAGCAAGTCCCCGCAGCAATGTTCCAACATCTAGTGGAAAACCTTCCCAGAAGAGTGGAGGCTGTTATAGCAGCAAAGGGGGGACCAACTCCATAGTAATGCCCACGATTTTTTCGAGAATGTGTCCACATACTTTTGGCCATGTAGTCTATTTGAACCCCTATATAAAAACCCACACGCGCTCATAAGGGAACGCAGTGAAAATGCTCGTCTTGAACTCCTTTCTCCTGGCACACACTCTCAGGGGTCTAAAGCCAGCAGCAGGCACACATCTCCGAAAGGAGGAGGGGTAACAGGGGAGTTGTCATGCTGCCACACTCTACCGCCGGCTCTCTGTAGAAACACCTGTTCTATACCGCCGGATTAGAAAACGTTTCAAAGCCCAAATGTCAGGGATTACAGTCCATAAGGGGAGGGGTTTACCTGCCTTTTATTCACTGAGCCTAAAACTGCCCACGGTGGTCCCAGATCACATCGCTAATGTGTGAAACTGACAGCCGTCCAAGTCACCGCCTGTGACTGATAATGTATAACCATTTAATGGCTAGACACGGACCCTTAATTGCTCTGATCTGAAGTCAGATCGGATGGGATCTAAGGCCCATGCTAACGTGACCCAAGGCCCATGCTAACGTGACCCAAGGCCCATGCTAACGTGACCCAAGGCCCATGCTAACGTGACCCAAGGCCCATGCTAACGTGACCCAAGGCCCATGCTAACGTGACCCAAGGCCCATGCTAACGTGACCCAAGGCCCATGCTAACGTGACCCAAGGCCCATGCTAACGTGACCCAAGGCCCATGCTTTACGTGACCGAAGGCCCATGCTAACGTGACCCAAGGCCCATGCTAAAACAGGCTTTCTGGTTAGTGCGCCCTCTATCCATCTCTATTGAGTTGAGTTTACTGTTGCAGTTCTGTGGTCAGGTGATATGCATATTCACATAAGGAATGTCTGCAGTAAAAAAAACAGAGAGAGAGAGAGAGATGGAGAGAGAGATTACCTTCTTTTGGCCTCTTCATATTGGAGACTAAGTCTAACCTTCTCAGCCAAGGACGATCTGCTCCTCAAACCAGCCTGAGAAACGGAGGGAGAACAAGCGAGCGAGAGAGAGAGCGAGAGCGAGAGAACAAAAAACATCACATGTACCTGCTTCAAGTTCAAGTGACTGGGTTTCATATCATTAGAGAGACCTCCACATCTCCATCCCTCGTTCTGCCCTCCCTCCATGTAGCATTCCATCGGTGAAGGTCTCGCTGTGTGTGTGTGTGTGTGTGTGTGTGTGGGGAGGGAGGGAGAAAATCCCCAGTGTAGTAAGCAGCTTTGCCTCTCTACCTCTAACCCTGAGCCCAGTCTGCCTGGCTGGGCCCCTGGCAGCTATCATCTGCTCCGAGGAACCAGAGGAATCCTGTGTGTGTGTGTCTGTGCAGAGGAATCCAGTCCCACTAGGGAAGGCCCACAGACGGGGGGCGGGGACATTCCTCTTAGCAACACACAGGCATTTTATTAAGACAAAGGAGGGACATGGGAGAGAGAGAGAGTAGAGAAAGCTCAGATTTTTTTTGTTTTGTTACGCTTTGGCAGAATTTACAATTACCTGTCTTTTCCATTTGAATCTGTCTCAATCTGTTTATCGTTCTCTCTCTTAAGTAGAAGTAGAGGGGGGGGGGGGTGACAAATTGTTGAGTGAGAGTGGGAGCAAGATAGAGTTGGAGAGAATAAGGGGAGAGAATGAGAGGTGGTGCTCACCTCTCCAGAGACGTCTGTCTGGGAGCCGGCTTCAAGCGTCTGTCTGGAGCCCACTGGGTTCCGGAGGTCTGGTTCCGAATGGCCCATGTTGTGTTCCGTGTGGAACCTCTCCTTTAGCTTAGCCAGAGACTATGGGAGAGAAGAGAACATGGAGTGGGTCTAGACTCTAGAGGGAAGTTCAGGGTTGAAAGGCACACCATACCAAAAACAGAAAACGGAAAATGAGCATTTCAAAATCGGATAAGTTCAGCCAGTCCCTTCCTGTTTCAGTCGGTTTCCTTCTTTTGGGTGCCTAATGAACATGACCTTGCCAGGAGCTCTCAAAAAGCAGATATTTGAACCCACACACAGACCAAAAATATTTCCCACACACACACGTACCTGCATGAGGTCCTGTTTCTCCTTCTCTCCAGAGCTGATGGCCCTGCGGAGAGACTTGAGCTCCGTCACGATGGCCTTGGCCTCCTTCAGACGGTATCCACTCTGCTCGCCACACAGTTTTTGGTCGATCCTGCAAAAAGGGAGAGCACACACACATACAAATTAAATACAAAAATAAAAACACCAAAGAGAGCAAAGGTTTGTTCACAAATATCAGAATCTCCAATGATCTGGATTCTGCAAAGATCAATTTGAATGTGAAGACATCAATATCTATATGGGTGTTAAAGTCCAGATACACTCTACCGTTCAAAAGTTTGGAGTCACTTGTTTGTTTTTGAAAGAAAAGCAATTTTTTTGGTCCATTTTGGTCCAAATAACATCAAATTGATCCGAAATACAGTGTAGACATTAATGTTGCTGGCCATCTTGGCAGAGTTCCTCTGTACAGTGACTGTATTCTTTTGCCCATCTTAATCTTTTCTTTTTATTGGCCAGTCTGAGATATGGCTTTTTCTGCCTAGAAGGCCAGCATCCCATCCCGGAGTCGCCTCTTCACTGTTGACGTAGAGACGAGTGTTTTGCGGGTACTATTTAATGAAGCTGCCAGTTGAGGACTTGTGAGGCGTCTGTTTCTCAAACTAGACACTCTAATGTCTTCTTGCTCAGTTGTGCACCGGGGCCTCCCACTCCTCTTTCTAGTCTGGTTAGAGCCAGTTTGCGCTGTTCTGTGAAGGGAGTAGTACACAGCGCTGTATGAGATCTTCACTTTCTTGGCAATTTCTCGCATGGAATAGCCTTAATTTCTCAGAACAAGAATAGACTGATGAGTTTCAGAAGAAAGTACTTGTTGGGACTTGTTTCTGGCCATTTTGAGCCTGTAATCAAACCCATAAATGCTGATGCTCCAGATACTCAACTAGTCTAAAGGGCAGTTTTATTGCTTCTTTAAATCAGGAAAACAGTTTTCCGCTGTGCTAACATGCTAAAGGGTTTTCTAATGATCAATTAGCCTTTTAAAATAAACTTGAATTAGCTAACACAACATGCTATTGGAACACAGGAGTGATGGTTGCTGATAATGGGCCTCTGTACGACTATGTAGATATTCCATTTGAAAAAATCAGCTGTTTCCAGCTACAATAGTCATTTACAATATTAACAATGTCTACACTGTATTTCTGATCAATTGGATGTTATTTTAAATGGAGAAAAAAATGTGCTTTTCTTTCAAAAACAAGGACATTTCTAAGTGACAAACTTTTGAACGGTAGTGCTAGCTCTGTTGAGTGTTTGTCTAACAGCATAGTACGACAAAATTACATAACAAGCAACCTTTGTTAAGCTGCCATGCGTGATTTCTGACCTTCCTAATGTGCAGTTTGTGTGTGTGTGTTCCTGCCCCCTTTTCGCTCTTTTCCTTTATTGTGTGTGCCTCCTGAGCGGATGGAGTGTGTGTGGAGGGTGAACGACAATGCTTCATTGTTTCAATTATTGTAATAAAAAGTGGCTGCTTTGGACAGGGCTTAATCCAGAGCCTGCCATGTGAGCAACATAACCCCTCTCTCTCACCTCTTACTTTCTGTCTCTCCTTCTATCATCCCCTCTTCCCCCCTCATTCTCTCTCTTTACCTCCTATCGCATGGTCATTCTCTCTCTTTACCTCCTATCGCATGGTCATTCTCTCTCTCTACCTCCTATCTCATGGTCATTCTCTCTCTCTCTCTCTTTACCTCCTATCGCATGGTCATTCTCTCTCTCTTTACCTCCTATCGCATGGTCACTCTCTCCCTCTACCTCCTATCGCATGGTCATTTACCTCCTATCGCATGGTCATTCTCTCTCTTTACCTCCTCTCTCTTTACCTCCTATCGCATGGTCATTCTCTCTCTCTTTACCTCCTATCGCATGGTCATTCTCCCTCTCTTTACCTCCTATCGCATGGTCATTCTCTCTATTTACCTCCTATCGCATGGTCATTCTCTCTCTCTTTACCTCCTATCGCATGGTCATTCTCTCTCTCTCTCTTTACCTCCTATCGCATGGTCATTCTCTCTCTCTCTCTTTACCTCCGATCTCATGGTCATTCTCTCTCTCTCTACCTCCTATCGCATGGTCATTCTCTCTCTCTTTACCTCCTATCGCATGGTCATTCTCTCTCTCTTTACCTCCTATCGCATGGTCATTCTCTCTCTCTTTACCTCCTATCGCATGGTCATTCTCTCTCTTTACCTCCTATCGCATGGTCATTCTCTCTCTTTACCTCCTATCTCATGGTCATTCTCTCTCTTTACCTCCTATCTCATGGTCATTCTCTCTCTTTACCTCCTATCTCATGGTCATTCTCTCTCTTTACCTCCTATCTCATGGTCATTCTCTCTCTTTACCTCCTATCTCAGTCATTCTCTCTCTCTTTACCCCCTATCTCATGGTCTCTCTCCCTCTCTTCCCCATCATGGTCATTCTCTCTTTACCACCTATCTCATGGTCATTCTCTCTCTCCCCCTCATGGTCATCCTCTCTCTCTCCCCCTCTCTTTTCCTCCGATCTCATTCTCTCTCTCTATGAATGTGAATTCCTATTAGTAGATTGTAGCGGCTCTCTCAAATAATCCTATACAGTGGTTCCTACACATGTCTGATCTTAATTTGAGCCAGTTTGCTACAGAAGGAAAATAATCCTGCAGTAACAGAATAGTGAATTATTATGTGGAATATAATTAATGGCAATTTTTGCAGTTTTAAATGTCCCGCATTGCAGGAAAGTGCTCCTGCACCAAAGTGATCAAATTAAGCTCCTTCATCTGTAATCAAACTGTTTTATGACCGCCCTCAGGCACTATCAAGTCCAATAGACACGTAACAACTAAAGCTGTAAAATCACAACATTCACAGAGCAGCATACAATACACAGGTGTGTGTGTGTGTGTGTGTGTGTGTGTGTGTGTGTGTGTGTGTGTGTGTGTGTGTGTGTGTGCGCGTGTAATAGGCAGGTGTGTGACAGACCAGTGTGTGATCAATATGAAAAGGGGACTTACTGCTGCAAGGTTTCAAAGCCTTGTTCTTTGTAGATGAGCTCCTGTTTCATCTGGGAGAGCTCTCTCTTCAGCTTATTCACCTACAGTAGCGGACAGAGACAGAGGCATTAACAGAGACATAGAGGAATGCACTTTCATTGAGAAGAGGGGTGTTTTGTTTCTTGTTTTTTTTTCACTTGCTTTGGCAATGTAAACATATGTTTCCCATGCCAATAAAGCCCCTTTGAATTGAATTGAGAGAAAGAGAGCGAGAGACAGAGAAAGAGAGCGCGCGAGAGCGCGCGCGAGAGAGAACGAGAAAAATAAAGAAAAGTGAGAACGAGATAGACGGTCAAGAAGACACTAGTTGCCCTCCCGAGTGGCGCAGCGGTCTAAGGCACTGTATCTCAGTGCTTGAGGCATCACTATAGACCCAGATTCGATCCCAGTCTGTGTCACAACCGGCTGTGTTCGGGAGTCCCATAGTGTGGCGCACAATTGTTCCAGCGTCGTCTGGGTTAGGAGAGGGTTTGACCAGGGGAGGGTTTGGCCGGAAGGGGGGGGGGGGCTTTACTTGGCTCATTGTGCTCTAGTGACTCCTTGTGGCAGGCCGGGAGCCTGCAGGCCGACTTCGTTCATCAGTTGAACGTGTTTCCTCCGACACATTGGTGCAGCTGGCTTCCGGGTTAAGCGGCGGGTGTTAAGAAGCGCGGTTTGGCGGGTCACGTTTCGGAGGACGCATGACTCGACCTCGGCCTCCTGAGCCCGTTGGGGAGTTGCAGCGATGAGACCAGATCAAAATTGTGGAGAAAAAGTGGGTAAAATACAACAAAATAAGTTGAGAAGAGGTGAGTGTGAGTGAGTGAGTGAGTGAGTGAGTGAGTGAAAGATGCACCTTACCCTGACTTTGGTGGTGGAGATCTCAGCCTTGAGGATATCAGGGTCATACTTAGTGCTGGACGAAGACCCCGAGAACACTGGACGAGAGAGAGCCATCTGGACCGTTAGTGTGTGAAGGACAAAACACGCGTGTGTGTGACAATTGGTTGAGAACTAGGTTCGGGTTAGGTTCACTACTCACGGCTGGTGCGTGAGCTGGACTTGTCCTTGTATGCGTCGTTGAGGCGTGTGTACTGATCCAGGGCCAAGGCCAGCCGCTGCTCTTTGACCTGGTATCGAAGATCACAACGGAAATAAGTCTTGTTCATTCATACGGTCCTTTGTTCATCCATTCCCTCATTCTATTTGTTCATTCATTCATTCATTCTTTCACCCACCCATCCATCCATTGTCATTTTATATTTACCCATCAATCCATCCATATATCCTTCCATGCATTCACTAATCCATCCATTTCACCTGGTACAGCTCTTTCTGGGTGACCAGGGCATCCTGGGCTACTGTCAGGTACTCCTTCAACATCCTCTCCTGCTCCTTCCTCCACTCCGCCCGGGGGTCCTCTAGCTGGGTACTCTCTAGAGAGGGAAGAATGTCATCAATGAGATCTACTCCCATAAACAAACGATGATGATGGCGACAACAATACTTTATTTGTAGCCTCCTTTTGTGTCATACAGCTACAGCACGCCAGAACCCTGATTCAGATATACAGGTAACTGTCAAAGTAATGGAAACACTTGAGTAAATGAGGGATACAAAGTATATTGAAAGCATGTAGTTCCACACAGGTGTGGTTCCTGAGTTAATTAAGCAATTAATATCCCATCATGCTTAAGGTCATGCATAAAAATGCTGTGCAGGCTATTATTTTGGCCCCATAGGATGACAATGCCCTCATCCACAGGGCACGAGTGGTCACTGAATGGTTGGATGAGCATAAAAAAAATATGTAAACCCTATGCCATGGCTATTAAAGTCACTAGATCTCAAGACAATTGAACACTTATGGGAGATTCTGCACCATCAACAAAACACCAAATTATGGAATTTCTCATGGAAGAATGGTGTCGCATCCCTCCAATAGAGTTCCAGACACTTGTAGAATCTAAGCCAAGGCCCATTAAAACTGTTCTGGCGGCCTGTGGTGACCCAGCATCCTATTAAGGCACTATGTTGGTGTTCCTTTATTTTGTCAGTTACGTGAACATTTTCTCTTGGTTGACGTTTTCATCAGGTCAATCCTATCCAAAAAAAATCAACACTAACAGCATTGGCATTTTACTGTGTGTTTTACACAATGTTCCTATTCTTTTAATCTTCAGAATGTTGAAAAAGTCAAGGGGTGTGAACACTTTCTGAAGTCACTGTATACTGCAAATGAAGCAGGCCTACACCCACATCTAACAGTGGGTTGTTTTGAGGAAAGAGAAAGGCACAGTGGGAGAGCAGAGGAAGCAATCCATCTGAATCAATCACAACATTTCTTCCCTCACTCTCTCTCACTCCTTTTCTCTCTCTCTCTACCCTCTTTTTTGTTTGTCTCTGACCTGCTCTTCTGGGGTAGCCCTGTCCGGTGGCAGGGCAGGAAAGGGTTAATCCTTCATTCCTTACTGTGCTTTGTCTGTGTCCCAAATGCCACCCAATTCCCTATGTAGTTTAGGGCCCATAGGGCTTTGGTCAAAAGTAGTGCACTATATAGGGAATAGCATGCCATTTGGGAGACATACAGCCTGTGTGGAAAACAACAAGTCTCTCTACACTGAGAGTACGGCCCCCTCCATGCCACACTAAGTATGTCAGCAATGCAGAGACTGACTGCTATGAGGAATAACCGGATTTCACTACATCAGGATTTGTGTGTGCGTGTACGTGCTTGTGACTGTGTCAGTGCCCGTCTCCACTCTCCCGCTCTCTCCGTGGAACTCTCAGCCCTGTGTATTCTTCTGCTGAGGGTGTAGGCTACTCAGCAAACCAAAATTGGTTATGTGAAAGTTCCCAGAACATTTGTTAGCTTGCGCCGTATGTTCGAACACAAAAACAAATATTTTATACAAACATAGTATAACCATCAGCACGACTGGATCTGTGTTATGAAAACGTTTGACGCAACCTAGCGAATGTTCTGGGAACTTCCACAGACCCAATTTTGGTTTGCTGGAAAAACATCACTGGTACATTGTGTTATTACATTGCCTGGAAACCCAATGAGAACGTTTGGGGAATGTGGTTGTTACAGATGTTGTGCACAACATTTTAGTAAATGTTACAACATTCCACAGATATGTTTTAAATTAAATAAGAAAATATGACAATTTGCTATCATCCTAATGTTATATAAAACCTTAGAACTTAATGGGAATCTTCGCTAATGTTCTGGGAATGTTCCCAGGTTTGCTGGGTAGGATAATCCTCGGCTAGGCCCTAAGTAATGTTTTGTTTCTGATCTGCTATATAACTTGTGGTCAGTGTTGGGCGTTGCTCTTGCGCTCCGGGGTTGGTAACGGTTCCCTATTTATCGAACGATTAGCTTGTGAATCAATGTGTTGTTTCATGTTGGCTAGACACTGTATCAATGTCCTACAGAAGTCATTGTATGATATGATAAATTATTTGAGCCTCACACACACACACACACACACACTTGCGAACACAAAGCCACATGCTGATGATCAACCCTAAAAAGGTACGAGGTAGTGGCTAGAGCACAATAGACAGTGTTGACACAGTCGGTCTGTTGTTTCGTCATTGGTATCTGACAGCACACTCCTGCCTGCACGGGTAGAACACACCCACCTCAACTTTCAGGATGTGACTGAATATCTGACCGAATGACCAACACACACACACACACGTGTCCACCTATAGCCTACAATGTCATGAGAGCCTATAAGAGTGTGAGGGAGAGCATGTGTCTGTCTACCTCTATGCATAATAAACCCAAAACTTCAACAGGACCTCCACTAAGACCAGGGGGGAACCCAAAGCAACTCGCTGAGTGGTTATGTGAAGTCAGGGAAGTTCCCACTAGGTTAGGCAACCCTTCTTCTCTGGGCCCATCTACGCCACATAAGAGAAGGCAAATCACCACACATAACAGACCCTTATCAACCCCCGTCCCGTCCCTCCCTCCACTCCAACAATGCAGGGAGGCCACAGGGCAGCAGCAGGGTTTACATAATAAGGAAGTGAGGCCTGTCGGGGCGGGGGACAGCCTGGGCAGGGAGGGAGAAGCTAGGACAGGACAGACAGGGCAGGGAGAAGTAGGTACCCACCCAGACTAAACCCCTAGCTACCCCTGCCCACCGTCTTGCCCCAACTAGGGCCAGGAGTTTTTGTTTTCCAGACCACCTTTCCTGCCGAGGATAGACTCTGGGCCCTTATCAATCAGTCCACATTCTCCACTCACCTCACAGGTATCTGGGATACAGCCTAGACAGGTGAAGGGAGGTTCAGCGTGAAGAGAGTTTGATGGCCTTGAGTTAGACATTAAATATGCATTGACAAACGGTCATTGGGGTGTTTGCTGAGAAAGGAAAGTGTATCACTTCTATAAAAGGAGGCTTTCAACCTAAATTGGTTTTTCCAGCTCTCGTGCATTTACCTCCTTAGTTCAGTCCTTTTTCTATACTAGAACATGAAAAACGGTTCAGTACTAGATAAAAAAAAAATTAAAAATAAAAACTTTTGTCCTGCTGTCGAATGCGTCTCCCGGATCAACTCTGTCAGCGCAGCCAACGTCCCCCTTACAGAGCAAAAGTAGTGTGTGCTCCACTTAGCCTGCTCTAAGCATCTGGGCTGCATCATGTTAGCTCCCCGTCATGTTAGCTCCCCATCATGTTAGCTCCCCATCATGTTAGCTCCCCACTCATGCTGCACAGAAGTGAACACACCTGAATAATGCGACACGGCATGTAGAAATGTTGAAACTGTTCATTACTGTTCGCAAAACAATGTCCATACAGGCTAGAACAATGCATGACGACACCAGTAGCTTCCAGCTTTGTTTGTTTTAATATGCAAACCATAACGCAAAATATGAAGATTTTAACGCTGATTGCCACCAAACTTTATTCATTCACTTAATTGGTCTCTCACGTCTCAACCCAAAGATGGTCTATTGCCTCAGTGAATTAACTCCGGGCTGCCCCCTTCTTGCCTCTGAATGACTTCATTACTGGTTAAAGAGACAGCGCGCACTTTTAGCAAATAAGCTACTCCTATGTGAATGTTGTTTATCAGTACACTCAAATAAAAATGGAAGGGAAACAAGACTTTATGTGAATACAGATGAACAGCAACCAAAACGAGCTCAATAACTCAATGCACGCACACACTCCTATTGATTATATGCATCCGTGTGAATAGGCCAAGGCTACATCTCGATTTACCCATTTAAAATCAATAGAGATGTACCATTCAAATAAGGAATTACCATTAGATTGTTTTTACAAACTACATAACAACCTAAGTCACATCGATTGATTCGTTAATGCATGCACGGCTGTCTCTGAAAAATGTTGACGCAAAAAAAATGGCAAATGTCATGATATTGAACCCAAAGGATGCCCAACGATTGAACAGAGCAGTAGCGGTGTTCATCTGTCTGGATCAAGTGCCATTCTGTGACTCAGGTTCATATGCCTTCTCTTTTTTGCAGTGGTGTCGTTTGGGTATTGTGATGGTATCGAGAATCGTGATACTTAACCTGGTATCGAAGCCCAGATTCTGGTATCATGACAACACTCATAGGCTACTGAATATAGCCTATTCACCTTGCGGTTAGAGGGGATATTGCGCTTTCCTCCCGCATGTTGTTGGAAGACCAAAGCGAAGGTAAAATGAAGTTGACACACACAAGTTATGCTTCTTCATAATCATAGATGGATTTAACATACGCATTTATCTCCAATAAACAAATTATTTGTGGTTTTGTTTAGGCATTTTAGCTCGTTTGACATTCGCCAATGTGAAACCAACCAGACAAAATGAAAAAAAAAAAAGATATACAATGCAACAAGCCAAACTCTGATTCAAACTACAGCTCAGAAGTGCAGAAATACACCGTGTCCAACCACCCACAGGAGGGCCAGCCGTAACACACCGAAGCTAAGCCCCGAGTCTCCACACAATCATCCACTCCTGACTGACAGCTGACTGCGTTTGTTTACCCACCGGTGTTAGACAAAACAACAACAAACAATCGCAGTAGAAATGTGTTGTGAGTGCAACACATAAATAGAATCCCTGGCCCACACAACAACAGCAGCAGCTAGCTCACACCTCAACCCCGCGGGCTACAGCCAGGCAGCACAATGAAAAACATTTGGGAAATGGATTCCAATCTGCATTGGGAGAAAACAAGTCTCTGATTGAATTGAATGGAGTTAATAGAAGTAGGTTTATTTAATCCCAGGTAATGCAGGTGTTTTCCTAAGGGATGAGCAGAAGACAGGCGGGTCCCTGTGGAATTTCATCTGCTCATTTAGAAATGAATGTGACTAATCACAAACGCATTTCATTTAGTGGAGATTCTCACTCACTCACTATATCAATATGTACAATTAATTTGAAAAAAATCCTGTGACAATATTTATATCAACATCAATCTGCTGACAATATTGACAAATTCAACATAGCTTATTGTCTTGGCCTGATAATTGTCCAAGAATGACATCTGTGAGTTTGCTAAATGTTTAGACTGCTGGCAGTCAACATCCTTGCCTCCTAATATCTCTGGATATCATCAGATTAGGGTTATTTAGCCCATTTCATTTGAAAACAGTTTGACAAATGAAAAGCATAAAACTCAGATAAAGACTAACTCATTTCTCAAAGTTCAGTCAATACAAATAATTACATTCCTCATTCGATGGAGACACTTGGCGAATGATCATACGACTCGTCAATATCAAACAACATGGCACTCTGACTAGAAATAATACAATAAGTTCCAGTGGTTTTCAGCTTCTAAATAACGATACTGTAATGAACACGGGGGAGACAGAGAGCTGGTTTCAAGCGCAGGTGTTTAATGTAAAGGACCACAGGAGGAGGAGGAGACAGGAGGAGGCAGGTAGCTGGGTCCAGGGGCAGGCAGAAGGTGGGTCCAAAAGGGCAACAGTACAGAAAGGGAAAAGGCTAGTAACATCGCCCGGGAGATCAGGCAATAGGTAGTTAACAGGAAATCAGACAGGCTAAAGTACAGGCAGGGAATAGGCAAAAGGTGTCGTTAGTGAGGCGGGAGGAGTAAATCACGGGATAAACAGAGCTCTGAATAGAAGTGTGTCAAAAACAAACAACACCTCACAATGATGAGGAGCAAAGAACTGAACTAAATAGTGTGTGATAATGACACACGGGTGTGTGAACAGTTGATCAGAATTCAGGTGATTGGGATCCGGGGAGAGAGAGCTGCGTTCAGGGGATCTACGTGTATGAGAGTGTGAGCTGGAAGCAGACGATACAGACATCATTCAGAGAAAGAAAACCAAACAAAATCTACATCATTACAGTTTCTGCCGTTCTACCAATTTCTCTGTGTTGTGTTTGGGAAATTCAAATCCAGTGTTGGAATACCCCTGCCAAAACATCTGAGGCGGAATCTTGGATGAAATAGCCTGGGGTCCTTTGTTTAGGATGGACAGATCAATGATTGCCCGGTTGGATTGCCCAGATGGTTTGGGCATAGACATGATGTTAATGAGTGGGGTAACACCGAGGTAAACCTGTCAACTTACTGTTGATGTGGTCGATGTAGTAGATGCCAATCTGAGGGTCGTATGAGGCCTCCCATCCCCACGGTAACTCGTCTCCCACACAGTCCGCAAACGACAGGGGCTTCGTCAACCTGAGAGAGAGAGAGAGAGAGAGAGAGAGAGAGAGAGAGAGAGAGAGAGAGAGAGAGAGAGAGAAAAACATACAGTATCTGTACACAGAAACACATGAAACGTAAAGCTAGTGCATATCTTAACCAATCTATAAACTACATCAGGTGGTTCATTCATATAAAAAGACGAGTAAAAATAATTACTACAAGGCTGGTTAGACTGTCATAGTGACCTTAGAAACTAGAGTTCAGAAAGACAAGCCACTAAACGACAACACTGGAGCATCCAGCAGTAACAGTGACACATTCCTGAGGGACCAAAGTCTAAAACTGGCATCGTGGTACCATTCACTCAGCTCAGTGTGGCTGGCTGTGGGCTGGGGGAAGTCTGGCTAGACAGGGAGAGAGAAGGGACACTAAACCACTGTGCCTTCTATTTGGGATGCGTTGCCCAAAGACTGGCTGGGTGGCTGCCTGTACATTGTTCCCACTCTCCTTTCCACTGGTAGCTTGGATGACTTGGCCCATGTAGACAGTAGATGAGAGACAGCCAAGTTCACTGGCGGGGTCATGACAAGATGGGGGTGGAGGAGTGAGAGGGAGAGAGCGGTTTTGGAAGAATGTGTTGTGTCTTTGAAACTCCAAAATCTGTTTGAGAAACTGGGACATAAGTCTATATTGGATAAGTCTAAGAATGTGGGCAAAGGGTATTAACTTGCAGTTTAAGCCAAGCCAGCATGCCGCCCGGCGTACTTCACTGTGTTTATTCAGTGCACTCTCACTCGAAGACACACAAACGCTAATGCTAACAAACAGGTGCACACACACACACAGGCCATCTCTCCTGGCCTGGGCGGCTGTCAGTCTGGTATGCACGCTCCCTCTTGGCTGTAAAAGTTAAAAATTAGACAGGCGGTATTCCTGGTATGTCCCCTCGGCTGGGTCGGCCGACTATCGCACTCCGTACACCACCGACGACCTTTGAACTCAGAAGCCAGTCTCTGGACTGGTCTGCTGTCCTCCTACTACAGGTATTGGCCTACTATGACTAACTACAGTTACTATGCTACTAGTTTAGCATCAGAGTGGCTGTTCAACTGAAGAATGAATGCATACAAAACTCAGTGAGGTCAGCAGCGACACTGAGCAATGTCAAAATAGAGGCCGTACTGAAGTGACAGGATAGGGAGGGACCGCCCTCCTCCACTATTTAATTGGGATTTATTTTATTTAACCTTTATTTAACTTGGCAAGTCAGTTATGAACAAATTCTTATTTACAATGACGGACTAGGAACAGTGGGGTTAACTGCCTGTTCAGGGGCAGATCTAGCAACCTTTGTTACTGGCCCAACGCTCTAACCAATAGGCTACATTTGAAGTCAGAAGTTTACATACACTTAGGTTGGAGTCATTAAAACTAGTTTTTCAACCACTCCACAAATTTCTTGATAACGAACTATAGTTTTGGCAAGTCGTTAGGACATCTACTTTGTGCATGACACAAGTAGTTTTTCCAACAATTGTTTACAGACAGATTTTTTCACTTATAATTCAATGTATCACAAGTCCATTGGGTCAGAAGTTTACATACACTAAGTTGACTGTTCCTTTAAACAACTTGGAAAATTCCAGAAAATGTTGTCATGGCTTTAGAAGCTTCTGATAGGCTAATTGACATCATTTGAGTCAATTGGAGGTGTACCTGTAGATGTATTTCAAGGCCTACCTTCAAACCTCTTTGCTTGACATCATGGGAAAATCAAAAGAAATCAGCCAAGACTTCAGAAAAAAATGGTAGACCTCCACAAGTCTGGTTCATCCTTGGGAGAAATTTCCAAACGCCTGAAGGTACCATGTTCATCTGTACAAACAATAGTATGTGAGTATAAACACCATGGGACCACGCAGCAGTCATACCGCTCAGGAAGGAGATCCGTTCTGTCTCCTAGAGATGAACGTACTTTGATGTAAAAAAGTGCAAATCAGTCCCAGAACAACAGCAAAGGACCTTGTGAAGATGCTGGAGGAAACAGGTGCAAAGTATCTATATCCACAGTAACACGAGTCCTATATCGACATAAACTGAAAGGCCGCTCAGCAAGGAAGAAGCCACTGCTCCAAACCCGCCATAAAAAAAGCCAGAATATGGTTTGCAACTGCACATGGGGACAAAGATTGTACTTTTTGGAGAAATGTCCTCTGGTCTGATGAAACAAAAATAGAACTGTTTGGCCATAATGACCATCATTATGTTTGGAAGAAAAAGGGGGTGCTTGCAAGCCGAAGAACACCATCCCAACCGTGAAGCACAGGGGTGGCAGCATCATGGTGTGGGGGTGCTTTGCTGCAGGAGGGACTGGTGCACTTCACAAAATAGGTGGCATCATGAGGCAGGAAAATTATGTGGATATATTGAAGCAACATCTCAAGACATCCGTCAGGAAGTTAAAGCTTAGTCGCAAATGGGTCTTCCAAATGCACAATGTCCCCAAGCATACTTCCAAAGTTGTGGCAAAATGGCTTAAGGACAACAAAGTCAAGGTATTGGAGTGGCCATCACGAAGCCCTGACCTCAATCCTATAGAACATTTGTGGGCAGAACTGAAAAAGTGTGTGCAAGCAAGGAGGCCTACAAACCTGACTCAGTTACACCAGCACTGTCTGGAGCAATGAGACAAAATTCACCCAACTTATTGTGGAAGGCTACCCGAAACTTTTGATCCAAGTTAAACAATTTAAAGGCAATGCTACCAAATACTAATTGAGTGTATGTAAACTTCTGACACACTGGGAATGTGATGAAATAAATAAAAGCTGAAATCACTCTCTACTATTATTCTGACATTTCACATTCTTAAAATAAAGTGATCCTAACTGACCTAAGACAGGGATTTGTGAAAAACTGAACTTAAATGTATTTGGCTAAAGTGTATGTAAACTTAGACTTCAACTGTTCCTGCCGCCTCAATAGTCACACTATGGTGTCACACTATGGTGTGACTATTGAGACATCTTCTGACAGGTAGTCTGCCCCTCAGTGTGTGTACCACATTCCAGAAATTGATAACTCACTCACACCTTGGCTATCCACCCCGCACCCCACAATGAGATATCCTCACCTCACCCAACTGCCATGTCACACATTCTGTATCACCATACACACATCGTTGTGCTCTGAACCCGCATACACACACACACACACACAATGGCTAGCCCAACATCTCCATCAGCCCCATACATCACCTCTGGGCACCTCCTTCCCTTGCACAATAACCAAGACTGCTACAAATGACATGTCCAAAAGAGAGAGAAGTGTTCATCTGGCCCTTCACACGTCAAAGGACACATCACTGAGGTTGCCAGCCACACAGTCAGCAGTGGGACACAAAGACCTGGACTGGAGCTTGTTGCTGTGACTGAGATAAGATGTCTGACTGACTAGCACCTTTTGATGCGTCCCGACCAAAAGAAGAGGAGCCAAACATCACCACTACAGAGAGGAGTGGGTGTGCGAGTGTGTGAAGTGGAGGTATGTGAGGGAGAGATAAGAGGAAGACAACAGGAAAGGTGGGGTGGGACGATTGGACTGTACACTGTCGTCATGGTAACAATGATCCAAGGTCTCTAGGCCTGGGACTATTTCTCACCACAACGGTCGGCTGAAGGGACATAAAGAGACTAAAAGAGACTCCCATTAGTCACGGTCTCTGACAGTATCTCCAGAACAGAACAGGCTGATTGTTGAATGGATGTGAGAAACAACCTGTAACTATCCTAACAACGGAAACCCCAAAATGTGAGTTAGTGCTTCGTTTCTGGCCAAAGCTAATTTTGCACATAAGCAATTAGCCTATCAGACCACAACAAAAACAAGCTAGCTGCCAAGTCTCCAGACGGGCCTACTTTGCGGAAATTCACTTTCACACTAGAATGTTGACCCCTGTGTCAAGAGATGCTCTACGGAAGAGGTCAGTAACAGGCGTGCAGGCTTTTGTTCCAGCCCAGCACTAACACCTAATTCAACTGAACGTTACAACCTTGGTTAGCTGAATACAAGTGAAAACATACAGTGGCAGGCTACTAGATAGACACACATTGAAAGCATTCAGCCTAGTCCCTAGGAATATGTTGGCCGGCCAGTGAAGGAGCAGGAAACAGTGGCCTGTGGACGGCCATGTGTCGCACATTACAGGACGCGGCCATGTTTTCTGGTCTCCAAGGCTACCACACACTCTTGTTTGTGTCTCTCTACCCTCTTCCCTCCCTTCCTCTCTCTTCTCCCTCTCGTTCAGACTCAAGCACAGACGCCAGCAGCTGTGAAAAGCCAGGATTTACATCACTTCTTTTATTATCGCCCCCCACCACCACCGTGCCAACAAAGTCATACAGAGCGCCAAAAAAATGAAGAAGAAAAAGGAGAGAGAGGGAAGACTTTTGTGGCAGAGGGCGTGCTTGTACAAATTCGCCCCAATTAAACGGGTCAAGCTCCAAGCAGAGAGGGCCAAGAGAATTTGTGTGTGTCTGCGTGCGTACGCACGCCTGTGTGTGCATGGGAGGGGAGAAACTTGGGCTGGAGTCTTATCTCTGCCTCCTCTTCTGGAAATAAACATTTTGGGGGCTGGAGCAGTGAGGAGGGAGGCACGTTCCTCTCTTTTCTGGGGGATTTAGACAGGGAGGGAGGGCTCAGGAATGTGGTGCAGCACTCTGACACAGCCTCTTATTCTCCGCCACTCTCTCATAAATGCGAGATCTGGATGGCGGGGCCTTTCAGACGTCAGGGGGAGGAGAGAGAAAGAATGAGGGGAAAAGATAGAGGAAGGAGGATGTCTGAGGGAGAGTTGAAAGTGAAATAGAAAAAGGGGGAGGCAGAGGGGGAAGAGAGGGGGGGTGAGAAAGAAGAGAAGGATGGAACGCGAGAGAGATTGAAATAATTTGTCAACCACTGTAGAATTTGTGAAATACTGTAGAACTTACATTGTTTGCACAACGTTAAATCACTCCTGTCAGTTAGGCCTCGGCCAATGAAGCTTGTTTAAATGTGAATTTGAGAGGCGAGGGAAAGCAAGCGAGAAAGGTGGGAAAAAAAGAGAGGGATTCCTTTTTCCTGCCAAAAATGTGTATTCCTTCACTGGCCAGCCAGGGTCCCCTCTGCTTGACTGAACAGAACAGATCTAGTCTCTGGCCTGACTGTAACCATGGGGATGAGAGGGTATGACTTGCAGGTGAAGCATGAGACAGTCTTGGCGCGGCTTGGAGGAGTGCTATGCTAAAGGTGGGAGGGTCCACTTGGATTCCAAGTATAACACACACCAAAATATTTTCAAAACGCATCATTTTGGGATTAATCGGGGGATATTGCGTTGACAGGGTTCGTGCTCTCCAACTTCACTTCATAATATCAGAGTATAGAGGCATTTGTAAATATGAAACACCTGTTGCTATCTGGCAATGGGACGTTCCCCCAGTTCCCATACACGAATCCATCTTATGATGAAAAGTTCCATCCTATGTCAATGGAGAATCATTTCTGGACAAATTATACAGGTGAGATGAGTTATTCTTTGTGGCACACTATGCATGTCTCTGTTCCATCTATCCTACACTCCATCGCAACCAAACAAAACAATATGATGGCCACATTCACCAAGTCATAGAACATGTCAGCAAAATGCATCCAAGTCGCCTTCCTTGCGTTTCCAAGCCGTCTCCAAGCTGTCAACAAGCGGCCGCAATTAACACCATAGGCCTACAACGGCATTGGATTACGACAAGCCAGTAGTGGTGTGGGGGGGGGGGGGGGGTTGATACAGTTACACATTACAATATTATTTTTGGATGATATTATATTATTTGACTCCAAGCCGTCTGTACCTGTAGCTTGTTCTCCATCTTCTTTTTAAATAGTGAACCAACGTGTTTTCAGCACTTTTATTTCCCCGACTGATCAAAACTCGTTTTCTCATGGTCTCTCGTCTCTCTGCAGCAGACATCTAGTGAGCAACTCTGTCCATGTAATCTTATTGATTATGATCTAAAAGGCTAAACTGATCCTAGTTCAGCACTGCTACCCTGAAAATATTTTTTAATACAGGCCCCAAACTATCTTTGTGACAGACAGAATGCCTAGAAAGAAATGGTCTGTAGCATATCAGGCTGAAATAACTGGAGGGAGTAATAATAATATTAATTGATTTAAACTTGTATAACGCTTTTCTTTAAAGTAAAGAATCTCAAAGTGCATAGTAGGCCGGATGAGTAAGCTGATCCTAGATCTGTGCCTACCTGCAACATCTCTCCTGAACAGGACGGTGAGGTGTGGCAGAGGTGGAAAGAAACAGGGCACGCCGCCAAAGCTACGGCCGCCGGTAACACGGAGGATATATTAGTCAGGCGAACCCTCCTATCACAGTACACACCATCTTTATAACCGTTATGTTCTTCACAACAATGTATCGACAGACAATACAGGGACAGAACCTAATAGTAAACCTACATAACATGCGTTTACAGAATATATGATTTCTTCCCCTCAACATATCACGGCAAGGTCCTTAGGGTCGTGAATACCATTAGGATTTCTGAGCCTGGGCCAAGATTGAGATTGTGAAAAGGCGTTGAGTATGATTCCCTTCCACCCTGACACGGCATCTTAGCATTCTTGCCCGATTAACACCGTTCTAGAATTAGAGGAATTAGTCTATCATTCTAGAAGGTTCATATTCTAGAATGTGTAGAATCTAGACACGGTTCAGGTGGAGGGAGGGAACCGTGGATAATGATGATTTGGCTGGTTTCTGAGTGGGAGCAACTTGATGTATATCATTCACAATGCCTGGTGGTGTTGGTGGTGGCCTCATAGGAATGACTGGCATGCCACCTATTATAGGCTAGCAGTTTTCTAACAATATAAGGCATTAAGACACACTATAGCAGCATTTGGCTTCAATTACCCTCGCTCGTTAAGCTTAGGGGGGTCTGAGTGAGAGCAGACTGGAACATCCGTTTTCAGCACAGTGTCACATGGCCTTCTCTTCAGGCTCTTTAGGTTTCAATCAGCAACACACATCTGACATACATATGAGGCGTCAATATGACAACAATATAGGACTACTGTTGCGATTGATATGAAGCAAATTGAATTAAATAATAGAACAGGCTAATGACTAGAATGGTTCAGTCATTGAGCGTTTTAATCAAGTGTTTAATCATGTTCTATTCATCATCTATGCATGACTTGACACTAACGTACAACTAAATTAGCATTAACGAATCTCACATTTCCATAGGGCAGTCAGGCATCATCTTTCCATTACGGCCGTACTTTCTGACCAATTATCCTCATAATTAGAGCTTAATGGTTTGTCATAAGTGGCTTGTGTCGTGTGGTGAACCCAATGTAATAAAACCCTGGTAAGAAAGACCTCAATTGAATTAAGTATGCGTGTCAATACTGGCTAATGTACAGAATTAGCCTATTATTGAAAGCAATGGGCTGTTAGGTTTCTTCCTCCCCATGAAATTAGCCTATAATAATATGCCAATCAAATATGCTACAGTTTAAGATGATTGTGTGTTGCATGTTAAATGTTTTTTTTTTTATCGAACCAGGGTCTGTAGCGACTCCGCTAGCACCGAGATACAGTGCCTTAGAACGCTGCACCACTCGGGAGCCCCTAAATTTGGGGGATCTCAGATGCTCAGATTACCATATTTTTCAAGACAATTTAATCAAACATTTACAAAAGCCAAAACGATAATTTAGGGAAGCTGGAGCTTTAAAAAAAAAAAAAAAAGTGGCATAGATTATCAGAGTCCTTTCAGAGAGTGCAGGAGACTCCACTTTCTTCCTAGCATTGTAATTGCCTTTTCATAGATAGTAAGTATAGCCATCTGTAATGAAATAGCTTATTTTACTGTAATAACTTTAGTATTGCTTTTATTTTCTACCTATTTGCGTCTCTGATCAAATGGAATCATACGCAGTAGAAGTTCTAGAATCTCAGCAACAACAGCAACACGTTGGTTTGATATGCTTGCTAGCTCACAAGAATAATGGTGCTAGCTATGGCTTGTTGAATCCTCATTGAAATTGTGAAACTAGCTAACGTTAGCATCGTAAGGAATTTATTCCAAACCATGGCATCAGAAAGTTAGCTATCCAGTTAGCAAACTATAGCTAGCTGCAAGCTACATCCGGCATAGCCAGCTGAAATTCAATTTCTCTAAACTATGCAACTGGCTATCAGTTAGAGTTTTTGCAATAGCTAAGGTTAGATATGCTCAAATATCCTGCACGTTCTCGCAATAACATTATGCTATGCTAGCTAATTTAGCAAAGGCGTGTTGATAGTTTCACACTATAAAAATACAAACTAGCCACTGTAACCGTTACTGTTCAAGGCATTTGCTTGTTCGAAACCCTTTTGTGTCGTAAAAGTGTGTAATCAACTGTTCATAAACTGTTTACAAACGCTGCCCGTGTCAACTTCGCAAAATTTCGCAGACGCTCTCTTGCTTACCTGTCCCTCGGGTCTATCCAGCTTGTTTGTTTAGTGTTGTGGTCGATATAAAACACTTTGCCGTCAAAGTCCCTCGCTTCTTCCCAGCCGTCGGGTAACGGCAGCTGGCCATTCCCCTTCCTAGGCATGTTCATCTTCTAAAAGTTCCGCCATAAGTACGGTTAAAAAAAAAAACTCCAGTGGAATACTAAAAAGCGACGGAAAAAACTCAGTAAAGATCCATGTTTTGCGTTCCCCTGTCCTCCATCTTGGGTTCCTAGCTGAACACATAGGCCGGGACAGACAGACTTGACTCCGTTCCCAGCCAACGGGACATTAGCATGTCATTAGCATAAATCTATTTGCATGCGCATTCCTGAGCGTTGCATTCCTGCGGCTTAACCCTTTCCAAGACATCACCCGTGGAAAATGTGTGTTGTCAGGACAACTTGTTCCACTGGTCCCATCGAAGTATTTGGTCCCATCCCCACGTTCCCGTTCCCCATACCAGACAAGCGGGACACATTACACCGCCGCGTTAAATAGTTTTGTTATCGGCCGCTGTCGCTCTATGCAAGAACTGGGAGAAAAGGTTTTGGAATGGTGAAATATGCACCATTGCAAAATATAGGCAGATAGGATGATGGGACAGTGACAGGGATACAATATGATATGTCCCCAGATAATTAAATTTCTACATATTCTTGGGGAAATAATTATCGAACATAATAATAGAGAAAGTTTAACAACACTGCATAACTTTTAAGGGACAATCTGTGATTGCTGTTTAAAAAAAAAAAGTATTTTATTGGTGTCTATGTTGAAGTGGTAAACGGTCATTGTGATACGAATAAGGGAGGGAAATTACTCCATTAGGGTGTGGCTCCTTAACTTTTTGTAAAGGGCATCCTATAAGCCTATACACATTATGAACACCTGCTCTTTCCCATGACATAATCTGACCTGGTCAATATTAGGAAGGTGTTCTTAATGTTTTGTAATGTTCTTAATGTTCTTAATGTTTCTCAGTGTATATCAGTGTTATAGCATATGTTATAGAATTATATTGTCTATTTCTGACTGTTATGGGGGAATCAGTACATATTTCAGCTTTGTATATAGCCCTGACAGATATACATGTGATTATCTAGAGACCTGCTGATTCTCACGCATAGATCAATAATAAAAGTAACAGACTAACAGCATTGTTTTTGTGGCTAGTGAAATAATCACATTGCTCTTCACTCCTGCGGTTAAACATCAGCTGTAATCCTGCAAGGCATTATGGAGTCACACTACAGGGTACGTAGGATACAAGACATTGCCTTGAGTGAACTCTGGGCCAGGGGGAAAAACACCAGTTTTATTCATACAATTTCAATTGCTTGTCTGTTCTCTTTGGGCTAGGATGCAATTTGACGCATTTTCTGTACAGATATTTGGAAAAGGTTTATCTCCCCTTCAAAAGGAACTATAGTGAGACAATCTGTTTCTAGGAATACACAGACTGCGGATGTTTTTTGTTTTTCTCAAACTTTTCCCAACCATTCTCAACCAATTGTTACATTTTTGTTAACTTCTGTCCATGGCAATATGAATCCTTTTTACTTTATGAGAGAACCTTTGATCCCCCTGTAGGTGGGCCTTTTCAGAATAAAATGTCACTCTCTGATCAGAGCCGGGATATGTCTTTATCTCAGAGTCTGTGTGATGTCATTTTCGGATGTGAGGTACACAGCACCTTTCTCTTTCCTTTCCTTTCCTCTCCTCATCTCATCAGCCTCGCAGGCTGCTCATTCAGACCAGGGAGGAGACGGAGAGGGCAGTCAGGTCAGAAGGGCAAGGCTGGAAATATTGTTTGAAATTCAAGGGAGCAATGGAGTAATACAGAGAGGTAGATAGAGAGACGGGCAGAAGGGAGGAGAATACATGGAAGACAGGTCAGTGTAGGGCATAGCCAGAGATATTGTTGATATGACATTCAAGAGAGAAGTTGGGAGACAGGTAGAGACAGGGCGGGAGGAGATGCATGAGAGGTCCCAGTGGGCACAAACTGTTTGAATCAATGTTGTTTCAATGTCATTTGTCAACGTATTGTGACTTGGAATCGATGTAAATAATGCATTGGATTTGCAAAAAGTCATCAATGTAAACTGTTGTTTTGAGGGTGAAATTTCAACCACAGAATTACATCATCATGGTCATCTCAATTATAGACAAACCCTTATATAATATGTTGAATTTGTACCTTTGAAATAATGTTAGATCTTCAATGTCATATCCACTATCAGAAAAAAAAACAATAGGCTAGGCAGCACCTCCTACTGGAGAGTTAATCTATCTACAGCTATCCATTTCGTCTCTCATCCAGGGTGTTAACCAGTCCGGCTTGACTTTGATATTTGTGACTGACTACTAGCAATGTGCAATCATGAGAAGTATTATTGAGAGATCTCTTTCATAACGAAATAGATTCACAGTTGCGATCGAAGTCATTCCAAAGGGTAGGCTCAATAAAGAAAATGAAATCTAAGTCATTCAGGCCTATGTCACATTTGCGAAGTCAGTCAACAGCTATTGTTTCAATTCAACCCAGGGTTCAACTCAAAATCGATGTTACATATAGATAGGCCTTGTGCTCCAAGCTTTGGTTGATGTCAAATGTAATCTTAACTTGCCTATTAACTTAACAAATGATATGTTGGATTCACGTCTCCCAACTAAACCAAAAATAAAACAAGTTTAAGAATAGGAATAATACAGTGGTTAAGATGGAACTATCAAAGCATTCAATACATCTCCTTTAACGTTGATATTTGGTCGCGCTGTCAACCAAACACAATTCGATGTGACTTGTAATACAGTAAATTAAGGCTATCTTACAAACTAACGTAACAGTTTTTTTTTTGTTAAACCTTAAAACGAGTAACTAAACCATGGCCAAATTTTGAGGTTACTGTAACTATAAAGGTCTAATTGTGTAATCATAGAAAGTATGTATGTTCAAGCTAGCATGCAAAGGTCGCAGGTCTGTGGAGATCTTCACAATATAAACATCTGTCACAGAATTGAGAACAGCATTGATCACTTGCAAATGCACTTTCAATGTATTCTCAACTGCAGTCCAGGTCATTTGGTTGTGCTATTAGATGAAGCACAGTGATAAGACATTAGGTTGCTGTATAAATGCAAAATATCTGACATTGTTTTCCCATTTGAACTTTGTCGTGCTTTTAAATTGTCGAGAGCGCGGCGATAACACATTTAGATGACAACGAAGCAAAAAATCTGACATTGTTTTTCTATTGGAATTTGGTTGTGCTTTTAGATAGTTGAAAGCATTAGTGATAACACATTGGGAATTCAGCAAACTTATGGCAGTCTTTTCGAGGGGGTGAATAAAGGCTCGTTGATCAACGTCTCAACCAGAAATGCCCACGTTAAAATGACGTGGTGAGCCCAGTGGGGTGGTAAATAAGACAGGAAGTTTGATAGATGTTGAAAGCAATACATAGATCAAGAAGAGTTGGAGAAGAAAGAGGGAGGAAGAGAGAATAGCTCAGGAAAGGGTGCCATTTCTGCAGTGCTGCTGACTACGCAATATGATGAAATAAATCATTCTCACATCGCTGCGGGTAAACATCTTTTGTCTTTTTGTTTTTTACCCACTATCTCCAAACTCAATTTGGTAGATCGGGGACATTCCCGACCTTTTGATCAGATTTTCTGAACATGCAGGAATCATATTAGTAGAAAACCAAAAGCTTCTACTTTCCTTCTATATCGTCTGTCACATTTGATAAATGAATACCAGTGGATGCTGCTGAGAGGAGGATGGCTCATTCCAGCCATTATTATGAGCTGTCCTCCCCTCGCCAGCCTCCACTGATAGATACTTTAGGGATGGTGACTGGCTGCCATCTTAGTTTTGGTTGGAATAGCAATGCCCTACAAGTAAATCAAGTAAACACTTGAGTAAATGAGTGATACAAAGTCAATTAAACGCAGGTGCTTCCACACAGGTGTGGTTCCTGAGTTAATTAAACAATCAACGTTCCGTCATGCTTAGGACCATGTATAAAAATGCCTAGTTGCTCATTATTTTGGCTACCCTGGCTGGAAGAAGAGGTATCAGTGACTTTGAAAGAGGGGTCTCAAAGGAGCATAGGGGGGGTGTGTGTCTTAGTCCCCAGATCTCCCAATTAAACACTGCTCTTTGACCTGGTAATGAGGACCGAAATGGAAATAAGTCTTGTTCATTTATTCATTCATGCATTCCTTTGTTCATCCATCCACTCATCCTATTTGTTAATTCATCCATCCTTTCACCCACCCATCCATTCAGTCATTATTTTGTTTACCCATCAATCCATCCATATATCCTTCTATGCATTCCCTCATCCATCCATTTCACCGGGTACAGCTCTTTCTGGGTGACCAGGGCATCCCGGGCTACTGTCAGGTACTCCTTCAACATCCTCTCCTGCTCTTTCCTCCACTCCGCCCGGGGGTCCTTTATTTGTAGCCTCCTTTTGTGTCATACAGCTACAGCACGCCAGAACACTGATTCAGATATACAGGTAACTGCCAAAGTAATGGAAACACTTGAGTAAATGAGGGATACAAAGTATATTGAAAGCATGTAGTTCCACACAGGTGTGGTTCCTGAGTTAATTAAGCAATGAATATCCCATCATGCTTATGGTCATGTATAAGGCTATTATTTGGGCCATTATTTTGGCTACCATGGCTATGGCACCCTAGGATTAAATATTCCCCCATCCACAGGGCACGAGTGGTTGGATGAGCTGAATGGTTGGATGAGCAAAAAAATATGTAAACCCTATGCCATGGCCGTCTCAGTCACCAGATCTCAACACAATTGAACACTTATGGGAGATTCTGGAGCGGCACCTGAGACAGCGTTTCCCAGCACCAACAAAACACCAAATTATGGAATTTCTCATGGAAGAATGGCGTTGCATCCCTCCAATAGAGTTACAGACACTTGTAGAATCTAAGCCAAGGCCCATTAAAGCTGTTCTAAAGGCCCGTGGTGGCCAAACGTCCTATTAAGGCACTTTATGTTGGTGTTTCCCTTAATTTGGCAATTACCTGTACATTCTAACGAACCAATAGAAGCTTCTTTAAAGGTCACACAAAACCCTTTCAAGAATGTCATTTCAAACCACCAAGACAGAGAGATACAGTATCTTCCATTCATTTCAATATTTTCAGGAAAATACAGATAAACACTTGTTCATCAGTTTTCTCGGAGTTCTCCATAGACTTCATTGTGTGGTGGTGAAGCTTTAGCTGCTAAGCACATTTCTGGAGAGTTAGGTCAGTGGGCTCTCCTCTCTACTTGTGGTTTAGCACGAGAATTCCGCAGCATTCTTGTCGTCGGTAGTCATGTGCTACATCCCAAACAGAACCCTATTCCGTTCATAGTGAGATAATGTATGGGCCCCTGGTCAAAAGTAGTGCACTATATAGGGAATAGGGTGCCATTTGACACTCAGACATGGCTTTCTTCAGATGCTACCTCTGGTTCAATCCTCTACCACTATTAGCTAAGCTGCTAAAATTGCTCTAATGGTAAGTAGAGCTTTGATGTTGCTGAGAGCAGTTCCACCCGTCTTTCCCCACTTAAATCACCCCCCCCCTCCGCCCGCCACCCCTTCAAAGCCAAAGTCATCTGAAAGTTACCTGTTTAATCCCCTAAACTCACTGTATCTGCAAAAACATTCCATTGATCAATTCTACTACAGCAGAATTGGCTAGATCGTACTCAGACGGACTAGAATGCAATAGTAAGTTGCATAATGATGACGTCTATTTTAGCAGTAATCTGTCACACTATACATTGACATAAGATATCGCTCGAGCACTTTTACAGATACGGACACCTATGGTACGGCGCTAGGGCATGACGTCAGGGGTTAAGGTATGATGTAATTGGACTGAAGTTGATACCTTTGTTACCCTTCTGGAAGTCTCGTTCCCATCCGATGCCTGTGTGTAAGTCTGGCCAAGTGAGACTACCTTTTCGGACCAGTCAGTCAAACACCATTTTGGCTGTGACTCTTGAGAAGGGCACCATTGTGAGTTTGTGACATGGTCAACACGAGGCAGAGGGAAATATCTTTGGTCAAAATAGAGCCTGCATCAAAGAGAGAGAGAGGAGAGAGGTGAGAGAGAAAAAGTTAGTCGTCAATACTCTCCCTATTCAACTCAAACAAACACCTAAACAAACTGCTGAAATACATATTTACGTAATCAACTACAGCATGACTGATGCATTCCTTAGGAAAAAGCCATTTTAATCTTAATCGGTTTAGCAACAGTGGAATTCAATGCATCTGGCCAATATCTCTTGGAGATCCATTCCTCCTGAAAGTGGCAGAAGGGGGAGGGAGACGGGCAGAGAGAGAGAGAGGGGGGGGGGGGCGGGGAGAGAGAGAGAGAGAGAGAGAGAGAGAGAGAGAGAGGCAGAGAGAGAGAGAGAGAGTGGCAGAGAGAGCGAGAGAGGGGCAGAGAGAGAGGGAGTGTGCGTACTACAGCAGCCAGATTTGTGACCTGTTGCCACAAGAAAAGAGCAACCAGTGAAGAACAAACACCATTGTAAATACAACCCATATTTATGTTTATTTATTTTCCCTTTTGTACTTTAGACATAATATTGACATTTTAAATGTCTTTATTCTTTTGTAACTTCTGTGAGTGTAATGCTTACTGTTCATTTTTATTGTTTATTTCACTTTTGTTTATAATCTACTTCACTTTCTTTGGCAATGTTAACATATGTTTCCCATGCCAATAAAGTCCTTGAATTGAATTGAGAGACAGGCCCATACCATATGCCAGACCACCTGAGCAATCGGGCCCATTACCCACAATGCAGTAGTTCATTTCCATAAAAGGACCCATGAGCACCAACATGAGAAGGTCATAGGAACGAATTTCAAGGGAAATTTTTCTTGTTACTTACAACGTCATGCTAATCACATTAGCGCACATTAGCTCAACCGTTCCACAGGGAGGGTCACCGCTCCCGTAGAGGTTAAAGGTATCAGAAATACATCTAAACACAATAATGTTGAAGTAAAGTCCCCCTGCTAACTAATATCAACCCATATTTAATTTGGGATGAATTATTTGCCGTCTGCAAGTTTAAGAATCAATGCCTTGTGCTTTGGAATTCCTTTACCAAAAACCCACATACTGTATCTTTAAGATGTTTTCTAATTTCAAGGCACAAGGCAAAGTTCCCAGAAATAACAAGTAAAGATAGACATACCAATTAGCTAGTGTATTTACTGATATACATTTTTGTTCATGAATTGTAAAGGGATTAAAACTCGTAATTCTGTTACCAAATCTGTAACGGAATTATTGCAATTGAATTGGCTACAATGGGAAATCATAGTAGCCACAAACCATAGCTAGGTGACTTGCTACTGTCTTCCCTTCCACTGGCATACTGTTGTGTACAGATCCAGTTCATTTGACCTCTCCTGGAATTTACCGACACCCATCCTCGCTTTCCATTTACTGTAACCAGCTTCTGCACCCACTGAACACCGACCGACACCGGAAGCCCATGGACATTGAAAAGTCAGTGAAATTTGGTCAGTTCGCCCTGGCTTTAATTTCATCGTCCACAGACATCGTTTTTTTTAGTCCGGACCGGACTTGATTTCAACATCCACAGACCAAATCTGAACCAACCATGTTTGGAAAGCACAGTACAGTGAAGCACAGTAGAGTACAGTAGAGTGCAGTACAGTAAAGTAAAGTGTAGTTCAGTACAGTAGCCCTACAGTACTCTCCTGTACTGAACTATACTCTACTGTACTATACTCTACTCCAGTGGTTCCCAACCAGGGGTACTAGGACCCCTGGGGCTATTTGGCCTATCCACAGGTGGCACATGAGAAGTCTCATGAGACCATAGGCCTAGTGGTAAAATGCACATGAGGGGGTAAATCAGGGTTATTCCGGGCAGAGAAAAATAGTTGGAGGTACAGTAACCTAAGAGGTTGGGAACAACTGCTCTACTCTACTGTCCTGTACTGAATTCTACTATACTGTACTCTGGTGTACAAACTTGTGAAACGTTAGACGTCTATGATTGGTTCAGATTTGGTCTGGTCCGGACCAACCAAATCTGTAGGCCGTCATTGTAAATGAGAATTTGTTCTTAACTGACTTGCCTAGTTAAATAAAGGTTCATTAAAATAAAAGAAAAGAAATGTGGTCTTGTTTGGGGGCGGAAATCATTAGAATAATAGTCAGTTTGTATAATAATAGTCATATATGCAAAGGAAGATATTGTATATTTCTCCCTTCGTGTACCTATTCAGGATAAATCACCATGCAGAATGACATTCATATCTATAATTATGTATTTCTGTGTAGTACAGATCAGGGACCCATGATGTAATTATGTTACCATATTTCAGTTACCAGTGGAAATCCACTTCACCTACTGTAGTTCAATAACCAAAATATATTATTTCAAACTCAAGGTGTCACAGCTGACACCCCATTCTTTCTGCAGACATCTTTGAATCTTAATTCAGAGCAGCTGTTTAACATCGTTTTTGGAAAACTTAGCAGCAATTATATTCACTCTGAAAATATCTTATTATAATGATTATAATGATTATAATGATTCATGAATATGTTATTCTTGTTGTTATTCACTAGGGTTAATGTTTTAATAAGATCATTAAATGAAATCAGAAAAATGTGTAATTTTGGTATAGAATTTTTGAATTTTTGTTTGTGTATAAAGTATTTTGGCAACAAGAATAAAAAAAAATGAACAAGCATTTCAGTGGTTTTGTTATCATTGCAATAGTAACATGTCTATCATGTCAAAAATATAGGCAGTGTTCATAATGGTAAATAAGTACTTTGCAAGGTTTTTCCAAAATTCTGACACACATTTTTATTCAAAGAACAAGTGAGACAGATTCTCACCTTCTTTTTCACAGAAAATGCAGATATCATCAATAGCCACACATTTGGAAATCATAGAATTACATGGATATATTTTATGTAAAATTTTGAAGTGCACTTCCTTAACTTTGTTTGGTATACAGTATTTGTAAGGCCTTAACCGTGCATTTTTCCAGACAATGTCAGGAATAAGCATGTTCCAGAAAAACTTTCCTCTCGGTGTAAGTTGGTTTTGTGAATTAAGAATTTGTCTTATATATTTATTACAACAAGATCTCTCAAGTAAGCCCACGCCTTCCAATCTGAGTTCTGGATAAACTTTGTGATCATTCCCAAAATTAAGATGAGTTTTCATAAGTGTAGTTAGACCACTGGGAACGGCTTTGATCACAGAAATAAACTCTCTGAAAGGTATTGGAAGCTCTTTCAATGTTATAAATTGTTCATGTGTGAGAATATTACCCTTGTTGTCGAAAATATCAAGAACAAAGTCAATATTCCTCTCATGCCAGCTGGGGTAGAATAATGACTTATTCCTTACAGTTATGTCTGAATTATTCCACAAAAGAGCTTTATGAGGGGGAAAATTGTGCAGGAAACATATTTTCCAGGCCATTAAAGCAGGTCATCTTTCAGGAATATCATTACATTTCAGTAAAAATGGAAGACCTCCCAATGTATTACAGTTACAATAACACCTCTGACTCTCTGTGACGACACACAAAGCCACACAGCTAACTCCTGGTTTTGTCTGTGGTTTTAATAAGACACATGACTGCCACGTAGTGGCCGGGGAGGATATATTATGTCCCTCGCTTTACTGTTTTTTTTGGTCGTATGCAGCAATTTCTTCAGTTTACAGTGGCAGAGAGCACACATTTCGCAGGTTATACATATTGTTCACGGAAGTCCACCTTGGAAGACTAACTGTAGTTTGGTGCGCTCTACAGATGTTTGTTCAACAAGACAACCACACATTCACTAATATAGGCTGGGGGTTGGACCTTATTACAATTTCCAGCGTGGGAGATGTTCATGCTTGTGCTGTGTCCGCGTCTTTCTTTCCCCCAACGCAGTTATTAAGCCAAAACCAACGCTCCCGGTGTTCTACTACGCTCCCATTGACTAGCTGGCGTTGTCTCACTCATAGGCGATCAGCGCAGAGACAGTGACCTTCCAAGGTATGGATGGAAAGTGTCATTTAACAATAAACTGCCTACCGTTATCATGTTTGGTAACATTTGCCCATGTATTTATTTTCAGAGTTTCAGTGATTTGTAAAAATGTCTCCGAGAACTCTGCTGAACTCCCTCAATTGAAGGTCCGCCAACCTAGGCTACTTAACGTTACAAGCTCGGTATTTGAAGTTGCTATATTATCAGTAGTAGCCTATTATCAGGTAAAAGAATATGCGTATTATTCTCAATTTCTCAAATGTTTATTAGCTAATCATTCAGTTGAATGCACTCTGCTACAGCCATTGAACCTGTCTTTGAGCGTTTAAGGGACGTTAAGGGCTCACTCGGTCCACGACATTATGTTATTATATTGTCAATCTTGAAACACGGGGAAATGTTATTAATCAGTGGCTGATATTTCGCGCTAGGTGATATTGACTTCCAGATTTGGAGAGCGCTCAACGCCTTGTGAAACGCCCCTCGGGAATAACAAGGCGTGGTTTTGGCTTGTGTTGGGGGGGGGGGGAAGAAAGGCGCCCTACGACTCATCTGTACAGTGTCAGCTTGGCAGCAAAGATGAGCCAAGAAATGAAGAACGAGGCAACCCAACTGAATGGGTAACTTTTATGTGTTCCCGTTGAAGTTCGCAGCGAATTGTCAGTTGTTTGGTCGCATGCGTTTTACAGTAGTACCAGCTAGCTAGGCTAAGTAGTAGTAGCTAGCTAGCTCCTTTAGTTCTCTGATAGCAACACACAACTTCAAGAAATACACATAGATCGCGTTTGCTGTTAGCAGTATATTCAGAAAGTCATTAGCAATGTAGCTAGCTAGTAAGATGGATGGACATATATATATATATATATATATATAGCTAAGTTACAGTACAGTATATTGGAATAAGATCACATACAAGCTAGGCACTTAGTTTATCGGTAGGTATACATTAAAGCTAACTTCATTGGGATCAAGGCATTTAGTGAGAGTTGTGGGAATAACGAAGAGGGAAAAGTGTGTGTGCGAGACTGGGGAGGGTTGGCAGCTTCAACTGTGTGTGTGTGTGTGTGGACACAAAGTCAGAAAAATGATTTTCACACCTTTGAAACTGCTGTAGCTGTCCTCATTCTCAGGATAAAATATAATCTATCCTCTATAGACATGATTTTCACTTAGTTTCCGTGCACTGTGTCTCAGTTTTATATTTAGCATCAGGTAATATCTTTCCTATTCCCCTTAGTTCCCGATCCCATCTTGGTGAAAGACATGGGGGGGGGGGGGGGGGGGGATGTGTAAGATGTAGAATTATGGATCCTGCATAAGCCATGACACACACACACACACACACACACACACACACACACACACACACACACAGTTTCTCTTCAGCTGAAAATAGTACAATATGAATCCGTGGCCCTCAAAACGGGATGATGTGTGTCCCACCTTTCATCCTTATTTGAGGGTGTGCCCATGGAATGACAGCAGTGTTGGCACAGGGCATAAGCTAACGAGCAGGAGGGCAGTGAGGACAAACACACATCCCACACACACTGCTCCCAGTCCCAACCACACTGTCACTCTGATTCTGTGTCAAATGTCAAACACGAGGAGCACTCTAGCTCAACCAGTAACATGCCCTCAACTGTCTCGCACAAACTTGGAGGGGTTCCCGTCGCCCAGCAGAGTGCCAGGGGCCCAGAAAGGTTAAGGGGACCTGGGCCAACCCCTGTGGCCCCTGGCCCTCTTCACCACCCCTCTTAGCTGGCTGAGGGCCCACTTTGGCTCTTTTGATCCCCCAAAATGAGCCAGTGCCTCCCAGGGCCTTTCCACAAGCTCGATAAAAGTCTCTTTGCACCGGGATTTCACGCTGTTATGAAGGCTTGAGTTCCGGATGTGGTTGATTTGAAATCTGGATGGCATTTTGAGACTGGTTGCATCAGGTTTAGCCTTCATCATAGATGTTTTTCAGTGTACGGCACACCGCTGTTCTGTCTATTTTTACTAGTTCAGCCTTTGAATGTATTCAACTCTACACCCTGCTTACGCTTGTATCACCTTCACTGATGTGAAGAATGCTTTGGCTGAAGGCCTATACCGTTTCCATGTCAACCCTCAGTCTGAACTCTTTAGGCTGCCTTCAGAGTAACTGTTGCTTGCCATCGCATTGACAGTTTGCTCATGTTCTTCTGTCCACCTCTGCTTTTGCATCCTCATCATTGCCGTGAAGAATGCTGAGGCTGACGGCTAGGCATATAAGCCGGCCTATTTCATATCTACTCTGGACTGGTTGCAACCATACATGTCCTATTAAATTCCTAATTCAACCATAGGGTGCATGTATGGAGTTGACAGTTTGGTCGCGTACCTCTGACCTTTCCATCCCCACGCAAGGTGCACGTTGGCAAACTTGGCATTCCCGAGGTGCCTTCCTGCCTTCCCTAATACCACTCACTATGTCGACCGTCCCTTTCGGACAGGCTTTCTGCACTTTCACTAAGCCAGGTAGCCTAATGCCTTCATTTTCAAACCTCTGTCCCCAGATAGAGCCTACGATGTAGGCCCGAGTATAGCCAGGAAAAGTCCTATTTCGACGTGCTGCTTTGAAGCGCGATGATAGCCTAATCCTCCCGCTCATTAAGCCAATAAGGAATGGGCATTTTTGGGAATTATAAATCCCAGAAGGGAGAACGCCCAGGAAGCATTATCCCATTGCATGTTATCTCTTCTCCCAGCAGCTGTACGGTTGAAAATCCTGTTTAGGAAGGCCGGCCACCATTCTGCAGAGAGGAGGACCTCTGATATGACAATCTGGTGCCTAGGAAAGCCAGTAGAGCCCAGGGGAGCAAACACACTCATCTGCATCTCATTTAAAGGACTAATGTCCTGGAGGGAAGGGTGGACTGTGAGACCAGAGCAACAGCTGGCATTGGAGTAGCATAGGAGAACCATAGAATTACAATGAATTGAACTTGAGCGGCATGGGATTGGGCACTGGAATGTCTGACTGTTCTAGTCATTGTAATTCTATGTCAGCATTTGAACATATGGCAGCAGGACGATTCCAGGGTTCTGAAAGACCGCGTGAACTCCACCAGGTGTCAGGTCTCAGGTGGGGCGATTTATTAAGATTCTCGGCCGGTGCGGTGATGCTTTAATGAACGATGAGAAGGAAGACCCATCTGCACAAGTTGACAACAGAAGACGTTTACGCTACCACAGCTTCCCCGGAGACCAATGCTTAATTAGATGTATCAAGGAAGAGTCAGATGCTCTCCTTAAAAAGCTGGACCAGATTGAAAGTCTGCATTGGAAGGTGGAGGCCGACTCAACTGAAAATGTGTTTCGGCGAATGTTTTATGATTCATTTCATGTATTATTCCCCTCATCTTGCTTATTAAAAATTTGAACAAATCAAATCGCTACATCAACTGTAAATGATTTTACAACAGCCTCTCTAACGAGATTCTCTCGGCCTAATTAAATACAAATGCCACCTCATTTGATCAAGCCGCAATGAAAAGGCACACACAAGTAGTTTCTTTTGTCTTTTGAGAGACGACGGACCTTCTGCCCTATGATGTGGGCCCCTTCATGCGGCCGAACGCCTGGAAATGTCACTTTAAAGTTTTCCCCTTTTGACAGTCTTGCTCCGCATGCTGGCAACCATTAGCCAATTTGAAATGTAGGGACGAGATCTCCGTCTGCGCTGTGGAGGAGTTCAAAGTGTCAGACTCCGAAAGTATCCCTCTTTCTCCCTCCATCTCTTTCTCTGATCCCTTCTTCATTTCTTTCGAGTCTAGTCGTGTCTGCGGGGAGGGGGGTATAGGCAAAAGACGTCACCGATCTGGTCTTTGTAGAAAGGCAGATGTGGTGCGTTGCCGGACAGCAATGGGTCTCGATTGGCCCTATTGCCCTAGGTCGGAACTCTTTTCATTTCTTTGTCGTGTGCCAGCCAGGTGGGTAGGGTTTAATTGCCAGGTCGGAAAACGCACGGCCGAGAGATCACACCCCAAACTGTGGAGGACCTCAAAGTATCCCTTCCTCTTCTGCTGTGTCTTTGGATCCACTTTAGAGAGTGCTTTGTAGACCGGCAGACATGGTATCTAGGCCTAGATCTATGGCACGATCCGCCCTAGGTTGGCGTTGGGTAGTATTTAATTGCTGGGTACTGCTGCTTCAGTTTCCAAGGTGCTCCAGCCTGACCCAGTGGGACTTTCTGCGACTGTACCCATAATAGCTCCCGATTCCTGTGTCTGGATCTGTAATGGTGGGTGAGTGGCCTGGAGCACAGCAGTGAAGAGAGGATATAATGGTTTTCAAAACGCGAAGAAGGTACGCTGGGATAGTGAGGGCTCTAGACAGGGGTGTTGTAATTATAAGGAGTGGGCGTCTGCTCTCCGTGGGGTTAAGACCCAGGTTTGAAGCCCTTTGAATCGATGCGTGTGAAGTGTCGGTCTGAACTTGTTTGTGTGCGGTTTGCGTTCACGCCGGCACGCGTGTTCCTTTGTAAAGGACGGAGACCGAGACGACATCATGCTGCCCTCAAGTGAAACATGCGACCGATGCCCGACTGCTCCTTTTTGACCAGCGAGCATTTTGAAGATTTAATTGTTGTTTTACTCCATCCCTCCCTACCTTGTCACTTTCCTTCTATTGTCTTCTCTTATCCCGAAGACTCACCTGCTCTCCTTCCCTCATCCTCCCTCCTTTTGTCTTCTCCTTCTCCCCTTCTCTCCTCTATTTCTCTTCCTCACCTTTCTTTCGCCCATTTTTCTGACCTCCATTTTATTTTGTCTCCTTCTTTTTGTCTCCCCCCGTTCTGACCTTTTCTCCGTTTCCTTCCTTTCTCTCTATCCATCTCTTTCTCCTTTCTTCCCCTCCATTAGGACCCCGGCCTCTGGTTCCGCTCAGACGAAAAAGCGTGAGGACTACCTGGAGTGGCCTGAATATTTCATGGCTGTAGCTTTCCTGTCAGCTCAGAGAAGCAAGGATCCCAGCTCACAGGTAAACTCACACACACAGCTCAGAGAAGCATTCAAGATCCTAGGTAACATCATCACCCCCTACACCACCTCTTCATTGATCCTGACCCCCCCCCCCCAGCCCTCCAACCCGCTTTCTCTCCCTTTCTCCCTCTACCATGGCTATGTAAGGTGTCCACAGCCCCGCCTGTTATTAAATATTAATCCAGATGCCAGGCCCTTCGCCCTTAATGAAGCCCCCCTGCCTTTCAGATCAGGCCCTGGCACAGACGCCACTCTTTGACACTGCCGGTCAAGACGGCGGCGGGTATCTGATTGAGTTCCCAGAGTTCCCGGCTGTGGGGCAAGCACCCGGTTTGGGCGGTGGTGGGTGTTTCAAGCGGTCGGGGGCCTTAGCCCTTGTCTGCCTTAGTCAGGGATTGGTTGTCTGGTGTAGGCCTGTAAGCGCCAAGTTGGATGTCTGTTTTGATTTGTTTCGACACCTATACCCCCTGTCTGCACTGCGCTGTCTAGTTTGATGATCGACCTAGAGCTTGTTTTGAAATGGATTTCTGACCCACAGAAGTGGATGGAGAGTGAGGGATATTGGAGAAATGGAGGGGGGAAAATGGCTACAGGGCAGAGATGTTCAATACTTTTTTAATGGTTCCTAAAGTATTTGGTCAAAAAGAGATGTCTTGTGGGAAAGCTGGACTATGCAGGGTTCATTAGGGAATATTTAATTATTCGATACAGCTGTATGAAAGTGTATGTGCATTGTGCACGTTAGTGTGTGTGTGTGAGTACAAAAGTCTCTCGCCCTAGCCCCGCCCCCTGTCACTCGAGCGCATTTGTTGTTGCTCGACCACGAAACACTTGCGCTCAGTAATATAAATCCACAAGCATTCTCTGATTACACTATTAGTTTGATTCTTATATCTGCAAACAGCTAGTCTGTCTTTTCTTAGCAAGTTGCCACTAAATCGTGTTAACATCTAATGCTAATTGCTAGTTATAGCTAGCTAATAAATGTATTGAGTCAGTGCAAACATAGCTAGCTATACATCCTGATACCAGTGACGGTTTAGGCCTAAATCAGCATGTTGTTTTTGCAACATGCTTCTAAACCAAAGAGTATTAGGCAAAACATGAGTATGTTAGCTACATGAAGTAGCGAAAAGAAAACAACATTTCATGTAGCCAAAGATATTAGTGTCCCGAAGGGAACACTGACCAACACTTTGGTTCCTACCCTGTCACAATAACTCCTCCCTAGCATTTTCATTTGTTGTCATGTACTGTATGCCCACTATTATATTCTAACTATAGAATTTAAAAAGTAATAATAATATTCCATGATTCCAATAGTTCACCTAAGAGTTTTGATCAGCAATTGCAACATTTGGTTAAAAATCGCAATTGCAAATATTTGCCAATGTTGTGCAGCCCTGTGGCAGTGTGGATATGATCTCAAATTAGTGCAGAAAATGCTGAACAATTCTGAGTTGAAGTTGAATTGAACAGTATAAAACAATAAGAATGTTGAGAGAGACCCATTGAAATCATCCTAGGGTCACGCACTACTCATCAATCAAATTTTGTATTTGTATAATTCAAAAACATAAAACACCGTCCAATAACGTCAAAATATGAACCACAGTTGAAGTCACTTGAAACCCTCAAAGAGTTGCAGTCTGTTTTGGAATGGGTGGAATGGTATTAAACCAGTCCTGAACATCTCTAAAACTAACAGCATTGTATTTGGTACAAATCATCCACTAAGTTCTAGACCTGAATCTGGTAATGAATGGTGTGGCTGTTGAAAAAAACATATTGATTCAATGGTTGTAAAGATGGGGAGAGGTTTGTCCGTGATAGAGATGCTCTGCTTTTTTGACACCACACTCCACAAAGCAAGTCCTGACAAAACTAGAGCCTGCAATCTTAATTATTGTCCAGTCACGTGGCCGAGTGCTGCAAGGAAAGACCTAGTTAAGCTGCAGCTGGTCCAGAACAGGTCGGCACGCCTTGCTCTTCATTGTAATCAGAGGGCTGATATAAATACTATGCATGACAGTCTCCCTTGGCTAAGAATTAAGGAGAGACTGACCGAATCACTTCTTCCTTTTTATAAGAAACATTGTTGAAAATCCCAAATTGTTTGCATAGTCAACTTACTCACAGCCTTGACACACACACACACACACACACACACACACACCACCAGATATGCCAACAGGGGTCTTTTCACAGTCTCCAAATCCAGAACAAATTCAAGAAAGTGTACAGTATTATATAGAGCCCTAATTGCATGGAACTCTGTTCCATCTCATATTGCTCAAGTGAACAGCAAACCTGGTTTCAAAAACAGATAAAGCAACACCTCATGGCACAACGCCTCTCCCATATTTGACCTAGATAGTTTGTGTCTGTATTGATATGTAGGCTACGTGTGCGTCAAGGTCTGTCCTTGAGCTGTTCTTGTCTATTAATGTTCTGTGTTATGTCGTGTGTCATGTTCTGTGTGGACCCCATTCGCTGATTTTGCAACAGCTAATGGGGATCCTAATGAACTACCGTCAAACATTAGAAAAATACCATGATATGCTACCTCTGCTCCTCTGTGATAAGCTCAACCCCAGGGGAAGGAATGGGAACGGAGGGGGGAGAGACCAGTGGGGCACAGCAGGGGGTCTATGGATCCAATAATCCTCACTCCATCTCTCTCTATCCAGGTGCCCACTGACTCCACCCCTGCTGCTGGGAGTAAGTGCCTTCAGAAAGTATTCACACCCCTTGACTTGTTCCACATGTTCTGGTGTTAAAGCGTGAATTCAAACTGGATGTAATTAATTTTTCTCTCTCACCTATCTACACACTATCCCATAATGACAAAGTGAAACATTTGATTTCTTTATATCACAAACTCCCTAGTCCTTGCCGATGACAAGCATACCCATAACATGATGCAGCCACCACCATGCTTGAAAATATGAAGTGGTACTCAAGATATTGAATTTCCCCCAAACATAACGCTTTGTATTCGGGACATTAATTATATTTATTTGCCACAATGTTGTGGATCCATCTTCAGTTTTCTCCGATCACAGCCATTAAACTCTGTTTTAAAGTCCCCTTGGCTTTGTTGTGTAGCCTACATACCAATATGTGTGCGCGAGTGAGTGAACATGAGGTGCGTGTCTTCGACTGTCTAGAAAACCTCCCTGGTCTTTGTGGTTGAGTCTGTGTTTGAAATTGACTGATTTGACTGAGGAACCATACAGATAATTGTATGTGTGGGGTACAGAGATGAGGTAGTCATAAAAAAAAAATCACGTTAAACACTATTATTGCACACAGTGAGTCCATGCAACTTATTGTGACTTGTTAAGCAAATGTTTACTCCTGAACTTATTTAGCCTTGCCATAACAAAGGGGTTGAATACTTATTGACTCGAGACATTTCAGTTTTTCATTTATTAATTTGTAAACATGTCTAAAAACAATTCTACGTTGACGTTATGGAGTGTTTTGTGTGTGTGTTTGTAGGCCAGTGACCGAGAATCAATTTTAAATTCTGCCTGTAACACAACTAAATGTGGAAAAAGTCAAGCGACCGAGAAAGGGAGGAAATTTCAACCACCAGCCTTCTCTAATGACCTCTCATTTCTAAACTAGTTCAGGATGTTGTCTTGTCGCCACCTCCAGGAGAGAGAGAGAGAGGTGGAGGCGATGGGGATTAGAGGAGCGACAGAAAGAGAAGTTTTTAAGCCAGCCAAGCCTTCCCTGATCAAAACAGTGCGAGGATGAAACAGAGGGTTTGGAGCTTTAGTTGTCTATCCTTCCTTTATTTTCTCCTCCTCTTTCCCTCTCGGAAGAAAGGGATATCTGGCTCCGTTTCATGTCTCTCAGCGACGGGTCCTCGCGAGGCCTCTGTGTTTACAGACCGCCACGGGGGGGCCGAAGGACGAAGCTTTCGCTTTTGCCACAATCCCCCCCCCCCCCCCGTTGATATCTGACCACCTTAGTTGACGCAGTCCACCCACAAGAAAGGATGGTAGCTTATCCCTCAGCTCTCTCTCTCTCTCTCTCTCTCTCTCGCTCTCTCTCGCAGCCACTTTCTTAGTCCCCTCCCCTTCTGTCGATGTGGTCGTGTGTGCGCTACAGCCTCTGTTTTAAGGCTCGGCTCTCTCGCTAGTCTCTACCCTCGTCAGATGTACCCTTCAAATAGTCCCCCCGACATTAATTCAGCAATGCTCTCTAGACAGTCTCATGTGTGCACAAAGCCAAGGGGACGCGAGTCGAGACTGAACTTAATTTGATCTCTGATCTGAACAGCAACACTACGTATCATCTTTGAGCTTCGTCTGACTTTGTCTTAGTCAGTCCTGTGACACAGAGAAGGACCCTCAATCATTTCGCTCTCTCTGACTCGCTCTCTAGTCTTTTTGTCTCTCTCTGTCTCTCTGGCTGACTTTGTCTTTCACACATTTCTCTGACACACTTCTATCATTCTAACATATGAGTGATGGGGCTGGCTTGAGGGTATTGGGGGGGGGGGGGGTTGATGTATCGATGGATGGGGTGAGGCTAGGAGAGGGGGGCGAGCGGAGGAAGGTGGTGCGTGGGTCTTTTTAAAGTGATAAGGGGCCTGGCGGAGCGTTTCTAGCCCTGATCAAAGCACAGCGTCCTGGGGAGAGCCATGGCGGGGGGTGGGCTCTCTGGGTCGTTTGATGTGTTGGAGCTATGCCAGTTCATCTGGAGAAAACCAACTAACAGTACAGTGAAGGGCAACCCTCATTGGTTGGATGACCGATCGTTATTAGAGCAGAAGTGGTTGGAGAACTCCGATGTTTTTTGAGTTAGACTAGAATCCCTCCTGATTGCCTGTTCCACTGTGTTAGTTACGGTGGAGTAGAGGTTTTGTGCTTGCATGCGATTCCTGATAAAGTTGATGTCTTTCTCATCTCTCTCGCTCGCTCCGTCTCTAATTGGCCTAGCTCTCAGCTGGACATCCCTCTCTTCTCTCCTCTCTTCCCCAACTCTCTAAGCCACTGAACATTGACCTCACTTTTCATTCCAAGTTGCTCTGCCTCTACTTGCATAAATGTTAAACTCTTAGGCCTACATGCTTGGCTAGATTGGGTAGGAAAATATTTTCTCACCCAAATACCTCATGCTTTGCCGTTTGTTTTTGAGGGGGACCAATGGTACTCCCAGTCACATCTTCTAGCCTAGATGCACACAGAGAAATAATATGTGCACTCTGTCTGAAAGTTAAATGAACTCTCTCTCTGTCTCTCTCTCTCTCTCTCTCTCTCTCTCTCTCTCTCTCTGTCTCTCTCTCTCTCTCTGTCTCTCTCTCTCTCTGTCTCTCTCTGTCTCTGTCAGGTTGGAGCATGTATTGTTAACCAGGAGAATAAGATAGTGGGCATCGGCTACAACGGCATGCCCAACGGCTGTGATGATGACCTGCTGCCCTGGTCCTGCTCTGCCAACGACAGACTGGATACCAAATATCCCTACGGTAGGATCTCCCTAGCAACATCGCCATGGTACCACAGTCCACTACCAAGTATCCTTATGGTAGGATCTCCCTAGCAACATCGCCATGGTACCACAGTCCACTACCAAGTATCCTTATGGTAGGATCTCCCTAGCAACATCGCCATGGTACCACAGTCCACTACCAAGTATCCTTATGGTAGGATCTCCCTAGCAACATCGCCATGGTACCACAGTCCACTACCAAGAATCCTTATGGTAGGATCTCCCTAGCAACATCGCCATGGTACCACAGTCCACTACCAAGTATCCTTATGGTAGGATCTCCCTAGCCACATCACTGTAGTACCACAGTCCACTATCAAGTATCCTTATGGTAGGATCTCCCTAGCAACATCGCCATGGTACCACAGTCCACTACCAAGTATCCTTATGGTAGGATCTCCCTAGCCACATCACTGTAGTACCACAGTCCACTATCAAGTATCCTTATGGTAGGATCTCCCTAGCAACATCGCTATAGTACCACAGTCCACTATCAAGTATCCTTATGGTAGGATCTCCCTAGCCACATCACTGTAGTACCACAGTCCACTATCAAGTATCCTTATGGTAGGATCTCCCTAGCCACATCACTGTAGTACCACAGTCCACTATCAAGTATCCTTATGGTAGGATCTCCCTAGCAACATCGCCATGGTACCACAGTCCACTACCAAGTATCCTTATGGTAGGATCTCCCTAGCAACATCACTGTAGTACCACAGTCCACTATCAAGTATCCTTATGGTAGGATCTCCCTAGCAACATCGCTATAGTACCACAGTCCACTACCAAGTATCCTTATGGTAGGATCTCCCTAGCAACATCACTGTAGTACCACAGTCCACTATCAAGTATCCTTATGGTAGGATCTCCCTAGCAACATCGCTATAGTACCACAGTCCACTACCAAGTATCCGTATGGTAGGATCTACCTAGGGACATCACTATAGTACCACAGTCCACTACCAAGTATCCTTATGATAGGATCTCCCTAGCAACATTGCTATAGTACCACAGTCCACTACCAAGTATCCTTATGGTAGGATCTTCCTAGGGACATCACTATAGTACCACAGTCCACTATCAAGTATCCTTATGGTAGGATCTACCTAGGGACATCACTATAGTACCACAGTCCACTATCAAGTATCCTTATGGTAGGATCTCCCTAGCAACATCGCTATAGTACCACAGTCCACTATCAAGTATCCTTATGGTAGGATCTCCCTAGCAACATCGCTATAGTACCACAGTCCACTATCAAGTACCCTTATGGTAGGATCTTCCTAGGGACATCACTATAGTACCACAGTCCACTATCAAGTATCCTTATGGTAGAATCTCCCTAGCAACATCGCTATAGTACCACAGTCCACTATCAAGTACCCTTATGGTAGGATCTCCCTAGCAACATCGCTATAGTACCACAGTCCACTATCAAGTACCCTTATGGTAGGATCTCCCTAGCAACATCGCTATAGTACCACAGTCCACTATCAAGTACCCTTATGGTAGGATCTACCTAGGGACATCACTATAGTACCACAGTCCACTATCAAGTACCCTTATGGTAGGATCTCCCTAGCAACATCGCTATAGTACCACAGTCCACTACCAAGTATCCTTATGGTAGGATCTCCCTAGGGACATCACTATAGTACCACAGTCCACTACCAAGTCAATGGTAGGATCTACCTAGGAACATCGCTATGGTACCACTACCTCCTATCCCTGCGGTAAGATTTACTTTAGTAATATCACCACAATGAGGAACCCTGGGTTAATGTGAAAACTCAACTACGTACACAGAGTGTACAAAACATTAGGAACACCTTCTTAATGTTGAGTTGCACCCCCCCTTTGCAGTCAGAACAGCCTCAATTTGTCGGGGCATGGACTCTACAAGGTGTCGAAAGCGTTCCACAGGGATGCTGGCCCATGTTGACTCCAATGCTTCCCGCAAATTGTATCAAGTTGTGTGTGGAAAAATCCAACAGCGTTGCAGTTCATAAACCGGTGCGCCTGGTACCTAGTACCACACCCCATTCAAAGGCACTTCAATCTTTTGTCTTGCCCATTCACCCTCTGAATGACACAATCCATGTCTCAATTGTCTCGAGGCTTAAAAATCCTTCTTTAACCTGTCTCCTCCCCGTCATCTACACTGATTTGAAGTGGGGTCAATCAGGGGTCATTGCTTTCACCGGATCAGTCTGTCATGGAAAGAGCATGTGTTCTTAATGTTTTGTATACTCAGTGTATGCTGGTTCCATAACTTGATGTAAGCCAGAACTAGGTTGAAACAGTACGAGCTTTCCTTGAAATACTTGGAGCATTTGAAGGGAATACTAAAGCATTTGAAGGGAAATGAAGGGTTGAACCCAGGCCTGGGCAACATGCCGTCCACTTCAGCAGCTCGTGAACTGTGAACCCCAACTGACATGCTGCTAGGCCATAATCACACTAGCCACTTGAACAGCACTAGCCAGTCCAACATGTGACGTGTGTGCGGCGATCGACTCCTGCCTTCTCACCCCCCGATACCCCTCTCTCTCGCACTCGAGACAGACGCTAGGCTCCATCTGTCTGGGCCTGCCGAGGCCATCTTTTTTTTTCTTCCTCACAGGACCACATGGTGTGCTTTTTCACACTCATCTTCACTCTCGTTCTCTCGCTCTCTCTCACCTCACCTCGTAGTTGCCTCATTACAGTGCACAGCCTCTTTCAAACCAGACAAGCCCTTAACAATAAGCAGTATCTGTTGTTACTTAAGGCAGTTATTTATTTATTTTACGGGCGAAACAAGCATCGCGCTCAGACAACAGCTGAGGCCAACAAGGAAGAGAGCGACTACTCGGCAGCACAGATGGGGTTTTAATGTAACACCGGAGATGGAGGCCGGTGCTCTTAACCCCAACGAGCAGGAAGGGAAAGGAGAGCGATGTTTTTTTTGCGTGCAGTTGTCATGGAAACCAGGTAGTTTGAGGGTGAAATGAGAGCGGATGGCACACGCTGGAAAATACATGTATTTCTTCGAAAACGATAGACTAGCTGGATGGAAGATGGAATGCTCTCCTATCTGTTTCTTCTTCTGAGAGAGAGAGAGAGAGAGAGAGAGAGAGAGCGTTTACAGTGAAATGATTCAGTAGCTGTACCTCTGTTCTACAAGGACATCTTGATTCTTGTCTCAGCCCTTGGAAGTCTGAACTAGAAGAAGTGACACAGTTTCACCTGAAGAGGGCGCTGGAGACTACAACTTCCAGTTAGTCTCCTTGCCCTCTCAAAGCTCACAGAGCGAATATACACACACACACAAGCTAGAGGGAACTTGCTACTAGCGTTTTCTCTCCCAACTTCTGATTTTAATGACGATATTAGCTCCGACTCTGGCAACCATGACTGGCATATTTTCAACGTTTCTAGTTGTTGCTGTGAACCAAATGATCAGTGAATATTTTTTGTTGTTGTGTGTGTGTGTGTGTAAACTACATTAGTAGTGCAGCTGTGCCTCTCGTACCAGACGCTATTCTAATCAGGTCCTGATCTATTAAGTGTTCTGGTTGGTTTGAAATGTAGGAAAGTTTGAGTTGTAAGTCTTGAGAGCTCATGATAGGTAACAGGACCAGTGGGGGCAGTTAGTTTGTGAAGTGAAACGATTACATCCCTAGTACATACGGACTTACTAATCATATGCAATTATAACCTGTTGGAGATACCTAGGGTGGCCGGACGTCCCCGGTTTCCGCTGACAGTCCCCGGTTTTGGTGGCCTGTCCCCTTAAAATGTCCTCGTTGGACCTTTATTCTAAGAAGGTTTGATCGGCGATGCGTTGTAACCATCTCATGAATAACCATGGCCAGAAAGTGTCTCCAACAGCATAGGCTACCAGACTTGGGTAGTTTTTGAATTACTAGATGGGCTAAGATGAAGAACTGGAGGGGTAATTCATTTTGTGTTTTACAATTCAATTATTTGAAAGAACTATAGCGAAAATTGATAGTTAATTATAGTTGATAGTTAATTATAGTTATTATTTTCACGCGGTTAAACATAAATAAAATTCCCACTTTTTAATTTCCTAAATCCGGTCACCTTACCCAGGGCTTTTCTTTCGGAGCCATACTTTTTAATTTCCTAAATCCGGTCACCTTACCCAGGGCTTTTCTTTCAGAGTCATACTTTTTAATTTCCTAAATCCGGTCACCTTACCTAGGGCTTTTCTTTCGGAGCCATACTTTTTACTGCAATCGTATACAGTATTGAATTGAATTGTTTATATACAGTGTAGGCCACTTTGGGGAACTCTGGAGGGGGGGGAAGCTAGACTATTCTGAATGCTATGGGGACAAGGCCCACTGGGAGAGTTATGGAGGGGGAGCCAGGGCTGAGGGCACAGTTGGCAGACTGTGGGCAGCAGATGCCAGCGTGGGAGACTATCACCGGTTGCCATGGCGAGGGTGTGAAGAGGCAAAGCACTAAGAGCGTTTTGTCAATTTTTTTGGGGGGGGGGGGGGCTGATCTTTTAAACTCTTCCTGACCCTACAAAGTGTGTGTCTCAGATAAATGACTTACTACCTCTATAATATCACAATATGTTGCATTGTCCCACTTTGTTCAACTAGAGGGAATGTATGATCATACTATAATATACCGAGAAGGACAGTATATTCAACACGATCAATACTGCGTCCACCCTTTTCTAAAAGCTCATTCAGAAAACCCTCATCCCTTTAAGCCCAGTAACTATTGTATCTCTCTGTTCTGTAGATGAAGCATTCTTTAAGTACTGTTATTAAAGAGAATGAGAGGAAACCCAACCGCTCCCTAGGCAGTGACTCTCTCTCACAGACACACACACAGCAAAACTATCCAGGAATGATAGAAACTCGCTCGTCTGCCCGTAACTCTGTTCTGCTCCCGACCCGGTTCGTTCCGAATGCCTAATTCGTACCCATTCTTTCCCCTACCAACACACAGGAATAGCCATGTAATTGCTTGAGCCGATGTAGCAAAGTTAACGGCCCTCTATTTGTCTGCTGTGTTCGTCGGCCCTACAGCCTCTCTCCCACTGGCACACTCTTGCTTTTGTTTTTGCTCTCCCTCTTTCTCTCTCCCTCAATCTCTTTTCTCCGCCTTCCCTCCCTACGCCCCCCCCCCCCCCCCCCCCCCCCCCCCCCCCCCCCCCCCCCCCTCTCTAGTCTCCTCAGGGTTGTGGCATCTCTGGCTAGGGGCCAGGCACTCTCTCTGGTGTCCCCTGGCAGCGGAGACAGAATCTATGTTCCAAGTGACACCCTATTCCCTGCATATTGCACTACTTTTGGCCAGGGCCTATGGGGAATTGGGTGCAATTTGAGAGGCAGACAGAATCTAGTGGAGCTTTAGAAGTCACATGACTCGACAAGCCTGTGGGAATCAGGAAAGAGGTGCGTCTTAAATCAGGGTGACTGGCTCATAGGCTGCAGTGCCGCAATACTTTGTGCTGCAGTGGTTATATTAGCGCATTTTGTTGTTGTGTGAGTGTGTTGACTCAGGGAGAGAGTCCGAATACCCATAGTTGCTTCCGAAATAGTAAGCAGAAAAAAATGGACATTTTTGAAAATCGAGTATAATTTTATTGTCCGGATGTCATACTCATGTTGTCTTTGACAAAAGCTGATCAATTAGGTAAGGGGATGAGCTACCGAAAATCAGCGAATAGCCCGAAACAACGCAATGGCGCGTTTTCAGTAGGCGAACATGTGTTTTATATTATGTGAATTTTTTAAAATCGGGATGGTTTAAACGCCAGGATGTTATACTCATCTCAGTTCTTTATCTAGTGGGATTAGATGCACACTTTCCCACAATGCATTGGAAGAGGTGGGCTGCGAGTGACAGGCCCTAGTTCTCTCCGAGTAGCCAAACAACACAACTAGGCTACTTAATTGGGAAGATGCCCGAATAGCGACGTTTCTGCGGCGGTGTTCAAATGTAGTCTAAGTAGATGTTGTGATCCTTAAAATGATTGAGTATTGCATCGTAGACTACATCTTTGAATTTTTTTAAAATTATTTCGGTTTACTCATTTGAAAAGTTTTCCTTTTTCTCTTGGCCTTCTAAACCATATTTGGATTTCTGACAATGTCGGCACCAGGGACAAGCCTTAGCAGTCATTCTGATCTCGTTCCCAATGACCAGTGCTTTAGTTTACCATGTTGCTGCCCAGCGGTTCTGAATGTGCCATACACCCGATTTGAACAGTTCAAGTGTTGGTGTGTCCTAGGCTATTTGAGTTATGTTACAGCACTTTGGTTTCACTAATAAATATGTTCAAGTGGGAAATATTTACCTACGGTATAGGTTAAATGTGATGCTCTGCTTATAACCAGCCTGAGTAGACCTATAACTCCATACCTATTCCATTCAGAGTTTAGAGAAATTAATCAAATTGGAAGTGAGCTTCAGACACTGTGTGTGTTTTTTTTTTTTTTTTTTACATTTCTTTAAAAAATTTAAGGTGCATGCAAATACAAGGCTCCATGTTGGTTGGCAGGTGGCCAATCTTGACCTCTGACCTCTCAATAGCTTCTCTAATTGGCTACAGTGGTCAGAGAGCACCTAACTGACCATCTGCCAGAACACACACACACACTGACTTTGCATGTGTACAGTTTCTCTTACCTAATAGCCCAAGGCCTACTACTACTGATATTACAATTGTAGCCTTATATAAACTTCTACAGGGCTTTATAGGTTGACAGTCCTAACCCTTCAGTGCACTCCAGTCTATCCTCTCAATTCCAGACCCCTCCCTCTCTGGCTTCCTACAGAAACCCTATACACTATGCCATTGGGTCACTGGCAGCCCAACATCCACATGTAATTGGCTACAGTTGTTCCAGAATATTCCATTCCAACATTCCCAGACAGACTGTAGGTTAGACACATCACCGTTTCATCACAGCATTTTTCTAATGGCCACGGGAACCAGAGAAGGAATCTCCTGAGTTCAGGAGAGAGGGTTCTACCCCAAAAAATATGGAAAGTCAAACTAACTGCCCAGTTATTAATTTTTGAAGTAGTTCTTTTTGAAATCTTTGAATTTCACCGGTAATTGAAAGCAGTTTGAGTTGAGACCTGAAGCTTTGTGTGTGTGTGTGTGTGTGGAGATACCTGAAGCTTTAAGGATGTCTCCAGTTAATATGCAGAGGTTAGGGGGGGGGGGTTGCTTAGTTTGGAGGACAGAGAGGGTGAGCGAACCGCTGAAAGTAAATGAGTTGGCGAACCTCCAGACAGCCCTTTTTTTTTACATTCAAAGGATGTAGGCCTATTTCTTCCTCCAGTCCACTTCAGAATAATTGAAAAGGTTTTTAGAGAAATACCCTAGTCTCTCCTGTCTAGTTTCTCCCTACCTCTCTCCAAGCTCTTTCATAAAGATACGTTTCTGTTTTTTGCAGATGGGCAACGCATTGTGCATAGCTGTGACGCAGATATGCCCAAGTCTTCTCGTGCTGTTAGCAAAGCTAGGTGACGAATCACTTATTTCCCCTAATCTCTTTCTCTCCCACTCTTTCTGGCCAATGGGTCTCTCTCTCTCTCTCTCTCTCTCCCCTCTTCCTCGCTCTTACGCTCTCTGCTCTGCATCCTCTTCTCGTTACAAAAATATAATGAGGTTCTTTCTATCTTCAAGCACAAGATTTCTTCTTCTCCTCATCTCCCATCCAGGGGTATCTTAAAAGCCCTCTTAGGGTTGCCACTATCCAGGTCCTTGTCTACATTTGCTGCCCAGGTCGTAGCATGATGCTAGACACAATGTGAAGGGTTTTTCACAAGGCAATTTCATTGTGAAACTGGGTAAAGGAAGAGAAAAAAAAAACCTCTTAAAAAAAAACAACATGTCTAATCATCTTCAAAGGGAAATAATTGGCCATAATAAAGGCTGTAATATGCAATTACAAGGAACAGCAGTCTTCTTAGCCAAGACCTCTCCTCTCACACACACACACACACACACACACACACACACACACACACACACACACACACACACACACACACACACACACACACACACACACACACACACACACAACATCGCTCTTGTTCAGAAAGTCTCGCTCATGGTTACTGGGGATAATTGCCCTCTACCTGGGAAGGCCATTCTGGTTTCAAGTAACTCTGCAGCTAATTGGGACCACAAAAGGCTTTTGTGAGGTCCACATTTTTAGTCAATTTTAGGAGCAGTTTTAAAGGGGGGGGGGGGGGGGGGGGGGGGGGGGGGGGCTGTTGGATCACACTGCGGATCAGTGTTCATTTACGCTATTCACCAGTGACTGTAATGGTAACTACCACTGTTCTAATAGTAACTGAGACCAGTGACTGTAATGGTAACTACCACTGTTCTAATAGTAACTGAGATCAGTGATTGTAATGGTAACTACCACTGTTCTAATAGTAACTGAGACCAGTGACTGTAATGGTAACTACCACTGTTCTAATAGTAACTGAGACCAGTGATTGTAATGGTAACTACCACTGTTCTAATAGTAACTGAGACCAGTGACTGTAATGGTAACTACCACTGTTCTAATAGTAACTGAGATCAGTGATTGTAATGGTAACTACCACTGTTCTAATAGTAACTGAGACCAGTGACTGTAATGGTAACTACCACTGTTCTAATTGTAACTGAGACCAGTGACTGTAATGGTAACTACCACTGTTCTAATAGTAACTGAGATCAGTGATTGTAATGGTAACTACCACTGTTCTAATAGTAACTGAGACCAGTGACTGTAATGGTAACTACCACTGTTCTAATAGTAACTGAGACCAGTGACTGTAATGGTAACTACCACTGTTCTAATAGTAACTGAGATCAGTGACTGTAATGGTAACTACCACTGTTCTAATAGTAACTGAGACCAGTGACTGTAATGGTAACTACCACTGTTCTAATAGTAACTGAGACCAGCGACTGTAATGGAAACTACCGCTGTTCTAATAGTAACTGAGATCAGTGACTGTAATGGTAACTACCGCTGTTCTAATAGTAACTGAGACCAGTGACTGTAATGGTAACTACCACTGTTCTAATTGTAACTGAGACCAGTGACTGTAATGGTAACTACCACTGTTCTAATAGTAACTGAGACCAGTGACTGTAATGGTAACTACCACTGTTCTAATAGTAACTGAGACCAGTGACTGTAATGGTAACTACCACTGTTCTAATTGTAACTGAGACCAGTGACTGTAATGGTAACTACCACTGTTCTAATAGTAACTGAGATCAGTGACTGTAATGGTAACTACCGCTGTTCTAATAGTAACTGAGACCAGTGACTGTAATGGTAGCTACCACTGTTCTAATAGTAACTGAGACCAGTGACTGTAATGGCAACTACCGCTGTTCTAATAGTAACTGAGACCAGTGACTGTAATGGTAACTGCCACTGTTCTAATAGTAACTGAGACCAGTGACTGTAATGGTAACTACCACTGTTCTAATAGTAACTGAGACCAGTGACTGTAATGGTAACTACCACTGTTCTAATAGTAACTGAGATCAGTGATTGTAATGGTAACTACCACTGTTCTAATAGTAACTGAGACCAGTGACTGTAATGGTAACTACCACTGTTCTAATAGTAACTGAGATCAGTGACTGTAATGGTAACTACCACTGTTCTAATAGTAACTGAGACCAATGACTGTAATGGTAACTACCACTGTTCTAATAGTAACTGAGACCAGTGACTGTAATGGTAACTACCACTGTTCTAATAGTAACTGAGACCAGTGACTTTAATGGTAACTACCACTGTTCTAATAGTAACTGAGACCAGTGACTGTAATGGTAACTACCACTGTTCTAATAGTAACTGAGACCAGTGACTGTAATGGTAACTACCACTGTTCTAATAGTAACTGAGACCAGTGACTGTAATGGTAACTACCACTGTTCTAATAGTAACTGAGATCAGTGACTGTAATGGTAACTACCACTGTTCTAATAGTAACTGAGACCAGTGACTGTAATGGTAACTACCGCTGTTCTAATAGTAACTGAGACCAGTGACTGTAATGGTAACTACCGCTGTTCTAATAGTAACTGAGACCAGTGACTGTAATGGTAACTACCACTGTTCTAATAGTAACTGAGACCAGTGACTGTAATGGTAACTACCACTGTTCTAATAGTAACTGAGACCAGTGACTAACATTAAACAGTGCTCAGGATAATATCTTATCGTGTTCCCCACCGAAGACATGCTGCCATGACAACTGTTTGTCACAAATTCTCCAAGTTAACCATCCCTCGGCTCTCTCTCTCTCTCTCTCTCATGAGTTCTGCCTGCTTGCTGTGAGCGCAGTGGACCAACGTGCATGTCGTGCCGTGCCGTGCTCTGATGTTGTGCCAAAGCAAATCTGCCGCAGTAGCGGGTGGCGGCATGGTTGGCTGGCTGGCATGGGGCTAGTGGTGGGGGGGGGGGGGTATGGTAATCACACTACAGTTTGGGGGTTGGCGGGTGTGCTCTGTAATCGGCCACCGTTGCTGATAGGGGGCAATTCATTTCCCGTAATTAACGTTAGGAAGGAGTCATTTTATGGCTGCCAGGGTGGAGGGGAGAGGAGGCATCTGTTCACTCTCAGTGCATCACTTTCCACTGGACAATGGGAATTAAGGTCTGTATTGAGTCTCGGTGGAATTGCTGAACTAGAATCAGTTTAGCCTTTTTCAGATCAATGAATGAGCTTATATGGACCGAGGGGACCTGATCCTAGACCAGTGAATTTTTTTATGTGGCTGTTGGAACTAGGAAACCTGTATCGTCTGCATATAAATGTCTCTTTTGATTCACTGCCACCCCTGGTGTGTTGACCAGATTTTCACTCTTCCTCCCCCTCTTCCTCCCCCTCTCTCTACCTCCCCCCCTCTCTACTCTCTACCTCCCCCTCTCTCTTCCTTCCCCTCTCTCTTCCTTCCCCTCTCTCTTCCTCCCCCTCTCTCTTCCTCCCCCTCTCTCTTCCTCCCCCTCTCTCTTCCTCCCCCTCTCTCTTCCTCCCCCCTCTCTCTACCTCCCCCCCTCTCTACTCTCTACCTCCCCCTCTCTCTTCCTCCCCCTCTCTCTTCCTCCCCCTCCCCCTCTCTCTTCCTCCCCCCTCTCTCTACCTCCCCCCCTCTCTACTCTCTACCTCCCCCTCTCTCTTCCTCCCCCTCTCTCTTCCTCCCCCCTCTCGCTACCTCCCCCCCTCTCTACTCTCTACCTCCCCCTCTCTCTTCCTCCCCCCCTCTCTCTACCTCCCCCCCTCTCTACTCTCTACCTCCCCCTCTCTCTTCCTCCCCCTCTCTCTTCCTCCCCCCTCTCTTCCCCCCCCTCTCTTCCTCCCCCTTTCTCTACCTCCCCCTCTCTCTTCCTCCCCCTCTCTCTTCCTCCCCCTCTCTCTTCCTCCCCCTCTTTCTACTCCAGTGTGCCATGCGGAGCTGAATGCGATCATGAATAAGAACTCAGCGGACGTGAAGGGCTGTTCCATGTACGTGGCTCTGTTCCCCTGCAACGAGTGTGCCAAGCTCATCATCCAAGCAGGTGGGACCCCCCCCCCCCCCCCCCACACACACTCACACACACGCAGATGAGACCCCTCCCTCTCCTTCACCCATCCCTCTGTTCTGTCATTTTTGTTCTCCATTTCCAAACAGGTGAGCCTCCTCCCAACTGTTGCCTTCCCCTCACAACCCGCCTTTGCTTTTCTCCACCCTTCACTTCCCTTTTCATCTCTCTCTTTGTGGTACCTTTTCTCTGCTCCTTTTCATCCTTTCAGGGTCACACACTCCTTCTCCCGCTCCGCACCTTTGGTGTTGTCCTGTTTCTTCTCTCCGCATTCCTTTTTTATTTTCTTCCTTCGTTCGTGCTCTTCCCGTGTTGCACTCCTCCTCCTCCTCTCTTTCTACACCTCTTCACACACACACACACTCCCCCCTCCTCTCGTCCTTGACTCAGCTAGTCACAGCGAGACGCCTCTCCTCCTCTTCCACTAAACACATCACCTCTTTCCTATCTTTTCTCCCTCTATACATCCCGGTTGACAACCACAAAGCATGTCAGTTTAGCTCACATTGTGTTTAGCCTAAGTGCCATACAGTGTTCCCTCTGTGCAGTATGAGTTATGCAGGTGTTAGACGATCTGTGTGCCGTGGTACGGTCTGCGTGCCGTGGTACGGTCTGCGTACCCTGGTACGGTCTGCGTGCCGTGGTACGGTCTGCATGTCAAGGTGATTCTGTTAGACAGAATGCTCGGCGAGGGAGCGACGTCACACTGGGGATTGGGGACGACCCCCCCCCCCCCCCCCCCCCCCCCCCCCCCCCCCCCCCCCCCCCCCCATGGAACAAGGTTTCAAGGGGGGTGGTGCAACCCGTACCCTTACCCCTCTTGTTGCTCCCCCCCCCACTTACGATAGGAAACATTATTATACTCCGCAACCTCCGCTTTTTTCAAACATAGCAACACGAACGGCAAGCACAGCTTTTTTCCCTCTTTCGATCCTTCTCCTTCGCTCCCTCTCTACTGCTTTCTGCCCTCCCTCGAAAAACTTTCCTTCCCCCGTTATCTTCCCACAACCCCCTGCTGTTGCTCCTTAGGCAAGAGGCCCTCCTGGAGCTGCATACCGAAGTGAGACACACACAGGCACACACACACACACACACACACACACACACACACACACACACACACAGCTATATATACTGACATGTATGCAGGCATGCATACACACACTCATAGTTCAGACACACTCCTACACACACTATTTCACTCTGATCACAAATGGGTCTTGCCAGGCCCTCTTCTCTCCCCGGCACAGTGGGGTGTATAAGCTCCATCTCCAGGCTCCTACTTCATTAAGGAGGGAGTTTATACACACACAGACACACACACACACACTTTTTGTTCACCTGCACCTTCAAGAGGAGAGAAGGAAACTGAACAGCAACAAGCCAACCTAATTTGTGATGCAGTTTCAACCTGGCTTGTCAAACGCTTAGCAACAAGTGCCATGTTTCACAAAGGTGGCGTGTGATGACTGTTCACTCCGCCCCGCCTCTAGAAAAATCTATTTTTTTTCCCTCTGCTTCTGTCTTACTAATTATCTTTCTCTCCCTTTCTCTCGCTCTCTCATATCTATCCTTCTCACTGTCATAACAGCATGATGAGAATCAGAGGGTTTAACAATAGATGTGTTTGCTATTTACCGTGAAACGTGTCAGTGAATCCGATAGGCCTACGGAAGGCCGTTGGGCTCAATTCCACAGCGCTCCTTAGCGCTGCACCTGTTCGTCTGGTTTTAATCTCTCACTCTAGAAATGGGCTTATTTCCATTCTGCCTTGATTACAACTTCTCCATTTGTGGGGTCAGAGTGCGTTTGAACCTCAACCTAGGGAATAGGTTAAAGTATGGTCTGACCGAGTGGGCCGTGCTCTCGCTCTCTCTCTGTGTGTGTGTGTGTGTGTTTGTGTGTGTGTGCGCCGCTCTGTCCGGTCGTTTGTGTGTTTAATAAATGCGCCTCATGTACCGACGAACAGAACGGCTCAGCTCTCTAAGAACGGGAAGGGATCCTCCGAGTCCTTTAAAAATGTTTTTTTATTAAGTAACGCTTGCAAGGCCTTGAACGGTAGCCCCTCGGCCCCTCAACGTGTGTGTGCGCGCGCGCCCTGAACGAAACCCTCTTGGCCTCTCAATACACAGGCTCTTCAGATGAGAGATGGAGGGGAAAAAGAGGTCTACTCTTCTGGCTTTAGGGGGCACTGTGGTCTTCTCATTCTCACCGCTCCCCCCTTCGTTTCCTCTCGGTCTCCAGCAGGCCACCCGTTCAGTCAACGTTTGAACAAATCTCTCAGTTGGCTTTTATTTTTGGACTGGAGTTCAAATGAGTTGCGCTGCTTCTCAGTAACCGTGTGGAGCCCCCCAGAACTCTCTCTCCCTCCAATCTCTTTCCACCTTTTTATCGTTCGCTTTTCTATTTCAATCATTCTGTTTTTCTCCCATTTCTCCCTGGCACACTTTTATTCACCCAATTACTTACTTTGACTCACTCCTCTCTCCTCCTTTCCTCCACCCCCCCTCTCTCTCCACCCCCCTCTCTCTCTCTCCACCCACCCTGTTACCAGACGGTTAATAGTACGTAACTGTCTTGTTATTTACACTATAAATCCTCAAATCAGCCTCCTATTATATTCTCAGCCGGTCTCAGTTCTAATGTGAAAAAGCTGCTGCTGTGGTCCGGCCTGACTCCCACGCTGGCAGCGCTGTGGTACGGCCTGACTCCCACGCTGGCAGCGCTGTGGTCCGGCCTGACTCCCACGCTGGCAGCGCTGTGGTCCGGCCTGACTCCCACGCTGGCAGCGCTGTGGTCCGGCCTGACTCCCACGCTGGCAGCGCTGTGGTCCGGCCTGACTCCCACGCTGGCAGCGTTGTTACGTCTTTAATACTGAGAGCTGTGTTGGTGTTGGGCGCCATTTTGAATTGAGGAGTCATTATCCATCTTAAGATCATTGTACAGAAAATGAAGAATGTTTGTGTTGACGAGCAGGCGGCACTGTCCTAACACCTAGCAGGTTATCCGTCCTCTGAGTCTACGTAGCTAATTCACTGGTTGCCCCTCTTCACCCCTCTCCTCCCAGCAGCCTCGCTCCCATTGTATTCCCTTGAGCTAATCTGGAGGCCTTTTGTTGCTTCCCTAATCCCATTGGAATGCTCCTCCATAGTGTGTGTCCCTCTCCTGTTTATCACTGGCTCATTACAAGACCTGCTATTGTAAGTCACTTGAAATAAAAAATCAAATAACATTTTATTTGCCAAATACAACTGTTCTGGACTTAACTGTGAAATGCTTGCTTACAACTCCTCACAACAATGCAGAGTTTAAAAATAAAATGGTAACGAGGAATAAAATACACAAGAATGGAGCTACATACAGTTGGAGTCGGGAAGTTTACATACACCTTAGCCAAATGCATTTAAACTCAGTTTTTCACAACTCCTGACATTTAATCCTAGTAAAAAGTCCCTGACCTACAGTTAGGATCACCACTTTATTTTAAGAATGTGAAATGTCAGAATAATATTAGAGAGAACGATTTCTTTCTTTCATCATATTCCCAGTGGGTCAGAAGTTTACATACACTCAATTAGTATTTGGTAGCATTGTCTTTAACTTGGGTCAAATGTTTCAGGTAGCCTTCCATAAGCTTCCCACAATAAGTTGGGTGAATTTTGGCCCATTCCTCCTGACAGAGCTGGTGTAACCGAGTCAGGTTTGTAGGCCTCCTTGCTCACACACGCTTTTTCAGTTCTGCCCAAAAGTGTTTTATAGGATTGAGGTCAGGGCTTTGTGATGGCCACTCCAATACCTTGACTTTGTTGTCCTTAAGCCATTTTGCCACAACTTTGGAAGTATGCTTGGGGTCATTGTCCATTTGGAAGACACATTTGCAACCAAGCTTTAATTTCCTGACTGATGTCTTGAGATGTTGCTTCAATATACCCACATAATTTTCCTGACTCATGATGTCATCTATTTGTTTAAGTGCACCAGTCCCTTATGCAGCAAAGCATCCCCACAACATGATGCTGCCACCCCGTGCTTCACAGTTGGGATGGTGTTCTTCAGCTTGCAAGCCTCACCCTTTTTTCCTCCCAACATAATGATGGTCATTATGGACAAACAGTTCTATTTTTGTTTCATCAGACCAGAGGACATTTCTCCAAAAAGTACAATCTTTGTCACCATGTGCAATTGCAAACCGTAGTCTGGCTTTTTTATGGCGGTTATGGAGCAGTGGCTTCTTCCTTGCTGACTCGTTTTACTGTGGATATAGATACTTTTCTACCTGTTTCCTCCAGCATCTTTACAAGGTCCTTTGCTTTTCGCACCAAAGTAAGTTAATGTGTAGAAGACAGAACTCGTCTCCTTCCTGAGCGGTATGATGGCTGCGTGGTCCCATGGTGTTTATACTTGCGTACTATTGTTTGTACAGATGAACGTGGTACCTTCAGGCATTTGGAAATTGCTCCCAAGGATGAACCAGACTTGTGGAGGTCTACAATTTTTTGGCTGATTTCTTTGGGTGGGATTTTCCTATTATGTCAAGTGAAGAGGCACTGAGTTTGAAGGTAGACCTTGAAATACATCCACAGGTATACCTCCAATTGGCTAATTGATATCATTTGAGTCAATCAGAAGCTTCTAAAGTAATTACATTTTCTGGAATTTTCCAAGCACAGTCAAACGTATGTGAACTTCTGACCCACTGGCATTGTGATAGATTATTTCACGATCTGTAAACAATTGTTGAAAAGAATAAATTACGTGTGTCATGCACAAGTAGATGTCCTAACCGACTTGTCAAAACTAGTTTGTTAACAAGAAATCTGTGGAGTGGTTGAAAAACTAGTTTTAATGACTCCAACCTAAGTGTATGTAAACTTCTGACTTCAACTGATTTGGCTGTTGATGACAGGTGTATAAAATCAAGAACACAGCCATGCAATCTCCACAGCCCATTGGCAGTAGAATGGCCTTACTGAAGAGCTCAGTGACTTTCAACGTGGCAAGTCAGTTTGTCAAATTTCTGCTCTGGTAGAGCTGCCCCGGTCAACTGTAAGTGCTGTTATTGTGAAGTGGAAATGTCTAGGAGCAACAACAGCTCAGCCACAAAGTGGTAGGCCGCACAAGCTCACAGAACGGGACTGCTGAAGCTCGTAGCGCGTAAATATTGTCTATCCTCAGTTGCAACACTCACTACAGAGTTCCAAACTGCCTCTGGAAGCAACCTCAGCACAATAACTGTTTTGTCGATAGCTTAATGAAATGGGTTTCCATGGCCGAGCAGCCGCACACAAGCCTAAGATCACCATGCGTTGGCTGGAGTGGTGTAAAGCTCGACGCTGTTGGAGCAATGGAAACGCGTTCTCTGGAGTGATGAATCTCGCTTCACCATCTGTCAGTCTGATGGACAAATCTGGGTTTGGGGGATGAAAGGAGAACGCTACCTGCCCAAATGCAGTGCCAACTGTAAAGTTTGGTAGAGGAGGAATAATGTTCTGGGGCTGTTTCATGGTTCAGGCTAGGCCCCTTAGTTCTAGTGAAGGCATATCTTATCGCTACAGCATACATTCTGTGCTTCCAACTTTGGGGCAACATTTTGAGGAAGGCCCTTTCCTGTTTCAGCATGACAATGTACCCGTAAACAACGTGAGGTCCATACAGAAATGGTTTGTCGAGATCGGTGTGGAAGATTTTGACTGGCCTGCACAGAGCCCTGACCTAAACCCCATCAACCACCTTTTGGGATGAATTGGAACGCCGACTGTGAGCCACACTTAATCGCCCAACATCAGTACCCGAACTCACTAATCCTTGTTTCTGCTTCAATGTTCCAACATCTAGTGGAAAGCCTTCCCAGAAGAGTGGAGGCTGTTATAGCAGCAAACAGGGACCAACACCATATTTATGGCCACGATTTTGGAATTAAATGTTTGACGAGAAGGTGTCCACATATTTTTGGTCATGTAGTGTATATACATTAAGGCAGGGTGAAGTGGCTAGGCATCAGGATAAATAATACAATAAAGAACAGCGTAGCAGTAGCTTTCCGCTAGATGTTTATTTATTTTGACATCATTTGTGTGTGCGCGTATGTAGTTAATGTGTGTGGGAGTGTCAATGTAGTGTATGTGTGTGTATACACTGTTCTCTCCATGACAAAGACTGACCAGGTGAACGCTACAATCACTTATTGATGTCACTTGTTAAATCCACTCGGTGTAGATGAAGGTTAGGAGTCTGGTTAAAGAATGATTTTTAAGCCTTGAGACGTGCCATTCGGGGGGGGGGGGGGGTAGAACAGTTTCAAGTCTCCCAACGTTAAAGTCTCCGCCCACCAAAAATGCTTCTTCTGGGTGAGCAGTTTCTGTTTATGGCCCCATACAGTTTGACAGCTGTGATAATTACAAATTAGAACTCTCTTGGTAGGTCAAAGGGTCTGCAGCTTACAATGACCATATACCAGGTGAGCAAAAGCTAGAGATTTCCTTCACACTTGAAGCAGCAGAACCAGTTACTTTATAAAAGTTACATTTCTGTAAGACACATAATGTTGCAGCTTTTCAAGTCTCTCTGATAGGAGACTCTCGAACGGAGCTCATCCATGTTATTCTCAAGTGATTTGCCAGTCGAACGGAAGGCAGCGCCGTTCGGTTTTCACTTCGCCTCAATTTCACCAGGGCTCCACCTCGTCTCCCACGTCTATGCCTGCAGCGTTTTGGTAGCCCACGGAAACAAAGGAACAGGGTTCGGTATGAACAGTGGAACAGCTGAGTCGGGAGTTGAAGTCAAAATCTAGGTTAGTAGCTGTCGATCTGATGTCCAGAAGTGCTTCGGCGGTCATGTGTGACAATAATATGAAGTTTCTGTACAAAAAAAAAGATAATCACGGTAGAAGTCACTATATAGTAAAGTTGGGTTGGAACTCGTAAGATGATGCCCGTCCTTCCACTTAGCCCTAACGAGAGGCCGCTTTCTTCCTCACTTCGGATTTCCCTTGCCTTTTCTCTCTCTCCTCTTTCTCATTTGGTCTCTCGACTGCCACGTATTAGCTCCCCCCCCTCCTTTTTTCTGTTACTTTCCTTGCCTGATATTCCTCTCTTTTCCTCGCTCTCTCCTTCACTCTCTTTTCTTTCCGTAGCTGGTCAAAAGGATGCGTAAAACATGGATTTATGGGAGCCTCCTCAGTCTATTGGGCTTGGACTGACTCCCCAGCGCCTGCCTGCCATCCTTCTCTGCCATCTTGTAACTTTGGGCTCACGCTGGCGAGGGGCCGAGCATGTCTGTCACAGGCACACGCTCTCAGGCATTCACCCGCACACACACAAACTCTCTGTGTCTGTCACCAACTTCCACTGGAGTGGGCTAATTTTGAAATGTTTCAAAGTTTTAGTCTGGTCCCAAATGGCTAGCTACCCTACCCTCCTCCCTCTCTTTTGAGTTACTTAAGCTGCCCTCCCGTCCACTTAAGTCACTGTTGTGGAACGTTCCAGAATGTTGCGTTTTTTACAACTCAAACTGCCTCTGAGTTTTCCATCCCATTCATGACTGGTCACTAGTATTAGTTACATAACAACAATATCAAATAACATTTGATTTGTCACATGTGCCGAATTAGACGGGTCTAGACTTTTACAAGCCCTTCCCAACAATGCAGAGTTAAAAATAAGAGTGTTTAAAGCTGTCATCAAGGCAAAGGGTGGCTACTTTGAAGAATCTATAATATAACATTTATTTTGATTTGTTTAACACAATTTTTGGTTACTACATGATTCCATAGGTGTTATTTCATAGTTTTGATGTCTTCACTATTCCACATTGTAGAAAATAGTAAAAAAGAAAAACCCTAGAATTAATAGGTGTCCAAACTTTTGACTGGCACTGTGTGTGTATGCATGTATGTGTATACACACTACCGTTCAAAAGTTTGGGGAACTTAGAAATGTCCTCGTCCATTAAAATAACATTAAATTAATCAGGAATACAGTGTAGACATTGTTAATGTTGCTGGCCTTCTAGGCAGAGTTCCTCCAGTGACTGTGTTCTTTTGCCCATCTTAATCTTTTATTTTTATTGGCAAGTCTGAGATATGGCTTTTTCTTTGCAACTCTGCCTAGAAGGCCAGCATCCCGGAGTCGCCTCTTCACTGTTGGTGTTTAGACTGGTGTTTTGCAGGTACTATTTAATGAAGCTGCCAGTTGAGGACTTGTGAGAGGCGTCTGTTTCTCAAACTAGACATTCTGTCCTCTTGCTCAGTTGTGCACCGGGGCCTCCCACTCCTGTTTCTAGTCTGGTTAGAGCGCGTTTGCGCTGTTCTGTGAAGGGAGTAGTACACAGCGTTGTATGAGATCTTCAGTTTCTTGGCAATTTCTCGCATGGAATAGCCTTAATTTTTCAGAACAAGAATAGACTGACGAGTTTCAGAAGAAAGTACTTTGTTTTCAGCCATTTTGAGCCTGTAATCAAACCCATAAATGCTGATGCTCCAGATACTCAACTAGTCTAAAGAAGGCCAGTTTTATTGCTTCTTTAAATCAGGAAAACAGTGTTCAGCTGTGCTAACATGCTAAAGGGTTTTCTAATGATCAATTAGCCTTTTAAAATGATACACTTGGATTAGCTGACACAACGTGCCATTGGAACACAGGAGTGATGGTTGCTGATAATGGGCCTCTGTACGCCTATGTAGATATTCCATAAAAAATCTGCCATTTCCAGCTACAATAGTCATTTACAATGTCTGCACTGTATTTCTGATCAATTTGATGTTATTTTAATGGACAAAAAATTAGCTTTTCTTTCAAAAACAAGGACATTTCTAAGTGACCCCAAACTTTTGAACGTGTGTGTGTGTGAGAGAGATATATGTATATACACATACATATACACACAAACATGCATATATACACATACATGCATATACAGTGGGGCAAAAAGTGTTTAGTCAGCCACCAATTGTGCAAGTTCTCCCACTTAAAAAGATGAGGCCTGTAATTTTCATCATAGGTACACTTCAACTATGACAGACTATGATATACCCTTTGTTGGCAATGACAGAGCTCAAACATTTTCTGTGAGTCTTCACAAGGTTTTCACACACTGTTGCTGGTATTTTGGCCCATTCCTCCATGCAGATCTCCTCCAGAGCAGTAACACATACATGCATGTATACATACATAGATAAACTCAGCAAAAATAGAAACGTTGTCAACTGCGTTTATTGGAATAATAAATTGAATAATTTGTCCCTGAACAAAAGGGGGGGGGGGGTCAAAAGTAAGTCAGTATCTGCTGTGGCCACCAGCTGCATTAAGTACTGCAGTGCATCATCTCCTCATGGACTGCACCAGATATCCCAGTTATTGCCTTTTAGATGTTACCCCACTCTTCCACCAAGGCACCTGCAAGTTCCCAGACATTTCTGGGGCGGGAATGGCCCTAGCCCTCACCCTCCGATCCAACAGGTCCCAGACGTGTTCAGTGGGATTGAGATCCGGGCTCTTCGCTGGCCATGGCAGAACACTGACATTCCTGTCTTGCAGGAAATCACGCACAGAACGAGCAGTATGGCTAGTGGCATCGTCATGCTGGAGGGTCATGTCATGATGAGCCTGCAGGAAGGGTATCACATGAGGGAGGAGGATGTCTTCCATGTAATGCACAGTGTTGAGATTGCCTGCAATGACAAACTCAGTCCAATGATGCTGTGACACACCGCCCCAGACCATGACGGACCCTCCACCTCCAAATCGATCCCGCTCCAGAGCACAGGTCTCGTTGTAATGCTCATTCCTTCGAAGATAAACGCGAATCCGACCATCACCCCTGGTGAGACAAAACCGTGGCTCGTCAGTGAAGAGCACTTTTTGCCAGTCCTGTCTGCTTCAGCGACAGTGAGTCCAGGCGACACTGTTGCTGGTGATGTCTGGTGAGGACCTGCCTTACAACAGGCCAAAAGCCCTGGTGTAACTCGGACAGTTGTTGTTGCCATCCTGTACCTGTCCCGCAGGTGTGATGTTCGGATGTACCGATCCTGTCCAGGTGTTGTTACATGTGGTCTGCCACTGCGAGGACGATCAGTTGTTCGTCCTGTCTCCCTGTAGCTCTGTCTTAGGCGTCTCACAGTACGGACATTGCAATTTATTGCCCTGGCCACATCTGCAGTCCTCATGCCTCTTTGCAGCATGCCTAAGGCACGTTCACGCAGATGAACGGGGACCCTGGGCATCTTTCTTTTTGTGTTTTTCAGAGTCAGTAGAAAGGCCTCTTTAGTGTCCTAAGTTTTCATAACTGTGACCTTAATTGCCTACCGTCTTAGCTTCTAAGCTAAGCTACCTAGCTTCTACCGTAAGCTGTCAGTGTCTTAACGACCGTTCTACAGGTGCATGTTCATTAAATGTTTATGGTTCATTGAACAAGCATGGGAAACTGTTTAAACCCTTTGCAATGAAGATCTGTGAAGTTTAGATTTTTACGCATTATCTTTGAAAGCCAGGGTCCTGAAAAAGCGACGTTTCTTTTTTTACAGAGTTTACATACATACATTTTTGAGCTGCAATATATTTGCCTTTGTTAGTCTGCGTAGAGTCTGTGCATAATGGGGTTCGATGCAGATACTCAGGGTAACCATTCAATTAACTATTTAGCATTCATATGGCTTGGGGGTAGAAGCTGCCTCGGAGCCTGTTGGTCCGAGATTTGATGATCCGGTGACATTTGCCGGATGGTAGCAGAGTGAACAGTTTATTGTTTTAGTCTTTGACAATTTCGGGCCTTCCTTTGACACCGCCTGGTCTAGAGATCCTGGATGGCAGGGAGCAAGGCCTCAGTGATGTACTGGGTAGTCTGCACCATGCTTTGCGATCGATTATCAGTTCGAATGTATTGTTTCTCAGTCTTCAATCTATAAAATGTGTTTTCTTTATTGCTAGTCTGTCGTCTTGGCAACGGGTAGAGATGGATAAAGGGCTATTTATGTTTTTACAGACATGATAAATGATACATTGTGCCGTGCAGGCCTTCTACAGTAGCATCGGTTTTTTGAAAGGTCGTGGATGTGCATATCACCTTCAGTGTACTTCACAAAAATATCTCCCAGACATAGAGAAAACAAATGTGCTTTATTTTAAAGATATTTTCATTTTCCGTTTTATATTTCAACTACGGATCTGGATCTGGATCTGGATCTGTTTTCCTCTGTTGCTTCACTATAGATCAGTGGAAAGAAGTTGTGGTGGGGGATTTTTCAATAGTACATTTGTTAAATTCCACACCTCCTTTTCTAACATGACTACTACTGGCGTCTCAAGCTGTCAGACTCAGAACCCCGTCTAGGAACATCTGATCTCTGTTGTATTTCTTTTGTCCGTATTTGGACAGCACACGGGGACAGGGAGACCGATAGTAGAAGCATAGGCAGAAGGTGGCTGAGACTGGGCTGCTTGACCAGATTCTGACACTCACAACCTCATCTCTATGGTCGTAAAGCAAACCTCCCATTACACCCCCCCCCCCCCCCCATCTTGGCTCTGAAGGATGTGTTTTAGAAGGACTAGATTAATTTCATCCCATTTGCTTTTTAAATGATGTGTATCGGCTACCGTACGCTAGACTAAAGCTCCTGTCCTTGGTGACTTGTAAAGCTCCCCGCTTGGTGCAGAAGGTTATGTGAAACGGTTTCTGTCTCAAGCAGTGCGGATGTTGAGTCTTTTCTCTCTTGGGAGCAGCGCTTTCAAACAGAAACACACACCACTTCTCCATGCTGCAGCCTGTTAACTCCAGGCTGTTGGTTGGGCTGATCTTGGATCCTCTAGAGGCTTTTCCTTCTTATTAGAGCTGTGAGGCAGTGAAGCCCCACTTCATAACCACTGCACCCCCAAACGACCATATCTCGGCCCACAGAACACACACACAGCCCGCGCCTTCCTTACACACATCAAAACGAAATTCCCTGTTGCCCAATTACATAGTAAGGACATCACACACACACACATTTCTCTGCCAAAATAAACCAGTGTAATTTCAAGCCATCTCCCTGATTTGCCCCTCTGTGCTACTTAAGAGTCATGGTGGTCTGACAGCATGAGCAACACCTACTGCTGGAGCACACAGACACCCTGTGGCCCTCACCATCACCACCACCAATCATTATTCCCCTTCCATCACACCCCAGCGGAGTCAGCCAAGCACGAATGCCAAATCCTGCAGAGCCCTCACTAGGCAATATTGACAGTCCATTGTGTGTGCATTTTTATTCATGGTTTGTTTATTGGCTATACATTTGGAACACTGGCATTATCCCCGTTCAGACTGCTACCATATGCAAACTCACACCCGGACATTACTTCAATAAGTAAGTTTGATTCAATGTTTTATTTATTTATTGCGGTTATTTCTTTTTTGCAGGGAAAAGTTTTTTTTCTTACATTTTTCTTTTATTTTACCCCTTTTTCGTGGTGTACAATTGTTTTCAGTAGCTACTAGCTTGTCTCATCGCTACAACTCCCGTACGGGCTCGGGAGAGACGAAGGTTGAAAGTCATGCGTCCTCCGATACACAACCCAACCAAGCCGCACTGCTTCTTAACACAGCGCGCCTCCAACCCGGAAGCCGGCCGCACCAATGTGTCGGAGGAAACACCGTGCACCTGGCAACCTTGGTTAGCGTGCACTGCGCCCGGGCCCTAGGCCAATTGTGCGTCGCCCCACGGACCTCCCGGTCGCGGAGTTGCAAACCCAGGGTCTCTGGTGACACAGCTGGCGCTGCAGTACAGCGCCCTTAACCACTGCGCCACCCGGGAGGCCCTTCTTTACATTGTTTTCTTTGCGGTGTTCAAGTTCTTCCCAAGAATGTCATAGGTGGGTTTTTTTGTTTTTAAGGACGTAGATTCACATTCATTGCATCTCTGTGCTTTTCAAAACCAATACACCTGGGAATAACGATAATACCTTATATGCAAATCCAAATATCAGAGATATTATTTTCAGCGGGAGATTTACGAATAAAGGAACTCGCCCACGTACTGCCTCTGCACTCTGTGGCCTTCTACGGCTGCAAACAATCCGACCATAAAGGTCTTTGTTACTTCCACTTGGGAGAAGAGACGCTTTGTGTGTTTGATCTATTTATCTGATCCATTGTTAGGCCCAGGCAGCGCCGCTGCACCCATTCAGACATGCTTTTGTTGTTTTTCGTACACATTTATCCGCTGCTAATGTTTCTTTTGAATAGTCGCCTGTGTCGTGGTGGTGAAGTAAGCTTTGCTCTTGTAGTCATTCAGACCAGTGTTTCTTAATCTGCACCACACACCTGACTCCACTGGTGAAAGGTTTGACGACGAGTGGCATCAGGTGTGTAGTGTTAGGGCAAACACGCATGCGCCCTGGATTACCAGGACCAGACATAACGACCTTTCTCTCCTGTTAACATCAGCGATCAGAGTAGTAACTCTACAGCTACTGGTGTGATACGAAGTGAAGAGAATATGATGAGCATAACAGTCCAGTCCATACCAGGTGAGTGGATATTATCACCACTGTCTGTCTAGCCTGTCTTTCACTCCCTGTATAGATAGTGCCGCTAACAGTAACACCGCCAGCCCTATAGTCCGTCGCTCTTTATCTACTGTGGTGAATAGAATTCACTCTGCGTGGTCTCCCCTCAGCGGATCACAGGATAAATACCGGTTCTCTCACAGTTTCCCGCAGATGAAACTGTCCAATAATACAGGGCAGGTGAGACTGGGAAGCCATGCTGGGTAACGCTGAGCCGGATTGAGCCAGCGGCTCCTAAAGCTCTGATGATGCGGGGAAGATATCAGGCGGGCCCAGCACAGAGCCATGGGGGACAACCAATCCTATCTCTGCAGTTTAGGGGGTTTCAGTGGGGTGTTGGCAGATAAGGCAGGCACCCGCTGTATGTGACCTTTTTGACAGAGTGATATTGTGTGTGTGTATATTGTGTGTGTGTAGGGAGCCGAGGACCTCCCAAGCATGATGGTATGGTAGATATACTAATCGAGCCAGGCCCTGTTGTATACCGCTTAGGCTCACACGCACACACACACGCGCACACACACACACACACACCTCCATTAAGCGGGAAGGGGGTGCTTTTAAAGATGACAGCTGGGGTTGGTAGATTTCCTGCTTCGTCTTTAGTTCTCGGTATTGGACTCTGCCTGCTGTTGAGGGTTTATCGACCTCCCCCATACAGTACACACACTCAATTGCACCCCTCCTCCCTCTCCACTCCGCAGGGTTTACTGAGACCTCCCTCCCTCCCTTAGTCACCACTCACCATCATCCCGAGCCTGTCCGATAGATAATTGACTCTCTCTCTCTCCCTCTATTTTCCCCTCCATCCATCCCTCCCTCTTTCCCCTCGCTGTCTCTTACCTACAGGTATAAAGGACGTGATTTATTTGTCAGACAAGTACCACGACATCCCTGAAATGACTGCCTCCAGACGGCTGCTTAACTTGGCAGGGATCGAATACAAGTGAGTCTCCTGAGCCGCCGTGTGTGTGTGTGTGTGTGTGTTGCTCCTGGATGGAGGGAAGAGGAGTGTGGATGACTTAATTGACATCTGCCAGCCAGAGAGGGCTGACAGTTCTGTGAGAAGAGGTTCCAAACAAACAGGGTTGGAGCTAAGATGGCGCTCCCCTTGGGGTTACACACGTGTGTTTTTGAACCTGTATACATGCGTGTCAAAGGGTTGGGGGCATGGTTTGGGGGGGCCTAGTGCCTGGATATGAGGCTTAGTGCCTGGATATGAGGGTTGTTTCAGGGGTGTAAACCCTACCCACTAACGACCTGTCCTGGGACTACTGGGGGGGGGGGTCAGCAGTGCCAGACTGCACCAGACCCCATACAGCCTACAACTAACTACCTGCTGCCAATCTGCTCTCACAAACAACACCGGATTGAGTGGTGGTGGTGGTGTGGGGGGGGGTGTATGTGATGTGAGTGTGTGGAAAGAGGTGTGATGAAAGGAGCAGATAGATATTTTGATAAATGTCATGTCTCTACATATTCTATACTGAACAAAAATATAAACACAACATGTATATTGTTGGTCTCATGTTCCATGAGCTGAAATAAAAGATCTCAGAAATGTTCCACACTCACAGAAGCTTATTTCTCTCAAATGTTATGCACAGATGTGTTTACATCCCTGTTGGTGAGCATTTCTCTTTTGCCAAGATGATCCATCCACCTGACAGGTGTGGCATATCAAGACGCTTATTAACCAGCGTGATCATTACACAGATGCACCTTGTGCTGGGGACAATAAAAGGCCACTCTAAAATGTGCAGTTTTGTCACAGAACACACAGATGTCTCGAGTTTTGAGGGAGTGTTCAATTGGCATGCTGACTGCAAGAATGTCCTCCAGAGCTGTTGCCAGAGAATAACATTTCTCCACCATAAGCCGTCTCTGTTTTTAGAGAATTTGGCAGTAAGTCCAACCGGCCTCACAACCGCAGACCGCTTGTAACCACGCCAGCCCAGGACCTCCACATCCGACCAACCACCCAGACTGAGGGTTTGAAAAGCTGAAGAATTTCGGCTCGAACTATCAGAAACTGTCTCAGGGAAGCTAATCTGCATACTCATCATCCTCACCAGGGTCTTGACCTGTCCGCAGTGCTCACCTTCGATGGCCACTGGCACGCTGGAGAAGTGTGCTCTTCACGGATGAGTCCCGGTTTCAACTGTACCTGGCAGACGTTGTGTGAGCAAGTGGTTTTCTGATGTCAACGTTGTGAACAGAGTGGCCCATGGTGGGGTTATGGTATGGGCAGGCATAAACTACAGAGAACAAACACAATTGCATTTTATCAATGCCAATTTGAATGCACAGAGATACCGTGACGAGATCCTGAGGCTCATTGTCATGCTAGTCATCCATCACCATCACCTCGTGTTTCAGCATGATAATGCACGGCCCCATGTCGCAAGGATCTGTACACAATTCCTGGAAGCTGATAATATCCCAGTTCTTCAATGGCCTGCATACTCAAACATCACCCATTGAGCCTGTTTGAGATGCTCTGGATCGATGTGTTTCAGTTACCGCCAATATCCAGGAACTTCGCACAGCCATTGAAGAAGAGTGGGACAACATTCCACAGGCCACAATCAACAGCCTGATCAACTCTATGTGAAGGAGATGTGTCGCGCTGCACGAAGCAAATGGTGGTCACACCAGATACTGACTGGTTTTCTGATCCACGCCCCTACCTTTTTTTAAAGGTATCTGTGACCAACAGATGCAGATCTGTATTCCCAGTCATGTGAAATCTATAGATGGGGCCTAATGAACTAATTTATTGACGGTCCCCACAAGACAACTCTCGTTTGGCTTCAGTCATGGCTGCAGCATTTCTTAATGACCAAGCCGAAAAACCAAGACCAAATCAGGAAGTTCAGCTCCTCTTTAAGAATTATATCTTCATATTTTCACAATGCGATGCGGCACATTGACAACTCACATTTTGAAAAAGAGCCTTCTATAGGCTTTCTTACTACCAAATGTAAGCCTGTAGCCGACAAAACAATACCTTTACATTCAATATTATTTGGATAATTAAATAGTTTAATTGAAATTGTAAACAATTCACAGAATCAAATAGGCTATAGGCTGGAAAAATAGCATTCATTTATTTTGTAGGCTATTGGCTGCACAGGTTTAAACTTGATATGGCTGTGTGTGTGTGAACAAAAGCCTGAATTAATGTAATCTACTGAATTATCATTAACAAATACCTGCTTGCACTTTTGCAGGCTGTGTATCCATCTACTGCTGTCGTCCTTGTCCACAACTACTCCAAAACCCTTCCAAATCGGCGATTTCAATCGAGCAGCACCCAGTTTCCACAATGGTGTATTTCACCATCGTGACCTTTTTGGTTTTATTTCTCCTGTTACGTTACCCATCTTCACGTGAGCTAGTAGTCAGGGGAAATAAACTTTGCAACATATTGTCACGTGGCAGAAGGAAACACAAGATCTGCACGTCGACAAATGTAGGAATGTTTCAGCACCACACATTCTACTATTGGACAGTTTCCTGCTCCACTCTCTGGTTATGTGGCTGGGAGCCTAGGCCCAGGCAATGTCTGCCTCACCGCTCACATAGCCTAATTGATTTTGCAACACAGTTCAACACAAGAAGTTCCTGGGTTTGTATTTTTTTTAAATTAATCTTGATTTAAAAAAATTCCAGCCCGCAATATAATTGTTCTGATCCGCGTATTGAATGTTTTCATTCCCACCCGCAAGCCGATTATTTTACTAATTATTTATTTTTGTGGCTCAACCGCAGGGAATCGTGGGTATCCGACCCGTTGCAGGACTTTTAACAAACTGTATAGACCCCGAACAGCACATGCATACTCTATAGATACACATATACACACGGGGAAAGATAAAGCATATTTTTCACCAACATGTCCTTATTTGCAGGTACATGAACAAGCAGAACGTTCTTTAATTGATTCCCATTGAAATGTCTCGCTACCACACATGCTTGGAAATCTCCCCCTGAGCCACATTACACACACAGGGTTACAGCTCAGGTATTTAAATACTGTCTTAATACTTCATCCTCGTCAGATCAAATAAGAGACTTTTACTGTTGGAGACAGGAAGCCAGAAAAATACTATATATATATATATATATATATATATATAAATAATGTGTGTTTGCGTTCCAAATGGCACCCTGTTCCTTATATAGTGCCCTACATTATGGCACTACCCATAGGGCTCTGGTCAAACGTAGTGCACTCTACAGGGAATTCGGTGCCATTTGGGATGTACCCATACACTTCCACTGATTATTTTTATATATATATAGAAAGCTTTGAAGATGTGTTCATATGGGGGTAGAGTTTACTTCCAATAGCTGGTTTTATTGAGGATGCACACACACACACACCTATTCAGGTTGTCCTCTAGCTCATGGTTTCCAAAACTCGATCCTGGTGCCCCCCATCAAGCTTAGATTATTTTAAATCAGCTGTGTAGTGCTAGGGCAAAAACCAAAATGTGCACCCAGGGGGATCCCCAGAACCCGAGTTTGGGAAACGAGGCCAAATCCCTGAGCTAGCTGATCATGTACTTCCTCCTACACGTTTGCAATGACTATTTTATTCCTCTCCTTTCCTCCATCCCTCTTTCTTTTTTTTCCATCTGTATCCGTTGGCATTTTGGACCGAAAGCGTGTATTAAATTTGACTCTTAACTGGATCGCATACTCAATAGAAGTTTCAAGGAACATTTTTGACCTTGAGGAAAATACACGAATGAATGAATCAGTGTTGACGCAGTATAACCAGTTGAATTGACCTTTATTTGTAGATAAGAATTATTGCCTTTATTGAAGGCTGAAGCATTAATCTTTTAACCCTGCTAAAAAAAAAACAGATTTCTAATGGTGAGCAAGTGTTACGCCTTTTCCTTTTCAATTATGAGTACTTTTTTCTTTCTTTGGTAGAACCTCGACTCACGTTGGTTGGGCACCCTCCCCTTTCCAAAAATAGGCATTACAGAAAAATACATTTTGTGTTTTGTAAAATTTACTGTAGTTTGTCAAATATTATCTGGACTGAAATGTAGCCTTTGAAAATGCCTTTACCATCTCTCCTACGGGCTAACGCGCAATCTCTGGAAAAGAGATTGCGCGTTAGACTATCTTACCAATGGGACATTAACTGTAATATCTTATGTTTCACTGAGTCATGGCTGAACAAGGACATGGATAATATATAGTTGGCTGGGTTTTCCGTTCATCAGCATGACAGCAACCTCCGGTAACACGGGTGATGGTCTATGATGGTATAACAACAACAACCTCTATAGACCTTTACTCCACACAGACGCATACAAAGCTCTCCCTCCACTTGGAAAGTCTCACCATAATTCTATCCTACTGGTTTTTTCTTACAAGCAAGCACTCGAGCGCAAAGTACCAGTGACTCGCTTATGACGGAAGTGGTCTGATGATGCGGATGCTAAGCTGCAAGACTTTCCCACAATGCCTTCCGACAAACCATCAAACAGGCAAAGCATCTTTACAGGACTAAGATTGGATTCTACGACACCGGCTCTGATGCTCGTCGGATGTGGCGGAGCTTGCAAACTATTATGGATTACAAAGGGAAACCCAATCGCGAGCTGCCCAGTAACGCGATCCTACCAGACGTGCTAAATGCCTTCTATGCTTGCTTCAAGGCAAGCAACACTGCACCAGCTGTTCCGGACGACTGTGTGATCACGCTCTCCGTAGCCGATGTGAACACAGGTGAACATTCACAAGGCCAGACAGATTACCAGGACTCGTACTCAGAGCATGCGCTGACCAACTGGCAGGTGTCTTCACTGACATTTCAAACCACTCCCTGAACGAGTCTGTAATACCTACATGTTTCAAGCAGACGAACATAGTCCCTGTGCCCAAGAACGCCAAGGTAGCCTGCCTAAATGACTACAGGCCCGTAGCACTCACGTCTGTAGCCATGAAGTGCTTTGAAAGGCTAGTCATGGCTCACATTAACAACATCATCCCAGAAACCCTAGACCCACTACAATTTGCATACTGCCCCAACAGATCCACAGATGATGCAATCTCCATTGCACTCCAAACTGCCCTTTCCCACCTGGACAAAAGGAACACCTACGTGAGAATGCTGTTTGTTGACTATAGCTCAGCGTTCAACACCATAGTGCCTTCAAAGCTCATCACTAAACACCTCCCTCTGCAACTGGATCCTGGACTTCCTGACGGGCCGCCCCCAGGTGGTAAGGGTAGGCATCAACACATCTGTCATGCTGACCCTCAACACGGGGGCCTCTCAGGGGTGCATGCTTAGTCTCCTCCTGTACTCCCTGTTCACCTCACAACTGCATGGCCACACACGACTCCAACACTATCATTCTGTTTGCCAACGACACCGGTGGTAGGCCTGATCACCGACAACAATGAGACAGCCTACAGGGAGGAGGTCAGAGACCTGGCAGTGTCGTGCCAGGACAACAACCTCTCCCTCAATGTGAGTAAGATGAGCTGATTGTGGACTACAGCAGAGCTAACTCTGGGTCTTCCTTACCTTTGGCGGTCCTCATGAGAGCCAGTTCCATAGTTCTTGAAATGTTCCATATTGACTGACCTTCATGTCTTAAAGTAATGATGGACTGTCATTTCTCTTTGCTTATTTGAGCTGTTCTTGTCATAATATGGACCTGGTCTTTTACCAAATAGGGCTATCTTGTGTATGCCCCCCTACCTTGTTACAACACAACTGATTGGCTTAAACGTATTAAGGAAAGAAATTCCACAAATTCATTGAAATGTATTCCAGGTGACTACCTCATGAAGCTGGTTGAGAGATTGCCAAGAGTGTGAAAAGCTGTCAAGGCCAAAGGGTGGCTACTTTGAAAATTCTCAAATGAAATATATTTTGATTTAACACTTTTGGGTGACATGATTCCACATGCGTTTCATAGTTTATGGCTTCACTACAATGTAGAAAAATAGTCCAAATAAAGAAACCCTTGAATGAGTAGGTGTGTCTGAACTTTTGACTGGTACTTTACATATTACCTTGACTAACCTGTACCCCAACACGTTGACACGGTACCGGTACCCCCTGTATATAGCCTCGTTATTTTGTCACTTTTTCCCCCCCGCAAGTATTTTCTTACTTTAAAAAAAACGTGCGTTGGGCTTGTAAGTATGCATTTCACGGTAAGGTTGTATTTGGCGCATGCGACATAACATTTTGATTTGATTGAGTGAGAACATCTTTGGCCTTGGGATTTAAAAGCAGGTGGCAAAACAGTATTCATTCCGTGTGTGTGTATGTGTGTGTGTGTGTGTGTCATTATGTGTGTGTGTGTGCGCGCCTGTGAACAGGCCACGGGCGTGTCTGTGCAGGACGGTGGGTCTGTCTTCAGAATGAAAGGTGTCCTGGAACGCTATTAGTGGTGGCATTTTACAAGGCAGCAAGGCTTTTAGTGTGTCGTGCAGTGGTGAACTGTGACACGCTACAGTGCCTCTTCTCTTCTGCCTGGGCACGTACTCCACGACAAGGTGTTAAGAAACTGCTTTATAAAAAGCCTCCAGAAAGGCTAGTGGCCTGCCATTTCACTGCGGTAATCGTAGCTGTTGTGCTACAAAACTTTTTACGTCCCAAGTGGTGCCCTAGGCACTGGTCAAAAGTAATGCACTATATAGGGTGCCATTTGGGATGTAGCCTGCGATGCGCTTGCTTACAGGCCTCTCTTTCCAGGGCCCCGGGACAGATCCAGGGGTCCTGCTAATAGACTTGATCTAACTATACAGCCTCAGGTCTGTACGGGGAGTCCAGGCATGGGGACTGAGAAAGAGGGACAGCGAGAGATAAGTAAAGAGACATAAAGAGAGCGATGAGGACAGGAGTAGTCTACTCTCTGCTGGTATTGGGGACCTCGGCAGGGGGTTGTGGCGATAAGGGGGCAAAATGCATCCCTGGTCCCTGTCAGTACCTCCTCGAGGGGGCGGCCGCTCCACCCTACACCCCCTCTCCCCAGGCAAGCTTATGGGTAATTGGATCCCCCAGAGCTCCTTCCTGGGCGCAGGAGAAAAAGAAAAGAGTTTCTTTCTTTCTCTCTTTTTTTGTTTTACCCGTGTCCCATCCTTTCATCTTTGTCTCTGCTGCCTCCCCCTGTCTCTGACTCAAAACAGTCCCTGTGCTGAACAAGTTCCGGAAAAGTTCATGGCTTCACAAAGTGTGACTTGCTTTTTCTCCTCTTCTCAACGCTCTCTCCCTCTGTGTGTGTCTGTTTGTTTCGCAGGCAGTTCAAGCCCAAGCGAAACAAGATTGTCATCGATTTTGATTCTATTAACTCTGGGATGTTCAGCGGAACAGGCTGAAACACACTCACCTTGAGAAAGAAAGAAGAGGGAAAGAAAGAGTGGACATCTCTACACCTCTACTGTAAATGTTAAATCTTATAGAAACATTTCATGGTAAAGATTTAGTTTGTCTTTTACAGTGCGGAACTTTATTTTAATTGACATGGGGTTACTTTCACTGCGGTGTCTTTTAGATGCATTTTTTTTCCCACCGTCAGGATACTCTTCCAATCGTTACTGTTTTAGTCGTAATAAAATGTTAGACAATGTCACAAATGGCGGGAGTACCGAAACACTAAACACATTGTGTGCTGCACATGCAATGTCAACCTAATAAACTATGAGCAATGTTTTAAAATCATTCAAGTGTACAGCGTTTATGCAAAAAAATATGGAAACTGCTATAGCTTTGTCTCTCATTGTTTTTAGTTATTACTTTGAATAGAGGTGCAATCAGGTGGTAGAAGTACTCTACATTGACAAAAGCTCTAATTCCTCAAAAGACACACACTATTTTGGGTAATATCCAAGCACAGATCTGCTGTGTGTGTGTAATACTGTGAATATGCAGGTCAATTCAATATCCCACACTAAACTGTTGCGTTGCCAAGAAACAGGTTTGCCAATCGAGCTAGTGGTTGGACCTGGACAGAAGAAAGTGAGAAAAAATAGAATAGATATTTGGAGAAGGATAACTCCATATCAGATGCCTTTTTAGGTGTGCTACTCAAACAACCTCCATGTAGACATGTTTACAGAATATGAAATCATCCCCACTCACTCCTGACAAAAAGGCAGTGCGAGAGCGTGTGAAGTGGCCATAAAAAAAAAGAACCGGACTTTTCCGGTAGCATTGCCTTAAACAATTTAAACTTGGGTCAAACGTTTTGGGTAACCTTCCACAAGCTTGGGCGAATTTTGGCCCATTCCTCCTGACAGAGCTGGTGTAACTGAGTCAGGTTTGTAGGCCTCCTTGCTCACACACACTTTTTCTATTCTGTCCATAAATTTTCTATAGGATTGAGGTCAAGGCTTTGTGATGGCCACTCCAATACCTTGACTTTGTTGTCCTTAAGCCATTTTGCCACAACTTTGGAAGTATGCTTGGGGTCATTGTCCATTTGGAAGACCCATTTGCGACCAAGCTTTAACTTCCTGACTGATATCTTGAGATGTTACTTCAATATATCCACATAATTTTCCTGACTCATGATGCCATCTATTTTGGGAAGTGCACCAGTCCCTTCTACAGCAAAGCACCCCCACAACATGATGCTGCCACCCCCGTGCTTCACGGTTGGGATGGTGTTCTTCGACTTGCAAGCCTCCCCCTTTTTCCTCCAGACATAATGATGGTCATTATGGCCAAACAGTTCTATTTATGTTTCATCAGACCAGAGGACATTTCTCCAAAAAGTAAGATCTTCGTCCCCATGTGTAGTTGCAAACTGTAGTCCGGCTTTTTTATGGCAGTTTTGGAGCAGTGGCTTCTTCCTTGCGGCCTTTCAGGTTATGTCGATATAGAACTTGTTTTACTGTGGATATAGATAATTTTGTACCTGTTTCCTTCAGTATCTTCACACGGTCCTTTGCTGTTGTTCTGGGATTGATTTGTACTTTTCGCACCAAAGTACGTTCATCTCTAGGAGACAGAAAGTGTCTCCTTCCTGAGCGGTATGACGGCTGCGTGGTCCCATGATTTTTATTATTGTGTACTGTAATGAAACAGCAGGGAGCAAGTCTTGAACCCTCAACCTTCTAGCCCGGTGTCCAGCGCGCTATCGACTGTGCCGCAAAAGCATGCTCAAGCGGCAAAGTCGATATCCGTGCGTATAAACCCAGGGTCGTTACAGTACTCTTTGTACACTGAGTGTACAAAATATTAGGTACATTTGCTCTTTCCATGACCGACTGACCAGTTGAATCCAGGTGAAAGCTATGATGCGTTATTGATGTCACCTGTTAACCCCACTTCAAAATAAGTGTAGATGCAGGAGAGGAGACATGTTAAAGAAGGATTTTTAAGCCTTGAGACATGGATTATGTACAGTGGGGCAAAAAAAGTATTTAGTCAGCCACCAATTGTGCAAGTTCTCCCACTTAAAGATGAGAGAGGCCTGTAATTTTCATCATAGGTACACTTAAACTATGACAGACAAAATGAGAGAGAAAAAATCCAGAATATCACATTGTAGGATTTTTAATGAATTAATTTGCAAATTATGGTGGAAAATAAGTATTTGGTCACCTACAAACAAGCAAGATTTCTGGCTCTCACAGACCTGTAACTTCTTCTTTAAGAGGCTCCTCTGTCCTCCACTCGTTACCTGTATTAATGGCACCTGTTTGAACTTGTTATCAGTATAAAAGACACCTGTCCACAACCTCAAACAGTCACACTCCAAACTCCACTATGGCCAAGACCAAAGAGCTGTCAAAGGACACCAGAAACAAAATTGTAGACCTGCACCAGGCTGGGAAGACTGAATCTGCAATAGGTAAGCAGCTTGGTTTGAAGAAATCAACTGTGGGAGCAAATATTAGGAAATGGAAGACATACAAGACCACTGATAATCTCCCTCGATCTGGGCTCCACGCAAGATCTCACCCCATGGGGTCAAAATGATCACAAGAACGGTGAGCAAAAATCCCAGAACCACACGGGGGAACCTAGTGAATGACCTGCAGAGAGCTGGGACCAAAGTAACAAAGCCTACCATCAGTAACACACTACGCCGCCAGGGACTCAAATCCTGCAGTGCCAGACGTGTCCCCCTGCTTAAGCCAGTACATGTCCAGGCCCGTCTGAAGTTTGCTAGAGAGCATTTGGATGATCCAGAAGAAGATTGGGAGAATGTCATATGGTCAGATGAAACCAAAATATAACTTTTTGGTAAAAACTCAACCTGTCGTGTTTGGAGGACAAAGAATGCTGAGTTGCATCCAAAGAACACCATACCTACTGTGAAGCATGGGGGTGGAAACATGCTTTGGGGCTGTTTTTCTGCAAAGGGACCAGGACGACTGTAAAGGAAAGAATGAATGGGGCCATGTATCGTGAGATTTTGAGTGAAAACCTCCTTCCATCAGCAAGGGCATTGAAGATGAAACGTGGCTGGGTCTTTCAGCATGGCAATGATCCCAAACACACTGCCTGGGCAACGAAGGAGTGGCTTCGTAAGAAGCATTTCAAGGTCCTGGAGTGGCCTAGCCAGTCTCCAGATCTCAACCCCATAGAAAATATTTTGGAGGGAGTTGAAAGTCCGTGTTGCCCAGCAACAGCCCCAAAACATCACTGCTCTAGAGGAGATCTGCATGGAGGAATGGGCCAAAATACCAGCAACAGTGTGTGAAAACCTTGTGAAGACTTACAGAAAACGTTTAACCTCTGTCATCGCCAACAAAGGGTATATAACAAAGTATTGAGAAACTTTTGTTATTGACCAAATACTTATTTTCCACCATAATTTGCAAATGAATTCATTAAAAATCCTACAATGTGATGTTCTGGATTTTGTTTCTTCTAATTTTGTCTGTCATAGTTGAAGTGTACCTATGATGAAAATTACAGGCCTTTCATCTTTTTAAGCGGGAGAACTTTCACAATTGGTGGCTGACTAAATACTTGTTTGCCCCACTGTATGTGTGTCATTCAGAGGGTGAATGGGCAGGACAAAAGATTTATGTGCCTTTTGAAGGGGGTATGGTAGTAGGTACCAGGCGCACTGGTTTGTGTGTCAAGAACTGCAACGCTGCTGGGTTTTTCCACGCTCAACAGTTTCCCGTGTGTATCAAGAATGGTCCACCAGCCAAAGAACATCCAGCCAACTTGACACAACTGTGGGAAGTATTGGTGTCAGCATGGGCCAGCATCCCTGTGGAACACCTTCGACACCTTGTAGAGTCCATGCCCTGACAAATTGAGGCTGTTCTGAGGGCAAAAGGGTGCAACTGAATATTAGGAAGGTGTTCCTAATGTTTTCTACACTGTGTATATTTCACGTTATATTTGTTACATTTTTTGGTATGGGTCCGTCTGTCGCTTTGCCTCACCTGTCAGCATCTCTTCCTTTCTGTCTTTTCTCTCTATCCACCCCTCTCTTTTTCCCTTCTTTCTTTTTCCTCTCCAGTAGCGAACACAACTGCACCTGTGTTGAATAATGATAATGTCTCTTTCCCCCGTCTTTAGTGACCAAGTGACGACGTCTCATTAACGTCTTTGTAGCGCTGTGACCAAGGTCTTTGACGACAGACCTGCTGTTATGTAGGTGAAATGACGGGGTGTGTGTGTAGCGAGCCACTGCAAAGTCGCTCTTCTCTACCTATATGCACCTGAAGATTTCTCCCACTTTGCGGAAGTTCATCATCTTAGAAGTCACTTATACAGGAGAGGAGAAGTTGAGTGGAAATAAAATGACTCAAGATGAATAAAGGCTCATTTTAATATGGTTGTACCACTGTCTTTTCCCCTCCACATAAACAGATGGGTACATAATCAGAGGTTCAATTTGAATTATAGTAACTTTTCTGTTAATCAGACCAAGCAATATCACAGTACTGTCATATTCTCTTGTTGAATCCATAGACTTATAATGATCAGTCAATATAATGGCTAAATCAGATGAAGCGGAACAATGTGTCTTTACATGGCATCCATTTTGGGGTTCACTCCGGTGATTGTGTCAGATTGGGCCTAGATAGCGACTGATATAGAGGATTTACAGGGGCACCCTATCTATAGACATGTAATACCATTCATCTCGTACTCCTTGTTACTCTGGATCCACAACCCCATCTCCATTTAAATCAGGTGTAACCAACCCGTCGATCTTGGAAGCATCAAACTAACAAAACGATGGCGGATGCCCAACGGTAGTTAAGGACAACAGGATTTGCCATCAGGCTGTAGTGCTCGCTAAAAGGGCTAACGTGGAGGGCACCACCACCATCCATCCCAAAGAAACCTACCTGCTAAAGAGCACGCTTCTTTCAAAGAAAGTTGATGAGCTCAAGTCTATATTGAAAGCACAGCTGTCGCTTTTTACCAAACCAGCAGCTAAAAGTAAGGAGGGTGCAACAGAGGCATCCTTCCGTGTCAGCCATCTCTTGGCTAAACATAAGAACCCGTTCACTGATGGAGAGCTATACCTGGAGGCAATGGCCGTTGCCCCCCGAGACGTTATTCAAAGAATTTGAAAAACAAAGAGGACATTAAAAATGCTGTCGGAAGCGTTCCAATTGGCCCAGCCACTGTGACAAGAAGGGTAGAGTTGTTGTAGGAGGACGTGAATCAACAAGTGCTCAAGGATATCACTGAGTTTTTTTCACTGCAATTTGACGAATCCCAGGATATGACAGACACTGCACAGCTGATGGTGTTTGTTCGCATGGCTTTTAAGGTTTCAACTACTAAGGCGTCTTACCATTAAATGGGAGGATGAGAGGTGAGTACATTTACAACGATTGTAAACGTTATGTGCATGATAACAGCATTCCCATTCATAAGCTGGTAGCGATCACTACAGACGGACACCGGCAATGCGTGGGGTGCATTCGGGCAGTCGTGATCCCGATTTCCGAGTTTTTGAACTATCACTGTGTGATCAATCAGCAAGCACTAGCTAGTAAAGCTGTGGACTTGTCTCATGTCATGACACTTGTCATTATGATTGTTAACTTGATTCGCGCAAAAGGACTTCAGCACCGCTTGTTTAAATCTTTATTAGATGAGCTCGATGCCCGCATACGGTGACTTGATTCTCCACGCTTGCGTAAGGTGGTTGAGTCGCGGGAAAGTACTGCAGCCATTTGTTGACTTGTTGCCCGAGATCAAATCATTTCGGGATTCTCGAAATGAGGAGCATGAGGACATAACAGCAAAACTGAACCAGCTCAACTACAAGCTCCAGGGAAAAGACAGAGACGTGGAACACATGATCAACGCTGTCAATTAAGGCCAAGGTGGGGGTGTGGGCCTCTCAGCTGAGGAATGGAAGGCCGGTGCACTTCCCAAACCTGGAGAAAATGTCGCAAAACATCGAAAACAAAGGTGTTTTTCTCCCGCAAGAATTCTGTGCCCACCTGGAGAAACTGCCATCTGAATTGAAGCAGGCGTTTTCAGGAGTTAAATGACAGGGGAGGTTGTTGCATTTATCTCAAACCCTTTCATCCCCATTGGGATTCAGGAGGTGTCTGCCAAATTCCAGCAAGTATTTGCTTTACCAATCGGAGTTGACGTGGAGATAATTGAATTGCAAAATGACATCGAGTTGAAAGCAAGATCAAGAGACAGTGATTTTGGGGTCTTGTAAATAAACACTGAAAAGTTCCCCCTCATTTCATCCAGCGCACTTATGGCAAAGTCCTACTTTGGATCGACAAATCTCTGTGAGATGGCCCGTTCATAGATGAAAATAACCAGGTCAAAGAACAGGTCTTGTCTAACTAATAGACATCTCACAAGACAGTTTGACGCAGAAAGGCTGATACTTTGAGCCAGACTACAGAGCACTTGCTGATAGTGTGAAATCACAGCCATCACATTGAATGTGTGAGTGTGGGAGGGGATCTCATCCACAGCCAGAGTGAGTGAGTATTGCCAGTTTGAAATGTGTTGTAGGCTAAATTGTTTACAATAGGATATGATCTGTGTTGTATGTTGTTCAAGAAGGGAAAGTGAAACAGTACTGTACATGATTGGCTTAGGCCTGTAATTGACGGATTTATTGAATAGGGTAATGAATAGGGCTGTGATTTGTGTGAACATATTTTGGAACAATTGAATGATGTGACTGTTGTCATAATATTTTGAATGCTAGTTGCACTTACTTGAGTATTGTCATTTTGAAGTGTCTTGAAATATGATGTTTAAAAAGGGAACGTGAAACAGGACTGTAGATGATCGGCTTAGGCCTGTAATTGACTGATTATTGAGGTTAAATATGAAAGGTGAATGAGTAATAGGCCTGTGGAAATATTGAAAAATGTAATATGACTTATAAAATGTTGAATGATAGTTGCACTGATTATACTATTTGTATAATTAAATTAACCCTTTGCTTGTGACTGACAGGTAACAAAAATAAAGAATGTCAAAGTGGAACTACATCGTGGCCTCGTTTTTTTTTTCGTCATTTTTTTTGCAAGTGGTAGATCTTGGTTTACATTTGAACTTGGGATCAAATGATCTTAGGCTTGAAAAGGTTGGCGACCACTGATCTAAATGGTGTTTATCTAGCTGGGCTTCAGTGGAGCCCAGTGTGCACACTGCTGGCTTTAATCCATTCTACCAGGCGTGACGTGGAGGATTTTAAGGTTACAGAACGTTCAGATACAGATGCGATTGTCTGTCAGTCCTTGTCAGCTCTATTCAGTCTACTTCTATCTGCCACGTTAAGAATGTTTCACATCACTCACTACACCCATGATGCCACCTCCATTCAACTACAGTATTGTCCCTTCACAAGACCAATTTAGCTTGGTTGCCCAGAGTGTCACTGAGGTCCACAGGGAAGCAGTGTAGGTAAATGACTGGATTATGCCCCTTGAGACATTCCTGATATATCGTATGATCCGATATGATGAGAGCTATGACTGGTCAAAGGTCATATATTGAGTTGTAGTAAAGAATAGTGACCCCCCCCCCCAAAAAAAACCCCCCCAAATTCCTTGTTTTAATTATTTTAAAACTACTATAACGTGGCCATTGATGGTTCACTGACAACAATATTGTTGTTGTGGCAACGGTTTGTTGTTCATGTAGAAGCCTATAACAGAAAGGCATTACAGAGACATTATTTTACAATCTGTGTGCATGCCAGTCTGGGACGATGGAATCCGATGTGAAAGGAAAGATATGACATCATGCAGGGGCTTGCCAACAATGTGTGAAGTTGTCACCGTGGCGATAGGGACAGAAACAGGAAATGCAGTGTAGAATGAGCGTCATGCTTGTCATAGATGCTCTGGTATAAATGAGCTTATACACACATGCTTAGAGACTGATAGATGTGTAACAGAAGCCGTTGATGGAAAAACATGCAAGCAAGCACGCACACGCAATCAACAAAAGGTACCTTAACAGGCCTTTGATTGCATTCGCTGACTACAGATCACCACCGAAGCCTCTGATTGGAAAGAACAGATCATCCACAAATGGCTACAAGACGTGATACATCACGAAAAAAATTACAGCTGGGCCCGTTACGGGATGTGAAGTGGATTTCTGGGAAATAGCATATTACTGATCCCGATGCCCCATACCCCATCTGCTTTTCCCTAGTGGGAAACGAGCAAAATAGTTCACAGCTGGAAATCCTATCTTTGATTACGAACAGCGGAAATAAGGGATCGGGTGGAGATCGACAGAAGACGAAGATTCATTTTTTAAATTTTTTTATTAACAGACGTCTTTTTTAATATGTCAACACACGAGAGCACAAACGCGGATAGTTTGTGAGACGATTTGCGCACCTTGAAATTGATTTACAGTGTACACTACGGCAGATGAAGTGTACTGAACATGGCTAGAAACAAAATACATCTTCAGCTGAATGTGTCAAATATGTTTTAGTAGTTTTACGTTTCAAAGATAGTTTTCATTATTAAGCTGTACTAAAACTGACTATATTTAAACATCACGTATTCTGTTTAGCCGATTTGAATATAGAACAAAGAGATGAGTTTCAACTTATGTTTAGTCATTGACTTTTTCCCACGGTCTTCTCATCTTAATTCCATTTCAAACAGGTAAAACCTCATCTAATCTCAAACTGCAATGTAAACCTTTTTCATCTGCCAAACATTCACACTCTCCTTAACTATGTACCCATCTATTTATGTATCTATTCATCTATTTACCCAACTATTATCTATTTACCTATCTATTCACCCATCTATTATCTATTTACCCAACTATTATCTATTTACCCATCTATTTATGTATCTATTCATCTATTTACCCAACTATTATCTGTTTACCCATCTATGATCTATTCACCCATCTATTATCTATTCACCCATCTATTATCTATTCACCCATCTATTATCTATTTACCCATCTATTTATGTATCTATTCATCTATTTACCCAACTATTATCTATTTACCCATCTATGATCTATTCACCCATCTATTATCTATTTACCCATCTATTATCTATTTACCCAGCGATTATCTATTTACCCATCTATTATCTATTTACCCATCTATTATCTATTTACCCATCTATTATCTATTTACCCAGCGATTATCTATTTACCCATCTATTTATGTATCTATTCATCTATTTACCCAACTATTATCTATTTACCCATCTATGATCTATTCACCCATCTATTATCTATTTACCCATCTATTATCTATTTACCCATCTATTATCTATTTACCCATCTATTATCTATTTACCCAGCGATTATCTATTTACCCATCTATTATCTATTTACCCATCTATTATCTATTTACCCATCTATTATCTATTTACCCAGCGATTATCTATTTACCCATCTATTATCTATTTACCCATCTATTATCTATTTACCCATCTATGATCTATTCACCCATCTATTATCTATTTACCCATCTATTATCTATTTACCCAGCGATTATTTATTTACCCATCTATTATCTATTTACCCATCTATTATCTATTTACCCATCTATGATCTATTTACCCATCTATTATCTATTTACCCATCTATGATCTATTCACCCATCTATTATCTTTTTACCCATCTATTATCTATTTACCCATCTATGATCTATTCACCCATCTATTATCTATTTACCCATCTATTATCTATTTACCCATCTATTATCTATATACCCATCTATTATCTATTTACCCATCTATTATCTATTTACCCATCTATGATCTATTCACCCATCTATTATCTTTTTACCCATCTATTATCTATTTACCCATCTATGATCTATTCACCCATCTATTATCTATTTACCCATCTATTATCTATATACCCAACTATTATCTATTTACCTATCTATTCACCCATCTATTATCTATTTACCCATCTATTATCTATTTACCCAGCGATTATCTATTTACCCATCTTATCTATTTACCCATCTATTATCTATTTACCCGTCTATTATCTATTTACCCATATATTCATCTATTCAACCATCTATTAACCCAGCTATTATCTATTTACCCATCTATTATCTATATACCCATCTATTATCTATTTACCCATTTATTATCTATTTACCCATCTATGATCTATTTACCCAGCTATTATCTATTTACCCATATATTCATCTATTCAACCATCTATTAACCCAGCTATTATCTATTTACCCATCTATTCACCCTCTGGGGAAAGGGTTTTACATGGAACCCAATTAGGGTCCTACCTGGAACCAAAAAGGGTTATCATACGGGGACAGCCAAAGAACCCTTAGGTTCTAGACAGCACTTTTTTTTCCAAAGAGTGTAGGGAAAGGAGAGGAAAAGATGATCCAGGGAATCTGTAGCAGACACATATGCACAAATGCAAAGACCCATCCACCGCCCTCCAAAACAACAACTCGCTCCAGCAGCGTCTCTCTACGCTCCGACTAGGACGGACGGGCAATTTGTGACACATTCCATAGCGGTCTCCTCTGCTGAAAGACAGGACAGGAGAGTGTGGCCAAATAATAATCATTACACACTTGTCTCTTCCCATTAAGTCAGTGTGTTAGATTAATAACCGCTGCGGAAATAACTCTACTGCTTCGCAGGTTGACATTTTTTGGGGTGAATCATGTTCTGGAAGCAGCTCTGCCCTGAAGGAAAACGCATGTGATTGGTTGAAGTCAACCTGCTACTGCTTCTCTCTGACAGGGAGGGTCATGCCAGTCGCCTAGCTAGCTGACAAATCCTGGGTGGTTGTGGAAGTGGTATTTGAATGCACGGCAATCAGATAGAGAGACATGAAGGTCCTTCACGGTTCTGTAGATGTCAATCTGGCATCTTAGGGAGCAACACAGAGTGCTGAAGCACGCTGGAAGACATCTTAGTTTGTGTTCATGGTCAGAGAACAGATGTATGCATGGTTTGTGTCAGTGGGACGTCAACGTCGCTGTTGTAGAATATCCCCCCCGCCCCCTGCGTTACAAACCTATTCCCACCGGTAGTAGACAGCCGACTCCATCTAATACTCAGGAAATGAATAGAGATGAATGAGAGACATGATGAGATCCGTTCTTCTGTGGGGTCCTAATGATATCTCACAGGCTAAATCTATCAAACACTTTGCTCTCTCTACCTGAGCAGATGTGTAATTGACTATTCACAGAGCTGTCCTGTCACGGTGCCTGTGTAAAAATTGGGTTTCAACGCTCCCAAATGGGAATAATATTGTTTCCCCATCAATATTCCCGGGATAACATCTTATCTCAAGAAAACAATGTTGTGGAGAGGTTCAAGGACCTCTTCCGCGCACAATGCACGCACACACACACAGGAAGAATAGTCCGTGTTCAATTTAACAAGTGTTAATTTCCTTCTCGCTGCATCAACATGTCATTCATTATTGGTAATCGAGTAGAGGGGAAGAGAGTGTTGTTTCAGCTAATAGGAAAGGAAATTAGATAGAGTTACGGAAAAAGAGAGAGCGAAAGAAAGCGAGAGGAAGGGAAATCAGTAAAAAGAAACAGAGAGACGGAGAGAGAGAGAAGAGCTATCTATGTATCCCTTCTGTGTTAACAGGTTGTAGGAATCAGGATGTGTCACAGTGGGCCAGCAGAGCCCCAAGGTCTGGGCTTTTGGATTTCCTGCTCTGCTAAACGCACACACACACACACCGTTCTGGGTTGTCCGGGAAGCTTCTCTAATTGCTGTGGGAGCTGGTCATAAACAGTGATGTGTGTGTGTGTGTGTGTGTGTGTGTGTGTGTGTGTGTGTCGTTTCGCTAATGAAAGACTGAGCTGGCCATGGGCTAAATTAGTAACTCCTAAATACACTCTCATACATACACACACACACACATCTGCTAAAGAGTGCACACAAACACTCACACACTCCTGACTCTTTCTGACAACTCTCTCTGTGTGTGTGTGTGTGTGTGTGTGTGTGTGTGTGTGTGTGTGTGTGTGTGTGTGTGTGTGTGTGTGTGTGTGATTTATTATGTCCTCCCTTAACCTCCCCTGCACTACAGAAACTCAAACTCCTTCAAAAGGTCAAAAGTAGTGCACTATATAGGGAATAGGTTACCATTTGGGACGCACACAGCAGGCACAGTTAATGGTTACACCAGTAAAGGGGGAAATAAAGCCCAATTCTTCACATTATGTTTGGTCCATCTCCCAAATGAGTAATAGCCTATGCATACACAGTGGGTTCCAGTACAACGTCAAGCTAAATAGCGTTTCTATTTTCTTTGGGAGGGAGCAATGCTCGCTGACTTCTTTTCCAATGTTATTCAATGGGGATGGAATCTTGAGGGTTCTCGTGATAGAGTTTATGCACAACGTAGTTCATAGTGGTGAAATAAGTTTCCCCCGGTGCCATTCACACCGAGAATGCACGCACCCATGCACGCCGCGCGCATCTACGCACGCACGCACAAAGGTAATTTACAGCGGCAGAATCTCCCACTTATTGCATCGCGCTCGTCGCCAATTATTGGGCTAGCCGCCGAGCGGCACTTCATTAACGTCCTCCTGGCCCGCCTGGCTGTCTTGCTGTTAGGCAGGGTGTGCGTTTTGTTGTATTTGTTCCTTCAATTCATTTGGAGGATCTGTTCCGACAAGGGGAAAGCTATAGCTCTGAAGTGGAATGGCTTGTGTCCAAGTCTTTGTTATCTCACACATTTCTGTTTTCATTTAGAAGATGAAAAGAGAGTCAACTGCATTTTATCTGGCATTTTCTAAACACCCCTCAGGGGGAAACAGCACAGGAATTCCCACTGTGGCTATACAGTCTGGAGGTGTTGGGTGAAATCCTGTTAAAATATATTTTGTTCCCCGATGTAGAATCCTGACATGTGGCTGACTAAAGGCCTACCAGTGGAGGCTGCTGAGGGGAGAACAGCTCATAATAAAGCCCTGAATGGAGTGAATGGAATGGTATCAAACACATGCTTTTCATTTGTTTGATACCATTCCATTACACGCCATTCCAGCCATTATTATGAGCCGTCCTCCCCTCAGCAGCCTCCAATGGGGCCTACTGTATAATACTTATAAAAACCTGTCAGTCTCACGCATCTTGTCTGTCAGTCCGTCCACAGTGTATAAGACAGAGAGGGGTGATGACACCCGACAACCAAGGAAACAAGCATAGATGTACAGACAGACTCTGCGTCCCAAATGCCACCTCAATCACTTTATAGTGCACTACTTTTGACCAGTGTCCATAAGGCTCTGGTCAAAAGTAGTGCACTATATAGGGAATAGGGTACCATTTGGGACGCACACAGCAGGCACAGTTAATAGTTACACCATGCAAAAGTAAAGGGGGAAATAAAGCCCAATTCTTCACATTATGTTTGGTCCATCTCCCAAATGAGTAATAGCCTATGCATACACAGTGGGTTCCAGTACAACGTCAAGCTAAATAGCGTTTCTATTTTCTTTGGGAGGGAGCAATGCTCGCTGACTTATTTTCCAATGTTATTCAATGGGGATGGAATCTTGAGGGTTCTCGTGATACAGTTTATACACAGCGAAGTTTGCGATGAGAGAAGCTTTTCACAATGCCATTTACAGCGAGAATGAACACACACGCGCCACAATCTCCCACTTATCGCATCGTGACTGTCGCCAATTATTGGCCGAGCCGCCCTTCGTCAACTTCCTCCTCGCCCGCCTGGCTGTCGTCTTGTTGTTAGGCAGGGTGGGCGTTTGTTGTTATATTTGTTCCTTCCTGGTCAATTCCCACAGAGGAGCTGTTGAAAGAGGAAGAGAGCTAGTCTTTGAGTTTTGGAGCTCTGAATTGGAATGGCTTGTTTCCCAAACCTTTGTTGTGTCACTCATTTCTGCTTTCATTTAGAAGATGAAAAGAGCGTCAGCTGCAATTTTATCGGACTTTCTCAAAACACGCCTCAGGGGAGGAGACCTGGGGACGCCACACACATTCCCACTGTGGCAACACTGTGGTACACTACACCGTCACCGTTTATCTGGTGGTCAGTCTGGAGGTGTTGGGTGAAATCCTGTTCAATTCAAAGTGTTCCCCCATGTAGAATCCTGACATGTGCCTGACTGAAGGCCAACTGTAGAAGACTTTTCAAAAACCTGTCAGTCTCACGGCCTTTTCTGTCAGTCAGTCCACAGTGTGTCACCGCGTCCTAACCCCGGAGTGACCTTCAGAGGGTTACAGTTAAGGGTCACCTTGAAATGTCCTTAAAGAGATCGTCCCTCAGGATAGCTTGACAACTGACCCGGCCAAAAAAATTCATGCCGATTGAATATTGCCATGGGCTTAGAAGCAAGTACATGAGTTGCTTTATTACTGCAGGATGGAGACACACGAGAAGGAAGCTGGTAAATTAGGTGCTAAGTAAGATGGAAAACACACGTGCTCGCTCTAAGCCGACATCAGGAAATGAGAGGGTTCAAAAGCTTGGCCCAGGAGGACTGCTGGTAATCTTTTGGCAGACTCAGGATGCTATCCTGCTAATGTGTGGTGTGTGTGTCCATGTGTTTGTGTGTGTGTGTGTGTCTTGCTTGGAACACTCAGGATGCTATCCTGCTAATGTGCGTACCCTGGCTCATTGGGACTCTGCTTATCTTTCTGCTGTGACATTTGGATTAAAGAACCAAGCAGCGCTTGGCCTTCTCAAATATGAATTTAAGTCAATAGTACCGCACTTAATAGTTGATCATTTTTGTAGACAACTCCTTGATATACATATTTCATTTTATGTAGTCTTTTGAAGATGTCATCAACTTTTAGGAGGGGATATTTGAGAGAGTTCACGTACGTTTAAGCTAATAGAAGGGGAAAAAACATTCTTTTTTCAGCTGCTTCTCTCATTAGTGTGAATTCAGAAACTAAAATGAAAATAAAGTCTTAATCACTACTGTCAGGTCCAGATGGTGAAATTGCTTGAATGTATAAACTTTAAAATCGCTTTTGGATAAAGTGCTTCTTGATGACCATATCATTATCATCATTAAGCAGGTACACCTCTCCAAATCATTATCATTACTACACCTCTCAAAAACACAAGGTATATTGGTCTGGTAAACCAAGTAGTTGCCTAAATGTAGGACTAAATAGCTATTTCAATTAAGATTTCCCATTGAGCAGATTTTTTTTGTCCAGGACTAGCCAAAATCTGTGTCTGGGAAACTGGCCCAGATCCACTGGTTGAATCAATGTTGTTTTAACATCATTTTGCAACGTATTGTGATGTGGAATGTACGTGGAAAATACATTGGATTGTGAAAGAATTCATCAACATTTTAATTATTTTTTCAGGGGGAAATTTCAAACACAGGATCATGGTAACCAGATTTCAATAGCGATAAACCTTTAAAACAACGTCAGGTCGTCAAGACTATAGGCTTTGCAAGACCTCCGACTGGAGAATTGATCCATGTACAGCTAGCTACCATTTGATCTCCATCCAGGGTTTTAACCAATCCCAGCCCTGCTTAGCTATGATATTTGTCACTGACTATAACCAATGTGCTATCGTCAGAATGATTGTTGAGCGATCTCCACTTAAAAATGAAATATATCCACTGTTGCTATCGAAGTCATTCTCACGGGTAGGTTAAACAGAGCAAATGAAATGTGACCATACTTCATCACTTACATATCATCAAAGATACTATTTAGGCCTATACAGTATAGCATTCACTGCTATTGTTTCAATTCTACAAGGAATTCAGCTAAAAATAGATAATGGGCCTAAAGTTACAAGCTCTGGTGGATTTAAAATGTAATGATATTTAGGGATGTTGAATTGTGTTTGGCTGTCAACACAACCAAATAGCAACATTTAAAGGAGATGAATATTCAGCTTGGATAGTTCCATCTGTGCCACTGACTTAGTCTGGCTTTAATTCCAGTTTGTCTACAAATGAATCATTGATAGGTTGGATTCACGTCTCCATTTTAACCAAAAATCGAAGTTAATGAATATAATTAAATCAAACTTTATCCAAAGTGCATTTGATTTAATTTATTCCTATTCTTTAACTTAGATTTTTGGTTGAGATGGAGATGTGAATCCAACATCAATTATCAGCTGTCCGGGTGGCTGGTCCCGGACGATCCCGCAGGTAAAGGAGTCGAACGTACTGCCAAATTCTCTAAAAGACGTTGGAGGTAGCTTATGGTTGGAGGTAGCTTATCAAATCAAATGTATTTATATAGCCCTTCTTACATCAGCTGATATCTCAAAGTGCTGTACAGAAACCCAGCCTAAAACCCCAAACAGCAAGCAATGCAGGTGTAGAAGCACGGTGGCTAGGAAAAACTCCCTAGAAAGGCCAAAACCTAGGAAGAAACCTAGAGAGGAACCAGACTATGAGGGGTGGCCAGTCCTCTTCTGGCTGTGCCGGGTGGAGATTATAACAGAACATGGCCAAGATGTTCAAATGTTCATAAATGACCAGCATGGTCAAATAATAATAATCACAGTAGTTGTTGAGGGTGCAGCAAGTCAGCACCTCAGGAGTAAATGTCAGTTGGCTTTTCATAGCCGATCATTAAGAGTATCTCTACCACTCCTGCTGTCTCTAGAGAGTTGAAAACAGTAGGTCTGGGACAGGTAGCACGTCCGGTGAACAGGTCAGGGTTCCATAGCCACAATTGCTGTAATAAGCTGTGCCATGTACTTTAACTGCAATCTCAACTACCATCCAGGTAATTTTTTTCTGTTATCACAGTGATAAATGGACAAAATACCTGATGTTGTATTCACATTTTTTACTTTGCTGTGTTTTTAAATGGTTGAAAGCGCAGTAACAGACATTTGGGTGACAACGAAACCAAAAATCAAGGGAAAAAAGTCCACTGGAATTTGTTTGTGCTTTTTAGATGGTTGAAAACATGGTGATAACGCAATGGAAATTCAACTAACTTTTGGCTGTCTTTTTGAGTGGATGAATGTCGGTTGTAATCTAATTGAACAACGTCTCAACCAAATACTACCCAAGTATCCACGTCGAAATGACGTGGTGTGCCCAGTGGGCAATGTTTTATTGGATTGGGATAGTTAGGCCTAGATCAACTGACGTTGGTTTGAACACAATGTAGACATAAGGCATTGTCCCCGCCACGAGAACTAGCGGGGACGACAAAACAAAACACTAAAATAACATTCCTAACAGTCTCCCGAGCTTTCAGACTGTGTTGCTTGGCATCCTTTTATAGTGTCTGTGACTGACTGTTTAAAAAAACAGGGTCTGCATTCATAAAACGTCTCTAGAAGAGTAACGATCTAGCATCAGGTCCTCTCCTGTCCATATAATCTTATTCATTATGATCTAAAAGGCAAACACTGATCCTAGATCAGCACTCCCACTGAGACGGTTTCTGAATAAGGGCCCAGATAGACACAGAGAAAAGAATGGAAGAGGAAAGTTAAGAATGTGTATCTTGGCATCGTCTTCCTCTTAGTGTAGTGACTTTGATTGACAGTTTAAAACCAGATAGTCATTGAGGAAAAAAATGGAAGAAAAAATGAATAGCCGTCTTCTTTCTTGCTCTCGGTGTGTAGATTTTTAGACTGTATACAGTCAGTATATAATTATTATTATAGAAACGGTCACCCAATAACCCAGTGAAATATAGATGAAACAGGGGTTTAAATGTCCCCATTATGCAGTAGTGTCCCTAGGGGATATTTATATTTATTTATATTTATATAATCTGCACTCAATCTCTTTTCTTTTTCTCTCTCTAGATATTTTTTCTGTTCCACTCTCTTCCTCCCCCCCCATCCCTCTCTCTTTCTCCCCCCCATCCCTCTCTCTTACTCTTCACTTGAAGCCAAAACTCCTCTGCACCTCATTGAAAGATGGAAGCCTAAAACCCGTTTGGGAGATATCAGACATTTTGGCACTGAACCTGCCCTGAGTGGCGTTTTTTTTTCTAATCCGACATTAAGACACAGCTTTGACAAAAAGCTCTGACAAAAACGCTCGGAGGAACAACTTCTTCTTCCACTGAGAACACACAGTACCAACACTAAACCTAAACATTAGTCATTTGCATTTACCTTGAAAACTGGGCACAATTATTTTGTGAAGGCTCCATTAAAATGAGCCATTTAGTATTCCTATAACAGAGTAATACTGTTTAACACTACTAAGCCAACCCAAGCTGAACTGTGCCGAGCTGTACTGTGTTGGCCTGGTTACACATCCACCATAGTTACTGGAAAGGACAATGTGAAGAGAAAATATCAGAGCCAGCCCAGCCAGAACAGTTCGGGTCAGACCTATGTGAATCAGGCATAACACACTGGTTGAATCAACAGTGTTTCCACGTAATTTCAATTAAGTTACGTGGAACCAATGTGGAATAGATGTTGAATTGATGTCTGTGCCCAGTGGGACATGTGTTTGGGTATATCCTTCTTCTTGTGGTTTGCTGGGCCAAAAGGCATTAATTTTGTTCCTCCCGTATCAGTACAACCCCACTAGGAAAATAACAGGTGAACCAACGTTGTTTCCACGTTATTTCAACCCCCAAAATAAATGTGATGACATTGAATCAATGTGGAAAACTGATTGGATTTGCAAAAAGTCATTAACGTATGGGCATTTCTATTTTTTTTAAACTTTCAACCTAAATACAATGACATGGTGACATGTTGAATTCACGTTAGTTGACTCCTCAACCAAATGTAAATCAAAACTAGACATGGAACTGATATCTGTGCCCAGTGGGAACTGACTGAAAAGACATGCTGTTGTCTTTCATACCAATCTGCGGTCTCTCACCTCTCTGGGTTTAATAGTGAGTCTGGGTCTGGACATATGCAGTGTGTGTCTGTGTCCATTCGTCATTACTCCTCTCCAGCCAGTCTCTCTATGGTCCTGTCCATTGTAATTCATCTGGACAGCTGGACAGCGGCAGGGGGCTCGGGAGTTTAAATTGCTCCCCTAGCAGCTCTATGACCGAATACAGCTACCATGATCACTGACAAACTCATACATCTCGCTGTTGCAGCACTTTTCACAAACATCTTCCCTCTCTCACACAGCCTAAAAAGGATAGAGGCTTACTGAGTTAATTTCAAGTGGAGATTCTAGTTTGAAAGCAAATATAATGTGTCATCACCATGCACTATACAATAGAAGACTAGAGTTGGCTTCAGTACATAGGCTACAGTATGACTTCATTCAAGACTACAATAAATATCTATGCTGCTTTCGTAGCTTCTTAGTTGTGATGCAATATTTGGCAGTGTTTTACAGAAGGTCCTTTCTGATTGACTCAAAACTCTTGGAAAGGTTTTGACTCAGGAGCATCGTCACAAACATTTCCTTCTGACTTCTAGATTTCCGACTTTGCGTTCAGAGGAAGCGGCGGGTAAACGACGACTAGAGTCCGTTTTTGATTAATCAGCCAACCTGTCCCTCTCTCCCGTCTTCTCACCCCCCCCCCCCCCCCCCCCCCCCCCCCCTCTCTCTCAGACGCGTGGCGATGCAGAGTGATGGGACGAGGAAAAGCTATCGGAGAAACTTGGACGGATGATCAATGTCAACAGTTTGTTAAAGGGAAGACTGCAGCCATTTTGTATGGAAAGCGATGTGACGTACTAGTTTGTTTATCCTGTGCTACATCATGAATAGCTAAAATAACCTGCTGCAGTTGGAAGAGGAAACATGTATGTACATCTACTATTTGACTATCCAATTCAGAATATGTTAGTGATTTAATTGCGACAAACTACGCTTTACAGATGCTGCACGGACTGAGAGTACTTGATACGGTCACCGTTAGCTACAGTCCATGATGTGGCTAATTCACACTGTCACCTGCCAGAGGCTAGATGAGTGATGCTGAAAATACCCGGAGAGTCCGTGCTGTGATGTTGGTATGAAAGGCATCTACATGAGGTGCCAGTACCAATCCAGCATGAATGTGCATCATGGGAATTCCGACCCGAGTTAAGCATACGTGAATGGGACGTGATTCCGTTTTCTCATGACACATATTCTGACCTTGAATTTAAGCATGAGAATATCATGCTATACACCCACTATTCATTTGGGGTGGATGTCAAAGATATTGTATGAATTTGTGGCGGAGGTGTGTCTACAGATACGCGGTATTCTGACCTTGACTTAATTCCACAATCAATTCTACCACCTTTACGCACAACGACATTATGAATAAGGTCAAGCAACCTGTCAGTTCCTAGTGAAACAACATCTACTTCATATTCCCCAATAGAAATAGCACCATTCTCCATGCACTGTTAATTTACATCTTGATAAGATTTATCGATAAGAGCTAGGTAAATGAGTAAGCCGTTTGGATAAGGGGATTGTAAATATAAACAACGATTGTTGAAGATCTATTTTACCTTATGATCACTGGAGAAAAAAATGTAAAACCAGTCACATGGCAGCAAACTGAAACATATCAACATATCACCTTTTCAACAGTGACTTAACGAAATGCTGGCCTTATAACTTGCACAGATGATATTTGGAATCCCAAGCTGTAGGCTTCTGTAGCCCATGCACAGATGACAGTATAGTGACAAACCTACAGAGTTGATTTATGATTTCCAGACTGTTTTACTTATGTGCCAGGACTCTTTACTGTATATTTGACCATTTGTACTGTGTTAAGTATTAGCCACTATCGGTAGCCACCGTCAGTTTTTCCACACATGCATGTATAACTGTCACTTTAGTTTCCTTACATTTTGTATCAGTCCATTTCATACATTTGATGTCGGAAGCCTACATACACTTAGGTTGGAATCATTCAAACTCGTTTTTTAAACCACTCCACAAATTTATAGTTAACAGACTATAGTTTTGGCAAGTCGGTTAGGACATCTACTTTGTGCATGACAAGTCATTTTTCAGAAGTTTACAAGCACTAAATTGACTGTGCCTTTAAACAGCTTGGAAAATTCCAGAAAATGATGTCATGGCTTGAGAAGCTTATGTTAGGCTTATTGACATCAATTGGAGGTGTACCTGTGGATGTATTTCAAGGTCTACCTTCAAACTCAGTGCCTCTTTGCTTGACATCATGGAAAAATCAAAAGAAATCAGCCAAGACTTCAGAAGAAAATTGTAGACCTCCACAAGTCTGGTTCATCCTTGGGAGCAATTTCCAAATGCCTGAAGGTACCACGTTCATCTGTACAAACAATAGTACAATAGTATAAACACCATGGGACCACGCAGCTGTCATATCGCTCAGGAAGGAGACGCGTTCTGTCTCCTAGAGATGAACGTACTTTGGTGCGAAAAGTGCAAATCAGTCCCAGAACAACAGCAAAGGACCTTGTGAAGATGCTAGAGGAAACAGGTACAAAAGTATCTACATCCACAGTAAAACAAGTGCTATATTGACATAAACTGAAAAGCCACTCAGCAAGGAAGAAGCCACTGCTCCAAAACCACCATAAAAAAGCCAGACTACGGTTTGCAACTGCACATGGGGACAAAGATCGTACGTTTTGGAGAAATGTCCTCTGGTTATGTGGATATATTGAAGCAACATCTCAAGACATCAGTCAGGAAGTTAAAGCTTGGTCACAAATGGGTCTTCCAAATGGACAATGACCCCAAGCATACTTCCAAAGTTGTGGCAAAATGGCTTAAGGACAACACAGTCAAGGTATTGGAGTGGCCATCACCAAGCCCTGACCTCAATCCCATAGAAAATTTGTGGGCAGAACTGAAAAAGCATGTGCGAGCAAGGAGGCCTATAAACCTGACCCAGTTACACCAGCTCTGTCAGGAGGAATGGGCCAAAATTCACCCAATTTATTGTGGGAAGCTTGTGGAAGGCTACCAGAAACATTTGACCCAAGTTAAACAATTTAAATGCAATGCTACCGAATACTAATTGAGTGTATGTAAACTTCTGACTCACTGGGAATGTGACGAAAGATTTAAAAGCTGAAATAAATCATGCTCTCTACTATTATTCTGACCTTTCACAATCTTAAAATAAAGTGGTGATTCTAACTGACCTAAGACAGGGACTTTTTACTAGGATTAAATGTCAGGAACTGTGAAAAACTGTGTTTAAATGCATTTGGCTAAGGTGTATGTAAACTTCCGACTTCAACTGTAGTTAGTTTACCTTTCTTTCCTCTGTCACCTTCCTGTGGTTCTTCCTGAGGATTGCTAGCAGTAGGGGATCATATTAGGCTAACATATTACAAGTACATTTTTTTGGAACATGTAGCCTGCCCATTTGAATCATTATGGAACGCAGACCAGCCTGGTGGACGGTCCATGGTTAGTGAGGATTATTAGGGTAGATTTACAGGATTACTGTTCAACTCCTATTGTACACTTTTATCAACATCCCAAATTAATGGTTAGAACAATTTAATATGGCAACTTTCAGGATGGTTCAAACCACTGTATTTTTGATTCTCCTAACTCTAAATAATATACAAGATCAGATTATTTTTAATCTACCAATTGGTGGTGCTAGAGGCGTCACTACAGACCCTGGTTCGATTCCAGGCTGTATCAAAACCGGACGTGATTGGGAGTCCCATTGGGTGGCGCACAATTGGCCCAGCGTTGTCCGGGTTAGGGTTTGGCCGGGGTAGGCCATCATTGTAAATATTAATTTGTTCTTAACTGACTTGCCTAGTTAAATCAAGGTTAAATAAAAAAAATAAAACAAATGTTGGCCTACATGGCTTTCATTCATTCCTAATATTCTGACAGTATTCAAGTGATTGTCGAGAAAGTTCAAACTAAAAGTACAACAAATTTAAAGGGATGGTTTTAGATAAATTAACTGAAATGCTGATAGAGTTTTAATTAAATGAGAAAATCTTTTGGCCAGCAAGTGGGAAGGTTTTCACCGGTTGATTTACATTTTTTCAGCACTCGCAAGGGAACCACGCATGCAAAGCCCATTACGCACTTGAATAAGGTATGTCTGAACACCAACTACTGAGAAGTGCAAAGGAAAGGCGTACATTTCCTAAGTCTGAATCGGGCCCAATATGCATACATGGTTATCCACAGTCAACAGAGCAAGTCCATAGGTAACGATCATGTGAGATGTGATATTTTATATTCTTTACAATTGAGAACCACATAGGGAAACATGTTTTAGTGCTTTGATATGATATTCCCTGGGCCCTAACACATTCTGGCATATCTCAAATAAAATCAATCCACCAATGAGTCCATCAATCACCACCTCAGACAACGTACTATAAAAACAGTGTCTGGAGTTCTATGAAACGTCTGTGTGACTAGAACTCCAGCTCTGGCCTAAGCTCAGTCAGAAGGAAATGACAGATGCAGGATTACAGTAGTGAAACTGGGCAGCTGGACTGTTGGATGAGTCCTTGGCATGTCTGTGGTGGCCATTTTGTCTCTAATGTTTGCCACTGAGATCACTCACTCAGCTGGCTGAACACAGAGCCTCAGAGACTCTCATGTTCAGCCAACAGAGATCAGTGGCCATTCATCTGCTCTACTGTAAGTTAAGTGGACATGGTCTGTCTGTGGAGTGGCGGCCATTTTGGCTCTAACATTACAGTGGGATGGACTTCATAGACTCCTCTGTGTGAGAGGATACAGATGGAGATGTGGTCCCAAGGTTCTAGCTATTCATTTCTCTCAGTTGATTCTATTCTAATAATATCGACTCCATAGACAATGCAGTAGACATGGAGTACATCTATTGAATCCTTATTCTTACTCAATAGTAATTTAAACCACTGCCACATTCGGTACAATATAGAAATATGGTCCCCTCTGAGAACTTCCCTCTTCCTAAACCTGATGATAAACTGAAGATAAACCTGTGTGTCCAGACCCATAATCACCTCCCTCCACAGGTATAGTATGTTGGTCTGTCATCACACACACACACACACACACACACACACACACACACACACACCTGGCTGTATTACATGTCCCTACAGGACTGGTGCAGTGGTCTGTCGTTACATTGAGAGTTATCCATTAGACTGAGGAGGTACTGTATGTGACATTACGCTGTAGTTAAAGACCAGATGCCTACCCCCCCCCCCCCCCCCAAATAAGCACAAACCAGCAGCAAAGAACCATACAAGATTGATCCTACCTGTTAAGTTCAGCTCAGTCAGTAAAACCACCAAAAGGAAAGTAAATTCACGAAAGAGGGAGGTTATCTGATAAAGATACCTGAAGTAATCCAGTCAACCAGAAATATCCTTAATCTAAACATGATGTCCAGATGAATAAACAATGAATATAACACCACATGCACTTATGATGCATTTCCCCTAGTTGTCCCCTTACTTCCTGACACACCCCCTACCTATTTGACGCTGACGAGGTAAACGAGGAAGCCACTATGGGTTTTGACTAGGGAGAGACTGGGGCCCACAGCCTAATTACACACTACATGGCCAAAAGTATGTGGACACTTGCTCAACAAACAACTCCTTCCAAAATCATGGGCCTTACTATGGAATTGGTCCCACCTTTGCTGCTATAACAGCCTCCACGCTTCTGGGAAGGCTTTCCACTAGATGTTGCAACCGAGGACAGATGATTTTTACGAGCTATGTGCTTCAGCACTCGGCGGTCCCGTTCTGTGAGCTTGTGTGGCCTACCATTTCGCGGCTGAGCTGTTGTTGCTCCTAGACTCCACTTCACAATGACAACACTTACAGTTGACCGGGGCAGTTCTAGCAGGGCAGATGTTTTACGAACTAACTTGTTCGAAAGGTGGCATCCTATGACGGTGCCACGTTTTAAAAAAAAATCACTGAGCTCTTAAGTACTGGCCATTCTACTGCCAATGTTTGTATACACCTGTCAGCAACGGATGTGGCTGAAACAACAGAATCCACTCATTTGAAGGGGTGTCCACATACTTTTGGCCATGTACTGTACATTCTAAGGAACCATGGAACTTTGTGGGTTACAGTTGGGACCCAGTGTTATATACCATATTGATTTCCTTAAAATTGCTTCAAACTACAAAACTTCCAGTCGTGACAACCTACAGGGAAATAAGAGCAAACATCATGCATCAATACAGTCAGAACCCACAGTTCTTTTTGTCTTTGTTGTTAGTCTACTTCCCCCTATGGACTGGAATCATAGTCTTTAAGATGTTTTTTAGTCTAACGGTTGTGTTATGATTGTTTTCCCCGTTCTGGGTTTCCTAATGTAGCCTATACAACACACACACACACACACACAAATGGAGAAAGTTCTACATTTGTACCAGCTAAGATTGACCTGACAAGGGAGAGTGACGGTGAGAGATCCCAGTTGGCAGGCCCAGACGCATAGTCAATAAAACACAGAGAGAGGGGGAGAGAGAGCGAGAGAGAGGGAGAGGGGCAGCGAGAGAGAGAGGGGCAGCGAGAGAGAGAGAGAGGCAGCGAGAGAGAGAGAGAGGGGCAGCGAGAGAGAGAGAGAGGGGGAGCGAGAGAGAGTGACAGAGAGAGAGGGGCGGCGAGAGAGAGAGAGGGGGAGCGAGAGAGAGAGAGAGAGAGAGGGGGAGCGAGAGAGAGAGAGAGAGGGGGGCGAGAGAGAGAGAGTGACAGAGAGAGAGAGAGAGAGAGAGAGAGAGAGAGAGAGAGAGAGAGAGACATGATATGTATATAGACATAATATGACATTTGAAATGTCTTTATTCTTTTGGAACTTTTGTGAGTGTAATGTTTACTATAAATGTGTTATTGTTTATTTTACTTTTGTTTATTCTCTATTTCACTTGCTTTGGCAATGTAAACATGTATTTCCCATGGAAAAAGGCCTATATGTTATTATACAGCCAATTAGATTTCTTCTTTGATTAATGTCCCACTTGCTTTAAATAAGTGCTTTAACACTACGGAAAATGTTGCCCCTTTCTTTGAACATGATAATCTGATCAAATAGTGTGCGTGTGTGTTTGAACGTGCCTGCATGTGTGCCTCTATTCTCAGTAGCAGTAGCAGTATAGCCTTACTCAGCAGTCTTCCCCTATATAGCTCTGGGGATCTGATTTCTCATGGTAACTAATGGTTCTAAAATGAGCCATGTAGAATGTTACTGTGCCCCCCCACAGGAGCACAGGCAGTTTACGCAATGTAGTGTGAGACGCATCGATAAATCACTGCTAAGTGTGTGTTTACGACTTAATTAGTCAATTCAATCAAAGTCGTGGCTAGATGCTACTGTGGCTGTGGCCGTTTCCAAGCGAAAGAGATCTATTGGGCCTTGAAGGTCTCGGCCCATTTACTCCACATGTAGACTAAAAGGTTGCTGAGATTGCTGATTAGAACTGGGTTAGGGGTGGACTGACAATGAACACACAGAATCACCCCCGTCAACATGTTGTTATATGAATCTAGACTAGACAGACAGACAGACAGACAGACAGACAAGACAAGACAAGACAAGACAAGACAAGACAAGACAAGACAAGAAAGACAAGAAAGACAAGAAAGACAAGAAAGACAGACAGACAGACAGACAGACAGACAGACAGACAGACAGACAGACAGACAGACAGACAGACAGACAGACAGAGAGAGAGAGAGAGAGAGAGAGAGAGAGAGAGAGAGAGGGCCAAAGAAGGGGAGAGAAAGAGAGAAAGACAGAAGAAGAGAACAGAGCACTACAGCCAGCCAAAGAAGCCCAAGCTTCACTACCAGGCCTCTGGAATGGGCTGTCCGTGCCGGCGCAAACATCATCAAGCTTAGCCGGTCTGAGCCTTTCAAGAAAAACACTTTCATCTTCCCGGTGTCACAAACTAAGAGTTTCTGGACAAGAGCACCACCCGCCACCCATCGACTCTGGCCTGTTGCCAACTCTAAGGGGACTGGGGAGGAGAATGAAAAGGACTGCAGAGTCATTACGTTTGCCTTTTTTTAAACGATGGACTGACCCCAGTCTCCCTCCGCAAGCAAGGGTGGATTCATCAGCAACACTTCATAGACAAAGAGAGACGAGTTTCTCGACAGAGATGCTAAAGGCTAGCCTGCTTAAACTATTTCGAATCAAGCCATTGTGAGCACGGCGTTCAGTCTGGCTTATCCAAGCTAGCGAAACATTAAAATGGTAGCCGAAACACGACAAAGAGGGGGACAAGTATTCCTCTGTGAAAAATAGAGCGACTTTGTCTCGGCTAAATGCGAGAAAAGTCCCTCCCCACACAGCATTGGCTTGGTTCAACGCCAGAACAGGAAGCTGATGGATTCGTTGTTAAACGGTAACCAACTCAGAGTTTAGGCAATGCTGTTCGCAGCGTTCATCTACTTAAACCAATCACACCAGGTTTGATGGTTTTAACCCCCTAGAGTTGATCGACGCACTGCTGCGTCAAATCTGAGTAACATAATACAAAAATCCCCATCAAAAGCCGTCAGTTTAAGCCAGAGAGAGAGGCAGCTCAATCCAACGCATCCGCCAGTGTGGCCCCTCCGCCACTGCGGTGAAAGGTGGCAGAGCCAAGCTACTACGACCACTCTACGGAATGTGTCAGGAGACTCGTCTGAAGCCGGGAACCGTTGAGGTGCCAACTTCTGTTTGTTAGCATCCGAATCATTTGGGCTACACACTAACGGGACCCCACCGTGGAAAGGGGAAATGACCATGAACACGAAGGTGTTCTGTTTTGCTCTATGAAGTATGAAGGTAGATTTGTGCCTAACCAAAAAAAGGGGTTAAGTAAGTGTAAAAATATATATATATATATATATATATATATATATACTTAAAAAAATATTTATCTCCTAGATTTAGGACAGACAGATCAAATCCTAGTTCTTTCTGATTTATTGGTAAAGGCCAAAATCAATATTTAATCAAAAATGTTGATTTAAATCATTTAGATGTATTTTTTTTATACATAAAGGGGTCCTAAAATTCAAATCCATAGTATGACCATCTCATAACAACGTCATATGTTAGCTTAGCACTCACCTCTCCCCCAACGTCTTAGACTCTAAATAATGAATTATGTTTGAGTCCTATTCAACACTCGCTCAGAATTTATTGATGCATCTCATGAATTGGTCAAAAAACCTACCTGATGAACGGCTGTTGTGAGCATATATCAAGAGATAAACATTTTCATCACAGAACCACCCACCTGGAGAGATGAACAGGAGATAGAAAATGACTACTGAGGTACCGTGCCTTGCGAAAGTATTCGGCCCCCTTGAACTTTGCGACCTTTTGCCACATTTCAGGCTTCAAACATAAAGATATAAAACTGTATTTTTTTGTGAATAATCAACAACAAGTGGGACACAATCATGAAGTGGAACGACATTTATTGGATATTTCTAACTTTTTTAACAAATCCAAAACTGAAAAATTGGGCGTGCAAAATTATTCAGCCCCCTTAAGTTAATACTTTGTAGCGCCACCTTTTGATGCGATTACAGCTGTAAGTCGCTTGGGGTATGTCTCTATCAGTTTTGCACATCGAGAGACTGACATTTTTTCCCATTCCTCCTTGCAAAACAGCTCGAGCTCAGTGAGGTTGGATGGAGAGCATTTGTGAACAGCAGTTTTCAGTTCTTTCCACAGATTCTCGATTGGATTCAGGTCTGGACTTTGACTTGGCCATTCTAACACCTGGATATGTTTATTTTTTAACCATTCCATTGTAGATTTTGCTTTATGTTTTGGATCATTGTCTTGTTGGAAGACAAATCTCCGTCCCAGTCTCAGGTCTTTTGCAGACTCCATCAGGTTTTCTTCCAGAATGGTCCTGTATTTGGCTCCATCCATCTTCCCATCAATTTTAACCATCTTCCCTGTCCCTGCTGAAGAAAAGCAGGCCCAAACCATGATGCTGCCACCACCATGTTTGACAGTGGGGATGGTGTGTTCAGCTGTGTTGCTTTTATGCCAAACATAACGTTTTGCATTGTTGCCAAAAAGTTCCATTTTGGTTTCATCTGACCAGAGCACCTTCTTCCACATGTTTGGTGTGTCTCCCAGGTGGCTTGTGGCAAACTTTAAACAACAATTTTATGGATATCTTTAAGAAATGGCTTTCTTCTTGACACTCTTCCATAAAGGCCAGATTCTGATTGTTGTCCTATGGACAGAGTCTCCCACCTCAGCTGTAGATCTCTGCAGTTCATCCAGAGTGATCATGGGCCTCTTGGCTGCATCTCTGATCAGTCTTCTCCTTGTATGAGCTGAAAGTTTAGAGGGATGGCCAGGTCTTGGTAGATTTGCAGTGGTCTGATACTCCTTCCATTTCAATATTATCGCTTGCACAGTGCTCCTTGGGATGTTTAAAGCTTGGGAAATATTTTTGTATCCAAAGCCGTCTTTAAACTTCTTCACAACAGTATCTTGGACCTGCCTGGTGTGTTCCTTGTTCTTCATGATGCTCTCTGCGCTTTTAACGGACCTCTGAGACTATCACAGTGCAGGTGCATTTATACGGAGACTTGATTACACACAGGTGGATTGTATTTATCATCATTAGTCATTTAGGTCAACATTGGATCATTCAGAGATCCTCACTGAACTTCTGGAGAGAGTTTGCTGCACTGAAAGTAAAGGGGCTGAATAATTTTGCACGCCCAATTTTTCAGTTTTGGATTTGTTAAAAAAGTTTGAAATATCCAATAAATGTCGTTCCACTTCATGATTGTGTCCCACTTGTTGTTAATTCTTCACAAAAAAATACAGTTTTATATTTTTTGTTTGAAGCCTGAAATGTGGCAAAAGGTCGCAAAGTTCAAGGGGGCCAAATACTTTCGCAAGGCACTGTATAAGAAGAAACAGTCGTGGTTTTTGAACATAAATTAAAACAAATTGCCTAAAGAGAACAGTGACATTTAATCAATTACAGCTCAGAGGTGTATCAGACATGCCTGTTTCCGGCTCTTCCTCTTCTCCGCTACAGGACGGTTGTGATTTAGAAAATGCCACAGACAGTCCACAACCACGATTAAACCCAACCAGGTCCTGTGTGTGTGTGTGTGTGTGTGTGTGTGTGTGTGTGTGTGTGTGTGTGTGTGTGTGTGTGTGTGTGTGTGTGTGTGTGTGTGTGTGTGTGTGTGTGTGCGTGAAGCAGAGCCACATAAAAGTGACACAACGTGACACTTGTAAAATTGAATTATGGAGATCAAACAAAACGCCTCGCTAGCAGTCTGACAGTCTAAATAAAGCAGAAGGAGAGATTTGGGCCTAATGTTTTCCGTTGTGCTGTGTGTGTTTGCATGTACTCCTATCTTTGTGAGGGAATGTGTGTGTGTACACACACAGCAGGACTATTAACCTCAAGTCCTCAAGAGCTATAATGTGTCTGTACCTGTGTTTCTCCATGCAGTGTAGATACGGTGAGTATCCTCATACATACATATGCTGATTTGTGTTTTACATAATCTCGCTAAGTGTCAATACTAGCGTGTGTCTGAATACCTCTTAAACTGAATATTCTAATCTAGCGTGTATGTGTGTTTGTGCTAGCTTGTGTCTATCTCACATCCTAGTGTGTGTGTGTGTGTGTGTGTGTGTGTGTGTGTGTGTGTGTGTGTGTGTGTGTGTGTGTGTGTGTGTGTGTGTGTGTGTGTGTCAGGTCTGTTTCTATTGACTCAGTGTACCTGGCTGGGCTCCAGTCAGTCCCCTTGAGCTGGAATAAACAGTTGTGACTGCGTTATGCTAATCTGTTTTCTTTTCTCTCCTCTCTCTCATTCCACCCCTCCCTCCATCTCTCCTTCACCTTCTCCATCCCTGTCTCTCTCATATTTTATTTCTGTCTGTGACTCTCTACCTCCCTCCTTCTCCCATTCATTCCCTCCCTCCCTCTCCCTCCCCAGACGATGCCAGCCAAGTCCCTTTCTTTCTTTCTTTTCCTCTCTTTCACTCTGTCACACTACTTCCTATGCAGATACAGATTGATCGTCTGTTTCCTCCGGTCGTCAACGCGCTGTGCTGTCTCAAAGAACCAATGGAATAACCCCTAAAGTGCAAACCCTGCACATCTTGTGTTCGTGATAAGCTCAATCAAACGGGCGGAAACTATTTGAAAGGAAACAGAGAACAAATAGCACTTGAACCTGGCTGATATGAAGCCTTGAGGCTCCACGCTCAGCCACAAGAGAAAGTATGTCGTACATGTCGTCAATACAATATAGCTCTTCTGTCAGACACACGCGCATATATGTATGCACGCGCACACAAGTAAACCAGGTGAGAGGGGAACATAACATCCAACCCGTCCAACGTCTCTAAGCGTCTAACACACACAATAACATGTGGGTTTGGTTCATGCTTCACAGCCGGCTAACAAATGACAAGATAGAAGGATGTAGTTTCACAAGACGGCCGGGGGATGCGTCCCAAATGGCACCCTATTCCCTTAATTGTGCACTGCTTTAGACCAGAAGCCATGGATTACAGGCAACATTCGCACTGAGCTAAAGGGTAGAGCTGCCGCTTTCAAGGTGCGGGAGTCTTATAAGCTCATAAGAAATCCTGCTATGCCCTCCGGCGAACCATCAAACAGGCAAAGTGCCAATACAGGGCTACGATTGAATCGTACTACACCGGCTCCGATGCTCATCTTATGTGGCAGGGCTTGCAAACTATTACGGACTACAAAGGGACGCACAGCCACGAGCTGCCCAGTGACACGAGCCTACCAGACGAGCTAAATCACTTTTATGCTTGCTTCGAGGCAAGCAACACCAAGGCATATATGAGAGCATCAGTTGTTCCGGACGACTGTGTGATCACGCTCTCTGTAGCCGACGTGAGTAAGACCTTTAAACAGGTCAACATTCACAAGGCTGCGGGGCCAGATGGATTACCAGAACGTGTACTCTGAGCATGTGCTAACCAACTGGCAGGTGTCTTCCCTGACATTTTCAACATGTCCCTGATTGAGTCTGTAATACCAACATGTTTCAAGCAGACCACCATAGTCCCTGAGCCCAAGAACACTAAGGCAACCTGCCTAAATGACTACAGACCCGTAGCGCTCACGTCCGTAGCCATGAAGTGCTTTGAAAGGCTGGTCATGGTTCACATCAACACCATTATCCCAGAAACCCTAGACCCACTCCAATTTGCATACCGCCCAAACAGATTCACAGATGATGCATTCTCTATTGCACTCCACACTGTCCTTTCCTACCTGGACAAAAGGAACACCTACGTGATAATGCTATTCAATGACTACAGCTCAGCATTCAACACCATAGTACCGTCAAAGCTCATCACTAAGCTAAGGAACCTGGGACCCTCTGCAACTGGATCCTGGACTTCCTGACGGGCCGCCCCCTGGTGGTGAGGGTAGGTAGCAACATATCTGCCACACTGATCCTCAAAACTGGAGCCCCTCAGGGGTGCGTGCTCAGTCCCCTCCTGTACTCCCTGTTCACCCACGACTGTGTGGCCAGGTACGACTCCAATACCATCATTAAGTTTGCAGACGACACAACAGTGATAGGCCTGATCACCGACAACGACGAGACAGCCTATAGGGAGGAGGTCAGAGACCTGGCCGTGTGGTGCCAGGACAACAACCTCTCCCTCAACATAACCAAGACTAAGAAGATGATTGTGGACTACAGGAAAAGGAGGACCGAGCATGCCCCCATTCTCATCGACGGTGCTGTAGTGGAGCAGGTTGAGAGCTTCAAGTTCCTTGGTGTCCACATCAACAACAAACTAGAATGGTCCAAACACACCAAGACAGTCGTAAAGAGGGCACAACAAATCCTATTCCCCCTCAGGAAACTAAAAATATTTGGCATGGGTCCTCAGATCCTCAAAAGGCTCTACAGCTGCAACATCGAGAGCATTCTGACTGGTTGCATCACTGCCTGGTAAGGCAACTGCTCGGGCCTCCGACCACAAGGCACTACAGAGCGTAGTGCGTACGGCCCAGTACATCACCGGGGCTAAGCTGCCTGCCATCCAGGACTTCTACACCAGGCGGTGTCAGAGGAAGGCCCTAAAAATTGTCAAAGACCCCAGGCACCCCAGTCATAGACTGTTCTCTCTACTACCGCATGGCAAGCGGTACCTCAGCGCCAAGTCTAGGACAAAAAGGCTTCTCAACAGCTTTTACCCCCAAGCCATAAGACTCCTGAACAGGTAATCAAATGGCTACCCGGACAATTTGCATTGTGCACCCCCCAACCCCTCTTTTACACTGCTGCTACTCTCTGTTTATCATATATGCATAGTCACTTTAACTATACATTCATGTACATACCATTTCAATTAGCCCTACTAACCGGTGCCCCTGCACATTGGCTACCCGGACTATCTGCATTGTGTCCCGCCACCCACCACCTGCCAACTCCTCTTTTACACTACTGCTATCATTTATCATATATGCATAGTCACTTTAACCATACCTACATGTACATACTACCTCAATTAGCCCGACTAACGTCGACCTTGGAGTTGGGTTTGTTTCCTCCCAGTAGTACCTATTATATTCTCTACAGCACTGAGAGACTACAACAGAGGGACAGTATGTGTGAGTATGTGTGTGTGTGTGTGTGTGTGTGTGTGTGTGGTGTGTGCATGAGAAAGCAAGTGTGTGTGTGACTACAACACCAGTGGCCTGTACTGCACCACTGTATATCTCTAGCACAGTACAACCGGTTGCTTCACGGTGGTCAGGGGACGCCGTTCGGTCGGCGCCTCTGCTTTCATCTTTTGAAAACAAAGTCACCAGAGCGTCTGCGCGACGTAAAAACACCAGTGAAACCAGAGGCCGTGCTAGTGATGTGGGCTGGAGCCTCCTGGGGCTGAGCCTGCAGCCTAAGTGGCATCCTATTTAGTGCATTACTTTAGACCAGGACCTATAGGGCTCTGGTCAAAAGTAGTACACTATATAGGCCCTTTTTATTTTAGGGAATAGGGTGCCATTTGGGACCGTTTCAGACGTGAGCTAAGAGGTCGTTGGCTGCGGTTCTCTCACAGACAGACTTTGTCAGAGCTTTTAGCATACGAATGATAGGTTGAGAAATGTAAGAAAAACCTCATCTACACAAAAAATCCTTAGTTACCGGCTGAGTTACCGGCTGAGTTACCGGCTGAGTTACCGGCTGAGTTACCGGCTGAGTTACCGGCTGAGTTACAGGCTGAGTTACCGGCTGAGTTACCGGCTGAGTTACCGGCTGAGTTACCGGCTGAGTTACAGGCTGAGTTACCGGCTGAGTTACAGGCTGAGTTACAGGCTGAGTTACCGGCTGAGTTACAGGCTGAGTTACCGGCTGAGTTACCGGCTGAGTTACCGGCTGAGTTACCGGCTGAGTTACCGGCTGAGTTACAGGCTGAGTTACAGGCTGAGTTACAGGCTGAGTTACAGGCTGAGTTACCGGTTACCGGCTGAGTTACCGGCTGAGTTACCGGCTGAGTTACCGGCTGAGTTACAGGCTGAGTTACAGGCTGAGTTACAGGCTGAGTTACCGGCTGAGTTACCGGCTGAGTTACCGGCTGAGTTACCGGCTGAGTTACCGGCTGAGTTACAGGCTGAGTTACCGGCTGAGTTACCGGCTGAGTTACAGGCTGAGTTACAGGCTGAGTTACAGGCTGAGTTACCGGCTGAGTTACCGGCTTAGTTACCGGCTGAGTTACCGGCTGAGTTACCGGCTGAGTTACCGGCTGAGTTACAGGCTGAGTTACCGGCTGAGTTACCGGCTGAGTTACAGGCTGAGTTACAGGCTAGTGTTTATCTTTCATCTACTACAATGTTCACTCTCTTGCCTGGTATGGTTGTCTTCCAGCTCTGTATTCTTGAGGTCCCAAGGCATTTTAGCCCTCCAAAAACCATCAGGCCTACGTAGTCCTTCACAAAAAGTCCTTAGTTACGGTTTTATAGGTGTCAAGGGTTCCTATAGTGCGTTTGCTTGCTTGTTCATAAGGTTTCCTATTTCCTATATTGTCCAGCTTTCTCTTCCTCTTTTTGAGGTCCCAAGGCATACTGTACACTCTTAGGAAAGAAAAGATGCTATCTAGAACCTAAAATGGTTTTTCAGCAGTCCCCATAGGAAAACCATTTTTTGTTCCAGGTAGAACCCTTTTGGGTTCCATGTAGAACCATTTCCACAGAGGGTTCTACATGGAACACAAAAGGGTTCTACCTGAAACAAAAAATGGTTTTCCTATGGGGACAGCCGAATAACCTTTTTTTCTAAAAGTGTATGATTGATCCAAGGCATCTTCACCTATCAGGGCAACACAGCTCAGGATCCCGTTCAGTAGCCAGACGTTGTCGAACGTTGCAGATAGATAGACAACAAATAGAGCCCTCGGGATTCCTTTCATTCTACATGTCAGAGAGGCATATTTGCTCAACATAGCGTTTTTCTACCTGAACGTTTCAAAACGCTCCGTCCTGCTGAACGCATCCTAGCTTCAACACACGGAAAAAGTTTGTGTTTATTGGCACATTGAACAATATCGCACGCTGTAGTTTAACATCTCAGTGGATAGTGCTAAAACTGCTACGTCCAATCCGAGTTCCGCCATCTTTATGCACGTTCGCCAGTAAGAGCTGTGTCTCAGTGGTACCACCAACACTAGAAAGACATTATGTGCAACCAACAGTAGATTATATAACACCTATGAACATATACACGCAGTGGTCAGTTTTAGGTACACCATCCCGTTCTTGAAAATGTTTCGCTCCTCCAAACAGAGTCATGTGGCCGTGGCTTTATACAAGGCAGGCACGCAGGTTCCAGTATCTCAGAAACGCCCGGCCTCCTGGGCTCTTCACGCACTACAGTGTTTATGGTTTACCGAGAACGGTGCGACAAACAAAAATCATCCAGTCAGCAGCAGTCCTGTGGGCGAAAACTGCTTGTTGATGAGAGGTTGAAGGAGAATGGCACGAATAGTGCAAGCGAACAGGCGGGCCACAAACAGGCAAATACTGTAATGGCGCAGTACAACAGTGGTGGGCAGAACGGAATCTCAGAACGCACAACTCGTCGGTCCTTGTCACGGATGGGCTACTGCAGCGACCAGACCGGGCTCCACTCAGATCAGCTAAAAACAAGAAGAAAACGCTGCTTTTGCGGGCACGCGGTCACCAACCCTGCACAAAAGAGGAGTGGAAATACATGACCTGGTCCGACAAATCCCTGTTCCTGTTGTGTCATGCTGATGGCATGATGGAGTCAGGATTTGGCCTTATCCTGCCTGGTGTCAATGGTGTGGGAAAGATTCTCCTGGCACACGTTAGGTCCCTTGATACAAATTGAACAATGTTTGAATGACACACCTTGAAGAATCCACGCCCCGAAGAATTCAGGCTGTTCTGAAGGCAAAAGGGGTTACTATGTGGGTGTACCTAATAAACTGTATGTATATTCCATGTTCTCAGTGAGTATGTTAAAATAGAACACACACAGTGTATCCCAAGCCTTCATAATGTAACCAATGAACAGGTCAGATACACTCGGCTTTGTCATTTCTATGGCCATTCCTTTATGTGTTATGTCTACGCTATCATACACTAATTCTTTTTTTTTAAAGCATCTTTCAAAGAGATATAACAATCAAGCAGGGGAGGGATTTCTATCTTCCTACAATAAATACATTAAAACAAAGGTGGATGGATTGATCCGGTCGGCCCATCACGTTCGGTAATAGGGATGGCGATGATGGAGCAAGCATTTGCATCTGTTGAATTCAAATGGACTTCACAGTGGATCTACTAGCAGGTACTATAAGCAAACATGGGGATTAGAGTGGGATAGGTGTGTGTGTGTGTGTGTGTGTGTGTGTGTGTGTGTGTGTGTGTGTGTGTGTGTGTGTGTGTGTGTGTGTGTGTGTGCATGACACAGACTGTGTGTGTGTGTGTGTGTGTGTGTGTGTGTGTGTGTGTGTGTGTGTGTGTGTGTGTGCATGACACGGACTGTGTGTGTGTGTGTGTGTGTGTGTGTGTGTGTGTGTGTGTGTGTGTGTGTGTGTGTGTGTGTGTGTGTGTGTGTGTGTCGATCCAGTACGTTGAGAGTAAATAAAGAGCAGTTCAAGCCGAGCTTCAGAAACCTTTACAGTATGACATGTTTATTGTTATCATGATTGATCTCTGTTGGATCTTTAACATCTGGGAGATAAAAGGGATTGCATCCCCGGAAATGACCTTTCGGAGCTTACATTAAAATTGCACTTTAATTGCACTCTAAAACAGCAATGTTTGTTTATATAAAAACAATATCATTATGATGAAACTTTCGCGGAGGATGCTGATTGAAAAAAAAAAAAAGAAAAAATTGAACAAATCTCTAAATAAATAAAAAAGATATGTTGTAACTTCTTTACAAAGAGAGGACTGACTGACACGTTACAATTAAGATCACTTTTCGCCCGTCTGTTTCATTTTCAGAGAAAGAAAATAAATGACAAAATACATAGAAAAATCTTTATCAAATTCCCTCAATCTCCAAACCCAAAAACATCAGCTAACCTGTGACTCTGGACAACAGGGTCTTAACAAAAATAAAAATACATTTTCTTTGCTCAAATTTCCAGCTAACACACAACCACCACACAACGTTGTCTCAACGTTGCAGTGTTTGCTGTCCCTTCAGCTCTGTAAACTGTGTGACATCGCTAAACAGACGTGTGTTTTTTGTGATAGGGTGAGAGAGGTGGCTGTGGTGGTGCTAGTGGTGACATCACTATAGACATCATTCTCCTTCTTCATCACTTCTAAAAACAAAATGGCGGCAATATAATATTTAGAACGATGCTGGTGCACGACGCTGGCGCACGACTCAGCGTTACGGTCAGCAGTGGTCCCAATCCCATGAGCCTCTCCTTCTAAAGTCAGGAAGTTCTTTGAGAAAGGAAATTCCTCTACCTAATCACCGTCTTCAGACAAAGCGGAAGGTAGGTATGATGCTTTTAGAGACACTGATCTGAGGCCAGTTTTGTGTTTTACCCCCTCCCCTAATGGTTAAGTAGGATTGGAGTTGGAGGCTGATCCTAGATCTGTGCCTAAGGGGAAGCTTCTACCTAGAGGACAGACATAAAAGTCTATGGCCTGGCATCAACCAGCACTTTAAGGTTATTATATGGACTAGGCATTAAGCAATAACGCTGTTACATTGTAGTGCAATATAATACAGAAGCATTTAACCATGTAGATATGTAAATGTCTGTTCTAACATGGATGGGAAACAATGACTGACGGACGGACGGGCGTTTTACTTTGTAAGCATGCAAACAATACCCAGAACACACTGCTTCCTGCATGTTTGTGGGATGACCCCTTTTTCAACCCCGAAACACCAGATGCTCCCCTCCTTCTAGCACGTGTGTCCGCTCCAATAGGAGGTGTCTAACACATTGTTAGACTGCAACATTCGACTGAGTAAAACAGAACAGCACTGAAAGTGTATGTTTGTCTAATTTTGGGGGAAGTGTTATTTTTGAGAGATCAGCCAAGTCAAAAGGAAAACTCAGTATGTTGAGTCCTGATCTTAAGCCACTGTATGTGGCTGGGCTACTGCACTTTCGGCTGACGATGGGGGAGAGGGGGGCATCATAGTAGCAATGTGATACAGCAGGGGTAGGATCAACTAGGATTCCCCCTGCAGAATAAATGGCACATGGTACAGACCAAGACCAACCAATAACACCAGAGAAAAACTGACAACAACGTAGTAAAACCAACACGCAAACAACCTGGGAGTATAAGTCCTTCCACCTTCTGTCCACCTTGTCACACACATGAATAGAAAAATAAGCTCGGCAATACAATTCAATGATTGATATATATATATATATATATATATTGAAAAAAATCACAAAGCAAAAAACAATACTTTCTCATTCGTCGTTTTTTTTTTTTTTTACAATCTGTTTACAAAAGAAACAGATTTGAACTACTGTATGAGGCGGTCACATTGACTGAAAAAGCAACATGGAAAAAATTTGAGAAAGGGTGTTGTAATCTTCTGTTTGGGTGGCAGGTTGACGCTTATTTTCACAAGTCTTGTCCTAGAGGCACAACAGAGCGCTTTCCCCTTAGGGCCAGCTGGAAAGTCAAAGTTGGCTATATTGGAAAAATCCACGAAAACTAAAATTTGCTTTTTGGTCTTAATTCAAGGATAGGATTAGGCATTAGGGTTAGTAGTATGGTTAAGGTTAGTGTTAATGTTATGACTTCATGGCTGAGCCAGCTAGTGACCACTCTGCAGAGCTGCCTCCAGAACAACATTCATGACGAAAAACGCTAATCTGCGTTTGGGTATGGCTCCTGGGGATGTAGAGGTCGTGTGACTGGCTAAGTTTCCTCAAGTGTGGTTCAGATCATCACAACAACTCAAATCTTTGAAATGGTCATAGTTTGGTGTTAAAAAAACTTTTCTTTCTCTTTCTGTGGGTGAATATGTGTGTTATCCCCCTCAGGCAGAGAGATGAATAGGGAGTAGGGAGAGTTAGTTCATAGTGCTGATGTCATCTTCATCGCCCTGGCAACCCCTTTACACTACACTCACTAGCCATTTAGGCTATGTCGGAAAAATTACCCAGAGTGCACATAGAGCCGTTTCTAGGCTTTTCCCAGGTTTATTCGCTCTATCTTTTCCCCTCCGGAAGTCGAGCTAAACTCTGCCCCTTTGCTCTATCTAATGAACCGTTTGATGTGATTGTGTGTGTAATATCTTGCTTTCAAGCCATGTTTAGCATAAAAAGTGAAGTTGGAGGAATACATTTAGGAGCATGTTAAATGGTCCCTTGGATTATGGTGGTGTTGTCTCTGTTCAAGTCAAGAGGCTCGTATTTGGTTCTGTTCAGTTCTCACTGCTGCAGCCCTATCTGTGCTCTCTGTGCTGGTACAAGGAACATGAGTTCAGCTCTTCCTAACGTAGGTCGAGAAAGAGCAAAGAGCTATAGTGGTTCGGACTGGAAAATTCTGGAAACGATCCCAAAATGACCAGGTTTTTCATAATTCTCAATTGGATGAATCTTCCAATAGGAATTTCTGGAAACCCTGGGAATTTTGGGAACTTTTTTGGAATTTTCCATCCTTAATAGTGATTATGAGAAGCCTTCACGTTTGAGCTGAGCAGAGATCTAAGAAACAGCCTGGATTTGTTATAGGAAAGGCAGAAATTATATTTAGGTAAGACAACCAAGGTGTTTTGTTTTCAAACCCTCTTGCTGAGAAGGGCAAGCGGCCCTTCCTTGTGTCCTACTCAAAAGGACTTAAGGTTGAAAGGCTATTTCCACAAGGTAGGATATACTACCGTACCGTACAGCCAAACTATTCTGCTGCCCTTGATAGTAGTAGTCTAGTATTTCCTAAGACATATGGTTGTCTGACTGACATCGACCATTCAACTGACACTTTTCGAATACAAAATACAAGTGCCAAAACAAAACGTGGTTCGTCTCAGATATCAGGGAATCTGATCAATGAAGGCAAGAAAATGTAAAACCCAAACCCGAATATTCTCAATGCAGAAATCAATAATACAGTAGGGTTGATTTTTTAAAATGTTATTTCAATAAGCATTACCATGAATTATAATAGGATAAAATATTGAAAACTTAATGAAGAGTATAAACAGTAACGCATGATGAAGGAAAAAAAAAATCTTCATATTTTTTACAATTTTATTTTTTATGTATAAACACTGTACATAAATTACTTTCTCTAAGAGGCTAATATTGATGTACGGATAAGTTTGGAATTTTTCATCTTAATAAAAAAAATCCATAAAGATACTGTCTCACGTTGTTTTTCAAAAGATTGGTTGGATATGATTCTTTCATTTCATTTCATTGATTAACTTCCTCCATACATACACACACACATTGTCTCCATTGTATACACACACACACACACACACACACACACACATTTCAGACAGACAGACAGACAGACAGAGACAGACAGACAGAGACAGACAGACAGACAGACAGACAGACAGACAGACAGACAGACAGACAGAGACAGACAGACAGACAGACAGACAGACAGACAGACAGACAGAGACAGACAGACAGACAGACAGACAGACAGACAGACAGACAGACAGACAGAGACAGACAGACAGACAGACAGACAGACAGACAGACAGACAGACAGACAGACAGACAGACAGAGACAGACAGACAGACAGACAGACAGACAGAGACAGACAGACAGACAGACAGACAGACAGACAGACAGACAGACAGACAGACAGACAGACAGACAGACAGACAGACAGACACGCACACAACCTCCCGATTCCCAAAACGTCCCACTTTGATCTAGTATTGGTAAAGAAGTCACTTGGTGGGAGCTGTTTTGTCCCTTTTGGAAAGAAAAGCAGAAGAACAAGCAAGTGGTTTCAACAAGTGGTTTTAACTGTCTAGTTACCACCATTGGAGACCCATGGTCCTACTGCGAACAACAACACTACCCTTTTCAGTACGCAAAGGTCAAAGGTCAGTCGTCAGGATGTAGAATCAGATTATAGACGTTGTCCTGTGTAAGAAACCAGAAGGCTTTTCTTCTATTAGTCCAGACGTGTTGTAGTGTTATGCGTATGTAAGCACATTTCTTATTTCTTTTTAAAATATTTTTTCCGAAAGCAAATTCAGGAAGTCTATTTAAAAAAAAAAAAAAACGTTTTTTTCTCCTTTCACAAACCGAGAGTTTTGACTTTTTTTTCTCTCTTTTCAAGAGAGTCCACAGTCCATTCAACGCTGTATAGCACATGGGACAAACATTTGCGTCAGTTGGAGCCGTTTTGTTTGATTTTCAGGCCCCACAGTGGTAGTATTAGGTATAGTTCAGTTTAAGATATTCTACATTTTACTGTTTGTTTCAGCTAGTCGGCGCTAAACACAGCACTAGCCTGGACCCTCCCCCTTTTTAGAGAAAAGGGGGGAGGCGAGGGAGGTTGGGGGGCAGGATTTGGAGGGGGTAGTCTCTTTGGCGGCCAGTGCCGAGGATTCTGTCTGTTACCTCTTCCCTATTTCGCTCTGCCTGAGGAACTGGATGTTGTTAGCGGAGTCTGCTAGCTCGGGGTACTGCTCTATGGAGAGGACGTAGTACCCGTCGTAGCCCAGAACCTTCCCTCCGCTCAGCAGCTGCCTCTTCTCCCCCTCCGTCCACAGCCTCACCCCCTCCTCCCCCTCCCTCACCCGTTGTTGCTCCCTGGACCAGGCACTCGACAACGCCTTCTGCCTGGCCTGCTCCAGCACACGCGCCTTCTCCTCGTCCAGAGTCATGCCGTAGCGCACGTGGAGCGCTAGAGCGCCGTACTGCAGCTCCACGTCGGCGAAGCGCCGAGTTCTGCCGTTCACCACGGTGGTGGACTGGGACACAGTCACGTTGACTCCGTTCTCCAGCGACTTCCTCCCGCTTGTCAGCCTCAGCGCTCCCAGGTCGCTCTCCGGGAGGCTGGTCTTGATGAAGTAGTGCGTGTCGCGTCCCTCCACCGTGAAGTGCAGGTCCTCCAGGTAGAACGCATTGTTGAGGACGGCGGCGACCTTGATGCAGTCCTCGTTGGCGATGTTCAGAGCGTTGGTGACCACACGGCCCTGCGTCACCGCCAACATGACACCCTTACCGATCAGAGACTTGGCGGTGGCGAACCACAGCCAGGGTTTCTCCCGGTTGGAGCGCCGGCGGCTCAGCTGGATCTCCGGCATCCTCTCGAAGGACAGGAAAGCCTTGGCTTGCCGGGTCACTTCCTGTTGCACCCCCGAGATGGACTGATGGGAGGAGTCCGAGAAGGGGGAGAAGAGAGGGAGGAGAGAGAGGAGAGAAAAGTTACACAGATATCAAATCCAAACTCTCTCTCCTTGTCATGGACAGATATAACTGAAACCTTTATGGGGTTGCTCTAGCCTCAGTATGTAAAGCCTGTTGTGTTTCTTTACCCACTGGAGACACTGTGGTTAAATCCACGTTGTTTCCATGCCATTTCAATGAAATTACGTTGAATCAACGTAGAATAGATGTTGTAATTGATGTCTGTGACCGGTGGGCGGCTATTCCTCTAGTACTGTGTTATCTCAATATATATATATATATATATATTCTCCAAAAAACGAGGGACAATATGAAACCAAATCCCAGATTGACATGGTGAAGAAGTGTCCCAGCTTCAGTCATTCAAAGGTTCCCTTTCTTCTAGAAATGTTCTATTTATATGGAGACAAAACACGGAATATTGTTTTAGGAAGAAAAGGATCACAGGGAGAACTTTGTTTGTTTGTCATGAGAAAAACCCCAACTGCAACGACAACAAAAAAGTTGTTTTCTAGATCAATGCTTATTTTTTTATATATTTTTTTAAAGAAATATGGGATTGTTGGGTTTGTGAGGAGCAACAGAACAGCTTGTTAATTTCACACAGAGAGAAGAAGAAGAAGCGACAGTCATGGCAACGTAGTTAAACCAATAAGGGACTCATTTGCACTTCAAATACGTGTGTAGAATGACTTTATTTAAAGACAAACCGGAGGATGATTCAGCTGCGGTATAATTGGTGTGTGTGTTTGTGTGTGTGTGATTTCTCTGTACTTTGTAGCCGTGGGTGAACTGTGGACCCCCCCTGAAAGTTGTTTGTCTCTTCTTCACTGGCGGTGCATCATAACAAGCTAAATCAACACGGTGGGTTGGTTGGTCTTCCAGCCAGCTGTGCTGTGAGATTGTGGTCGTAGTTTCAGTTCCTCAGTACAACCAAAGTATGGAAATGAGAGTGGAGATAGCTAGCTAAGGTTAATAAACCGCAGAGAGAGGTGGAGGGATATGACAGTATAGATAGGGTAAATAAACTAGACTAGAGGGAGGGAGGCGGAGGGATACGTCATACCGGAAGGTTGTAATAAACCAGAATGAGGCGGAAGGATATGACAGTGGAGATAGAGGGTAAATTAACCCCAGAGGCAGATAGTACGATAGTGGCAATAGAGAGTAAATAAGCGGAAGGGAGGGAGGAAGGCGGAGGGATACTACATACCGGTAGGTCGTCCCAGAGCTGGCTCTTCTTCATCTCCAGGGATGGCTGTGTGAGGTCGAACTTGGGGATGGGGAACCCGGGGATGGCGTTGTGAAGGTGGAACCCAAACGTCACCAGCCAGATATTAACATCTGTAACCATGGGAAAGTGAATTACATTGTGACCATGAGAGAATAGACCACTGAGGGAAATGATGTCCCAATGTTTCAGATTAGGATAGGACAAACGGGATTGTCCCGAGGGGAAAATAGTCATTTCGAGTCATACCTTTCATGTTTAGCCAGAACTATAATCATGTGGAAAGGGTAACTGCTGAAAACAATAGCAATATCATGGTGATGCATAGCAATGAGATAATATGCCACCGCTAGACAATTACTAAAGTTCACAGCCATAAAATATTCATACTAATAGTCTATTCACAACAGACTGTTTATCTATGGTCATCATGCAATGACAACGTGTCCCTGCTGTATTGCCATAACAGGCCGTACCGTTCTACAGAGCAAGGTACCAGACATATATAATTGTATCTGCTTACCTAAGCTATGGGGAGTAAATCAGAGTGCATTAAAGGTCGCATCACAGTCCCTTATCTGTGATGTACTCCATTTGTGACATACTCGTCCTCCTATAAACCATCAGGAAGGTTCATGTCTTACATAAAGCTACAAGCAGTCAACTAGAGTGAATTCACCGTCTCCCACCTGTGACGTACTCCTTGACCCCGTGAACTTTGCTGACAGGGTTGTTGTTCCGGAACATGTACAGGTTGAACGGCGCCGGGTCTTTCCCGACTCTCGTCCACGTCCCGATGTCTGGGGTGGTCCAGCGCCCTGCCGGGATGTCATAGTCCCGGTCCCCGAAATGCAGCAGGCGCGTCAAGGGATCGTAGAGACCCCCGTGGAAGCCGATCACCAGGACAAAGTCGGGGTTGGAGTCGAAGTAGACCTCGCCGTAGGCCGTGTACTGCACCTAAAATACATTGCATAACTATCACCTGGCTGGATAGGTAGATTTAGACTAGCTTTTATTGGACATAAAGTCCAACTAACAACACATAGAGGATCGGGGACTTGTACATGAGGCCTTTCCAACTGGTCTGAAACCTTACCTGCTTCAGAAGAAGCCCATTACTACTGAACACTGCTAGAGGGGTTCCGGTGTTGTCACAGGCGATATAGAACTCCTCTCCGCTACTGATCTCCATGGCGAAGAGGTGTCCCTGCAGGTCGTAGTAGAGAGACGTGATCTCTGAGCTGCTGTGGTTGTAGACGTGAGTGATCCTGGTCGGGTAGTTCAGGTCTGCATAGAAGAACTGCAGGTGCTGGCCCAGGCTGGTTCTGGAGGCCACACGGCGGCCCAACCCGTCGTAGCGGTACTGGATGGTCCAACTGTTGGGGGAAGGGAGGGATAGAAAGAGAGATTTTACAATTAGGAAACATTACAGAGTATTAATAGCAGTGAATTATTTGAAACAATTTACACATTTACAAGAATTATCATCAAACAACACAATACAAATGAAATACATATTCCCCCCCCCCCCCCCCCCCCCCCGCAAAAAAAACGTCAGTGGTCCAAGTTTGGGTGTGCGTTTACAGTGGGGTATGGATGGTACAGTCCGGTACGGTCACCAATCGTCCAACTAACCTGTTGCCTTTGCTGTAGACGCGTTCCAGAAGGCCCTTGGAGTTGTACTCAAAGATCTCAGCTCCTCTCTGTCTCAGGAACCCGTCATCGTCCAACCGGTACTGGACGTCCCCGAGCCGCGTGATGCGGTCTCGGAGGTCGTAGCGTAGCGGGGTGAGCCGGGCGCTGTTACCCGGGTTGAGCAGGTGGAGGTTGCCGTTCAGGTCGTAGTTGTAGCGCCACATCATCTTCTCGTTGAGGTAGACCGTCTGGAGCTGACCGTCCACGTCGTACTCGTAACCATACTTGGTCGTGTTGGCGAACGGTCCGATCTTGATCTCGCGTTTGGTCACCCGGCCCATGTTGTCATACTGGATGGTGATCCAGTACATGAGGGATCTGAAGATCTCGTACTGGATCTCCTTGATCCGCCCGTGGACGTCGAAGTGCTTGGTGTAGGTCATGACGGCCGTGGAGATGATCTGGTTGATATCGTAGTAGATCACGCCGAACTTTCCGAATTGTTCCACCTTTAAATCAAATTAAACTTTAATTAATTAAAGTACATTTAAATCACAAACACACTTTCAGTAAAATAATGAAATGTGAGAAAGGTTTTTTAAAGGTTTTAGACGTGATTGAAGAACCTCACCTTCCCGGAGATGTCGTCAAACTGGTAGAGGTCGATGGGCAGCGGCGTCTCGTTGATGACAGCCTGCATGCTGGTGACCCGGAAGCTGTTGTCGTAGGTATAATCAAACCGTGCGTTCACCATGCCGTCCTCACTGAACCGGAAGATCTGCCGGTCCACCAACGGTCCAATCTGCCGGTACCGGATGGAACAGATGAACCCTTCGCTCTGGAGGTTCACCGTCTTCAGCACACCGGCTGTCTCGTCGTAGGTGAAGCTAACCCTCGTAGAATCATACAAGATCTCCGCCATTTTGTTCTGTCGTCGGTACTTGTAGAGAATTCTACGACCTGTTGATATAGAAGTGGGCGGTTATTCTGTGTACAACACCAACATCAATTCCTAGCAATATTTGTTGAATGGCAATACAGTTTTAGGTTTTAAGTTTTCTTAAAGTTTCTGAAAATGTTCTCTTTTTTTTTTGTGATAATATATATCTTTTTTTAACTTGATGACAGACGAGACAAAATACATTAGACACACTCCACACATAACACAACCATAACAGCTCTGACAGTTGTCTGACCTGTCCCTAGGTGGGCCACTCTGAGGAGCTGTCCGTCTTCGCTGTAGTCGACGGTGACCGAGGCGTTGCTCTCCGGGGGGTTGTAAATGTTGCGATAGTAGCCCAGGGAGCGGATGGTCTGCATGGTGTGACGGGCCACCGAAGGCATGGTGACAGCAGACAGGCGGTCCAACAGGTCGTAGTCAAAGATGTACTGACGCTGGCTGTGGAGCAGGAGCACCATGGACTGGAGGGAGGAGGACGGAGGTGGAGGGAGGAGGACAGGGGAGGGAAAGGAGGATGGGAGGAAAGGAGGAGGGGCAGTGATGGGAGGAAAGGGAGAGAGAGGGAGAGAGAGAGAGAGAGAGAGAGAGAGAGGAACAATTAACGGCACAATTAATTAACTCTAATGTACATTACAAATTCAAATGGAGCGCTAAACCAGGTATTAACATTCCATTTCCTGAAAGATTTTCTCTCTTTTAATTGAGTTATCCTTGACCTCCCTCCTCCCCCCCCTCCTTGCGTCCCTCCCTACCTCTCAGTATCTAAACGCAGAACTCTGTTAAATGCACTCCACTGCATTAATTCTACAGTGTTCTGTAATTATTGGCCTTTGCTGGCACTCTTCTTTCTTCTCCTCCCTGTGTGTGTGTGTGTGTGTGTGTGTGTGTGTGTGTGTGTGTGTGTGTGTGTGTGTGTGTGTGTGTGTATGTGTGGAGTAGTGTAGGGTCTACCTACTAATCTAATAAAGGTAGGCACCAGCGGAAGTCACAATCACTTAGCCAAACAGCAGGTAATTAGCTACTTTGCATAGCGGCGGGGGGGAGAGTGGAAGTGGATGAGTACATCTGAAATGGCACCCTGTTCCCTATGTAGTGTAATACTTTTGACCGGGGCCCATGGGGCTGTGGCTAAAAGTACTGCACTACATAGGGAACAGGCTGCCATTTGGGACGCAGACGCTATGCTAGCTAGCGGACGGTTGGTCGTGATTTCAACAACAACATTTTTTTTTTACTGAAGACCGAGGCCCATAAGTAGGAAGTAGGAAGGTACGGCTCAGAATAGATGAGCAGAGAGCATCTTACTGAGTCAATAACAACAACAACATCACTCCAGTCCCTCCAGGATTCAGATATGCATCTCTGTCTGCCTCAGTGCCTTAATGTGTGTGTGTATTGTGTGTGTGTGTATGCACGGCGGATTGTTTGTGTCTCTCTCTCTGAAGAGGGAGTCTGCCTGGAGGATCCTTCACCTTGTCTGTCATACATGGACAGACATTAACACAAGCTCCCCAGGCACTGTGTTTGTGTCCCTGTGTATGTTTGTCTGTCTGTTTCTCTGTATGTGTGTGTGTGTGTCTATGTGTGTTTGTGAGTGTGTGGCTACTGTGGCAACATATGTTTAGCCGGGGATATTTCTCTTGCTGGTCACTCTACCAGAGCTCTTGGCTGGCAGGCAACCACTGGGTGGGTGGGTGGGCAGTGGGTGTGTTGTTGTGTGTGTTTGTGCAGGCAGGCAGACAACGACGACCGGGTGGGAGGGAGGGTGTTGGGGGAAACCATACATATTTCATGAGCGAACAGACAAAGGCACGCACACACTTTTCAGCCCTGTTCCAAACTAATACTGAACTGAAATATAAACAATTTCAAAGATTTTACAGAGTTACAGTTCATAAGGAAATCAGTCAATTGAAATAAAATCATTAAGCCCTAATCTATGGATTTCACATGCCTGGGAATACAGATGTGCATCTGTTGGTCACAGATACCTTAAAAACATAAACGTTTGGGCGTGGATCAGAGAACCAGTCAGTAACTGGTGTGACCACCCTTTGCCTCATGCAGCGCCACACATCTCCTTCACATAGAGTTGATCAGGCTGTTGATTGTGGCCTGTGGAATGTTGTCCCACTCCTCTTCAATGGCTGTGCGAAGTTGCTGGATAATGGCGGGAAGTTGAACACGCTGTTGTACACGTCGATCCAGAGCATCCCAAACATGCTCAATGGGTGACATGTCTGGTGAGTATACAGGCCATGGAAGAACTGGGACATTTTCAGCTTCCAGGAATTTTGCACAGTTCCTTGCATGAGGTGATGACCTCAGGATCTCATCACGGTATCTCTGTGCATTCAAATTGCCATTGATAAAATGAAATTGTATTCATTGTATCGAGTTTATGCCTGCCCAGGTAGCCTAGTGGTTAGAGAGTTGGACTAGTAACCGAAAGGTTGCAAGATTGAATCCCCGAGCTGACAAGGTAAAAATCTGTTGTTCTACCCCTGAACAAGGCAGTTAACCCACTGTTCCTAGACCGTCATTGTAAATAAGAATGTGTTCTTAACTGACTTGCCTAGTTAAATAAAGGTCAAATAAAATATATATATTTTTTAAAACCACTGCCACCATAGGCCACTCTGACATCAGCAAACCGATCGCCCATACACGTGTGGTCTGAGTTTGTGAGGCCGGTTGGACGTACTGCCAAATTCTCTAAAACGACGTTAGAGGAGGCTTATGGTGGAGAAATGAACATTCAATTCCCCGCTCCCTAAAAACTTAAGACGTCTGTGGCATTGCGTTGTGGGGCAACATTTCTGGTATCTTTTATTTC